>NC_139771.1:15336743-17904243 GCF_965231275.1 Zosterops lateralis
TGGCTGTTCTGCCTATAGGTTAATGTAGTGGCTTTTGGGAACATCACTTCTCTGGAAAACTGCATGCTGGTGGGGAGAGGGTATCACACTGGTCCCCAATCATGCTTATCTTTAGGAAAGAGTACTGGGAAATCTTTCTTCACATTGGTGAAATGATTACTGCCTTATCATTCAGAGCTTGAGAGATAGATCCATGCTGTTATTATAACATGTTATTTCTTCACAGTTCCTCATATAAATGGTGGAGGCTGTGATGTCAGTGTGTGTATGTGCAGGAGAGAGAGAGCCTTGTGCCTCTGTAAATGAAAATCCATCTGTTTTCTGTGCTGGAAATGGATGCTCAGTGGTGGGCAGAGGCTGTTTGCTCTGGTGGTCACAGTGGGCAGTGAGTGGTCACTTGAAGGTATAAAGCTGCAGGCACCAGGAGGGGGAAACTTGCTGTGCCTGTTTGAGGACAGAGTACAAACAGTGAGGTTCCTCTGGCAAAAGATCCTAAAGCTGCCCAAAGCAGCAGCTCAGGATACCTGGGAGGTTCCCTGGTTTTTGCAGCAGGGCTTGTTGCTGGTTCTGTGGGGAGAGAATCCAGATAGGAACAAACCAGGGCCATGCTGGGGTGCTCACACTGCTGTTCCAGCCCACAGGACCTTGGGCAGCCTCCTTCCACTAGCCAATGGAGAAACACTGGCCCCAGTGCAGACCCTAAAACCAGTTTCTTAATTCCCAGCAAACTCAGGGATTTGAACTCCACTTTGATGCCAACAGGCAGGGAACTTGCTGACGGTGCTGGAGGAGATCCAAAGCTGTAGCAGCACATCCCAATCCTCCCAGTCTTTATCCAGGTGTGGAGCTGGAGGTGCAGGTGCCTTTTTTTGTTGGTGGCTGCACTAAAGCCTTTCAGGCTTTAGGGACTTCTTAAATGACGAGTGGGTGCGTGGAGTTTTATTGGGAGATGGAATTTTCTCTGCCAAGAGCAGAGTGACAGCCCCTCACAGAGACCCAGAGGAACACTGTGAGCTCTCCATCTAGCAGGTTGTTAAAAAATCATGTTCATGAGAAAGCAGAAATCCTGCTCTTAGAAAGACTGTGTCACTTGCTAACCAGTGTTTTCCACTTCAGCCAACCCATGTCACATGGAGGATGCTCTGATTGTCTTGCTGAAAGATAGGCCCAGGCCACACCAAGGGGAAAGTGTTCCTGTAGACACCAGCTCTTTTTTGTTTTTATAATGAACAAAACTTCAGACTTCTGGGGTCCACACATTCAGGGACAATGGCACATTTTTCTCTCTGGACAGAGGATTTACCTCCTGGAGAGGACCCTATTCCCAAGCACTTGGTGCTTACAGCATCCCTAGAAGTGTTTGATCTTGGAGCCTCATTAGATGCCTTCAAGCCTTGGCACAAGCTCCTACTCAATTTTCTATTTTTTTTTTTTTTTTTTTTTGCCCATTCTTTAGCTTGTTTCATTCCTCATCCCAGTTTTCTCCTGTTTATGTGGTTGAATCCAATGCTGACTGCTCCCTGCCCAATTATGGAGATCTGGAATATTGCACTGAACTCTGATTTTAAAACTGTCACCTGTGAAAAAAAATTGCATTACGTGTAGAAATAAAATCAAAATTTAAATTTCATTGAAAGGAAAAATGAGGTTTAAGCAATTCTCATTGTAATCTTCATGTCTTAAACCCATCTCAATATTCTAGCAATAATTTTGGGTTGTTTTGACCTGAAAGAATCAAAGTCTTTCTTTTCTGACAAGGCTGACAGATGCTTTGACTGATGATAGCAAAAATCGAGTCTTTTAGTCTAAGAAATGTTACAACATGATTTGCATACAAACAGGGACTGAGACAAGCTCTTGAAAATCTCTTGCACTTGCAAATCCTGACATTGGAGATGAATAAAAGGAATTTTATTCCCTGAGCCCAGTGGATGCTCAGCAATAATGACATTGTCATAAACATTGGTTTGAAACTCCAAATTATGAAAGTGAAACTGGGAGATTTTTGCCTTTTTTCCCCTAGACAGGCTCTCCCCACCCTCTCCCAGCTGTTAACAATCCAAGAGCATTAAAGGCAGGGATCTCTGGGGCTGCAGTGAGGCCCCGTGGGGAGCCAGGCTTGTTTGCTCCAGTTCTCTGTGCATCCCAAATCAACTTCTCTCCTTTGTATCTTTTGCCTTAAACAATTATGCTCATAAATATGCAAAGATTTGCTTCCTCTGAGCAAAACCCTCTACCATCACAACTGGGCCAGGTGGTGAAGCCAGGCACACTTACTCCTGGCACTCTGAATTCCAAAATGAACTGCTAGAAGGCCAAGTGGTGGGAGAGGAGGCTGCTCTAGTGCACCTGCCCAGGGGGCTGCCCACTGCCCAGCAAGGAGAAAACATCTCCTCTTCCCCTTCTCCTTTGCCTTTCTGCTTTTCTCTTTCCCATTTTTTCCCCCTTTTGCCCTTTTCCCTTTTCCGTTTCCTTTACTTACCTTTTCCCTTTCCCCTTTCTCTTCCCTTTCCCCTTTCCCCTTTCCCTTTCCCTTTCCCTTTCCCTTTTTCCCTTTCCCTTCAGGCTGGCAGACCCCACCAGTGCTGCCAGCTGAGCCATTGGCCACACCAGCACTTTTGGGGGGTCTCATTCAGGTTCCCCACAGTCAAATGCTGCTGTGCCAAGGCCTGACCTTCCTGGCATATAAAAAAATTGCCACTTCACCCATGTGTTACCCAAGGATGAAGTTTTAATTTAACCCCTCAGTGGTGGGTGAGTAGAGAGCCATAGAGCTGCAGGGGGGGCACAGGGCAGCATTGCATCTGCTGGACCAAAATCTTGAAAATTTTCATCTAAGCCACAAGGATTTTGCAGTGACTCTCTCTGACTCCCTTTTCCTCCCCTGTGGCCACATGAACAGTGAGCAGTGTGAGATGCAAGTGTTTCACTCAACATTTTAAAACTGTTTGCTACAAGAGACTGTGAATTTAGTAAAACTTCCTAAATATTCACCAAGTGTCAGCAGGCACATGAAGAAGCATGGAGTGGGTTGAGGGAGCAGGATTTACTATTTTAAAGAGTCATCACATGAATTATTCAGCAGCCCTAATGTGCCCAGCTGTGTTTACTGTCCTGGGCCAGGAGCTCCAGAGGCTGCTATTCTCAACAATGAACAATTTTGCTGCTTTGGCTTTTGTTGGGGAGTCAAGGTCAGACCTAAGCCAGGCAGATGGGGCAGGAGGACACGGGGGGGCTCATTGGAAGCATCTGACAGGAAAAATCTCCATTGGGCCAATACATGAATGGCCTTTCCAACAGGCACTCTGTGCATTGTGAACGAGCAGTGATAATTACAGAATTGCAGCGGCTCCAGATGTTTTGTGTATGTTTCAGTCTTCATTTACTTGTTTTCTGTGCCGAGTTACTTGGGATACCGAAAAATGTAAATAATGAATATGTGATGAGCAGCAAGAATGAATCCCTGCCCTGCCTCCCTCTTCCAATAAAGCTAATTAATCCAAGTACCAAAATAAAAACTGCTTGAGTCTGCTCCAGCGTCAGCCATGAAAGCCTTCTCATGAGCAAATAATTGACAATTAAGGCCCGACTTACAGAAAAGAAGAAAAAAATCCAAGTTGTATAGAGCTAAAGCTCTGTAGCAGCAAGGATCTAAGGGAGAAAATGACTCTGATAGAAATTGCTGGCATGCAGTGCCAACAAAACTGGTTTGAATCAGAACTCTTTTGCCAGCCTCCTTCACGCCGTTTTTAAGTTCCTTGTTATTAAAAGCATCATTATGGTGGAGGCTTGGAGCTGGGGAAACTGAGGCACAGGGCACATGCAGGGAGGGCAGCCAAAGGGATCCCTGTGTTTGGGGTGGGAGTGTATCGCCTGACTGGGTTTGTTAAATTCATTGCCTAATACACACCCAGCCTGGCTCAGGGCTGGCTTTCTCCAGGGTGTTGATCCCTGTCCAGAGGGCTGTGCTTGTGACTGCAGGAATTACATGGGATAGATATACATACACATATAGATATGCACTGTGATCTGATGTGTGCTCTTCAGAGTTTAATGCTTTATTTAGGCTGAATTAACTTGCTTCACAGGGCTTTGTTTATCCATTTTAATAAATCATCTCTTTCAGCTAAATCTTGCCTTGAGAGTTGATCATATCCAGAGCCTCTAAGAGCACAGCAGATATAAATATTTGCTTTTACAAGGGGAAAACTCTCCTGAGAATGCTTTAGCAACTGACTGGGTTTGCCTTAGAACAGAGAAGCTGGTAATTTGCTGAGTGCTTAATAAGAAGTGAAGAAGCAGAAGGGTGGAGCTGCCTTTGGTCACTGACCTAAGGGCCAGAGTCCCATAGGTGGGTAAAGCCTGTGACCTCCTCTGCTCCCAGCTGAGGATGAAGCCTGGCTGCAGATGAAGCTGATGCTTTAACACAGAGGGAACACACAGCACAACACTGGAGTCCATTGTAGATGGGCAGAGGCAGCAAATTCAAATAATTTGAACTTTTTAATCTTTTTCCCCTCCTCAGAGATTCAGATGAGCATTTTTGGCATTAAAAATGACTATAATAGTGTATTCCTTCCTTCCTTCCTTCCTTCCTTCCTTCCTTCCTTCCTTCCTTCCTTCCTTCCTTCCTTCCTTCCTTCCTTCCTTCCTTCCTTCCTTCCTTCCTTCCTTCCTTCCTTCCTTCCTTCCTTCCTTCCTTCCTTCCTTCCCTCCTTCCTTCCTTCCTTCCTCTCCCCTGCACTGCTATGTCACAACTTGTGGATGCTTTTGGAAAGTGGCCCCAGCTCTCCAGTGACTCCCCTTTGTACTCAAACTGGATCTGAATTCCTAAATAGTTTTAAGGATCTAGGTTGAAAGTGTATTGCATTAAAAAAAGAAAAAAAGAAAAAGATAATCTTTAAAAATAAAATCCTCTGGAATTGCTCTTAGTTAATGAGCTTTTCCAGACATGGAAGATGGTCATCTAATAGGTAGCAGATAATCTTCAGGAGAATGAGGACAGCCTAGATTTCAAGAATAGCATAATTGTATGTAAATGCAAGGTTCTGGGAGCTTTTTTTAGCCTGAAAGAGCAAAGTTCATCAGGTAACAGGGCAGCTCAAAGCCCAGGAGCCCAGGCTAGCAGAGAGCTGAGGAGGGGGCACAGCAGCAGTGCCAGGTGGGTGCTGCCAGCCTCGTACTGCATAGACATGGATTTTTGGGTTATTAAATTGTGAGGGTAAATGTGTGCCTGTTTCTTGGGAGAACTGAGTCTTTGTCAAACTGATGTAATTTATTAACCCCCCACTCAGCAATGCTGTCCCTCTCTTCATAAAGCAACTGGGTTTTTAAAGCCACAGAGTGTTTTGGGCTATGCCAGAGCCTCTCGGGCCTTTAGCAAATAGAGATTATCTGTGCATGATAATTTCCAGACAAGGTGCTGCTGAATATTTCTAACTTTACACTTCTGGTCTTTCTGCAGAAGCTTTGCTCATTATGATGAATCTGCCAGGTTCAAGGCTGTGTGGCTTTTGGCTTCCTGAAAAACAAGCCTTAGTGTGCTGGAAGCTTCCCTGCACAGCTCTAGTGGCTTTTGGGCCAACATGTCATGCTGGGGCATTTCAGGTGTTGTAGGGACCTTAGGGATGCCCCCATGTCTGCTGGGGAACATGGATATGAAGGATGCTGTGCTCCCACCATCACACGAGTCATGGCCAAGTGTGTGATGTGAACCTTGGCTTTGCAACAGAGGTTAACACCAATCCGTAACATGGTAACACTGGGTGGGTTTTGCAAAGGCCTTTTTGGAGAAAAAAGGGGGGAAAAAGAGATCTTTTACAGAAGATTGTGGTAGCAATAGACTTGATCAGACCTAATTATTTTTCTAAGTGACAGTGACAGCGTGCCAGGCTGGCTCTGTCAGCACAGCTGTCTGGAGGAGCCCAGCAAAAATCTTCCTGCTTGGCCAAACCAGGGAAACTGCAGGTGAGCCCAGGGAAACTGGGAGCCACTGACACACCCCAAGCTTTAGGTGGTGTCATCTTCACTCAGTTCTGGAGATGCAAATGCAAATGGCAGCACGTGTGCCCCGCTTCCATGTGCAGTGGGCACAGAGAGGGGAATCAGCAGGGCCAGATGGCAGTGGAGCAAGATTATACAGACTTGTAGCTCCATCCCTCAAGCTCAGTGGGTTTGTCAGAAATGGTTAATCATATTCCAACGGGGCTAAGCAGAAAACAAAAATCACTTCTTTTTTCTTTTTCAATCACATGCCTCAAAGTGTACTGGACTTCTGGAGCCTGTATGAAAAATCAAAAGAGTTTGGAAGCTGCATTGGCATTTATTGCTGAAATTTGTACCAACTCTGACTTTCCTAGAAAATGTGATCTGACACCTTTCTGTGGTGCTGGTGAAGGGTCCATCAGAGGGGAGTATCACCTGAGAGACTTTTCTCCCTCGTTTGTTGCCCATCTGTTCCAATTCCAGCGTTCCATTAAAACTGGAGTGCATTGCAGGGATGCAGAGATGCTCTGCAGTGAGAACCAAATTTTGAAGAGTTGCTTCCAGCAGCAAAACCATCGTGTGAACAGAAGCACTGTGCCTGGGATTTTAGTGGAAAAACTGCATGTGCAGAGAGCTGCAATTCTGCTGCAAAGGAGTCTCTAAATAAACTTGTTCTGTTACCCCTGGGGAGAGGCAGCAAGCAGGGAAAGGGGAAAGGCTGGGGATTAGTTTTTTACCATTTGCTGAGCAATCCAAGCTCCTGCTGCACAAGAGCGGCTCAGCTGTACCAGAGCTGACAGACATTTGTTGTGCTTTTAATCACTGACAATGAATTAAACAGTACATATTAAATTCCAATTATATAATAAGCTGTAGTGACAGTGTTGTATTTGTCGCCGTAAGCAATACCTCTATCCAGCTTAGCAGGTCTGTTTTGGAAAACATGTGAACTTCTAAGAAAAGGCTGTTATTTATACATTTCAGGTTGATAGTCTCCCCCAGTGTGCCAGAGGCCCAGCAGGGATTTCAGTTGAGCTGTGCTGGCTTTTAACAGGTGAAGATTTCAAGACAACCTGAAATGTTCAAAAGCTGTGTGGATATGGCTCCTGTGAATATCCTTTAGTGGTGAACATGGTGGTGTTGAGCTGTTCTTGCTCAATGATTTTAGAGTTTTTTCCCAACCTTAATGAATCTATGATGTGGTTTTTTTAACAATAATGGGTCCAGGTGTTGGCACACCAGGTCACCAACCCTGCAAAGGTGTGTGATGTGCAGGAAATGCTCCTCCACCAGCTTTCCCTGCCCACCAAAACCATGTCAACGATGGAGCTGAGCTGGTTCTTGTGTTTTTATAGCAAGACCAGCTCAGTAAAAATCACGTTTTCTACTAATGATTAACCAACACTCCTCAAGAGCAAAAAACATACACGAGACTCTTCGATTTGGATGAATATTTCCATTTATTCCAACTGGAAAAAACATTTTTTTAAATATATTTAAGTATCATTTCTTTTTTTTTCTTTTTAAAGGAATAATAATTATCACATTGTCCTTTACAAACAACAAAAAAATTCCTAGCAATAGTCTGTGGTATGTAGACATCCATCTTCCAGATTTTTCTGCATCTGCTGCTTTGAGTAGGCATGGGGGGTGTCCCTGTGTGTACCCAAGGCTGCCAGTGCCATCCTTGCAGCAGAATCCACAGGAAAGGGCTGGCCCCAGGGTGCAGGGACACACTGAGGTGCCACCAGCACAAGGGACGAGGGCAATCCAGCTGGTTAAGCTCTCAGCCCTCCTGTGGCTCAAAGCCCAGCCTTATCTTAACCCCCCACAGGTGCTTTTGGGTGCCAAGAGCCCCTTTTGCAAACTTGCTCCTTTCTGGGAAGCACTGGGACAACCTGGCCTTGGCTCGCAGCTGGGACACGCTGGGATGGCAGAACCCCAATGGATTAAAGCACACAGAGAACAAACTCACATCCACCAGAATACAACACAGCTGAGCCCGATGTAGGGGCCCCCTGCCACGGCAACGGGCTGTCCTGGCCCTGGGGCTGAGCCCCCCAGGGGACAAGCCCTGGCCACAAACAGCCCCAGAGGGGTGAGGGCATCTTGCCGGGCAGGAGGGGCCCATGGGGAGCAGTTTGCAGGTGTTCTCATACGTCTTAGGCAGGAGGCAATACTTGAGACTTCCACTTGGTAATGAACAGCAGTTAACATAACCCAGGAGACTAGAGCACCATAAGACAAGTCTATATTCAAAACAACGTCATGCTGACATCACACAATTGCACCATTTACACTTTATTTACTCCAAATAATAGTTCAATGTTTAGTAACTTCAGCGTTCTCTACAGAGGTGTGAAATTCCTTCTCCAGCTTTGGTAATTTACAATGTTGCAGACATTTGGTAGTTATGGTGTTTCCTATTTAATAATAATAATAATAAAAAAAAGTCCCTTTTGCAGCTGTCAGGGGTTTCTGTATCTGACTGATGGAGTGTACCTGCAAATTACAGGCTTCAAAATGCCACTGAGGCTTGTCAAGATTTAATGAATCAAAAAACATTCCGTTTATTGACCAGGATCAAAACAAACAAACAGGAAAAAAAGGGTTAAAACAAAAAAAACCCCTCAAAACCAACGAAAACTCAGACTCTCAATGATAAACTTAAAGAGTTTGATGATGAAATGGAAAGGGGGATCCAAAGTACTGTTTGGTTAGCTCTGACTGAAAACAATTCTGAATGTGCATGCATTTTCCCAGTGACTCCTAAGATATAGAAATTCCTCTGATATTACAAAATACAAAAATATTTTCTCCAAACTCTCATTTACATTGCATTTACAACAATCATGGAAATAACTTAGGCTCCCACACTGTCCAAGAGACAAATCACCTACCAACATGGCTAATGGAAAACAAAAATGTGGTGGAAAGCAAAAGCTACCAGCAAACTGATGCTGAGAGTCAACAGTGGCAACCAAAACGTACGGACAAACAGAGCTCAAGAGGGTGGCAGTATCTGGGAGAAGGAAGAGAAACTACTGGGTAAATATTACAGGCTAAAGTGAACTTTTAAAATTTTTATCTCCAAAGTAAGATGTGCAAAATATATTCACCGTGCCCAGGATTATGACTATTTATAGAAGCCGGTCTACAACCTTCTTACAAATCCCTACTCTTCGGGCCTTTCTTTTGTTACAATAAAAGCACTTACATGATCTAAAACAGTGCAAGATCGTGAGTTAATTTACATTCTCCCAAAGTGCCTGGCAAGGATGCCATTAGGATATGATACAGTTCTTGCTCTTCTGTCTTTTCCGGCTGTGCAACTGTCCCCTGGCCCCCACCGAGGAAGACTTGGGCATGCTGTATGAGCCGTACTTGTGCAGCAGCTCCTCGCTGGTCACGTACCGGAGGCGGGCAGGCTGCGGGATGGGCTCCCCGAGGAAATAGCCCTCGTTGTCGGACTCCGAGGAAGAGGAGCAGGTGGAGCACCAGTCGTATTCGGCAAAGTAGGGCCCCCATCTCTCGCCCAAGTGGTTCTGCAAGGCGAGATCCGACACCGTCCGGGGACAGCGGCCGTAGACATCCCTGCAGGGACCCTGCTCCATCGTCTCCCTGCAGCTCCTCTGGTGCATGAAGGGGTCATAGTCGTCCCTGGCTCGGAGCGAGGGTCTCTCCTTCAGGCGGTAGCACTGCTCGCTGGCCAGGTGCAGGGCGTTGTCCGAGCGGGAGCGCCGGGAGCGCCGGGGCCGGTGCGGGCGGTAGTGCCGGTCGTCATCCCGGAGCACGGTTCTCCGGCGTGTGCGCTCACTCATGGGGGTGTGCCTGGGGATCTCCTGAGCCCCCAGCTGGCCCCCGGGCACGCCGCTGCCGTAGTCGAAGCTCTGGTGCATCCGCCCGTGCAAGGGCCGCTCCTGGTAGCCGAGAGGGCTGGCGAGGTCGTGCAGGGTGGGCTCCATGTCCTGGTACTGCTGCGCCGACAGCAGGCTGCGCACGGACTCGGCGCTGCGGAACTGCATGGAGGAGTTCAGGGTGCCCATGTTGCTCATCTTCTCTGAGACGTTCATGCCCGAGTCTTTGCTCAGGTCAGGCATGGAGAACCTGGAGAGGTGCTCCTGGCGCTTGGCTCCACCATCTGCTGAGAGGCCTTTGCAGGAAAAAGGCAAAGGGAAAAAAAAAAAGAAGTTAAGAAAGAGAATTTTCTGTCAGGGAGATGCAGGGTGGAGGCTGTTTTTGGCCCAAGACTTTTGCTTTAAAAAGCAACTCAGTGGTATCAGTTCTGTCCTGAAGAGCCCTTTTTAAGAGGAGGACTTTTATTTTTTTTAAAAGAGCAGGCAGTTCCTCCTTCGGGGAAATCACACCAATTTAAGGTGTTTTGAGTTGGACTCCAAGCTGCTTTTCACGACTTCCTTTCCCATATGTCTACACTGTCTGCAACTTGATAGGAATAACCAACGATGCCAGGGAGAAATCATGCGTCAGAGGTAACCTGAGGCCTCCTGCACGCCGAGCTAACTAGGGTGCCATGATCCAGCACTCACACCTTCTGCAATGACAACACATTTTGGAGGACTAAACGACGAAAACAGGGCCACTGACTTAATTCAGGGTTGTCACTATACTGCACCTCACAGGTCCCCTGAATGACACCTATGGAGAGACCAAAGTTACAGTTGGGTTTCCCAGGAAATGCCCGAGCACCAGAAGGTCTGCTGGAGCTTCCTGTGAGCCGCACAACAGTGGGAAGGTCAGAATATCCCTGCAGATATGCAGGGAGTTGTGCATGGGCAGGAGTCAGAAATGTGAGCTCCACCTTGATGGGGTGCCCTGCTTGGGAAGGTGACCCATTAGATCTGATCTCTCCAATGTGCCAACAAGCCCTGAGCTCCTGCAAGATGCTTTCCTTCAGTCCAGGAAGCCTCCACCTTGGCAGCAGGGAAGAAGTGGGGTGTCTGCTCAGCACCTGCCTGTCAACAAGAAACTCAATGCACCCCACAGTGGTTGGCTTGTTTTATGGGTGTTTCTTGACTATTTTCTGACCATCTCCCTGTTGGCTTGACAACTGGCAGCAGTCAATGGTTGCACTGCAAGCTCAGGACAAGATGTTTCGCAAGTTATTTCAAAGGAAATCTGTTCCATCCCAAATCAAATGCGGAATGTTTGCTTTGGCACCCTTCTCCCTGTCCCTCTGCACAACATCCCAGAGCAGACCCAACACAGAGAACTGTGCACCGTCAGCAGAATTTCCAACATGACGCACAGCCTTTATGCAATCACCAACAATTTATGACTGTAAATTAATTATAAAAAATAACCACCCAGCCCACAATTGAAGAATAAAGCCCTTTTTCCTTTAACAAAAGCTGCTTGCATTTCATCAAGAGCTCAGCTCCTTTTGGCATTAGCTGCTGCTGCTAAACCTGAGCAAGAACAAGGGTTGCTGTCACTAACCCCTTTCATGTGTTGCTTCAGGGTTTCCTTGGGCCCAGCTTTTCAACTTTGAAAAGATCAATAGATCCTGCAAAGCTAGGCAAAGTTTTGCAAACCCTGCTCTCAGTGGCATCAGGGAGAGCTTTACTGGCCCTCACATGGTTTGGTTTTGCTCCTTGAGTCCCAGCTTCTTTGCTTTTCTGCTGTTAATGGGGATGTTTTTGAGTTTAAGGTAAAGTGAAGGTGATGCCACAGGAAGAGGGAGAGGCTGGATTAAAAAGAAGGAAAAGCCATGGGTTTTTTTTGAAGAGGACACACTTTTCAAGTCAACTTCATGCTTTTTTTTTTCCTCCCTAAGTCACGCTGACTTTGAGTGAGCAAGCCCAAACCCACCCACTGCCCTTTGGAAAAAGCCCTGGATGGGATTCCTGTCCCCTCTGAAGACCTGCCTACCCACGCTCCACACTCCCATTATGTTTCTCCTCCTCACTGGAGCTGTGATTTCCTGCCTGTGAACCCAGTGAAGGCATCTATCACATCAGACACTGCTCTCCATGTCCCCCCTGTGTCAGTGTGGAGGAGCCCAGCAGCCCCTGAGGAGGGAAAAGCAACTCAGTAACATGCGCAAAGACTTCCTGAAAAGCTGGAGCAACAGCAGGACTGCCAGCAGAGCTGATCACAATGAGAATCATGGCTGTTGACAGCCCAATGTGGCCTTAATCACATCTGTCAGACAATAGCTGACACCAAGGAAAATGAGCCCTCAGTGACATTTATGCAGCACTTCATTAAGGGAGCTGATGCAGCTCTATGGTAAGAACGAGCAACAGCAGTGCTGTGCAGAAATACAGCTCCAGCACCACAGGATGCTTCTGTGGCATCAACAGATCCATTTTGGCAGAATCATTATAAAGGGGCTGACCTTGCCTCACTCACAGGGGCGTGGTGTGAGCTGGTGCTTTGCTCCCAGCATCAGCCATATCAGATGGTACCCGTGGGTCTCAGTTGCCCCTCACAGCCATTTCCCTCCTGTGGTCCTGCATCAGCAAGAATAAAATGAGTGCTTGGGCACAGGCTCTGAAGACATGGCAAGTGTGAAACAGTGTTTTTGAATTAAATAAGACACATCTGCATCCTTCTCATTACAGGCAGGAATGATGTGGCCAAGATCAAGCAGGACAACCAGGAGGGAAACCTGTTTCTTTTTGTGTACAGTAAAGCAAGCTGTGATAAGTGAGGTGCTCCGGCTTGGGAAGGGCAGAGCCAGAGCTTCATTGGTTTAGTCTGTGCAGGACAGGGGACTCCAGCCCCTCACACACCTCCAGCAGACACCTATAAGTGCTTTAGCCTCTTCCCCTTAGAAGGCAGCAAGGGGCAGTGAGTTCAGACAAGGATCCTGTGACCATGTGAATGGCCCATGCTTGGAGTGCAAGGTTTAATCAGCCACAGGGATGTTTCTGGCTGATCATTCAGACAGAATGATTATAATTAAGCAGAAACATTCTGAGATCTTGATTTGCCAGGAAAATACTGATTGTAAGAGGAATCCAGAACTAAACATGTCCATCACCATTGCCAGTACAGAGAAATTGGGGTGTGATGGAGCCTGTGCTCAGGAGAGTCTGATGCAAAGCCAATCCAACATCCAATGGCTTTATCTCTCCATATGACAGAGTGAAAAAGGCTCCATGCTGAGGGCAATATGTCTTCCCTGGTAGACTGGGCAGGCTGCACATGCACAAGCCTTTTTTTTTTTTTTTTTTTTTGAGAGCTACACTTAGAAGTGACCCAGCAAGCCATGCAGCTGGGAGAGGACAACTTTTATTAATATGCTCATGGTGACAGTGAAGGATTTATTCCACTCGCTCAGAAGCAAAGCTGTGCTCTTCTAGCTGAAGGCACTGAGAGCTCTGCATGGCTCTTACAGTGCCCACAGCAGGTTCCAAGTTCAGGATGCAATCTATAATCCTTGCAGAACACAAAGGTGTCTCCAGGCTGAATTTTACATTTATGCCAAGGCATCATGAGCAGGGCTAGGCCCAGATTAATCTTTCTAAGGTCTCAAAATGTCCCTCTCCATGGCTCTCTGTGGAGCCACAAGACCTCAGGAGGCATAGTGGGAGCAAGCCAGAAGTGCTCCAGTCTGACCGCAGCGAGATCAGGGGATAGCAATAACCATTTGTCTAAAAAAATTTCATCTAAAAAACATAACCTGGGAATAAAGTTTGAAAGAGCAGAGGTTGTTTAGTCTAGAGGAGAGAAAGCTGAAGGGGATATAGTAACAACCTTAAAAGGCAGAAAAAAATGCTTGCAAAGAGGAGGGAACACATTATCCGCCAGGTCTGCTGACTCCTGCAGCAAAAGTTTCATATTGGAAAAGAAAACTCTTCCTGTGTAATCACAGCAGAAGGTGACTGGGGCAGGCTCTGGCACTGGAAGGTTTCCCGGGCACCCAAAGGCAGTGGTGGGTTTTCCTGGCACATGCAGGGTGTCTCCAGATTCCTGGTCCCACAATGTCCTGGATGGGGCAAAGGTGGCCCCAACCCTTGTCTCCTCAGGTCATTTGCCATTCCAGAGCTACACCCATCCATGAGGCCCCATCTTAGTAGTTATGTGCAGCTGTTGCAGCTCCTGCTTATTGAAGTGTTTCATCTGGGAACACAGCTAATTACCCAAGAGAGCCACAGTCTGGAAGAGCACATGAGGTGAGACCCCACCATGCAGCCCTTTCTCCTAATGAAGAAATGTCAGAATCTGTTTCCTAAACCCATCCAAGGGAGCAGGAGCCCTGCTCTGGCCTGTGGCGTGGTGTGGTTGTTACCACATCACCAAGACCATTCCAAGGGTGCAAACCCTTGGAATAACATGCTGACCCCACCAAAATTCCCTTCTGCATGATGCTCTGAGATACTGAACACATCCCTGTTGGCTGCCCCAGAGGCTCATGTCACTGCTGCCTCCAGCACGGTGCTTCGGCTGGTGGCCGTCCTGGAGCCAGACTGGTGCCAGCACCACAGCACACGTAGACACAGCAGGTTTTGCTGCTGCTGCTCTCCACTGCATGGGGCTGCCAGGCTCAATATTTCACCCTGGAACCATGGAAACACATGCTTTTCCAATGAGCACAAGGGAAAGCTGCAGCTTGGCTGTAGGTACTCGATATAGAAGTGGAGCTAGCTGCAGCACCAAGAAAACCAAGCAGATTGCTGGTTAACATTCAGGTTTGCTAAGAACACCCTGTACCATTCCCTCTGAAGTCTGTCCCCACCCCTCCTGAGAACCATGTTTATCCCATAAATAGTGCCAAGGGAAATAACACCCAAATAAGCAAAGCGACAGCACAAAGATACCCCTGGTGAACATCACCTCTACAACCTTGCCACAACAAAGCACTCAGAGGTGCTTCAATCCCACTGTGTGCTTTGCTAAACAGGGGCTGCAGGTTGCATTATGAATTATTAAAGCACTCAGCAAATGACAGCAGAGAGGCCACAGAGAGTGTGTGGGCTGGGTGTGAGGCTGGAAATGGAGCCCCCCATGAGGGGAAGCAGCTCCCAGCCCCCATTAAATCAAACTCCCTATGAAGCTATGCTAACACAGGGTGAGCCAGCATCCCACTGCAGGGGAGCACCAGCCAGGGAATGCAAAATATCCTGACATAGGATATTGCAAACAAATAGGGCTGTGCTGATGCTTGTTTCTTGCCTTAATGTTAATCACAGCAGACACACATATCTGCATCACAGCTCTCACCACAGAGCCCCACAGAGGTGCCTGCCAGCACCAAAACCCAGCACCCAGCCCTGACAGCCAGTGTTTAAATGCAGCTGTAGATGCACAGGAGGGTAGAGCACAGCATCTCTTGTGTCCAGCCCCCTGTGCCAGAGCCTTGTCTCTCACGCAGCATCAGGCATCCTCACCACCCCTCAAACAGGGTTTATTTCAAGGTCAGTCCATAGAACTAAAAGAGATTTAAGAAGAAACAGCCTGCACAGAGCTTTGTTTATAACTCAGCCCCGTCTCACTTCTGAGCGACCTCAGGGCATGCAGAAATAAAGCAGAACCTTTGTGTAACTGGAAATGATGGAAAATAAACAATTTGGGGGAAGGCAGAGCCCCCACCAAGTGGATCACAGTCCCCCCAGCCTCCCATGGTGCATCCCCATGTGTAACCCATGGATGTCACTGGGTATTTCCCAACTAATCAGTCCTTCCCAGTTTGGTGGAAGAAGTCCCTATGTGGCTGCTGCTTGGAAAAGGGTTGGATTTTAACCCAGAAGCCCCCCTATAGCTCCCTTATCAGCACTCCCATCTCCTGTGTCCTCCCCACAACAAGCCATGTTGGGGATGATGCTTCCCCCAATAACATCTTCCAGAAATCCATTTTGGTTCTCCCTCTGGTTTGCATTACCCCACCTGCTCTGCACTGCCCATGTGTGACACTGAAGGGGTGAAGACATGCAAGAGGTTGGCCCCCACAGCAGGCACACCAAACCTCCCACTGTTGAGTGGGAAAAAGCAAGTGAGAGGGAGAAGAAATGTTCCTGACAGTTTTACAGTGGTTTGGCATTGGGCCTTTGGGGTGGAAAACCTTTATCTTCACATCAGTTTGGAAATTACCTGCTTTGTATTAGGAAATGTTATATCTGTACCTCGAAACTGCAAGAATTCCCCCCAGGGATCTGATCTTCCAACTTGGAAGCAGTTTTGTGCTGGCTGTGTCTGGGAGAAAGAGAGTGATAAGAACATGGTGGAGAGCTGAGAACCTCATTTTTTCATAGAAAAACTCAGGAACAGCCAATGTGGCACTTTCTGGATTGCATAACTCAGATGGAGCACTTGGGACAGCCACCCTTTCCAGCCCAGGGGAGAGAGGAGCACACAGGGAGGGAGACCAGCATCCAGACCTCTCACTGCCATCCCTGAGGGTGATCAGGAGCTGCTCCCAAGCTCCCAGTGCAGGAGAGGCTGGGTTAATTAATGTCTCTCCAGAAAATACAACCCTGGCCCTTAGTCAGGGCTTGTTCTTACCCTCACCTGCCCTGCAGCTTTTAGCTCCTCTGCAGGCAGAGGAAGAAAAGGGACTGGAGACAGTCCACTCAGATGATGCTATCAGGTCACTCTGCAGCTCAGACACGCAGGGATCAGCCCTGTTCTCTCCACTTTCTGGTTATATCACGGTTGTTGTCTAGTCCTGGAAAAACTAACTATGTGGGGCCTTTGGGCATCACACAACACAGATGACAGGAGCAGTGTGTGCCATGTAAGTGAAATCACATTCTACCCTGTAACAGCACCAGTTTAACACATTTTTAAACCGGATTTATGCCTGTGACAGATGTTCCCCTCACTCAAACTCATTTGCTCAAGGAATCCTTAAAATCTTTTTCTCCTTTTGCATACAGCAGTGTCACCATTCAGTGTGACTTCTACCTCCAAAAGGCTCCTGCTCTCTGCAAGCAGCACACAAAGGGACTGTTCCCAGATAACAACATTTAGCCTGCAGGTACTTTTTTAAGTGGGCTATTTGACCAGCTGTCTTTTTGTGGAAATAACTGCTTGGAATCAGCAGAGATCAGCTCTTGATTTCTAATTCCACTGCCAGACACATGCAGCGACTGCAAAACCTTTCCGGAGGGAAACACAAACAAAGGGAGCAGGGCTGATGGGCCAAGTTATCTTTTGGGAAGTGATGAACCTCTGGCAGGATCAGTCATCCCATCATATGCAAACCTTCCTGGACACATTCCATCTTAGCATTGTCCCAACTGCTTAATGCAGGGAGCTACAAGGCAAACACTGCTCCAGGATCCACTGGTTTTTGTTCTTGTTACTGCCATTAAAAAAAAAACCCAACAACCCAAAACCCCAACAGTAGACAAAGGAAGCACAATATAAGAGATTATAAAAGAAAATCAGCAAAAATGGGCTCTCTCAGAAAACAGGCTGAGAAATACTGTTTCCTTTTTGCTTCTCCATCTAATAGCCATGTAGTGCAGGAGGATACAGTTTCTACAATTTCTAAGAAGCCACAGCAGATTTGGAGTCTGTTGTAGCCTTCAGCTGATGGCAGAATGGGGATTTTCATATAGAAACATGGAAGGGGAGATGCCCTCCACCAGCAGGAGACACTGCCCTTTGCCACTAGATGTGCTTAAAGCCCATCAGCATTTGTGGCAATCACACAAGCACGAACCAGAGGACAGCAGAGACACTCCCACCTAATTCAAACCCCAACACAGAGCACAAGCAGGGTCACAGCCACCTCTGCCACTCACATGTCTGGTGGTGCACTACTGCCCAGGGTGACAGCAGAGCACAAGCCAGCACTGTAAGGGCACGTGCTCAGGATTAACACGGTGTCTCACCTCTTTACTAACCCATGAGGAATTGGCTTTAAAGCGATTAAATAGAGCCTTTTGGTAAGGTAGAAACCTGGGGTCCTGCAGGAGATTGGGGTCACGTAGATCTTGACCCACACAATGGCTGACCCTGAAATATCACAGGGAACAACATCTGCTCACGGCAGGCAGTCTTCCGGCCAAAGGACAGGGATTACTGCTGCCAGCCCTGAGTTATCTGCATTACTGACTGTCTCCGGCTAATTAGCAGTTAAGTTGTAATAGAAACATCACAGCAAAATCCGCTGCCAGGGAGGTACAAGCCTTTAACATGTGCTCTCCAGGTCAGGGACTGTTTGCCCTTCAGCTCCCTATAAAAAACAGACTGTTTTCCGTGATGCCATAAAACCTCAGATGGATGCAGTGTTAATTATTTCACTTTATAAGGTGGAGCATCTGTGCAGCATTGGTAGCTCAAAGGGACTTTGTATGTGGATGCCTGGGAGCTTCTGGCAAAGCAGAACTGGAGGATGCAGGGTGGAGGACATGGGGGGAGCCAGACCTCCAGGCTGTGGATGGGGGGAGCTCCATGGGGTCTTGATCAGCCACAGCAGGGATGGGAAAAGCCAGGCAGCAGGGTGCTGTGTGTGCCCTGACATCACCTGCCCAAAAACCTGCTCTCTCACAGATCTCATCCAGGTCACCAAATCCCCCTGTCCTCAAAACACTGCCAATTAAAAGGGATGATAATTGTGTCCTCCATAATTGCAGACATGGCCCTGGGGGAGCTGCCTGTTGCTGCTGCAGTGCCCCTAGCTCAGCTGAGCCAGCTCACAGAGGAAGGGAAATTATTAGAACCTTGCGCATTAATAAAAACATTATCATCTCATTCTGCAGAGGAACGATGAACACTCACTGCAAGCCCCATCACGCTGAGCATCTGCTCCAGAAAGCAGGAAAGCAGCAAGCCATTAGGGCAGTCACTGCCCCTGAGGAAACTCAGACTCTGGTTCTGTATGGTGGACGGATGCCTTTGGGAGGTCTCCCTCCCAGCATTTTAAAAAGGGGTTTCTAAAATGAAAGGCAGAATCATTTCCACTTTGATTTTAAGGCCTTGCCATATTTTCTCTGTCTTGACCTATATCCCCAATAATATGTTACACTTCAGCTCCAAAGCATGCAACAACCTCTCCACTGCTCAGGGATTGCTCATCCAAGCTTGGTGTTGCTCAAGACTCTTTGTACTGAAGGGGTTTACACAACACAATTTTTCAGGAACACAAGAGGCTTTGGCAATGTGGAGCTTTGCTCAGGGAAATGCTGTTTTGGAGACCAATTCCCAATTCCCTTGCCATTTCACATCTATTTTTCCTCTGTGTATATCTGAGACTGTTTAAGCAAAAACCCTTCCCAGCTCATTAGCTTCTCCTCTCCCTCCCATTACTCCACTTGGTGGGTAGGGAGATCCTGGCTGAAATAGAGATCATTTCACATCTTTGCATGGGGCTGGCAGCTTCCCTAAACAAACACACCAAACCCCGGGCGCAGATGAGGAGGCATGGGCGTAGCAGAGCAAACCTGTCCATCCAGGCAGGGCAGAGCCCAGAACTGGGATTCAGGGGGACTCAGCTCTCTACGGGCTTGGCAAACTTCACCACCCATTGCAAGCATCCTGTGGGGGATCCTCAGGACCAGGCACAAACACCCCACAGGCCACTCCCTGCCAGGAGCAAGGAAGAAGGGCTCCATTTTGCAGGGGTTCAGATGCAGGACCTGCCTAAATGCAAGCAAGGATTGGCTGGAACAGAGAAAAGCCAAGGGGAGCCGCTAAGAAAAAGCAAGGCAGTTCCTCTGGTGAGCAAACCAGGCTCAGTATTCTCTTTCCTAAGTCGTTTTGTGCTGAGGGACGTGGGAGCCGTGGTGGGTGAGCGAAGCAGAGCAGGCTGCAGGAAGGACAGAGCCTGCCCAGCGCCAGCTGCAGACCAGAGCCGCACACAGACACGTCCGTGCACACACACACCCATCCCTGCAGCCACGAGTGAAACCCAAACATGTTTGGGGTGAGAGGACTGAGAAATATGACCCTCGTGAGGGATGTGCTCGTGAGAAACGAGCTCAGCCTGATGGGACAAGCATCTTGCCTGGCTTTTCCCTGCAGTTTCTACTAAGGGTTGGGGAAGAGGAATTAAAGAGCTGTGCATAGAGGGGGAGGAATTTCTTTCAACTAGTCACGTGCTTGAGGACTGCATAACATTCAAAAGGGGTTAACTGGGCCTATTTCAAAGCATTTAAAAATATTTTTAGCCCACAAGGGCAGCTGACAGCAGTCCTTCAAGTGCTGAAGGCTGAAATCTGCCTCTGCATTAGCAGTTGGCCTTGATTTTCCCCTTCTCTTCACAAAAGGGAGGATTAAAGAGCTTGAAAACATTTGTTTTGAGCTGCACAGAAAGGCCAGTCATCTATAAAGCTCTGCATTTGGTAAACAAGCAAGCAAATGGAGAGGAACTGTCACGTTTGCTGGGACCAGGCAGACAAGCCTGTGTCACTGAGCAGTGGTCCCCAAGGTGCTGGTCACCCTCATATTGGGAAGACACCAGAACACAAGGGACTCAGTTGCATGGAGGATGTGCTGGGGTGGTCTCAGGGTGGCAGGAGTAGGGGTGACATACCTGTAGCATTGGAGAGTGCCAGGGACTCCATGGAGCCCCGGGGAGTCTGCTCGGTGGGCGTCAGGTCCTCTGTGAACTTGAGGGCATTGATGGGGTGACGGGTGCGACACTGTGATGTTGGCATCCCACCCTCCTCTTCCTCTTCATACTTGGGGACTTTGACACTTCCTCTGGTCTCTGGGAAGCTCTGGTTGGACATGTCACTGTAGCTCTCCTGCGAGCGGAGCCTCCCTGAGTAGTAGTCCTCTCTGCAGTCCTGGATGAAGCTGCCACCATGGCTCTTCATGGCCAGCGAGGAGCTCCTCTTTTGGTTGCTGAAGTGTTTTGCCCATAAATCCGACTGCGAGCTCGGGACCTGGGTGGGGTTATAGGAGGTTCTTATGTTGCACTGGCTGAGAAGCTGCAAGGGGGTTTGAGACTGGCTTTGCTCCATTTTGCCCCCATAGTGATAGAGCTCGTCCCGGCTCCTCCACAAGTGGTCCCTGTTGAGGCTCGGAGTCTGGCTGGCCAGGCTCAGCAGATCCATCTGCAGGGACAGGGGGTCCACGTCGGTAGAGAGGCGGTTGGAGGTGACCTGCAGCTGGTTGCAGGGGCTGCGTGCCCCCTCCTCGCCCTTCCCCTTGTTCTTGCCGATCTTGGCGCTGCGGCGGGACTCCTTGGCCCGCGCGCTCTGGAAAGCTGAGTCGGAGGAGTCGGAGCCATTGGGGTCATCACCAATGCTGCAGGCCCTGGAGCAGAAGATCTGCCCCTGCTTGGGCAGGAAGGGCCGTCCCAGCAGTGACTTCTTGCACTGGGCACAGCAGAAGCAGGTCTCGGTGGCGTGCCAGTGCTGGCCATCGTACGTCATCTGGCCCTGGTCAATACCTTGAGAGAGAAGATGAACAGTGTCAGGGTCATCTAACACTGCACTTAACACCTGCAGCAAGCTCAGGCTGGATGGGCAATCAGGCCATCTGGTCTAGTGGAAAGTGTCCCTGGCAATGGTGGGGAGTTGGAATGAGATGATCTTTAAGGTCTCTTCCAACCCTAACTATCCTATGACCCTATGATCTACTATGAGTGACATGCACTCAGCCTTGCTCTTGAAAGCCCTTTTTCAGGGTTTCTCTGATGAATGAAGTTAATCCCATTTTTAATTCTTCCCAATTCTAATTCCAGGCCTTTGCTTGGGAGTTACTCAGTGTTGGGAAAGGCAGCAGAACCATGCCTCAAGCTATTTTGTATTAAATGTGGATATTTCCGATCATAAAGCAAAGGAATGCAAGAAGTTCTCCATAAAGTCCTTGAAGTAAAAGCAATATGCTGCTTATTAAAAAAAAAAAAAAAAAAAAGCCTTCAACTAAACCATAATGAGGAATTTGTGCTGCCTTGTTTAAGTATGTAACAGAGCAGATGACACCTCTGTTCCTTGCTGCTACTGTGGTCCCATCTCAACTTTTTTTTTTTGGCTTCTGGGACCGCTTCTCCAAAAGAGAACGGAAAGATCTGGCCTCAAGGGTCGAGCACACACTCTTGCCTTGCACCCAGCCACACTAATTTCCTGGGTTGCTTCACCAGGCCCCCCTTGGGTTCAGTAAAAGAATTGACACAGTCAGTCTGTCTCCCGCCAGCCAAACCCCAGGGAGCAACGTCTGCACAGTGCTCAGTCAGAGCCGTGAGCAAAGCTCCCAAGGTTTCAATTATAATGTTTGCACACTTGTTTGAGCTGCTATTCCTGGCCAAAGCCCTTGCTGCCTTCGTTCCCTGAGAAACTGCCACGCACAGTGTGGGCTGGCTAACATGGCGGGTACTGCACCCACATGTGCACAGCACGTGCCTGCACACCCACTGTGGGGCCAAAGCTGCCAGGTAACTTATAAATGAACAGTATGTTAATGGTCTGTTTTATTCCAAGCTAAATTAGGTTTAGTGTAATAGGTTTTTTTCCTCCTCTTATAGTGAGCAAAGTGCTTTTATACAGATGCGAGCACTACATTTGTGGGCAAAAGAGCGACAAGATGGTGGGTGGGATTTTATCAGCTCCTTTTCCACTGCCCAAAGCCATCTTGCAGAGGAAAGAGTGCAGCCTCTTTACTCCATCCTTACCTACCCAACCCAAGCATTACCAGACTTCATTACATGCTTACCTCTGTTTTATGTAGCTTGTTGGCTCAGTTCACTACTATAAGCAACTTGCAGCAAAATGGTTGCAGTCCTTCCTTTGCTAGAAATTTGCAAATATGCACCAAACCAGACATTTTACCCTGAAAACCTGACAGCAGGCTCCAGCTGGAGGCCAGTTGGAGTGAAGGACAGCAGATGGGGGAAGCATGAGAGAAGGGACCATGCAAGAAACATTATCAGCTGCTTCTTCACCTTTCTGCAGCTGAGCTTTTGGGAAGGATGTGCTGCAGGTCACAGTAGACAAATCCTCCAAGTGCTTCACTGAAACCCTGCATTTCCCCTCCCTGTGCCATCTGGCTGCTGCACAGGAGCAAAATGCTTTTTTCCTCTGCAGCATATGAAGTATTTGAGCATGTGAGCTCACCTCCATGGACAAAGGAAGGGCTGTCTTGCGTGCTCACTGTGCTCAGCCAAGTGGCAAAGGGGGCTGGAGAGAGCAAGATGCTTCCCAGCCCACTCAACTTGGGGACATCTAGCCCCCTGACTGAAGTGCATTTTAAACCACTCTTCTAGAAACATAAATTGACCCTGATGCATTATTTCTTTCTGTCTGAGAACATCTATCTGCAAGTTGATTGAAAAAGGCTCAGAAACAATAATGATGGCTAATGAACAAGTATCTTTTCTAACAGTAGCTCATCAAATCATGTGATCCTTTGGCAAGCGTGGATGGGAAAAATCTGAGTCAAAGAACCAGGCTGATTACAGGAAAATGATATTTAAAGGGAAAAAAATGTGCCAGAGAAATTTTATTATGCCAGAGAAGGCTTTCACTAGCTGCCATTGCTCCTGAGGTTGCCCTCTGATAATCCTCCCCTCTCTGACTACAAAAAGGGATAAACACTGGTTTAACCAAATAAATCACCATGTTACCTCCTTGGTGGAACGTGATAGAGGCACAAACACATCTGATTGCCCCAGCCATGCACAGTCCTGCCCGCAGCCCCACAGTCCAAGGACTTAATGCAGCAGCTCTTGTGAGAAGCTCCCCAGGGGCTGTGCCCTCCCACGTACCGATGTGCTGGGCGCAGGTGTCGCAGTACTCGGCGTACAGGGACTCGAAGCAGCTGCAGCAGTAGGGCCTCCCATCCTTCATGATGTAGCGCTGCCCCCCCAGGACTGTCTCACACTCAAAGCAGCAGAAATGCTTCATGTGCCAGTGCCGCCCTTCAGCCTCTGTGCACTCGTCAGCAAAAATGATCTGGGGGAAGAAACACAAGCGTGGAGCAGAGCTGGTCAGAAAAGGGACATGGGATGCAGACACGAACCTCTGTGTCTCCTGCCCATGCAAGGCAGCTGTGCCCCTTTGTTCATGAAACCTCCAAATTTTACAGCTAACTCCCACCCCCCACCCCAAGTCCTGTGTAGGAAAATCCCATAGTTTGGTTTGTGGCAGGGGCACCCATCATTTCTTAGGAAAATCCATTAAAATGCAAATTCCTCAGAAGCACGTTTGTGCCCAGACTACAAAGTGTTAAGGCAGAGCTGCAGTAATGTGCTGGTAAGCTCACCCATCAAACAGAGAGGTCGATCAGGGTAATAAACTCACTTATATACAACCTATCGATCTGGTGGGCTTCTGAAGAACAGAGCAGCCGCTTACTGGAACACGTTTACCCGTCTCTGAAACAGGGACCTGACCACAAAGGATGAGCAAAGCACAAGGAAAAGTGGCAGCTCTCTAGAGAGGGGAAAAAGTGGAGCTACCTTGGCTCCTCACCTTGCTGCTACCCCAGCCTGGGTGCCTATAAAGGTGATTGTAGTCATTATATCAGTGGGGAAACTGAGCCACAGAGTGTTGTTAAGGATAAGCTGGAGAAGCAGCCATCTAAAATGTCTTCAGCAGATGCTTTCTTGCTGTCTTCTTCTCATCCCCACCTCATCTCAACTCCCAAAGCCAAGCCAAGGAAGCCAGCAACCCAGATCTGCTCCCTGGCTCCCTACGCTGGCACAGGGTACACCAAAGGCTTTTCCTCTGCAAATCCTCCTATCCCTAAATTACTGTTTCTCGCAATTACTACTTGATGATTTATGGGAAGAGAAGTGTGCTGAAGAATGAGCTGAATGAAAGAATTAAATGAGAATTTGCAGGGATAAAAAGTACATGGAAAGAAAAATTACCCAGCCTAAGCCACAAAGGAGTAAAGCCAGTTGTCTTTCACTGGTAATACTACAAATTTAATTGGACACATACATCAATGCTCTTTATATTTGAAGTGCAGATAGCCTTAGATATTTACTATTACACGCTTACAAGGATGGGACGTGGTATTTTATAGTACATACGGTTTTCCACACTACGGTTTTCATAACTTTAAAAACCAGAGCCATTTCCTTCACCAGCCTTTTAAACAGAGATTGACACTTGAGAAGTGCTCAGAGGCAACTCTCTATGGTTTTCTATTTTAGTTTTGTATTCTATTTGCTCAGCTTCCTATAGCCTGTTAATCGCCTCTCTCAAAGCCTATTTCAGCTCGGCGTGTAGTCAGACATGACCGACTTGCAAGAAATACAGCACTCATCCCACCAGGGGCTTCCTCTGTGGAAATGGAGAAGGGAGGATCACCACACCCAGCTGGGCTAAAATCACACAGCCAGGGGGCTGTGCTTCTACTGCAAACACTCATGAAAACCCCTCAGCTTCCTGTGTGTAGATGAGGTCCTAACTCATAACAGTCCTAGGCAGACTGCAACTAAGAATACCTGAAACCTCAGGAAAAGATTGCTCAAACCCTTGGCAAAGCCAAGCCATCAATTTGGTGTGTATGCCTCCATGAAAAAATCAGGGAGGGAGGGGAAATGCCACCCAACCCTCCTGTGCCACCCCAGCAGGCAGCAGTGCTCATGGCAGATGCTGTCCCTTACCTCATCGCATGCAGCGCAGCGGGGCTTGAGGCACTCGGCGTGGTGCCTGCCACAGTAGATCTTCCCATCCTGGTAGAAGTAGATCAGGTCAACCAGCAGCTCATTGCAGACACTGCAGATGAAGCAGGGAGGGTGCCAGCAGACGCCATGTCCCGCTCGTGAGGCAAAGACAGCCATGTCCCCTCCATTGATCTGGCCACCACACTGTCAGAAAAGCCAGGGATTAACAGAGGTGACCCCACTGCCACCCATCCCCAACAGGATCTCACAATCACTGCCCGGCATAATGCCAGGAGCTGAACAGACAAGTCCATGTCAAATATCCTGAAAGCTGTCCTGACAGACCCTGGCACTTGCACCTGGAAGGGTCACAGGCAGATGCCTGTTCCATGAGTGTCATTAAATCATGGAATGGTGTGACTTGGAAGGGACTTGAAGATCATCCCGTTCCGATCTTCCTGCCATGGGCAGGGACACCTTCCACTAGACCAGGTTCCTCAAAGCCTCATCCAATCTGACCTGAACACTTCCAGGGATGGAGGAGCCACAACTTCCTTAGGCAACCTGTGGCAGTGACTAAACACCCTGAAAGGGAAGAATTTCTTTCTAATATCTAATTTAGACAAGCTCTCTTGTCAGTTTAAAGCCATTCCCTCTATCAATACATGCCCTTGTAAAAAGTCCTGCTTCAACTTTCATGTAGTCCCTTTAGATACTGGAAAGGTTTTTAAAGCACCCCAGAACCTTCTCTTCTCCAAGGTGAACAGTCCCAGGTCTCTCAGCCTGTCTTCACAGGAGACATGCTTCACTTGGGTGATGCAGGTACCAGTTCATCAGCCACTACCCACCTGCTCACAGATGGCTCCTGTCATGGTTACAGGGAATGGCCGAACATTGCCTCTCCCTAAATTTTCCCTCTTCCTCTGGTTGCTGAAGAGTTTGAGCTCCCTCTTCTCCTCCTCATCCAATGAGTTGCAATAGCGGACCTGAAAAACACAAGTGATGCTAAGTGCCTGGGGCGTCCCTGGCTCACCACCCAGTGAGGCACCATTCCATGGGCCCTGCAAACCTCTGCCCTTGGCTGTTGGGGAGGTGGAGAAATAAAGGTATATGGGCTTCAGGTATCTGGGGTTTGGTCAGAATTTCAAGAGGTGAAGATGAGAAAAAAGGGCAGGAAGACTGTTGCTCTTTGGGTGCTCAATTTGTAAAAAAGTCTTAAAAGTTGGGTTCTCAGAGTCCCACCCAGACCAGCAGTTGGACTGATGGTTTTCCTGCTTTCTCCATCAGCCTCCTGTAGCAGAGGTCTTCACAATATTCCATTGGTATTTCTAGAGCACAGACCCTTTTCTCTGCACAAATGACAGAGTTCCAGTGACTTGTGAACTATTCTTCCAGCAGAGGATCAAGCCTGCTGATTTGCAAAACCTCTGCATTGCATGGTAATAAAAGAAACAAGTAAAAAAAAAGGATACAAACAATGAATGATGCAATTTCCCTGAAGCTTATAAAACTTTGAGGTTTTCCTGGTTATTTCCATCCTGCAGGCTTAGCTCTTGGCTGGTTGCATTTCAATGGGGAATATAACTGAAGAGCCAGGGAGGTCAAATGTAAAACCAGGATCCAATCCACCCTCTGTTACTTGGAAAAGCAGGCTCATGGAGCTGAGCAGGGTTATTCACATGAGCAACCAGCACACTTTGAATGCTCAAAAAACTGAGCATGGAGGGAAACTGGATGCAAAATCTGCCAATTTGCAGAAAAGACACACAGACTTGTATGTCCAACTTGCAGGAAAACAGGCTGCAGTGGCAGCATTTGTGTGTATTTATTCTTATGACGTTTTGCTGTCAGAGGCTGTGGGTTTCCAGCAGCTGCCAGGGAAGCAGGCAGGCTGGGTGTATGGGAAGAAGTCCCTTCTTTGTGCCTGGAGCTCCCCCCATGCTGACAGTGCTGTGTGTCCATGGCATTCAGCCACGTGCAGGCAAACTTGTAAAAATCTGACTGAGATCAAACAAGTTACCTGCATGTATTTTCCAGAGCGGCTTCTTCAGAAAGTAGCATGAAAATAATTCTTTTTGTTTACACAGGGAAATTTTGTGGGTTACCAGAAGCGAGTGTTCTCACTGGTGAGATCAGGACGTCATAGGCCAGACCCCTTTTGCTGCCTCACATCATTCTTGAGAGATGTGAGAAGGTTTATTTTGCTGTGACTGGTTTTGACTCAACCTGCGGCCTCGCAGGCTCTCCCAGCTCATGAGGCTCAGCCCAGGTGAAGCCCCTCCCCAGCACACTCACTCCCACTCCAAGGTGAGTCGGAAGCAACACCTGGGAAAAGGCTTTTGTAACTTTGGATCTGTCTCTAGATAATCTCAACAACATTCCAAGCCACTTTTAACGGGGCCTTGGGCTCCAAGGGCTGAGAAAATGCTTTTTTTTGAGACAACTGAAGAAATATGATTTTAAAAAAATTTAACTTTAGAAACAAACAACTCCCCACCTCCAACAATCAAAGCAGGGAGCAAATACAGCAACTTAAATAGCAGCATGACCGAAATTCAAGTATATCCCCCTGAAAAGCAAATGGAGTTGAGAAATGACAGCCACGCTTCCCACAAGTAAACCCCAGGAGGAGCAGCCATTTCCCACCCACAGCCCTGCTGATGTCCAAAGACATTTTCTGGATACTGACCTCATTGTCATGTGGTGGCAGCTGGTGAAGAAGTTGCTTTATGCGAGATTTTTCTCCTGGGCTGTTGACATAGGGAACCTTGTCCTCGGGCAGGCAGCTGTAGTACTGGTGCACCTACGGAGCAAGAGAGGGGACTGCAGTGGGGTTCCCTGGCCGAGCCCATGTCCCCGTGCCCGGCCAGCAGCCACCCCCTGAGGCAGCAAGCGCTGGGTCTTCCTGAAGATTTTGAGCAGGGAAACACAGCCAGGAGCTGCTCCAGGTTGGTTTTCTTTTGTTCTCCAAGGCAGAAGGGTGGCAGCCCCGGCGAGGTGGGCACGTTACCGTTTGCTCTGTCAGCCTCCATAGCGTGAGCATTGTGCTGGCTGCAGGGATGTGTCGGCACCTGCCTCGGCAGGGAGGTTAAAAAGGCTGCGCCCCAGCAGTCTCCGTGTTGCTGGCTATCTCAGCCTCCACCTCCATCAAACCCCTCCGGGCTTTTTTCTGCTGCAATTTGTGGAAATAAACAGCAGATAATATCTGTTGGAAGGCTTAGTTTTTTTTTCTCTTTCGTCTCAGAGCGTGTAATTAAAATCAGCTATTAAAAAGGCTGAGGAACAGTGTGCCCAACGCTGGGAGCGCAGTGCAGCCCGGAGAGGAAGCACACCCTAAATCCCAGCATCTCTTCTCCGACTGCCACACCTGGGATGTGCACTCAGGGGCTGGGCCAGCACCGGGAGGGGACTCCCTGGCTGAGGATTCGCTCCATAATGGCCACGGTGACATTGAACAGCTTGGAAAGAACCAGGAGAAGGTAAAGGTAAGGGAAAGCTCAGCTGGGATTGGGATTCACTGCAGCCCCAGACATCTCCGGATGCCTGGGCAGAAGCAGAGGGCTGGCTGGCATCCTTAAATCTGCTCTTGGCTAGAGAGATGCAGGCTGTTCTCCCAGTGCGCACAGCTTTCTGCCTTTGCCATGGTGGGATTAGCCCCGAGATGCTCCCTCAGCTATCAGCAATTCATTTTGGAGTGGCTGTACTGCCTGCAGCTTACACAGGGCTTTTCCCAAATAACACTTCCTTTGCGGTGGTTTCTGATCAGCTTTTTCCCTCACTGTATGCTTTGAACTTTGGCCTAGAAAGCACCACCTCTCTTCCTGCACAGCCCCACAGCATCTGCGGACAGATGACAAGCTGCTGTGGGTCATTGGGAGGAATGGGGACACAGGCTGGTCACACAGGGCTGGCTGGCAGGGGAGCTCACCCATGGGCTCACAGGCTGATGGGGGTGGCTCACACACAGTTATCTTCCACAGGAAGAAATACCCTTTTATTCTAGAATAACTATCCAAACCTAGTTTTATTCAGCAATAATTGATCTGCATTCATCTCACTCCCTGCTCTCATTCAGAACTACCTGTGAGCACGAGCTGCTCCAGCAGTTTTCTCAATTTATGGTTTCTCCCAAACCGATGTCACCATCCACCTTTCCCCATCATCAGGTTTTCCAGAAAGGGAAATTTTAGCAGATTTCCACACACAGGTCCACAGTGCTGATGACAAGGGAACTGCTCGTGTTGCAAAGCCGAAGAACGTGCTGAGCATATGCAATTTACTGCAAAACCCTAAATTTGTTTTGCTAAGGCACAGCAGAAACAGACCCACCAGCTATGGAAACTGTCAAAGAAAGAATGGCTGTGAAGTATTTTGTTATGTTAAAAAGAAAACAAACAATAGAATACTTACTTTGCATTTATAGAGCATCCTTCATCCCAGGGACATCAAAACACATTAAAAAACACTAAATCCTTATGACATACTACACAAGGTAGCAAATATACACATTGCAAAGGACTAATTGCAGCATCTTGATGTTAAATGAGCTCCCTAAGTCCATGCACCAGAGTTTGCAGTTGAAAATCTCCCGACAATGCCCCAGCAGCCACACCAGAGCCTTTCCTGGGCTGCCAGGGCTCCACATGGCCACACTGTGTGTACCCAGCCAGCACACACTCCCACTGGCTTCTCCTGCCAAAATCCCCACGTGCAGAGAGGCTGCTTGCTGTGCCCTGCACTCACACTGGTTTGCTTGTGTTTTGATTTCTCACAACGAGGCTTTTTGCCCACCCAGTCCTTGAAGTTGGTGGAGACCATAAATTATTTTTTTTTTTTGAAGAGCTGCCAAACTACTAAAGCAACGAGCCCCAAGACGCTCACCCTGGGCAAAAACCAAAGATGGAAGCTCTTCCTTCAGCTGCCTGGGTGCTGCTTCCTGGAGCACAACCCAGCAGGACGTACGTGCCCAGCTCCGCTCCCGCTTCCGCTGGGAAGTTTTCCATTTAGTCTCAGCAGGACTGCAGGAACTGGTTCCCATCACACCAGCAACATAGCTTGGCAGGGATGGGCAATTTGGTTTGAGAAGCAAAACAAAATAAATACAACAGGCTCCAACCTGTGTTCTGTTGCCTGAAATAACCTGAAAGGGTTTGCTTTGGATCTGCATCAGCCAAGGGGACCTTCTACAGGAGTGCTCATGGAGAGGATGGAGCAGAGGCAGCTGCCAATCCTTGTCCAGTGCCTGTGGAACATCTTGTGGGGAGAAAATCCTTATGCCTGCCAAGGTTTTTTCACCAGCCACCACCCCTTTTTGGGGAAAAACTTGAACCAGAGGGATGCACAGACCCTTTCACCTGGGACATCACTTCTATCCCAAGAGATCCATCCAGAGAGCAGATGAAGAGCAAGACACTCCTTGCCCAGGATGACATTGGGCCAGGCCTGTGCATGTAACACTCTCTCATCCATCACCCGTTCCCATGGCATGAACCCAGCTCCTTGGATGGGAGACCCAAGACTGGGAGGGACAGGGTCACAGGCTGCCAGTGTCCCTGCCTCAGTGCCCAGCTGGCTACTGACAGTATTTCTGACCTGCTGTGGGAGCAGCTGGCAGCTGGATTGGCACAGGCCTGTGCGATGCTCAGAAATAAAGAAGGAAAAGGGGATTCTTAGATCAATCTGGCTTTTCAGGGAAAAAGCATACAGAAAGCATTAACTTGCTGGAAAACTAAAACTGCTCAGTCTGCATTTTGCTTTTGTACAAAAGGTCACTGTTTTATGCAAAAGTAACTCCTCCTCCATCCAGCACTGTGCTGCAGCACGCACGAGCCTTGTAGCTGGTGAGCCTTGGAGGGCCAGGGACAGACCCCCCACGTGCCTGATGCTGGTGGCTCCTCACTGCCCTTACAGGCTCTGCAATAGGAGTTGCACCCAGATAAGGATAACAGAGTGGGCAATGACCCCAGAGAGATAACATTTCCTCTTTAAACAGTGCAGTATCTGTAACTGTTTTATTATTAAATACTTCTGCTGTACAACACAGCAGCTCTGCATCCTCCTATTTCCCCTTGCAACAGATCTACCCTGCCTGTGATTATCCCAACGAGCATCATTAACACACAGGAGCCCCTTGTGGGGCTGGACTAGGTTTCATCCTCAGTTTTCCCCCTTGTCTCACTTCACTCTGGCTTCTTCTCACATCTGGATGACAGAAATCCCAGAGTAGACTGGAAAACATCACGCTGAGTTAAAATAATGCTTCAGACAACATCACAAGGTCCTAGATGCTGTGGGGATGGTCTGGCCAGTGCACTGGACACAGGACAGCTGTGGGTGTTGGTGCCATGGGATACTGGCAGGCTGGGCAAGCTCCATCCTGCTCCAGGGAGGTTCCACTCAGGACAGGCTCCGTGCTACCAGAACCTGGCACAGCAGATTCCCAAGGTGTTATTCTCACCTCCATAAGGAAAATGTCCAAACACCAAGTTTTGCTAACAAAAACTGATATATATTTTGGAACTTAGCAGCTGCTTGATACGAAAAGGGAGGAGGGGAAGAGGGGGAGGTAGAAATTAAAAAAGAAAGAAACCAGGAGAAAGGAAAAAACATAATGTAAAAACAGGGCAGAAAAAAGCCTTTAAACTGGAGCCAACTTTATTCAAAGGCACTGAGGAAAGTAATTACATTAGTTTACAAATGCCTTTGTGTTCTGTGGTTTTCTTAGGTTTGGGGTATGTTTCCAGTTTAACTTTGACAGTTTACAAACCTACCCTGGCCCTGCTAAATAAAGGCAGGACTGCAGCTTGTTCTGGCAGTCCCAGGGTGACCAAAGACAAAACCCACATGAGCATATCTACAAGCAAAGCCTTCCTAGAAGGAAAAGTTTGCAAACATCCTGTAAATTCAAACTATTGACAAAGGATCTCTTTGATCAATGAATTAAAGGAGGTGGAGGGGAAATATCATATTTCTTACGCCACAAATTGCTGTTGGGAAGTAGCATTTGGTTGTACTTGCCCTGGACACAACACCCCTTCCTAAAGCACCCATCCAACCGGGCTGTTTGGGATGACTCTATGGCTGGGATGGACTACAAAGGAGCACACGGTGTCCTGGCACGGGTGCCGACTTGCTCAGCCCTCACAGCTCCAGCACAGCCAGCTGGGCAATCCCTCCTGGCTCTCATGAAACCAAACCAACTGCAAAACAAACTGCAGGGCTTTTGCAAAGAGCCCTGTGAGGGCCGGACGTGCTGGCCTGTGTGTAGTAGGGTGCCTGAACACAGATGTTCCCAAAAAGGGGACCTTGGTGAGTCAGCCACCACTCGGGCACAGTGCAGTAAATCATCACACACAGTGGAGTCTGTTCAAAATACAGGCACACCACCATTCCCTAATGTCCCCTCCATGCCCAGGACAGCATCGTTTCTCCTGGGAACATGCCAAGGAAGCACAGCCCTGGCAGCCCATTCCATGACACCCAGGGATGTCCCATGGCAGCACAGGAAGCTGGTGGCACATTCATGTGTGTGTGTGCTCAATTGTGGCCCCTTGTCCTGGCTCACTGCTGCGTGCAAATTCCCACGGGAGTTGGCTGCTGAGGGAAGAAGGCAGCCAGTGGCTCTGGCAAGCCTGTGCTGGCCCGGGCGAGCAGGGCTGCTCCTGTGGCTTGCCTGCTCCTCCCCAGTGCTGGCTTCTGAACAGCACACGTCAGGCTTTAATGATCCTTTACATTGAGCACTTAAAATTGACAGAGAAACAAACTCGATGCTTTTGTATGTCTCTCATTCCTGCTGGCCTCCCTTGGAAAAGCAAAGGGGAAAAAAAATCTCAAACAAACCACATGCAAATAACTTTCCCAATATGTCTGTGAAACATTGCAAGTGCTTGTACACGTTGACTCACACTCAAGCTCCACAGATGACAGCACGTGTGAGCCTGGAAAACGGGTTCAGTGTGCTTTGGCCCAAGTCTGGCATGTCCTCCTTTTCCAAGGCCGTTAGGATACAAAGCACCGATTTATTTTTTGAAGCAAAACAATCCTTACAGCAGGGGCCAGATGCTCTGAAATGAAGAGTGGGAACTGCTGGCTGGCTCTGCCAAGCACAGGGATGCAGGCATGCACCCTGGAGGGATCCAGAGTGCCCCCTGAGAGCCCAAAGTCCCAGCTGGGAGCAGCCCTGTGTCACCCCCAGATCTGTGAGCGCCCATTGCCGGCACACAGCAGTGGGAGGCAGATGCAATCCTGGCGCCGGGCAGTCCAGCATCCTGCAACGCTGGGTTTGCTCTTGGAAACCCGCTCCTAAGTCAGAGGGACAAAGGCAGGGGGAACAAAGGGAAAAAATCATTTTTCTAAGTGCTATTTGTTCTGGCACGCTCTGTGGCTTTCCGCACGCTCCTCTCCCACGGCTAACGGCAGCTGAGGCGTCTGAGCGCTGCTGCTCCCCAGCCGAGGACGACATCCATCCTGCCAAGCCTTTGGAGCAGCCCCTGGCCTGTGAGAGATCCCGCGGAAGCGCCGCTTCCTGCTGGCATCAAAGAGTGACATTTGAATGAAGGCCCTGCGTCCACACGCTTTAAACTTGTGAAAGCCTCTACAACAGGATTTTTCTTTTTTTTTAAGCAGAAATTAAATTTGGATTAAAAAGAGCCAGATCGGTGCTTTCAATAGCATTGAGAGCTGTCTGTGTTGCGAGGTCCATGCAGGGCTCAAGGGTCCCCTGGAGCACCAGGAGTGATAATGATGATCTGCTGCATTGATCATCACTGATCATCCCACTGGGTATCCCATATAACATGCTCTTGGATTTCTAAGGCATGGGGTAGCACACTTGCATTACACTGCATCACAGAAAAGCTGTAATTGCACACTGGAATAAAGCTCCAGGAGAAGTTTCTATTGAGTAGTCCAGTCCATGCTTTTCCACTCCCTGCCTCTCGCCTCTGTCGACCTTCACATATTGTCTTCAAATTTCAGAATCGAGCAAACCATGTCAGGCGAGTGGTTTGGTTTCTGTGACCCACCAAAAGTAGCTGATTCCCTCCCTGATAATAAGATTGTTCAAGTATTAAGTAATTTTGACAGCTTCCATTGGCTCACCACGATCAGGGCAATACCCCAGGATACAGAAATGGAGCAGAAGTCCAGAGACATGGTTTTGCCACGGGCTCTTTTGCAGCATGAGATGTGCTCACACTTCTCCATCCTCTCTGTTCCAGGGCAGGGGAACAGCTCCAGGACCTCCTACCCCACTCCAGCTGTCTCCGAGTCACACAGCACTGGCATCACAGGCAGAAAAAGCATTCCGTGCAGGACTGCTGCTCCATCCAGCAGCTGGGAAACATTCGGCACAGTCCGATGCCTGGGGGCTGGATTTAGACAACTCCAGCCTTGAAATAAGAGCCACTAACTGCCGGGCTATTTAGATACTGAGAGAGTTCACCGCGGAGGTGATGGACTTACCGCTACCTCAAAGTGAAACTGGAGAGCTTTTCGAAATGTGCTGAAAGGCAGCTTTTGGGTAAAATACTCCAGCGTGCACATGTGTAAGGGGGCAAAATGAGAGGCAGCTGCAGCTCCTGGGAGCAGGGTACAGGAGTAACAGCTTCTCCTCAGGACCTTCAGCTTTCCATCCACCCTGCTCTGCTCTCAAGATCAGGATCTACCAGGAGGGAAGAGCTCTTTTGTCCTTCCTCTACCAGGCTGTAAATTAGCTTGTCTGCTCCCCACTACTACACAGGTTTGGGGCACAGGGTCGCTTTGGTCTGTTTTACTCCTCCCTTGCTGCATGCAGAACTTCAGTCTCTTGAGGGGTGAAACAGTTTGCCAAACTCAGAAGGCTCAAGAAAGAACAAGGTGGTACAATGACCGTGACACACACGTCCCCCAGAGATGCCTGGCCCAGATAATGTACTTTCTGTCTCACCAGAATGGTGAAGATCTTTATGTAAGGTGTAAATGCACATTCAGTGTAGGTTCATCTCCGTTCTCCTTCCCTCACTTTGTGACCTGAACAGCAACTGATGAAACTTGGAGGTTTTGTAACTCAGGCCCTTGCAACAGGTTTTGCAAAGTATCCAGAAGAAGGATTAACATCTATGTCAGCCCTTGAATAAATTCCCTGTGACAGCTACAAGTTCCACACCACTGCAAAGCTCTTGAGGTCCAAGCTCTAACAGCTGCCTTAGAGAAAAATGGCCCCTGAACCTTCATGCTTCTAATTTTAGCTCAGATGAGATTTTTCATAACTTTTTAAGGGACTCAACCAGAGCAACTATGTTGACAACAAGAGGGAATTGAGTTCTTACAGCACAGAATGCAAGGTTCTCAGATGTTGCCATGCCAGAGCCATACAAAAAGCCACACCAAGGCTCAAGTAGAGCCCCATCTTCTGTTTAATTGGAAATTTCTGCCCATAGCCAGCTGCTCCTAATACTGAGACACAATAAAGATAGAAATCCTAAAAAATCCCTTGTATTCAGAAATTCAAAGTGGCATGTTATAACCCCTTTGGATTTCTCCAAACCACAGGCCCAAGGAATTCAAGGCTGCACATTCACATGTATTTACACATGCCTTGCCTAAAAATGTGAAAAAACACAGCACAAAAGGACTTATTTTCAAGCATCTGCCCTCAAACTTATGTCAGTGCCAAGGAGGATCAGCTGTCAGACTGCCCAGCAGACAAGCTGGCTTCCAGAGATGTCTTCCTCTGTCTCTGCAGCCAGGCTCAATCTGGGATTTTGCTTTGCTGAGGACACACTTCTAAAGGTGTTTGCCCATGTCAAGACTTTGACACATTTCTTTATCCAACTATTGAACTGCAGGCTGACAAAAAGAGCATTTCACAAAGCCCATGTTCCCTGCTTCTGTACAGCCACCTCTGCCATTCCATCTGCATTCCTATCTTCCAGAAGAGAAGTCTCTCTTCTGCCATAAGACAATTTCTCACTGAAGTCCAATCCAAGTGGGATTAGACCTCACAGAAGCCTCCAGGCCATCCTGTGTAGCTGATTCCTACTACAAGAAACCCTATTTCCTTATCAGATTGTGATTTATGGAGCTCAGTCCTGATTTTTTATCCATCACTCCCCTGGCTGGCAGGCTGTCACTAAGCCTTACACCTCTGATGGTGTCAAACCTCTTCCAATTTCTTGCCTGAATGCATTTGGAGACAGTTTATGTCTACATTCTTGGGCTAAAGTTGGAGCCTGGGTAACTGCTTTTCCCCCTCTAATGAACAGGGAGAAGAACAATTCTAATGAACAATTTTCTAGGCTGGACAAACGAAGCTCTTGTAGGTTCCTCAATGAAATAACATTTCCAGCATCCTTCCAGTTTATACCTCTCTTTCTTGAGCAGATATGTAATACATTTTAGTCGGTTTACCACAAGAATTTTTATCATACCTTATGCAGGGGCACTTTCAATTTTTAAATTACTATCCTAGTCCCTGTGTTATAAATGTATTTAGAAATGTATTGCATTTATGGCTTTTGAGTAAAGCCCTTTTTAGTCTTACACACTGATGAGCTATAATATAAGAGAGAACTTCCAGCTCCACTCCTCATTACAATGTTTGGATCAGTATCTGTCAACACTGGACCAATGCTTTTTTTGTCTTCAGTACTGGGCATTGAGTAACCAGCATGATTTTCACTAGTGGCAGGTACCACAGACCAGCTGATGCCTGAGTTAGTGTCCAGGACAACAGCAAGACCTTATAGATTTGAGTTGATTCCCCTCTAGATGACAGTAATTTAAGCTTTGGATTAAAAGGACTCTTCAAATAATGAAATGACCTGTGGACACTGCCAAAAAACGATGTCATGTTTGCAGGCCAACTCCTCCCCACTGAAATGCTGTAAATTGCTGTGTTGAGTGAGACGTGAGCACTGTCTCCTGAGAATAGTGAGGTACAAAAGGCTGTCGTCCAAGTAAAATAAGAAAATTGCATTAGTCTTTCAGGGGAACACTTACCTCCCCAGTTCATATACTGCATAGAGATTTTAATAAAGTAGAATATTGCGGAAAAAGTTGTTTCATTTAATCTGTTTCACGTCCAAAAAAATACAACAGCAAAACAGCAGGAGGCAGAGAAAAATTCCCTGCCTGTTAATTTGTATTTTCAGGCCAGCCTGACAGCAGTACTCTCAGCCAGAGAAGAGCCCACCAGTTGCTCTATGGCAGGCACCAGCCTTGCAAAGGCTCCACATGTGCACACACCTGACCCATTGACCAAATAGCCACACATCTTTCTGCAGACTTACACACCCCCAGTGTGTTGCTGCAGAGGCATATCCTACCCCTATGGGAGGTAAATGGCCCCTCCTGCACTATGGGGCATTCCCAGCCACGGGACAACTATTCTGTGATTCCATGGAGTTCAGGGTGCTGCTCTTCCCCCAGGGACAAGCCCCAGGCCTGCAGTGTGGCTCCTGCACAGCCCAGGGAAGTCACACCTTGGTTTTGTCATCTTAGTGGCTCATCTAACATGTGAAAAGTCATGAAAGGGCTGAGCTCTGCTGGATGGATTTCAGGGCCTGGCTCTGCTTATGGCTGCTCTTCATCTCCATGGTGATCAGAGACAGGTCTGAAGTGGCAAATTTGCTGAAAGGCCCAGAGATGCGGACTGAGGAGTGTACTGAGAAAACAAGTGTTGGGACTGAGGAGCACCACGACCTCTGCAAGAAATAGATGCTGGAAGAACCTAAAAATACATTAACCTGAGTAATGCATGAGATGTCAGTAGCTACTGGTAGATCTAATGGACTTCTGTTTCCTCCTGAGCATCCCAAACTGCCTGATACCACACTTAATGAGCACCTAAGGGATCAAAGAAGCAAACAGGCCTCCTGGAATATGTCACCACCCTGCTGAAAGTGGGTTTCAATCACTGTACATACCATGATGTACTCAATAGAGACCATGTCTACCTGGTCAGGTGCCACCTGTCACTAAATACCTGTATTTCCACCCAAAGCTACAGGAACATGGGCCAGTGGGTGCTCCAGAAGCTGCTGACACACCTGGCCAGAAACCAGCAATGAGAGCAGCTGGCACCAGCTTGGGTATGGTCCTCCAATGGGTCCCCCCAAACCCAACCAGGTCATGTTGCCACAGCATGAAGGACCAGCAGAGCTATTTCAGAACCATCTGCATTTCTCCACACACCACGTTTTGTACTTCTTATGAGGCAAAAAAAGAGCCTGTGACATAAGGAAGGTGACAGAAAACAAGGCTGCTGCCTGATTTGCACGGTTGGATGGCACCAAATGAAACACATGGTGCTGTGGAGTTTTAAGTGAGCACTGAGCAAGGCTTATAAAGACAAGGGAAAAAGAAGAAAAAGAAAAAAAGAAAAAAAGAGAGAAACAAGCCACCAAACAACTGGATTTTCTCTAATCAGACAGATAATATTTACAGCCTACGGGTGGTGCCAAAATATTTCAGGAAATTCCTAAGCCTGTCTGAATAAAAGCACAGGAAAACACAGTACTTAAGGACAGCAACTATGGCAGTAAGAATGAAAGCTTTCCACCCCCTTCCAGCCTCCCTACACAGTTTAAAATTATTGCCATATCATATCATACTGCAATTATCAAGGCTAAGCTCATTTTACCATCTCCACTACAAATGAAGTTCTGACTTGAACATATAAAAGACCAGCATAAAATCAAAGGAATCATGTAAACTGGAAGGAGCAGAATCAATGCATGCTCCACACAGTACACTGAGGTCTAATCCATCCCACTCAATCCTGCACCAAGAGACTTGAGCTTTATTTAAGCTTTTCTTTCCAGTAAGGCATAAACATCTTGCTTGGAAAACCCAAACCACAAAGCTTTTGGCCCATTTTTCAGAGTTACCCACCAGCTTTGTCTTTCTGCCCTGCACTTACCACAGAGAGGAGCAGTCCAGGAGGGCAGAACACAAGCACTGAACCCCTGGGAAACACTGGAGTCCCATCATTTTTTTCCCAGTGAAACATTAGCTACATCGTTTCCCTTGCACAACCACGAGAAATCCCATCCTGGAGCTATTTTGTTTCCCCCCCCTCTCAATTACCAATTACATCCACAGACGCAGAAAACCACAGGTCCTGCAAGGATCACTGTCTGCTTTATTCCATTTGAGCATTCAGACCAGACCTGTCCCTGCAAGTCTCTCTAGTGCACCCAGAAACAGCCACACGCAACAAGTGCTCGCATCCCTAGAAGAAAAATCAGGTGAACTATTTCCAAAGAAGATGCAAACCCAATTATTTTCTGGTAGCTGGGTGGTGTCATCATTACCTGCTCAGGCTTCAGGCCAGGGGGGACCCAGGCATACTCCTCCAAAGCACAGCCCGAGTCATCGTCAGAAGTTGAGTTCCTCTGGAAGTCAAACATGAGCTTCGTGACTGTCTTCTCCATCTCCAGAGGCATAACTGTTACAATGTGCTCTTCCTGGGAGCACTTACAGTGAAGGCAAATCTTCCTGTAGGGTGAAGAGAGAGAAAAAGAGATGCCACGGTGAGCAGTGCTTGAAATGAGAAAGTGATTCCTGCCAGTTGCTGGCCTGCAGAGACTAAACTCAACCCTTTCTTATGCTCAGGCATTTTCTAACACAGGATTTGTCTCTCTTACGAGGAGGAAATAAAAGTCCATATTTGCTCTAACAACATTTGGCAATCCATCTGACTAAGACTGCCTAATGTTTGGGGATATGCAATTGCTTGTCCCCTTGCTGCACCACACAGAGTATTTCCAGGGGCCAGCACAGGCACAGGCCATGCCTGTAGGGGTTGACTTGCCAGCTGGAATTGCAGAGTCATTACTGAATTTAGGACAACTGAGCATTTTGCTACAATGGGAAATGGTGGATTGACTGGGAAGATGTGAATGACAAGTCTCTTTAGCACGCTGATAGCATAAATTTGCTTATTAAAGTAGCATAAAAATTGATTATAGTCTGAACATATAAAGCTAAATTAAATTAAGGGAGGCTACAAAACCCACAGTCACACTGCAATGGAATCTTAACCACCCGACTCGGTGGCACAGCTCAGCAGCATGGGGAGGGAAACACAGGAACTGAAAGAACAGCCCACAGGTTGCAATTCAACAGCCATTAGCTTAATTCACTGCAAATATCTATTCTTCTTAACACTTCTTTAAAGGGGCCATTCCTGCAGCTTGTGGCCTGTGACAGATCTTCTCCACAGGCTTGAACCTCAACTTCTATCTGCAGGGCTGCAAGGACAGTACAGACTTATAGAATGGTCTGGGTTGAAAGGAACCTTAAAGGTCATTCAGTTCCAACATCCCTGCCATGGGCAGGGACACCTTCCACTAGATCAGGCTGCTCAGAGCTCCATCCAGCCTGGCCTTGAACATTTCAAGGGATGGGAGGTCTGCAAGTTCTCCAAGGAATCTGTGCCAGGGCCTCACCCCTCTCACAGTAAAAAATGCCTTCCTAACATCCAATCTAAACTTACTCTGTTTCAGTTTAAATCCATTCCCCCTTGTCCTATCTCTATAGGCCCTTGTAAAAGGTCCCTCTCCAGCAACTCTGCAGGCTCCTTTGGGTACTGAAAGGCTGATAAGGCCACCACAAAGCCTTTTCTTCTCCAGGCTAAACAATCCAATTGTCTCAGCCCTTCCTCACAGGACAGGTGTTTCACCCCTCTAATCACTGCACCCCTTCACCACGGTAACAGCAAAAGACAAACCTGGCTGAAAACATCCCCTGACAAAGAAAAAGAGGTTAAAGGGAATGCTGATAAATTGGCTTCTATTTCTGAAAACTCAGTGTTTTTCCACAGGCTGGGTCAATGGTATCTATTTTAGAGCAACCACACAGGATTCTGAATTAATTTGCACTAATGAAGCACCAATGACTTCTGAGGAGTGAGATAAGGTTTCACTTGGGTAGCAGAAGGGAGACATCTCAGAAATAATAAGGTACCACACAAAATCAAGGGGAAATTTACAGTTGCCATTGCAGGTTTCTCTGCTTTGCAGTAAAGCAAAGAAATTCAGAGGGAAGCAATAGTTAAACCCAGGGGCTGGAATTTTTAAACACCTTTCCTTCTCTTTCACTGCTGTGTACAAGCCAGCTAAGCATAGCAGTGCTTGGATCCAGCTTCAAGTCTAAGTTTCCATTTGGCCATTACAGCACAAAAAACGCACTCTAGCAAAAGTCAAGAGGCTCCGTTAAGTCAAGCCAGGGAGATTTGCCAGATTTTCCCATTTCCTGCCTTTCATCAGATCTAAACCACACAGCAACCCCCACACACTCCAGCGTCTGGTTTGCGTCCAGTCGGGGAGTCTCGGCATCACCTCTGGCTGTTTCCTTAAAAAATAATCAAGGTACCATTTCATGTGAATATTTTAATTAATCAGCTACTGTGGAAGGGTGTGGAAGGGGTACTCTGCCTCAGCAAAGTCACTGGTATCGTTGCTGTTTCCATCTCATTTCATGATATGATTAAAAGCAGCTTAATAGGAAACAAGATTTTAAGAATAATTCATAGAGCCCCAGATCTGGCACTAGAGTTAGTTATTCTAAGGGAGTTCAGGACTTAACCTAATTTTGACTTTTGGGGGATTGATCATGCACTTCAAAGGGGGACAGACCCAACAGTCCACTGGGAGCATGAGCATTATGAGCCAGCCCACAGGCTTCTTCCTCCTTCCCACTCCAGACACATTCCCTTCAGGAGATGGGAGATGGCAGGAGAGCATCAGACACCCTGGCTTTTAATAAATTAGATAAATCAGGACTTGTAATAACAGTGTCAAAGAGTGAATAGGTGAAATGTATAATCAGTTAGACCTCAGAGATCACTCTCACCCCTCCACCCCCCCAGCTTGCACCATGTACAGCCAGGAGCTTGAGGATTGGCTCAGGAAGCTGGTTTACCCCACCCTCCCTCCTGCCCCATCCCAGGAAAGAGAGTACTGCTGGTGAATGGCTTCTATGGTCAGAAAAACAAAGGATGAAAACAACAGAGGCAGCCCATCTACTCAGCAGTGATGTCCCCAAGCCAGGACAATTTCGCACGGTTAAAACTCAACCATCTCCAGGCATGGGGTTTCTGCCACCTCCCTGGGAAAACTGTACAAAATTCAAGATCTTGCCTCTGAGATATTCAGCTTTTTCCCCCTCATTAAAAGCAGATGATTAACAGCTTTAATTACAATTTTCTTTACATTAGGATATGTTGTTTCATGGGAACAATACCCAGTGTCCTAGGAGTGTCTTTCCACTTCTGTGATCAGGTTTCCATGACTTCTTCACATAGGTCTCACTTACTCAACTTTATTTTATCATCTTCCAGCTCACTATAATTAAAAATAATTCCCCATAGCAAAAATTTAATATCAGAATGTACATTTCAAATGTGAGATGAAATTGAAAAAAAAAAAACCCAACATTTTCCCCTGCCGCACTCAGAGCGGAGCAGCACAAAGCGAGACAACACACGTGTCAGCGCCTGCAGTGACCACAGTGACAATGTGGGTGCTGCTGCCACAGCACAGAGCTGGTGTTGGAGAGGAGCAGGGCCATGGCTGGCAGCCTGCCTGGCTGCTCCTGCCAGCAGCAGCTCGTTAGTCACTGCTGAGGGAACTGCAGCACAGCCTCCAGATGCTCAGCACATCGGTGTGCCACACACCTTACCCTGGACAAGGAGCTGCAGCTCATGTGGGGTGGCACCTCCTCCAAAGGGAAATCCATTAGCTTGGCTCTGGCCAAGCCTCACCACCACTAAAGCCTTGGCAACAACAACCTCTGCTGCCTGTGCAGCCTTGCACAACTTGAGAAGAGTGCAGACAAATGGGTTTGGTTTTTTTTTTTTTTAGCAAGAATAAATTAACACCAATCCTGTCTGGAAATCCCATCTTCATTCACGAGCCTTTCCATTTTGCTCTCATCCCAGGTCTGCAAGCTTGTCTCAGGGAAGAACCTGCCCTGGTGACTGAGATACCACCAGCACTGGGGAGGAAACAAGGAAGCAAGGATGGCTGACAGCATGACTGGCTTTGAGCACGGAGGGTAAATAAAGGAGCTTTTAAGCAGCTGTGCTGTGGACAGGGAGGAAAGGCGAGCGGGAGCCAGGCTGCTGCAGGAGGCACGGGCTGGGGAGCATCAGCAGGGCTGCTCAGCACGGAGCTGCACACAGAGCTGTCCTGTAGTGGGGCCAGGACGGCGGGAAGCGAACGGGGAGAAAAAGAACATTTCCTGGTGTCAGATTTAGCTGGAAAGGAGCCTGCCTTGAATTGACTGCACATGGTACAAAAGCAGCAACGTCTCAGAAACAGACTAAAAAATTTCTTCTCCTCGAGTCCAGCGAAGTTACAAGATGGATGTGTTTTATTTTGCATTGGCTGCTTTTACGTGGTGCTTCTGGCACTGTGGGCAAGTCCTCTCCTCAGAGGAGACTTTAAGCCTATTCCTGGTCACATCCCTACCCACACACTGGTGCACGAGGAAGGTGCAAATAGATCCACCACCCCACGCCAGCCCTTTTCTCCCTACAGATGAAAACAGACACACAAGGGGAATCTGAAGCAAACAGGACCCAACACACCAAGCAGAGAACCTGGCTTCAAAGCACCTCTTGCTTGGGATGCAGAAGTACACTCCCAGCTTCAGTCCACCTACATAGATCCTGACACGAAGCCAATTGACCCGCAAGGTCTCTGGGATGAGGCAGTCCCTTGTACAACCCTGTTAGCAAAGCACAGCCTCTGCCATCTCTGGAGCTTCCCTCAGCCCTTTCATCTCAGCAATGGCACCAACAAAAAGCTAAACCACACTGAAAACACTAGTGCTGTGTGAGAGGCTCTGGAGAGAGCTGTGAGTGTGACCCCAGCTTTCTCAAGAGAGATGAGGTCTCCCTGCTGTGAAAAACCAGCAGATTTCAATTGGGGAAGGCACAAGCAGAGCTAAAAAGTCAGGGAAAAGAGATGAAGGGCAGCTTGTCACCAAGGCAAAGGGGGTCCTTGCCAATAGTGTGTAGCTCCAGCAAAAGGACCAGGTAAGCTGGCCTCTAGCAGGGAACAGGCCTGGGTGTCAGGCTTTGGGGTGCACAGGCAGGATGGGACACCCAGGGATGCTGAGGGCAGCACATCCCTGCCTGCAGGAAAACTCCTGGCTATAGGGCTCTTCTCTTCCTGTTTAGTGAGTGGGCATGCAGAACATAACACAGCAAACAGCACCAAGGCAAAGCCTGCCCAGGCTGGGATCCACGGATATTCTGAGTAAGGGCAGAGCCCAATGTCTTCCCAGCAACAGCAGGAACGAAGGCAGAGTTTAAAACTGTGGCAGAAATGTTAAAATTCCTCTCGGACAAAGAAGGAACTCGGTAAACAGCCCTTATCACCCACCAGCGGGAGCTTATCTCTGCTTCTCACTTGTTTCTTCTGGGATGGAAATAAATGGGCTGTGTCAGGGAGCAGCTCCTCTCCAGACAAAGCAAAGCCCAAATGCCACGGCCGTGCACGGCCATGCGACGCCTCTGCTGTGCTCCCTAATACAGGATTTGCATGCATTTGTGCACACATTAACATGCAAGGTTTGGAATCCCTCAAAAAGCAATTGTCTGCTCTGCTCAGATGGGGTGTGTAAGTGCAGACGGACAATTCCCTTCTCATTTGGCTTAAGAAATACGTGGCAACCTGATCTCCTTCCAGCATCGTGCCATCATTCTGACTGTAGTAAGACTTTTGGGGCAGCCATCAGTCAGTAAATCACAAAATCCCAAGACCTTTTGGAAAAGGGAGAGGAGACTCAGGATTTGGAGCAGCTTGTCTGACCCCTGAGTCTCTTAACAAGGGTGTCTTAATACCCCTGCCTGTTATCTCCTCCCCTCAATTGAGAGCTAATGAGGCATCTTCCCATCCCAAGTGAGCTCCAGCTATACAGACCCGTTTCTCCAGACCCCACAGGCAGGGCAAACATGTACCTACAAGGAAAGATTAACAGTCCTTCATTACCATAGGGAGAGCCCAGCAGCTCTCCTCCAGCACAAGGAAACTGAGGCATGAAGCAACCACAAGCAGCACCCAGCTGTGGCTTCCCCATGGACTTCCTAAGCATCAGAGCAGCCCTAAGCTTTTGTGCTCAAAACAGACAGTTCAGGCTGAAGTTCTGCCTCTTTCTCCAACTACTCTAGCACTGTATTTTAAACCAAACAGTCCCAGCAGTCCCCATCCAGCTGCTGCCCGTGGCCTCAGGGCACATGGATCTCAGTGACAAAGGGACATCTCTCCAGATGAAACATTTCTGCAACTCCTCAGCTCTTCCAGTCACTGCAACTGAAAAAAAGCCCCAACCCACCAGTGGGAACAAACTGCAAAGACTCTGTGTTAGCTGGGTTGAAAAGAAACCTAGCAAAAGCTTTTACCTGCCTGCTGTGGTGCAGGAGGAGGAGGAGGAGGAGGTGAATTAGACACAGGTGCCTATAATAGCAGGAATTCAAAGTCTGAGGACAAGGTGCCCTTGGTGGCCTGCAAGGACAATCAAGGGATGCCAACACTCACTTGACACATGTTGTGTGAACAGCTGGCTTGATAGATCAACATCAGGTGGTAGCAACAGAGCTGGCCAAAACAGTAATGCCAGGAAACCAAGGAAGAGAAAAATAATCCAGCAACCAAACTGGTTGCATCCTACAGATACAAGTCCCCCAGATCCCAAGGGCCATTGGAAGAGCATGTGTAACCACCCATCTGCATGAAGGTCCACATTAGGTGGGGAAACACTAAGAGGATGGAGGAGTTGCAAATGAGACTCTTCATCTTTCCCACCCATGTTCTTGTCTCCCCCCTCGATTTGCTCAAGGCAAGTCTTTCTTTACAGTATTGTTTTATTTGTAGTTCCCCCTTGACCCCTGCAGTGCCCACAGCTGCAGTTGTGAAGGTATCCAGGATGGCATTGATGCTTTTATGACAAAGCCCATTTGCACTCCTGAAAATATTCTCCTCTCTAGCTGATTTGTCCTCAGGCTGGAGACTAATTTTATTTTTAAAACTCATCCCTTACCAATGCAAAAGCTATTCTTGCTTAATTAAAGAATAATAATAAAAAAGAACTATCCCCAGTACTGCCAATTGCACCCAAATATGAGCAAAAGCAGCCTTTGAGGATTTCCCATTTGCTCTTTTTCCATCATGAATCATGACCATCCCTTTCACAAGCAGGTAGAACATCTGCCCTTGGGTTCCTACTGCCCTGCCCCCAAACCACTGCTTCCCTGAGGCACAGCCTGAGGCAGCCTCCAGGCTGCTCCCAATCCTGCTGTCTGTGGTCTGAGGCACCACATGGCAGAGAACAACCCTCAGCACACCAGAGGCAGACCAAGAAATTAGGACAAAACACAACACAACCCCCCAAATTCCTCATCTGATCTGCCTGGTTCCCTCTTAGGCAAACAAGGAATCACAGAACCACAGACCAAAGCTGTGGCCAGACCTTGCAGCAACACCCCAAGATGAGAATAAAAACGTGACCAACCTTTCCAGGCTGTGGCTAAACCACAGTGGGGGATCTAGGGGTGCATCACAGGCCATTTTGGAGAGCCCAGGTGCACCCCAGTGCTCTGCAGTGTACACAGGTCCCTGCTTGGGCTCCAGTTTCTCCTCATGAGCTGGGCAGGAGTAGCAGGGTATTGAAACACCCTCTTGACCTGAACCACACTGCCAGGCCACTCCCATGAGCCACAACCCCTGACACAAACTGTGAAAATTCTGATGCATGAGATGACTACATTAAAGGATATTAATAACTCAGCAGCTCTCAGAAGAACTCTCAGCTTGGATCTCTCAAGATACTTTGCAGAAGATGCAATAATTTTCTTTCATAATAGAGGGTAGACAGAAGTGGGCAAAGTTCACCCATGTGAACTGCAGATCAAGCAAAGGGGAGAGAGAAAAGGGAAAAGAAGCTGCAGTGAGCCCCAGCCTGTTGCCCAGCCATGCAACCAGGAGAAAAGGCATCCAACAGGCTGCTCCCTCGCATCCAAGACGATGGAGGCAGTCTGCCAGCTCAGAGGCTTACCGCTACTCTCAGCATATTTATGTTAGGGTTGTTTTTTTTCCCTTAAAGGTCCAGCTCTGAGCATACAGAAACAGTAATAACCACATATTTTCCCCCAGTCAGGGAGAAGAAATGCAAACCACTAGTTTACAAGTTGAAGAGAAGAACAGGCTCGGCAGCAGCAGTAATAACCCTGAAGCTAGTGGGGGAACAATGCTGAGGCCAAGCTCATAAAAGGCAGAAGAAGGTACAGGATGGGCAGATGCAGGGGCTGTGGACACCCAAGAGGGTTTGGTGTCCCCCATGGCAGGACAATCCCAACTGCAAGGATCCCAGAGACCAATGGGGCCTCTGACTGATGGGGATGAGACAAGGGAGGTAGTGGAGGAGCAGGCACAGCAGGGCCCTGAGGAACTCTCCCTCTGGGCTCCCCATCCAAGAGCCAAAGTGGGTCTGTGTGACAAAGCCCTGCCCTACCCTGAGGGTTATCTTGTCCGATTTTAATGATAGGATTGGGTGGTTTTTCAGCCTAACAAGATGCAGAGATGTATCACAGGAGGTCCTTTCTGCTTTGTTCTTAAACTGAAGATTAAAATTCCAAGACTCAGGTTCTAAGACCCTGGATCCAACCCCAGCTGTCCACTGTGAAACCTGTCTCTGTTCAGCAGAGGATCTTCACTGTTTGCTCAAGCCTGAATTTGCTGGAAAGAGGTCTGGGCTTTCCACAGGCAGCATTTATCTTCCTGCCCCTCTCATTCCCCCATTCCATCCCAGGCTCGAAACCCATCACTCCAGACTAGCTATCCTGAGTGAGTTCCAAGCAACCTGCCCTGGGGCTGTACGTGCTATTTTAAGGGCCTTCACCAGTTTGTATTTGCAGGACAAGCAGAAACCACAGGGACTGGTAAACATGCTGCAAAGCCAAGCATCTCCCAGGCCATACATCCTAAAGGAATAAAAACCTGGCTGGACAGGGAAAGCGTTCAGAAGCAGGATGAGCTGAGCTAAAAATTGTCATTATTTCAAAAGTTCAGGCTCAGACGGTGTCTCCTGAGGCAGACAACACTGACCCGTGTGTGAAAGCAAACCCTGGCAGCCTGATCCTGCCTGTACTGGCCGAGCCAGAGCCAGGCTGCCAACAGCAAATGCGCAAGGCTGGGTCATCCTGCTAAGCCCAGTCTGCCTGGCAGAAAACACACAACGGGAGAAGATTAAAACGCGAAGCAAAATATAATCTTGTTAGCTGCAGCCAGTTTTACTTTACAAATCTTTATCACAGGCTCAAGCCGGCACCCTTATAAACACAATGCAGTGATGCGAGACATGTAAGTGCTCCCACAGCAGGCGGAATAATCGCCGAATGAAAATAAGTCAGATAAGTTACGAGATAAGAGGGCTAAAACTGAAAGGATGACACTGCGTCTGGTGCAAATAATTATTTTGGCATTATTCTGTCCAGTGCTAATCCTCAGCTGCTCGAAAAGATTCAATCACTGTTTAGCACCGCCAAGGAATCATGACTAGAAAACAAAGAGTAACTGGATTAAAAATCTTTCCACGGTCACAGGTCACGTCTGTGTCACATCTGCTTAAAATGTTCCTTCAAGGGACAAGAAAAAAAATAAGGAAATTGGACTTGAAAAGATTGCACTGAAAAACATAACCCCTAGGCTGCAGTTCTAGGCTGGTTTATAGTCTGGCATTCTGGCATGAAAAACAAGGGCTTAGAAAGATTATTACTTTAAAACTTCCTATTCTCAGGAAGGCAAAACCACCAAAATAAACATCTGAACGGCAACGTCCTCATTCCCAGCCCCAGCCTGCGTGCAGTCTGCTCAGAGAATGTGCAGAGAACCCAGGCTGCATTCACCAGAGCAATACAATTAACACCGAAAGATGAAGATTTTTTAACTCCTATTAGAGCCAGCTGAGCCTTCCTGATCATTTTTAAAACGAGAACCCCATCACAACAGCATCAGCGCTTCTCCCTGACGTCCTGCAGCTGCAGAAACACAATTTAACAATTAACCTTTTACATCCATAAACACAGAGAGCAGCAAAGGCTGGAAAAAACAGCAGCTCACCATCACCAGCAGCAGCACACACTGAGCAAAGTTAGCCCGCAGCTGCGTGCATCCATGGAATGCTCCTTATTCCTCCTCCTCCTCCCTTCTACTTTCTATCCCTTCTAAAAATCCGCCACAGATTTGAAGTCGGCGGCCACTGGCAGCTCCTTACCTGTTCCCAGGGAGGGAGGGGAGGCTCTCCGGGGCTGCCCGGCTGTGCTAGCAGTGGAGGGATGCTCGCAGGACCAGCCGGAGCACCGCAGTGCCATAAAGCATCCCCGGCTCCGGCTCAGCCCGCGGGGGGCTCTGTGAAAAGCCGCTCAGAGCAGGCTCGCACCCAGCGCGGCGCGTTCCCGCAGGAAACCTGCCCTGGAAAAACGTGCCATTCCTGCCCCGCTCCTGTCTGGAGCTTTGGCGTCAATTGCCTGGCTTTGAAATCCGGCTCCGGAGGGTCCCTCCCTCCCTCTCCGCTCCCAATCCGAGCGAATCCAGCGGCTCTCCCCCCGCTCCAGCCCGCCTTTCGCTAAGTGACCCTCGGAGGTGGCGAGAGGATGTCCAATTTGCTGGCCGAGCTCCGGGCATTAACGAGGAGCGATGCAGCCCGTGGGGAATAATTGGCGGCGCGGGAGCGGCGCGGGGCTCGGCTGTTGCATTGCTCTCCTCTCCTGCATGTTAATGAGCGATGATGTCAGCAAGCCAAAGTCACCGCATCCCACCCGGGCCGGCGCCGCGGCCCGGCCATCCGCCCCTTTATTTACATGGAAATCAATAAATCCTTATTGCTTAGGTAATGGGAGAGAGAGGGGAAAAAAAAAACAAAACACAAAAAACCAAAAAAAAAAAAAACCCAAAAAAAAAAAAAAAAAAAAAACCAAAAAAAAAACCAAAAAAAAAACCAAAAAAAAAAAAAAAAAAAAAAAAAAAAAAAAACAAAACACCAAAAAAAACCAAAAAAAACCCACCCCAAACCCAAAAAAACCCCACCAAAACAAAACAAAACAAACCCTCCTCGCTCGCTTGCGTGTTTAAAAGAGTTCTTTGGCTCCAGACTAACAGCCCAGATAGAATGGTGTGAAGACACCAATAATCCTTCCCTTCTTATTTGGTGGTGACCGAACCGCAACTTGTCAAACTTCGCTTTTAGGTACTCGGGCTATTAATGCTGTGATCTGCTGGCTCTGAGCAATGTATCATTTCCCCCTGGCTTTCAATGCCCTCTCAATTATCTTCTACAGTAGTTTGCTATGGTTCCCTACTGGATTTTGGACGCAGCATGTTGGTGACCAGCAGGGCTAAATATCCTGGGAAATACGAGTTATTAGCGTGGCGTTTTGGTCACTGCATATTTGAATACATTATCTCTCACACGGCCACGACAGATGAACGATTCACACCTTTTTATGCGTGTCTCAGGTGGGTACTGCGAGCCCCAGGGATACAGCACGTCAACGGGGATGCTGAGCTTCTTTCCCCTGTGATTCCTTCCCCTTGGAAAAGAAAACGCAGGGAAGGAGCTGCGCTGCCAAATCTCCTGCCGCTCTTTAAATCCCTTGTTTGGGAATTCGGTGGTCACAAATGAGTAATTCGAGTCGGATGGAGGACAGCGTACTTCGCAGTTCTTAGCATTTGCAAGAAGTGAGTGGAATTCAAAAAACTAGTTTCTGTGGACTCAAAACACCCTCAACAGAAAGCAAATAAAACTTTCTCAACACAACCTTTGGGATAGCAAAGGACGTGAAGATGAGGGATGGATGCCAGCCAGGTGAATGGACACTGAGAGACACTGGAGGAGCTGGGAATCGCTGACCTTTTGGATAACAAAGGAGTTGAGGACCAGAGATGCTCGTGAGATGGATGGACAAGGAGAGGAGAGCAGGAGCCGAAGATGACACCGAGGGCAAGAGCCAGACTGGTGCCTGGGTAGACTGAGAGAGGACGAAAGCCCAGGAGTTCCTCTCGGTTCTTCTTGGAGGCACCAGCTCGGGGCTATGTCTGTGTTGCTGCTCCGGGAATAAATGATTTTATGGGACAGGACACCTGAGACTGCTGTGGGAAACCTGGGGCTGAACCGGTGGGGGAACCTGGTCTGGCTGAGTGGGGTGTGTGGGGAAGCCAAGCAGGGCTCTACTGGAGCTGCTGCCGGGAAGGGACTTCAGCCCCAGAAATCAAAGTCTCTGGCCCTGGAAGTGACTGCGAGACAGTCTCATGAATGGCCAGACTGGGAACCTTCCTTAACATTCTGTTGCACACTCCTGACTTCTGATGCCTGACTCCACATTTCAGAGTTCTTGATTTTGGCAATATTAGCTATGTTTACAGAACACAGAAGGATGCAGAAACTACAGCTGTGAGTTTTTTCTGCAGCCTCAAATGCCTTAAATTGTTATTATTAAGGCTCATAAATTAGGTTTAATTACATGGAATTACACTCAAAATCTCAAGGATGGGATCTTCAGCTGGGAAAAACCCGCCCACCTCTCACTAAGCGCCTCCCCAACTTACTCAGCCAAGTGGGACAAACCAAGAATGTGCAGAGATCGGAACTCTCTTTTTTTTTCATTTATATTAAATCTGAGCTGCAAGTTCAAGAGCTGAGCACTGACTCTTAGTGCATCCAGCCAAATCAGATCTTTCTTTCGTGGAGCTGGGGTTTCTGCTGGAGATGGCTGAAGTGCTGAGGATGGTCTCCTTCAATTCCTCCAACTACAAAGAGCAACAGAACTTATAGGAAAAGGCTTCCCCGATCCTTCAGCCTCCTAAACTGGCCCATTTTGCCCCTTCCAGACCGAATCAGTGCTGCAGGCAGGCTGTCAATCTTGCCTCTCTGTGATTAATGTGCCATGGCCCCGAGATGATTTACTTTTCCTCTTAAACTCAGAACACCTTAATTACAACACAAAGGGAATGAGACAAAACTGAATTGGGCAAAAGCAAACAAAGAAGCCTGCTTATAGAATGATAATGTTGAGCAGAAATGCTGTAGAGCAGAAATTACCCGTGTTCCCTGTAAACATATCCCAGAGAGCCCAGAGCAGTGACTCGGGGCTGCAAATGGCACAAGGAACACATCCTGCTCCACAGGGCATGTCCTGCAGGGACTGATTTTCACCCAGCATGAGCAAAAATGTCTGACTTTATGGGCATTAACTTTCAAGGAGGAAAGACCCTTTAGGTGCAAACCCTTTAGAGCAAAGTCTCAATTTGTGCTCCAAGGGTCTCCATCAGCCACCCTTGCCCTCAGGGAAAAGGTTGGCAAGGCATGAGTGTCCAACCCCACACTTCTTGTACAACACCTCTGTGCCACCATCTACAGCAGCTTCAATCACCCTGCACCAGCCTGATATGATCCCACCCCAGGGCATCTATCATTGCCACACAACCAACCATCCTAAAGGTGAGTTCTGCTTGGCTTTCTTGGCCAACTGATCATCTGCACAAAGGAATCATAGCAGGAACTGCAAACTTTTCAGTCTAAGTTAATCTACAAAGATAAAATGGATGTGAGAATCATGAATTGAAGTAAAAGATTAGTAGAAGACCAATGTCTGTAACACTTCAGCTGCAGGGCCAGCTGCGAGCAGAAGAGCTTTGTGTCTCTGAACTGCGTCTCTGATTGTCATCACTCCTGACAAGACTCCTTGTTCCAATACTTGCAAATCTAAATATCCACCAAATCCAATGAACAGCCTCTTCTGAGACAAGAAATCAGATTAGAAGCTGTGTAACGTTTGGACACACAACTGTCTCAGGGAAATGGAAATGAGCCTTCCTGCTTTGAAGGCTGCTGGTTTGCTGGCAATTGCTCCATTTTACTGTTACCCACTGTGAAGCTTGTGAAAAGGTCATGTGTTGGAATAACTCCAGAAGGCACACGAGATTTCTTGACGGATTCTGCACATTATGCAGGTGAAATGGTTGTTTCATTAGGCAGCAAAGAGAATACTGAGCCGGTGGAGCACATTATCAAAGGTTAGGTGAAGGACTTGCACCATTACAAGGATGGATGCTGACAACTGCCAGCAATGAAGCAAAAGACCAGAAATAAAAAGCTACTAAAATAAAGAAAGATCAAGAGCAGGAAGCCCCTGCTTCAATGCAGGGGTGTGAGACAGACAGCTCTGCTTGTAAAAAAGCTCTGCTTGTAGCACCATCTTTCTTCTCTTTGTTGCTGGTTTTAATGACAAAGAGCCAAACCCAGTCAACTCTAAACTTTCTGCCCTTTGCACAAACTCAGATCTATGGCTAATTTAACAAATCATTGCAAGAGCCCATGTTTCATAAATGCTGTGTTTTATCACCTTGATGTATTGATTGTCTGTCAATCAATAGAGTTCCACGTGACAATGTTGACTGTCCTGATGACAATGGGCCGCACAGCAGAGTCACACACAGCAACAGCAGACTGCTGGCCTCAAGGTCACTGGGCTACTAACCTGATGAATGCCAGATCAAGTTGCCCTTCTGAATTATTTAGTGTGCATCCTCTGCTGCAGCATACCAGGGCACTGCACAGCTCTGCTACCTTGGGATGTCACAAGAGGCTTCAGACTCTGCTGCCCCAAAATGCTGCCCACAGGGACACAGAATGTCCCTTGTACCTCAGACACCATCACCTTGCCCTGGACCAAGGGGGTTTCAGGTCCCCACCACCACCACCGAGCCCATCCTGGCTCACAGCCACAGCCACAGTAACAGATTACTTTCCCATTGCTCTTTCTGACCACAGAAATGCAGAACTGGATATTACAGTGGTTTTTTTCTGCTCTGTTCCCACACTCACCCTGTAATTTGCAGACCAATCCCCATTGGCAGAGCCAGTGCTCCCAGCCCAGTGCCAGCACAGCATGAGCCCAGTGTGGTTCCTGGGCACAAGGCAGTGATAAGCAGCAGAACAACGGGCTGGAGATGGCACAGCTTTGCAAACACTGGATGGGAAAGGCAAGATGACTGCAAAAAGCTGTTAGTGCCAGGGAAGGGAAATGACCCCATGTGGCAGGGTACAGCCCCACTCTGGCCAGCCAAATACCTGGCTCTTCAGGAGACACACAAGGTATGGGGAAAGCTCCTTGGAGAATCTGAGGCATGAAATACAAGTCAGGACTTTAAATGAGGATGAGCTTTGTTTTTTCATTATTCTTTTTGAGCAAGGCAGCAAATGCTTGCTCACAGCTCCCAATGCCAGAAGCAGGGATTTGTCCTATCACAAAGAAAAATAGGATAGACAGAGAGGCAGAGAGACCAACATCAGATGCAGATCATTAATCCCCAAACTTGGCCTCCTCCACTTTTCCTCAGGGTTGCCATTTGTACCTTCACGTGGCTGCTGCCTGAGACCAACCACAACAGACCCTCTCCTCCAGCTGTCACCACTGCTGCCTTCCACTCATTTTTGGCAGAGCCATGGGTAAGGATCTGTGCTGTCAGTCTGCAAGCAGGAATTTCGTTTTTAAAACACCATGGAGCCCAGCAGTAGCTGACGCAGGAGGGGAGGTACAGCCCACAGGCACTGCAGCTGATTTTAGAGACAATTTTCTGTGTTTCCTACCAAGTCACACAGCAAGGCAGGCCTGACCTGGGCTAGCACACTCTGGTGCACAGCCAGAGCTGGACACTGAGGTGTGGCCACCAGCTCATGCTGTGCTGCCCATGTCCTCTGGCAGCACTGAAGCACACAAATGCAGGGATGATCAGCACACTGTGCTGATGCTGCTGAGCATCACTGCCTGGTACCCCAATCCCCTCCATAGCAAGGCACCCCAAAAAGGATCCTCACCCACTGACCATCCTGACCCCAGCACTGCACACCCTGGTATGACACACAGAGCACACCAACAACAGGGTTTCATCAATCACTATCTCTTCCCCCCTCTCTCTTTTTTTTTTAATCACCTTAATGTAAGAAGCTTTAGAGGGCTTAACACAATAAGGCTTTCATAGCCTCCAGCTTCTACTCGGCACTAATATGTTTTTTACTTTTATATGTTGAAATCAAATTTGTAACTGAATGGGAACAATCAAGATGCTCCTGTGGTTTTCTCCCCTTTGCTAGCCTGAAAGGCTTCTCATCTGAAGACTTTTTAATAGTACCCTTTAATGATGTCTACAAAAGGCTCATTAAAGCACTCTATCGTAATTTAAGCTAAATAAACTCAACAGTTATTTTTGTAATCACATCTTTTTCTTGGGGCCTTTCCACAAACAATAAAGTGTTCACCAAAAATATGTTACAAAAGAAATGCATAAATCTTTAGCTTATCTGGTGGTATAATGTCCAAAGAGCTAAACCTTTGATCAGCAACAAATTAATTTTCCATTTACACAAAATAGAAGATGTGCTTTCAGGATAACCAACTAACTCTGCAAGTCTGCATGGACATGTGCCTTGGCAGCAGCTCAAGACTCCCTTGCTGCTGCCCTTCTCACTCCCTGACACTGTCAGGGTTGCTGTCACATCAGATGATTTTTATTTTATTTTTTGGCTTCAAACCTGTCTAACAGGGTGTTTCGGGTCAGTGGTTATATGCTGAGGATTTCTCGTCCTAAGCCACTGAGTTCTCCTCTGCACTAGTCATGCACTGCCTGGCCCCACCACCAAAGCTGTGCTTCCCCCAGGACCAGGGAATTGTCCATCTCCATGCTCAGGCGTGAATCTTGAGCCAGCCCAGTCCTGGACAAGTGACACAAGCCTGCTTTTTACCTCCTTAAACCAGACTACGCACATCTTCCCTGGCTGCCAGCAGGATTTCAGTGCTTCCCTCACTTTGGCTGGCACCACATGAGCCCCTGCTCCCAGACATGTGCCTCAGGCCTGCACAAACCTCTGGCCAAACTCCCAACACCAGCAAAGGTCTGAGATGGCCATGCTTATACTCCCACCCAGGAGACACAGTTGCCTGCTTTTTGCCAACTAAGAGAAAAGAACCGTTTGCTTCTTGTACCCAAACTGTGTTAAATGCACAGGGAGGTGGTAAATTCAGTGCATTTTTGGATTCAATCAATTCTTTCATATGATGTCAGGGAAGGAACTCTGCACTCTAGGCTATAAACAGGAAGGAGCTTTTGCAATGTGTTCAAGTCTTAAATTTCCCAGTGTATCTGCAGACACAGGGAGATCAGACATGGTCAGGAATGCACCTGGCTCCTCACCTCCCAACAGAGCAGTGGGAAGAATGGTAGCCAAATGGGGTTTTATTTCACACCAGAGAGCAAGAAATGGTCCTGGATGATACAAAACCAGCTAGTGCCAGCAGATGGACTAGCATGTGCTGTTTCAGTACACCCCAAATTCCACAAGACTTCTACAATCAAGCAACCCTGATTAAAAACAAACAAACAAACAAACATCTAAAATACAGAAAACAATAAAATTCTGCCAAGTGGCATCTCTATTTAAGCTTGGGTGGTTTTCCAACCCAGTCCTTTTAGGATCATGGCCCACTGCCCTTCCTAAAATGCACAGAGAAGGTCATTCTGTCTTAGGCAATGGCAAAGTTCCCACCCTGGCTGTCCCACTGGCTGGAGCTGGATGGAGCTCCAGTGTGCTCCAGACAACCTGGCAACTGCACACACATGACAGGAGATGTTTGCTATTCTTCCCTTTGTTTTAATTAGTAATAACAACTTGTTATCGTGGCTTGACATTTGTTCATACTCAGGAATAAATTGCTTCCTTGAACGATATGCTAAGATTACAACAGGCTTTCTATGTTTCTGTTGGTTTTAGTAGCTCATAATAAACCATGAAATTCATTACTCTTGCCACAAGCACCCACGAGATGTGCCAACCAGGGTGTGATTTATACACAGCGCAACTCATGGAAATTAAAAGGTTTTAATGTTGCCTGCAAGAAGTCCAGGGTCTGAAAATTTATACGGCTGAATTACAGAAAAAAAGAAAATCATAGATGCATGCCACTGCATTGTTTTATCTGCCTAAGGACTCAACATTAAAGTCAGAGTAAAAATAATTCACTAAATATTAATTAAGTGTGTAATTTGGACAGCCTTTTTAGTGATAAGCCTTCTGGCCTGCAAGTTACTTCATTCTCATCTGGTTTTAACTGCTTGGAAGCTATTAAAAGGATGGTATTTAACAGCAAAACTTCTCTGCTACAATATAATTCGTCAAAGCATTCTCACTGAAAGGAATCACCAGAGAACAGCCTGTGCCTCACCATCCTTTAATGGGAATGGGCTGTCAGTCATACTCTAGTCCCATTGCTCTGTGCCGTGTCAGGCCTTGTACATCAAACCCAATACACAAATCGCCAGCTCCATCAAGATCATTAGAGCCGCTCAGCCCGTCAGGGAAAGGTCAGCGCGTCACTGCCGGCTCCAAACACAGCATCAATCACAGCCCTCATCAAAGGCGGCCTGGAAACCTGCATCCCTTCCTCCTGCAGCAGCTTGTCAGCCCCTAAAACCTTCTTCTCTTCTTGTACAACACGGCCAGGCTTTTATCTTATCATCATCTATAGGGAAATGCAGCTATATAGTCTGCTCTGGGAACAGGGGGATCAGTGGGAATCAGCACCTGCAGGGAGGGATTAAGATGGTATCAGGAGAGGAGAGGGCTGGCCAGAAACGTGGCCACTGATTCCTACACTGGCTCCCTCCTCCACGGGGTCCCACAGTGTCCCCACTCCCCTGGATGAGTCCAATGCAGGCAGTGCCACAAGAGCATCCCTCCTCTCTGTGCCAGACCCAGACCCACACACCTGGTCACAGTCCCACACACCTGGTGACAGTCCCAGGGCAGGCTCAAAGCCATGCTGGTTGTTTCCATCACAGCCACACTGAGGTGTGGCTTGCAGAGAGACCACATTACCTGCCAGCCTGCTGCTGGCCTTCCACCAGCCTGAGCCTCAGCTTATGCCAGCCCATAAGGGCATCCTGCCCCCAGCTCAAGCACCAGGAGGGGTGGAGAAAACCCAACTGCTGGCAATTAACAGGGGACACCAGCATTATTGAATGCTGTGGCTCCCACCAGCCCCTGGTCATAAAACATGATGAAACTACAGCTCATTTCTTCCTCTTTTTTCTCCTACCAAGCTGTGTCTAACACGCAGCATTATCTTCAAAGAGCAAAGCAAAGATGTTTGCTAAACACGAGCAGACTAAATACATCAGCCTTTTAGAAGCAATTATTGTTGCTGGAGACTTAGTGAGTCCTATTGTTTTGTGGCTCAGCCAGCTCCTTTGGAGTGGGCTGTTCTGCAAAGCCAGCACCCTGTGACAAGGCGTAACCCCTCCCCAGGGAAATAAAAAACAGGTGGGCATCCCAAGGAGTGAGGATTTCTTTTTGCTGAGTGTTTAACTTACAGTGTCTCCTTGCAACAAAAGAACAGCAGTCTGGGGGTCAGCTCAGCTGACTTAGGGCAGGGTTGGCCAGGCTGCTGCAGCAGAGGGTTGAGGCTATTTCTGGAAAATCACGGATGGGTTAATGCTGGGAACATTCCTGTGGTGTGCCCTGACTGGAGGGGATTGCTCTGACCAGTAGTTAGCCTGGTTGCACTGGTACAGGGTAAAAATTTAAAAAAAAAAAAAAAAAAAAAAAAAAAAAAAAAAAAAAAAAAGGAGGGAAAAAGTCCTCTTCCATCCCAAACAAGCTGGCATGCTCCAGACCAGGGTGGCTCACCTGGCTGAGATTTTTAGAAATGTGGAGTTGCAGGGTAAGGGCAACACCTCCCCTTTCAATGCCCTTAATTCAAGGAAAACAGCTCAAGCCCCAAACCCCTTTCTCTGTACAAACTGCAACCATTCCCTTGTGTCAATGGGGAGAAGCAGAGGGGGAGCACCGTCAGACTCTCTGGGGTAATAAACACTTCAAATGTATCTCAAAGAGATGAGCAACCACGGATGGCCGACCCGGCAGATGGGGGAAGGAGCAGGGAAGCTCACGACACCAGCGAGACGACGGTAATCAGTGTAATAAGCAGCAATCTCAGCCCAGCAGCTGCCCTCCCCTCCCCAGTGCCTGCTGCACGCACCGCCACAAACCACGGCCAAGGATTTTGACACTTGCTGCACTCTGAACATCTCTGCCGTGAAAAGAGTTCTGACTTGGATAGTTTTCATTCCACACAAGACACAGAGCAGAGCACTCGACGTGCTTCTGCAGCCTCTCCACCTTCACCCCAGTGAGCAGCACCGTGTGCTTACAGGAGGGACATGAAACTGGGTTTAGTTTTGATGTCAACTATGATTTTGCCTGTGACATTGAACAAAATGTTGTTTCCCCTATGTTGAGGTAAACGTGCCATACTCAACTTTCTGAAGTGCCTGAAGCCTCAGAGACAAGCTGTTCTACACAAAATGGCAAAACATGACAAATACAATTTTCGGTGGACATATACAACCATCCTCCACAGATGGCTATTTGTCTGATGTCCTTCCCTGATGCATCTTTAAACTAAATCCCCTTGAAGCACAAATTGGTAGTGAGCATATAGCACAGAAAAAACTATGTTCTTCCACCAGTTTTAGGGGCTGGATCAACATCCAGTCAGCACAAGGGTTGCGAATCTGCTGATGTGACAAGCTACAGGACCTAAATTGCAAAAATATTCTGTGGCTTAGACCCAGACTAATTCTGAGTAATTTCTGGTGCTCCAGCTCCAGGAGGGAATGCTCTTCTCACTTCCTTTCTGCTATCCCTTGGTCTAATGGAGGTGGTCAGGGGAAGCAGTCAGATCCTCAGGGTATCTGCATATTTTGGCAGTAGTTAAGGATTCAGTTCCCAATGATTTTCAGTGGGTGTTAAGAGACTCAGAAAATATCTGCTGTGAAGATGTTTGGAGGTGTGAGCTCTAAGCTCTTCAAGCAAGGAACTGTTTCCTGCAGTGCTTAAGAAAATCAGAGTATGAAGATAACAAATAAGGACAAGCTTGGAGAGCAGAAAATGTTTATGTTGAGGAAATTTAACCCCTCATGAAAGGAAGAAGCCCAGCATGGGGAGGAGAGCTCAGGAATAACTGCAACCAGGAGGTTTGCTGAACGTTTCCTGAATGATCAGTTAGGCAGTGAAAAGTCAGAGGCAAATTAATCAAAGCCATCTATGTAGGGTGCCACAAGTCATTGCTTCATGTGCAGTGAAAAATAGGACAAACCAGAGGCTGAGGCCCAGTGAGAAGCTCTCTGTGCTGCACACCTGGCACAAACCACACCACTGTCCTGACTGCCATCAGGATCTCCTTTCTCACACAAGGGACAGGGGAAAGGTATCAGGAAGCCAAGAGCACGGCCACAGTCAGACCTTTCACTTGCTGCTCTGCTGAATGGTGCCAGTGGAAATCAATGGGGGTTTCAAGTACATAAATGAATCACAGAGACATCCACATTGAATCCATTTGCTAATTAGTTAAGATTAACATTTGTTTTATCCAACGGACATTCAGGTAAAGAGGTAATTCTCTCTCTGTATAAGTCCCTTTTACACTTGTTAAAAGGAGGACAAAGCTGTCTCCTGATGACAGTAATCCTAACAGGACCTTTCTCTCCACCAGGGGAGGTGCCTGCTGGTGCAGCCTGATCTGGGCATGTCACTTGCTGTGGCTGGACAGGGCCAGCATCAGGGACCTTCAGCCCCAAATCCCAAATCTGGCAGACTTGTGCAACCACTACAGCTTGTGACACAAGCCTGAGGCCAGTCTTGGGCTCACAGTACTGGTCTAGAACAAGGCATCCTAAAATCTAACACAAGACCCCATGTCATCTCAAAGGAAAATTTAAACCATCAGGCTGTTACTGCTTCAGACCTTCCATTAACACTGTGGGAAATGTAATACACTTTGCTGTGATCCTGTATCTGAGGATGCAATGGCCAGCAAGTAAATGTACTTCAACCATTTAAATAGCTTCACTTAACAAATGTAAGAAACACTTTTGATTTATAGCACCAGAGTAAATTGATACCTTCTTTGCTGTTAATGAAGCAAGCACTAATACCATTTTATCATCAGTTCCAATCTTCCTGGCATCATTTCATGCCCACAGAAAACTCACTCCATAACTCGGTACCTACAGCTCATGTTGGATGAGGCCCCTGGCCACAGCTGGTTTCCAGCACTCTGAGAACTCAATCTCTGCTAATCCCAGCCCTTTACATCAACTCAGAGCAATCTAAAAAGGAGACACATGAAGTCACTTAGGCTTATCTCTCTAATTGCCTGCCTGCGAACCAGGGGTTCAGTGTCAGCCACTTGCAGTCTCATAACACACGGCAGCCAGAAAAATCAGGCCTAAAATATTTACCACAAGCATTTTGAGAACGGTAAGTGAAACTACTGAAACCCTGCTTACTGCTGCAGCTCCAAATGCAGTGCCAGCTACACGTCTGGTAACAAAGCCAGCGTTCATGCCTTGCCTCTGCTGCAGCCCTTTCCAGGTCTGTGGCTGTGCAGCACAGACTCCAATTCTCTCAGCAGCTTTCTTGAACTGCCCAGTGTCAATAGAGTGAAAATGTTAATGAATACTGTCCCATAAATACTTAATGCACATTTTCCTGCGAGTCCTGCTGTGATTAAATAGCCACCTCATTACTCAGTACCATCTTTCTTTTTTATCTTTGCACAAAATAGCAAGAGCTGGAACTATACCCATACAATTGAGCTGCTGGAAATGTCCCTTCATAAACCAACACCAACAGGGCAAAATCCAAACACAGATTTCCAAGGAATGCAAAGAGAAATCGAACCCTGTTAAGAGCAAATATTTCCTCTCAGCTACCTCCTCCCAGGATCAGCAGAGGAAGAAAAGCAGAGGGGATAAGCCTGCAATATATTTTCTTCTTGAGTCTAGCTTATTTGGTTTTACTGTCTTTTCTCATTGCTTTGGAAGTCCTTGTTACATTGGGGGTCCACAGCAGGTAGCCTTTGGATACATGAATCCCTGGGTACCACTCTGGGGCCAGCTCTGCTCTGACACCAACTCCTGAACAGCTGCAACAGGAACTCTGCTGTTCTCCCCCATCTGCGGCTTGGAGGGTGTCCATGATTTGTCCAAGGTTACACAAGCAGTCCAGGACAGACATGTAAGGGAACATGGATCATCCAGAGGCATTGCTGTGTCAGTGACCGTGGTGTCCAAAGCACAGCTGACCACAAGATCCACCACGCCTGCTTGCACAACATCATGACGATCATTTAGGAATCACGACATAGAAATATTAGGATACTGTTTTCTGCACCATTAGAATTCCCGTATTTGTGTGCTTCCCACAAACCCTCAGCTATTTCACAAACCAGCCCAAAAGCTGCAATTCCCCTGGGATACTCAAGACCACAAGAGTAACACTGAGAGCCCAGAGTCAGCTGGGGTTGGGGGTTTGTGTGTGCTGCCAAACGTGACACGTGGGATTTCCAGCACTGCCATCCAAGCAGGTCCCAGCTGGAGCGGGTGCTGGTGCTGGAGACACGTTTGTGCTGCTCCCCGTGGTTTTTTGCTTTGCAGGGCAATGCTCTGCCTCTCACATGGGCCACAGGAAACGTTTTCTCTGACAGAGGAAAGCCGTACAGTCCAAATTCATGCCAAATGCTAAAAATGTAGAAGACACAAAGTGCTAAAGCTGGTGTACGTCAGAACTCTTGGTAATTCCTCCCAAATACATAATTTTTTGGCACAGATGCTTCAATGTAACTGAAGGGCAAGCATTTAGTTCCAGTTTAGCTGGGAGAGTCCCAGCTCCTGTCTCTCCAATTTAAATATGGAATCAGGCTCATTACGCAATATGTGTTTCAGCAAGTTCTGCACCAGGGAGAGTGTGAAGCTAAGGCTAACGAAGGGAACATCATGAAAGCAATAAACAGTACTAAAGCAGGAACAAATAGGCTGGTCTGAAGCAAGGGCTGCTGCCACATGTATCACAAGGAGTCTCCAAAGAGAAATATTTGAGTCTCTTTGAGATTCAGGGAAAAGCGCAGCAAAGGATGGTGTGTGAGGAATACTGGTGAGGAATTGGTGCCAGCTGGAGAGGTTGCTTTTGAAGTGCTGTGTGGAGACATTGGGTGGTCAACACAGTGCCATGTGCTGATGCATGGGAATGTAAAGACCACTGGCAATTAAAAAATGCTTTATCCCCTTCAGAACTGGTCCTGAGACAGGACCCCAGCCTCAGTCCGGTTAATACACACAAACAGAGCTTTCAAAGGACCTCTTCAACTCATTTTGTCTGTCTGCATAACACAGATGCCAGGAATAAATGTACATCTACATTTCATTTCAAATTCGTGCTGCCAGGAGAGCCAGCCCACAAGAAGCACCAACATCTCCTGGAGTCAGAACTGCACACACTGGCACATTTCCACTGCCAGCCTTTAAAAGAGAGAAAAAAAAAAGGAACTTTCCCCCCCTTCTCTGAGTGAACAAATAGACTCATTTAAGGTGTAAGTAGATGAAGTAGCTAATTAAGGAAATAACCGATAACTTAAATCAAGATCATTAGAGGAAGCAGCATGTTGCTGCCATTACTTAAATGGCAGCTGAGCAAAAACATGCTCATGCAACCTGAAACTTCAAAATCTACAGTCAGCCTGATCCACACAGGGAGAGCTTCCCATGTCACCCCACCCTGGGGCCAAAGCCACTGGGGAAAACACTCAAATCTCCTGGTAATTTCCTATAGTCTGAACATTTAATCATCCCCAGCCAGCACCATAAAAATCCCAAGTGGATGATTCACATGTTGAGAGAAATTCACCATAAGCAGCAGCAGGGTCCTCTGCCCAAAAAAACAGCCTCTGCCTGTTTTTGGCAGAGGGGAGAACAAACCCTCTGTAGAAATACAGTCGATACATTGGGCCATATGAATTTTGCTTCTGGCATCTTGTGCTGACTGTGCTCCTCAGGCCAGCTGCTCCCAGGATGGACTCTGGGATTTCTCTACCCGCCCCCAAGGGGTGTTTGCACACCAGTGCCACGTCTCCCACTAATTATTCCACCAGTTGCACAGACAAAACATCTGCTGGAGGGGAGAAGGAATCCTAAAGCACACAAATAATTTGCACTGCCTAAACAAAGGCAAACAGAGGATGCTGTTAAACCCCCACCCCCCTGCCTAGCAAACAGACCCAGGAGCTCTGCCCACAGGCTGTGGCTTCCTCTGCCTTCTCCAGCAGGAATGAATCCTTGTTTCCAACCAAAACCGCAGTTTGTTACTAACACAGCCTCCTTCTGTTTAATTCCTAAATTATCCTGAAGCAACTTAATTCGGCAAGTTGATTAAGTACTTAAAACACTTTGTTTCCTTCAAAAGAAGCTTTTGTTTTGCCTGAAAGAAAATTGGAGCTTTTCTCCTGAATTCATACTAACAAAGGCAAAAGAAATTCAACATCCCAAAGTTAAAATACCCCTTTATCCTGCATTAAACACAGCTGCCAAAGATCCAAAATCCGCATTCTGTCATTCCACACATATCCTTGCAACAGCTGAGAAGACACACAGCACGTCTGGAAACTCAGAGCTGAAGATAAGCTGCAGCCTCCCGCGGGGTTTTACTCTTCATGGGTTTTAAAGAGAGTGAAAAAAGCAGCAGCAGCTCAGGGACTGGCGACAGAAGTCATGTCTGCATCAAGGAAAAGTTTTACTGTGTCCGGATATTAAGTCAAATATTGCAGAGGACACAGCACAGCCCTGCTCCTGTGCCTGTCCCTGGACTCTGCCTGCAAAGGGAACCGATGCTCGCAAAGGCAGGCAGGAATCAGAACCCAAAAAGAAAACCATTCCCTAATGCAAACATTTGTAGAGCATTAAAGCCACTTACACTTTTCAGATGCTGTAAATGGGGAGCGATTACTTACCCCGGCTAGACAGGCATTCACAGGGCGGAACAGCCCCATGGAACGGGTGAGGACAGAGGGAAGGGCCGGCAGGACAGAGCCCGGAGCATCCTGGCGGTGGCAGAAGCCGGGCCTGGGGCTGCCCGTGTCCTGCCAGGGGCTCTGGTCATCTGGGGAGGGGAGGGCAGGTCCCTGGCGCTGCCCCGGCTGCCGGAGTGCCGCCCACGGCAGCTTTAGCTTATTGGTGAAAATCCTAAACCTCGATCCAATCCTGTCCCTTTAGCCAAATGCAGCTCTGCAGAGGCAACATCCTTTCCAGTTTTGACTAGCGGTATGAAAGCAAAGTTACCTTTGCCAATGTATAAATCACACAAAGAGAAGCAACAACAACAACAAAAAATCCCACTCCCATGCTCAATTTTATTTCACCTCTTTCTCACAAAAAAAAAAGTTTCTTATTTACTTACTTGGAGCAACAGCCATGTGAGAGCATTGAAGAAAGCTGGCAACTCTCACCCTGTATCACCAGATCAAAAACCAGTATGGTAAATATCAGGATGCCAATAAAAGCACTATTTGTAAGAAAGTCTAGCAGTGCTCTTGTCACATCTGGGGCAGGACTGTAGCACGTACAGAGGTTTGAAGAAACCCTCAGCACATGGTTCCTTGAAGTTATACTGAATTTCACAAAGGTAACTACTGAATCATAAAGTGCTGCTGCCAAACAGCCTGGCCGGCCAAAACATACATTTAGCCTTTTTTTTTTTTTTAGTTTGGTGCAGACGCTGACTGTAGAGATATGTCTTTCTCTGCTATACACAGACTTAGATGCTTGACCCTGATTGACACTTGGGCTACACTGGCTCTGGGAGCAGCTCAGAAAGCACAGGGCTACACCATGGGCTGCTGCAGGCAGCGACCTGGAAACCTGCATTCATCTGCAAACAGCCGACAGGCAGGGATAAAAGCCTCTCTGCAACTGCACACTGCTGCACTCAGTTACAGATGTGCAACCCTGGAGCAGCTCCAGAGCATGGGCTGGCAGCTGGGTGACCTCTGAATGTGCTCACACAGCTCCTCCAAGCGAGGGGGGAGCCAGTGGTCTGCACTCCAGGTGTCCCAGCAGACAGGCAGCAGAATCCAGATGTGGGCAAGCTGCCCCAGCCCCAGCACAGGCTGGGGATTCAATGAGGTCCATTCATGGAGGAGAGAGCAGGGCTTCCAGGAACACAGAGGAAGCATTTCGGAGGGGTATTCCTGTTGCAAATCCAAAAAGCCTCTTTGCATTCTAACCTCACCACCATTGCAAGCCTTAAATATAGAAGTAATCAAAAGGTACGTTAAAAGAAGAACTTAGAACTCGGCAGTGTTAATCTAAGAACCATCCCACTGGGGAGCAGGGCTCCAAGAGCAGTGGCAGCCTCGGGGAGGGCTGAGCCTGGCTCTCCAGGAACAAAAGCAGCCTTACAAACCAGGTTTGCCACGTGAGAGCCTAATTAGAGACCGAAGCCCACACAGCAAACAGACAGACTACAGAGGAAATTGGAGTCTAATTTACATGGAGAACGATTACTTACTGCAACCAATTAGTGTCAAGCTGACTGACAGACTGCCCAAAATATATTCTCCCCACCCTCCCCTGCAAGTCTGAGTTTTCCCTGCTCTGTTATTTAACCTGGGTTGTTCGGTAGGTGAGCAGTAGCACCTCAACACTAGACAAGGGACAGCAAACAGGGACCTTCTGAGCTTCCCCATAACAACGACAGAGTTAAACCCACCTTTCTGCCACCCGGTGCCAGCCTCAGCTGAGCCAGACACAATATCATTAGAGAGCAGTGTAATGTACCTTCCCTCTGGTCTTAAATCCCTGAATGACACCCTGAAGATCCCAAAATTAATTATTTAGGAAAGGTGCTCTCCCTTTCTGGAACATACATTCTCCATGGGGACTTTCACACCCTCATTTGCAACCACACTTGAACTGCAGGTAAAGAACTAGAACTTCAGGTAAAGGCTGTGTCCACGTAGCCTTTGCAATGTGCTCATGCTCTGGGTTTTGGGTCCCAACCCATGTTGTTGGTCTTTCTCACAGGAAAGCACCATCCCACAGCATCGCTGCTGCTCCTCAGGACACTCAGCTCCACATACCTGCTCATGAAACAGCCCTTTCTGTCCAAACCAGCCTTTCCTCTCCAGCCCTGCTGTTCCTCAAGCAATGGCAGGACCATTACTGCTGTTGGGGGAAACAGGGAATCCCACTGCTGCTGGAGGGAGCCACGTGAACAGAGAAACTCCTCCTTGGCTGGCACACCATAGGGGTGCCCATGGTCCCATCAGTGCCAGTGCAAGGACATCACCTTCACGCAGGGCATCTCTCTTCAGCTGCCCTGAAAGAGGACTACTTCATCATGCTTCCCAAAGTACAAGCTTGCTGCTAGTTCTGCATAAAACCACTCCTCTTCCCTATCAATTCATACCCAAACTGATAAGCAAACTTTAAAAACTCCTGAAGTGCACACATGGAAATAACCAAATGCCATTTACCTTCCTTTTTACTGTTACAAAAGAAACAACTAATTCTATCACCATTTTTCCCTTCCCAGCACCACACTCATTATTAATAGGACTGACTAATTGCTGTCCTCTCTTCCACGCCCTGGCACATGCAATTGGAATGCACAATGACAACAGCATTTCAATGCAACTCACTGTGTTATTCTTCACAAATTCCTAAGTATGTCTGTCTGAGCAGCCTCTCTGACTACTCATCAGAGAGCTCTTGAGTACACATGCTCAGGCACACAGTGACCACATTTTGGATATTTGAGACCAGATAAGCAACCCTTCCTTTGAGAAACACCAATATAAAGCATATTTAAAGACTTCTTGAGTCTTCTGCATGGATGAGATAAACATTTTTTTAATCTCTGCAGGCTGCGTGGATCCATGGCTTTTTAAACACAAGTTATCCTAAAAAGAAAACTTGTAGGAAATGCTTGGTGAAGTTTATCTAGTATATAGTCAGGAACTCAAATGGGATAAAACATCAGCAGGAATCCTTTGAATTTCAGCTCACTTCACATCAGTGGTGCTAAATCAACTTACACCACAGAAGCCTCATCAAGAGAGGTAATACAGGATCATCCCACCTGGATCTCCTTGGGATACAGACACCAGAAAGGCTGCAAATCCTGGCAGCTCTGGTCTCCCTCTTGGTTAAATTAAAAGCTTCCATTAATTACCAAGTGGATGCAATGAAAATGCATGTGTGCTCATGCCCCTCAGAATTAGGCTGTTAATCTGGTGTTTGTGTTCCTGGAGTTTATCTCCTCCACACCTCCTTTCTCCCTGGGGAGCTGCCTTGCTGCCACTTTATCTGCAGCTCTAAGGACAACACACGCTGCTTCATTTTTAAATTCCACTCCAGTGCTACCCCTGAACCAAGCTCTTCAGAAAGAGGGACTCCACCAGCTGTAATTCCCATTAATTCCTCTTATGATTAACAGGTCAGCTCACTCCACCCTGGTGGAGTGAGGCTTCGGAAGTCCAACTCTATCAAAATTATCTATGCATAAAAGACAATCATTACAGGAACAAACGCCTCGCTGAGACTTTTATCAGCTGTGCGCTTGCTGCTGGCTGTTGTGCCACTAATTTAGAGTGAGCAGGGAAGGCTTCAGCCTCACTGCTCTGCAGTGGCTCCAGGCACAGGAACCTCTCTTCTGCGCTGGGGGAATGTTGATTGTAAAGCTGTGGAGGCAATCACTCCTGGAGAGGGGCAAGGGCAGGTGGGAGTGCAGGGAAATTACAGAAACATTCTTCTGAGTGCATCCCATTAAGGCTGGTGGCAATTACACATGCTGATCAAGGAGGCAGGCTTCCCAGAACCTGCTCTGAAATTACCAGGAGGGAAGGGAAGGTGAGAGGAAGAAAGAAAAGCAGCAAAATAACCCTCAACAACAGCTGCAGACAGCCCCTGGCTGGCTGGGAGCAGGGACAGGAGAGTCACCTCCTCCCTGCAGGCGACCCACCATGCTGGTGGTCAGTTAGTGAGACCCACAGAGATAAAAGCCAATAAGGCCAGCTGAAAAATGCTTGTAAAAACGCTAACAGTCTCAGGTCCTTCTAAGCCACCTCAAGCACTGCTAAATCGCTTTTACTTGCTTTCTGGTGGGTTTTGCTTAGGTTTATACTGATGCACTGCACATCCCTGTGTGCAGGTCAAAACCTGTGTGGATCCACCAGGACACCCACAATGCAGGCATTACTGCCAGGCTCTGCAGGTCATTCTTCCTCTCATCTTTCCACTTTTTTCACTAGTTCCACTGTAATAAATGAAGAAACCAACTTAACAACATCTTCTTTTCAATACGCACTATTGGGAGTTATTGTAGTAATAAAAACCAGAAGGAAAGGCAAGAATTTTCATTGCAACCACTGTGCAGCCTTGCAGTCCTGACCCTGGAACTCCTGACAATGTGTCACCACACATTATTAAGAAATATTCATATTAAACCCAACTGTAAAGCTCAACGTTCAGCCAATTAAACTGCCTGAGCGGCTGAGCTCTCCTGGAGACCTTTGTATTCTCCTTTTTATTTTTTTAAAAAATGCTCTCTTAGGGAAAGGAATGGTTTCTGCAGAGATGAGCCACCCAGCTCCTTCCAGCCCCGACGTGTGTGTATAAAATGTTCTTGGCTGCTTTCAAACACTGCACATTAATCTGTGCGATGGAGCCTGTCTCCTTCAGTGTTCCATCATTTCTCTTCAAGGCAGGAAAGACAGAGCTGTTCCACTTGGCATCACATGCCCTCCCTGCCCCCATCCTAGAGTTTGTTTGTTTTTTCTTTGTTTTATTTGTTAGTTTTATTTGGTTTGGGGTTTTTTGTTTTTGTTGGGGTTTTTTTTGTATCGCCAGAATAGCTCAGAAGCCATCACCCCTGGCACGTCTGGGTCTGAAGAAGAATATATTGCTGTAGCAGCCCACAGATATATGAGACAGCCAGGGTGCTCAGAAACAGAACTGGAAGATTACGGTTTTAGCACTTCAAATTATGAAAAATACCAGTGCTCCCTTCCTGCAGCTTAGGACATAACTTCTTTCTCCCCCAGCCAGTTCTTTGCCTATGTCTTAACCTGGAGGGACAGAAACTGTTTCTTGAGTTAAGGGCTGCTGGAAACAAACCCCAGACAGGTCTTTGAGTAGTGATGACTGGGATTTGTTTGTGAGCAATGTGAGCCCCTCTGTCCCACCCTGACAAGCTCTTGCACTAATAAATCAGAGCATCTCCCCCACACAAAGGGCCATCTGATACAAAGCCAAGTATTTTTACTAACCCCACTCCTGGGACATGGATTTTCATGCCTGCCTGCCCAAAATTTGCACACATGAGGATGCCTGTTGCTCAGGCTATGCCAGCCAGGCACCTCACTGGCTGCTCACATGTGCAACAGCTACCACAGCCCAAGTACCTTCTGAACTACCCATGTGCTACCAAAGCCCAGACTGGCAAATCACAACATTTCTTCAAGTCTTTATTAAATACTAAAATGTTCTGAAGTTGCAGCCAATAGGGTATCCCCCAGAGGAGCTTCAGGTGCAGCCTTGTCTGCTGGGAAGAGTAACCTTGGCTGTGCCCACAGAAGAGATGCATTCATTGCTGGTCCAAGTGGTTCCCTGCCATGAGTTATGAAGGACAATTCCCTTCTTCACTCAGCTCTCATGACCTCGGGTATTGCACTCCATGGAAACACCGAGAGCCTGAGGAATGGAGCAGGAGCTGAGCAGAGGACTACAGACCTCCTTCACACCCAGTGCCAACTGCTTGAGCACACCTGGGTTCACCATGAAAGGGATGAGTGCCTCTTCCATAGATGGGGCTTCCCAGGAGGGCAAATGGATGAGAAAGATAAAAGCTGCCTAAGGAGGAATAAGCATCCTAAACCCTGCCAGTTGCTGGTAATCCAGCAGCCTCAGGCATCTGCAGCACATCTCGTGTTTTGGAAGCTGCAATGGGAACACCACGCACTTTCCCTTTTTTCCAAGCATCCCTAAATCCTTGGCTCCCGGCATTTCTACTGTGATTAAACACACAGTTCTCAACATTGAAACCCCATAAAAACAGAAATCCATATGGGGAGTGTCCCCATAAACCAGCCAATACCTGCCAGCAGCTGTAATCTTGGTGCCATCAGATCTGCACAATAAATGAGTTCATTTTACTGGGGCAGGGTTTTTTCTACAAAATGGAAATCAAAATTGGCTTGTGAAGACGAACGATGCCTGTGAAACTTTTTTTGCTGCATTTGATTAAATACACACACAAACCCTTCTTTTTTTTTCCTACTTCAACGATAAATTCGATAGTCTAAAATTAAGCCCAGCAGGGTAAGTAAAATCCTGTATAGATTTCAACAGATACTATCATTTTTATTTTCTTTTTGAAAACCTGACTGCAGTGTATACACATTGAAAAATCACTTGAGTACCTCTGGCACCAAACATAAACACAGGGAAAGCTAAAAATCATGTTGTGTTTTTATCTTGATACATCCTGCACCGCAAAGTAACAGTCCTGGTTTGCCATTTCACGATAAACCAACTCTTTGCTTTTGATCACTTCAGTGTGTAACCATGGATGTGAATGTACATTAGTATCATGAAAAGAAAACGGGAAGAAAAAGCCCAATCACAGAAGCACACCAACCTGAACCACATGCTTCCCAACCAAAGGGTATTTGTAGATACCAGAATTACCATTTCTCTTCGAGACAACTGATCCTTCTAATGAAAATATAAGAAGCCCTAGAGAAATTCTGGTTGATCGTTATTAAATGCACAGGCCTCATGCATTTTTTTTTTTTCCAGGAAAATGACTGAAGCTTGGCTTTAGCATAATCCTGAAGATTATTTACATCTTCTGTATTTTTTTCCACTGCTGCTGAATAATCAAGGCTCCTTAGAAAACCACTGCCAGAGAAATATAAGATTTTTTTTCCCTGCCTTTCCTCTCTCTTTTACCTGTTTTTATACATTCTTTCTCGCACAGTAGCAGAGGAGATGTTGGAGGTTAGGATTTTTCCTTTTTTTTTTCCCTTTCTCTCAGGGAACTTTGTCCCATTTGTTGCCCAAGAGATGATAATGACCAGTACTTACAAGATGTGGTTGGGAGGGGGAAGGGGAGGAAGGATGCTGCTGGCTACTCTCTTTGCTGAGAGTTCTCTGGGGAAGGGCAGACAAACCTTGATATTTTGGCAAGCAGACATGACAGAAATCCCTGGGGAGCAGCTAGGAAGGGGCAATGTGCACACTGTCTCAGTCTCCCTCCTCAATCCTCAGCTTCCAGACATTTGATGAAGGGAAGCTTACATTGCCTTTCAAACATTTTTTTTTTTCTCAGCAGAAAAATCTAAGAGAGGAAAAAACTGTGGCTCCTCAGAAGACAATGGAAGGAGCTGTCTCTCCTCTTTGGAGGAAAGGGCTCCAAAACACTGCAGGTTACCTGAATGTTGGGATGCTTAGGGGAGGGAATCTTACAGGGATGCTTCCAGACAAGCCCTTTGCTTTCTGCCTCAGCATTCTTTGTTATTCCCCATCACACAACCTCCTTTATTCTCCTGCTTCTGCCCTATCCACTCAAACGGCTGTGCACAGGGAATGAAAACAATTAAATACTCCTAAACAGGCAGGGCCGCAACTGGCACGATAATGAGGTCATTATGCACCTAAACATGCTTTCTAAAAATAAATTACATCCAGGTATGGAGATCTCCTGGCTGCACTGTGCCCAGGGAATTATCTTAATGCAAAATCTCTAACAGCCTCGTTTGGTTTGATTATTTCAAGGCAAACCTGGCCTCATCAGGACAAAAACAATGGCTTGGCTGATGTGCAGCATCACAGATTTCAGCTCCTCTCAGGTCAAGGGGAAGCCAAGGGAGCTGGTGCTCTACAAACCCTGTGTTAGAGCCAAGGGTCAGCCCTCAGCCCACCAGGGCACAGCCAGGCTAAGGGAGCTCAGCTGCACAACCAGGTGCCATCACAGGTCAGGACCAACATCTCGTGCCACCTGTGTGACATGCTTCCTGTCCCCAGTGTGGGGACAGACACTGCCAAGGTCTTGCCCAGGAAGGATCCCATCTGGCAAGCAGGCTTGGTTAGAATTACACAGCAGCCTGGGCTACAGGAGGATCATTTGTACTAATTAGAAGCATGATATGGGCACATGGGAGGACATCAAAGGACATTGGTAGTTTTGATGGCACAAGTCTCTTTTTTAGTGGTCAAGAGGCATAAACTCCCCTATGCCCTTGAGCTTCTCTTACTAAACCAAAATTATACAGAATTATTTTTTTGGCGGGGTAACCAGACAAGTCACTACAAAACCCACTCCAGGGGAAAATTAAAGGTCAAAATTTTTATTTTAACATGTGCAATTCATAGAATCATTTAGGTTGGAAAAGACCTCTAAAATCATCAAGTCCACCCATTAACTAGTACTACCACATCCACCACTGAACCCTGTTTTGAAGTGCCACGAGAGACCTGTGCATGTGTATGCACTGACACACACATTCCCTGCTCCAATGCACAGCCATATGGGCTGCTTTGCTTCCCCAGTCTCCCAAACTGAATACAAACAAGGCTTCACGTACATTGGAATCTGCAGGAAGCTTAACATTTACTTGGCTTTTATGTAAACACTTACGTGAATTACACAAGTTTCAGCCAAGAGTCTCAGCCCCCCGCTGTGCTGAGCCAGATAATTCATTACAATTAAAAGCAGAGAAGGAGGCAATCAGGCTCACCCTATGCTGGGATGGTATGGATTTGCTCTCCCAAATGGTTTCCAATTTGTCTTATGTAGGAAACCCCACTGGCATTTGCATGGGAATGCTGCTCCTGCACCCCAGGGCCAAGGACATCAAGGTGTCCCCTCTTGGGTTTGGTTTTCTTTGCTCGAGAGTCAGGTGGTGGTTCGAGTGAGTCTTTTTTACCCTCTGAAGGCTTTGAATTTGGCACGAGAATGAATTGGAGTCTTCAAGGTCTTGGTTTTTTCTTTGGTTTTTTGTGCATTTATTATTTTTTATCTTACAAGTTCTTTGTGCTCAGCCAAGATGTTCACAGCAGCTCAGGCACGATGTGACTTCCCTTGTGATGGGGCATTGCTTTGCTTTTATACAGATAACTACGTGTCTATTATTTACAATTTCATACCAATGCCTAGTACTTACACTAGAAGGGTCATTTCTACTTTGACCCAATCTTTTCAAACTGCTTTGTGCAGAAGATGGATGCTAAGAGAGAACAAGAAGAACTTAGGGTTCCACTCTAAATCCTTTATTTTGTTTCCCAGTTCTAAGAACTCAAAACTACAAAATTTTCCACCCGGTGATTAACTACACTACTGTCTGTTACACCTTTGTGACTTGTAATTCCTCTTTGTGTTGGAAGTTTTTCTCATGGACTGAAATCAAAGCTTGTGTCTTCCTGGGCTCTGTGCCAGGGTCTCAACCCCCCCCTGCACAGACCCCAGATCCTCTTTCTTGGCTCTCAGGCCTCTCTGCCAAGGTCTGTGACCTCCTAGGGCAACTGAAGGGATGCCCTGGACTCCAACAGTCCCCTGTGTGTGCAGCATTACAGTGAGGCAGCATCTGCTGAAACTCACCTTCCAGGCAGGTGAGCACTGCCCGGGGTACACATACAGGGCATCACACCGTGACAAAAGTACTTCAATAATAACAATACTGATAATAATATTATTATACTTATCATAATAATAATACTGATGATGATGATAAATAAAAAGGCATGAGGATGTTGTTTGGGATATGGTGTAGTGCTGAGTTGATTGTTTTACTTGTGATCTTAGAGGTCTTTTCCAACCTTAAGGATTTTATAATAAAAGAACCCTCCTGCCATAAGCACATGCATCACCCCAAACTGCAAGGCAGCATCTATTCTCCAGATCTCTGCTTTTCTCACTCAGTATCCAAAATATGCTAAGCTGTTAAAGCTATCCTATGGAAAGTGCTGTGGCTTACAGTGCTGAAGACAAGTGGTGTTATCATCTGGTGTTTCTTCTTTTGTTATTACAGTGAATCTTCCTACATCTCTGAAAATAATCCAATTATTGCTTACCACCGGTAAGGTCACTGTTGCTTTGAACAGAGATTTGGCTAATACTCTGATTACTTTTAAGCAAATATTGCTGAGACTTGCGCAGAAATTTCAGAGAGATTGAAAATCCATTTAACTGGAAACCACAGATGGGAAAATATTCACACTCTAGTGGATATAAACAACATAAAGAAGGTATCATTTCTCTTTCTTATTAAAAAAAATATTGGTTTATCTGAAATCAACAGCATAGATATATTCAGCTATTAAACAATACATGATTTCTCATATCATATAACCTTCAAAATACAGCAATCATTGAGTCTTTATTAAATGTGCCCATATGAGCTTCCAGAGGTATTGAACTACTTAAGTGCAATATATGGAAAACAGCCAAAGGTTTGTATCACTTGTGGGAATAAAAGAGCTCACGAAGAAAAGCAGATATCAAAGATCAATCTGCAATAAGGAAAGGAAGTTAACAGCCCTTACAGCAGTCTTGAGATAATTTTTCTGCATGGAGCCAACGAGATAACAGAAAAATTATACAAAATACAGATGGTGCCAAAAAAAGGTGTCTATTATAATTCCTGTGGTGCAATTAATCATAGGTTCTTTACTGTCAGACCATCTCCAGGTAATGGCAAAAAAAAAAAAAAAAAAAAAAAAAGGGGAAAAATAGCCAACTCTTTTTGTTATTTTTCCTTAAGAAGGAATTAATCATATTGTCACTGGAAGATGCTTTTTCTGACATTGCTTTGCTTGAACTGGCCAACTGATTAAAAACAAAACACAGCAAGGACTTGCTGTCCTTCTGCTGAAAGTGTGGAGAAACACTCAGAGTAACCCCTGAGCATCCTGATAGCTAGGAATGACCCATACCACCATAAAACCCAGACAAGCATCCCTGGACAGAGGGAAGGACGAAAAATTCCAACACCTCTGGGGGTGGCCAGGGTTGCCTAACCCATGGATGGCTTCTCCTCCTCCTCTCCTTCTTGCAACCACATTGTTTGCTGGAGAATTTCCTCCCAACACCCCCACAGCACATCTTCATCCCACATCAGGGATCTGTACCAGGGTCCAGGCTGAACTCCTGCTCGGGCCTGGATGGTTTGGCACAGTGACACCCCTACACCCCTGTTAGAGCTGCATCATTTTTTTTTTTCTCTCCACACTCGTTCAGCCTGTCGTTTCCAGCCCCGCAGGCGGATAACGCCGGGGCGGGATGTCACAGTGTTGTGCCAGGAGTGAGACAGGCAGTGACATGCCCCTGGGGACACAGACGGCTGAGCAGGCACAGTGCTGCACCGTCTCTCTCCTAGGAAACCCGCCCCGCCCGCCTCACACGCGCCAAAATCCCGAGGGGATAGTGAAGAGTGGAAATCGCATCAAGAAAACCTATTTAAAGTGATACCCCACTGTCATGCAGCAAAGGAAAAACGTGTGCCTCAGCCTTCCAGATGACTCTATTCCCTCCAGAGAGCTGCCTGTGAGCAAGCTGCCTGCCCAGCACCAATGAATGATACGGCAGCACCATCACAAAGCCTAACCCTGCCTTTGTCCTGCCACTCTTTGCCTCCTGCCTTCCCATCTTAGACCAAGAAGGGGACAAAGAAGGACTGGAGAGGACAGAATGACTGCAGGGCAGCCACTGCCTACTAAAGATACCAGGGGAACAGGATGCTCAGGGAATGAGGATGCCCAGGGGATGAGGATGCCCAGGGGATGAGGATGCCCAGGGGATGAGGATGCCCAGGGAATGAGGATGCTCAGGGAATGAGGATGCCCAGGGAATGAGTGAGACCCCAGACACACTAATTCCTCCCTGATGACTAATGAGTAACATGGGGTTCCCACTCATCTCCCAGCACTGGCTTCCCCCCTCTCTCCCTGCAGCCAGGAGGCAGCGAGGGGCTGCAGAGGAATTCAGGCATGTTTTCTAGCAATGCTCTTGTCCACACACTTAACGTGTTTTCTATTTTGAACCTCAGCCCCCATGCCTTTCTCCCAGTTGCTTCTTAATGCTTTCCTCATCAATGCCCACACCCACTCTGCGGCAAAGACACCTGCAGGCTTTTAATTGCTCCTGGATTGCCTTGATTAGATGCTTTCAGGGACCTTTGGCTTTTCTCTCAAGAGGTATCCAAGAGACAGGCATAAACTCACAGTGTCAATCCAGAGTGCTGGGCTCTGTTTTCTTTTGCACATACACAGCAGCCAGGGCTTGGCTCTGCTTACACCATCCCTGGGCATCTACAGTGCTATGAAATCAGCATGCAAAGGGTATAAAATACTGTCTAGCAGCAACTGCACTTCCACTGGGCTAAGGACTCACACCTCATGGGCTTATTGCTACAAAAACCTAAGTATGTTGCCAACTAATCCCCTCTTTCCTACCTAGTAACTGTATCTGGATTTTTTTTTAAGCTCTTTCTCTGAAAACCGGTTTCTTCAGAGAAAAAGCAGCAGCCTGAAAAACTGAAAACTGACTATTTAAGAAATAAATTGTATTGGTGCCTTAGGAAGAACATGAGCTATTTTAAGCACATTAGACCATTATGTTAAATATTAGCAAACAGAGGAAGAAAAAACCACACAGTTTTGTGCTTCTGGTTAATGGCACTAACCCCCAGTGCACAGGAAAGCCCATGGGATAGGATTTTTAAAACCATTCTTGAGCTGCAGAATAACCTCCAGGTTAAAAGTGCATTAAGACAATTATAATCAAAACATCTCTGTCAAGGGTGGATCTCAAATCCCCATTCAGGGGCAGGTTTAACTTCTTAGCAAATGAACACAACCAAACCACACCACTGTTTTGCTGCTAGTGGCCGGAGTAAGTTATCCTGGCCACCTCTCTGGGGCTGGCACTGGCATGGGGACCCAGGACCTGCTGCTGCAGGATGCAGGCTCTGTGGGGGAGCCTGGCATATAAAAATGCCCAGGCTCCTCACAGCATCCCCCTCCCAAAAAATAGTCTCGGTGAGACAGGCTGAGACCTAAGAAATGATGGACAGCTCTGAGATAAATGAACAGATGCAGCATCTGAGGAGAGGCAGGGCAAAACACAGAGCCAGGTAGCAAGCATTGCCTGTGTCCAGCCTCCATGCTGCCAGGGTTTTCAAAGAAGAAATAATAATAAAACCCCTATAAAATCCCCCAAACTCAGCTGGCAGACTGCTTTTACAGACATTTGCACAAACACTGGAGGAATACAGCAAACAAACAATGTTTTACAAACAGCACTCAACAATGCTGACTGGGTAGAGCACTTCCCAAATAAACTTTAGAATCAAGAGGACCAAGAGAGGATATACTTTAACCTGCTTTTAGCCAGGGCTGTCTAAATGCGAGGAGCCTGGGGAGGCTGCAAGCAGGAAAACAAAACAGTAGGGTGGATTTAATGCAGAAACCCGAGCTGGCTCATTAGTGTGGAAGCAGCTGTCAAAGAGCTCAGGTCTGCACCAAAGCACCTACCTGGCCAACTAAGCCCAGCTATTTAACCCAGAGTGAAGGAGACTTCACTGTGGTACCATGCCACCCCACAGACCAAGACAGCTGAAACAGCCAGCAAACACCATGTATGGTAGGATTTCATAAATCCAGTCCCATAACCAGTTGCACAGAGCAAATGCACGTTGAAATAATGTCACTTACAATATCAAGGTTCTCATCAGGGACAAGTGTGTCATGAATCACTGAATTGCTGAAGCCAAATTTAAAAGGATATTGATGCTCAGGCATCCTATTTGGTGCTCATATAACATATGGCACATGTGAATTTTATAGCTTTTGTATTAATCTACCGAGGATGCCATCACTTTGCGAGATTTCATGAAATATTAAAATTAATGAGGAAAATTTATTTTACAACTCTCGGCAAAGGCCCTGGGAATGATGAGAACCTCCCCATTAAATTCACTCAGGTTTGTGACTCGCAGCCCTAATATCTGGCATCTGTTTGCCAAGTGGGAGAAAGTCACGATGTTTTTCAAGCTGGTTATTTGATGGATTGGCCTGAATTTATTTATTAAGGTTTCTACAATCTATTATCACTGCAGGAAACAGAGAGGGAGGGATGATAGAGTAAGCATGTTTATCAAACCACATGAAATCTACAGAGACATTCAAAACAATTCTCTCTAGCCACTGCAGGAAAGTGTCAGGCATCTTTATTGATAGCCCAACTGTGCATTGCACAGTTGGCTTTCAAAAACCCAACAGAAGACTATGATGTATAAGGACAATATAGGAAAAGGCTGAATTTTCCTGTCTTGTGATGAATACAACCGTGCTGGAGTAATTTCAAAAGGACTCTGCCCACCTGTGTGCAAAACAGTATTTGAGATATCAGCAGGTGGCAAAATGCTGGTGCGCCAACGCACAGACCAGGCAGTGACAGACAGCTCTGGAAAGCAGCCGGGGCCAAGATATTCCCTGCTAGAATGATTACTGTGGAACAGAGTGCTTTCTGCAACGTGCATCCGGATGATTCAAAGCCAACAAACAGCTGCTAGGAACTTTGAACGACCACAGAACTCAATAGTAAATCTCTGATGAATGGTTAACACCTTGCAAACCTTTTCAAGAGCAGGGAACGGCATCGAACTAGCAGCTTGCTGCAAAACTATGCGTGCACAAGGTACAAAGTCAATGTTTCGACCAACTAATAATGGGAAGAGAAGGGTTCATGCAAGGTACCTCAGTCCAGCCACCTGCCCCAAGGGGTGAGGGAATTGATTGTGTGAGTAATCATGTGAGTCTTGGGCCTTGGCTACGTCTGTGCATGCAGGAAGAGGCAGCGGAAGAAATCAAGTGCAGCAGGATATTGTTGTGTGTAAGAGCCTCAGCTGTGCTCATGTCTGAAAAAACAGTTAGTAATCCCTGTACCTGAATCAGGTCACGCACCAACTTCTGCAAAGTTTATTATTCTCTTATTTCCTATTGAAAATTGGTTGACTGAAATCCTCCAAGCTTCGCAAGCAAAAATCATCCTAATAAAAGCGAAGTGAAGGGAATGGGTGGAGACACATCTGCTTAAATGAGCACACAACTGGTAGTTACTGAAAAGACAGCTATGAAAACTTGAGTCTGTGTCTACGGAGATGTTTCCCATTAAAAAACATCTTGTTAATACCAAATACTCTTGGACTACTTCTCCACAATGTAAAAAATCATGTGCAAAATTGCATTCTACTTCCAAGATGCCAAACACATGAACAGCAGAAAAACAATATTCTGAAAAAGGAATTTCACAGTTCATGTCATTGTGCCAAAATAGCTGCACTGCAACCAAACACACCAACCACACCATCCATGAAAGAGCCAATATCTGCCCAACAGCAGCCCACAGTCAGAATCACAACTGATAAGGACAATGATGATGATAAATGAAGTTGGACCAACAAAAACTGGCTCTGAATTACACTTTGATTCTATTATTTCCATCTCCCAAGACACACATGCTCACTATATTGAGAACATATGTTGACATGGTGACACGTGGATTTGGATCTATTTCAAAGGTATGTGGAGTCACATAAGCAGAGCAGGAGCGTGTGCTTGAGCCAGCCAAGATACTCATTTATTCTTCATATGCATTTATGTGTGGGAATGGGCTCGTCAGCATCGCTGCTTGGTTCATCCATAATTAACATCTGGATGCCAAAGAGAATGAAAGCTGATACAAGATCCAAGTATTCCAAAACTCTGCAAGTTCTCTCCATACTTGAAAACTAAAGAAATATCTTGACCTGAAAAGGAGACTTTCCATTCTCAGTTTAAGCATGTGCTAAACTGTACAGACATGTTGGTGCAGGGTGTTGACCCCATGTCTCAGCTGATGAGGGATGGTCTTTCAAGATGGAGTGATCACACAGTAACGCAGAAACAAGTAGAGATTTTGCTTTAACAACTGTTTTCTGGGAAATGATCAAGTGGAATCACAGAATCACAAACTGAAGTAGGTTGGAAAAGACCTCTGAGATCACCAAGTCCAACCTATGAGCTAACCTAACACCTCCTCATCAATAAACCATGGCACTGAGTGCCACATCCAGTCTTTTTTAAAACACGTCCAGGGACAGTGACTCCACCACCTCCCTGGGCAGACAATTCCAGTGCCCAATCACTCTCCCAGTGAGGAATTATTTTCTGACATCTAACCTAAACTTCCCCTGATGCAGCTTAAGACTGTCCTCTTATTCTGTCAGTGGTTGCCTGGGAGAAGAGCCTGATCCCCACCTGGCTACATCCTTCTTTAAGGGAGTTGTAGAGAGTGATAAGGTCACCTCTGAGTCTCCTTTTCTCCAGGCTATACAACCCCAATTCCCTCAGTTGTTCTTCACAGGGTTTGTGTTCCCAGCCCCTCACCAGCCTCGTTGCCTTCTCTGGACATGCTCTAGTGTCTCAATGTCCAGCCTAAACTGAGGGCCCAGAACTGGACACAGCACTCAAGGCGTGGCCTCACCAGTGCTGAGTACAGGTGAAGAATGACCTCCCTGCTCCTGCTGGCCACACTATTCCTGACACAGGCCAGATGCCATTGGCCATCTTGGCCACCTGGGCACACTGCAGGCTCATGTTCAGCTGCTGTCACCAGAACCCCCAGCAGGTCCCTTTCTGGGCACTGTCCAGCTGCTCTGCCCCCAGCCTGTATTGCTGCAGGGGGTTGTTGTGGCCAAAGTGCAGGACACGGCACATGGATTTGTTAAACTTCATGTTGTTGGACTCAGTCCATCTATCCAGCCTGTCCAGGTCCCTTTGCAGAGCCCTCCTACCTTCCAACAGACTGACACATGCTCCCAGCTTGGTGTCATCTGCAAATTTTCTGATGGTGGACTCAATCCCCTCATCCAGATCATCAATGAAGATATTAAACAGGACTGGTCCCAAAACAGATCCCTGGAAACAGTGCCATTAAATTAAGGGGACTGGTGAGTAAAAAATAGGCAGAGGAGAAAAAAATCAATACAAAATAGCTTTCATGCTCTTTTGAGCATGTTTGCCAAAACATGACAAGGATGCAGATGGCCATGCCTTGCTCCCACAAGGGGGGTTTGCTGGAGAAACATCCCCTGAGAGATACCTCAAGTCCCTGTTCATCACACCCCAGACTGGGGCCCTGTTCTCTCCTCAAGGACAATCACAGTGCTCAGCTGGCTGGGATGCAAAACTTTGACTGGAACCAAAGAATCCTGACTTGGCTTCACAATTTTGTTTCTGGAAACCTCAGAGCAGCTCTGTTCTTCCCTGTTAGGCAGCCCCATGCTGCTCATGTATGGTTTCACTGAGTCTCCTTGCTTTTAAAGGTCCATCAGATATAACTAGGATCAGGAAATGGACAAACAAACTTGTAAGAAGTCCTTAAAATACCTGTAATGTTCCTTTAAATATTCACTGTTGTGCTTTACTGGAGGACATCACATGCCCTCTGTGTGCTGTGATCTCTACCAAAGAAAGTAATCTTGGTTCTTCTAGGCTTTAACTCATGGCAAATCAATCTGGATCACTATCTTATACCTGTCCCTAGAAATAAGGCATTTCTCCAGTGCATTAACCTTCTCAACTCAACCCCTCTGGGAAACCCCTAGGCAGAATGGCTGGTCCAGGGGTTTTTTACACCTTTTATTTTACAGCTTTTTCCAGAGGACCTGGGCAGAGTTTAGATGCTGACTCACCTAACATCAAATCCTCAGCCACCACCTCACCACCAGTGCTAGGGCTTGCAAATCCATGCAATGCAGCAGCAAGGTGGGATTATCTGTGGTATATCTGACCCAGGAACAGATATGATCCCTGCTCACACCTTGGAGAGGTGAGAGGCTGAGGCTGGTGGACAGTTTGCTTTCCAGTAGCTGTCAGAGATGGAGGTGAAGTCATCATGAAGCAGAGACACTGAGGTAACTGTGAGGTGAGAAGGAGGGTGTACAACCCCCTACAAATCCTCAGCCAGGCTTTTATGCCAAAGCAATTAAGGATAGACTCCTTTCACCGTAATCATGTTTCTTGTTTGCAAACAAAACTAATGCCACAGCAGAATCTGCTTACAGAATGTCAACACGAGTCTGAGATATGTTTTCTCTCCCTACAAAGAGAAGATTAACCATAGTACTTTTGGCAACTCACGCTTCAATTAATAAGAGCATTATCTTATGAATAAAACCAATTATCGACTACCTAAGTCCAAAGTTTCCTACTAGTGGGGTTTCATCAAATGAGGAAAACAAAGCCTTACTTGCTGTTAGCAGAAGGATGGCCCATCTTTACCTTCCCAGATGCTGTGGGCATTTGGCATCACAACCACAACACAGTGAGTCAATATACATATCATATATATTACATATGTTATGTATCAGTACTTTGGGTCTCCAAAGGCATAGGACTACAGACCACTCATTGACAGCAAAGTTTATGTGTGCTATTATCCATGTAGTTCATGCTTCCAATCTGCCTAGTGTAACTGTCCTGGGTGATTTAAATAAGAACTGAAAATCTTCCCACAAGACTGAAGCAGCACCATCGAATTTGGAAATACCTTGGGCTCCACAGAAGGATGTTAATGCTAATACAGGGAATCCGATGCAAATGAAAAATACCCCTCATTACAGAGTTTCTTGTAATGACAGTGCTCAAGTATAACCACAACAGTCTGCTTTTGATTAGAGCAAGCCATTTAGTGCTGCCGTTATTATTTGTTGTTTCTATGGTTCCTTGGGTGCACATCACTCTCCCCAGACAAATACAGAGAGAGGCTCAAAAGCTCCTTCACTGAGATAACAAATCCTGCTGGATTTCAGCAAGGTCAAGCCCATGCACACGTCTGCCTTCCTCCTAGTTGCAACAGGGCTTTCCACATGGACTTGACTTCTCTTTTCTCCTTTTTGGAGGAGTGGGTTCCCACTGAGCTGCACTGGGAACTCTCCATGTTCTCCTATCCATCAGCAGAAAAAATTCTCACTTTTGTTACATCTGGAAAAAAGTCATTCCCACCTTAAGAAGAATTGGTTGGGGTTCATTCAAATCTGCATAGTGCTGTGGATGTAAAAAACAGGGCCCCAAGTGAGCACCTCAAATGAAGAACATGATTCCCATCCAGTTGCCTCCATGGCCAGTATCCAGTGACCCTTTAGCCATCACAGAAGTACCCTTCTTTCAGACTCCTCATTTGAGGCTTATTTTGATTTTTTTTTTTTTTTTTTTTTTTTTTTTTTTTTTTTTTTTTTTTTGACCCAGAAAAACTAAATACCTCCAGCAATCTGTTGGGTCAGAGGGTTAGAAAATGAGAGTCCAACTTTAATTAGGCTGTGGTGGTTAACAGCTCTGTAGGTCCATATTTTTACATTGCATGCCCAGATTTGTGGCCTGGGTTCCCTGGCACGTGCCTTTGTTTGGCTGCAGGAGGTGACACCAGGCACACAAAAGCAGCTGCACAGCTACAGGGTCAGTTTGTGCAGCATTAATGAGGCAATATAGATGATAAGAAGTACATCCAGTGCCTGGATATACCAAATGCTCAGGGGAACTGGGCTCATATTAAACAACAAAACAGTGATCTGTTGTGTAGGGATGAAGGTCTGAAAGAATGGTTTCCAGATGGGACCACACCACTGGTAAAGAGAGATAGAAAAAGACTTCTCTTTTTAAATAAAACAGAATAAGAAGGATAGTATCTACACACATATTATATCTATAGCACACATATATCTCACTTACATTTTTCCAAGGAGCCTTTATGACAGCTCTCCTATAATTTGTGCCTCTTTTGTAGCAAGATTTCTCTTTTAAGCATAAGGTATTTTATTGAGGAAAAATGAGGCCTTCTACTTGGAAAAGAATTTGAATGAGAATGGCCACACCTTGCTTTTGCCCCCACCAAATTCTCCCAGCTCTGGATGGCTGGGATGGGCTGTGAGGCTGGAGCTCAGACAGCAAGAAAAAAACAGAGGTAAAGCTGTTTTAATTTTTATAGTACTTCCATGTGCAGTACAAAAACCCCTATTCAGGGTAAAGAAACCCATTGTGGAGCTGGAGGGAGTGATAACCAGAGTACAGAGATCTCAATAAATATGTCAAACTATTGAACTGTCAGATTTGGCTCTTTTCTATTTCAAAGGCACCAAACAAACACTTGGAATTAATAAAATATCATTTAGAAAGGCCATACAATAATGAGGCTGGTAATAAATCAAGTTAGCAAAGCATCCCAGTACAAACTCATGTGTTGGAGCAAGAGATCCTGGGAGTATAACACTGTTCTCCAGTCCTCAGTATTAAAAACTTGCTTTGTTGCTATCAATATGTTGTTCTCAACGCTGTTGAAAATTTTCCGGCTTGTCAGTGATTTTAAAGAAATGTTCACTATGGGTTGAAATTCCCACCCAAAGCTGCTGTGCTGTGGGGCAGGTCACCACATGCCAGCTCCTCCTGTCTGCTGGACCATAGGAGGACACTGAGTCCTGACAACATTTCACTTATTGTTACAATTCCACAATTTGATTTCTACTCCACTTCTCACATCTGTTTGCCAAATCCAGCTATTTGCTTATCCATTTCATCTAAAGATTATTTTCCTCTTCGACATAAACAGTTTATCAGTGGAGAGCTACTCTACACCAAACGAGGGCTGTGAGTAATATTCCACCCTCTTACTTATGTAAATCCTGTTTATTAATGACAGACACAGAGTGCAACACCTGAACCAAGGCCTGTGAAACTTTGCACCCACACTCTGGCAGAAAATCTGAGAAATGTGGGAAGGTTTGATGGGGTGTAAATCAGAGGGAGCCCCAGCTTGCTGCCAGGGAGGTGTAGGAGCTCTGAGCACCTTGCCATGCCAGGCAAGGCTCTTAATGCACCATTGAGCCAGCCCTAAATGCAAACCCATTTTCTGCAAGTCTCAAGAGGTTCTAAAAAGGCACATTTTTCTGAGTGGAAATGTCCGACTGTAGCAAGGTCAGGACAGCTTTTTGCTTTGTTGTCACCAATTTACCCCACAGCTGGAGGGAACCCTGACAGAGGATTCGAGTGAAATGGCAGATACAATATTATGGCAAGAGATTTGCACCACAGATCAGCAAGCTGACGTGATGAAAACCAATATTCCCCAGTAAAATGGTATTCCCTGAATGACTGAGCAGGCAACTCAGTTTAGTACAGAAAAAGAAAAAAATCTATAGGTCAAATTATGTAAAATCCTGTCTAACCCTTGTTTAGACAACACTGTCAACATCACTAATGATAACAAACACTCTCACTTTTCACCTGCATTACTTCAGCTGTTTATCAGAATTTCCATAAAGAGCTTCCTTCTTTTTCTTATCCCTGTTTACTTCCATTTTCTATTTAGAGATTTCAGACTTCATCTTTGAACACTGGCTCCACTCTGCTGCTTTCATCTTGCACCAGCAGACTTGCAGCCAACTGAAATAAGGTAACCTCTCCTCTGCCTGCCCCTGGGCAGAGCACAGGGCAAGGTGCAACTCCCAGGACAAACACCCTGTGAGCCACTTCATTACTGAAGCTGGGTCCTAGCTAATTAATTGCCCTTATCTGTTCCTCTGTACTGTATTTATTCAAGGCAGCCCCCCCCCCCAGGAAGGCTGGCTGCCTCGGTAGTTACAGCATTCAGATGTTATAAGTTCATGAGCCAGAATCAGTAAACATGATGCAATTATAAAAAGAAGTTGGTGTGGAAAATCAATTTAAAGGGTCCTCGAGAGAAAAAGCACTTCTAGATAAAATGCCTCATAAAAATGCACATAATAGCACCCTGGCTGCAGCACAACCAACAATCCAGGACTGTATTTTATTTCATACTGGGTGAGCTATACCCCAAGACAGATATCTGATTATGCCTGTCCCATCCAGCCATGTATCCAAGGATCTGCTTCTGCTTCCCAAGCTGCTTTAAGTGGACCACACCAAGCACTCAGCCATCAGAAGATCGACAGAATGGGTCTTCTCCTGTTGTACTTCTTACTGTTTCCCAGGGTTTCTTCTGATTTTACCGTCATGTTAATTCTCCTGAAATCCTGTGATAATCACCCTTAATCCAGCTGTCGGCATCCCAGCATTTGTTACCTTGCTTTTAGTCCAAGGAAGGTGTGAAGGTGTTTTATACAGACAGATGAGCTTCCAATTGCAGAACTGTTTCTACTTGCAAACCAATTTCCGTAAGGGAGATGAGAAAGCCTTTGCACCACCCCGCACTTCCACATGGTCAGCACATTCTGCTGGCTCTCCTGGCAGCTCACAAAACCACTGTCCACCAGCCTCCCTGCCTGCCTGCAGGATTGGACAAGAGAGGACAAGTCTGTTCTGAAGTGGCTTTTTCCTTCTTCGGAGGTCTCAAGAAATTCAAGTGGTTAAATCTCTAATCTCATCAGAGGGCTCTGGTGAATCATGGCCACTCATAGTCTGAGGTCATCAACATGTGTTCTTAGTTGCAAGACCATTTGTTCAGGACGCTCTGCCCTACATCTCCACCAGCTGGTACACCGGCTGAAGGAAGGACACCCACACACCTTGGGAAAAAAGCCCAGCTGCAAAGCAGGCACCATACAAACATGTGCCCACGGTGCTTGTAATGATCTCCAGGAGAGAACAAGTCTATAAAATCACAGAATTGTTTAGGTCAGAAAATACTTTCAAGACCATCAAGTCCAACCATTAATCCAGCACTGCCAAACCCACCACTAAACCACATCCCTGAGTGCCTCTTCTACTTTGCTTTTAAATACCTTCAGAGATGATGACTCAACCACCTCCCTGGGCAGCCTGTTCAAGGCTTGACAATCTTTTTAGTGAACAATAATTTCCTAATATCCAATCTAAACCTCTCCTGGTGCAGCTTGAGGTCATTTCCTCTTGTCCTCTAGCTCGTTGCCTGGGAGAAGAGGCTGACCCTCACTTTGTTACATCCTTTCAGGGAGTTGTAGAGGGTGAGCCTCTCCGAGCCACCTTTTTCTGCAGGCTGAGTCCCCCCAGCTCACTCACCACTCTTCATAAGGTCTTAGGAGTGCTCCTCCCTTTAATTTCAGCATCTTCTGAGAGAGTCCAGTGAGCATTATGAGGAGCCTCACCTTGTTAGAGCCAGGATTACCCCTCAGCTTGACAAGAGCAGGAAGAGCTGTCAGGGTGTGCAGAGAGACACTGATACAGTGACTGAGCACCACTACAGCCACACAGGTTGGGTTGATGTGTGATGCCCTGAGGGGTCCCTGGGGCAGGTGTTGCAGAAGTGCACAAGTTTTGGGATCTCCTGGTAGAGAATCATCCCTGTGCCCCTTCCTGGGCTCCAAGCAATGAGGCAAACTGCCTGAGCATTTGGGCAGAGTGCTATCCCAGCTCTCATGCCAACATGTGCCAGATGCCATGGCAACTGGTGCACTGAGCTAATGCAGTCTGGCCACAGTTACATCCCTTCATTAGAAAGCCCCTGTCCGGCACTGCCCTCTCTCCCTCTCCTGTCTGCAGGGGGAAGACACCACTTCAGCAATCACACTGCACAGCTCTTCCAGCCCCTCCTACCAGCAAAAACGACAAAAATCGAGGTGATGGAACTGGACTGGCAAACTCTCCACTGCTCTTCTACGAAAAACTGCATTCCATGGGAAAAACAGAGGTGGGTGAGCTGGAGAGGCGATGCAATCCCTTGTATCCAGCACGGCCCCTTCCCTTTGCCTCTCTCCACATGGCGTTTAAGGCAGCTCAGCAAAGCATCCCAGGCTTGGGGCTGGCTCCTACCCACCAGTATCCACACAGGACCCTGCTTGGCTGGACTGGCCAGCACCATTTCTGTGGTCTCGGTGTGTGGTCCCCCATCAAGCACCATCTGTCTTGAGTTTAGCACAATAAGGCTGCAGCCCCACCAATTAAAATAGGCTGCAGAGTTGAATCCTGAACGAATGCAAAGTTAAGTAAATGATCAGCAGTGAAGATAAATAGCACAGGGATGGGTCTGGCATTGAGGTGGGAGCCAGAGGGGCTGGGACACCAGAGAAAGTGACAGCACAGACCCCAAACTGACCCCAGGTAGAGCCAGTCTCCTTTCTGACCCTTAGACTGGTAACAGTGACACCAGGACACCACTCCCTTTCTTTAATGCAGACTTGACTGTTCCTTTTCTGCTGCATGGCACCTCACGACTACAGTGTCAGGTGAAAATGCAATTGTTAGCCAGCCTGCCTGGAATCCTCCCCATTCCAACCATTCCACATCATACATGGGTACGTTCTCACCATACCCATGAGGACAGGGTGGGATGCTCCCAGTGACTACATCCAGCCCCTGCAAATGACAGCCTCTTTGAGGCACTGAGCCCTGCAGGACCTGCCTGCTGTCCCAGTACTGTATCTACCAAGGATTTTAGTAGAGGCTCTCAGAGGAGCAGCTCTGCACCATGTTCCTGGTGCACGGGCTGCCCAGCTCCATCCACTCCACGGGCACCTGCCCTTGTTATAGCACATTCTACCAATACCACTGGAGAGTTCCTGTTGGCTCCAGTGGGAATGGGACCACTTCTTAACCTAGAGGATGCAGGTGGAAGCTACTCAGTGGGGAGAGTTTAGATAAGCATCACATAAAATAGCTGAATCCCAGTTCCTGTGCAAAAATGTATCTGCTTGTATTTACCACCCACATACTATTTTATTAAGACATAATCTCAAACAAGAATTGTTGCCATTGCTGAGGTTTATTTTAACATATGGCCAACTGAGCCTAAGAAAAACACGTAAAATACGTTTTAATGTGCTATTCCTGCCTAATAGTTTTTATAATTTTTTTAATGTGCAATATATATTTATACATTCCAAACATTTGGGGAGGTGTACATTAAAATATTATATCAGTCACAAGTTGACTGTTAAATGAAAAAAGTACTGTGGTTTCTTTGTGTTAGTCCAAAACCACTAGCGTTGCATTAATTTTCAATAGGTAAAAGGTAATTTGTGGCTTCATAAATTCTCTTCAAGACATGGTAATTCCTACCTGGTCACAGCTGTCAGACACTGATAGGCTATACCATGGTGATGGGTTTTTAAAACCAGAGATGGATGTCTTGTGAAAATCCTGATGTATTTAAAAGGCTAAAAAATTCTTTCAGTCCAGAAAAAGCCCAGCTGAAGTCCTGGCTGGGGTTAGCTGCTTTCACTACAATTCAGCAAGGCACTGAAACACACACCTAATATTGAGTACAGGAGTCAGTTCTGCTGCCTTTGATAAACCATTTGTGTATGCAACTTTAAGCACACAATTTGCCATATAATCACAGATATCAGGACCTCATTAACTGAAGACCATTTGCTGCATGGTGCACTGAGCATCCTTGGGGTTTCCAGCTCCCTCATCCCATCTGCACACAGGTACAGTAGAGGCACCCATCCCCCTCCTGCAAACAGGGAATGCTGCTTGTCTCCCCTCTCCCAAATTATTCCCCCAGGCCTTAAAAGAGTGTCTGGTGGTGCTGATCATCCCCACTAAAGTGAAGTGCAGTAACACATCAAACCACCCTTGGGCTGGCCTGGATGGAAAGCATTCCCTCTTTCCAGGTTGTTCAGAGCCACTCACTCCCATGGAGGAGCATCCTGATGAGAGACCAGTACGTGCCACCCAGCCAGAGGGATGCTGGAGCCTCACAGGGTGCAGCCCAAGGAGAGAGACCACAGGGCAGCCCAGGCTTCCCCAACAAAGCCCCTGAGCTGCTGTGACCCCACCAATCCATTCCCACATTGGTCTCTCATCCATATGATGCAGACCCAACCAAGGGTGGCAATCACAGAATCATTTAGGTTGGAGAAGACCCTTAAGATCATCAACTGCAAGCATAAATTTAACACAATGAATCTTGCTCCTTCCAAGGTCCTAAATAACCAGAACATGCTAGCCATTCCATGGTGGAAGACAGGCTCTCAACTCATGAGTGACACACCCAGGGCTGGAACAAGCCCTTGTCAAAACCACGGATGAAGTTACAGCTAAACACCTCTTCATCAGTCTCTGCTTCTCATGCTTGAAGGGACATGGCTCTGAATGTTTATTCTCACATGAAAGCCCACTCTGCAGAATTTAATTGGATACATTCTAAAATATCGGCTTTGTTTCTTCACCAATAAACCAGAAAGCTGCTCTCTCACATGTTTATTTGAAACAGGGATTTAGCAAGTATTAAATACTCTCCTCTTAGCTACAGTTCCAGGCCAGGATTTAAATATCTGTGTTACAGGACGAATTCTAGCCTTAAACCACACTAAGCACATTCTAAAAATGGAATAAAATAATCAATTCCATGTGCAAATCTCTGCCCTCGTGGTAACCTTCCTGACCCAAATACAGCCAACGCTCTGACCGGCATGGGATGGTCCCCTTGCTGTATGCTTCAAGTAAAGGAAGCCTGAAAGCCAAGGCAAAAAACACTCCCTAATTTTTGCAGTTTTCAGCTATTACCCTCAAAGGACAGAGGGCTGGGGATGATGAACTCTGAGACCACTTGCAAAGGCCACTCTGCACACACGCAGCATTCTTTATTCAGCATTTACATATTGACTCGCATCCTGTTTTGTTGTAAATCATAATATTACTTTGTTGCTGTCTGAAAAATGCAAATTCCAGCAGATCTGGCAAAACACTTTAGCCACTGCTCAGCTTCCAGTCTAGCAGTTGCTCAATGGGGCTATTCATAAGCCCTGCACAGACTTTAATCCTTTCTGCACCAAGCAGTGCTGAGCTCTGTGCCTGGCTGCAATCTGGAGTTCCCTGCAGGAGATATTTTCACTTCTGCCCTCTGGCTTTATCTCCTCTCTTTGTGCTGCACATGATGCAACAGCCAAAAAACCAAAATCAAACCAAAAAACCAAAACCAACCAAACAAAAAAAACCCGAAACCAAACCAAACCACCCCCCAAGAAAATAACAGAAAAGCAATGACTTCGATTTGTTTTCAGTGTTGGCCTGAAGACAGCCATGGCTCAGCACAGGCAGTGGGCAGCAAAGGATGGTATTGCTGATCCCAGCCTGGCTCACCATTACAGACACACCAGAACTGTCATTTTCTATATTTCCAGGACACCACTCATACAGAAAACATTCAAGATTAACCTTACATTAGGTACGGGCTTATCATTTTATGAAATGCATTTTTAATTTCTATTTTTTAAAGAGAAAAAAGGAGAATCATATAGCTTTTTACATCCAGTGAATCAAATTCCTTATAATTAGGACTGCTGGTTTCCAAGGTAACAAGGATCTAACTCTCTTTTACGTGAAGTAAAAATAAAGAATAGCTTCATCCAGTTACTGATGTGGTGGGGGCACTCCAGGCCAGTGATGGGATGGTGCTGCAGACCTGGTGGAGCTTGGAGCACCCAGGGCAGTTCTGCTCTGCTGCCAGTGCCACCACACTGGAGGGACACAAAGCAAAATATTGTCTCTAACACAGCCAAAATTATGGACATGGACAAAGCGTAGACAGGGATTTCTCCAGCCTTCCCACTGGTCCAGCCTGTGTCCCCTTGGCCCAGGACTCCACTGCTGCCACTACCCCTGTTTCTGCAAGAGCAGCACTGCCCACACCCCTCCCCAAGGGCTACAGCCTCCTCTGTGATGACTTCACCTCTAATAATAACTTCCAGAGCCCCATGGACTCCAGAGGAAAATAAACTCCAGTTACTTTTCCCTTTTACACTCCTCTTATTTTAGGAATTTGATGTGGGTGTAAAAGAAAGAAGACACACCTATCATAGCTGGAAAAAAGCGCTGTGGATATGATGTGACTCTGGCAAGCACAAAAGTGAATCACAGGAGGATCTGCACCAACTTTCTAAAGCAGTAATTTGCCTGGACTCGGCTTCCATAACAGATGTTGCAATTTATATATGTAATTTAAATTTTTCAAATATATAAGGGGAGCACGTGTGAGCGTATTTATGTGTTTGTGTGTGTGTGAGTGTATTTGAGTGCACAAGAGTGTGGCACGGTCATTACACAAAGTCACCACTTTTGCACCAAGGCCTGGGCACCTGGAGAGCTCAGATGTCCCACAGCTCACCAGTCACTTCTATAAAATGTGAACCTGGTTATTTTCTGGATGGTTTCTTCCTCTTCCCTTGCTTCTGGCAACAGAGAGCCTGTCTCAAGAGCAGCTGAAGGGACATGGCAAAAGGGCCAGCCCCTCTCACAGAAAGCTTGACTTTGTACACCCCATGTAATGTGTAGGAAGTTCCTGGTCTCCCTCTGTCACCAAAGTCTGGGAGATCATTTCCAATCAAAGCACCATGGACTTCTGCAGCCCTCAATATATTGTTTTCCACTGCACATGTCAGGTCAGAGTTATTCATGCAGCAAAAGAGCCTGGTTACATCCACAAACCAGCTAAGCTTCTGAACTATCAGGATGTCTTTTGAACAAAACCCAATTATTTGCACAACATTGGACAGGGGGTTGTTCACTTCTGCAGAAGAATGCCTGCGACATTTAAATGATTTCCAAGAAAAAACATTTCCTTTTTTTTTCCTTTACATCCAACCGCAAAGCTTCTTCCTTATCTATGAGGAATCTTTATTACACATAAACTGATGAGAGAACGACATAGGCTGAGCAAATTTACAACTGCTGCTATACTATAATCCAATAGGGAAAGAGATAGAACTTACTCGAGCTTCTAAGTACTGCTTTGAGAAGAAACGTGGCCACCAGTGCAGCTCTGGTGCTGGCAAGGACCTGTGGGCAGCCTGGGAAGGTCTTTCCCTCTCCCTCCTCTGCTTCCCCACCTGGATGGTGTGACCTTGCTGAATGAAATTTCCTGGGTTCAGAGTAACCTAAGCAAGGTGGTCCTCCCGCATGCAGGGGGCAAACCCTGGCAAATGATGCTGTGGATGTCAGAAGCCCATGTGGGCTCAAAGCAAGAAGATAACTTACAGGACAGAAAGGCACCCAGGGACACCTAATACCTGGAATTCACCATGGCTTAGAAAGTCCCCAAACTGGAAATACTTTGGGTGTAGGAACACATGCAAGAGACCTTCACACTGCCCTCTCCCCAGCACTGTCACAGACATTCTCAGTTACCTGACCCACCTCCTCCTCTCCACTCTCAAGCTGTGTTCACCTCTGCATTCCAAGAACCAGAGCATCTTGTAAACCACCAAATTAATGTTTGCTTGTCTGGTTTTATAGTTGAAAACACAGCAGTGCTACACTTGACAAGTCTTTTTCTTCCAGACACTTTTGAGACCTGTTTCCCCGCTTTTCCCCTACATGCTTTGGCCGGTTATGAGTACCAAGGAAGTTTTACCAAGGAAGTTTTTCAACCCAAGCCTAACATGAAATAAAGCTCAGATTCATGGGACACTCTACATAAACCCAGCAGAGACATAATGTGGCATGAGAGGTTTGCAGAATCTACTTTGGAACTCCACAGAGGTGCTTAAAAAGACATCTACCCTGATCAAAGTGATTTATATTTTTCATGAGTGAGCAATTTGCTTACTAGGAAAGAGACAAATTTAATTTTTAATTTGATCCCCATCAAAACAATATTTTCTTGTTGCTATGACAGCTGAAAGGAAAACCTCTTCCCTTGGCAAGAGCCAGCTAACAGCACTGCCGCACATCCCCCAGCAGCAGCTCAGGGAGGGAACACAGCCATGTGCATCATTTTTGGCTCTTGGTGGCTTTGATTTGATGGGATTTTTTAAAAGGACATTCTGAAGCCAGGAAGTAGAAAGTGTCTTTGTAGAGACTGAGAGCTACAAAACATGGGAGCCTCGTAAGGCCTGTGGGACTGTGGACTCTCCAAAGCCCTGCAGATCATTCCAGGGACCCTCTGGGTTTCACACCAGGCTCCTCAGGCCAGCTGCCCTGCACCATAACCCAAACTGCACCTCTAATCCAACAATGCTGGGAGGGGAGAAAAAAGACATCTGCTGACCATCAGTAGATATGGCAAGAGTCCAATAACAATAAGAGAAAGGGCTTAAATACATAACCGTTCTTTTCCTTCCACTCCTCCTCCATGGCTACCATCCTTGCAGTACTGAAGAAGTGCCCTGATGAATAAATATCTTCTTTCCCTTAGCAACAGTTAGCAACACAGTCATGGGGTTTTTTTGCCTTGCTTAAAAGAAACACATCTCAAACTAACATAGATGATTTAAATGGCAATAAATATAGGACGTGGGTGTAATCAAAAATTGCTGAAATGCAGATCACACTTTTTAGCCTGGGTTATTTTAAAGCACGAGCACAACTGCCAATGATCTGTAGAAAGAGCAAGGAGAGGGGCTAAAGGAGAAAGGAAAATCACAGCAAGATTCAAGGAGGACTGAGAGAGGTCCATTCCTCCTGAGCAAAGCCGAGACCAGGAACATCGATAAAACCTGAGGTTTGCCTTCAGCCTTGAGTACAATTCGAGTTTCTGCAGCAGATTTCACTTTTTACAAACTGCAAAGGTCGCATATAGTAAAAAATCTGTTAAATCCATAACCCCAGTGCACAGCAAACGTATTCTTTTCACGGCTCTATTCCTTTAACAGTTCATTTAAGATGTCTGCCTTGCATTTTTCCATTTGGTGTTGGGAAAATGTTTTCTTTCATCTGGCATAGAGCCCAATTCAACAGAAAAAGAAAGCCCTCCTCGTTTCCATGGGGCCCTGCAGTATAAGACATGGGACTGATTTTACCTTTAGCCAGGCTACTTTCAGCTCTGCCACCAGTATTTTGGCCCCTTCCCTTTTGCTCAGGCTCTTTTTCTCCCTGTCATTTAGAGGATGACTTAATTCTTTGCTGGTTCTTTGATTCCACCTACCATCAAGGGCAATTCCCTACCACCACCTCTGCTACTCTAAGGGTTGTCATCACCACCTCCACCACAATCCATGAGAGCCAATTCCCTGCAGCCCTTTCCATTCCACCTCCTCGAGCCTTGGTCCCAAAGAATACAAAGCTCTACTGCCACCAGCCAAGTGTCATGAGACACGGGTCTAGCTGGGGTTTTGGTGACACCTCCCTGCTTTTTCTCCACCAAGAGAAATATTCCTGATTTCCATACAAATCACAACAGGAATCACAGCTGGACCACAGAACACAGCCTGGTTTCTGCCCAAAACCAAAGAATGCCAAATATCACTAACTGCAAAACAAAACCACAGCATGGTCCTGCTGATGTGGCACTGCTAAAGGGTAGCCTGGGGGTCCAGCAGTTCTGTGGGAAAAAGCAGTTCTTTGGGATGTCTAGCTCCCACAGATACAGGGGGAATGGCAATTGGAGCCAGACAGTTCCAATGTGTCCTGATTTTATTTCTCTTGAGAGTAATAAAATATGTCACAGGTAAAAAAATATCTCAGAAAGATAACAGCATTTGCTTCCTGCTGAGTTCTTCAGGATAAAAAAATGGGCTGATTTTTTTTGATTTCAGACTGAAGCTGGAGATGACAGAAGGCATCTCTGCAGCCAAGGAAGCCCAGCTCCCCAGCTGACACTATGCAACACTACATCCCCTTCTTCATTCTGTTCAATTTCAACAATGAAAACCTGTTAGGTGCTTTCATCTAATTACCTATTGACTTCAGAGAAGCAGCCCCCTGCTCAGTGCTGCAGTGAGGAATGATGCCCATGTCACACTCCGTCAGGACACGGCGCTGTAACGCACGTCACGGGGCTGTGCCGTATGGATTTGTGGCTGAAATGACTCAGTAGGATGATGCCAGCTGTGCTGGCTGAGAATTGAGCTGCTACGTAGCTTTCTCTTCTACGTAGATATCTAAATCCCTAAGCTCAAAGTAAAATAATTTATAAGCTTCAGGTAGAAAAGATCTACTCCCAAATCCTCATCGCTTTTCAATGCTGGTTTCTAACATATTATATCTTCTGCATTTAATGTGCCCTTAAGGTGGGGATTAGGCAGACATTTGATTACATCTTTTATGTTTATGGCAATTCATTTCCAAACCTTTACAAACGTTAATTAAATGCTACATTTTTACCCCCTCATCCTGAATTGAGAGAGAACAGCAGAGGAAAATCTGTCCTCAAACAGAATTTACATTTCTAAAGCACCTTTTTCTGTGCAAGCACCTTAGGGCTACTGCATAAAATCATCCTGAGCTGCCTTAAGATGTAACAGTGCAGACATCAAAGCAGCTCTAATACCCAGCCTCACGGCAGACCAGCACACAGCTGAGACCACTGTGTTTCCAAGCACAAAATAAAACAGTTCCTGCCAAAACCAGCCATCGATCCCCTCAAGAGGTGGCCGTGGGGAAAGTGACAGCAGCAGCCAAGCTCCAGCAGTAAAACCCAACCTTTGCCTTTGAGAAGGCTCACAGGAAGGGACCTGGTAGCCAAAAGCATGGCAACTTCCAGTTCCACAGCCCTTTTTCTGAGCATCTCTGTCCACAAGAGGAGACACCGTTATGGTCCCATGAAGTTGAAGGAGAGCTGAACACTCCCAGTGAGGAGATCGCAGCAAAGCCAGTTCTCCAGAACTGGGAATGACTAAATCATCTTCAAAGGTAATCCTCCCTCAACTGTAAAGACTTAGAGTGACTGGGAAATACAAAATCTGGATCTTCTCTTAGGTTGCAGCTGGGGTCACCCCACCTCAGTGAAAGGCCACACACCTGCATGTATCATCTCCGTGGTCATTCTGGAGAGGAACACATTCCAAAATTTGTCTCTGCTCAGCATTTAGGACCAAAGACATTGATTTGGAAGCCCAACTTTAATTGCAGGGTAGAAATTGGGAATTTGCAGGTTGGAAATTGGGAATTTGTCCTATTTTAAAGTCTGGGTGGAGCAGAGACCATTCTCAGAAGCTGTCAGATCAAAAAGACAGGGAACCTTGTAAGATTAACTGAGCTCAGCAGCTTTGCTCTTTGGGGCCAAGACAGAAGAATGATATCAAATTTTTATCAGTTATGAAACTCAAGCCTGGCTCGAACACCACCACATCACTGCAGTCCATTGGAAGAAATTCAAACTACATAAGGAGAATATTAAAAAAAGGCATAGCTGAAATCTTACAGGTTGGCTAACATCAAGGTCAAAGCTGCAGACACTCCTGTGCAGACATAGAAAACAATGAATCGGTAGCAAGATTCTTGTTTTCTGCTTTCCTACAGCTCTCTGCCCATCCTTTCAATGACATATCCAGTGATGCTGTGTCTCATTTGCTGCCTCCCCATCCTACAGGATTCAGGGTGGCATGGCAAGATGAGATCTCTGCAGCTGTGGATGGTGCCACCTGAGCTGGCAGGGCACCCCAGCTCCCTGTGCCACAGCAAGCATCCAGCCCTTTAAACAGCTTGGGGGAGGTAGGATTTAAATCATTGATCACCTTTGCATGTGCCCTCTGAGCTGGGCTGAAATTTCACTCCTTGGGTTACCATTGTTGGAAGCATCGTGTGTGCAGTGTCCCACTCTGCAAACTCACTCATCACTCACATCCAAACAGCTTCACTTTTCCTGGATCACACAAAGGCATTTCCCAGCAACAGCCATGATCAGGCCAAATTATGGCCTTCCAGCTGCTGTTGTTGCCATCAAAGAGCATTAAGAAGACGTAAAGCTGTGTTTCACTTTGCCTAAAATATCCCACAAAAGCCAGACAAATTTTATTTGAAGGCCGTTATCACAGGTCTCACACTGATGGCCACTTTCTTGGTCCCTGGGAAATTCATGACACGACTTCCCCAAGGTCAGGATTTCACTCCAAGCTTGGAAGAGTTCAGGTCAAAAGGGAAGTTTCAGCAGTTGCTGCGTGTGCTCTAAGGAGCAGCTGGAGCAGGGAGCCAGCGTTAAACAGCACTTGCAGCCCTGCAAAATTTTACAAGACACAACCCTCACATTAGAGGATCCATTTCTTTCTTCATAAAATATATTGGGCCTTTCCACAAACTCCTTTTATTGGTCCATTTGGCTACTCACTCCTTTTATGAACTACTCAAGCTCCTGGATCATCTGGAAAAGCCAAGGGAGATGGTGGAGCTGAACCACAACGATGTGCTAGCCATTGCTAACAACCCTCTCTGCTACCAGGGCTCAGGCATTGCGTGCCAGCACACAGGGCAGCTGGATTTCAGCCCCTGAAAGGAAGCATGCAGCATCTTTTTAACCCATTTCTTCTCACTACCTATAAGATTTTGGAGTCCCAAAGTGGAGATAAATCCCCCAGACCCAGGTGCCTTTATGCCTTTCACTTCATACCAAAATCCACTCAGCAGCCAACAAGCAGTTAAGGCTGGGATATTTTTTTTAACCAGCCTCCAACATCTCTTCCATGGGGGTCCTTTAATTGATGTAGTTAAAGAGCAAGCTCGCATGGAGCTCCACATGCTAATATAACAACATATTTTAACTGTGTATTTAAATAGTTTCATTTCTATTGACACTGGCTAAAGTGAGTTCTACGGCTTGCTGGTCTCCAGCACAGAGCTGGACAATTCACAAGTGCAGCTTTTCAAGTTCTGCATTGCCACATCTTTGTTAACAACAAAACATTTCACAACCACTTTCCCAAGGAGACTGGTACCTGGGGCACTCTGTATGCTAAGTCCAGTGCTTTGTGGCATGGTCAGCACTGAAAAAAGACCAGCAAAGCCTTACAAGAAAGGAAAAGCCAAGCAACAGGAGCAGGTAAGTGCCTGGCTCTACCCATGTGCTCCTACCCAAAAACTTGTAGCCAGCAGAGCAGAACCAGGGTCTTGTGCTCCAGGCTGTGGTGTTGCAATTTGCTTTTGGTCCCAATCCCAGAGCTGCAACAGTTCATTCCCAGTAGCCTTCTCCCAGTACTTCCCAGCCCACCAGCAGAGGCAGGAGCATCTAACTGGTGATGGCAGCACCATATGGCTCACACAGCCCCAAAGCCACGCAATCCAGAAATAATGGGACAAAACACCCCAATCCCAGAGCCCAGCTCCAGTGACACCTCCAGAAAAGTAATTACCCAGGCACAACGACATAACAGCATCTTTATCCTAGTGAGAAGGTGTTTTACAGCACGTGGGCCAACTTCTATCCTTGAAATAACTTACGTATGTCGAGTCTGAGCTGTACCAAGCCCTTGTGAAATAACCAGCAAAGAGCGAACGCTGCTTGCGACAATCCCACGGAGAGGCTGCTTTAAGCCGTGTAACAAGGAGCTCTGCTGCCCTCCGAAATAGCAGGAGCTACTTCAGAAGAAACCTTACTATTGTAATCTTGGATTATTCCCTACCACCCAAATCCATCTCATCATAATTAGCACCCATTATTATAAAGCCCCTCTGGCATTTCCATATTTCTCTGATCATTACGCTCCACGGATACTCTGCAGCAAAATCCACCCAGCTGTGTATTTTGCATAAACTGGTTATCTTGAACCACATGCCCTCTCACTCTTGTTACCAGGCCCATATTTTATACAACAGCGTTGACACTTCCAGCCTCTTGCAGGAGCCCTGCTTTGAGAGATTTAGATTAAGCCCAATGCAAGCAGATCACTAGGGGAGACAGGAAGAAATCTGAATTCTCTTGAATTAATTACTAAAATCTGAAAATTCAGAATGGCATCATATGGTTTTACCACGAAACACGTCACCCAAAGCATGGCACAAAATCCAGCTGCCCAGAATACTTTACCAGCACTACAATGCTGTCAAAAGGTGATCAAGAACTTTGCTTTGGAGTTCTTTATTCCCTCTTAAAAGAAAAACACAAGGTACACTAAGAGTTAAACTAAAAATGCACCTTGGCAATACCTTGGCAGTCTGAGCAATCAGCTAAAGGGAAACAAAAATGAAGAAAGTCCATTTTTGTTGGAAAAAAACTTATACAGAAGATGAGGGGGCCCCAATCTCTGCGATCATCTCTGGACAATGAAGCATGCACCTCTGTACCTCCAGGATGGAGTCCCTCCCCTAGCAAGCAGGTGCTTCATCTTCCAACTCACAATGCTCCAAGCCAGCATCCAGCTCTTCCATAGCATCCTTGGGGCTAGTGCTGCTTCCTGCTCCAGGCACAACCTCAGTATTTTAGATTTCCTTACACAGATAACTTCTACAGTAAGGATAAGAACAATCTCAGGGACTTTCACAAGAGCCTCACAACTCCACAAGTTTTGGTGCTGCTGGGAACAAGACCTCAGCACTGCAAACTCCAGCACAGAACCCCCATGCCCCCGGATCTGCTGCTTTTCTAGACAGAAGGACTCTTAATTCAATAAGAATTGAATTAATTGCACCCTCCAATATCATCCATCTTTCAAGATCTTTTCTTTGCTCCGGCAGTTTCCAACATCCTAGGTTGTCATCAGACTCTGTGCCTTCAGGAAGATGAAGATTGCAACCCTTTACTAGTCAGGGCCTCTTCATTTTCACCTCTCAGCACACTTCAGTCCTCTCTGAAGCTCAGCATAACAGCAGGCAGAGCATTAATCAACACAACATGTGCTTCACCTAACTTCAGCAACCACTACGAATATTTAAGTTTTACATTATGTGCTAGGATTATTTTTATAATGTACGCCACCCTGTGTCTTTTTATATACACACTCACACCCCTATATAAGCAAACACACACACAGAGTATTTCATTTCTGCAAACTATAATTTAAGCACAGGGATTTTTTTCCCCTTCAGGCAGCTGGAGCAGCAGCCGAGTAGTAGAGCAGCGATGCCGAGTGCCCTCTGCTGTACATAAGACAAATGCTTCTTTGTTTGAAAGTCTTCCTTAAATACTTGTAACTTTTCTTAGGAAAATATTTATTAACATTACATTTGATCATTTGGAGTGCAACGTGCAATAATGATGCCACCAGATCTCTCCTGTCAGACTGAAAGATTCATGTCTCTTCCAAGTTACATCGGCAGAAAGTAAATAAGTCTGGGCTGGAACTGCACGGGGTCCAATGTGAAAATGTTTTATTTATACACTTGAAAATGACAAAGGGAGATCAGAACAAACAATATAGCTTTATTATTCAGGCATTTATCAGATAGCCTTCACACTTCAGCAAATCGCACATCTATTAGAGGTACATGCTGAAACTGTCACGTGGCTGTGTGAAATCATTTTTCTATTGTAAAGCACCATAGTTCCTGCTGCTGGAAGGAAAGATAATATTAAAACATATTCAAATATATGTATTTCAAACCGCTACACCTTGTAATAAATTATGCACTCCATATTAAAAATCCAAGCTACGCTGCACAAACCTGACTTTACAATATTAACTTTTATTGTCTTCTCACATCCCAGTTCTTCTCATATCTGACAATTTAAGGGGCTGCACTTTATACATGTGGCCTTTATGGCACCAAACACAGATAATATGGCCCAGCCACAGCACTGTGATGAGTGTTCCCACTGTTTAACAGCTGAGGAGAGAAAGGGAATCAAATCAGCCTTGTCCCCATCCTGCTGCTACTTCTTCAAATGTGTAATTTCAAGCAGAAGTCTGACTTTGATAGAGTTGGGATTTTGCAAAAACAGGAATTAAATAATCCAAGAGTCAGGGCAAGATAGGGGACACGGTGTCCAGCAGCATCTCTGCACAGGGCTCCACCTCCAGACGGGTCGAAGAGCAGCCAGGTCATTACAGAGCAAACCCTGCTGTGACAAGCACTCAACAGCCTGGAGGGATCAGAGCAGCACTGTCTGCTACACAAGCATCAAAATCCCAGTTACTGGCACCAGGATGTATTTTCTCCCTCTCTGTGTCACGCTCCCACAGAAGGAGACATCTTTTTTTAACCTGTCTCTGTGCAGTACCTCAGCTCTGCAAGCAGGGCCCATCTGCTCTGCAGAGCTCCGTGAGGACACCTCCACGCTGCCCTTGGAGGGTGGGAGGGGGACAAGGGGGTCCAAGCACCCTTGGGTGCTGGCTTGAGATGCCCAAGCCCCCAGGTGATTCCACACAGCCACTCTGTCCCCATCGGGTCAGAGAGCTGCTTGTCGACCAGCACAGTCACACCAGAACAACTGGTTCCTCATCCCTTCCAGTGACTCACTGCAAAACCTCTCCATTTCCAGCATTTGTATTCACTTCACAGCTTGGATTTCCTAGAGGAGGCACTACCCAGGGAAACAAGCCTCCTCTTACACCCTCCTGGAAATGTGTCCACATGAAGCTGATCAAAAATATTCCAGATTATTTTTTTAAACAAAATCTTTTACCAGCATTTTTTTTTTCCACCAACAAAACGCTGTGGTTTTTTATAACTTCTCATCTTGCTCTTCTCAGAGATTCTTGTCCTAGATTCCCTGTCTTGGTTGAAGGCCAAGCATCACTAGCTGAGCCAGAGGGAATATAAAAGCATCTTTCTAAGACGCTATAGAAAAGAAGAAGAATTGGACCCTGTGAGACAATTCGCTTTTATGCCTTGGGTATTTAAGGATCAAACACACATTTGTGAGCTGACACCAGGTAAAGAGGTGGCTTTGAGACTTTATGGCATCTAAAGAAGCCTCTCAAAGCATCTTTTTACCAACTAGAGCAAAAGAGAAAACAAGGAGCAGTGATACAATCCCTAGTGTGGCTGCCAAGCCCCTGGGGACAGCAGGGCTCATGGGCCACTCCTGGTGACACCAGGGGCACTTGCAACCACTGCTCTGCTGGCAAAGCAAACAGATGAAGGCAGGGAAACAGGAACCACCCAAGACATGCTGAGAAGGTTTCCTATGGTTACTGCTGCCATGGAAATATTTTTTTGTTGGCTTGATCTAAATAATTTCAGGCTCCTTGGCTGCAGTATGCTTCCTGCAAGGTTGGGTTGGATCCTTAGACCTTCACTCTGCTGCTGGAATGTGAACTCACTGAGCAGTGGCCACCTTCGAGCTGGTCCAGGAGCATCCCAAACCTGAACTGCTTGAGCTTTCCTCTGGACTCCCTGTAGCCCGTGACTTGGTTTCAAAGAGAAGAGGAGGAAACAAAGTGGAGGGAGGGGAAGAGACATCCTTTACTAATTGCTCACAGCTGTGTCCGAGCAGCTCCCACTTCAGCTGCCAGGAGCTGCAGGCTCGTGCTCTCCCCAACAGGCTCCAGAGCAACAGAAACCCCTCACAGGGAGAGGGACTCTCCATCCATCCACAGAGCTCTGCATAGGGATTTCAATAATTATACTCATACACTCCCCTTATCAGCAAGAGCAGCCATTATGTTTTTTATCACCACAGCAGCAGCATCCACACAAGGGCGATGGATAGCGGATGAAATATTTGCTGCAATGGCTGAGTACAAAGTGTCTCCCTCTGCAGTGAGAATAATAATTGTCACACTGAGCTCTCCAAGTGATAAGCTCTGGTGTCAGGGTCCTGTGAAGAGCAGAGCCACACGTGGGAAGAAACAGCCTCTCCAGCAGCAGAGAGGAGCACCCTGAGTTTTCTGTACACCTCTTGGCCCAAGCACGGGGGGACTGAGAAAGGTTCTGGCCATTGGGGCTGCACTGATGCGTGTCTGGGGTCTGCAAGTATGAGAAAAACGTTCTTTACAGCCGTGCTCATGAGGCTTACCCTGAAATTAGTTTTCCTCACATCAGACAATTCTGCTAATGTTACAAATTCCTCCAACATTAGATAGTGACCGCAGAGATGCTACGAGCGAGCGCAGGAAGAGTCCGGCTTTCCACCGCCACGGCTGGGAGATTATTCATTGGAGAAAAAAAGCAAATATCCAAATGAGCACCACAAATTGCAAAGCCAGCTGCCAAAGGTCTCAGCTGATACTATCGGCCATCCTTAAAGTCGCTGATAGACTTACAAGCCAGACAATGAAAACGTAATTCATTATTTGGAGAGTGACTCACTGGTGTAATAAGGATGGATTACCGGGGCGGGGGTGGGGAGGGGGGGGGGAGAATGTCTTTGAAAAAGTCTGAAAGACTGCAGATTGATTTTTTAAAGGCAAACAGAAAACGAACAAAACCAAAGAAAAACTCTTGAAAACACTGCAGCCTCTCTACAGTCGAGAGCAAAGAGGAGAGGGCAGCGCTCAGTGGGCTCAGCCAAAGGGCTGCTCCTGGTGCCTCCAGCGGGGATCCCATCCCGCCTTCCAGCCTTGATCCCACCAGAGCGGTGCCCGGCAGCTTTTTCCTTCACGCCACACCACGCCGGTGACAAAGGCCTGTAGCAAACCCTCTATTGAAGCAGCAGGGGTTTTCCTGCCCGCCCAGCACACGGACACGGCACCGGCGGGTTCAGGGGACAATCCCATGGGCAGAGCGGACCCGGGCGCTCCTGGTGCCCCCGGCCCGGAGCTCCGGCGGGGCACGAAACCTCAGTACGGGGATGAGGATGCTGACGGCAGGGATGACAGCTCAGCTTTGCATGCCACAGGACCAGGACAACTCTTCATCCCCACCTCCTCCCTCTCATCACCCCAGAAGAGGCTCCAACAGGGATTTAACCCATTTCCCTGGGCTTGGGAGGATGCACAGGGAGCTCAGGACCTTACACATCCAGCAGCGCTGAGCTGTTACATCAGCCCAGCGTGTCCCACTGAATCACAGCCTGCACAGCTCCCAAATCCATCCCTGCAGCCTCCAGCGCCAACAGCTGTCGGCTTCTAGGAGATCCCAGTGCACGCCAATCCATCCTGCTTCCGAGTTTTGTGGGTCTCTCTCGGGCAAATCCATCTCCAAAGGCTCCATGAGGGAACTGTGCTTTGGGAGTGTCCAGCAGCGCAGCCCTGTGGCTGAGGCACCAGGAAAGTACTCACCAGCCAAATTCTGCCTTCCGCATGGCAGACCCCACTCAGTTACACCAGGCAGGTAACATTCTACTCCTTGCATACCAAGAAACAATTGTAGTCATTTTCCAAAATAGAAAAGAAAAGAAAAGAAAAGAAAAGAAAAGAAAAGAAAAGAAAAGAAAAGAAAAGAAAAGAAAAGAAAAGAAAAGAAAAGAAAAGACAAAAAACCCCAATCAAACTAAACCCTCCCCCTCAAAAAAAAAACAAACAAAAAACCCCACAAAACCACAAAAAAACCAACAAAAACAAAACCAAAACCAAACAAACAAACCCAAAAAAACCCCCAAAAAACCAAAAAGACATCACACAAAAAATCTCAAAATCAAAAAAAAAAACCCAAAAACAAAAACAAAAAAACCACCAAGTTTTAAAATTATTTGTTTAGAAGTAAAATATCACATAAACTCAGAATTCAATGTCTCTGCTCTACAGACAGCTATCCATCATCCTTGTAATTCACAATCACGCCAGAAACAGAATAAACTCCACAAAAATCAGCCTAAAGCCTGCAACAGCTTATAAGTGGTTTTTTTTTCACACCATTCATAAAAATAGAATCGCACAAGGCCACTTCAAACCAGACAGAAAATCTACCCACACTGCCCGTTCCCTAGGAGAAATTCTGCTTTTCTGGCTTTTGCCGGCAGCTCAGTGGCAATGGAGCTGGGCAGAGCAGCTCCAGTTAGAGCAGCTGCAGAGCAGGGCTCTGTGCTCAGCTGAAATTCAATCAACAAGTGTCCAAACTCCTTTGAGTTCCTGCAATACAATCCTGAGTGGCTTGTAAAGGACTTCAAACAGGCTCCCTGGGCTTGCCCGGAAACGAGTACATACCTCACCTGCTCTTTTGTACATCGCATACAAAAAATTAAAGAATTTATTTTAGGCTTTTTGCCAGGGACAACACTGCCTCTGACACTGTAATGCTCTGGTAATGTGGATACTGTGTCTCCCAGCCAACACAAACAGGATACCTTATCAGTCTTGGCTGTTTTAAGTGCTGTTTCAAGTGCTGTTTCAGCAGCAGGGCACAAAGAAATGGAACCCACAAGTCAGAAAAAATGGTTGGGAGTTCCTTAAATGCAACTGTGAACTCAACATTTAGGAAAAAAAATTGTCTCAGGGCAGGACAAAGCCGATATCTGCACCACAATCCATCCAAACCCCCATCCCAATGGCCCAGCTGCCCCTTGGTAGTGCTGCTGTTGAACAGTGGGAGCAGCACGAACCATCACTCATTACCCTGTTCTCCCTGCTATCATGGGGGTGAAAAGCCCCCCTCAAAAAAGTAGACCTGATTTTCCAAACACTTACACAAGTGTTTAATCTCTCAGGAGTAAGAAAATAGGACAGCTGAAGTCATTGATGCCAAGCCAAGTGCACACAGCAGCCACCCCCACCAAACCCCCCTGGGCACAGGGGCTCAAGGGCACTGACTGCACTGGAGAACCTGGCAGGGAATGGCCTCTCCTTTCTGAACCTGTGACCAAATAAACACACAAAAATAAACTAAAAATCAAGCTAATGATACCAACTGCTTTGTGAAAGGCTTTAAAGTCAGCAAACAAAATTTGCATGCCCTCTGCCTGGGTGACAGTATCTTTGGGCAGCAGGTGACTCCTGTCCACCCCTAGGGACAGGCACAGGTCCTCCAGGTATAGCAGCACCCTTAGCCCTCTGCAAGTCCCTTAGGGACTCACTTCAGGAGCACTCTGATGGATCTACACAGGGCTAGACCAGCACTGGCTGAATTTTGCCCATTTCAGCAGGTTCCCAACTGCAAAATGATGAATTTTCTAAAACCTTCCCAGCCAGCACAATCCACTGTGGCAGTGATAAGATCATCAGCCTATTCAAGATAAGGTATTGCTATTCTCACATCTCCAAATCCTTTCAAATAAACATGCAAGGATGTGCAGAATATCTGAATCCTAAAGAAGAGAGGCACAAAGCCTGTTATTCATGCCAGGGAAAAGCTGGGAGTGTGTGTGTGCAAGAGACATAACCTATGAAAAATGCTGAAAACATATGGAAGCAATAATCTGTACTTTTTTTTTTTTTTTTTTTTTTTTTTTTTTTTTTTTTTTTTTTTTTCTGGAAGTAGAAACAAATGCTTCAGAATTCGGTGTTATTCGTTCATGTGCTGTTACAAATATTATTGTTTCTGCTCTCTGGATGAGGAACCAGGCATCAAACTGGAGACCCAAAGGCACTGAGGGATGTACACAGGAGCCTGCTGTGGTGTACCTCCTATTAGAGCAGTGGGAATGCAGACAAAGGCTGCAAACATACAGAATTTCTCATTGCTCCTGCACAGCAATCTCCAGAGCACTGGGCACTGAACAAACACACAAACAAAACAAACATCCACAGCCACCAGCAACTCCCTGCCTACAGTCAACAAGGCAGAGAAGGGAGTTGCAAAGCAACTTTGTGCACCATCACTCAACAACATCAAACACCACGGGGCTTCTGGTCCACCACCTCATTTTGGGTCACTGTCTCATGACCTTGTTTTTTCCTTGTCCATAGGTTTTTGTGATCCAGTGGTCAATCACAACCCTTTGGGCTGATCACCTGGGATCTCCAGGCAGATCTCTCCTGAGAAGATGGAAAGTTTGTCTCTGCAGACGCTCCCTAATCCAACAAGGCCAGATGAGATCAGACTTCAGCGGGACTGACTGTAGTAAATTATAGAAGATGCTGAGTTATGGAAAGAAAGAAATATATGCTCAGAACAACTGTATGCAGCAAAATCTGTTAATATGGAATATTACTGAATAGTACATCAGGTCACATAAATTTGCCCTGGAAGGGAAGGGCAAAGCACTGTGTGCTGTACAAACACACACCACTGATATTTAGAGCACGACGTGTGACAGCAATGCATGAAGAGAAGCAGACCTCTTCCCTGGCAAAATGCAATTCCAAGGGACAAAGACTGCATGACGTGTGCAAGGAAAAAGATGCTCCCAGAAAAGAAGTAAGACATAATCTCACACTGAAACTAAAACCCTGGCAAACCAGTCTTTGTCTTTATGTCATATTTATTACTGCTTTTCAAATGCTTCTGCAAACCAGAAGAATAACTATGGCAACAAAGACTTCTCCAAAGGTTTTCAGACTCTATTTTTAAAATTGTCTTCTCTGTCACAGCATCCAAATCCCTTCCCTCAGAAACCAGCCGTATGCCACTGCCTCTGCAGGCTTTGCAAACCAGGTGGTGCATCCCTGCTTCCTCACACCAAAGCTCAAACACCATCCTGAGAGCTGGGTGTCCTGCATCTCTGTTTTCAGCTGGTGGGGTTTGGAGAAGGCAGAGAGCAGGGAACAGCAAGGTCTGTTGAACTGCAAGAGGTATTTTGCAAGACGTTCTCCAGGAGCAAACAAACCATGGCTCCGTGTGCTAAACACATGCCAATCTCCACCACGAAGGATTTAACTGCAGCACTAAGGCTGCAATTTTACTTCACCCCGAGTAAATCTGAAATTAGTTCTTCACAGTAAGCTTAACAGCAGCAAAAGCCAACCATTCGTCACCTTTTAGGTTTGCATATTCACACTAATTGCACCGGTACAAGGTTATAAATTCCCTTCCCTGCTCCTGGACCACCTCCCTGGAAGGCTTTTCTCTGCAAGACATTATGCAAAAGACACTCCTAATGGCTATTCATTCACCAAACTCCAGTGACAGCTTTATTTAATGCCAAAGCTTGTTAACAAGCTGAATGGCACACAGTTTAATGTAATGCAGATCTGATTAGAAAACAGCAACCGGGCTCCTAAGGAGTTCAATTTTTATTGAATTTGATTTCCCCTTTTCCACACAAAGCCACCTCTATTAATGAGGATTTGGTTACACCATTTCCATCTTCCCGACTGGAGCCCACACAGATGAACTCAGTCCTTTTGCACTTTGCTGACAACCCACCACAGCAGAAAGCAATGACAGAAGAGGAAGGAGTAGTTTTCCTGCTCAGGCCATGAGAAATTCAGGGTTTTACTGGTTATAGTTGGATAGCTGTGTCATCATGGACTTCACACCCGAGGAGGGTGGAATTCAATCATCAGCCTTCTCAGAGAAACCACTTACTTCTTCCTCTTCGGGGCTAAATGATGTAAAACTAAAAATTGAATTTCTGCCTTACAACAGGAGGCAGAGATGTGTAGCATGCAGAAGAGAGCTCTGAGGGAGTAAGATGTAGGCTCTAGTTTAACTGAGGTGTTTTCAATTCCTTGCTTCCACCAGATTAGCAGGATAACTCACCCACTACCTTGAATGTGGGATTATAATTTCAGAGCAAAATTATGAAGATTCAAAAACAGACTTCAAAAGCCAGGGACATTATTTAATTATTTAACAATCCCCTTTCATCTTTCTTTTTGCACACCACCTGCAGTACAGAGACTAGGCTTATTCTGAAAACAGTTCTGCAGAATATAATTTATTTTCAAGAGGTCTTGCTGTCTCAGGAAGCATGCCTGTGCTTCCAGGAATGATAAATTATACGAACACTCAGAGCCATCTCTGAGAAAAGTGGCTTTTAAGGCAACAAACAAGCACAGAAATCTTAATCACCCAACAAAGCAATCCGCCTGCTTGAGGGAGTGCCTGCCCAGATCACACCTAAAATCACAGGTAAGTAGAAAATACACAGCCCAGCGTAATTAGGTATGGACAATGCCTGTCTCAGCAATGGTTTCAGTGTGTGCAAGTTTATAAATTCTGTCTCCCTAAAGTGTTATCACCACTCTGCATCTTTGAAGCAAAAACATCCCGTTTACATTTATCAGCAAAACTCTGCTGTCAAAAGATTATAAAAAGCCTTACAAATCTCTACTGGTCAATTGATCTGGATCAATTGACCAGTATCTCCCTGCAAACGCTTATTTTCTTTCAGTATCATTCTGCACATTCAGGTGAGCAGCCCCACCACTCGTGCACAGGCTCCTCAGCATGTTTTCAGCCTACAAACTACTGTGAATAATTTGCCTGCTTACCTATTCCTGGCATTAATAGACCACTGGCTAGTAAAAAAATGAACACATTTCCTCTCTATTGTGTTCCGGCAAATAGGCTGCCTTTATTTGGTTTAATTGCGTAATTACTCTTACATCAAGGCAATTAAATGGGAATGTCTGCAGGGGGGCTCTCAGCTCATCGAGTCCTGGTGTAAGGTCTAACCTGCTCAGTGGGATGCAAACCTGGAGTACACAGACTGCAGTGCCTCTGGGGACTGACCCCACCCATCCCCACAGGGCCCCCATCCTTCTCCTGCCCCGAGGGACATAACCACTCCTTTCCTGAGAGAAAGCTGCTGGAAAAATCCACACTGTGTTAGCAAAAAATCCTCCCCCACGTCTGGGGTTCTGCAGCAAAGGAGATGGTTATGGGCAGTCCTGGCAGGCTGGAGGCTGCTGCACATGGGGCCTGGCAGGATCTGGCCCAGAGGTGCAGTGTGCCAGTGCAGAGGGCACAGCGTGAACAGAGCTAAAACATCCCTCTCATCTGACACTCCCCAGGTACCCGTGTGCCCCTTCTGCTGGGCCATTTGGCCTTTGGTGGGATGCTATCAAAATTCACTTAATTCTTCAAAAGCCACTGCACAGTTGTACCCTCTGACATAATGAAACATGAAGCACAGCATCTCACAAGTCCTTGGAGCAGGGGAGAAATACTGTTGTGGTTGGTGACAGCGGCTTTTCTCCTTATCTTGCATTTGAAAGTTCTCCTCGACACTTTTAAGTATTACACAGCGGCTCTGCAGTGACACGAGGAATCCCGGGACAGCCCGAGGAATCCCGGGACAGCCCGAGGAATCCCGGGACAGCCCGAGGAATCCCGGGACAGCCCGAGGACCAGGGCAAGCCCCACCTGCTGCTGTGCATCCCCCAGGGCAGAGCTCAGCCCATGGAACCCGTCCCACCACACCCTGGGGCAAACGCCGAAAGGAGCCGATGATTTGCAAGGCTAAACGTTAAGATACAACTCAACGGGAATGTATCAATCCCCCTCCTTGCTCTGAATTCAGGCTTTAATCTGGTGAGACACAGCTCTGGGAAGTAGGGCAGAGGCTGGGAGGAAAGCCAAGCACAGCAGATGCTGGAAAAAAGGGTATACCCTGAAAAATAAGGTTAAAAGGTCGCCAAGGGCTCCCTGGCCTACTAAGACTATGTAGAGCTCTCAGAGCCCACAGCCCAGATTTATTATCACCAAGTCCCAGTTTGCCCATCAGCAGGAACTCATTTTGAGATAACAGAACACGGGGAGGGGAGAAGGGGCTGACCCAGGAGAAGGCCAGGGCTTGCTGTGCTCAGCAGGCACCGTCAGGTTTGTAAAGAGACACAACAGAAACAGCCAAAAAATACTCGTGCATTCCTACACACCCCCATCCATTTCAACAGCTCAGTTTCCGCTTGGCATCACCGACGGGATAAATCTAGGGGAGGCAGGAGTTTCAGGCAGCGGTTTGGTGCAGACCGCCAGAAACCCTTCAGCCCCATTTTTCCCTTTCCCACCCCACCCCACCCCGGCTGTCCCTGACAGGTGAGGGCGGCTTCAGCCCCCGGCCAGACCCGGAGCAGCAGGACGGGCTCCTGACCGCAGCGGGGAGGCTGCGAGGCGGTAATTACCAAACCAGTTACCCCAGTCCCGCATCTGGGTCCTGCTGCGCCCCGCACCGGCCGCGGGCACGGGCACACACACCTGTGTGGGGCTGGCACAGCCGTGTGGGGCTGGCACAGCGTGTCCCCAGAGCCCCCACCGGGGTGGGCAACTTCGGACCGACACAAACACCCCCGAAACAGCCACACCTGCACCCCGGATGCGCACGGAACTGGGAGAGCGCCGGAAAACCCAGCGAAGGGAGAGCCGCGATGGGAGCCAGCGTGGGCGGATGGGGGTTCATGGGATGGGCGGGGGTCTCGCCGGCCTTACCTCCACTTGTGCAGGGCGAAGCCGGGGCACTGGTCCCCGCAGGTGTTGCAGGGCTGGCCCCGCTCCGGCTCCCCCGACGCCGTCAGCTGCAAGAACAGCAGAGTCAGCGCCGGCTGCGGGACCGGGGGGACGGGAACGGGGACGGGCACACAGGGATGAGGAAAGGGGCACGCCCGAGGGAAAGGCACCCGCACGGCTGGGAGAGGGCAGGGGAAGGGCTGGAGCGGGGACGCGCCCCAAGCACGGCGGCACACGGGGACAGCGGGGACCCGCCGGGGCGGGACGGAGCCACAGGTTGGAGCGGGGCGGGGAGGGGGAACGAGGGGCCAGAGACCCCCCGGCACTCACCGAGCGGCTGGAGAGCCGCTTGCGGGAGCCGCGGCCGAACATGGCAGCGCTCCCGGCGCGGAGCCCGGCGCAGCCCTGCCCGAGTGCGCGGCAGCAGCGGCCGCCCCGTCCGGGCCCGTCCCGCCCCCCCGGCGGCCGCCCCTCGGCCGCGCTCCCGCCCCTCACCCGCCCTCGGCCCGGCAGGCACCGCCCCGGCACCGCCCGGCTCCCCCCAGCCCGGCTCCCCCCAGCCCCGCTGCCCGGCTCCCCGGGCTACCCCGGCTCCCCCAGCCCTGGTCCCCCAGCCCCGCTCCCCAGCCCCGCTCCTCGGCTCCCCGGGCTACCCTGACTCCCCCAGTCCGGCTCCCCCAGCCCCGCTTCCCCTGCTCCCCAGCCCTGGTCCCCCAGCCCGGCTCCTCAGCCCCGCTCCCCCGGCCCCGCTCTCCAGCCCCGCGCCGCCCGAGCCCTGTCCCGGCCCCCCGAGCCCTGTCCCGGCCCCCCGAGCCCTGCCCCGGCCCCCCGAGCCCTGTCCCGGCCCCCCGAGCCCTGCCCCGGCCCCCCGAGCCCCGCGCCCGCCCGGCAGCGCAATGTCCTCGTTCCGCTCCAGGGCTCGCGTGGTGATAAAGAAGCTGAACTCCCGAAGGGCAGAGGTGGGGCTCAGCTCAGCAGGGATGAGGTTACCTGCGATGTGCAGGGGTTTTTCTGGCCCAGGCGAAGAGCGATCATTCAGGGTTCCTGCCGGGCGTCTGGTCCCCTCTTCAAGGAGAACAGATTGAGCCCACAAACACTGGGCAGGGTGCAGGAAAAACACTGTCACAGGAAATATGTTTGAGGCCTGAGATGCTGGGATGGGACACAAAGCACCTGTTAGAGCCCCGGAGCTCAGGGTCCTTCCAGAGCTACTTCTGGACCAGTGGAGCTGGGAGCCTGGGATGTGTGGGACTGGGAGCCTGGGATCCGTAGGGCTGGGAGCCTGGGATCCATGGGGCTGGGAGCCTGGGATCCATGGAGGTGGGAGCCTGGGATCCTTGGGGCTGGGACCCATGGGGCTGCCCATGCATCAGTCCACTCTTACCATATTTACAGTGCACTAAAAGCAATGCCCACAGCCAACAACCACCCCCTGCCCCTGGGTTTGCAATCAAACAGCACATCTGGCACAAGGCAGAGCAAAATGAACCATGGGGAGAGGAGAGCAGCAAACATTTCACAGAGCACAGGGCTCCTCGGAAACTCTTCCCCAGTGGGGCTGGAGCAGCTTTGCCATTAGCATTTCACAGCTTCACCCAGGGTTGTGGTTGTTTGCAGATCCTGTCAGCTCCTTCTCCTCCTTCCCTGCCTCTTTGTTCCCTTGCCTTGCTGCCTCACAGCTGGTTAAAATGGTAACCCTTTGATAATTTCTTTTTTTCCTTTAATCAGTTCTCATTTTTGTCAATTCTTCTCTTGTATCTTCCTCCCTGGGAGGCTGTAATGAGGCTGGGAGCTGTGTAGCTGAGCTGGCCTTTTGAAGAGTCTCAGGAAAAAAGTTTCAGGGAGATTTTCACTCTTTCCTGCCATAAATATTGTACTTCCTTTAAAATAAACAAACAAACAAACAAAAAAAATAAAACAAATCCAACCCAAGAAAAAAAACTCCGCATAGAAAATTTTATCATGGTGAAAATTTCCTTTTTCACAGGCTTTCTTCATGACAGTGGGAAAATATTGAATGCTCCCTGCTCTGTGTTTCTGTGGTTGCTATTTTTACCTTTCCAAAACCCTCCAAGCTTCCCTCTTTTGCTCCCTTCTGCTAAATTTCCTCATCATTTTCCTTCTTGGTTCCTCTCCCAGTTTCCAACCCATACAGTGGCGCATGAATATATTATGAGCTCTCAAGGGAAGAGGCGATCTCTCCAAGTATACATTTCATCACACAGTAGGCAACTGGTTGCAGACTGGGGTTTGACCTCATATTGAAACATCTCTACCTACAGCCTTTATCCAGTGTGGAATACATGCTGAGTTACTGTTGTCTCTACAGGAGGACAATGGGATTTCAGGGAAAAGGGTGTCATGCAAGAGAGGGCCTGAAAATCTCCACCACTTTGGGTGTCTTGCATAAGATTCAGATTATTTAAAACTTCAATTAAAACTGCTGAAATAAAAGCAGTATTGGATACAGGACTTATAACAAGATTCAACGTGCTGTGGGAAATGCTTTAAAGGTGACCTGCAAATCCTCTTTAATTGCTCTGCTGTTGCAAGAAATGCTGTGTGCCCTCAATAACAGGGCTGGTGAGGACATCTGCTATGAGTTTAAAACAGCAAATGTAAGTCAAAGTTGGAGGATAAATTCCTTGAAGGTGTGGCTGTTCTGAATCACAGCTCCAGTCTTCTGATGAAGATGCAGGTCCTAAATTGCTGCCTAAAACAAGGCTGGCTGGTCCCCTCCCTCCATCCCAAGTTGTCCATGAAGCTACCAAACTTCCCTGTCACCCTGCATGCTTGTATCCTCCAGGCTCATGCCAGCAGATACTGCAGGCACAGGGGGTGGCACAAGCAAAAGGCAGGAGAGGCTCTGAGCAGCAAGGTTTGCATCAGTGTGTTCAGAAGAGGGAAGATGAGGGCTCAGCCTGGGAGTGCAGAAGATGCAATAGGAGGGGTGAGGGGTGCTCACAGCCTCTGCTCTGCTGTGCCTGCAGAGGGATCTGGGGAAATGAGTTCCACACAGAGGCAGAAAAATGTCCAGGTAGCACAAACCCCAGTGAAGTCAGGTCCTTAGGGACTTCTGGTCACCTAAATATCTCATGGGAACAGCAATTTCTCTCTGGTCTGAGACATCCAGGGCAAATGAAGGGCTATTTGGGAGGACTCCATCCACTTTTAGGGATGCTCAGATGCTCCATCTGAATGAGGAAACAGCCAGGCCAGAGCAGCATCTCTGGGATGCATTTGGGAAAGGGAGGGGATACATTATCTCATTGGCCTGAATGCTCCTCTTTCCTCCCCCAGAAAAGCTGCCAAGAATAAAGATCTCTCAGGAAATAAACTCCCACTCCCTTGTTCTCACCATGTGCAAAGGGGATGATGCACCATCCTGGCGTGGCTGGGTGGGCAGGGGAGAGCAACACAGCTCCAGCCCTACCTGTGCTACCATGAGAGCTACTTGGAAAAGGGGATTTTGCATTATTATTTTTATAGACATGGAGATCTTCCTCTTGAGTGGAGGCAGACTCAGCTTGGAGGTGGGGGGTGTCAGATACTGCTGTCAAATAGGCTCAGAAACAGACACACATGTATAATACATGCTAGACAGTTTGTCTGACAAATTATTGTTTCTGCTGTCACTTAAATTGTTCCATACGTCATCTTCCCCTCCCATTTCTGTTTCAAACAAACCTGCCTAGGGATGACTCTCCTTCCAGCCTTTCTCGTGACTAAACCAGTTTAAAACCCAAATTGCTCCATTCATGCACTGTGCGTTGGACTCATTTCCCTTTTGAAGTTGTCCTCTTTGGATGGCCAGTGAGGAGGGAAATGACAGGGATACTCTTTGCTTCCTCCTCCCTGTTGTACCTGATACTACAGAAATAATTATGATGAAAATCAAAGAGCTCAGGGAAGGGAAAAATACAGCTCCTGTGTTAGCTTTTGGTCACAAGGCAGGTGGAGCAGGGACTGGCATGGGATAGATTTGTGCAGAAGAGCAGCCCTGGATGCAGGGCAGAGCTATCATTAGGGCTCTGTTTTCCTGGTGACCTCCATCCCATATGGGACACCAGCATGGGCAATAGCAGCAGTGATTGTGTCCAAGGCTTGCTGGCAGTCCTTACCACCCAGAAAGAGGAGCTGCAGGTCCACAGCAGTAGCTGCAACCAGGGAATGGGAAATATGGGAACAACTTGTGCCACCAAAGACCATGGAAAGTCTGCCTCCAGCTCTGGTCCAGCAATTCTGGATGGGAGTTAGCTGGCAGACAAAACAGTTTTGTGTGTGAAGCCAGGAAAATTTGCTAGTCTTTCCAGGAAAGTGCCCCTGGCTCTTCTATCCTGCAAACCATGCCTCATGTCAGGAAATCACCTCCAAAATACTCACATGCAGGAAGCTCTCAGCATCCCTCCATCAGCTCTGACACCCCTGTGCCTCTCAGAGTCCAGCCCTGACCACCAGCACCAAGGCAGGGGTAGCAGCAACAGAGAGCACTGGAGTCAGGCAGAAAGCAGCTCTCATTTTGATGCTGGACCCATCCATTTCTGCCCTCTGTGATGTCAAGGTGAATTTGCCTGTTACAGACCGAGTCAGTCCCCTCGTGGTTCCTCCTGCCAGCAGCCTGTGCAGGTGAATTACAGCTCAACATGAATCCTGTCTCCATCTAGTTCCCTGAAGGTAATAAATGTCTGACTGTTATTAGGAAGTTATTGTCTGAAGCCTTTCAAACAGCAAAAGGAGGGCTTAAAAACACCTCTAAGTGCCACAGCTGCTGAAGGAGTGTGCTGGGGACCAGGCATCTAATTTGCTGCATCGTTCCTCCACCAAGCCTCCTTCTTCCTGGGTAAATGTGCCCCCATGAGAGTCTTTTAGGAGTTCTCAGTGTTTCCACTCATTCCAGCCCCAAGATCTGCAATTACTGCAGGCAGAAAAGGCTGTGCATAAACCCCAGTTTGAGGTGGGGATATGGAATTTCAATCTGTGCTGTGCATAACAGGAACCCAGGCCGGGATGAATCATGCTATGTTACTTCAGTTTTAAATTTTTTTTGCACTGCGTAGGATTTTCTGGGGCACAATTCCATCAGGCACGTAATGGTCAGATTCACTCTGAACGTTTATTACACGATTGCTTTGCAGAACACACACTTCAAATGTCACAAATGGCAACAAAGTGGGCTTAGCAACTTAACAAACCCTTCTACAAGTTCTGTAGAACACTGTATACTTTTTATGAGTGCTCTTTATCACAGCCATTTGACTACTACTTTTTTGTTAGATTTCTCTGTTCTAAGGTATTTTGATTAAAACGGTACTGAGTAATTACACCTTTTTTTCTTTCATCAATACACTCATTTGTAAATATCCCAGGAATTTTTTTTGTGTCCTCCCGCCCAGGAATGCAAATGGCCATTATGTGTTCCCCAAGGTATCTCCAAATAACCCTTCTCCTTTTAACCTTAGGATTTTATTGTGTTAGTTGCTAGGTAACTGAGTAAGATTTATAGCCATCTATTGTTAATTTTGAAGGCGGTCTTCAATTTCCCTGTAAATAGCATTTGGGAGTTGGAGTCCACACCAATAAAAACTTGGAGCCCAGTCCCACTCTGTGGAGAGGAGCACCTGCTATGAAATGCAGAGCCAAGTGGATACACAAAACTTGCCCTCTCAAAAAGGGACCTGCCCCTCTCAGGCTGGGCATTGCTGAGGTGCTGGAGGGACCCTGGCTCTGATGCCAGTGTGGCAGAGTGTCACAGACCCCCTTCCCTCTCCCTGCTCCTTTCCAACCCCTCTCCTCCTCCTTCAGGCTGTTGCTCCCCAAATGAGATGACAGTGCTTCAGCATTTCCCAGAACTGTATTTCCCTGCTGTCAAGGTCAGGAGCCCTCTGCCAGCCTCTCTGACAAAGAGGGGTGGGAGATGGCCCCAGTTCATGTGGTTGTTTAATGCCTTTCAATTTGAGGCTAACCCAAGCAATCAGGTGGGATTCTGCCGATTTGCACACAACATCCTTGCACTATAGCAACAAGTGATTTTCTACTCTCCACCCTCACTCCCGGGAGCTCTCTGAGGTGCAGCAGAATTATTTGCTTTAAGCTGTAAATTCACACTTCTGCCATTCTGCTTTGACTTTTCAGGACCATTTATGAAGATAAGGAAAAACAAACCAATTTAGGGTAACTGGCAGAGAGGCAGGTGCCAGCAGGCACGGCAGGAGGTGAGCTGGCAGGAGTGAAGCCATCCTGCCCTTCCCTTGCCACTGGAAGTGTCACAGATGTCCTGCAATCCCTCACATTAATCGTTCATTTGCCACCCTGCAGGTGGGAAGGTCCTTTTACTCATGTTTTTAAAGCTGTTTTATTGTCTCTTTTGATTGGGAGAAAAACAAAATAATCTTCTACCTGCCATTTTACAGGGTTGAAACCTGCTTATAAATAGGGGAGGGAAATGCCTAGCAAAACCAGGCTGCTGTTGGTAGCTCAGATTAGAAAAATCAGAAAACTTTGGCAGTGGCCCTGAGATGCCAGAATTTATTTTATTTTATTTTATTTTTTTTTCCAACACCAGTGTTACCAGGTTTTATATTGGTGTTATTTTTGCCTGCTGGAGCCACCAGTTTTTAGCCAAGGCAAACAGCCCAGGACACACCTGCTGTCAAAAGCTTCTGATTCTCCCAAGTTAAATGCTGCCATACATTTGAGTTCTTGAAAAGCCCAAGCCATTGGGAATGATCAGATGGGGAAATGCCATTAGTGGAATCTGAATGCCAGTTGTGCCTCGAAAGCTTCACCTACCACTTGCACAATGTGGAGAAAAGCTGAAGAGGAGGATACACTCAGGTTATCCTGGGCCACAGCCTCTCCAGGGCAGGCAGGCAGCTCTCAGGGGTTATTCCAGGTGAGCTCTGCACCAGCACAAGGCACACCCACTGCATTTTTCCACACAGAGCAGGATGAAGCTGTCGGTGTTGACAAGAGCTGTTGAAAAGTCTTGAGGACACCCCACTTTATGCAATTCAGTCAGCAGAATTTAGAAATATCTCTAAAAACTGGATCTGAAGGGTGTCACCTCTCCATTTGCCCTGCCTGAATGGAGCAGCAGCTCAAGTGAGAGTCAGCAGAGTGATCTGCTGGGGTTTCCTTGGATCACCTGTACCACCCTGAGGCACGTGGATTTGAGGAGACATGGCATGCTCAGGGATATCCTGGGAGGAGAACAGTGAAGGAGAGACAGGCAGCAAAGTGTTTGAGCAGCTGAGCCCTAGCACAGGTAAGAAGAAAGGCCATTCCCTCCTGCTCCCACAGACAAGGCTCAGACTCACCGTGCTGCTCCTGTGCTGCCCAGGAGACAAACCTCCATGGCCACTGCTGCCCTACATCTCCTTTCAGCAGCTCGTGGTTTGTTATTCTGGGTCTCAGTTGTTTGCCAGTTCAGCTCTGCTGCTTTTTCAGAAGCAGGGAAAGATTACCCCCAGTGTGTACCTACTTGCCCTAAGCTCTGGTGAGGCATCAGCCTCATGGAATTGCAGAGCTGCACACTCCCACCACCACACACGTGGCTCCCGCTCCAAAGGGCTACTCAGACCTGGGACCAAGCTGAGAAACTTCATCTGGGAAGGCCAAGCCATGCACGAAGCCACAGCTCCAGCCTCTGGCAGCATCTGGTACCTGCCTGCATCCTGTGCCGCGGGCGGCCTCATCCCACCTGCCGCCGGGGGCTTGGACGTGTAGTTACTGCTGCTTGTATTTGCCAGTAACAGCAACTACCCTGGACGTGTCTGCTCTTGCCGGTGAGTTTGCAGGGAGCCATTCCCACTTCCCTGCTCCCTGGAGCGGGAGCAATGAGAGCGTTTCACAGGCAATGCTCGTTTCTGTGTGGGGCTGGGGTAGGTAGACAGAGAGCAGTGAATAGCTTCAAAGAGGAAGGTCAGCAAGGCAGCCAGGATGGATTAGAAAAGGACAATGCAGAAAAGACCTGATTAATTTAATTGCTCATCTGAAATGTAGTGGCAGACTAAAGAAGGATGAAGAAATTATAAGCATATGAATGGAGCCAAGTGATGATTTGAAGAGGGAATATCAGAGCCCTGCCTCCCCCTGCGCCCTCTGCCCCACATACAAAGGGTTTTGTATTCAGAGATTACTCCAGACTGCTGGCTCTTCTCCTCACACTGTCTCTTCAGAAATGGAGACACTGACTACCAACACATGTTTAATTAGCTGCAGCTTGATCTTGCTGCTGGCGGCTCAGACTGATCATTAGAGCCAGGCATGTGTCAAAGCCTGTGAGGAGATGTAATGTGGAAACCATTCTGCTCCCAGCAGAGCTGAGGTTTTCCTGGTGGAAATGGATTGATGGGCACGGCCTCAGCCTCTGCACTTCATATCCTGCCTTGGAGGACCTGGAGCAGCATCACAAAGGAGAAATGCATTTCTACCTCCCTTTTCTTAAAACGGTTCCTACATCAAATCTCCTTATACTTACAGTCAACAGGTCACATCTCCAAACACTTCAGAACCTATATTTATAACTAGAGAGAGGCAGAGGTAATTTCATGGAAAATTTCACAGATTTTTTTTGTTTGGTTGTTTGTTTTTTGTTTGTTTTTGGGTGGTTTTTGTTTGTTTGTTTGTGTTCATTTTTTTTGGGGGGGGGTGTTGGGTTGTTTTATTTTGTTTTGTTTTTTAATTGGAAGAAACAAGCAAAAGAAACATCCTCAGGAAATACAGTATAAAAGGCATTGGGGTTAGGTCAGAATACTTTTTTTTCCCCTGAAATCTGTGCCTTATATTTGCTAATATTAAATAGCTGAAAAATTAAGCCAACTTTGAAGTGGAAACTCAGACTCTTCTGTGAAGGCTGAAAATAACTTCTTAGCATTCCTCATCTCGCTATTGCAAAGAGAGGTCAGAAACTTGTCAACTAAATCTGCTTCTGGAAGGCTACAATTCCAATTGCCTGGATCACTTCACAGGCAAAAATACTTGGAAAATATTGGAGCGAGACTGACAGGCACCACTTTCGGTGATCAGCTCCTTCCTCCTGCTCGACACAAGCCGGAGAGAGCTGCCTCCAGGAATTTGTACCACAGAGGGACTCGTCCCCTCCCACTACGTGTCCAACACTACAAAGGGTTGTGACTTCTGGATGAACTCGAATGCTTCTCTTAGAACCAAGTGATTGAAAGAGTTCTCCATCTGAAGAGTTCCAGTGATGGGAGAACTGGACGCATGGGCTGAGCCACTTGAGCGATTAATGACTCCTGGGTTGGGTTGAATTCCTGTGCCTTTGCCTGGTAATGGGAGGTGTCTCACCTCGGTGCTCTTCCCCTGACAGAATGCTTTCTTCTGAGTCAGCCCTCAATCATCTCTTTGAGGAGTTGTGTTGGAAAGTTGGAAAGACACAGTAGAACAGGCCTCTCTGCACTCTTCAATATGATTTTTCAAAGCGTGGCTGCGAGGAAAGAAAGGAAAGGAATCAAATGTCCCAATTTAGGACTAATTCCTTGAGACTTGACTTTCCAACAGCCTGCAACAAAATGTGTTTTATTTTTCTGTAGAAGAAAAATGCCCATCATTGGGGCAGAAGGCCAAAGTGATCAAGAAATCACCTCTGTCTCTGAAGCTGCACAAAGAGACTGAAGAAGAGTGCTGCAATTGTCACAGAACCTCAGCACTGAGCACACAGACCCTAAGCACTGAAAGTGTTAAAATGACCTTTCATTAGACAGGGCTGGAAGGTTAAATGTGATTCAGGGTCTGGGTATTAATTCCAGAGCAGCTCACATTTAAAGTCTGTAATAATTTATTAAGGAAAAAATGATACAAAAGACACTTTTATGAGATTGGTCATTTAAAATAAGAATTGAGGTTTTTGAAACACTGAATGTGCTGTTTTTTGCATCTGACAGTTTTTCAGACAGCACAAGGGCGGAATCCTCCCTTTTTTGAAAACACAGAAGCTGGAAAAGGCTGGACCTGCCAGCAGTAAGAGATCTGAGCATTTTCTGAGACAAAGCATGAGGAACATATAAGGGAAGACAGAAATTGCAATTTCACTCTTACCTGCAGTATCTGGGGCAGTGGTGATGTAAGACTGGTTGCACTTCAACACTTGATTGCCATCCTGGGAGGCAGTCCCTACATTTGCTTCCTTTTAAACCAAATTTCTCTTCCCTGAATTTTTCTTGTATATTTGATACTATATTTTCCAATTTAGAAAAGTTGAATTTTTTTTCACATTTCTTTCCATAACACTATCAGTGGTGTGGACCAGGCCTATTATCCCAGCTCATCCTTCAAAAAATTTGCAAAATGAACTGCTTGTATCCCTTATAAGCCATGTCAAAGGATGTGCCTAGTCACTGAAGACAGCACCAACCAGTCACCAGACACATCTGAACAATGCTTGGGGCATTTCTGAGATGTGCTTGTGTACATTATGCACCTTGGAACAATCCTCTCTGGACAGAAATTTGGGAGCATCAGTCTCTCCAACCAGCAGTACGTGAGTGAGTGCTCATGGCCATTCTCCAAGGTGGTCCCTGGTCCACAGACTCCAACACAGGTTTGAGGCAGGGCTCCATATAAACAACATTCTTCCCATGCCTCATTCCTTTTGCATAGGACAATCAAACCCAAACCTTGGAAATAAACACCAGCATGGAAAGGAATGTTTACCATTCAATTTATTACTCCCTTGTGTACAAAGTATTTTGCCTCTATAGTAGCACACAGATACTGAAATACGATGGCGAATGCAGCAAGACCATACAGACATGTCATACAGGTATTCTCATTTCCTTTTGAATATAAGCAAAAAGAAAAGAAACATTGTACAGGAAAGTGCTTGCAAAAAAATACCCCAGTTTGTAGAAAAATAATGGCATTGATATACAAACCCCAGAGTTCTTTCCTGAACAAGAAATGTCTATTGTCTCTGATCCTCAAAATCTGCTCTATTTAATGATGACCATTAAGGAATATCAGGGTCAGTGCTCTGTCATTTTTTCCCTTATAGTTTATTTCATATTTTTTAGGTTCTGCTAGTTCTGTTAATAGCTGCTCTGAAACTACACAGTAGAAATGAATGTGTACAGGTCAAAATAGTACTTTTTTTTATAAACAGCCATTCACTTCACTTACAGTGGTAAAGCACCACTATTTCTTTCTAAAGTTCATAGTGCAATTTTCCCTTTTCCCCTACAGAATTTATACATAAGCAATTATCACTAGAAATTCACTATTCCATTATTACTCCTTTCCCCTTTCCCTTTTTTCTCTTTCTCTTTCCCTTTTTCCTCTTTCTTTCACCAGTTTTTCAGCTGCCAGACTGCAGCACAGCCCTGCTTGCCCATGAGATTCTCCCAGCTGACAGGAATGTGTCAATCCCTGACAAACCCTGACAGGTTTCACTCCAAAGGCTGAACAGAGCCTTGCACACACAGGTTATGAATCCAGGGATCATTTATCACCATTGATCTGACTGTTTTGTAACACACTGATTACACATCCTTTGGGGAGCTCTGTAAAAGACTCACACAAGATCCTGAGGTTGCGTTTGGTAACTGCTTGCATCCAAAATGGAAAGAGTTATCTGGAGTAGCAAATAAGCCTCTTTGGTTTTCCAAACTGCTGGTAATTTTGTGCTGAAAAGCTTCCTTTCCTTGTACTTTGTACTCCTGGCTGCCTTGACATGTAAGGTGAAAGGGCAGCATCTTCCTACCACTAAATAAAACTGTGGAGAAAGAGATAAGGGACATAGTCATAGACTACAGCAATAACCTGATCACATCACCCCCGTTCAATGTGCTACAAAGCTCTGTGAAAGCGTGGCATGCCACAGGCAGAGGGCTATGTACAGGCAGGAGCCACCATACCTAAGGGACATGGCTCCTCAGTTTGATTAAAGAAAGCCAACAGTAAATGTCTGGCTGTACATGGAAATGAGGAGAGGCAAGGAGCACAGATGCCTTACCAGGAAGATCCAAAGCAACACAGGAGTAGGCGTAAAGCAGCTTGCTTCTGAAGGGGGGGCAGAATCATCTGTAGGTACAGAGTGATCTTGTTGAAAGGAGGCAGCGAAGCCTCCCTTTGCAGATGGTCTGGGAGTGAGTAGGAAGCTGGGGAAATGCTGCAAGTGCCTGCAGAGGAGTACCCTGGCCAAGAGAAGGGGTTGCTTGGCTGGGTGTGCTGTCCCCATCCCTGGGTGTGCTGTCCCCATCCCTGGGTGTGCTGTCCCCACAGTCCTCACCAGCCCCATGGGGAGGGAACACCACAGGGATGTTTTTGGCTTCACGCAAGGATTTTGTAACAAAGCCTGTAAGAAACTACATCTCTTATGAGCACAGAGCCCAGGGAAACATATGGCCTGATCAGCCTGTCTGGGATGAGTTAATACCTCGCTTCCAGATGGAGTCAGGAAGCACAGTGGCACATGCAATTAGGAGACAAAGATACATTTTTTAAAAAAAGTGAGTTCACTTCAGAACCCTAAAAAAGGGGGGCTTGAGCTGAAGATCCATCTGCAGGAATTTTCCTGAGCCTGAGGTTGATCTTGATTGATTTGAATTGCCTGATAATTCTTCTGCTTTATTCCCTTCTTCAATGATAAAGGCACTGGATTAACTAAAACTATAGAGCATTAATAAATACCATGTTAGCACCAAACCAGTGCTTCCAGCACTGGCCACAGAGGTCATGTGAAATTTAAAACGTACCTAAAAGATAAAGATTGCTAATGCAACTAGCACAGTATTCATTGTCATGTTTTCCTTGAGTGCTGTCAACCTAATCCCTAAAAATAAAAATTTAAGCACATCTTGTCTAATTTCCTTGCATAAAGACAGATTGAAATGCCAAAAATACCCCTATGCAGATTGTGTAGCACCGTGGAGGGCCAAAGCAGCCCATAACTGAAGGAAAATTACTGACTGAAAGTAAACAACTGAATACAGTGACAATAAAGTATCACTTGTCATAATGCTACATATAATGTAGAGTATACAAAATGCAGTGGTTTGACTGCAGGATTTAACAATAAAAAATAAAAATAGTAAAAGCAGCCTTAATATAATGATTTTACGTACAAAAATATTAAATCAAAATAAATAATTCCAAACATAAATATTATACTATATGCAATCTATATACACATATACACAGATATAAAAGTGGAGGGCAGAGGTATTGCATCACTATCCTTCATCCATCTCTCATCTCCGCTGGCTGCTCCCAGAGAGCCTGGAAAACACAGAAAAGGTGCACATTTAGAGTCATCCCGGCCTCTGCGACATGCCACTAGAGAAACTGGCAGAAGAGCAGAGCAAAAGTGGGTGCCAGTAAGGTGGAGAGGTGTTTCCAGGTGACAGGGTTACCGGGGGAGCAGGGCATCCCACTGGGATGCTCTGTGGGGTGGGTGGCTGTCACCAATGCCCACAATGTCTTTTTGCAAGCATGGCCTTATCTGCTCCTTCAGGGCATTTTGGGGAAGATTTTCTTTCATACAGAAGCAGCTGAGAACTCACCATTGCTATAACACCTGAATGTCGAGGCCTGTTCCAGATGATGGAGTGCACTTCCCACAGTAACCACCACATCTTCCTACTACTTTGGTGCCATCCTGCAGGCAAAATCAGAAATAGCAGCTCAGTAAGAGCTCAGGAATTCCATGCTGTAGAAAGGCCAGATCTGGGTTACTCAAGCCAGGTTTTTTAGGGTGTATAAGAAAACAAATGATGCCAAAATCAATCTCTGAAATCATTGCTGTATTCAAATATACACAAATGTAATTCTCTTAAGTGCTAGCAGGTCAGATGGTGGACAAGAATAGCAAAGGGTAGTTTTGGTTTATTAAATTGAAAGCTGCCCAAGGAGAAGGCCATTTGGAGGGCATCTCAAGGGCATCTGCTTTCTCCAGTTTGCCCCACAGTGAATAACAGTAATGAGTAGAAAACTTGGCTCATGCAAGACCAAAACCACCCTGGGTCAGTAACAACTGCTCAGCTCTGCCTGAGCATGGGAAGGGCATGAAAAGGGTATTTGCAGGCAATATCAGGAAACATCCACTTGGAAGGGAAAGTCCTGGAGTAGCTCCAGAGACAAGAGAGGAGGGAAAGTGATGGAGTGAGGTGATGTCACTTGCTGAGGTGCCAACCCTCCTCCCCTTCTCACAGCCAGAAGGGGTAAGTATGGAGTGGTCCTGAGGTTGATCTGGTCTCCAGGTGAGCCTAGCAAGCAACTCTGGGCTTGAGTCAGGAGATTAGTACCTCCATCTGGCCTTCCTTATCTCACCTCTGCAGAGTCTTTCTGCTCTTGGTCATTACAATGGACAGACAGCCCTTGAGGGGAATTCAACCCTCAATTACCAGAAAATTGGACTTAAGCACACAACAAGCTTGCACAAAGCATTTCTTTTTAAACGAGCTCCACCTTGCCCTTGACATTATTGATCTGTGACTGCAGCAGGCTGCTATCATCTCTTCTCACTACCACCGTTCTTTCTTCTGCTCCTGCAGGCAATTACACCCTTGGAACAGCACTTGACAGATGCCACCAGGTGATGGAGGATTTTTGAGCAGCCCTTAAAAGTTTGTTTTAATTCTGCCAGCCATGATGTTTTCTGCAACTCCAAAGTTGGCTTCTCTCCTTTTAGAAGGGGAGAATAGAAAAGCACCTGCTGGAACTGACATACAAGGCCTGTGCTGGTTCTCTTCCACCTGTAGCGTGGTCAGACCCGTAGCATTAATCCTCCTCTAGAGTACAGAGGAGACTTGTGCTCCCCAGAGCCAGGGGGGAGACTGAAAGCAGTACAGGAGAGGATATTTTGCACATTGGTGTTTGTCAAATGATGGTGACCTCCTTTGGAGAGTTTTAACAGGGGCAATTGGGATGACTCACAAGAAGTAACAGCCAAAAAAGCAATCCTGGGTTTCTACCATTTCAGAATACGACACAGAAGCAACAGAGTGAAGGCACACAGTGACTGCAGGAGGTGTTAACAGGCAGGCAAATTAAGCAGTACAAGTACAAATTTGGCTTTGAGTGATTGTGAAGGGCTGCCTGGCTTACCCTGAGGCTCCAGGCAGCAGAGCCACAGGCAGTGACAGGGGATGGTGCCTCTGCAACACTCCAGTGACTCGAGACTTTCCCAAGGAGATAAACTCAGACCAGACCAGCAGGAATGTCCACACCCTCCACACTTTATCAGCAATGTGCTGGGAACAATTCCTGCTCAGGGCACTTGCCTGGCACCAGACCCTACCTGCAGGTCCCACTCTGCTCTGCAGCCCTGACCCTGTCCTGCTGCCCTGCTCTCTAGTGCACACTCCACGCTGGATATCTCAGGCAACTGATTAAGGATATGTCTGCCCCACAGCACTCAGCGCTTTCAGCTTCACAGTTAATCAGGCTCACTAATTAATTGCAATAACTCTGATCAAGTCAAACCCGCAAGGGCCTCACCCCACTACATGCAATACTTTAATGTCTGATGTTCATTTTTTTTAGCCCCTATTGGAAGATGTTGCCATGAATGACAATGTGGTGATTAAAAACTTCTGATGAGAGGGTATGGCCATAATTAAAGTTACAACTTACCGGGGACTTCTGAATTTCCGACACTGCGTAATTCCCTTGTGAGAGCCACTTGGCTGTTCCCATCAGGGACAGGCCTGTCCCGTACAGGTCGATGCTGAAACGACCCTAAAAAAAACAAGAAGAGGCTGGTTATCCCAAAATGCGATGCTCCAGACTCCCGGCATGCCATGGTGTTGCTTTCCTAACAGGATCTTGACAACAATGTTCTCCTTGCTTTCCACTGCTCTGCCCATGATCACTGTACAAATCACAGCATGGCTCACATTAGGAATTTCTTCTCCTTGGTGGCTGCAGAGGAGAAGGGGCTTCAGATTGCTTTTGAACTGCCTTTTTCCCCCAGGTTTTTACTGCTTTACCCCGGTTTTGCACTGTTTTTCCCTGGTTTTGCACTGCTTCTTTTCTGCCGGCTGAGGGCATTGTTGGCTTTCCCATGACAAACTGCAGAGCCTGACGTGCTCCAGCTGATGGGAAGGAACCTCAGGGATGTGCTTCAGCCGCTGTCACTGCTCCCTCCTTAACTGGAGAGGGCACACTTGTCCTTGTTTTCCTTAGTTTTCCATTTTTTTTTTCTTTTTTTTTTTCCCAGACTAGTGAAATAAAAACTCTAGAATTTGCTTATTTCTTCAAAACACTTAATTCCAGTCTTTCTCAAAACGAAAAAGACAGATGGAAAATTAAGGACTGTGCCAGCATCCAATACTCAGGCCCCCAGCCCTCCCCTCACCCCCATGGAAGACTTCAATCCTGCCAATTTCTGGACCCATAGAGAGATCCTTTGGACACATCCCCAGGCTGACCCACAGCCCAGGCTGTGCAGTACAGATGGCTGCTAGCTTTGCTCCTTGCACTTGCTGTCTTGGGAATGCTGATTTTTTTTCTGTGACGAGCAAACTGTCTGGGTCAGGTGGATGGACATTAACATTTATGAGCATTCCTGAAGTAAGGAGTCAATCCCTAAGTTGCTGAGCTGTGCAGGAAAGTGTCAGCTCTGAAAGCAGGGAGAGAAGGAGATGGGAGAGGTTTTCCCTCTGCTGCTGTGACTTCCTGTTAATGGCCTTCATAATGGCCACCCAATACCTTGGACTATCCAGACAGATCACTTAACATCCCCAGCCCCACAAAAAGGAGGTGTGCTGGGAACATGCAGCAAGGCATCCCTTACACATTGTTATTTGTCTTCTACAGACTTTCAGAAAGCATCTGCTCTCTCTTGCCCAGCATTTCCACCAAGTCCTGCCATGGACTGATCGCCTCATCTTCACCTATGCAGGCAAAACCCAGTTCTTCCCCCACAGCCTCTTTTTTCTTCCTTCTCTCCTTTACTGGGGCCCTAGGGAATGCCTCTTAGCCAGCCACTGGCCTGATAAACATGGCAAATGGAAACTACTTTTTTCACATTCACAAAGAGAACTTTCTCCATCACTTTCTCCATCTTCACAAAGGGAAAAGTTTCAGATCGCTGAGATAAGAATGTGCCACTCACTGAGCTGCTGCGATCAGCAGTAATTAATAGAGCGCCTGAACATAACAAATGGCACCGATTTCTGTTAAATACTCTTGTGAAATACCTGCGGGCATTTGGCAGCACTGTAGCAGTCCCCAGCAGTGGCATAAGGAACAGGCCGTCCATCATGTGTCTGTGCAAACTGTAAATCAGTTGCTGTGGAGAAGAGTTGGTGAATAACATGGAAATAAAGATGCAGGGAGAGAGACAAAAAAAATGTAAACATGCTCTTTGCTAATGTTTAAATTCACAAAGCCGCCTTCCCACATTAATGCATGAAGTCAAGACTACAACATTTTTATGAAATCAAGATTACTACATTTTTGAATATTAAATCTCCCGATTCACCCCACGTGTGATTCCCAGCACATGAGCACTGAATTTAGCAGGACACTTACACTCACTATTTACAGCTCAGTTTAAATCTTTAGGATTTAGGAACAAGGTATAAATAACAACAAAACCGGAACTGAGGCTTATTTTGCTATCAAAAAATTCCCCACTTTTAAGAACGCTACAGCACCTTCTAAATCTCTCTTTTAAACAAAAGCAAACAACATCTCTGCTCTCCTGGCTGCCCCAGCCCAGGGGTCGGGTTTTCAAAGGCAATTGGAGTATTTTGCTCTGGAGGGATCTGAAGTAACTGAGACTCATTTAGATGGGGATGTGAGATAGCTCCTGCCTGACAGAGGTAGGTGCCCAGCTCCTTTTGAAATTCAAAGGGAGCTGGTATCAAATTCCCAGAGGGTGGTTCCTTTGAGATCTTTACCTAGGAGCTTTTACAGATTATTAGTTGCTTTTTACAGATTGATAGACTGGGAGGTCTTGAAAATTAAGTGATAAAATCCACTTATCAGATAAAGAGTCGTTTTACAGGGAAGGATTTTGATTTGCTAAAAAACCACTTAGCTATTTACTGAATGAACTCCCAACAATATGTTGTATTTTTAAAACATTTGCTGGAAACTGATAGCAGTGGAGTCAGGGGGACTGAAACCATAACCCCATGGAATGCTACAGGGTCTCTGGTGGTGGGATGGGCCCCCAGCTCATAGGAATGACAAAAGAGAGTGTGTTACTCATAGTCCACAGCTATATTCTCTTTCTCCACTGCAAATCCATGTCCCCAGCCCTCAACACAAGTAATTTCCCTGTGATCTGGCTCTGCCAAGAGACTTCTCTGTCCTGGCCACGGGGAACAGCATCCCCACCCCGGTGGAGACCTCTGGGATCTCCTGACACCTCTCTGAGTAAAGTGGAGGGGGATGGGGAGGTGGGGCAGCCCTGGTTAAGGCTTTGTGTCTGAGTCCAGTCTGAAAAGAGGGGACCAAATGAAATGAAATAAATTCCTTCACCAAACATATTGAGCTGGTGGGAGCTTGCAAATACTCATTCTGCAGAGCAGATACACCAGCAATTGCCTCAGTATTTTCCTGTTTTACAGAGAAACAACACAAGCATCTCTGACATACTCAAGTTGCACTCTCCAAGTGTAAAGCAGCAAACAGGCGACCAAATCTAAAAGCAGCTTTTAACAGTAATTCTCAAGAATATTTCTCACTAGAGTACTACTGCTTGCTTGTAGTTACAGCTACGTTTGTGTACAACAAAGATTTTATTTTTTTTTTTAATGGCAAGGCCCTGTTTTTTACTCACTTATTATTTGCATAGTGTTCAGGTCCAGCCTTACTTTGCGGAAGGTGGAAAAACCAGCAGCTGTGTAATCTTTCCTACACTCGCAGTCTTCCCGTCTGCTCCCGTTATACGGACACTCGGTCGGGTTATGCAGTCTGCATCAAAAGAAAACCCTTTCTACTCATGACCAGGAAATATTGCCATGGGAAACAAAAACACTGTGAGGTTCACGATTACAGGATTTCTTACCTGTATCCATACACCTCTGAAAAGTTCTCTGCATCCCCGTTTACAAGGGTCACATACTCCTTTGGGCTGTCAGTCTGCATCCCAGAGCAATACACCTGAGAGAGAGAAGACAGAAGTCTGTCATGTGCGAAGGCATCACCGAGACAAGCAAAGGCAGAAAATCCAAGAGTGGAAGTGAAGACCACATGCAGGGTCCTCTTGAACCTTTAGAAAACTCATTAACTATCTTTCTGTTGCTGAAATGCACCTTTAATGTCTTTCCTTTGACTTGCAGAAAATATTCACCATCTTCAGTGACACCTTCAAGATTTTTAACGTCTTTGCAACTCCTTGGTAATTCACCTGAAACAAAACAGAAATACTTGTAGTCACTGAATAACTAAACGTCAAATTTTCTTTTGGAACACTCCGAGGCTTCCAAAGCATCAAAACATCTTTTTTATTTTTAACAGGTTTCATTGATGTGTCTTAGTGCTTACTTGGATGGTTTCCAATGCTTGGAAATACTGCAGATCTCTAGGAGTTTGATGGGAAAAGATGCTGAAGCCAGGAGAAAAGCAAAAGAAGGTATAAATCTGCAGACTTACAGTCATGGACATTGTGGCATGTCCTCCTCTCTTCAGGTTTCAGGTCCACATGGCACAAGCTGCTGACCTGGTCGTTGTTGGTCAAACACTGCACTGAGCGGTGCATGACCCCAACTCCACAGGTGACAGAGCACTGCGGGACACAAGACAGAGATTCCTGGTTTATCTCAAGGGTTTATGGGGTCCAGAAGAAAGAACAGAGACAGATGGTTTCCCTTGTATTAAGAGACAGCAGCAAAGATTCCAATCCTGTGAAGTGTTCAAGCACAGGCTTAATTTTAATCAAATGAGTAGTCCCTTTGGTAATTAATCCCGTCCTTATTATCATTGATTACTTCAAGACTACCATACTTTGCTCATTGTTTGCACACTTTGCTAGATGAGGCAGTTGGTTAAAGTGAACCATGTGCTCAAGTGAAATTGCTTATTTTTCACATTAGGAAGATTGTTGTTTTCTATGCCAATTGCACAAAAAACAAAAAACAAAAAAACAAAACAACAACAACAACAAAAAAAAGCCTCCAAATCTTCTGTCACCTGCTGGGAAAATGGCTACATCTGTGCAGACACTGGGTCATCCTCAAACCACCCACATCAAGGGCAATCATAAGGCTGAAATTGCACAGGCTACTGGAGCTACCAAGCAGCAGAGCATCATCCAGCTACTGAGTGTGGGCTATGGGAGGTGGGAGCATCTTGCTCCCCATCCATAACTTGTTCTTTCAAGTACTTGAGAAATGAAAATCAGCTCTTTCTACAGCTACCAGGTTAGGCTGGTAGAAAGAAAACGAAGTTGCTCATTCATTTAGAAATTATTATTCTCAAGGAATACACCATGAAGAAGGTAGTCTTCAATGAATGGCTCATGGTATTCACAGCTTGGGCATTTCCTCTTTATCAAGTCCAATTCCATGAAACTTTGCTAAAGCGCTGAGTAGGACTCTCTCTGTCCATCAAAGGTAATGTATTTTATATTAAATCCCTTTGAAAGTCCCAGCTGAAAAGGGTCATGGCACTTGGTGGTCACTAGGACATTCAGCAGCTCAAAGTGAGGAGAAAGGTCTTGCTCTCTGAAATGACTGCTCTTTGCAGTGAAGCTGGATTAACGAGTTGGGCATTTTGCACTTAAATTCTGAGGGAAAATACCAATTAATTGAGGCTGAGCTCTTTGCTGTAACACCTCTGTGCTGACTCACAGGGAGAATCTGAAGCTTCCTATGGGGCAGGAGAAACTTAGGTTTCAAATGGCTTTGCCAGTTATCGTGACAACTTCTACGTTTTACTTGGCTTGACACTCATTGCCTTGTAAAGGTTTGACAAATTCCTACAAATGCCTGAGCTGGGTTAATAAATCAAGTTTATGGAAGAAACATCACATTTCAAAGAATGTCAGAAGCCCTAAGAAGTGAAATGTTATCACCTTAACTAAAATTTGATCTTGTAGTTCAGGTCCCAGAAGAGGCTCAGCACAAATAACTTTAGCAGAAAGGCCAAGTTCTTTCCCCTGACCTGTCCTAGCATTTGTGAGAAGGAGAGTGAGGAAAAAAGAAGAAAAAAATCCTTTTAAGGATCAAATGACCAGTGTTTCACCCTAATTTTGGCTCCCAAGTCTTTCTCATACACGTGGCCAAGTGGGATCAACTGCAGTTGCCAGTGTCCCACCAATCCTTCTAGCACAAGGCTTTCAAACCCTTGTTTTCTGCAATGATCCCACTCTCTGACTAAGCATTCAGCATGGCCATCAACACAGCCGCAAACATTGGCTACCTCCCAATTCTCATGAATGACTCTACTTGTAGCTGCTGGGACTCCTCCATATGAAGGGGTTCAGTATGAAGTATGGAGCCCTACATGCACCAGGGCTGCTGCTGCACCAGCAATATATTCAATGCATTATTTTTGCATATTCCATTCAATTCTTATTATAATTACATTAATTATTTTTGCATATTCAATTCAAATTCATATAATACATATACAATGCATTAATTTAAGCAGCTCTAAAACATTCCCCTGCCTGTCATTGTAGGACACAAAAGAAAGATGAGGGATTCCAAATATTTCAGAAGGCAGAGCATAGAAAAAGGCTTTATTGTCTAATTCTTACTACCTTTTAAAAGGTGTTCTGATACAGACTTAACATGATTGGTGAATAGGAACAACACCTCTCTAATCCCATTGGTTAAACGAGAGAAACAGCAAAACACCACCTGGAGAAAGATTGTTTTGAGAAAGGAGAGTTGTTTGCCAAGATTGTTTTGAGAAGAAGATTTCTTGAGAAATTTTTCCTTAGGAAAAAGTTAGCAGCTGCTAGCAGGCTAAAATCTCTCAGACCCAGAAATATCAGCTCCACACCCTACCAAACCTTTGGTCTGTGTCTAAAAAAAACCCCCAGGTTGTTCTGATCTTTTTGGCCAAAAAAGATGATTTCCCAACTTACGCTTCCCCAGTTGCCGACGCGCCAGGAGGCGGAGATGGGGCACTGCCCGAGGTAGCAGGGCTGGATGTTGGGGGGCTGCGTGCCAGGACAGTTGACCATGTTCTGGTACCCGTACTCATAGTGGTCCTTCCCGGTGTAAATCTCACTGCAGGACACCAGGCGCTGCCTGTATCCCTTCCCACACGTGACGGAGCACTGCGGGGAGAGCAAATGCCAGTGAGCACCATAGGCTTCAGGAAGGCTGCCCAAAATGGGAGGGGAGGAAACCAGGCCAGTCAGCTTTTAGCACAGGGAACTGCTTCAAGGGATCACTGGTATCTATTTAAGCCAGTCATGGCTTTAAGCCATTCATTTACGAATATTGTACGTGGCTACAAGTGGGCCTGACACTATCTTTGAGCAGGCAGTTCCTCTCTGGGCTGGAACTACAGCTGCTTCAGGATTCTCTACTCCAAGCTGGCTCCTGGGCAGGTTATTTCTTCCAAAACACAAAGAAAGGAGCAGAAGATCCTTGGGAATTTGGAAATGCCTCTATTAGTTGTTTTGTTTTTGTGGTTTTTTTTTTTTTTGCCCTGGGATACATAGAGATAGAAAATGGTCAAAGTTGACCCTGAGTTGTAGGTACTTGTCAGCAACTAGAAGAATGAGAAAATTTTCATTGTAATTAGAGGATAAACAGCACTTCTGCCTTCCTCATCAAAGGGCTAAGTGGGACCTGGGGAGAGCCACACTCTGTTTCTGTAAGCCCTCTTCACCTCTCTGTCTTCATGGGCCTGAGTGCTCCCAGGTGATCTCCCAGGCATTGTGAGTGGGTAGAGGGTGCCTGGGCAAGGAGCAGCCAGAGCTCCAGCCTGACAGGCACCTCAATATTTCTCTTAAGAAACAACTCAGGAGACCAGGCTGCTCTGAGATATTCTCATGTCTCCATGTTTCTCCCTCCTTGCACTATCTCAGGTGGCTTGTCTCTCCTCCCCCTTAGTCCCGGCATGTTTTCTTTTCTTTCTGTTCTCTTGTTCTTTCTTTTTAATCACTGCTGTGTCAGCAGCTGCCTTCTCATTTCCCTCTGCTGTTTCTCCAAGTGGAAAGTAATCCTTCACTGGCTGCAGAAGGAAACAGGCTGAGATTAGCCTGGGTCCTCCCACATGCAGCGCCTGCTGCAAGGAAAACTCATCCATTTTCCTTTGCCTCCCAGCTGTGAGGGTGAATGTCCTGCTTTCCCTCACTCTGGGTCCTTGCCCCTGCAAAGACAGCACTGAGGAAGGATATACCCTCATGGTCACCTCCAGGCTTGCCTCTCCTCCACGATGCACACCTGGACCTCTAACACAACTTACAGGGCTCCAGAGCCCCTAAGGAGTGGATGGGAATAAACCCAATTAATTACATAAATGAAATAAACCATCAGAAAACCAAAGAGGGTGCCTGCTGAATGCACTGTGCTTTGCAAGAAAATTGCCTCCAGACAATTTTAGCTAGGACCCTGAGCACGCTGCTTTTAGTCTAAAATATCCTGGTTGTCTCCCACAGTGCTGCCCCTTTCTATCCAAGAGGGAGACTGCACACTGAAATAAACCAAAAAATAATAATTAAAATCCACAGCATTGCCTTGCCACTGTTGATTTGGGTTGCAATACCTCAGCAGGGGCTGTTGAGTGGAGGAGAGTGTTGAGGGGAGGAGAGCATGGCCTGGTGCAGGGGCTGGGGACTCACCTCTGACCACTCTCCCGTGATCCAGATGTACTCGCAGGGGGGCAGCCCGCAGCTCTCCACCTCGGGGGGACGTTTGCTGGCGTCGCAGTGGCCGCTGCTCTGCAGCTGCTCGTTCTCATCCACACAGAACACCTTGCGGAGCCGGGACGCCTCCCCGCACGTCTTGGTGCACTGTGTGCAAAACAAACAACAGCTCATGCAACCCCCGAGGGGCTCCAGCGAACGAATCCACATCCAGAGTGAGCCCTCCTCCCAGCAACCCCTGTAAGCTGTCACTGGTATCACCTGGAGGAGAATTTCCGACCAGGACCCTGCTGTGCCACATGCTGCTGCCTGTGACAAACTGCTCCTGACCTCTGCAGGTACTAACCCAAATCCACAGGAGAGAGGAGAATATTGGGATGGGGCAGATCTGGGGTGCAGCTGTGATAGGATCAAAAGATGCAGGATTGGGCATGCTGGGCCAGGAGATAGGGCAAGGGGAGGAGAAAGGGGCCAACCCCCATTATTTCAGCTCCTAGTAAATACAGGTGTTTGGAGAATGACGACTCAACCATCCCCCTTGCAAAAATCACACTGCTGCACCTTTGCCTGTGGCTGGTGTGGGGGGAGCCCCTTCCTCAGCTCTCTGCCTTGGCATGAGGGACATAGAATCATAATAGAATAGTTTGGGTGAAAAAGACCTTGGAGATCATCTCATTCCAACCCCCTGCCATGGGCAGGGACACCTACTACTAGAACAGGTTGCTCAGTTTCACCCAGCCTGGCCACAAACACAACTCTGCCACCAGTGCAGTGCAGGCAGCCCTACAGGTTTATTCTCTTTTAAAAACTGCCCTGCCTGATATTAAGAGCAACCCATGCCAGCCGAGTACAGCTGCTCCCCAGGGCCTTCTGGACACTTCAAGGACTCAGTTCTTTCTCTGCTTGTCTTGGAAAAATGAGCCTGACTGTGAGGCTGCATTTCTGGGAATGAGGCTGTCCTTGGAGAGCATCTTAGAAAAACACATAAAACAAAATAAATCAGTGTAAGAGCAGCTGTCTAGATACAACCCTATTTTCTTTTAGTTATTGCCTGTAATGGACTTCTAACACTTTTAACTAACTGGATTAACAAGGAGAAAAATGCATGAAAATAATCATTTTATAGAACATGTTGGAAATGTCTTCCCCTTAAGGAAAAGGCTAAAACATCCAATCAGACCATCCCTATCTGTACAGAAACACTGTTTGAAGTCACCTAGTCTTGGAACTCTGTGCCAGTTTAATCTAGCTGGAGTCGTACCCTCCAAACATGATTTCCAGCCTCCCTGAAGCAGCTCCTGCTCTCCTAGATGGCCAACAATTAGGAGGATATTAGTGGGTTGAGCTAATTGCAAAATGCAGGCACTGTCATGGCCTTGTTTCTGTAATTAGCTGTCAGAACCAGGATTGTAAATTATTTGAGAGTATTGAAAAATCAGATCAGTCCGTGGCAGCAGCAGCAAACCAGGAGAGCAGCAGTGAGCACAACATCATGTTGGGAGTAAATGTTTAAAACTGGGGCAAAGTGGAAAGGGATGGGGAAGGGGAGGCAGCTCCACAAAGCAGCATTTATTCCAAAGAAATAACTTAGGAGCTCTTAGGCAACAGTCAACATTGCAAAATCTGCAGTCTGCCAGAAGACCCCAAGGGCTTTGTGTGCTTTCAACCTTATTTACTCTCTTGCTTTGAGTCTTTGGAGTGGAAGCTCCTTCTAGGTCTGTGCTGAAACATGGCAATCCTACAGGGGCTGGAGGAATTTGCTGGAGTGTGATTTCCCCAGAAAGCAAACAAAGTGAGCTATATTTGCCCATCTCTGATTATCTCCCTATTACATAAGTAAAAACTGAAAGGGGGTCATTGTGTGTGACTATGGCAGCACTACAGCTCCATCATTAGGGAGCTCCCTGACAGCTCTCCAGGCACCTTTGGGGGCAGCCTGAACCCTGACCTTCCTGCTCCTCCCTAAGGAGGGACTCTCCAGCACAGTGGGAGTGGGGTCACAGGATGCTCAAAGCTTCCCTCCTCTCTGGTTTGGCATTTTCCAGCCCAGCAAGGGGTCAGCAATACAGGGTGAATTGTTCCATGGTCACAGCCAAAGGAGGCACTTTGAAAGAGTGGGAAGAACCAAGCCTGATTTTGTCTCATCTCCTTAATGTATATTTCAGACTAAATTTGCAAAGTACATTGGCTCATGCTTCACTTTAAGAGGGTGAACCATCTCTATGCCATCAAGGCATCTTCTAACATTGGCAGTTAGAGCTATCACATCAAAAGCCCATCCTTGTTTAAAATCATTACTTGCTGATGAGAGACTGACACTCCCAAGCACAGGCCAGCCTGATTTGGGTTTGTATGCAAAAATAACAGTTGTGTGGCCAAATAAACCCGAGGCAGATCTGTGCATTTTGTGATCATCAGAAACTGGAAGTTTGGTTATTTGTATTTTTAAGGGTAACTGGCAATTAAAATAATCCCACTGAAATATTAAATGAGGCTCAAACACAGTGAGACCACCATAAACTAAGTCAAAGTGAAACACTGCAGAGGTTCCAATCAGCCACCTCAAAGTTAAAAAGCATTATTCATGTAGAAAGCAGACAATTCAGCTAGCACAGAAAGGTTATTTTTCCTTTTAATGCAGTGACAGATTTTGCATGAAATCTCATGTTCAAGACTGATTTAAATCTCACACAAAACAGTGGGGCCAGACTAAAACAGCTATTGATAACAAAATCTGAAAAACAGGTCAGGCATTTGACAATATTTGTCTCTTTTGCCTCATTTCCCAAATTCTGAACTATTTTCCTGGCAGTTCAAATTAAGGATAATTTCAAGCACTCCTGTAACTGTTTTAGAAGAGCAATAACAAAAATTAAAATAACCCTGAAGGCATTGCTTTGCAAAAGCATTGATTGTTTTCTTCTTTTTTTAAAATAAAAAACTGACACAGAGATGAAATGTACCCCCCATGCCACAAATGTTTGCCTTGAGTAACTCTGCAATTCAAATCAGGCAAGGATGGCACAATTTTCCCCAAAAAGGCAAATGTCAAAGATTCAGGAGTTCCATGGCAGCTTCCAGAGCCATGCATTGTCCTTCCACATAGACTTGTATTAAAGAAAAAAAAACCTTCTTTCTCCCAATTTTCCCTTTTCCTTTGTGACTCCAGTCTGAGTTTTATTTTGACATTAGCAAGGTTCTTTCTATTGACTTTCTTCTCCCTGGTGAGGGCACTGAGAACAGGTGATTAATGGTAATACACCAACACAGCAGTAAATGGTTTCCAGTGAGTTTCATATTCCTTCTCATTGTCAAAACCAACACTTTTTTTTTTCTAAACAACAGCAACAACAAAAAGGAACAATTAAAAAACCCCAAAACCTCTTGACAGATTCCCTTTAAATATAAGAAATCAAGAACAAGACAGCACTGAGATATTATTTATGTCCTGCCTTTCATGTCAATGTTCATTGCTGCTCTCTCCTCAGAGAATACCAATGCAATCTGTGCCTCCTCATGGACAGTGCCTATGGCTGGGGAGGAGGTGCTCTTCCTTTTTTTTTACTGTGTACACCAGAACAACATAAGAAGTGCTCAGAAGAAATGCTTGGAATCAGTCAAAGAGGCCAGGACACACTGGGCACCTCCTGCATTTTCCTGTTCATGGTTACTTATGAGTACTTATGAGGGTGAGGAAACCTCCAGTCCATCCTCCTAGTAAAACTCCCTTGGAGAAAAAAAAAGAAATCTCCATAATATGTTCAAAATTTCCCCAGTGCATTGGGGAGTCCTGGAAAACTTCAGAAAACATCACTATTTGTATCCCATCAAGGGTTCAGAAGGGTGGAGGTAGGTGCCTCTCCAAACTATTTTCAGAAGTTGCAAAAAATAAGGGAGAGAGGGCAAAATTTACTTGAAAATTCGACTTGATGATTTTGGAGGTCTTTTTCAACTTAATCATTCTAAGATTCTACAAAAGGATGAGGCAGGAGCTGTTTCTTTTCACAGCTGATTACACCACTAGGTAAGGACTGGCATTACATGCTGTTTGGTGTCCTCTCTGCTGCCTTTAAATTTATTAGCTGAAGAAGTTAATGGGCTCTGTAAAACCAAAAGTTTGTTACAGGAAAGCTGCTGGAGCTCCCTCAGCTGTTCCTACATTTCCTTTTCTGGCTGAGATGTTTCCATTGGGTACCACTGTGTGACCAGCCTGGCTTTGCCTCCTGCTGCTTCCCATCACACTTCCTGTGTACTGGGAAGCAGCTGGGAAAGGGCACAGCCCCCTCTGGCCTCCTGCACTCGCGGCCGGGTTACACAGGATTATAAACCCAATTTCCCAGCACTGCTGAGATTGGGGAAATGAAATTAAACTTGTGTGTCCTGTTCCCGTCAGCCTGAGCTACCACATGCAGGGGCTAAAAATTGAGGAAAACAAAAACAAAAACAAAAACAAAACAAAACAAAAAAACACCAGAATGAAAAGAATCATTTTGGTGTCTGGTCTGAACTGCCTCTGCCAAAATCTACTGTGCATTTGAAGGCTGACTCAGCACCTCTTGGCAGTGTATGGGAGGGCTCTTCCTGCTCAGAATCCCCTTGTCCTCCTACCACCCACCAGCCTCAAGGCCACTCACTGCCCACACTGCAGGAGAGTTGGAGTCACTCCTTAAACCACTAGAGCAGAGGCTTTATCTCCAGTTCCAGTCTCAGGAGCTGCTTTTGATGGGAACTGATCCTGGTCACACAGAAAAGCATCATCTCCCACAGAAGACTTGATCTCAGCACTGTTCATGGTGAGCAAAGACCAGGAGCTCAGTGAAAGGGTAGGGATGTCAGACAGAGCTGGGGTAATGGGGCAGGAGTGAGGGAATTACCACTGCTCCCTAATTCCTGCAGGCACGGGGCTCAGGCTGGAGCAGCGGTGCCAAGAGATCCGCCCTGCCCCAAACCTGCTCAGGATTTGCATAGGTCCCAGCCAAACACAGGGCAGCACGGAGCAATAGATTATTAACCCTACAGAGGCATTTCTCCGCTCCCCCTTTCCACCAGCATGCACGAACCTTCCCCTCTGCCTCTTTTTATTTCTTCCCTTCGGCAGCCCCGGGTTGCAACCCGAAAACACCCCGACCCTGGGGCAGCGCTCCAGCCCCGGCATCCAGCATCACCCCACGGCCGAGAGCACAGGGCCGGCTGAGGGAAGGGAAGGGGGGATCCCTGCTTACCGCCTGCCATTCTCCGGCCGCCCAGCGGTGCGTGGGGCACTCGGGGAGGTGACAGTCCCTCTGCGGGGGTGGCCGGCCGGCGGGGTCACACTCGGCCTCCTCGGCTGCCTTGGCCGCGCCGCTGTGGCACTGCACGGAGCGGCGCTGGACTCCCCGGCCGCAGGACACGGAGCACTGCGGGGAGGGACAGAACGTGAGTGGGGCTGCCCATCACACCCACAGCGGTAAGTTCTGGGGGTTCAGTCTCTGCTCTGGACTCCCCCCAGGACACAGAGCACTGCGGGGAGGGAGAGAAGGTGAGCGGGGCTGCCCATCGCACCCACCGCGGGTAAGTTTAGGGGGTTCAGTCTCTGCTCTGGGCTGCCTGCAGGACACAGAGCACTGCGGGAGGGGATAGAAGGTGAGTGGGGCAGCCCATCACACCCACCGCGGTAAATTCAGGGGATTCAGCATCTCTGCCCGGGACTCCTCCCGGCCGCAGGACACGGAGCACTGCGGGAACGAATAAAGGTGAGCGGGGCTGCCCATCACACCCACCGCGGTAAGTTTAGGGGGTTCAGCCTCTGCTCTGGGCTCCACCGCATCCATAGCGATGCTCTATCAAACCTCCAAGTGAGGCTTTTCGTTGTACAAAGGAAAAAAAAAAAAAAAAGTCAATCTGAAGCCAGTGGGAATATTTGCTGTTGGCTTCAGTGGGGTCAGGACTTCCTGGACAGGATTTTTATTGAAAAATCTGTTTTTATTGCAAAATAGCGGCAGTGCTAAACCACCCTGACATGCCAGAGGCGGCCGGGCTCAGAGTATTGCTCTGAGTATTGCTTCTCAGGCACTGGTTCAAAAAAGTAATAGCTCAAAATATATCAAATGCCACAAAGAGAGTGGGCTTTAATGAAAAGCAAACTTGGGCTGTATAGAAGGAAGTGTGTGGCTGTAAGGTGTGATAGAGCTGGGATTTCTTCCAGCATGCATCTAAACATGCACCAAGGCAGGGAATACAGTTAGTTTTTGAAAACAAATGTCTTTTTGAAATTAACTGCATTTCACATTTCCTTCATTACACTGTGGGCGCATTTCTCCCAACTTCAAGGCACAGCAACAAATGCCTGAATTTTTCTGTTCCTCAGACATCTTTAAATTATTATCTATACTGCAATACTGTTAAGAGCTTATTTTTTCTTTCACGCAACATTTCTTAATATTGTGACTGCACATTAATATGTTTAGGAGTACTTAATATTCCTCTGGAACAGATTCCTCCTGGCTAGACCTTAAAGTATTCTATACTTTGGAGTAAAGAGAAGAGTAAAGAGATTTTGCATTTATAGAAGAAGGTGCGTAAAAATTAAAGGTACGTATTAAAACCACTGTTGAATTAACAATTAATATTAGTTATTTATAGAAACTAATATTATTTATTAATATATCAGGAACTAAGATAATAAGTTCACAGACTGTTATTGCAACGCCCACTAAAAAAAGCAGGGAATTAAGTGGTGCCTAATGGGGAAGCAATTCCCTCTTCTGTACTCCTCCATAAAGCTCTTTGCTTTCCTATCCAAATGCCCCATAAAGCCAAGAGAACCAGAGAAGAGCTGACTGTGACTATTTGTCTGGCTTCAGATATTCATAAGAGGGTGGGAGTATTTTTGTGTAGCTTTTGAAAGCAGCAGTGAGATTTCTGTCACTGGTGATGCAAACGCTTCCCATATGCTGCTGCTTCCCTGGGATTAACAGTGCACTTTGTCCTACACATTCCATAGGGGACTCTTAATCTGCATAAAGGCACAAACTTGGAGAATATATACACCAGGATACCTACCATGCTCTAAGATATCTTTTGAATTGCATTTATCACCAACATAAAAAGCCCAGGTGTGGATAAAAGAGCACAAGTGACACTGTGGCTTTTTCATGGAGGGCTGCACTGTGTGTGACACCTGGGTTTGGGGACAGGATGGTCCCTGGGCTGTGTCAAAAGCTCTAGCTGATGCTCTGCCTGTGTTTTCAGACAGGGCTGGATTTCAGTCTGTAGCTGAAGTATGCAAATACCAGACAGCAGAATAAATATTGGTATTTTTGTTAAACGAAAGGTAAATGGCCATAATTGACACCACTTAGGAGACACAAGAACATTAAATCTCACATTTCAGTGCAGACATAAACACACTTAAAACCTGGAGAAAAAGCCTTATTAGAGATATATCAAAAATGCTTTGCTCCAGGGAAGTGGGCTCTTAACAATCTAGAAAAGAACTAACCACCCTCGGAATACAAAACATCTAACAAGAAAAAACCTAGGACTGGAGCATCAGCACAGCCAGTGTTCAACTGAGACTGATTTTTAACCATTCCTGTATTTTTTGATCTTCATTTTCCTAGTAATTCCTTTTCCAGAAGGCAACCCCCCCGCAACACCTAAAGGTATATTCAATGGGTCCTGTGCATATATAGTGACACAAGGATGCACTTTTATAGGAAAACCTGGCCTTATTTCTCATGCAGACTTTTGCTGGTTTATTCAGGATAAACACACAGCACCTCAGCTTTGGGATTAACTTTCTGAGACAATGAGACCTTCTGAAAGTTTGGGGTATTTTGGATAATATCTAAGTGGAAACTTATCATGGCTCTTATTTGCAGCGATAGCACTGGTGATAGGGAAAGTTACATGGAGTTTTCACATCCAGTTTATACCCTGATCTACTGTGTATTCAGAGCACCAAACTCATGTCTGTTTCATGCACTTAATGAGAAGTTCAGCGTCTAAATCCAGTTTGGCTCCAAGGCATTAAATCTCTGGCAAAGCCCTGAACGCCCTTACAAGGTACCCAGGGCCAGCACTCCCAACCTGTGACAGCCCCAACTCTTCACCTGTCACAGGTAAAAAAAAATGCTTCCAGCACCACTAAGGCTCAGAGATCCATGTCACAGCACTTCACAGGGCTTTAAAAAGCCCAGTTTGACATTGTAGCATAAGTGTTTCTCCCCCTTTACTTTTTCCCTAAGCAAGATGCTGGCTGGCTGAGCACATCCTGCATCAGGAACCTGGGCTGAGGAGCTACTCCTGGAAAAGCCTGTTCTTAGCTTTATCATTAGCATACAAATATTCCTTAATTGTCTGGTCATAAGAGATTACCTCAGACCATAAATCACCTCATTCTCCTATTAACTTGGGTTCCTTTCTCTAGTCGCATAAAATTAACATCCATGATTCAGTGGAAAGCTGGGAATTTTAAAGCACTTTTATCAATTAGTATTAGTGGATTTTAATGCAATTGACAGGCCATTACATTATTATGTTTACAATTATTAGCTGTAAAAAAATGGCTTTCAGGAGCAGTCACTTTAAATAAGGTGCAAATTGGATACCACAGACTGTCTAATGGCTTTGCATTTCATTTCAGTCTGGCTCCTGTATAAAATTGAGGTTTCAGTCCTGAAGGTAATAAAGGTAATAATATTGACTTAATTTCCAATATGGGAGCAGTACTGTGGATTTCAGAGGCTGGATGCTCCTATCCTCAGGTAAAGAACCCAGACCTCGGTAACTGAACCTCCATGGTGAATGAGCACTTAGTCCTTTACCCACATAATGGCAAATGCTCCTATTCTGTGAATCCAAAGATAAGCATTAAAAAAAAACAACCTAATACAAGTCTGAAAACAATCATAGTTCATTAATGGGTTTATTGTTCTTTTTATTAGTGAACATTAATCCACAGCATGCTGTCCCAGTCCTAACATTTGCATGTGTGCCTGTAGCAATGTTAATGGTTTGTCTTTCAGGGAACTCGAATACAGCAAGAATGGCTGTTTTGTACCTAAATTTGGAAGACAGAACTGCAAGGGAACACGATGTTTTACAAAGTTAACAGTTCATTTAATCTGGGGTTTTCAATAATTCCTCTGATTAGCACGCTAATGAGGTAGAGGGAAAAGCAAGGTTCAGAGTTAAAAATGTGATGCAGCAGATTCAAGGTGATGACAAAGACATTATTTTCAGGAAAACAAGGATGCAAGGTATGCTTTCAGCAAGCAATGCTTAATAACTCAAAATACTTTTTCATTTCTAGCAGCCTCTGCTCTATGCATCACTGTCTGACTTTTTAATGAGGGAAAATCAAGCAATGAGTTTATTTCTCAAAACTAAGGAAGATTTTACTTGATATATGATATTTAAATGATATTTAAAACATGAAGAAATAGATTCTCTTTAATATTATGTACTAATGATGTTTCCAGCAAAAACCTAAAATATACAAAAGGAATTTGCTTTCAGATAGACACTAAAAGGAAGCTGCCTAGTTTTCAGCTGGTACAAATCTGCACTGCTCCACTGCTGTCCATGAAGCTACACTGTTTTACACCAGGATCTGGCCCAGAACCTTTAGCCCTGAATAATTCATGATGACAGAAGTGATTGGAAAACCAGGCTCTAACCAATTTGATGGAGGAAAAATACCAAAAGGTGCAAAAGGGTACACAACATGTCTCACCTGGCCCCAATCTCCTGCTTTCCACTTCGGACATCTGCCCCCTCTGCATTTCTTTAGCACGTTGGGCTTAGCAAGGTGTTTACAATTCTCTTCTTCTACATGCCTCCCTTCCTTTGACAAACAGTACACACTGCGGTGCTTTTGGCCCCTTCCACAGGAGACAGAACACTGTAAATATAAAGTAACAACAGATCAGCTTTCATACTCATACAGGGGCCATGGCTACCCAGGGCATTTTCTTTTAGCTGGACCAAAAAGCACCTCCCCAGGTTCCCTGGCAAGCTACACAAAGCTTGAGGCAAGTGCAGACACTTAATATCGTGTGATATTCTTGGTCAAAGCCCCAAAAAATGCCAGTATCAAAATAGAGAAAACAGCTGACATTCAGCAGGGATAACAGGCTGGATTCCTGGCATTGCTCCAGTCGTTTCAAAGGAGCAGAGTCATCTTACAGGGATCAAGGCAGGAGCCCTCAGTATCTGCTTAGAAGAACTTGAAAAGAACCATTTCCATTTACCTTGGTACAAAGGGATGTCAAATATTGGTAAATCAGGAGGGTAAAGTGGGCTCTGCACATTCAGAGAGGGAAATAACTGCACAGAGGACAAGGCAGAAAAGTGCAGCATTTCCTGTCCTTGGTACAAAAGCTCGTGTTTGTTTTATCAGTGTAGTCTGACTTTTCTTTTTTTCTTCACTAAACAGACTGAAACCAGGACATGTTCATCCTTAAGATTTATGCATTTTGAAAACAACTCAGAAGGTGGCAAGAAGGCAAAGCCTGGAGAATCAAAGCAAAAAGCAAACCAGCAGGTATGTTAGCTGCAAGCTTTGTAGTGAAGCAACTAATTTCAACCTCCCTCTGCAGGTTCACTGAACTTTTTCAAATGTGACCACTTCTGGCATGCAAACCCCAAGCAACTTCACTTTGATTTCAGATTAGTCTCCTCTAAAGATTTAGCAATCAAAGGGGTCTGGAATCACGACACGAATTTAATATGACAGTTTCATGTAGAACAAGCCTCTTACTCAGCATGATGCACCCAGAGACTCAGCTTCCATTTCTTCATTATGTGCTACGTCATAAGCATACTGGTTTAATCCTTGAGGGCAAACACACTGTTTTAACCATCTCCCCATATAAAATGTTCTGCTTTCTTTTCAGAATGGAGGAAGCATGCAGAAAAATGAGGCTTCGACCTTCATTTTGGAGTCACTCCATCAGTATATTTCCCAAGAAATATGTTACAGCTCAGGCTCTTCCCAGCCTTTAAATACATTTGAAACCTAAAAAAATTATGTATATAGCAGCTCTGGAAGGATCCACTAGAATAGAATTTGGCATATACATTGACACCTGTGAATATTTCATATTACAGCCCCACTTACAGCTCATTCAGCCCACAAACAATCAGCGAGAGAGCAGTTTCCAAATGGAAAAGTTCAGAGCAATGTGGGGAGAAATGGATGTAGCTCCTAAAACCAGACATTGATGCTTAAAAGCTTGTATAAACGATGCCCTGAGAAAGGTTGTTTTCCTGCTGCAAGAATTTTACAGATTGACAAAAGATCACTGAGGTCCCGTTGATCAACAGGTTTAAGAGCCAGTAATGATGCTCCTCTGAGAGGCTGAGCAGGGATAGCTGCCTCTGAGATTTTTTGAGCCCAGATCCTATTTGAAGATAGGCCAAAAAACCCAACAAGCAACATCCAACCTTGCACTGAAAAACAGAAGAAATGCTGTCCCTTGCAATAAAATAAAACTTCCAGGAGTTACCCAGATCCATAAACTTCACTTTTTTTTCTTTAGCATCAACAGAAGAAAGATCAAGCTAATATTACCCTATTTTTATAAGCCTTCAAATTTCATCTGAAGTTAATTTTTTCATTCTCTCTACTTCTCTCCCCAGGCAATGAAAGTCAGCAGCAAGACAGAAATGTCACATCCTACAAAATCCAGTTCTAAACTTCTAATATTTTCATCCATATACTGTCTTTGGACTAAACACCAACACTGATGCTTAAACAAAAATTCAAGTGCTCCTTGGTAAACAGCCTTCATGCAGATTATGCCATTTTACTTTGACAACCTAAGTTAAAGAGTAAATTTACAGCATTGATCAGGACTCTCTCACATCCTATCCTGAGCTGGTACAGTCCAGAGCATTCCTAAATTAAAAAATACATGGGATCCCACTACTTATCCTAAAGTAAGACTAACCACACTGTGCAACAATGCAACCACCTTTCTAGGGACCTGAAGCTGGTTGATAAATACTTGATCTCATGAACAATTTGGTACTAGTTATTTCCAAAATTATAACTCCCCTTCTACAAAATGCTTAACTTTGGTGTGGAGCCTGATTCTGACATTTATCTTGTGATGCCATGATCAAACAAGTCTGCGTGCAAACCTCGGTGCACTCAGAGGTTGAGGCATAATTTACTTAATTTTGTTAATACTTAAATGTAATTCCCAAGATGCTGGAATTAATCATTTCTATGTCTGCCTTTAATATAAATCAATTTTAGGCAGCTGTACATTTTCAGATCTAAACCACCCGTTTGCTTTCATGCACATTTGAGTTATGATCTCATTTGCACTGACAGAAAAGAAAGGTTGAATAATCTAATTTAACCAAGTATCAGAGACTGAAAATTCCTTTGCAAAGAGTCTACTTAATAGCTGCCATCTAATTCATCTCAGGTATTCAACTTTTATCTGGCACATAAATTTTAAGCATATGTGAGCCACATGCAAAGCGTAAGTTAATAGTGGGCTGCATCTCAACACCATGTGAGTCCAGGAACTGCTATACCCAAATAGAACTGCTACCACCATCAGCCTCACCATTTATTTTGGACCCTGGAGAAACTTTGCATTTCACTAACAGGATTCTTCGTGGCTGCAAATGCTGCCTGCTTATGGTACCTACCATTAACAGTACCACAATGAGGTAAGCTTTGACTTTGCCTTCCTCAAAACATTAGGCAAAATTGCTGTCTTCACATTTATCTTTTCCTTGACTTCTTTCCTACACCCTCCACAGAAAATGCTTCCAAGTACTGGGGGCAGATGGTGTCTCTCTCTCTGGAATAACAGCTTCACCTTATCTAAGGCTCTCTGAGTCAACAGAAAAGCCTCCACCGGTTTTAAGCAACTCTGAGCCAGCCCTAAGGTGTAGCCAGGTATTGTACGGAATTTTTTCACTAGCCAGCTTCCTAGAGTCAAGGATCACATGCACTTGGACGTGCCTGTGGTCAACTTGCCTCTACCACCAGTTAAGTGTGGGAAAAAGTTGCTTTTAAAAGGCTGTTTACAGCCAGTGATTGAGGCACAACAACAAATAGCACCCCTGGATGAACCTGGGAGGACAGCCAGGCATGGAGGAGGGTGTGAAAACAACAAATTGTGATGTTTCTATAAAAAAAGCAACAAAAAGTCTGCGGTGCATTTAATAATAGAGAAACAGTATTTCGAAAAATCAGCTATAGCCATCACTCTAAAACTCTAGCAAACCTTCCCCTTGTAATCATCTTTATTATCTCCTACACCCACCACAGTCGCACCTGGCATTCTACATGGAGAACAAAAACAAAAGGACTTTCCTGAGAGCATTAGGATCAAAGCACTTAGCACAGATTTAAGGGCTTTATGTTTATTGCATGATTAGTGTTGTTCACATGCCAAGAACTGGAGATTGGCATGCTGCTGATATTTTCAAATAAATATACTGCCTAGTTTAAATAAATGCAAGGAAAAAAGTTTAAATAAATACAGCAGAAATATTTCCATATTAACTGTTTCCATAAAGGTCAGAACATGATGCTAAACATCGCCTGCAATGACTTGCTCTGCTCTGATTATGTTTTTGTTTCCACAAAAAATTTGTTTTCTCTTTCAGAGTATAGGAGATGATAATTTTGTTTTATCAAGTGTGTGCAAATTGCTTTAAAATAACTCTTTCTGCATCTCCTGATCTCATCGTTTGGAAGATGAGGTACATCTTGTTCATTAAGATCTACCTAAAATAGAAAGGCTGCCACTTGATGCACAGGGCTGGCAGCATGAAAAAAAAAAACAAAAACAAAAAAAACCAAACCAAAACAAAACAACAGAATATGTTCAAAATCTCTTAAAAATTTGTAAAAATTTTCTGGGAGTGGTGTCAGTCCAGCACCAAGAGGACTTAAGAGCCCTGGGCACAAAGAACAAATCTCGGCAAGAAGAAAAAGGCACCACAGGGCAGTCAAGAAGAAATGGGATGACTGCTCCTTGTAAATTTTGTGCATTGAAGGGGCAGTTCCACAAAGGGCAGAAGGGCATATCCCAAGCAAGAACCTGGGAACACTCTCCCCCAGAAGTGAAAAGTTGCAGAAAATGCTGTCAGACCGCTTCTCAGACCCACCGTGCATCAGCCAACGATTTGGGAGGTATTTAAGACAATGAATGCAAGCTGTGGTGTTCACCAAGTGAACTCCCAAAGATAGGTATGCTCCCATAGCTCAGCAAGGGCAGGGCTGGGAAGGATTAGACTAAAAATGACTTTATCAGATTCTGCCAGGAGCAACTTTCTGGAGGAAATTAAAACAATCCTTGTAGATTTAGACTTCCCCACATTAAGGATTTAATGGAAAGTCAGCAGCTGTAAGTAAGCCCTGGTTCATCCTTTCCAACAATCGGAGACAAAATGTGTCAGATGAAATAAAGCAGAAAAGCAACAGAGCCCTCCAATGCTTTACACCCGTTTTCCAAGAGGGCTGTGTTCCTGGATGCCAGCAAACTCCAACTACAAGCAAACCCAACAATGTACCCTCACAGGTACCTTTCAGCAGCCTATTAGTCTCTATCACCTTTTTTACTACCACTAACACTGCTGCTGTCAGATACTGAAACCATATCTCAGTGACTTCTGTACCTCTGAAATCTCTTGAGCACAAAGGACATCAACAGACACATCACCAAGGAAAGCCTGGATCCTTTCTCACCAGCTGAACCTTTACCAGGAATCTTAAAATGCTGGAACCTTCGTGTGCTGTACAGCAACAGCACAGTGTGGCATTCAAACCAATTTAGCTTCACAACAGCAAGGTATTTCAGCAGGTAATTCCTTTGGCTTCAGCGAGACAGGCTGAAAGCAAGGCTGCAGCACTTCAGGAGGTGTTTAGGAAATATTTATTACTGCTCTGAAGCTCTGCTTTTCTCCCACCCATGTGTTTTAGCATGGTCTTGTGCCCATCTGCATTGGCATGCTGAGAAATCCATAAAATTGGGTGGGGGTACATGCAGGGCAGGAGTCACCCAGGTTGGCCTTCCTTTCCCAACAAACTAAGGAGCCATGACTTAAGGCACATGGGTGCTGAATGTGTATGTTCATGGTGATTTTAGCTGGTGCATGGCCAGAAAATACATCTGATTCTTGTACACTGAAAAGGGAAGAGGGGTCTCTACATCCAAGGGAGGGCAAATGGACCAGGGACCTGAACAAAACCCACCAAAGCACTGCACTGCAGTTTTGAAAGAGGCTTTAGAAATGTTTAATCCAAATTGACTCCTCAATGGGGTGATTGAAAAAACAGGCATGAGCATTAAGGATTTTGGAATGTATATAGTCTGAATGTGTTTGTGAGCACTGTCCAGAGCCCCCGTGGAATTGTTCTGAGGAGCCCTCTTAGAGCTGGAGGACAGCCCCTCATCTGAAAAAGAGCAGGCTTTGCCCCAAGGAGTCCTCATTGCCTCGGGCATAGGCAAGAAGGAATTTCCATGCTGGCCTGCCCTCTCTGCAGATCCCACAGGGTCCCCATCCTCCAGAGGCTCAGATCTTGGCTTGGAGCAGAGGCACAGTAATTCCCAAGTTATTACTGCAAAAGGGAGAAATGAAACAATCCACTAAATCTCCATCTTCCCACCACCAAACTCAGCTGCAGGGACTGGTGAGTAGCCTCAGACGATGTGGCCTCAAAAAAAAAAAAAAAAAACAAACCTGAAAAAAAGGAGGAAAATTTCTCAGAGAAAAGGATCCAATTTGATGTGTTGCTGCAGGGTAAGAAAGAGCTGGTGTGTCTGGAGCCCATTGCTCCAGCACAAATTTCCCAGAGGAAAGGATACTCTTGGGTTCTTTAACTCCTGCAAGATTTAAGGCCCTGAGTGCTAAAGTCAATACAATAATTTCCCCAGGCTGGGAAACCTCACAAGATACATGGGAAGGAAGAGGTAACTGCAGCAGGAGAAGCCATGCATCTCCTCTTCTGCAGCATCCAGCTAGTAAGGAGCACCTTCTACCCCTCTTTTCCCTGCCCTGTTGTTACACCACAAAAGACTTCACCAGGCACAGAAAATAGCAGGGATGTGAGCACACAGAGCTCTCCTAAAAGCTGTGTCCCTGCCCTACTCCTCTCTATTTACCTTGAACAACAAGCAAACAAAAGCCCCATAGAGCCACTGCTCTATGGTCTAGGTCTCTCCAGGGAGGGAAGCATTAGATGGCATTTCCTCAAATTAAGAGGAGATGTGTGAGCTACCGAGGGACACCAATACAGTGGGATGTGGAAGGTACTGATGAAGCCTATTTTCCATGCTGTGGCACTTTTAGAAGAGTACCAATTGAAGCAGCAAGGTGCCTCAGCTAACTGACACTTCATATTTTTAGTGAACAGTGGTACTACAATGCCATTTAGATATTCTCTTCCAGAACAGTATTTCTCTGTGTTGGATGGAGTAAAACACAAAGTAAAGAGCTCTCCAAGAAATTTCACAGGTGTGCATCACACTGGGGGGTTGTAAGAGCACTGGGCTGCTGCTTGCTCCCCCATTTTATAAGGAAGAATCTTTGGCTGGGGATAAATATTGTCAACCTGCACATGGTCTTGGGCATCAGACAGATTTTCATCCATGCTGCTGGCTCACACACCTCCCCTGTGAGCTAGTAAAATTAAAATATGAATAGAGCTTTAAGTGCCTTTGGAACAGGACTGACTGCACTATTTTTTCTTAATAAATGCACAAACCAGTCACTGGGAAAGTTAGAAGCATAGAAAATCTCTTTGTGCTTAGTGTCCCTCATTGTTACACCCTTGTTTCTAAACCCCTAGGATCTGAGCAACAGCAATGATTGCAGTGTGGAGTATACAGTGTGACTGGAAAATGGGCAAAACTGCAGGCAGACTTCCCAAAACCCAGCTCAGGGATCTGCCCGAAGATACTGCATTTCATAACTCATTCCTGGAAGTGTGTTACTGCTTCAATGGGTCCCTCGCAGTCTAATGCATTCCCGTACTCGGAGCCAGTGCTTTGGGAGACAAACATTCCCAGCTATTGCCCTTTTATTTATTGCTTTATTTGTCCTGTGTGGGGATGTGCAGATGTGCAAGAGATCTGCAGCCAGGGATGGGCCACCCATAATACAAGGACTGTAGTCAGTCATCACTGAACAGCAGCCTCACCACTTCTTGTTTGAGTTTAGGCCTAGAAAATGACCATTTCATTGAGAAAAAGTGTAAGAGAGGAGGTGTAAAAAGACAACCACAGAGGCATGCCAAATGCAGCCAAACAGCCACTGCACTATGGGAGGGAGGAGACTGCTCTGAGTGGGAAAGTGCACTGAGGAACTTGAGAAGATGCACTGTCTGAGAGCAAAGGGATAAGAAGAGTTTAAAGACACCTGAAAATAACCTTTGTGAGTCTACCCACTGGTCCAGCTCCTGTCTGTCCTGAGAGTGGCAGCAGGAGAGGTTGTTGAAGAACAGCAGATGAGATTCTCTGCAGCTCCCTTCCCTGGTACTTCCCCTGCATTTAGTCACTGAATCAGGGAGGTCAGAAGGGACATTGCTGACCAGTCCTTTTACTTCTCCATCAGACTAAAAAGGTCATGAGGGGTGCAAAGACCAATGGGGGCCTGCAAGGGGGAGAGGGGATTGCAACAGCTGAGCTTTAAGTTGCAGGAAATCAGTCCTGTGAGGAGTTGATTCAGGAATCACTAAGGTGCTGGCTCTGTTAAGCACAGTGCCCCAGGGTGGTCCCTCACTGCAGAGTGTAGCTGATGGGCTCCCCATGGTTGGCTTCTTGCTAATGGAGCATCAACACCAGGAAAGAGGAGACAGAGAAATGACAACAAAAGTATACCTATATAGTTCTCCTTTAGGAAGCAGAAACAGAAGGAGCAATGAAAGATGGCAGTAATAGCCAAAAAAATGGAAAGGAAAACAAAAATTGGAGATTTTAGGGTGAAAAGCGATGAAAAAAAAGATGTTCCTCTAGTGGTCAGCTGGGTACCAATGGCTTTGCCCACCTAGGATTGACTTGGAGCCACCAGCTGTGGGCACTGAGGTGAGGAGAGAGATGCATGAGCATCCATCACCACTGCCTCAGAAGAGCAACAGGCTCAAACTCCTCAAACAAAACCCCAACAGCAGTTCAGCAATGCTGATGTCACAGCAAATTCATTTTCTGCAGAGGAGAAGAAGGGAACAGCAGCATTATATATACTTGCAACCAAATCTGTCCCTGGTTATCACTTCTGCCTTAGCAAGACTTGACATCCTGCCTGCTATGAACATTATCAGAACAATGATACAGAGAATATTGCTGTTGAGCAGCCTATTTTCAGCCAGCTGCATGGGGAAGGCATTTTGCAAACAACATGTTGGGGCTTTGACAGAATTAAATACAAATAACCCAAAGTTTCCACTGACACCAACTTTAAGATTAAAATACTGGAGTGCCAGCTGTTTAACACAGATGTTGGCCAGGCAGTTCTTCCACTTCCCACCCAGTTCAGAGCCCCTTTGCTGCTCTGTCCCTGTGTGCAGCCAAAGAGCCCTGCAAAGCCACCAATGCCACCAGCTTCCTGCCCAGAGAAACCAATGCTGTTCTAGCCCAAACCTGAACTCACATCCACAATAACAGAATTTGGAACTTAGCCAGTAATGTTCTAATTACTTGGCAGTAAGATTCTGATTCTTCATTAGAGCAAAAGGCTCTCAAAGACTCTGATACCAGCACCTCTGCCTATAGGATACAGAGCTGGGAAGTACTGAGAGCTACACAACCACTGCACCAGCAGCTTGAACTTTAGACACCCAAGACTGGCAAGTACTTGGCAAAGCAGACTAATTTTAAAATTGTAGTAATTTTTTTGGATAAGAACCCAAACAAATCCCAAATAAATCTAAACCTCACCCACCCATTTTCCAGAGTTCAAAGTCAAATGATCACTGCCCTCTGCAGTGAAGCCTAAATCACTCATTCAAAATCAGGGTGAATCAGGGTGCTGTGAGATATAATTGTTTTGCCTTATCTGTGACCATTTCCTAACTCGGAAAGAATGAGAAGCCCACAACAAGTTAATTCAGCATTATTCATAAATTGTATCAGGATACAGTTGGATATTAAGGCAAACTCAAAATATCAGAGATTATTGCATGGAACAAATCTGCTCCAAGACAGGTGCTTTAAGGGAGGTTAAGCATACATTTTACATATGTGGGATATATATGGGTATATTTATTAAAACCAAACCTTGGGTTTTAAGTGAAGTAATGGGTAATTCTCATTGTGAACATCTCCCTCTTTCTAGAGAACATGGCAAGATTTCCTCTCAGGATTCAAGAGTGTGTATGGAGATCTGCATTCATACCATAAAGCATTCAGAGGGGAAAAAACACTCTCTGTATTCTGGTGACAGTCAGTGCACATTTTCTAAAACATGGTTTTAATAAGAAAGTCAGGTCTATGACATGATGTACAGTTCTGCAATGGGTAAATACATGTTCTTAAGTAAGCAAGGGAATAAAAGTGTCACCTCCTTTTAGTCCTCTTTGAACATACATTATATAATGACAAGACATCTCGCCAGTCTCTTGTTGTAAAATTATAATTTACACATACAATCTGTTTATCCATTTAATTATCTCTTCCAAACCTGGATTTAACCAGCCAGATAAAGATCACTTGTTTACTGTATAAAATCCCAGTGGAATTTTGCCTGAGGACTGCGGGGTGGATGCTTCGGACTCTCTCTGCTTTAATTTGTATGTATTTTATAGTACTAATTTCACTGAAACTTGAGTAATGCTAAACCAATCAGATGATTGCAAGAAATTAGTTATCCAAACTTTGTAATTCATACATTTTAACTGTGTTCATTTAATCATCGAGAATGACAATTTTTTTTGGAGAACAAAGCAAGTGAAAGGAAAGCCAGATAAAAGATGGAACATTGCAGAACCATTTCAGAAAATTCAGCAAAAGTTACCAAAACTAAGTAAATTATCTGAATTTAGCAAAAGATTCAAGAAATCATCATACAAATTCATTTATGATTACATTCTACTTGTCTTTAATTTTCACTTTTCAACATTAACATTAAACATTGTAAATGTATGCAAAATTTATATAAAATTAAATTACAGTATTGGAAAAATAAATACGCTTTTACATAAATACATACTGCTGAGAAGTTTCAGCTAATACTATACTCTTGTTTCAAAAGTGACCAAAAAAATATGGTAGTGACACTCCATCCCAGTGGATGAAGTATGTACAGCTAAAGAATGATGTTTGCAACCGATGACAGAGCTAAACAAATCCAGGTGATACCACACTAAAGGAGAAAAATTTGGCCGTTACTACCTACAGTAGTAGCACGAGGTAGACATACACGTGGAATGTTCTGCTGGAGGGACAAGAAGCCCTGGGGACCCCATAGATACTTCTCAGTCTTCAAACAGCTCTGGGTCCTCTATGTCAGGGCCCAAGGACACCTTGGTAAATGAGACTGGACAATCAAATCAGTTCCTGGCAATGATGGGGGCTCAGTCCTGCAGCCCCTTCCCCAGGGCTGTGACCCTGCGCCAGCTGGGAGGAGACACTGCAAGGCAGGACAGGGTGTCCCTGCCTTCTACCTGTCTGCCACATGTCCCATCTGCTCCCAGGAGAGCAAGGACAACCCACTGAGACTAACACAACACAGTGGAGCCAGTGGAACTTCTCCTAGGTGAAAAGAAAACAATTAGACTAGAGGACTGCACCATGTGTTTCCAACACTGAGAAGCACATGCAGCCCTGGAACCTGAACCTGCTCCTGAACAGCCATGAAAAGGCTCAGTGACACCAGAATGAAACACAACTCTGTCCAGACCTTTGGCTCTTGCAAATGGTCCAGCACAGGTAAACCAAGGGTTGGCAGCACCTCCCAGCTGGCAAATCCTGCGGGGCAGCCAGCACATGCATCGCTTCCTCTGCTTACCTCACCTCGCTCATCCTTAATACCAGCCAGGTTGGTGGACAGGGGGTACATTAGCACCTCAAATGAAATATTTCATAGCACTGTCTCTTGTACTGGTGAAGCACCGGATATGCACTAGTTCAGCTATTGCAGAACTCACTGAGGTATGATAAAAATATTGAAGAGTGTTACTGAAGGCATCTGTGTTACTGAAAGCACCCACAGAAGGAGAGCAGGTTTTGGCAAGATGACTTTCTAAACTATGACAATTAAGGAAGTCCAATACATTAAAAAACAGGCCTCTTTTTTCTTTTCCTATAAAGTGCTTTTGAATCAGATTTTTTTTTTTTTAAAGTCTTCAAATGCTTTTATAACAAAATACACAATAAAGGCCGACATCTGTTTGAAGGCCACTCTAAAATGGAGGTTCACTGAACTATGTAGGTCTGTGTGTGGGCAGGTAGGGACATGCACACACATCTATATACACTTATATATGCCTGGGAATTAATGCCATTTAGCACATTCTCCCCACTTATCTTGCTTTTGGCAGAGAACAGGCAACTGCTAAACCAGTAGGTGCCCAGTGCAGTATTAGCATTAAAGAGAAGAACAATTTAACTTCAATGGAAATGTAGCACTTAAATCCCAGGTTTAAATCCATATGCAAAAACTTAGTCAGAACCAAGATTCACAATGTACAGCACTTGCACAGTGTAATAAAATGGACAAAGGTGGCTACTTAGCAGAAAGTGCCTTTTAAATTAAAGGACTCAAGCGCCCCTAATGTAAGCCCTTCCTGAACAGGTGTTATTCTGAATATATTGTAAATAATCCTCTGTAAGTGCAGTTTTAAGACATGAAGCATTAGCACCTTGGTTTGAAGCAAATTAAATGCTGTTAGGGGATATCTACAAAACAGTTCACAAAGAGAAATAGTTTATGGTCGTACCGAGCTCCAAGGACCGGCACTCCAGGCAGCATCTCTAGGACAGTCCTGCACATTGCACTGCTCTCTGTCTGGTGGCTTGTCAAGGATTTCGCAGCTCAGATCTGTAAACCTTTCTCCATTAGGGCGCTGGCACACCACCAGCCGTGTTCTTGTGCCTCCTCCACATGGCTTAGTGCACTGCAAGTCAGCAGAGGACAGAGCAATCACCGTTGGCAGAGCAAAAATACTGCTCACTTGCTGCCCAAAGCACTAGCACCTCCAAAAACCAGTGGTAGTTTCTGTTCCCAACTAACCCACTCCAGCCAAATCCCCCTTGTGAGCCTCAGATGGACATTCAGCTGCTCTTCCCCTAAAGCTGTTCAGGCTGCTCCACCATGATATTGCCCGACTTAATGTGACAGTGGAGGTTTACATCTCCAATTGCTCATCTCAGATTAATTTTCAAAAGGAAGCAGTGATTCAATTAAAATAAAAAGGGCCTTCAGTTAAACTAGGCATCTCTTAAAAAGTCTTCATTTTTGTAAAAATTACTTTTGCCTGGGAAGAAAGTTTTCCCATGACAAATGGAAACGAGAACACCACCCAGCAACTGCTTGGGTTCACTCATTTGTCAGAAGCTGCCCTTCAAGTTCCAATCTTTCTAATAAATGTCACCACAATACCCCTCTCTTCTCTCATTTTTCAGCCACCTGCCAATGAAAGTCATGCCCTGGGCAGGGAACCCAGATGGATGGTGCACTCACCTCTCCCCAGTTGCCATAGACCCACTGAGGGCAGGGGCCAGATTCGCACGATCTCTGCTCCATGGGTTTGCTTTTCTCATCGCAGTTATTTGCAGTGTATCCGTTTTCATCCTGGCACACCACGACCCGCCGCTGGAACCCCCCTGCACACGTGCTAGAGCACTGCAAGACACAATTGCCCACGGCTTCATTGAGTCCAGGAATAAGTTTGCATGCCCAGCTCCTTCCCAGTGCCTTGTGGTGGGAAGGCACTGCTGGAAGGTTCATACAGCTAACTCAGGCATTACTAAACTTCCAAACCCAGCTATTGCTACTTGCAGTGCCATAACTTAGGTGCTGACTAAGCAAAGAAAGTAAATGCCAGCCTAGTTTTAAGGAGGTGAATAATCCCTGCTGCAGTGTTTGACATCCCATTTGTGCTTAATTCCCTTTAGAGACTTCCATGATAAAGCATCGCATACTGTATGCAATGAGAGGAGCAGGCAACGAGACTCTGCTGTGCTTTAGCAACAACTCTGCACAGCTGTAAATGTCTCAGGAAACAGCCAAGAAACAGAGGCTGGCCTTTGCCTCATGGAAAATGATGCTGTCAGCTTTCTGCCTGCACTACCTTGGAGATATGAGGTACGAGAGGCTGACAAGTAACGCCTGAGCCCTTCTGCAACACCTGCTTGTGTGAGCAGAGAGCAGACAGTGGGGAGAAAGGTACCTCTGTCTTTTCCCTTTGTGCTGACTTTAAGCAAAGACTGGATCAGCTCAGGAAAGAAACAAACCCCAACAAAACCCAGGAATAAGAGAATCAGGGCACTTACAGCACCCCAGGGGCCGATCCTCCACTGATTGCCTCCTGGTATATGAGCACGGTTTCGGTTCGGGCTGCCCCCTGGGTGCGGTTTGAGGCGATGATCCGGATAGAGGAAAGGGGAGATGGGCCTGCCGTAGTCATGGCTGTTTGGATGACAAGGGGACATGGAGCAGTCTTGCTCGGTGGCAGGGAGGTCGTCTGGGTCACACTCGCTCCTATCCACCAGCTGGTCACTGTAATTGATGCAGATCACTTGTCGCGTTGCCTTACCTTGACCACAGGTCACTGAGCACTGCGTTACAGTGGGAAAAGGAGACACAGTCACATTTTCAATTCTGAAAACCAGCTGTTACTAATAACGAACAGCAGAAAAACCAAATAACCTCACTTATAAAAGGGCAAGTGCAACAGATTAACAAAGCACATCTCCAGCAATGAGGTCTCTTGCAAGAGACAGCGTGATGCTTACAGAGCTCCACTCCAAGGCTTTCCACTGCCCGCAGGGTGTCACGGTGCACATTTCTGTGGCTGATGGCTTTGGAAGGTGGAAACAAGCTGACTCATCGGCCACAGAGCCCTGGTCATCCCGGCAGCTGACGTATCTCATCCGGGTTCCCTTCCCACATGTTGCAGAGCACTAGGGAAGAGCAAAGAGCACTCCACTAGGAAGTTGCCTGACATACATTGCAAGGACTTTGTAATGAAAAGTTGGGCACATGCACTTAAAAATATCACATTGTCTACTATAAAATAATCCTGAAAGTATTATGATGTGTGCTTACCGGTGTCCAGGATCCAAATCTCCACTGTGTCCTGTGAGTGCCTGATATGGTTCTCTTGGCTTCGGGACTATTTGGATGGGATGGACATACAGCTACTTCACAGTCCTGTACAAGAAATACATGGGGGAAGAGCAGGAAATAAAGAATTTGCAGATGTTTTGATTAAACTATCTCCTCTTCAATGTAATTATGAAGAACACGCAACATCTTGAAACTCTGACTTGCACATGCTGTACAGGCAGGCTTCCTCCCTGCATCCTCTGGGTGAATCAGCAAAACTTGGGATCAATATCCTGGGGCCTTCATATGCAATACCCTATGTGGACTTTTGACTTATTAGGAACTCTACAATAGGGATTCCCCACAACCATGTGCCATCTCCATGCATTAAAACCAGATGTTTTTGAGGCAAAAGATGAAAGTTCATTAAGGGTTCTGGCATGAACACACATCTGCAAAACAGCAACTTTATCTCCCTTCAAAGCTCCTTTCCTTCAGCGTGAGACCTGCAGCCCACACAATAAAGGTTATGCTGCTGATTGCAGCCCTTTGATTCCCTGCAGCCCACCAGACCACCTATATCCATGTGCTGATCTCCACCACACACCAAGCAATGCGAGGTTTTGGGGACAGATATGTCATTCTGCTCAGACTTCCTATGGAGCCTCACAGGAGGGCTCTGGTCCTGCCTGGACTTCCTGGGAGGTCTGGTGCCAGAAACTATCAACATCCCTGACTTTACTCCATTGAGTAGTCCTTGCCAAAAAGGAAATTAATAGTGATTGTCCCTATGAGAGAGAGAGCAGTTTCTGATAAATGGCAAACCCAATTTCCATTCTGCTGTGATTTCACTTATGCTGCAGGCACACATGCCAAATGATGGCTGATGACAGGTGGGTTTGTTACCCCTTGACTGAAGTGCAACTGGTCTCCATACGTGGGAAAAGCAGCTCCTTCCCAAATGTTGTGGCCTTAGTTAAACTCTGTGAGTTCATGCAAGACTGAAGCTGCACAGGGCATGAGCACTACAACTCTCCTAGATGACAGATAGATGGTAATGTCCTGTTTTATTCAGCTCCTACAGACATCTTGGACATATCCTCTGCTTCAAATGGGAATTTACATGTTTGCTTCCAAGTACACAGTATGGAAAGCCTCTTTAGCAAATTTGCAAAAGGTCTACAACATTTCCTAATTTATCTGGCTAGGAAGGACGTGTCTGGCACTGTAGCTGTCACAAACATTATATTGTCACATCCAGCAGACAAGAAATTACAGCCTCTCACCATGATTTGTGGTGAGGGGCAACACCAACAGTCCTGCTGCCACATAAGCCCAGACTGCAGCCAGGCGTTCTTGACTCCATGCAAGCCAAAGGAAATGTCTGCTGTGTCAGGACCTGAATCTCTGAGGCCAGTAAATACTGTCTAAACCTTGCGGTCTCTTGTTATCCCATATTCATCCACTGCAGCTTCTTTAGCTCATGAGCTCTTAAGAGTCCAGCTTCAGTGCTGCATCTGAACACACCTTCACATCCCATTGTATGACTAGAGCTCCATGGATATAAACCATGAGCAAAGGTAATTAATCTTCACCCACAGAGTCTTGATGCACTCATAGGTTGTCTGTTGCTTTGGTGCTTCAGAGTGTAAAGTGAACCACGTGGAGAGGATCTGGATGGCAATTCCCTGAACACAGTTTATCTGTCCCATTTCTACCAAAGCAGGGTGCTGTGCTGCATCTTTCCAAGAACCATGAGCAGCCCAAGGTACTGCTCTGCAGGGCTGGCATTCAGGGCATGGCTGTGCTGCAGCAAGATGTCCCCTGAACCTGTAGCCTGGACGCCTCTATACACACACTGGGAAAAGATGGAGACAAGACAGCAGGATTTACCTGGGTATCTGTAGGCCTGGTTGCAGCGTTACACTCATTATCATCCACCACTGACACATAGGTGCCCACAACACACTTCACTGCTCTCATCTGGTAGCCTTGGCCACAAGTCACAGTGCACTGGGAGAAGATAGATGGAGAAAAGAGCACTAGGTCTGAGTAGGTGCTTTGGTTAGAAAGTATTAATTAGCCCAGCCTCTGTTTAGGCACGTAGCAAGAGCAGCAAAAATAAAAGATGCTTTCCCTTCTGGTTTCTCTCCAGTTCATGCATTTCAGCTTTAAATTAGGTCAAAGTTTTAACTCGCTGCAGCCACCAGTGCCTTGCACGCTTCACTTGCTTCTTTGGGAAGGAAGGTGTGAGCACTGAAATGATTTACTTTGCTGCACACATTAGAATCAGAGTCTGGTAGAACCTGCAAGATATCCTTCTTTAAAACTGGTTGTTCAGCCCCATGGTAGCATGAGCAGCTAATGAGTAATTTTACTGATGGGAAATATGTCTGACTGGGACAACTGGTCTGGGTTTGTTGCTGTTTTTTAAGTCAAGAGCTAACAGCTTTGTGAAAAAGCAGGTGCCAGAACACTCTGGGAGGAATAAGTAACTTGTATTTAAACAGAAAAAAAACCCCTCACTAACCTAGAAACTGGAAAACATTAAAGCAACAAAAGTTATTCAATGTGAACAGCTTTTCTGTGAAAATTAGGCCATGCATTTATGTGCCTAAATATGGATTTAGGAGCGTAACCTTGGTAACCCTTTTTTTTGAAAATCACGGCCAATTTAGTATGACAGAGATTAAATTTAGCACAAAGAGCAGGTACTGTTATTGCTGCCTATCCACTGAACCCAAGCAAACAGAGGGCTGCTTTGGTGTGCAAATCAATTAACACAGTTATGCTGCTGAATTTGGATGAAAGGGCAGCGCCCGGCCCCAGCCACCCTCATCCAGGTCCCCCCAGGCAGGAGCCCTGAGGGGCTGTGTGGTACCTGGCCCCAAGGTCCCACTTGCCACGAGGCACACTCCTGCTGCTGGCACATCTGCACCGACTCTGGCTTCGTCTTGGGGTCGCAAAACCTGTCGTTCAATCGATCTTCTCCAAACTGGCACCACGTCTGGCGGTGCTTGTGCCCTTTTCCACAGGTGACCAAGCACTGCGAGGAGAAAAGTGCAAGCTCAGGTGGTGCCAGGGATGCACTGCCAGCTCAGCACCTGCCCTGGCACTAGAAAATAAACCTGGAGACCTACTGCAACCACTGCTTAAAAAATATCTGCTTAAGTGCAGCTGTTTAGCTAACATCAACGCGTCCTGGAAGACAAGGGAGTGTCTTGTCAACAAGAAGATTGCTCTCAGGAGCTGGTCTAGACCAGGGGCTGGAGCATGGAGAGCACAGCTGGGCTAGAATCCTTCAGCATGGGCACATGTGAGACCACAAAGGCTCTTGACTTCCAGCTGCTGTGAGACAGGGGCTAAGACACAGCACGGCCCCATAGGGTTTTATCTGTGCACAATAGGGTGCTGCTAAAAAACTTGTTCTTTCTGAGTGCATTTTAAGGGTTTTGGCTTTCTGTAGGCTGTGAGTGCCTCTTCCACAGCCCTGGCGTGGCTTGGACTGCCACCAGCTTGAATCAGAAGACACGTTTGGTAGAGAACAGTCCCTGTTCCTATTTAATTGCTTTCATTATGCCCTAGAAGAATATGACTCATAGAAACAAGAGAAATTTGGCCACAATGATGATGAGCACCCTTTGAAGATTGTTCTCCAGCACCCCCAGTCCTGCTGCAGAGACAAACCTATCAAGATAGTTTTGTTGCATTGCAAAAAAACACCAGCAGCAGTGGAAGAAGTAATAAACAGCAGAGAGGCTGAGCAAAACATCAGCAGGGTGCAATCCTGCCCTCCAGTGACAGCCAGCATTGCCAGGGCTCTTGAGGACAATCTCAAGGGAAAATGAGGGCAAGCAGGTATTTTTCTTCCCAAATGTACAGCAGGACTACAGAAAAGCTGGGGAGAAATTATTGCAGGATTGAAGAGACATTAACCCTCTGTGGCTTTGCAGGGAGGAAAATGGCCACTTGACCAGTGTAAACAAGGCCAATTACTTTGCTGCCTGTCTGAAGCCTCCCTGTGCACCTTCTGCGCAAGGCACAAACAAATCATGACAGACGAGCAGGAGTGGAGACCTTTGCAGACACCAGCCCCTCAAGGTGCGGGACTAGCAGGGTGAGCCCACCCTGGTGACCAGCACCTACCTCAGACCAGTCTCCCGTTTTCCACTGTGGGCAGGAGAAGTCACTGCACCGCTGCACCGTCAGCTTCTCCTGCTGGCTGCACTTGCTGTCGTCCAGGATGTCGTTGTAGGTGTTGACACACATGGCTCGCCGCCGCCGCGTGCCCCCGCCGCAGCTCTTGGAGCACTGTGAGGGACACACACCCTGTCAGTATTTCCTGCCCCTCTACTGCTACTGCCTCCTCCTGCTCTGCAGCCACTGTGGGCTGACTGCAGGAAACCTCTGCAACAACAATTTATACTTTAAGTAACAGGTTTTTACTTTATGAATTCCTTTAAAAAGCTAAGCCTGCTAAGCTTAATAAAATGTCGTGGCAATGTGTTTCACAAATTCATTTCAGGTTATAAACCCATTATTACTTTTACAAGTGTTGCCTTTCAGTTCTCCTAAATGGCTGCTGCTCATTCTCATCTTAGGAGAGATTAACTCTCTCTGACCAGCCAGCCCCCCTTCACTGTGCCCTCCATGGAAATCCCCAGGCTCATCAATCTCCCAGGGCCTGCATTCAGGAATTTTCTTCTTCACTCAAAAGCTAAGATGTGTAAGGAAAACAAATTTCAGAAGTCCTCTGATGATGGCAACATGTCCTTCTCAGCCTCTGGCAGTGGCAACAGCTTTGATGGCAGAAGACAGCTGACAGAGCTTCATGTAATGGAGACAGATACTTGAAGTATAAATTAATTGCAGTGGAAGGTAAGGAATACCAGGCTGATTCAGACTAAGTGTCCTCCAGAGGAAGCAATGAAAGCAGAACCACTGTGGCCATATTTTACATATATTCTGTTAGCAACCTGAACAGCCTAATGTACTCTTGTGCAAGGAGCAGCATTTGCCGTGCCACAGAGCATCCCTCACCTCAGTCCAGGCCGAGTACCGCCATCCTCCCACGTTACAGTCCCCAGTGCACTTCTCCCTCGTGCTGGGCTTGGTCTGGCTGTTGCAGAAGCGGTCGTCCACCTTCTCTATCTTGCCCTCTGGCCGGCTGTACTTGGAGCAGTAGATCTCCAGGGTGCGGTAGCCCAGCCCGCACTGCGCCGTGCACTCGCTCTTCCTCGCAATGTGCCACCTGTGCCAGGAACAGGAAACGTCAGCCCTGGGCTCTGCAGGGAACGTGCTCAAGGGTGTTTGACAGAAATAAGGAATATATGCTCTTGAACAGGCAGTTTTGGCTCTGTGTCACACTTCCCAGTGTTTTGGGACTTAAAGTTACCCTGGCATTGCTGCTTGAAGGGAAGGAACTGTCAGCAGGTCTCTCTTAAGCAAAAGAAAGACAGCAAAGCCACACTGTGACCCTGTGAGACCAGCCAAGGTGGCAAGAGGAGTTCATGGCCAATCAAGGAGCAGTGCTCTGAAAGCTTCTGAAAGCTTTCCACCCCATATTCCTCTGCACCTGTCACCTCAACTACTAAAAACTAAAAGCTAGAAAATACAGCATCAGAAATGATCTGCACAGGCTTCAGAGGTGTTCCACATTGCAGGACACCCACAAAGCAGTTTCAGCTCTCCAATGGACAAGCAAATGACTTGCTACCTCACGACACTCAAGCCCTAGCTGTGTCAGCAGGGATTAGAAGTGTTCTCTCTTGACAGACAGATTTCCACCCTGCTGCCTCCTCCGTGAGATGGACAAAAAGGATGGTGCTGGAGGGCCCCAAGGACCCACCTGGGGATACACCCCTGCTTCACATCAGACCAGCTCTGGAAAGAGATGCTGGACATGGGGCCTGATCCAGGGACATGCTGGAGACCCTGAAGCCAAGAGGAGCCCACTGCCCTCACACCTGGCAGGGGTGGCTTCTGAGGGAGGAGGCAGTGACATCCTCTGGGGGCCCTGGAGACCCTTGGGCTGTTTGCCTGTGCCTGTACAGGGAGCACAGAGCCCAGCTCCAAAGCCAAGAGAGCAAACTCTAGCACAGCCAAGAGAAGAATAAGATCAAGGGGATTTGGAATCAATAGCTCCTGACTGGTGGGAGCCTCACATCCCTGCATGCTTTTCAGACTCCTGCGTTTGCCCTTCTCAAGTTTCCAACCTGTTGCAATGGCAACAGCTGTTACCGCGACAACCCAGCCCTGCACTGCCCCTGCACAGCCCAGCTTTAACAGGGCTGGAGAAATCCCTCGGGAAACTCGGCCATCTGAATTGCTTCACCACCGGCTGCTTAATGCCACCCTATTTAAGCCCCAGAAAGGAGAAAAGATTGCTTTTTAAAGGAAAATGGGTTGTGATGATTTAGGCTGTGCTCCACCAATTCCAGTTTGCCTGGAATTGTCTGGGGACAGCCCCAAACCCATTCTACACTTAAGCCTATTCTTTGCTTTAAATAACAATGATAAATCAAAGTCTTAGCTATGTTTTTGCTTTAAGTATATGTTTTCCCATCTTTGCAAGCTCTATGTAGAATGGTGCTGAGCATTTCTTATCCAGGCCAATGCAAATTTCAGGCCCTGTATTGCACAGGGAGATTATTCAACATTAGAGAATTTTTGTTATAGTTAGCCCTAAGTGAATCCAGCAAGAGAAATGTAAAAACATTGAAAAGTGCCTTTCAAAACACCACTGGTGGATGACAACCTCTCTTGATCTACAAAGAGGCAACTACCAATCCTTTTCATTTTCAAAATCTAATACAGGCTGGTGAGAAAGGGAATTACGGTGAGAAGCGAAAGGAAAGAGGAGTAAATAAATACACAATGTTATTTATATACATGTCTGAGCACAGTGCACCTTAATTCACACTCTGTGTTACAAGGCTCAGTGGCAGGGTCAGGCTGGGGAATTCGGTCGCATCGCTGGTCTGACACCGTGAGCTGATCTGACTCTCTCTTACACACAGGCTTCCTTTTCCTTTCTCCTGCACAGAGAAAAACAGCACTCGGTTTGAGTCATGTAGCAAAGTTATCAATTCAGTTATTTCTCTTACACCTTTCATAACAGTATTTAAGAGATGTTTAGGTGTGCTTTTCTACCTCTGTCAGAAACAGGAAGGGGGTTTAAGACTAAGCTGGGCAGAAGGGGTTTATTGCAGATGGGATGGATACAGGCAGAAAGCTACAGTACCCCCACAAGGATGGGCTCTGAGTGAGTATGCAGCGGGGTGGGCACTGGCAGATTGGATGTCAGACCCAAAACCAGACACTGGTGCATTTTGCAGTGTTAGGAAATGCCTCATGACCTTTTTCTGTGTTCAGCTTCCTCACCTGCAAACCAGGTTGTGAGGCTCACCTGGCTGGGAGGGGCTGTAAGGTGCCCTGCTCTAAAACCCAGAAACACCTTGTAGGATGTTACCCTCCACTGCAGACCAGGGAAACAATCGTACCCAGAGGGTGAGAACCTCAAAGAAATCAAATAGAGAGGGATCTGACAGCAATGCCCAGACTTCAAATAAATCCAGAACAAAACTAAGCCTTCCCAAGCACCCACCTTGGCAGAGCTTACTGCAGGGCTGCCATGGGCCATGCTCATTCCAGTAAAACTGCTGAGGTTTGTCCTCAATAGGGATATTGAATGTGTAACGAACATCAGGATTGTACAAATTGCCCACTGATAAAACCTGAGAGGAAGAAAAATGAAGCAGAGTAAACCAACAGATATTGTTGCCCACTGTTTTCAGTCCAACAGTGCTGGGCAGACTTGTCCATACACACAAAATATACTTCACCTGAAGTGTTATTTCTTGCTCGATCCGATCTGTAGAATTAATCCTTTCAACATTATTATCGGAGCCGCTGTATTCGATCACAGCATTCCCAACTTTGATTTCCCTTTTAAACATACTGACGACAAAGTCTCCATTTAATATAAAGTCTCCTTGACTGTTAGATAAGGCTGCATAGGTGCAAAAAACAAGAACTAAAGAGGCAGAATTAACTCATACGTACATAACAACGTGAGTCATGTGCTCTCAGTGCTCCTTTCCCTTGGGGTGGGGGGAAAAGCCCACTGGCACTCTCAAACAAAAAGAATGTAAAGTGAGCAGCAGAGCTCTTGCAGACATTGTGCCTTCTCCTTTTTCCACTGGAAAGCCTCCTAAAAATGAAGGCTGAATTCTTGAAGTTGTTGCTAAACAGTTCATCCAAAACCCAACGCAGAGATATCCAGAAGGTATTCTGGGCTGGCTGCTGCAAGGAGCACACATAGGCTGTATCTCCACATACACCACAGAAATAATCCTGCCCAAACCTTTTCATTAGCTGTGTGGGTAGGGTGGCTTCCCTGGTGTTTCCAGGTGTGTTCTTAGGGTAAATGTATGCAGCTTCATTACCTAAACATAATTTTCTAGTATATAATTACAGGGAGTTTGGTCAGTATCTCCCCCTTTGTCTCCCTCTCCCTCTTGCCCCCATACTTTTTATTATTCCACATCTTAAGGTATGTGAGAGCACTGGAGGCTTAAAGCCTAAATGCTTTATAAAAGGAACAGTTTCCTGAAAACAGCAGTCTGCTGCACAACTTCACACTAATGCGATTATGTAGCTAATTTCCTAAGTTAGTTTCCCCACCATTTCACCCATCACAGCTACGTTACTAAAAAGCCCCTGTACTGAAAAATCTAAACACCAAAACACCAAAGGGAAGGTTTTTCCAACAAATGAGGAGAGATAATGAAGCAAAACACTGCTCAGTAGCAAACAGACATAGATGGAGAAAACCTCACAAAGCAGAGGCTACACTCAACCAGGTTTCACACTTTGGAAGTTTTAATGTTATTAGGCAGTAGTAAAACTCATTAAAGGATTCCTTCTCTTTTACTATATCTCCTATAACAGTAAGTACATCTTGGACTTGATGACAACATCAAATTCCTCCTAAATTGTTAAGCAACTACAAGGTTCACAGTAACTGAGGGCCCAAGATTTCACACTCAGTGAGCTGCAAAGTAAGTGGACACATGCACACTTCTCATTTGCTTCCAGTCAGGCCTAATGTGAAGAGATCCTTTCCCAGCAATATTAAAGCAACATTAAAGAAGATTTGACTTTGTTGTTTCCCAAGAAGATTAAAGGCCCTCCAAGAAGAGCTGAGAAGTTTGGGGCACCTTCTGGGGTGAACCAGTTTGAATAGGCACAACATCAGGAGGATTGTTTTTTCCAGGAAAGAGGAAAAATAAAATTTGGCTTTCTCCTCCAAGACAGAAAACTCTGAGACTTCAGTAATGTTTTTTTTTTTTTTTTGGTGTTGATGTGCATTCATGCTGCACCACCTCAACTTTTTGCCTCAGTGAAGGGTCCAGCCACATGGATGGCATTTCAGAGCAACAGCCAAGGCTGTCAGCATTGCCTCCTTTTGGTGCATGGTAGTCTCTGATACTTGTACTCAAATTAGTACTTTTACCTTTTATGGACTAGGGGCCACCAGCCAGCTCCCCTTTTTAACATACCTAGTTATAGGTTATACATACTTAGTTATAGGTTTAACATACCTAGTTATATATATAATTTGTTGAGTTAGAACAAGATGAAGTGTCCTGTTCAAAGATATAAGTACAGGACCCTGTGCTACTGGAACACAGCTGGTGGTGCAAGGCACAGGGTGTGCAAAAGAGGAGGATCAGAGACTCTGAGAGACCCCAAACAGGACTTAATGGCAAAATCAACCTTCAACTGGCAAATGTAACATAAGTCATGATGTTCATTTGTATTATCTCTGCTATTGAATAACCAAACAGAACTATCTAGGGGGTGAGTTAGTGATCATGGTGAAAAAGACACTCATGGCCATGCTAACAGCATATATGTGCACGTAACAGAGTGGTCAACACAGCACCACAAACATTTTTATCTGCCCCTAAAGACACAGCCACAGATTAGAGAAAATAGCAACTATTAAAGTCCGACAGCAAAGGCCAAGTTACTGTTAGGTTTAAATCAAACCAACATCTTTGATGCAGGGTATTTCTTTACAGTTACATGTCACTATCAGGAAAGGACAAGAAGGCCTCACTCTAAGTGAAATCAGAATTATTATTCTCAGAAGAACAGAAAATAACTTCTCTTTGTATGTGTTTGCACAAACATCTTTCAGGACAACAAAGCATGGTGACAGCAGAGATAAAGTTGCAGTGAGGAGACTCCAGCAGAGCTCAGAATCCTGTTTGGCTCCCAACTTTTTTTCCCCTCAGCTCCCACCCAGGCTCAACAGTCCTTCACAGCCCTAGATACACCCTAAGGGAATATTTTTTATAACTGGTGAACCTCCGAAACTTTGCATCTAGGATGGCACGAACAAGAAAAAAAATGAAGAAGATAAGGCTGAATGTTTGGCAGACAGAAAAATTCTCACCAAGAAAACATGAATTCTTCAACCTCCCTAGTGGAGAGCTGCCAGTAGATATATCACAACAACCAGACAACCAAGCAGATTTCTGGATTGAAATATGGAGTACAACTCACCCAGGTAGTTGTCATCCTCTGGTTTCCCTGAGTAACTGTGCTGACGCACATCAATATTCGTGGCACCAGCTGGGATGCGAACCACGACGTTATAACCTAGGAAAGATTCAACAGAAAGTCAAGGCTATTACACAGGCATTTGATTTGTTTTCTACAGGGAAAGGGAAATGAGCTAAGTTACCTCACATTACACAAGCTGATACTTTTCATTTAGGGATAGCATAAATAGTTATAAAACGGAATATACTATAGCTAGAAGGATTTTGTGTTTTACATCAGTGTTTTTGTAGATTAAGTGTCATAATGGCTTTTATAGACACACATTTTTCACTATAAAGTTTTTAGCAACAGATTCTTACCATAATGCACCGTGTTAAATGTGCCTGCAACAGTTTTGCATGAAGAATTATCCCCACCACAAACACCACATTTATCTCTTCTTGCTTTTGAATTCAGCACATGATCACATCCAGCTTGCTTTAAGAGAAAAATAGAAAAAAATAGAGTGAGCAAATACAGACTAGAACAGCATTGACAAATCTCCTAATTAAGGCACACAAAAGCTATGTATGCAAAAGGCTGCTGTGAGATAAGCTGGTTTGCTTCCCCACATTTTTCCACTGATTTACAGTGTGGCCATCCCACAAGGTTTTACAACAAAAGGCTTTTTTACAAAGCAAGAATCAGAACAACTGTCTGCACCAGGTAATACATGAAGGTTCCCATAAAGAAAAGTGCAAAGAACAATTGTAAATGGAAATGTAGGGCTCTGGGGTCTGATCAGGATGAACTGGGGCAAAGCACAGAAGGAAGCAACACTAGGATTTAGGCTGAGACTCCACAGCCCTCAGGAACTTAGGGCAGATGTGGAAACATCTTCCACTTGAGTGTGTCCCAAGAAGAGCTGGTGAATGGTCTAGAGTAAGATGAAGAGTGGCTGAAGGGTCTGGGAAGCTCAGACTGGAGAAGAAGAGGCTCAGGAAAGACTTTCTCACTCTCTAAAACTACCCGAAAGGAAGTTAGGGCCAGGTGGGGGTCAGGCTCTTCTCACAGATAACAAGCAACAGGACAAGAGAAAACAGCCTCATGTTCAACAGAGGAGGTTTAGATTTGATATTAGCAAATAATTCTTCACCAAAAAGGTTGTCAAACATTGGAGCAGGCTGCTCCGGGCAGTGGTGGGAGTCACCCTCTCTGGTGGTATTAGAAGACATCTAATATGGCTTACATATGGCACCTGGGGACATGGTTTAGTGGTGAGAGATATGGCACCTGGGGACATGGTTTAGTGGTGGGAGATATGGCACTTGGGGACCTGGTTTAGTGGTGGACTTGGCAGTGCTGCATTAATGGCTGGACTTGACTTCAAAGGTCTTTTCCAACCTAAGTGATCTTATGATTCCATGTGTGGCTCTTGGGCAAATCTGGAGGCTGGCACAAATTTCAGACCATTTGAGGCTTACAGAGCCTGCAGACCCTGCTGGCACCCTCTGAGTGACGAGGACACGCTGAGAACTGCCTGGAGCAGGGTGCAGAAGCACCAGCCTGCCCTGCAGAACTGTGGTGCAGAGGAGGGACAGTGATTACCCGGCAGAGGCCCTGCACGCAGATGTCGTTGGTGTCGGGGCCGCAGGGCGTCCCGTCGATGACGCGGTCCCGCAGCTGGTAGTAGGCTGTGTTCCCCGCCACCCGGCAGAACAGCTTGCACCGATCCTTCATCAGGACTGCGGGGGAGGGAGGGAGACCAGGAGCACGTTATCTGAACACCCTCACCCCCAGGCAGCAATCCAGGAGGCAGGATCTGCATCCCATCCCCCCAGGCACTTACTGCCGCTGTATTTGGGAACCCAGCGCACGTTCGTGGGCAGCCCATTGATGTTGAAGTGTTTCCCGTCGAAGTCGGCGCACTGCTCATCCCGGAAATCCTTCTTCAGCTTTGAGCACGGTTCTGTGTTGCAGGATTTAAACTTCATGCGACGGCCCACGCAGTATTTCCCACCGTTTTTGGGTCTGCAGAAACAACACCGGGCTGCAAATGAGGTGGAATTGCAATTCTGCAACCTGTTCAGTACAGTCAGGATTTGCAACACCGTTTTGTGGGCTCTGTCTTTGTGTGTATCTCTAATTAATACCCCAGGTTGACAAGCAGGAAATGCTATGCTGGTGTCTAACAAAAAAACCCACATTTGCAATAAAAACATATGAAAAAGAGAGTATTTGCTTTCCAATGGATGCCATGGTAGTGAGAGAAACCAGAGAGGAAGAGCAACATCTTCTTCCCCACCTGAGGATTTATTTTCATACTGAGAGATCCCACTCAGGCCATGTCTCCTTACAACCCCATCAGTCCTATGGATTTCATGACAATCTGCCTTTGATGCAGTGGGCTGCAAATAACTGAACATAACAGGAGAAAAGGGTTCCTTCCCTGCAGAGGCTGAAAGGTCAGGCAACACTTAGTCCTTCAGGATTTCTAGCCCCAAATGTTAGAAATTGTAATGCCAAGCACTTTGAAACAACTTTTTTACCTCCATATATTCCAGAAAGCACCAAAGATGGCCAATAAAAAGCTTACTCCCATTCTATAGCAGGATGACACTGGTATAAACTGGGAAGAGAGATTCCATCCAGGCCACATAAAACCCAGTGGATAAACCTAGGAGAAGCTATCATCTTAACTTTCCTGATTCACAGATTCAGGGCTGTAGTCACAAAACTATTTTTCTTATATGTAGATGAAGCCCTTGCTGGAGAACATCACTCTGGGGACTGAAAGAGCCTCTCCCATTCCATCTGCTGCCAGCAGTGGTGCAAGAATGAGCTGCACATCAAAATAACCACCAAACCTACATCTTCTACCTACCCCCTGAAATATGAGTGCCTGCACTAGCAAGAAGTGCAGTCAGAAGAGCAACTTGCCTGTTGCTCCAACATCCTGGCACCCACAACTCCTGCCTTCCAAGGCTGATCTTCAGGATCAGCTCTGCTTTGCCTGGGGATCAGGCACCCATCAGTGCCCCAGGGATGCTGGCAGAATGCTCCTTCCCTTGGAGCTCAGCCAGGAAGGAACACACACAAGGTTGGCACACTTGGAGAACCCTTCAAGATGAATGAGTGATAAGAACCACCCCTTCCCTCAAAACAGAGATGCTCACCATGAGATCTCCATGTTGCATGCAGCCAGCACCTCTAACAAAAGGGCCTGAACCCCCCTGCACATGCACAATGGTCTCTACACACAGTGAGTCAACAAGTTCCTGCAGCTGAACAAGTTTTTTTTGTATCTCTGCATCTCCACCACCCAGGAAGCCCAGCAGTGCCTTTTCTCCCACAAATAAAAATTTGTTATAACAAATAACAATTCTCCACTCTTACACTCAAAAACTTGTTGTGACTCAAGTTGCAAGAGCTCCTGTGAAACAAATGAGAGACAGAAGCACAGAACAGCTTGCCCTTGCCAAAAGATTGCCTGCAAAACCAGGAAAGGCAGGCAGACTTCCCACCACCCCATCAGGTTTGGCAGAAGGAGTTGCCTCCTTGAGCAGCTGCAGGTGACATGCTGACCACCACCAGCTACATGGGATTTTTCCTGCCAGCATCCTCCAGTCACTGAGCTCCTCACTGCTGTGGTGCAGACCCCTCTAGTCCTATCCTAAATGTCACGGGGTATGATTTGTCCTCAGGCACAGCCCTGAGCAATAGCTACAAAGACCTGCTCTGAGGGCTGCTCCCACATGCCATTTGGAAGTGAAATACCTGTCACTTATAAAGGTTTCTGGTGTGTGCAATTAAGCAAGTACAGGTGATAAAAAGCCCAAGCAACTGCACACTGCCCACTGCAGATTCCTGATTACAGACTGATTTTACACTTTTACAGTTCCTAGGAGGAGTAAGTCTAAACCTGGTTTTTACTGATTTAGTCTGCTGTCCACTTTGTTGTGACAAACAACTTCAAAGAACGAACTTGACTGCACCTGGGACAGCTCCAGGGCTATCCCAGCACAGCAGCCCCTGCAGACACAGCCCAAACTCCTCCTTGCCTTGAAGGCACAATGGCAATTGCTGGGGGTTTCCCAATACCAGAGCCCATCCCAGGACTACTCCCATGCAGGCACATGAGCTGCCTCCAGCTACAAAGAGACACCTCAACCATCTTACTACACAGCACACAGGGAAACTTCTTAATCACGGCAGCAGCAGCTCCAGACCTGGGTGAGTCTGAGTCATTCATGGGGGAATTAACAGGATCCAGCATTTTCACTTCAAAAGCATTTGTACCTCTGCAGAATTGTTGCAGTTTGACAAAGCCCCTGAGTTACACAAACATTTAAGCAGACATTTGTTTTTTTTAAAAAATGCAATTATAAAATTTTTATGGCAACCACATTGCTCCCAATATAAATCAATTTTACTAAAATGAAACTCTTAGGAGAACATGGAGAACATGCAGAAATCATTTTTTTAAAGATATGTCTGATAAAATCCAAATATCCCAAGCTACTATTTTGTTTTCTCTTCTCTAGACATGACCCCTGAGATTGATATAACACTGACACATGGACACACCACAAACTGAAGGATGCTAAAGCCTGCTACCATGTTGCAAACTGTCAGCTTTGTAACCATGGCAGTAAATCTCCTTGCAGACAGTGCTGGGGGCCGAAACACACTCACATTTCTGACATTTAAAAACAGCTCCAAACTCTCCTGACAGTTTCAGAGTGTTTTTAACCAGCATTGCTTCTCATAGAATCTGAGGGACAGAAAGAGCTGACCCTGAAAAATAAGTCACCCTCATATAACATCGATTTTCAGTGTCATGAAGAAATACAGCATACTTCATTCTGTATAATATTTTTATGGATCATCAGCTATGTACCACAGAGACAGAAGGGAGAGCAGTACATGCATAGAAACCTCCTTGTTTTGCTTCCATCTCCCTTCTCTCTGAATCATCTATTTGACCAATTAGCAGCCAGCATGGACTCACTTTCAATGCAGTATCATTCCCCTGACAAGCTCCTGCACACACCCCAGACCCACTGCACTCCTCCCAGCAGCCCAGAAACTCTCAGGCCCAGGGAATGATGGGGTCTCATCCCCATTCCCACCCAAACAGTTCTGAAATAAATGATGCTTAATCCATCACCTTGAGCATTCTCACATGCAGATTTTGAGGCAGCTCCTAGCAGTCCAGGAGCACCAGGTACAAACACCCTGCCAAGAAGTGCTGTTTTGGGGGTGCTTTGCATCTGCTCCATGGGCAGCAGTTCTGTCTGGGAGCACTGAGGTTGTCACAAGGAAAACTCCCAGGAGAATTAATTTCAGGCCACATGTGTTCATTTGCACATTTGCCCATGTACCTGTGCTCATGTGTCACTGCAGAAAAATCTGTGAAGCTCCAGTGTGCACACATCAGTTTGAAATATCCTTCCCTGCATTCCAGGAAGCCCTAGGACTTGGAATTGGTTGGTGGCTAGCACAGTTTTCTGTATGTGTCAGTCTCAAACAGTTTTCAGCACAGGTGGATACGTCTGTGATGGACTAAAACACAAATGTGATCTGACTCACATCCAGAGATAACAGTTCCCCATCCAAAAAACCATTCCTGAAAACAGGGCTTCTGGTATTGACATCTTATCAAATAGGCCCTCTCCCATAATTCTGCAACACTGTCTTTCTTTGAAAACCAGGGCTTGCACCACAGACCCTCTGATGATGCATTGCAGCCATGGGCTTTGTCCACCAGCCAGGCTCAAATTCCCATGTGGGCAATCTCAGTGGGAAGGGTCTGGTCTGTTTAGCAAACACATTCTTTAAGGGTATGTCAAAACAGTCTGTTGCCATTCCAGAGGCTTACAGCTCTCTTCCTGCATCCCTGCAGGATACTCATCCATGTAGGTGTCACAGCACTCTACAAAGAAAGGCAGGAGCTGCAGCTTTATATTCTCTACTATGGAGGGAATGGATCCCACCCCAGATCACCATGCACAGAAAAGAACTTTAAAAAGTTAAACCGTCTTTGAACAGAAAAGATTTATTGAGAATTATTTCAGACCTTACTGGAGATACTGGGTTGTGTTTGCTGCCTTCTACAACAGAGGAGAAACAGTCTCTTTTTGAAGTACTTTGAGGAGGGGAAAAGGCAAGAGAGTGTCCAGTGGGGCCTCATCTCATCCATTTGCACCGTTTTAGCAGCCCCACGATAATGGGGACACAGGTGGTGGGAGCTCACACTATGGTGTCAACTTACAGGCACAAACCAGCAATCAGTGGAAAGCTCTTTAGATGGTGCCAGGACAGACCACTCCTCACAGAGACCTTGTGAGGGGCTGGAGAAGAGAGGCCAGTGCCAGCACAAGGCTCAGGAAAGGGGGCCTGGAAAACAGCCACTATCAATTATAAGGATTTCTTGGGCAGCTTGGTGCCGAGTGTGTTTAGGTGCTTTTGCAAATCCCAGCCACAGCAATACACCTACTGAAGCACCAGGATACAAACCACAAGCTTCCATCAGGGAAGATGGAATTTCAAATCCCCTGGTTAGCCTTTAGGATAAAGGAGATTTTCTATCACAAAAAGCTATCAGTCTGAATAGATGCCTCTCAGAAGACATGAATACCTCTTGCTGACAGGATCCAAAGTTTCAGCAGCAGAGCTGGAAAGATGCTTTGTTTTTGTCTTTCCATGGCTACTGAAGACCATATGGAGTGTGCTGACTCAGCACAGCCAGAGGAGAGCCCTTCCCACTTGTGTTTTTCTTAGCATTGTTTTAATTAACGTGTTGGTGTCCTACTCTCTCAGCCTCAACTTTTGACACTTGCCCAGCTGTGCTGAGCAGCCTCTCCTGTTACTACACCACCAGTGTCACAGGTATAAGCTCTCCCTACTCCCATTACCAGTGATGAAACTATCACTGGCACATCCCTAGTGGCAATTTCCTTGGCAATAAACCATCCAACACCAGTGATGAGAAATAGGAATCTTTTTAAGACCCCACAGACCCCTCTCCTCTCTGTATCTCAGTTCCAAACAAAAGCCCAGAAAGCCTCCTGCCCACTCCTTCTTCTGCAAGACAATTAAACAGAAATTCACAATTTACACAAACAGGCTGCTTTCATACCAGTTGCTCAAGCTATTACTATTGCACCAGCTACATATTTGTCTCCTTGAAGCCCACAGCAAAATTCCCTGCCATTTCAAAGGGTGCAGGATTTTGCATTCCAGGCTGATAGCAAACATTTTTGAGTGCCACTTTTTAATGGGGCACAGATTTCTGCTGAGGCTTGGCTAGTCTGCACCAGCTGATTTGTAACTGTATAAAGGATCAGCTGCAAAAGCAGCCAAAAACTGCAAAACCAGACAAAGCAGGAATAAAACAGTAAAAAACTTTATTATAAAGGCCTGTAGGAACAGCTGCAAAAGCAACCAAAGCAGGGGTAAAGTGGTGCAAAAGGAAGGCTCCTTCCTTTCTCACTCCTCTCTGAATTACAGCTTTGGAGAAAGAAAAACACCTCTGCAAGTGGGACCCCAGCTGTGCCTCCAGGAAAACAGGAGGCAATAAACCCATGGAGGTATCAGCTTTTTATCCCTCACCCTTGAAGGGATCTCTTTTTAGAGCACTTCACCCACACACCAATGACCAGATCCTGCCTCACCCACGCCGGGCAAAGCCACCCATCCCCAGGGCAGAGCCCCCTGTCCTTGGTGCCCACAAGGACTGGGGCCAGCCAAAGCACAAACTGCTTTTCCCCCTCTGTCAGCTCCCCCCAGTCACTCACTCGGGCCTGTTACACTCCCGGATCGCCGTCTTTATGCCGCCGCCGCAGGTCCTCGAGCAGGTCCCGAAGGGGCTCCAGGTGCCCCAGGCTCCATCTGTCACCGGCGCCTCTCGCTCCTTGGGCACACACATCCCAAACCTGCAGTGCTGCACGTGAAGGAGAGACAGGGCAAAGGTGAGATTGTGCTGCTTCACATTCCAGGCAACTGAGAGTGACCAGCCTGGGCAATGAGACTCAGCCTCGCTCATTTCTCAGCCACCCACAATGGTTTTGTGATCAAATTAAACTGAACTATTTTATATCTTGTCTGTCGCCCCCATATTTTTCTTTCTCCACATCCTTAAATGGCAAAGTGAACGCAAGGTGCTGAGTCCATGAAATGATTTATGGGATGAAGACTGAGGACAACAGAAACCACTGAATATTCCCTATTTACTGGTGCTAAGCAGCACAGCAAGCTCACAGCACTGGCTTTTCAAAAAGCTGTTCTATCTAATTTCCTGGAGAGCTGGAGAAACTGTGCTGTGTCAGGGGAGGGGACAGGCAATGAGGAGAAACACCAGGGAAAACTCAAACCTCCTCATAGCTACCCAGTGCAGAAAACTTCCAAATCCAAAAGGCAAAAATAGAAAAATTAATTCCTCAGCCTCAAGTGGGTTTTTTTTTTTACACTCAGACATAACATGACACTTGCCAAGACCTGGTCTACACTTCTGTTTTCCAGCTATGACTCGTTTTCTTTCGTTTGGAAAACTGGATTAAGTTACCTTGGCAAGCCCCCATCCCTATTTTCATGGTATAAATTGGGTCCTTTGTGTCCTGTGTTTACCAGATGGACTACACAGACTTCTGAATAAGTGAGGTCTAGGGAAAAGTCACCTTCTGGCCTCACCAGAGTAGATGAAAAAATGTCCCCTCTGAGTGAACAGTGCTTGCTACAGTTGATTTAAACCCAGAGACATGCAGATGCCTAAATCTTTGTATCTTTGTAATTATAGGAAGCCCAAACATTGCTGATTGCTCACAGATTAGAAGAGACTACAGACTACAGGTAGAGAGCAACACTAAAATATTCTCTTGCAGTATTTCTGTGCACCAGGTGCTGTTCAGATCTGATGATCTTTAAGGGAACAGGGTTGAATTTGCTGATGCACCTTGTTTTTCCAGCCCTTCCACTAATAGTACAACAAGGTTGTGTCAAGACAACTACAAGCCCATCCTGCTTTTTTAGACACTCTTAGGAACTACCTTGGATAAAGCTATCTAGGAAAGCAGAGCAGAATCAAGCTGTCAGGGGTTGTGCATCCCACAGGACACCAGCTCTGCAGCACATGGGCCGCCTTTTGCCCATGAAAGCTGACTTGCAACATAGCTTTGCTGATGAAGAAAGCTGATCTCAGGTGCATTTGCCCACAGACATGGCCTGCAGGACAGCTGAAGAGCTCATAATTTGAGTCCTGCAAGTGGTGTTTGCTCAGAGACAAGCACAGTCTTTAGGCTGCAAAATGCCCTAGATTTGCCTTCATCTTAAAGATCTGATTTCCCAGATAAAGATGACTAAAACCCATCTGCTACAGTAAAGGACAGCAATAAAGTCAGCTAAAATGCCTGTTTCTTTGCTGCAGGACAAACCCTTACAACACACAACTCCTCCTGGCATTTAGAGGTCGAAAACCTGAAGGTCGGGGTTCCTATACAGGTCCAAAGAGGCCTGACTGCTATCACTAAACAACAGAAATACATGACATCAATCCAACAGTGCTGTCCCAGTGGAGAACTTCTCACAGCAAGGTTGATGCTCACAGCTAAATATCTAACCAGAGTCATGCCTGGCACCACTGACCCAGAGAAGATGACTGAATAGCTAACTAGTGAATGAACACAGCTAACAGACCGTGACATGACCTATGTGTCTCCCATCCCATGGTTGAGTATTAACCAGGAAGTCATCTACATCCATTGATTTTATTAAAAATTTGGGGTGTGGAGTTGATGGTAAAGCAAAGCAGGGGAAAAGAGCAGCTGTTTTAAATAAATACCAAGATTATTTTATGAAAACGTAATGGTGCTTCTTGGAACCACACTGCGAACAGTCTGGCTGTGCAACCTTTGTGCCTTTTGTATTTTAAAAATAATTTCTATGTTGAGATACAGCAGAAAGACTAAAAAGCCTGCCAGGGTCCTCTTTCCTATAAGCTTACAGTTCACAGAATGAAGAGAATAAAAGGCAGATTGTCTGGAGCAAATTCAAAATATCTTAGACACACAGTGGAGCTGGAGAGCACTGGCAGGGATGGAAGACATTACAGCAGACTTTCCTTTCCTTTGTCTTGCCACTGGAGTTCCAGATAATTCCCCAAATCCAGCTCCCATCATTGATTTGGCTGGCTGACTGAATGGAGTAGCAGGGGGCAGAAGGGGCTGTGCAGTTCCATGCATGCAAAACAGACACAATACCTGCTGCCACAGGGCAGCAGACACAAATCATTACTGTTCATCTGCTCTTCTGTTACCATTCTTTAAACAGCTGAAAACCACGAGAGTGGTCCAAAGTTACAACCCCCTTTATCTTCTTTCAGAGATTTATGTCCACCCAACAATGAGCTGGTTCTGTGGAACATGGTAAAACCATCACCAGCAAAGCCAGACCTTGGGCTGGGCTTATGGCTTGATTTAGCAGTATCAGATTCAGTGTCCTCACATGCAAAATATGCTTAAGTTAATATTCCCATGTTTTTTAATGCCCTTGATTTAAGAGTAAATTTAGAGCCCAGTTAAATCTGCATTCCAATAGTTTTAGCTAGATCATTTTTTTTTAGCTATTCAGGCTCTCTTATTTCCAAAGATATCTCCATAAAAAATGGTATGGTATTTTCTCCATCTGCCAACCCATACAGCACGGGCTGTAAACATGCAGCCTTGAGGCATTAGTCAGCAAGTAGCAGTTTGACAGGGCTCCTGGCCACAGCAAAGTACCAAAGTAGCAATTTATTCCAAGGAAAAGCACTTCAGACTTGCACCTCATCACTTTATAAGACCAAGTAAATAAATACCAAGGACAGAGTTTATGATGATCCAAACTTCAAGCTTGTGTTAGATGAACACACAGACAGAAAAACTACTCCATAAAGCCCTTTGGTGAGAACACATTTAAATGCCCAAACACAAGTGGGCTGCATTAGCTTTTCTTAAGAACCCATCTGCTCTCAGCTGAGATGTTCAGATCACACTTGCCTAGTTTGTCTAAACTTGTCAGATTGTCTAAGTTTGTGGCCTGAAATGTTTTTGCTCACACAGTCTTTATTAAGAACCATGCAGCTGGACACTGCATGACATGGGGTGGCTCTGAGGGGGTGCTGATCTGCTCAGCTGCTGCTGTTTGCACACCACTCTGGTCATACCCAAGGCTAAGTGCAGGTTTGCTGCAGCCCAGATTTTTGGAATTTCAAGAAAATTTCAAAGTTATTGCTGATCTTTCAGCAGTGAGCAGATCCCAAGCTCACCAACAGAGTAGTTGAGGGCACAAGGTCTCAAGGCACAGGGACTCTGCAGATACCTACACTCAAAATGGGGATTTTACACAAAAACATTAGACATTCCAATTACATCTCTACTGCACATTCTCAACCATTAAAAAAAATCCTTCTCCCTAAGAAACGAAGGCAAAAACACGATGCTCATTGTCCTGAAGGAAATCAGTCAAGTGCCACTGAACAATTGAGTTTTCAGGCACATGCATCAAAAGATAAATTTCCAAAGAGTTCCACAGCCTGTATGGAAAACTGTATTTAAAATAGCATCCAGAATTTTTATTAAAGTACATTTGAGAGACTATGATTTAAAACTCTGACTCTTTCTAAAGAAAACATTATTATTATTAATGATCTTAAGAGCCAGAAAAGCAAAATTTTAAGCTATACCGTGTAGAATAACACCACACTATTTTTGCTAGACACAGATGGAGAATATAAATTCAGACACAAATGGTAAGAACCAGTTAGCATTTTTATTCAAAAGCTTCAGTATCTCAATAAAAGAAAAATCCTCTCAAGTATTTTTCTACAGATACGAAGAACTAAAAATTAAATACTTATCCTAGAAACCACAATGCTAGCTGGAAATTAACATTGCACATGGAAATGGAAAGTTTCTATGAATTACTGATGAAAATGTTCCATATGGAAAATGTCAACCAATTCTATATTTTACACCGAAGTTGTCAAGATGAGAAGCCAGCTGACAAATTTATGTTACACAGAATTACTAATTGCTTACATCACATAGGCAATTTCTAACAAAAGCTTAGGGAAGCTTTGCAAAAGTTTTGCTCAGAAGTTCACTCAAGGGCATTAATTTAAAAAGATAAGGTCTCCAGAAGGAATATCTGCTTTAAACAATGTTATGACAAGCAGTTGACTTTAATCACGTTATTTGGGCTGGAGATGTCCCAGGCACCACTAGGCTTAAAACACATCGAGCTGCTCTGGGCTTCCATCAGTTCAGTCAGAGCTGTGCCCCACACAACTGGCATTAGGGTAAGATAATTTTGACTGATATGCTCAGCCTTAGCCCAAGGAAATAGAGCCACCAGGTATTACAGACCTTTCCAGGCTCACATTCAGTCCCATCAGCCCAAGGTGTGTGTTGGGTTCGACATCCCTTGTGAGCACCATCGACGTTGATACACCAAAGCCGCCGACACTGCATCTGCTTAAGTGATTGCAGAGATCAAAACATTAAATATGTGCCACATGCCTTACCAGACAGATGATCCTATATGAAATTATCCCCCTAGGATTTATCATTAACTCACAAGCTTGACAGTAAGTTGATGGATTGTGAGTCTGCCATTCATCCAACCCCAGGAGACCTTATTTTGCTCTGGCAAAACCAGGAAAATAAGGTGTGAAATTTCACTTACCATATAGGGGCACACTTGGGATCCGGGTCCAAAAATTAACTCACATTGTTTGTTGACGTCATAAATCAGCCCTGGGAGCTGCTGAGGCAATGTGTAAGTTCTTGATGAAGGTTCATCAAGCAAACACTCCCCATAACCAGTGCTACAACAGAAATCAGAATAATGGTGTTAAACAGGAGGCAGTGAGATCAGAACCCACTTGTGTTTGCCTGAATTACCCTTAGGGCAGCTGCACACCACGTTTGCCATATTTAACAAGCACTACAATAGCTATTTCAAACTCAAGCAGGAGGGTGTCTTACCCATACACCACCACCCCTGTGCTGTGACAGCAACCATCCACCACAGCACAGCTACCAGGGCAAAAGCATTTCTGAGTGTGCATTTAGCTGCTGAGCAAGCACTGGCACATTTTTATAAAGAATTCAGAAAGAAAAATCACTGATTAGCAGCACTGCCCAAGGGACTGAGCTCCTGGATTTGCCAGAACACCATCATGGCTCTTTCTGTTGCACACCACAACACATGGGAAGGCATCACAGCAAAATGGGCAAACTGCATCAAACTGACCCGTGGGCTCCTGGAATGGTGTTCCCACCAAAGATTAGTGCCAGGGCTTTATCCTGACCTGTGGAGCAGAAAGGCAGATTCAATCTGCCTTCTAAAACACAGCTCCGTATCTGGGCCACAAGGCTTGGAAAAGTCGTTCTTCAGGTTTGAGGAGAACACACATTCCTTAAAAGCAATATCCATGGGGGAAGACTTATTCTTCCCCATTGAGAGGCTGGTCCTTGCCAGCTTATCATGAGGCTGAACTGGCAGGGACTGGATGCCAGGGGCGCATTCCTGCTCTATGTAAAGGATGTGTGCACACACAAATCCCTCTGATTTCCTCCAAACGCTGCACACTAGGACTCCAAATTAACTGAAGAACTCCATTGGACATATGGACATGTGAAAACAGCCCAACACATGCATATGCAAGGCCTTACTCCAGAAATTCAGTGATGTATTTCCTACTGCATTTCGACCACATCCAGGGATTGGTGTAGAAGTTCAGTGTTGGTGCCATGACATGCTGTTGATTTTTACCTCCATCTTCCTTGCACTTGTGATTGTCATCATGTGGCATATTAAATCTAAGAGGAAAAGAGCAGCAAAAAGTAGAGTCAGTTAAGAGGCAAACATCAAGTATTTAGCATAGCAAGGGCAACAGTGTGAACTAAATGCAAGCAAACCCAAGAATTTTTCCTAAATACCCTGCTGAAAGATATTTAGGAATAAAAGATATTACGGAATAAAACTACTAATACACATATATTCATAATAAATTCAGAAGTGTTAATGAACAGAGTTCCTAGCACTCATCTGGAAAAAGCTGTGCAGCACCCTGCTAAGCTCTCCAGTCCATGACTGCATATATTTAGCCAGAGAAGTCCTCCAGGGAGCCTGGAGCAAGATGCAAATCCAGCTGCAGCTTCCTTTTCAGCTGACGGCTGCTAACCTGCAAACAGGCTGTAGTCTGGCCCCTCCTTCAGAAAAATGGCAAATACTCTGGAGCTGATCACAGATCTAAGAGTTGATCTGAGGGAATTCTGAAGGAGATGGATTGACTTGAGCCCACTGACTGCAGACCCTTATGCACACAGGCAATACCGTGTTGGATGCAAAATATTTTCTAAAGCAGTTGAATACCTTGGGCCACGCTGCTGCCTAAGTGGAGTTGCACTAGGGATAGACTTGGCTCCCATACTTTATGTGGCAGGTTTACAAAATGCCAGCAAGAATTGGTATCAGCAGAAACCAAAGTCAAGTTTGCAACACATGACACCTTGAAGAATGTGGTAAATTCGCTAATGGAGACAGAGCGGCTTAAAGCGCTGTGCTGTTTGAAGTGGGGAAGGGGAAGTGACCTGGTGTGATCCTGTGTTCCAAGGCTGGGAAGTTTGTATTCCATTAAGATTACCTCCAACAAACCATCTTTTCACTCTGCTCTCTGAAAAAAAAGAGCACAGGGCCGCTTCCTGCTCAGGAGCACTGCCAACCCCCCCAGCAGTTCTAGGGCAGCATCAGTGAAGGAATTAGCCACAGGTTAGGTGTGGGGAACACCAAAACTTTAGGGACTTTCTGCCAGGAAGTCTCATTTAAACAAATACTACTGTGGTTAAAAATAGACTGTCTCAGCCAGCTCTCCGTGAAGAAAAACAGTTTAGAACAATGAGAGATCTGTTCCCAAGTACTCATCCATCCCACACCTACAGACCTCCACTGCAAAGCAGGCGTGTGGTGGTTTGGGACTGAATCAGCTGCCTGAGGTTGTAGCCAGGGGTGAAGGACTGTGTGATCTAAGATTATTTTTCTCATGACTGCTTAGCAGTGAGAAAAAGTCTCAGTAGTGGGAAAAAGTAAAAATCGTTTGAAAGAAATTTCCGCTGGAGGAGGGGAATGGCAGCGTCTCTTTCTGGGGATGTCCAGCAGCACAAGAAGCAGTTCATAGTGAAACAGTTCAAGAGTTGAATCAAGCTCACTTATACACCTCAACACCTCCCAAATGCCCTGTTGTAAGTTCTGCCTTCACACACAGCTGCTGCACTGCCTTCACCAGCACCACACAGAGCTGTGGAACAATCTGTGGCAGGCTGAGGGCCTGCTCTCAGAGAAGACTTGAGTCCCAGAAGATAGTAGAGATGTGCCAGCATCACTTGCCCTGCAAGGCAGCCAGCACCTCCCACCTCTGCCCAAAATCCTGGCTAGTTCCAATGGCTTGGTCAAGATGTCATTGCTTAGGTGGTGCTTATGATACTCCGTCATTCATCCTCCCCAAAACATGGCTCTGCTGGTTTTTTGCTGCTCTCAGGTAGGCTCCAAAGCACCCAACAGTTTCATCTACCTCAGGGGTGCATCTTCTAGCCAAGTATACTGTTCTCACCTGAAATAATTAATACCAGTTCCCAGCCTGGCTGGCAAGCCAAAGTTAGCATAAATATTGGGCTATTTAAATGTAAATGTATTTACATAAAACATACACATGGCCAAGTTCATGTGCTATTGTGAAAGCAGTGCTCAGTCCGTTATCTTCACTAATTGAACAGCTCCTGTATGGGTCACAGACCGTGCCCAGCTCTGCCAGACCTAGGAGAGAACAGAGAGGTTTATGATAGAAAAAGAAATGTCACTCACAGTTCAGCACAGGCAACTAACATTGTCACTAAAAAAAACCAGTTATTAAAAAACAAATAAAAAGTTTTCCTTACCCAGAGTATCACACTTTTCGTGCGCTCTACAAATATCCTGCCTGAAAGCAGAACAGACCTGACACATTAATTCTTAATGCAGCAGTGAGTTAAGGAACAAGCACAGTAACAACAGCAGAAACAAATCTTGGTCCTCCAATGGACCTTCTCATGCTGGTTTGCCACATCATCCAGAGTCCAAACTAACTCCCCACCACAGTCAGAGATTTTCATCTTATGCTGAACCCGTGGGCAGACCTTAGACAGTCTTGAACCTCTCAAAATCATCTCGTTATGCTCCCACATGCTCCCACAACTACAAACATCATTACATCCACATAAAAACCTGAACATTTCCCATATATTACATGCCCATGGCCCCTGACACAGAACTGGCTACAGTTTTTATGAGAATATTCACCACACCTGGTAACAAGCACGGCTGTATCATGCCGAAGGTGACTTCCTTCTGGGTGGTTTTGGGACTGCTGCCACTGGCAGAAGTTTTTTAATGTTGTCTGGGCATTGTAAGATATTGCAGGGCCATCCTGATAAGCAACACACAGAAAGCAGGTATTTTAATGATTCATGACAATGCTCACTGCAAATGCCATTGTCAAGCAGAAGGTGAAGAAAGTAATTTCCATTACCTGTTCATTATGTATCACGACCAATTTCACAATAACAATATTAATTAAATTTCCAATGCTTGGGTCTTTGTAGATAGAAGCCACCTGTTTCAAAAAGCAATATTTGGAATTACTGTTTACATTCAAGGAAACAAACAAGTAAAACAACACACATATATTTCCATTTTGCAACTGTTTTTCTCCTGGGCTGCTCTTCTGCCTTGCTCAGTGCTCTGATGCTACTTGGAGAGACCTCCTGGCAGAAACACAATTTTAGAATGAAAAATACCTGCTGGTATCACAGAAACCCAACATTTCCTTTTGCTTTAGCACACATGTCACCAAATTAAAGGATCATTCTGCTCTGAGACACAAAGACCACCAACAAAGACTGTCAAAAGCAACTTATTCTTGCAAGTGCCTGATTTTGACATGGGCAGTTTCAGACCACATATTCTCTGCACTTCTACCCTCGAACAGGATGAACATCCCTCCAGAGACACAAATATGTTGGATACTCCCTGCCAGTCACTCTGATCTACAGAACTGCCTGTGTGAAAACTGCACTACGGCATCCTAGTACCTGCAGGTACTAAGGTGCTTGTTCTCAGCCTGGAAGGCCAGCTTGGGAACTAAGCCAAGGATCAAGGTGACCACAGGCTCCTTCTCCTTGCAGCACCAAGGGAAGCCAGGAAACTGCATAACCTACCAGAATCATTCCCCTGGAAGGCAGAGTGCCCAAAGTACCTTTCAAATTCAGCTGTTATTTCACATGGGCTTAAATAAAGAGTACAGTGTGTGGACTAAACAACCAACCCTGAGTGATATTGCTCATGGTGTCTGATACTCAGAAAGCTGGAAGACAGGTGTGAGAAGGATCACGAAGCATGACGGATCTGGGAAAGAAGACTCCAACCAGTGTTTTCCAGCCATATGTTACCATGGATTTAATGTAACCCCAGCATTATCTCCATGCCTAGGGAAGGCAAACTGATGGCATTGCATAGGAACACAGCAGAGAGAGGCTCTGTGACCACTAGGAAATGATCTGTGGGTGAATCTACTCGCCCTGGTTGAACACTTACTATTGACATCAGGGTTAAGACATAGTGCTGCAGGTTGGCACCATGGTAGGCGACCATCCTGCTGTCAGCCACCACCATCACCTCCACAAAACGTGGGTAGGACAGGAACCGCTTCGTTCGCTTGTGGCTCTTCTTTTCACCAACGGTCCCCGTCTTGTTGCTGTCCCCAGAAAAAGAATTCACTTCCAGGCTGTGTTTCAACATCTCCACATCAGATAATATGCTGCTCTCTGCCCACTGCCTTCTCCAGTGTTTCCGCTTGTTCTTTTTGTGACTGTGGTCATGATCTATGATCAAAACATAGAAAAATCATACAGTACATTCTGGAGTGAATAAAATTAATACCACCTGTACGTTAAGTCAAAATACCTATTACCTCAACAAAGTTGTGTGGGCTTGCTCCAAACAAGCAGGGAACTGAAACAGAAGCACTCTGTGGAAGCCCACCATGTAATCCAACATCTAAGGCTCCATTTTTAAAGCCATCCTGGGAAAGCCAGTAGCCCTTAGAGGTGGACATTCCCTGGAGCAAACCCACCTCCTGCCCCATACAGGAGGGATGGAGCCCTGCAATGGTAATTAGCCACTGCAGCAGCAGCGTGAGGATTCTGGGCACGTCCAAGGTGGCCAGGAAATCACAGGAAACAAAGGTCCAGATCCTGTATTTCTAACTCAGGCATGAAGGACGGCAGGATTTGGCCTTCACAGCAAAGCAATTATATATGATTTATTTCTGTCTCTAACAATAACACGCCTAGGCTTCAGTTCCCCCTTTCCCTTTATTATTCTGTGCTACAGGAATGGTAAAGGTCATCTAATAGCACAGCTGCCACTGGCGAAAGAATAGAATTCAGGAAGTTTCACATATACTGCTTTTGATATTCAATTAGGCCAAACATAAAAGCAGCCTGAAAATATACTCCATGCTGATACAAAGACGACAAAGTGAAGAGGGAGAACAGGCATATAAAACATATGGAACATGTACAATTAAGATTTACCATCTGATTAGTATGTAATTATAGCATTATTTAAATGTAAGAGCAAAATCAGGCTTATTTGATGCCACTTAATTTTTAATCAGTTCATCATAGGAAGTAGCTAATTGAATGTGATTCATCCACGAAAGACTGTTCACTTCTGCATTTAATATAAAGCCAGATCTGAACTACTCATCTACGACTCCAGGCTACAACCCTCATGCTCTTTGTAGCTTTAGCTTAATTTCGTCATGGTGGTGAAAAATATCACATTTCCTTATCTGACCCATTGAGTAGGTTAGAGGAAGCATAATATTAGGGAACAAAGGAATATTCAATGCTCAAACAAGATTGAAATGATAGGAAAGGTCCAAGTTATTTTTCCTGTGTAGTTTCCTTTTAGGAATATTTGTAATAATTTCCAAAAAAAGAAATACGTTCTGCAGTATCAAGGCAAGCAAAGAGGATCAGCCAGCTTTTACCTATCTGAAAAATACTACCCTTTTGCCCTATGTGTAAGTAGGCAAAAGAGTAGCTAAGAATTAAATCCTGTCTACTCTGCACTACCTAAGCCCTCTAAATTCCCCTTTCTTGATATACTCCAGACCACCTTAATACAGCAGAGAGTCTGCAGTTATTTGAGTAAGAATTCGAGAAAGCCAATGGCATTTGTGGTTATAATTGGATTGCCCTAGTTCCTCTGCTCTAATCAATGCCCTTGTGTTGGCAAGGTTGTGCTCTCATGCTGGCACTGCTTCGTGGGCAACCATGACATTATCCCAACCCATTCACTGCCAATCAGCTTGGGGAGCCAACTATGCATACAAATAACTTAAAGGTGAGGAGAGGACCAGACTGAGGAGAAAGTGCTAACACCAGCCCTTCAGCCAGCTCCTCTCCTCTCTGCACCCTCAGCCTGCCACTCAAATTTCCCTTTAAATAACTAACTTCCAAAAGGAGCAAGTGCCCAAGGAAAAATGTGTTAAGGATGGGGTGATGCTCAACAGGGCTTGAGCGAGGCTGAAGACAAGGCTGCAGAGCAAAGGCAGAGCTCTGGAGGGCCCCAGGTGGGACCATGAGGCTCAGGTGCCTTCTCCTCCAACCATCCAGGCAGAGGGAAGTTAGATGGCAAAAAAAGAGGGAATTGCAAAGACACTTATCTTAGAAGACACCCATCACACAGAAGGTGTACCAAAGAAATTAAGTGATATTCACTGGGGTTGCACTGAAATCCTGCAGCTGGTGTCACACACTAAAAAACCCTCCCACAAACCCATCCAAAACCCAGAGAGTATCCCATGAAATTCCACATCTTGTTCTGAGAGCCCTAACCTGCCCCCTGATCATGCAGGGGAATCACAGCCCAACACAGCCAGGTATACCCAGCACAGAGGAAAAACAACTTTCTTTTTTGTGCAGAGATCTGGCACAGAATCACAGAATCATTTAGGGTGGAAAAGATACTTAAGATCATCAAGTCCAATCATTAACCTAATGCTGCCAAAGTGTTGGTATAGTATCAGTGTTCTTTCCCCATCCAGCACAAAAATTAAGTCAGACACATCATCACTGCCAAAACAACTGAATTATTTCCATGCACAAAGTCACTCCAACACTTGCAGTGTCCTATTTGGATAGGTCACATATTGGGTGATCTGTATTTGTCAGCCTGGTTACTGAAAAACCAGGCACCAGTGACAGGGAAGCACTGCATGGAAAGCCACTCCTGGACTTTGCTAGTAGTGAACTGTTATCTCCACCCATCTTTCTTGCATGTAGATAGTGTGCACTCACCTGTAAAAAATGAAATGCTAATGGCTGTGCACTGCTCTGAACCCATCTGTGAAACCTTGCCCACATTAATGGGAGCTGCATACAGGCACTGCCAGGAACTCTGTGTGCCTGATTCTGTTGATATCCTGCTCCATTACAATGCTCACCACAGCAGTGCTCTCACTGAATGGTGCAACGTGTTGCCCTTCCATCAGGCAGAAGGGAAAAATCTCTCACATTACACAAAACTGTGATTTTGCAGCACCAGCTTCCTACTGACACACATAACACCAGAAAAGGGCGTGATATTTCCCCATTTTATTTTCCTTTTTTTTTTTTTTCTATTGTGTTAACATAGTAACAGAAATCTGAAAGAAAAATGGTTTGCTTGGCATGCCCTGAATCTTTGCAATGACCTGAAACACATATACTTACATGTGATAGTAACTGGATGGGTTTAAGAAACAAAACTTGTGGTTTTATTTATTTATTTATTTATTTATTTATTTATTTATTTTAACTTGTAGAAAAACCAAACTCCAGTGAGTAGACAAACCCTTTAAAACCACACAAACTACAGATCAATAATTCAAGTATCAGGCGAGCCCATGCACTGATTCAACAGTTCATATTCATTTGAGAGGCAGATAAAGGCAAGAAAAATATCCATTTTACTGCATACTTTACTAAGGCAATCTATGCTATTTTCACTGTCTTTATACAGACCTGGTAGTTTATCTTAATTTTTTTTCTATTTGGTTTCTTCTCTGTAATGTGGGACTTACAAAGGAGACCCAGTCCTGTGAAAGGGTATTGCTTCCTGATGGCATCTTTCCACTAATGCAATTTATCTTTGCTTGGGCAAGAAGCCTCAGCCCAGAACCCATTCAGCTGATTTATGGATGCTTCCTGCTGGTTAATGTACTTTGGATCTATCACAAGAAAGAGGGCAGGGAAGACTCAGGTCCTGTGTGAATACTTTGCCTGCATAAAAGGTGACAGGGCAGAGCCAGGATCTGCTTTTGACATAGTGCTATTGTTATACTAAACCCAAATACTAAAAGATGGAATGCTCACTTATCCCAACAGTCCTAATCCTTTCCATTTCTAGATTAACTAGTCCTTGGAATAGAAAGCAATTTGCACAATTAAGTAAGACATAACAATTCAAGCAATTCCAGTTCAGCTCCAAGTTCATAAGGGCTGCACATAGCAGTGAAAAAAAAAAACCAACAAACCACACAGAAAGAGATAGCAAGAGAAGGAGAGAAGAAATTCTTGAGCTAAAAACATCTCTCTGCTAGGAAAAAAGTGTGATCCTTTCAAACCAACTTATTATCATAACTTTTCTGAATATGTGACCCAGGATTTTTAACAAAGTTTGGCACTCAGCAGTTGGCCCACGTCACTTGTAGCCCTGCTCTGATCCAGTTGCACAGATAATAAAACTATCATTTGGAAGTTAATTATTTATTGCACACCTCCATAAACCAGACCACAATTCAGCTGAGCTCCCCTCAGGCAGTCAGTCAGTATGTGACCTGTCTCCCTCAACTCCACAGGAGTAAACCCTGGAAAAAAACTTCAGTACAAGCTCCAGCTCCAGCTGCCTGGCTGGATTTGCTGCTGTAGCTGGTACAACAGCAGCCACCCAAGGGACTGCAATCGCCTGGGAAACAGAGGAGAGAGGTAAATGGATTTGCCTTCATGCAGAGATCAGACTGGCTGAAATCAAACCACATTTTTAGGCTCTTCTTGCCAAGAAATGGAATGGAAATTGGCTCCTGTTCAGGACACAAACAGGTCCTAAGCTGGACAAAAGATTTTTTTCTAGCCCTGGGTCCGTATTTATTCTACATCAAGATGTTTTATTTCTCTATTTATATTCCTATACATCTACAAATGTATCTCAGATGGATTTGCACAAGCCCGAATTCTCACCACTGTTACTGTGGGGTGCTGTTGTGGTCAGCATAACCCAGAGCTGAACACATTTCCTCTGCCAGCAGAGAAGGTGTGTCCTTCACGCCCTGCTTGGACAAGAACCAGGGATGGAAACATAATGGGGGACCAGCCACTGCCTTGCCCTGTACCACACAGAGGACTAATCCTGCCTTCCCTCTGGATAGCTCCTTGACTGTGCAACCAGAGTTGCTGCTATAGCTGGGAAGGGAAAAGAGGTTTTATTAATAGAGGTGAGATCTATTAGCTACATTGGAAGGGGAATGAAGGATCTGGGCCAGCTGGGATCCAAAGAGAAAGATATTCTGCATTAAGAATGGAAATGAAAGTTTGCTTGATTTTCCAAATGTGCAAAATGAGAAAGTGTTCTACTGCAAACTAATCTGAGCCCACTGAGCTGACATCAACTGGGGTTTCAACCTTCAGCAGCAAGAGCTAGCCAAAGTTGCATAGATCAAACTTTTATGGTTGGAATTATTGAAAATGCAGTAAAATATCAGCACTTTCACAAATGTCACTCTTAGAGCAATACAAAGGAAGAAAGCTTTGATTTGCTCATGTTACTCACACTTCCCTTTGAATTAAGAAACTATCCTGGGCTTAGGATAGTTTCCTCCCAAACTGTTACAAGAGAATCAAAATCTTGGGCTTCTATAAAGAACTTTTCTTTGCTACTAGGAAAAATACTTGCATGAATGGACCATAAGCCCTCAGGACCAAGGCACACCTGGTTCTTAAATTTTTCACTTTCCTCTGCTTTTAACTTTGCACACACACTTTACTAAAGTGGTTTCCTAAATATCCAGCTGGAGCAATGTTCAGATCCACAGACAGGTCCAGGTCCAGGAGCTCCTGCTGCTGAAGTCAGTCCCACATGTCAAGCCCAGAGCCTGGAATTTGTGTTTGCAGTATGTGAAATTATTAAGGCCAAAAAGCAAAGCTATAAAGCCATGAGCAGCTCAGACTGGCATGAAACACTGTTGATGAAAAACCCAACAGTTCTACCCCAATTCACTGACTGCATCCTGTGTCTGTGACTATAGAGACCTGGAGGTGCCAAAGCTCAAGGTGATGCTGAACCCTGTCAGGTCTGTCAGGGTGACCCTTGCTTTCTTCTCACTGCTTGAACCAGAATGCTGAGAACCATGGACTTGCAGTGTGCAGCAATCAACTTCTCTTAGTAATAAAACATTCTCTGTTTTATACCATGCTAACACTAAAGACCACACATACTCTAGATGTTTTCTTTCCTGGTGATGAATATCAGAATGCATTCCAGCCTAAAAGATTATTTTTCTGCCTAAGGGAAAAAGTTGCAAGTGAAAGCTATCAATTTTGCACAGTAGACAGAAAGTAGATTAATGAACTAAACAATAAATTGCCTCTTTAAGAAAGGAGATACACATGAGCTGAACATGTGGCAGAAAATTATTCAAGATCATCTTACAGAACTCCCACACGTGCTCTTCAGGCAACTTCCAATGCACAACAGTTACAAGTACACCAACTTGTGTTTCACACTTGTGTCTAGTGACAGCTCTGAGGTACCATGCCAACACTGAGGCCACCACAGCTTTGTACTGAGAGTCAGTAAAAGAAAAGACAAAATATCCCATTAGAAAAAAAAAAAAGTCCAGCAATTGGCCACAGGGATGTTGATAATGACATTATAGGCATATGGGAAAAGAAGTCACAGAATAGTCTGCCTGTTTATTTTCAGTAGTATATGCCATAGGGAACAGACAGAAAGCACTAAAGTGATCCCTCCCCTGCTTCTCCCACCTGTCCTTCAGTGGATGTCCACACAAATGAGGTAAAAATACCTCCATTTTGATTCCAGGAGAATATTTTAACTCTGTCCACTTACCATGTTGAAATTGCAGAACAATAACCAATCAACAATAATTTGTTTAGTCACAGTCTTAAGTTTTACACCTCTAGGGTGCCAGATGGATGACTGATACATTTTCAATACTAAGAGTAACAATAAAATGCATGCACCTTACTTATAACTCACACTGAGAAATCTTAAACCAAAACTATTTATGGGATCTATATCATTGACTGTGATCAATGTTTTTTATTACCTTATTTCACTTGCCAACATCACAAGATACCTCAAACATTACACACTGATCCCTTCCCCAGCTCAGCATGGCAAAAGCTTATGCTTGACCTCCCAGGTCCATCTGACCAAAAACCAGTTGGCTCTTACTATGCTGTTACCTCAACAGGGAGGCAGAAATAGAATTAATTACATTAGCATATGGGAGTTGTGATGTAATTCTCCTCTGTATTCTGGGAGGGAAGGAAACCTGAATTAATTACTACTTGACTAAAAATTACAATCCACTTCTTTAAGATAAGAAACTTTTCTGAGGAAAAGAACAAAATCAGTGATTTACCCTGAGGCCAAAAGCAAAGCTGACAGCTTAAACAGACTCTTGAAAGAGCTCAAGGATTGCTCAACCTGGAAGTAAAGGCTTAAGAAAACCTCCCTGCAGATCTCCTGCAACCCTGAGTTTACGTGACAGTCAGCAGTACAGAATTTGCCTGAAGACCTGCCTGGAAACCAGACACCTAGAATGCAAAATTCTGCTGGATGAATGAGTTGAAAACAAAACAAAACAAAACAAAAAAACCCCACCATACCAAATGGAAAAAAAAAAAAAAAAAAAGGACACAGTTGGAAGCAAGACAGAGTTCCAAAAGAAATAGCAAAAATACTAAAGGGCTCTAGACCAACAACCCAAGTGCAAAGGATCTGGGATTTCATCATAGACCACTCACAAGAGTACAAACATTGAGTCCTGTGGAAAAGGAATTAAAGTTTCTGCCTCAAAACTGCTATAAAGTAAGGACAACATATACAAAGGGTCTGTAGAAAGAGCAGGAAATTTTCCATCATTGGCCCCATGCCACTTCACTGCCAATTGTAACACTACAAATACACCTTGAATCACAGCTCCAGCAGGAACAACAGCTCATCTCCTCCCTGCACCAATGAAAGACCACACTACAAAGTCAGGCTTTAGCCACAGTACCAGATCCCCCACAAATCCCTCCCCAGGTCTCCTCCCTGGTCATGGCACTGATAACACACTAACAAATCCCTATTCTGGCAACCTCAACCTGACCACCTCTTCCAAGCACATGGGAACACGGTGACAGGACCCTCTCCTGCTTGTGCCATGGGTTCACCAGTGACTTCCCATGCAGCTGGCTGGCATCAGGAGAGCAGGCTGGTGTTAATTATCCTGCAGAAACAAGATCACAGTCATTGAGCTGGCAGCACTGGGCATCTGCTTGCTCAAGGCACTCAAGGGCAGCACTCCTCCGCTCTGGTAGTTCCCCAGTGTCAATTTCAGTGGGAAAGGTTGTTACAGTTACCATGAAAGGGTAATCTATTACAAATTACTCATCAATGCAACTGAAAAATCAGTGACATATTACTGAGTATGCCTGTGTAATGCTAGCTCAGCATTACAAGACTTGGTTCATGCTTCTGGTTTCTCCTGTGCTTTTTACAGGACCTTTCCCAGCACAACTTAGACACAGAGCTTCTCTCCTCCTGACCTGGACCACATGGGGCTTCCCTTTGTGGAGCCACTGTGCCTGGCCACACATGTACTCTTCAGTAGTCAAACTGCTGTAACACCCAATGAAATATCAGCAAATTTAAGACCTTTTGCATCCATTTCTGGCAGGTACTGGGATGTGCTAAGCCTGCAGGTTGTGTCCCACAGCCATCTGTGCTGATAATACTTGGTAGATTTTGGAAAGCAGCTTTTCCACCTCTGCCAGCAGTGGGTGGGGGCACAGTCAGCACGGTGCAGGTAAGACCTGCTCTGTCCTGCACTCATCTGAGCCTGCTTCCAAAACCTCACCACCTCAGCACAAACTGCTGGAAGGCCTCTTTGCTGGCTGCAGCCCCTTGGCTCCCCTCCAGAAACAGGAACAGCTCTAATCGTCTTCCTACTAGTTTGGCACCATCAGAGTGTTATTGCTGCTTCTGCATTAGGAGTTTTGCCCATGGTGGATATTCCTGCTTTAAATGCTCTCAGTTAAGGAGGGAGGACTTTGTGCAAGATCCTCACATGCAGCCCCAGAACCCAGGTCCAATGTCAGCCTCAGGATGGGCACAGCTGACCAGCAGCGAGGGAGCAGCTCACACTTATTATACAATCAGTCATTGTTTTATTCATCTCAGCCCTAGACAGGTCTTGACTATAAAAGAATTATGAGAAATGAGGCAAGAACAGAGACATATTTACCTAATGAAGCTGGAATGGAAATTGGAAGTGCACATCAGCCAAATGAAGGCAGTGGGTACAGAGAAGGAGCTACCTCAAAAAGTTTAGTCAGGAGTCCTGCATCAGGGTCACAGTAAAAGCTGCATAGAATTTGCTAAGTTTGCAGCAAGAACTGGGTAGGCAACAGAAGTGGGGCAATGAAAGGGCACAATACTTGCAATTATACTCACTCACACAGGGGAATTGTGGCTCAGTGCAACCAGGCAGGTGGAGGCCACATCTGTCTCAGAACAAGGGGTGGCCAACAGGCAGAATGATTGACAAGGTTCAGTAAAAGGCTAAAGCTATCACAGACCTCAACAAAACTGAAAGAGAAGAGCTCCAGAGAACTCAACAACCAAAATATACATACAGACACATATATACACACATCAGTGACAAAATACATGGGAAATATGATAGAAAGGAGAAGCAGCAGAAATCGACATAAGACCCAGAGCAAGAAGTGGCCTGAAGTGGTTTATTTAAGTGATGACCAAAGGCGGTGTCCTATTGGCATCTGGAGCTGGATGTCTCTCTGCAAGACCAAATCTTGAGGGTTTCACATAGAAAGAGCTCATGGGTCTGCTCCTGGCAGAAGGTCCCATTGGATGGGGGCTTGGGGAGGTGCTGCTGGCCTCATAATGGTGGCTGCACACAGATGCAGGATGCAGCTCCACGCCTTTATCACTGAAGTCAGGTTGTTCCTCCATGGGGTGCAGGAAAGCTGCGCTCTTCAGCTTTGCAATGAGCCACTTCCTTTTTTTCTTTTTTTAGGATCGCAATTTCTTTCTCTTCCTCCTCCACCTCAAAAAAGCGGATATTTAATAATTGGGTCGGAAGAGCTTCCTATCCTGAAGCAATGGGTGGTAGTGGTGCTGCACCTATAGTGACATCATGCTGTCGGCCTGGCCAAGTCCTCATCCCGTCAGGGCTATTCAGTAAAACACAACTAATTATTCTGCCAGATTCCCGGCCAGATGACAAACTGATTCACGGCACTAACTAGAAGAAAAGAAGGAGAGGAAAATGCACCATTTCCTACGACTGAAACTACATTAACCTGTTACCCCAAGGAAAACTCTGTCCAAAGTTTTTGTTGCAGCAGCTGAGCTGTATGCCAGACGGCTGAAATGCATTGCCAGAGACCCCAGAGCTGTGCTATGAAAGTTCATCTGCAGAGCACAGCTTCCATTTGATATCCATCAGTGTTCAGAGGAAAAAGATCTTTTTCCAGAACACCTGCAGAGTATCTTTTATGTCAGAGGACCTAAAACTGTTATCAGAAACTGCTAACTGAAACTTAACAAAAGTGAATAACTGGTTTTCTAAGCTGACCTCAGGATGCTGAAAACTAAAAGTATGACCAGAGAGACTGCAGCAAATGAAAGCTTTTACTCAATCTGTTAGTCAATTCACAAGGGAAACTTTCCTGAATACCTAAAGAAATCTAAAATTACATCATTATGGCAAGGGCACACCAGTATGTTGCTTATTAATCATTTCCAGGAAGATGACTATCAGAAAGTCATTCTTAATAGCACCACTGCCTGGCAACATAGGGTCCCTTGCTCACCTCAGGGTGGGTACCTTAGATTTCCCTCACACGAATTTCCTCTTTGAGCAAATTTCCAACCCCCCCAGAAGCCTGCAAAGCAAATGCACTGTTCCACATGTTCTTCTGACAAAAGACTGGATTCACATAACACCCTACAACCATGACTAACTCCCCAACTTTCATGAAACCATTCTTCTTTGGCAGGAGTGAGAGATATACCTTGTCTAAAACAGTGAGTGCTGCCAGATTTTGGATGTTCACCTCTGCTGCAAAGACATGTGAGACACCTTCTCTCACCAGATGTAACCTCAGGTAGGATGCCAAGGTTCAGCACTGCCCAAGTTGCTCTGAACATGCTGCTTAAATGAAATACCAAGACTTGTTCACCACACACATACAGCCATAGCATCATTCCCTTTCAAAAGCTTGGACAATGACTAAAAGGAGAGATGGTAAAGAGGCAGAGATGGAGGGAAAGAGGACAGGAAGACAAATAAGACTCTCATGCCTATCTGGAACACTTAAGATGTGAGAACTCCTCTCTCCACTACATGAAGCAACTAAGAAGAGCAAGAAAACAAAGACAAGTAATAAGCAAAGCATATTGGAACAAAGGAGGAAGAGATATACACCACATTGGTAAAATCACAGATGGGGTGATTCTTGAGAATTACAGTACAGAAAAAAAATATCCTAAATGGGAACTATGATACAATGGGGTGAAATACAGCATCTGTTACAGCAGCACAGAGTCAAGTCCAAAAGCAAAATTCAGAGCCCTCCCAGCTACCTTTGATTCAATGAGTCCTGTGATCTGCTGCTCCATTCCTCCAAGGGTTACTGATGCAATGTGCCAGATTCCGTGTTTCTTTCCAACTGTTCTGAGTCTCCTGCATCTGATCTCAAAGAAGGGAGCAGAAACAGCTGGAAGAGAGAAACCAGAATGGCATATTCCAGCAGCAACCCTTGGAAGAACAAACAATGACAGCCTTGTGAGACGTGCCACTGTACCCCTGGCACACACGTTTGCATGTGGAGGTGGATTCACATGTCTTCTAGAAGAAACACATGTTGCTCTGGCTAGTCACAGAGTATCAGAGCATCTTTGGACTTAGCATGATCAATGCAAGCTGAACAGACTGACAGCTCAACAGCACATCCAGGACCCACAGTCAAGGGTGCCAAACAAGTAATGTGTGCTAAGTGCAGCCTAATTTGGGCACCATACTGATCCTCCAGTGGTACCACTACTTCCTGACCAACTCCACCTACTTTGCAGCACATGAGCACCTTGCAGCCCACAAGAAAACTCAGTCAAGGTCTATACTGTTTAGGCTTTAAAGTTCCTGTAGATCTAGCTGCAGGCCAAAGGAGGAGGGCAAAACAGCAGGTGAAACAGGAGTCTGAAGGAATAAGCTTCTTCAGAGAAAATTTAGGTATTTTCTGCCAAAGAGGAGGATTAGTTGTGAACATCAGGAAGTCAAGGAAGCAGAGAGCAGCAGGAGGCCACTGCAGATAATGGGACAGTAGAAGCAAGGCTATTGCTCATCAAGGCACATGGAGGGGGAGAGAAAAAGGCTTGTGCTCTTTCATATGTGCAAGGACTAGAAAGAGGGAGTGAGGAGGTCAGGGAGATGGTGCTCGTGGAGGAAGGGCCATGAGGAAAAAAAAGCCTTTGAAAATGAACCATGGAAAAGTGATTACAAAGAGAACTGTTAGGATTGGTGTTAGGACCTCCTCATTTCCACTAGAAAGAAGTAAGATGTGGCAACTCACAGTCAGAATTAGGGAGGGAAGACCAGGAGCACAGCAAGACCAAGACAGAAGGATGTCATTTAAAGGACAGAGTATCAGACAGAGTATATAAGATTAGGATGGTTGGGAATTACATGTAGGAGAGAATACAAAACAAATTTAAGGGCTCACAGAATACTTAAGGCAAGACAGGCCAAAAGCTCTATTGCCAGCTTTATATCAGGAATCAACAGGAAACTGCAACATTTTTCTGACTGCAACTTCCTTAAAACCAATTCCTAGAAAGCACAAGTGCACCACATCTCTCCAGGACAGAGTTACCACCACAAGCCCAGTCCTAGCACCCACAGCATCACTTCTAGAGGGGTCCCTCAACTCCACATCCCTTCTTTCCCACACAAACCTACTGCTTTTTAACTGCAAATAGCACTTCCAAGTATCAAGTCATTCAAGGCAGTAACAAAATGTGTACCTGGAGTATTGCAAGTCTGCCTGTCCTCTGAGGAGTTGTTTGGAGGTGTCCGGTGTCGGTAGACAAGATGTGGTTTATTGTGCTCTTCTTCATACTCCTGTTCCTCAAGCGATAGGAGTGGCTCTACAAAATAGTCCCCATCATCAGACTTGAATGTGCCTAGCTGAGAGGGACCAGAGAGAGGAGCAGGAGGTCAGCTCTAGGTGATGACAAGCCACCCAGCAGCACTACCCCACCAAGCAAGCAGTTCATGAGGGAGGTGTGCCCACTTCTGTGGTAACCCCTGTGAAGGCACCAGCTGGAGCTCCAGCTTCAGTCACATTGTTTGCACCCACCCTGGGCTGCACAGACATCCCACTGGATGTTACAGAGGGCTAATTACAAACTCACAGGCAGGGAGCATGAGAGGGGCATGTCTGCCAGACCCTGTCCTTATGCCAGTGACGTTTACCAAGCCAGTCCTGCCCAAAGGGTGATGGTGCTGCTGTGTGCTGGAGGCCCAGTGCAACCCAATCATGTGCTGGTTTCACACAGCACATCTCCCTGAGACAGGCTTTTAACCCTCATATAAGGACCAGAGGAAGGTGTCCAGCTAGTGAAATCCCTGCTTATGAGAAGACATCAACACTCTTAGTTGCACACAACTATGAATGCAGATACTTGGTGGAAAGACATAAAAATATCCAAGACAAAACATTCTGCAGCCACCCCATACTGGGATCCATGGCCAGTACCTGGGAGGGAGGCCACGCACACAAGCCTAGGTGAACACATGCACCCAGAGGAGCTCCTGGACTAAATGAAGCCAGCACAAACCTCCGGGGACACCCCGGGATTGGCACCCGTGGAACTGAAAGACCAGGGCAGATAGAAGGAACAGCCCTTTTAGGACCTTCTGCTCATCCCGGTGCCAACAACATCCCCGCACCGAAGGGCACCTAGCTGGGGTACCAGGGACCGGGACATGCCCCTGCTCCGGGGTGCTGGGCGGCTCCGGGGCCAGCGCTGGTGGCGAGCCCGCAGCCACGGGCACCGCAGCATCCCGGGGGCAGACGGGGATCTGTGACCGGGTGGGCGGCATTCTTCCCCCAAACCCGCGGAGCAGGAGCGGCGCACCCGTAACCGGACCGATGAAGAGCGGAGAACGAGAACCCCGTGCCGGGGGAGCCGGACCCGCCCGCGCAGTGACGGGAAGGGGCGGCCCCATCGCTCCCCGGCCCGCCCTCCCTCTCCTCCTCCCGCTCCTCCTCCTCCTCCTCCGGCTCCCGCTGCTGGCCTTCCCGCGGGCCGGGGGTCTCACCATCCCGGAGCAGAGGCTGATAACGGCGGTGAGCCGAGGGCGGGCGTTGACGTGCCCCCGGTAGAAGCAGTGCTTCACGTCGGCGTCCGCCGCCTCGGCGTACAGGCGCCGCTGCTCCGCGGCGGGCTCGCCCAGGAGGCTGACGGTGAAGAGCGGGGCGATGAAGGCCGAGTTGGCCGTCAGGTTGAAGAAGAACTGCTGCCCGAAGGCGGACAGCCTGTAGTGTGCCTTCGGGGAGGCGGCGGCCGTCCAGGCGTCGGGGGCAGCGCTGGTGCTCCGCCGGCGCCGCCTGAAGTGGACATCGGTGGGGAAGGGCTCACCGAACTCATTCACTCGGGTAGGAGTCACGATCTCGTACTCGCTGAGCTTCTCCAGCAGCTGAGCTGCGGGGGGACAGAGGCAGATGCCGCTGAGTGAGGCGGCCGAGCCCCGGGGGGCGGCAGCGCAGCGCTCCCCGCGCCCCTCCCCGAGCGCCCCCTTACCTTGCCTGGGGTGCAGCTTCTGCCTCCTCGCTCCCGTCCTCAAGCCGTCAATGAAGAGCGTGGTGAGTGCCAGCGCCAGCGGCGCCAGCTGCATGGTGCTGCGCGCTGTCCTCGGAGGAGCGCAGCCTTCCCCGCCTCCTCTTCTTCTCCTCCTTTATTCCTCCCTTTCCCTCTTTCAGATTTTTTTTTTTTCCTCTCTTCTTCCTAGCGGCCCCCTTGCCGGCCCCCGGAGCGCTGCCGCGGGAAGGCGCAGGAGCCGGGTGGCGTTAGGGGCGGGCGGGCCGGCGGCGCCGGGGGCCGCGCATGGTGCGCGGGGGGCGGACGGGCCGGGGTCGGGACCGACGGGCCGGGACGGGGGAGCCGCCCGCCCGCCCGCCCGCCTGTTCGCCTGCCCGCCTGTTCGCCTGCTGGCTCTCCCTCGCTTTCCGCCTCTCCCCCCGTCGGGGTGGTGGACGAGAGCTGTCGGGACTCAGTTTAAATAAGGGGCGTGCAAGCAGGAGAAAGCCCGCCCTCCGCTCTCCACTCCTTCCAGTGTGTCACTTACTTTTCTCATTGCCGGCGAACGCCGAAGTGCCAGGTTTTCCTTAAAATCCGACGCTAGAGCTGGACGGAGTGGGCGAGGGGAGTCTGAGAGTCGCCGGGTCCTTCCAAAAGGCTTTAAAGTCCCGTAGTAGCCCGGGCAGAGCTACCCCCGGGATGGGCCACTTTGTCACTCACTGAGAGGAGAGCTGAGTTTCCTTACATAATTAACGTTTTCCATTGTTCTGTTTCTTTTTTAAGGCAGCTTGAAGAAGTGGACCAGCAATTGGAGAATCCCGTGTGGCACTTCTTCTAGCAGTTGTTTTATTCTGAGAAATGCAGAATAAGAGGCAATTCAAGCAACTTTTGTTCAGGATTAGATTTGTGTTGTACACTTTTCAGGCATCCTGAGCAAGAAGGAAGATTATATCCTTATCTGAGTTTATTTTGTTTTATTTTACAGCTTGAAAGGTCTCTAAAAATTCAAGACATCCTTTAGAGCTAAATGTAATTAAGCATTGTCTGCTACCCCTTCCTCAAATCAAAACCCCAGCCTTGGTTTAAAAGGTTTTTAAACCTTTAAATCCTGTAAGCAAGGCAAAAAAGAAGTTTGGAAGTCCAGTTTGCACTTCCATAGAAAATGTCAAAGTTTTTTACATTCTTCACTCAGCTTTGGGACAAGGCATAGAAATGTTGGTATTTGCTGCAGAAAGTGAAAGTTTTAAAACAAAAATCAATTCAGAATCCACTTCTGGGTAAAATGGCACCTCATGACTCTTCAAAACAACTGGCGAAGTCCTACAAACCTCAACTATTAGGAGTCAATTATTAATTTTGTATGATGAATATAAAAGCCAGAGTAAGTAAAGCATCACCTGCAAAGCTGTGCATCCTCAACCCTGTGACTGGCTGACCAGAGCTGCAAGGCTGGAAGGCAGAGCCTCAGCAGTGCAGGAATCTCCAGGACTGTGGAGACCCAATTCAGCACGCCCTTGGGGCAAGGTGTAATGGCACATAACCTCCCTGCATGGCATTGTGCCCACACTTATAAACCAGGTTTAATTTAAATCTCGGATACTTACCATAACTCACCCATATCTCTCTAAGCTGCAGTGCTTGCAGAGCACCCTGAGCCCTACCTTCCTACAATGTCCATATGTACTCCAAAGCTTTCAGTCTTCACAGACTGAGATACACACAGGGTGCTTGAGCTTGGTGTAATGCTCCAGAAATCATGGTGGGAGAAGGAAGGGTAGGCTGTATCCCAAACTCAGGTGGGTGTGGACACGTTTCCCAGGAGTGCCAGGAGGAGACTGAGCTGCCAGTCGGGTGTGTGGAGCAATATTGAGCAGCTGATCAGCAAAGGGGGAATGAGGAAAAGTGAACCAAGTTGCCTGAGGAAGGATAGGTGAAAAGCTGAGCATAGCATTAGGGCTGAGTCAGAGGGGAGGGGAGGAGGCTTACGTGGAGCTAGTCCTGCCAGTGTCCTGTGAAAGAGGGGTGCAGCCTTCAGTCCTCAGATCAGCATAGTGTTGGGAAACAGGTCTGCTTTATCTCGGCTGCAGAGTGCCCCGGGGCATCCCCATCTCACAAACATCCCACATCCCACCACTCTCAGCCTCAGCATTCCCCATGTCATGTCAGGTGCTGGTGAGAGCTGCCTTGCTTCTGTTCAGCTCACTGTCACAGGAAAACCTGTCAAAGCTTTGGAGTTTATTTTCTCCTTAGTTTTTCTACAAGGTGACCAGTTAATTTGGCTCTCGGGTGAGGTTTGACAGAGCTCAGGAGCTGGCATGGGGTGAGAAGTGGCAGCACATATCCTGTGCCTTGGTTGGGTACAACCCTTTCCTTTTTGGCACAGAGCTGAATGGAGCAAGGTTTTGTGGAGCATCCTTACAGCCCCACCCACTGCTCTGAAACCACCAACCTGAGGGAAGGCAAGAAACACAACTCCATCATTCAGAAGAGGGGATCCAACTCGTGGGACTCCATTATGGGCAGAGTTGGGAGCGGTCTGGAGGTCTCCCAGGACCAAATCCTGGCTTTGCCATGTCACTAAACCTACATTTATGCATGCCATGCTGTATGGCATGACTTCCAGAGCCATTTCCATCAATATGCACAAATTGTATGTTGTGTGGCATTTTGAATCTTTACAGCTGGAGATTAGGAAGTGCAGAATGAAAGCTGTGCTGTAAGTAAATAGATTATGTGGAGTTTAGAGAAACTAAGCTGCAATCTTAAATTCAAATAACTTTCCTATTAGGAAGGATCTATTAATACTTAGGGTATGGTAATTGTGCAGACTCCAAGTCCTCACCCTTAAGAGCCCATACCTACCCACGGAAAAATCCCCTTAAAACACTGGGAATTTTGCCTATGTAAATACCGCAGAACTTGAACTGCAAATGCCTCTCTATAAACTACGAAATCAGAACTGGATCACAACAGCAAAACTTCAGTAAGAAATTTAAGGCAGTGCACACTGCTGCAAGAATACACTTGAGGAACCCAGTTTTTTGCACTGCTTTTCCCCCTTGTTACCATTTCCTTTTCCCCATACGTGAGGCCATCCCCAGTACTAATCTTTGTTCTTTGTGGCTCAGCCTTTCCAGGTAAGTGTCATCTTCCTTTATCTGCTGCATCCTCTTGCTTGCCCAAAGATTATCCCACAAGGCACATGGTTTCCCTTTGATGGTTGCTCCTCAATGCTACAAGATATCTGCAAACAATCAACTTTTCTCCTTCTGTCTAATCTGTGTGGTCAGAAAGTGAAAGATCATTCCCTTCAAACAGCTGACTGTCCTCTCCTGCCCCCCCCCCCGCCCCCCCCCCATTCATCTGCTGATGCTGGTAACAAGGATACCACTCTGGGCTGCGTTTCTCTTTGTTTTGGAAGCTCTCATAAAAGCTTCTCTTTAAAAGACATTTTCAGCAGTTGTGTTAAAGCTGGATTTTCAAGTTGTTTTAAGTCTTTCACATTTGTTTGGAGGGACTGAAACTTGCAAGTTCTTGGTGTATACTCAATTTTCAAACTTGTTATCTGTGCCAAGCCAACTCTTTTTGGTCCTCATTAAAAGGATTTAAATACACTCATCTACTGTAGTCCTTTAAGCTCCTGCTTCCTCCCTGGGGTTCTCTTCTTACCCCACGTAGTGTGCTGCTGCCATCAAAGTCTGAATTGCTGGGTTTTTTGGGAGCTTGCTCCTCTGACCCATAGGAGGCTGGGAAGTGTTCTCTGCCATTCCCAGCAATACCAGGACAGCACTGCTAGCACTGCTGTCACAATTTGCCCTCTGTGGGCCCATATCCTGGTCCCCATTTTAGGGCCAGTGGCTGAGGGAGATGTGAAATGATGTGCCAGGATGCTGCAGGGAGATGTGAAGAAATGATGTGCCAGGATGCTGCAGAGCCGTCGGTGCCATCCCACTGCCCTGAATACTGAGATGTGCACATTGAGGTGACTAATTCAAGGTTACCCAGGAAAATAATACCCAAACATCCTGGGTCAAACTGTGCAACTAAAACATCTTCCCAGCCAGTGCACTGCAGCAGGAGCCATCCATGGTTCTGCACAGAGGTGCAAGGTGGGGCACAGTGGAAATGCAGCGTGGCCTTGTCCTTGCAGATACTATCCCTGCTCTTGGCCTGAGTAGGGAACCACCATTTGGGAACAGAAGGTGAAGGAGAGAAAGCAAACAAGTCTGTCACACTGCTCCACTCACATGCAAGGAAACTGGCCCTCAGTTTGCCTCAGAAACAACTCTGGCCCTGGAAAACAGAAATGTGAATAGAACTAGGGACTGGGTGGAAGGAACAGCAAAGCCCACGTAGACACTGCAAAAGTGTGGGATTTTCATCTTCAGGTCAGCATGGATGAACATAATGATCCCTTGAGGCTCTCCACTTGAAACTGCTGATTCCGGCTCGCCCCTCCCCTGCTCCCAGCATTGCTGCTGACTGCTCAAACACTGCTCCTTTTCCTTACACCTCTTATCTGCCACGTGGAAAGTGCTCAGGGTAGCCCAGCTTCTGGGTCTGGCTTCAGCCTGGCAGTTCCTTTGGCCTAATAAGCAGTTATAGATCCCATCTCCCCTTTTACTGCAGGTAAACCTGGGACAGGTCCTAAAGTAGCTAAGAAACACTTAATTCTGAATCTTCCCATTTTTGTGCAAATTAAGCCACACCAAGCAAAACATTATATTGGTTTATCTTTTGTGTTTGACATGCTATAAATCAAACAGGACCTGAATACGCTCCTCGTGACTTTTGATATTATGTATGTGTGCATCTATGCTGTGTTCCAGGTGCCTTTGCCAAAACATTCACAGTAATACTAGGAGGACTAAATAGAGCAGATGTTCTGTAATCCCACACCAAAAGGCAACCTGGGAATGTTGGAAATTATGCAGGTACAAAAACCTTTATCCCTCGAGCCATGTACTTCTATTATATAAACAAATTATCATAACAGCTCTGTGAGGTGTCACCATCACCTTATGAAGAGGAGACTGAGATGATTGATTTGGGAAAGAACACGGGGTCATGGAGCTTTGACCTCATGGTAGTTCCACCCTCCCTCTCCATCTTGTATGTAGGCTAAGTGTATAATGTAATATTTCAGTGCCGGGATCATTAAACTGTAAAACTCTATTTTAGGAGGGTTGTTTTCATTCTTTTTCCAAATAGTAGATTGTCTCCAGAGATAACAAAATACAAATATCCAGTAGAGCAGGGAAAAAGCTAAGCAACTTTACAGATACAGTTCTTTTTCCCCACATTGTTTGATTTCCCTTGGGGTGTAAGAAGGTACCCAGCTAAAAGCAAAGACATCTCCCTGGGGGAAGTCTTTACAATGTTGTCGTATTTATATTGTGGTAGGAAGTCTCTACTGGTTATAAAACTGTCAAAAAAATTGTCAATGGCCAAAAAGTTGGAAATGTTTTAGGCTTAATCCAGTACCTGTCAAAACTCATAATCAAAACTTCCACTGACTTGGAGAAGTGCAGAATCTCTGTCATTTCCAGAAGCTATCTGACAGCATCACATCCTGCTCATTAATATCCACCTGACGAGCATATATAACATCCAGTATTTTTTTACCACGATGCAACATCTTGAAAAAAACCCCATTTCTTTATAACTTAGAAAAATGTCTGTGCTCACTAAGCTGCAGTACCCAAAACTAGGGTGTTTTAAAATTCTTCTCAGGTAGCTGAGGGTTCCCAGAACAGATGGGCACAGGGAGGAAGAAGATAATCTAATGGCAGCCCATCACTTTGTAGCACTGCTGGTACCACATCATTACCGCAGCCAGAATGTGCAACAGACCAGAGCCATTTCCTTCACTTGCTAAATGAATAAGAGGTGCTGCTTAAATGCGATGCATCAAATTTGTCAGCAGTCTCCAACTTGCAGGATATGTTGGGGAAACAGCTATCTTCTTAAAGGTGCTCCTACACTCTTGCACCCAGTTTCCTCCTTTCTTCTGAAAGCAGATTGATAAGGAACAGACTAGAAAAGCTTGGTGTGGAAGATTCAGCATATAAACACAGGAGAAAAATCCAAAAATGGATTTGGTCCCTCCCCAACTATGCTGTGTTTGCCCTGGATGAAGGAGTGGTGAACAAGTTCTATTTTCAGCTGCACACCCTGTGCTGTTTCTCATGATGGCTGTCACTGCCTGAGCGGCTGGGGACACCTAGCACAGGATCCCTCACCCTGGTTTGTGCCTGAATTACTGCTTTGCTGTCAGGTCCCTGCAGCCTTGGCTTTGCTACTTAACCTTACTGTCAGGCTCTGCTTTTGCAACCAAAATAGGGTACTTAACAGTAGGATTTCCATTTCTTAGAAGATAAGAGTTTAGGTGAGATGTTAAAAAGCAGGTACAAAAGTAGCAGGATGAAACCAAGCAAGAGCAAACTCTGGATGATCTGCAAAGCTGAAACCAAATTTCCTTTTTCTTCCTAGCTGTTTCCAACAGCCACCTCTGCTCTATGCCTTCATGCCTTTTCACTCACTAAATACCCTTTTTTGATGGCAAAGGCAGTCTAGGAGCAAACCTGGAATCCATACGTTCCCCTCGCAGGTGTGGGGAGAGCTACAAGAATGATGTGTTGGCTGCAGCCTTTCCTAACCACATTCATGTCATGCCACTGGCTGGGATGCCGGAGAGAGAATTAATGGAGTGTAAATCCCTGTTTGGAAATCTTCAGCTTCTCCCTGTAACTCCTTCATTCCCTTTGCAAACCACAGGAAGAGAGAATCTCCCCAGAGAACCACAGCTGCACATTTTGGGTCTTGATTAAAAGTAGCAAAGAATCCACACAGCCGGAGCCTGTCTAATGGATTGTCCTGGGTTGCAGTGTAGGATGTACACAAAGTATTTATTCTATCATCATCTTCATGAACTGTTGAAACCAGGTGGGCTAGTGTTTTCCCAAGCCCCCTGCCTCTTCTGCTATTGACCTTTGGGGTGTCTTCTGCTAATGACCTTTGGGGTGTCTTCTGTTAATGGCCCATTAACGCCTGGCCCATGACTCACAGGTAACTCCCTCCAGGGGTTCTCTCTGTTTAATGGGCCATCAAGGACCCTCTTCACACTCCTCATCCTATTGTGAGATGCTCTGCCCAGGGGGAGGAGCCAAGCATTCTCACCTGGATATAAGCTGGTATGTGGGACAGTGCAAGTGGCACTTACCCACTGGATTCCCAGAGGAGCAGAGCTCCCAGATCTTTCTACAGGATCACTGCTTCAGGAAGAGCACTTCACCTGGACTGCTTCCACCATCCTGCTCAGGTTGTATTCTAACTCTGTCAGTGATCCTTTGTGTTATTGCATTTATTTTATTTTCTTTTTACCTTTTTACCTTTCTTCTTATTAAATTATATCTCTGACTTGGAGCCTCTCATTCGTTTTGCTTTCAAACCACAACACGGATTCAGAGTGAACTGGGATACTTCCAAGGGAATCTGTAGTTCTGAGACTAAACCCTGTGAGCAAAAATCCTCTTTTAAAGTTATTGTATGCCTTGGCTACAAAGATAAGGCACCAGATGGCTTGGGAAGAATTTTTAGAAGACAGTCTGCTGGTATGCCTGGAAGGATCTTGAGAGTTTACATTTACAATAGACCATTTCTTTGGAGGCGAATGTTTGTCAGGAACATCAGTTTTAATTACTTAAAATGTAAGTTGTTTCCAAATGCAGACAGTGTTAAGAGGAGTTGGTGGGTTGTTTTTTTTTTTTTCCTGAAGAGAGGGCAGACAACAGAAATCCCTTCCTTTATAGGTAGCAAATTGACTTGTGAGACTACTGTTATGCAATTTTCATCCCAAATACTATCCTGCAGCACCTTCTTTCACTAATGAATTATTCATAGCACAAGTGGGTATTTCTTTTCATCTGTTTTCAGCCAATGAAGTAAGTAGCTAATTTTGTCAACTCTAAGCACACAAGAACATGGGTCAGCCCTCAAAATTCCCAAGACTTTTCAGCTGAGCCATACTTTGTCTTTTGCATGCAAGGAGGGATGAGCTGGGCAGGAGCCATAAAGATGCCAGTAAGAATAAGCAGCCTGTCAGTAATCTCAATATTGCTTTCACACGTACAACTTACTCCTAAATCCAGGTGTGATTGGTTTGAAGTAAGGATTATAGCTCTATTACCCACAATATCAGGATGAATTCAATGACACCAGGAACTAAGCTCCCATATACCCAATGTGAGGCCATGACATTCCCTTCCCAGCCAGAAGTATTACCCAAAATTATCTAAAGGATTTGGACCATTTGGACCTTCCTGAGAACCATGGCCCTGCTGGAGCTCCTCATCACCTGCAGGTGCATGGCAGATCCAAGAGATGTGCATACCTTGTATGTCTAGAGGTGTGGCAGCTCTGCTAAGGGGGTACTTTCCTGCCCTACAACACATGTATGCTGAGATATACATGTCATGTTTTTCAGACCTTTCAACTTTCTCATATGCATTACAACATAAATAATATTAACAAATGCTGGTGATGGGAATCAGGCTTGTTTGTAAGCCAGCTGTTTCCATATTATCTTCCCATATTCCCATATTTTATCATCTTAAATACCCTAACCTTTCCATTCAGAATTTTTAAAGGGACAAAGCACGATTTGGAAATGACTGTAACACGAGGATATTTGTTGACTTAACTGACATTGTTTTGACATGTCAGGGCCTCCTAGGGGACCAAGACCCCATTGTCTAATGACAGAGCAAACACAGGACTGAAAATGGGGCCAGTATCGGTGGTCCCCTGCCTTATCACACTCAGTTAATGCGTTACTCCACACCAGCCAGCCAGCCAGCTAAGAATAGCATTTTGTTGCAGGGAGGAGAATTCTCATACACACCAGCAGCATTCTTTCTGTCTGCTCTTTTCATAGGAGGTTCCAGCACATGGTTCTTTGTAACACAAAGCCCATAGTCAAACAGGGAATTGTCCAAATCTGAACCATTTCCTCTACCAAAAGAGTGGACGTTTGTGTTCCTACAACAGCAGGAGAAGGAGATGCTCACCCATGGCTGAGACTCCTAGACTTGTCATAGCTTGTGAAACACATGGAGACCCAAAAGACCAACTTCCCCCAAACATGAGTAGAACTGGGCACATTGAAACAAACACGTTATCCTGCTTGATTCTGTGCATCAATTAACTCCTCTGAACAGTGAGAATGGAACTTTGCAGCCCTGGTTACATATATAAAACCATGTGGTTTAGGACAGTGGTATCTAATTGCATGAATTTTTTTGGATACCATTATGCATAGGAAATAGGCCTCTGGGCCAGGATTTGGCACTTTTCAGAAGCTGACATGCTTGTGCTGAAAGCATTTTGAGGGGATCCAGTGTCACCACCTCTCTGCAGCATCATTAACAGCAGTGACCAAGAACCATCCCTGTGGCCCTTCTCTCTTGCAGATATCCCTGAGTCATTCTCCTGCAACCCACCGCACAGCACAAGAAGAGTTTCTGCATTGCCTAAACACACAAGTACTATTGACCTGGCCCTCTTAGAGCCATTTCACACTCTCTCCAGGGCACACCAATGGTGAGCGTTCAGTGGTGACATTGCAAGGAAAGCTTACAGGGCCATGGTCTGAGCACCAGTCCATCTTCCAGGGATCTGCAGTTGGGTGACCTATGCCAGAGATGATGTCCTTGTGCCCGTCTGCTGAGCTGCTCCAGGAGGAGAGGGACACAAGTCCTGCCTGGGGACACACAAACATCACTGTAAGTCTTGTCCTTGTGCAAATGCAGTGCTGGTGTTCAAAAGCCCAACCTTGCACTGCCCTATGGTCATGATGGTTTAGTTTCAACTTCCACCACCCAGAACAGACATGGCTGTGGAAATCCCAGATTACCAATTCTGATTAGGAATACCCACCATAGTCTGTCTCAATGATGTGTGTGTGACTGCTAGTGGCTGTGAAATCTCTCAGGGGATGGAGATAGAGTTACAGCTGTCAAGGACAGAAGTTCCCTTTTACTTTTCTGCCCCACTCCCTATGATTTTTCTCATGCCCCAGCCCTCTTCTTGTATTGTTCCCTCAGGCCATGCGTCATCTGTCCTGACCACCAAGGAATTTGGTTCCCTTGCCTAGAACAGCTTTTGTGTTATGGGCAGCTCTTCTTTCTGCACCCATTGAAATCTACAAAAATAAGACAATGCGTGAGTAGCTTTTAAATCTAATTATTCTTGTGTTTACTTGGCATAATCTTGGATATTTTGCAACTAATTTATTTGACCCAGCATAGAGCTTCCAGGAGAAGACTTGAGCGTGAGATACAGTGACACAGACATTTCCTGTCAGTCTAAAATGTGGTACAAGCGTGCTCTTCTCTATCCAAGCCCTTCAGCAAAAGTGCTTGTATCTTGCTCCTTGATTTCAGGAAATGGGTGCAAATGCACCCAGGCTCCCCCTGCAGCTGGAAGTGTCTGGGGCACCCTCCAAGTGTAGGTCCAGTTGCATCTGTCCCTCACATCACAGGCATGAGCTTCTGGCCAAAAGTAGTGTGTGACTAGCACAGCAGTCAGAAAAATTCACACAGAAGATTTTGTAAGCACATTTGGCTTAAACTTTGCCCTAGAGACTGGAGACTCCTGCAATTGTGAGAAAGAAGGGTCCTTGTCATTTATAGCGGAGGTCAGCGGAGGGCCAGAGCAAGGAAGTTTGTATTGCAGCAATTTGTACCTTATCTTGTTTATAGATGTAAACAGAAGGTTTACACTTCCGTTACTGAACTCTCCTACACCAAAAATGTTGAGTGCAAAAAGGAGGAGAGAGATAGGAAACGTGTGTGCACTCGTTTCTTGAACTTATTTCAAAAAGAACAGTTAAAGGGTCTGGTGTTTCTGAAGTGCTTGGAAATGCGGACTCCCTTGCAGGATTTAAAAACCCATCTCTGAAGGCTGCAGGGTCATTCCAGGATCTCGATAAGGTCTAGATGTAACTCCTAAGTCTGATGGACCCAAGTCAATATCATCAAAGCCAAGAATCCTTTATGAGCTTTAGGTCACTCCCAATTGCTTCTGAAGTCATTGCCCAGGCTTTTTTCATTTTAGTCACAGTACCAGGGGTTTGTATCATCTGAAAAGCTCCAAGGCAAGGGACATATGGAGCTTACAAAAGCATAGTTATTGTGCTAGCTAGCTCCAGTCCCATGCCAAGCAAATTATTCATGCACATTCTGTGGATAGGAGGCACAATTTCATGTGGTTACATGGATAAAGGGAGAAGAATTTGGGCCACTGACTCAGCCTGTCAGCAATGCTTCCCCCTAAATTCAGCCATGGAGCTGCGACGCAGATTTCTCACAGCACTGATGGTGGGGCAGTGCTCACTTTGGAAAATGCGACCCCTTATTTACATGGCACTTGGAAACCAGTATCATACAAGGGAGCCAAATTATTCCTGAAGTCTGACCTTTTGATTATAACCTTTCAGGAAAGTAAGCAATTAAACAATAGCAGCTTAGAGATAGTATTTCAAATGAGAATCGATCAGCTTGGCTGGAACAGGAGCAGTAGCAAAGTGCCCAGCCTGTTGGGGACATGGCCATGCCATGTGATGCTGCTCTCCTGCACCTGAAAGGAAACCTGACATTCTACAGGTGTTCTGTTTTTTGAGTAGTCTCATGGAAGGAGACAGAGTTTGAGGAGACACACTTCAAAAGGTTCCTTTTAACGGCTGCTGTTTTTCCATTTCAGCTCTGTGACCAAAGTGGTTTTTTGGGTTTGTTTGTTTGTTTGTTTTTCTTTTTTGTCTCAGCAGATTTTATTCAATTACCATTGCAATGGGCACTTGTCTTAGTTTGGAAAGACAGGTATCTGCCAGGGAAAGCTGGAGGTCCCCTTGGAACGGAGAATGTAAACCCCCTCCCTCCATATTATTGTAATTTTGCAATTAGGGACTTTCAGGCAAAGATACGGGAATAGGAACAACAGTCCTTTACTAGGAATATTAAAATACACAAATGTAGTAGTACTAAAAACCAAGCAAGCAAGCAAACAAAAAAATCCTAGAAACCCTGACAGAGTCAGAATATGATCTGACACCCTGTTGGTCAGGGTGTTGGAAGCAATCCAAATAGATCCTCCTGGAGTGACAGATGTGGTTTTGTTAGAGTAGAGATGATCCTGTAGAAAGGGTCCAGTGGTGGCGAGATGGGCCCAGTCTTCTCTGGAATCCAGTGGAAACTAGGTTGCCTTGGTGCCCTGAATTGCAGGTTTTATGGAGGTAGAAATGCTTGGCTCCTCCCCCTGGGTGGAGCATCTCCCAGTGGGATGATGTAATGTTATCAGCCATGCAGTGAGCCTCGATGGCCCATTAACAGCAGATATCCCCTGGAGGGAGGATGGGTCATGGAAGAGAGAAAAGGAATGTTGCTCCACTTGGTTTTAACAGCTGCCCCTTGACAGAAGGCACCTACCACCTCCCCTCTGGAGTTATGAGGAATGGGTTATACAAGAGATAAAGGGAAAAAAATCCCCTCCCCAACCAGTTTCAACAGACAGAAAATAGAATACACATTTTTGGTTACATAGTGCAACCCAAGACAGCACTGCAGAGTGCAGGGTAGATTCCTGCTATAGTTCTCTTTCTGTGTTCTTGGCAGCAATTCTGGACACCCAGAAAAGCAGACTGTTGCTATTTTCCTCCATTTCCACTTTCCCTTTAGAAATATTTCTTAAATGGCCTTCCCATATTGAAAAAAAAAATAAAATAATTACTTGAACTATTTAAATGAATAATTAAAGTAATTAAATTTGCTCTATTATTCTAGTTAGTGGAAATGGAAAAGCTAATCAGCTCACTGTTATTGTACAATAAAGTCAAGAGCAGTTAATTTCAATCCTTGTTCCATAATACTTATATAATTCAGACCTGGAGACAAAAACCACTAAGGTCATGGATTAGTAGTGGCTTAAAGTTGAAAATAGCCTGAGGAAGTAAGGATGACAAAATAAGAACGAGTAGGAAAATCATATGTTAATGGGTACAGGAATTACTTAGCATATGATATTTTATCAATGTAAATGGAAGAAATACAAAAGCAAAATAAATTTTTAAGGTCTCAGTGAAGAAATGGAAATAGAAATATAACCAGTATCTATACTTGAAACAGAGCTGCAAAACATTAAATTTTGAAATGACAGTATAGTAAAACAAATAATTTGGTAATAATTAAAGCAGTTGTTGAAATGCAGAGCTAGTTCTCATTAAAAGTGTTTTATAAGTTTGCTTTTTTTCAGTGATGTACAAAACTAAAACCTGTGTCGTTCAACTGAGGTGCCAAGCAGTTCAAAGAACACACCAAGCAGAATTCACCCCAAAACACCAGCCTCAAATGACACTTTTCTAGATAAAAAGTCATGGTAAACAATTATGGCAATTCACTTGGATATAGCGTGTGAGGTAAATGACATCAAAGCCTTCACATGCATACCCAAATAAATTAGCAAAATCTATAATAAAAGCTCTGGTGGGGTCCATACTCACCAGCACTGGAATTTTACAAGACGCCTACCAAGGTTTCTTTATGATCACCTTTTACAAGCATTACAGCTGGTACAATAATAATTGCTGTGCCAAAGAGAATTGTGAAAGCACAAAACACAGGAAAACTAGAAAAGGAATTTGGTGACAAGAATGCCACGCAATTTTTCACATACCAGCAGAGAAAATTAGATTTCTAAACAGTGGGTGAACACTTGCTTGCCAGGGTAACAACTCCTGCCTGCACAGAAACCACCCCTAGAGCCCATGGGATTTTCACAACAAGCACTTACTACCACTCAAGGAGAATGGTAGTAATTAATCAATTATTTAGTGATTCTATGTTAAATTATACCTGCATGTGTTACTGGTGGGTAAAACCCTCACACATCTGTAAAAATGCATATAGAGTAGCTCTGTTACTGATCAGAACATTTCTGGCCATTCTGATGAGGACACCTCCTCAAGAGGAACATCTCTACCCAGTGACTGGGACTTACTGAGAGAAATTCACCATGTTGGTTTGGCCCAGGCCGGTGTTGGGTACCAGGGAGGCCTCAGGGGCGGCTCCTGTGAGAAGCTGCTGGAGCTCCCCCCGTGTCCCACAGGGCCCATCTCTGGTGGCTCTGAGGACGGACCCGCTGCCGGCCCGCTCAGAGAGGTCGGTAACGCCTCTGCGGTGACATTGATGGAGAAAATCTCAACCCGGCAGGTGCAGGTTCCCCAGGAGCGGCGGGGCCGTGTCGGGCGGGCACTGCGGGTCCTGCGGGAGCCTTGGAATGAGCGGGGCTCGTTGGCGATGGCACCGACAGGCAGCGGGTTCTTCTGTCAGAGCAGAGGAGGAGCGAGGGCGTGAGGGGAAACAACGCGGCGGCACCGAGGGCAGCGGGGAGAGAGGAAGGGGAGGAGGAGCTCCGAGTGTCGGAGCCGAGATTCCTCTGCGAGCCGTGGGGAGGGAAAACAAAGTGTCCCCTTGGAATGCGGGAAGGGCACGGGGGATGCCGAGATCCACTGGCGGCCCCTGGACAAGCGCTCAGGCCGGGGCGGGGGGAGCCAGAGAAACTGCGATCAGTGGGAGACCCGAATAGAGAGATGGGCCCAGAGATAGAGAGAGATGGGCCCAGAGATAGAGAGAGATGGGCCCTGCTTCCAGGGATAGAGAGAGATGGGCCCTGCTCCCAAACCAGAGCAGCCTGTCCTTCAAGGGCTGCACTCTGTGGACGAGTGACCCAGGCCAGAGCAGTTTTGGGAAGATCTTTTGCCTGTGGGAGGGACCCCACGGCATAACAGAGAAAAGACTCCTTTTCCTGACCGAACAGAAGGAGATCTTGAGTGACAAACTGACCAAAACCCCCACGCCCTGTCTCCCTGCCCTGTCGGTGGGAAGGAGAGAGGGGCTGGGGGAAAAAAAGGTGTTTTAAGGACTTACTTTACTTCTCTTTTCCTCTTCTGACTCTGTTAAAATAAATTTACTTTATACCTTTCAATTTAAACCTGGTTTTGCCCCTAGAGTGTTTTTCTCCCAGTCATTATCTCAACTCACAAACCCTTCATTAGTTCTTTTTTTTTTTTTTTCCCTCTCCTTTGCCCAACTGTAGCAGGAGAAGGTAAGCGAATGAGCCTTGGGTGCCTGGCATTTGGCCAGTGTCAAACCATGACATTCACCTTGGCCTCAGTTCACAACTCAGAAAGTTTACTGAGATCTCTTGGGTGTTTGCAACATTGTGTTAAGTAATAGCACAAATAAAATCACTGCCTTGGGATAATGCACCTTCTTTTATACAAACTTTTCATTTCAAAGTCTTAAATAGGCAATAAAACGATATTTACTCTTGTAAGTCTTCTTTGGTTAGGTTCATAATGTACCTGACTACCAATTACATTCCCTGCATTCAGAACACCTAGAAACCTCTATTTATGAGCAATCCATCCCAAAATAAATGTACCACTTGAGTCAAAGATAATCTATGCTGAAGGAGACTGTTAAGACAGCTCCTGGGGATAAAGGAGGGCAAGGTGCTCTTGATTATTTAACATAAAATAAAAAGTGAGTGTTTTCCATTTCAGAAGTGAATTTTTTTGCACACTCATTCATGTTTTCTTCATTCAGACATAGGCTGTGATCTCCACTGAGGTCAGGTCCTCCCTGAAGTAAATATCCCCTGACATCCTTCTTACTGCAGCCTTTGGATAGCAACATCTGGAATATGACAAGACCCCACAACCTTTGCCCATACATACAACACAGCATCTCAGGCTGCTTCAGTATTTTACCTGCCCTTCAAGGCCCCCACACAGAAGCAAAATGGTTGTTACATGTATGTAGTACAGCTTAAAGGCTGCTTAACTGGCTGCTTCTCCTTCTCCTGCCTCATGAGCCACATAATCCTATTTAGTGTTTTAGCTGTGTCACACATGAATTGGCTCTGTGCAGTGCCTTGTCCAGTGATGGCAGATAATAATGCCTTTGGTGTGCAACACTCAGCTGAGGCAAGCTTGGAAAGTGTTAACTTTGAGGCAGGATAATATCTTATTTGGTTGAAGTAGAAAGTAAACCAATACAGGATTTACAGCAATTTAAGGCTTAAGATGAGATCAGATGCGTGTCATTTCCAAACATCTCTCAATCAGTAAAAAATAATCCTTCATGAAGTGGATTGCTGGGTTTTGGTGCAAGCTTTTTGGGGAAAATGGACCCATATGTTACTGTTCTGTAGAGTGGAGGGAGGTGAAGCATAAACTCAGCTGAAAACTTATCCAGGGCTTCTGGCAAGTGCAGGCCAGAAGGGTGTGATTTGTGCTGCTCACCAGATCTCTGCATTTCATGAATCCCAGATGACGATTTGCAGAGGGATCTCTTTAAAAGGATGCGAGAAGTTAGAACTATCATCAGCTAATGAAGAGGGCAGAGAAAGGAAAATGGAGCCAAAGGAAAAAAGAGGAAAATGTACTCATTTTCCTGAGAATTACTGCATTAGAGCCACCTGCTTACAGGGTTAACTTTCTTCCTCTCTATTTCAAATCAGGGGAGTCAACCTGACCTTTACTTGCAGATCTGAGAAAAGCCTTGAAAATGAGAACAGTGAAGCTGTCCAAATGCAAAGACTGGCTACAGCAGACCTATTTATAAATAGTTTAGAAGAACACCATGAACTACAGAAGAAGGCAGATTTCCCCCTGCAAGTTTGCTGCCTCACTGAACACGGAGACAAGCTTGAATTTGCTTTCTTACATACCAGGATGCCTGTAGCAGAAAACGAAGTTAAATCCACAAACAGAGGACCTAATACAGTCAAGTGGCACCAGCTCCAATTTTGCTGCAGTGCATGAAGGGGCCCTTCCAAGAAAGACCCTGGTCCAACATGCTCAGGCTTTAGTTAATGGTCCTGATTCATGGGAACAGAGCCTGGACAGAGCTGCTAAGGAGAAAAATCCCAAAAACCAGCTCAAGTGGTTCAGAGGATATCTGTCTCTGAGAAGGGAGGAGTTGGGTTCAGCCTCCCAGGCTGCATTCATCATTCTCTTCCACCTCTCTCCAACCTAAATTTTTTTGTTTGTTTGGTTTGGATTTTTTTTTTAAATAAAGAATAAACTACAAACCATTCAACTGCAATAATCAGTAGTACTGAAAATTCATGAAGCGAGAAAACTAAGTCAAAATAGCAGGACCCCAGTTCTCATATATTCTCATAAGAATTCAGATTTATCACAGCCTCCAACTTGCTACACAAGTCCCAGTCACATCTACTGCTACACACTTCTGCTGGGCTGCTACTTGCAGTTTTGAACCTTAGCCCTACAAAGAATTTTCTGAACAGAAGGTTAACCTTTGTTTTAAAAGATGTCATAAGTAAAAACAAACTCTAGCCTTGCAAAATTTCCCTGTTTGTATGTTTTGCCCCAGTGACTCAGAAAAAGTAATCCAATAGATTAAATTTCCCTTTCTGAGAAGCTGTTATCTAACTTCAAACCAGTGGTAATGTCACTGGGTAGATGATGGTCACTAAAGTCCTGTTACTTGGGCGTGATGCTTGAAAAGACACTGCAAAAGGAGCACTTCATCCTTTTTCTGTCTGCCCTTGCACGCAGGGCAGGCAGGCAAACACTGAGGATCAAAGCAGCTTTCTGGGGCCTGACAGAGTAGATGACAGAGTTAGCTGGTCAAATTCTGTGTGATTTCACAATAATACCCATCTACCTGCAATTATTGCCATGTGTTGGTTTCTTCTATCTGCAGACATCATAGGCTCTCTCTCACCCCGCTATGAATCACATCAGATGCCACTGGAGCATACCAGGACTGGGAACAGAAGTCAGTTAAGGGTGAGATGCAGAGAAGAGGAATGCACACCTTTGACATATCTCTATAAACAAAGGTTAACCCACTGTCCCCTCTTTTGCAGGTTACTCCAAAAGTGGGGTGAATTTACCAACTCAGACATTTCCAGCTACTTGTATCTTCTGTTTCCCATCTCATGTCTCCTGAAGCCTCTCTAACAAACTTCATGGGTGATTTCTGGGGTCAGGGTGTTATCTTTCTATTTGTATTTCATAACTCTCAGTAGAATTGTTTTCCATGGACTCATCTGGTTACTCCTGAACTCAGGAGGTTTACAGAAAAGACTGAAAATGGGATTATTTTATTTTTTTTTTTCTATGAATAACATGCTCCTCTCTCCAACCCGCTGCCTCAAACATCCCACTGAATTTCATAGAAAATGATTTTGTATTGAAGGGTCATTGAGCAAGTTGCTGGCTTCATCAATGGCAGACTTGCTCTTCCAGGATAGCTGTGGCCAAGTTACTTTAATTTCTCACAGGTCCACTCTTGGATTCAAAGAAAATAAGAAAAAAATAAAGACAAGGGGTGAGCTTACTGTATTGGTCAGGCATGTAAGTCCACATTTTAGACAATCTGCTGATGAAGAGTAAGAGTTCCCAGAAGTTCAAGGATGTCTCAGGGCCTCTGAAAATCAGCTCCAACAGGGCAGAGTAACACCTGGAGTGGTGAGGAAAGGAACCCTGACACTCCTTGTGCCTGCACCAAAGTCCCTGAAAGAACTGGCAAAGCACTGAATTAATTTGCTTTAGATTGAGCTAATTAGAACAACAGCTGGAAAGGTGAGTGTCTTTAATTAAGGGGACAATAATTTATGACTTATGTTGGATGCCTCACTGTAAAAAATAAACTTTTTATTAAGAATGGTTTTAAATCTCAGTTCCTGTTTTAAGTAAAATAAAATTAAGTAAGCAGTCCCAGCTGAACTTCTGGTAGGAGGGAGTTTACTGGGAAAATTAAGTTTAAAAAAAAAAAAAAAAAGCTACTCAAAATTTACTAGTGCTCATTTACCATCCTTAAGTTTTGTGAGGAATGTAGTGCAATGTAGCACTCACACTTCAAAGATTTTCATAAGCCACTGGCAAAAGGTGTAATTCTCCCCTGGATGAGAATTTGGAATTTCAGAACCTCTCTCTCATTTCTTATTTTCTTAGTACTGTAAATGTATTTTGTAAACACACATATGTGTGTTTACACATAGTGTAAATACACTATATGTATTTATTTATATACACTTCTATATATTAATATGCAGGTATACATATAAATTGTTCCTGAAGAAAATCAGTTTGAGAGTTTCCCTCCATAAATAAAGTGTTCAGTTCAAACTGGCAAGCTCTCCAGAATGCAGCATGTGAGATAGAAAAGACAGCAACTAAACACTGGTTTTGTTATTGGAAAAGGATCAGTTTCCTGTGATACGTCAAATTCTTTCTGTAACCATGGGTAGATGAGTTAGTACCAGACATTCAGAGGGATTTAGGTTAGCAAAGAAGTAAACAGAAAGCTTATAGGAATTTCTTTAATACCTGGTGCTTAGGGGAGCTGGTCACCTTGGGGGAATTTTAAGAATTGCTCTGTGTGCCTCTTTCTCTCTTAATTTGCTTCAACAGATGAAGTTTTCTCTGTCTTGGCTCTTCTTATTTAGAAAATATCAAAGCAAATGATCTCCTTCCTCACCAGGAAGGATCAGGAGAGTGAGACACTCCAGCAAACAAGTCATTGAAAAAAGGAGATAGATGAAGGAATGTGAAAAGTTTAATGTATTGCTGCTCACCTTTATCAAACATGAATGACCTATGAAATATTTATCATCAGAACCACTGTCCTCACGTGGGTGATGCTACCCATAGCCTAGACAGCATCACTGCTTTCCTTCTCCACTGAGCAGGAAATGCTGCTGCAGATTTGGAGGAGAGGAAAGCTTCACACATGAAAGCAGGGTTCAACTTCAGCACCTTTCCTCAGCAGTGACAGGGTGTGCAGTTGGTCATGAGGGTCTACTAAACATAAAGAGCTGAAAATCACCCCCCTCCACCCAAACAGACCTGAGACCTGTCAGGAACTCACTGTTCTATCAGCATTCATCACAGGACCACTATGGTCCAAATGTAAATGTCCCAGGCAGAGTTCTGGGATTGTGGAGTCATTGTACCACCTTATATGAATCTGGCACATTTATATTTTGATTTTCGACAAGCTGTGGTCCCACAGAGAGATGTTCTCAGGTTGCCATCCTCTCTAATACAATAAAACTTTCTGTGCTCCCTGCCCTCAGGTTCAGTTTCCTGTCCATACTCAAGAATTATTACTAAAGTAAGTACTGGAAATGCACCTCCCAGCACAGTTGCACAATGTTTAATGGAAAAAACACCTTTGTGTATTTAAAACAAAAGCCCAAAAGTTCACACTCATCTCTGACAGTGAAATTAGGAAGGAGTTTAACAAGAAGCCAATCTGTGAGCAACAGAAGCTGCAAAGCCTTGTTTCCTTTGGCTCCCTGGTTCAGGGCTGGGCCAGTCCCTGGGTAGTAACACACAAACCCCAAGTCAGAACATCTCCTACAGCAGGAATACTTTTCCTGTGAGTAGTCTGAGGGATTTGGAGATTTACTTGAGATTACACATCAGCTTTTGTTCCTGATTGAGTGGCATGGATTTAATCTTATCTCGCTGTTGCTGACATACCTAGCTGTCTGTCAAATTCAGATGGAACTTAACAACGTATTCAGGTGTAGAGACTTCCAGTGTGATGGTGGAAATCTCTTTAGGAAACCAGCCTTCAAAATCCCCCAACAAAACTAAGTAATTGTAGTTTGACTTGTCTGCTTCAGCTGTGTTAACTCACGGGAAGTTACTGAAGCAAGTTCACGAACCGTCACTGATGCACAGCATGGGAACCCTGCTGATGGTAATTGCTGGGAGGATTGGTTGGAGCATTAAGTGACGGCCATTTATTGGACTAACAAACACAGGGCTTAGTGTTTTCCTATAGGAAGCACCAGCAACTTTTGAATCAAGGCAAGTGAAGATGGAGGATCTTTCCTTGTGGATGTGGTATCTGCAAAGGAGCAGCTGAATTTGTTTCATCACAGTCATAACATCTTTCTGAGTAATACTTCCAAATGAAGGACTACTGAGAAATCCAGACATTGTCCATTTTATCCCTAGGATATATCCTGCTGGGGCTTTGTACAGGTCATTAATACATTATCTGCTGAGCCATAAGACAACAAGCAAAGCCAGAGAAATGCAGTCTAGTGAAATTTGACATGAGTAGAGGATGCATGGGTTTGCTACTTAAATAAATAAATGTTTAAATATTTAAACAAAAATTTTGGTTTGAAAGGAAAAGCTCCATGCGAGGGAGAGGTCAGATGAAAGCTGATGTTTTCTGGACCAATAATGGATATAACTACGATCCAAATAAACTTGAATACAGGAAGCTTTGCCAGGTTCCATTCTAATGGATAATGAATGGCTGGAGTAGTTAAGTGAAAAGAGATGTTATATGATGCTAATATATAAAGCTCCAAAAAGAGTAATTGAATTGCTTTGATCAAGTAAAGAAAGAGATCCCCACCTTGGCTCTTCCAGCAGAGATGGTTATCTTGGCAAAGCTGAGGAGGAGAAGTGGCCAGGCTTGCTCTGAGTCAGTGTCAGCAGTCTCCTGATGGCTCCCCAAGTGACCTTACTGTACAGGAAGGCCAGGAGACAGAGGAGAGCAGTAGCCTGAGTAGAAGTAATTCCATGTTGTTGCCCCAACAGTGTTATTCCCCTGCACCCCTGGGGGCAAGTCACAGTGTTTCACATGGCAATGGCAAGGGGAGCTCCTATTCACCATATTCACTCCATATACAGCATGGAGTGTTTTATAGCAGCCCCAGGTATCCCCTCTGACCATGACTGGCAAACACAACCAGGCTTCAGTAGAAAAGCTTCATCTGCTAGCAAAGCACTTGAAATGAAGTTGTAATTCTGCTCTGAACATTAGCAACCAAATGACCAAAATATGCATTGTTTCCCAATCCTCTCACAGGGAGGGTGATGCCCGGAGCTCCGGGAACTCAGTGTCTTTCTTTCCTTCATATTCTCACACTAGAACCTCTCACCTACCCTCAGTTGTATTTTTACCTCCCACACCCCTTTGACTCCAGCTGTTTACCGAACTCCAGCCACTTTATTGGGCAGAAATGGAAGAATAAGTGATTGTGAGAATATCTTGAGGGAGTGTAGTCAGTGACTGAATCCAAATACAGTTATTCAGCTATTGTTCATTCTGCACTATGCCCGAGAGAAAATTAAATTCTGACCTTTGGCTATTTTGTAACATAAAAACTGCTGATAATATAAAGACAAACATTCTCTTGCATACTTGTGGGAGACATCTGCTGAAATCAAAGGAAAGTTTCCCACTATTTGAGAGTTTAGTGTGTCAGAGCAACTGAACTTTTCAGAACTCCTTGCAGGTGTCCAGCACATCACCATTAAAAGGTGTGCACCCATTTCATGGAGTTGCATGTACAGTATTTGTCAAAAATCAAGCATCTTTAGCTACACAAATTCAGAAAGCTGCTTAAACCCAGAAATGTTCCTGAACCAAACACTTCTCAGGTCTTTGTTCCTTTGCAACAATATCTGCTTTATTAAATAGTATAGGGGTCAAAATCACAGTATATGTTTAAAAATTATATAAAATGTTTCACATATCAAATTAGAAGTTACACAGAAAACTTCATGTGGACCATCTGTGTTTGCCTGCTGAGATAATATTAATTTCTGGAGTTCTGGGTCACAAAATTTTATTCATTTCAAAAGCTGGCTAAAAGATCACTTGGATTTTATCCTGTTGGCTTGAATCTTGTGTATTTGTACAACTTCCTGGCTGTGTAGATGACATGTTGCAGCAGTAAGCACAGAACACTTAGAGAAATAAAACTGAGCAATATTTGAACTCTGGGACAGTTTTCAAAGGGCATTGCAAATACACTCAATCCATCATTTGTTTTGCATTACTCTAAACCACATATATTCCCTGAGAAATATAAGTAAATTTTGATGGAGAGAGGAATGGAAGAGGGCAAGGGAGGGAAAGCAAGAAAATGTAAATACTTGAAGTGGAAATTAATATTGAAGAAATAGTTATTTGTGCTAAATAACTATTTCCAGAACTATTTCCAGGCTGAATATTAAACATTTTCTATTCAAATATAAACCAAACTATCTGTGTAACATAAGCATAGTTGAGAAACAGGAGTTTATTTCAAGTAAATACATATTTTTCAATCAAAATAATCAATCAACCAATTTTACAATTTAATCAAGTCTCTGCATGACTGCTGGGATTTTGTGTATATACCAAGCTTTTGAGTACACTCTGGAGCATCTGAGGGTAGGGACTGTCCCAGTGCCCAGGGTGTTCCTAGAAGTTCTTGAGTTGCCTTCTGAAGTCCTGCACGTGCTTCTTCTGTCACACACTGACAGTGACTCTATTTCACTGATGTTCAGTGAGCAAATTGGAGCATTCAGTTCCCCTGTCTTGGCCTGGAAGAACCCCCTGCCTCCTTTTTTCTTCCCATTCCCCAATTCACACACACTGTAGTTTATTTTGTGTAGCTGCCTTCTTCCTTCCCCTGTTGGGAAAGATGTTTAGGTTTTGTCTGGTGCTAAAATGAAACCTAATAGAAGTAGGAAGCATCAAACTTTGGGAAATAACCTGGACAAGAGGACAAGCATGGCTATTCTTCCTGTTATACTCCCTATTGCTAGAAATCTTGGTGTTGATGTTGTTTCTGAGACATCATTCAAAAGCCATTCATGAGCCACCAGCCATGGGCTTGTGCAGTTCCTTTTAACTCCATCCATGCTTCGGCTTCCTCAGCTTCCAGCAGCAAGAAGCTCCATGAACAAATTGTGCTTTTTCTGGACAACAGCAGAACAAACCAAGCAATGCCTGCACAGATGGTGTTTTGGCTTTCCTCCCCGCTCACCTCAGTCCCCTCCCCAGCTGCAGACAGTCATGGAAAAGATGCAGAACAACCTGTGCAGGCACCTCGAGCTGAGCACGGGCACAGAAGACATGCCAAGAGCCTTGATCCAACCAGCCACTCTGTGCTGGTCTGCTCACAGCTCCTCTGGTATTGCAAACATAAATCAGAGAATGGAGAAGGAAGGTTTCCAGTTCATGTTGTGCAGTGGAACCACTGCAGTTACAGAGCTTACCCCAATGCCAGTTCTGAGTCTCCCTCAACCCCAACCCTTCCTGCAGTGTTTTCTGCAACAATTTCCATTTTCCTTCCCTTCTTCTGGGACAGAGAAGGGTAAAAGGAGAGCATACAACATTCTTGGGCAGGAAAGAAACTCTCCTTGGTGGGCTTTCAGAGCAGGCTGTTGTCTTTGGAACCATGGTTATGTTCAAGCCTCACTGTACCCCTCCATACCTGAAACTCCCCACACCTCTATTAGGCATTCAAGGTGGATGGGGAGCAGAGAGCTCAGTGCTTTTGAGATGGTGATCAGGGGCAGGAGGGTATTTCACAAAGCTGTTGCTAGTGAAGGTCCAAGGTTTCATTCCTTACTCCTTCTCCGTGTAACACATTCAGCTCACTTGTCCTGCAAAGCATCCCATGGACCTAATGATGTTATACAAACACGATGTAGCATCAGATTTTTGCAAGACAAAACAGCAACAAGGGATAGGGGATAAAAATCAAGTGCTGGTAAGAAAAGCCTTCCTAGAACAAAATAATTTCCAGACTGGAGAGCTGAGGGAACATTATCTTCAGAGAAGTGCATTTCTCTGTTGCTTTGATCAAATGAGCTTCAAAGGTGATTGCAGCCCTGTAAGTGTTTTCCTAAGCAGTATCCTGTGGGATGGGGAAGGACAGAATTCAGGCAAGAGCCTTCTCCTGTACAAAAGCCTTGCCACTGACATTGTCAAGGGATCTGTTGCACTCCATTGTGTCCATAATCTTCAAATTAAAGCTCCCTAAATCCACAATGGTCTAATAAACCACAAGCCTGTAACAGCCCCTTCAATTTTCCACGTTAATAATCCACGGATTAAGAGTCCCTCTGCTGCTACAATAGCCAGAACTGATCTTCTCTACTGTGTCAATGACCCATGAATTATAGGGCTGTGTCTCAGATGGTTAGATAATACTTCACTCAAGTCTCAGTGATAGATTTTTCTAACAGGGCAGATTCAGGACTCTGTTTTGAAGTAAAAGCACATCGTGGCATTCTCATTTTTGGGAGTGCTCTTCCTATTCCTCTTGACAGTATCCACACACAAAAGCACAGCCCCCTTTTTATCATATCAATCCATTTGTTTTGCAATAAACGGCCTAGTCACCTTTCATTTACAACTGTACATTTAATATGTCATATGAAAGTTTAATGAGAGTCACAGTTTCATAACTGGTTAATCAACTGATGCAAAATCCTTCCATTTTCTTGTAATAGGACTTTATAATAGCCTAGAATATTTTATACTGATTTGTGGATAGCGCTTCTTAACGCATTTATATCACTTAATAATCCTTTATTACCCATTTAGTATGAAGTACACACAGCACCTCCAGCAGGCAAATCAGAGGGCAAAAGGAAGCAGAGCAGAGTCACTGTAGACCTGCTGCCCAAACTCATCATCTGTAAAATGTTTATCGACTTTTCCAATCAGGAACAAGCAGGCTTCAGTAACAGTTGCATGATTTCACCTTTGCAAATGCCACTGCAGCCAGCAGCCTGGATTTTGCTTATGGATTGAAGTCAGCCACTGGCATGGAAAGCGATGTGATGGGTAGGAGCAGACACATTGTCTCCATGGCATTTTCACTGGGAGCATGGTCCCACTTGCACGTTGTCTGCCAGAACAGAATGCCAACACAATTACTTCTTTTCCCTTTTACTTTTTAAAGCAGAAACCTTCATACTGAACTCAAAGGCACACAACTCATTGCACTTTGTTGCAGGGCTGTTAAGCCAAGGAATGCCTGTTAGATTAGCCAGCCATGTCTTCATCAAAGCCTGGCTGTTCCAAACCATATCTTTTACAACATTTGGTTCAGACTCCTATAACTTGGACCATTTAAAACTACACTGTCAGTTCTGCTAGACATGGGAAGAGGCTCTGCACTGCAAGTAATCAGCTACTTTTATCTCTGCTGCAACGTCTTAATGTGCATTGAACAAGAAGTTTGGGTTTATTCCACCCTTCACAGGGCAATAAATCATCTACTCAAAAGTTAGACCAGTAATGTTTTGGGGCAGGTAAAGCTGTGGCCATGACTCAGGTGCCATGGGGATTCCCAATAAGGAAGCATCCATTATTTTCTGAAGAAATGTATTTACCGATTTTCTGGTTTTACAGACAGTCAGTGAAGGTCAGTTTTGTAAATCACCCCTAGAGGCTATGAGAGTTTATTAAATAAGGGTCTCAAGTGAAGACTTGTTAACATTGATCCTGGAGCTTAACTCTACTCTTAAATCTTTCAGTGTCAGAAAGATCAGTTCAGGATCTATAGACAATTAAAATTATAGTCAGAGTCACTATGAGGCAATCACTGTAGTGGCTGATAGAGAGTGAAGACTCTTTTGATGCAACAAAGAGAGAGTGATAGGAACATGGAACAGTAACAGATGATGAGCTTTTACTGTTTGTGTAGCAATTGTGACAAGCATCAAGCCAAAGTGATGTAAGTTTTGTGCTGCTGGCTACTACTTGTGATGTGATCCTGCAGCAAAACCCTACACTGCCACAAATAACTGGATTCCCCTTAGCTGGCTGCCTAGTTTACAACTATCAGAATCTCACCTCTTATTTCACTCTGGTGGAGATTTTAATGACTTACTTTATCATCTTTTAGAAGATGATAAAACAAGAGTCTGAACTGCCTATATTTTTCTTGGGTTGCAGCTTGGATTTAAGAGACTAGATGTACTGCACTAAATGGCAAAAATAAAGAAGCCTGACCCATTTGCCTCATGGAGAGGCACTAAAATTCTGTCATTAATTCATTTCCTTTTGCAAACAGGTGTAAGAACAATAACCGTATTGTCATTAGCCAGCATATAGAATCAAAGCTAGGAACAAGCCCATACTAGCTGACCCACATGCAATAGGAAGTGCTGCTTTATCTCCTACAACTGCCAGGACCTGAGCAATGGCTCTGCCTGTGACATTGACACAAAGTCAGCATTGTCTTCTGAACCCATCTCAGCCTTTAAGGTATCCTTGCAGTGTTTATCTTGGTTGTCACACTGAGCACAACGTTTATCTTGTTACACTATTTATACAGAGCAATCTATTTTTTCGTAAGGAAAATATCAAGTGTCAAACATCTGAAGGTCCAGAGGACCATGTGTTCAGCTAGGGTCCCTGCTCCAGAGATGGGGCAGCCAGTGGGAATATGGTGCCAGGGTGAGCTCCTAGTGCCCAGCATGATAGTCTTCAGACCATCCTGTGACACAAACAGCAAGAGCATCATATCCACTCGCTCATTCAGCCCTCATTAGAAGAGTAATTGCTACTGTGAGACCTGTGGTAGCTTTTCAGGTTTGGCAATGCTGTGATTCCCATTTAAGGATAAAACACTAAGCCTTGAGAAGTGAGGACAGGGCAGCACATTGCACTTGTCACACAAACAGCAGAGTCTGTCACTCCTCTCATGCCAGGACAGCCTAGTTCCCAAGGTGAATGGGGTCCCCACTGGGGAAGTTCCCCAGCCAGCCAGGAGATGAGAGCAGGAGGGACACTGAAAGCTCAGCTCAGGATATCCCCAAGCCCACTACATTGGAAGGCACTCTGCAGGCTTCGAATTACGTGCGCTTGCCCACCCCTCTGTTCCCCCTGCCTCCAGCAGATCCCTACGTGCTCTCAATATACACACAGCTTGTTAGCAGCTCTGCAGGGTTCCCAGGAGCAGTGAATGAACAGAAACCGGGATTGTATGATCATAACAACCAGCTCAGTTTCGTCTGTCTCCTAAGCCCTCCTCCCCAAGCACTGGAGGAGTGGCTCCGGAGGAAAGGCCATGAATTTTTTATTTCCCTGACCAGAGGGTGATTTTGCCTGGTCGAAGCTATATACATTGTTCCTCGTTACTAGGGCAACAGGTACCTTACAAATGCTGATAATACATAAACTAATACAACTCTGCAGTTTGCTCTTTCTTTCCAGCGCAGTTTAATAACCCGTGTGGATGCTGCGAGCCGCCTCTCTCCCGCTGGGATAAATGAGCACTTCAGGAAGTATTATCTCCCTCCAGCCTGGACTCCATGGTGCCCGCACAAAGAGGAGGCACTGAACTGGGGAGCTGGGCCACTATCAAAAGGCAGAGTGATTTCAGAAAGCTCCAGGGAGGAGTGGGAACGGCTGTGGAAGCCCCACACAAATCTGCTGTGGTACTGCTGCCTTCCTGAAACAGCAAAAGATCTTTAGTGCTCAGCGTCCAGAGGGAGGAAATGCTGGAGCAAACACTCCTTAGTTCCATGTTGTGGCCCCATCAGCAGCATCAAGAGCTAACTGGATTAGGGGCTCTTTGTCCAACTCCACCTCAACTCCCCCCTCATGTCCGAGCCCCTTTGATACACATGCCCAGTTGTCAGGAGAACACTCCAGTTCCCCAGTGCTCTTGCGGTGAGAGCAGGGTTAAAATGCTTCACTGCTCTCCTTAATCCCTCTCACATGATTTAGTCAACACCAGTGGGGGAGAAGGACTCGCAGGTTTTGCCTCCGTGGCTCCCTCCTCTTCAGAAGGCGGGGAGGAGAGCTGAACCCAGCACAGCACTGAGGCTGGATGCTGTGGGAACTGCAGAATCTGTCAACACTGAGCACACCCAAAGGTACTGGAGGCTGCAGCACCCACGGGCTCGAGAGCTGCTGCTGCTGCTCTGGCCTTAAGGCTTGATTTTTTTTCCCACTATTCAGCACCATTTGAAGCTGGAAACAGAAAAGGAAAAGAGAAATTTAGAATACACCTTTCTGCTCCTGTCCAGAGCTGCTATAGCATTTGTCCTGTGATAGGAGTTGATCACTGTGCAGAGGGAAAAGCCACCAGGAAACAGGGGCAAGTGCACAGCACTTACTTCTCCTCAGTGGACCAATGCACCAGTGATCTAGCTGCAGAATTTAATTTTCAAAGGCAACACTTTAGTTAGAGAAACTGAATAAGTGGCCTTATTTCTGGGGACCAGAGAAAGCTTGAGATGCAGTAGGCTAATAGGAGCTCAAAAGGAAAAAAATACAATGCATAAACCAAAGCAACTCAAAACATAACATAACATATCAACTGATCCTCACTTCCTCTGCCTCTTCCTTTCCTGTTTTGGGAGTTTGTTTTGTTTAGTTTTTTAGAAAAAGAATCTTAGGGGCATATATTTCAACTATTTTATGCTTGTTACCAGTCAGCCCCTTTGTCCCCATGATCTAACAATAACACAAATAACTTAAATAATGTATGTTTAACTTCCTTCCAAAAGCAAAACACAGGATGGGTAGTGTACTCTCTTTCAAACAGCTTTACAAGCACAAAACCAGGACAGTTTTACAGACCCCATTCTTGTCCTGGATGACTTGCTGCTGCTGCAGGACAAGGGGCTTTTATTGAAATCCCAGCAGAAGAGTAAACATTTGAAATAAAGCTAAACAAGAGTTTAGTTGTTGAGGAAAAGACAGTCATCTGTCAGCATATGGCAAGCAAGCTCTTATAAGTGGGGTGCTGAACTGGGATTCCAGCATTTGGGTTTAACCTCTGCAGTCTGAATCCCTTCTACCTAATGAGAGGGCTCCCTGCTGGATCGAATTTGAAATGCTGTTGGCTGCTGGAAGCACTATTTGTTTGCCAAATAGACCTAAGGAAAACAAACCTGCGTTCCAAGTCTCAGAAACACCGAAATATGCTACTGGAGAATTCCCCCAGGAAAACACCGTGAGCTCACCACCTCCCACGGAAAGCTGCCAATCAAAGGTGCCTGTCTTAGCTGTCAATTTACTGCCTTCCCATTTCATCTCCCCAGACCTTGCCTGCACTGTTCTCTAACCCAATCCAACCTTCCAGGCTACATGTGGAGACACCAGCTAAGGGGAAGAGATTCCCCTGTGCTCCCTTAGGAAGTACTTCAGTCAAAAAAAGACATGAAAACGCTGTAACCAAGTCAGGCAAGGACTGGAGGACAGGACAGACCAAGAGTGCCATTTTTTCAGCCTGGAAGGGAACCATCTGAGGATAGGTGCATCACATTGCTCTCTCTAGCTACCTCATTGGTGACTATGATGAAGACAAAGGCAGATGATCTTCCTTTGTGTAGGGATTGGTCTAAGTGACCTGTAAATTTTCTTTCTAACCTCAGTTTTTCTGTGATTCTGTGAAACCATTCCGGTAAGAATTGTTTGCAGAACACGACATTTGAAGTAATCGACTCCTGGAGAATGTGTAAAGCTCAGTTTCACCATAAACTCAAAGGAGGAAAAAAAAATAAAAATCTATGAAGTCCTTCCTTTGCCCCTGGATGACTTGCCAACCCAAACACCTGTTTCATATGGGTAGAATGCAACAAATAGCTGACCCATATCTGTAATTAATCTTGAGGGCGTTTTGATTTTTCAGAGGATTAATGCGCCCAACATCTTTAATAGAAAACAAAAAGCCAAAACAATCCATCCCTTCTTGAAATCAAGCAAAACCTAAAGCAGATGGCTAGACAACAGTTGCAAAGCAAACAAATATTGCATGGTTCAGCTCAACTTCAAAAAAGTTCAGCACTGAAAACCTGAGTAAGCACAGAGAATGTGTTACCTTTGGCAATCAGCAGGGCCTCAGATCTGCAATATCATTTCTGATCTATACGGACTGCTAATCAAAAATGACTATCCAGATTCTAATCAAAATAAACCTTCAAATTACTTCAGATGTAAACCATGGTTGAGACTAAAATGCCAAGTATTCAAAAAAAGTTCTTTGACTGAACTAAGGATATTCAGACAATCTTGTGCCAACAGATTATTCTTCAGTTTTTGGTTATATAGAGCATGGGAAAACTAATAGGATTGGCCCACCAGCCCCATTTCCCACTCTGCTTTATCAAAGTGATACCATCTGACCTTGGGAAAAGCAAGGCACAATCCAACATACCTGGAAACAGCAACACCAGGACATTTTCTTAATCACATTTTTTCTTCATGACAAGTTTGGACCTTTCATGAGGTTAGACACAAGATGATCTTTCAAGAGCCCTTCCAGTCTGGGCTGTGCTATGGTTCTAAGCAGCATTTCTTATAAACAACAGCTGAAATTTCCAACATAGAGTGCCTTACTGAACCTTCCTCCTCCTCAAGATACACTTTTGACTCTCTTGTTCTAAAATTCTTCATTTAGAAATCACTTAAAATGAAATATTTCTTTCCTTTTCAGATTTTCAGGTGTTACCCAGTTTCTCTGGCAGGCAAACAAGAGTGACACCATGCCTTATTTATGGGACAGAAGTGCTCTGGGAAACCCATTTGCTGGGATATATGGAAGGAGGAGGAGGTGAGAGGAAGAGAGCATGATCACTTTATACCCTAGATGAGATTGGAATCACTGTACAGACCCCTTTACACCACAACTCCTGCAAGTGCTGACAGGCACGGATGATTTTTGCCTAGAATGGAGGATGTGGGAGGGAAGGAGTAGCTACAGCACATGCCAGTGCATGTGACCTGCTTCAGACTGGAAAACCTGCTCTGAGGCTGCCATTGAGGTGCCCTTTGGTGCAAATCCCTGTTGCCAGGTATCCCATTTATCCTTTCTCACATGCTCCTCAATATCTACTGACAAAATAGTATCTGGCCTGTGCAGAAGTACAAGAAAGCAAAGTTTCTCCTCCCTGTGCCCCAGACAACGTGAGGCATCTAGAGCATTTCTCAAACATTTATCTTGTTCAAATTTTTTTTTTTTTTTTTTTTTTTTTTTTTGGTATTTTAGTACCAGCCTCTGGCAGACACAGCTTAAGTTTCAGTTTATTAATCAAACTCCTCCACACCCCATCAGCACTGATCTTGGCACATGGCTACTTTAGTCTCAGGGACTCCTTGAGCTGTATGCCCTGAGTCTAAAAAAATTCCCCCCATCCCTCAAATCTCAGGAGACAGACAAGGTCCTGGAGGGGAATCCTGGAGACTGTCTGAGGAAGAGGAAAGAGCACTGAGGGCTCTCATTTTTTAATATTGCTACACTAGAAAGTATTTTAGGACTAGAACAAAGCCTAAATCATGCAACCTGAATTCATAACACTGGAAAATGTAAGGATGAGACATGTCATAATTAAGTGTGGGTTTTTTTCCCCCTCATTTTTGGACATGTCTGATATGGAAAAGGAGAAGCGGGGGAGAAAGTACAGCTTTCCTTTCTCTCTAAAAGTCAGGATATCTTTCCATGACAGAATACATCTGACAGTTTGCCTGCTCCTCCCATTCTCTCCAGCTGACTGAAAACTCAGCTTGTAAGAGAAACTGGAAGTATGTGGCAGCAGCAATGTGTATTTTGCTCTTGACACTGGGTCAGAGTGCCCAAGACCAGAGAAGAGACTCCTAAAGCCCCATGTCTCCATCAATCCATCCCAACCACTCCTGTTGTTTGTGTCACTGATTGCATTTGCTGCTACGAGACACTGTAGACCGTTGCTTGTAATCAGATACACATAACAACAGTTCTTTTGATCTTCAAAAGGGTTTCACTTCTTTGATTGTGAGTTTATCAGTAGCACATACTCAGGCTGCAGACACACAGAGTTTAGTCTTAACCCATTCTGAAAGCAGGTACACAGCCAGCAAGTGTCCTTTATGCTGGATCCAAGTATCTATTGAGATAAACACTGCCTTCAGTGTTCCAGGAGACAGCATTTCTTGGCAGGTGCACCAGGGTGAGCTTCTCAAGACATCAAGAAGCATCATGACTAATAAACTGGTTGTACTGTGACTTTTCCCTCAAGATGAACTCTCAAATACACCATATTCCATATCAATCCCAATCACAGTGCATTAAACCTACAGCATCTTTACATATGGTTTGACTCTCCAGCACTGTCTAAGAAAAAGGGTATCAGGTGAAAAAAAAAAACAACAACAAAATAGTAACATTTAGAATTAAGGATAGCAAAAGATGTTCTTTTCACTACAGAAGGAGTCAGACACTGCCTTGGGAGCTGCCACACAGGCAGGTACAGCCCAAAAATGAAAATAAATGCAATATCAGCAAAGAGAGAGAAGTACTGCAGGAATAATTAATTACTCTGCATCCATATTTGGAGCTGATTTAGTTTCTGACCCATATGGAAACGCTGACAGGGCAGCCCAGAACACCTGCTGCTGTTTAGGCAAAAAAAGCATTAAAACAAAGGTAAAAAAGAAAAAGCAGTTGGCTATTTCATGTTTGCCACCCTACAGTGAATTCTACGAAATCTGGTTGATTTCAATAGCAATCTGCTCAGCTCCTCACTCTTTACAAGGAGAACAAATTCTGTTTGCGGTGCATGTGATGAAATTGTGTTACCCAACTGTGTGTGGGGAAGAGAGACTTGCCACTGAAGCTCCTCTGGCCATGCCCTGGAGTCTGCTCCTGTTCCCTCTGTTTCATCACTGCTTTCTCCAGCCTTCTGCTGCTGGTCCAGGCTCATTATCTCTTTGCAGCTCTTTCCTGTGGGCATCATCAACCCAAATACAAAGAACCTGCCAGAAAATTAGAACATTTCTATAGAAATCTAGAATATTTCTAAAAATATTCAGAATCAGAAAAAATAGATCAAATTTTTTGTTTTTTTGAAAGGGTTAAAATCCACTCCAAAAGGAGACCAGTTTTTTCAGGAAAGCTCAACATGCTGTTTAACTTATTCAAATATCTCAAAAAACCCTGGCCCCCATTACAGCATTGAACACCTGGAACTGGACATGGTTGGGTTTGGATGTCTGCTCCTAAAAGCAACAATAGCTTGTGCTGTTGTGGGTAATTCAGTTTTGGAAGCAGAAGCCTTGATTTATATGAACTCCATGCTAATGGAGAATTACTTCCAGTTTGTTACTGATTTCAGCACTGAAATTAGGTGATTTTCTTGCCAAATTTGGGTCCAATATGATTCCAATCGAATGAGTTTTGAAGAGCTCCAGTCCTTTTTATAATACTGCAGCATAGTTTGCAAACCAGCTTTTACATGTTTGGGGTTACCCAGCACTACAAAGTGTTCTTTTATCAGATGCAGCTGACTGAAAAATGAAAAAAACACTCCCTCTTTTCCTCCCACTCTAAAAGCATTTAAAATTCAGTGTTTCCGGCAACCTGGCTGGGTGGAGGCAGTTGGCAAAGTGGTTTGTAATGTATAAAATACAGAGGGACAGATGTTCAGCTGATGGTTTTTACAGATACAACAGCAGCACGAGGATGACAGCTCTATTAGATTTCAGGGGGTGATGTGTCACTTGTGCAGTAGGCTACTTCACATCTTCATAAAACCCACTTTTTATGGGGTGAGACGAGAGAGATCCAGATAAAAGTGACATAAGAAGGCTGGACATGAGCTCGATTAAAGATTGGCTGGAAATCACATTAAGTAGGAGCTCACATCTGCAGATGAGCTCTGGGGCATTCCCAGTTCATAGCAGAGCCTCTCCTTGCAGCCCACTGCTCCCTGGTGCATCCTTCACCTCTCTTACACCCAGGTGTAGCTGATACTCTTTTCAGAGGAAGAGAGCTGCCCATTGCTCAGAGCATTGCCACATGATGGACATTTAGAGAAGAGCCACTCTCAAACTAGTAACATCACAACAGCATCGTGTTGCCAGTGACAACACCAAGGCTGGAAACCCATATGATCCATGGAGCAGGAACAGTCTCATCTCCAGCAATGTCCATAGTGTTGGTTTTAGCTGCTCCAGTCTTTGCTCTTTGCCTGTAACCTTCTTCCACTTCATCTTGCATTTCCCTTTTAAATGTCTTTTTCAGCTCTTGAATCCCAGGTGTTTCTCTTTCTTCAGCTGACACTCAGGCTGTGCATCAGGCAGCCATCACGACTTGGCAAAGGTTTGCTGGGTCAGTGAAGGAAGACCCTCAGATCCAGATTTTTGCTATTAGAGTTGTCAGTCACATAAGCCCTTAGAGACTGCAAAAGCATGAAAATTAAATCTACGGATCGAATTATCCCATGCTTTTATTTTTTCAGCCTTAAGTGCACATGTGGTCTTGTCATCTTGTCATTTTTATCATGGTTGGTGATAGTCCTCAAAAAAATACTGGGTTAAACCATCCAATTTCTTATTCTTGCTGCAAGCTGAATACCAAATATGAACTCTGCAAAGTGCAGTTACTTATTCTACTTCATCTATCACATTCTTACATTCTATCATGCATAGTGTTTATGTAACATTTGCAATCATGCACATGAGGAGAATCTGCCTCAGGCAATAACAAACTGATGTCCTGATACCAACAGGTAGGAGAATCTGAAAACATCTGTGTCCTGCCTGACAATCAGTCAGAGGAGAAGGTAAAACTACTCTGGTGATTCTGACCTGTCTCCATCTCAGTCCTTGGCCAGTCACACTCAGTGACTGGCAATCAAAACACAAGAGCCCTTGGAGATCCAGGGCAAAGAGAACACAGAAAACAGCTACAGAAAAAGTGATACTGTTTATTTTGAAGGTAAAGTTTACTTCTACCAACTCTAGTTCACTCTAGCCAATAAAACCCAAACCCCTGAAAATTTTGCTTTACATCCACATTCTACAGCAACCTCCTTTCTGCTAACACTAACATAAAACAGGCAGAGAAACTTGCACAATTTTTACTAAGGAAAGAGAGAGTACAACCAAGAGCTTGCAAACAGTGCCCTCAGTGTGAGAACCCAGAAGAATGGGTATGCAGGACTATTAGCAGAGTTTCTGTCCCTCTGCTGTAGTCATGCACAGCTTGAACAGAAACAAGAATCTGGTGAGAATACATACAACTAAACAACAGCCCAGAGTTTCAGGTGTGATGCATAAATTGCTTACATGATTTTTGGTTGACAAGTTTAAGGTTTCTTAAAAGACACAAGCAGCTGGAGCCCTTCACCCTTGCTGGAAAATCTGCTTCAAGCTGGGCAATCTTAAATAGTGTAAATAGTAAAACTGAGTCTGTTGCAAAGCTGCATTTCCTGGGAAACTTAGTAGGAAAGATTCTGGAGGATGAAGTCAGAAAAATCAGGTGGCTGAGGACTATTCTTCCTAGGCCACCCATCTTCTGTTGAAAGTTGAAACTTATTGTGTTTGTCTGGTTAAAAAAAAATAAAATCAACACGAAGCAGGTCCACAGCTCAAAGCAAGAGATTTAAGCACCCTGCTACCAGTTTTGACCCTCTGTGATTAGAAATTTGTTTTCAAGTTCCTAAAGCATAGACTAGCACATGGTATCAATGCTAACAAAGCAGGAGAGATTTCTGCATATCAACTAAATGACTAATCTGTTCTGTCTTCTGGCATATGTCCAATATTTACACTTATTTGTTTAAATTGTGATTTTTATCCATGAGTGGTATAACCGTAAATTTGCATTTTATTTGCAGTTTTGTGTGCTGCCCCAGTGACTTCCTGAAAAACCCAGGGGGAGGAATTCATGAAGGATAGGAAGTGTTGTGCAAAGTGTCAAGGCTGTTTCAGTGGTAAGTTTCTTTTCCAGGCTGGATTGCAGGAGAAAGGTAGTCTCAAGGGGGGAAAACAGAATGAACATATGTACTCAGTAAATTCTTGATGCTTCATGAAAAATCTTGGCCCAGATACAGCTATGGCTAATAGTCCAAAGTAAAGCTAGTGGGAAAAAAGTGCCTCATACACAAACGAAACCGTTTAAAAGTTGAACTTAAAGTCTTCTCCTGAATAGATGTCCAAACCACATGAATTATTTCATGCACAAAGTAGCTAGACAAAGAGCTAAGAAACAACAGCTGGAAATCCTAAACCCCCCCCCAAACCTCTGTATTAAAATGATAACATTATGAAGGTGTCTCATGATTCTTATGTTGAGATGCACAGAGGATGGGACATCAGCAATGAGGTGTGTAAAGGGATGTGTACCTACTCTGCCTGCATGGCCCTGTTTCCATAAAAACCTTCTTCAACATGCAATAAATGACACAATAAATGAGAAGCTTTGGGGAGATGTTTTGGGAGATCACACATAAACCTCTCTCAAGGGCAAAATGATTACTGAGCAAAACAACCTTGCTGTGGAATTTGTTTAAAAACACATCAAAGCTAGAGATGTTGAAAATAAAGTATTTTTTTTACTAAAAAAACCAACCAACCAACAAACCCACAAACCCAACAACACAAAACTCCAAAACACCCTCAAAAGATCTTCCAAGCCCCAAATCTCTGTCACTGGAAACCAGCCATAGGAAGAGTTTATGTAGTTTATGTTCCTCCCCAGGATGGATGTCAGTTCGGCCAGGGAACCTGGCCCTTGGTGAAGGATGAAAGGATGAAGTTTCATACTCCCAACTAGGAGAAGTGGCACCATTTTGAATGAAAATATTTAGGTTGTTAATGACATATTATTGTGCTCATAGGAAATAAAAGCTTGAGTTCTTTCTTTTGAAACGAAAGAATAATTTTTACTAGAACAGTCCATTTTTTACATTAAGGAAACTATTTAAATTAGGCTTTTTACCAGACACAGGAGAACAACATTTCTGCAAGTATTCTGCTTGTAGTTTGACCCTATCTCCACAAAGAAAAAAAGACCCAAAACCCACCAAGAAGTAAACCTATCCAAAGTCATCTCCTCACAAAAAAACCAAAACAAAACAACTTTCCCACAGCTTGATATCTCAAGCAGAATTTTCCATAACAAAAGCAGGGAGAACAGCTTTACCCATTTAGAGCAACTGAGATTTGGCCCCCAGACGTTCAGAAATCAAAAACACACAGCAGATGCAATTATGTCTCACAGCAGAAATAAATATTCAACTTACTGTAGGAATGTCCCAACGGACAACTTTTCTAGAAATAAATTTCAACTAGAATTCATTTAGTTTTGCAACAGATGCTTTGAATTTGAGTCTGCTGGTTTTCAAAAACCATGAGACAACAGCTGATGTTAAGCCATATCTTCCTATCACCCTCATTCTCGTATTAATTTATAAACTTCTAGATGAAGTTAAGAGAAGAATTCATCTTGTATTTAGGATTTACAAACCATTAGGAAGAGCTCAGCTCACTCTGACTTTATTTTGTTTTCAGCACTCAAGGACATTCATTAACTTCTGGTATAGAATCCCTGAGCAGTTTCTAGGGATTGTAACGCAGCTATTAAATGCCTTTTGGGTCCAAACAGTAGTTATCCTGCACCAATCTGTCTTTCTAGCTCTTGACAAGTATCACACAGGCAAACATCAAAAAGGGCTGAGTATTTGATAAAAATTTTACCAGATGGTTAAAGGTTACAGACTTTGGTGCCTGCACAGGGCTTAGCTTAGGGGACACAAGCTGGAAGTGCCTCTGATGTTCCATCACAAGATTAATGCTCAGCAACTTTAATCATTCCCTACCGTATTTAAAATAGGAATAAATCTGAAGCCTCTCAAATGAACATTGTTTATAATCTTGGACAGAAAACAATGTGGGAGTCAATGTGGATGTAGAATACAATATTAAAACTCCCTTCCTATTTTCCTGTTTCTTTGAAAGGGTCCAAGTGAAAATACCACTGTTCCCTGTTCTCTGAGTTATCTGTCAAAAGGAAATGTTTCTGTGAATGGCACCAGCTTCTCTATATCATAATTAAAGCATTGGTTTGTTATTGGTACTTACAGAAAAATATATTTTACTGATAACTACAGCATAAATATTTATGTCAATTAGTCACAGCAAAACAGAAATAGTTAAGAAACAGCTTTTATCAGTTATTACACTACCTGCTAGCAGTGCAACTACTGAAAGTATCATGAATGGTAAATAGAAAAATAAATGTTGAGAGTAAGGGAATCTTCATACTTGCTCTATTCTTGAAGACAAGGTGAGACCCTTGCCCAGCTCTTACTGTGAGGGGTCTTTTTTTAATAACAAATGTGTTGAAATGCAAATGCTGTTACTAAAAACTGTGTGGCTGCCATTTGTAGTACCTTGTGTACCTTTATTTTTCTATCCTGCAAATGAGTTTGCTTCAGTTTTGCTGTTCTCCAGCTATAATTTGTTAGCAATTCTTTCTGCTAGGAAATTCACACAAACAACATTTTAAGCAAATATTGGAGCACACTAATGAGAGACAATATTTACATTTACAAAATATATTCTTGAAACCCAAGTCCAGATACCACAACCACTTATCCAAGGTTAACTTTACGTGCAGTAGGGACTTTACAGACCTCAGGAGTGCTTGAATAAAGTGAGTCAGACAAGACCCTTCAGAAAACAACAGCAGTGTGAACTTCCAGTTGTTTACATCTGAAAGAATGTAACACCCTTAGTTTTATGCATCTATTTAGGTCTTATTAAACTGTTTTTACATTCTTAACTGCACAGAGGTGAAACCTAATTCAGAGATGCCATTAGATAAGAAAAACATAATGAGAAATAATTTATAATTGGAAAGTTGTTTAAAACTAGTGATACACAAAATTGCTGAGTGCAAACACACCCTATTGATTTTACCCTAATTCTTATTTAAAAAGAGAAAGAAAAATTCAAACACAATTTGGTTACAAGTATGGAATATTCAAAGCACGATTGAAAATATACTTGGAGGTTTTCTGAAAGCAGAAATCCTGTGTGGAGAGAAATAAGAGATCTTTAAAGTAAATGAAGATTTTTTCGTATGTTGCCCCAGAGATTTTTGCATACTGAGGACATTTGTCTTCCCCAGTTTTTGATTGACTAAAAATGCAGAGAAATGAAGAAAATGAATAGGCTTGAGTTCTTTTAAAAGGTGACAATGTGCTTTAATGTTCCTCATCAACCAAAGTACAGGTCAGTCTGATGAACCTGCAAACCAGATTGATCACAGCAGACAAGACCAGTTCAGAACCCATGTTCTGGTAGAGCTGCTGTAGTTGTGTTACTCATCACATATTGGTGCCCATGGAATGCATGTTTAAGTACCCTAAAGGATCAATACTGTTGGAAAACCAGCTTATACATCTCAGACATGCATTTCTGAGCACAAAAAGTTAATGTAAGATGAGCCATTCTGTGCTGGGTTTTTTTGATTTTTGGAAAATGATTTTTAAAAATATTTTCAAAAATATTTCTTCACCATCCCCCCAAAAGATGCATGCTGCTTTGAGAGCTGTAGGCTTTGCTCTGATTTTGACAAACACATGGAGGAAGGTTTCCCTTTTATGCCAACGCTGGCAGTGAACATCGGATTTGAGTAGGAAATAGCAAAACCGAGTAGGAAGCTGTTTTCAAAATTCTATCCAGGAAAAGCACTTTGGTAGCCAATTAATGTGCAATTGCACCATGTGCTCGAACCAGGGAGGTCAGATCAGAGACACGGCTGAGCATGAGAACAGATGTGATGTCCACAGCTGCAACCACAGGCCTGACTCAGACAACAAATAGAAGACCTGCTTGGAAGTTCCAAAGCTTCAAAAATAAATATTTTTAGCCAAAACAATTGCACTGTCATTTAGAGCTTCCTTGTATGGAATCTGATGGTTGTGGTAACCTCACCTGGCACAAGGCTGAGTGGTACCTTGTCCCCTGAGCACTCTAAGCTAATCCAGCTGTTTCACTCTGGTGCTGTTGTACCCACACCAAGTCAGACAACTCCTGTGGGATAGGAATATCTGCACTCAGGTAGCCAAAAGCAGTGGATCTGCATGCCCGCTGAGGGAAGCAGCTGGGAGCTTGTCCCAGGGAGAGCAGGTTGGTAGCAGATATGCCTGAAGGCTGTGCTGGCTCCAGGAGTTACCAGCTGCTGGAGTGCTGAACAAAAATCCTCTGATCAAGTTTTAATTTTCTTCCAGGTATTGCAGCTACATGAAATCCTACCATTCTTTTTGTCCATCTCAAATTCTTCACATCTCTAAAGAGCATGACCCTGGTGACTAAAGAAGTGATTTCCTTGCACTGCTGGAAAAACCCAAGAATTTCTGAAGAGAAAGAAACATTCAAACAAACAAAAAACCTGAAGGTGGGAAAAAAAAAGAGCCTCTTGACTGGTATTGAACAATAATTCCCACCCAAAAGTTTTTTTCCAAGCAAACTTCCATCCCCACAAGACAAAATCAGGGCTTTCAAATGACACCTCAGGACAAGCCTTTATTTTTCTTGGAAGATTCCATTCAGAAATCTAGACGAGGAGATTTGGGCTGTGAAACAGTCCAAGCTTTTGGATTCTGAAAGGAGAGGATTTCCAACCAGCTCTCAGTGAGCTGATATCTACTACCTGTCATCACTTCCCTGCTCTGTGCACCTATTGAAGAGGGTTCCCTCTTTAATTCTCAAACTTGCTTTTGTCTGGTATGAGAAAACCTCCAACAAGGCTGTGCCAGGTATCTCCAGCCCCATGCGTTCAGGCTCTCAGCCTTTCCTCACAGATAAGGAAAACGTGCTCTGCGTGAGGCCACGGCACAGTCACAACATTAACTCCCTCTCCTCCAGGCTCCTCTCCACACCTTCCCACTGCTATTGTGCATTTCCTTCCTCAGCACACCAAAGTGACAATGCTGAATGCTGACACTGACCCCCAGCCTGTCCAGGGCTCCTGCAGAACCAAACCTCCAAATCAGGGTTTCACATTTGCTTCCACAGAGTATTTTGGGGGTGCTGAACACAATCAGTGAGAGATGCATGCTCACATAATCCTGGTATTCTGTGCTGCCAGTGAGCTGTATTTCACAAGAAGAATGATCTGTTTATCTGTCCTAACCATAAGAAATGCCTGACCAAGATTTCCTATTCTAGTTTATGTCAGTTTTCATTAAGCCTTTTGTTTCTACTATCTGAAGCAGTAAGCTTTGAATGGGTTATTATAAATGAAGATCATTTACTCCTCATACAATAGACTCCTGACTTAATTAAAAAAAGAACTGAAAGAATGAAATCAGACAATGATGCTATTAGAGAGTTCCATATCATTGTAATTTGATGTCATTTTCTAAATGGATCAAGAAATCGTAACAGACAAGTGGCTGAATAATGCTACAGATGACTGTCTTAACAAGAAATATTTTCCCTATTTTCATCTGTGATGTATACACAGACAATAATAACAATAGCATGGAAATAATTTCTTTAATTGCTGTGTGATAAGACTATAATGGAATAAAATTACTATTGTTGGCTGGGATTAGAATCAGATGAATACCTCTGAAGGAAATCCCCAAGATGTGGCTGGACAAACACCAGGCACAAACATATGCAGAAATTCCATGAAGCACTTTATTAGTGAAGGCATTCACTGAATGGCAGCTGATAAGGTTTTCAATAACACGGAGACTGCTAGTTGTATAAAGCTCTGTAATCTAAACGTAATTCAAAGTGTTAACAATTTTGTAGCCTTTATCTGAGCACATTTTTCCCACATGCTTTAGGTGACCAGGTCATAATCCAAAGACAAGCAACTCTCTTGTTACTACACTGTTAGTCTAGCAAGTGGCAATTTTTTTCCTGCACAAAGGTCATTGTACCCCGGACAACATCGCATTTTGATGTCTTCCACAAACCCGGGATGCACCAAAACAAACACAGATGGATTACATGTTGCCTGTTAGCTCAGCATTCCTCTTTCTTTCCTCAGATACCAAAAAATAATTAAAGAGCATTTGTGTGCGAGTGGTGGCAATGTATTCCTATAATTTGGCAATTATCTTGTCAGCTACCTTTATTAGGTTCTCAGTACTGTAAATTGCTTTAAAGTATGCGCTATGTGGCTCTATCATGCTTACAACATCAAATTCTGCAATTGCAAGGTTAGAGATAAGTTTTAATGGTAAACAAGTTTGAGTGAAGTTCAGAATGTATTTATATAAAACTTTTCTTTTTTCTGCTTAAAGTCAAGGAGCTAAATCTTTCCTAGGAGGTTAAGTGGGATTTTGTTTTGCTCTGCTTTTTTGAGAGGAACTTGTTTCCCTTCCAGTCACATATGCAAACAAACCAATTTTGAAAGATGCAGTGTGTCCCAAAAGCTCTCTTTTAGGCATCATTAGGTACACTAGTGAATTTTCTAATCTAGCCACAAGAATATCACCCCAAGCCAGGGGAGTAGGAGATGAGAGACCCATGCCTGAGTCTGTGGGAGCCCATCTTAAGGGAAACCATCACCCCAAACCAGAAGGCTGTGGCAGCAGACCTGGGCCATTGGCAGGAGGCCTATGGGGCAGAAAAACAAGGATCCTCCCTCGGTAAAGTGACAAAAATGGAGACAGAAGAAGAGTAAAAAGAGTGTGATTTTGTGAAGAACAAAGTTACTTGATAGACCAGAAATAGTTGATGAACTATGGTTACAACACAACCATGACCTTAATGTACCCCAGAGCACCTTCTCCTTTTTCTATCCTCTAACTCAGTGAATGTGAAAAGTCACAGTAACAGCTTAGAAATTGCTTGTCCAGCTCCATTTCTCTCATGCTTGCTATGTGTTTTAAGGCAAGATTTATCTGTCTCCAGTTCCCAGTACTTACTGGCACATGGAGAAGTACCATGAGAACAGCAAAGCCCAGCTCATGGAATCATGTTGAGAGGCACAGGCTGTGTATGAGCCAGGAAGGTTCTCCCAGTGCTGCTTGGAGCACTGAGGGGTACTTGGAGGATAATTACCAGCTCACTTCAATTTGCAACAATTTCCAAAGAGCCAGGATAGTTGGATGCACAACAAAACTACTGGAATTGTTTGAATATTGCATTCTCACTGTAATGTGTACCCAACAAATGCAGGTGTTTTTAGGGTGTATGCTCCACTGCTTTCTTCCTGACATCCAGAAATATGCAATTTTTTTCTGCACTATAGCAGGTTTTCTGTTTGTTTCTTAAATATAGGTAAGGCTGAATGTACTACCTCTCCCCATGGAAATGTTTCCTTCCTGGATTACACACAACTGCAAGAAAAATACACATGTGCAAAGGTAAAGAAAAATATCTAAAAATGACCATATACAGCTGGTGTTTCAAGTGTCCTGGATCCTTTGGAAGAATCTCACTAGGACCATACCAGATTTAGATAGACAAACTAACTATCTAAAATTTATGTTTTTAGATACATAAATTACCAAAGAAGTTGGTTACCCTGATATCACAGCAGGATCTAACCTACAGCTTAATCTACATTTTTATTCTGCATTTAAACAACACCATGTCATTTCTACTGGCCTGGATCCCAGTATCACCAATTCCAGGTGAATATTCAGCAATACACTCCAGGATTCTATTCATCCTTTTTTAATTATTCAGTGAATTTCAGAACAATTTTAGCCAAAGAGACCTTCATAGGCAAACAGATTAGGAACATGGGATGGGAACATGACCCTAATGAGCAGAGGTGGGAACTACTTAGTGGGAGCCCAGAGACAGAGGGAGGACTTCCCCAGTCCTGGTGGGTTTACCAAGACCTGGCCCAAGGTTTCCTTCTCTACAAATTTCACAGGGAGCAATAAATTATTTTCCCAGCCAAAAATGGTAGTAGCATTGTTGTTGCACTAAGTTTTTTAATTACAAAGCCACTGCTTCCTCTGTTTGTAAAGGGAGGAAGCGCTGTAAACAAAACAGTTCAGCTGTTCCTTTGGTGCTACCTCCTTTGTGTAAGCAATCATCATTTAGCATTGTAGAGTCAACCCCTTTTATGATGCTCTAACAGTTGCAGACATTTTACAACTAGAACCAATCTCTGCCAGCTTGCTCCCAGATCTCAAGTTCAAACTTGAGTGATATTGTGTCTAATTCTTGAAATGTCATCAGTAATTATTGGTCTATTAATACAGCTCTTAAGCCACTATATTTTGTCTACAACCTTGTGACTCCTCTCACAATGTCACTGTCACTTAAACAAACTGATGGGAATATCCTTCCCCAGGATAACTTTGATTCCAGCACAGCTGTCCGCTGTCCTGCTGAGGTAGTTCAGGTGTAAACTTTCCCTTAACAATACCACAGTTTGGGAATGGGATTAAGGAGTAAGAAACAACAATTGCAGGGCCTCTGCTAGAGGTCAGCTCACACATGCTTCCCTGGATGTGTCTGGCAGCCTCAGAGGCAAGTCCAGGATCAGAGCAATATGAAATCTAAATGGTAAGTTCAGACCAGATACAACAACCATCAGGATGCAAATAATCATCACTCATATACAAAAAGCTGTGTTAGGAGGGGACAATCCTGTACCTCCCCAATGATTTATAAGACATGATTGTAATTACCCCTTTGAAACAACAAAGAGAATGACCTCCCACCAAATGTGCATACAACACTCAACTACCCTCTTCTTGGAAGACAGAAGAAAAATCCAGACAAAGTTGAGTATTCTAACAACAAAGATCTTGCACAGAGGGAAAATTATTCACTTTAAATAATTTCCAAGTGGTGAGTGGCTCTGGAGGTAACATCCCTGCCTTTGAACCCAAGGGTGAAAACCTAGAATCCTGGCCAGTAGTCAAAAATGTGTGCCTTGGTGCCAAAGGCATCCCAAGGTAAGCATGACTAGCAGCTCCTCGTCCAGACAGCTGAAGCCTTTGAAGACGAAGTAAAGGCATTAACTGAGCTCTGACCTGGACTTGTACCACTTTTCCACTGTTTATTTCTGTTTGTACATGAAGAATAGATGAACAGTAGCCAGGAGACTGAAGAAGAGAAGGCGGCAGAATCAATTAAAATGTACTTGGGAAAACGTCAAAGAGAACAAAACAAGCTCATGAAATAAAGCTGGGGCAGAGGTGAAGGTCAGGGTGGTGCAAAACTCAGGCAGAGGAAGCCAAGGTGACTCTTCATCACCTTTGTATAACACAGGGGAGCAGGGGATGGGATCTGTTCACTGCCAGCTGATCCTGCCTCATACATGGCATCCCCCTAAAAGTCTCCTTTCCCTTGAAGAAGAGGGGGGGTGTCAGAGGACCCTGACAGGGGGACTGGAGCAGAGCCAGCTCCACAGAGCCAGCCCAGCACCTTCTGGTCGTTGTGCCCCAGGCAGCAGCTCTGGAGGGCAGCTCACCCTAAGGATGGTGAATGCCTCCTCAGAGCAATTCTATCCACCAACTTATTCCAGGTATTCCAGCGGAGAACACTTGTTGTATACTTCCCAAGAGAAACAATGAAACAGTTTTCAAGTATTGGATTCAACAGTTGAAAGTATGTTGCAGGATATTCCTTGGTTGTGTGACACATTTTCGTTGGATTTGTGTTATTCACCAACACGTAAAAGAATAGCAAGCATAGCAAATATACCTAGGATACTACTGCCCCACATCCCTGTCTGACTTGGGACTAGACAGGTATTGCTTTCTGAAGCCACACACGCTGAACTTTACAATAGTATAACAGGAGCTTTTCAGGCAAAAAACCAATGTGGGAGCTGGAAAAAATGAACAAAAAGTGGGGAGAGAAAACGCTCAGCTACAAGTAATTTCATATCCTCATCCCGAGGGCTCATTGGACTTCTGTATGTTTAAAGTCAGACCCACCTTCAATAAATAGAGATAAGAATGGATATCTCTCCTGCCTGAGGAACCAGCTTTCCTCTTCTGCCATGCCACTTCCCAGATCAGCCACTTAACAGCTCAAATCATATATAATCCTACATGCTACCAGAGTAAACTGCATCATGAAATCTACAAGGATGTCCCCAGAATTCATGTATTCTCAATCCATGAAAAAGGGACTGACATAGAGATTCTAGTGTAGAATTAGGACATAGTATATCAATCATATTCCAAACAATTGCATGGTGAGAAATGTTTCTTTTTTCTCCAAAGGACTTTGGGAAATTATTTTCTTTCAAACAAGGAAAAAAATATTTTTGATATAAAACAAGTCTTGCAAACCAAAATTTTAGCCTGGACAGAGACAATTCAAGCACTTTCCAGCCATGAATTCACAGTGGGAGAGAGAAAACTGTTGAGTGTAAAATAGCAAGCTCAGTTTAGCTGGGACCTCAGGCTTCTCAGATAACTCAGTAAGTGAGTCACAAAGGCAACACAACTAAGCTGGTCATTCATCAAAACCAATCTAGCCACAGACACCACAAGTCCTGTTATCTTGCTGCCAGACACTACATTTTCCCATATCAGTCTGCCTTGCAGCCTGGTCTCCTCATGGTCTCACAGTTTTCATCATTTTGGTCTTGTTAATTTCTTTCCTTCTTGTAAGCATTTTCACTTGATCCACCAGGTAACAGGGAGAGGAGAATGCTCAGATACACCAAGCCCACATTTTTTAAAATTAACTTGCTGGCTCTTGGAAAAACAAATAGCTTTCCCCCAGCTCTCTTCAGGGGGTAAAGAAAGAAATAATCTGCATAAAAACACTGACAAATGTATTTTACTGACTTTCCTGCTTACTCATTGAAAATAAGTTATCTTAGGGAAAATTAAAGCATTTTTAACCAGGTCTCTTTTCTGAAAAAGACAGAGGAACAAATTTCAGAGGAAAAAACCCAAAACTCTCTAAAATCAAAACAGTAGAGATTTGCCCTTGGATAAGCACACAGGGTCTGTATTAGCCACGTCACTTAGTGCATGATTAGTGAGCTGTTAAATACTACAGTAGAGACAACTGCAACAGCATATGCAGAGCAAACATGAAGCAAGGTTTTTCCTAATACAGACCTAAATTATTAAGAGCTCTTGCCATCACTGCAGTTGGCTCAACCTGCACATGGCTGATGAGCCCGCGGATGACAACGTTTTTTTTGCAGGAGGTTCTTGGTTCGTGTTCAAGTCTCTCATGTGGAATGAGAGACTCTGCTTCCACCCAGAACAGCTTCCAAACATTGCTTTTGCTGACTGAAAGGGAAGCAAAGTAACTCCTAAAACAGTTGCACCAGTCCTCCTGTTTGGTTTGTCCCCAGCACACGAGCAATTGCAACACTAACACACCATCTTCAGCTGGGGAAAATGGATATGCTCCAGTGACCTGCCCTGTGCCTAAACCCTCTCACACCCACTGAGCCTGGATACTACGTATTTTCCATTATGCCACGGCAACTGATAGAACTTCCATTCCACTTTATAGTGCCTGTGCATATCTGATTAATTCTTCTTTCCTGCAGGAAGTTCAGCAGCCATAGACTACATTTTATTAGGTAGAGTATAGCCAGATGATTTCAATAAATCACTGGGGGGGAAAAAAAAAAAAAGAGAGACTAGTTTCCTGGTATTACAATAAAAAACTACTTGAAGAGAATAATTTCAGATGATAAATCTGCTGCCATTCACCAACACTTGCATAGCTGATTAGAAACAGTGCATTGTCCCAAGCACGTCCCTTCCAACTCCCCACTGGGAACACTCCCAGCAGTACAGATATAAAACATATTCTCTCACACAGGGATATGTATATTGGTGATAAACTGGTAACATTTAACAGCTATTGTGCTACATTTTTTGACAGACTGCATAGATCTTTTTACACACATTTTTGTAATATTTAGGTCAAAATACATTGGGCATTCTCCTACCATCTTGAACTTTAAAAAAAAAAGTCCAGAGAAATCAGAACAATCTGTTGTCAACACCAAACCCATCAAAAGCTAAAGGAGCAGAAATATCATAATGACAGGAGTGTTATGGATGGTTTCAATAGAACCCTACTGCATACATCATACAGAACAACTTCTCCTTGCATGGCTCCAACACTGGATTTTCTTTATGCATCTCATCACAGCAGTGCACAGGGAAGCAAAGAGGCCATGGAGAGAAGAACAGGAGAAAAATAAAAATCACCTGTGAGTATTATTATTGCATTTAAAATGAATTTGCGTCAGCCAGGCTTTTCCACTAGTGTTTGCTGCATCAGTGAGTGCAATAAAGAATTTTAAGCTGGTAAGCTCAAGCACTGCCCCCAGAAGCTGCTCAGAGGATGGATCAATGCTGCTAACATGGTACAAGCTGCTGCTCCCAAAGCCACTTGGGATTCAAAAGGGGAATTAAATGAACAACATGAAGGTGAAACATATTTTCATGTGATGCCTGTGCAAACACATGCAGTCATTTTGCAGCAAGAGAAAATCCAAGCTCTACCAGCCCATAAAGGAATAGTATTGGGTATTATTGGTTTGTTAGCTCTGTTTGGTGCATTTTACTCAATACAGACATTCACAGTTTCTTTTATTTCTCTTGCAGCACTGCCCTTTAAATTTCTATGTAGTTTCCTACTTTGGCCCCTTTACAATGCAGTTGATTCTATAACATTGCACATTCCCAGACCTGAAATATGAATGCAATGGATGGGATCTAACCAAACTGATTTAAACTCTGTGTTAAGACTGAACAAAAAATATCTGGAGTCAGAAGTCTGTGACCAAGTTTAAATATCTCCTTTAAAATAATTTCTGCATGAGTTTATTTGTGTGACAAGAGGAAGACATCCTCCCTGCTCACTGATACTCCAAGAATGGAAGCATAATAACTTATGAAATAGGAGTATCTGTCTAGCTGATAAAATATGGTTTAATCCATGGGCAAACAGCTGTCATATGTTAACTCTTTGATTATCCAAAAATCTGTAACTCCTTAACATGCATCCAAATATCACAACTTACTGCATACAGACAGACTGCAATAAATGCATCTCTCTTTTGGCAGGTGCCTCCACCTTGACTTCTGTTTCCAAATCTTTCTTTAGTGTCAATAGCCACGGCTGAAAATCCAAATCCCAAGTAGAGCACCAACTTTCTCTTGTACCTTGGAAAGCACTGCTTTAATTAGCAATGAAGTTGGACTGTTGTGTTTGTGTAGGTTGCTGCTCCAGGCCATCCCTGTAGCGCTGGATGTTTGTGGTCTCCTCAACTTCCTGCCGTTCCGTCACTTCTTGCTTGGTGCCTGCCATGAGATATGTCAGCTACAACATCTGTGCATGTAACATCAAAGATGCACTTTAGTTTACATTCTGGTGAGATGATGTAAAAGCAAGTTGTTTGGGTCTTTTTGAAATTTATTTTTCCTCCTCTTCTTTCTTTAGAAAAGGACATGCCACTGATGAGTCTCAGTTCAGTGCTGGATTAGCACAGTAAAGTGTGATGGCTGTCCACGAAGGTTGTTGCACGTTCTCTCCATGGGGGGAAGGAAAAAATATTTTAAAACTTTCCCATCCTCAAGGGTAGAGGATCTTCCCAGGAGAAGTTTAGTCTATTCAAACTCAGAAATTAAAATTAGCCTAGCAATTCCACTTTTTTCTTCCTTCCGCTTTCATGACTTCAGATGACACAGGTTTACCAGGGGAAAACAAATTTATTTAGAAAAGTTTCTGCATTCAGGAGGAAGAATGTCACTGCAACACTCATATGGTGAAACAATCACATATAAACTGGTTTAGAGAAAGAAATCTGGTCTGGTTGTTAGGATGCTATTCTCATAATTAAACTGCTGTGTTCACTGTCATACAGGTTGCCCTGTAGACAATGACAGCTTGTCATACAGATTGCTCCAGAAGCTGTGGATCCCATCCCTGGAAGTGCCCAAGGCCAAGCTGTAGAGGATTTTGAGAGACCTGGTTCAGTGGAAGATGTTCCTGTCCACTGCAAGGGAGTTGAAACTAGATAATCTTTAAGATCCCTTCCAGCCCAAAACATATTATTTTTCTGTCTTTAATTAGGCATTGAAATACTTTGATGAAACTGGATGCAACTCCCATGTTGAATGCCACACTGTTAGAATGAGGACAGGGGCACTTCTCAACCTTCTCTAGTGGGAGAATAACTCTATTGAACCCACAGATGCTCAGATCTTAAGATGACACCATGGTATCAGACAGCTTTGTGTGGTAGAGTACCTGTGCTTGCAAGCCTTAAGAGAAGCTCATATTAAAACTGTCTGTTTTCAGTCTCTCTCCAGAAGTTATGACCAGTACAAGGCTCTTTGGGACATTAATTATCGACAAGAAGGAAGATGAACAGAATTGAGCCACTTAAGGCTTTAACACACAACCTCCACACAGCAGTTGTGGGGAGCAGGAAAGCTCCCCAGGCATCCTGCAGAACAAGCAGTGTGAGTTCTGCCAGCAGCACTTCACAGGTACAGATGCTCCCAAATGCACCATTAATGTTTATCCTCTGGAAAACAAGCCTGGATTAAGAGAGTTCTGCATTTCTCCCTTCATCCATAGCCACATGCACACAGCAAAAATGCTGATGTCAGGTCAGGGGGCATGAGGGCAACTTCTGGCTATTTTCATCTTACCAGGTACTGTAAATAAGAATTGCAATTGCTCAGCTGTGCGAGGCCCATATCCATCTGAGTAAAGCCCTTGAGGTTTTTTTGCTGTGCTTTGGGTGTTTTTTTTTTTTGGTTGTGGTGTTTTTTTTTTTTTTTTTTTTTTTTTTTTTTTTTTTTTTTTTTTTTTAGTGAAACAATGACCCTAATTTCTAGTTTTCCTCTTCAAGGAAAAATTTTCAATGTAAATAGTGTATTTTTTCCTTCTTGTTATATATATACACACACACCTGCGAATTTATTTCTATGGCCAATTATAATCAATTTGTCTCTGAAATGCTCTTTTGAAACATAGCAAGAAAAAGCCACTGATTCAATAGGGAATATTGACTTTTCCCCTGCTGCCCTGGATATCTGCCCGAACAAAGAGCTGGTTAGACAAAATACAAAGAACCCTTTTGTGTAGGGCTAAGTTCACCTGGGAGAAGTATTAATGAAGTCCCAAGGGGGTGGGGACTCAAACTCCCCTGCTTTCAATGATAAAAGAAGACAGGCTCAGAACACCAAATACCCTGCCTTCCTCACCCCTTTCTCTTTAAACCATGAGAAGGAGTGCCAATGTAATTGAGAATTAGGGACCTTTCTGCTATTAGTCTATCTACCTGCTCTCTGTGAAGAAAGCAGGTAGAATTTCAGATGGCACACCAGCTGCTGCATAGCAGCTGAGGATCTAAACCAAAGATTTTAAGTAGGTCAGTACTAGAGGACTGTTAACTCTCACTAAAAGACCTTCAAAAAAGTCAATACCATAAGCAATAATTACATGTGTTAGCTGTACTAATGTCTGAACTTGAAATACGGTTGTTCAGTGTGTGTTAAGCCATTTGTTCAATTTCATTTCTACTGCAGAAGACAAGAAACAAAACAATTGTTCTCTAGGAGATTTATGTCTAGTGAATTACTGTCCCTGGCATTACTGTGGAAGTTATAACACTCCTGACTGATAATTATTCACCAGCTGTGCTGAGGAACATTCTTCTCTCACCTCACATATTTGTATTTGTAAACAATATGTAGTTTACAGCCTAAAGTTGGAATAGTCAAATATCTTTATTTGGTTCTGTTCATTTTAACTTTCCTTTAACTCCTGCCAAACTCATTGCCTTAACTGTTACACCATAACAATCTCCTGACTGGAATTTGTGCATTACAGAACCTACACCAGAAAAGCGATTTCAGCACTTCTCACACACTGAAAAATAAGACAGTAGATTGCACTCCCTCAAAAGAGCTTAAAAGGATGGAAGTGCATGAACAAGGGGAAGCTGACACAATCCAAGTGGCAGTTCCAGGCCTTCTGCCTGGGCAGAGCAGACAGCTGCAGGAGCAGAACAGCACAGGGAAGAGCATCACCCAAGGGATGGGACCTGTCTGTCCACAGCCTTGGTGAGTGAAGTGTTCACCTGCTTCCCTATCCACAGGATGAAACAATCACTTCAAAAGAGAAGGAAAGGGCTACCCCTCCACACACACCATTGGTACCCCAGTAACTGCAGGAGAGTAAAGCCCAAGCAGGCAGGGTAATAACTTTTTCCTTACAACCAAGAAATTGTGTAATTCCTAAAATACCTTCACACATTTTTGGGACGACTGTGCTGCCTGTTGTGGTACAAACAGCCCTGCTGCCCTCTTCCTGAGGGCCTTTTGTGGCACAAGTTCTGCTGCTTCTCTAGTGGAACCATCAAAACATCTCCCTGCAGTGCAGTGCCTTTCCTGTGCAAAGCACAAAAACATCTACACAACTTATTGAGATTCAATTGCTTTTGCAACGGTCATAGTTTTAATGAGAAGGGCATACTTCCAGATCATCTAATTTATTTTGAAGACCACCTCTGGAAACTGTCCCATTAACCCCTTTCTCCATCTCCAGTGCACACTCAACTTCCACTAACACAGTACATGAGCACAGCATGTTCAGGTGGGCTGTCAAACAGCCCTGGGTAATACCTGTGGCCATCTCTGCTGAGCACACGCTGCTGAAACAAGTGCACACCTCTTTCTTTTGAAGGCTAAAAATCACAACTGAATGTTATTAAGAGCACATATTTTGAATGATCAGATCAGGGCTAGGAACAATTAAGATAGGCTGCCAAAGCAGAAAGATTTATGGCCTTCAGGAAACCACTGTTTTGAAGGAGTCATTCTTCAGACTTGTAATGTAAAATGGTTTTGATGAGCCAATTTCCTTTTCCCCTTTCATATGTTCCCAACATACACATATTGCCTAGATTTTCTATTATTTTATTTCCCAAAAAAATTAGAAATGCTGAGAGCATACGAGCACTTGACATAGAGGCACTGTCATTTCAAATAATGCTCATCATTCAAGAGAAATACTACAGCAATCAGCCTGTAATATGCTTTTAAGCAGGGGTCTCACAGAACAAATGCTTTAAAGGCATTTTAGGCTGGACTTTAAAAAGTAAAAATCTCATAGGTGGTCAAATGCTTTTGCCCTGGGTAGATAAGTTCTTTCTGATAGTAGAACTAAATCAAAATAAATCTGGTTAGTGTTCTTAGGTAAATTATCCTGTCATCTGAAAAACAAGTCTCTGTAGACATAATTGAAGGTTACTACTTTAATAGAGGGTGTAATGACTCCATTCTAGCTGCACTTAGCACGCAGTCTGGTATGGTAAGTCAATAGAACATTAAACAGGATATATTATACTGCCTTTGTTATAAAAAGCCAATAGGAAAAAGGCAGCAACACAATTTTTCAGAAAGCACAGCCCAAGACTTTCTGCAAAGACTCCTTAGAAAATCAAAATAAAGCTGAGTATTCCAATTCCACCAACATTTAAGGTTAAAAGATGCACACAAATTCATTACCTAGGGTGAACACACACATGCAGAATCTTCTGTCTTCATGCAAAAAAGGGCATGAGGTAGCCTAGACTGAACTTTCTCCTGGGAATGTAAGAAGGAGTACCTCTTTCACCTAGTGTGCCACAGGGCACCTTCCAACCAGAAACAGCCACCACACCCATCAGCTCTTTTCTCAAATCTCTTCTCTCAGAGGAAATAACTGGACTCAATCACAGAGTGAAAGCACCTTTATCTGCCTTTCAGTCTTGCTTGTCAGGGTTGGTGAGCCAAGGGCACTGAGGGGCTCCAGGTGGGTGGCATTGTCTGCTGACCCTGATGCCCCTCCTCAGCACTTCTCTATGAGCAGGGGCAGTCCCAGTTTCAGCTGTAGTTTTACTGACTCAGTATATAAATATAAATATATTAAAGGTCTGAATCTCAAGTGACTATAAGCAACAGCTTCAGCCTGTACAAGGTACAAAAGCACAGCAAGAAACTCAAGCATTTCATGGTGTCAGTTTGGCTGAAATGTTTAAGTGAATAATCATCACCCTACCTGCCAGACATAATGCTACTTTATAATTCTTAGGAATCACACCAGTGTATGTGTGCATACATGGATAAAACAGGTAAACTCATCTCCTTTTTGGCCAGGTTGGAGACATGCTCTGTACATCCCAAGTTAAATAGGAATCTTGCTTACATCATCTAACATGATTTGTCTCCTGACCACTTTATTAAAATTTCAGTGCCTAACTGTTAAAATGATAAAGCATCAGCACAAGCCTAGCTTTTTTGGTTTAACCTGAAGACTGATGCATATTCTCCTAACACTTGCTGAAAGATTTTATTTTATTAGGTCACATTACAGAACTGTCTTCCTGAAGACTGAAATCATCTCCTTGGTGATATCATGCTTGACTGACATGATTGCACTCACCAACATCTTGTAGACAGCTGTGAACATTTGCAGTGGTGCCAATTAATCCACGATAGCATCAATGGAAACAGAGAAACAAAGACGCCGACACAAAAAGCTCTATTGAATAACATAATAAATGAGTGATGCAGGTGTTCTGTGACTGGGCTTAATTTTTTTAGCCTTTCAGAAAGTTAACACTTGAGTCACCTTGGTCAAGTCATTGTCTCTTGGCTGCCTCCTCTCCAATGGCAACACACAGACCATGCTCTGAGTTCCACTCTCAAGTATAAAGCTTGTACATACAAATACTATAAATAAATTTTCATGGTACAGCTGGAGGGACTTTGGTTTCTAAAACAGCCTTCAACACTCTGATGATATTTAAAGGATTTTTTGTGGCATCGGAAAAGGTATAATTTCAGAAAACCACTAGGAACAGTTGCAATGTCCAATGGACAGAATGGCAAAAGTCAAAACGATCAGACTAAAGCTCACTGAATTTAATGGTATGTGAGCACATGGTAGGTTGTTTTGCTGAATGGGGGCCTTGCAATCTTAGCTTAATGAGTTGCTTTGTAAGCTCTGAGCTAAATGGAGCTTGGAATCTTTAATGACCAATCTGTGTAAACAGCAGCTACTAAGTAACACTTTAATGCCTTGATGATCTTTTAATTTAATAGACAAATGATGAAGCAATTTTAACCAGCATCATAGCATTAGTGCAGCAGGGAATGCACACTGGAATGAGCAAACAGAATAAGTAAGCAAGGATACAAAGGATGAACAGTATCTGGTACAACTCAGATGCTCAGACGTGTTTTCCAGAAGTGAGATCTCCAATATTTCTCCCAGTTCAGAATGAACCTTTAGAAGAATAGTGGTAAGGTGGTCCTTTAATACTGAAGTGTACTGGGCCAGGGTTTTAAAGCCATGGTTCCACTCGTGCTAAAGGACACAGTGTGATTAAAGCACAGTATTGAAAAATCATCTTGGCATGCTCACAGTGAAAATGGGGACTGTGAAGTCCCAGCCTGGCAATATCACAGCTGCAATGGGAAGGGCTGTGCAAATGAGGGGTAATGGAGCAAGGTCATTATGGTCAGTACAGTCATTTACAACCTGCACCCCTTCTGTCACAAGGATTGCGTTAGATGTCAGTTGAGTAATGAAATAAACTCTTTATGAAAAAGATGTGGTTGAAGGCATGATGAAAGCAAGGCTGTGTACTTACAACACATTGCAATGTCTTTCAAAAAGTGCCGAGCATTTCCCTGGAAGTGCTTAAGCCAAGAGTACACCTAAGATCTGCATTTAACCTGCTGATGTGCTTGCAGGGGCAGCGTGTGTAATATAGCAGGCTGCAGGTGCAGGCACTCGGTAAACCCATGCCTCTGAAACTCGGCCACTGCTCTTTTCTTTTCAAACAGCATTACCATTGGATCCTACCAAAGATGCCAGCTGCTTTACAGGGTCATTCAGTTTGTAACAACGCTTCCAATATGTGTTGAGCTCTCCCCAAAGCTCTCCTGTTACCCACTATACACTGAAGCCTCTCAGTTCAATCTGCTCCCTTCCTTCCTACCAGACCTGTATATTCATTACTTGCCTACTTTTCCTCCTTGCCAAATCCTTTCTTCCCTGTCAGACTCCCTGGTGCCTGGTAGTGCTGTTCCATGGGGTTATGCCACACTTGGCTGTCTCCAAAGGTCTGGTCCTTTTCTTGCTGTGTTGTTTCCAAGGCTCACAATCGCTAGGGCTTCTCTGAACAAACTGGGTCTCAAATATATCACCCTTTCCCTGGGCTGAGAGCACTGAAGAACTTGGAAGGTTCCAAGACAACATCTACGTTCTGATTTAAATGGAGTTCAGGAGAAAGGTGAAGTCTCTGCTGGGTTGCATAGGCAGCTTTGGGTATGGTCCTGTGTGAACCCTGGGAGTTACTTCCTTTCTGATCAGGGTCTCCCTTTGCCAGGGAATATACTTAGAGTTTTCTTTTAAAACATAAGTCATATTTCTAACATTTCTTCCTTTGAAAATGAGCTGCAACTTGTGCATGTTTCTGTAGATCTCTGCCGTGAAGACATCAGCTTTTTGATTGGCTAAATCTGAGATGTATTGTACCATCACACTGTGGATAAAAATTGTCCCTTGTGAGTTGGAGGGCACAAGAAGGACTTTTTTCCTTCAGTTACATTTGGAGGCAGCATGAGAGAAAAAGGGGCTTGTCCAAAGTGTAAATTCTTAAGGAGGCAGGAACAGAGAGGCCTGAAGAGGCACATTTCATATTCCTCAGAGGGGCTTCTTGAGTGGCTGATGAAGCCACTTGCTCAAGGAGAATATCTGGGGTGTGCCAGGACCTTCAACGGAATTATAGGAGAGACCTGGATGTCAGAGGGAAGCCAAGAGACACGGGTGGCCAGGGACAGGGCAAGTGCAGGGCTGAATCAGAGCAGAATTAATCTCTGAATTGGCACTGCAGCAGTCTGTGTTACACCCAGAAGCTCCCTGCTTTGATCCAGTTTGATTTGTTATAGTCTTAATACTCTAAGATATTTGATGTATCTTTCAACCTCTCTTCGCCTGAAGCTGGTTCATACATCCATCCCAAAAACTAAAGCAGGAAGCTGATGGAGGGTTCTGAATCTGTGGAAAATTTGTCTTCAGGCTTTTGGGCACAGCTCTTCCCTGCTCATCTTTCAGAAATCCAGCTCTCCTGAAATGGTTGGTGATGTTGCTCCTGCCTGGCTGGGAGTGTCAGCCGCCGCTCTTGGTCTTCCAGCTGCAGAATGCTTTCCTCGGGGGAAATGAAGTGGCCTGTCCTGAAGCACTGATAGTGGTGAAAAGCTTTGGCTGAGTGGTTCCTCCACTTAGATAAGCTGGTCTTTACTTTTCCTCGAAGTTTTTCTTTCCTTTATGTGGCTGCTGATCCAGGCTTTTATGGGTGCATTAATGAGTCTGCTGTGAAAGTTTGCCAGTTCATTATTTAATGGCTCCATCAAGACTAAACAGAATTCTCTCCAAATCCATCCATCTCTGCAGAATAAGCCCTGACAAAGCCTTGTATCTCAAATAAGCTGCACAGGGTTATTGTCCTATGCTTAAGCTGGGAGTATCACAGTGTTTTGTTGCAGCCACATCCATGCCTCCTGCACTGCTGGAGGTGACACTGCTCTGTGCCAGCAGCTGTCATGCACCCAGAATGTAACATCCCTTCTCTGGAGGTTTCTTATCACTAGCCTCCATTTCCCCACTGTGCTCAGAATGGTTTTATTATATTTCTCCTAATTTTTTTCTCCTTATCAGGTGACAGTCCAGTTGGCAGGGAAGAGGTTGTTGATTCAATAACGTACATGCAAATAGAGCCAAGTGGTTGGCAGTCCTCTCCTGTCTCTTGGAATTATTGAGTCTGGATCTGAAAACTTAATACTGCAAGTCTCTTCACTTCTTTTCTTTTTCTTCTTCTTTTAGTTCTTGCAGTCACTGACGCTTTGGAATGAGGCAAGGCTCCTCTCTCAACCTTTGCCTCATAGCTCAGAGATGGACCAGCACACACTGAGACCCAAGATGCTCATGACCTCAGACAGCTTCTGTTTGCCTTTTGGTTCCTCTGTTTAATTCATGTTCTTCCTTGCTTGAGATCTCTCTCTGCTTATCTCCCAGGCTGCTGGCTCTTAGGAGGCATTTCTCTAGGATTAGAGCTGCGTGTCTCACCACTGGCTCCTGCAAGATGCAGTCCTACACTCCATAAATAATCTGATCTGTAATTAACAAGATTTTCGTCTCCAGACTTACAGTTCCAGTCCTGCACACTCCAGTGAATCCCTCATCATTTCTTCTTTACTGAAGCTGAAAACATCATTCAACTCCTCTTTGAGATTGATGTGCATGTGTGACACCTGGGAAGCAGATCTGGGGCTCTCCTTCTGAAAATAGCAGCTTGCTCACCTTGTCCTTATCTCCTCACTATGAGATAGAAAGAAATGATGTTTCATCTTTATCTCCCCCAATACAGTTGTCAGTTCTGAACCCAGACTTGCCTCTTACTACAAAGTTTGTAAGGCTTTTTATCCTGGGAGGTTGAATCTCTGCAGGCTACTCCTCTTTTCCTCCTGCTTTTTCCTCTTTCCAGCCCTCCAATGCTGCTCTGTATTTTCCACTGTAGCCTATGTACTGGGAGAAGGGGGAGGTGGTATCAAGTCTGTTAACCCAAACCAGCCCTTCACTCAGGAAACCATCCACAGATTTGCTTCAGCCACCCTCCAGCACTCAGCTGGGACATCCATGGGCTGAATCCTGCAGCCAGAGTCTCCTCACCACCTTCCCTACAGCTTTGTTTACCCCTCATTTTGGGAGCACAGTTTGACTGATGTCATAGTTGTGCAAACGCTTTGGAGAGCTGTGCTGTCTGAAGCGGGCAGAGTTGCATGGAAGGAGCATCAGTTCACCCAAAGTCTCCAATTCTGATGACCAACATCAACAACTTTCTCTGAACTTTGTTTTTTTTAATCTCTGCCATATTAATCCACATGTGTATGAATGTGGTATCACTTACATGCATGCCTATGGAAAGATTTGCTTCCCGAAGATATTCAGTCTGCCAAAACTCCTTCAAAATTTTAAGTGCTGCAGCTTAAATTGTTTTGTTATTCTTCAAAGGCTATTTATGAAATTGTATGATAGAAGAAAATTGTGCTCTGTGTTCAAAATTCTTTTATAAAACCCTCAGTAAAACATCAGTTGGATGTTTTTTAAATTGCTGACAGATTTCAAAGGAACAGCTGTTTGTAGACAAATTCCCCACCAGAAAAGCAATGACTGGAGTATACCACATCACATTTCCTTTGTGAGCCCTAGTACTGCCAGGAAAGGTGACTTCAAACCTGAAATTTCAGATGAAAACAGCATAGGAAGATAAGAAATGTTCAAAGTCCAAACTAAACTTGGATGAGAATTTTTTCAGGTGATTCTTTCAGTCTCCACAGATGAATGAGACATCTGTGGATTTAGACAAATATTTCCACATGACCTCTCTACTCTGTCTGAGAAGTCAATGACACTGGAATACCATCCCTGTTAGTGTCCCCTGGGTCCATGACCTGTGTCTGTACAGAATCCAGCACAGCAGAAGGAGAACATTACCAGCCCATGGCAGAGTTATAAATACACTTATAAACATGTTTTTTTTTTTTTTTTTTTTAAAAGTAATTCAAAGAGGACTTGAATTACTTTTACCTGGCCACAAGTACATAAAACCAGTATGTGCAGGCAGAACCAACTCATGGCAGTGGTGACAGGCTAATGCCACAGTTTTATTTTGTCAGAGGCTGTCTAGCCTGTTGATTGCAAGACAGAGAACTGGGTGCTTTCCAGGAATTTCCATGTAGCAGAATTCTCAAAAAGCAGACAAGCACCGCAAGTGAAATACTTGAGGAGACTGGCCAAACCAAAGGCAAAATTAGCAGTCATCTTCTTCGCTGCCATCAGTAGCTGAACGGAAGATTTAATTAGGAGGCGTTTTAAATATTTTCAAACAAATTAGCAATACTTCATATATATTCATTTCACAGATGCATACAAGATTTGTAAAGCAAAGCAATTATTTTTATGGCTTGGTAAATCATCTTTAGTCAGAAACCTTAGGGTATAACCAGCAATGAGTATATGAGGTCAAATGGCACCAATAAGGATGGTAGAGCAGGTCAACTTCTTATAAAAACTTAGATTTTTCATGCAAACCCCAGAGATCTTTCAATTCCTACTGAAACCTGTGGCAGGTAGTGATGCAGGATCTGGTCTTACATGAATACCATAGTGATACTGAGCACCACCATGAATACCATAGTGATACTGAGTCTGGTGCACCACTGCAGTGTCTCCTGAGGTCCAAATGTCTCCTGAGATCAGAAGCAGCAGTTGCTCCCATTCCTCACTCTACCCAGGTGGGTTCATCTCTGGTCCTACAGTAGCGAGTTAGAGAGAAAGCACACTTTTATTTTTAATGGTGGTACATGGCCAGGGATTTTTTAGTTTGGAACTTGATTCTCATTTTCCAGAAGGCCATATGGGATTTTTTTGCACTCTAAGCAGCTTTATTTAATATGGAAAGTAGAATATCTTTTAAAACAGAAACCAGCTGCGTAGTTTATGGGTATCATCATATGGCTCTGCTTTTTGTTTCCTTACTTAACTGGAGTTTGGGGTTTCCAAGTTGCCAAGCTGCTAACACTAGTAAATGGAGTTTATTAGAGACAGTGTTTGTTGAACAATAACATTTTATATAGTCTGTCATTGTCTAGTACCTTAGATGAGTTACACATTTCTATTCTCTATTTTTGCCCTGATTTTTTTGGCACTTAAAATCCCATTTTCAGCTGTGGACACCAGAGACCAAAATCGAAGACATGATCTTGTGCTTGCTTATGCCTAAAATCTGCAAAGCCATCCCTGACCAAAGTCACAGAAATCAGACCTACAAGGGTTAATCCCACGGTGCCTTTTGACTGAATTTAGCCAGCAGGAAGGGATTGGATGGCAGATGAAATACCTCCCCAGGAGATCCCTTCCAGGAGAGGGGCCCCTGTGCTCAGTTGTAAAAGATAATGTGTCCATTCAAAGGCTGTCCCACAGCAGGAGCACAGACTGGGGTGGGTGTGAGGACTGGGAGAGGCTCAGATCCTCACGCATCCCCTCCCAAAGGCTCAGCCTCTTCCTGGAGCTTTGGAGCTCTGAGGCATTAGGAGCAAACACGACCTGCAGTCTAAGATGTCTCTGGAAGTTGTTCTCAGAGGGCTGCTTTCATTTGACTCCTACAGGCATCAAATTCAATCCCAGCTGGATGCACATAGGTGAGCACAGCTTCTGCTTGGTCCTTTGGTGGCTAAATTGCACATGTACAGCAGGGGCATCACTCAGTAGAAATGTTAGGGGGCAGATTAAATTAGGGTTTTTCACAGCAGCATCCTTCCCCATTTTTTTCTCTGCTCTGCAAATAGTCTGAGTCAGCTGTGGTTGATATCTCTATCTTGTTATCTGCTGCTCTTCCTCCAATCAGAGAAGATTCATGCACTGCCAACTTTAAACTGCAGGCTTGCTTTTAGGAGCAGTTAGAAACTTCAGGTATTTTTAGAGCTCCCTTTCGCCAGGATTCCCCTGGGTTTTGGAGGAACTGAGCTTTTAAACAAGCACTCTGTGGGTGCAGCACAGAGAACTGGGGTTACACTGAGTTCTTTCTCTGCTCAAGAATTATGGCTTCTTTGACTACTGCTAACTCAGCTCTGAAAAAGGTGATTTATCTTCATGGTTCATAAAAATACTTCTGGAGAAATTTCCCTTTTCCTGTCCCCCTTTGGAATAACACTGCAACATGTCTTGGATTTAAAAACAAATATGGCCTGGAAAATAATACCTTTGGATTTCCCCACTCATACCTTCTGCTGTACACAATGGCTTCACTCCCAGCTTTAAATTAGATGAGTGTTATGCTAGCAATATACTTCTCATACAGACTGAGAGCAAGGCATAAAACGTTCCAGCAAATGGGCTCAGTAGACATTTGCTTGCCAAGTATTAGCTGTTGCTAGAAGGTCATTTTGATTCCCAGATTTAAGAGGCCATTGCCAATACAAAAGGTTTTGGTGCTTGATTTTCTTTGAATTACTCTGGAGCATTAGAAAAATTGCTTGCACCTTGAAGAATTTGTGAGCTTTATTAATGGTTATCAAATTTTCCAGTGTATTCATTTAGATGTAAGTGATGCACAACTTCTGTGCAGTGAGCAATGTCACCTGTCTAAAAGAGCTCCGAGTCTGTATCTGTGTGCAGAGTGTGTCCCTGGCTGCTCCACTGCCTTGGCATATAGCTCTTCTGTAGATGTTTCTTAAATATTTACAGTACACAGGTACAGGATTTGTGGCTGAGGAATCCCCAACTAGGCAGATACAGAACTGCATCTGTCTCAAGGTTAACCACTTACTTGGCCTTTTAAAGAAAGGTCAGAATAAGATTCCGATCCTTCCAAAAAACATGTATATCTAATGTAATGTTGTGATTAGTCCAATGAAGTAAATAAAGACAGTAACCAAGAAAAAATTGGAACATATGAATGTATTTTGCAAGTCAGAGGAATGAGGAAAAGCAAATGTATCCCCCTGGGTTTTAGCAATCAGAGAGCACATGTATTAATAATGTGCAATATCCAGAGCAGTGCATGGAAAGCCATAAAAACGTGAGCCATTGGAGACGGGTTCCTATATAAAGAATTCCATTGCTCTTAGAGGTATATCCATTGGTATCTACACACAAATCAAATGTAACAATAAGAATTGGTTTGGCAAAAGCTCCCAGACACTAATGGATAACACAGACCAAAAACGCTCCTCTTGCCTTTTGTTAGCAATTGAATGCTGTTCCTCACTGGAGACATCCACAGCAGAAACCTACCCTGGGGCTAAACTGGGAGGGTAGCTAGAGCTAACCCATCTTTGTCTACAGAAACCTTCTAGACACATAAATGTGTTTTACAGATGTCCACTGGTAATTTACTCAGCCCAGAAGAATACACTTAAAAGCACAAAGAGGGGTGCTGGGTTTAAGGCACAGCCAGGGAGCTGCTTCTCAGCACCACCTGCCGCTAGAGCAGACACTGGAGAGCATTTCACAGCTGAGCAGCCCAATCCTCTCCTGCTGGCATCAAGTGGTGCAAGGCCCATCTCTCCTGTGGAGTCAGACACTGGCCACCACAAAAGGCTGATGCTCTTTGGTCCTGGGGTGCAAGCACTGCTGCCAGAGCTTCACTCCTTGTGTTCCACTTTTGGAGAAAATGGAGCCTGGAGTAGCATGCTCTAGGCAGAAAAAAAGGGCAATGTTGGGAAAGATGGAACAGGAAGGACTTATGGATATGATTGTATGGTAAGAAATACAGCAGATGTAAAACCTGTGAGTGAAATAGAAATGAAAGCCAGCTTTGAGATGTAGGCATGGGAGGCAGGAAAACGGTGATTAGCTGGAGATGGGTTGAAGGACAGGAAAACAAAAGGAGTCAGGAATGTAGCCTTTCCACTCTGCCAAGGCATCAGAGAGAAAACAGATAAGAAAGTAGTCTTTAGAGTTTAGACTATAAAATTACATGGTAATATAGTAGTTTTTATAGGCGGCATGCAAAGTTTGTAGGTTTTGTATCTCAAACTGGTTGGTCACTGTAAATCAGAATATTCGACACAAAAAGAGATACAATGTATTGTAACAAAGTGATCGCTCTCTTGTTTCTCCTCTCTTCCTCTTGCTTTTTACCTCTTCCCTTGCTTTTTACCTCTCTTGCCCCCTCTCTCTTATCCCTGCTATCTTATCCCTTCCCCGACTCTTACCCCGTTTCTACCCCTTAGTTCTCTTCTACTCTCTCTCTCCCCTTTCTCTCTTTTGGGGCTTCCCTTCAGCCGAGGCTGGTGGCTGAAGGCAAAGCCCTCTTTACCCACGACCCTTGTAATAAAGCCACGTGTTTCTAGAATATCTCAGGTCTGCAGAGTTCCTTGTCCCCGCCATCCACAGATGTTACTACAGGGCAAAATTTTAGATGGAAACTCCACCAGGGACCAGGCACACAGAAATGTCCTGTCCCACAAGTCTCTCACACAGTGCAGCTCTAGATGACGAACAAGTTTGAGCCTTGCTCTCCTTCCAGCACAGGCATTTGTGTCCTGTCAGAATCTGGCACTAGGTTTGGAAAGGGAAATTACTACTCCTTTCCTGAAAATCAATTACTGCTGTTTCAATCCCAGATAAACTGGAGAAAGGCTGCCAAGAAATTCCAAATACATTCAAGGCCAAGTTTCTACAGGTGTCCACGCATTTACAGTTGTGAGAAACGACGCCCACTTTCAAAATTTTTAAAGGTTTATTAAACCTTAACAGAATACAACCGAAGACTGAATAAGCAGAAGCCCTCAGAGTCTCCATGACCAGCAGCCCCACACTCGTCTATAAAAATGGCTGCTCTGCCTTTTATACTCTGGCTCGTGCATCACCACCCTTGGCCCCGCCCAGTGCCTGTCAGTCAACTTGTCTTTGCTGTCCATTGGTGGAGATAATTTTCTTGCAATTTGATTGGAGGTCAGCTGTTGCCATAGTAACAAGCCAGCCTGCCCCAATGCCCAGGACTACCAAGGCCTTCCATAACAATACAAGGGGGAGGAAAAGGGAACTATGGGAGAAATATCACAATAAAATAACTATACATTTACTAAACGTCTTCTAACATATACATAATATTCTTCCCTTTATTGTGAGAGCCAACCATCTCATTGCTCATCTAATAGCACAGTCAACTCTGAGCTGCCACACCACTTAGAGCAGAGGAACGCGTGCACCAGTGTGAGGGAGTAAAACAAAGTAGTATTAAGGAACCTATGAAATCCATGCCCGTTTCCGAAAAACATGGAATGCAATTTGTGAAAACATCTTTGATACTGGTTATGCAAAAGAGGCATTTCAGATACATGCTGAGCAGTTGGATGAGTGTCTTTACTTCCTTCCCCTCCGCTTCTGGAGTGATTTAAAACATCCTTCTAGTAAAGGATCCAGTGTTTGGAGTGGGAAAAAGTACTTATTGGAAGATTAAAGGAATTTAGGCTTGCCAAAGGTAACAAATGGACTCAAAGCTCAGCTACTCCTTGTGGAAGGAGAGATCAGACTTTGGTTAGCAGAGCTGGTGGCAGTTTGTGCAGGACTTTATGGCAGCAACAGCACAGAGGCCCAAGGTTCTGCTCAGCAGAGGAATTGATGTCAAACCCACCCTTTGCCAGCTGAGCCAAAGTCTAGGGGCCTCTGCAGGAAGGAGATTAACAACCAACAATTCAAAAAGGAAAAAGGCACAGTTCAATTGCCAAAACTTGTTCTGCCAAAGTCTGACTCTGCTCTCGCCCACAGAGACACCTGCCATTGTCCCCAGTGGGGCACGGCCCTTGCTCACAGTCCCAGGGTGATACACCATTGATATGTTCCCTTAATGGCTCCTAAGAATATCCCAGCATTGGCAATTTTTATTTCCTCCGCCCACGTCTATTCAAAGCATCAATGGGTGAGGCTTTCCATTCTTACGTTCTCTTACATTGTCTCAGAAGAATATGCTCGAAACTATTAACTGCTTTCTAGCCTGAATTTTTTCTTTTTGCATCCCATCTGATGCTCTGCACTTTCTTTTATCCCTGTATGAATAATTTTATTATCAACCTGTGCAGCACTATGATGGGAGACTTCAAATGTTAGTGGTTTCTCCTGGTGTATTGTATTTGCAATAATGCTTCTCTTTTTATTTTCCATGGTCTCAATATTTTAATTTTAAACACTATGGTTTTTAATGTAGTGCATGCTTCATTTTGATGGAAAGGTGATACAAGCAACCTTGGTCACAATTAGTCTTTCATAAGAGTCTGGCATTTAGGATCAACTGATTTTCTTCAAGAAAAAAAAATAAATCAAGAGAATGAACAAAATGTATCAAGGAATTTTCTATTTAACTTTTCAGGTTTAGAGCCTTGAAGGTCATGTCTAAACCCAGGATTAAGTCAACCATGAAGATTAAAAATTGTATATTGCAAAAGAGATGCAGAGGTTTCTAAGCAAGCATGAACACTTTAAGAAGCTTGAAGTTATGAGCAGAACAGCAATAAAGTGGCATGTTAAGAACACTGTTCCAATAACACTGCAAGAATCATTAATTTATAATGGAGTTTATTTCATACTTATCTGAAAAGGTTCAGTTACAGAGCATCTATAGCTATGCATTTTTGAAAGGGCTGAAGAAGTTTCTCTAAGAAACTTTTCTGCAGGAGCTTCTCCTGTATAGATGTTACCAGGCTAAATAAATCTGATGCAGTGTGTGTGGAACATGGGATATGAAGCTGAGGTGAATAAAGGTATTTGAGCAATTAGAGGGTTTCTGTCTGAATGCACCTCTCAATTGGCTGCAAAACTCAGTGCTCCAGGCAGTAGCTGTGGGTGCTGAAAAGCTTGAGCAGTCTAGCAGGAAAGTGCTGTATTGCCTTAGAAGATGATGCCATGAAAGTACCATTAAAGTGTGAGAGAATATATTAGAATATTTGTTTGAACATCTTTCAGTGAAGTTGGTGTTTATCCTTCTGCTAAGCCTGTGAGAGTGCTGTATTTAAGAGAGGCTGGGACTCTGCCACTGGATTCTCTACGCTGCAAGATATCAGCTCATCAGAAGACTTTGTGAGAATGTATTAATGCTGGTGAGCCTTTCATCAGGAAAGGTTTCCTCAACTAAGGCCAGGAGACAGTCGCTGGTGTAAGGAATTGCCTACTTATTAGGGACCTCCTCAGGAACCTGAGACAATCAAATTCAAGAGCCTGTGTGGTGACTCAGAACAGGAGGCACCTCCCAAAGCCCACGCAATTGGCCTTGCCCTCAGGCTCTCTGTTATTCCTGAATAGGCTCTTTAAATCTTTTTTCCTACAGAAACTTTTGGAGAGGCCTTGAGTTTGTGTTGATGCAGAACAGAAAAATCTCTGAAATCTAAAAAATCTTCAGGCATGAGAAGCCCATTTCTCTCCCCCAGCTCTTTTTTTCTGAAGTCATTGATTCAACAAGAATTGGAGATTTCTGAGGGAAAGGCTGCAAAGAAAATTGTTCCTGAATCCTCCTCTTCACAATTTGAGAGCATCGATCAATGCCAGTATCCCAAGTAAATGAAAGTACAGATTATTTTGTCTTCCAGTTTAGTCTGCCCAAAAATTCTCAGAAAGTGCTGCTTGTTGCCACCAGCCATCTCATTAACAAGGGACCTGTGGGGTCTGCACATGTTCAGCCCCTCACAGGGTGCTCTCAGTAGCTCATAGCTTGGCACAAGGGACTAGGGAGCCTCCCCATGTATCTTGGCAAGGACAGTTATGAACACTCCTGACATGCCTGACTTCTTTTCAGGGCATAACCAAACCTTGCAGCCATAGAAAGAGACAGGCATGGGGAAGGCAGGAGAGTTCTTACTTCACAGCAGAGGGGAATAAAACAATTTTGTAATTAACTAAAATCTCTTTCAAAGGCTGTCTTCAGATTCAGATGATTTTCCTTGGCACAAAACCAGTATCAGACCCTGTTGAAGAAATCTTGGAAGGATATGGTGTACCCTAGAAATGGATTCAGGTGCTTGCAGCTTTGCCATTTTTCACTTGATTTTCTACTTGAAGCTCAATCATAAAATAGTGTTCACAAGAAATGTGCCTTTCCAGCTGCACTGACTGGAGGTATGTGATGTCTGGACCTGTAAAGATATCCTGGGCCTGCAGGTTGCCATGGGAGCTGAAGGCACAGAGTATCCACAGCTTTCCCTCGGTTTTAATGAAGGGCAATGGTTGTTTTGGAAAGCTCAGCCCTGGGACAAAAGATATATTCACTTTGTTGATTGATTTTCCCCGGGGCAGCATGCTCTCAAGTGGATTCAGAGCTCTAGAAGGGTTTATCCATTTTCAGAGGGTGTTTCAGCTCAAGTCCTTGGCTGCATTCATGCTTCATCAGCATGTGCAATCCCAGCACTCGGAGACATGATTGATTGAGCTTTCCACTGGCTGACTCCCACAGAGAGAGCATGTATCAGTTTCTGAGCAGGTATTAGCTCAGATACCAAAATCTTGTGCTTACCACCCAAATCTGGTGTTTTGTTACCATTTCAGCACACTATTTCTGGATGATATTTAGCTTTATTCTGCTGTACTTGCTCCAGCTCAACTCCTACATTCTACTCTTAGATCTGCTGAGATTTTCTCCAGCCTGGCTCTCCAGCCAGAGGGTCAGCAGCATCAAACCAGCCCTGGTGGGACACAGCCTCTTTCCACTTCTCTCATCCTGTGCCTGCTTCCACATCATGGGGAGGGAATGCTTTGTGTCTTCTGCACCAAATGATTTGTGCAGATTGATAAAACCCAGCCTCAGTTGAGACCAGGGCTGCCTGATGTCTGACCACAGCATGGGCAGAGCACCCATGGCTACATTCGTCCACAGAGCATTTCACAGCAAAGGCAGATCCAAGCATCTTGTGGCCACTGTGCTGATGGATACAACCCTGCTTTGCCCAGGTCACCTTACACACAGTCATGAAAGCTCCCTTAATAAGCAAGTTTTTATTTTTGAAAATGCCAAAAGAATGCTTGGTTGTTTTTTTCCCCCCACAATCAAAAGAGGTTTCTCCTCTAGAAACCACAAAAACTTCCTCAGTAACTCCCTGTGTCCTACATCAATTTTATTACATTCTTCCTGGCATGGGGAAGGAACCAAAGTGGGCGATGGCAAGATATCTGCATGTAAGATATCCTCACTGCTTTTGCTGACTCAGAAATTTGAGAAGAACAACAAGAAGCAGCAAACAGCATAGCCTGACCAATCATGCTGGAATCCAATTTTGTGGCTTGCACAGAACCTTTCCAAGGCAGGCTATCAGTCTTACTGTTTATGTTGCATCACAGAACAGCTGGAAAAACTGTAAACTCCTCAGTTTTGCTAAGTGTATAGAAAGTTAGTTGTTCCACTAAAGAACATTACACAGAGTCACAGACTTTCTTTTTTTAAGGTTAAAAAAAAAAAAAAAAAAAAAAAAAAGCGGGGGAGGAAGCCCTCTTTTTTTTTTTGTTGTTGTTGTTTTGTTGTTGAGGCTGCTGCAAAGGTATAGACTTGTTTAAAGAAAAAAAAAAAAGACAGAAATGCTGATGACTGCTAAATCTAATTGCCAAAAATGTGCTTTCTGTTAATAAAGTCCTAATGAGGTAAGTAGGGAAAAGGACAGTGTCTTATTTCTTGCTCATGAAAAAAAGAGAGAGGAAGAAGAGCAATAAACAGTGTAGCTGATTCTGTGGGGTGCAGATAATGGAATGACCGACTGGTCAAAGCTTTAGAGCCATCAGTACTGCACTATGAGCCTTCCCATTTTTGCTAAGGAAATAAATTTACTTGCTAATAATGGCAGTGAGGTATTACCCAGACTCCAGTGAGAGCATAACACATATACAAATGCTTTCCCAAAACTGCTGAGTGCCTCCTGATGTGTTAGGAGAGACTGGAGCATAAAGGAAGGAAAGCAATGAAAATGCAGGTGAGGGACAGCCACATTTTCTCATTTCCTGGCCACAGTCTATTCCCAGCAGCTCCAGTGAAATATATTACCTCCTCTCCTGTGAGACTAATGCAGCCACAACAGAAATCAAAAGGCACTTGGACTAGACAGCAAATCCTAAATCTTTATAGGGCCAAGGAATTCCCATGGGGAAGTAGGTTGGAGCCTTCCACGTAGCATTTACAGTACTTGTGTCACATCCCAGGACCAGGAGGGAGAAAAGTTCTGCTGAAGATGTAGGTAAATTCCATGGCTCCGAAGGTCCTGTTAATTTTTAAGAGCCCACAAAGGGCAAAAGAGGTGTTTTGGAGAGGTGGGAGCAGAGGTTGCTTGAGGCAAGTGGAGATAAGAGAGCAGAAAGTAGTAGGCCTACTTTGGTTGTTGTTAGAAGCCATTCTAGATGGAAAATGCAGCAATAAATATCACATTGTGCCTTAACTCGAACAGCCCAGAGACTGCCCTGGGCTCAATAGCCATTGCAGGTTTCTATACTGCAAGGATGACCTTCTGCTTGCAAGTACTTTTGCCCCTGAGTGGCCCAAAACACACCTGCAGAACCAGGAGGCAAGGAGAATCCTCACCATAGACCCACCCTGCTTTCACCAGAACTTGGGCACTTTAATCAGCTTTTAACTGACATATTGTTGTCTCTGGATATGGTTGGAGAGAGAAAGGCCAAGTTCTAGTCCTACCAAGCCACACAGTCTAACCATCCACATCCCTTCCTCACCAAGCTACTCTCACTTTGTCTGTGCCTAGTAAACTGGAGCTTAGTATTTTATTTCAAGGCCATTCCTAGAATTAGGAACTGAAACTAGCTCAGGTCTTTAAACATTTTTTTACAATTACTCAAATAAATGCTTTTAAAACAGTTTACTAGGGTGGCTTCAGATTTCGTTACTTATTCCTACTTTTGTTTTGGCATTCACCAGCATTCGTGGGAGTGTGCGTGTGTCTGAGCTCCTGCTTGGGGATTTGACCCCATAAAACAGGGCAGAAGGACGGATTTGCCATATGTTTTTGTAACAGGCAAGAAGAAGAATTGCCAACAACAGAGCAGACAACCTCTGGAGCCAGTGCGGTGTCTGAGCCTGGCAGATCCTGGAGGCAGAATGGGAGGAAGAGGAGATGGGAGGAAGGTTTCCCCCAGGGCAGCCACTCGCCCTTTTGTACTGCTGCCTGTAGGGAGTACAGGGGACAGGCAGAGGAAATGCTGACAAGAGAATAAGCAGCTAAATATAAATTAATCCTGGAACCATCTCAAGCCTATACTGTTTATAATTACCTATCATTTTCCTGGGCCAAACATTCGCTCCTCTGAAAGTCCCTAATCCATTACCTGCCGTGTAATGCCCCGCTGTAATTTCCTCATCTGTGCTGTGACGTTCCACCAGGCTTTGATGTTCTGGCAAGACCAGGAAAGCGCTGAAATTTGGGATTAGCAAACATCCGCAGGCATGATGTAGGCTCTCCAGCACCAGCACATGTTCCAGCATCTGAATCTAATAACAGCATTTCAAAATTTGGGAAACGTAGGGAGGTGATTCCTTGCTCTTTCAGGTGTCAGTGCCTGGGTCAGGAGAGCTGTTTGAAGTCAGGGCAGGCTGGAAACGTTTGTTGTGTCACCCACAGCTGCTCTGCTAAAGGGACGTCACACATCCTGCTGTCCAGACATCCCTGTCTTAAGGACAGGCGTGTTCCTTGACACAGAAATCCATTCTGGAAAGAAAGCCATTCTGGAGAGATACTGAGCAATACTGCCCCAAGGAGGCATCATTCTGGGTGTGTGTCTGCATGCCTTTTTTTGTTTTGGTACCTTTTTTTTTTTTTAAACACGGCACGTGAAATAATGAAATATATGTAACTTCCAAACAGTGGTTTACATGCCCCAGTCAGGGGCTGAGGAGCAGTGCTTGCAGCACAATGAGCTTTGGGATTCTACTGCTCCCCACTGACGTGTTTGCAATCCTCTCTGCCAATGCCCAGGCATACATGCAATAATTACAACAGGAGCAGAGTCCTCTTTGCCTAAATATAGTTTGAACAATAGTATCTAAGACATGAAAAAAACCGAATTGCACAAATCCTTTAACCAGACAGTTCAGCATCCCTTGCATTAAAAGAAAATCCTCAAGATTCACCATATTAATCATAAATGTGAGTAATTCTGTCTGAGCAGAGAAGGTGCCGTTGCTGAGCTCTGGCTGAAATTAAATATGTGTAGCCTCAGACCGGGGTAATGTCTGCTTATAAGGTTCAGATGGAGGAGAGGTAAGCAGCTCTCCAATTTTTGGATAAACAGCTGCAAGGAAAACACAAGGAAAACCAGTTTTGTTTTGCTTTTGACTAATTTGTATTTGCTGAGAGCATGGGGTTTGTTCCTGTTTTTGCAGCTGGAAATTTCAAGGCGGCTGCAAGGTAAAAACTGAAATTGTACAAGCAATTAGCCCATGGTAATGTCTAATCACTGCTGGCATCTAAAAAAAATGTGAAACAGCAGGGATGTTTAACTTTGAAAACCAACTACTGCACAGATGCAAGAACTATGTTTATTGAGGAAGTTTTCCTTGGCATATTGATGCGAATTTTTAAAATTTGGCTCTAAATATGCCAACATAAAGACCACAGAACTATGGAAAAGAGTGTTATTTTTCATCACATGAACATTTGGGTGTAATTCCTAGGAAACTCATTCACACAAATCAAATAATTTCTAAGGGCCAATCTCCACCAGGATCAGTTAAAAATTATTTATTTTCAGCTGTTCTTAGTATGCCTCAAGTTCATGCTCTTCTTAAGCACACTGAGTGCTGGTGAGCTCCTGCATCCTTTGCACAGGCTCTGTGTGTGAGCAGGGGCCACCCCAGCAAGAGAGGTCACAATCCAGCAGTCTGTGCTGGACCAAGCTGCACGCAGGAGCCTTGAGGAGGTGTGTGTGCCAAAACCTACAGTGAGAAGCTGAAATGTATTAAAAATAACCCTAAGAGTCATGTCTGCAGTTAGGGTTCAGCTTGCTGGGAGGCCCCCAGCCAGGGGCTGGGGCTGTCTTGCCTGCTCAGCCCTGATGAGCTGGGTAGAAAAAAAGCACCCGTTTCCTTTCACACATTTGGTGCTGCACCACTGATGTGCCATCTCCTGTTGAGCACTGGGGTTGGTGCCAACCTCACCACATGAAAGAGCTCTCCCTGGTGCATGAGTTAGGTCCTACTGTTTTTCCTTCCAAAATGATGGCATGTTGCTCTGCCCAGAAGTGCATGCCAGAGATAATGTTCTGGGGTCCAGAGGTGCAGCAGTTGACTCCACATTTCTCAAAATTTGCTGCTAGCTTGACTGATGGAAAGCACCAAAACAAAAAGTGATTTTGTAATTATACACCCAGAAAACCATGCATTAGTATTCAGAGGACACATAACACACAAGCAGAGCACAAGGGACATCTGTGTCCCCATGGTGGTAGCACTTGAACAAGCTTTAAGAAGAAAGGCCTGACGGTCCTTTCTACTAGTGATCCAACATGATACCAGCACTGATGTGTGTCACAGCATGTTACTTTCCACATCCTGCTAAATCTATTCTGGCCTTTTTTTCTTTTTTAAGCCCTTCCTGTATTGATTTAAATCAGCACAGGCTAATGAAATTGATGGGGGTATAACAACATGTGTCTGGACCAACTGCCAAAGAAAGAATGGCTAAGACAGCCAACTAAAACTATGTTAGGAAATAGAGGAACAGCTAAATGCACTGTAATAATAGTGTAATAATTAATATAGTGTAATAATAATTAATAATAGGCAACCCTTCTGCCTGCTTAATGCTTGCCCTGAGTAGTGTCAATAGGAGAGCACAGTATTGCATGTCCCGGAGCACTTAGAAGAGCCAGCTTTGGTCTGAGAAAGTAACAAACCATCCATGCCAAGGAGAGCCAGGATAAACCCACACTGACAGCAGGGAAACAATCAGAACAGCTCAGCCAAAGTTTACTTCCTTCCTCTCCCTCCCCATGGGTGACCATGCTGGTGCTCAGACGGTGCTGGACTCCCTGTGCAACACCACAGATAGGATGACAGGATGGAATCTCTGCAGCCCATGCTGCCTCCTAGAAGTCTGCTCAGCCAACAAACAGCAGAGGCTGAACTGTGGGTGTTTTTAAGGAGCTTAATGTAGCCAGATTGTACCCCTAATGCTCCACCCCACATGGGTGGGTTCCTCCTCTGCAATAATTTATACTCTTGGACAGGTGAGACATCTCAGTAATTGGGTTCAGCTTGGATGGGAATCTGTAGCCTAGACCCAAGCTGGTCTCTCCTAGAGAATGAACAAGGCCCTGTCTCAGTGTCACTCTGTGATCCAGGAGAGGAGCTGTTTCCAAATGCACCTTTGGAGCCTTCCAGCTCCCTTGGCTGCAAGAGGTGCACAGGGGCAAGGAGCTGCCCCTCCCTTCTGTGCCCCAGGGGAGAAGTGCTAGTCACACTCACACCTCCCAGCCTCTGCAGCACATGCAGGGGATATTGGTTTGTACATCAGTCATGCACCCAATGCAGATCCCAGGGGATAAGTATAATCTGTGCCAAATACTCCCAGATGGGAACTGGCCAGGGACTGGGGCATAATCTGCTCCCAGAGTAAGCAAGTGGTCAAGCAAGTGGATGGATGAGATCCATTCACAGTCACTAGCAGTCCAAGTTTAAAAAAAAAAAAAAAAAAAAAGTGCCTGAGTTGTCACAGATTTCTTCCTCATAGTCAAAATGGGTCATTTCTTGAGCTTATTACAAAATTTAATTAAAATAGTTTTAAACTTCTTTTTTTTTTTTTTCATTTTACAGCTCCCATTTCTGCCTTTTGGGATTTTATTGGCTCAGCTCTCTTTTTTTATTATTTTCATTACATATTTCTGTCCTTCTCCATCAACTATCACATTTTTTTTACAACACAATAAAGCTGAAAGTGGGCTTTGACCCATGTATGTCATGCCTTTGTTAGTAAAATAAAGCTGGAAAAGCATCTTTCAAAGAGATTGTATAAAGGGCCACTATGTATATAGTACTTTATTTAACCCACAGCTGAGCACTTTTTCAAAGCTAAGAAAAGGAGATGCAGACTTCAGTACTTTTAGCATAATTCTCCAGCATCATGAAAATCAGAGAAGAAAATGCCAGCCCCTGCAAACACCAAGCTGAAAACACACCACGGAGAATCTGATGGTTCGGCAAATCTGATGGGGTTTTGCTGAGCAAGTCAAACGTGCAGTTCAAGGTTGGCTGAGCATCAGTATTATGTTCCAGTCTACCTCTACTGTCATATATTTAATCTCCAGTAATTAAACTTCTAAATGAATTCATTTCACAAGAGCCACAGTGCATGGAGTGAATCGGTGAGTAAATTTTCATAACCTCGGAACCACCTCTGGATCGGGGTGGAGCTGCTCCCTGTGCAGCAGCCTATGGAGCAGATAGAGATGTAACTGTCAAAATAAGGGCAAAACTAAAAGAAAGAGTACAAAGAACTCCCCTGGCTCAAGGTTTTCAAGTTCTTTCCTGTTACTAAAAAAATATTTTTAGAACACACACTCACAAGAGCATATTGTTTTGCTGCAGCCCCTGGTTAAAGAAAGTAAAAAATGTAAGGAAGCTGATTAGAAACTTCTGAGTAGAGGCAAAACATATCACTGATAACATCTGGGTACAAAGTGAGAATTCACAGCACGCTAGGCATGGAACTCATGACACATGGATTGTTTGCTTTGGTGAAATGAAATGAGTTATTCCATGGTCAAACCCAATGCAGACAGGTAGGGGCAGGGACTGTGTGTCATGCACTCCCAGAAGGATGCTACAGAAAAGGGGGGCCTTGCATGGCTTGGTCTTTTGAAGAGTCAGAGCTGTAGGCAGGCTCTGGAGCAGAAAGGGTAATGCTTCCACCAGTGGTGCAGAATGGCAAACCCAAAAATTTCCCCTTGAATGTCCAGGAAATCAGCATCATGTGACAAGCAAGGCCATGTAGTGCAAATGCCTTATGCTTCAACTTTTATCCATTCCATGTGTTCCTTTCTTGAAACTTAGAAACTCAGTTATCATTTGTCAGCGTTTTCATATTTCATTTCTGGACACTGCTTACTCATGAATTATCCATCCTTTTCATCTCGCTGAGGAGTTGAACTCTTTGAACTGTTTTCTGCAGCTCTGGTTCAGTTTTACCATTCATTCATCAGTGTGAAGTTAAACAATTACTAAACAACTTGGGTAGCTGGCAAGCACTGAGGAAGCAGGATCCATTTCTGCCCGGGGGGAAGAAAGACTCCATACAATAGCATGGCCTTTGTCTTGCATCTCATAGGTGATGCTATTGATGTGAAGGTTCTATCACATTGTGTGCCAAACCACTTGAGCTAGTTTCAGGTTGCAGTTCCCCTCGGGGTGTTTCCACTCAGTGTATAAGATAACCAGATCTGCTCTCTGTCCACTCCCAGCCTGGACTGTGCTTAGTCAGCTCCCCAGTCTTGGCAAGCTGAAGCGGAGAAAGTGGAGTTGCACTCCCTGCCTAGTTATTACCATTTTATCATTGATCACTCCTCTTAATGCTGTGGAGCACACGGCAAAACAATGAGCAAATTGCATGTTTTCCTGAGGTGAGCAGAAAGCAGTGAAATGACTGTAAAACACAGAACACAGACGTGTCAATACATTGTGCTTACATCTGGAGCGATGCTTTAATTCATGACCACAGAAGTGCTGATTACCTTGCTGCAAGGAAAAGGGCTCTGGAGTGCATGGCAGAGATGCAGTTCTGTTTCCCACACATCAGGAACATCATGATCCTGGGATCACAGCTGGTTCATGAGCTACTATTTTGTTTTTAGAATTATCTCAACACTTCCCAGTAGGAAACACGGTACCAAGGACAGTGATTTTAGCTTTGCTTTGTAGACCTTTAGGTCATCTCCCTGCCTTTATTTTACATTGTTATTTTGCATTATAACTCATATTTCTGGGGTTTTTTTGCACTGTGCTGACATGAAATATCATGGAGAGGGTTTTTTTAAAGAGTTTGATACCTAGTGGAAAGACTTACAGCAAACTATAGCGTTAAGAGTTATGGTTGAACTTGGCAATCTTAAAGGTCTGTTCCAACCTTAATGATTCTATGATTTCTATTCTATGACTACTGCTGGCTGACTTGGACTGAGCCAGAACACCAGAAATGGAGTGTGAAAAGGGGCCAGTCTGCCAACAGCCCCTCCACAGGCACGGCTGAGGAGGCAGGACTCACAAAGCAGGATTGGAGATCTGGCCTGGGGATGCTGTCCAGACCTTGTGCTTTTGAGGAGATGGGAACGGGGTCTGCTGGGAAGAGTTTAGGATTTTGTTGATTTAACCCTCTCAAGCTGTTTAAAAATAACATTTCCTGTGCTTAAAACATATCTCTGCTATTCCAGTGTCCCATGCTTTTTTATCACTATTTTTTTCTCTCTCTCCCTCCCCCCACACTTTTTTTTTCTTTCCTGGTTAATGAACTCTCACAAAATGCCTGGAGGCACGTAACTACTCTAGCATGAAGTTTTGGGTTTAAGGAACAGGACCTTGGGGCCCTTCTGCCGAGGAAAAATGCCAAATGCAGGATTTTACCTTAAAGGGTACCCGGGGGATCTAGAGATTGTAACAGCATCAGTTACCAGACTGGGTTTCTCCAGCAAAAGCTGCTGGAGAAGCTGGGCAATGCTGCAGAAATGCAGCCTGTTGGATGGGGAACTGCTCGTGTCAAACAATGTCACATAGAGTGGGAAAGATTTTATGATAGCACGCTGAGTCTGGAAATTTAAAAGGTCATAAGTAAAATGCCTTAATTTTTCAGTCCATTACTAAAGGACCTAATCAAAATTCTCTGTAAAGAGCCTGAAAGCACCAAGAAATTCATCACCTGAACTCTTTGAGCTGGGTTTATTAATCATCAAAATCAAAACAGTCTTTTTAATTTAAAAAATACACATGCAAGTACTCATCTCAGTGCAAAAGGCTCGGGTTCAAGTCCTTTTTCTGCTCATTACAGGGTTAGTTTTTTTTTTTTTTTCCTCCTTCTTACTGGAATGGCTTAATTTGTATAAAAAGTGAAGCATTCATCAGATTAGAGCTCCTGCCAGTATAATCTTGGGGTGGCAGCTGCGAGGTGGAAACGCCCCTGCAGGTCTCTAAACCAGGCTCATTTCAGGGGAGTGTCAGGGCTGTGAGTGCTCGTCTGCCGTGTCACCCCCCACCGTTCACTGCCTCCCTGAGCCAAAAATCTGTCCCCAGGAATCCCTTCCCACCCCGGCCCTGCCGAACCCGGCACGTTCCTGTCGCTCTGCATTGAGCAATGAGGAGCTGAGGTTACTCACCAGCTCTAGGCTAAATCAGCACAAAAGGGATGGTAATTTCATCCCATTTCACATGCAAGCTCAAAGGCATCTTGAGCTCGGAGTATCTGCTAAAAATAGGTGTGTCCAGTTTTTATTAGCAGCTAGATAGTATCGTGTATCAGAGAATGCAACAAAATGGGCTTATTGTGTTTTATTGCCCCATCCAGTATATTTTTATTGTTTATTTTGATTTTAGGAAAGAAATACTCGGGGAAAATGCACCAAATTATATGTTTGCGAATGTTCTCACAGAAATATTTGCCGCTGGAGGTCAGCTCCACATTTCCAAGAGTAATTTAATAACCCTATTATATCAAAATTCTCTCTGGACTTTTACAGACCAGAGAGATGTTCATAGGTCATTTTAAGAACATCAACATATACTTTGAAGATGACTCCAGAATCCCCTCTGTGCTATAGATTATTGTTGGACAAATTGTCCCTGAATCTATTTATTTGTATATATTTCTTTTTTGCAGTGTTTTGCAGTGTTAGAAAGCATTGGTTTATCTTTAGCTAAAAGTGTCTTGCTGTAGTTAAACAACTGCACTGATGCTTGCCAAAGTACAGCAATACTGACTGAGAAAACAATGGAACAGATTAGAAGTTACCTAAGAAAAAATTATTTACTCAAAATTGTTTAGTGAAATTCTACAATTTAAAACCATTCTAATATCAAAACGAATGCTGTAAATTATTTCACTCAATCCCACTGCCCAGAATGCCTGAAATTATGATCTGTGCACTCCTTAAATGCCTTTTGCATCTTTCAATGTGCAATTTTTCCTTTTCTTTCGAATGGAAAAAATAAATTTCACCCAGGTATTCTCAAAAAATTGACAAACTTTATACAAAAAGCCATTCAGGTCAATGTAAGTTGGATTCATCAATCTTCAGGTTACACTGGTGCTGTGGTTTGAAAGCAAAACGAATGAGAGGCTCCAAGTCAGAGATATAATTTAATAAGAAGAAAGGTAAAAAGGTAAAAATAAAATAAAATAAATGCAATAACACAAAGGATCACTGACAGAGTCAGAATACAACCTGAGCACATGGTGGAAGCAGTCCAGGTGAAGTGCTGTTCCTGAAGCAGTGATCCTGTAGAAAGGTCTGGGAGCTCTGCTCCTCTGGGAATCCAGTGGGTAAGTGCCCCTTGCACTGTCCCACATACCAGCTTATATCCAGGTGAGAATGCTTGGCTCCTCCCCCTGGGTGGAGCATCTCACAATAGGATGAGGAGTGTGAAGAGGGTCCTTGATGGCCCATTAAACAGAGAGAACCCCTGGAGGGAGTTACCTGTGAGTCATGGGCCAGGCGTTAATGGGCCATTAGCAGAAGACACCCCAAAGGCCATTAGCAGAAGTGGCAGGGGGCTTGGGAAAACACTAGCCCACCTGGTTTCAACAGTTCATGAAGATGGTGATAGAATAAATACTTTGTCTACATCCTACACTGTAACCCAGGACAACTGGCCAGCAGGCAGGCAGAAACTCAGTGGGTGCACAGAATCCTGCCTGGAAATGCTCAAAGCCAGGTAGTTTTTTTTGGCCAGTCCAGGTTCTCCTGGCTCAGTGAGATCGATGTTTGAGCAGGACAGCACAGTGCCTTTGCTGCACCTGCATCCCTAGAGCAGCACCACTGGCCTGGCACTCAGGGAGACTTGGCCCTCCCATCTGCTTCAGCAGAACCACACCCACAACTCACCCAGCAGGGGACACCAGGGGTTTCAGGCCAGGCTGGAAGTGCAGCATCAATTCAGTGCCACTCAGAAGTGAATGTGCTGCACATGGAGAAAACCTGGGCTTTGGGCAGTCAGAGGCACATCATTCCCTCCAGGCATCTCCTCATGCCCTGCAGGCACAGTCTGTCTGTCTGACACAATAGAGAGAGCAAATTTAAGCAAGTAAGTGAATAATATCTTTGAAGTTTTTTGCTTCACAATGAGGTTTTCAGCAGGCAGCACCAAACCACAGAAGGTTCCCTGTCCTGCTGGCCAGGCAGAACATTCCCAACTTTAATAAAACAAGAATCCAGAAATCCTTCAGTTGCATCAGGAAACTATTCTGCAGCCAGAGGAAAACCCAGCACCTCCGATGCTCCCTGAGAGATGCAGAGGGATCTGTTCCACCAGCAGTGCTGGGTGATCTGGGCAGAGCTGTCTTTGCTGCTGAGGTTGAGCTTCTCAGCAAAGTAAGGACAAGGCAAGTTTTTCTGGGGGAAGAGTGGAAAGTGTTTGTGTCCTTGGATAGTCTGTGGAAGTGTGTGGGTGTTTCTGCTTGCTTTGAGGGCCCGGTTCCACAGAATACTTAGGCACATGTGTAACCAGAAGCGACGTCCAGAAGGAGTCCTGCAGAGACAGACTCTTCCAGCCTCTCAGCTGCAGCAGGATCCAAACAATTTTCCAAGAAATCTCAATTGCTTTTCTTTTGTTCGAGCCACAAAAATAGCTTTCGAATGGCAAGTCACTGCCCATGTAGCAGCCAAATTAGACTTACTTTGAAGTATACAGCATGTTCTCCCCCTCACAACAAAAAATACCCCTAATTCAGGTAAGAGATCTTGCACTGCTAAATATTACCTGGCTACTAATGTCAAAAATAGAACTAATTCAGTGATAAAAACTTGTGAGAAAGTTTGTGCAAAAGTAACATCAATTATAGGGACTGTCTCATACCACAGCTAATTTACAGCAATTTCACTTTGCATTCCTTGGCCAGCACTGCTTATTGAATAATTAAACGGCCAGATGACACATGAACAGATTCAGAAGCCTTGAATGTGAATGAATATCACTTTCCCAATTCTGAAAGGAATTTAATCATGAACACTTCCACCTACTGTCCAGTTTACCATATTCTGGAGAAAGCTGAAAAGCTGTGATATCCATGAAATCATCTTCATGGTACTTTTTCCAGGACAGAAGGAAACCTGAGCTATTGCCGTATAGGAGAACAGGATTTGGGATGAAAACTCTCCTCTTCTCATCTTCACATAATGAAGCTTTCTGACTGGGATTCCTATGTCATTAAAACAGACACATCATTAAACCAGACACTTTATTAAATTTGGAAACACATTTAAAACAGAGAGTGTGGGATAACTTCCTAGAACTATAAAGAAAACAATTGCAATTGTAGCAAAAGAAACATTTTCCACCTAACATTATTCTGTGTGCGTTGAATATCTAGTATTTAATATGCATTGTACACAGTGCCTTGTGTTGTATAAAGACACTGTTTCTCAGCATATAAACATTTAATTGCAATAATGTCTCATGTTTCAGCTGCAAAGCTAGACACATGTTTTCTGAATGTGTCAAATAAGCAAGACACCAACTAGCCCTGGTGTATTGAGAAGAAAGCGTTTAAACCACATGCCAAAGTAAACAGGAAAACGAAACTATTGGTTGGAGCGTGTTTTTGTTTGTTGTGGGGTTTTGTTGGTAATTTCTGAGCATCCCAATGTTTTATTGGAGCCCTAATACATATTAAATGAATATAGATGAAAAAATGTTGATTCATCTACAGAATGAATTCACACACCCACCTGAAAACACTTGAAATTTTGAAGAGTGTCAAAGTGTCACTTTGCTCACATATATTTTCCTTCTCCTGTTTATAAATCCAGAATGTGCCAAAAAAAGTGACAGATGTAGTTAGACTAAGTTTTAAAGTGAAACTGCAGCAGAGACTCTGTTTTGTACAGAAAGCTGTCCTACATGTTAATGATTTTACTTTTGGTTCTCTACTTGCTGTTTACTGAGAAGCAGGGCTGAGGCAGCTGCAGGAACTCAAACTTCGTGTCAAGAGCCTCCATGCAAATGAACAGTCAGGACAAAATATGGAGGATTTCCTCACCCAAGGCAATAATCCCCATCTGCAAAATTGTTGAACAAGGTAAACTGAAAGTTTCCTTGATAAATTTGCATTTCATGAGTAGAGGACCATTCACTTTATTCACTCAGCTGTATCATGTCTGATAAACATACTTTTCCATCATACCTTCTGGGACTTTTAAAAGTAGCTACAGAATCAAAGCTCAAACCCATGAATTGTAGAGCCAGTGTGAGAGAGATGGTGAGAAAAGCATCACCTCCATAGAGCAGCCCAGGTTTGTGCCGGATTAGTGTCTACATCACCATGGCTTGATGCAAACAGAAAAGAAATTTCCTGTCTTGGATCAGGGGAGAGGGGATTTGACGTGTGAATGAGGGCAGGATGAAAGGGTAAAGCCCCATGGTACACACAACAGCAGGCTCATGAGTAATGGGCCCAAGTTAGAAATGCCACTGGAGACTCACACTTCCAATGAATTGCTTCCAAAAGCCTGGTTTGCACATTTATTGCAAGTACACCCTGGGATTGCCCTATGAAGGAGAAGTATCTTCTCTTCTAGCCATTCCAAGGAATAAACAGACTGGGATTTAATTCAGGCAGGTGTTGGCTGGTGATGGATCAGTGTTCACCTACCAGCTGTGTCTGTTTACAGGACATCTGCTCTGCTCAAACACAGCAGGGTGATGCTGCAGTTTGTGCTGTGGGTGAAACTGATGGGAGACTTTCCTGCCTGCCCATCATTCATCCCTGGAAGATCAGTCTGCTTTAGAAGAGGAATTAGCCTGGTTGGTGCCTATTAAGGTACTGTCTCAGACACAGAGGCAGGGTAATCCTCGTGAGGGATCTTAATGCACTTTGGGCAAGGCTGTTATGATGAGCACCATCCAGAACATCTGGCAGGAGATAACATCCAGGCTTTTGGCTGAAAGATGGACTCACAGAGAGGGCTCAAGGGAGAGAAGGGAGGTCAGGACTTCCCCACCAGCATTCCAGCACAAGGAGGCAGAAGTGCAAGACAACCAGCTTGAATTAGGATGTTAGCTGGACTGGGATAGATGGGAATTGTTGCTGCAGAAAAAAAATAACATCCACTGCTCTGAACTGTGCAATGCTGTGAGGATCTCCATTGCTGGGATTGTCTGAAGCCTGCTCTTGGGCTCTTTGCTGTCAGATTCCACTTAAAAACTGTTTCTTTCTCACTTTGTGGATGCAGCATCTGTCTGCTGGGAGGGGAGGGATATGCATAATTAAGTGTGAATAGTGTTCTCATGATGCAGTGCAGACTCATCTGATACTTCCCAGGCACCCCCATCTCAAACTACTTGGCAGGAATTTACCAGTTGCAAGGCTGGGATTTAAGGACAGCAGTAAACTTGTGTGGTCCTGCAGGAGTGATCCTGATGCACAGTGCTCTGATCCTGCCCTTGGGAACAGCTGTCCAAGTCCACACTTACAGCTGGGCTGGTATTTTGAGGGGAAGCTTGGTTTAGTTTGTGTGTGTTTCCTCCTTTTTCCTTAAAACAGCCTTCACTTTAAACCCAAGATCTCTACATTTAGCAAAGGGAGACAGTGCTGTCAAGCCACTGCAAGTGGCTGCTTTGTGTAATCTTCAAGAGACTCAGCGTAGGAGACTAAAAAAACCCTCATAAGTAATCCCTATGGGAAGTGTGGAGGAGTGCAGTAAATTATGGCAGAATGCAGGAGGGCCATTTAAGAGCAGCTGACTGGCTTGCTGATTGCAGTTGTGCTGGAATGAAGAGAGAACAAACTGTCACCAGGCCTATGAGAGGAGGGATGTGGCTCCTGAGTATGCAAAGAGATCAAGAACAGGCAACTGTGTGATTTCCATCTCTCCCAGCCCTGACATTTCCCTTCTGCCACAAGCACATTGGGTAGGATAAGCTCACTTCTTTTAACAAATGCTGGCCTAATGAACATCAGCTGTTTATCACAAATTTATTGCCTTTTAGCTGGACCCCCAAAGCATTTTTGACTTTTGGCAAAGGGAATTGAGATATGTATTTATTTATTTATATATGTAAAAATACAAGCCAGAAATTTCCCTCGTGATTGCTCATCCCAGACTAAGTTCTTGCCACTGCTGCTCATGGCTCAGCCTTGACAGGTGGCTCAATAAATTGATAATATGCTGCACAATCCAACAAGGAGATTTATCAATCAAAACAAGCCCTCAACAGGAATGTTCAATCACTCTTCTCTAGTGGAATCAGCCTAAATGTAATGCTTTCATCCCAAGATAATGTTAAGTCTGCAGATTTGGATCTGTTCTCACTGCTCCAGGGCTATTTATATCTTCATACCTTGAGGGTTTACTAATTAGCAAGCTTCTTCCACACCCTTTGATATCACTAAAGGAATCTCAGTGTAAGGGACTGCTTTTTCATGGTATCTCTGAGGGAGTGGAGAACAGCTGGAATCATTCAAAGTACGAGAGTTTGAGCAGTTCTTCAAGAGCAGTGATTGAAAGGTGGCAGTAGCATTGCTTACACAAGTGACATACCCTGACTGTTTCAGGATGGCTGTGACTGACAGGATATGAAAGATATTTACTCTCAGCTCAGTCCAGAATTAGTAGACAGCAGAGTGATAATCTGCTATACCTCTCAATCATTTTTTGTTCCCCCCCCCTGCCCACCATCCCATTTGCATTGCCTTGTTCAGCAGGAGGGGTCTGGCATAGGCAGAAGACTCTCAGCACACTTAGGGGCAAAGTAACAACAAAACTGGGACCTGAATATGAGAATTTCATGAGGAGTCTGGGAAAGCAGCTGAGAGCTTGGTGCTGCCTGCATGGAATTACTCAGTGATTCCCACACTTCACAAACCCTCTGATTCACAGTTTCTCACACAGGACAGCTGGGATAACACGGAAGATGAATTTTACACTGCTGAAGTGTCTTTTCAGGTAGTTTCTAATAACATGGTGGGTGTTTATTTAAAACAGAATTGCTTGCATCTTTTTTCCACCTTACTGCTTCACAACATGAGCTACTTTAAAGGTCTGACATTAATTTTGCAAACTCATTCTGCAAAGTTTGAAATTGGAGATGGGTGAAAGTCTTCTCCCTGTTAAAAATGCACTTCATACCAGAGTGACACTGCTGCGATCCAATGTCAGCTCCTACTCAAAAGATGAGCCCTCATAGGAAAACTAGTGGTTCCCAACAGCCCCTTTGATACCTGCCATTAATTGCCTGGTCTCATGGCAGCCTCCTGCCCTTTGCTCTTTTGTGTTCCTGTTCCAACCCTTCCTTTTGCTGGTGGTCATTTGCTCCCCTTCAGCACCATTTTAGAGAGGTAATAAAACCCTTGTGCTGATAGAACCATCTACAAATGGCTGTGAGAGTCTGTTTGTGTCTATAACACGAATCCAGGGAAAAAGCTGTCCTGGGTTCTGTTTTCCAGCTGGAGCATAAATCCATCAGTGAATGTATTACAACTCCAGGGAAGAAAGCAGAAAGGTACCAGCAGACACAGTGGGACATCCACCAGCACACCATCTCTTAATTCTCCAGAAGTGTGAAAGATGGAGGCTTTCACCCCAGACTAGATGAGTTGTCATTTCATTTGTTGGTGGGGACTCTCAGCAGAAAGAAAGCAGGGAGGTAGTGTCAGATCAGGAGCATTTAAACACCTGGTTACATCTTTGAGCTCCTCCTCAGCTGACGGGGCACCGGGGCACCTTGGAGCCATGTCCTGGGTCACATCTTTTTCTTGCTGCCCCTCACCTGGCTGCACAGCCAGCATCACTGGAACATCCTGCTGGGTCTCCCTTCCTTAAAGCAGCTATTAATTGAATAATATCATCCATTATAATAACACCAGGCCAGGCTAGATGGGGCTTTGACCTACTCGGTTTAGTGGAAGGTGTCCCTACCCATGGAGGGGGGTGGAACAAGATGATCTTTAGGTTCCTTCCAACACAACTTGTTCTATGATTCCCTTTTAGCCACTCTGGAAGAGGCATTTATTAATAAATATAGAACAAACTTTCTTTCCCAAGCTTGATGCATGAAGCATTTACCAAACTCAGCTCTATCTCAGGATGATAGCAATTTCCTTCACCAAACAGCAGTTTTCAAAGGGAAAGCTGGCACAGGTGGTGTCTCAGAACAAAGGAAAAGACATAACAAGATTCTTTTTTTTCTTTTTTCTTTTTAATGTTCTGCATGCAAGGCTGTGTTAAGTACAAAGCAGATGACAAGCTAAGAAGATTGTTTTGGCTGACGCAGGAGTCCATCTCTGTTCTGGTGGAAAGAGATGACAGCAACATGTGCAAGACAGCCTGGCTGAACTGCAGCCTTAATGTGAGATGTTCACATCTCAGTATACTTCAAGATAAATGGCCTTTATCTTGTCTTCCATATGGTTTTGCTTTCCATGTAGTGAGTGCATCGTAATGTTGGCTGAAAGAGAGCAGCTCTCAGACTGCACCAAGCTGGGAAAGGAGGGAAGAGGAGAGAAAAATTTGGAGGGCAGAGAGAAACCCTCCATGGAGGATCCTGATGGAGTATGGATAAGATGAAAATGGTGCAGCAGTAATGACCAGCTTGGGAGGCTGAAGAGAGCCTGCCCAGCAGGTGGGGTGAAAGGCAGTTAATCTGGATGAGAAAAGATCATCTCCCTGGCTTTGTTCACCCTCTCAGCTGGGTTTGGACCAAACCACTCACTGGTCAGTTTGCTTCAGGCCAAGCACCTGCTTAAGCATGTAGGTGGTTCAGAGCCTTGGAGGAAGGTTAGCTGTCACAACTGACATGAGCAGGAGTTTTGCTGAGGATGTCACTGGGACTGTGCACTCTCTGCTGCTCTGGAGAAGAGGCAGGAGCAACATGGGAACAGGCACAACTTCAGCATTATGATTACATTACTCTCACAGAAGCTGCAAACACAGTTGTTCATCCCAGCAATATTTTATACCTTAACATATTAGTTGTCAAGGTTAAAGAGATATGAAATACATATTAAAAGCCAAAGCAAATGCACTCAATGAGATGGCAGATCCACGCTTCAACAAGTCTTTGGTTTTACAAGCCAATTTAGCCCGGGTCTATTAAGAGCTCTTCCTGGTGAAAGAGAGAGGGTATTTTCTCTGCTACAATCATATCAGCCTGTACTCTGGGTTAACGGAGATAAGTACTACTGCCAGATTTTGTTCTTTCCCTGCATGTAATATAATGCCAGATGGTTCTGAATGGGTATTAAATCCCTCATGTGCATGACCTCCCCAAGGTTTTTATCATTAGAACTTTAAAATAATTCAAGGAAAGATTTCCCTAAGCCTGATCATAAACCTCCTAATGAGGAGCTGAAGTCACAAAGAAAATCCTTTTTTTAATTCCCATTTGGTGTTTTTTTCCTCCTTTATGACAAACAAGCAAGAATTCAGAGATGTTTTAAAACTTTTTGTGTTTTAGTAGAAAACACATAAAAAAAGAGTGTTCAGGTGAACAATTCAGATTCCCAGCAGGGTTCAGAGATGTAGAAACTGAATAGCCATCTTCAGCCTCTAATGCATGGGCCAGTAACATCACCATCCCTCAAGGCACACAGAAGTTACTCTATCAGTAATTGACTGTTTTATTCACAGTGCAACATAACACCTTGTGTCAGAATAAATACAATCCAGTGTCAAATGAGAAGTTCAAACGGGACCTTACCTACGCAGAAGTACAAGGACTTACATGAATACCATCTTCACAATAACTGCAGTTAAGCAAGGATAGCTAAATTCCCAGAGATTTTCCTAGGAGTTTTCTGTCCTTCATTTGCACAGTGTGGAGGATACATGTTAATGATTTTACTTTTGGTTCTCTACTTGCTGTTTACTGCCTTGCACCAAGCCTTACTTGCTGCCTGTTGTTTGAGGATATAAGAGAAAATCATTCATATCCTCAAGGCTTTTCTGTAATTCTCATAAGTGGATCATGTAAAATCAACAAAAGTATTCCTCCAGCTAAATCACACGTTGTGAGAACAGGGAAGGGTGAGAAATAATAAAAATAAGAAAGCTTCAGAAATGTTGGGGTGTCCAAGCTGTCAAAAAAACTTTACAAGGGCCTTTACACTGTACATCTAAGACTCAGCTATCATTAATACCTGTTTCAACTGGGAATGTGCAACATCTGCAGGAAACCCCAATCCTTGGCCAAAACCACAGAAGCAACCTCCTGAAAGGGTTTATTTTGGGTAACTGAGGAAACTGAACCCAGTTCATTGGGAGGCATTCAAATGCATGAGACCTTACTCATGGGACCTAAAGTCCCACACTCACCTCCCATCACCTAGGAAGAGGAATCTGGAAGATAACAAGCTACTTCCAAGATTGGGCACTAGAGCAGAGCCACCCAACATGGCAGGAGACCATTTATTTAGAAATGAATAAAGAAAATAAAAATACAAAACCTGCCTCAACACCCAGGAGTACCCTGTCATGTCACCAAGGATGGCATCACTGTGCAGCACATGATTCCCCCAAACCAGAGTCACTCTCACCCACTTCTCATGCAGCCACATAGACAGTGCATGTGCAGGCACCTGCTCTATATTCTGTCAGAGATGCAGGTGGCCTCTGGAATGGGAGAGGCAGGAACCCTTTGCCAGAGCTCAGAGCTGAACCAGGATCATTGAGCTCCAAACATACATTGGAGAAGACAAGATCCTGATAGGTAACAGCAGTTCATTAAACATTTGAATGTATTCTGTCCCTTCTTACCATCAGTCCCTCGTTGCAACCTCATCTCTTAGGTAAGTTTGTCCTGTTCACCCTAATTCCATTACTGTTTTATGTTCACTGTTTATGTCCTTGTGGATCCCCACACCCAGTCTCCAACCATCTCTCCTGCCTAATTCTCATTGTATTTATCTCCACATTTCCTTTATCAGCCTTGTTAGCAGCTCATTAGCTCCCAGCATCTCCCTGATATTCTAACCAAAGCCCCTTTTACCTGGTTCTGCTCCCTGTCCACCCACCTACTCCTCACAACCCTTGTGCACACTGCCTTCCTTGGGCATCTGCACTGAGGCCAGTTTGATCAGTTGATCAGTCATCCCCATCCCAAATTATCATCTGACCTGGAAGAGGTGTTTGTCTGGACAAGGAAATAGTTCATGAGGTGAAACATTGGCAAAGGCTTAGGGCCAAAGCCCTGTCTGAAATCAGAAGGCATCAGAACTGGGAAAGGAGCACAACCAAACTCAGAGACAGGTAGCTGCCCCCATCACCACTTGGTATAAACTTCCTCCCTGTCACCCTGGCCATGCCCCAGCAGCACCATTGTAGGCTGTAGGAGCAGCAAGGAAAAGCAGAACTGGGTATGGAAGGAACTAATGAAGATGTACAGAGCCCTTCATTCTGCAGCCAGTGAAACCTTGCCCAAGTGCAGTGTTTTACAGCTGCACGTTGTGGGAAATACTAAAGGTAAGAAAGCTTTCAGAGACCTTTGAAAGCAGCCCCAGAAACAGAAAGAGCAGAAGAATTTAGAATTGGCTGTAACTGCAAATCTTGAGAGTAGGAGAAATGACAATAGAACAGCAAGGAAGAACATGAAACAATAGTATGAGTCTTAGGTTTGGCTTTAGATAGACCTTTAGACTGCAGAAAAATATGCCTGCACGATAGTAGAAAGTTTTAAGCTTAATAATAGAGTATTGTTTATTGTTAATAGAAAGCATATGAGCAAGCCTTGTTTGAAGCAGGTGTGTGTGAGCTTTCAGTGATTGGCCAGAATAATTGTCTGTAAGCTTTAGCAATATGCTATTGGCTAGAAAGTTTTTAAAATCCTCTGTAACAAAGAAATCTTTGGCTGCTGCTAGCAGGGGTGAGCTGTTGCCATCCTTCAATTGTCTGAAACCTTGTTATGAGGCTGATGTGCAATAAAAGCTCGAGGAATGTCTAGCAGTAGTCCTGTCCCATTTATTCCTAAACCTCCAACACAGCACTCAAGTTATTTGTTATCCCAGGCCAAAAAGAAAAAAAAGAGTTGTTGGTTTCTGTTCCCTCCATTTTCCCACTCCTACCTGCTACCCACTCCTCCTGCCCAGTGGCACTTCCATGTTCCTCAGGGCATGATCCCACTCCTGCTGGGTGTCTGTGCCTCACCCATGCCCTGGGACACCACACCCAACAGGGACCCCCTGCCCCAGGGGTTCTGCTGTGGGTAACAGCACTCTCACACACAGTTCTGGCTACAGGGTTAGTATCAACTTATTATAGCATTTCCCTTTATAGCTGTGCTGCAGATGGCATTTTCAAATCACTGTAAAGCATTCTTGTTTTTTCTTTCCATTCCTCAGTGCAACTTAACAAGTTTTGTGGTTCTTTTCTTAATATATGGGTTTATTTTATGTCACCAAGCCCTGGCAAGGACAGAGAGACTTTTAAGTCACAGTAATCTGAATTTTAGAAATAACAAACTACAAAGAGCTATGATTAAATGTGGAGCACGCAAGAGCAGCAAAAACAAGTACTCTGTGTTCTTTAAAAGATCATTTGGGTAACAGTGACATAACCTAAGTTACCCGGTTGCAGTCCAATTTAATCAGCAAATATGTCTCTAGAGCAGAACCATCTAACTTAGGAAAAGAAACAGAAGTAAAGTCTGCACCAGCAGGAGAAATTAATGCATTCCACTTAGACAAAGATTAATTATTATAAATCACTAAAAAATACACTTGCCCCAAGTGGGAGTACATGGTCTTCTATTCATCAAGTTGCTTTCAAATAATCATTAAACATCTAAAGAGGGAAGACAATTTTGTTTACCCAAAACAAGCACTACAAAATGAGGACCACCTTTTTTCAGTCTGCAAAAGTAGTTGCCCAAAAGTAGGATGGGTTAGAAGAATATCTGCTGGAAGAAGTGTGTATAGATGCAGAAGTGTATACTGCTAATTCCAGTATAATTTTTCATGTAAGAGTTTTCATGTCAGCGCTGCTTTTTCTGTATAATTTTTGTCATAAGTTCACCAAATTAAATTTATATTTGCTACTAATTTTGTCCAGTTTAAGGGCCTTAACTATAACCTCAACGGCATCTCAAAGGGTCATAAATCAGATTAAAACCCAAAAGTTACCACAGTTGAATGTTTTGAAGAAAAATGAACATGGTGGTTTCAGGAAGGGCAGGAGTAGGCGTCTTATGAAGGTCTCCCTTTGCATAGGGGTTCTATTAAAATACTTCAGAAGGATGATGGTAGGACAAGTATGTCTGAAACAGGCTGGGTTATTAACAGCAGGCTTGGCTCCCCTGCGTCACTTACATTTCATTTTCCATTTGTCTCTGGGCAGTCCCTGGCATGGCCTTGTGACAGTGCTTTAATAGAGCATTGCTCTGGGTAAGAAAAAGGGCAAGAACAAGAACACAGTCAAAATAAAATTACTTTGTCATTTACAAGAGAAAAGAAATAGTGCAAAATTAAAGGACAGCAGGAAGCAACTATGTCACTAACTGGAGAATACTATTTTTTTATTAAATTTGTGTGTATGGAAAGCTTCTGTGAAACATTCCCCAAACCATCACTCCATGTCCGTGGCTTAACATTCCTGGTGGGATGGCAATGAGAAACTTATTTCCTTTTACTTTGCAGGGCCAGGGTGAGGCACAAAGCAAATAGATGATCCTGATGGGTGCCTTCCAACTCAGTATATTTCATGATTTCTGTGATAACTTAATCAGCAGAACCCCAGACGCTGAGGTTGACTTCACAGCCAGCTTTATCTGGGATACTAAGAGATGCCCTTCCAGGTAAAGCATTCTTCCTTTCTTTAGTAGTCTTTTTCTCCAGTGTTAGAGACACAGTTTAAGGCTCAGGCCTCACCCAGCCCAAGCAGTGCTGATGCGCAGTGCTTCCACTGACACTTTTCCCATTACAAAGTAATGTTCTCCCCTAACATACTTTGTTTGGCACCAATAAATCAGGACAGCTCTTTTAATCGTACCCAAGACTTTACTAGGACAGATTCCAGATTTTTAAAGGTTAAAAAATTTGGTGAGTTGTAAAAAAACCGTTTTTTTTTTTGGCACAGTCCAGCTCTCCCTGTTCCTGGCTGCAGCTCAGAAGTCTTCTGAGACATGCATCTTTTTGTGTCAGTTCTGACCAAAATGAAATCAAGAAACCTTGGAAATCTCACAGGAGATGGATTTTTGTGAGTTTTCCAATTTAAAGAGGTGGAGACAAACAAAGATAAGTGTGTGAGAAAAGATCTGCAGCATATGGAAGGTTCATCTATAACTAGATACGTCTGCCTTTATTTTTGTGGCCTTACACTTTTCTAGAGATATGCCTACAGACACTTGATTAACACTGGGGTAGTTATGTAAATGAAGGAATGGGACAATAGGTGTAGTAGAAGAAAGCCTTCATTCTTAACTCTGCCAAATGTTTGCTTTCCAAAGGAGAGATTGTTTTAATTGGCCAGATAGTTCCTTAGAATGGGTTAGAAAGGACAGGGAGAGGACCTTCAAAAGCTGAGGAATTCTGAGGTTTTTCCCAAGCAGCAGCAATGATAAAAGAAAAATGCCGTGCTTGTTTCTGTTACTAATAATTTAAAATGCTAATAATTTAAGAATGTTGCGCTTTGTCATCAATCTCAATTTGCCATAACGAGCCTTGCAGGAAGTTCAAAAGTTGCAGTGGGACAAAAATGGGCTTAAGTGATGTTGGGCAATTCAGAAACATGATTCCAATTGCACCAGATAATGTCTGTGTTACCCTAAATAATATTTCACTTATTATGCCTGTTCTGAAGTGGAGGCTGTGTGCATGTATAAGCACGTATATATTTATAGATACATTCACACAGAGAGTCCATGTGTCTACATGAATGTTCATATTAACAGATGTTAAGGGAAGACTCCTTCAATAGCTATAAAGGTTTAATTTCTTATCTAGTGCATTCCATGTTTTACTTGGTTGAAGGCCTAGTATTTACATGTTTAATTATCTAAGATTTCCTCTCTCCCAAGGAACACACTGGTTTGCCATGTTCAGTAAAGTAATGAAACGTAAAATAAATCTTTCTAGTGGAATAAGTACATGATACTGAACCCATGTTTTATCTTTGCCTCACCATGTACTTCAGTTTCTTGAAGTGTATCTTTGTAGCAACCAAACTTGCCATAAATTAGTCATGATGATATTACAGCTGAATTTAATTTCAAAGTCTCTCAGCAAGTTGTTAAGCATTTGTTGTCTAGGTCACTGCTGAGGAAATTTGAAAAGTCTGATATGATTTATGAATATTACTATATTAATACTGTATAAAAGGCTATGGGGAACAAGCACATAAACCTTTGTTTAATTTCGTTCCAATAAAAATTTCATTTCTTATAGCAAAATAAACAAGTAAATCAATGTTGAACGATTCTGTTGTTTTATTACATAACTTATAATTTGCCTTTAGACATCCAAGCCAAGTAAAATCTGAGACCCTGCTCATTTTTCTTGAAATATAGTTAGTTAACACTTGAATTATTCTGCAGAGGTTGCTTCCTTGAATGACATCCATAATGTAATGTAAGAGAAGAAAGTCCAGGAACAAAAGGCTTGGCTTTTTTCCCCATGTGTATAATCACATTATCCCTATTATTAGCCAATTTCTCAATATAAATCTTTTTCTTCTGAAGTTTACGCAACTGTTCATGGTGTAATTCATATCCTAAAATTCCCACAACATCAGTGGTTTGATTGAACACCAGTGTTCAATTTAGGAGATGCTGTTACCTTGAGACTTGATGTTGTAGGAGTTTCATGGACACAGAACTTCCGTTCCTCATCATGTAGCCCCTCCCCATAACTGGGAACAGTCCCATCTGTACGGGCTCCTCTCAGCTCATGGAATGGGAAATGCTGAATAGTGAGAAGACAAGGTTAAAAGAGTCAAACCTTTGGCCATTTTTGCCAAATCACAAGCTAATCACAGTTTATATTAATCACCAGATGAAGATTCAGCTCTCCTTTAAGAAGGAGTTTGTGGGGTTTGCACATGGAGGAACAAGGTGACATTTTCAAGGATCTGGCTGTTACTGTCTAAAGCACCAAGTCAGTTAGCTTTTGCAATACCATGCAATGAAAATGTCCCTCACACTAGTGAATGACTAACCTAAGCCAGCATAATTTCTAATTTATTGTAGGTGTATACATGCTAGCTTCTCAGAAATATTGCAGACATTTCTCCATCACTGGGAGGCAGTAATCCCCAAGCTTAACTAGGCTTTCTCTTGGACATACTGCTTGACCTTAGGTGGGTCACTTAATCTTTCTTTCTCTCTGTTTTGCTGTCTATAAAAGTATGATAATATTGGCTCACATCACCTGCTGAATAAGCCAATATTCAACACAAATAGCTGATGTGAGATTAATATTTCTAAAATACTCTGTTGCTGAGAAATGCTGTCAGTCCAAAGTGTATGCTACTATAATTATGGGATACAATGGAAATCAGGCAGCTCGTGGGTATTTTTGCGCCAGCCTCTGTATCTGCTACCTGACTTCACATGTCCATGTCCAATGGAAAAGAGATTTAAAAATAAAAGTGTCCTTGAAAGTAGATAAGAAACTTTCAGCCAATGGAGAATGTCCATCAACACCTACCTGAGGCTACAGGTTATTTTCCAGCCAGTTCCGTCTGATTTTGTTTCTTTGTGTACTCAAATCCACCATTCTGGCTGGTAAAGGAGGAAGGGACAGCTTTGAGAGGAGGATTGTGGTAGGTCAGGGTACAGTAGGGTTTGAAAAGACCCCTCAGGGTTTTGATTAATGATGTCTGCTGGAGCCACACAGCTGATGATGGCAGAGCACGAGGTGACAGCACTCCTGCCATCTCCGTGTCTCTCAATCCGTGCCCAACAAGAGGATCCAACAATCCACGTTGCTGCCCCACTCACCAGTGAATTGAATCACATAACTACTCCTTTTGGCTGGAAATTCCCAGAGAAAGAGTGACTGGCTCATCCTTTTTCCATCCTCAGAGAAAATATTAGTTTGATTTTCAGAGGTGAGCATTACGTACCTCATGTCAAAATCTTGTACAAATCCTAATGCAGCATCTTCTGCCACAGAGGAGGAAGAACAAGGAGCTTTTCAGCATGCTTAGGAGAGCTCAAAAATATTTGTATCTTTAAAAATATGAGGTAATCAGAAAGGGCTGAAATTTAAGAATTAATGAGATTCCACTTATACTAAACAACTGCTGAGTTGAATCTTCTCCTTTCTTCTGTGTCTCTTTAGCTCTAACTTTCTTCCACCTGGAAAATGCCCTGAACATTTTGAGGATTATCTGGAGCAGGAAACAACCACTCAGTCACAGCTGGCCCAAGGCATTTCTGAAAAATAAGTCACTCTATTCCACTGTTGGGCAGTGGATATTCCAGCAAAGTGGAACAGTGGGTAGAGCAGGGCTTTTTCCCCCCCAACTCCACATTTCCCCAAGGAATCCCTATAGATTTCTCAGCATCCACCCAAGAAATGTCATGGTGCAGCTGTACTGTTACACCAACCCAACATGTGTCCCCACTGCCCCTACCTTTGAGGGGAGGACAGCATTACACAGCTGCACTGGTCGAAGCGTGGGTTGGTTTGTTTGCATGCTGTTTCATTATGAAAAAAGATGGTCTGCTGGCTTCCTATAAAATGAAGAAAAAAACCCCGAAAAAAACAACAGCCTGGAGATAAAAACTCACAGAGTTCTAGAAATTGTCAACTCCAAGAAATGTGGTGGGTGTAAAAACCACAAATTAAGCTTTACATCCATATACAGCCTCTATGTTTGTTCTGAACAATGCTCAATGGTGAGAGTGGGGAAACCCGTGAGCGCTGCCTCCCACTGCAGACATGCCTCCCATTCCTGGGAATAGCAAATGCCCCTTCCCACAGACACTCCCAAAAAGCCTCTGTCTGTTCTTCACAGCACTGGGCAGGATTTTGCTTCCTCTTTGCAAAGCTCTTTCCAGCAGGATGGAAGTGGGCTTTGCTCCAGAAGCTGAGGGTACATCTCCAGCAGTGTGTGAGCAGGTCACTGGATACAGCACTACCTTTGCACTGCTGTAATTGGTGGCAGCTTAGAAGCCACTGCCTCACTCCAGGTCCAGTAGAGGACTGAATTTGACTCATTATTCTTAGCCCAGATCACACAGTGTTCACCTAACACAAGGGGTGAGACAACAATTCACTCTTGTTAATCTACAATGAGTCAGGAGGGGACAGAAAATGTTAGCTATGTGGCTAATATTTACATACTGCCATTCATTAAAAACCCACTGAAATGTGACTCAAAAGAAACTAAATCAGAGGTTTTTCAACCAAAAAATTTGAATAACATGGATTCTTTTTTGTTTTGTTTTCTGAAAATCTTTTGGCAAATGTACAAAATGAAATGGACATGAAAAAAATACTGAATCTATTTATCATGAACATCCTCATCTCTGTGAGATTTCTATAGCAGCTGAAGGTATTAGAGAGACTATAATGCACAGAGTGCTTTAGGGCGAGAAAGTGCTTTTGACTAGGTTATAATTCATTTAAAACACACAAAATGAGTTTTAGTGCATGCAATCAAAGCATTAGAAACTCTTTTAACAAAAAGGCTTTATAAATATTAAGTTATTCAATAGATGTAAGACCTCACTGATTCAGTAAGTGGAAATGAAAATGACTATATAAAACTACTTTTACTGTGTCCTTTGCTCCTTTGGAAGTTAATCTGGATGCTATTACATCTTGCAGAGATGACAACTCTGTATTAGGACTTAAAATCTTCAGTCGTTGCAGAAGATTACACAACTCACACCATGGTATTTGGGAAAACCCAATACTTGCCCACCTTCAGTGACTTTCTCAGAGAGGCTGCATGGCAAATGCACATAAATCTTTCAACTGAGATTCAAGCACTGAGAAGAAGCTACTGAATTGTTGGCAACGTGAGCTAATATGAACTAATATGAACTTCATGCAAGATTTTGCTTTGGCCGGAATTGCCAGTTGGAGTGAACTTGTAGTAACAGGCTCATCGGAGACCTGTCAGGGGAGTCTCTCTGGCAGGCTGTGGGCTGCAGCTGGAGCTGTGTTTGCTCTGAATTTAAGACATGCTTGTGCAGCTCTGCTATAAACTTTTAGTAAGTTTATAGACTTTCTAAAGGAAAGAGGGGAAAGGAGAAAGAGAGGAACCCAACAGGTCTGAAGCAGAAGAATCTCAGGATCATTCCAGTGCAAAGTCGAGCCTTGGGTGAAACTGCAAAAGTGGGAAGTTTATTGAGGCTCAGAGTGGGTGTAAGGCCATCTCGTCTGGGCTGAGGAAGCTGTGGACCCAGGAGAGATGGAAGTATGCAATTTGCTTGTCTTAATGGCTGTCTGGGATGCCTGTAGCCAGAAAGGCATCCCCACCCCTAGCATGAGAACACCCACCACCCCCATGGAGCCACACACAGGGAGCTCAGTTCCCACCAGACAGAGGCTCAGTCCATCTCTCCATCACTGCCCACTTCACCACTGGCACAGCAGTGAGGCAAGTTTCACAGGGATAAGTAACACCTCAAACCTTTTAAAAAACCATGGAAAATCCCAACAGGACAAGCTTCATCAGTTACACCACTGAGTGCTGCACATCACTGTCCTCACAAACTTGATCTCAGCAAAGACAATATTTGGGCTTGACTTGTTTTCTGCTCTCCCAAGTAAAGAAACCATTGTTGGTCCCTTAAGTTCCCTGTTCACAGTTAGGAAGATTACCCTGGTATTTTGCCAAGAGTTGTATAACAAATGGCTGATGAATCAAATAACAAGAACAGGCCAGAGAGAAGAGGAAATATCTAAAAAGACAAAAAGGACAAATGAGTCTTCAGAGAATATGAGCTATGGAGGACGCGCTGAGTTTTATGTCTGGTAGATTTTGCTTCATTTCCAGTAAGTCATGCTCTGTATGTTTTCTAGAAACAGATAGATGAAATATTTACAAAACCCACACCAATGGATCCAAGACAAGTTTTGAGAGAAAGAAAAGTTTTCCAAGTTCTGACAGTCAAAATAGATTTGTCACTAGGCCAACACACATATTTTTCCCCTTCTAACTTCGGCTGAAAAAAAGCAAATAGGATAATTTCTTCTGTACCTGATTTCTCTGTCCAGTGGTTTCTCTCCACCACTGCTACACCTGCACTCCATGGTCCATGGACCTCAGCCAGCACCTTTCTGTCACTGTCCTTATTTTCCTTCAGGAGCTGAACAGTGGTTAGTGCATGGACAGGACTATCCAAACCTCCAAAGACCAAGGCACACAGCAGATACTCTGAAGGCATTTTGGTCAGGGGTGTCCAAACTAGGTGCCATCACTGCTGTCAGGCACTGGGAGAGGGACAGCACGAGTACTGCTGGCACACACCACACAGTGCAGTCTTGACACTGGGGAGGACTTCAGAGGAGTTCAGAAGCAGAAAATCTAGGAGGAGTATGGGGAAAAAACACAAATAGGAGACAAAAAGAAAATGAGAATGAAAAAAAACCCTATGCTGGGTAAAATTTGCACAAGAATAATGTTAAAATACTGCTCATTTATAGGCACAGCAGTGCTTGTTATTAACAGCATCATCCTAGGACCACTTTGCACATCTGTGTTTTCCATTAACACCAAGCAGCAGCCTCTGGATCACATGTTGTTCTGTGTGCATCTACCCTGTGACTGTGAACACCAAAACTCTCTGTTACACAGTTATTGGGGAACAATTCCCTAGATAAACAGTGCATGTATTCACAAGTATAATGTGCAGCCACACCAGTGTGCACACAGAAAACACTCCATTTGAATGAGCAAAACAGGAGCTCAAGGCAGGTCAGTACTACAGAGACTGAGCTCTGAACTGGCAACAGCAATCCATCAGGACCTGTCGCTGCCAAAAGACAGTGTAACAACTTTTCAACATGAGCCACATCTTAATTTTTGTCTGGGCTGGTTTCACCAGCCTTCTTCAAGACCCTTATCTGTGAATCTAGAATATAACTTGGACAAGAACATGCTTATTCTGACCATTTAATGCATTGTTTAGGGAAATTCAGGTGTAACTAAGCCCCATAAACTATCACTACCTCCTTCTGAAAAGAGTCACCTAGCAAGCTAAAAATTGTATTAGTGGCAGAGTTATTTTCCTGATTAAGTTTTCATGTGTTTTCATTTTTGCAATATTGGTGCAAAGGAAACTCACACATACAAATGGAAATTTCAGGTGACAAATGCCAGCTGATTACCAGCAGTTAGCTTCTAAAGTACAACCTGATTGCAAAAACTAGAAATTTTATCATTCTTATACAAAGACATTAAAGCATATTAAACCAATTCACCATTGTCTTAGCAATTCTCTGTTTCTGCACAGAGATATTTTTTTTCCTGGGATAACAGCATTCATAGGAATTTCATGGGTGGGGTTCAGAACAAAGACATGTCCCGCTAGATGGAAAATTGCATTTGATCTCTGCTTTTCCTTATCTCTTTTCAGGTTTTATTTTCTCTTACGTTTAAAGACACTTTCATTAAAGAAATTATTTCCTTCCTTTGGGATGCTGAATCAGAAGGCACTAAAATCAGTGAGAGCCTTTCCATCAATTTAGGGGAGCTTTACATTAGACTTTCAATTAGAAACAGTTAAGTGTAGAAGTATAAAGAAACCAAAGATAAAGGAGAGGGGAGCAGGAGGTGGAAATGTTTCATGAACACTTACAAACCTCTAAGGTTTCGCTTGGCTTTATGTTAAATTTAGGTCAAAGGTTTGGGGTCAGCTTTTGTTCTCCTCAGCCCCCGTTTGCTCTGATCTTCTGTTCCAGAGTGGGCTCTTGACAGGTGCACTGTGAAAAGGGAAAAATCGGTTTGAAAAGCTGGACTCAAGACCTGCTAGAGGCAGAATGATGAGGCAACTGCTTTGCAGTTTGTTTCATGTCAGAGAGAACACAATTGCCTTAGATAAAGCAGCGCAGCACGGGACTGAACGCTGCAGATATTTTAAGGAAATGTCATGAGAGGGACACATTAGAATAAACACTCCTGCTTGGAATCACCTGCTGTCACCTCAGTGGTGACAAACCCTTGAGTTTTGGGCTGTGCCAAGCCCCGAGGCAGCAGAATTGATTGCCACTTGTAAAACTATTCACTTGAGGACAGTGTTTCGTTGATCAGCGGCAGAACACCAAACCTCCCACAGGGAGATGGATCACTCATCCTCCAAAGGTCACAGGACACCAGGGTGGCAAAATCATTGTCCCAGCAGCCTTTGCCTGGCAATGACAAGAGAGGAGTGAGGAACAAGAAGAGTATTTTGGTACTTATGACACAGAGATACAAATAAGGTAAATCCATAAGGATAGTAGAGATAGTGTCTTCAGGTTAATTTTATTGTAGTTTTTATAATTTCAGATGATATTGTAGGAGAATCAGAGCAGCTTTCTGACATGTCTTCTAGCTAACTTCAAAAGGAAGTACAAGTTGAAAGCAATTACTAAATTTTACTGAATTATGTTAATTAACTGGATAAATTTAGAGCAAGGGGCAGGGGGCAAAGGGCAGCTGATATATGGAAAGAGAAGAAGGATGTGAGGAGCAGAAGTGATAAAATCACTAGCCCTGGGGGACAACAGGAGAAGCAGGCAGCTTTTAGCCCCAGAGTATTAAATGTTCCGTCACAACACATTTCCTTCTGCTCCATCCCCATCTTCCTGCTGCTGCCTGAGTCCCCTCCATCCCCACCTCAGCCACATCATCAGGAGGGTTTGCAAGGCCCCTCTATCCCAGACCACCAAGACCTGAGTTAACACAAAAACATCCTGCACTGCTTGGGTGCAGCATCACTGGATGGGGCTGCCACTTTACATGTGTTTTGGCTCAGATTAGTTCAGGCATTTAACCACAGGCTAAGTCTCTAATTCCCTTTAAATCCTTCTCCAGGAAGCAGAGAGAGATGGGCACTGCCAGGGGCAATCCCTGCTGTTGGAGGGATCATGAGTGTCCCTTTTCAGAGGGCCCGGGATATCCTGCTCAGCCCAGGACAGACCCTTGGCCACCAGCCACTCCTTCCCTTCCTCTCACTGCTGCAAGACCACGACGTGGCCAGAGAAGAATAGGGAGAAAAATAGGTTTCTGACCTACTTCTTGGCAGCATTGAGAGCATTGGTAGCATTGTGGTTATGATCTATTCCCCCTTGGCTGCTGGAGCTGAGGGGGAACAGGTCACAACCACACAAATCACATGGACATGTTGGTGAGCTGGGAATGACATTGCCTCTCTGTGCTGGCTTTTCCAGCTTTCCTGTTGAAGCCTTTTCTCTCTGTTTTTCACCATTCTTGACACACAGACCTGGACAATTTTCCCCCCTTTAATTTCTGTTGATATCACATTTTCTTCTGTGTTTATGTGAAACAATATTATTTTCCATGGTTTTGAAATCAGCTCAGGACACAGTTGTTGTCTTGCAACGTTTTGGAAACAGCATTTAGGAAACATTTTCAGCCATGAATATTTGAAGATTATTATATTTAAATCACTTCCAAATATGAGATTCTTTTTCTTCTTGAGGGAATTGTGCTGTAATACTTAAATTCTTTGTATTAATTCTTTCCCTTTCTGATTTAATTCAGACATACTGTGGATTTGTATTATTACTTTTCATCAATATCACATACTTTCTATGCTAGCAGGCTCTCAGTGGTGTCTGCACTGAACAACAGAAAATACCTATTCCTTGAAGGAGTTTTCTCTAGATGATTTTTTATTTCTAGTCTATGTTTTTCATTAGCAATATTCTCTAGTGTTTCGTCTTCCACAGAAACTTCCAATATTTTTAGGACATCTTTTCAGACACCATAATTGTTTCCTTGTGGAGGCTGAACTGGATCCATGGGATGGTGAGCCTTAAATACCTGACATGTTTTACTCTTGTTTTCTCCCATGGGATGGTTTATATCAAGTTGGCTGAAGACCTGCTCTAACAGAGGGACTGGATGCTACACACATCCAAGCAGTCCCATTGTAATCAATTAGTAAGATGAAATAATTTCAAAGAAAACATTTCCTCTGTCCCATGTAAATACCATTTTTGTTACTCATTTCAACTGGCTAAACAGCAAAACCAAAGATTTTTTTCTTAATAAAAAGAGAATGGTCTTAAAGCAAACACCACAAAGACAAAAGTTGCTGAAAATTTCCTTTCTGGGAAGGGATGCAGCAGAACTGGAGTTTTATCCTTGGGTCACCAATACTTAGGGTCAGCCAGGGAACGATCTTGGAAAAAATTAAAACTCTCCTGAGAAAAATAACACATTATTCCTGCTGAGTGACTCCAAAGAAAAAAAAAAAAAACCCACAAAAAAACAAACAAAAAAAAAAGTAATTTTACCCAACACATCTCATCTGGCCCCTTTTCCTGCTTGGGAAGGTGCATTGCATTTCTTTCAGAGTGAGCCCATTGCTGTCACATCCACCCATCAGCTGAAGCCTGGGAGGTTTCTCTCTGTTGTGCTGCCAGGATGCTCCTTATGCCCCTTCTGTAAACACACAGGACAGGTCTCAGCACACTCAACAAGATACTTTCAGTTCCATTTGCACAGAGCAATCTTTTTCCATTACAGGAAATCAGGGAATGAGGACTCAGCCCTCCCTTTGGTTGAGAACCACAATTCTTGGGCATCATGTAGACATGGCTGTTTAGGGTACACTCAAAAGACCCCAGTGCATCCTCAAAACACTTCTTGAGCTTGCTTAGCTTTAAAAAACATAATGTTATCACTGCTGTTGATGTCATCTGGGCTGAGATTTATGAAAAATAAAACTATTTTTGATTAAATAAGCATACACCTGTACATATACTCACACTTCAGAGGTTTGGGAGAATTAGATATAAATGGCTGTTGATGAAACTCAAACACACTGTGCTGGTGCTGGAATTCAGAGCCAGCTTTCCGGGATTAGGTGTCCCTGACTAACCTCAGCTGTTAGAAATTATTTGGAGCTTGGCCCTGGCAGGTGAGGGGTCACTGTGAGGAGGAGAACAAAAGCTTTTCTTCTCTCTTCTGCCCCTGCCTCCCCCCTCTGCAATATTGGGCAAATGTGGTTTTAATTCAGAAATACAAATGTCATCTTCAAAGTCACTCTGAGAAGGAAGGGTGGGGGAAAGGGAGAGGGAAAAAAAACCTCAACCAAACAATTGGATTGCAATTTGTCAAGATTTTTTTAACTGTGAAATTGAACTGGAAAGTCTTAACAGCTGACTGATGAGCCAGTGGGGAGGAAGAGAGACTGGGAGTGCTGGAGTTAGTCTGCAGTGCACTTGAAATGCAGTGAACTTTCTTGCTGCCCCAAACAGCATCTAATATTTTGCTTTCTTCAAGGCCAGCCCTTTTCTGATGTAAATAATCCTGAAATCCCATGTCACCAGGAGTCCAGGGAAAACAGCTCCACCTTACGTGCTGTTCTGCTGTTCTTGGAGCGCTTGGGGCATGGCAGAACTGTCACTGAAAGCTGTTTGAAAGCATTAAGTAGTAAGGAAACATTTCTTTCCTTCACCTTGCACTTTTGGAAGTCTCCAAGCTGGGAGGTATTTTTATTTCAGGTTGTGACATCAAAGGCTGCATGTGTGCTGCAGCTCTGACAGCATATGTGAATAATGGAGAAGGGTTCTGAGCATGAGAAGTCACTCTGAGGCTGGCTGTACTTCCCTAATGTATGTGACATTGACATAATATGCCCCAGGGCTCTGTGGATCAGACGGTGTTTGCCTGTTCCACGTGCTGGTTTTATGAACAGCAATCAAGCTGTAAACATGTAGGCAGCTGAAACACATGTAGGCAGCGTGTGTGGTGAGTGGCTTCCCATGCTGTCCATGGGTGGGAAGCACAGAGCAGAGGTCAGGGCAGCAGAAATGGTGTTTTCCCATCAGAGGAGAGGACTCCTGCTCCCTGGCAGGGCTCGTGGTGGGCGGTGTGGATGGTGGTGGTGCTGCATCATCATGTTGGCTGATTGTATAACTCACACAGCACCTGGAAACAGCTTTTGTGATGCCCAGAAGCTCAAGCAGATACATCTCACAGGAGCTGACGTGTGAGCTGGATATGCTCCTCACCAGTGTAAGCAGTTGAAGCCTTCATTTCCAAGCACAGAGGCTGGATAGCAGGGTCACAGCTCAGCAGATGGTCAATCCAAGCCTCTCTTCCTTAGTCTGTGAGGCAGTGGCCCATCAATCAGATACACATCTCACAGAGCTGAGAATCCTGTTCCCCCTTCCCACATCCCCATCCGTCAGAAGGAAAAGTCTGTTTCTACAGGGACTGAAAGCAGGATTAATCCCTCTCTGATTTCCTCCTCTAACTCCTTCTCCCTGACACCCCATTCCAGCTTTCATCCTATCTGGGCTATTTAGTCTAGAGCAGGGAAGACAGAGAGGAGACATGATAAGGGTCTTCAATTATATAAATGGCTTATGCAAAGAGGAAGGCAATAAATTGTTATCCACAGTGAAAGCATAGAAAAAGTAATGGGTTTTAATGCAGCAAGGGAGACCTGAGTTCAGAACTAGAATAACTTCCCTGCTGCAAGGGTCATTGGGCACTGGAGGGGATTGCCTGGGCTGGCTGGGGGATCTCCATGGCTGACAGGGTTAAAAAAACACTTCAGACAAATGGGTGAGGAGTGGTTTGTGTGGGGATGGATGAAGTGGCCTCCCTTCTAGCCAATTTCTTCTATACCATGGTGGTAACTATTGCAGCCTCACTCCTTGGCAGACAACCACAACAAAACTCCACTCCTATGGGTTTTGGTACAAGTTGGTAATCTTGTGGTGATGCTTTAAGTTTGAGCTTTCATATTTTCCAGGTTCTGTGCTGCCCAGGGGTGCAGTTCTGAGCCTCACATTCAGTGTCACTCAGCTCTCCATGGAGTAGGGAGACAAACCAAATTCTTTTCCTGCTGAAGACCAAGGACAACTTTCAGGTCCAAAAGCACAAACAACAGTGGACTGAAGGGAGGAAAAGAAGAATAGGACCTCACAACCAGAAGCTGTAATTGGACAATTAAACCCCAATATGCAAATGGACCAAAACTTATAAAAGTGTGAGACATTGTGACTGGTCATCCATTTTGTGACCACTTTAGTCCATCTTGGGTGTAGCCCTGGTCAGGCCCTGTCCTGCCCAAGGTGTATCCTAGGGGCCTTTCAATAAATATCTACTTTATTCTCTAGCTCTGTCCAGTCTCTGTTTCAGGTCAGCCTTCCCAAGGCATCAATGGCAGCAACACAGTTGGGTCAAGGAACTGATGATGCCTGGAGACAGGATGATCTCTCAACACACAACAGGCATAGCTGTAAGGTCCTGCAGCACTCAATTACCCTGCCTAATCCTAAATAATTTAATTTTCTCTTAAACAGACAGCAAGAGAAACCCAAGCTCCTAAGAGCTCATCAGCTCTGAAGAGGACAAGTGTTCACACTCACAAACACACACTGACTCCAAAGCAGTGGTACCTCAGCAGCCTCTCCACAAGTAAAACAAAGAGAGTTACTTTGCCCTGTGCAGGATTACCAGATTCCTTGGGGTGTGCTGGTGTTGGCAGCTGGTACAGCCTCATCCTGCACAGCCCTTGCAAAAAGGAGCATCCCTGGAGATGCTCCACTCTGAAATGCACTTCTCACCAAACTGCACTGAAAATGGGATGGATCCTGTGTTTACATAAGCATATCCTTAAGTGCATTGCTGGACTGGGGCCTTACCCAGCTTTATTTCAGGCTCCTGGAGGTCAGTAGGGATTGATTAGCTACTCTGCATGACCTGGGCACTGAAAGCCTCCATATGTCAGAATGAGGATATTTTACAGTGTATAATTTTTCTCACTGAGTTTTAGATATCCTAGGCAGAAAAGATGGCCAATAACAACAAAGTCAGAAGCCAGTCTCTCCTTCTAAAAGGGAGGTGTGAGTGAACCCTAACAGATGTAATTTGTATCATTACTGCTGATGAAGTTAGCAACGTTTAGCAAGGAGACATGATCAATAGCTACTTGAGAAGATACAGCTGCAGATATCCAAATGGACACGAACAAGGAGGAGAGGTGTAAAAGGCAAGAGCTGAATATTTAAACCAGATGAAAGTTGTAAGGTAGGTTATTGACCTTGAAAGAACCAGATAAGTAAAAAAAGGTAGAGCAGGGCAACAGTGATTTATGCACTTGCCCTGCACAAATATTAGAATGGCTTATTCAAGAGTGTAGTAAATTATGAACAAAGTAGAGCTTCATTAGATTAATGACAGAAGAGCTTATATATAAAGGCTGGCATCTTTGGCAAGTGGGTAAGAGAAATTAATTTTATTTAACTCTTTGGTTTCCGGGCTTGAACACTCCTTTTTCTGCCGTGCAGTTATCTGTCTTACACTTGGTAATTACATATCTGTTTCCATATCCTTTGTGGCAACAGCAGAACTCAATGTACAGAAAGCAGCAGGACAGAAAGAAGGGGCACCCATGGAGATAGAGATGATAAGTGCTAAAAGCTTTATCAAAGATGATAAAAGCTAAAAGCAGTTCAACAAGGACCTGCTTCTACCACTGTGGAAAGAGGTGGGAGTTCTGGAATTGACCAAGAGGCTCTCAGACCTTTATCGTGATTACTGTGGTGATGTTCAGAATCCCTGGTCTTGGATCATACATGCTGATGTCCCTACAAAAGACAAAAGATGACAATCACCTCCCACAGGCTTTAAGTCAACCAAAGTAGGGTAAAGTTTGGTGTTGGCAAAAAGGGGCAACAGCATGAAGGGGTTCACATGTGGTTGCACAGAAAGTTGGGCCAGGACCTCCACATTCCATTTCCCATCCAAATGCCTAGTCTAGACAAAAGGAAAGAACATTTCTGTCTGCAACAACAAAGTTTTTAAACTGGCTCAAAGGATTCTGTTTAGGAAAAACCCCTCAAATCCCCCTCAAAAAAACAAACCAAAAAAACCCACCCCAAAACCTCCCCAAAAAACCAAATCAAAAAACCTAAAACAACAATAAAAAACCTCAAACCAAAGCAAACAAACCCCTAAACTATACCAAATAAAACCCAAAACTAAAACAAAAACCAAAACCAAAAACCCCAAACAACCAAAAAACCCCACCAAAATCAACCCAAAAAATAAAAATTAAACAAAAACAAATAGACAAAATCAAACAAACAAAACTCTCCCCTCCTCCCCAAAGAAACAGAAAAAAAAAATCTACCCTAGAGATTTTTTAATGTATGTAATTTGGTTTGCAAAATATGAGTATTAATCCTAACCTGTTTGTACCAGTGGAAGGGACAAATCAGTCATCACAGTACTCGTAATGGAACATGGAAATATATCTGTAATCATATCAAGTCCCAGCAGTGACTCTAAGAACTTCTTGGACCATTGCCATCAGCAAAAGAACTAATTCCACAGAGAAAACATTCAGGGGCACAGTTTGCACCAGTTAATCAGGGCATGGTCAACTGCATTACTGGGACACACCAGCCTGCTGGTCTTTAAGGTCTGTGGCTGCCTTTTGCTGCAGAAGGAGTGGGTGGCTGTGCTCTCCCCCATCCCTGAGACTGCACTGGATGAGATCAGTGGCCGAATTCTTACCTCCATCCTCAGGGTCAGGCCTGAGGGGCTGGCACTGTGCTGCTCATTATTCACCACTTGCCATGTACAGGTGACCTGGAAACCTGACCCACAGCCCAGTGAGTCCCCTTTGGGTTTCTCTGTGCTCCAAATCAAGCCTCAGGCGAACAATTAGAATGAATGAGCTCAAATGAAAATGAGTTTTTGGGAGTGTGTTTATGATCAGTTTTGCGTGCTGCCCTTTGCTCCCTGCAAGACCCCTGGCTCAGGTGTAATGCACCTGAAAAAAGTTCTAGGTAGGAGAGGATTGCATGTTAATAGACATCCACAAAAGAACTGCTTACAGAGGAAAAAACCATAAAGATGGCTGAGAAATAAAAACTATGCAACAGCATCACCACCCGCAGAGAATAAATTTCACAGGTAGGATAGTGCAGATACAGCTATTATGGAAACATGAATCTTCAACTCCTTTACATTATTATATTTTTCCATTCCTTGTAAGGTTTGTGGAAAAAGCAGAATATGCTAATAAAGCTCTCTGATTTGTCTCTCTTGAAGTTTTGTGTGAGCAAAGTAACACATTCTATTTAAACTTCATAATTCATATGTAATTATTTTTAGTTATGTTCATTTCAACCCTCAATGGGCAGCTAATGAATTTAAGAAAATGTATAGTCTCCTCGAATTAAGTACTGTAGTTTTTCACTGGCATTAGCTTGAGCTTAGTTGGCAGCTACACTCTAAAAAAAAAAAATCATTATTAAGACTTATCTCAATGCAGGTGTAATCTGGACAAAGAAGTTTCCCCCCATGATCTCCTGCCTCTGTGTTGTTCAATATCTCAGCCCGTGTCATTCAAGGCTGTAGTATCTGAAGGCTGGAGTATTTGGGTTCCTCCACCTGCAAGAATCAAGGGCTAAATATGTATTTATTGGTCCACAACAGCTGCCATCCTGTGTGAGATAATTAGGCATGTGCAGGGAGGGTATTCCCATGGGACTTGGGGTGGACAATTTGAATTAGGCTGGAAAGGTGAAGTGGAACTGTGCACAAACACTCCTTGGCCCCCAAAAAGTGCCAAAAGGAGGCACAAGGAAAAGGAGAACAGTTCCCTTCATTCTGTCCTGCCTCCACTGCACCTCCACAAGCAGGGGGAAGCAGTGGCTGCCCAACTTCACCCTCACACCTGCAAACCCTTCCATGGCCTCATTTCCTCCCTCCTCCACATCCTCCCACAGAAATGGGTTTATTTGTTAAACAGAAAGACTGACTTCTTTTGGTGAAGTATTTTAAGATGGTCTGTACTGTATATGAAAAAGGGATCTTATTTTCCTAAAGGATCTGCATTTTCTAAATGTTACAGGAAACTATTTAAAAAGGAAATTCATAACTATTTTTGAAATTTTTTTTTTGCATTTACTGTCTCTCCCTTGCAGGGAAGTCTCATCCACATTTCTTCATGAGACATTCAACATGTGCATTCATTTTCTGTTTAAAACAAGAAAAAGATCCAAACCCCATAGACAATAAATAAAGAAAATAAAGCTCCTCTTATTAATAAATAATAGAAAATAAAGCTTTTTGTTCTGATACTGCAAGAAGCTTTCACAATAGTGAAATACAGAGTTAAAAAACACCATTATGGAAAAAAAGTCATTTGACTCCATCACAGTGAAATACACTAGTCAATACCACCTTAACACAACATATTAAAACACCAGAGTAACACCTGCCTGTGAAATGCTTGATTCTTATGAAATTGTTCCTTGAGAAAATGGTCCCTTAGAACTTTTTAACTCTACTTAATCAGCACAAAACAAATCAAAGAAGATGACTCTCATTTCCTTTTCTAAATGAAAAATGTCCATTTCATGAGGGAAAGGTCAGCTGTTAGGCAGAGTGCTGGTGCACTTCAGAGAACCTGAAATCTGCACCTGGACTTCCTCACATCCTAAATATTTCCCTCCTTCAGTTTGGCTGAGAATTGCTGTTTAAAACTACTTTTTTATTCCTGGTCCCTTCATTACTCTGACAGTTGTGTCTTTCTTAGAATTTACTCTTCCTGTAACATTTTCTGGATAAAATACAATAAATTCTGGTTTATGTCCTAATTCCAGCTAGACAGATATAGAAGTGCTAAATAGCTACTGTGACATGTCTAATAAATAGCCATCTAACCATATTATAAATAACCTCAAATTCAGCCCAATAAATATTGCAATAAATTTGTGTTTGCCAGTACATCTGTAGGAATATCAGTAATAAGATAGACCAGGAAGGCTCACCATACTAAAGGACTTTGGTTTTGGAAAAAGGGCATGTGCAATATTTCATTCTTCTTAGGGTGGGAGGGAACCAACAAAAAAAAGAAGAAAAAAATTGTTTAGCAAATAACATAGTGTTGGGAAAGGAAGAGATTGTTCAACAACCTGCAATTTATTTAGATGACAAAAAACGAGACATGCAAAGTAGGGCATGTTTAGCTGAACATCAATGGCAGTTGCACAACATTTTCATGCATTAAAAAGCAATAACTTTTCCAGTTGTTAATTAACTCCCATTGGCAATACCATTACCAGCAGCTGGGAACATCTACTGAACAAGACACACGGGTCTTTTTCTTCCAGACTGCAATCCTGTTCCGACTGCCAAAAGTTTTGAAAAATATTCCAAGTATTTGGCTGACTCCTCAGTAGCCTCATCAATATCCCCCTCATCAGCATTTCTTCACGTACCACCCACATTTTGCCATCCTCTGGATGACAGAAACCAGGAGCATCTCAGCTGGAAGAGGCTGGTGAGGCCCTGGGAGGAAGGAGAGGTCTGTCCCCACCTCCCACACCTGATGCTGTGCTCTAGTGTGCACCACCAACCCCTACCTGGAGCCACTGACACCCTTTGCCAGCAAATCAAGGGTTAGGCTCCTCATCTGTCCTCTGCCTCCTAGAAAAGCTTTCTGCATTTCCACTGCTCAGACTTGGACATCTTCAAGGTTCCTTCCTGGCTTTGCTTTCTCATTAATCAAAAAGCCATTCACTCGTGTGAGCAGTGATGACAATACCTGCCACAGTTCTGTGTTTATTCCGGTCTATTTAGTGTAGGCTGTTTAGGTTTTAGTTCTATTTATAAGCTTAGGAAACAAACAAACAAAAAAAAAAAAAAAACCCAAAACAACAATCCATTCAGAGCAAGCTTTTAATATCACTGTTCATTCTTCATTCTCTATTTATATCCTTCTGGAGTTCTGTGATCAGAAGATAGTACTACCAGCTTCCCCTGGTGTAAGTTTGCTCATAGACAAAAAAGGCAAGTTACACAATAGCTCTACCATTACACAAAGGATGTGCATAAACATCTGCATAATGTAATATTTTCCACAGGTCATGTATTCTGCATTAGTTTCTAATGGCTCAGTTTTGGTAAGGACTGTGGATGCACACAGATTATGAGAAAAAGGGAATATTTCTTCTGCATTCAACTTCAGGTGTCATTGGTGGCACCCCAGGGAAGTGGTCACAGCCCCAAGGCTGGCAAAGTTCAAGGAGCATTTGGACAATTCTGTCAGGCACTTAGGTGTGTCTTGGGGTGTCCTGTGCAGGGCTAAGAGCTGGACTCCATGATCCTTGTGTATTCCTTCCAAATCAGCATATTCTGTGGTGTGTGTTGACGGTATGAAAGGTTGGCCACAGAAACCTAAATTTTGGGCAAAGCAGATGTGAAAACAGCAAATTTCTGGGAGCCTTTGAGCCATGTCAAAAATACATCATACATGCCTACAACAAAATTGTGGTTAGCTTGTCTTCTCCTCCTTGGGACACACAGAAAGCCTGGAGTTCCTTCATCAGCTGCATCGATTGGCAAGAATTTCCCGGGAGCTGTGTGCCATGTGCAGTGGCAGATACCAAAGCTGTTTGCTCTCATAGGTAATCACTCTTTCCCTTCCATCCACGGTCATCCTCAGACTACCCCACTCTTTCCCCACACAACACCCCACAGGGGTCTGCATCTCCCACCTCTGTAGATGTCTCAGCATGGAAGGAACAGTCTTGGACCTCCTCAGATTTTGTATGGTGCCATCAAGATCCACCCCATCTTCTCCAATTATGACTCCAGTCCAAGGAGAAACATACCAAATGCAGAGGTGCTGACCACACAGGGTGGATTTCTCCAAATGGGATCTAAGCTCTTAATTTTATAAATAAATAAATAAATACAGCACAGACCATATTGACACAGTGTCCTGTTGTATTCATGAGATATCTCAAAGAGGGACAGAAATCTCTCAGCAGAGCACAGGACAGGCACAATGAAGCAGAAAAGTGTGTGGGTACAGAAGGCCCATTTTCCCTCAACTGCTTTCAATCACAGTCTCATTACAGGTGAAGGGTAGATGGAGGGAAGTATGAGCCTCAATTAATAGGTCAAGGGCTGGGAAACATCTAATTATAAACCCATTTACCCCTAGCCTAAACATCCTAATCTCAGCCCCAAAATACACAAGTCTGCCTGGAGCGACACAAAAGCAGCAATAGCCCATGCAGGCACTTGCCAGCCTCAAAGAGTCCATGGTGTTCTTTCAGCTATCACAGTTTATTTTTTGGTTATTGAGACTCCAGAGGCTGCAGGGCCCCATGAAGAATACAGTGATTTGTGACATCATGGATAAGGGGAACCTTTTCAATGATACCACTGTCTGTCTGTCTCCACATGATGTACTGCAAAGGTTAATTTGTTTTGAAATCCCCATTTTTAATTTGCATTACTGATCAACCTACCAATTATAAATGTTAATCTATTCTTCAGTGGCCTTAAATTCAGAGATAGAGACTGTTAAACTAAATAAAAATTCCATCCCTTGCTCTGATTTATTAAAATTGGAGCGATAGGGAGAACCCACTGAGTCAGAGCACTGATAGGAGCTTGCTTTCAAAGCACATCCTTAATTAATTTTAAAGCAGGGTGGACCAATTTATATCACTTTGATTTAAATCAGTTTTATTAATTGTGACTTAAATCACAATTTAGATAATTTAATTTGCATTGCAGTTGTGCTTTCTAGCAGATATTCATGACAAAGGGTTATTCTCAGAGACTGACAATTAATAAAAGTGCTTAATTGCAAAGAAAGGTAGCTCTGAGCTGGTATTTAATATTTGTTTTTTATTAATCTAGAGAATACACTAATATCACACGTCACTATATATCTAAGCATTTATTTGGGGTTTGATTTTTGTGTTTGATTTATGAGAAAACAGGACATGCTGTTTTTAGTCTCCTGATTCACTTTTTCATGTGTTCTTTGTGTCATGCTGCTTCTGAACAAAAATATCCAGAAGAACACAATTGTTTAAGTGGAACTACATTGTGTCCTGCATATTTTAGGAAATATTATCAAAATATTCCTTGCATTTCAAGGTAGCTGATGTACTGAACAGTCCAAATATCAACAGCAGTAAATCAGCTGAGCTGTTTTTTCCTTGCTTCCCTGTTCTTCAAGATTAGAACTGATTGATCTCAGATCTTCCCTCCCCCCCCGCCCCCACCTTTTACTCACAAAATAGGAAAGGATAAGCAAATTTTCCTGTTCTTTCAACTACCAGTTGTTTTCCCAACTTGGAATACTCTAGTCATTAAGTGATGTAAAGCAGATAAAACAAAAAGAAGAAAATGTTCTTTTTGCACCTGCAAAAAGAGTGCAGCTGTCAAAAACTAGTTTATTACTCAACAAACTCCAATTCCAGGTGTCTAGTTAGTAATTTCTCCCCTTTAGTGATTTGACATTCTTCAGAATTTTGGCAATGAATATATACTCGGTTGTTATTTTTATGAAAGAGGTTATTAATAAGAAAATAAAATTTTATTTTGGGCATTCATAACAAATTTAGGCTGTCACCACTTCAGAACGCATGACTTCAAGTTTTATTTTCAGAAGACAAAAATATTAATTTAAAAATTCAAAGATGAATGAATGTGTGTTGTAAAACCACATGCGGATTTCTTGGCACTAAAGGACAAGAATGGACAAGATGAATGGACTCATTGCCATCTATCTTAAAAGGAAATACAACAAAAACGTGGTAGATTTTTATTTTCTAGAGGACTTTTCTCCTAGTAATTCACAGCCCTCAATTGACTCAGTATAATTTTTATCACTTGCACCTGGATAGATTCTTCCCTTCCCCACAAGCAAAACACAGGGCAATGAACCCTTCCCATACCATAATTCTCACACAACACAACAGAAAAGACACAACTCTAAAACCAAAGTGTCATTTCTTAATCCAAATACTTATTCTCAATTCTATCTAAACCTTTCTCTGATTAGAAATTAGTTAACTAATTTCATGTGGCTGCTGGGTAAGAGCGCTTTCCCACTCAATTGCTTGATGCAAGTTTGCAGCACAGTTTCTGAGGGCATTGACTGGTTTCAGTGGACTCACTCTCAAGTTGGACACTATTATTTTTGAAGCCTTTTCCAACCTTAATGATTCTACAAATCCCATCCCCATCAGCATCAGAAGAGCATCAACACTGACTGCTCAGGCTGGCAGGAGGGGAGCACTGGGGTCTGCACCCTTCCACCTCTGGGCAGCAGCACCACAGCACTCACAATGCCCTTTGGAGGTGGATAATTATTATCCCCCAGGCTATTCCTGCTATTTGGCACTAGGAAATCATGTTCTGTGGGCCAAAAATCTGTGCTTGTAACAGAGATCACATAAAACAGGTCTAGACTGCAGTCTGCAATGGGGGTTTACATTAAGTCCTACATATCCTATTCAGTCTCCAGAACATGCAGCCTTATATTCCTTTTCATTCAGTTTTCTGAAATAAGAGACATTTGTTTTAATTTCTGCATGAGGTGCTGAAGATGCCACCTGGTACTTAGTGGTGTTAACCAATACCAGGAAGAATTCTGTGTTGGTGCTTATGTCCTAGAAAAGAATGAATTCCCCAGTACGGTAAGAATTCAAAACTAAATTAAACAAGCAAGCAAGTTAACCTTTCACCAGTTCTGAGTGGGCAGCACAGGAATATGCTCATCCAAAAGGTATGGGAGCAATGGGAATAGGCAGGCACTCACCTGGGAGGGAGCAGGACAAAACAACAAAAGCTGATTTTTCCATAAGGCCTTGCAGAAGTATTTGCCAACCAAATGAAAACCTGAGTGAAAAAAAAAAAAAAAAAAAAAAAAAAAAGCAAATGAAAACTTGATAAGCAAACGAAAATTTTTCAAAAGGGCAAAAGTGTTTCTGTGGAATAAGATTTTTTTGCTTACTCTAAACTTCTGAGCAGGCACAGACTCAGAAGAGGTGCCAAAAGAAGAAACTGAAGAGCTGTCACTGTGCTGCAGTTAAGGACATACACCCACCAGTTCCCCTTAGCAACATCTCCTTTTCTGCTGAAAACCACCATAGTTCACAATTTCTCTGTGCAAGTGTCAGCCTACCTAGAATTGACAACTCAAACGTGCAGAACAGAAAAAAAGGGATCAGTAAATACCTCAAGTCCTGTGTTTGGAGAACTGCACTATACATTCAAGACCAATTAAATATTTTAAAACCTCTGTGAGTACCTGCAAGAGTTACATCTGCTAAGCCCATCATGTCTGCAAAACTTGCACAGGAGAATCACTGAGGAATTTTGCAAGGGAAGGCTCAACACACAAATGTAATTTTTATGCTTTGGAACACATAGGAAATTCCAGCAATCATTGAATGAAGTCTGAATGTCTTGCTGAAAGACGTGCATTAAGCAAATATAAACCATTAAGTAAATACATGGAAAAAGTAGTGCCTTGGAAGAAATAAACAAATGATATATGGCATCAGACTAAACAAGCTAGTGCAAGGCCAAAATAGACCAGCTATCTCTGGAATCACTGGGAGTAATCATAAAGAAACACTTGAAATAATAAATAAAATACAAGAAATAGTTCTCTTCCCCTACCACTCATGTCTGAAGCAGAACACGGCAGCCTTGAGCGGGAGATATAATTTTCCTTTAATCCCTTCATGCTGACAGTGAAAGATGCTATACTGTGTCCACTGTACCTGGCCATCAATAAATTGCCTCTGTACAAAGATTCCTCACTTGCACAAAGCTGAGGAAATGAGGCTGCTCCTCCCAGACAGCACTGGGTAAGACAGACAGGGGTGTCTGAGGAACCACCACCCTCCTGCTCCTGATAGTGAGGTGATTCCAAATTTTGGAAGAAGCCTGGCACACACCAAAACAGTCAATGCTCAAATGACACTGAATTTGGTCCATTCCACCCTAACCTGATCTGAACTTAAGGCTGGCTTTCCTGACACCAGCAGCTCATCAAGATGTCTGTGCTAGTTAGATATTTCACCTCCTGTGTGAGGAAGGAAAACTAAACAAGTAAAACTAGCTGACACCAGGAAAGTTGAGAAGCTGTAACTCATAGAGAATTGGCCCAGAAATAAACAGATTCCTCACTCCTTTATTTGTTCCTGGACCAGATCCATTCTGTCCAGATAAACTCCTCCTCAGTGCACTACACAGCTCTGGTGTAATGAAGTGATGGGTCATGCTGGTGCTATTGCATCCAGGATTTATGAGGAGACATTATCACCTCAAACAGGGAATTGGAGGGGCCAGAGAGATTGTGGCTCTGCAGACAAGTCTTTAAGGCATGTTTAGGTGGGTGGGATGCAATCAATCAAATTAAGGTGCTGTGCATGGATGTATCTCCAATGACCTCTGAGAGAATTCCAGCATACATTGGTGCAGGATCTGTGGGTTAGGAATTCGTTATCTGTGCACATCTATTAGCACAAGCAGGCACACCTCCTACAGGTAACTCAGCTCATTTCCTCTCCTTTGCCAAGAGTAAAATGCCCAGTGTTGATACCAAAGCTGCCTTCCCTGCTGATCCCCTTTTGTCACTGTTGGCATGTTACTTGCATTCTCCATTCAGCAGCAGCTGTGCATAGCTGGTCAAACACTCCAAGTTGTTTGTCAAAGTTTACCTAAGGCTTTTCATCTTCCCGTTTTCCCATGAGGTGCCCAAACACAAGTCATCTCTGTTGGCTTCTGGAGCACATTAATTCTGAGCACAGCATCACAATCAGGTAATCAGTTAGCTGGAAGTTAAAGTGGAGCATTTTTCCCTAACAAGGGCAACAAAAAGGTGGGAAAGATATTTCTGAATGAGAACATTTTTATTCAGGTAATATATTCCCTAGAGGCACACCTTTAATACCAGCTAATGGGCAATTCTTTCACTAGCTGCAATCTGAAAAGCCACTGGAGCTGGAGGAAACCTAATCAAAGCAGAATGTCTGATTTATCACTTCTGAAATGCATAGTGAGGGAAAAAAACCCTGCAGCCTCAAGGCTTTGGGCCCTGAAGCACTGCTCCACCTTGGATCCATGAGGACAGAAAGAGGAATCCTCCAGCCAACATCACTCACACTTATCCTCAGACTGGGAGAGATGTTACTGTGAAGGGCCCAAGGAGGAAACAGAGGCCCCCAAGAGCAAGGGCAGGAATGCAGGGGCTCTGGAGCACTGAACTGGCAGCATGACACAGGAAAAGGGGCTTGGGGGTCTGACCACACACAGTTTTTGTCACACACAGTGAAGAGGGAAATGGATCATATCTGCCACATCTTGTGGCCCTGATCTATAGTCAGCTAATTGGTAACAGGAGTTTTATGTAAAGATGAACTCTGTGGAATCTTTAAACATGAATATCTCTCAAATAATTTATTTGATTTTCAGCTATCTCCTAGGAAACAGTCCATTTGTGTCAGCATTAAGGAGTAGGATGCCATGCATAGTTAGGAATGCCTGTTAACCTCCACCCTTGAAATGCTCATCCCTACAAGACAGGAGGAGAGAGGGCAGAATGGGACCTGATCTCAAGGGACCATCAGTGGCAGCCTGGCTAATATTTGTGCTGCAGGAGTTCTCACACCACATTTATGCCCAAATTCTGTCATGTGGTGTCAGGCCAAGTGGATGCACAGGTAGCTGAGTGAGGTCAGGAATTAATTTGACACATTATGGCTCCAAATTCCACAATGATTTGTAGATGTGAAAAACTTTCCTACCCTAAATCAACAGGAATATTCATGTGCATGAAATTGGATGGGTAAGATCAGAATTTGTCTCCAGAGAAACAAAATGATGTAAAGGCTGTTATTTATCTTGGCTATGCTGTTTTTCTGAGAGGGGAAAAAAAGAAAAGGAAAGATTTGAATTATAGCTATTTGATGGGTAACATTGCAGTAGACAGGTTAGTCCTTGTAATCTGCTGGCACCATCAGCAGAGGACTAAATCAAATATGTTTTTACTCATCTTATGTATCTATTAATGCAATCCATTGCAATGGTTATTCAGTATTTATGTTTGTGTGAATTACTGCATATTTCATTCCCTTTTGAAGACCAAGATAGCTGAAATAGTACAGGGTTGCTTTTTATCTGACAGAGCTTTAATCTTTTGCTTATCGTGGTTTCACCTGAACTGTTGTTCTAAAAGCTAAATAAATGAGGTTTTGGTGAGATAAAAAATTCCAATATTAGACCCTGATAGCATTGGTCATGGTGTCAGGATACACCTGACATTCCTTATAAATAATAAGTGCGTGAAGATCTGTTTTTTTGACTGCCTGTATTAATTTGAAGAAATAGCACTCACTACACTGAGTAATATTTAACACTGCTCATATTGTAGCCAAAGTAGTCAAATTCCACTCTTTAGAAAGTAAACATAACCACCTTCAGAAGCCAGGAAAGACTTTCTTCTCCACTTTTAAAATAAACATAGTCTGTAGCTCTTCTCAGCTAGTCATATCCATCATGACACTCTCAACTTGGTACAAACTATTTCAGAGAAAAATAGATCAGATTTGTCTAAATCAGAATATGTCTGCTGCTGCACCCTAGCACTGAGTTTGCAACTCAGCATCTTGTTCCACTCTGCAGGGAAGAACCATCTGAAAGTCAGATTGGAGGGCAAAATCTGCAAACAGACTTTGAGGGAAAATCACTTTCCGCCTTCTAGGGTGCAGGTGAAAGAAGGTTTGCAACTTCTGTGACTAAAAAGCCTTGTTCCTCAACCTTGCTCCCAAAGAAATCTTGTCATATATATGCTAAGTCTGGTCCCAGGTCCAGGAAGACAAGAGATACATCAAGAAGATCCAGGAAGACATCAGCATGATTCACAATTCAGTTTTCAGAATCAGTGGATATTTTTCTTTTACAGGAGCAGTCAAATGGAGAACTTAGAATGACCTTAAAAAACTGAAAACAGAAACAGGAGACAACTCAATGCTGCTGTGCCATAACCCATGCTACCCCAAGCCATCCTCCAAGGCAAGAAACAGAAAAACCCCATCAAGGAAATGGCGCCATAAAAGAGAAAAACAAAGTATAAACAGAAAAATAAAACCAGACGCCAATGTGTACCCAAAGGAACTATTAAAAGCAAAATGCTTGTCAGGATAGGATGCTCCGCTGCACACATCTGGTGCTCTCAGCAATTCAGACCATTTCTTTAATTGCTACACCTGAGACCAAGAGCAAGAAATAAATCTAGACACTGATCTCAACATATTTGGAGACAGGTAGAGATGAGTAGCAGCATGAGGATTTCATTGACGATAATCAAGCAGTTATGCATTACTGCACCAAGCAGACACGCTGGGGATAGACCTATGCCTCTGTAATTTGATGTCTGTTTTTTAAATCCTTCTGGTGCCAGACATTGCAGAGATAACTGTGATAAGCCTCCCATGTGGTATATATCACGCAATACTTTTTGCACCATCCAAGATGTCAGTACAGCAATATCCAGTGGAAAAGGCAATGGACGAGATGTCAGAGCAGCTGGACTGGCTCCAGTCTGTTGCTTCTTCTTGTGGGTTGTTGCAAGTCACTGAACTTTTCTGTTCCTCTTTTATTTACTCAGACTCCAAGTACTGCCTACATGCTTAGACAGCACCTTGCATGATGGATCCTCATTCTCTCTCAGGCCCTTAGAAATGTGTAAGTCAGTATTATTCACATTTTGTGACTTAGACTTTTCCTGACAACAAACAGGGAAGTTTATGTGTTTACTGAGAGGGAAGGATTCAAGGACAGGCACAACACAAGAGAGAATGTAACTAACACTTGCTCTGAGCAGCTGTTTGGTGTTTCTAAACTGGAAAATTAATGTGCTCAGCAAGTCACCTTACTCAGTCCTTCACCTTTCAATAGGATGGTGAGAGGTTCCCCACCATTTTTTTAAGTGGTGTGAGTCCAAGCAAAGGGTGGGTAAAATACTGTGTTAAAATGTTCGTGTCCTTATTAGAAGTAATTTTTGCTCTGAACCCAAGCTGAATATTCTAAAATTGCTTTTAAGAGTTTCTTTCAGAGTAACATCAAGAATTTCCTTTTCTTGACTCAATTTGCTATAGTTTGTCCTTTGTGAAGAGTGGCATGTCATTGCCAGCTGTTATTATTACCTATACATTACTCAACTGTATTTTGTGTAGACCTGGTGACCCAGTGCTCCATTTACCCAAAATAATCAGTTCTCAGCCCTGCCATTTCCCAGATCAGGAATGACATATCTTGAACTACATTAACTACCTCAGAGGATCCTCATCCTTCACAAAATGAAATTTTAGCCATTTCTTGCCTTACAGCACGTTTGAGGTCAGGAAAAAATATTAGCTTCTCATTCTTCAGGTGGGTACTCAGGTGCAAACTCAAGTAAAATCATGTTCTTAGGACTGACCAATACTAAATTCAGGATACAGAGGTGTCATTAAAAGTGTTGCTGGGTTTTAGCAATTTTGAGCAGAATACGATATCAACAACTCCTTTCCTGAAAACCACTGGCTCATTTTATCTGCATCTGCTATGGACAATGTCAAAAGATATTGCCTCAAAATGACCAAATTAAGATCAAGCCTGAGACTTGCTGATCCCTCCCCCTTTTGATGCTCAGGGGAGCTGGACGTATTTTCAATGTCTGATTTGGTTTGTAATCCTTTTTCACTTAGCTGGCATTTTGATCCAGAAAAGAAAACCAAAACAGATTAATTGTCTTGAAATGCGCTCTAATGCTGAATCAGAAGAGAAGAAATTAAGTCAATATTCAAATTTTGAAAAAACCCAAACCAAAACAAGAATACCCACAAGACTAAAAATCCCAACTATATTGGTCTTGAAAGCCTTTCTTATGATCTTTGTTACACAATACAAAATATAGCACAATATTTTCATAGGTACATGAATACATTTACTATGCCAGTAAGAGTGAATAACGAATGTTAATACACTGATGTATTTCCTTTCTTCCCCATCATTAAGAAACTCCTGAGTCACTGGACTTCCACACCACATTTACCTTTCTCTTTCATGAAAGATTTCCCTATACAAAGATTTGTGACCAGTTCAATGACAGGAAAAATTTCTTTTCCTGTTTAGAAATATCCCGAACAAGAATTTCAGATTGCAAATACCTCCTCATTGTGCAACTGCCTTTTCCTCTAAATTACGTTAAACTTATTTAAGGCCTTTATTTCCATTTAATTTAAAATAGATTTCCTGAAGATGAAAAACCTTTGGGTTTTCTTTTGGCCTTCCCCTTGTTCCTACTTCCTATGTAATGATGCCACAATGATTCACTATTTGATGTTCTCTGGCTTCAGACTTATACTATAATTGCCTAATTTCTTATGAGAAAGACAGATAAGGAAATATTTCAAGAGGCTTGTAAATAACTGACAAGGACCACAAGACTGCAGTTATTTTTAATTTATATCTGAAGTACTTTGCTGTGCTAGCTGAAATAATGTGTTTGTATAGTTTTCTGTGCAGCCTGTATCATTTATCACTCAGTAACCAGCATGAACTGCACATCCTGCTTTAAAACCTCAAAGTATTTTCCTAGTTACCATTACAACAAGGTATTATATTCTTCTGGAGAACCTATAGTGGAGTAATAAATTGCATGACTTTGAGTAAAAGACTCTCCTCTTTGATTTAACTCTTAATCAGTTTCCAGTCCTGAACGGCTGCCTGGCTTTCCTCTGTCAAATGAGCCAGAGTTTGATCTCCTCCAGATTTCAGCCCCTTAAAAATAGTTTTCTTAACTATTTTTTATTGCACTTCTGCAAAATAATTAAAAAAAAACCAACTTACACCCTGTCCTGAAAGCTGAACTTGCAATATCTTTCCATCCTGGCATTTAACTCTAAGAGGGAATATGGGTTATCCAATATATCCAGCTCCCAGCATCAGGCTGCTGCTCACATGATTAATGTTACAGGTGGTGGTGCTTATGCTAATAAGGAAGTTACTTAAAGAAAAAGAAAAGCCAGACTGGTTCATGTTTTGTAAGAAAGAGAATGAATCCTACATTCATCAACTAGAAAAAAAAGAAACATTAGAAAGGAAAGAATGGGTACAGTCCAAACAAAATAAAATTCAAGAAAGGAGAAGGAAACTATCATAGCTAGAAATATCAATGAATAGTGTCAGACATTGCTGTTGTGTAATGCTGCCTTGTTTAAATGGTTTATGTTAATATTGTTAGTTACTTCCTGAACCATGGAAATAAGGATTTATAAGGATATTTAAAAATAGGGTGAAGAGGTGGAAACAGGAAAGATCAGAAATCCAGAATACCTTGAGTTTAGATGGGTGTCTACAGATCTCTGCCTTGTTCATTGGTGAAAACTCTAAGTGTTTTGAAGGATTTAAATGTAAAAAAAAGACCCACCAAGATTTTAGTCACAGCAGATAGGTAATTCTTACTGGGAGGGTGGTGAGGCTCTGACACAGATTGCCCAGAAAATCCAAAAACCTGTGGGTGCTCCATCCCTGGAAGTGTCTAAGGCCAGCTGGATGGGGCTTTGAGCAACCTGGTCTAGTGGAAGATGTTTCTGCTCATGGCTGGGGGTTGGAATGAGATGATCCTCAGGTCCCTTCCAACCCAAAACCTTCTGTGCTTCTGAGATCACAGAAGTGAGAACAATTGGTATTTTAGGTTCTGTCCAATCTGTTTTTACTTTTGCATCTGCAGAGCTTTGCTTTGCAAACAGTGATAACCAGGACATGCAGGTAAGACCAATTTCTCCAGTTACCTACACTCATACCTGTGTAGAGGTGAAATGAAATTGTGTGCATCATTTCCAGTTTTGGGAGAGTTTCCTTTTCCTCCCCTTCCCCACAGAAAGCAGTGCAATCCTATAAGTGGAGCTATGGTTAAAACCAAACACAGGCAAGTTTTGTCCTGACACATGTGGTGCTGTGTTATTTATTCTCTTTCTGACTAAAATTAATTGTAGTTAAGCACTCGACATTCCTCTCTGAGAACTCTTCTGGTTTGGCAGAAGTTCAGCAAGAGTTAGAGTCACCTCCCAAAGCTATTCTAACCTGGAGAAAAAAAAGAGGATGGGCAGGCAGGTTGAAACACATGGATGAATTGGTGCTAAAGTAATTAGTATATCTAGAGAGAAGAGCAGAATAAAATGAGGGGGCTGTAAACATGGACAGACCTTGAACTGCTCTAAGAAAGGATTTTAGATGAATTCCTTTGTTTCCTACTTAATCATTAATTATTGCTGGTGTTTTGCAAACGTAGGCATGCCTATGCCAGGTAGTGCAGAGGTGTGCTGGAGATCCCCAAGGCAGATAGATGAGGAAACCAGCACGTCTGCACAGAGCAGTGCTGGGCCACAGAATAATCACTTCAGGTTCCCAAAAGAGCATCACCTCATAGAGACATCTCATTTGGCTACAGCACCAGATCCACCTGCAGCACACAGGCAGCACTTAGATCATGTCTTCCTACAGGGAAACAAAGTGTGGGGTGGAGACAGAGAAGTCACTGAATAGAAGAGCACAAACACAACACATTTCTTCAAAATATGGAAAATAAACATCTACCACATTAGGTTGCCTTGATGTTTCTGGGCCTGTTTTACAAAGGAATACTCTCGAAAATCAGATTCACAGTGTCTGAGATGGATTATTTTCTGCTAGTTGACAGTCTGGGAGCATCTCAAATATTGCCTATGAGAGGAATAACCCCATTGAGGAAGATCCACTGCTCCACAGATGGACCTCAGTTTCAGTCTCCTCACACAAAATGTTCAGTAGAAGAAGTGTCAGAGTGCATGGTCACAAAGGGGCAGTGAGGCAGGCTTGCCATCTAGAATTCTGTAGATCTCAGCAAAAGCCCAGACCAAAGTAACTCCAGTGCTGCTGCCTCCCAGCCTGAGAGCCTCATTGCTCACCAGGGCCACAGTGACAGATGTGGACAACACAGGCTCAGCAGAGCCAGAACCTGGGGTTTTTTTGGTCAGCATCAGTTTCCACTGCTCTCTTTGGGAGCATGGTGGAAGGAAGCTCAGATAGCATCAGGAGATTCTGTCATGCTCTCAGTAGATTGCTCCATGTGTATCCCATGAACAGCCTCAGCTTTGGTGCCTGGAGCTGAGTGAAGATACCAGGACGTGGTTCCCAAAGGAAGGTCCCTGAGGCTGCTCATACCTCACCCCTTCGGGGATCTCAAGAGGACATAGAGTCCTGAGAAAAAGGAACAAATCTCCTAGCCTTTCCCACTTAAAAATAAACCAAATTAAATGAGAGGAAGCGGGGCAGGTGGCTCATTTCCCGAGCTCTGTAATGCTGATTGAAGGGCGAGTCCGGGCTCTGAGTTACTGGCCAGGTCTGGGCCATTGTCCCATACACCCATGCACAGGAAGGAGATCCCAGTCCCAGCACCTGGGGGACAGCCTGGCCCAGCACCACACCCTGGCCCAGCACCACACCCTGGCCCAGCACTGCTCCCTGGCACCCCAGACCTTGGCAGGACTCACAGATCCCTGTGCACAGCTGAGCAACTTTCCCCTTTTTTGCTTTCCTCTCCTGATGTTTGACTACCTGCTGCACTAGCAGAGCACTGAGCTGCTGCTTCCAATGGACGCCAGATACTCACAGGAAAAAAAAAATTAAAAATAAATAATCACAACCTGTGCATTTAGTACACATATGAGAAATCAGTGACGTTTTCCTCTTCCATGGTTCCAGTTAAAAGGGCAAGCATCAAACCGGGGAGACAAATCACTTCCCATCCCAGATACTGTATTTAGTGATGTGCTTATCTATAAAGCCATGCCAGGAACACTCTGAGCAGGAAGCACTGATTGACAACTAAGCCCTTCCTCCCAATTTAAGATATTTTATGACCTCCTGGGTCTTTCTTTAAAGAGGCCTTTCCCTTCTCTCAGTCCGGCTCCTTGGTCTCTATTGTCATGGCTGAAAAATTAAGATGACAATATGGATTGATGAGGCTGAATCTGCCCCCAGCCTGGCTCATCCCTTTCCTTGAAGCTGCAATGAAGCCACTGTCCCACATCTGGCACCCCAGTGTGCGTCCAAGGAACAGCCTAAGTTGTCATAAATCCAGGCTTTCCCAGCAAGATCAAGAAGGAGGAGGGCTCTTAGAGGCCTCCACTGAGACAGGGGAAGCTGTAACAAGTGTGTGAAAATTAACTGGATTCATGTTTACATTTGATATAGCTACACATATGGGCAGAGACAGCCATGCACTCACTTGGGTCCCATCAGATGTGAAGTCTTTGCAGCTGGGAAATCCCTTTTTGTTTGCCTCACCCAGCCCCAGTTCCACTCCTCAGCACACAAAGCACAGCTCCCAGCCCGGGCTGCCTCCCTTCCAGCTGGAGATGATAAACCAAATGCTTGCACCTGTGCTGTGCAGACATGTGCATGCAGAGATTTTGCTGACCACTGTGAAAATAAAGCCTCTAACACATGGATTCAATGAGAATAGGATGGGCAAAACTCTGCCCCCACATGCTTGTGGAGCTCAGTAGGAATGAGATGTGATCATCCTGCTGGTTTAGGATGTCACGCATCGCTTTCTGGTAGCTGCTCCAAACATGGGATGAGTATTTCTTGCTCCCAGCTAATAGCATTACCCTGTCTGCCTCTTAGGAGCAGCTTATCCCCTCTGTGCCCAGCACCATGGAAAGGCTGGCTGCAGATGCATCACTGCTCTGTCTTCAGAGGGAAAGCAGCAGCAGCAGCAGTTTAACTCCTTCCCCCCCACTGTCAGAAAACACAATTGCATCAGAATGAGCCCTTCACTGGGAAAGTTACATTTGTCAGATTGGCATTATGTTTGTCAAATTGCCAAGTAGCTCATAAACTGAGGCAAAGGATTGTGATTCCTCTGAGCTTTCTGGTACTCACTCTGACTCTGTCAATTTAATACCCCAGCAGAACAAGGCTCCTCTCCACTGTTTTTGTCTGAGGATTGAGACTAGATTAATTAAAGTGACTACTTTAATCTTGGAGTTTATGAGTGAAAACTGAGCATAATAAAATGGAGAAATGTGCTTTTTATTTCCCAAGAAAATGTCTAAATTGATGACAGCACAATATCTCTTTTTTAGTTCTGGCCTTACCTTCACTGTTTTCTGTAAGTGAAAAAGGGGAGGAGAAGGTACAGATTTGATAGGCTTCAAAATTAAATATGTTACCATATAGCCATATGCAGAAACAGTCACAAGCTTTCATCAGTTTCCCTCTTCTGGAGGATTAATAACCTGTCATGTAAGAGTTACTGTCTTTTTAACATCTTATTAGAGAAAAACTGCAAGCATTAAACATCTGCTAATTTTAAACTAGATGCTAATCATTAGGCAGTTTGAGCTTTTGGTTTGTTTTTAAGTAGAGAGTATTAGCCCTTCATTCAGGGGAAAAAAAATCTTTACCTGGAAATCACCTTCTGTGCAATTACCTGTTAAAACTTCAAATGAAGCAAGGCTTGTTACTTTGGAGAAGATTTTCATGTGAAAATATCTCTCCTCACAGGGGGCTGCCAACTTTGTTATGAATGGCTATTCCCCCACATTCTTTTCTTTTGACTATTGCACTGTTGCTACTACTGTGGAGCAGGTCTTGCCCAAGGGAGAGGAGCTGGTGGATTCCAGGGGGTGGCTGGGTAGTGGCAGTGAGGATTCAGGTCATTCTTTACCCACCAGGTCTACCCAAAAACAATAATCCAGAACTCTCAGAAGGCAATCAAGTGCATTCCTCTCCAGGGTGATTAGAGAAATATCCAATCTGGTGCAACTGAGGTACAAAAGCTCTCTGTATCCTTCCCCTGCCAAGCATAGAAGAATGCCTTGCTTTAAATGATTTACAAAAACTCCCATATGCCAAAGATGTATCATTTACATGGAATCCAGGCAGCTTCATGCAATCACTGATTACACATAATTGTCCCAAAAGTGAGGGGCAGGGGCAGTAAATCAGCTTATCAGTGCTCAAAGTTTATTTTACTTCTCCCAAAGGAGGAGAAGCATAGGTTTGCTAGGAATCCTTTCTTCTCTACTAAGGGTAAAAATCTGAAATGAAGAATAAGATATAAAAATTCTTAGTTCTGATTTTGTAACTGCATCCAGTTTAAAACCTAGAAATAGTATAACATTCTCATTAAACAAGAAAATGTGGAAGTGGCAATGGATGAAAAATTCGAGCAAACTTCTTGTGGTTTTTTTTTCTTGTTTCTCCCAGGCTTCTGCTGCCCCAAATATCTAGCAATGGTATAAATCATGCACGGGTTTCTTCAAAACACTGCTAAACATCCAACTGAAGAAAAATGACACTGCACATAACTTAAGAGCAGTTGTGCCCTATCATATTAAAAATCAATTATACTTCACATCATGCAGTCTCAACTTATAGCAGATATTTGTGGTGCTAATTTGAGTTGTCCTGGATAATTAGAGGATCTGTATCTCCATCATTATAAACAAATTACTTTTGCTAGGATTTGTTAGAGGTACTGACAGCATTACAGTCACAATTATTTTAATAAAAGCCAGATTGTATCTAGCTCTAATATTCCAAATCTTTAATGAATTTATCCCACAATATCCATGGAAGAAAGTTGAGCACCTTGATACCCATTTTCAATCAGTGGGGAACTGAAGCTCAGCAGTAGCAGGGTTTAGACACTCAAAGACATAAGCACCCTGCTTATCTCCACTTTTAACACACACATTGCAAAAATTCCCAACACAGCCACATGGATGGCAACAGGGAAAAGAGATCAGACCTTTCCTGGAGAGGACCTGAGCTTCCAGCACCCACGAGCTGCTGTCTGTCTTAATGTACTGCAATATTTCTAGTGTCAGCCTGGCTTTATCAGGGAGGATGCAGAAACACAAGCCTTAAATATGTTATAGAATGTGGTAGTGAGGAAAAATAAGAGAAGTGCTGGAGCCTGCAGCAGGGAAAGGGTTATTTGCCTCAGAAGGGTTACTGTTTCAGAATTGTTTGATGAAATAATAAACAAAATACTGCACTGCTAATGGTTTCTGTAGACCCATGCTGCCTTGCAATGCAGAGGAGGATGTGTACTCCCTGCCCAGAGAGCTTCCTGCGTAGTTTCAATGTGAAGAAACACATATTCATTTGTCAATGACAAAAAAAACCAGGAGGCAATTTCTTAGCCTTAGTGCTTTCTCTTAAGCAGAAATAGTCCCATCAACATTTCAGGTGTTTAAGGAGATTCAAAAGGTTTTAATGCTCAGGCTTCTTTTCTAAATTGAATTAAGACTTTGCCGAACCAATATTGCAAAGGACAAAGGTCAAGGCTTTATTTATATAATACAAGGATGTAATGCAGTAACCGGCTGTTGGAGGCACGTAAGTAAAAGATCAGGGACAAAGCTGCAGACAGGATGTCAGCAGTGCACAGGGAATTAGCCATGCAACTCCCTCTCATTAATTACAGATACGCACGTCCCAACCACCATACATCATTATGAAGGCCTGCCCAGCACTGACTGTGATTCATACTTTACCATTAACAGGGCAAGAAAAGGTAAAAGAGGATTGTGCTCTTCTGGCTCCATTAGGTAATTGTGTGGCTTCTTCCTATGCCCAATGTGAGATTAAACAGCAGCCATGGAAAAACTTGGTAAGGAGGAGTTTTCATCATTTCCTGAAGTGCCATTTTTAGTCATGTTACTATATAAGGAATAAAGATTTCCATACCAGTTGTCAGGTGGCAAGATAATATTTTTTTCTACAAAACCCTAATGAATATTAATATTGTTACACTTTGCAAGATCTCAATAAGCATGTTCTGTGTCAACACACCTGTCAGAGACAAAAAAATTTAAAAGCTCAGAAGGACCTTGAATGTTCCATTTCTAAATACTGTTTTTGTCCAAATATGTTGCTTAACACGGGGCTCACTCTGCAATTTTACTCCCAATCAAATACATCTTCAACTTATTGGAGCCCATCTATTATGTTTGGGGTACAAGATTACTTAGTTTTGTGCCAAATATTCTCTTACTATGTTTTGCCAAAAAACCACTAAACAAACAAACTAAAAAAACCCCATAACACCCCCCCACCCCAGTTTCAGAAACAAAAATGCGGAAATTAAAAATAATTTCACTTGTTAAATCTGCTGTAGAAGCTGCTTCCTTCTTATCTTTATTTTTTTTTATTTGAGCATCATATCCTATTCAAAATCTGACTTTCCGGTTTGTGCAAGAGTGCCACAAAGACAAAAATCCATCTTAAGGTAACAGAATGAACCTAAGGCTTTATTGCCTTACTCTAAGAACCTGTTGACATTTGGTTTTGTCCTCATGACGTCTGTAACTAATGCAACATTGGAGCCCTTACCAAAGGCTTCAAAATGCAGCTTTACCAGCATTAATTGCCAGGTTCCCTTTTTCAAATGTTTTTCATACACTTTCTGTAGCAGATTTAGAAAAATGCAGGTCTTCATGTAGTCTCTTAACTGATGGAAAAGATCTGTCAAAGATTTCTGGTAACCAGGTGCACCCTATTTCCCAGGCACTCTGCTGGCAGAGAGCAATGACTGATGTTCTTTACCTCAAGTGAACTGTACCTGTAGGCTGGGAAAAAGCCAAGCCAAGAATCTGCTCTTCAGCTGAGCTATTTTACAGGTAAAAACACCAATTATTGCTCGTGTTCATGCACAGAGTCTTGATCAAGGCTGTGCTTGGAATGGGAACTCTGAGTATCCCCTCTCATTGGTCTCCAGAAAGATAAAGGTTAAATTTAAACTGTTGGTAGGTTTTGCCCAATTCTCAGGGCAAGAGAGTCCTTCTCTCACACAAGGCAGTATGTGATCCCAATATCTGCACCTACTACACTCCCTTCAGTCACCTACTTTAATCTCAAGACTTCTTTATTTTTTTAAAACGCAAAACTGGTCTCTTCAGAAAAGAAAGATAATGTATCAGATTTTTTGCTTTATCACTAAGCTGACAACAGAACTTCAAATTACTAAATGAACTATAAAGTGTCATTACACTTCAACAGTTTCGTTTTGGTCAGCCCAATACAGCTGAGAGATGTAAAGGCCTCATAATATAATACAGAAAATGATCAGTGTAAGAGTTGTGAATTTCCCTGTTAAGGATAGTGATCTTTTTGCTTTACAATTCAGTTTTTTAAGATGTGAATACTTTCAGCTTCCTGAGCTTTTGGTAGCTGAAGATTCAGAATGTGCAGCAGAAGCTGACTAACACCCCATTAGAGCCATCCTTTAATTTCTGTGATCCCCTGTCTTTGCCTGCTTGGAACAGTCTCTCCAAGACTGAAACAACCCTTAATCTTTCACTCTCTGCTCCTGTGGTCTAAGTTCTGCAGTATGAAATATTTCTTGTTTGAGTCTGTTGAGAATTGAGCAGCTTTTTGTAGAGGTAAAATTCATGATTTCATGGTTGACTTTTCCAGACCCCCAGAGCTTTGGGCTGTCCCAAGTCCTGCTGTGCATTTACCTACCCTCAAGAAAACTACACCTCGACTTAGACCAACATAAAAGGCAAAAGCTTTCAAGAGGAAGAGAACACAATCTTTAAAGTCTGGTTTCCCTAAAAAAACAGAAGGTAAAGCACAGGTTTCCAGTGATGCTTTGAAAGGTGTTTCAGCCAGTTTTACATCTGGTTATGAAAATGTGAGAAATCAGACAGATTTTTAAGCAAACAGTCTTTAGTGAGCTTGGTGACCTTGCTATACACATAAATGCATCTCCCAAGAGGAAAAAAAAGTAGAATGGCTGGTTTGGGATTGATGGATCTGCTGTGCATAAACAGAAGAGAGGGAGGTGAGGAGAAAGTGAATATTTGGAAATACAGTCTCAGAGAAGGGGGGACATAAAAAGAAAAAGGAAATGTTGTTTATTGTTGCTCAACACCAGAATAGACAGACTTTTATGATATAACAAAGATTTAAATGCAACATGGACGGAGGAAATTATTATTCCAGCTCTACAGAGAGAATCCCAGTCTCAAAATGCAACTGGTTAAGAAGTGGGAAACTCCCAGTGACTGGAATTCCCCAGCTCAATGCCTTTCTTGTGCATTTTGATGTTTCATGTCCTAAAACTTCCATTTGCACAAAGGCCCTTGTGTTTGCTTTGGGCCTTTGGCTGCTATTGTAATACACAATACCATAAATATTGCTCACATTCTGTCAGCACTACGCAGCAATTCTAGAAAATGAAGAGCAACTATCCAGACTGAGGGTCCAATGCACTGAAAGCACCAATGGCCCCTTCCTCCTTAAACAGCTACTGCAAAGGAAGAAGAAACAGAAGAGGGAGCAGAAGGCAATGACAGAAGGGAGAAGAGAACAGACAGAATGTCACAATGACCTGTCTCCAGAGGAAACCTTCTCCTGTCCCCAGGACCCAAACTGCTGGAGTAGAAAGGAGGTTATAAAAACCAACCAGCAAACAACCCAAATCCAATTGCATCAAGAAGCACATTCCTGGAGACTAAGGATGGATGTAGCACCACAGAATAGAAAAGAGTGACACTAACATCTTGCTTAAATGAGCACATCAGCTGAACTTTCTTTTTGTTACAATAAAAGAATTAAATGCAATGTGCAATTAATTAAAGAGTTTATTGGCAGGGTGGAGAAAGAACTTCTGCATTCCAGGAGTGTTTTATTACTGCCTGCTTTTGAATTGCAAAGCAGTGAGCTCAAGGATATTTAGAATAAGACTAAGACCATTGTAAAAGGCATTTTTGGTATCCAATGCCTCAGAAGAGCAGGGCAGACTCCTGACACATCTCTGTAACTACATTTTAGGAAGCTGCTGCAAGCAGGCACACAGTTGCTTAGAGTCCATCAGAAATAGAATTAACATCTCCCTGTGTGCCGAGACATAGTTGGGTACCCCAAAGCTGTGTTTGCATTCTGCAACTTTTAATTGACAAAGACATGCAACTAAAACTTCTACAAGTACGAGGTGTGCAATTATATTTTCCTTGAGTAACCATTTCTGAAATGAATGTTTGATCTTAGGGAGAGCAAAATCCTGTTCCTGAAATCAGATGCATAAAACCCATTCACTTTTGGACATCTGAGTCTTCAGGATGTGACTCAAAATCCTACACAAAATCATCCCTGCATAGGTATGTTGCACAAAAGGAGGAGAGCTGTTCTCAGTGCTGCCATTCTCTGTAGGACATGCTATTCTTTCAAAAATTGTAGCTTTTTGAACTTATGGTAATCTACACTTCTTTGACTGTCTCTCCTAGCTCCTCTGAGACTATTTAGCCATGATTTTAGGTGCAGTAATTGTAGGGACTAGAGAACTGTTCTTTCTCCCAGGGATGGGAGATCAGCCCAGCTCTCCTACACATGATTTTACTTCTTCTTGTGCAGCTTCTCACCTTTCTACAACTACTGTTTGTTTGTGTATGTATCCATCCCTCAGAGAGCCCAGCAATCCCCAGACTTATTCTAACATGAACAAACTCAATCTCTACTGTATTGTTCAAAAGCCTTTTTTGCAGGTACAACATAAAAATGAAAAGGGGAGTACTTCCTCACCACGTCAGAGGTTACAACTTTATTTGGCATGGACTGGATCTGTCCATGGACTGCTCAATTTTACACAGCACTGACCCCTTTAAGGCAAAGAAACCTCAGGGTTGAGGAGCACATGGGTGAACCAGGGCCACCCAAAGGTCTCTGCCCACCTCTGGATGATGATCCACAGGGATGGTGTCTGACCTCACACAAAACCATCACTGCAATTGGAAGTAATTGGAGGCCTTTTTGCCAGGCTCAGCAGGGACAGCAGGAGCCAAAGGACATGGGGGACAAGTGTAGCACAGTCCCCTTGGGGCTGGGCATGCTGGTGGCAGGGTGTGGAGGTTCCCAATGCCACTGCCTGCTCCAGGCTGCTCCTCCAAGGCAGGGTGTGAGCCCTGCTGCTGCCAGTCAGTCCTAACTACTGAGAGCCATTAAAATAAACCCCAGCAAAAGTGTTGCTGACACCCCAGGTTATGTAAAGGGCCAGTTTCAGACAGCAGCCTTGCCTCTGTGCTGTTACAGGCTCCCTTCTACCCTTCTTACTCCATTTCCAACCAGTGGTGGTGGTTCAGGTCTTGTGATAGAAAGTCCCAAGCTTGTCCTGGTCTCCTCACCACACACCAAGCAGGAATTTGGAGCAGTGTTATTGTTTGGGGTACTTCAGGACACAACGTTCTCCTGAAGTGGCTTTTGTTTCTTTTAAAAGCATCATTTTTTAACAGTTTGATTAAAAATAATACTGCAGTGTGAGAAGGGGCACTCATGACACACCAACCTGACTTAATTGAAATTCCCAAAAGCTCTGTCACAGACCCCCTGAAATGGAGAGCATTTAATAACTGAATTTCTCAATGTGGAAGGGCATTCTTGGATCAAACCCTTTCTGGTTTTGATACAGCAGAGACTCTCCAGAACTTCCTCTCCGGAACACACCAAAGGTGCTGCATGTCTAAGGTGCAAACCTCATCAGATCCCAAAAGCCACAGACCAAGCTTGCTGTGAGTTATTGCAGGCACCAGACTGGCAATTCCAGGATAAGGCATGGCACCCAGGGCACAGATGAGATTCCTGAGCACGTTATCACTTCCCCTGGTAGCAAGGAAAGGCAGAGACCCCTGAGCCAGGACTCCCACACCAGCAAGGGGACAGTTTAAGATTTTGTACAGGGCTATTTTCTGCACAGGAATGATGGAACTACTATCCCAGGTGTTACTCCCAGGGTCAAGACATCCAGCAATCTCCAAGATCCATGCACTTGCTCTGAGCACACAGCATGTTTTCCTCCTGCAGGTATCCAGCACTCTATGACATTAAAACAAACCAAGAAACTCCTTCCTGACTGTCTTGTAACTGAAGATTTCTTGATAACCAATACACTGCAAAACACTGCTGCACAGCTACTCTCTTAAATGTTTATGTATTTCAGCTTCTCATTGGGGACAATATGATCCCATCATTGAGATTCTGCCCCAGAAATCATCACAATGAGAGGGGAAGCCACAATCTCCCATACGGATCCTTCCTCCTTCAATAATTCTTAACACAAATGATGCTCTCCAACACTGAACTTTTCTGTGTCAATTTGCTCCCTAACTTGGAATTTTCTCTTAACTGTAAGATCTTACTGTATTTTGGGGTTGTTCTAGGCCAGAGGGATCATTTGGACAAGCACAGAAAAACAGAGACTGTGGTCTGGACAACAGACATGCAAAAGAAAATCTCATTAATCTGGAGGGTAGAATGACTGAAATTTAGTCCATGGGAAGTTTGGAATAAAATTATCATCATTCTGTTTTGGAGAGAAGATCAGAAATTAGAGCATTCTTTACAGACAGGAAATGAGAAAGAAAACCCATCAAAACAATATTAAGTTTTTCCAAATTAGACAACAGCTGAGATTCCCATTTTTTGGGTCCCTTGAGCTGCCAGGCACTCATCTTTTCTTTCCAGTAACCCGAGAGGGAGCCAGGTGTCCCCAGGCCCATTCCCAGGCTGTCAGAAGGGTGCAGCAGAGGTTGCCAAACTGCTGCCTTCTCCAAATGGAAACCATGGAGCTGGGTACCATTAACCCAGGCAGCTGCTGGGACCCATCTCTCCCAAACCTGGTGGATACCAGAGCCAGGAGCAGCCTGAATGGCTGAGAGGCACTGAGCCAGCAGGCCCTGGAAACCCAGACTCCCTGGGAGCTTGTCAAGCAGCTCGCCAGCAACCAGGCAAAGGGCCAGTGCTTCAGCAGAAGTCAATAGGAACCTCCTCTCTGCTTTGGTATCAGCTAGTCAGACTTCTCCTGAAGGGAATGTTTGTCATTCCTGCTGGGAAGCTGCATGTGTGGCCCTACACCCCAGTTCCTAGCAGCCTTTGCATGTGGACACTGCAGTGTGTGGTGGGGATGTGACCCCAGCACATCTTGTGTCACACTTAACACTTATTTCCTCTCCCCTTCCAAAGCCAGATTTAACACAACCCACTCTTCCTGCCCTATGTTCTTTGCTTGAGGCTGCTTTGCTTCCATCCTGAGACAACATATAATTTTATGAAGGACATTTTATAACAGATAGCTTCCCAGTTCCTCTATGACCATTTACTGCTGTAGGATGCAGCTGCTTTGTGCCCACGCAACATCCTCAGGCAAAACACTCTGGTAAAAGACAAACATTCTAGAAGGGTTTTAAAAGACCTATGATCACAAGTGAGTCTTTAACTATGTTTTATTGATTAGTTTTGGCTGTGTATGAACAAGGAACTGAGGATCTATCCTGGAGCTTTAACTTAGGCTGCCTGCATATTGCAGAAAAAGTGACTTTTGTCCCAGTCAGAATTAGGCCTTCAGTCCTAAAGTCAACAACAACAAACTCCAATGCGACCTTTGCATGACAGAGCTGCATGAAGAATGACTTGGCTAAACCCCAAGCTTGCATCTCCTCTTAAAAGACATGTGCACATTCCCACTGACTTTTGGAGCTCTGCTCTTACCTGCTTCCTGGGAACCCAGAACAGACAAGACAATATGACAGTTTTCACTGTTTTTTTCATTAGATACCCTGCTTTCTTTTTTCCCTCTCCCTACTTTCAAAATCACAATGAGATTTCTTTCCTCCATATTTGTCTAATCTTTTCCCTGTGGTGTGTCCATTTCAGCCAGCCTCCTCTCTTCCCTCTAGCACCCGACACTGCTCTCTTTGTCAGGGGAGTCGCGGGGAGTTCAGGTTTTTCCCCTCTCCATTTCTCTTTGGACCTGACACTGCTCCTGACCCCTGCTCAGCCTTTGCTTTGAAGTGCTTTTTCTGCTCTCTGCTTTCCCACTGGATTGTGTTAACCCTCCTCCTTTCCCCGCTCCATCAGTTGGCTTCAATAAGTGAGAGGAGCTCACTGGAACCTCCCCTTTTGTGTTATCAGCATGCTTTCACTTCTCATAAAACCCTACCCACCTTCCACATAAAACAGTGCAAAAGATGACGGCTTCCAAGGCCTGGGAACACTGCTAAATTCCACGTGGGAGCACCGCTGGCTGCCCCAGACAAGGCTGTCAAATAGGTCTTGTGTTGACCCAGGCAACTTCACAGCAATGTCTAAAAACAAGCAGCCACCTTCTTCCCCCTCCCCAGGACAACAGCTCTCAAGTGTCTTTTTTGCCATGTGCTGCAGACAGCCTTACCCTTGTGGGGCTCTGTAACTTTGTTCCTGCTCTACTGCAATTTTAATGGAAAATACGCCCACAAATTTGGCTTAAGTACAGATGACTGATTTGATTCAGTCTCCTTGGTGCTACTAACTGATGGATGTTCAGGTCAAGGCAAGAAATGGCATCAGCACAAAGAATGGCTCAGCTCTTACTTGTTACAGACTCCTGTAAGCTTTCCAGATCTATAAATATTCACGTTATTCCCACAGAGGGGAAGAAAGAGGATGATTTGTATCCTTCTATCTTGTTCTGTTAACACATTCCCATCTTTCAGTGTTTTCCAGTTGGATAAATACCATGACAAGCAGGAAACCCTTGTGAGAGAAAATACATTTCAGAGTAAGTTGCATTGGTGTGTAGTTTATAAATATTTGCAATGGAATATGGAAAATACCTCTATTGATCACATTAATGTGTGCTGGATACAGAGGACCAGTCTTCTTTTTAAGACATGAATAGAATTTCCACGATAGGAGAAAAAAAAACCCTGCAGAATTTGTATGTGCTGTATAAACACATAGACAAAAATGCCTTAAAGTAGAAAATTCTATTTTAATTACAATGATAAAGCTTGATTTATTTTCCAAACCTCTTTTGCCAGAAAGTTAAGCATCTCACAAAAAATCTGAGTCATATTGCCTGAGGATCAAAACCAGAGAAAATGCAAAGCTTGCTAAAATGTTATAACCTCTTAACCACTCCATTAGTGAGAGATGGCGATAACATTTAAATAAGAATGTAAAAACATTATTTTGCTCAAAAATTGCATTACAAAGATATACAGTAAGAGCTTGGGAATACCCTGGTTAACACAGCAGGCTGAAGGACTTATACAGATCTCTCCTCCACTCTCCTATGTATTTTTCATTATTGCTTACTAGATTATTAATTATTTTTGAAAGGATTTTTGAAAGGATTATTGTAGCTACAAATTCCCACTCAGGCTTCTTCACTCACCACTTGAGTATTCTGCAAAGGAACACCTTTCCACACATGATTGTGATCCACATGTGGCTTTGTGCCTGTGGGAGCAGCACAAGGACACTGCGCCACAGCATTCCAAAACAACTCCAAGGGTCTGACTGGTCCCCTCCCTGACATCCCAGCACAGGTTAATTCCTCTGAGCCACACTGGTGCAGCTGTGCCAGCAATAATACCCTTTCCCTCCTCCCCCCTTTTTCACCCTGGGCATTTTAAGGCAAGCACTACCTGTGAGTCTTCAAACCCCTTTCACCCAACACAATGGTGCTTCTTACAGCTGCTCATTTTCCAGCTTCCATCAGCATCATGCAATTAAAGGATCTCTGACATGAGTCATTAAAACCCCTCCCCATTAAGCTGTTCAAAACGTAAACCAGCCAAGAAAAGACACTGGGAATGGTGCATGTGGAGTTCACAGCCTCTCACTCCACAGCTACCAGCCTGCTTAGGTCCAGTGACTTCTCACCTTTAAAATAATAATATTAATAGTAATAATAATTATTATAATAATAGTAATAATAATCACAATCTATAATAATAATAATAGTAGTAATAGTAGTAGTAGTAGTAATTATACACACTGAGTGCTCATTCAGCTGTTTTGCTGGCAACTAGCTTAACCAAATGGAAAACTTGTTGGGAACAACCTACTTTGATGTCCCCACAGTCCCTGTGAAAATCAAGGTAGCCAAGGTCACTGGTGTGTGTTTCCATACTTTGCCAGTGCTGATCGTCTGCTCGAGGGCAGCAGGAGCCCTGGGCAGCCTCAGCAGAGTTTCCTCCTCCTTGCAGGCATCTCAAGGATTTAGGAAGGTGAGTGCTCATGGTTATGGAGCTGGCTAACAGCCATCACTCATTTCACACTGGCCATTAAGCAGCCTGGAGGCAACCAGCATGGATCTAAAGCTGCTGCACATGTTTACCTTGCCTAGGGGAAAAGAAGGTAGGGGAAGTGTTGGCAAAACCTATGGCTTGACTCTGTACACAAATATCCTCCTCCCCACTTCCCATTCCAGATTCTTATATTCATTGCATTGCATCCTTGGTGTCTTAGCTGCGCTGTGCAGAAAACATCAGCATCTTTCCCTCACAGTGCAGGAGCAGCCGTGTCCTCACTGATGAGTTCAGGGTGCCAGAGGAAGGCAGAAAACCTGCCAAGCCCAAGGGGATCTGTGGCAGGCCTGTACTCTGAGCCCTTCCACCACAGTGCCAGGGAAATGGCTTTCAAGAACAACAATTATGTACATTCTGTACTATGTTAAAGAGGGAAAATAGCAACAGGGACGAGAAAAGCTTGGGTTGTGAAGATGTTCCAGCAGAGGTGATTAATGGTGTTGAAAGAAACCCTCATTGTTTCAAATTTCTTTCCAATTAGCCACGAAGTTACTCCCTCCTTTCCCCCCTTGTTATATTCCCCCCTCCCCCGCCTTTTCTTTTTCTTTTACCTGTGTTTGATTTAGAATCAAGGTTCATCATTTGTGTTATGACAGCAGGAATAAAGGATCTGTGTACTGTATGCATGGGGATTTAAAGCATTGCCTTTGATGGCTCATTAGCTGCATGTGGCTACATGCAACACTGCTCGACTGAGATATATTGCCCAGGATTTAATTCCAGAATTATTTCAAAGGCATTAAATCGAATGCTTGCCCTTTTCACCATGGTATTTAAATGGTACTTTGTATGCCCAGCTTAAAAAAAGAGCACAGGAAACACAGATGCGCTGCTGCTGGAGCGTGTATTGACTTTGTTAATGTGTTAAACATTTATTAGAATTTTCTTTAAACAAGATAGTGTAAACCAAGTTGTTACTACAATTAACTTTCTCTGCTACAAGAGAAAAAGGAGATTTTTTTTTCCTTAACTAACAAACAGCTCTCAGAACTAGTGAGCAATATCTCATTTGTTCAGCAAGGCTTAAAGATGAGAACAGTCTCAGGGTGAAAAAGAGATGTACACATTTCCGTGCTGAGTGAGTAAAACAAACCAGACAAAGCTTCTTCCACAGTAGAGAGGAGATCAAACCACAGAGCTGAGCTGAAGGTCGGGAGTCTCAGAGCTCTCCAGGCACAGCCCCAAACAGCTACTCCTGGTAAAAGGCTGCTCAAGGATGCTCTGGAGAAGCAGCTCTGAGCTCTCAGCTGACAGCCTGGCAGGGGCATCCAGGGATGAGAGCTTGTCTGTGGTGCACAAATCAAACCCTCCAAAACAGTCTGCACTTATTTACTGCTGATCCACAACCTCTGTTAAGAGAGAGTCCTCTGTATTATCATTTTTACCCCATTTGCCTTGTCCCTGCAGATTCAAGGACACTGCTGGTAAAACACAAAGTGGACTTTACCCAGTTTACAACCAAACTTTCATTCTGAAATAAAGCAAACCCAAATCACAGTTTCCTTGACTTCACAGTGGGGATATCCCTCTGCTCAACTCCCCTTGCCTACAACGAATCACCCTTGAGTGCAATGAGCTGTGCAGGGGCAGCTGTCCAACACTCTGCCCACCCACTTCACCCCTTCTCCTCCCTACCATCATCCCTGCATCACAAACATATCCAAATGTCAACATTTCCTGAAGAGGTTATACATAACACAGCTATTTGCACGATTTTCTTTTATGTGTGGCCACGACTGGCTGGAGCTGGTGGTTCTGTTGGAGCCTGAAGGACAGTGGGCATTACCAGAATTTGCATCTGGTTTTGAAATTTAACACCATTTGAGAAACAGGCAATTACCTGGAACTGTGTTTCCATGCAGCAACACCCAGGAGTCTGCAGCAGCATTACACCAGAATTTAGCTTCAGCTGGGAGCCACGTTTTACTGCCTTAATCACAGGACTTCTGAGCAACCACGGTTGCAAAAAGATGCAAGAGGCAGAAGAATCTGTATTTTTGAGTCTATTTGAGAGCTCATCATTGTGTTTTAAGTCCTCTAATAAAACAGCATTAACAAAGACACTGAATTCCTTCATGTGCCTGAAAATACACGTGCACACACAGAGATCCTCTCCACTTCTGCCCTGCCTACCAAAGGAACAGCAAAGGAGCAAATTCATCCAAACACATGGGCTGCATCTGGTCTGGACTCTCTGGGGGGCTGTGCAGTGGGGACAGCACAGAGAGGCAGAGGAAAGATTGCCCAAAGTGCTCTTTCTGGCGCAATTCCAGCACATATATAATTTAATTGGGAATGCTGCATTGCCCTTAGTCACTGTATAGCAATAGTTATCTTCATTATTTAGTAACTAAAGAGATTTTTGTACAATTAAAAGATTTCTTTCATGTATGAGGATTTGGAACGGGACCTTACATTTCACAGAAAGGTCCCAGCTTGCCACAAATGTACAGAACTGAGGCTGGTACCGTGTGGATGAAGCTTGGTTTGATTTTCTGTGGAGATTCAAGACAACATGCCCAAATTTCCAGGTACTCAAATATCATAACATAGGTATTTTCCCACTTTCCACCTTAACCATGGGATGTTTTGACTCCAACACCACTTTCAGATACACTCTGTGGTATGGAATGGCCAGGCACAGTTTTCCCAAGATCCACAATTTTCTGCATTTAAGTAAAGCTTCAGCTTCAAACACACAGGATGTGAAGCCTTGCTTTTACATGATTTCATGGCACGTTGAGGAATGAAGTACTGGTGTTTGAGGCAAGTGATTTACTTGACATGGGGTTATCCAGAGGTTTAATTTGTCATGCATCTCACTCACATGCTTTGTTTCCCTCTTCACTCTCTCTTTCCCAGAGGCAGACGCCGCACACCGCTGGCAGTGAAAGGGCCTCCCTTCACACAGCAGCAATTCATTTTTCTCAGCTTCTCTCCAGCCAGATATCAATGATTCCTCAGGATCTGCAAAGCCTCTTTAAGAGCCTGCCAGAAACATGGAAACCTTCTTTTTCCTACTGCTCAGTTAAACACAGCCTCTGCATTCAGGTTACCCAGACTGATCAATCTCATTCCTCCCCTCTCCATAAAATATTGGGTGTCAGAGCCTTTTAATCCAACTATCAGCCAGCCACACTCCTATTCATCTGCTGGCATGGAGATAGAGTAGGCTTAAAGGGATGTGTGATCATCAATGCCTTTACTTTTGGACCTTAGATTATTGCAGTGCTTACAGACTGAGTCTGGTCCTGCACCTCACACCAGATACCACAGCTGGGAGTGGGAGAAGAGACACCCAATAGATTTGCAGCTGAAGCAAGACCTCCAAAGGGTTTTGTTTTCAAAGCAAATGAATCAACTTTAAAGCATTTTGTCCCACCCTGGATTCCTCTAGGGCTGTGCAAACACCAGACTACAGGGAGATGGATTTTATCATAGCAACATCCAAGAGAAGAGTCAGTTCTGGCATTTCCATGTTCACTCTCACTTGTATCATGGTGTCTCCATCCATGGTGAGAGCCATCACACATCTCCTGCCCTGGTCATCTTACACTGACTCTGTCACAAATACTAGTCATCAGAGAGGGGTGGTTTTAAAAAGACTTAAAATTCCCAAAAGCAAGTGCTTTGCTCAGGGATGTTATTGGATCACATCCTTCAAATAGCCAGAAGCTCCAGCTATTGCTCTTAAAATTTATTTCTGATCATGCAGAGGCTCCTGTCTCCCACCACAGCTACTCTGCAATTCAGGAGAGGCACTGGCAGGTTGGAAATCCACAGAGAACAACTGCAGGAAGAAAGGACTGCTTATTTATTTTACAAGGATATGCTAGCAGTTAGGACAAGCTATCACATTGGAAATAAGCAGTTGCATGCAGTAATGTGGACCATAAAAACAGATTAATTAGTGATGCAAACCTAAAGTAGATCAATTAAAGTACACTAAACCAGGCATCATTTCCTCCACAACCTGCTTGATTTAAATCTGACTTGCTCTATAAAAGTGTTTTCCTTTGGGTTTACTGTTTGCCCTTTTGTGTCCTCCTCCAAAAGATCTCTTCACACAACTGCCCAAGAAGCACTGTCTACACCTGCAAGGACAGGGTTCTTCATGGCAATATTTATTTAAAAGAGGAAAATAAGTATGCACTTATTGATTTTGAGAGGAGCTTTCAGAACACACTGAGGGGAATAGAACTCAGCTCATCCTAACTCATGTTCATTGCCTGAACTCATGTAGCTCCTTCAATTAACCTGCCGAAGTAATTTAATGATGTGTTTGATGAATCCCAAAAATAAACTCTGGGCACTTGTGATGTGCTCAGGCAAGATTATGGCAGCAGAACACACTCAGGGGATGCCAATAGCCAAACTCAAGAGGAAACCTGTACTGAGCCAAGAGTCCTTTGCCCATTTACCTGTGATGATTATGATAATATCACGGTTACACTTCAAATTTCCAGCTGAGATGCAGAGTTGGCATGTTAAATACCATAAAGATATGGATAAACCAAGGCTGCCTGGCTTCCAGAGTGCCTGCTGCATTCTAGAAAAAAGGATACTAGTGGGAAAAAGCCATACCTTCCTTCCAACACCAGAGGCCCATGGATGAGGAGGTGAAGGATGAAACTTGCCCCATGGCCTTCAGCCAGGACTTTGCTCTCCACTTCAGGACCCAAGGTGAACAAGGGAATCTGAACATGAGGGAAAACTAAGAACTGCTCTCTGGAGCTGCAGCCTGCAAATCTGGGTATGTACCATGTCTTTCAGATGTGGGGCATGTCTTCCATGCCACTGTCACTCCCGGTGCTCTTTCCACCTGTATCAGTTATCTCAGGATGCCTCTTGTCTTGTACGCCCACTAACCATTTATGGACAAAGAGGTGGTGAAGTTGGTTCCACCCTTTTTTATTAGAGAGGGACTTTCTCAGTATTCATCTGTACTTCATAACCTGTGGCTCTCTGCCACAGATTTGTGACAAGCATGGAAGCAGCTCTTCCTTACAGTTTAGCTTCTTTAATGTGAAATAGGGATACAACAGTCCAGTTCCAAATCCAGCCAGAACATTTCTCCTTCAAGAGCAGTAAAGCAATGTTAAGCTATTTCCTTGGGGCAGTGGAAATATGAAATACAGCAGTCTCCTGCTTTAAAGCAGACTTTTTTTTTTTTTTTTTTTTTTTTTTTTTTCTTTACTGTGAGTGATGTGACATATACCAGCCACCATTATACACCAACAAAAGCAAAACTCAATTTTCTGTCACAATGAAGATGACCAATAAATTTTTAAACATGGACAACATCCATACAATTCTATAAAACCTGAGTAGAATCATAAAGCTCCCTTTAGAAACACATAGACTCTCATAGAGGGGGATCTATAGGTGTATAAATTGCCCAGGTTTAACGTAGAAGGATTATGCTGCACATCATGATACACTCTTCAACATTGCCTGAACTACTCCTCTTAACAGGTATAGGGCTGGTCTTTAGCTCCACCAGGATTTTTGGCAATAGCAACACAAAAATTTCGGTGTGGACTGTATCACATCAAGAGAATACTAACAGTTAACTAAATTAGACCAAACTCTGTATTGTGCAGAAGCCTGTAGGGCTCAGCCAAAATCACAATCAGCTTTGAAAAGAGAGAAGGGATCTCTGCCCTGCAGCCTCAGTAGAGAAGACAGAGATAAAGGTGGGGGAAATGTTGCTTAATGCAGAGGAAATACAAGTGCCAGGACTTTGCAAGTGCTAGGAGTCCTGTGCATCCTGTCTGGGATTCTTGTGTGGGGATGGGTGCAAGCCTTAGGAGCAAATTAGCTGGAGAAAGAGACCAGGGAAAGAGATGATGAGGAAGGGCAGGGCTGTGGGAGGGTCATACACATGGGCAGAACAGGCTAAATGTGCTCGACACTGGCCTGCAGTGAGAACTAACTGTACCACACAAAGTCTATCAGAGCCCAGTCTGGCACCAAATATAAATGGAGGTGCTGCAGAACAGGAGAGGGGCTGCCACTTGCTGGTACAGCCACAGGAGGATGGTGGGAACAAACTTTAGGTGGTAAAACAGCAAATCAACTTCTTGCAGTAGATTTGGAGTGGCATGAAAAAAAAAACCCCAAAAACACAGAGTCAGATTCCAAGTCTTTTGCCTTGGAAGAGGAAGAAAGGGAGGTGGCTGCCAATGCAAGGTGCTGCCAGTGGGATGTGGGGAGCCCTGGGGAGCTCCCCAGCAGTGAGGATGGGCAGGGGGACACAGCTGCTGCTCATTCTGAAGCACTCTCAGCTCCTGAACCCTGTGGAAAGGTCTGTCCTGACTGTACCTACATATCAGACCAATTTTATTGCCACTACTTAGAGGAAAAGAGCCCAGATGCTTTCAAACACTGATAAGAGGTTTCTGTGAGTCAGCCAAGGAGGCAAAAAAATTTACCATGTTTTGCTTCTGTCTGGAAATGTGGAAACACAGTCCAAACCAGAAAAGGCCTCTGGGAGTATTTGACTTAGAACCCAAGGATTTGATTAAGGAAAACTATTTAACATGCTTAAAAAGCTTTGCTGCATTAAGACTGAAATCAAGCAAGGTACAGATACAAGGTAATCAGAGAAAGAGGATTAAAGGGTCAGATTCTTTTGTCATTTAGAAAAAAAGGATGCACAGAGTTTACCATTTTGCAAGGCATGCAGAATAGAGAGGCCATTAGGATGGGCAACCCAAGTATTTATCTTCCCAGTTTTCCTCCTCCTGTGAGCTTATTGGGGCTCTCCTGTGCTGGATACTTGAAGGTTCACTCCAGAGTATGAGACATTTGCCTGACAGCAACAACATCATTTACTCCAGGGGAAATTTCAGAGTATTTCGGAATGGTTATACTGTAATAATCAGAAAACAAAAGTGTCTCCTTTTTTTAACCCATTTTTAATTCCACTGCGGTTGGAAATAAAATAAAAGAAACTAGAAAATTACTTCACATAGCAAAGGCAAGACCACAACTAAGGGTAGTCCATTCTTTAACTTGTAATCTTTCCATGGGTAACAAAACAGTTATTTTTGGTGATGACAAAATTGCGATGGAAGTCAGTACTTTGGTCATTTTTGGACATTGGCAGCATGTCAAGCACCCATGAAAAGGGTCAGTCTGGTTTTCAGGACAGCCAGAGGCTGGAACCAGCAGCACTGAGCCAAGCTTTGGACTGGCACAAGCAGCACTTGCTGTTTCTGTCTGCTGACATTATTGAAGTGTTGCTTATCTGCTTGAGCTCATATTGACTCACGCTGTTCTCACAATAATGGAGCAAAACTGCATCATCAACAGGATGCTGATCCATTTGAAATGACAAATGATAGACCAGAGGATAATGAAATCTGGGAATTTCTGAAATTCTTATCTTCCATGCATCAAGTAAGCCAGAACCATGACTCCCTAATTCTACTCCTACCTAATGTCGTCTTTTCTTGCCAGGGAAGAAAAAGAAAAAAAGGTCAATTCAAGGATTTATGCTATACATTACTATTGAAACCTTCACATTCACTTATTTTACATCTCGAGGCATTCAATTTTCAGCAACAGGCCTGGTATTGGATTAAATTGAAAATTAATGATGGAAAAATATTCAAGAACACATGCAAGAGAGTATCACTTGCATCCTAAATAGATTTTCAAGAGGAAGACTTAATCAGAGAAGCAGAATAGGACATAAGAACACCCAGAAACCACTTCTCCAAATACAAAAGGATGAAATTCAGCATGTGAACTTAACTCCCCTTGGCACAGGGCTGCACATGGCTGCAAGCCATGAAGATGCAAATATTGCCCAATTTAAGGACTTTCCTGAAACTGATACGTGTCATTACTGAGACAGACTGTGGTTGTAAGTCCAGCTCTGTCAGTACCAGAGGGATGTCAACACCCAGGCCATTCAAACCAACAGCCTTGCAGAAAACTGTCTCACATGCAAGGATGCAGCAAGTGGTTAAAAGCAGTAACAACTACTGGTGAAAGATTTTAAGTGAAAAATCAGGAAAAGTCCCTTTTAGAGATTTATACATCATTAGGGAGAAAAGGAAAATAAGATACCAAAGATTGCTGATGACTTAGAAACTGAAGATTCAATGTTCATTTTATCTGTGGCTGTGACTCTAGAGTACCATAAAGAAAAAAATCCTGCTGAGAATGCAAAATATGCCTTCTCAACAGAACAACAACAACAAAAAAAAACCTAGAATAACAAAAATGCAAGACTGATGTAAAGTATTTGCAAGCAAAAAGACAAAATGCAAACCTCCCAAATCGGAAAGAACATTGGCCCTCCCCGGAACCTCCTCCTGAGAAGCATTATTAGTTATAGCTCTCATGAAATCCTTACAATTTCCCAGAGTGTGTATGAATGCAAATAGGTCCAGAGAGTGCAGGAACAATCCCGCAGCCCCAGTGATGCCATTGCCTGCCAGGGTAAGGATGACATGTGCGTGCCATTCCTTGGGAAGGCTGGCATTGTATGGGAACAAGAATTCCCAGCATGGGCTTCACAAGGCAGCACAGAGGAGCTGTGCCTTTCCTTTGCTGCCCAGGACAAAGTACTCTTGGTGAAGCCCAACTGAAGTGGGAGGAAGTTTCAATCAAAGCATGGGAAAGAGCTGTGCTGTGCTGGGAGGCTGGGATGCATTGAATGGAAAAGGCAGGGGGAACAACGAGCAGCTAAACCAGCAGAAACAAGAGGATGAATTCAGCTCCTGCAGACAGAGTTTCACCAGTGAGATAAGGCAAAATAACAAGGCAAAGTGGCTGGGGTTTGTTTTAACTTGTTTAGTCTCCAACCAGAGAACTGTAACTCTAAAGCCTTCACCAGCATGGAGTAAGTTTGAGTTTATTGAGCTTCTCACTTAAAAAAAAAATCCAAACCAAAACAAAGGAAAAACCACATCAGGCACTCAAACAGAACTTCTCATGATAATGAATAGTGTTCAGCACAGAGGGTAAGTTGCCAAAGGAGGTTATCAAAACCAATGGATACAGACAACTTTAAATACACATCTGGACACTGTTACGACAAGAGCAGTTTGCAGCACACAGGGATAAAGTTTTAATGAAATATTCTTAACGAGAGAAACTTGCTACGCCTAGTCGGTAAAAGGCACAATTCCTTATTTTTGCAAGTAATACATCACTGATGCCAAAAGCTCCCCTCTAGGAAACCCTGGGCTAAGGAGGTGCTGGCAGAGAATCAGGCAGGGACTTTGGCATCAGGGAGAGTAAATTTTTTTCCCTTTATTAAAAAGGTATTTATTCACCCCAAGAGGTCTGTTTCTCTCAGACAAGGCGTTATCACCAACTGGACTTACAGGAAGGAGACAGAGTAAAGGGCATCTATACATTTCTATTCTGACATTGGCTCACACACCAAGGGAAGGGGATTAAGTGAAAAGAGAAAGACATCTTATCAGAAATGCAAGATGAAGGGAATTACTGATCAACACCAAGACACCAGTGTGCAACAGCTCTTCTCACACCCAAGCAGAGTCCAGAGGCCCCAAACCATTTGATCTGGCAGTCAGATGCAAAGCTATCCCAAGACCACTCATGGAGCTGAGAAGACACCTGGTTTTATCCAAATGCAGGAGGAGATGGATTCTGAAGTCACAGGACATGAAACATTCAGAGTGCTCAAGTGTTATAGGACAGCTCCTCCACTGGTTTTGTCTGACCTGAGCAAGAGCTGCAGCCTCCATAAGCAAAGGCCAGCTCAAAGCCACTGCTGGAGCACAGATGCGGTGATCCAGGTCTGAATTTCACAGGCACTCCCCACAGTTAGGGAAGGCAAGGTAGGGGGAAACCCAACAGCCTGCCCAGTCCTTTCAGGAGGATGCATAAAGGGTTGCAACTTTTCCCAAGGATTCTTGCACTGCTTATTAGGTGCCTCTGTCAAATTTTGCAGTAAAAAGCCATATGTCTCTTCTAGATCTTCCCACCAGTATCCACAGAGTATTTTGGGCATGATGGAGATTGTCTTGAAGCTATCAGGCAGCATAAGCATCCCCCTGAACGTCTAGTTTTTTTTTTTTTTTTTTTTTTTTTTTTTTTTTTTTTTTTTTTTCTTAAATGAGCACTTGGGAGATAATTGTTGTGTGCTGAATACCATTATAAAATCACACATTACCATTCCTCACAGAGAACCACTATGAATCACAACCCCCTCTTCCAGAGGGCAAAGAGCAGAGCAGCACTCCAAACCACACAAAATGACCACAGATTCCCAATATACCTCAGAACTTCAGAAGAAAATTTGCATTCACAGGAATATTTTTCACTCAAGGCAGTGAAAAATCCATATGGTCTCTCCGTGGGTCTCCCAGAGAACAGGACACATCAACAGCCAGCCCATTCTTTGAGGGAAATTCTAGAGGGCATTTCTCATTACAGACACATTCCTGTAAATAAAACAGACTACTGTACAGCATCTCCATCCAAGGCCCGAGAGCCAGGACTGCTCAGGCTCAGAATGTGATTTAAGCCCTGGGAAGGGATCTGGAAAATGCTACTGCTGACAGCAGAGAGGAGGGAGGGGAGGTGGAGGAAGCTGATTTTAAATCAAGAAAGAGCAGACTATAGAAGTGTAAACTTCATCATGCTGTGACAGAAGAAAGTGAGGGGCACTAGTGTTCAATCTTCATCATTGTTAAATCCTGGTTTAACTCTCAAATGTGTGCCTGCCCTGAGCAAACCTTGGCTCAGCTTCTTCTGTCTGCTGCACACATGAAAGTCTGGAGTCAGTACTGGGGCACTCCTAGTCCTACTTATTGCACATTTATTCAAGGTAAAGATCTTTTCCCTCCACTTCAGGGTACCATTTCCCTTCCACAGACAACTTCTAGCTGGAAGGTGACCTCCTTACACTCAGCTGAAGTTAGCCAGTCTTAAAAGGAGAACAGTACCTTAGTAAAATCACCAGAATTTTATCTCTGTGGCTTTCAATAATTAGTCCAGAATACACTCTAGGCCCTAATCTACCCTTTTTCATCCTGTTGAGCATCATTCTCCCTTTGCAATTGAAATCCTTCTTCCACCCAGGAACAGCAGAAAGGCATTCCCCACCTCTCAGCCATCTAAATGCAAGTCAGTTAGTGTGAAATGGCAATCTGTGCCCCTGCTCCACTCAGACACTGCAGAGAGAGAAATTTTCAGCACATGGGTTTATAAAAGACAATGAATCTCACTATGGAAAAATCTCTTTCTTTCATTTCTTACAGAAATGTGAGTAGCTCCCCACTGCAGTATTGTAACACATAGTAAAGCATTCAAACAACTATGAACTAAAGTTCAGCACTCCCTCTAATCTGAAGCCTTGCAAACAAAAATATAAATCATTTCCCCAGCATAAGCCCCCCAAAGGCCAAGTGACTCCAGTTTATTCCAGAAGGACAGTTTGTAAATGATCCAATTAGATCTGTACGAGTTTTGCAACAGAGCCCTGAGTCATCCGTAAAGAAAATTCAGACCAGTGTCATCAAGAACGTTACAAAACTTTTTGAACAAGAACATAATCACAGTACCAGGAAATAAATTCTTTGTTTGACTTACAACAGACTCTTTTTCATGAATTGCCATAAAGTGACCAGTAGAAAAGGTTTGACCTCAAAAATAGAGCTTTGGCATGCAGATGTAAGTTAATTAGAAAAAAAAAAGCCAAAAGAAGCACTGAGAACAGACATTCACAAAGCATTTGCAGCAGTATAAAAACCACATGGTGCCAAGCAAAAATATTATATAGCAGTGACACAAAAGCAGTGCACACAAAAAGAGAAAGCCTGGAACATTCTGACACTACATTTCAAGTTGATATTACTCCACTCATGTTAGGAGGCCTGTGCAGAGAAATTACCATTTAAAAGAAAGTGAGGGTCTCCAGCTTCCCGATACTTCCTCTAGGAACTCCACAGACTGGGTTACTCAACCCTTTGCATTATTTTCTTCACTCACAGGAGCTTAGAAAATGATCTTCCAGTAAGGACAGGCTTTTTGTCTGCAGCTGGGACAGATGAGAAGAAACTTCAATCTTAGATGCTCCTGTTGTGCAAAGGTTTAATAGCTTCCCTTTGCAACATGATGATTGCCTGAATTAAAATCAAAGAAAAAAATTGAGTGGTGTTGGAGGCTTCAGATTGTGAATTTAAATATGTGGCTGCGGTGGGTGTTTGCTTTCCTGAGAGGAGATTTGCATAGCTAAGTTTAGCATGTCGGCAAAAATGTTTGCTCCTCTCAAAAAGCAGGATTACCAGAACAGCCTGCAGGATGCCCTACAGCAGCTCAGCATTCCTCCAGAGCAGGGAATTAGGCTCAGCCTAGCTTCTGCCTGGACAGCCTAGGTCAAAAAAAAAGTCATGCCCTAGAAATCATGGTTTAAAGTCATGCCCTAGAAATCCTGTTTTGGTAAGCTTTGCCTCCCTGCTGAGCCCCAGTGTCTCACCTACTCTGCCTTCAACATCTGAATCAGCAACCTTTTTTCCTCTGCTGCTTTCTAGTTATTCTGCCATATTTACGTAATCCCTCTAAAATTAAACATGCACTATTTATTTTCTGCAGTACCTACAGCATTACTTAGGAGTTATTATGCAGCAAAGGAAAAAGAAATGTCTAAGATAACCTATGTAGAAATCTTGGATATTGCTTTCTATTTGTTCATTCTCACTAGGAACTAACTAAAAATAAAACTGCAGTGGAGCTGCAATGAAGCAAATTTAAAATGCTCAACGCAAGAGTAAATTTAGGTAATGCACTGCCATCAAGTATTTTTTTGGGGTTTGTGTTTTTAAGTTTAAAACAACTTCAAGCATGGTTTAACAATACAGTATTTCCAAAATAACAATATGAGATAAAGTCTAACTGAAATGTGTTAGGAATAAACACTGAGTTTTTATTTAATTACTCAGCATAACAGCCTCACACACAAATGCCTGCAGGTGCTCCCTACCAGCACCAGTCCATAGCCCCAAGTACTGAGGTATCAAAACACATTCAGACTTAGTTCTTTCCTCAGTTTGGACTCCATTTCCTGGTTCCAGATGTCTACTCTCTTTTTCCAAGGCATGTGTCCCCCAACATGTCATCAGCCTCAATGAGCTGGAAACCCCTTTCCTCACATGAGCATCCACATTTCTCTGCAGGACAAATTCTGAAATTTTCTTCTGCTTAATGCGCTGCTTTTGTCAATATTCCTTTTCTGTGTCTATTGACTGGCAGTTGGCTTTGTTCCCTTTACAGTCAGGAATCAGAGTTTTGAGATACAGCCTAATTTATTAGGATTCCTGTGGATGGATTTGCAGAAAACGTGTGGACTTGTAGTTATTCAGCTGTATTGGAGTGGCCCCAACCTGTTCATGATTCAACCACTCTTCCACAAGTAGAAGTAGGATTTTAATGAATGGAAAGCAAGAAAAGACCATGTCTCTTCTCTTTAAAAGTACTCAGAATGCACAGGCATTAAAATAACTATATAACACAACAATTTCTAGCAGAAATAGTTCTCTTTTGAAAGTAGCAGGTGAATACCTGAGAGCAAGCAAATTGGGTTCTCAAAATTGCTAAATAATTGCATCCCCTCCCAATAAGTGTTCCATCACCAACTTTTACACATCTTACAGCCCTCACCCAGTTACACTAAAACATAGACACACATCACTGCAACGAGACAAAACCCAGCATGGGCTGGGCACAATTACAGGGCGTTTCCTGAGAGCACAGTTCACCTCAGGATAAAGTGTCCAACCCAGCCTCCTTCGTGCTTGTGAGCCTTTTGAGACAGCCAAGGGAAAGTTTCATCTCAGAAGAGCAGAGACTCTGCAGTCTTAATAAAAGGTGACACAGAGATAATCACATACTGCAGGTATCCCTCAGTGATTTGGTGCAGTATCACAGCAAGGACCCCCAGTCCATCCCAGCAATATTTTTAGAATTTTGTACTCTCAGACAGGTCACAAATACCTGAAGAATTTTTCAGATCAGTGGAAAAGGCTAGGCTTGTTCTCAGCAGCTTTTCCTACCCTGCCACAGCACTCTGTCTATGTTTCTTATCCTTGGGGTGTTGAGCAGTAACAGAGTCATTGAGACACCCTTCAGCTCAGCAGATAAAAGAAGCTTTCTACCTGACTTCAGTGATTATTACCTTGCCTTCCAAAGAGCACATGTCATCTGCATTCCCCAAGGAACTGAGAATGTACGAGGTACCTAATCCACATTTGCAGATAGAGGTGTTGCAAATACCTTTCACTCAGTGCAAAAATTCAGCCAATGTCACAGCTAATTTAACACACAGCACTGTAACTGCTGAGGAACAGTTCTCCAGACCTGCCTCTTCCACGGCTAGGAGCACTCCAAATAAATGGGGGCCCTGCTCCTGGCAGAGCTGGAACAGGAGTCAAGGATCAATAAACCTCAGTCAGGGATTTCATGGTGGATAATGGGCATAGAAGAGCTCAGCTTTGACTGATAAGATCTTGCTACAAAGCCATACAGCAGAAAAAACCGTGAGATATTCTAGTTAGAGTAGAAGAGAGAAATTTCTTTGTGGAACCTTGTGAAGTGTGGTCATGAACAAAGCATATCAGCTTGACCATGCTGCTAGAATCTGCATCCGTAAGAAAATAATCAAGATTTTACTTCGAAATCACTGCTTTGAAGCAAATATGGTAAAAAGTTCCACTTTTGAGTGAGAAACAAGTGAATGAGAAGTAAAATATTTGTGTTGAAAGCTTTGGGTAAAATATTGCAACAGAACTAAAAATATTTGCATTTTAGATTGTAAATACCCTGATTCTGGGGACGAAAAGAGAGAGAAATTAATTTTCAAAGAAAACCACAACTGATGACTGAAATCTCCATTGCAAAGAATAATAAAACTTCAAAATGCACTCGACCACAAGTGCCCAGCCATGCTTATTTCTATTTGTCATATATAGTCTGGATTTCACTGGGGTTCTCAAGTTTCTGCCAAAGTTTATACAAAACCTGAACCTCAAATGTAATGAAAGAAAGCTGAAAGAAGAGATCTGGCAACTACCTTTCAGGTTTTATTCAAGTAGGGCTTTCATTATGGAGGAAAGTGGACCTGGACATCTGTCAGCACTTTAATATAGTGTCTTCAAGTGTGACCACGTTGTTTAACTCCTTCAAATCAAATTGAAATGTTTATTTTCTAATATCACTCAAAAGATTTAAACAGAATTCTTTTTTTTTTTTTTTTTTTTTTTTTCTGGACATAGATATCAAGGAACAGATTAATCAGAAACAATATCTAATCCAAAACAATATAAGACCAATTCCCTCTCGAAATTTTGGCTTCTTCTAAACAGAGAAATTGAGATCTTACTTTAACAGCTCTTTCCTTAAATGCCTTTCTCCCTTCTATCCCTGTAGGCCTTTCCCAGGTCCAACTATTTATAAATTTGCCCTTTTTAAGCACTTTGAAATTAGCCTCTTGCAATGTTTGGAACCAATGCAGTGGGACATTTCTGCTTGAGCTGGAACCATTGGCTCAATGTTGCAAAGGCTGATGTGCCTTGCACAAGACAAGCTCCTAAATAATAGAGAAGCCCAAAGACTCTATGGATGTTAGGAGAAAGCCTTCTAAAGCCTTCACTTACTGAATGCAGAGGAAACGTGTGCATGGAAGACTGGCAGGGGAGAAAATAGAGCCTGTACCCACCACTATTCTTTTTCCCATACTCAAACACAAAAATTTACCAGGAAACCAAGCAAGTATAACTGAATTTCACTAAATTTGTTGCTTAGAAAAGAGCTGGGGTGAGCAGCAGAACTTTTCCTCTTGTAGACATTTCATACCATTGGTGGCACCTTAAGCTACCTCACCAGTACCTGCTTTTGGTGTCTTGCCTGAAACTTGAGTGGTTCCCCAATGCATCCCATCTGGGCTCTTCTCCTGAATTACTTATCTTCCTGAGGACATTTCCATGCACCTTTGGTGTCCTCTAAAGTATCCTATTCTTCAGCTCTCCTGATGGCTTCATGGCTGGCACACCTTCAGTCCTGGGTGTGCTCTTCCTGTTGAATTGGTCAGCTGTCCTGTGTCTGAGGAAAGCTGGACCTCGATTATTTAATTTGTAATTGTTTCTTTTCTATAAAGTTATTACCCTACTCTTCTCTGATCTATTCTCCTTCAGGGCGAAGAAGAAAATTTGAAGGTCAACCCCCAGTGAAATTAATTTTCAACATCCATGGCACTTCTATAATTGATTGCAGCTTTAATGAGAGCTCTTTTGCCAGTGAATGGGTTAGGAGATCCTCAGGTTTCCTGTTAATTTATTTTATTAACAGGACCAGGCAAATGAGGAATGGAGTCCTTTTAACTCATCTAATAATGCCCAGGACATTAAAATTGGTTTCTTTATCCCCCCTAGCACTTGCTCCCATACATAGGTTTTGGATAAGCCATCCTTGCAAGCCTGGATAACAGTGAACATCCCTGAGTGATGCAATCATCCCCCCTCTCTGCTGCTGCTGGAAAAATGGCCTTGATGGGCATGGCCCATTCCACAGTCTGGATGCAGAAGGAACAGCAGTGCCATGAAGCACCTCCTTTGCTTCACAGGACTGGGCTGCTTCACACCCCATAGGTGTCCATGTCCCCTCACCTTTCCTCCCACCACACCAGGCTGTGATAATGCAAGATGTGGGGAAGGGCCTATCAGCCCTGGCAGGCTCAAATGGCACTGTTCCCATGGTTATTTGTCACCACAGCTTTTTCTATGAAATTTGTTGTGTTTTCTCTGATTGACACCTCAGGGGGACACTCCTGCCAGTAATGCTCCCTCCAACATTCAATTATCCAAGTCAGTTACACAAAGCCTCACCTGCACTTTCTTTGTGAAGCAAACCTCATGCTGGATTCAATCAACAAAGAAATCCTCAGCTGTGATTCAGCTAAGATTCAGCACATTATTATGAGCCAATAAGCAAAGTTGGAGGTGCATTCACAACAATTGCATTGTTGCTGTCATCAGGCTCTGAACTAGGCTTCAGGTGAGACAAACTTTTCATGGTGCTCAAAACAACTAGACCCACTGTTTATTTCGTCATCCTGTACTAAGTTTCCTGAACTATCAGCATTTTGCCCATTAGGAATGCTGCAGTACAGGCAACCAGTGCATGAAGATCTTGTTCAGCTGTTGAAGAACCAGCCTAGGACATGGGTGATTTCAGAGGAGTCAGTCAGGAGTGTGGTACTTTGTATTTAATGGGAAGATGCCACAGCCCTAAGGGTTTCCTCATCCCAAACTCCAGAAAATAATGACTAGTCACATCCTCCAACTAGAGCACATCAACACAGGGCAGCTGCTGCCTCGAAGAAGAACAGGAGAGAACACTGGCAGAGAACCTACAGCTGATTCCTCTCAAAGATGAAACCAGAGCAATTGAGTACAGACTTTCCTTTTCATGCTGTCATTTCTAGCCATGGCCATGTTTCCTGTCACAAGGTTCACCTTGAGCAGATTGCATTTGTACCCTGCTGAGGTCAGGGCTCCCCCAGAGCAACACAGGCTGACCTCCAAGGGCCATGCTGGGGGATATGCAAAGTTGTGTGACTGATGACATTTCAGGACATTTTATTGTCTGAAGAGCCTTGTTTGGTGCATGTGCTTCAAATATACAACATATAAACAGTTGTTTGTACCTGACTCTTGTCTTCTGTAGTAGCTTTGTTCATTAGTTAACTCTACAGACTGACACTGAGTAGTTTTTACAACAGTAGCATCAGGGAAGAAAGTCAGCCCTAGAGCCAATAACACAATGGAAAATTCAAAATATTTATTCCAAGCAAAAAGAAGATTACTGCCCAGCCTGGGAATAAAACCCCTGAAGCTCCTGCCCTCTAATGGATGTTATGCATCTGTATATGGCTTATTGGAAATACTTAATAAATTATTATAGAATGTCATGTTACTCTCAGATGTATGCATGTCATTATTCTTCATTCAGTCTGACAAAGAGCTTTAGTTTCCACTGCACAAAGTCTATAAATATAAGAGCTGTTATAATCAGAAAAAGACACTATTTTCTACATTCTTGCTTCTTTACAGAAAAAAAGTAGTTCTGGTGTCCAACACTACCCCCAGCCTGATCTACACTGTAACTATCAAACCTGCAAACTGACAGTGGCACTACATTGCACTGCTCAGTGCTTTCTTTTTAATGTACCAATGTGTCACACTTGAAAGATTTTTTTGAGCAGTTCAAGAGAGTACTTTTAATGGAGATGTTAATCACAGGCAGCATTTTACACTGATTGATGAAATAGCAAGACAATTTTGTGTTCTTCACTTAACTATCTGAACGTCTCCAAAAGCAATTCTTGCATCATGAAACACACTTGGAATCACTACCTTATCTGTACAAATCACCAGGAAAAATGTTACTGCATTCCCTATCTGTGGAAGAAAAAAAACAGACTCAAGTGTTCTCTCTGCTCTAAATAATGAAGTGGAACCAGCAGAATTGAGAGACTGGCAGGGCAGATGTTTCTTAGCACTGTTAGTGCAGCCAATAGGCTGCAGATTTCCCAGCTATGATGGTCCTTCAGCTGCTTTCAGCAGCTTCACACTCACATTCCATTAAAGGGGGACAGTTAATTCTGTGAACTGTGCTGCTCTGAACATCACGAAAAACATAAAACCAACAGAAACACAACCAGCTTCTCTCTTCTGGAGCCTTTCCCTTCATGAATATAACAACTTTTACCAGTGACAGAAATTCTGCAATGAATAATGGCAGATTCTTGCTCTGCTGAAATCTCCTGCAAAACTACGCAGCAAAGCCAAAGCTGATGTTAGTCACATCTTTACAGGAATCACTAGAGCTGAACAGGAGTATAAAACAAGGTGGAATTTGATTAGATGCAAACACATTTTCTTTTTACACAGACAAATCCTGCTTAAATTTTTATCAGCACAACCCAGCAAATGTAACCACTCTGATGGCACACACCAGAGTGAGATTTATTCAGAAAGCTGCCCATAACTGAACTGGCTTGTCACGAGAGGCACAAACTCTACGTAGTCAAGACCTACAGTGTGTGTAACATTACACCCCTATTTGTTTTCTGAGCAGAGACATATTCTCCATGGGATAATCCAGTCCTGCAATTTAATTCTCTCAAAAACATATGCAAGGCACATTTAGGAGGATTTCAGCTCCCTGTGCAATAATAAGGATTGTATCCCTTTTTCAACCAGAGTATAGCATGCACACACGCTAATAAAATTTTACCATTAAATTACTTGCACCACATCTAATGACTCCATCTAAAAAGCCATTCCTAGAGGCTCCAAAAAAATCTCTGTAGTACTCACAGGCCAGGCAGCACCCCAGATGAAGGATTATTCTGCTGCAGCAGTGTTAGAGCTGTTGACTACTTTGCACCATGCTCTCCTGGGATGAATCCTATCTAGGAAAAGCAAGCCTTATCACCAATCCAGTTGGCTTGACTTCATTACTTGGAAAAACAGGTTCTCTGAAGTCCTTATCTGTGCAGACTGTTCAGAGCAAAGAGCCATTCACTTCTTGCAACATAGCTGGATATGTCTGTTTAGAAGTATAAACCAACTTCAGACACCCAGTAAGAGTTGTAGGAGGACCCAGAGTCTCTCAGAGTTTGCTGGAGTGACAGCAGAGTTCCCTCTCCCCCAGTGGCTGGCTGCTCTGCCTCTACTGCCGATGAAACAGTGGAGAGAACTAGAGCAGATCCCAGCTGCAGACTCCTTAGAACAGCCAAGAACACTACAACTTATTTTAAACTGAAGAACTCCTCTAACCCTTTTATCTCAGTAACACAAAGAGCCAAAGATACTTATTTTAAGAATTGTCTTCTAAAGCAGGAGACTTCTAATTGTCTTCTAAATAAAAAGGGATAAGAACAAAGAAGCCATCATACTATGGTGTCTAAACACTGAATTCCTAGATTGTATCCTAGATTGTATAACCCTGGTAGAGCTACATATACATTGTGTTTACCAAATCAACATGGTGTGATTTAAAGTAGCCATAACAATTTCACTGCCATTTATCATCCCAAAGGCAGAGTGGTAAATAGAACTGCTGCAACAGCAAATGTGGGGCAGTAAGAAGCTTAGCTTGGTTGGAAAGAATGATTTTTTTTTTGCTCTAGCTGAAGAGCTTGGGAAATTTGGGGTATTTGCCTTGAAGAACAATTCTTTATCAATCTAAAACCAATGGTAGAAAGGTAGAGGGGACAAGATGTAGGGGACAGTCACAACGAGTTTCACTTCTCTCACAGCTTGTTCAGGGCTGTTTCAGGCAGCAAGGAGACAACCAGACTGAGTGTCTGGAATGATTTTGCCTTTAAATCCCCCAGACTCTCTTCCCCAGCAGGTCTAGGTGAATAGAAAAGCAGTAGCATTTAGAGTCAGGGTTATGCATTTCACAAGATGCTTCTATGAAACTTTAGTTGCTGTCTTGTGGAGAGAGGACACAGGACCCTGGCAAGAGACTGACACACAGAGGCACCTCCTCACAACATCTGCCCTCTGTTAGTCTTTCAGCCAATGTAATCATGACCCCCAGTGCAAGCCTCAGGAGGAAAGCCATAAACCAGAGGGTGAATAACTGGCAGCATTTCACAGTCAAGGTCACACCTAAAAAATGCCCACAAAAAATAAAAGTGGTAACAAAAAACAACGTTTGGGTCAATGTGCCCTTGTTGCAAATAATCTGTGCTCCATTGTGTCCTGTAATAGTGTTTGGATTCCTGGACATGACTACAGCCAGAAACAGCCATGAACCGTCCTCCCTGCAGTCATGACTTATCTCCTGATGTTCCAGAGATATCGGGTAGAACCAAAGACGGGAAAATGGAATTAATACCAAAATCCACCCCCTAGGATCATTTGTTTTTCCACAAGTACGTTAAGAACATGAAATAGGAAACTCTTCAACAAAATTAATCTTTGTCCTTCTATGCCGAGTGCAAAAAAACCACAAAATGAGTTTCGCTGAAACAAGAGATCCTGTCACTCGTCCATAACTTCATCTGATTTAAACTATAAGCATAAAAGCAGCATGGCTGTTTGGTTCCAGGAATCATGTTTCAGCCTTCATGTTTTCTTCTGTGGACTAACATACCTTCTTACCTCTCGAGAAGTAAATATACCATTAGTGTGATGTTGGGAAATGCATTTAGAAAATAATTCTCAGAAGGTCTCAGTAATGATACAGGAGCTGAAATGTCAACAGTTTACAACAGCTCAGAAAATAATCTTTGGCATTTGGTCAGTAGAAACCACAACAGAGAAATAGCACTGGAGAAGCATCGTTAATTAGTAAAAATAACAGAGTCCAAGATCGATAAAGACTGACTACTCCTCTAAGGGAAACAGTTGAAGATAACCAACTTCCAGGCAAAAAAAGCATCCACTGTAACTGAAAGAGAACTGACAACTCCCTGCTTTACTCAATCACTGCTCCTTTTCACTGAGGCATCGCCTTGACAGAAGGCACTCATTTCTGGCTAGTTCATGAATGAACTAACTCGTTATCAGCAATTTTACAACTTCCTGTGCTTACAAACTGTCTCAAAAAAAAAAAGAATTCCTGTGCCTGTTCTCCCTCCTCAAAACTGCCACCTGGGCTTAGCCAGGACAAGGAATGCTGATGCTGGCAGCTTCATTTGGAAGAGAAACAGCCCAGGTGGCAGTAGGGGTGAGAAGAACAGCAGAGGTGAGAACAGACCCCAGGCCAAGAAGGGGGAAGAAGGACCCTTCCCACCTCCTGAGTCCATCGTCAGCAGAGCCAGAGGGGCTCTGATGGTGGTTGAGTCCCACAGCAACCAAAGGCTTGGGCCTCTTAGAATTTCTAACATTGAAAAGACCCTTAAAATCAGCAAGTCCAACCATCAAACACAAGTCCTATTTCAACACAAGTAGGGAATTAGTCAATAGTGAGTCTCCATTTTTCTCAGTTTAAGCAATCATTATTACCTGGGAGCCACTACATTAACTGTGTGTAAACCAAAACATCCAAGGAGAACCTCAGCCTGGTTTTGGAAGCAGGGCATGGGGACAGGAAACAACAGGAGATGGACATTGCTTAGTGCTGAAGCAAATCTCTTGGCGTGACTTGATCTGCACTGCCCAGGCTTTACTATAAGCAGCAGAAACATTCAGTGCCCTCTGAATATTACCAGGGGAAAAGCCTTAAACACTAAACACCTGCTTGGCTGGAGCTGCAATAGGCTTCCCACCCAAGACAGATATATCACCCTTGAAAGCTGTGAACCCACCTCACCCAGATCCTAAAACAGTTCTGTCTTTTTCTTGGTAGGTCTCCCTTGAAGTTCACACAAGGAAGATTCCCTGAGCTGGAATCAATGAGAATATACAGCTAATAAACTGCTTTTTACAGTCCTCACTATTGGTTAAGTTACCTTTGTAAGATGTCCATCCTAATACCAGGAGGAGAGAGTTCTCCAAGGGTATGGTGCTGCAGGAGCCCTGCATTAAAGTGCACTATCTAAAATAATTTCTGGCTGGTAGAAAATAACCTATCTCACATGGCTCACAGCTCACTGATTTCACCAAGACACTCTCACAGCCAGAGGGCCTGAGGAACAGATGGCTCAAGTGCAATGCTGCAGACCTGTGGCTGAGCAACACACAGTAGCTTTCAGTCCTGGTGTGATCCCTGCACATGGAAAAAATCACCCCTTGTTCCAGCCTGTTTGTCTCAGCTCACTGTCACAGTGAGATGAAGCTGATCTCAAAGCAAATCAGCCATTTTTGTCTAAAGACAGAAATTCCTTAAAAAACCCAATCCATGTTTTCTTCATAAAACTGATCTCCCTCAGATTCAGCAACAGCACATACAAAGAACTCACAGAAGTCAGCCCAAAAACAGAGGGAAGGGAGCAGAAATTACATTTACAAAGCAGGAAGCAGACGTTTCTGCAATGGTTCTGCTGCCACTGGAGTGCCTCAGGGAGGATTACACAAGAAATAAACTCTCTGCTCAAAGAATGTAAACTGATAAAACAGCTTTGCTTTGATGCTTGCTCTGCAAGAAGCATTTCAGCTGAATCAGTAACACTGCTTGTTCTTCACTGCAGTGACACTGCAGCAACTGCAGAAACATATTCACATTTTAACTGTGGTGTTTATTCCAGGAAGTGCAAAGTTTGTGGTGCTTGATCTCTGAGGGAACATTGCTGCAACCACTCAGGCTTTGTCATGGGACTGATGATAAAGGATTCAGCCTGCTCTAAAAAATGGTACACTGGATTTATGTGCATATTGCATTTCTCCTGTAAGAATGCCTGACTTTTTATGGAAACCACAGAGAGATCCAGGTGGAGAAGTATTCAGGATATGACAACCACCTCTTTCAGATTAGACCAGAAAAGGAAGCGGCAGCTGAGGTTAAAATATGGAGAAAGAGTCAAGTTTAGTTTATGGTCTTTTCAGAGCAGCCGAAAAATAGCAATTCATTTTAGAGTCCTAGTGCACACTGGTAGTTTTGCAATGCCAAAGCTTTTAAATTTGGCAAAATGAAACCAGTAGGGAATATAGAGCTGTGGATGAATAACAAAACAGGGAGGATAGGCAAGGAGAGGACATGCTGCATTTTTGAGTGCTCTGGGTTTTGAGCAAATCTGGGTTCTGTTATGTTAATCTCCCATCTAGCACTTTTTAAATGAAATGCAAGTCCTTTGCTGTGTCCCAGGTTTAGTATATCAGCAGTTATCCCAGAGGCAGGGCAAGCAAAATCTGTTTTTATAATAGAAGGTTTCATTAAAAAAAAAAATGAACAGTTTTATTTTAAAACAAGAGAAATCTCAAAACCTCTAACACACTCAGTATTTGGATTTATTCAATCTCAAAAGGGTTGTTGCCAATTACCACAGTGTATATGTATATCCAGACAGAAAAATACCTCACTTGCTTTTCCTGTGGGCCTTCTGTGTTTTCCCTTTTCTGGCTCACTACTCCATCATTCTCCTGTCCTCACACTCCTTTTGCTGGAGGCTGCAAGACCCCTTTTGTCATTTGGCACTTCCACACTGAGGTGGCAGCACCCTATCATGAACCAGCCCCTGCAGCTTCATTGGGGCAGCCAGCAGATCCCACTGCCACACCCTCAGTGATCCCAGTCCCAAGGACTCCTCCTTACCCTCTGAAATGCTGTCACAGTCTCCATGGCACCATAGAAAAGATATTTATTTTTTAAACCCCCAAGAGGTGCAAATAATGGGTGGCTCCTAAAACTAAGCCAGCCTCCTCAGGTGCTCTGAGCCTACCATATTATCAATTTCCCTCTCCACATCTGAAATACTTTTGGCAAAAATTTCTCTGCCAATGGACCTGATGTGATTCATCAAGCAGCAGCAAGAGATGCCAGCTGAAGGGAAACTAGCAAAACTCTCAGTGTAAGCTCCTATTTCCTTATTTGTAAACAGAACTATGACAGGGTGCACAGCATTCACACTTTGACTTTTGTAGACGTGTTTCCCACTACATATCCTTATAAGGTCATTAGAAAGAAGATACAAGTGTGGCCCTGTGACATTGTGCAAGGCTCTATTTGGGGAGCACCACATGAAAGAAGTTTTAGTTACACCATATTTCAGTTGTTTTCATTTAAAGTCCTCCATACCTTTCATCTGGGAAAAAATATGAAGAATTTTTTTCTGATTGCTGTGCTAATATGCAGAGTCAAATTTCAGATTTTCTTTTTTCCATCTCCTTATTCCATTATCATCAGGGATCCCAACAGATTGAGATAGCAACAACAATCTCCCACTCTCTCTCCCCATAGTTTTGACCTTTACATTTTGTGAGGCAGCAGCTATAAACCCCACTTTCACCAACCAGTCCCTTACTAATAATGACACAGGCTTCAAGAGATGTGTTCTCTTCCTTCCTGCTGGTAGGAAAGAACTGCTGTCAGTGATGACTCCACTGACTCCACAGTGTGGCCTTTCTAATCCCAGACAAATTATTTAGGATGGCTATTTCGTGGCAAGAGCAAGCAGCTTCTCCCTGTTCCATTTGTGCCTCTCTGCCTTAGATCTCTCTTTGCTCCAGCATATGGAAATAAGCCACAGCATCGTGTGAGCTGTCAAAAGCAGAGGCACTGCTCAGCAGTCTGATGCTGCTCAGTAAGTGCAGAGTCATGGGCTCTCCACAAAGAAGTTTGCCAATTTTTATTACGCAGGAATCGGGTAAGTCAATGTGAAAGACCTCAGCGAGTCATTCGAAAGTACATGGTCAGACTGGAACTGTGCTGTAGGATCTGGGAAGAATGGCTTTTTTCCCCTCTCAGGGAAGCAAGGGTTGCCTCCCTTGGGATAGGATGTAACAAGTACTGCCAAGATATGCATGGGAATTGCATCAGTTGGATGGGAGTACAGCCCAGGGAACAGACTCTGAACATCAGCTCTGCATTTCTCCTTTGTGTTTAAGTAATATGGTTACTGCTTACGTTTTAGGGGTTTTTTTTTTCCCCAAATGTTAGTGCATTTGTCACTGCTGGTAAGTAATGTTATTTGAAGGTCAGTTAGATAACACATTTTCTGATGTCACTTGTATCCAATTTGTCTCACTAATTCAAGAAGGGACAAGGGTTGACTCCACTGGCCACTGCATTCAAACCAGCCAAAAGCCCACCCCAGCTCTAAAGGGTTTGAAGATTGCACAGAGGTAATGGAGTGGTTATATCCCATTCACACGCAAAATATCTTCCCTCTTTTTGTGCCCAGTGGGACACACCAGCTCCTCTCTGCCAAGTATCCACAACAGTTAGAATCCCAAAAAGCAAATCACTATAGTACATTTACAGGGTGCCACATCAGCTGCACTTATTCCTTACATCTCATTTTTGTATTGCACTGCAGGTCAGTTCCTGAACTCACATTTAAGATAAAAAATAGGGAACCTAAACCACCACCACACTTCCCAAATACCCACACCCCCTTCAACACCAGGAAACCAACAGGGAGCTGCTGACAATGAAGTGTTTCCAAGGAAATGGGTCCTGAGCTGCACTGCTCTTACACAAGTGGTGCAGCTACTTAAAAAGCAGGGTTACATACACTAGAACATCCTGCACATTAAAATCACTCCCTCTACAACTCTTACAAGATTTTCATGCCATCATTCCTGTATGCACAATTCAAATGCAGCAGCCTTGCAGGAGAGAGGAAGTTCTTGCACCTGGAAGTTCCACTCATCTCCACACAGGCAGCTTGGGAGGGAGGAGGAAGTGGCATCCTGCCTTGTACAGCTGCCTCCTGATATTCACAGGAGTTTCCTCTGCTATTAGTATGTTCATGCAAGGAGCAGAAGAAATACATGACCCTTGGCTGAAAGGGTTCTCCAGAAAACTGCTGCTAGTTTGAATGACACAGGCCTCAGAAGGATTCTGGGAATATGGAAGCTCAAGAGAATTTGCTTTCTACACATTGCTGGCACAGCCAGTGGAGCCCTCCAAGTCCCATAACAACCCGTTCTCCCCAGATAATTTGTTTTCCCAAACATTTAGCCATCTCAAGGCTTTGCTTGGATCTCTGTGAGTGTTTATAACACTGCTATGTCACTCCTGCGTGATGCTGCCCGAGTGCTTGCCTAATATCTGACTCCTGAAAAAACATGGCTGTTTATAAAAGCTTTTAGTGTTGCACATAGTGACGGGACACAGCAGATCCAGCACACTATGTCCAAAGCTCTGCTCTTAAAAATAGCCTGGACTGCATAACTGCATTTGTTCTAATCTAGAGAATTCATGTCCTTTCTCTAGTGCCACTAGTAAATAATTAACTGTTTAATATAATGAGTGCCAGAATAATTTAATGTTTAATCTGTCTAGAGTTTTTGGTTGTAGTTTTTAACTCTTTGCTGCCTCATACCAGCCACTTCTTTATAACAAACTAGTAATAGAAGAGTTAAAGGAAAATATTGACTTCTAGTTACCTTTCTGGGTCTCTACATGTTTAGCAGTGTCTTCTTCTCACTACCATTTAGAGCCATGTAACAGCTTCAGTGAACCTTCAGACCAGCATATCCACATCTTCTCTGACCCCAAGGATCTTTAGGGAGCCCCAGCTGGGATAATCCACCAATTCTTGCTTTTCTCACCAGGCACTGCTCTGTCTTTATACTGCAAGAAAAAAAAGCAAATACACTCTTTCTGCTTCTTCAGAAACACCATGTGGCAACTTTGTTTTCCTGGACCATATGTAATGCCTTTCCTTATTTGTATTTCAGAATGACATCTTAGCTGTTCAATGTTTACATTCCTAAGACAGCAGCCACATAATTTCCATTCTTAGGTTTGTAGGAAACCAGCAATGAAAAAGTTCAGTATTTATGAAGTGCTGCCTTTCCATGAAGGGTGAGAACATTGTAACTGTTCATCAAATCCAAAACACAGCTACAGGTGAACAATAATTAATCCAGAACAGTATGGTATCTAAAAACTGACATCTGTGGGGCCAGACCTATGTCCTGGCACACCAATCTTAAGCACACAAGAGTCACTGGAAATGCTGGAGGATTCAAGAGATTTTGGATCACAGCTGAACAGTGCAAGGCCTAGGGAGCTGCTGGAAATTAAAAAGGTCATTAATAACATGCAGTGCATTAGCACAATGAACCATCAATCTGCAAATTGCCACAGCATGTGTCACAAGAAAACTTATTCCTGTATCCCTCAAAGAGGTTCAGAAAACTGGAGCAAAGCAGAGTGGTCACACCTCCTTTGTTATTTAGCCCTAATAATCCTTCAGGGAGAAGAGAACATTTATCCCCTTGGTAGTTCTGTGTGAAAATATACATTTAAACCAAATTGCAACAAGGTTCAATTCATTATCAATATTTTGGACAGATGGGTGAACGATTTTTGTTGTGGACCAGCTACTGGCAAACACACATCATGGTTTGTTTATTTCCTAACTTTCTGAGGCATCTTCCACCTTTTTCTGATACCTTCATCTTTACCTCTGGTATTGATATCCCACATTCAAATGAGCTGGATCTTGGACTGACCTGGTAGAGCCACTGCTTATCCTTATTGTCCTTATTTCCTTTCTAAACCTAGCAGCTCTCCTACAACCTTTCCACAAAAAAGTCTTTAAAACAGGCAAACTGAAATTTTTTTGACCTTCAGCTCCTGCCAGGGCTGCCTGTGGTGCAGGAGGTGGGGTGACCTGTGAGAAATACCCTTAAAAATAACATTAGGCTCCCTGGGACTGGCAGAATTACTCTGATAATGCTCAAACCTACAACAGCAGGAGATGCCTGCAAAGCATCAGTCCCTCCTTCTGGCTCAGGAACCTGAGGCTGGGGAGATGAAGAGTTTAGTGAAATGCTGTCATTTAGAGGAATATTACCCTTGAGTTCTACACATCAAATCATAACCAGCAATAAGTGTTACAGATTGTAAAGTATTCCTTACGTCTCCTGGCAAGGAAAGAAAACTCACAGGGAATGAGACAGGTCTACCAGTCAAGGACAGCAGCCAGATATCCTGCTCCTAATCTAATCTTTAGAGTCTCTCTTATGATTTGGGACTCCTTGAACTGTTTTGTGATGCACTATCCCATCCCCCCCATCCCATATACTTTGTTTCTTCACAGAACAAGGACCACCAGTGCAAACAAAACACCAATATTTGCACCTTCTGTTCCTTCACCCACTTCCTCTACAGATTTGCCAGAAGGATCAGTTTTATGTGTCCTCCAGAAAGCCCCATAAACCTGCCCTGCCCAAATGGCCAAAGAGCACTCACACACCTTTGTGCACTCTGGTAGGGGTGTAGGAGGGAAAAGGGATGTAGATGAGTTCCTTAGCAGAGCTGCAAGGCTACACCCAGCACTCTCAGACAGGACTTATTGCCCAGGATTTGCTGATATTTTTGGGAATGTGACCCACCTTCACAAGACAAAAGGAACATAAAGTCTTAAAGCAGCCTCTCTCAGAGGAAAGAAGGAAGGTGTGGAAGCAGCACAGCACCAGAGATGCTCTGGGCTGAGCCCAGTCCCTGACGTGAGACACGTACTCTAGGCCAGTTGATGGACTCTGCAGTTTGTGTCTAAATGTGTGCAGACACAGAGGCAAAAGCCATATTTACAGACATTTTAATTTTCTTAAAAGGCTGCTTTGCAGCCAGTTGCTTCGGTAAAGTAATTAACTGGAGATTTTCAGAAAAGGCCAGCTCCCATGAGTGTTTATCTGGTGGCTACCTCATATCTCTCCTCAGTGTCTGCAAAACTCAATTTTGTATTAGAGTCCTAAACAGGAGCAATTACCCTTGCTTTGGCAGTAATACAGCTCTTACAGAAAGCTTTGTCTCCTCACTCCAGTTTCCTCCCATGCAGCTATTTAATACAAATCTCTGCACTATTCTTCCAGAACTTGTGCTGCTATAAAAACCTTACTTCAAACCAGCTGACTCTTACTTTCCTCTCCTTTAAAAAATTACTTTCTGATATCTGGGGCTTATAATAGATGGGATATGTGCCAGGCTGAACAATAGGAGGAAATGAAAGATGAAATTATTAGCCAGGAGTTAAACAGGAGATGAAATAACTCTGAAGTGTTTTGGATAGAAGAGAACCTTTATTTTTTAAAAAAGGCAGGATTCTGATTCTGGGTGGAGAAGACTCTCTCAGATAAAAAGACAATTGCTATCCTCTTCCCATCTTCGTTTCACCTCAACTTATTTTAAGGATCATTTCTATTCTTGCACGCCCACTACATTGTTGCTATATTTCCTATGATCCAGCAGGGCCTACTATAACAATGCTAGGTAGCAGGATAGATAAACCATATTGGTAAGGGAAGAGCTGGTTTTGGAACACAGCCCAAAGCTGACAGCCACAAACTTCTGTGATTTATCCCAGACCAAGCTCCACACAGCTCAAGCTGATCAGGTGCTGGGGTACAAAGGAAGGGCTGCACAAGCAGAGCCTTCACTCACCACCCTGCTGAAGATGATGATGATGCTGGCAGTGCCACACATCTCCTCACCTCGTGCCCAGCTACCTCAGAGTGAGGGAATTACATCCACCTCCTTTCTTTCTTGTTCTGTTTAACACCTGTGGATCAGGTGGTCATTGGGCACTCAGGAGAATCTCCTATGGCCTCTAATCAGCACCTAAAGGCTTGGGGAGAGGAATTAACTCAAGCATCTTGTCTTCAGCTGAGGAGCCAGGTTGACTCAGGCTGAAAAACCACACATTTTCAGAACAAACTAAGACAAAAAACCACAGTAGTCTGCCCATAAGGTTGCATGCCCAGGGAGGTGATGGCATCACCATGTCTGGAGGGATTTAAAAGATATGTAGCTGTGGCACCTGGGGTTTAATGTGGCACATGGTTTAATGGTGGCTTGGCAGTGCTGGGTTAATGGTTGGACTTGATGATCTTTGGGGTCTTTTCCTACTTAAATGATTTTATTCACAGGGGAAGGAAAACTACGCCAAAATCTTTTACAGGTGTTCAGTGTGAGCAGCTGCCCCAAAATGAGGTCTAGAAATGGGCCCTCTTTGGTCAGGTTGGAGTTCATTTAAAATATGAACACGAGTTCAGGTGCAAAACACGTAATTTTTTCAGCTGAAACTTCAGGTTGGAATGAAGCATTTCTCAAACAGCCAGCAGATCATCTATTTTACTTCCTATGCTCTTTTTCATACTGTGCTATTTATTTTGTTTGGGCACTGCAGATTTCTTTTGTGCACTGAATTTTTAGGGCTTTTTTTTTTTTTTTTCCCTTCTTCAGTAATGATGTTTTCTAAACTTGGACTACAGAACAAGTTGCACAGAAGTTGCCCTAGAACAAGTGGAGGTTAGAGTGACCTTTACTTGACACAGAAACCAAAGAGTATTTCCTCTACAACCTACTATAAAAAAAAATATGACTGTTACTATTAATCTTCTTGGCATGATTTCTAAATGATGAAGGCTACTAAAAAATTTGAAGTTATTGTTCTTTTGCTGAAAGGTGGAGTTCCAAGAAAATGTATATTATTCAATATTTAAAAGTTAAAAATCATCCCCAACAGAAACTTTTCTCTATGCTGAGAGATGAGAATTGTGGATAACAAGGCATTACTGAGCAGTAGGTGTACAGCCACTACATTAAAAGTGACTCAGCCATGTTGGGGCATTTAGCAGCAGCCCTGTCCTTTCTATGAGCTTATAAATCATAATCACTTTTCAGTAACCACCTTATCATTCTTCCGGGGAGATTTTATGTTGCCCTAGCACTGTCTGCTTTATGTACCATAGTGATGGGTCTATTAACTATTCAATGCCTTCACATTTCCTGCCAGGTACTGTTGGTATCAAGCAGAACCTCTGGGTATTGTATGGCTTTTGGTGCTTTTGTAAAGCTGCTCTGAGCCTGCTTCCCCTTCACAGGCAGGGGATGAGTGTCTTTTACAAAATTTACCTTGTAGTGTATCCTCAATTGGCTTTTGACCTAATGTTATGCAAATCTTTGCTCCCCTGGAGAAGAGTTGGAGAAATAAGAAAGAAAATATTCCAGACAGGAATGTTGTGTGTTAAAAATATATTAGACTGGTTTAAGAGAAGCTATTAAGGATGAATTTGAAATAGAGCATTATTTTGCATTAGGTACTTAGCCCATCTCTGATGCCTGTTTGATTTTCCTGTTGATATTCTTGTATTTCTGAGTATTACTCCTGGTTTTATCAGAGATGCAGCTTTAGCTCAGTCTCTCTGAGGAATAAGTCCTGATTCATTAATGGTGGATAAGTAAAAAAAAAAGACTGGATAGGGCCTGAATGATTGGGCACTGTAGCTATCAGAACACTGTCACTTCCAATCTGCTTGAGAATATACACAACATGAAGCTCAGACACCACAAGTGAGAGCATCAGATAATGATGTAAAATTATCCCAGCAAGGCTCATTTTTCTAGATTTTGCATGTCCTTCATCTACTCAGTAAAACCATCAGTAGTGTCTAATCTCACCAGGTTTCTTTCTGATGTTTGTAGCCCTCCTATATTTCTGGTGCTGTCAGTCAGACACTGCTGCAGGCCAGGAGCTGGACTTGAGGATCCTGATGGGTCCCTTCCAGCTCAGCACAATCTGTGTTTCTATGATTGTCTGATTGTAGGTGGGGTATGAGAGTGGTTCTTCAGCCCACCGTGGTCACCCATTTCACTTGGTAAAGGTACAAGGTACACATGCACTGAAATCTGATGCTGTTGCAGCAGCAGAAAAGTTTAATCAAATGCAATATCTATGCAGCATAAAACTTGAAAATCCATCCCAGTCACATTTTCTCACATTCAGCTCAGGCATGCTGCAGATTTATAGGCCATTTCTGAGTGATTTTATTCCTAGGAATGCATCCTGGCTAAGACTGCCTTTGCATGCATCATGCTGCTTTTGATTTAATCTTGATTAATTATTTTTGTCCAGCCATTCTGAGCCCACTCATCGGGGGCACTGATTTATGATGCAAGGCATGAAATAGCCAGATTCTATTAGAAAGATTTGCAGTTACAAGACTGAAGCATTATTTATTGGGTTTTCACTGGTAATTGGTAATTTTTCCACCAGCACCTGTGAGTGGGCAAGAGGATTCTGTTAGGCATTTTCTGGGATGATTGCTTGTTTTATTTACTTGTCTGTTTTCAACAGCCACGTGAGAATAACAATTGTTATGGGGATTGAACTACATACATTTAAATAAGACCCAAACACTCCCAGCAGTAAGTGGAGGGGAGGTAAGACAGGTGTTTCCAGCACTGAGCACATCTAATACCTGTCTCTCTAGGCAAAAAGACACAGGCCTTATTGACTTTTAATGTAATCAGTTAAATGTCCAGAAATAGAAATGTTGAATACTGACTTTTGTACCTCACAAATCAGCTGAAAGCTTTCCAGATACACTCTAGCTTTCAGGCTAATATAAAAAAATGCTGCTCCTGGAGTTTCACAACTGGAATTTTTGTGGGAGTTAAAAATACATATATACATATTTGAACAAATATTTCCTCTCCTCCTCCCATGCAGACTTGATGCTGCCTGTTTGCCCTTGCTGAGAGGGGAGGCAGGGACAGCCCTGGGACTCTGTGGAGCAGCCACATCTCTGCCCCTCAACCCCTGCTGGGCCAGGCTTTACAGATCTCCTCCTCCCTGCTCCTCTATTCTTTATAAACCAGCTTGCGGCAGCTGATTTTATTCTGGGGTGTAAATGCTCCAAGAGAAAGGTGTCTGGTTATTTTTGGAGGGATTGTGTGTTTACAATGGAGAGGTGGCGGAAGGGTGCTGGGTTCAGTAGGTCAGGCAACTCTCCAAAACCAAAACAGTTCAGGAAAGCTCCTAACAGGCACCACATAGATGAGGTCTGAGTCTTTCTTCTGTGCTGTGGTGCTGCTCCATGCTGCTCACCAGGATGTTAGAGATACACTGCCCTTGTTTTATTGCCCCCATGGAAATAAGAGATTTCCAATTCCAACTAAGAAGTACTTAGATATTTAAATGAATTCAGCCTAACTTACGTAAACTTGGTCAGGAAATGGTCCATTTTTGTTTTAAGGTACTGATGACCCAATTTAGGCTGCAAAGCCACCCTGCTCTGTCAGCAACCCATGGCTCACACTGGAGACCAATGGCTGCCCTGGTTAGGTGGCTCTGGACAGTGTCACACACCCAAAAGCTCTTCATTTCTCTCTCCAGTAAAAAGCCCTTTGCATTATGTGCAAAGAGAAAGCTCTGATCAGTAAGAAATAGTAGTTTTTCCTCTGCACCTTGCCCTGAGGTCCCATCATTTTTCACAATCCAAACAGGACTGGCCTCTCTCAGTGTGTACTTAGAAGCCCAGTGAGTAACTCATAGGAAATGAGGGGAAGGATGCTGGAAGTTCCATGGCATCTTTTGTAATAGATAGGGTCTTAACCCCAGTGTCCTGGATAAACTCCAGTTCTGGTAATTGCATTCTGCATAGTTAAAATCCCCCTGCAGTTTCAAATTATTATTGCTCACTTCCTTCCCCAAATTGCTGTGCAGCTCTGCTTTGTGCTGCTGAAGAGTTGCTTTGTTTCACCTGAGGGATGATGGCATTTCATGACTGTATGAAATGGGCCTGAGTGCACAGTTTGTACAACTCTCAGTGAAACACTTTGGGATTATTCATAATTAAATATCTGCTCCCCGCAAATGAATGGGTTTCTAATGTTGGGTGAAATAGGGCAGCACAAAGCATGACTTCTCTCTGTACTTGAAAGTTGGTAATATAAAACTTAAAAGAGCAGTAAAAGACAGAAGTTTTCTAAAATTCCCCTTATGCAGCTAAGCATGCAAGCTCTAAGTGACTGTCTCAGTCTTTACTTTCCCATATTTTTATTGATTAATTGCTCTACTTCAATTTCCTTGTCCTAAGTGGAAACATTACAATCGTAACTTCAATCTCTGGCCACGATACAAACTGATCCTAAATCTTTAAATTGTGTCAGTGGGAGGAGGTGACGGGGGGTGGAAGGAAAGCTTTTTATTTTTATTACTAATTTTCATGTGTTCCAGGACTTACTAATTTCACGCAGATGTAAAGAAACCACAAGGTATTTCTGCTGCAGTCAAACCCAGGAGATGCCTGAGCATCATAAACTTGCTCTCGCATGATCTTGTCCCAACAGTGTGTCCTGGTAAGGAACTTGAGGATATCCCACAAACATCAAAACACACAAGTCTTTCTAGAGCTGAGCCAGTGACCATTTTCAGCTCCAGCTTGGTTGAGTTATAACTTTGTTCCCATTTGGAGATTCAGGCTTGTCCTTTTTGCGCTCATTGCTTGTGGTCTTGCAAGAATGTCACAAGCATTTTTGTGAATTTCCAGCCTGTCCTGGAAGGAAATGGTACCACCTAGAAGCTCTGTGTCCCATAGGTGAGATACATTCTCTAGGAGCTTTAGCAGGGGAGAAAATAGCCAGGACTCCCACCCTTAGGAGCACCATTCTTCAGTAATACCATTCCTCTGACCCAGGTCTATTACTCACAAAGCAGAAGGTCAATATAATGGTGTAAGTAGATTCCTCATGCCCTTTTCTTCTCTGCAAGGTAGGTTGCAATCTGCTCCTCGATTGCTCCAGCGCTGTTTTGATGAAGGCTAAAAATGAAATCAATAGAAAAGATTATAGAAAATTATGTATGATGTGGCATTCTTGAGAGGAAAAAAAATATGCTTAATTTGAAACAGAAAAATGCTGTCTTGGGAGCCACATGTGTATCTCATTTGGAAAAAAATCTGTACTGTTATTAAAGTAGCCACAATGAGAGTATTAGCTACAAATTAGGTATGTGTACTGGGAAGGCAGCTTTGTGTGGATGGGAGAGGGGCAGCAGAGTGTCTTACATTGAGACACATCAAATGAGAAGCTGAAGCATCTGTGGGCTGGGCAGAGGTCAGCTCAGGTCCCAACCAAGCCCCAGTGCTATTTTATACATAAATAATATTTTGAACATAAACCACAATATCTTAAGAACAATCCTCTGGCAAATAAATTGTCAGAGAGCAAATACCAAGTCTTTCCTTGAAGATTTGGAGGGGCAGGGAGCCCAGCATGAGTAACAAACCACAGCCAGCAGTGCCACGCTCCAAATGCCAAGGAGCACGTTCATGGCACTGCTCCCCCGGGGACTTTGGCCTCTCCTCATGGCAGCCTTGTGCCATCAGAGACAGCCCCAAAGCCCAGCCATGGCTTTCTCCCCTCCCAAACCACTGATTCTTCTGCAGCATCTGGGGCAAGTATCCCTTCTCCTCCCTCAATTTGATGCCTTAAGTTTGAGCTTTCATATTTTCCAGATTCTGTGCTGCCCACAGGGGCAGTTCTGAGCCTCACATTCAGTGTCACTCAGCTCTGCACAGAGCAGGGAGACTTTTCCTGCTGAAGACCAAGGACAACTCTCAGGCCCAAAAGCACAAACAAGGGTGCACTGAAGGGAGGAACAAGAAGGATGAGACCTCACAACCTGAAGCTGTAATTGGACAATTAAACCCCAATATGCAAATGAACCAAAACTTTAAAAAATGTAAGACCTTGTGACTGGTCTGCCATTTTTGTGACCATTTTTAGTCCACTTGGGTGTAGCCCTGGTCAGGCTCTTGTCCTGCCCAAGGATCCTAAAGGTCTTTCAATAAATCCCTACTTTATTCTCTGGCTCTGTCCAGTCTCTGTTCCAGGTCAGCCTTCCCAAGGCATCACATTCCCAAACCCACATTGCAGGGTGGCTCCTCTGGAAGAGAAAATAAGCAGAGATTTGCTTCCCTCATGGTCCTTTGCCATGTCACCCAAGCTTGTCATCCTCCATCTTTCAGGAAGAACATGCTATTCCACCCTCAGCTTGAGTAATAATAGTCCTTTAAAATTATATGAGAACTAGCTGGATTGGGCTGGAGGGCTTCTCTCCCAGCCCCCAATAATGCCCTGATTTTGAAATAGGAAATTTTCAAAAGCAGTGCCTCAGAGATTTTGAAACTTTCAGAAAACAAAACTGGAAAATGAGTACTGACTGCTGCTTTTTTATTTATTTTTTTTTTCTTTCAGTGAGGAAAGTTAAAAAAAATATAAAAGAAAGAGAAAGAGAGAGAAAGAAACAGGAAGCATAGATGAGACACTATTCTGAAATGGATTATTTTGATTACAAGTCCTGTTGGAGCTTTGATAAAAGAAGGTCTTTTTCCCAACATTGTGGTGGGGAAAGGACCGTGGCAGACAAATTAGAGGAGCGTTGCTTGTGCCTCCCAGCCGAGTTAATTCTGCTAGAGTATCGTGAGAGCGCTATTAACATAACCACCCTCGGTGGGAACCGCACACACGGCGCTGCTGCAGTTCCCAGCCAAGAGAGCGGCCAGCGGCAGCTCCCGGGGCCCCGCACTCGCGCACTGATGGAATTCCCAGCCGGAGGAATTCCGCAGCTGCCCACGGAGGGCTGAGCCCGCCAGCGCGCTCCGAGCGGGAGCACAGCACCCTCTGCCGTGGTCTGTACGGACAGCCGGACACCCGCACGGACAGCTGGACATGGGCACCTGGACATGGGCACAGACATGGCAAAGACACCTGGACATGGGCAGGGACACCTGGACATGGGCAAGGACATGGCAAAGACACCTGGACATGGGCACGGACACCTGGACATGGGCATGGACATTTGGACATGGGCATGGACACATGGACATGGGCACCTGGACATGGTAAAGACACTTGACATGGACATGGACAGCTGGACACAGGCAGAGACATAGGCACAGACACCTGGACATGGGCACGGACAGCTCGACATGAGCATCTGGGCACAGGCACAGGGACAGGCACAGACACCTGGGAATAGACATGAGCACAGACACCTGGAGATCGGCAAAACCACCTGGACGTGGGCAAAGGCACAGGGACATGGGCATGGATATGGGCACAGACACCTGGACACAGACACCTGGACACAGACACAGACACCTGGATATGGGCACAGACACCTGGACACAGACACCTGGACACAGACACAGACACCTGGATATGGGCACGGACACCTGGACACAGACACCTGGACACAGACACAGACACCTGGATATGGGCACGGACACCTGGACACAGACACCTGGACACGGACACAGACAGCTGGATATGGGCACGGACACCTGGGCACAGACACCCGGACATGGACACACACTGCTCAGCTGAGTGCTCAGAGCTGCGTGGTGCAGGGAGACCCATGTCTGGCTGCTCCACTGGCGACAAAAAATCCCTTTTAATACTCTCTAGACATACATGGTTTTTGGCATCAAAACTAACTACTGCTACCTCTGTTGACTTTTCTCCTCTTTTCCTAGTGGCTAACCATGCAGTCAGTGAAACTGTGCGTGCTATTTGAAACATAAATAGTTCTTAATTTAACTCTCAGACACTGGACCTTGCTACGCCTATAGGCATAGATGGAATACTACTTTTAGAATATTTATTCTACTTTTAAGAACATTAATTCCTCATGAACTTATGTAATCAAATGAAGGCCACAATCTTTCTGATTAGCCAGAAAGAGATTGAGCTCTACAGATTGAGCTCTGTAAATCTCACACCGTAAGACGCACTTTCCTGCCCTTAGATCTTTACTATGGCTCTTTGCAATGTCCTTTCCAAGTTTTGCAACCTCCTTTCTGAGACGTGAGAGGCAGAATTGCATTTGCTATTCCAGTCTCACCATAACAACAGAGGAGGAGAAGGTTAAACTATTCATTCCCTGTTCTCCCATGTCCCTGGTCTCAGCAGATGTACAGGTCAGCAGCACTTGTGATGCTTTATTTCATTTGATTTCCTCCAAGAAGAGAATACAATTTCCATTCAGAATACCAGGAAAAAAAAATAAAATCATCTTTTGCTTTCAAGACCTGAACATTTTATTTTGCGTCCATTAAATAGTAATCTCTGATCCAGTAAGTGAAGTTGTTTTGAACCCAGAAGAATTAACATGACCTTGGTTAGCAAGTACGTTTAAGAAGGCATCTGGCACATGTTGTTCACCCTCTTTTTTATTTTTTAGAGAAAATCCTATGTAGGCATTTGCCTCAGGAGAGACTGAAGTAGTATTTCGTACTACATGAGACACTTCTCGTGCATTCAAAATTTTCCCTGGTGACAAGTATGAATTCTTCCCCCTTAGATAAGGAAACTTACCTTGCAGTCACAGCAGCTAAAAAGAGGTCACCTTTGCCTTCAAAAAGAGGCACTTCAGGAATCTGTGTTCTGCCATCATCTCATTCTTGGAAAAAAAATGAAGACATAGCCATGTAAAGAGATGTATTTATAACCACCATTGGTTTAATTTCAAACTGTTAGTTCCTCAACACCCTAGCCATAAAATAGCTGTAAAAACAACTGCTTGCAAGAAGCTCTTTCTCTGTCCCATGAGCACTCACAGCCACTTATTTATGATGGAGATCATGGAAGAAGAGCAGAGAAAATTGCACTTGGATTCCTTGAAGCAATTTTTTTACTCTGTAAGAGCGGAGTATGAATTTATTGTGTAAATACAATTTAGGGTCACTCTTTAAAGCAGAGGTGATTACTCAAGGATGGAAATACAAGCTGTTATATGCATTGACAAAATGATGTGTTCACAGAACCAGGTACAATCCATGCTTTAACACCCAAGTCAGGCACAGGGATCTCAGCAAGCACAATTTAAAAGGTAATTGAAATATCAATATATATCTTCACATTATTTTACTTGCAGCCAGACCATTATTGTAGTACATGTCAACTGAGCTGGCCAAGAGATCTTACAAAAGTGCATTGAACAATCCCTGTTGGAGAACAGGCTCAGACTGCACAAGCACAGCTCACACCATTCCAGGATGGCTCTCAAGGGATGCCCCCAGTAGTGCCTGGAATTACTACAGAAGATGCATCCCCCAAACCCATACAAGGAACCTTAAGTGGAGTTGCAGAAATACCATAAGGCTAAAACCAGAGGGTGCATTATTTAGGATGGTTCCAGTTTCCCAAATTCTCCCCCAAACCATAATGTTTGCACACTGTGGGCAGCAGGCTGGGGAGATGGTGCCTGGAGCCCAGAGCCCTCCATGGTCTTCTGGGCACCACTGCAGTACAAATATTAAAACAGTAGCAAATAAGCAGCATTTCTAATGTGAACATCTTTTATTTATTTATTTTAATGGAGTTTGTTGATGAAAACTCCATGACAGGAGAAAGATAAGAGTCACTTATAAATATTTATAATAATTTATTCCTTCTATTCTCAAGAAAGAGGATATTCTCTTTACTGAGAAAACAGAGTCTCATTAGGCTCTGCAGAAACCGATTATATGATGCTCATCATCTTTCAACTTTCACGGGTTCTTAATTGCTGTGGGAGAAACAGTTGTTGTTAAATAGCTATTTTTATATGATCCAGATATTATGACAGTTGAACCAGTAAAGTGCACAGTATATTTATGCCATTGCTCTTAAACTTTTTATCTTCCTGGGTTATTGAGGTGGTCCTTGCAAACTGTCCATTTAGCAAGATAGATACAATTAAAGTAAAATGGAAGGGATAATAAGTTTATATGCACTGTACAAAGCCCCACAGGCATACACAGGTCCCTTGTGCATCCTCATCCCTCTCAGCTAAACCAGGGAAGATTCCAAAGGTGTGCTGCAGCTTTAAAACATAATTCCTCCCAGCTGAATTGCTCCAGGCTCTAAAAATTCAGGCGTTCATTAAAAACATCATGACATCTAAAAATAATTAAATGAGAGTTTTGAAGGTGGCAGACTCTTAAATTGCCTTCTAAATTTTGGCCCTTCAGCTTTGCATGTTCAGCTTTCTTTTTGGAGTCTGTTAGTGCACTAAATATTTACTCCTTTCCTGTCTGTTAATGAAAGCTGAGATTCTATGGAACATCACAACTAAATAACCTCATATCACCTCACCAAGAGCAAAAAGTCCTTTAAATCTTAAGTTAGTGACCAACAAACGTGGAAGAGACATTGGCAACTTTTGAATAGGACACACCAAAAGGGAGGTTACTCATCCAAACCCTTTGAGATGACTGTTACTGTTTCTTAAGAAAGAGCTGAGGAAGTCAGGCTGTTCTGGGCTACAGATTCCCTTGGAATGTCTTGCTGATGGCTGGTTCTCCAACCCCACTGGAACAACACACAGCTTTCTTCCTAAAGAGTTAAAGGTCAAAGAGGATCTTGAGCTTCCCCAAACAGATCCACAATTGATTCAAGTGGGCTAATCAGAGAAACTGAATTTATGGAATGGACATGCAAAAATGGGAGGATAAGAAGCATAAGGAGGCCAGAAAGAGCCAAAGGCTTCACCCAGCTGAGAGCATTCTCCAGGTCCCTAAGGAAAAACCACTGCTCCCAGTGGGCAAACTTCACCTTGTCCTACCTGAACAAGTGACATTCACCATCATGGTATATTAGAGAGGATGAGCTGGGAGGGAGTGTGATAAATTGCTGTAATTAAAGAAAGAAAAAGGCACCAAATTAGCTGTCAAAGAGGACTGCAAAAGTGTACCTGGGATGAGATGACACACAGGGTTAGACAGAGCTTGGGATACTCCAGGCAGTAAAAGCACGGGAGATCCCCAAACACCCTTTAGGTGCTTCTGTCACACCTGGAGTATTAATCAAGCCTGCAGCACTCTCCATCCTCCTTTCACAGCCTCTGCAGGGCAGAACTTTCCTTTGCTTTTCAGACTGTTGTATAACCCTGTGTGTAAATGATGCTTACAGCAAGGGGAGCGAGTTGACACTACTGAGGGTTTTGTAAGGCTCTGCAGGGTGCCCTGGGATGCCAGTTGTGGCACTCAGCTGAGAGCTTAATATTGCTGTACCTCTTCCTGCAAATGGTGGTTGCTAGGAGGCAAATATCATATTGAGAAACCTGAAAGGAAGTAACAATTTCAGGTCCAGTTTGGGGCTCATTGAAATCTTTCTGTTGATTTTAAATAGGATGTGATGCAGCCTTTAGCAAAGATAGTGGGATTTTTTTTGAAGAAGAAGAACCGAAAATGGATGTCATCCAAATGACTCCAGGTAATAAGGATGGACAACAACGGGCCATTGGAAAGGAAGAATTACTGGGGAAAATGAAAGGCAGCATCGAAGAGCTTCAGGGAACAAAACTCCACCAGATAAAGAATCTTTCTGGGAAAAGCTAACAGTGGAAACTCGTATAAAACATGTATTATTCCTTGGCCACTCTCATGCCAGGGTTGAATTTGGCAGAGCCACTGGGGGTTTTCCACATGGCCATTCTCACCTAATGAATTCTCTCTACCTGTAAAGATGTACCAAACTGTTTTTCCACTTTGTCCTTCCTGCTGTCCTACTGTGGAATCTTGCAGTGATTTTAGGTGTTGATCTGGGCTATAGGAAGTTTAAACTTCACTGGATGGGGCCAGGGGAAGTTTTCTGGCATGTGGTGTGAACCCATTGCAGAACTGGTCTGGACCCCTCTCCACTGTGTGCACAAAAACACCTCAGGAGCCCTGAAATGCTGCAGCAAACACAAAAAAGAATAAAGGAATTTTCAAAGTGGAAAAAACCCCATCAGACCTGGATGAAACATAGTCAAATAAACAAAAGCTCTCCCTGCCTACTGTACTGTTGCAGGACAAGTTCTTTTGTTCAGCAGGCCCTAACAGCTCCCTATTAGCAGAGCCCCACGAGGGCTCCCTCTCCTCATCCCAGCTGAGCTTTGGCAGGTTTTCAGGTTTTCAGCTCCTCTCTGGCAACTGCTCATGCTATGGAATTCCTGGGAGCTGGGAGCCTTGCCCAGTAGGGCAACTCTCTTATTTTGGGGAAGGACAGAGCTCTGTCTCTCTGCTGGGGTGTCCCTGGACAAGAGTCGGTGGCCAGGACACTGCAGCCACACAAACCTCTGCAGCCAAACACCTGTAATTAGTGGAACAATGTCCCCCAGGTCTCCTGCCATCTCAACTAACCCAGATCTCAGCTGGGGGTGACCTAGCAGCCATATCCACATGGACATCCCCATTCCTCTTTGCTTTACCTGACCTGTCTTGCTGTGAGTGCTCAGGGCTGGGGACAGTGTGACACATACCTGGCACGATGTGAAACACACTCTGACCACCCCAAGCAGTGCAGGGTTTAAGAATCTCCACTGGCATCATAAGCTGGGGTGTTTTTTCGCGGTTTTTTTTTTTTTTTTTTTTTTTTTTTTTTTTTTTTTTTTTTTTTTTTTTTTGTTTTTGGTTTTGTTTTCTTTTTTGTGTTATTATTTTGTTTATCTATTCTCACTAAGGAGACAACACAGAGAAATAAGATCAGTCTGCAGTAACACGTGGGGGGTTTGTGTGATTGCTTTCACAGGAGCTGAATGGGGATAAAAGCATACTGCAAAACAGTGGAAAACAGTATTTTCATCACCTTCAGGAGCTCCCTGGTGGAGTGTAAGAGTCTGCTCACTGCTCAGATATTCACACCTACTCTGGTCCTCTAGGGACGGATAATTTCCTCAGGCTTTGACTGTGCTCAATAAAAAAAAGAAGACCCCCTCTTTTTTTGCCAGTGAAAGAAAACAACTCCCTAGAAGAAAAAAAAAAATGCACCTCTGTGGTCCTCACTCTCTGAGTGCTAATGTGGCTTAGGCAAAGACAGGGAGTGTCCACCAGGTGGGGAATGGTCCTGTCATCTCAAAACCAATACAGTCTTAAATACCCTCACCAATGAGCAAGAAACTATTAATGTTGACTGTCCAAAAAAGCAAAAAAATGCAATTCTATCTCCCAAAATCTGATAAGTCATTTTTAGCAGGCATGATATGTAGTTCCTTGCTCAGCCACATTAAAATATTTGCATCAAACAGGTAAATTAGATGATCTGGGGTCCAGAAAATGAAAACTTTCTCATCATGGGTGGAAGATTGAATCACCAAACTAACCTCTCTGGGACTGGCAGGATTCAAACTTTGCAGTGCAAACTCAGCTTGAAGTTCCCAGCTGCATGCTATCATCTCACCTGCACGTCATTGGTGACTGCTGTGGCCCCCCTGCCTATTACCTGGAACTTGCTCAGGTGTGACAATAACCCATGAGAGTCTTTACCTTATCAAATCTATAAAGTGACCAACAAACTTGAATCAAGCTGTTTTAAATAAACATTTAAAAAAAAAATTAAAAAAAATGTTCTGGATGGAAAAAATGGAAGTTTATTTTTAATGATCCCAGATCCAAGGAAACCTACTGCTTGTTCTGGTTTCAGGTGGGGTAGAGTTAATTTTCTTCACAGTGGCTGGTGCAGGGCTCTGTTTTGATCAACACAGGGTTGATCATACAGAGATATTTTTGTTGCTGCTGAACAGGACTTACACAGAGCCAAGGCCTTTTCTGTTTTTCTAGTGCCACACTGGTGAGGAAGCTGGAGGTGCTTGGGAGGAGACACAGCCAGGACAGGTGACCCAAACTGACCAAAGGGATATTCCTTGCCATATGACATCATGCTCATATATAAAGCTGGGGGAAGAAGGAGGAAAGTAGGGAACATCTTTAGAGTTATGGCATTTATCTTCCCAAGCCACAGTTACATGTGATAGGGCCCTGCTCTCCTGGAGATGGTGGAACACCTTGCCCAGGGGGAGCAGTGAATGAATTATTTGTTTTACTTTGCCTGTGTGCTTGGGTTTTGTGCTCCCTATTAAACTGTCTTTATTTCAAGCCACAAGTTTCCTGGCTTTTAGACTTCCAATTCTCTCCCTTATCCTGCTGGTGGGGAGGTGAGTGAGCAGCTGCCTGGGGCTTGGCTGGGGTGAATCCAAGACACTGCTGGACACATCCAATAATTCCCAGAGGTGATGGAAGATCCAAACACCTGCCCCACCAGTGCTACTGTTCCATTATCATGATTTGAATTTGCCTGTACCTTATGGACTGGGAAGCTGCAACGGAGCAGACCATTCTCCAGCTCAGCCCTCCTGGAGCTCCAAATCCCACCAAACCCAGCTGCTGCTATCCTAAGAAAAAAATACAACTGGCAAAGCAGAGGCTCCTAAATAGGAATTATATTTAGATTGATTAAGATAGCTATTGTGTGTCAATTTATTTAAATATAAATGGATTATTTGGAATGTGTTCACTGAAGACTAACTGCTCCTGAATGCAATACAGATACACAGCTAATTATAAAGTCAAGCAGCCATTATTAATGTTTCTAATGATCAATTTGTATTCCAACAACACACAATCATCAACTTTAAAGCTCCAATAGTCGCAGTAATTGGGAGAAGAGACTGCTCTATGCAGAAGGCAATCAACTGACTAGTGCCTGCCTGGAATAAGGTCAAAGCTGCATTTTCAGGGGCCTGCACTAAGGCCTGAGAGCTGATAGCTGGATGGAGGCTGGAGGGTTTTTTTCTTGGTAGGCACAGCCTGGAGGGGGTTGGCTGAAAATGTTGCTGGAAAGACAGAAATGTTGCTGGAAGGAGGATACACACAAAGGTCTACAGACTCTGAGCACCATGAGAGACCTTAATGCAATTCCAGAGTGATAGAGAGGCAATAGGACAAGCAGTCCCTGCATACGAATGAAATTTACTCAATTAGATACACTTAAATGCAATAAATTTTTCATGGAAAACCAGATCAGTTGTAACTTCCATTCTGCATGTCAGTCGAAGGAGCAGCAATAATTTAATACCCTGCATTTGCAATTCTGTGCAACCTGAGCATCACGTGGCTGGGTCCCTGCCAGGAGGGAAGTAAACACACTTTTCTGAAGAGACCAACTCTGGAAGTAAAATTGTGCCAAATTAGATTTAACAAGCACTGGTACACTTGGAGGCTTGTAGAGAGAACAGCTTCTCCCACCAGGCCAAGGAGCTTGTCCCAAAGGCATCTTGCTGAGGTCTCAGGGCCAAGGCTCACCTGTGGGTGTTGGGACTTTGGTGGAAATCAAGCACCTGAGCCCCTCCATGCACAGGGAGCCTCATCAGGGCCCTAGACCTGACTTCTCACTGGAACCCTTTGAAGTGTGGTGCTGGGGAGAGCAGGAGGCAGGAGCTGGTGGGTGGGCTCAGCCTCTGTCCATCCCATTGCCAAAGAACCCACATAGACCATTCACAGAAACCCCTCTGCACAGCCTTGGAGGGAGCTGCTCCTGAGTGCTCAGGGCAGGGCTGGAAGTGGGACTGGGGCACCACTACTGACTTCCATTTGCCATCCCTCTCTTGCAGAAGGATGCAAAGCTTTCCCTGCACCAAGGAGGGGATGATGGGATTCTTTGCAGCAGCTTTCTGGTGCAGGCTGGGAAAGTAATGGAAAATCTGGAAATGCAGATGCACAATTTGGATTTAGGCTTAGAGCTAGCTGCAAGTGTTATTCTCCCCTTGAGGTATAAAACAATCTTCTTCCCCCAGATTCTATAATTCACTGCAAAAGCAAAGATAAGATGCAGTGCAGGATGGTGCCAGGCAATCAGTGGAAGGAAAGGGAACATGGAAAGGAGGTTCCCTGTTCCTCCTGGCTCATTCTTCCCACTGCTCCAAAGGTCCTGGTCTCACGAGTGAGGCCACCACAGGGAGATCAGCCCTGAAGGGCATCTCAGCAGAGAAACTCCTGGCCAGGAAAGACCTTGGAGTGAAGTTTTGGGCTGTCTCTCCCAGTTATACCCAACAGCATTGCAAAAGGAAAGAGACCAATGGTTTTTTTTTTTCCTGGCAGAAACAGCTTCTACCACTTCCTGATGGGCACTCACCATTCTCAACATCACAGGAAAAAAAAATCACACCAGGGTTAATATATTTTTTCCATCAAGACAAATGTTGTATTTAATCACCTTCTTATCACTCACTAAACATTGGCAAATAAATTCAGACCAGGTTTCAAGTACACCAGAAGTCTCTCACCAGAAAACACTGATGAGATACGACGTGTTCCATGGAAGCATATTGATTCTGTCTGGTCTTTGGGCATAAACACTGTCTGGCTTTTTACATGTCCCTCTTCCCTACTTTTCTGGCTTCTCCACTGCCTACCTTCTGAAGTGCATGAGCATGTGGCTCCTGGGATACACCCACAGCTCCCAAAGTCCACAGCATCCCCCTCCCTGGGGTGCCTTTCCCTGGGACAGAGGAGCTCAGAGCAAAAGCTCAGTAAAGCAGTTCTGCCACTGGGAGATGAAAATGTGGAAGGTGTTGAGCCTGGTAACACCTCTGCAAAATAGAATTTGAGGCCCTGAAGAACACAGCTTCTTTGAACCAGTCGCAAAGAAAGAGGAAGGAGATCATGAGGCAAGAAAGTCTGGGAAGGAACTTCAGCTGAGCACTTTTGGACTGTAGCAGCCCCTTGTCCCAGGAATCAGCTCCACCTCAACTCTTTCCATGCATGTTAGTCCAACACATCCTAAAAGCTTTCCAAAGGCTGCATGGTCTTTCCCAGGAAATTCTCAGGACACTTTGCAGGCCTTTCCACCAGGATCCCTGTGGCACCCAGTGTGACACAGCTCAGTTCCCACTGTGCTCTCCTTCCCCGTGCTCTGTGGCCATGGAGGATGAGCCCAACATCCCCCCAACATCCCTCCTGCCTCCAGCCCCCAAACCACCCCCAGACCCAGCACACAGGGCAGGGATGTCACGTTTGCCTTTGCTTTGTTTTGCCAGAGGGTGGAAGGAAACTGCAGCCAGACTCACAGTCTCCCTCTACCCTTTGATCTTCAGCCAACACAGAGTGTGTCAGATTGTCACCCAAATCTAGAAGGACAAGAGTATTACTCAGAGAAAAGCTTTATGGCAATTGCTTGATGCTTCACCAATTCAGCAACTGAATCTGAACAAAATATAATATCTGCCTTCTATTTTGAGACAGCTGCCCATCCTTCGGCATCCTTTGCTGCAGTGACAGCACAGCACTCAAAGTGTATTTTAGCCTTTAAGGAAATACACTCAGCTCAGAATTACACTTCAAAGCTCCATGACTGGTTAAAACAGTGTTAATACCTGGCCAGTCAGTGTCTGATCTCTGCATCACGAAGAGGTGCAATTGCCATTGTCACCCCCTGCCTAAACCTCTCCTGCTTTGTTGTTTGGAATTGCAGGCAGTCCCAAGCAGCCCCTCCAACTGCCTGTGGACAGTCTAGCACTGCATGTGTTAGTAATGAGCTGCCATGGCCCATTCTCAGAATATGAGCTCACTGCAGAAAACGAATCTCCCTCACTTTTTATTCCTTGGCAAGGCAGGAGTCTGTTCATGCAGCTGTGCTGGAGCACCAGCCACTAGCTCTGGGGCTGGCTTCCAGCTCAGGGACCTTTGGACAGAGGTGGAAGGGCAGAAAATCTCAGGAACCAGTGCTGAGGAGCCACTGTAGTGATTCTCTCATTTAGGAAACATCAGAACAAATTGCCAAAACTGCAGCCCTGGCGGGGACAGCCTCACTATGCCTTGGACAGCAGGCACAGCATCCGACATCTGCAGCCTGTGACAGCTGCCCTGAGCCCCCTGCACAGCACAATCCCACATGCACAGCTCCTGGTGCAAGCAGAGTGTTTTGAAACAGATGTGTTATGAATTGATAAGGTGTCAAATAGTTCTGACGCTGTCTCTGGAGATAATATCAAGATTTACATTTACACTTCAACCCAATTTTGCAACTGCAAATCTCCAGCCAGCTGACACCCCATGCAGCAGCTGGGGGTCTGAGGAAGGTGCTGCACACCTTGTTCCACACACACCCAGCTTAGATTAGCCACAGCAAACACCAAAACCTCAGGATGGCTATGGTCATTTGCATTAAAGCATCTTCATCCTGCCATGGCCACCTCTCCAGTTTACAGGGCTTTGGTTGCATGAGAAATGTTGAAGCTGAGTTTTTGCTCTCCATATGATTGTTTCATCTGTGACTCCAGTTTACCTGCATCTGCACTAGGGCCAATATTTTCCAGACTCAGCAGTGAAATTGTGAAGCATAAATTCATGTCAGTTTCCTTTTTATTTAAATTTCTTCCAGCATTCCAAAGAAAAGAATGGATGGTTTTACTACCATATTTATTTAAAGAAAATTAATTAACCTCATGGCAGGACTGTGAATCTCAGATGAGCCAGGATCTCATTTAAATGATAGGCACAGTTTTTGTTACCTGGCTATCCAGCAGAGTGATGGCAGCCACTGCATGGCGACATTCATGCAGCGTGTGCTGAGGCTCTGGGGGAAGGCAGCAGTCACCTGGAGCTGCACCAGGGCTGGATTCTCACCACCAATGCCTTTCAGCACTGGTTATGAATGCTGACGATGACAGCAAAGTGGGAGCTGAGGCTCAGCTCTCATAATCATGCAGCTCAGAGCAGCTTGAATGCCTACAGAAAAAAAACCACACTTTACAAAATCAGACACATTCATACTGGTGTCACTTTGCAAAGGATAAGCAGATACAGAGCAGTTTTAGAGCAGAAGAACAGTGGCTCATTAGGTGTCAGAACAGCTTCCCAGTATCTGCCTGATTTGCACAAGCTCTGGAACAGCATTTCTTTGAATCCCTGTGTTAAACTGCACCAAATGCTGCTCTGCCTTTTTGGCAGCACCAAAAGCACACCAAGCTCCTGTGTCTGAGACAGGTTGAGCCTCAGCCAGAGCTCTTCATCCTTGGCTTCCCCCGAGGCTGCCCAGGCAGCCAGACCAGCACTTGCTGCCATTCAGGTGGTCAGGGAGCTGACCACCTTCCAGATCCAGAGCAGTTTGGGTTGGGAAGCACCACTGGAAGTCACTGACCAAATCCCTGCTCCAAGCAGGACTCACTTCAAAGGGGGATGGGTTGCTCAGGGCCTCCTGCTCAGTACCTGAATATCTCCAGTCTCTCCTCCTAGCATTTGTTCATATCCATTGTGAAAATGTTTTCCCATTTGTCTACTTGCAATTTCTTTTTCCTGCTATTCATGCCTATTGTCTTTCTGGATACACTCTTAACCTCCACAATATATTCTGCTATTGAAAGGTGAAATGGTCTACCAGGAAAGCTTTTTAAATGATAGTCACATTTTTCAAAAAGAGTGAAATGTAGAACAGTGACAGAGGACTTGTAGGATTTTTTTGTGCTTGTCCTGTCCTGCTATGTGTGGCAAAGCAGCTTCCAGCAAAGCATTCCATGCTGCAGCAAGCACAGGAGATTCACACACTCCACAGAGCACACAGAGAGCCAGCCCATGAGGCAAGCACTGATTCCTGCTGATGGGGAAACTCAGCATTACTTAACTATTTACCTGCTTCTACTAAGCGGCCACGTTGAGCCTTTGGAGAGTGCCACTAGAGAAGGAAAACAGTGGGATCTTTGTCCTCTTTAGTCACCTCACCTGTGGGCATCTCCCAAACTGCCAGGACTGCCATTTCTGTGGTAAAGCCTTGTCAGGGTTCAGCCAGGATTCATCTCACTCCAGACTCTGCCCCAACTATCTGATGATTCCACAGGAAGAGGAGTCACCCCTATGCAAAAATGCCTCCAAAATTTGAACAACTCCTAAAGAAAAGGAGGCTTTGGGGTACCATTCTGGAGAAATCTATCCACTCTCCTCACCCGTGGAATGCAGACTGCTTCCCTCAGAAGGCAGCCTGGGCAGACAGGACTCCTGGCAGCACACCTTACAGCTGCTTGTTCATTCAAGATACAAACTTCCTAGAAATAGGTTAATTACTTTTCTTTAATTACACATTCTCTTATTAAATGCCAATAATAAAAGGGAACGTCTGCCCTAGAGATAAGATTATGCCACCTTCATAATTTGGCTTTTCGGGACAGCAGATAAATGTCTCAGTCATTTTAAAATACAAATTTGTCATTCATGAGAGCAATAAATAATGCAAAGAGGATGTGTGGTTACACTGACATTATCACATCATCATTGCACCCTGGGCATGAATATGTGACACTATAACCTCAGGCTCTTTGATAAATTATTGCCCATCACCATCCTGTCTAACACAGGGGAACAGATGAGCATTGGAAGGAATTTATGGTTGCAGTTGCAGTACTTTGGGGCTGTAGTACAATTACTGGAGTTATTGCTGAAGCAGAGAGTGATGCAGGAAACGAAGGGAAATTCTGCATCCTCCTGGGAGGTAATGTGTAAAGAAACCTTAACGAGTATACCCTGTGGGGGATTTCCTACCCTGCAAGTACTTAAACTGCTAATTAATTCCTATTAAAACAAGGTCTTTTGTGTACATCAAAAAATGGTGCCTGAGGCTTTGAGCCTGCAGTGGGATCTCCCAGGACTTTGCACCAGCTGAGCTTGGCAGCCTTGGCTAAGAGGATGAAGCACTGAAGAATCCTTCAGTGGCCTTCATTTTGGGGTTGGAGCACTGTGCTCATGTCCATGGCTCAAGATCATTCCCAAGCATGTTACAACGACCAGAAAACCAGAGAGCACTAAAGCAACCAGCCTTCAGGCACAAATAAATTATGTATGACTATGCTCAACCCTTATTTTGCATGTGCAGCAATATATGTTTCGAGATGAGCCACCACAGATGCACATAAAACCTTTGCTTTTAACATCATGCTCTCTTGAAAACGGGGAAAAATTAGAGATAACCCACACTCCCAGATCATTCATGAAAAGCCAGAGGCTGACAAAGGAGTGTCAGAGGCCAGAGTGCTCTGGGTAAAACAGGACCATGCTGTGAAAGATCAGGTACCTGCAGGGGATGTGATACTTGTTTCGTGGAGAGGTTCCTCTTCCCATCCCTCCCCTCCCTGGGAGGACATCATTAGTTTCATACCCTCACAGCTGTTTCCGTGAATAATATTTCTTTTTTTCCCTCATCTCTTGCCCCATAAAAGGCACTGATTGACAATGAGCTTGTCTTTTACAGTCATGGGCAGGCCAGACCTTGAGTTGGACCAGTGGGTTTGTTCCTGCAAGTGCTGGGTGATGTTACATGGCACAAGGACTCCAGCAGCTCCATCAGACACATGGGAGCTGGGACATCACCCCAGCCATGCCAGGGAAGGGGTCTGGTGCAGGACTGGCATTCCTGCCCTGCTGAGCAGGGTAAGAGGCAGCAGCTCTGCTAAGCCCTGCAGCAAGTGCCATCCAAGGGACCCTGGGTGTATGCACCCCGCACCTCCAACAAGTGTTTCCATATTGGGAAAAGTTTAAGACTCACCCCTTGCATTTCTCATAAGGTAAAGGACCCAGAAATGTCTTTGCTGTCCTGACAGTAATTGGCTCAGTGCCAAGAGAGGAGCACCTGTTGGACCTTCTTTCTCACTGTTTGTCAAAGCCTGGACCTCTTTCCACTGGCAGTTTGCCAATAGAACCATCCCCAATCTTTAGGTAGATAAAGGAGAAAACAAAGGTGCTCTGTGCATTTTCGGGGTGTTGTAGCAAGTGTATGGCACCTGTCCCTATACTGTGCTTGGCTTTGCTCTCGTGTTTGAATTATTTTCTTTCCTTATTAAAACCTTTTTGATTTTTCAAGACATGTCTGATCATGCAGTCTCACTAATTGATTTAAGCCATTTCTCTGCAAGGGCTGGAACCTCAGAGGTATTGGGAAACCCCATACCTGTGGCCAAGGTAGGATGGAAAATCCCAGTGGGCAGAGACAGACACACAGATGCTGCAAGTCCCAGCAAAGCCCCACGGGGGTCAGGGTGGCTGTTGGGCCCCTGGGGTAAGACTGGTGCCCCCAAATGCCATGCCCAGCAGTGTTGCATGGCAGCTGATGCTGATCCGGGCAAAAAAGGTGATTCCATTGCCCAGCCCCGAGTGGGAGCTGCCCTCACCCCACACAGGTCTTCACTGATGGGCAAAATTAATGAGCCAACAATTGTTCCCTGTTAATCGCACCCTCGTGCGACTCAATCCAACCTAACACTGCCCTCTTGTGCTGCAACACATAAGGGGCCTGTGCTGCGAGGGGACTGGCTCATATTGTAATTAGAGGGAGGGGCAATCTATGTAACCAGTTTTACCCATTTGTTTGTAAAGCAGTGCCAATTTTATCCCAAGAGGCAAGATCATCTCCATCTCTTGTCGTTCTAAAAGCATGGGTGTCCCGCACAGCTTAGGCTGCCCATCCACTCACTCCAGGGAGATTAAAATGCTGTGTAAAAGTAATAAAAGCAAAAGCGAAAATAGCAATATTATCACAACTCAAGGCATGTGAACAATGGAAAAGAGAAAAAGCAGAAAACCGCACAGTTATGAAAGCACTTTGTCTCACACAGGCTGTGCAAAACTTCTTAAAGCACTGGTTAATGGCAGAAATCAGCATTTAATTAATAGTCTGTTAAAATTTAGTTCTGTAGAGTCACGTAAGCCAAGAATTTTTTAAAAAAATCCATCATGATTAATGTTTTACCTAGAAAGTGTTACAACCATCTCAATAGTCATAGGCAGTAGCAGGACTGGAGCTCTCCTTCCACAGTCTCCAGCAGACTTCAGAGAGGGAGCTCTCAAGACACACATTTAGTCATTTATTATCACAGGAGGCCTGATGGGTAGCACAGTGTTTTGGTTATATTCTGCTGGGGATAAAGATCTCAGTAGTACTGCCACACCTTTAGGATGAAGTGCCATCCCTGGAGTCATCCACTGCTTCACCCTCCTGAAGGGTGGTGGTGCCCCAGGCCACCCACTGTCTTTCTTGTCCCCCTGGTCTCTGGGAGCAGAGCTGGAACCAATGGGACGATGTAAATTTCACTTACAGATTCCACATTCACCGAGCTTTCTGCTAAACATTCATATCTATAAAACTTTCCTGTTAACTTTCATTATTTCCAACAGGACAACCCATGGAGAGAGGCTGCAGAAATGTAAAAGCACAGGGCTGTGCACTGTCTCTCTAGCTACACTGCAGGATCCCTCCCTGTGCTTTTACAGCTCCTTTCAAGTGGCTGCAAGTATCACCTGTGTCTTCTGCAGACGGGACATAGATCAGGCATGATTTTATTTCAGTGTTTATCAGACCTGCCTTGGACAGAACTTATACCTGACAGAAGTGGTCACTTAAAAAAAATTATTTTCAGAAATCCTTGTATGTTGTGCAGTAGCCAGCACTGGAGCAGAAAGACATCAGAAACTCACTGGAGAAGGAATGACGCTCACAGAGGAGAAAGAAAACCTGATAATATTACAAGGAAGAAGGACTTTTTCTGACACAACACTGATTCATTCCTGGCTATTGCTATTTAATGGATTACTTACATAAGCAGAAGGGGAAAAAAAATCGAGAGAAAATAAAATAGGTGCCAAGATAGAGACAGGGACATCCTGCATCATTTCCTAATTGATTTTAGAGCAGCCTTTCCCTCTCCAGCTGCACACTCAGGCGTGGGCTTGACTGGGTTGTCACGACATGAGCTCTAATGTGCTCACCTGCCATGCAGGGCAAGGCTGCCCACGTGGACCTGCACAAACATTTTCTTAAGTTGAGACCTTTGTCCCTGGGTCCTTGTAGACAGAGGATAAACATTCATTCACAAGGAGAAAGGATTGTAAGAGCACTTCAATCAATGGCCTATGAAATATGTAATCACTGAAGCTTGTGCTGGTTGAGACAGGATGAAGATTATTTGCTGCAGTACAAAGCTTTAGGGGGGAAAAAGAGCTTTCTAAATGGGATTTAAAATCCAGCTCTTTGCTCCCCTCTTGCTGTGATAGCAGAGCTGACAGTGGATGATCACACCATTGAGGCAGGTCAGTTTTGCTGTTTGCCCCCAGTTTGTGAGGTCTGCTCCCAGTTTTTTTGGCTGGCAGAAAGTAGAGAGCAGTCTTCCCTGCCATCTCCCAAATTAAATATTGAAAATGTTTCTGTTAGGGAGAGATGTGGCTGAGGATTTGGGAAGCTCTTCAGGCATTATTAAAATGCACTAAGTGGTTTGCTGGCAATTATCTACTATTGTCACAGACTCAGGCAGGATCTAGTATGTCAGAAACTCCTGCATGCATTTTTTCTAAATAAAACCTAGAGAAGAAAAGATGATACAACTTTTTTTGACCAGGAAACTTGACATTTCCAAGTTGGCATCTCCTACTAAGTATAATAAAACTTCTCAGGCAAAGACCAACAAACTATTTTGTGAAGCTTTTACTGGGCAGAGTTTAAGGTGTCCTGGTGTGAACTGATTCAAAACTTCTGCATTCTTGTTTTTCTGACAGGAGCAGGAAATTCTTCCTGAGTTACCAGAATGCTTATTATACCAGCAAGATTGATTTCTCTGATAAACCAGTTAAAGCAAAACAGCACTGGATGAGAACAGAGCAGAGTGACCTGCCTGCCTGAGATTTAGTCCCAGCAAAGCTGATGACATATTGAAGGGCTGTTGAAGCCCTGACTAATGTTGTATTTTCTTTACCAGTGGAGGATGATTTGATGTCAGAAGCTGCACAGTGGGGGTTTGTGGATCCACAGCTGATAGAAAGGGTTTTTCAATAGCAATGCTCTGCAATACTTCCCATTACTTGCTGCTGACTTCAGCTTGTGAGAACTGTAAAGAATTTGTTCACAAGAGTAACATTCATCTGGTCAGGACTGGAGTCTGTAATGTATTTTTCCTGAGGCTACACCTTAAGGCACTCTAGAAATGGTAGGGAGTGAGGACACCTACTTATTAAGTTTGGTAGGATTTTTTTATTCAAGGAAGTTAAAAAAAACCAACAAACTGTCCCCAAACTTATGTGTGCTTCTCTGCCTATACCAAGTGCTTGCATTTTTCCCAAATGCATTCTTGGCCAACAGTGGGGACTGTGAGAAAACATTGAGAAGGCAGGACAAAGGGCAAAAAGCATTATTATTGCCCAGAGTGAATTTACTCTGGAAATTATAAATAGGTTTATAAGCATCCTGGGCTGCTTTTTTCTGCTTTGCAAGGGAGCACTGTTTCATTTAAAAAGGGGTTTATAGTGTTCTTGCCATTGGAGCAGAGGGTGGGACTTGCTGAGCCCTGAGGCTGCCTGTGGCCACAAGAGTGGTTTCACCTTCTAAAGTGGTGAATGTTGGAGGATTTCTCCCAGACAAAAGCTGCCAGGAATTAGGGCTGTGGTTGGCCTTGGTGTCCTGGTTCTACCTGTCCATTGCTCCCTAGACACTGGGGTGGAAAGCTTTTTTCCTGTGAAAAGAGCCATCGTTGGCAGGCCAGTGCTGGGCTAGAAATGGGTTAGGGTTAGGGTTAGGGTTAGGGTTAGGGTTAGGGTTAGGGTTAGGGTTAGGAGAACCCTAGAATTAGGCTTAGGGTTAAAGAACCTAAAGGTCCAGGGACACTGGGGCTCTAAAAGGAGTGCCCAGGTGATCCAACATTGGCTGGTCCTATGTCTGTCTGAGTCTGGGCCATCCATGGTGTTTGGGTTAGGGTTATCTCTAGCTGCACCTGTAGTGGCAGGGATGGTGTTTAGTGTCCTGTTTATGGTGGTGGTTTGGTCAGTTGGGAAGGGTAGTGGACAGCTTTCCTTCCTGTGGAAAAGACTTCTCATTTGCTGCCAGGTGTCCAGGCCCTAAAATGGACCCCTGGTGCTGTGGTCTAACCTTCCATACTATTGCAGTTTTTATGTTCACTTGATGGGGAAGAAACCCAGATGAATCACCTGTCACCAGTCCTTGCAGATGTCCTTCAGCTTTACCTTCTCAGGTCTTGGGGCTGCTGTCAAAACTGGGTTTGTTTTGTGCTCAGGTGCCTGGAAAGGTCTTCCTTATCAAATGTGCTAACAGAGAGTGTGAGTTTGGGCCCCTTTTGGTTTTGCAGGGACTGGGGCTGTTGAGATGAGGCTGTGGGGATCAGCCCCTCACTGCAGTTGTCCATCCAGCATCCAATGTGTATCATGGATCAGCCCAGAGAGGACACATCACTTCTTTCCTCTGGCACATAAAAACAAACAGCTAAACCAGACAAGTAATATGGTACAAAGATTTTTTTTTTCTAAATTGAATTGTTCCCTGAAAAAGAAGAAGGGGAAAATAAAAAGAGAAAAGAGTTCTCTTCCTATGTTCAGCCTTTGCAAGCATTGTGAGGAATAACTGGCAAGAGAAATCCATCTGTAAAGCCTTGATGGTCAAGAAGAAGGATTTTCACATGTGCCAATTTCATCGTGGACACATTTATAGGAATTTAAAGTGTTACTATGTGACAATAAAAATAGCTCTTTGTTGACAGACCTTTTTTAATGTGTTAAAGGGTCATTAATCATTTCCTAGTCATTTCCAACAGTCAGATATACTTACTTCATATCTTCATTTACTTGTAACATTCATACCATCTCCTCAGCTATCTTCATTTTCTTGGGCACAGCTGTTTTGCTCGTTAAGGAAAAAAAATAAAAAAAGAAAAGAGAAAGTGGAAGTACGATAAAGATGAACACAAAGACTTCAAGGTTCTCAGTAAATACAGACCTCTATTACATGTGTGCAGTCAATAAGGTCACTTGCGTAGTAACTCATAACAAAGAACAGTTGACAATGTGTTATTTTTCTGCTGGAAAATATAATGTGAGGCTGAGCATGCTAATGACTTTTGGAAACAGGCAATGACAAAGATTGATTAATATCAGTTGACAGCCTGTTCCACAGCTCCGAAGCAGGAATAGCAATGATTGATTTGCCAAAATGTGGGGCACAAGCTTTAGATAATAGAAAGGATACATCTGAACTCAATCTGGTTTCAGAAACACAATTTAAGGGCCAAATGTATAGCAGTAATTAAAAGCTTACAGGAAAAGGCAGAAGTGTCGCAGTATTTTCAAAAGGCACAAATTTCAACCAATTTTTTTCAATGTCTAATTACCTTTACAAACATGAACTTATAGACTGTTGCGTTCAGGACCAGAAACCTACACAAAATGCAGAAATAAAAAATAGCAAGTGGGGAGGAGAGAAACCAGCACAGTAGCAAAATTGCTTTCTAAAAATCAGAGAGAGGCATCATTGACGTCTTAAAGCAGGAATTTTTGATGACAAAACCCTCACCTAATGTGAACCACTAAAGAGTCACTTTCTCTCATGAAGGACAAGGTGAACAAAGAACTGTGACAGTTTGTAGGGCTGCATTCTCACTACTCAGGGGAACACCAGAGGAATATTGTACCCCAGGCCAACAGGGATCCCCTCATTTTTAGTCAGTGTCATATTTGACAGAACATGCTCCAGAAGTGGAAATAACTGGGGAGGAAAAGTAATCCCATCCTCACTGGATGTGGAGTCCTGTTCAATGCTTAACCCAACCTCCCCATTTCTCCTCACGTTGCTGAGTTCAGCTGATGAGCCCTGAGCCTTGGAAAGGCCAGAGCAGTAAGCAAATATCTATTGTCATGCTTTTGTCCATCACAGCATGGAGAGAGAGCAGGAGAGAAGGATGGAACATGACATCCACGACAGATGTCTACCGAAGTGTTGATCTTCATTAGGGATGTGGGAATATATGAAGAGCTGGGTCAGCTGACACCATGCTGGCTGCTCTGCTTGCTAATTGCAATTAATACCTCACTGCTAATCAACGCAGAGCCTCTAAAGCAACTCCATCACCTGTCTCAGCCTGCTTCAGCCACTGCCTGTGCAGTGCAAGGCACCATCTCTGTGGTATCTCACAACATGACAGACTGAAAGACTGCACAGTGCAGCCCTAATTAGGAAAAGAAAGTGTTCAGATAAACAACAACAAGATTGCAGGTGTTTTCACAGAGCACAGAATCTGTGAAAAAGTGGGCAAGCATTTGCCTAGGGAAGTATGGGGATATGGGGATTTCTTGGGCTTCATTCCAAAATGCATCTTTTAAATAGAAATAGTGTTATGTTATTGTGTTATTTTCCTAGGAAAGCTCATGAAGAATTCAGCAGGCTCCTGAGAAACTGAGGATGTGAGCATCCCTTTCCAATCAGGCCTTTCAGGCAGGGTCTGAGTTTGGGGATTTGCGACCTTTTGAATTACATTACGTTTATCAAGATGCTTCCAAAAAGAAACAGAAACCCTTCTTCCTCTGAGGTCAATACATTTGTAAATCATTAATATCTACAACTGAGAGGTTTTTCTTAATTAAAAAAATGTATTCCTGTGTACAATAATAAGCCAACCTCTTAAAACAACCAGCCAACCTTAACTGGTTAAGTCTACAAAGTGACCTCCATCCTGGGAAAGTTGTCCCTTGGATAGAGGTGTGTTGATCATGCAGTAATGAACTGATGTGCCTATTCCTGGGGGCAGATTACTCAGCTGAAGAACACCTTTGCACCAGCAGTTGTTCCAGAGATGAGGATGGAGATTAAACCTTCCTTTGGGCACCTCAGAGTCAGGCATGGAAAACCTTAGTGGGTTATCAAAAGGCTTCTTCTGCCACCTGCAGATAAAGGCAGCTGTCCTCAAAGGGGCTTTGTTTCTTCCTCCCTGGCTATCTCCCTCAGTTGTGCTAGTGGACATGACATTTATGAGAGGAAGAATTTGAGAAAAGCTATACAGTGAGTTACAGCTGTGTAAAACTCATGGTAACAAGAAATCCCTTTATAAGGCGTAATCTGCACCGCCAAATGTGGTGACCAGCTCCAAACACTCAAAGCTGTTCATGAGGGGCACGATTCACAAAGGATTCTGTGGGGATGGTTCTTTTCTCCCAGGGCCCTGATCCTGAGCTCTTCTTGACTCCAGTGCATGCTCTTTGCAGGTGCATATGGATACAGAGCCTTCCCTTGTGTGCCTCGGCAGCCGGCGCTGCTATTCCCCACCTGCACGGGAAAATAAGTGATGACATTTGCTGTCTTCCTTGGGTTTTAATGTCTGTCCACAGTGTCAGAGGCCTTGGTGATTGAGCAGGCAGTGTGATGAACAGATACCAACACAAAAGGCACTGATAATGCTTGTACTGCTGACCTGAATAATCAGTCACCACTCAGACCCTGGAAAGTCCTACTGTTTAAGGGAAAGTTGATGGGTTTGGTGGTTCCACTGCAGTGACCACTGCATGAAGTCCACATTTTGTAGATAAAAACAAGGAGACCAAAACACTGAAAGTGCCCCCTTCCTTGTGACTCCAAAGATCTTTCTAAGGCTCCCTTCACATACGTAATTTCCAGGTTCAGTGCCTCGTTCTCTCTTCTGCAATTTCATTTATATAATACTTTGGAAAAGAGCATCCATCCAAGCCTGGGGCTTTCAAAAGCCCAAATAAGACTAAATTGGGGTGTTTTTTTGGTTTTGTTCTTTGTGTGTGTCTGGGGAGAGGGATAGGGAGGGGCACAGGGCAGGAGCAGGTGTTCAGTGTCTCTTAGAGCTGCCACATGAAAGGTGGTGGTTAAACCCATTAGTCTTGAAAGGACTCAGCTCAAATGAGAGTAACAACATACAGTGCATTGATGAAAGAAGAGCCCTGACTGTAGAAATGTTTAGCACTGAAATCATGCTTTTTAGGGCTTTGTGAGACGTCCCTCAAGTGAACTTACCCTTAGAAATCAATAGAATTGATTTTGTTTATGCTGGACATTTTTCGTGTGGCTGCACTGTGGTGGCTAATTGACAGGTCAAAATCTGTACATGGAGTTTGGTAGAGAATACCTTAAAAGTTTGTATTTAGGGGACAAACTTAAGTGATTATAGATCGTCACTCTAACATTTAATACCAGTTTTTAATATTGGAGTTCACAATGGAATAGCTGCAGCACAAAGAATATCTGCACCCCACTGCCATAAAGCTCTTAAAGGCTTGGTTTCTCTGCTCTGAAAAGAAGAGATGAGAAAGTTCAGGGACAATACCAATCATGTTTTTTTTTTCCAGATTAGCTACAAGTTTTAAGACTTTAGGAGAACTTTGCTTTTATCCCCACTTCCCATTGAAAGAAGTATTAATAAATACTTTGCTCAAAGTGGGGACTAAATTCAAATGTTTATATTTGCCAGTAGTGTCTAATCAAAGTCTACAAGCAGAAACAAAAACCAGTGAGGTTTTTTTACGTCTAATCAAAAATTTGCTGGTGTCTACAAAATACATGAGAATATTTTGTAGGGTAGAAGCCAGTTAAGATCTCATATGAGAGTTACACTATGATTTACTTTTACTTTACATGCAAAAAAGGGCATAAAGTTCCTGCTAACAGAGAAATAAGGAATATTGTATTTGGAGGGAGTCAAGTTTGAAGTACATCTGAAATATACAAAAAATTATGTTTTAGCATTCTGTCTCCTTCTAAGACCTTAGTGAACTCAGGCTCTGGCTTTCAAGATAGCAGGAAATAGCAGACCCCTGACAGCCTCTGGTGACAGAGTCCTGTATGAATGATTTAACAGCAAGATTAAACACTGTAGTGAAGTGGTTTAACTATCATATAACTATCATGCTGTGATATATGATATGCTTTGGAAATGCTCATGTGAATAACATCAGTCTGCTCCTCATGTAACTACAGCTGTTGTCCTGCCCTGTTATCTGGAGCAAAAAGTCAGGGAGCTCTTGACAAGAAAACTGTGGTGTTATCCCTGAGAGGATAAGGAAGATCCAGGAGCCATGGCACACAAATGAAAGCAAGAGACCCTCAGGGAGCTCCAGTGGTTTCAGAATGAGCAAACTTGATTGTTAATTTATTTTGTTGTCAAGATACTCCACTTAATTCTTCAAAACAATGCATCATGTTTCATGGTAAAGAAATGTTACAAACACTGCAAAAAACCAAAGTATAATGCTGCAGGAGGAGTCAACCATGAAAGTGGTTAAGATAGATCTTATCCACACATCAGACTTTTATCAAGTCTGAATTCTTCTGCAGCCCTTCATACACCTCCCAGGCCAGCACTGAGAGGAGAGGTGAAGCATCACTACAAAACAACTTGGGATATAGATTAAATGGCATGCACTGAGGTTTGGTGGGTACTCCAGTGCTCCTATTGAAGGGCTCTTGGAGGGTCTTCTCCAGGAGAGAGCTTGAGGGTGCAGAGCTTGGATGGGGGGGAGAAAAGCTTGGCATGCAGACTCACATATTTATTTGTGTAAATAGCCACTGCCTAAGCTTTTTTTGGGCTCTGCTATCTCATATGAATTTTTATGAAGCAATTTCCAAGATATGAAAGGTGAGGAGAAAGGGAGGGCATTTCCTGAGAACTACTAGAAGCACAGTCAAGTGCCTGAAGAAAGTCCAGGGGGTGAAGCAGGAGTGACCAGTGTAGTGCCAGGGTTGGAAACATCTGGTCAAGAGGAAGAGAAAGGATGGGATAGACTGAGCAGAAATCATGGCTCCTGGAGCTTCTCAGCCCTGATGCTCAGGACCCTGCTGAGAAGTGGTTTGTCCTCTTTTACTTCTTTCTTCCTACTCCACATCTTCTTGTTCCACCACTTTTCCTTTCTGGCTCTTTGCCTGTTCCCCAGGGACTCCTCCAGGGAGCTTCCCAGGAAGATCCCACTGAGATGCACAGAGCAGGCACACACATGTGAGGGGAGGGAAGCTCAAAGCAAAGACCTCACCTGGGTGCATTAACATGGGGTCCATGGCTTTCAAAGCAGGGACTGCTGCAGTGAGACACAGTGCCCAAAGCAGGAGGGAGGCACTGAACAGACATGGGACACTGTGTGCTGACAGGTTCCCACAAATATTTTGTTATCAACCATGAGTTATTTGGGGTTCTTGCACTTTTCAGTTCAGGTGACCATGAGAAAAACACCTAAATTCAAGAAAAAATAAAATTCCTGCTTTTTAGGGTGTCAAAAGAAGCTCTAAAATCACATCTAGGAGCCCAAAATCTTTGTAAAATGCATCCAAAAGAAAACCAAAGCTATATGGATTTTATCTCATGAAGGCTCAGCTTTTCATGATTTCCCGCAAGTGTGTCATCGTTTTTGCAACTGAGGACTGGAGGTTTATTTTCTCTCATTTCCTAGCCTGAGGGAATTGCTTAAGGAAACTCTGTGATAGCATTTCTATAGCAGGGAACAATCCAGAGCTGGTCAGGCTAAGCAGCTGTGCCTCCCCAGCTCCCTGTTATCTGAGTAATTACCATCCTGCATTGCCTCTCGCTCAAAGCATGACGTTATTCCCTCACTGGATAACAAGGTAAAATCAACTTTCCTCACAAATCCCATTATCTTCTGGAAGATCCTCTCTGAATACAAATCAACAAGTTCAGCACTGACAGGAGCCCAACAGCAACCCACAGCTCAATTCAAATTACCTCCACGCTGCAGGATGAGACAATCTGGATTACTGAGAGTTACCTGGGCAGAGCAGTGACTCTGCATTTTATGAGCTCTTCTTCCTCAGATCAAAGAGCTTTGATGGGCATTTAATTAAAAGATAAAATAGCCAGCCATAAACTACCAGACTAACCTTTTGAGAATACAGCTCGAATTACAATTAAAGAATGACTATAATTGTCAGATTTTTGGCCTTCACCAACACTGCCCTCCATCAGTGAGGGATAAATTGGCTGTTGGGAGCAGTGCCCACCGTGATTTTTAGTGCTGTCATAGGGCAAATTGGTTCAGGTGGTAGGAGCTCACACATAACATGGGGTTTCTCTTGTTCACCCAAATCCAGGGAGATCCCCAGACAAAATTACAGCTGCTCTTTTGCTGCAGAGCTGCAGCAGAGGTGTGCTGGTCCCAAAAGAAGCCATCCTCACTCTTGCCATATGGATCATTTATTGATAGGGTGTTACACTCCTCCTGTGCCCTGGGGAGAAGCAGCAAAGGAGCAAAGCCTCTTTAGAAAGTGAATGTATGAGCCCTGGGGAGAGTGTGCTGTGAAATAGAACTGGAATATCTGCACTGGGTTTTCTCCTTTCTGGCACAGTGGTGTAACTATTCCCTCACTGGCTGAGACAAGGTGTTGGTAGTTTTTAAAGACAGTGAGCCTGATCAGTCTCTATGTCTGCTTCATCAAACAAATGGACTGCTGATACTCACTGGTTTATCTCATGGGAAAAACTGCATTGCCTTGTCACAGCTACACAACAGGATAGCAAACTCTTGCAAGTTAACACCCAACAGACACCTGCTTTTTTTTTTTTTTTTTAAAAAAAAAAAAAAAAAAAAAAAGAGACACAAATTGCACAGGGAGAGGAAGCAGCTCCTACCAGAAGAGCTGAGCCAGCAGGAAAATGCAGATTGACTCTCAGGTGCAGAAATCCCTGAGATCTGCTTCAGCAATGAGATCTTCTCTAAAACAGCAGAATTTGAGAAGTGTTTCAACCCAACAAAGAAGCCAAAGGCAGGCATGTCCCAGATATGCACACCCACCACCTTGGGGTTCAAGAATCTGAGGAACCAAACTCATTTAACACAGCACAAAACTGAAAAATTCCTTAGGCAATGCCAGAGGAGGACACCAGTGGTCCTTGTGCCCCCAGCCCTATGTCCTCACTCCAGCATTTTGCTTATTACCTCAAGTGCATTTTTGCATATTTGGTGTTTAATTGTGTTTTTCTCCAATGCATTCTCTTTCCTGTGTATATTTATAGTCTGTTCTGAGGGTGACTTACATTCAAACCCCAGCCTTAACACAGTGAAACCTTTTGCATTGGAAAGTCTAGAGACATAAAGCATAACAACAATTGTTTTCTAAATCTCTGGTTTACTTCAAGGTGCAGAAGAGGCTATTATTTTCACTTTGCTTCTGGATCTATTTTTTCTCCTTTTGTCTGGCTGAGTAGCATTGTAATCTTAGAGGAATTAGTTGTTATCCAGCCTTGATAAGAAGGGCAGAACTGCTCTCTGAGCTTGTAGAATTGAAGTCCCCTTTTGATAGAGGAGTTGTGATTCTCTTTGCACATTTGTTTCACTAATGAAATGTTTCAAAAATATTAAAGGATCTAAAGATGTTAAAATGTCTGGATGCTGACCAGTTCTTTGATAAGTTAATTTTACATTCAAAACCAATAAAGCATTGGTCAAGGTGACAGGGTTTGGCTTTACCCTAAATAATTCCTTTCCTTTAAGACTTTTCAATTGAATCAGTTAAACTCTGACTGTGCTTAGTCATTGAGATGTCAGTGCTAACACACCTTGGTAATTGAAGCAACACAGAGGAGTATTTTGATTTAACTTAGCAAAAGATACATCAGCTTTGCTGTAACCAGCAGGCAATGCATTCGAACTGCAAAAGGGAATTTAAGGGTCATTCTGAAAAATTATTCTAGCTACCAAGAGGCTACAAGTCAAAACAGCCATAAAGGGAAAGGAACCAGGAATTTTTGGAGAGGGGAGAGAAATAGTGTGAGGGAGAGGGTGTCTTTAGGGCTCTGGTAATGCACAGAGGTACCTTGCTGGTCTCAAAGGTGAAGTGCTCCAGCCCCACTGGGGTTTTCCAGTATGAGAAATCCCTCTGGAGGTGGGATTTCCCAGGGTGAGTCACCACCCTGCAGGACAGAACGTGAGTTACAGAGGGGAATATTTTACATTTAGAGGAGGAAGACATTAGATACACTTTCCAGATTACTGTGCAGTGAAGATACATCAGCTTTGAGCAGGCACTCGATTGAGAATGAAACTTAAGAGAATTGGAGAGATCTACTTCATGTTTGTCTCCAACCCAGTTGTGTCATTTTACATACTGGGAACTATTTAAAAAGCAAGTAATGTTATTGTTTAGGAAGGTACATGCCACCCTATAAAGCTTCTTTATCTCCATATTGCTACACAGAGCAGACAGAGCTACTTTAGAACTGTTTGAATAACTGCCAACAAATTGACAAATAGAACAAAATTAATGTATTTTGTCACCTTGAAAACTTCATTCTTCTCACTGAGTGGAACTGAGCATATTCCCTTCTCTTGCAGCTCAGTAGGTCCCCGTTCCATGGATGGCCATGCCAGAAAGAAATTGGGAAAATTGCATTTTCAGACCTGCAACAAAAACTTACAGAGGTGTTCCTTCCCCCTGATCTTTTCCCTTAAACTTTCCAAAGTGCTTCCAGCATGACCACGCAATGCATAAACGTGGCACAAACCACCCAAGAGCACAGTCTGTGGTTTCATAGTGCCACTCACCTCTCCTTCCCCAGTCAAACCTGACACCAATTACACAGGCACAAATCTGCTCTCTCCCCTCTTTGTAGCACTTACTCCTGGCCAGATTGGGCACAGATGCAGAAGATGCAGTGGCAGAGCAGTTGCAGAGGAACATGAAAACAGCATCAGGAGCTCTCCTTCCCACTCACCAAGTTATTCACCAGAGAGAGCTTATGGATTGCACTAAAGCAGGTTGATTTTGTAAGCATCCTGGTACCAAAAAACTAATTTATTTTTAACTTTCTGAGTCAGATGAAAGGTGACTGGATCCAAATAGCAACTATGAATTTTTAGTCCACTGAAAGCCCTGGGGCCCATTGGTGCAGCAATCATTGGCAGAGCTGCAATCAATGCCTGGCTCCGTGTTTACACAAGGGAGCTGATTGATTACTGACTGCCAACATGATTGCCCATGCTGCAAACATTTTTCTCTGGACAGCTCTCCAAGGCAGCTGGGTTGTGAGGCTAACAAGCACCAAGAGAAGGGTATAGCAGCAGATCAACTGTTTTTAGGATGTTTAGGTTAATCCTAAATGCAGTGTTCAAGTGGTCTGAGGCTCTGGAAGCCCCCAGGGTTTTGTGTGCTGTAAGGCTCACCCAAGGTCTGGTGGCCAGGGCACCACACCTTCAGTGGAGAAAAAAAACACATCCCTTCCTTTCCATGACTTTTCAGGGACACCCTGTCCATATGCTTTGTGAGGAGGGAGAGAGGGTTTGCTGTCTTATTCTCACCCTAGCTGAGGGCACAGGAGGTAATTTCCCCTTCTTTCTTGGTTTAAACCTTCCCATCAAAAGCACTCCACAGAATCTTGCTTATAGTGCAATTTTACTGGTTCTACAGAAACCCAGGACCTCTGTACTCTCCACCATCTGAATAATAGAATGGTTTGAGATGGAAGAGACCTTAAAGAACATCTAATTTACCCCCTCTGCTATTGGCAGGGATTCCTTCCACCAGACCACATTGCTCAGGGGCCTGTCCAGCCTGACCTTGAACACTTCCAGGGATGGAGCAGCCACAGCTTCTCTGTTCCAGTGCCTCACTACCCACACAGTAAAGAATTTATTCCTAAATTATTTTTATTATTTTATCTGCAAATAGAAAAAAAGTCTCTTTCCTTAATCCCTCTTGTAAAATCTGCACTTATTTACAAACAGAGAGAGACAAGTTCCCCTCCAGGAGCTGTGATGGTTGGTATGAGCTGACATCCTTCATGACTATTTCAAGCCTTGAACTGAATGATGCAGAGGGATAGACCACATTTCCCTCCCCAGCCAGAGTTGCTTTCAGGCAGAGGTGAAGCCAGGGGCTAGAGCATGCTTGGTATTAAATCAATAAACCGAGTATTTTCTCCCAAAATGGGGGACAAAAGGGAACAAAAGAATCATTTTTGGGAACAAAAGGATCATTTTTCCCTAATCAAAGACACCAAATAAATAAAAAACCTCTTTTATGCCAGTTGTGGGTTTCACACCTGCAATCCAAAACCCTGGCAAACAAATGAAAAAACCCAGTAAATTTCTGGCAAATGGCATAGACAAGACAGTCAAACTATTCTCCAGTGCCTCAAGCTTTCCACAAGAGCCTTTTACAGGACACCATTAATTAACAATGCAGAGCAAAGTGTTGGCAGCTACCAATGATCAGAAAACACAACCAGCTTGATTTATATGGATTCTTCCACTACTTCAAGACAAAGTCCAGTTTTAAAATTAAATCTCTATTTGCCTCTGCTGCCCTTTTACCACCTGACACAGCAATAACAATGCCAAGAACCAAAGCAGTGAGGTATTGAACAAGGGTGTTGATTAAATGTGCAGGAACAGACAGTGCACAAATAACAACAGCACCTTTACAGCCAGTTTGTTGTGTCAGCTATGGGCACAGCAGCCTTAGTAGCTGTTGCCCAAATATATTCAAAAAGGAAACTGCATTATTGCAATCAAACTGTATTTTTCAAGGAATGAACCCAAACACCTTGCAAGAGCCAAATGGATCTAGAAGGTCGTGGATGAGCTCCCACCACTTCCCCTGCCCTTCCTTCACAGTTGGGATGTGTGATGTGGTTATACCCACACTATATAACAGTGAAAAATTAAGCCCTTTTTTGTATCTTTTGACTTTTTTCCTTTTATGTTGAGAAGAAGGTTTTGCAAACAATCAAGCCATCTCTTAGTACAAGCATGCAAAAAACCAATTACACCCTCTATACATCACAATGTTTGGAACAGTAGAAATTGCTACTGGCTTTGAGCTGCAACAGATGGCAAAGCATCAGGAAAGGTGATGGAAGGGTGTGGATGTTCCCAACAACTACTCATAGACACTTCCAAGTTTTCCCAAGCAGTTGGTCATCACCCAGCTTTTTGTTTCTTTCCATCTTTCTTTCTTTTCAAGTTTGGCCTTTCTTGCTCCTGCTCTCTCAGGAAGAGGCCATGTGGACTCCAAGTGACATTTCAATCACAGGGATAGGTCTCAAGCACAATATATTATTAAAAACCCCACTAAATCAGAGAATGCCATAAAACTTCAAATGCTGCAGTTCAGATGCCATTCATCAGTAAAATAAACTCCCTGCTACAGAAAGATGGATTGACTGGGGATATCTTGCTGGAGGATGCATAGGGAAGTAAGAGGGAAAAGGTTTTTTAGAGGTGAAAAGAATGAAATAGAAAATTCAGCAAGTTGAGGGTTCAGCTGAAATACATTTCATCCCATCAGAAAAAAGAAAAGGGTTTTCTTTCTGAGCTGACACCTTCGTGGGCCATTTCAAACCCTTCCATTTTCACACATAATTCTACAGTCAATGGAAAGGTGCACATGTCACACCAAGGCATCACAAGTGTGGCCTTGTTTACCCCTTAGTGACACAGTGATGGGGCAGAGCTCTTGCCGCTCTTCCTCCTCTGCTGGTACAACTGAAATCTCCCATGTGAGTGGGAATGCACTGCAGTCCATGTCAAGGACAATGGCCATTTCCACCATTGCTTGTGCAATTCTGGATATTAGTGCAAAAGCTTTGCTTTGTCATCAGCTTGGCTGTTTAGCAACAACATTCTCAGTAACAATTTAAGTTAATGATCAAAAAAATTTTAATGAATACTTTCATTACACTTAGTTGTTTGAGGCCCCGCCAACATTCTGTTGGTCTGAGTTTTTAAAAAAGCACATGAAAGAGTACTGGATACAAGAGGAGCCTTAGCAACTAAGGGGAATTTCTAAAATCACTGATATGGGGCAGTCAGAGAGGCACTGAAGCCTCTACATCAGACTGCAGTAAAACCCTTAGCACAGCAGAGAAAGGCAAACTTTGACATCAAGTAAGATGTAAACCTCTGAAAGAAAATGATAGCACTGGTGCCCTTATTTTTCTGTGTGACATCAGCTTCTCCAATAGTGCCTGTATCACCTCACAAACATGCTCAGCTCCATGTGTGCCCTCCTTGACTGTGAGCAGTGTGGCCATGGGATTTTCCAGCAAGGGGGGGATGATCCTGGCACATGGGTCACAGGGGCAGCAGGTGGATTAGCCCCAGAGCATCTCCTTGGCAGGTGAGAGGAAAGCAGCACGTTCCTCCTGGCCTGGCCCTGCTCTCTTGGGGCTGAGACAAAAGTAGGTTCATGCCAAATGTGCAGCTGTGACAAAACTACCCCAGGAAAGCAACTCTGCAAGAACATGAGAGGAATGACAGACTTGTCTTTACAAACAAGCAGTGGGTCTGCTGGTAGATAAAACCAGCACTGAGAGATAAAAGAAACAATGGGAAAGATCCCACTGATTGATCAATGGAAAAGAAGATATCTGCCTTTACAAACAAACTGTAGGTTTGCTGATAAATTAAATTGGATATTGAAAGATGAAAGAAACAATGGGGGAAACCAATAAAGTCCATAAGAATTGAAAATTAAAAAGGGAGTTTATACATTAAAGGGGGATTTTAGGTATTAGGCACTCTGGGAAGTCTGTAACTGTCAAGTGCCTCAGCCAGTGGGGAAAGAGAGAGGGAAATGCAGCCAAGGAATTAAGATAAATAGGAGGCTGCATCCTCCAAAATTTGAGACACCCCAGGGGAAATGCCCCATGGCCTCTCCCTTTATTCAAATTAAGTAAAATAACTCCTCTGTCTCCTTTTTGGACACAAATCTCTGGCGTTTGTGGATTAATTTTCATAACAAACATCTCTTCTGTGGCAGAGCAGCCTTAACTTAATGCAGCCAAAGTGCCCTGATCAGTGCTGAGGCAGCAGAGGAGCCCGAGAACAGCAGCCCCAGCCCTCACTTCCATCCTGCATCCCTGAGATGGGCCAGGCACAATTTCAAACCCCCACCAGTCCAGGGGCATCAGTCCTAATGCCCTCCATAGGACTGGCTCCAATCCTCAGGATGGATTCCAATTCCATCTACATTTCAGTAAAACTCTGCTGATTTCAACAGGGACCATCCCCACAAATGCCAGCTGATACAGAGGCAGAAGAAAACCTTTCCTGCAATCACCCAGGGCATCTGCAACCCAGAGGCATCTTGGCAGGATGCATGAATGGCCTGATTGTGTCCATTTTCAAGAGGGAATACATATGTATAGCTGTGCATCCAGCTCAGCCTGTGCGAGGCTCTGCTCCCTTGATGAGCAATCAGTCTGCTGCAGGAACAAACGCCTAATGACTGCTTTCAGCTGCTAATGCCACTGCTTTTTCTGGGACAATATCGAGGCCTGAGCTGCAAATTCACATCTGGCCGGGTTGGAAATTAACTGTGAATCAAAAGGGGTTGGCAATTAGCCTTTGGAAAAAAATCTTCACTAATTCACAAGCAGGGAACAGAACACACAGAGCCCTCAATGACCTTTCAGAGGGATTTTGGTGGTGTGAGTGTAACACGGGGGGTTGTGGATTTATTTTAGGGAAAGGCTCTCCTCGTTTTTGGCTTTGCTGTATGAAAGAATTCAGGAACAGTGATTTTTCCAAATGTGTGGTGATATTCATTTTCACAGCAAAATGCAATTTGACTACAGTTTCCCACTGTGCATTCAATTTCCATGAATGTTACTGGGATTAAGATTTCTCATGGCTCTTTTATTTTGCCATCTTCAATGAAAACTGCCATTGGTATTTGAACACTTGCTGTTTTCTTGAAGTCTGACAATATTCTATTCTGCTAAAACCCCTAAACCACCTTAAGGTTTACAAAATTCATGCCAAAAGGTTGGTTTCCAACATTTAACGTGCTTAAAGGATGTCTTTATTTTTAGCTGTTAAAATCAATAGTAAAATTAATAATTTTTCACCCAGTTTAAGTACAGTTTAGTCCAGTCCTCACACACCTAAGAGGAATAGCCAAATCAGCTCTGGTCAAGCAAGAATAAAATATGTCATCTCTCTACTTGTCCATCAGGCAAATAAATCAATTGGAGGAAAGGAAGAAAGCAGCCAAACTTTGTAGTATTGTTGAGGATAGTACTATAAATTGCTGTTTGTAAATGTAAGCTGAAAATCACTTTTTTCGATTAAAAAAATAAAATTATTCTTTCTGCTCTGCCAGGGGGTCAGCATGCACCATCCACTGCTCCTGCACTCTGTGTCACAGCCTGGCTCCTAAGGGCCACTGGGAATTATCTCCCTGGTTCACCCAGTGCCCCAAAACCTCTGTGGCTGCTCCTGACTCTGTCACTCGAGGGGCTCAGGGGGAGAGGAAGGCAAAGAAAACCCCTCTCATTCATATTTCTCCCAAGTATTTAGGGTGGTTTGCTGATTCACTCGGCAGCTTAGCTTGCAGCAAACTCAAAATTAAGTTACTAGAGAATAATGACCATTAAGTGACTGAGATTGCTTTATTTCTCTGAGCCTTAGCAACAGTCCTTTCACTTGCCTGTTGCCATAACAACTCCAGCGTGCACATCAAGGTCACTAAGCCCACTTTGCTTCTTGCCTGTAGCTATGTCTCTGATGGCTTATACGCCTCATTTTTATTGTAGATTCATACACGGTGACTGGGAAGAAAAGGTAGTTTTTCATCTTAGGAGTAAACAAGCACACAAAGATGAGCATTTCTCAAGGTAAGAGAAAATGGACAAAAGACAAAGCATTTGTGGGAAATGTTCATTCTTAATGGGAAAGAAATTTGTAGGGGGGAAAAAAATGTAGAAATATATATATATATGAGGTCCAAAATACCCAACATGCAAGGAATCAAATTGGCAGTAATTTCTAGCCTAGAAAGATGACGAAAAATTTCCTGAAGAGTGGATATGAGTTCCTTGATTTCCAAGAGGAGCTGCCAGCCTGCCTGAGGATGTGAGCACAGGCACATCCAGGTCCCTCAAGTGGTACCTCAGATATTGAAGAATTCTGACCTTGGTGCTTAAACAAGTTTAGCTCCACTGGAAAGTCCCCATTTAGTGTTAGTCTAAGAATCCACAGTGCACAGCTGTGCACTGAGGCATGCTGGCCTGAAATAAGCTGGGGCTGGGAAGCAGGAGAGGACCACTGAGCTGGTGAACTGCAAAGCCCCAGGTCAGGGGGAAAATCGCTCACAGCATCATTTTCCTTTGTTATTCCTTTCACAAATGTTAATGGATGCAAGCTTTCCTCCATATTATTTACATGTCACACATCATTTTCATTGTATAGAAAGGTTGTAAAACATTTTTTTAATGCGAGTGAACCACATTCATTTGTCTTGTGAGCCAACTAGAGGCACTTTCAAAGGAAAATCTAAGCTTCTACATTACCAAAGCATTTCTTGTGCCACATGGAAGGAGAGAAAAGAATTACTCTCTCTGAACAAAATATAAATAACTTTGCCACCTTGCCTTACAGCTGGTTGATTACTGCAGCCTGTAAATGAAAGACTTTTCTGTTTGTCAGATTTACACCAAAAATATCAGGAAAAAGATGAAATTGCAGAGGGATTTATGAAGCACTAAATAGTTCTGTGAATCAGGACTGAAATACAATTTTATATATCTGTGTAGTTGTTGGCTACAGGACAAGACAGATAGAAAGACAGACAAATACATATGTGCACATTGATGGATAGGCAGGCAGTCGTCCATACTGGAACTGGACCACAAAATGCCAAATTTCAGTTTTGCTTGATCATTTCTAGTAGCCCCAGCTGACTCTAGCAGAGATTCTGGCCCACCTCACCCTGAACCTTTCTAGAAAAGGCAGAGCAGTAATTTAATTTTCCAGACAGGACACAGAAGAAAAGGAATAACTACAGACCTTACAAGTCCCCCGGGGCCAGACAAAAAACTTCCCATGACACAAAACTTTCACTGGTAAACAGCAAGGGTTGTTTTGTAGTTGACACCAAAAAATGGCTGAAAAAGAATTGGTTGACTTTTTGGCAGCTGTTGTGCTCTGGTGATACATACAGAGAATAAAGGCAGAAGGCAGAGGTGTTCTGGCAATGACTACTACCACGAGCAAGTTCAACACACACAGGAAATACAGATTGCTGATGAGCTAAATAGGAGTTGCCAAATTTAGGACATTCAGGAGTGATCCCAGTACTTATGATGATATCCATGTCCTCTTAAAAAGGCTTGTGACAGCTGTCATACCCCAGGTGATGGGTGGGGAGAAAGGGTGTGCTGACTGGCATCAGCAGGAACAGAGCCTGGGTGGAGGGACTGGATGTGGCAGGCAGGATTGGGGCAGCTCTGGAAGCAGTGGGGAGCTGATGCCAGCCCGTCCCATGGGTCATGGGCAGGATGGTGCATCAGGGACCCAGAAGGATCTGTCTGCAGTCCACAGGAAGGTGGTGGTCAAAGTGTAACACGAGGGCACAGTCTGTCCTGCTGAGGGTATATAAGGTTGAGGAGAAACTGGTTTCTGAACCCTTTTATTTATTCATCAGATCTAAATTTATCCTTTTCAAAAGTTGTCTTATTTAGTGCATATTCTAGACAAGCCAATGTTAGGCCACTTTAATAATTCAAAGTCCCTTTGATGTCCCCAGTGTAGTCAGTTTACAGGAAAGCCCCAGCACGTCCACCCCAGAGCTCTGGCTGACTCCAGGTCCCACCAGAGACAAAACTAAACAGCTAAAACAGAGCCAAAATCTCAGTATTGCTCTGCCTTGAAATTGAGGGAGCTCACCCTGTTCACCTTTGGTGAGCTGCAGCCCATAAAGCTCTGCCTGCCTACAGGTATTAAAAGTGTGGTGCTTAATGCCTTTTGCCAGCAAACAAGTGGAGATGTATCTCAGAGAAACAGCACATTCAATTGCTGCAGATTCTGCTGCTTCCCACAGAGCATCTCTTGTTATTACTTTAATAACTGAAGAGGAAATCCTGTTAATCATAAGTCTCAAGGTTGTGGGAGCTGACAGCTGTGATATCACAGCTGTTGATAGCTCAACACAGGCACGATGAGATGGCAGATAAGGCACGTCGTGACTGTCAATAGGAGATTGAAGTAGTTGCCTAATTTTTTATCTTCCCTCCCAAAAGTGTCAGACATCTTTCTTCTCCTGGTTATTACAATGAGTGCACTGCTCCTACAATCAGGTGCCAGCCTACAATTAAAGACACACAGGTGTCAAGCACTGATTACCACTGCTTGAGTCAGCAAGAGGTTAAACAGGGAGAAGATGGAACCAGCCCAGAAAGAAAGTAAAACAAATAACTGAATTAAACCATCTCTGCTGGTGTAGTCTGAGTTTTGCCATTAAAAAACCCCCAAAACATCCAGCAGCCTGAGTTGGCTCGAAAAATCAATGAACTTTTCTTTAAATCATTGTTTGAAGCTCACAGTTCACATGCCAGTAAAAGTGCCAGTGTGGCAAAATGAGTCTGGTTTTGAGACTCCTTTGTGGAATGAGCTTCCTCAAATGGTGGCTATCAGGAAGCTTTTACTTCCAAGCACATGCCCATTACCACACATAAAAGTAAAAAGTCATCCTGTGCAAACTGACTGAAGCCTGGCAAATACTTTAAACCTTTTGTGATTTTAAATGACACTCAGTGATCTTCTGTTTTCACATCACTTATTGCCTCTGACACACAATTTGTTAGCATGCCTGGGGTCACAAGCCAACAGAGCAATGCTGAATTACAGCAGCCAGGAGGGTTTTCCTCCTCCTTGCCACACATCCTGTGCAGTCTTTACACAGTGAATGGTCTGTAGCTCCCATAGGTGCTACAGAAATAGAGGTGGCTGCTGACACAGGAGGGTGCTGGATAATGCACATGGATGTGGCCTCATCTTTCTTTCTCTGAGCCCTGTCAAAGGCTCCCACAGAGAATTCAAGGTCTTTGTGCAGCACAAGGAAATTCCCGTGACAAAAAGAAAAACAAAAGTTAATGAGAAACCCAGTCTTGACCAATGTGACCAACATGAGAACTTTCTTGGGAAGAAAGGGAGAAAATAACTCACAAAAATATGGCCCAAAAAGGCTATGAAATATCTGCTTCTGGGCACAGTCTTGGCCACATTTTTTTCTGAGGTGTTTGGCTTTGCAGCAGTGGAAGCTTCTCTCATATCCACTGTGTCCTGGCCTGGACTGCAGGACTGCTGCAAAGCCAAACATCTCAGAAAAAAATGTGGCCACTCCTGCAGCTGCTGGACAATTCAGCCTTGATTCTCTGGGCACCCTAGGCATTCACCTTGAACAGCAACTTTAAATTTCACTGTAGAGGGCTGGTGTCAGTACAAACCCCTGTGGTTTGTTTAATGTAGAGATTCTTACCTGCTATTTCAGCAGAGCCTGCTGGGGCTTTGTGGAGATTTCAGAGGAGGTCATTGCATCCTCCCCCAAAGAGAGACCCAAAGCCCTGCACACACAGCAGCAGGTCTGTGAGGTGTTTCCTTGAGAAGATCCCATGGGATGGCCCTGTGCTGCCCAGATCGACACAGAGCCTCCAGAGAGAAAAGCTTTCCTTTTAATTAACTCAGATCTGACTTTGCAGAAGTTTTTCACAGCCCCAAACTTTATGTAATACTTCAAGATTAACAGTTAAATAAGAAGAGACTTGACCTGGAAAAAGTTCCAGCTTAGGCAAAATTTATCTTTTTTTTTCCTCCTCATTTTTAGCAAATATAAAGATGTTTGGCTATTGTAGGTACAGCTGTGCCCAGAAGCATTAGCTATTAGTCAGCTCACGATAATTAGTCATCTAAGACACCATTTTTTAAAGACCTCAGATATCTCCATCTGCATGTTACACTGAGGTCTTGAAGCTCAGTGCAAGAGAACAGGATCCCGTGCTGGGAGCCCAGGAGGAAAGAACAGGACGGAATTGGCAGCTACATTTTTCCTACCCACTCAGTCCTCCCATAATGAGGGAGAAGAGACACTGGCACTTCCAGCCCTAGGCAGTTAAAAGCACAGTGCTGGGGATATTGCCTTCAGCACTCCTGATGTGCTGCTGCAGACTCACTCTCCTGTGCTGAGTGGGGACCATGGAGCCCTGGCAGCATCTCTACAGGTTGTGATGGTCCCTCACCTCAGGGCTGCTGTAGGAGGGAGGTTTTCTGCACAGGGTATGGGCTGAGGAACTCCACAGGGCTGGCAGTGGCAGCATTGTTCCCCTATCCACCAATCATGAGGATCCAGATCTTCCTTGATACACTCTCCTCTACAAGGAGGAAAGCAAGAAAGAAAGCAGACAGGGTTAGAGATTTTTGTCCCACTCTTCCTCAAATCAACCTTTTATGATTAATTCAAAGGGAAAAATGAGTCTCTTGGGAAGGAAAGACATGAATCTTATCAATTATTTGAATAGGGTGGAATGCAGTGACATCAGCAGTTAATGAAGTAAATCTAAATTAAGCTACTTTTTTTTTTTTTTTTTTTTTTTTTTTTACAAAAGCCAGAACATCTGGTGTTTGACAGTGAGACCAACTGAGTCACCAATTAATCTCACAAAGTGCCATTGCTCCTCATTTTTCTGTGTGAAACCATTTCTTCACTCCTTACCACCAGTGCAGAAAATAAAAAATAGCTTGTTGAATGAGCCACTGCAGAAATCTTCCTGCCATGGAGAACTCATTAGGTCAGCATTGAAGTGGTTTATCAGGGACTTGGGCTTCAGATCAGCTTTGCTTGTACAACTGACTTGGTGGCAGTGCTTCAAGCAAAGGCTTACAAATTACTATCAAAGCAAACATGGCTCATCACAGCATCCCCTTCCTGACCAGTGGAGTGGAGATAGAGAGATACAGCCCTTCCTGTCCTCTGTTACATCCTGTCAGCCACTCAGATGTGATGCAAGGAGTGGAGCAGGTGTTAATACTACTGAGTGGTGCTGAGAGGGAGCTCATATGCTGGTAGGGATGCTGAAAGCAATATGAGATTAATTGATGTCATCTTAACTTCTCCTAAGCCCCCTCTGGTGATCTCAGCAGCCCCTTGTGGGAGTGGATGGTCCCTCAGCACGTGGCAGTGATCAGGGAGGTCTTACACAGCACCTGACCTTATATAATCCAACGTGTGTCTGATGATATTTTTCAGTTCCCTTGAGGTGAAAACTGCCTTTTCCATGTCGGTCAGAATTGTGTGCCTGGGCTAATCCTGTTCTTCCATCTGCCTGAGCTCAGAGAGCAGAGTGGAAAAGATGGGGAGGGAGGACATGAGTTCTTTAAAAAGTCAAACCTCCAACTTTCCATGGTCTGAAACATAAGATTGAGCTCATCATCTTTTTTCAGCTCATCACATGTATAACAGATATTTTTCCTTGCAAGACAGATTTCACTTTCTTAACTAAGTTATTTTTCAGACAAGAAGAAAATCCACTGCTAAGTCCAGCTTCAGGAATAAGCCAAATATGTTCCTCCCTCCCATCCCCATCTGTACTCCATTTTCCATTCTCAGCTCTGCCTCTGATTCTTTCCCATCAGCTGGGTCTCGATGTCTCTCCTCACCACCTTTCTCTCCCTTCCAACCGTTTTTCCCATTGGAATTCCTTCCCCTTCTGCCAGCATCCTCCTCTCCCTCAGCACGTGAACTCAGTCACATCAGCACTGAACTCTCAAACACGTAATGCTCAAGTGGATTCAAAACCAGTCAAAACAAGCTCATCCATCAATAGCTTTTAATGTCAAGAGCTCTTAGGGCAGGGCTGGGGGTGGAAGGCAGGGCCACAGTGCATATTCAGGCAACAATGAAACTGTTGTTAAGGAGCAATTAAGTGTGCTTCTCTAACAGGTTGGCCCTGCACTTTTGCTAAGGTGAGAGAAGTCACAAAACATTTACAATTTACCCTGAACAAGCAGCATCAAGTGCCTTTTATGTCCAGCCTGCATCTCCTCGGCAGTCATAGGAGATCCAAACCTGCCTTGGGCCAAATGGTAATTGCATTTTTAAATAACAATCACTTTTCACCATGACTTTTCGGTTTGCTGAGTCAAATGTCATATTCCCTACTGCTGGGCAGCCCTACTTGCTGCCCTGTGAGCATTAATTAAATGGATAGATGGAATTGCTTATCCTATACTTGAGCCACAAAGCACAAACATAAATAAAGGAGCTTCTTTCTTTACAAATACTAGTCTAAAATAATTTGTTTATCCAAAAAATTTGTTATCATAGTAACACTACTTTTAGGAGCTTAATCAGAGTCAAAACTCCATCCCATGCAGAAGAATCTGTACTTCCTTCATATTCAGGGCTATTAAATTATTTCCACGTTCATGGGATACAGAATTTCAACATGTGAATCTGGCAGGATTTGGCTGCTGCAATCCGACCTGGTATGAAAGTCAGGGGCTGAATTTTAAGAAGAGATGAATTGAAAGAAAGCAGCTGGAGAGGCTGCTTGACAAACAGCATGTATCTCCACTAAGGCCTGAACACACTGGGTAGGATTTCCATAAGGTGAAAAATATGGCTGTAAGCCAGATATAAAAATGGAAAGCAAAAACAGCATAAAGAACTGAGCACCTGAAGACTAACAAGGGAGCTGATGCTCCCTGCGTGGCTGAAGGGCTGACTATGCTATTGACTGAGATGACAGAGTTTTTGGACAATATGGGAAATCAAAGAATGCCAGAGAACTGAAGATCCAGGATTGTTCTGCATCCCCTCCTTTCCAAATGAGGGGAATGAAGCAGAAACTGAATAATAGGAAAAAAAAAAAGCTCGTGCCTTCAGTGCTGGAAAAAATCCTTGTGCAGAAAGAAAGGGCCGTGGACAAAACACACCCAGTGAAGGACTAAGAGCCCATTTCTTACTGCATGGATACATGCATACCTTACCTCTTGTTGCCCTGATTTATTACCCCACAGAGGAGAGACCAGGTACTGCTCCTCACCAGCCTCCATGCCTGGAGGCACAGGGCAGGAACACAGTAGCTCAGCTTTTATGTCAAACGATGCAAGGCACACAAGCAATAGGTGTTTTTCTCCATTAGTGGAAGAGGATATCAAAGTCCAAGCTCGCTGAGCACTTGATTTGGTCCTCAGTCAGCCCAGGAGATATCAGCAGGGAGTTTAGCAGCACTCAACACTCACAGGTGCTCAAAGAACATTTCTTATCAATGCCTTTCCAGAGCAGGAGGGAAGGGGATAATTTTGGCCTCACTTGTGACACAAGAATAGCTTCAGAAACAACCATCTCTGGCAGAGTGAGGACTGGAAGCTAAAATTCCTGGGTCTTGCAACAGCAGCATAGCAAAAGTGCTGGCCCCAGGCTGAGCCCAAGCCCTAAGCTTTTGTCAAAGCACCAAAGTGAGGGACAGGCCATCCCATTTTAGCTCCCCTCTTCATCTCCTCTCTAGAAATTCTGCAAATATTAAGACTGTGCTGTTTGCTCGTGGTTGATATGTCCTTCCAACAGCTCACTGTAGGAGATTTCAAATTGCTTTATTAGACCATCTCCTATATATTTACCTACCAGCAACCCAATAATAGCATGAAATTAAAACCACATTACCTTTAACTGCAATTATCCCATTACAGAAGCAGGTGACTGCTGCAGAGGCAGTCATCACATTTTTACAGCATAACTACTTTGGGTAAAAATTATAGGGAGGCAGGATTATTACCTGTGACAAGATAAAATAGATCATGTCAGAGCCTTGGTCAGTCTGTGACAGGAGGTCAAATGAAGATATTTTAAGGTTAAAGTCAGAATTTCCAGGTGACTTGCATTTTGCCTCCAGAAAGTTCCTCTTTTCCCTTATCACTGCAGCCTTTCTCACCTCTAGAATATTATTTAATAGGTGTTCTGTGGTTTTGTCTCCCAGCCAAGATCCATCTTCCTCCAGAACCAGCAGACAACCACAGAAAATGAAATGGCACCTGCTGGTCTCACCTTTTCATGGAGGGTTTTATCCACCTTTACTCTCCTCTCCAAATGGCAGACTTAAAAAGCAGGTTTTATCCTGTAATACAGATGAGAAATGTATCCACATTTCTTGTGTCAAGCTGACAGATCAAATTGGGAATGGGGAAGACACATGTGAGGGATGTGGACTGAATAGGAGAGCATTAGCTGCACAGATGAGTACAGGAAGAATTCAAGAACTATCCAGTCCACTCCCAAGGGTCCTGGGCAAACATGAAGCCATCCAGCCCAAAAATCACTTCTAAATCTTTTTTTGTGTGTCTACTACAAGCTGTCCATTCCTCTCACAACAAAGGGTGCTTCTTGACACAAAGCTATGGGGAAAAGAGTCTGGAAAATTTGCCTTTTCTGAGGACTTTGGTGCTTCCTCAATGTTTTGCAGAGCTGGGAGTGCCATTTTCAACTGCTCCAGTGTTTTTACTAATTTTCACCAAGGGAGACTGGATCCCAGGTCCTTTGGAGCATCCAGCGCAAGAATATTTGCTTCTTGCTTGGCCTTTCAGGTTCATTTTTGTTTCACACATTCAGAGCATTTGGGCTGTTTGTACTGAACATTGCAAAGTTATTGTCTCTTCCCACCCATATAAACTGGAATTTTATTTTGCAAAAACAGGAAAAAAAATGCTTATTCTGACCTGTCTCAAGGAACCAAAGCCCCACTTCTGATCATCTCTTCCAACAGAGCCTCTGTACAAAGGGAAGATGTCCTTAAATACCCTCTTTTCCTTGGTGAGTACAGAGCTTTCCCCATCTGCTCTCTGAGCTTAGACATGAGCCCAAGCCTTGTGTCAACATGTTCCCAGCCTCCTTTCGTAATATGGAAATGACAGTGGTTGCTGCTTGTGAAGATGAAATCAAATGAATAAATGAATGTCAACAGACTGTGGGTAGAGGCCCAGAGGTTGCATAACAGAGAGACTACAAGTGCACAGATGCTATAAAGCCAAACTGGGTGCTGAGTGGATTGTCAGGGCTTGTTTCAGAGGGATGCACCCACTCATGTCACCAGCACAGCTGTCAGCCGAGGAATTCTTCCCAGTGAATTAAGGAACAAAAAAATGAGGCTCTCTACCCATGCAGTACTCATGCAGGCCATTTAGAGGGAATATTATGTGACATCTCTAGGTAAATCAGATGGTGAATTATTACAGCATGGCTCCTCTTCCCTGCAGGAACAATGTCTGGAGATATCCTACAAAATCCTTACTGTGTCAATGTCAAACTCAATAATGCTCCTCCAAAAAATCATTACCAGCTGCACATGTGGCGATAATGTCACACTAAGGGCATGGCTGCGTGGATGAGGACTGACAGACTTATGCTCCATGCCCCAGCTCTGAGCTGGCCAGATGCAAAGCAATTCTGCTCTAGAATTATGCAGAGAGCCACATTAGCAGGGTGACAGCTTATGCAAGACGAAAGGACAACACTTTTGCCACTATGGTTTTCTGAATGGCACTGTTTGGAGCTATTTGTCTCCTTTGCAGGTGCCTGTCTTGCCTGTTAGTCCTTTAACCTGAACTGGAATGCTTTCTTTTTACTCTCCTCTCTTGCAGTAGGAGAACTATACAAACTAAGGCTGATTTCACAAGCCTGGCAACAGCTTCTTAAATAAACAGCACACTTTTGGGTTTCATTCCTCTCAAACAGAAATGCTGCTTCATCTTCTTTGTGCCACTTCCCCTTCAAAACTGCAGCAGCAGCAAAGCAATTAAGAGAGCATGAGGTAATATCCCATCCATAAGACCTACTTCATTCCACACAAACACACAAATAACCTCCAGCTTGAGAAAGAGGAATGCACAAACACTTAGAAGCTAATTCCCAAGCCCAGCAAGACAAAAGCAGAGTTGAAAGACTCAAAACACCTGAGAAAGCAAAACAGTCTCTTATTCCTCACTAAAGCAAACACAAAGAATAATCGCATTCACTTTCCAAGCTGGCAAGCCAGCCATAATATATTGCCTGCCACAGCAATGACCATTGTTCTTGTGCTCTCCACCCCAGCCTGATACACACTCAGCAGATTCATAACTCTTTCAAGTTCTCCAAGATAAACATGCAGGCACTTGATAAAGAATTTCAGTTATAATGTTCCTTGGAGCATCCACCATGCCACCCCCACCCCAACACAATGTGAGATTTGTCCCCCACCACCCCAGGGACACGGTCTGCAGGTCAGCTTCAGAAGGACCAGAAGTTTCTTGTACTTCTGGAAGTCTTCTTCTGTGCAGATGGGTCTCTGACTTCCACAACTGCCCAAGGCATCCTCCAGTGCCCTGTCCCCAGTGGGATCACAGAGGGGTTGTACTGTGCTGGCCCCCAATGCATTGAGTGCAGAACACCCAAAGGCTTTGCTACACACTGAGCTCACCAGGGCTTTTGGCAGCCCCTTTGTCATCCCCTCCTCTCTGCCCAGTGACTAAAGAGCTCCTGCTCAACTTGACTCTTCTTCCCATGGCCAAATCCCAGCCTGAAACACCTTCTTCAAATGCTGGACTAGCACAAATGGTGTAGGAAAGCCACCCTCAGCCAAAGGAGTCCAGAGTTTGGAAAAGCCATCTCCCCCTTCACCCCAAGGCCACAGTGGATTTATCTGACATGCAGCCTTTATCAGAAGGGGCTGCTGGGGTGAGAAGGGCACCCCAGGGTTGAGCTGTTGCCAAGAGCCAGGAGAACACAACATACTACATTTAGATAAGGGCAGGTTATCTGATGCATTCAAATCTTGATTCAAGGAACCCATTAGATTCACTTGTTTGGTGGTGGAAAAAAACCCCTGACAGTCTTTGGCCATGTTTAGCATGCAGGAAATCCTGGAGGGAAACTGGGGACCACCTACACGTGTGCATGCACACAAAGCAAACTGCAGGTGTCTGTTTCCTGAGACAGCAACCAGCACATTCAAAGTGAGAATCTGCCCAGGACTGTCACATCTACTGCTGCCAGATACATCTGCTCTGGTAGAAAACTCCTCCAAATCTTGTTAGTCCTGAGCCACACCACACAATGCAGCTGGCTGGGAGGGCACTGACATTTGCATCCTCAGTTTCTGGAAGCTATTGCTCAGCTCCCAGCTGGAAATCTCTGAAAGCTCTGGCTGAGCTGGATCCTGGCCTCAGCTTCACCACCAGTTCTCCCAGTGGGTGCCTGCCCCAGGGAAGGTATGTGCTGGAGGGCTGGGGCCAGTGAATTCTCCCCAGCACAGGGTGTCACCATGCAGGGGGACTCTGCTCTACCTGGGAGCTGACTGGATACCAAGCTTGAGAGCCCATTTCTACAACAAAACCAGAATGGTTCAAATATTCCCAGTGAAATATTCTGCCTCTCACAAAGGATAATAGTTCCTGCAGCCTGTGAAGCATGACAGATGCATCTTGGATCCTTTACACAGCTGTACTGCCTGATACACTGCCTTCATTTCATTGCTCAACTTGGCCAAGGGAGACTCATGGAATGTCCCATTTTCCTGTTTCTTGCCTCCTCCTCCTCCTTCTCCCCACATCCTACTATTGTCATGATATTCTAGAATTCCACCATTTTGCCCTGAGTGATAGGAATAAAACCAAACTGGAGTCTTTGCACCATTTAATTTTAGGTCCTTGAGAGCACTACTTAACACAACAAATGTGGGGAAGGAAATTCTCCAGACAGCCAATACAGAAATCTCATTTAAGTGCTGCTCTTCCCAACCCACCAACCTTCTGACTGACATGTCTGGAGTAAGATACTGTGGTCACACTTCCATCTGAATTTATCTCAATTTATTGATCATTAGAAAAAGGGCAAAATGAAACAGAACATCCCAACAAATAAAGGCTACATTTTTGCTATCCTGGGACCTTAAATCTGTGTGCTCTCCAAACTTTTCTTTCTGGGAGTTTCTCAGGTACACACTGGGGAATGATCTCCCTTCCCATTGACTTTCTGCTTCTGAATAATAAAAAAAAGAAAGAAAGAAAGAAAGAAAGAAAGAAAGAAAGAAAGAAAGAAAGAAAGAAAACTCTCGCTTTGTCAGTATTAACCCAGATTTGTAAAAGTATATTTGTCTGGGGCAATACTTTGCTGCCAGTCACAGCATATTAGGATTTACATTTTCCTGTAAAGTTGGGTTCATTTCAGAAACCCAAGGAACAGCAGTTGCTGGACTTTGGTCTGTCCTTTAAATTCTAGTGTAGTATATATATATAAAAAAATAAATCTGTAATCAGTAATTACAAAGAGTAAATGCCACAACATGCTGGCATAGAGCAGTTTTGTATGAGAGGATGCTGTTGGTTAGACCAGTAAGACAACATGATCTCAGAATGAGGAGCAGCACAAGAGATGAAGACTGCTCCCAGCCAGGCTGGTACTGTCTTCTTCTTCCTTCAGAACCTCCACTGGGACCCTCTGGCCCATAGGTTCCACTGGAACTGGGCTGCCTCCACCACTGATAGCAAGAGCCCTTCCCTGACTGCTGGAGCCCAACTTTTCTGAGGCACTGCTGCCTCTAGAACAAACTATTCCATCCCCTCTGATGCTGACACTTGGCTCAGGGCTCAGCCCCTTGCCAGCAATGCTCTTGCTCAAGCAGAAAGGGCACCCAATGATGGCAAGCAGCTGTGTGCTGATGTGCTCTTTGTATCATATGGGGAAGAGTATCTGTTCTGCTTCCCCTTCAGCAAGGGTAGATGAGGTGCTTGACAGGCAGAGCTGCATTTAACCCAGCCCAAGTCCCTGCCCACACATCTTGTCCCCCACCCCATCCATGTCAATGACAGAGCCTTTGGCTGCATGAAACCTCCCTTTTCCAAAGCCATGAGCCCTGCTGCAATACAGGCCTCATGCCCTGAGGGTGCACATTGTTCCTCCAGCAGACCCCTCTGCTCCTTCCTGGCCATGGCTCCACCATCAGTGTTCTGCTGGTTCTTCAAGCATCTGCAAGCACTTGGCCCAGGCTTTCTCCATCCCTCCTCATGTCTCCCTGCTGCCTCTGCAGCCTGACTATGATTTATGCCAAGGTCTAGAAGAGGAAGATCAGGCTCCCTGACTCCACCAGCCCTGCAAACTGACAGCAGCCAGAGGCAGCTCCGGGCTAATGTCACAGCCACAGCTCCAGCACATGGCAGGGAGACTCTGACCTAGTTTTAACCCTCCTAAATATGCAAAGAAAGAGCATGAGAGTATGTGAGGGAGAGCAGTCCAAGGCTTCCCCTGTCCCCTCAGTATTATTTTATCATTAATACTCACACTACATTGGAACACGTCCATGCCAGATCTTCTTATGGGTGTACCAAGAGAGGAAAAACATGGTAACATTTGAAGGGTGGGATGCTTGGAGTGAGTTTGGATTTTTTTTTTACATGCTTATAGGAAGATGTGATTTTTCAAAGATTAACATTTTGACAAAATTTAAAGAAGAAATGGAAAAACTTTTTGAGTGGAAATCTCCTTTAGGTTGCTTACCTTTCCTTTTTGCTTGTTTTTCTCAGTCTTTTTGTTCTTAACTTAGTCATCAGGAGCTAAATGCTAGCCTGACTATCATTCTGACAGGCCTTTTTTGTTGTTGTGTTGGGTTTTTTTTTTAAGAAAATGGATTTCTGTGCACTTGGCTTTATCTTTGTTTCAGCATCTGCCTTTCCTTCAGCATTGCTGGTTCACTTCCACCACAGAAACTACTTTTATTAACTCTAGATCATTATTTAGTATGTGAATACTTCACTATGGAAACACTATTTTATTTGAATCACCCACACAGTTCTGGGCATTTCTGTTTTTCAGCATCTTAATTTCAATATAGAACCGTGTTCACTGACAGTGCAGAGGACTTTAGTGAGAGTAAGGGCAGCACAGCATCCTGGTCTATGTCCTTCATATGGTACTGTAGCCTCTCAGCCAGGACCTGGTGGTACCCAAGATGTTTAATGTGTCCCCTGAGTCTGAGAACACACCTGAGGCTGAGCTGTGAAATTCCACCATGGCAGGAGTGGGAGCATTGCCTGGCATAGGGACCATAAGAACCTGTGGCAAAAAAGAAATCCTCTGAATACTTGCTGCCAGTGGTCATGAGAGAGAAAAGATGCTCTTCTCATCCAACACAGCTGGATGAATGGATGTCCTCAGTGCAGTGCCATTTTCTGCTCTGGAGAACACGAGCACCACAAAGCAGAGCAAGCACAGAAATGTGAGGAAAGCTTCCTGGAGAGGAATTTCCTGTGGAGCAAGAGGACAGCAGTGGGACACAAAGCCACAACCATGTTTTGAATGTGCTCCTGCTGCATGAGGGGCACTGCCACTTGATAGCAACACATGTGAAATGAGTCCCAGACATGGAGATCCTTGTCAGAGTGCTCAAGAAAAAAAAGGCAAGGACAGGAAGCCACGAAAACCATTAATCAGTAGACCACAAAGTGGTGTTGTTTCTGGCACAGGTTGAGAGAATGCTGATCATTAACTCCTATGAACATTCCTGACCTTGCTCAGGAAGGCTCTTAATTAAATGATTATGTCCCTTGACTTCTGCAAGTCTCAGGCATATGCCTCTATCCTTTCCTCAGCAAGATATTTTTTGGAATCAGGATCTCCGTGATTACATTCAACTAATTATTTGAAAAGCATTTTCATCTGGACTCCAAGCAATCAAATTAAATACAGTTAATGTGGGTTTGGCAGGACTACACACAAACAAAAGTTGCTCTGTTTTTTGTGCAAAATTGGAAAATCAGTTTTTGCTAATAGCCTGGTGTATGAAATCTGCTGCTTCAGCTCTTCACTGTTTACCCATCTTCTCCATTTTGCTGCAAAACTGTTGATGCAATTCTGCTGTGATAAATGAAGCCCAAAACCTCACAACATCCTGCCTTTAACAAAATACCTTGTAGGAACCAAAGACTGAGAAACAATGAATTGTTCTGCTTTGCAGTAAAAGTTGATAAAGAGCATGCTGGAAATAAAGGAGCATGCTGAAAGTAAAGGAATCAACTTTATACCACTTTATCAAAAGTGATACAAGAAGACAGTGATGTAAATCATCAAGCTTTAGCAGCTTTAGGAGATTTCAGGTAGGAAGGCAAACTGAGTAACACAAAGCAGAAAAAAAAAGAATATATATAACAAAATACTGCAAACCAAACCTAATTTTGGAGAGAAATGGAAGCAAGCAGATGGACAATTTCTAATAAGCAAACAAGTCTATTTGCCTAATTACTTAACAGTTTGAAATAAATTTGATTTTTCCCTCTGAGCATCTATCCTTATAGACCATTTTCCACAATGAACAGGGAGTAAAGTACACCTAAATCTGAAGACAGTATGTCTATTATGTCTATTTTTGGCTCAATGAATTAGAGTGCATCCTTTTTATAAAGAAATTCTGATGCAAAAAAAAAAAAATCATGAGACTTCATTGCTGTAAAATACGTCAGTCATAGAATCTGTAACTGCCATGAAATTGTGTTAGAAGGTTCTCTCTTTATTAAGCCATAACTGGAATAAGAAGAGTCAGGCAGATGAATGAAATCCTTAGTAAGCAGAGGGATGTGGATTCTCACAATATGCTGAAGCAATGCAATGAGAAGCTACGATTAAGATTATTTACAAACTAAGATTAATCTCTAGGATAGGCAGAATTTCAGGGTAAAATAATTGAGTTGATGCAATGGCACAGGTGATGGCAGTAACAGTCACTGCTCTCAGCAAAAGGAAGCAGTCCTTATTTGGAGGTCTTTGGGAGGAAAACTCCCTTCTGGCTCTGGGATGCTTCCAGAGATGCAGTCAGGAGTAAAGCAGAGTTGTGTGCCCAGCAGCCCAAACTACTGAGTGCCCAGCAGCCCCCAAGCCCCAGATGCTCCAGCTGGAAGGCACCAGCCAGGGATGCACCCAGCGGGTACAGGGTCCCTCACACAGGCTTGTGACATGCTCCCAACATCAAAACTATGAGTGTTGTCACTTTAGGCACTTCAGAGCTGTTTATAGTTTGCATATTTGCATATTTTTGCATTGCTGTTGCACAATTAAGCTGAAGACTTCTGACCAAGCTGTCCCAAGAGCACAAAGAAATCCAGTGGCAGTCAACTTTCAATCCGGGTAATTGGTGAGGTTAAAAAAACAAACTGGGCCCATGTGAGTCAGGCACATAAGGAAGACACAGTCACTAGCTTGTTTTATAAAGAATTAAACCTTTTTCAAGTTAGCAAATGTATATTAAGAGACATGAAGTACCACTTTTACAAAACAATACTTTTCAGGGACCAATGAGAACTGGTTTAGACTTTTTCTCTGAGGTTCCAGCAAAATGATTTCATTTTGACATCCCCAGCATTTTGTCTAAAAACACCTGTCTCATCAGGTTATCATTTCAACTAGAGAAGGGACTGGAGAAGGAAAAGAGATGTCTGGTGTATCCTCAGCAAGAAACAAGAGAACACATGAAATGAATATTTTTATGGTATTTTCTTTTTCTCTGACTGTTGTTACCATGCAAATAATGAGCACGGGAATCTTTAAACATCTTCTAACCATTCAGTAAATCATTTCACAGAATAATGAATTCAAGTTCTGTGAATCAGCCCCCAAAATTTAACGACTTCTTTTAGTTTTTATGTCACATCTGGAAACCAGTAGGACATGGTACTTGGGTGCACCTTCAGAGGGTGATTCTTGGCTTTTCCTCAGCTCTCCATGCCTGTGGTCAGGAATTCTGTTTCTACAGAAGAGTAGGAGCAGGACATGCTGACCATGACTGTTGCAGTGTACAGCAGAGAAACTGCCTTGTGTTCTTGGAAGTCAGCCCTGTGTTACACAACTGCAGTTCAGAGGTTACAAAGGCAAAGGCTTTGCCAGCAGACTCCACACTTCAAAGCTGTGGCAACAATTGTTGGATCAAACAGAGAGGAAAGAAGTTGCCTGTGGGTCCCCAAAGCAAACTGGAGTCTCATGAAAGAAAAAACAGGATCCAGAAGAATCTTACCGAGAAACAATGAGAAAAAAACCCTGCTCATTTATAGGGAACAAAAGCCCGAGTCCTCAAGAAGCTCTCCAAGTTGCTTCCACATCCAATCAATATTTTCTTTAGCACATATGGAATGAGCCTCAGCCAACTTCCTCCTCCAGACATTCCTATTTCTGACTATCCTTAGAAAGAAGCAAGGCAGCTAATTCAAAATCTCATTCATACCAACAGGAGCCACCAGGCTTGTAGGGACAGTCTTACCATCCCGTTTTCCTGACTCAACAAATTGCTGCAGATAAGCTCAGCCATACATCCAAATATATGCACACATATGCCTTTAGCTCATAGGAGATATGAAGTGATGCCACATGAGCTTGAACCACCAGTGACAGAAAACCTAAAGACTGAAATTTCTTACAAATGCAAATGAAAGAAAGGAAATTTAAGACTGGTCACAGATTACACTGGGGCAGAGATGAAGCCTACAAAATCTATATAAGCAAGGTGGAATTCCCATTCCAAATAAGCCTGACTCTTTCTTACTCAGCACCAAAGTCACATCAGCTTAGGAATGGACCAAAAGAACTTTGGCTGAGGCACAATGCCAGCAATCTGGATTTGCTTGAGTATGACCTCTCCCCCCTGCTGCAGCAAAACCTCCTCAGAAGTCTTCTTTTAAGAAACTCTTTGCTGCAAAAATTAAAGCTAATGAGACTTCTCAAGGAGATGTGAAACCGCCCACGTTTCAACTGCAGCATCTTGAGGCTCAGACTGTTCCTTGAAGCTGAGGATTTGCAATGCACATGCTGCTAAAGATTTGCTGAGGATAAGAGCCTCCTCATCTGTCCAGTCAGCAACATGGACAATGGACGTTCATCTCTGCTGTTTCAGTGAAGAGCACATCACTCAGCTCACGTTATCACCAGAATGGGTCTATGCAGAGATGTCTGACATTGATGTAGAAGGGCCAGGGCACACATTATTTTCTGCTGACTTGCCAGAGCTCATCTCCTGGTGCCTCTAGACCCAGATATGAAAGTCCAAACTCTGCCAAAATATGGGGGTAAACAGTGCCTGAGCCTGAACTTATGCATAAATGTAACTGGATTTAAATGGCGTTTGCACCCTATTTTGTAGGATATGCTTGGAGTATTTTTAGAGCATTCAGACACAGGAATTCAGGAACAGTATGCCTTAAATTCTGAAAAAAACCCCCCCAAACTCTGAATTGAAGCTCATATGTGTATGTCAGACTGTCCAATCATGGTCAGTCCCAAGCACTGAAGTCCTCCATTCACTAAGCAGCAATCCTTGTGGCATTTTATACTCCTCTCTATCCTGAAACCCGAACGTTTCCATTTGGGTGACATTTTACTGCCTCTTCATCATATACCAGGAAGGAATGCTGATGGATTAGCATCACATCCAAAACAGAAACTGGCATTATCTCAGACTCACGCGATTTACAGCAACTACAAAGTAAATGGGGATACTTTTTTTAGTTTCCACTCTTCCTTTTTTAGAAATAAATCTTAAGAAAATACAATCCCAAAGGCCTAACAGGCACACATTTACAGATGGCAGCAGTGAGTCATAAATGACATCTTTTCCTGGTACTATTTATAAGAGCCAAAAAAACTGAACATATTATGAGCCATTTATAATGTTCTTCAGCAGAACAGTCAGCCAAGAGACAGAGCTGAAAGCCTGTTGTAACAAAAGGTATCAAAGTGAGGAGGAGAACAGTATCTATAATTACTACTGCAATGATAAAACAAGCATATTACAGCAGATGGTTTAACACAAGATCACTATTAAATAAAACACTGGCTCCAATGCCAAGGGATGAATATTCAAGGAGTGAACTGAGTAAAAGTGTATAAAGGCAGCAAATGCATCTCAGTTAACCCAGCAGTTACATGCAAGACTAACCAAAGAGATCAAACCCCTCATAATTCTCCATGTTGGCTGAACAATCCCTCTGCAGTCAAAACTTTCACAATTAGGAATTAATGAATGCAAATGACAGGACTGAGCATACTGATGGCACAGGAACCTGATCATGTCTGACTGCAAAAAAGGGTGTGAAACTCAACCTCAAAACAAACCCAAACCCTAACAATATCAATTTGCAGAGCTTTTTAATGTACCACATTAGAAACTTCCCAGCTCTTCATAAGAAACAGACTCTAATTCATCTTCTTGGCAGCTTCACAGTTGTAGGATGTTGTTTGGCAAAGCAGGAGCCAAGTTACAATCTAAAAAGGGGTTCTTTTCATTTTTAGAAGTTTTGTAAAATATTTTATGGTCAAAAGTCAGGCTGGAATTAATTAAAATGACTAAGGCTGCACCACAGAGTATGGAGCTGCAGTGCTCATGCTGCAGAGCAGGACTCCAGCTCTCAGGGGCTTTGGAAGCAGTAGAAAGGATGCCACCACTTACAAGGCATTTTGAAATTTTTTTTCAACTTGCAGTGTTTTTCTTAAATTCAATGTTTCTGTAATTTTGGTATTATCTATGTACTATCTTTAGCTGAGACTAAACACTTCAAAAGCTTGAGACTCACCTACTCAGCTCTGTAAGATCATTTAAATGATAGCATGAACAAGGAGGAAAAAACCCAGTAGCAACAGCAGAAGGTACAAATCCATAACCAATGTATATCACTACAAAATGGCTTTAGAATAAAAAGGCATTGATCATCCTAAGAGATTAAAATTTAAAATACCCAAACACTTTCTCAGTGACCCTTCCATACCCCTAAGGACTCAGGCTGCAGCAGATTTGAGGATGCTGTGATTGGAAATACAAATCCTTCACCATCAACTCTCCCTAGCTGCCAGGACTCCCAGCAGGTTGCCTGACATTTCAGGTAAACAGATGAGTGGAGCCTGTTAAACTATGCAAGATTTAAAAGTTGTTTTTAAAATGTATGTAATAGAACCATTTTTCAACCTTAAAAGTCTTTCTACATTTTAGGAACTAAGAGATGTGAGACATACAACCTTGGTGATGTGTGTATATATATATGTGTGTGTGTGTATGTATATATACACCTACATCATACACACACATATATATGGCACCAACAACCTCCATAACAGCAACTGAGCAGTTGCTGCCTTGATTTTCTATGGTCACAAGTGCTTATGTGTTATGAAGAATCAATGACAGAAACCTCAGACACAATTACAGATCCTGCTTCACCTAAACCTTTAGTTTCTGACTATCTTAGGGGAGGAAATTTTATCCTGGAAGTCTGGGAAACTTTGCTTTAAGGCTTGTCAAATGATAATACATATTTAATGGATGATTAATACATATTTAATAGATGGCCCTTGGTGACCATAACCTACAGGTTTATTAATTTAGGCAGGGATGAATAAGTAACATTAAGGTGTGGTTCTTCCTTTATCTTATCACTACACTCGCATGCATGCTTTGTATGGAAAACTTTATTTGATAATAAAAATAGCATTCACAGACTTTCTCCTTCTTTGTTGCTACATCATATACATAGTGTCTGTTCCAAGGAAAGAAGCTCTTACTGGGTAAGTCCACATCTACTCATCCTAGTGTTATGTATAAACCCAATTAAGTCAAATAAAGCTATGAACAATGTAGTATTTATATATGCATAGTGTTTTATAAAAAAGATTGGCCCACATACTGCTTTTCATCAACACAGAAAAGAGCATTTTGCCTATAGCATGTTGCAAGAAATGATGATTGGAGAATATAGACTGCATACAAGTGCTTAATAATACATAAGCAGGCCCACCATGAAGAAAGAAATGATATTCAAACCAACAAAAGCTTTAGAATTACTGATACAGTCTCCCATTTTAAAACAGCTTTACATACCTGATTCAGTTTACATTAAAATATATCCCCTGAATCAATTTTTTTCCATTTTTAGAAATATAAACACTTAATCACATTCCTCACACCTAAATTTTGTCATAAATCCTCTTTTATACAAGAAAAAGGCAACAGTTTTGTTTTGTTTTTTTCCAACAGGCTCTATTAATTACAATTTCAACTGTACACACAATGATTGGCCATCTTCTTTCTTGGTTTTGTTTTTTTACAGTACCATGGCAACAACAGTGATAGACTTGCAATGGTTTTGTGTTCATATGGAGGATGTGAGTCAGTATACATGTACACACCAATGCACTGGAAAAAGCAGCAGTTTACTTTAGTGGTCCAACAGTAACGGCAAACATTTTGGCTCAGCTAGGCAGTAATCCATTAAATCTTAGACCAATGCTACAGCAGACTTACCACACAGCTTGCAAATTTAAAAATACAACTTAGAAACTTGCAGGTTTCTCTTTTGCTGCTGTTCTTAGACTCAAATTTACAGCATATAACCAGGTATGGATAGGCTTCTACAACCAGGTTGTCCCACTGATTGCCTCTTTTAGCCTGTGAATTTCCTTTGAGACTTTTTTCTTTTTTTTTCTTTTAATTTTTTTTCCCTCCCCAGCAAGTGCACTCGTTTTGTCTCAGTAAGGATGATCCAGTAAAACAACAAAAACCCAGCCCTTTAAATACAGAGCAAGAACTGAGAGCTTTTGGAATTTGGCAAAACAAAAGCCCACTGGGTTTGCCTGAGCAGAAGGAATACACCTACTCCGAGCAGGGGGACGGTGCTCCCACTGCATTGTGCCTTGTCCCAGAATCCCAATCCCTCCCCTTGCTTCCAAGCAGATAACACAATACCATGCATGCTGGGGTTGCTGTCCATATACAGCTGGGAGATGAGCAGGGCTGCTGCCTTAATGACAAATCATCGTTACATGTTGCTGAGGCTAATGAGAGCTCAACAGTCCACGTTAGCGTGTGACACAGGCATGGTGGTGACCAGTCCTTCTGCCTCTGCACGTCCTGTCCAGGGGGCCTGAAAGTATAAACTGTTCATGGAACAAACTACAAATTACTTATTGTAAATCGTCTTGTGCTGTGTGGGTTTGGTTGCTTTTTTTTTTTTTTTTTTTTTTTTTTTTTAAATTATTTATTATTATTATAAATATCCTTCATTGAAACAGTAGTCTCTTCAAACAGTTCTTGCAATTTTAGGAACATTTGTCTCTTTCCTTTTTAATTCCTTCAGCAGGAGCGCTCCATTCCTACTGAGATGAACAATTTTCTTCCTTCCCCACCCCCAACCCTTAAAAAATTTTCTACATACAGTGTAGCAGTGAGTCACTAGAGAACAGTCTGGATCAAATTATTCAAACTCGGTCATAAAATCCTTTGCCTATATTATATTACTGGCTACCCCCATTTACTATATTGGGGAGGGGGGAAAGTAGCCCAATAAAGGAATTATTTTTAAGAAATCTACAAAGAATGTAGAAACAAAATTTTATAATCCTTTAGGACCAACATTTGGCAAGTAATTAAAAAAAAAAAGAATACACTGAAAAATACTTTCTTTAATATTATACATCAGGCACAATGCTTTTTTTTTTTTTGTTATTTCATCTGCATAAATGGTTTGTAGGACCAGCAGGTGACGGGGATGTCTCGTCGCCTGCGAAAGCCAGGTGGTTTCACTCTCTCCTCTGCTCCTTCAGTGTGGGGAAGGCGACAGGGACCCCAGGGAGCCCCTCAGATGCTGAGGTCGGTGCTGCACTCCTTGTAGGGTCGCCTGCGCTGCTCAGGCTGGTGCCTGCGGCTCGGCTCGTGCTTCCAGCTGGGGTCTTCCCTCTCCCGGTGGCCACCCCGTTCCTCCCTGAGCCGTCTCTCGGGTGACCTCTCCCTGCGCCGGTCGGACGACTTGGCCCGTCGGTCCAGGGAGTTCTCTCTTCTCCTCTCAGGAGACCTCCTGGGCTCCGTGAGTCTCTCCAGCGACCGCCGCCGGCGGCCGGGCGACCGCTCCCTGCGCCTCTCAGGAGAGAGGTCTCTCCTCCTCTCCAGTCGCTCCCGCCTCTCCAGAGTGTTGTCAGCACTCCTCGTGCCTTCCCTGCGCTTCTCGGGAGACCTCCTCTTCTGCCCGTTCACCACCACCCTCTCCGGCTGCCTTTGGTGCCTCCTCTCCGGCGACCTCTCCGTCTTCCTGCCTGGCACGTGGTCATTGGTTTTAGAAGTCCCATTCCAAGTGTGGTGTTCATTGGGATGTCTGCTAAACTCTCTGCTGCCTTTTAGGTCTCTAACGTAAGTCCGCTTGTCCCCATGTTGTGATGATTTGTGAAGGTCTGGTGGATAACTGGACTCCGATGATGGGTGCTGCCGTCGGTCGGATGGCGCGGGTTTCATTTCCGATACATTTTGTGAACCTGTGGCGGGACTGTTCCTGTCACTGCTGGGGTCTGAAAGAAAATAACAGCAAAGGGTTTGGTATTGATGCCTTCCGTGGTGCTGCGACACCACTTAGCACTCTTCAGACTTCATTAGTGACAAAAACAAACAACTGTTAAAGCAGTCAGTGAAGGCTAACCGAAGCTTTTGTTAATTTAACTGTGAACAACGAGAGTTACAGGTTAGTACTGGTGCTGCTCTGATCGTTAGCCATGTTTTGGTCCAAGCTGATCTCATCTTTATGCTCTTCTGGGCATGGGGCACTTTAGATTTTTCCCCAAGCCCAATTCATAATGTTTCGGTTACACCACATTCTTTCCAGTGGAAAAAAACCCCATTGTAGTTCAGGTTGTTGGCTGCTTTTTTTAATAGCTTCCAATAAAGAGGGTCTTTAGGAAACAATTTTTGTCTTTTAAGACATTATAAAGAACTGCCTCCCAGGTGTGGGAGGCCTTGGTTCAAATAGCAGAAAATGTGCAGGAAATAGAATTGATTATTAAGTTTTCACCTCATAAAGTAACATTTTGAAGGTGTGAGAATTAGACTGTAATCATGCCATTTCCATTTCATTTAAGGCATAGCTTAATCTCACTTAGTTCTACCATGTTATGTAAAGTCCTAGGGTAGATTTTGGTTTTGCCACAATGATTCAAACAACGATGACAGTAGTTATGATTTTTTCATATCAAAGCAATGGAAAGATATTGTAATATGTAGGATGGCTTTGATTCAAATCTAATCTCGAGTTCATTTTTTTCATATGTACTATTTGAGGTAAAATACAGCTGAGCTGCCTCTGCAAGACAAACTACAAAAACAGATGTAGAAAAAGAACATCCAAACTAAACCCCAGCCCTGCACTGCAGCTAAGCTACAATTACTCTCGTCATTTGTAACGGATGTTTATGAATGATTCATCACAAACATGACAAATATTAAAGTAGCTGCGCTGCCTTAATGCAAGTGCTGCTTTTATTTGCTTATTTTTTTATTTCTTGAAGTAACTCCTTTGTGGCAGCTTGGCTGGCATTAGCCACTTCCTTACACTTGAACCCCAACACCCACCTTGAGGTGGAACGCCCCAATGGCAACGACTGAAAACCCTCACAAACACTTGTGGGGACAAGTTATTTCTTTTCCCTCTTCTCCTTTTTGCCTTCCCTCCCATCAAGCCAAACACTCTATACATTCCTCCTGCCATCATGCCAAGTGTCTCCCATTTGAGGGCATTTCCACTCCTGAGCTTGGGAGGGTTGGTGTGTGCATGGGCTGTGATTTTTGTGAATTCCAAGTGAAACCCATGTTGCAACTCAGCTGGGGGCAGTTTTGCTCTATTTTAGCACTTTCAGGCCACAGCTGGGGATGGGACCACGCTGCTTTTCTGTGGCTGTAAGCACGTGGCTTGTGGCAATCTGCCTATCACACAAGGTACAAGCGAGGTTCAAACATGTCCTGTGGTGTGTGTACTTACAATTTGGGGCACGCAGGGTGTTCTGGATGGATTGCTGTACATATAGAATATAGCGAAGCAGAAAAGCAATGTGAGGGAATTAGGCCACAGCACAAAAACACCTAATATTGATTTTAGCTACAAACCGTAGTTTGATTATGGCCCATAAGGTAGAAGCAAGACTCCCCGAGCTTGTCATTTCTCATACATGCAGCGATATTAGGAGGTATCATCGCTGAGGAAGGAAGAGCCCAGCACCAAGAAAAGTAAGAGAAAGAGAAAGAGAAAAGTAGAAAATTTAGATTCCCTATAATAAAGATGAAAGAAAGAAAAATCTTCATATTTTATCTTAGAATAAAGAAAGTTTATTTTTCCAGTCAGATTGTCTAGGCTTCACCCAAATATAAGGCTGCAAAGACAGCAGTTGTTATTATTGTGACATAAAGAGACATCTAAGAGGTGATTCAATAACCCAGACAACGAGAGCATCCATTCTAAAAGACAGCTGGAACAGCGACACAGAATGTCATAGAAAAAACATTAACAATCAAACAACAACGAAAAATAAAGTCCACCAGAGACCACAACATTAAAAATAAGTACAAAACTCATTACAAAAATATACAGCCTCATAGAGAAGCACGTTCCAATCAAGTCAGAAAAATATTGGAACTTAACATTATTAGAGGAACCATTTGCGACTGCAGCGAACAGAACGAAGAGAGAAAGGAGTCCCAAATGTTACAAGGATATTCTTTACAGTAGTGCAACCCCTGTATATTAAATCCTTGCTTGGAGAACGAACGTTTAGTGGTTAGCATTAGCCAAAAGAAAATTGGTGATGGATTTCCATCCTCAGTGCAACAGACATATGCTTTGAGAAGTGAAGCACTTAATTTACAGGGTATTTATGCAGTCTAGCATATGATACAGTACTGTACATCCAAAGGAGTATAGGAAAAGACAAAAGTAGAAAGAACATTACAGAATTTCAGTGCCATCATTGAACCTTCTGGTGTGCTATTTATATTACAGAAGTGTAAACCCACAACTTCCCTTCCATATAATTAAACACTTCAATTGTTTGTTTGTTATACTCTGAATTGGTCATTTTAAGTTAAATAATGAGCAGACTGAGCAGAAACTCTCAAACATAGTACAGTAAGTGAAAAGAAAATCTAGTTCATAAATTGTGCAGAAGGGTTTTGTTTCTGGTGTTAGGGCATGGAGAGAATGATAAACACAGAACTTACTGACACAGAAATAACCCAAATACGGGGAGGAAAGTATAAAGGACATCCCTTCAATCATCAGTTTCTATAGAAACCTCAAAGACCTTTGGTTGGGAGTAGCCCTCCATCGAGGGCACAATATTTGACAATTATCTCAAATAAATAAGACATAATTATAATATTAAATAGTGTGCTAAGTTAAGCCACCCAGCAATCCAACCTCCAGGGGAAGAAAAGGAAATCTAATGCAATTCTTAGTAAGAAACAAGGATTGACTGTTTCCCCCAAGACAGACACAAGAGCACCTTTTCATAACCTCCTCACCTTTTCAGACCTTACAAATTAACTAGCTGAAACCAGCAGACTGTTTAAGGGGGGAGAAAAGGGCTCAGGAGGCCAAATCAATATATTTTTGCAGTAAAGCTTTTTTTCCCCTTCTTTTTTTCAAATAACTTATTTATAAATATTTACATAAATGTTAAGGAAAGGCAAAAATCTCATAAGCCATCTCGGCATCCATGTCTATGGATACAGACAGGAACTAAGAGAAAAACCTAACAAAAAAAATCACTGCTTCAGAATAGCAACTCAGGATCCCAGTTTTTGCATTGTTTAGAAGAAGAGACCTATGTGAAACAACTATTCAGCCGCTGAGAAACAGTTTGGCACAGTTCTATGACATTCCTTTTTTGGCTGGACAAGACAATAAGGTTTGTTTTGTTTTGCTTTCCTCTCTGATCACCAAAAAATACTGCTATGATGATCTTGCCTTACACTGCGCCCCAAGTCCATGGAAGCAAGCAAAGGATGAAATGTGTAGAAAATTCAGCACAAGCGAGGCAATTATATGTTGCAAAGGTTGGTAAGACACTGGTGAGAAAGGAAAATAAAAAAGAATTCCCGCTTCAGATCTTGAGACAAATATTCATGGAGTGATGCCAGGGAAGAAAGGAATGTTTTCATAGTTTGACCCACCATATTCTGGGACAGAGCCATCTCCACGTTTCAGAAACAGGCGGACCTTGCGGCCACCATTTTTAATCAGTTCGATGGCCCGGGCGTGCTTCATATTCTTGGTAGTTTCTCCATTGATCTCTAAGATTTCATCACCAATCTGCCAATGTAATAAAGAGACTATGATTAGAAACAAGTCCCCATGAGGGTCCCTACCAGCACACCACAAGACAGTGACCATAGCAAAGCTGGAGCAACTATGCATCAGGTGAAACTAAACATGCCCAACTCCTTCCAGGGACCATCCACAATGCCCAGTGTGGGAAACATGAAGATAATGGAGAAAGCTTGAAGTATCAAAGTATTTCACTGCTGTTCTACAAAATCACATTACAATTACTGTATTGCTCAATGGTAGGTGCAGTGTTATAACTGGTGCTATTTTATTTAATTTTGATTATTTGTAAGTCAAAGCAGTTTCTTGTTGCACAGTCTGCTCCAACCAGAATGCTCACAGAGCTTTTTCAGGTCTGTTTCTAACTTGGATACAGATACCCACTATGAATCAGCAAAGCTGATTCTGTAAATATAATCATTTATCAGGAGAAGAAAACAAGGCCTGGAAGAGCTTGTCAAAGATTTGACTTTCACAGGGCAGTGCTGCTTTTGCATCATATTTTCATCAACAAAACTTTTGGACCCATAGATCTACCCCTAGCGAGAATTTTGAAAATGCCCTTCACATTACATATCTGGAGGCAAAAATATATGTGGGAAAGTTACAATGTATTCTCTAACAGAGGTCCAAGGAGTATATAAAACCTGTCAAATTATTTTTTCAGTAGGCATTTTATAACATATGCCCTTGTTATGTTTGTCATTTAGCTGATATGTGAAGTTAACAATTAATGTTAATCAGAACCTACATTACAATTTTGTAAGCCATGGGCCATAGACATGTTCTGTCCCCTCTGTGCCCACTAGCACGCAAAGACTGTGGCTGTTCCATTTTCACTGCTACATGTATGCCCCTTAGGCTCTAAACAACAGATCATGTACTAGAGTTTGGGAAGCAGTGTTGGAAGAAGGGGATGAAGTCTTCCACTGAACACACACTGCTACGAACTGCGTATCAAGAGTGACAGATGCCATCAGCAGAAGTAAATAGGAACTTTCAGTTCACATTTAATTTTCCTTTTAGATGGCACAGCAGAAGGGAGAGGCAGGGAAAGAAAGGCAGTTTTGAAGTCAGTTTGTGCCTACCCTCATTTTCCCACATCTCTCAGCGGGCCCATCCTCAGCGAGCCGCAGCACGTACAGGTCCATGTTGTACTCCCGCCCACCTCGCAGGCTGAAGCCAAACCCTTTTGCTCCTCTTTCCAGCTCAACAGTGTAAAAGTCTTGGTCCTGCTGGAGAGAAGACAACAAATACCCAGTTGAACAAAAAGTCAAATATTGCTCTGCTCTCATGTTGGAATTATTCAGCCAATGTTTTGTTAGTAATAATTAAAAATGGAAAATCAGTTGAGTTTTCACACAAAGACCAGGATTTGCTGCTTCCTCAGACCCCATCTGCCATCTGGAGTTCTGGTGGTTGGTAAAGGGCTGTTGGAATGAGTGGGCTTGGCCATTTCCTGTGGTTCATTTTTGGGCACCCCTGTCAACAGCACCTCCCATGCCCAGGGCAGGAGGGGCCATTTGGGGAAGATGGTTAAAGGTTCTACCACCCAGGCAAGGCAAGGACCACCTCCCTTCCAATGCCAGATTTAGTGCAGCGTCTGGTGGCACCTGGGGTGAGCCTGTGCCATAGTCCTGGCTTTTTGTGTTGTTACCACATCATTTATTCCTTTTCAAGAAGCTCAGAAGCCTTTGCATTGTTTTTCTCAAATGCTATTACGGGGATGTTCTGAAGTCTCTAATGGAAGATGTTACTTCTGGGATGGCCAGTGGCAAGGAAAGTTAACAGTGAGATAGATAATCTCTCTAATAAGATGCCGTCTGTGCAAGCTGGAACACTCCAGCTATCGTCCCTTATTAAGTTTTTCTCCTTTTTATTCTCTGAATTTATCATTTGCACACAACAATACCTTCTGGAGAGGCCCCTCAAAATAGACAATTCAATAAACAAACACATAAATTATTACTGCCCTAAAAATGTCAGCTCTTTTTTTTCTTTATTTTTACTCCCTCAAAGTCTCGATAAGAATGTGTTGGAAATGTTTCTCAGCTGAAACAACAGCAACACATATTAAGAAACTAATCAGCAAATTCCTCTTTCTTTTCAGGAGACTGAGGGAGAGCAGCTTCTCGGTAGGAATTTTCAAGGGAAATATTTAAACACAGCCCTCAAGCAGAATGGAAACAACAGTCTGTGGTAAGCAAAACAATTAGAGAGGTACTCCTTACCTGTGCCGCTTGGGGTGGTTTGAAATCAAACTGGGATTCCTGCTTTGGTTTGGTGTTGTTCCTGCTGTAACAAATGAGAGGGAGAGAGGAAAAACACAGCTCATGGGATGTGAAAGTGATGAAGAAGTACTCGAAGAGAGAGCATGTCAAGATGCCCTCCTCAAGGAAAACAATCTGACCTGGTCTCCTGTGGTATTTGCTGAGGAGTATGTGTGGTTGTGATTGTAGCAATTTTTTCTGCATTGGTCAATAAAGTAGCATTGGAGGATTCTGCAAAATAGATTTTGTTTTTATTATGAGCGAAGACCACTGGGTATTCACTGAAAGAAAAAAAAGAGTTTTGCAAAAGCATTTCACTCAAAAGCAACATTAAATTGTTTTTATAGAACTGGAGATGTGATCAAATTTCTTAATTCCCCAAATTAAAATAGTAGGTATGTATATGAAACTGTACACTCAACTGGAAAATTTTAAAAAAATTAAATTAGGAAATCTGGATTGGAAAACCCCCTGACTATTAGACACATTCACGAAGACTCACTTGCAGATAAAGGATTGAACAATGTTTTGTCTATTGTCTGAACACATGAATTCCAATCAATTAAGTCCCTAAATATTGTAGGTTGGGTGGATTAATTTTATAGCGGCTATAATTATTCCATGGATTATAAGTTTATCAGTCAGAAACTCCATCAGAAACTGCAATCTCCAGTAGAATTGAGATGTGGCTCTTATCCAATACCTCACAGGATGATATTGAATTTGGCTAAAACCCAAACTTACTGAAATCCTTCTTTGAAATACAACCCACTACTGCCTCAGCACTGAATGCAGCGATGTGGAGCCACCTGTACCAAAAGCATCAATAACTCTGGGTAGCAGTTACAAAAGGGTGCACTGAGAGAATACAGGGAGCAGGAGTAACTTCTAAACCTAATTTCCGCCATGGTAAAGAGCTCTCAGCCCAGCATCAGACTGTGCAAATTGCAGATTTCTTTAGGCATGGAAGGAGGGGCTCCAAGGAGAGGTCCTGTCTCCTGCTTCCTATAGCTGAGATGGGAGCAACTGAACAGTGACTATGTCGATGTCCCTCACAGTATGGCATGGCAGAATATTCCCCTTGTCATTCTGGAGCTTCAGTAGGACCAGAGTTAACCCCAAACTCACTTAAAATTGTGCCTTAAGTTAAGGTCATGTCAATGCCATTAGCCGAATATTAGCAACACAGACCTGGAACTCTTCTATATTGAACTCAACATATTTTCCAGAACTATGTATTGTACCAATCCTGAACTACTATTAGTACTGAAGAGTTTCAAATGCTGAACTGCTCCAGAAGCCAGCAGTTTCTGAAAACACCCTTCCCCTCCCATGGGAGTTTGACTTCAGAGGAAGTCTAGGTGGTACTCCATGTACCTTCATGGTATTGAACCACACAAAATGTTCAACAAGTTATGTTGGCTGCACTTGGAGAGTGATGGGCAGAGTCAGCAGAAACACCCACTCATCAGACATGGCACTCCCAGATAAAGCCACTGCACTGGCAGGCACCTGCTCCTTTGCAAATCAGCCCTGTATACAGGAGACCCCCTCGTTGTGTCTATACCCAGTGTACCCAAGAGAGAACCACAGATTGCAAATAACTACAAAATACTGACCATCGCCCACCTTTCAAGACCAAACTCTGAACTGAATACACAGACACTAAGACAACAGTGACAAAAACTGGATGAAAACATTTGGGTCTCCCACATGAAATTACAAGGTCTTCTATCCTGCCCTTGTTTGCCTCTCAAGCTACAGGCATCCACTAATTCATTTTACTGGCTATGGAGAAATCTGCCATTATTAAACAGAGTCCAGCTGTAATACAGAAACTGCAGCAACGGGAGTGGTTTTGCTTGAATTAAGATGTGGTGGTCATGGGCTTACTTGGTCCTGGGAGTTTAATTTACTTCAAGGATTTATATTAATTCTGGAGAAGCCTGGATAAGGGGAAGCTATTCCCTTTCTGTAGCTATTTGCATGTCAAGGGAAATTCAGGAAAAGGGACAGAGAAAAAGAAGAACCACTTAAACAGATGGGTGCAACAAGAACACAGCTCCTTTGCCTGCAGTACTGTGCTCAAGTCAACATGCCCAAAAACCCTCAGCATATGGAGCTGAAACATCTTCCAGACCAGAACAGGCTTGTGTCCAGTGGCTCAGAGAGCAAGAGAGGCTCCTGGGTCTGCCTGCACCTCTCAGTGTAGGCATGACCAAACCACACCCTTGTGATGATGTGCCACTGACAGCTGGCTTGTGTAAGAAGGAGATGTCCTTATGTGTAGTTACACTGTTGGGGTTTAAGAAATAATTCTGTTTATATTGTAAAGATGCCTTGATGTTAAAATCTGTCTCCTACATAAGAAAGCCCCCAAAACATGGTTAAGTGTTCTGTATTCATCCAGAACAAAAGCCTCTGAAATCCTCCACAAATATTTGGAGATCAGATGAAGATGGGCTTCAAAGAGAATGCAAGATTCCTACCCTTTAGTAGGTCACACTAATAATACAAAGCAGAGCAACAACACATCTCTGGTACAGATGTATCTTCATACCACTGTACTGCATCTATCTTTAGCCCACCCTGTCCCATGAGTCAGGAGTTGTGCATAATTTTGCCAGTGTTTTAGACACTGCTTCAGGACGCATGCCAGCCACCATGCAAAACAGGAACAGAATATAGCAAAAATTATCTTTAGTACAATTATAATTGCATGCTCTAAACCCTACATATTTCATTGATTCCTTGCCCTGTTCTGCCCTAAAACTCTCAGTCACCAATTACATGCCTAATCTAAGCTTGTCCTGTTCCAGCATTGTGTATCCTTGAATCTGCTGGAAGTGTGGTAAAGCATCATCATTTCATTGCAAATACAATCCTGCAGTCGTCTGTGGCAATTAACATGTGCAAGACTTATTACAAAGCAAAAACTCTTGGTATTTTTAATAATGTTAGAAGAGATTAGCAGTGTGAGTTTATTGTGAGTCTTGTGATGCAGTTTCATGTTTATCTGATGAGTGGCTTCTGATTTATGCTCCCCCCTCCTTGAAGCACACAGACCATTTATATTTGCCAAAAAAGCACTCAAAAAGAAACAAAGGAAAACAACAAATCAAGAAAAGCTTACAAAGACATCAAAAAGAAAACAACACTGAGACCAATTTCTTGTATCTCATGGGGTTTTAGAGCAAACACGTCAGAGATTTTGAGAGTGTTGGGTCTTACTGTCTTTTGGAAAATAAATGCAGGTAATGCTGTGCAAAGTTGGCAATCTGACTTGGAATTTTAAAGTGACAGTAAATTCAAAGCCTGAATTGCTATGAAAGCACAGTTGATTCCTTCCCTAAAGAACAGTGTTCCCACTTCTTCAGCAATTTGTGATGTCCATCACAGGTACACGTTTCCCTAACCTAAGCAATTTACATGATATTTGGGACACATAATTGCATGAGCAAGACCGGCTCAGCATTTTTTTACATCATTCAGAAGTTGCTTATTTCTCAGATGGTTTTGCTTCTTTAGAAAATAAGCCCTTCTTCATTTAAAGATTCACCTTCTTTTTTATCAAATCTGAAATACAGGTAATGAACAATTCTTCTCTCAGTTTATTTTCCAAAACAGGCGTGCACAGGCCAGCTCAGATGTTAGCTTGATTCACAGCTATTTTATTATTCATGAACACCCTATTTGCTCCAAGCGGCAGAGGATTATATACCATTTGACCTGGTACCCACTAGGCAGTAAGAAAATAAAGCTTTTGTGCAAAACAGATCACCCTAAACAGAAATAATTTATAACCAGATCATTTCTCATCCTGGTCTGTGGGGAGCAATGTGGAAAGGTTTCTGCCCAACAAGCTCTCACTTTGAACCCATTCATGGCAGAGAAGCACAATAAACAAAGAAAATACTTAGAATTTAGAGCCACAGCAATTTTAGCTTTGCTGCAGATACTTTACTAGGCTTCTGATCAGTTCCTATCTGGGGAGCAAGCCAGGGATTAATTTAATGGAACTGATGCATAACACAGATCCTTATTTTTATTAAATACTTCAGTGACCTGAGATCAGCACCAAGTGTCAACTTATTATTAGGGAACCTGCACATTCTTTCTCATCTGAAACAGTGAGATCCTGTCTAGGGTAACTCTTATAATGCAGCTTCAGAACCATCACCATTTAAGCAGTCATTAAAAAATGTACTGAGCTTGCTCCCAAAGCAATTTACCCAGAATAAAACCAGATCTGCTTTTAAAACAGCTTAAAACATGTCAAAGTGTTTATCTCTTTCTGTGATCTCTTTACTCTATAGCCTGATTGTGTCCCTACAAAGCTTCAGGAATCCCACATACTAACAAGTGATTCCTAAACATTCTGAAGCTGCATTATTAAGCTAAGAATCAAACCAAAGTGTATCAAGAGCTCCATCAAATTTATGGAAGATCATTTTAAGCAGATACACGGAATGAAATATTCTTTTTTTCCCTAATACTGAATGAGCACCTCCTGTTAAAAACCAAACATCTCTATGAAAAATAAACAACAAAAAAATAAAGCTACAGGAGACTCACAACCTCTCTCACTGCTAACCCCCAAAGCGGGAGCGGAAATTAGAGTCCTCCATGCCTTTGCAGCTCCGAGTGACAGAAAAAAAGCCCGGGGGGACAGAACCAAGAAGAGGTGGGGTGAGAGGTAAGAGAGCAGGAAACAGATACTTTACCATCTCCTGGAATGATGCGCAGGGTGACGGTGTTTCCCGCTTCCTTAATGAGGTTGACGATGTCTGAATGCGACTTGTTGGTGATGGAGCACCCATTGACGGCCAAGATCCGGTCCCCTACTTTCAGCTTTCCACAGCGGTCTGCGGGGCTCCCTTCAATTATCCGACCTATTTTGTGAGGCATGGCCACACATGCATTTCCCGCTTTTGTATTGGTTTGGGGGTTGTTTTTTTTGTTTTGTTTTGGTTTTGGTTTTTTTTTTTTGGTGGTTTTTTTATTGTTTACATATGTGGGAATACGGTGAAGGGGGAAAAGGAAAAAAAGGGTTGAAAAGGGAAAGAGAAGGTTAAGGGTTAATTAATTAATGCATCAAGCAAAAGTTATTATAGGATAGCTTTGCTGCCAGTGTTCAAAACATTGGCAATCAACTAGTTGAGTGCACAACACTTTACTTCTTCCACAAAAAGGTGTTTTGTTAATCCCTCAAAACTCCCCCCAAAGTGGATTTCTGTTAATAAATGGTGCAATTTTTATTGACTACAACTGCACTTAGCAGCTCCATCATAACCCGAATCTGATTTTGTTTTTGAAGAAAAATATTGAAGCTGTTTGTAGAAAACTCAACTTTTCTCCCCCAAGATCACATCAGTGTCAGCCTCTCTAGTCCTTCTCTAAGCCAACTGCTGTTCAAGCTTCTGCCAATGTTTTGTTCTTTCTCAATTTAGAAAGATAAAATCATTCTAGGCCTAGGAGGGAGTGTGGCTCCCTTTCTACCACACAGACCCACTCTACCAGCGCTGCACGGGGAAGCAACATGAAATGTTTTTCTTCCATTGTGAATAAAGGTACTACCAGGGAAGGCACAGGACCACTACAGATGGGCCAAGACTGACAAAGGTAACCTGTTTGGTGCTGGCACCCTCCTCAGCCTCTACTAAACCCTTCCTCTTTTATGATCTTAGATGGCACCAGGTGGGAACAAAGAAGGAAAAAGGTTCTCCTCATTCAAATACCTCTAAAACCACACACAAAACCACTGAGATGTCTGACACACAGAGCGAGAGCACTTTAGGATGAATGTGTTCTGGAGACAAAATTCTCCTCCTGTTCCATGCAGTTGTTTTGTTTCAAAAACACAGGGTTGCCCCATAACATGCAGAATTGGGACACAGGGGATACACAACATCACTCAGGTAAATCCAGTGAGCTTTTTTACCCCTCCTTTATGTGGGCAAGAGGCCTTGAGGCACACAAAACATGGTTAAAGCCATGGGGTACACAGAGTGGTCATCTCACACTTTGCATCCACAATACATTCACCCTCAAGATGCACTTTCCCATCTCTGCTGTAGTCTTTATTTGATTAGTAGTTTTAGAGATATACACACACGACAACACTAGAAAGACCATAAAGAAGAAAAGGCTAAGACAAGGATATGTGAGGTTGGAAAGATGCAATGAAAACTGGCAGAAAGTGTTAAAATTAGTTACAAGCATTAGGGAGATTTCTTTTTTTATTATTTTACCATGATGTTAGAAAGTTTCTCTTTCTGGTAATACATAGCCCCATCCAGTTAGCAGGCTGTTTTAAGGATAGGAGTTTCTACTCTATCCAATTCACTAAACACAGATGACAAAGCCCACACCAAAGTGACCAAGGTGGGTTTTAGAACCAGTTTGGCCCATCTCTAAATACTACCCATGAAAGAAAAAAACTACAAAGCAGGTCCAGGGCAAGCACTAGACAGTAGAGGGAACACATCTCATGCGGAGTGTTAGGAAAAAAACTGAATATACTTGAAAAAATTAAAGGAAAAACAGTCACAGATCAACAGATCTCCTTGGGAGCCCCTGCACAGAAAACTTCCAGTTAGCAAGTATTTTGGGCTAAAGCAAACACAACTTTTTACAACCTCAGGTCAAGGTTTCTCTGTAGAGAAGAGTTACAGCATAGTCTGCATACAGTAGAAGTTATTTACACATGTTTGCAAATCTGTTCAGAAGATATAACCACACCCTCTGTTCTAGACTGTGTTCAGTTTAATCTGTTCTACGTTACTCCATTGTGTTCTGGCACCAAAACACCTATCTTGGAAATGCAGTTTCCAGCAGCAAGGACAGTGTGAGAGAGCCTAGAACCTGAGACCTGACAGAAGTCAATGCAGTAGTTTTAAATTATGTATTTGCCCCTTGAAATCTCTGCTGCCAGACTGCCCAGAACAGTGCTAGAAATGGCTTTTTCAACAACAATACCAGCAAAGGAGATGGTGCTCCCTTGATGTATTACTAAGGGTGTCACTAATGAGCAATGGGAAGAAATGTCAGAAAATAAAGCTTAGGAGAATGAGGGAAAGGCCACTTCTTGCACCTGTGTGCCCCAGGAGCACTCAAGCTGCACAGGGAGCCTGCAATGCATTTTTCCTGCAAAACACAGCATGGCTGTGGGAGGTACTGTGAAGATGGCCAAGGTAGTGCTCCGTCCTTCCTTTCTCTCCCTATCATGTGCCACAGACTAAGGAAACACCTTCCTCTACAAAGTGCAAGTGGATGGCCTCTGGCCTCCTTTTGGAGGAGATGGAAAGGGAAGAAAATAGCATCTCTGACTGGTTTCCTCCTTGCAATGACAGTTCTGCCTGAGAACAGGCTGTTCTGGGCATATTTGCCAAACCAGCTTATGTAGATCTCCTCTGCAGCAACCCCTGGAAATGGGTGTCTGCCTAGCAGAAAGACTGTCTTCAGACAGAAACCATGACCACCTCTATCAGGTCAGGAAATTACTTGTGACATAGCTTAAACTTAATTTCTTCCTACTCTGAAGAAATGCATTTGGGAAGAGGTGAAATGGCAAAAGAAACATCCTGTTCTTTTAACAGTATTTCCCATTTTATGCCTCACCATCAAGCAGTATTAATTAAAACTTTCCAGCTACCAGCATGCTCACAACGTAATGATGATCATAATAACCCTGATTGCCAAAGAGAAGTTAATCAGTTTAAGCGTTACTGCTTTTAAATCAACTGGCTTGATTCCACCATCACGAGACGTATTTCATTCCACCTGCTACATTTCTGCACTGGCAAACAGCATCACTGGGGGGATCCCCAGCTGCTCCTCTGAGAGGAGAGACCCTCTCCAGAGAGAGGGGTCTCAGAAACCCCAGAGAGGCCCTCTCAGAAAGCGAGCACCAGGAATTGTGGGCTCGATATTTTCTGAGCCTGAGAATTGCTGAGCTCTTCCCAAGGGAAACTTTTCAACGGTTTTCTTTTCCCCAAAACAACCTTGTGTAAACAATATTCCTTTCCCATAACAAGAGGTGTTGTTTGCTATTTCTGTTATTCAGCCAACAGGAGAGCTGTCAGCCCCATAGACCAGTAATGTGCCTTTTTAGCGCAACACGTTATAAAAGGGCTGGATAAATGGTAACTAAAGCCTTCTGATTTCTACTGCCTTCTGACTGGAGTCAAGCATCTTTATTCCATGTCCTATTGCGACAAGGAATTACCATCGGCAGCTTTTTAGCTCTTCAGGTTGGGATTTCTTATTTCACTTTTCTCAGAACAAAACCCAGTAGGCCAACCTACAAAGTAGCCCAAACACCTCCCAAGCTTTTCCCTCTGATTATGCTATTAACCACACAAACTGGGGCACGCTCATGACTTTTAACTCCCCAGACCCCCACCGCCCTCCTCGGGCTGCCAACACCTCGAGATGCGATGGAAAACCCCGCGGCACTCACCGAAGGTGGTCCCCGCCTCGGGCCTGCTGACGGAGGAGACGATGACGAAGCCGAAGCCCTCGTTCTCCCCGCGGCGGATCTCCACATCGTAGGGCTGCACCACGGCGCTGACCACCCCGCTGCCGCCGCCGCCGCCGCTGCCGATGCCGCTGGTGCTGCCACTGCCCGAGCTGACTGTGTTGAGCGAGTTCTGGCTGCCCTGCGGTGTCCGCTTCTCCTCCGTCAGCGAGGCCGGCTGGTTGCTGCTGTGGTGGGAGGAGGCCGGCGATGGGACTTCATTCTCCGCCTTGGGGACTGGGGATGGGGAGAAAAAAAGGGGCTGTTGGAGCAGGCTGAACTGTTCAGAGCAGCTGTCTACTGAGAAAAGGGTAAACCGAAATCGCCTGTTTTGGTCTATCCGTGCTTTCAGATGCCACCACCAACAGCTCTGCTCAGTGGTGGCACTGACTGCACATGCTCACCCTCTCCTGTGTGTGTTCATTCAGCCAAAGCAGTCCACTGCCAAGCTGCAGCCTGGTTAAACCAGTGCAGTGCTGTGTGCTTGGATGCTCTGAGGTATTTTAAACTTGGATTACATTAGTTCAAAGGTGCCTCCTCTAGCTGTTGCATCCCCACTTCAGTTATATATGCACAACATATGTACATTGTACATATACACGCACAAGCCACAAGGAGAGCCAGTCATATCTCACAACACCACCTTTTGTGTAGTTTTAAACTGAAAGCTATCAATTACTGCACTGATTGTCTTTAAATAACAGGATGCTTAGTAATAACATTCTCTCAACATGAGCAAACAACTTGTGAAGCAAACGTTTCTGGATAGAAGAACCAGCAACTATCATCTGTAGAGTCTGGTACAGACATTAAACATTGTTAACATTAATATTAAACAAGTGTTTAACAGCAACTCAAGTTGGAAGAGGTATTAGTTTAAAATCCAATCAGCTACCACAAAGCTTGAAGAAATCTCAAAAAAATTGCTTAGTCCAGACTCTGCTCGAGTGAGGGCCAACTACACCTAATATCAGTCCTGACAGATGTTTGTCTAATCAGCTGTTAAATATCTCCACAGGCAATCTATTGGTTGCAATATCTGACTTAAATCTTCCCTGCTGCTACATAAGGCTATTATTTCTAGTGCTATCTAACAGGCATATGGAGAACATATTATTCCCTTCCTCTTTGCAGCAGCCTCATATAGACTTGGGGAGTTTAATGCGTCCTCCTTCTCCTCTGCTTTAAGCCAAAGAATCCAAATTTGTTCAATATTTCCTTTCAGACCATGTTTCCTAGAGCTCTCCTTATTTTCCCTGGTCTTCTGGACTCCCTCCAACTGGGCTCTCTCCAACTCAAATATGTCTTTCATGAAGTGCTGGACCATATTGCACTAAGCCATCGTCTGCTGGGAAATCAGGAGAGTTCCCCCTGCCTACATCCCTGCACAGTCTTTTTCTTCACCTGAGCCAACCTCAGCATAAAGCTCGTGGCCCTCAATAGCTTCCACTTCTTGTTACTCGGCCTGTTCTCTGCAGCCCATTTGTGCAGCTGAGAGCAGCATATTGCACTTGTCCTTGCTGAATGGCTGCCTCTGCTAATCAGGTCACTTCTCCAATTTGGTGAATCGAAATTAAGTTGAAGATCTTAAAAACATCAGCAAGAAAATGGATGGCAAACAAAATCTAAACGTGTAAAATCATGGTGCAAAAAATAAGGACTTTAAAATATCCTTGGATAGAAGTCCTGTCTGCACTTACATACTCAAAAGTATGTACTAAATATACAACATTCTTCATATTAAGAATACAGGAGCATAAAATTCCCCCTACATGAATCTCAGGACAGAGAGTACTCATTTAGGTGAACAATCTTTTCCTACTGGCATAGAGATGACAGGAGGAACAAGGGACCAAAATTCAGGAACAGCTTTCTCTACAAAGTTATGCTGAAATTTAAAAGCCTGCAAATATAAGGTGAAAGAAGGGATTCTGAATAATTTATCCTAGAGTAAGTGTCCACATTTGCAATGATTCAGAAATAGCTCGATCTGCAGTTACATGCCTCTGAATGAAATATCAAGAGAGATCTCATGCATCTAAATCTTTCATGGTAATTTCCAGCCTGGAGGCTGTAAAACTGCATAGAAAATCTACACACAAAAACAATACCAAAATTCAGCTGCCCTTCCCCTTCCTCCCAGTGGTCCTCTAAAGCTTCTCTCACACCAGATCTTGGTCAAGAATTAAAGAGAGGCTGTCAGAGGAGAGACATAACCTGGCATTTAATCCACATTGGGAAGGAAAGAAGTGAGAAGTGAACATTTATTTATTATTGTGCAGAAGGAGCTCAGGATAAGAACACAGAGCTATTTTAGAGGTACTCTTCTAGTCCTAACTTCCACTGAGGACCTAATTTCCAACCTGAATGTTATTTTGACTCTCTCTAGGATCAAAGTACATCACTGCCTATTTATCTGATGATGCCTAAACTTGAAAAGCTACATAATATTCTTTTTTTTTTTAAAGTCAGTTAAAGCACTAAATCCCACAACTGTTCCTAAAGGGGCTCAAAGGGACAGGCAGCACTCCAAAGTTATTCTCCAATATTAAACATAAGGCCACATGTTATTTAGAAAGCTCATGCTTGTGTCTTCACTTTCTCTGCTGTCATGACATTTTTCAATCACTTATCTGGGTACCAAAATGGCACCAGGCAGTGTCACTTCTCTTTGCATCTTTGTCTTTCTGCCAGCTTCTTTTGTTCATTTAGATCCTACACTTGTGCAGTGTGTGCACAAAGCCCAGCATAACAGCATACAAAAAACTCTCTAGACCTGTGCAGCCCGGTCTAGTAGAAGGTGTCTCTGCTGTGGCAGAAGGATTAATGGATGATCTTTAAGGTCCCTTTCAGCCCGAGCCATTCTATGGTTCTGTGACAACAAACATGCACACCCTGGCCCACCAGAACCAACAATGTTTACAGTTTCCCATCCTGAGGTTACTTGACTACATGTTGAAGCTTCCCCTGAGCCTGGGACAGCAGCCACCACACGTCAGAGCCCTCACTAGCTCTCTGCCCTTGCTTTCCCCTTCTCTTCCTCATCTTTTCCCTCACTCCCAGTTTAAGGGCACATTTATTTTGGGAAGTATAAAGAAAACACAAGCAGTTGGTCACAGTGTCTGTTTGCTGCATAAGTGAAACTAAAAGTTGCATGTTGCAAGTGAACAGTTTCCCATTTTATCAGAAACCTTATGAAGACTGGGAAAGCCAACCAAGAGAGTCTTGACTGGAAAAAAACCCCCATGAAACTTATTTGATCAGGAACAAAAAAGACTAAAAACAGGCAAAAGAGGAAAGATAACAATACGCCCCTTGAGTTTTCCCAGCACTAGAGGAAGATTTTTCTTTTCCTTAGGCCATTTGCTGAACAGATGGGGATCCTGGCAAGAAAATCTTACCCCTGCGGGGTGACACTGCAGCCTACCTGTGTAAACCACTTTGCGCCTGACGGTCAGGTTGACGTGGCCTTGTTTGGCTGCCTGTTGCATAAGCTGGACCACGAGCTGGTGTGATTTCCCCACCACAGGTGTCCCATCCACACAGATCAGCTCATCGCCCGACCGCAGGCGGCCGTCTGCGTCAGCAGCACCCAGCGGTACAATGTGACCGATGTAAATCTGAGGAATTGGCACAGGAGGAGAGAGGTGAATGAGAACCAGCTCAACAGGGAGCAAAGGGCACTCGTAGTTAGACATCATTTAGTAGGGACATGAAGTTGTTGACTAATGTCTGGTGGTCAGGAAAGTTGCTCCTGTGAATGTGAATACAGCACATTGTGAAACTGTAATAAATTGACATCTTGTTTCTTTTGGCAGCCTCATTCACTCTAAGGACAGGCAGCCTTGGGAAAAGTGTTCAACTAGACAGTGACCAGAAAGGAAGATGGTTAAAAGCACCGAGGGTCTTGTCTCTGAGGGAAGCTGAGATTGAGTTATCCTTTCAGTTGCCTGCAGGGTTTACAAGCTCTGCACCACATGCTTGTCCACCAACTCAGTTGTGGTTTATCTTCAGTGAGTTCTGTGGAGTTATTCTAACATAAGATGAATTCATGGTCTCCCCATAAATGAGCAAAATAATTTTGGCAGGGAAAACCATGGAAATTCATGCTGCCACTATCTAGCTGTGACCTGTGCAGCACAGGAAAGGATGAATCCTCCCACAGGCACTGGATTTATGGTAAAGAATTTAACTGAATTCAAGGAGAGAACTGAGCATTCTAACATCTGAGAATGTGGCATTCTAAGATCAAAAGACTTGCAAACATGACCAGGACATCAGTCACCAAGGACCTATGTGCTTTCCTTTGGTTGACCATTAAAGGAGAAGCCAAACCCATTTCAGTTACAGTGTTATTTTGGAGGAGGGTGGGGAGATGCAGGATATATATAGTCCACTAACTATTTTAGCAGTGATGCTACAGCACAGTTCTGCATATCTGTACATTCTACTGCTGTGTTTCTGAAAGATGTCACAAACTAAAACATGATACTCACAGGTTCTCCAGGCTCATTTCCACCTAGAATCCTAAATCCAAACCCAGTTTCCTTTCTCCATAGAAAGATATCCTGCTCTTGATAATCTGGAACTGAAGGGAAAGAAGAAAAACCATCATTTTTAATCAAAATACCACACCTTTTTACCCAAATCAGGACTACTCAGATGTACATAAAAGGATGTGCTATGCAATTTTAAGCTTTAAATGAGGTAGGGTTGGAGACCACCTCATTTTTACATAAAAACAGAGACATAACTATCAACATTTATAGCTTTAAATACTAAAGGATTATTATTTAAATCACTATTTAATGTTATGCAGTGGTTTCTACTTTCTAGGTATCAAATTGTGACTTGCCCTTTATTTATCACTGTAATATTTCCTTCTGTCAATATTAGCATCATTACCCAGTGCAAGAGCCTCTTCCAAACCATCAATAAATAAATGTGTACAGCAGAGAATTACTCTGCCAGAAACAATACAGCTGCCTCCTCTTTCATGGGAGACAGAAGAGCCACTTGTTATGACTTCTACTGTTTTAATTAACTTTCCCAAGCATAGTTTGCTATCTGTCTACCAACTCTGCTTTAAATAACTATGGGACAGATCCCCAGTTGGTGTAAATCAAAAGGGCTCCACTCAAAACAATGCAGCTCTCCTGACTCTCACTTGCTCGTGTGCAGGCTCTGCAAAAGCACTGAAGAGATAAAACCAGCTGGAAACATTAAAAAGCCCAACCTCACCTACTCATTAGTATGGAACACCAGCAAGGTTTTTACAATGAATATTACATACAGTGAAGTACTAACCTTGAAGCGCTGTTGAGCAGTAATGTTTTATATTAACTTACTCATGCTTGCTTTCATCCCTTTCTTAAAAATGTATAACTAATTGCTAACATTATCAGAAGACAACTCCAGGTTCATTTAATATTTATTGGATAGTATCTGTAACATTGACTAATTTTGTAATGGTCCCCTCCCAAAATTTATAATTAATGATAATAAAAAGCTGTTGCTTTACCAGGCAGCTGCCTATAACTTCAGCAAAGAAATCAAAGTATGTAATTCAGGAATCCAATTTAAGTAAGTGCCTATTCAGACACAGGATGCAGTTTAATGAAACATCATCTAGCTTTCTGTGTCTATGAACATGTTGTTTTCCACTGGCATCAGTGAATGTCAGATTGGGCCCTAATTGGATTTCACACTGTCTGTGCTTATTGTGCAAAAATTTGGGTCTGCTCTGGTGCTTGTCACTGTTAAAGACTTTTGGTTACCTCTGAGGGTCTCTCTTCAATGAGTTAAAATATAACATGAATTGAAGAACTGGGAATACCAATAATTAAACAAATAGGTGAATGGTAAGGTACGGATGTCTGCTTCGACATTCTCATTTAAGCTGGCATTACAGATAATATTTTTACATTTTAATTACCTGCAATTATAAGCTAAGCTTAACACCCATGCCCTCACTGAATTAGAGGCTGATTTTTGTCCAGACACAATTACAGAGTGCTCGGGTGATGAACATGCTGGGTGCCTGTGTGGCTCATCTCCTCTGGCTGAAGGCAGCTCGCCATGCACAGACGTGCAGCACAATAGAATTCAGACAATGAATTAATTGCTGTTTGTCACTGCCTTCAGCAAGGGGAGTGCAACAAGCAGACACAGTCAGGAGTGTCTCTCAGCCCTTCACAGGCTATTTTGGCAAAGGCTGGCCCCAAACAATTAATAGTGTGTGTTGGATCTGTCAGAGGTAAAGTGGCTTCTGCAGAGAGCTCCGGTGTGGGCCCATGTCCTCGGCATCTCTCAACACCTTCCCATTTGTCACCCCTCCAGTGTCACTGAGTGAGGCCGTCTGGCCCTGGTTTGGGTCCCAGCCACACAATTAACGCCGCTGGAGGGAACAGCCGTGTCAGACCAAAGCAGGAAAAAACCACAAGTCTTCCCCCAAAGAAGCCAGTTCTTTCACATAGCGCTCTTCCCACTGGAAGGATTTTGGTGAGGTGGAACACAGATACAACAGACATACAGACAACACACCTTTACACAGAATGAGTTCAAAGCTCCTTTTACCACTTTTTGCAGCAGCCTTGCAGGGCAGTGATTCACCTGCACAGCCCAGAACATCCATCCACCTCTGAGCTTCAGAGTTGAGATTCTCTGAGGCTCCATACTGCAGAATTATTTTAGGTTCTCCCATTATTCAGTTGCACTTCAGAGGAGCCACGTTCCTTACTCAAAAGGAACATGGTGCTGCTGAAATTTTGTAGAAAATGAATTAAAAATGGCCTCTAAGAGTCATTCATTGCAGCCCTGCACCTTGACTGATCTCAAGCATGTCTGACTCTGATAAAGCACATACATAGCCCAAACGGATAAAATTTAACAGCCTGTCCCATATTAAACCAGACCATTTGGAGAGCAGTGCAAAAGTGGTAAGAAGAGTTCCATGAATGGCAGGAAAGGTGGGTGATGCAGGCCCACTCATGTGGCAAACTCATGAAGGAAACAGGAACATGATACACCCTCCCCTGGCCACCTATGCCATCCAGCCAGGACAGCAAAGCCAGACCTTGCCCCTTGGTGGCTAAACCTGGCTTATGGCCCTGCCAGACCCCCGTGGTGATGAAGAGCCCCCCGCCACAGAGCAGCAATGACACCAGAACAAGACATCACAAGACACAGATACATTCTGGGCACAGTCTTACATTCTCCAAAACTCGTGGAATTGATTTCTCTCTCTCTCTCACCCTTGCTCAGTCCAGTTGCAGGTGAAGGTGACATAGCTGTAATATTAATTTTACAATTTTGCAAAGCTTAATGTATCTGCTTTCTTGTTAGTTCATTTAATTAATTGTGACTTTATGGGTCATGTTAGGCTTGCATGCACAATCTGTTAAAGTTATAGCTACTATGAATTATGACATACTAAGTTTCACATCTCTCTGCACATGTCTGTGCACATGTGGATATAAAATACACACACATATGAATTTACACATTTATGCAATGCATGCAGGTGTAATTGAAAAACCTTTTTTCTCCTTAGAGGAAAAATTTCTTTGAGAACACCTTAAGTACACTTTTCTACAAAAAAACACAAACTTTCAACTTCATGACATGAGTTAGTTTTCCAAATGGAAATATCTTTGCCTAATGTTAAAAGAAATTTTAAATATGTGGTGATGAACAATGAACACAGTTCTTAACTATAGATCACTTAAATCAAACTTTACTATGCAAACTTTAGCATGTTATATAAAATAAAAATCTGCCTAATGTGACATCAGTTTCAACATAAGATGGATTCAAGAATCATCAGTGTGAGTTTGCTTTAGTCACTGGCTCATTTGAGGCAGCAAGCACTTTCAGTGACTCATAGCTTGGCAAAGCACAAAATGTTTAAGACCCAGAGTCAGCAAAGTATATGAGGACGAGTCTGAATTTGGGAGTGAACAGTCTCACTGAAGCTGAAGGAGAGTTTCAGAGTTGAAAAGTCCTGCATTTTAGCCACAGATCTCATAAGGTTCCATATTTGCAAGAAATCCATTTTCTAAACTACCCCACTGCAGGAGAATTCAAGGGGGTTTTTTTGTCTTTTCCCTTTAACCAACCCTTTGTGGCGGCATGGAAAGCTTTAGAAAGATAATTTCAGCAGGAGCTCTTGACAAGACGAAAAAGCTCACACAAGGTGCTGGGAATACCATGGTCCCTTTTGGCAGCACATTCTCCAAGGGCATGGATACATCTGTGTGCCCAACAGTATCACTGCAACTGTTTGTCTAATATTAATATAATAAAAGGACATAACGCTACCAAAGGGCTTTTACTAAAAATCATCTTTCAACTCAGTCTGATTAGAAGGTGGCTGCAATTTCAGGAGAGAATTCTTCCCTTCTTTTCTATTTTAAGGGAGAAGCAACCTATGTTTGTGTTATTGTGCAAATATTTTTAGTTCTATGTAACTGCCGATGAGTGAACACGCTGGGGTCAAGACTTGTTTGTATTATTTTAATTAGATTTGGGGACAGAAAGAGTCTCCCAAACAAATTGTGTGCCTGAAAATAAAATTCAAATATTAATGATAAATCTGAATATTTTAAAAGCTTTAAAAATTCTCTATCGTGTTCTACTTTACTTTTAATTAAATGCTTAAGCCCTTCAAAGGGATTCATTAACACATCTGCAATTCAGATTAATTCATTTTGTCACTGCTGTTTTGACAGATGGCCATATGTAGGATACGGTATTTTGCAAAGCAATCAGGCCACATGAGAAAAATTTGACAACAGATTGTGTTAATCTTTAAGGAAGTTTAATAATACATTGAAAAGTAAAAAGCATATTATAAAAATATATTTCAATAAAACAGTGTGAGGTTTCTAAATTGTGGCTCTCTGCTAAGCCAGTCAATTGCTGTTTCTCCCTCTGAGTGCTCTTTAAGTGTGTCATTCCTAGATCTTGGAACTACTTCAGCTTTCAAACCTTAAGGGTTTGTCCTTCTCTCTGATTCATGTACACAACTCCCACGAGCAGCAATGAGTTACCCATAACGAGGAGCTCAGGCAGCTAAAGCTCAGCACCAGCAAAGAGTGCATTTGTTACCACCACCAAATGCTCTGTTTTCACATTCGCACAAAGCCGGCTCTTCTCAAACGTCTTAATCCAGCAAAGGCTGGTGACTCTGGGCCAGATTGCAGCACAGCCCCTGAGCTCAGCCTCAGCCTTAAAGCATACCTTTGGGTTTACAGCTTGGAAATAAGCTCCCTTGGACCCGAGCCCAAGCACTCAGCACCTTGCAGGGCTGATCCCCTCACCCCGGGGAGCTCCACATGAAGGAACTTTAACCTGCATTTGTGGAGTAAAGTTGCAGTTCTAATCTGCTTTCCCTCAGCCAGAGTCCAGAAACAGTGATTGAGCCTTTGCTTAGCTTTGCATTATTAATTCTAGCTTAATTTTTATTTCTTTTTTTTTTCTTTCCCTAAACAAGCAACGTCTGTGGCTCTCCCCCGCAGAACTGGAGCACTTTCTGATATTAAGATGCATTGGGTAAATCATAGAAACACATGCTTTTACCCAATTATGGGTAAGCTGGCGCTTTTCAACCTAATTGTGCTCTACCAATGACTTCAGTGAGACAGGTCACACAAGGCAAATACAGTCTTTTTTAATGAAATACTGATCCAAAGACAACTTAAAAAGAAGAACGAATTTTACAAGTTCTGAAAAATTAAAATGTTGCCTTTGCTTTCTGTGTCTACATTCTTATTATTAATGTAAGTAACAGTGGGATGCATTCCCAGAGAAAAAGGCAGCAGGTATTCATTACAGATTCAGTACTTCTTAGAAATATCTTGGAGAAGAGGAATTCATATATTGAATAAAACCTCTTTACAATATGATTTTTAGATGAAAAAGAAATCTGTCTGGGCTGGAGCTAATGAATTCATCTTCTTGTGTCAACTGTACCTGAAAAATTGCACTATGCTCTCTTTACACTCAACCATTTCAAAAATGGGACAAAATAAAACACTTAAGATGATCTAATGCTCTAAAATCCTGTCCTTTTAAAATTCATCATATACTTCAACACAAAGGCTTGTTGCTGCTTCTCAGTCCACTTGTTGAGGATTCAAAACCCTGTCTCTCAAAAGAACATTTTAGAACCCTTTTCAGGCTTTTTAAAATTTAAGGCCAGCAATAAACAGAGGGCAAGTCCTGGCCAGAGTGGCAGAAGAACTGTGCTGAGGCTCCTCAGGTAGTGGAACCTTCCAGAACCCACCAAATTCCCTGGTCACTGGAGGTGTCACCCACCCTTCTGCACTGGCACTAGGGTGACATCCTCCTGCTGTGCCTAAGATATTCACTTGGTTCTTCTCACACCTCCACCAGAAGGTTGCAGAGAGAGTCACATCCAGCACCCAAAGCTACTGGAGATGTCATTGGAGATGAGTCCCAAAGCCTGAGGGAATGGATGTCCAAGTAAAGGGGAAAGAAAAGACACGACTGTTTCCCTGCCAGCCAAAGGTGGCACTGGAGTTAAACCCAACTGCAGCTGGGTAAAAACATGAAGAACAGCATGGGTGGAGCTGACAGACAGCAAATCTGGAATCCTCAGGGAATGGTTCCTCCCATCACACACTCTGACGCTCAGTGTCAGCAGAGTTCCCTACAAATGACCCAAGAGCCAGGTTTGGGAAACACTGGGAATGAGTTTCAAAGGGATGATTCAGGTCCACGACAAAGGGAAAGAAACACAGGGCTTCACCCCAAGCCCCCAGGGCAGCAGAGCCAGGTTTCAGCTCTGAACCACAGACTTTACTTGTAAGACTGGTGATAAATAAGGGCTTGGTGAGGGAAAGGAGGAGCTGACCACTGACCTCGAAGTAAAACCACCAGTCATGCTTTGGGATCAGACCACAAAAGTAGACAGAGCACATCCAACTCAATTTTTCACACATTTCATTACCCACAGCAAAGCCATGTCACTAGCTAAGAGTGCAGGTTGATCCCCAGGGAATGTGTTCCACTCCAGCTTGGGGTTGGAAATTCACAGACTCTTGGACACTTCTAATGGTTTAAAATGAGATATGACCATATCACACTTCCACCATTCTCCAAAAAAAACCTATTTACGAAACCAAGAAATCTCAGAAAACACTTTCCTGGAAGGGAACAGCAATGGGATGAAAAGTTCATAGAAAAGCACCAAGGTTCTAACAAGTCTTATCTGGTAGAAGAGGCAGGAGACAAGGACTGAAGCAGCAGAAGAGGATCAGCCCCACTGCAGAGATGCTGGACCATGGAAAGGTGAGACAGGGAAGCTGAAGGGGTGTAGCAGATCCCAGCCTAGCAGCAGGCCCAAGCAGTGAGGATTGTGGCACAGGAGAAGATGGGGTGTGGGAAACCAGCATGTCAAGAGACTGTGAAAAGGCCTCTGGAAGGGCTGTAGTCCCAGGCAAGGACAAGACCTCTGCAGGATAACTGCAGCCATGGAGGAAAGAGAGAGGACTTAGCATATGGTACTGGAGGTGACACAGAAGGGTGACTGCCTTCAGGGTTTCTCCAGCTCAGTCTTGGGTTTTATCAGGAAAGACAGGCAGGAGTTAAGGCTGCTAAGCTGATACTAATGACTAATTAGTAAGAGTTAAACAGTAAATTAGAAATGAGCTAAGTAGCTGCAGGGGGTCAGAGGCAATGGCAGCACAGTGCCAATGGAAGGAACCACGCGGGCTGGGCAGCAGGAAGGCCAGTGCCATGGACACTTGTCCACCCAGGCAGGAGAAGGAGGAGCTCTGCCCACAGCTCTGCAGGGCTCAGGAGCTGCTGTCCCTCAGCTCTTTTTCCTATTTCAATGAGCTGCACGTACAAGTTCTGTCATTGCACTCTGCAGATCAACATGACCTGGCCCGAGAGCCTGCAGGGTCAGTACAACCTAATCTCTAGGAAAGGATGGGAAGGGAGGCAGTGCACAAAAGCGGAGACACCTACAAAACTGCATTGCTGAGACATTCAATCCAAAGAGATGCATCTTCAGCCAAGAAACTGTGACTCATGATTTAATTTTTCCAGGATATAAGACTTCAAAGTGATTCATTTGGCCAGTAAAAAAAAAAGTCCTACCATTTTTCATTCTGAGGTAAAGGCTAATTTCTTACTGGTTTTACCAATTTCCAGTTAGCACAATAAAATCAAACTGCAGGTGATACTCTTAGGGCATTACGACTTTGAAACTCCCTTTTCTGTAACTAAAGTAACTACTGCCTTTCAAAATGAACCTAATACTGTAACTCTTTAAGAAGCTTTTACAGATTTGATCATCTTCAGCAGTGCAATTAAAGCAAAGCCCATGTGTTTATTTTGTTTCCTGAGAAGAAACTGATTGAAACCACATTTATAGTCTTGGAACAGAGTCAAAACCCTGCTGAATTATTAGCCAAGTGTGCAGATTATTAATTGCCATAAAAGCCACTTAAAATATGCATTTAATATCTGTATTGTTAAAGTGTCCACTCTGGTCAAAGTAAAATGGCTCAGCTGGATTTTCTTCTCCCCAGAGTGAGGCTGAAAACCATCTGATATGAATTTCAGCAAACTAAATACTTCCCCTCCTGACTGAAATTCCTATGCATATCAGATAATGAGCCTTAACCTCAGAAAAGAGTTTAGGACCTGGATAACAAACTTGAAAATTCTCCTCCAGCCCAATTTAAAAGCACAATAAAAATACGGGCGAAAAGATGGCCTTTAATTTTAAAGGGATTTTTCACATTGAGCTTTGGTCTAAAAGTGCCCTTTCCTAGAGATGATCCAAATCCAATCCTCACAACAGAGCAAACTGCAGCTCTACCAAGTGGCTCTCACCGACAGACACCAAACCAACTGGCGGAAGCCACACCATCTCCAGCAGAAACCCACAAGATTCCACTTCTTCGCAAAAAAAAAAAAACCACACAGCGAGCAGCTGCCGCGGCCGTAGCCTTAGCAACTACACCTGCTTCATACTCACGTCGGCTTTCATACATGCTCCTGGACTGGGCCCAGATTTTGAATGGATCTGGCTTTTTCTGCCCAGAAGTGTCCGGCTGGTCGGCGGGCGGCGCCTCCGGGGCGGCGTAGTCGGGCAGCACCTGGGCGCTGTGCGCGGGGGACGCGGTGTGCCCGCTGCGGTGGCTCGACACGCTCTGCTGGGAACTGTTTTGGCTGTCTTTCCTTTCAAGTGGTTGCTGTAAAGGAAGGGGAGCGAGTGGAAAGGGAGAGAGAGAACAGACGGTTATTGGTCGCTGAGTGGGTGTTTTCTATCAATTTTTTCTCCCTTCTTTGATCAGGCTTTTTCTGCGTGCGTGCAAGTAAATATATTAAGCCGCAGTTTTGCTGCTACACAGTTAAGGCTGGGTACAGTTAAATTCCCCGGTGACAGATACTGATAGGCAGACTGACAGAAAGGGATACACAAAACAAAGTGATTTATCATTTAAAAAAAGAGCATTTTTCCATCACGCACATAAGATGAATCTAAATCTCATTATAGGTTACTAGTTTCAACCCACTTATTTTTTTCCTGAGTTAAGGCAGAAAATCACAACAACCTTCTATTCAGACAACATCTGGGTCTAACTTAAGCCTGAATGAAAATGGAAGAACTACCAGATTTCACAGTGAAAACTCAGACTGTCCCTCTGAAACAGATTCAAGCACAGCCCTTACTATGCTATATTACTTTTTCTTTGCAGCTCTTGAAACTCCCCATGTTACAAGTGTGTGGACAAAAGAGTATCCTTCTAATGGCTCTGCTCCCCAGAGCATCCAAGGGACTTCTGCAGACTTTAACAAATATGAAAATGTCTATTTGAAGTTTGATTTGTTTTAATTAAGTATATTAAAACAGAAAAAACACGCATCCATCTAAACTCAGGGCTTATTCCAAAGCAGTGTGTCAAGAGTTTTGACTGCTTATTATTTAGCTAAGTAGGGTATACAGTTCTTAACTCAAATTCACAACTGTGTGCTCAAATGAAGCACAAGTCGCATTTGCATTGCCAGGATTTGTACTGCTCAATATGCAGCAAAATCCCCAACAAGAGCTCCCCACACTGTGCAGCAAATGCTTTTTAATGCTCTTTTGAGATGAACCTTGGATTGCCACCAAGGTTGAGTGCAATCTCCCACCTGCTCTGGAATAGGGGACTGTGTTCCCAGGGCTGCTGTGACACACAGCATGGCCAGAAAAACAGCATCCCACAGGTTGTTTTTCCAACATCCACTGTTTCCCAGCTAAAAGGGGTCAGCCACTCTCACCAATAAACCTCAGGCAGAGAGTTAAGCATCCTGGCTGGCAGAGGGTATCTGAAAAAACTGCAAAAGAAATCTGCATGTTCAGGTAGTTCTCTCTAGGAACCCAAGGTGGGGTAGGGAGAGAAGCCAGCAGCAGACACAGATCAGCATGGGGGGCTCACTGGCCACAGGTGTGGACACCCCTTGGCTCACTCTGAATGAGACCCCAAGTAGCCAACACTCCATCACAGAACAGCTGAATTAATTACAGAGGAGAAAGTAACCATGCAAAGTGCCCTCTTTTAAAGTCTCGAAAAGCTCAAAAACCCTGGTGAAATTCTTGTGAGGTTGCACATTCTTCAGGTTTACGATGAGAAAAAAATACCAGCTTCAACAGCTCAAATAATGTTGACCTCTCAGCCTTGCATTCGAGTTGTTGATCCACCAGCAGCATCTTTTTAAAGGGTATCTCGATTGACTAAAATGTGAAATTGCCTTTGTCCTTTAAAGCAATTTTGAACAAAGCTTACCTGCTGTGATTACTCATCTGCAGACTTTCAAATACAAATATCTGAACCAATTTCCAACATTTTTAGCTTTTTAAGTGGTAAATGAAGCTAATTCACATACAGACCTTCAATTTTTAATGAAGCCATTTTGAAATAGCTGTGCTGGGGATAATCAACTTAAAAAAATAAAAACTAAAAAAAAAAAAAAAAAAATACATCTCTCAGTCCAGCCATCTGGATTGGTTTGTTTGGCCAAACTACTAAAATAACTACAAGCATCCTGTGAAACTTCAGGCAAATCTCTCTGGAAATAGCTGGTTACAGAATGTGGAGGGTAGGGACTAAAATGTGAAGCTTTATTCAGCCCTTAAGGAAAATAATAACTCTCTGAAAGCTTTCTGATTTAAAAAGAAACAAAGACTGAACCTCAAAAAGTGCTCTCACTTTGTGATAGAAAAATATTTAAATTTTGAACAAACTGTGAATTCTGTTTTGTATTTGGATTGCAAATGGAAGTGTTGAGGAAGCATACCTCAAGCAAAACTACCTCTAATTAAACCAGTGTTGCAATTGCAAAAATAGGTATTTTTCAAGAAATAGGTGATAACCTCTTTAGTGGGACTGATGGTTTTACAAAAAATAAGTCTTTTAAAAAATATCTCTGTTTAAAAGGTTGAGAGGGGACCAGAACAAGGGGGAATGTAACCATGGCAATAAGGAATGCATGTAATTAAATTAATTCAAGACAATATTTATTGACTTTCAGATCACCAAAGGAGGCTAAAAAGGGTTTGAGGGCCAAACTTCTTTCCATATGTTGCAGCAGCCTCAGCACGTCATGAGGAATTGCAGGGGTCTGACCATCCTGGTCCCTGCTCACATGAAGTTTGTGTCTTGGTACACAAGAGCTTTCCCAAGAGGGACAAGCTGACCAAATGCCAGCACAAGGATGACTTGTCCATCTCCTGCCTTGTGCCCAGCTTTAGGACCAATCCTCCTGGGTCTGAATATTATTGTCCAGCTTGCTCAGTTCACACACGGGCAGGAGAGCAGCAGATGAGCACAGGGTCTGGCTGGGGACAGAGCAGGAGGTTCTGACCTCACCCTGAGGTGCTGATCATGGTTTTCAGCATTGAGTAAAGCAGATCAGCTGAACTGCATTGACCTCAGCCAGGAGCTACAAAGAGCTTGGGGCACTGAACTACCTGAGCCAGTAAGAGCACCCCTGATTCTTGAGAGATCTGCCCCAGAGCTGCTCATAAGCATCAGTGGCTCACCAGAAAGACCTTTGCCAAAAGTGGCTAGAAATCAAGGCTACGGTGACTACCTTGAGTCCATTCAGGCAGGCTGCACACTTAAATACAGGTGGGTGGGATAAAATAATCACCCTGATACTGTTTTACAGCCATGACAAAATAATACACATGGGAAGCTGGAGCTTCTCATTTCCTACCCAAGCCTCTGGGCTCTGAATGAGGAGGGATGTCTTGTACAGACTCGCTGCAGAATCAATTTCTCTTCCTGACAAAAACAGGACATTGGGAGAGCCCCTGGTGCTGCTTATCCACCCAAAAAATGTGGCAAATCTCTTGCCTGGGACTAGCTGTGCATAGGAATTGCATTTTTGGTCACCAGTCAGCTATGCTGACAATGCACTTATTTAAATCCAGAAGAAAAAAAATCAGATTTTTGGAAGAGTGTAGCACTTTATCCCCCCTGCAGTGATCCCATCTTTCGATGATCTAGCTGCAGATTTTGTGCTGTAGAGGTTTTTGGAGAAGCTGGTCCTGGCAGGACAGCAAACTGAGCTGGAAGTGGGAATCTTTGCCCCCTTGTGGAGTATTTTGATGCAAGCAACAAGGAAAAAAAAAAAAAGAAGAAAAAAAAAGTTAGTTTTCCTCCATGCTATACCACAATAATTGCAGGGGAAAATGCTGCAGTAAAGAATTTTCATGCTTAAAATGTATCTGTCTAGATGGTCAATACAAAATATTATCTATTTTCATCTAAAAAATAATCTATAGGAAATTAAAAAAAAAAAAAAAGAAAAAAGGAGCAGCACAGAGAGCTGCTGAGAGCATTTCCTTGGTGAGGGGAAAGGAATAAAGCACTTGGAAATGTCCAATCCCATGTACAGCTGGAAAGGGTTTTTTACTAATTCAGCTATTTCACCAAGGTTGAAAAACTCTCCTTAAAATCCAAGAAGAGCAAAGTTTGTCAGAAGATACACAAAGACTGACAAATACAGCCCAGCAAAACTGAGCTGAAGGCAATAAAACTTCCCAGGCTGCATCACAGTCACAGCCCCAGCACCAACAAACCTCTCCACAGCTTTATCACCTCACCACAGCCAGGAGGTAACAACAGCTAGAGGTTGGCCTCTGGGGAGTGCAAGACTGGGGGCTGAGAACAGAAAATAGGAGTTGTTTAAGGAAAAGCAGCCACTGGCAGTAAGTGGGGAATGTGTCTGAGCTTTGGGAAAGGATAGGAGGGAACGAGAGAGGGCTCATCTCCTGAGCAAAGCAGATGAGGATGGACACCTGAGTCGTGACTTCCCTGATGCAGCAGAAGAAACAAAAAACAAACACAAGCCAAGATCAAAGCCAACTGCTCCCAGCCTCGATGTGTGCTGTCCTCTAACTGCAGCCTGTTTATCATACAAGGAATGCTGGAAAACAGTCCCTGCTGAGCAAAGGGCACAGGGGAGATGGGCAGCACATCCCCCCCAGCCCCACAGCTGTGCTGTGCTGGAGACAGCCCCTGGCACACGGCTCTGATGGCAGCTCCTGCATTCACCCCATCGCTGCCAGGGCAGCAGCAAGCTGGGAGCCCCTGGGATCCAGGGCATCCCCAGGGAACACGCTGGCAGAGTTCAGAGATGGTATCCCAGACAGGGACTGTGCCAGCAGGGCTCTTGCCTGTCATGAGTGGGAATCCTCATGGCCAAGAAGGTCAGGCTGGACTCCCTGCTTCCAGCAGCCCTTCAACAAACCAAGGGAGGACAGTGTTAGACACCATCACTTCCCTGCTTCTGACTGTCACTTTGGCCACACAGGCTCTGTCTGGGGCTGCTGTAAATCTATCCCAGAGAGCCCGAGGAGTTTCCTCCTCTGCACAGCGATGCCCCGAGGCACTTTGCTGCAGGTTTCCGTGCTCAATCCCCACATGCCAGCGATGCCTGGGGAGGAAGGAGCAGCTGCACCAGCTCTGCCCCGCTGGCTGTGCCCTCCAAGGAGCGGCCGCTGATTGAAGCTGCAGGGCGACGCTGCAGTGACAACACCACCACTGCTACCTGCGCTGCCAACGACCCCGCGCACAGCCAGGGCAACAGGAGGCTCTGCTTTTTTGGGAATCCTGCGCTGAAGAGGCAACAGCACCACCTAGGACCATAGAAAAAATTACTGAAAAGGGTTGGGAGAGGCAAGCGAAGGAATGCCAGCTCTCCCCAGGGCTGACAGGCTCCTCAGAGCAAACAGCAGAGAGAAATCTGTTGTTGCACAGCTACTGTTTGTAAGCAGCCTCTTTCACCTCGTTCGCCAAGGTGGGATTATCCTGACATGGATTTACATGCTGCTCAGATTTTCACTGTGCAATAGCTGTCAGCCAGAGATGTGCAGGATCCTGCTTCACCCCATTCCAAACGCGTGTGGTGAGGCAAAGCAGGAGCATCCACGCTCTGGAAAGACCAAGGCTCAGGGAGGGGATTAGGGCTGCTTTAATGACAGGAGTCATAGCCCAGATCGCGTGCAGCCAATCCTGCCCCGAGCAGGGGAGAAAGTGGAGGCAGAGAACAGGAACGTGCCAGGCACGTCTGTATTTTACACACTTGGCTTCTGCTTCACCGGCGGCTGCAACAACAACCCCCGCGTGTGACAGCGGCGGGCGGGCAGGGGATGCGCACAGCCCGCACTTCTGCCTCCCGACATTAATGCGAGCTGACAATGGTACAGGGCCTGCGCTCACATGACTTTAATCAGCGCTGCCCTAAGCCATCAGAATCACATTAATTATTTCAGGGCTTTCTTTTTGGATGAGCGGAGAGCTCGTATTATAAGCAAGAAGAGGCTTCTGCTCAGCCGCTTTCCCAAACCTCTTGCCCAGGTTTGTGGCGAGGTGGGCTGTGCCCCAGCTGCAGGTTTTGGCACCTCCAGGGACTGTTGGGGAAGTTTCACACCATCTCACAGCACGGCAAATACCTCGCTTGCTTTGCCTCCCCAAAGCTCCTGGCAGAGAATTTTGTCTCTCCTCCACTCTCAACAGATAACTGCAAACTTTCAGGCTTTAGGTATTTCATTCCCTTTAAAAATAAAACACTGCTTTTTGTTGCATACAAATAGCACGTTAATTTCTTCCATAATATCGTTCATGGAGCTTTAATGATACTTTAGATCACAGCCTCTGTCTGCTAGCTAAGATGCTGAGATGTTTCCAGGTAACAGCTTTACATGAAAATATGTTCAGAGAGGACAAGAAAATATTGTTCTGTTATTGCTTTCTTAAAAAATGAGGGATCTTACACCTGCAGGACAATCCTGCTCAGTATGGAAATGCCTCCAGAGCAGGCACTCGGACAGCTGACTGTATTCCCTGGGAACTGCAATCATGCTCTGTTCATGCTTTGTCTCTCCCAACAAGGTGCATGCCTTCCCGTTCTGTTAATAATTCAGCCAAAGGTTCTCAAGAAAACTCAGTGAGTTAATGGAGAAGGTTGGTGCCTATGAGCATCCGACAGGAATTGGTATCTGGCAAGAAGGTGGAGCCTCCCATCTTTCCAAAAAGGAAACAATAGCTTTTTTTTTTTTTTTTTAGTAAGTTAAATGACACAGAAGCTCATCTGTCAGGGAAGCGGATTTGTAAACCTGAGGCTTTATTTGCAAACAAGCCCCCCATCCGTGCTGCATCCCCCTCTCATCTCCCCATGCAGCAGGAGCCGTGCAAGGTAATCATGGTTGCAACAGAAAGACAACTTAAAACAATCGAGACCCAGAAAGCAAACAAGCCAAACTCATGCTTTTTTCTCCCTTCAAAGCAGACAAACACACAGAAATAGTAGCTGAAAAGTGCTTACCGACTTTGGGCTCTTCTTTGGGACCGGCAGTCCTGAAAAATGGCAACAAGGGAAAAATAAACATTAGCATTAAGCGTTACCTTCCCTTAAAGAAAAAAAACCAAAAAACCCTAGGTGCATCATCCAAAGGTAGCCATCTGCAGAGTCATGTCAGCTCTCGCTCTCGCGCCGGAGTTACCAGTCTGTTCATATCGAATCAAAGCCCGGCGAGAGGCAGAGCCAGCCAGAGCTGGGGACGAGGCGGCGGGGGGAGAGCTCTCTCTGCATTAGCTATGCTGACTTGTGCTGCAGAGCTGCCAGAGAAACCCACAGCCCTCAGCGCCTGCCTGGGCAGAATCTCAAACGCTCCCCTGGATTACAGGAGTCTTAGCTCGCAATTAAAGCCGAGGCTCTTTCCTTTTGACGCGATCCGCTTGGCGATTTCCATCGGACCAATCGCGGCGGCGCAGGGGAAACAGGTTGATTTTTTAAAAAGTATTTCTCTAGAAATTGGTTGTGGTTTTTTTTCTTTTTGAAAGGAAAACGTGCATCGGGCTTGAGCAGAGAGGTGTGGGCTGGGCAAAGGAAAACAAAAGCATGAGGAAGAATAAGCTTTTCTTCCTAAAATTATGGATGTTACTGAAAAAACCACACGTTTTCCTTCCTGTCCATCCTAAGTGTAAATCTTTGAAGCCTGAAGGTTTTGTCTGTTAGGTCCAATTTCAGAGAGCTGTGGCTTGAGAACAGCACTACCAGTGCCCTGACCCCCGGGGGGGATGCTGGGGAGCTTGGAGAAGGGGGGCTCATACGGATTGCAGGTGATGTAAAGGAACAAAGGAAGGCACCAGGGAAGGTGTTTTCAAGGATAATTTTGCATTTTGAAGCAGCCTCTTAGTCTGTGATGAGCAAGAGACCTCAAGTGAGATTTCAATCAACTACTTGTGCATAGAGCCCAGCTGCCAGCAGCACAGGAGACACTTGTCTGGGGATTTACCTACAATGCAGGAAAAGCTCTTTTTGGGGTCAAGACCTCCCTTTTCCCCCTGCTGTTGGAAGAGAGAGGAAACCCCCCGTATTTTTCTCTGTGTGACACTCCAGAAACAAACATAAACCTAAACACAGATTACACTCCACATTAAGTGCTCAGTAATTCAGATGTTTGAAATCTGCTTTTGTCTTTAGGATGTGATTTATGTGGCATTTATGCCGCATTACGTTTTCTACTTTATGCATTTTGTTTATTCTAAACCCCATGCCCTCATCTAACTTTTGCACAGAGAATAAAATAAGCCATGCAAGTGAATTACAAATCTGCCTAGGAAGATGCTTATTTTAAGGTAATTTGGGAGATGTTAGCACTGAATAGGGAAGATCCACAATTAAAAATTATAATCAGAGCTCACTTTGCTGCTGCTTTCAGACTGGGATGCATACTCTAATGGGTACTTTAAATGAAATATTTTCAAGCTTTTGAGGAATATCTATGCTCTGCATGCCACTGATGCATTCCCAGCCAATACCTGATACCCCTCCAGGCACTGATTGATTGAGGGACAATGAAACATCAAACTGTTTGAACTAAACAATCAAGACTGCAGCCTCATTTCTGCTGACGGGGACTGTGTTTGTATAATACCCTTAAAGAGGAAAACACTCATAATGTTCATGGCAAGTCACATTTTTAACAGGCATCATTTATCACAGAGATAAACACACAGATATTCTCCTCTCTCTCCCTCCCTCCTTCCACATGCATGCACACACGTTTACTCTCCCTTTCCAAGAGATGATCTTTCCTATTAAATCAATACATAGAACACATCCCCATGCACACAGACACCCTTAACAGTCCAGCATGAGATAGATAAGATTTAACAACATTTTAAATGTTCTCTTCAAAAAATAAAGCAGAAAATGCAGGTGAGCTGCTGGGTCGAATTGTATCAGAATTCAGTCTATTGCATCAACACGATTAAATGTTAAAATTTAGTAAGTATGAACCACTGAACTAATCTTTCCTTCAAAGTTTGTCATTAATGTCAGCTGTTCCAACCCCAAAGAGATGGAAAACAGTTGAAAAATAATGGAAAACACATCAAGGGTATTGTTTGGTGGGTCCTTCAGAGGCCAATGAATCTTACAGTGTCGCTGCTCTGTGCCAGACTTTGCTGCAGAACAAGCAATAATTTACTTCTTACCAAAATAAGTGACTGCAGAACACGTTAACAAATGTTGGTAGTTTTTCATGGGACAAGCTTGTAGTCAGGGGAATAACCCGCCTGTACATTTTCCTGTGAAAATATTATTTATTCATCTAATTAGGGTCTCATTTTAGAACTCCAGCTCCTGGCACAGCAGGCCAAATGAGCAAATGATAGGTGTAATGGGGAGTTTTCACGCTCAGATGATGGAATGGATACAGCATTTAACAGTGATGAACACAAAGTACTTGAATAACCCCCAAATCCTGGGAGCTCCACTAGCAAGGAAATGCTGAGCTTTTCCAAAAAGCTTCTGGTGAAAACATTTCCCAAGGCCATGAATTTGGGATAGTGACAACTGTGAACTACAGCACTGGCCTTAGGATTCCATTAACATGTCCCATCACTCCTCATGCCATGCTTTGCTTGGAAACTCATCCTCCTGGCTGTCCCCTTCTCTCCTGCAGCCTCAGTGCAACTTTTTCAGAGGTAAATGGGCCAAGCATGGACTAAACACCCAGTTTGCATCTTTTTGGCATTATCCAGCTTTCTGTGCTTGTATAAATGGCTTCACATCCCTGGTTAGGAGAAGCCAAAAGGCTTGTCTCTGCTATGCCCTCAAACTCAATAATAAATAGTAATAGTTTATACTGACATTGCAATATAATTTACCTGTGATTTGATATCTACGGGCATCTCTCACTAGTACCTGGAATGCATCTTCTATTTTTGGGAGGTTTTGGAGATACAGATTAGAGAAGATGATGGAAGAGTCAAGCAATCACACAGGGCTGTTGTCACCACAGAGTTAACAACGTTTTAAAACAAATGAGCACATCTGGTAAACAATGTCAATATGACCTAAAACCCCTTGAATGGGCTCATTGTAGCTTCTTACTAAATGTGCCTGGAATTAAATTAATTAGAAAACAAAAATTACTTCCCTCTAAATAACAATGTAATAAAGCAACTGCTTAATGAAAAATATCAGTGATCAGTGAGCAATCCAAAAGAACAAAAAAAGGGATTGTAATCAAACTAAATTCACAGACCCATCAGCAAAGCAAGAAAGACCTCATACAAGGTTAGTCAAAAATGAGTCAGATGCAGAGATCTAAATTAAACTAATTATCACAGAGATTATTACATTTATCTTAACAAAACCCTCTCCCTTTTCTCCCCAGTACTCCCTAAAGCTCTATGTACAGCTGGCTGCATCCATCTGCTCAACTACATTTTGTAACATAGGGGAAAAAATGCAAATCATTAAGCAAGTTTTGTAGCATGACTTCAGCACTCTCCATGCACATGAGGAGCTGTACTTCTGCTGCATGGCACTGTGTTATGTTGTGAGTGATGTGACCCATGAATTAAATCCACAATTCAGCTTATTTCATATTATTTGTGTTAACTGTTCAGTCCTGAGTGGTAAAACTTTTGGGAAGCTGTAAGGTTGTTAACCCTATTTATGATGAGTTGACGGAAGAACACGTGGGACAGAACTTCACCCTAAATGTTGCTGTTTCTAACAGGCAATTTTTAAAGGAACATTTTTTTCCTCAACTCCCTTGTCTTTATGAAACTAAGAAACACAGGAAGACCATGAAACATGGCAAACTCTGCTTCACTGAGCACACACAGAATGCAATGTGTGGCTACAAACCCACCCCACAGCCTGGGACTGGTTCTGGTGAGAGCTCAGGCGGCCACAAATACCCCAAAATTACCTAAATGGATACCAGACACAACATGCCCTGTTCCACAGCCCCATGTTTTAGAGACGGTGGGTCAAAACTATCCAAAGTTGAGTCCTAAGGAAGACTTATCTCTGGGCACCACAGGAGCCATGCAGCCAGCCCATCCCAACAGCTCAGACACGTGGAGGCCAGCTGCTGGGAATGCTCTGCTTTTCACCACACACCCACACACAAATTATCTATTTCAATGGGATTTCAACTGAAGTTGGAACAATTCAGTAGTTTGCACAACCCAGTCAGAGGACAAAGGCTTCTGGAATTGCTAAGAGCCAGTCTGGAGGCCGGACTATCATCTTATGTATGGGTTACAGTATTTGGTACTGCTCAACGTTTTTCAGTTTTGGGGTGGTTTTGCACATGAAAGAAAAAATAGCTGTTCCTAGATCTTCCCTTCTCAGAGTTCCTTAACTCTTCCAACGTGGACAGCTTGTGGACCATCTATATCCAAGAGCAAAATAAACCATAGGTACGTCTAAGAGGAAAGGTCACCCATTAGGTTTTACCCTTATGTCACCTGCAGCCCAGAATGCACCAGTGCTGAAAATTAATTGGAGAGGAAGAAAAACACAAGAAAATAAAGATTTTGGACCGTGTCCCAAGGTTAACATTTACAGAGAAAATGTTCCTGCCTGGAAAAAAAAATAAAACCTTCAAGCTTTCTAAATAGCACTTACACCATGCTGAATAAAAACCAAAGGCTGTATCAAAGAAAACAGACACTTTGAAAGATGAGGTTTAGGTAAAGTACTGGAATCAGGGGGTGCACAAGCATATACCTGGCACTGAACATTGATTGCTGCTTTCTGTGTGCAAAACAAGGAATTTTAAATAATTAATGCTAATGGCCATTAATGCTGCTGGGGAGGGCAGGGGACAGGAGATTGGTGGTGACAAAGCAATCCCCTTGATTCCCTATGATCCATTGCCAAAGAATTTCTAATAAAGGACAAATACTATTTAAAAGAATGGAAGTTCATCTTTTCCAGACCAGAACAATCAACAGCAAGAGAGGCAAGTCTGTGTAGGCATAAGAAGAAAGGAGAAATCAAGAAGAAATCCCCTACCTGTCCCTACTAAACTTTTCTGCTTGTCATTGTGATTTGCATAACAAGAGTGTCATTGCACTACCAAAAAAAGTAAAAAAATTAGCTATGCAATACAAGCTTTAAGCAAGAGAATAATTTACACTGCAGTAATATAGCCCTGCCATTAATCAAGTTTGGTAACTACCAAATGTAGTGAAAAATGCTACATTTCTAATGCTAATGTTCAATGCTAATGCCAAGAAAGCAATGTTTTGAAGAGATCATCTTGGGCATTATTAACCCACTGTCACTGACGAAAAGCATAATGAGGCATAGAACATTATTGCCATTAAGAAGAATTTCAGTTCTAGATGCTCTAAAGATGCTAAATTTTATTAGTCTCAAATACTCATTTTTGGTTGGGATGCTGAACAATTCCTCGCCATTAAAGTCTCAGTCATATTTTCAGCATCTCAAATGAGAATTGATTTTAGAAGCGATAAAAAAGATATAGGCTAATAAAATGCTATTTAATTACTATGAAAATATAAATTTAACTATGCAGTAATATACATATAAGATAATTCCAAGACAGTAAGATAAAAAAGAGATGGAGAATTAGTGTGACAATTACCTATCTAGCCTATGGTTGAAAGCATGTCAGCAGTTCTTGTATTTTTATTTTGAAGCTCATTAAATGAAGTGCTTATCATAAAGCTCAAGCTGTCGGAGTCGTATGCTTAGATGAAAACCTTTGTTGATATTTAAACAAATATGTACATAAAACATTAAATTTCTGAAATCTCACAAATTTCAGAAGCTAAACACTGGAATTGGAAAGTAATTACAGACCCCCCATGTTCTTCTTACACAGATAAGGGGATGTGTTCACACAGTATTATGTATCTATTTTTTATCTACATAAATATACCTGTGTGGCTATCTATGAGGGTATCTATCCTTTTCCAGAAGGCCACAAAATCCATGACTTGCAAGCTTTATTTCTGGAAACCCTCTCACAATTTTTGGGGCATGCTGCAGTTTTGAAGCTGCCCAGTCCCATGGCTCCTCTCCCCAGGTGCCTGTCCCAGGGCATGACCACAGAGGTGCTGAAGGGCAGCAGCACCTCCAGGCCAACCCCACTGCAAGCTCAGGACAGAGACACTGGAGAGGAGAAACCATATTTTGCTACAGTCACATCTGTATTTATCCTGCTCAGTGACAATGTTTGCCTTCAGATTTACCACAGCACTGCTACGAGGTGTAAATCCATGTGCTCCAACTGGGTGGCTTATGGCAGATTCTCATGTTTCATATCTGGCCAGCAGCCTGCACAGAGGCTCTTTGGCATTAGTGGGATGCTGCTATTAATATATAACATCCCTTAATAATAAGCTCGCATTTACAGAATGCTTAGGCAGATTCAGACCTGGGGAGTGCACAAACACACATGGCATGCTAAAAGGCTCTACTTTTAGTCGAGTTTTATTTAGTCCTCTACTCTAGAGTTAAACCTCTATGGTTTTAAGGATGTTTCCACAAAACATGACTTTATTAACATAAATTTATTATTTTGAAAATAGTTTTCTATTAAAATAGATCAATAACTTGATATACTTTCAAGGATGTAACCTGTACTCCTCAGAGACTAATCCTGAAGGATGGAAAGGAAACTTCTGAGGAGATATTTACCTGCACATCCCTACCAACATCACCTTCATGTGCTCACAGCCACAGAGTCCTGACCTGTCCCAGCATCCTCAGACAGCTGTGTCACCTCCCTGAATCTCAGCCTCCTCTACCAAGTCTGTCTGGCCCACAAGCCCTGCCAAATTCTGAAGCCAAATTTATGGTGCACTGCAGGTCTTCTGGAACAAAAGGCACAGGTTAATTGAGCCTTAAAGCTGGTATAACCTAATTACTATCACCATCACAAAAATAAATCTGATTGAGACAAAAACAAACAGAAAATCCTAATGCACAATGGGAAAAAACATCTATATCCAGATTGGAGAGACTTAGAGGCATGCAGACAGATATTTAAAAACAATCCATTTCAGAACAAAACCATTGACTAGTCCATTACAAAGTCATCCTTCTTCCTCAGTTTTGCCCACCTGCTATTGCTTTTAATGACTCTCCAAATATATTTAATTACAGTGATAAACAAAGACCTTTCTTGGATTTCTGACACCTCATTACTTCTGTTATGGCTGGTTATTATAACGCCAAATCAAGGCAGCAGCTACTGCACCTACCTGCAGTGTGGCTGATAAAAACTCATTATTTACTTGCACACCAAAATGTCAGCCAGGCAGTATGTGAGGGTAGGAGGAAAAGCTGAGTGGAACAAAATCCTCCTTGCTGCACACCTCCAAGTCTGCTCCATTTCCTGCCATGCAAATCCCAATGAAAATGTGGGAGGCACATCTCCAGCTAAATCTGCCTTATCTAATGCACAGTATTAGGTTCTGCTGTGCCACCTTGTGTTACATCACATCACATTTGATATAAGACAACACTGTGTGGGTTTAAGTTGCTCCACTTACACCACTTCAGCATTTAATACCCAAACCAAATCAACATAAGGTGAAAAAGCACGAACTTTCAAAACCTCAAGCTAAGGAGGGAAGAAAAAAACCCTTTAGGAAGAGTTTCAGAGCTCTCATCTTTCATTTGATAAGCAACCTCCTGTTTAGTTCTCACCTCAGAGCCTACTGCTTTCTGTAAGATAGGATGGTTCAGGCAATAAAACATCCTGATGAGGAGATTTCAGTCATGTTTTTTTTTTTTTTTCTTTCAGCATTCAGCAAATGCTTTGATTTTCTTACTGATGCTAAAGCAGATCCAGATTCCCTGCCACAGAAAGGCAGCCATGCATGTAACGTGCACACCACCACTATTGTGCTGTCAGCACGCAGGACTACACAAAACTGACATCATTTCCCTATTCCAAACATGGTAATTAAAGCACAGGTTTCCTCCTGGCTTTAAAGCATGCTTCATGAAATAGCAAAAAACTTTAGAAGATTATATCAATGATAAATTCAAAATGTGTAATAAATGCAAATGTGAAATAAATGCAAAATGTGTAACAAAATGACAAATAATGAATCAGCAACTGTTCTATCCTATTTTACACTTCCAAGCAGCTCTGGAGCTTAGATGACACATATATCTGGGGGACACAAGCTATAGCATAGATAGGCCATGCTGCCACAAAAACGCAGGGTAGCTCATGCAAAGCTGATGCTGACCCAAAAAGCAGATTTCACAGGCATCTCTTCATTTGCTTACTCATTTCTAGGAGAGAATCAGTGCAAATGGAGTTAATGAAGGATAGCTGAGGGGAAAACACTTAGGTCTTGAATGCCTAACAGATTAGTGTCAGCAATTCACATGTATCACACCAGCAATAGCTGGAAATTCTGCAGGCAATTAAAATGTTGATACCCCAGCAATGCTGAGTCTCCTTCATTATCAGAACTGTAATATTATAAAGCTGCTTGTTTTGGAATCAAGTGTTCATAGGACAACGTGCTTTGTTTGGAGTTCCTTGGCCTCCCATGGTTTAGGATAAGCAATTGGATATGAATACTAGAAGCTTGAAACAAAACAAAAGACCCAGAAAGAACTCTGATGTGGTATTTTTATATCTGAATTTTTGGGAGCTTAAGGTAGGATTTTTGCACATGTGGGCTTTTTGATATTTGGGTTTGTCAATTACTATTTCGACTTGATGCCTGGTACTGAAAAACTCCTGCAGGACCTGGCAATGTTAATTCATTAGTTCCTGCAAATGCATTATTTATATGAACATTAGTAACATACATTAAACTATCTGGTGTCTGAGCAAGTTACCAACAATTATCCTTACTGGCTGTAGCATCTGTAGGCATGAAAAACCTGGGTGAAATCCTGCTGCCTCCTGGAGTCTAATGGGAGCTTTGCCATGAATTGAGCATCACCAAAAACCTCCTCCTTTGTGTTTTTGGTAAGCAAAGTCATCCCAAACCTCACAAATTCAGATCATCAAAAACAAACTACTAATGTCACTAAGATTAACACCTGTAAAGCACTTTGAAGGAGAAAAAAACACCACGTAATCCCAACATATTACATTATTTATAAGACGACCTGATTTTAGATGTTAAGTTCGGCTTATTTTTATCACAAAGAGAAAACAAGTTTCTGCTCGCTTGCTTTACAAAACCAATTACAGTGATCAGTGTATGGTGCTGCATAACAATACACAGCATTGTCCCAAAAAGGCGTATCTAACACTCTGGAGCTGCTGCAGGAAAATTAACTCACACACTGGATTGAAACACATGCATATAAGCAATTCTAATGAGGGGTATGAACTTCAAACTTCTTATTAAAAACATCTAAACTTAAAACGTTTCCTTTATTTCATCTTTTCCCGACTTCAACTGATTTTCCTATCTGCTCCTTCATACAACAGTGTCTAATCAGAATAAGGCTGTGAGAGAATAGCAGATGTTACATCAAACTTGCTTTAAACTTTCTTTAAAATCTCAACAGCTTCTTTTGGCCTTAGAATATAATTCCAGTCAACAGAGAGAAAAGAATAACAAAGAGTGACTTGGTGGTTTGGAAAAAAAATTCAGCTACTCCCAGCTAAAGGTTCCCCCAGTCCTGCTCCTTCCCTGCACCTCGATTTTAACAATGCCTTTTTTACTAGGATTGTCTGTTTTCAGAAAACGGCAAAAAGGCACAATGCTAAACTTTTAAAAACATCTCATTTCTAACACAGTGTGTAACAAATCTCATTCCCTTCTTGCCAGGCAAAGCTCTTTAAAGGAAACACTAACAAAAATAAACAAGAGGAAAGAATTGAAGACAGATTTTAAAATGCCAAACGATATTCCAACTTTAACCAGGAAATCCATAACTCTGGAACTACAAAGTAATGACCCTGGAATACAAAGTAATGAGCTTGAAAAATAAATCTTGGCCTTACACATAGACGTATATATTTTTAAGCACACTACAATTCTGATTTCCTGAATATGATTCACTAACCAGTGAGGGGTGCCTATGAGTCTGGATGGTATTTTTTGTACTACATTATCAGGTATTTTTCAGCATACAGCTCAAAATAACCTCTACTGAGTGACAAATTGAAAGATTCAACAAACAGGTTTGGTGGAAGATACCTGAGTAGAAGGTACCAGGAGCTTTGGTAGCTGGTGGTGATGGACAAAAGGTAAGACAAGGTAAAAAGAGGTGATTTGAAAAGAGATTTTTTAAAAAGTTTAGAATTCAACTGAACACACCAGAGGAATTAGATCTGCCCCTGTTCTGGAGGTCCAGGGAAGGAGCTGCCACAGGAAAACCAACCATAAGGGTGGCACATGAGCAATGCCTGGCACCAGCAGCTCTGTGCTCAGCCAGATGGGGTCCAGGGAGTTCCTAGATACAAACACAGCACAAAGACCTCACTATAAAGCCCTGGCCCCTCTGTACTTGAGCTGAAAACACTGCTGGGAATGGTGAACTTTTCTTCCCATTCCACAGGCTTTGGCACAGGCAAACGTGCTCTGTGGTAACCATCAGATGACTCCCAGGTTGTGATTTTTGTCCCAAATGCATTTTGGACTCACTTTCTCTCTAATTCAGCAGCTGCTAAGACAGTTTGAATTCTTCTGGCAGCTCAATGCTTAAGTGGCATGACTTTCAACTCACTCTTGACTGCAAGCCTAAAGGGTAAACAGAAGTGAGTGGCTTGTTCAAAAGAGTTCAAGTCTGCACTGAATAGTTGATCGCAGCTCTAATTATACCACGGTTTTACATCATTAGGGATGGCAAATGAAAAGGAGCTCTAATTCCACCCCTTCTTTTTTTTTTGCTCATATCACTCAATGATCCAGTTCCAGCTAAAGAACAGAGGAGGAAACTTCATTTCCAGGTGGGAATTCCAGCAAGGGAAGGTCCATGTAGCTAAAGAGACTTGATAGGTTTATTGCTTTAGCGCTTTGTAATTTTTTTCCATGTTGCAAGTTTTTGCTGTAGTTACACGTGTCGCAAGGAACTTCTTAAACCCACTGACCTGAGGACCAAGTGAGCAGGACTGTTGGAACAGACCCCTCCCCATTTCCACCAACCTCACTGCTCCCTTTAAGCACCTTTCATTCCATTGAACATAAATAGGGAATTTACTATGGACTTTTACATGAAGGTAAGACTCAGGTACCCACTGATGGGCATTTAGACAAGTCGATGTTGCATTGATTCTTCTTCCCATTAAACACATTCAGTTTTGACACTCTGGTGTACATCTATTTATCTATCTATATCTATCTAGCTGTTTTTTTTTTTTTGTTTTTTTTTTTTTTTTTTGTTTTTTTTTTCAGAAGATGTATTTCCATTCCCCAGTTTAACAGGAGTTTGGCACTAGGGAAAACAATTAGAAATGGCACTGATTTGCACAAGGCATGTGAGTGACATTTCACCTGCGTGCCTTTACTTTGATCTGGAGCAAAGTGGGAACACATCTTCCACGGGATTACGTAGATCAGGCTCAAGGTTTATGCTATTTTTGACCTTCCAGTGAATAAAGATGCAACTAAGCACTAACTGTGAGAGCTTTGAAGGTAAATTGTCCATTCAAACCTGCATGAACACTGCCCAGTGTAACTCTTGGAACTGAACACAAACTAAACACATGTACTTTGGTTAACCTGAAGACTGACCTAAAAAAATAGGAAAAAAAGGAAAAGAATTCTTCTTTAATCAGAAGCAATTCACAAAATATAAAATACACAACATTTTTCACTGAAATAAATATTAGATCTTAGTGGTCCCAAGAAATACAACACAGTAGTTTTGCAGAATAACTTATTCTGACACAGCCCCCCACCTGCCCTAACACAGACACAACCTCCAGAATAGAAGTCTCTTGGGAAGCAGAGAAATTATTCTGACAAAATGTTTCTTTTATTATGAATAGAGTCTGTGCAGACTGGAGAGGTATTTGAGAATTGCTTATTTCAGTTGATTACAGTGCATAGGCAAGGCTTCAATGACTAATGGATTTCAAGTAGCAAATAATATTACTTTTTTTTTTTTTTTTTTTTTTTTTTTTTTTTTTTTTTTTTTTTTTTTGTGGAAAGTACTTTATGTACTTGGTAGGTACAAGGTTAAAAGAACCTTTTCAGCTACAAACATTCAAGATAAACTTGTACCTTTTGTGGCCACATTATTTTTAAAAAATAACCTAAGTATGTAATCACAATTTCCAGTGCAGGGACAAAAACATGCTTAATTCTGTATTTTGTAGCAGCAGCACTAGTTTACTTTCAGGTGCAGAGCTCTCAAATGGTCCTGCTGGGTCATCAGGTATGTCCTCTGCTGCTGCAGGCACCATGTCCTGTCCCCTTCAAACGTGCTGAGCTTCACCTTCAGGCAGTAAAGCCTTCATGCCTCCTCCAGTTTGATTTACAGGCTCTAATGGCTTGGCACTCTCTTCTCATTTCCAGTTTAAATTACTCACAGCCAAACAACACACAGTTGTTCAGCCAACTCCTTCATTTAAGTGCCTTCTATCTCTCCTGGCTAATAGAGACAATAATTATTTTGTCCCCTCTGTCCCTTCATTTTGCTAAGCAAAAGCAGCTTTGCCAACCAGCCCAGTCAACCCTCAGTACCCTGAGGGGGCTGAACTCTTTTTGAACCCCTCAAGATCAGTGAGTTTTATCCAGTTTTATCCACATATAGGTGAAATAGGAAAACAACAGCAATATGATTAATCCTATAGAGGGGAGAAGGGAGAAGAAAATAATAAATAAATAAATAAATAAATAAACCAGAATGTAGACAAGGTAAATTTTCTCTGAGGCCTCTAGAAAGCAAATTCTCAGTGATCTGACTTTGCATTGAAGTATTTATCCCTCTGCACCAATCCTGCATGAGTCCTACAAATGGTTTTAGATGGGACATGAGCACACAGAGGGGGCATTTCAGCTTCATCCCTCCTGAAATCATCCTTGTGTTCCTCACTCAGAGGCAGCAGCAGGATTTGCCCTCTCCCATAAGCTTCAGCTGAACACACTTCACAGTCAATATTTTACAGGCTGTTCTAAGCAGCTCTGCCTTTGCATTTTAACAATTAGCCCTCCTTGTTGGAAGTGCACCAGCAGCTTGGAGCAGGCAGAGCTTTTCCTGTATACTGCTCATCTCTTTCTGATATTTTTCTGCTTGATTAGTAATCACTTCTGAAAATCCTTTCGACAGCTCTTGAATACAAGCCTCAGTGTTGCAGGGACGCTTCCTGCACAGCAGGACTGAATGCCAGTGCTGGGCTGAAAGAAGAATGCTGACAGCATCTGAGCACTTTCCTCACTGGACACCAGAGGGAGGAGGAGGAAAGGACAAGTGACAGGGAAGCTGAAGAACAGCTTCAAAAGCCCTGAAGGAGCTTATCAGACACCCGAGCCAAATACATTTCTGCAATCAGACCAAAATAAATAGCGGCGCCTTGTCTGGGGGTGGTGGTGCTGAGGAGAGACTTGGCAGGGGTAACACGAGGTAAAGTTACAGGGGAAGGGACCCGAGTGCAGAGCAGCACTGAGTGCCACGTGGATTTTAGCCAGTTCCACCTTTTGTTTTTTTTAAATAGTTTAGGTTGTAAAGGACCTTAAAGATCATCTAGTTCCAACTGCCCTGCTGGGCACAGGAAACTTTCCATTATCCCAGGTCATCACAAGCCCCATCCAGCCTGGCCTTGGACACTTCCAGGGATGAGGCAGCCACAGTTTCTCTAGGTAACCTGCACCAGGGCTTCACCACCCTTACAGGGAATAACAACTTCCCAATATCCAACCTAAACCTACCCACTTTCAGTTTAAAGCCATTCCCCCAATCCTGTCTCTACATGCTCTCGTGAAAAGTCATTCTCCAGCAATCCTGTAGCCCCTTTATGTACTGGAAGGTGCTGTAAGGTTTCTCTGAAGCTTTCTCTTTTCATGTTGAGCAGCCCCAACTCTCAGCCTGTACTCACAGCAGAGCTACTCATATCCTCATCCCTCTGATCATCTTGGTGGCCTCCCCTGGGCTGGCTCCCACAGGTCCATGTTTGTTGCCCCAGAGCTGCATGCAGAGCTCCAGGTGGGACCTCACAAGGGTAGAGCAGAGGGGCACAGTCCCCCCCCAGCTGCTGCTCACGGTGCTTTGGCTGCAGCCCAGGACATGGTTGGATTTCTGGGCTGTGAGTGGGGCATGTCCAGCCTCTCATTCCCCAACATCACCTTAGAAGCCCTAAACAAACCTGACTGGCTTTGGTACTGAGGCTACTGCTGTGCACACTCTGCTCCTCTGCCACAGCTTGAGTGTCTTTTGGTCCAGTTTTCCTCTGGATGTGAGGAGAGCCTTGTCTGAATGATTAACTGTGGATCAGGGCCACCAGGATCTCCCCGTTCTGTGCCACAAGAGCATGAAATTTGAAACTGCAAGTGCTCTGTGCTGAGATGGAAATGTGAGGACCTTGAAGGAGGGAGGGAGAGAGTTCAAGGAGACTGACAAGGTACCTTATCTAGGAAGGTGATAGCAGATGTGGTTAGTATCTTGATTAAATTAAAAAAAAAAAAAAAAAAAAAAAAAAAAAAGATTCAACAAGATTACCAGGGAACTATTTACTATTTTATTAAAACTAGGCTTTTATTTCCTCATCAAAACTTCTCATTATGCCGTCAAGGCTTTAGGAGGATTATTAAATGTCAGGCACAATTCAAATAATTAATATATGGTGTTACTAGATATATATGCACTCTCCACGAGGATTAATAATAGCTGCTATTTTTCTTCCAACCATATTTTCTCCATAATACATATATTAATCATGAGAATGAAGTGCATTTTTTAAATCTTTCTAGTACTGAAAGTCTTTAAGGAACTCACACTTTGAAAATTGGTGAATTTTTAATATATTCTGTTCTCTACTTTCTAATTTATTATCAAAATACAAAAACACAGTAAGCACTTGGGAATAAAGAAGTATAGTAAAAACAGTGCTTTCTCCAGAGCTGCTATTAATTGCAGAATCAGTGTATTCAATGCCTTGAAATAGGTCTTGGAAAACAACAAGCCAGACTTGTAAATTGAGGAAACAACTTGTCCCTTGTTAAAATGGACTGGCTTTTGGTGTTTACTACAATCAAAGCACTTTAGAAAAGTCAATAGGAAGGTACTTTTATAGCACACACGCCCCACAGGGCTGGCTGGGGGATGTGTTCAGCACCTACTCGTCTGTTTAACTCTGCAGCAAGGTCACTCCTGTCATCCACTGGGCACCCATGTGTGTGTTGTCCATAAAAACCTGCGTGGGACAGGCATGAGCACAGCAGGGACAGGCCTTTGTCCCTCTGAGAGCCCCACTGCTAATGCCAGGGAGGGAGGGACAGCTGACCCCTCTGCTCTTCATTTTGCACTCAACAGCCAACCTGGAATTTGCCTGTGAGCTTGACCCTACCAAGTAACTCAATCCACAGGCTAAAGGGGTGCTGCCACAGGTTACTTTACACTTGCTATGTGCAGGGAAAGAGTTCCTGTGGATGGACTGACCAATGACAGGTGACTTGCCAGTCATGCTCTACATAGGCTGCCTGTGGGATGGGTTCTGTACCTGCTGGTGGCCTCAGCAATGCTGCCAATAAATGAGCTCAGCCCCCAATGGCACAGCAAACAAATGTGCAGAAGTCACATTGCAATTGCTTACAACTTGGAGAAATTTAAATTCTCTTCTATGCTCCCAAATATATCCCAGGTATAATCCTTCCCCAATGAAGAGTCATTAAGTACCTGATTTTGAACACTGCAAATTACAGAACACATTACCAGCTTTTTCCGTATCTCAGAATAACTCAAGGAATGTCCATGTTCTATTTAAAACACTCAAGTTTCCTGAGCACGAGACCAGGGTTTGTTATGTAAGCAAAGGTGTAAACACACGTGTAACCACACCACCCTTCTGCCCCTTACCAGCTTTGTGTGCACTTGAGTATCCCTCACAGTGCAGCAACGCTAATAAACAATTTTAACCATCTATGTGACCTGACAACTGCCAACTTGGGGCAGTTCCTACACCTCAGGAAAAAAAGCCACTTCTACAGAGAAGCTTAGGAGAGCAGATCTTTCATGACATGCATTTTTTCCTTTTTTAAAAAATTTCAAGAGGAGGTGTTTTAAAGCAGTTCTGAAGACTTACCTCCTCGCTGCACCAGCAACGTGACTTCGCTCCCCTTAGGACATTCAATCAGCATATCCACCACCTGGTTGTGAGTGAGGCTCTGCACATTCTTCTTGTTGACTTCCACTATGAGGTCTCCCTCCTTCAGGCCGCGGCACCGCGGGCTGTCCACAATCTGTTTGACTCTTTGGCCGCCCCCCCCGGGACTGTCTGCTATAGTAAACCCAAAGCCCATGGGCCCTTTCACTATGTGCACAGTTATGAGTTCAGGCTGTGTCGCTATCGAGGACGCCAAGGACACTGTGTCGTTGGGGTAGCCGTGGGGTCCATTGGAGGAAGCCTCAGCAGGGCTGCTGGGCCTCGCCTCCTTTGTGCCATTTACTTTCCCTGTTTTGCTGCTGTGGCTGGCAGGGGAGTCGTAGTTCTCCTGCCCGTTCACAATGATGGGCTCTTTGTCCAAAATCGCCACGGATGTGACCAGGCTGGTGTTGGGGTCGTCGGGGTCGAAGGGCAGGGGGTAGCCCCGGCACAGTTCGAGGTCCACGCTGGCACCGATGGGGATGGACTGGAAGATTTTCACCACCTGGGCGTGAGTGTGCCCCAGCACACAGGTGTCGTTCACGCTGACTATGACGTCCCCTGCAGCGGACACAGACAGACAGACCAAGAAAATACATTTTATGCACTGCAGGAAGGTGAGGGTTAGAACCTGAGAGCAGATCTGCAGCATCCACAGGTACCACTCACAGGCAACAGCAGCATTTCAGCACAAGAAAAAGGAGTGGTGACACTTGGGGGAGCAAAAACTCTGTGAGTTCACAGCATAAAGCCTTTATGTACATAAACGTTTTTGAAAGTGAAAATGGAATTGGCTCATGCAAAAAAATGAATGAATTTAAATGATGGTATATGGCCCGTTTCACAGCTATTTTGAGGTCCAGATCTCACTGTTACACGTTGACATATGACAAAAACAAAATTGAGAGCACATGGGAGCTGTAACAGAAGGCTCTCAAATACCAACTGCTCAAACACAGTGAATGCCACATGTCATGTCTCATACTTCAGCCTGAAATCCAGATATTGATCAAGTTATGAGTCATTTTATTAGCACTGGGGCTGCAAAACATGGATGATAAGTGCTGTGATGTTCCAACTGAAAGTGAGGAGTTGTGACCTCAGATGAAGCCCAAGATTTCATAGAATCAAGGTGGAAAAATATCTCCAAGATAATTTAGTCAAATCATTAACCCAGCACCACTGTGTTCATCACTAAACTGTATTTTATATTTTGCCACTAAATTGTGGTGGACCTGATCTCTGGTAAAATGAATTTGCCCTTGGTGCCTCCACACCAGAAAACTCAGATTAGTCCACTGCTCTGCCCATTCCTTGGGAGTAGCTTTGGAAAGAGGCAAGGAGCATGGCAGAGACACAAACATACAGTGGTGCAGCCCTACAAAAATCCATCATCCATTGCCACAGAGTGGCGCAGGAACCCTTAGCCTAATCTGGAACCCCACAACTGCTGGCTCCTCTCCTCAGATCAGTGTGGGGAGAGCAGGAGCTGGCAGTGTCCCAGCTGGGTATTTTGACACTGAGATGGAATTCCAACACATGAAGCATCCTTTTCCAAGATTCTGGATATATTCCTCAATGTATCTCACTTCCTTACTTGCAGATAGGAAAGCTGAATGCCTTTCCCCAAAAAGGGGATGAAGACTACAGTCCTTTATGAATGACACCTCAAACCAGCTGCAAAAACACAAACCAAAGCAGTGGTGATGATTTGGATACACAGCATCAGTACCTGTTTCCATTTTGCCATCCAACGCTGCGGGACCGTCGAGCACCAAACTTTTGATTTGGAGGAATTCATCTGGTTCATCTCCTCCAACGACAGTGAAGCCAAACCCCCTGCTGCTTTTCCTTAGCTTGGTGTGGATGAACTTCCCTTTCAACTCAGAAGGGTTTCGTGTAAAAAAAGGTTTTCCTGCGTAGGAAGTTTGGGAAAAAAAAAATCTATAAGCAGGCAGGCAAGAGTGTTTGATCTCTTTTTCCTCTGCTCCTCCCCATTCTAATGAGTCCATGGACAAACACAGCAGTGTGCAGAGACAGGACTGCACTTCACTCCTGCACCCTCTCATCTCATCACACCCCATGTGTCTCCCTGGATCCAGGCATGCAGTAAAAGGCAGGAACAAAACCCCAGTACCTGCCACTTTGTTAGCTGTGGTCATGGGCACCAAAGCCCCAAGGCTACAAAGGGGAAAACATGCTGCTTTAAAGAATAAATATATTAAAGCCAGGAATGCTGGACTAGATGTGTTTTATCTCTGTCCTGAGGTGGTTATATTCATCCTGGGAAGGATGGGGCAGGGTTAGGGGGCCTCCTACAGAAGAAGTCTGCAGTGACAGTTTCTTCAGAAAGAAGCATCATTATGTTTTTTACCACTTGAATTTCTCCCAACCCACTGAGAAAAAAGCAACTTCTGAGCTCTGACAAGACACTGATACCCTTTAGCATAACCCCCAGCCCCACCATTGCTACTACCCTGTGACCTCCTCTGGTGAAAAAGGGGAGGACACTGATGTTGTTCTTCAGACACTGTTTGAAGTCTTTTCTCTTCCCTTTCTGCTCCTTGCCTGTTGTGGATGAAACACTTCTGGTGTGAAATATGAATTAAAGAGCAGCCCAGGACCAGAGCAGTTGTGCTGGAGGGCTGGGAATGCTCTCTGGGAGCACAGTTAAGAGGGAAAGAGGTGCTCCACAGACAAAAGCACATCCTTGCAAAGCATGTTGCACAGGCTCAGAAAAGGGATCATGGTTGCTGCACTTCACAGTGCCAACACTAAACACCTTTGCACTTTTAATTGTTTTTAACGCTTAGCCTGTGCCACTAAGCCCTCTGGTGACAGCTCCAGGATCAGCAGTGGGTATCACAGCCAGCAGAGCTGGCTCACTTTCAAACACCTCAGCAGCATTGCTGTGGGCCTCTGCTCAGAAAGGAGACCTCGGGGGACAGTGAGGGGATTTGAGACTCATAAGCCTTTAACTGGGAGGGAAAATGTATATTTGAAGATTATTCATGAGGAGGCAGTGTGAGGACTTGTGGTTTTCTGCCTTTGAAGGGTGGCAGAGGAACGTGGCAATCCTGCACATCGTGGGCAGATGGTCTGCTCAGACCCCAACCTGCAAAAAAGCCCTGACTATCAAACTGCAACCCAGTGTCTCAGGTAACAAACACAGCTGAGAGGCAGAGTGCAGAGGGGCTCATTTCTGCTTCAAAGGACAAGCAGAACAAGCAGAGCTTGCTGGTGTTTGCCCACAGACACAAACTGAGCTTGCCCTGCAGCAGCAGGACAGCAGCACCACAGGCTACATCCCACCTACAGCATTCAAGGGGTATCACATTTGAAATTAGTGTATCTACAAAAATCAGAGTGTTGCCAGGGGCACAGAGAGGGCTCCTTGTGCCCACATCTCTGCCAGCAATGCCGTCAGGGGGAGAGATGGAAACCTCTGGGCATAGAAGCTGGAAAGAAGCTGCTGCAAATGGGGAGTGAGAGAAGAGGGAGCAGCACTGAGAAAGGAAGAAGAAGGAATGAAAGAGAGAAGGAGTCACCAGCAGATATCAGGACATGTCACTCAGAGTGGTGCTGAGAAGGGTAATGCTCTGCTCTACCACTGCTGCACAACTTTGGTGGCTGAGCAGGCTCCCAATATCAGCCCAGCATGCTCCTTTGCATTGTCAGGTGTGGATGCTTGGGCAGCCCTTGCTTCAGCCTGACTGTAGAAAAGGCAAAAGTGGCATTCACAGATGCCTCCAGGAGGAAAATCAGCATTTCTGGAGCACTCTGATGACATCTCTAAACTCAGGTGTCTTGTGGTCAGGGCGCCACCCTCAGACCTCCCATGTTTTTTCCTTGCTACCAAGTTAGATTACTCTAATGTAATCTAATACCCCTTAGGATGTGCTGGGGGCTTTGGGTCCTGTGAAATTCCACATCTGTTTTGGAAGGGCTGATCTGTTTCCACCTGCTGCAGAAAGCACTTCCTGGCTCTTCCTGGAGGAAAGGCTGCCTAGGACAGCAGCACTCCAGTCAGGTTTGCCTTCAGAGACCATGAGAGTAGTTCCCAGCTCCCAGCTGCTCCCAACTCTGTCAGGAAGATGCAGTCCAGCCAGATTCCCTCTCTCACCTTCCCCAGGCTCTGGCTCCTGCAGACCAGGGCAATGCCACTCACTTGCTATGCAATTCAGATGTAGTCAAAAATAAGCCTACTTACAACCACTTGTAACCAGAGAGCACTTTACTGCCACAGGTACAAGTGGAACTCTCTGCCCTTGCTGGTGACCTGACCTGGCAATATTTCAGCTCATGCTGTAAATTCAGGAATGATTCATGTCCTGTCTGGTGAGTTATTTAAGGCAAACAACTGGTCTGTGAGTAACTGGTTACACAGACCACTGACACAATAAATAAGGCTGTAATAGCCCAAAGTACCTGTATAAAAGTACAACTTCGGAGTAAGTCCACTGTGTCTGAAAATTTGGAATGCTACACAGAGAATAGCCACAATCCTCTTTTTGATGCACATAATCTCATTCGCCTCTTGCATTCAGCAATAAATGTAGTCTTGAAACAACTGGTCTCAAAACCTGGGAACTCAGATAAGCAGGCAGAGGCCCTGCTGTGTCACCAGTCATGGAAATACTGCCCTTGTGCTGCCTATTTCATTCTCAGGGAAAAAAAACCCTTGTTGCTCTTTTACAACTGGTTTAACAAGGCTGTTACCTTGTACTGGTGCTTCCCGAACTGCCTCTTGGTTGTTTGAAACATGGTTTGGAGCAGCAGGTGGAGGGAGAGATGGACACTCCTCTGTCCATTCTAGAGAGGGCAGAGAGGGAAATGTTACTGGTTTCACAACAGCACCATGAGCTGCTCCATGTGCACATGCTGGGAGTGTGGGGGTCAAGCAGAGGAAAGGTGAGAAGTATGGCAAGAGAGGAAACAGAGTCACAGACAGAGGGAATAAAATGAATGGGATGACCAAAAACCAGTTCTGAAGGATCTCTACATCCAGGTCAACTGATCCATCTGCTGGGACATCCTGTCTCACACTGAAACTTGGGATGTGACTTGCATCTAAGTGGACTTACTTGACATTTAAATGAAATCTACTCCCTGTGCCACTCATGGCATCTAAGTAGAAGAATAAACCCAAATGCCACAGGGCTCTCACTGCAGTTGGGCTGCATTTGAAGAAAAAAATGTAAAAAGTAAGAAAAAAAAAGGGGTGGGGAGGGAGGAAAATATTTTTAAAGAAGTGTTTCAAAATAAGAAAACAGATTTTAGAGCCTGAAAACATACAAAGATCTTGGTTCAAGAAGTCTCTCATGCAGGGTTTATCTAGTGCATATAAATGCCCACTTCTCATCCCCTCTGACAGCCTGAGCCCCAGTGCAGGCTGGAACAACACCAGCTACAGTGACTCACTTGATGGAGAGGAAAACGTGCTTTAGCTGTCTCTGGGAAGTCTAGAAACTTTCCAGAAACAAAGGACATAAAGAAAAAAATCTTTCCTGTTTAACAAGATTGAAACCTTCTACGTTTCAGTGACACAGTTCAGATTTCCTCCTCTGCTGCATCTTCTGTGAAGGACAAACAGCCTTTCCTACACACATCACTTCACCTTTAGGTGATGGAGGGAAGGACAAACACACTGGCACGGTGCTGCCAGGGCCAGGGAGGACATTCCCCATGAATATCCCACCCACCACACCCCCAAGGGTGCCAACCTTCTGGAGGCTGCTGCTGTTGTTCCAGCTGCTTCTTCCTCTTTGCTTCAAGAACTGGGTTTTCATACTGTGTCTTCCGGTTGATGTGGCTGGAGATGGAAGAGAGCCATGAATCAGGGAAACCGTCTGTGTAACAAGGAGGAATGAGGGCCAGGCATTGAAACTGCTCTTTCTGAGGAAAGGAGTAAAATACCAGACAAACCCAACAGCAGTGGGTGTGGAGCAAAGCTCATCCAGTTGTCCCAAAAAGAGTATTTAGAAAAACAAGCAGATTCTGATATTGATGTGATGTCTTGGGTAGGGATGGCTAATTCCTTCAAATACATTAAAGTAGCGATCTATCTATGAAAAATGAGATTAAAGCAGGAAAGGCATACTGTCTGATTGCATTTTAAAAGACATGCCTGTATCATCCCTGCTTTAATCAGACTCCCAGAGGTGAAGTCATTTCCTGGCTCACCCAAGTTAAAAACAAAAGAAAACAAAATAAAAGAAAACAAAACTAAACAACCCAAACCCCAGCATCTGTCAGTGATCTGATCAATGCACACAGTGTGTCTTAAAAATATCTGCAGGGATGCAGGCTATGAGCTGGGCTCCAAATGGATCAAAATCTATCCAGAATCAGCCACCAGCAAATACTCCCAGTGGAAACCAGCATTTAGTGAAACTTCAGCTGCTTTCCTCAGGCAGCTTTTGAGCACTATGAGATGTTGAGAGCCAATACTTCGTGCCAGTTCCAGGAAAAGAAAAAGGAAATCAGCCCAGGCCCATCACAGCAGACAAGGCATGCACTCACCAGAGGATTAACCATTTTATTAAACCAAGTGACGAACAGCAGTCACAGATGCTGGGGTGGCAGGGGCAGGGCTGGGACTCCCTGAATGGCTCATCAACTGTTCAACAACCATTTTCAGCAGTGATTTTGCTACAGCAGAGGAACAGGCACACCTCAGAAAAACATATTACCTTAAAGCCTGTCCTTGTATGCAAAGCAAAGTTTACCATTAAGATTTGCTGTTATATTGTCTCCTATCCAGTATTCCTTTATTAAAAAACCCACATGAAAACCAACCACATTTTCAAGTAATTGTGACAGAAGCACTCTAGGGATTTATGTTCAGAAATTTTTCTGCTAAAGATCAATATTAAATCACTAGAAAAATATTTAACTTACTAAATAAAAAACAAGCCAGTGAGTTCTAACTCACTCACTGAAAAAAGATTTCTCATTTCAAGATATCTTTGGAGAGCCAAGAAAATATGATAACTACTTTAAAAATGATATAAACTTTTTCATGATACAATTGTCTCTCAATAAAAACTATTATGTAATAACAGAGTGCCTGATTTGAAGGGACAGAGACAAATGCTAAAATTATAACCATCTTACTAGCTTAGACACAGGAAGTAAAATAAAATTATGTCTTATTGCAGTTACTTTTTGATTTAATTCGATCAGTAAGGAGTGCCACAAAACTAACGGGCATGTGTATATAAAGTGACAGGACAATATCCTGTAAAGATCTCTTGGCATGGCATTTAATAGCCGAAAAATATTCTTGATGTCTTTGGTAAATAAATGTCAAGCCTTAATTACACAGTTTGCTAACCTTGTTTCCCTAGGCACAGATGGTAGGGTCAGAAACGAGCCAAAGCAGACAGAAGCTGTATTCCATGTCTATTCTGAGGGCTATCATAAGCCATCCTACTAGACAGGAGTATACACATAATTAAAAATTCATTTTATGGGGTCAGTGATGAAACAAAACTCCGATCTCTGGTTTCCCAAAGGAGCAATCTGACATGCTGATAAAGGAGAAGCTGCTCTAATTCCACAGAGAGTCCCATTAAATCTGTAAGTTTATTCACAGCCACACAGCCTGATGGAAGAGCCTCTGCCATGGCTGTTTGGTCACACCATCTTCTCCATTCCTCTTTTTGGGTGTCTTCTGACACAACTGGCTGGAGGATTGCTTTGCACACTCATTTTGTGACCTTGTGACCACTGCACAAAGATGATCAAACTCAGTTAACTGCACACTCATTAATGTCCTCTGCATAGAAGTATTTTGTGAGGTTGGGCTCCTGCACATCCCAACCCTGGACTGCTCCTGTCTTCCTTGAGCTCAACCCCCTCCCAGGGCACTCCTGTCTCCCCTGAGCCCACTTCCCTTCTGGTGGATGGAGAATGACCAGACAGGGCTGCCCTCTCCCAGACCCTATGTCTTGGGTTGCAATACGCAACCAAAATTGTGTATTCTATTTGCCATCTGTTGAAACTGGTTGGGGAGGGGTTTTTTTTGTTTATCTCTTGTATAACCCATTCCTCATAACTCCAGGGAGGAGGGGAAAGGTGCCTTCTGTCAATGGGCCAGCTGTTAAAACCAGCTGGGGCAGTGTTATTATCTCTTCCATGACTCATCCTCCCTCCAGGGGATATCTGCTGTTAATGGGCCATCAAGGCTCACTGCATGATTGATAACATTATATCATCCCATTGTGAGATGCTCCACCCAGTGGGTGGAGCCAAGCATTCCTACCTGGATAAAAACTGCAATTCAGGGCACCAAGGCAGCCTGGTTTCCACTGGATTCCAGAGGAAGACTGGATCCATCTCGCCACCACTGGACCCTTCTATGGCATCATCTCTACTCCAAGAGAACCACATCTGTTACTCTAGGAGGATTTATTCTGGACTGCTCCAAACACCCTGACCAACAGGGTGGCAGGTTGTATTCTGACTCTGTCAGTGGTTTTTTGTTTGCTTGGATTTGTTTTTAATATTCCTAGTTTAAAAAAGTCATTCCTATTCCCATATCTTTGCCTGAAAGCCCCTTAATTTCAAAATTATAATAATTTGGAGGGAGGGGGTTTACATTCTCCATTCCAAGGAAAGCTCCAGCTTTCCCTGGCAGACACCTGTTTTTCTAAACCAAGACACCCTATAACAATCCCCCAGCCTGTAATGGGCCAAGGTCTCCTCCTCCTTGGTCTGAGCTGTTACCAGCAAAGCACAGAGTGGGGTACAGGGAAAGCCTCCTCACCCCAACAGCCACACCAAAACAGGGAGCAGCACTTACTCTACATAGTAGACACCATATACGGGATCCTCAATTTTCTCCCAACCAGCAGGCAACTCTGGAAATAGAAAAAGCATTACTGAAGCTTCCAAGGCAGGTTTTTTCCGACAGGCAGCTGCTCCTGCCCAATGTGCAAAACTCATCAGTAGGTCAGACCTTGCTTTGGATACTTTTCAGAATGATCACAATCCTCTTTGAGAGGATGACACAGCACAACACCAACATCCCAGCCCGTGCCCCTGTGCTGGGTCAGCACATCACTGGGAAGATGCCCATACCAGTCAATTTTTGATTTGCTTTTTGCATTAAATAATCAAATGTTCAATAAATTTCCTGTCTGGGACTGCCTCAAGTACCCCCCTGGTTTCTTCACCATGGCCAGTGGCCCTGGATGGAGCACTGCAGGGGAAGTTGATGCAGGAAAGGCCAGAGCATTTTAACACCAACCCATGAAGGTGGGTGAGACTATGGCAAAAAATTGTACCCCAGTGAGAGAGATCACTTCCATCTCCTGTACCAGGGCTGAGCCATTTATCCTCACCAGTGCAGAAAAGACATTTTTTTACTCCTTTCTTTGAGATTTGCATTGCTCAGCCATGAGCCCAACACAAAACTGAGATAGGGTGGATTTAACATGTATGCCAACATATGCAACCCACCCAAGAGGGGCTGGCACACAGGTGTATTTCATTGCACAACACTTCCAGCCACATGGAACAGAGATTTCCTTCCTTTCATTACCATAATTAGCAAAAACCCCCCAGTTCTGAAGATGAAATTAACATTTTAAAATGGATCCGCTTTTGTTCCTATTGATTTTCTAGACTGCAGATAGTACTTTAACTGTAATTAGTGAATGTAATGCAATCACTTCAGCACCCAACTGAGGGTTATTAAAGCTGTATGTATTACTTAAGGGCCTGATCCTTGTGCCACTCATTTAAACACAAGGCTCCCCTTGGCTGGAGGTAACAAAATAATCATCTTATTAACAATACAGAGTGCTGTGTTTGTGTAATACTGTGAAAAAACTCAGAAAAAGGCTCCACCACACTATGGACTGTGCACATGTGGTCCCACCAACTCTGCACATTCATTTAACTATAGGAAAAAAAATCCCATTATTGGATAACACAAGTTCAAATACCCCATGCAAAATAATTCGTAAAAAATTAACATGAAATTTGTCAACACTGACAGGAATCTATGTTTGTTCATTATCAAATGCAGAGATTTATTTCCATTAATGGCATCAATTGTTGAGCCAATACAATCAACAATGCCCCATTAATTAGAATAACGTTGCCATAAGGATAGAAATATCTCAAGACTGGAGAGGAACAGAATCTATACAAACACACATGGACTAATTACTCCAAGTTTATGTTTGTGTTCAGAATTGGCTGGAGATCAGATCAATTTTCACAGGTTTTGCTCCACATCCCTTATTTGCAGATAAAAAGCAGATTTTCCATTCTTATCATTATTTTATCCTCATTGTGTTTAACACCTTTGGATTCCTTGAGACATAAGCCACCAAATGCAAGCCAATGCTAACTCCTGGGCATGAAAAAACTCCATTTTGTTATCAGCAAACTGAACGCTTCAGAATTAGATATTGCTTTACATCCTGCAAGTTTATCTGAGAAAAAGTCAGAAAGCTAGAGGCCAATCTCCAAAGTCTTTTTGCAAAGGGAACTCTCAGATTTGCAGAGGAGCCCCAGAAGGTGAGAACACCATGGGACTGGCTCCAAGAGTCGCAGTGTGATTCAATTAAGACCTAGCATGCAGTTGGGAAAATCACAAGCTGTTGCAGCCATTTAGTTTGTTGCTCTGTGGTGAAAGTAGAATGGTAAAGAGATCAAGCTGGGGTGAAAGAAAAATAAAAAGTCAATGAGGGAAAGGAGAAGCGATGCACAAATGCCTTCAAATGAGTTCCACCAGCTTCCATGGTGAATATCTTTTGTCTGTTTTGGACTATTAAGTACTATTTTATTTTTAAAGTTTAAGCAAAAAAATTTAATAAATTGCTTTTTTCTTCTGCTCACAAAAGATTTTGATATTAAATTTCTTTTTTTTTTTTCTTCCCTTTTAAAGTATTTTTATAAAAATATCAGAACACCAGCACTTTCCTAACCCCAAAAATGGCACTATGCCAAAATCTTTCCAGTTTATTATCTCTGCTGTTTTTTTTAAGGAACAACTCTCCATGTTTTCAGATATAACAATATACAAAACTGCAGCTTTTAACACATTTCTTGTTGATTATGTAGATGCGCTTTTCGACTCCTACAAGCTTCCAGAAGTTCTCTAAAATAAAAAGCAATATCCTCCATAGCCATGCTGCAGTCTAGCTTCTTAGCTGCTTTGAATTATTCATCTCTTTTCTCTATCTCTCCTGCCAAACTGAAGATGACCCAGAGCATTAGGTTTTATCACAAAGATGAGATTTCAAAAAAAAACCATTTTGCATCATTAGGAGCCTGAGTGAGCCATATGGTTTTTATTTTGGTACATCCTCGCAGCACCAATGCAGTCTCAGAGCATTTATCAGCAGGTGGGTAAATTCAATGGACAAATATCTAATGTCACCATTTTAAGCCTTGGGTAAGTACATGGATTCCTGTTGAGATGCTCTAGTATCCTGCCCAACATACAGAGGGGCTGGATGGATTCCTAAAAAATGACTTCTCTAGCCAAGCAGGTATTTCAGCTGCAGCCATGCACTAATGTGAAGGAGCTGGAGAGGAACTCAGCACACTCAGCTCTTATATGAAGCCAGGAGGGTCGGTCCAAGCCATGCCAAATTCTCCTTTATATGTTAAATTTTTGTGTCTGAAGAACAACCTTCTGTTAAAATGTGGTGACCTATTACTCCACAGCTCTTTGGGAAACAGTAAGTTGTGAAAATGCCTCAAATCTTAATGCTCTTATATTTAGAAAAGAAACTATTGATAAGGTGAGGTGCTAAACAGTTGTTGCCAACCAGTTTTTTACTAACCTGAGTTACTGTAACTATATTAAGTTTTCATGTCCCGTCCCTAATGTTGCTGTAATCAACTGAGCAATTTGAAAATGTCTTTCTTTACACTTTACACATTTGCACACCTCAACAGTGTATTGATGGGCTGTGAGCTCCATAAAACTTATCTGCATTGAAACAAAGGGAACATCTTGTGATGTTTGAGCAGAACACCTGTATATGTAAGTGCCTGCAGATCCAGGGTCAAGCTTATCAATTAATGAGTTTTCCTGCATCTATTTTTTAGCTCTGATCTTGCACTAGTTCCAGCAGACTGAAAGAAGGGTAATTTCTGTTTAATACTGCCTCTAAATTTGCTTTTTTAGAACCTCCCTCTCATTTTAAGCCACTGGTTGTGAAGACCTTTGTGAGAACCCTTTGCAGATTGTTGATGTGCATCCACCTACTTCCGATGCTACTTGGTCTGCTGCTGATCATTTGTATGAGCTGCATGAAACACTCATGGACCACTAAAGAGACTGTATTCTTCTTTAAATTATCATTTCTTTCCAATTCTTGCTCTATAAAAAGTTGGGCATATTATTGCAGGCATATTATTCAGAAGAAGCATTTGTGGAGCAGCGTCCCAAGTCCACTGCCAGCTGCTGATGCCGTATCCATCACACAGGAGCAGGGAGCAGAATACACTTACTTGCAAGTCATTACAGAAACCAGAGCTTAATTCTCTGGTAATACAATTCCTCCAGTATGCAGAACTATGAACTGTAACTACAGTCCTTTTTAAAAGCAATAATAGTCCTAGTGGAAATAAAATCCTATGCAACCTCTTATCCTTTCAGCTCTGCGAGTGCACTGGAGCATAGCTGAACAGAAATAACAACTACCTCTGCCATCAGTATAAACACAATGAGCACCGCTGAGATTAGATATCAAGACAGCATCCTTCACAAAGAGATGCAGCAAATAAAAGTGTACCACATCACTGAAAATCATCTGTTTATAAAATCACTGACTGAGGGAAAATTTTAAGCTGTTTCATTCACAAGCTCAGCTGAAGCATTCGATGTAATACTTAAAACTCTCTGAATCACACTCAGCTTCTGTTGTCTGGGAAATGTCTTGGGCCCCAGTGAAAAAGCATCATGAGCTACTTCATTTTATCTTTGGTATCTATAAGCTTTTTTCCTGGAGCCAGTGATGCAAAAGGAAAAGACCTCAAATCCTACAGAGTCCAGGAGGAAGCAGCTTTGAAACAACTTTGCAAGACTGGGGCTCTCTAGCTTTCTTCAAACTCTGAATCTGTAAGAAAACCACTGCAGACCTGAAGCTAGGGAATGATAAATGCTCTGTGTGCTGGGGAAGTTTTGCTGATAAATTACTCTTGTTGAAATAAAATTAAAAAAAAAAAAAAAAAACAAAACAAAACCTGAAAGATGCAAAATGATACAAAGGAGAAAGTAAGTAATTAAAGGCTCAAAACAGTGCAAACAGTACCGAAATGAGAGATGGATGATTTACCTAGTTCACTGTCCAGTTCCTCCGTGTGCACCCCTTCTTCTCCAAGGGAAGAGCAGTAAATGAGACAGAAAAAATTAAAAGAAAATTTCAGATACCAGCCCCAAGCAAGAAATTCCCTACAGCAAACAGCAGAACCAGCACTAATTTTCTACACACCGAGCCCAAGCTACCCATTTATCACACTCCAGTGATCAGAATATTGATGGATCTGATGCAAATAATGAAAGAACTGGTTCTTGCACTCTCAAAACATCTGCACCAATGGACTACTTCCATGACGTGGTTTGATATGGCAAAGTCATGAAATTGTGATGTTCTCACTGTAGTGAGGTTTCTCCCTCAGATCTGTACGGTCTGACCTTTGCAATCTCTTCTATTAACACATGGATCTATCAGAAGGCCAGACCTGGATACTAATGAAGAAATCTGAGAGGAAAACCTTGCACCTGAATAAGGACTAATGTAGCAAGGTTTTCAAGAAAGCACCTAAATTTATGTGCACACAAGGTCCAACAGACTTCACTGTCCTACTCAGATGATTTAAGATAGGCATGAAGTTAAACATGTGCCTTGTTTAACTGGAGGCACAGACCCAGTCCAGATGCATTGGTGAGGCACAGCCAGGAATGCACCAGTTTTAGCAGGGCACCTGGGACAAAGATCACATAATTTTTCAAAGATACAAAGCCATCAATATTCGCTGTTGCTCCATTTATCATTATCTGCTCCATATTCATAAGTTAACAGTGACACAGATGATTAAAGTATTGCTTGGCCTATAAATAATAATAATGCAGTCTGAAAATGAAAGATGGTGACAAAACCAGAACGAAGATGATATAAACAATTTTGGACCCAATACAGCAAAGTTTAAGCCACATAAATGAACGACAGAAGCAACCAGAAGATGTAGGGTTGCAACATCTGGAGACCCAAAAAACCACTTCCATGACCTTTTTGTAAAATATTCTATCAAAGCAGTTGTTTGGGACCATTAGTATGAAACACAAATTGCAATTTCCTTTGATAGCCTAAACAATGGGAAACAAGCAAAAACTTTGTTAGGGACACATATCCTGACGAAGCAAAAGCACAAGGCAACTGCACCCAAACAAATCTGAAACAATACCTAACATTTATAAAATCCATAAAGAGGGTGGGATGAGCCTGGCAACCAACATGCACACACACCAAACAAAATAGAGGAGTCATCCCACTGACTTTTATGGAATGACACACAACAGTGACCGACCCTTGCCAAAAAACGTCCAGCTTCTATGATGAGGCAAAACTAACCCTCTCTCCTCTTTGTTATTTGAAACATAATTATTCTTATGTGCTAAGCAAGATTAGAGCAGCCAAGCAAAGCAGTGCAGAGCTCTGCTGTAACTATGAAGCAACTGGTTTAACTATTGAATGTTAAAAATATCCATTAATGAGCAACTTGGTGAATGAAGTGAAGGAGTGCGTGGGAAGATGAAATTAGCTGATTTTAAGGAGTTGATAAACAAAGATGCCACTGCTCTCTAAAATTATGAACTCAATGAAATACAATAATACCAGCTGTATGTTTCTATTCCAAATTAAACAAATTATTCCGATGTTTGCTTTATAATTGCTAAGAGGACAAGAGAAAGACTTTCCCTTCTGCAAGGAGACTTAAAACTGTGTAACAGAGGAGCTCAAGTCACCCTCTGTGGCCTTGAGGTACTGTCTGCTCCTTGCCTGGCACATCCCTGTGGTTTGAGGGTATCCTGCACTGTGCACTGGGAAGTTGGTGACCTGCTCCATCACAGCAGCCTAGACTGCAGAGGTAAATTCTCACACTCTGCAAAATCTCACAGGTGAAAGAGAGGAGAGGTTGAAAAACTACATGTGTAAAAACAATTAACAGCAGTTCTGGAGGCCAGAGTTGAACTTAACAGTGAAAAGGGATTGACTTTTCTGAAATAAAATTGTGATTTTTACTAAGATGACTGACACCAGCAGGAGGTTCACCATATTTTGAAACCTGACTTTATGTGGACAGCACCAACACTGATGAAGGAAACCCTTCCATTTTTAAGAAGTGTCTACCATGACAGTACTGTATTAGCCAAGATCATGTATTTCAATACCATCACCTTTCTTGGTCAGTAGACCAAAATTCCCTCACAGGTTTTCCCAAATATTTAAGTTATTTTCATAATTCATTTTTTCTTCCAGCATCTCCTAAAGCAGGCCAGGAAGGGCCTGCATTAACAGTCCTGCATTTGGCTGCTCTAAATCAGACAGTGGCTTGCATTTCCAACATCTCAAGGAATACCAAATCTTAGTGCAAATTTTCCGTGTCAGAAAGCTACACTTTGAAATGGAATTTGTTCCAGCAATCACAACACCGCGCAGACTGTCAGCATTTAACAGAAGAAGTGAAGCAATTGAGTTATTTCTGCTCAAACAAGGAAATAACAACGTAACTCTCCCAATCCATGTGAAGCGGGCGGTTGAAGCGGAACACAGCGGAGCACGCAGAGACTCAGTCACTCCCTCCCACACAGCAATACAAGAAGCAAACATGTCAGACAGCTTTGAGTCTTGTTCAGCATCAGCGACTTTTCAAATGCCTTTGCAAAAACAGAGGCCTCTTGCTTGTAGCACCTCCTTGATTTTTATTAAATGATCGCGCACCTCAATGGCTGCTTTACATTCACAGCGATTTTACAACATAATGGATAATGTCTCTTTGTACTAATAAATCTTTTTTAAATTTTTGAATGTATTTCTGAATACTGGTTATTAGAGAGAAGGAAAAATAAAAAAGTCACCTAGGAGTGGACCAAACACAGTATTATGTCACTATTTTCAGTCTCTTACCATCATCTTCACATTCTTCTAGAGGCTTCTGCTGTTTGTTCAGGCACCGTGGATCTAGCCAAGATGTTGTTTTTGTGTTATGGCTGGAAACCAAAAATGGAAATATGACCTTTGTTAATAAAGCAGAGTTGAAGTATCTGTGACAATAAAGTGTATATCCACTTTATTATTCAACAGACCTGAAGGCATACTTTTGATTCAAAGAAACAGCACTACAATTGGATGTCGTGCAAACTAGTCAACCAAATCACAAAACTCTGGCCTTGAAAGGTAACACAGGTAAACAGAGGAAACACAAGGGTAACAAGTGAAAGTATACAAATCAGCACTCCTGACTGGAAAGAGGCATGTGAATGCTGCAGTATTATAATATTTATTTCCAAATTTTTGCCTTTGGTGGCTTTTTTTAATTCCAAGAGCTGTCTCTGAGGTAAAGGCAGAGGTGAGGCATCCACCATTAAATTATGCAGTGAGCTTTGTTCCTATGAAAGGCCTTTGACATGTCTAGAGTTGACCAAAGCATTAGTCAAAAATGGTTTTGATTGAAAACTTCATAATTACACAAATAAAAATGATCTAAGCCTTTGATGGAAGTTGAACAGCTTTACTTTCAACTCTTCCTTTCTGCAAGTCCCCTGAGAGCCTCACGATGCCAGTCCCAGTGGTGAACATTGCATAGTAAACAGGCTTAAAACACATTTTTCTAGAAGTTATTTTCTCTCACAATTCCATTTGCATAAGCAGGCAATCTGGTAATATTCTGCTACAACCTGGTGTGATCTTAGACACAACCTGCTAAGATATGCCTCCAGTTCCTGAGGTATCTCTTATCTAGCTTAGCCTTTAACACTGCTTAACAGTTTTAAGGTTCAATACCGTAGTAATGCTATTTACTTCTCCTTCAAGGTCTCAAAGAGGTTTACAAACTGAACCTGAGCCTCACAACAGTCTCCTGAGGGCTCTGTAATGAGGCCCACGATCCCTGAGGAACTAACATCCAACTAGCAAACTTGTATTGTACTGGAAGAAAAAGGGGCCAGCCCTGCTCCCAGGACCTGAGTGAGTAAATAAAAGGTCCTTGTTTTACATATCCTACTACCCAGCCCTCCCAAGGCAGGATGAGCAAATGTGTTTAATCCTTGTATGTGCTTCAGAGCAATTAATGGGCACCTGGAAAACTGAATGGCAGAAATTCAGCAAGTCAGACAAACTAGCAAAAATAAAGCAGAGGGGGTTTGCCACCTTATAAGCAAGTCTGCAGTCTAGCTGAGAAGGAGGGCGGTGGGAGGAGAGCAATAGAATATTTGCATATTTCTTGCAGTTTTGTACTCTCTAACCAAAGGCTCACAACAGAGTAGTTTGCTGAGGCACAGAAAATTTAGCTAAACACCTCTCAGATCACACCCTGAGGTGGAAAAGATTGTGTTAGACCTGTAACATGCACAGATAACAAGGAACTGGGATATGCTGTGTGATGAAAACCCCAATTAAAGCACCAGAGAAACGTATCTCAAGAACCAAATTGCTCCAGCTACATCAGGATTGGTTATCTGTGCAAGAAGCTCAAGCTGCTCGCTTCAGCACCCTGACTTGATACCCAAAGCACCACAGAGGCTGGAACAGATATCAGACAGTTTGGGTCCACACTGCTCATTAGTCCACTTTCTTAATCTGATACAAATCAAACTAAATGGTTTCTAGGCTCTGGGTGTCCAGAATAAACCAAACTGCAGTCATTCAGTGCTGCATCCACACCAACAAGTTCATGCACAAAATCAGCCCCATGTGAACATATCCTCCAACTGCACTGCAGGGAGGGCGTGAGTGCTGCTGCCAGAGCTTCACATCACACAGGCCTATGTGTACAGGCTGTGCTTTCCCAACACATACATGATTTTCCTGGCAAAGTATTTAGAGGTGCTTCAGTCCTGCATTGTTCAGAGAACACAGACACAGCAGCCATGGGGGTGGGTTTGGGGAAATCGGTGGCAGCAGCAGAACCCCTGGTGGAAGCACCTGTAAGGAAGGACAGCAGGGGCCCCTGTGGGGTCAGAAAGATGCTTGGGCATCATTTACTACTCATCATCTGTCCTCCTCCAAGGAGGAGAATGGCAGGCTGACTGGGCTATTAGGCTGTTCTATATACAAAGGCCACAGAGTATGTCAAATAACGAGGCACCCTGAGGACACAGCGAGGGGCAGAAAGCCGTGCTCAGGGTAATGTACACATCTTGGTTTCATCTGATGAGAATTTGCATTCTGCCTTCTTGACCTTGTCTTACACTCAGGGACTGCTGGAGCCTTTTCAGGTAATTGAGAGTGCCCTGGAAAATGGCCTTTTTTAAAGCAGCCCTCTCCCAGCTGAAGAAGGGAGTGCCCTCACTCAACCAAGCTCCTCATATCTTCTGGCAATCTTCTCTCCTGTGCTTCCCTTGCCACTGCAGCCAAGGGAAAACTTGCTCCTGAACCTTTCCCTGGCCCTGTCCAAAAGTCTCCTCTTCTGATGATGAGGCAGGACTGCTGCACTCACACCCTGATCCAGCATAACTCTCTGCAGGAGCGAGGGCTAATTAGCAGAGGAAGTTCTTCTGCAGTAACTGGGCATTGGCTTCTGGTAGAGTTTCCACAACTGCATTAAACAGACCATCAAATCCAAAATCAATTCCTCAACCCCTCTTCTACTTGGCAGCTAAGGGTTTGAGTTTCAAAGGCTAATTGAGTGTTAATGTATAGCTAAACTCTGTGCAAGACATCTTTTACACTAACAGGCCCTATTTTATAAGTTACTCCTACCTCAATAAATTTAGACAAGTATAATTTGAGACTATTATATCTGGCATGAAAAAAATCAATATAATCATAAAACTGCTGACAGAAATCAGCTCTTAGGCAAAGACTGCAGAGCTTGAGGTACTGGTGCTCCACACTTGCTGTGCCTACCCTGCACAGAGCTGTACCTTTTGCAAACCACTGGAGAACATTAACACATTTGGCCCCTTTGGTGTGACGAGGGGACAACATACCAAGTCCATCCCTGTCTCTGCTACCTGTGCACAGGACTGGAGGAATCCCCTCTGCTGCATTATGCACAGACACAGGCACCAGAAACGAAGCCTCAGCCCTTCCAATTAGGAGCTTTCATCTCACCCGTGAAAACAACTGGCCTGTATTTTATAAGTGTGTGTTGCTTTTGTAACTACCCTCATAAAACAAGCAATTCCCGCTGCCCTGGAACTCAGGAGTAATTTGGATGTTAATCCAATCAGGAAATGCAAACCCCCTTCAGAAGCAGTAAAGAACTAACAGCTCTGCAACCTGACTGTATACACTAAATATTTAATACACACACGTACACACGCACGGAGCTTTACTTATGCCCAAAGAGAGGGAGAGAGACGGAATCAGAACAACAAAAAATGTGCTTTACTCTATAAAATAGACTTCTCCGTTCTCCGTGTAGGCCATCTCCCAGTTCTCAGGCAGAGGCCCTAGGTTATCCTCGGCAGAAGGAGGTAGGTATTGAGGGAGGCTCTGAGATGGTTCCGTGGTGGGGACGTGGGTGTGGCTCTCAATGGTGGACGTTGGGGCTGCCTCTCTCCCGGTGCGCACGTTGTGCTCGTCCTGGTCACCAGACTCTGCTGCAGAACAAACACAGATAAACATGAGAACCACTCTTTTCCTTCCCCTGGAGGTTTGCTCCTCCAGGTTTATTATCCTTGCCAGTTTTCCTCTCCTTGGCTTTTAATTCATGAGACACAGCAACAGATGAGGCGAGGGCAGAGCCCCAGCAGTCTCTGTGGCAGCAGGGGCGAGCTCGCCTTGCCCACACACACTCTGCCAGCCAGACCCTGGTCAAACAAATCAGGAGCTGTGATCAGCTCTTGTGTTCATTCCAACAGGCCCTGCTGAGGTACCAAATTCCTCCAAGCTGTCTGAGGCCAGGGCTCACTGGTGTAGAGGAGTTCAGTGTGCTTTCAAGCAGGCTTACAGGTTCACTCCTGCCATGCCAATTATGGGACAGGATTAGGAGGATAAAATTTCTTGTTTGAAGAATGATCAAAAGAGGAGATTTTACAAGTGCAAAATGTTGCCAGAAGCTCAAAGTCAACAAGCTAACGGTGAATGTCTTCAGAGCAGTGCATTATTTTAAATTAAAAATTAAAATGAATGTCAGCACTGTACAATGTGTCCACATGTTGCTGATCACTAGTGCCCTTTCCTGCTGTCTGAGGTTTATTCCAAGGCTCATCCTCATCACAGTATCTTTCCAGTCAAAGTCAGTCAGGAGTATGTCATGCCATATCTGGCCCTTCTCCCTCTAAGGAAGTATTTCTGATGCTTGTATCTGTGCAGTTTTGAGTTGTATCCATGAAACACTGCTGCTCGTCCCCTCCCATCACTGATCACTGTAAATGCTCCCCAGTAAACAGGTCTGTGCCCTCACTCCTCCATAGAGAGGTTTTGGCAACAACACACAAATTCTAAAATTAATGTTTCTACCAAAGGGACTTCCTCTGGTACTTGAAGGTGTTGAAAATTTATGGCAGTACTTCCACATTCACTGAAAACATCAGTACAAGCAGAGACAACACACTGAGCAAATGACAGAGAGATCGGTGTCACCCTTGGCCAAGTCCCCAAGGAGAGGGGCTGAAAGGCCTTCACAGACAGGACCTTCCCTGCTCTCCACACCAGAGACCATGGACACCCTCAATTCACAGCCCACAGCCCTGGAAAGAGCTCCTTCATTATCCTACTCTGTGTGCTACCTTTACCAAAGGAGAAGAACATAATAAACTGGGAGGAACAGGAAGAAAAACATCTAGACTATACCAGTACCCTCAGCACTTGCTTTTCAGCCCTCCTGGAGTTTGATATTTTTAGGTAGATGACAAGATAAAGAAGCGTGAAAGAATCATCCCCAGCTTAAAACTGAGAGCACAAACATGCCAAAATCTGGAAAACACAAGTTACCAAGGGGTCTCCTAGGGAAGCAGGAGCATTTTAATATGGCAAACACACTTTCATGTGAAATAAGCATAAGGAATTGCTTTGGTATCTGAGAAATAAGTCTTTTCTTGATTCTGTGCCCATTTAATGAAGGCAAGGGGCCAGGGTGTGATAACGTTGTGACAAATGAGCTGCATCTTCCAGTATTTCATCTTGCAAAGGAAAACAAGGAAGAGAAATGATGCTCAAGCTACTTCAGGGGCACCAAACTGAGACGGGCAGCAGGGAAATCAAATAACAGATCTCCCACCAGCTTCTTGCCAAAATCAGATCTCGTGACGAAGGCTGAGGCTGCTGTCATGTCACAACATGTGAGAAACCACCCTTGGTGCAAAATTTTGTCAATGAGCTTTGTAAACAAGAGACAGGAATTCCAACCTGGGAGAAATCAGGCTGGATAGAAGCAATTTGAGTTAGAAATGTGTAGTAGGTAGCACCAAACAGATTACAACCCTCAAAAGCCATTTGACAGTTCAGCCCAAAGAGGACCAAAACCAAATCTCAGCCTAAATCCTTTCAAAGCTCTAAAGAGCTGTTAGAGCCAGGACATTGGCAGGTAGGAACTGGCAGGACAGATCCTCTAACTCATCAGAGAAGGAAAATTTTCATGGTGATAGAAAGTGATCAGAGGACAAAGGACTCGGTGCCAGTTACGGGGAGCTGCCATGGCAAACAGCTGGGAAGGGCTTGAAGGTGTGGATAATACTTGCTCAGTACCTGCCTCAAAAGGAGCCCAGAAGATGAATTCAGTGTTTGAAACTGAGCTGAGGTAACAATGCTTTAAGCACTAATAAATACTAGGCCTGTGGACATGGAGAAGAGCTCTTGCCCCTCAGAGCTTCACAAACTTCCAGCTGATTTCTGTGGAAACTCAGTAGATGTCCAATAGTGTTTTGAACGAATCTGCCTGCACAGCACTTGACTTTAGATTGCAAAGGTTTCCAGTGATCTTTCAGCCAAGGCTTGATGGTAGCTATGGTGGGAACAGGATCTGTGATCAGCAGGACACAAGACCTTCATGAAATACAGAACTTGCAGCCATGCTTCAGATCTCATTCCTGCAGCTACAGCAGCACCCCGTGTGCTGAGAGGTACCTTGGAGAAGAGGACCAGGACAGTAACTGTATGTGATGGGCAGCTCTACATGCAAGGAAGGATAAAGGACAGCAACATATGTAGGAAGGAGCAAATAACTAATTTCAAATTTAAACTTGGTTGAGTAATTTCGTACTGTTTGTAACTGTCAACCATAGCTCAATTCTGACCTTTCTGCAATTATTGGATTTGAACTTTACCACATTTTTGTGTCAACCAGTTCAATCCCACAAGGCCTTTTTTACACAGCTGCACATGTGGCTGTTCACACCAGGACATCTGCCATTCAGGTGTTGGCCAGTTCTGTTTGACATTGACAGCTTTGCAGAAAACACATTAAAAAACAACATCCCCTCTTCAAAATACCTCCCAAAACCCTCCCCCATCCATTCTAACTGAAGGACAGTGTTATTTTTGCTTTACCTGTGAAGCTACTGCTCATTTCAGGTACATCATCCTCTTCCTCATTCTCTGTATGCACTATGCCAGCATTTTGCATATCATTGTAAGACTTGGTTCGCTTTGGAGTTGACTGCTTGGAGCCAGACTGCAGGTTTTGCAAAGCATTGGTGGAAGTCACTTTCCCACTGAGGGGCTGGCTTGGAGGCTTCGGCGTTCCATAATAGTTACCTAGGCAATAGAGACACATTTGCATCTTCAAAAGAGAACAGTTTACAGCAGTAAGTTTCCTATTTCATTTTCTTTACTGTTCCATTAAAATTTCCGTCCCTCCCCACAGATAAGTAAATAAAGAAGCTAACACGTGCCATTCCCATTTTTGGGGGTGCACACTTCATCTCTACAGCAGACACAGAAATATTTCTTGCCTTTTTAGTTATTCTTGTCGAATCTAAAAGGAAGAAGTAATGGTTGTATTGTTTAGGTGCACTGAGCATACATAGGCTAAAACAAAAGGCAGTCATGGTGAATAGCAAAACTTCATCTCGTTACATCTGAATTTCAATTAGTAGCCTTTTTACATGTGTGCACCCACACAATGCTGTGGCAGATCTGGAGTGAGCCCTGCAGAAAATAAAAAATTCATGACTGCTATCACCAAGAGAAGTGATGAAAGGCTCGATGGCCTGCTTTAGTACTCAGGTTCTTTTAGGGGGGATGTTGAGTTTGGAAAGCAAACACTATTCTCTCTCTAAAAGAAAACTTAGTCAAAGGAGAGAAAAGGAAAGATACCACATGGGGTTGCTTTCTTGGAAGAGGAAATTCAGCAGTTGGGTCAACTTGGGTAGAAGTGGAGAACCAGACCTTAAAGCTAAACTTGAAGGGGCACAGATGCACCCCTGGTTATGCCAGCCCATGCTCAGAATCCATCACCATCTGTGATGGAAACAGGGCACAGTGCCTGGGCTGCCTCCCTGCCATTTCAGTGACCATGGGAGGGACACAGAACAAGGGCACATTCATTCATGCCAGAACAGCACAGAGGTATTTCACTGGCCCTGTTTCACTTCACCTCCACATCACAGCAGTGCTTGATTTGCCCTAAAATTCTCCACAGCAACCTCAAGTCTGGAATCTGTTCCCACAGCACTGGGCCTTACAGGAATTCAGAGGGATTCTAATTCAGAGAATTCACCTATTGCAAGGTGAATCTTCTAATTTTTACATAATGACCTATTATATACAACAGTTTTATATAAAACCACCCAAAATTTTTCTTTCAGAAATTACTGTTAATTTTTATTTGACGTCTTCAGATTCCAAGGGTAGACTTAAAAGTTTTCCCTATGCTCTTTGACATGACAAAACACAAAGGATGCCCTCCCATATAGTTCAATTGTGGCAATAGTGCAAAAGTCTTCTCTAAAACATACATTTATTTACATTGTTCATTGATCTCCACATGCTACATATAACCTGAAAGCATAATTTTTCAATTTTTCAGTACACATTTTCTCAGCCACTGTTGGAGAAGATCAAGTTTGAGACCATCTAAGGATCCTGAAGGTGCACAGGTCCATGAGAAGTGATGAGATGCATCTGCAGGTCCTAAAGGAACCTGAATGGAGTTGCTACATCACTTTCCACCATATCTGAGGAGTTGTGGCAGCCTGGTGAAATTCCCACTGACCGTAAAAGGAAAGACAATTTTAACAATGGGGGACCCATTAAGAAATTTAACAATTTCTTTACAATGGGGGACCCAGGAAGAGGCCAGCCAGTGCCACCTCTGAGCCTGGCAGGATCATGGAGCAGATCCTCCTGGAAGGAAGATCACCAGGACCCACCAAGAGCTGGAATCACCCGATGTGGCAGAGTCCATCTGGGAAGACCACTTAGGCAACACTTATCATCATCCCCCCTCACTGCCTCCTGTGGGGTGAAGAAGTATTTCCCACAGAGCTGAGGCCCAAGAAGCCAGAGCAGGTCCCACCTCCATGCCTTTACAGCTGGAGTAGCAGGACAGCCACATGTGCAGGTTTGTCTGAACAAGGTGTGCTCCAGCCCTTACACAGCGACGCGGATCCGGCTCCGCGGGAGCGGCAACGCTTTCATCTTCTGCTCATCATCTCAGAATCCTAAATGTACATTGATGCATAATTTATGGGGAGAAGGAAATTACTTCTTCTGGAAAGAGCCTCTAATGGGTACGGAGGCTCCGCAAGCAGGTTGCAGTTTCTGCTGAAGAAATAATTCTTATGCTCTACATACTGCAGAAACTGTTTTATACGGAAAAGAGGCGGAGCGGGGGAGAGAGAGCGCAAAGGGAAAATGCAAACGTAGGTGGCCAAAAAAAAAAAGATAATTAACCCTGCTCCCATCTATCTTCTCTGGCATTTCTCATGAAGAATGACACTACTCTGAAATTTTGAGTGTTTTTTGGTTTTTTGGTTTTTTTTGGTTGTTGCTTTGTTTGGTTTTCCAGGAAAAAAAAAAAAAAGTGTTTTCTAAGGATATTAACTGCTAAGCAGAGTGAGTCACGTGTGTGCTACATACATGAAAACAACTTTTATTTATAGCACTGCACATCACTATTTTATGCAAAAGTTATTTCGGGTCTGCTTTAACTGGTTAAATTTTTTAGGATGGATGCAATGAAGAGGATGAAGGGGATATATAGATGTTGATACTGCGGGTTTTATTTCCCCTGGACAAGAACAAAGCACAGATGGTACCATCCCTCCTCCAATTACGGAGAAATGTATGATTATATCTTCAAATTTTGTTCCTCTTCAGTTCCTCTAGCAACAGCAAAGCTAAAGTTCCTACCAGTCCATGGAGAGCTGTTCCTCAACAGAAAAACAAGCTTCTCTAAAGTATTTAGGTTCTCTTACACAGAAATCATTCGTCATTTTTCAAACCAGCCATGGTTGTTGGTACTAACATTAGTGAATAATTACTCTCTACCAAGGCTGTATTAGAGGATCCCTGTAAATATAAATGAGCATATAAAGAGAGCAAATATGAATTTAAAACTGAGCATGGCTCTGCATGTGTGGGGTTTATGGGAAATGCAGCCACTGAGGCTGAACTTTTCTTTTTTCACCACAGGAGGCAGATTAAGCCTGAGTCAGTATTCAAAAAAAAATCAGAGCTCTTCCTTCAGATTCACACAAGGACAAACAGATTGGGGAAATAACCCAGCTCATGATGAAAATCTTTAGAAGAAAGCTCCAACCCAGCTCCCAGGTGACATGGAAAATAAGAGAAAATGGAAATGCCATCTTTCCCTAATTTTTGCTGGATGCAGTCATCCCTATTTCTCTTCTCTAACCAGTTATTTTTGAAGACATGGCATGTGGGCCTGGGCGTGGGAGCAGACACACTATTAGGGGGGACTGGTAAAAATAATCATCAAACATCATGTTTCATCCTCAAAATTGGAAATAGAAAATATTTACACTGTGACTCAGAAATCCAAACATGCTCCATTAACAACCGACAGTGAACAGCCCAGCAAGAGTTTTACAACACTCAGACTTGACATTATTCACTCAAATTAAATCTATCAATGTTTATGAAAAAACATACATTTAAAAATAGGCTTTAACAGTGTTTTGTGAGCCACTTGTAAGCCTAAGGAAGGGGCTAACTTCATAGCCAGTGTAATTTGTACTGAATATCCAATCAGCTCTAATTATTAACAGCATGTTACATGTGCATACACAAGCATCTGTCATCCCAGAGGATCCCAAAACGTTTTCTGAAGTCAGCACAGCAGTGAGGGCAGGACTCCCTGGGGTGCTGAGCTCAGGTGAAGCTCTGCAAAACTTCTGAGGATTCTGACCCCAACAGGACATTTCTGAGCTGGAAAGGAGCAGCCTGTCTCCCAGACAATGGAGATGTCCAGGGCAAGGCTGCAGGAAACTCTCTGGTTTTCTGTGGAAATGCCAGTTCTGCAGCAGCCAGCGTGGCAGGAATGGCACTTTCCCAGGTCCAATTCTTCTGGGAACTGGGCCTCTACCCCTTACCTCCTTCTCAATCACATCTGGATCCTGCCCACAGCACCTGAATTAATAGCTAATAACAGCCCATTCACTCCACAGATGCACACACCATTAACTGAATCCCCTGTCATCACTTTTCACTAACCATTATTTTACTCAGTCCCTTGATGCTTAAAACTTACTTAACCACAGCTGAAGTTTGATGGCAGCATCTGCAGCCAAATCCATGACTTAATCCAAGCACTCTATAGTACCTCTCATGAGAGTGCACAAAAATAACAATAATAATGGAAAAGCCTAAACAGAAGAGCTATTTGGAATGAGTTGGTTTCTTTTCATCTCCTTATCTTTAAGTGTCGGCAGCTTACACATTTTAGCATCACACCCAGTAATTAGACTTTGGTAACAGCTTATCACAACAATAAGACAAGTTCTCATCATCATAACACTTCCTGCTCTGCCAATTCAAGCAGTGATCACAATCAATGAAAGCAATCTACAGCAGCTTCCACCCTGTCCTGAATTAAAGCAACACTGTCAGTAAAGAGAACTTTCTTTTTAAGTTTTAGAAACGAAGTGTCAGTGGAAAATTTGTCTTGTATTTCAAATAACAAAGCGTTCTTATTAAGTATTCCCCTTGTGGGCAGTGAGTTCACCTTAAATTGTTTATGTGACCTGGAATGTAAAATGTAATTCATAAAAATACACGAACTAGCTACCCTGAAGGGAAATATCTATTAATCTATTCCATAAAACCCTTGAATTCTCATTATTGAATTCAATTCCATTTGGGTTGAAAGGACTCCATCCAGCCAAGATACTGTTTCTGGAATGGGCAGAAATGCACAGGAAGAGAGGCACAACCAAACAGGTTCAAAAGTGGAATGGACACTAAAGCAAAGAGGGAAGAGGAGACCATGGAGGCTGCTGGGGTGGGGACAGGGAGTTGACATGGAGAGGAGCAAGAAGGCAGAGTAGCTGACTGGAAGGTCAAACATGAGTTTGAGCATTAATTGTAATGGTGCAATTACAGCAATTGAAGAATGTGGTCCCAAACCACATCTCTGAGTTACTCTCATCAGTAGGTGTTTGCTCTGCAGGAGTTATTCTCCTTTTTGGGGGAAAGATGTCTGTGCCTGGGACTGGGAGTGCATTTGTGTCTCAGCAAAGGACCCAGAAGAGTTCATGCAGTTCTGAATTTGCTGAGGCCTACTTGTGAAGTCTAATTTTGCAATTATAAAAATCCCAAGAAACTCAAAAGCCTCTGTGCAGCACAGAGGGCTCTGTGTCCATGAGAGGTGCATCTGATCTTCAAAGAGACCACTCTGTGCTAACAAGGACTCCATTAACAGCTCATGTTTTAAAAAGCACTTCATAGCTTTCTGTCTTGGTGCAAATGGGTATTTTGGGAAAGACACTTGGAGATAAGCAGCAAAATTAAGCAAGGCCTTGACACAAAGACTTGAAATGCAATTATTAATGTAATTGTTTTATTTTCTGAGACTCAGATGCTCTTCTCTGCACCGTAGAAGAACCAAAACAATTGACCCTTAATTTTAGCTGAAGAGCTTCTGTTCATCTAATCCTGCAAGAGTGCTTGTGTCTGATGAGCTCAGGATGAATTGGTTCCTGGGAGCAGAGCTCCTGCCATGGTGTTTTGTCTGTTCTCTTCCCAGATCACATTCTGCTACAGATTTCCACATTTAGATGACAGATCTGGCTGCTGTCTGTGGGATTCACCTAGCTGCAACTGCACATTGATTAGCAATTGCCTTGAGGAAATTCAGAGTATCCAGGCAACCGGGAGGAGGCTGCGGATGCAGCATCTGGATCGGAAGGAAAACAGGCAATGAAGGAGAGCTCAGAGAAATTAACCTACAACAAATCCATTTGCTTTAAATAGGAGATTCTCTGTCAATTTTTGTAGTTATTAATGATGAGGTTAACTGAAAGATCAGTTTGGGTTTCCTGTTAAAGAAGTCAAACTGTTACAAACTGCAGATTTCAATTAGGTCTGAAATATAACATATTCTCCAATTAGTGTCCTAAAGGCAGTGGCAGCATGGGAGAAAGTCACCCACAGCACAAATCACTCTTACTTATGCTGCTTTTTGCTGTGCTATCACTAGGTGTTGCCACATGCTATTGTTAGCACTCATGTACAAGTGTATCCAAGCACGTTTAAGGCATGGAAAAATCCTAAAGCAAAGCAATGACACTAAAAGTAATAAATAAACAGTACAACCTTGTTAGCATGGAACAGGAGGGGGCTGGGGAGGCTCAGGGTGTTCCATGAGACCAGCTGTGTTTTATCAACTATATCCACATTCAAATACATTAAAAAAAAAAGTCATAGGGAATATAAATAAACATATACTTGTGTATGGTATATACAGAAAGCAGGAGAAGCAGCTGGAAACACCCTACCTAGCATAGGGCTGTAGGAATAAAGAAAATACCCTGTCAAGCCTTTGCAATATGAAACTCTTCTTGAAAACAGTTAAATATTTATATATATAGTCCCACCATGGGGATGTGTCCCATTAGCACCTTCCCTCTCTGGAAGGCAGTGGGCTCTGCAGGCAGGGAAATGCTGCAGTCTGTGCAGGCCAGGCTGCCTCTGCAGAGGAGCTGGGTAACACCAGCAAGAAGCTGCCACTTCTGGACAGCCTCAAGAACACCCTGTACCAAAAAAACCAATGCCAAAATGTGCCTGGACTGCTAGGAACAGCCTTCAGCACATCAAACTATGATTACAAAGTAAATGATGCCTGAAATAACTTGAACTCTAACTTAAGAAGAAAGCAACTAATTCACCATATCTCTTCTTTTTGCCAGAGGTGTTTGGGAACCTTTTCCCTGAGGTTGGTGTTTTAAAAAGCGTGACTGCTAATGGACCATTTCTGACACAGCTCACATTGAGAAAGTTGTTATTGAAAGTGCAGAGAGAGGGAGAAGCCAGTCAGGAATGCCACGGGAAATTCAAAGCCACTCTGAACCCCTATCAGATATTTGAATATTTGCTTTTAGAGAACAAGAGTTACTCAGGTACCACTTTGGCTGCTTGCAGAATGAAGCATTGTTACCAGATGACACTTCAGTACAGCAGCACTCATGCCTAGTTAGCACTGATAATTGTGCAAATACACAACAAGGTGTTGCCTTTTGTTCTCTACTGCTGGTTAAAAAAAATAAGAACAAAGAAGCAAGCAAAGTATTAAGAGGCAAAAATAGAATAGGAATCATTCTGCAGGGCACAGATATTAGTATGCGGATATTCAGTATGACCCAATATAATGATGCTAAAGAAGCCATTATGGTTTATTGAGTCAATCTCTAGTCTGTAGACAAAAATCAGTGGGTCTGATCTTATTAAGTGGAATATGATGTTCACCTGCACGGGCATCCCCAGCATCTGCCACCCTTCGTCACTCAGTCTTCCTCTCCTGCTCTGCCTGCCACAGGCTCAGCCCTCATTTCCAGGTGGGACTGAGCTGGTGACACCCACAGGCTGGGAAGGCACCACCAAAAATATCCACTCATTTTGCTAAAGCAGCTGAGGCAGTGTGGCTGCTGCAGAGAAACCCAAGGAGAGCCAGCACATCAGATAAATTAGACTAAAGGCATCTTGATTTGAAGCATGTTGCTGAATACACCTCTCTACTTCGGCTGAAATTCAAACTGCACTATTAATGTAATTTATTACAATCATTAAGTACCACAATCGGAGACCCTGTCTACAGTAGCTAGTTTTATATACTTTGAAAATGTTAGCAAGTCACCCCATTACATCTTAGTCATGAGACTAATGCAGATTACTTATTACTTCTCTTGGCAATCACATAACACTTGTCCTGAGAATGAAAGATGATGCCTTGACAATAATACTCTATAATGTAATAACCCTTCACATGTTATAAAGTGCAGCACTTTTTCTTTTGAGGATCACTAAGTGCTGGGCAGGCATTCATTCACACAGCCTCACCAGAACCCTGGTGACACAGCCATCCCCATTCAAAGTTCAGCCACCATGCCCCATGTCCCTGTGTGCCTCTGCAGAGCTCCCATCTGCAGGGCTGCCTGAATTCAGCACAGCCCTCCAGAACACTGTGGCTTCCACTCTCCCCCTCCCATCTGAAACAGCAGATAGCTGCAGGCACAGGGTACCTGCTGAAATATTAATGAAGAGAGAAGTAAGTGTTGTTTTAATATTCTCCAGGCCAGTAACCTGAAGTATAGAGCAGTTACCTGATCTGCCCAGGCCAAGTCAGCAGCTGGGGAAAAATACTGGAATAAAATCTAGAAGCAGTGGCTGTGCTCAAAACAGCCCTCCCTTGGGGTGCCTGTGAGAGCCTGCAATTCAAATGCAGAAGTAATTGCTAAATAATTAGTAACCTACACAATTACTTCCATGCATCCATCAGTATTTTCTGCCCTGAAGGAGCAGTCAATAAATGCCTGAGACTACAATTACAGTGATTTCCTATCCACCAGAAGGCCTAGACGAGGTGCAGCCTAAAAAGAATTTTCCTTCCTAATGAGCATTGTCAATGGGGATTTCTGACTGGCCTGAATGTGTTGTGTGCAGCACACATGTGGGGCAAAATCACCAATTGCAGCTTTGGGCAGGTCTCTTCCAGCTCCAGCTACTGGATTCATGTGAGCAACACGTAGCTTTCATCAGGAGAGGAAAGTTTCTGGGCTTTATGGTCAAAAATCAGGATGTTAAAAGCCAAATTCAAAGCCCCAGAAATTAATGCTTGCCAATGCCCCCTCCCACCTGATTACATTTTTGAAGCCTTTTGGGTGCAGAACACTCCAGGGAGATGAGAGGTGACCAGAACAGCAGCTGCCCTGCCCGCTCTGCCTTCACTGGGATGTGAATCAAAAGCTGCCCAGAGGAACCTATTTGCAGTGCACCAGAAGAAATAAAAATGGTATTACCAAGCCCTGTAGGTCAGCAACACCTCTTTTCTCCTGTTCAGCTTGCACTTTCTCTTTTTGCAATTAGAGCACTTTCAAAACTCAGACTGTTCTTTGAAAACCTGATACACTCTCCTACTTTTTTATCATTTCCAACTGTTCTCTTCTGCTTGCTCTTTATTCTTTCCAAATCAATAGTACCTGTATCAGCATCAAAGTCCTGTGTATTACTTCTCTTCTGATGGCTCCCTGTTTTCTAATCTTTTCCCCCAGAACTTCTCTTCAGCAACTGTTATTAAATGCTTCTGTTACCTCTTCTTCTGCAAGATCTTTCCCAGTGACAGCATCCAGGTAACTTTAAATCCATTTTCTCCACCACCACATGCTGATGCCTACAAATTAATGCCAGAAGGGTCCTTGGGACCACAGTGACCCCAAACCACCAGCCTGCTTGAGACACATGAGCTTGTGGCTGGCTGGCACACGAAACCTTCCCTATTCCTCATCTCTACTGTCCATTTCACAGCATTCCTCTTCCTTCATCTCTAAATCACCTGAGAGCATTAAATCACAAGCAACCCTATTTCTTCATTTGTTCCGATTTCTACACAGCACAGCAGGTAGAACCAGAAGATTATTTCCTTTTGTTGGGTTTTATTTCTCTGGTTTAGAATAAGCCATCACTGATTGAAAATACAGACAAATTTATCATGGTGAAACACTTATTAAAAAAAAGGTGGCAGCAAAATGCAGCAAAAAACAAGTGATAATTAAAATATTTAAGACAATAACAGAGACTTGGCCATTAAAAGTGTAACTTGCTTTGTGGTTTGGGTTTTTGGCAGATTTTTTTTAACAGACAAAATTGCTTGTGATTGCAGCATCGAGTCTGAATCACCCGATCTTCCAAGATCTAATCAAGATCAACACTGTCTTGATCAATACAGCTGTAAAATAAGATTTCCAAAAAAAAGTACAACAAAGCCATTACAGAAATCTCGGAAGGCAGCAAAATAATTTCTTTAAGCCATAAGTGAAAAATGAACTCTATTTATTTCACATTACAATCAAATAGTAATGTGTCTTGATGCATGTGTGCACACATGCATCATCATTATTTGCTTTATTCTTATTGATTTTTCCTTCCATGGGCCAGCACTCCAGAACCACAATGCAGCAGCATCACTGATGTCAATGGGGAAAGAAGCTTCTCAGCACTTCTGACAAATTATTCCTTTAAAGTTCAGGCACTTCTATCACCCACAGAAATGAAATACACATTAGACTTATGAGAAATCAACCTCATCTTCAGCAACTGAAAAGAGCAAGCTATGAAATCTAAACAGTTTAGCTGCTGCTGCATATAATCACATAAGCAATGAAACAACCGTGTTATAACTGTCCCAGATGGATACAACATTTCCTGAGAACTAATTCCCAGCATGTCCCAGGAGCCAGCTTACAGACAGTTACCCATTCTGTCATTCCAAGTGGAAAGGTCACTAGAACAAACAGATCAGGAAGCAATGGTGAGGCCTTTCAGCTGATCTATTTCAAGCACCACGACAAAGAAAACTAATTCGGTGTTATAATTAGAAACACAGAGAGGAAAAAGCTCATTTTGGAGAAGAGCTGCTGCTGGAACATTAGCACTGGTGCTGATGGAGCTAATCAGCTCAGAGAAGTGGAAGAGTGAAACCAAATTATACATTTAGCATCTTCATGCAAACCAGGTTTGACACTGCAATTGTCTGCAGTTGGGAATGAGCACAACGTTTAAAGGTGCCCTTAAAAAGGAGTTTTCAAAGAAGCAGACAAACAGTATTTCAGAATTCTTTCTTCAGACCCTGAACACCAAAACCACATGTAACAATTTTTTCTGTTCATGTTTGATGGCTACTTTTCAAGGACTTTTGGTTAGTTGTGTGTAGTTTGTATTTTTAAATGTATTCCGTAGTTCTTATTATAAAGAATAATTAGAATAAGGCTGCAAGAATAAGGCTTTTCCAATCTCTCATATTTACAGAAAGAACCATTAAGCCTCTTTCAAATGGAAATATGTAATGACTGAGCTGAAGTACACTGGAAGGACTTTGAAACCTGTAAAGTATTTCTTTTCATTGTCATTGTCTTTGAATGTTCTCCTGAGGAAAAACACCCCAACCTACTCCAACAGGAGTTCTGAATTTAAAGGAGCTACAGACTGCAGATTTGGTTACACAAATCCTATTGTGTACCTAAAAATGGCCAATTTGCCTTGCATTTCTCTGGAGCTTTTTCCTGCTCTCACCCTGGTGACATTTCACTGCCCCTTGGCTGTCTCAGTGCTGCTGTTTGCAAAGTTGTGCTGTAAAAAGGATCAACACAATGACCCAAGTTAGAAGCCATTTTCCAAGAATAAGGAAAAAAATAAAATAAAGCAATGCATCATGTAGTTGCATAGTGACATAAAACTGGGTGTGAAGGAAGTGTATTTAGGGAAGGTGGAAGGAAAGAGGAAGAGCAGGAGGAAAGAAAAACTGAAGAAGGAGATGAGCCCTAGTGGACATAAAGAACAAATGCACACTGCTCCAGTATTCTGTTATGGAATTACATATTGGATTTTCCTGGTGTACTGACGTTGATCTTTTCAGGCCGTTAACTTGAAGGCAAAAGATAAAAGCACAGCAAAACTGGAATTCCCTCTCTCAGGTTACAGAGAACAGGGAATCAGAGCACTGGGATGGAAAGCAGGGTCCTAACTTGGGTGAGGGTGATGCAAATGTGGTGTCCCACCACAGGGACCTGAAGTGCTTTTTCACTGCCTGGGGCTCCATACCTTCATAAGTTCCTACTTCCAGAAGGGTCCCACTTCGCTCCAACTCCAGAAATTCCTCCACAGTCAGAAAGTTATAGTCCACACCAGGCACTTCTCCTTCTCTTGGAGGACGGGTTGTGCCTGAAAGGAAAAATTAGAACACTATTAGAGTTGTTTCCTTATAGAGAGTTAAAAGGGACAGTAACAAATTTTCACAAAGATTCAACAGCACATCTGTAAAACATTCTGTGAGCTGCAAGGCTCAAAGTAAGTTTGAAGTTTGGAGCATAATGTGAAAACAAAACATTTTTTGATTTCAGGTTGAACTGGTGGCACCAGTTAAGACAAAACAACTGAGGGACGTTTCTTGTATTCTCAGAATGACTCTGGCAAAGAAATCTCTCATCTCTGTGTCCAGAAAAAATTTGGCACTTGGGAATATGCCAGCAATTACTTTCCTGCTGTTAGCATTGTCTCTCATTCTTCAACATCACCAAAATTGCAATCTGTATTACCAGACAAGGTAACAATTATTTTCCAGGTTCCATTATTTCTGTCTCACTATCTCACCAAGTGTTCTCTCACATCATAAACATAATTTCTCCCTTGTTTCTTCTTACTGTTTTACCCCAATGCTATTATTTTTCTATTCAGCATTAAAAAGTACCATGAGACAGTTTTGATGCACCATTCACATATGCTCACTGAAGAGACAACCTGACAACTCTTCTCACAGAAGTTCACCTACAAGTTCATTCCAGTTCAGGAATACTTCTGAGTAATAAGTCACACTCAATCTCTCTCTCCAGCACTTGACAATTTCTGTAGCGCCCATGGAGAACGGGCTCTGATCACTGCCACTCTGCCAGCTCTGAAACTCTTGTCCCTTCTGGCCAATTTACAGCACTCTGAAGCACAGTGTAAGATGAATCATTTCATGACTTTTTTCCTAAGATGACTTGGGACACTGCATTTTAGGTCACTGAGCAGAGCTTCATTGATAAGGATCAATTTCTGCTCAATAGCCTTTATTTTCCATGACTCTGGAGGCTGGGAGGTGACTGAATCCTGTACATCTGAGATTAAATATAAATGACAGATTTACAGCTGGTAAAGGAAGCTGAATTTAGGAAGACTGGATTTAGAGAGTTGGAGGTGTCCAAATGCTGTGGCTGAAACTAGTCTGCTGGCTTGGGAATAACTTCAGAGACATGGAAACCACACCTCACATTCAACAAAGCATAATTTCTCACTTCTGAGGGACTCTTCTGGCCCCTGGGCACTGTCTTCTCAGTGCATACAATTTCTTAAACCCTCTATAAAAGGACAGAAGAAAGAATAAAGAAGCTGAGCTTCTGAAAACTAATTGGGAAGATTCCAGTTCTCAGAAGTTGAAAGAGCATAAATTTACCATGCCTGCATCTGGCAAATGTTTTCCTCAAGTGCCAGGAAAGCGGAAAGTCTGCTTATCTCCTATTCATCTGAGACTGTTCAAGAGGTCAGTCTTGACAGAGTGACACCCTTGAAAGACTATCACTAGATTAATTTCCTTGATTGACATCCCCTCTCTCTAACATCCTCCATTTCTTGTTTCAAAATAGAAACTCTTTTTTTTATTATTTACCGTCAGCCCCCAGAGAGTCTATAAATTCCTGTGCTTTTTTCCATCATTCCTCCTCTTGGAGCTGTATGAATGGGTGAAGGAGGGAGAAAAAGTAAGGAAGGGGATGGAAACAGTGATGGACATCTCCACCCTGCTAGCAGAATTACTCTTTCCTATTTGGAAAGCATTCAGTCTTGCATTCTTTGTAATTCTGAAACCTTTTGGTAATGCTGCAGCAGTTTTTACCGGGTAGATTTTAACAGAAGACAATTTTCTTTCACAGATCTAGTCCAGAGAAATGCTTGAGCTGCACCATGTGCCTGTCTCCACCCCAGTGCTGGTGCTTCCATCCCAGGGCAGGCAGAGAAGCTCACTCAGGTTCTTCCCTGGCACAGCAGGAGCACACACTCAGCAGGGGATGATCACAGCCCAGGTGCCACATCTCCTCCCTGGGCACTGTCACTGCCACTGAGGCTGTGATGACCCTCCCCAGAGCATCGTGCCTGGTGGCCACTGCCACATTCCCCTAAACCCTGCCGTGACTGGGAGGCAAGGAGGGTGAAAAGCCACACCAATAACTATGACCAGTGGTGTGTTATAGCTGTCCCATGCCTGGGGCACAATGGAAGTGAGAATTAGACTCTGTGGCACTGCTCATCAATCAGCCAAACGTCACCCCCAGCCATGTGGGACGTGAGCTGAGTGACAAAGATTGTGTTTTCCCAATAACTACCAACACATTGATGAGACACAAAGATCAGGGAACTTCAGGATTGCTTTCACCTTATCTTTTAAAGCCTCCTTTTTTTTCTTTATCTTCCCACAGAGCATATTTATTAATAATTTTTTCCCTCCTTCTGAATTTTTATAGCGGTGAAATTGCAGTCAGCAGTTTACTAGTGCTGGCTGCCTATTTGACATGACAATTATATCTCTGCCATAATTCCTCTGAGCCATTTTAATGGATCTATTTGTTTCATCTCAGTGTTCTTAATTTCCTGAATATGTTCAAGTAAAAAAAAAAAAAAGAAAAAAAGTGGCTGTGCCTGCTATCAGCACGACTGCCTGCAACACAGGCAGAAAGCATTAGGAAAAAATCACCACAGAAAAGGAAAACATTGCATCACAGAGATAACATTTGTCACCTCAGCTGGTCCTCAGCAGCAAACCCAGGGAAAATAAAGACTGCACTGGCTGGGATATCTTATCTGGGCGAAGGCGAAAAACCCAACAACTTTCCATGTTGCTGTCTGGAGCAGAGATTGCTTGCAGATGCTCCGGCTGTTATCCTGCTCCACATCTGAGCAAGTGTGACTGAGTGCGATTCAGGAAGGCAGGGGGAAGGGAAAACCCGCCTCCGTTTTTCTTGTAGCAGAATGACAGGCTGCCGGCTGGACACACGCCTGGCAGATGGCATTTCAAAGAGTTTTCATGAACCATCTGGGATGTGTACAATGATTACAAACCACACTTACAACAAAGCCAGAAGGGCTTCACAAGGAGGGTGGGGGGAGAGGGCGGGCGGCAAGAAAAGGGGGGAAGAAAAGAAAGCCAAGAGGCACAAACTCCGTGACTTTTCCCAGGCACAGGACACCTGTGAGAACAATCAGCACCTTCCACCCAGAGCCCTTTCACAGCCTGGAACAACTGCTCCAAGGCTGTGTGTGTGTGCACAGGGCAGCACCATCACAGCCTGCAAGCCACCACTGGAGCTCTCTGCTGATAAACTCCAATTGTAATTAAGTCTCCCATCACTAGCGTGGCTTAATTATGTACAAAAGCAAAGTGTGTGTATCCTCCTTCCCCCTTGAAATTGCATTTCAGCATCCTTACCACAGGATGGTCTTCAGTGAAGGGGATGACTGCACGTTTTATCAGAGCTAATAGCAGGTCAGACCACTGCTAATGGCAGGATTAATTGAGCACAATGAGAGCTGTATTTAGCCCAAACAAAAGATAAGATGCTCCACTCGAGAAGATGAGCCAATCATATTTAAATACGTTCAGTTGCCTGTCTTGTTTGCATTGAAATATTAAGTGGCACGAAATCTTATTGCCTTTAGGTACCAATTTAGCTAATTAATTTGAGCTATGTCCATTGTGTGACTACCTCAGAATTGCTAATGCTGTGACAAGAAGGAACTGGAGGGGAAACTGAGTGGCTACCAACTCCTTCTGCACATTTAATGGTTCATAAGCTTTCAGTCTTACTTGGCTAACATATCCTACAGCTTACACAACTAGTTAGATACGTTACATTCATAGGGGAATTCCTCAAACTTCCTGTAACCACAGAAGACTTAAAAAAAAAAAAAAAAAAAAAAAAAGGCTACTGGTTAGCATTGCAGTTTTTACCCTCTCTGGTGGACTGGGGAAGTAAAACTGCATCTAACATGAGGGGCTCAGATGAAATGTTTGCCCAGCTGCTAGTTTGGTTATCACTCCCAAGTTTATTCATGCATCCCTAATGCTTGGGCCACAGTAGAGGGATCTCACCATGGGCTGGAGACCTCACCTGAAAAATACTTCTAAGACACAGGTGAGTTTGCCCAGGGAGAGCTCAATGCTGTATGTGAACTAATTAGAGCTTGTGCACACACGCCCAGAATAACTGGGCTGTGGCTCAGATGTACTGATGACTATCAACTACCGTGCTGAATAATTTAAGTGCCCATTTAACAGACAAATAGCTTCTGCTGTTGTGTTTCCTATCAACCATGCTGACACTTACCCAACACGAGCCTCAATTATATTATGGCCGGACTGTTAATACATGACTCAGGGGCTGTTTAGTTCTTTATCAATCTACCAGGGCTCCAAGTTAAGCTGTTAATATTCACTGATGCCCTGCTGCTAAATTAATCAGAGTCTTGCTTATTGTAATCTAAAAATAAGACTTAATGGAGCTGCAGTTACTTCAATGCTTCCATGTTAAAAGAAAAACTGCTTCTGAGCAGTATTACTGTTACTGAGCACCAAAACAGCCCCTAGCAAGTAATTTGGAAGTCACCATTTCAAGTTCAGAACACCTACAATTCCCGTTTGCAAAGCAGTAATTTCTGCAAACTCTTTCTCCAGTTCCAGGGGCTGGCAGTGACAATCTGGTGAGCCACCAAAATACATCTCATCAAACCACAAACCATTCGCTCCTCATCTCCACTGACCAGCATCTCTTAAAATGACAGATAATGTGGGAGCTGTACACTCAAAGTAATGAAAATAGTTGCTACAACCATATTTTATAGACTCAAGCCACTGGTGGTCGCCAGCAGAGGGTGGAACTGCAGTAAATAAGGTTTTAATGTGAAATGTGCAGAGATGTTCCTGACTCAGGAGGCTGCAAGGCCAAGTGCTGCTGTGGGAGGTTTGGAAAGGCTGGGGTGAGAGAAAGGCAGGGTGCTGCTCTTCCCATTCTTCTAAAAAACTGCTATTTTTGTTCATTCAGCAAGAAGAGACTGCTCTCCTCACCCACACGGAAAAAGCCTTCAGCTGCCAAAGAAGAAACATATTAAGAAAACCAGCCCCTTTTCCCTCCCACTGTGTTTGGAGGTCACCTTCTTCCCTCACATCACAGGGTAATTTGGAGAGCCTGCTCTGGCTCTCCTGCATCTGTCACCTATGGTGCCAGATAACTGGAAGGCAGAACAAACTTCATAGATCTGCTAATAGCAAATGGAGAAGGGGAAAGACAGAGACAACTCGGTCTGACTCCAGAAGAGGGAACCTGATCAGCAGCCAAGCCTAAGGCAGAACTTATCAGCAGCACAGTACTAAAAACAGCCTTATCCACATCCACAAAAATAAAGTGTAACCTGTCTGCAAGAAGACACTGTACACAGAACTACCTTATCTTATTGACTTCTGGGGTCACTCAAACTACGAATGCCTTATTTTTTTTCCCAAATAGAAGTAAAAAGAATTGTATCTGGCATTGTTGTGCAATCCATTATACACTGTAACCCCATGCACCTGTGCTAAGGGGTCATTCATAGCTGTAACTACATAAAATATGGACATTTCAGACAGGACCAATCTGTTACAAACCAAACATGCTCAGCTTATAAATACAATTTTCTCCTGAAACGTGAAACTCAGGAAGTCCATTTTGGGGTTTTAAATTCCATCCCTTCTCCAGCCAACAACTTGACACCCAAGAACGTGACAGGCCTCCAAAGTGTCTTGGTGGAGGAGCAGAAGTTCAATCCAAAGAAGAATTATCTGCCACTAGAAACTAACCCACAGCCCTGTTAATGATGCATGCCCAGGAACAGATGCTGATTGACTCTTCCTGGCCACACACACAACTGCAGGACTAAAAGCAAATTTCTGTCACTGTGGTCAGCAGAACGACTGATTAAACCCAGAAAAGAGCTGACCAAGACAAAACTGCCTTTCTACAGACACGTTTCAGAGAGAAATACATTTCATGGCTGTGGTCTAAAGCAATTTTTCTTCCATGGGGGAGATGGAAGGGATTTGCACAAAAGAGCTCAGTATTCCCTTCTCCCACTTGCCTTTCCAACGAGTGGCCAAATAAGGACCCCAGAGGAACAGCTTGTGGGGAACCCCTGCCCAGAGGGCTGTGCCAGCCGGGCACACAGGTGCTGGCAGTTGACCCTCAGCACACTCAGAACCCTTCTCTCTCTCTCTCTCTCTCTGAGATCCTGTGTCCAGCTGCATCTCCCTGGCCCTTCCCCTCAAAGCAGCACAGACTGCCCCGAGCCTCCCTGGAGAAGTGATTCAGCCAAGCCACACAGCACAGCTCAGATTGTGTAAACCCTCCAGGCAGCAAGTTATTTTTGTCCTTTATAAATCTATTTTTGGTATTTCAGTGGCCTTCCCTGCCACCAAATAAGAACACTGATAATCTTCAACACATTTATCCTCAGAGAGCTCTGAGGTAGAGAAAGTGGGTTTGTTTCCGGTTAATAGCACAAGACCAGCCAAACCCAGGCTCTCAGAGGACTCCAGGAACCTAATTCTAGAGAAATCAATGGGATTTAGGAAACCCTACATATCAGGATCAGGGGCCTAACAGATTAAAAGGGACAAAAATAACACGCCGGGGCTTTGCAAGCTCATCTGTACGTGCTGCGAAACACCATGCCAAGGCTGGGCAAAGCCAATTCTGCATGAGGGCTTCACTCTCCACTGCAATATCAGCCTAAAAGAAACTGATAATTACCTGATGGTGAGAAGTAAGGGTATAAAACCTGCCACACTCCCCAAGAAAGCCACTTTAAGAAGACCTGTTTAAGGATCTATGCTAAATATTCAAAGAGAGCATCACCCTCCTGATCTGAGGAAAGTACCACCAGTGGTTCTGCTGCCATGTGGCACTTGCTAATGCAGTTACAGCCTCTTCATGTGTCCTTCAGAGCACTCATTTGCTTTCTCCTAAACAAGGAAAAGAGCATTCTGGCCTCAAATAAAGCATAAATAATAAATATTATCAGGTTCACAATAGCAGCAGTTCGAGATCCCTTACCTTGAGTGATTGCTGTTACCTCACCAGACACCTGCAGCCAAATCCCTCTTATTTCCCACGAGGTGGGACACCCACCAAGAAGATTAAACTTCATGAACTAATGAGTTTGCCATTAATCCTGTGTTCCTAGAGTCCAACAGCATGACATCCACTAATTTAAATTGTGAACTACTGATGAAAAAGCAAACTATGTACCTCCCTGGCAAGAATACCTTAGCTGTAACTATGCACAGTTTTATTCATTTTAATATATGGATTAGTGTAATAAAGTGTAATTTTATAAATCAATAAAGCTGTAGTAATGACATTGCACTGTAATGTTCTGCTTTTAAATACTGGCAAATAAATGAATGGAAATTGCCATTTGTCTAAGTGTGGATGCAACTTATAGAAAGTGAAATTAGCTGAAAGTAAATTAGCAAGGTGATTATATACTTGCATTTATATTCCATTTCTCTCATATATACATTTTTAGAAGCTTAGATAATTCTGCAGCCATGGCACACACCTTTATTTCAAAAGGTCCACCTTTCAACTTTTTAAAAATTATCATAGTTACTTTCAGTAGAAATGTCTGTCTTGGGAAAGGCTATAGCTGAGGGTGGTAAATTAAATACATACACTGGATAATTACAGAGCATCCTGATTAGCTGGTTATTTTTAATCCTGTAGATCATTCACTCTGCTATTTCAACCCAAGCCCAGCCTGATCCCTGCAGTGCTTCCACATCAGTCACCTGCAGGCTCACCATGCTGAGGCAGAGCACTGGAAAAGCACAACGTGGATTCAGATGACAATTCCATATGAATGTGCACATCTGTATTAAATACAACAGGCCAAAGGTGCGTGTGGGGAAGTGCTTAAAATACCCTTAACTCACAGGAGGCCTGGGATGCAGGGTTGCTCCCACACATTCAGCACTTTTAAACAAATACTTCATTGTCCTATTTATACTTTCACATTTTAGGAAGCAGTTTACCAGGAGGCATAAGCTATCATGCTTTATATCTGTTTTTTCCATGGCTGCTTGCAGAGCTATCTGATTTCCCCAAACTGCCAAAGAGAAGGTGCAGCCCAGTCTGAGAGCCTCAGACAGCATTAAACCACACTGTGAACTGGTCCAGTAGCAGTATCCAGCTGCTGAGAAAGAAAACACTCACAGACTCCCTGGGAGGTTTGGCTGAGTGGCTGGATTAAGACAGTGTAGTATTAAAAACTGCATTTCATTAGCTGTCAGATCTTCACATGGCTTGGTGCAAGTTTTGAGTAGGTTATACAGGAGTAGAACCATAGAATAGGTAAGAAATAAATGGCTCTCAAAGCCTCTGCCTGATGTTCCAGACCAAAGGCTGGGAGAAAAGGGCTTTGGAAGAGATGAGGGGACAAGACAGCATTTGGGACTGGGTACACTGTAAACCCTTACAAGATGAATTGCCAAGTCACAGAGAAAAGACACAAAACCAGGGAAGTCCGATCAGCCAAGCTCACTGTTTTCCTGAGAAAACTTAAGTGTTTTATAAACATTGTACAATCCTTTTTGCCTGCCATGAAGTAGAGGAATTCTTCCACTTCCTCCATGAAGTGGAGGAATTTTCCTATTTGGGGAAAGACGTGCAGTGGGATTTTGAAGCAGAAATACAGTGAACAAGAACACAACGACCAGTTTTATCAAAAAATAATGAAACCTTGTTTGGGCAATATGTGTGACTATTTCAACCAAAAGAATACCCTGAATGCAGTCAGAGACTTTAATTTCTGGAACTGGAAGGCTCCTGCAGTGTCCATTCACCTGGCTGGCATTTCCCATCTCCATGTCCTTTGTTATCCCAAAAGTTGGCAGTTCAGGGCCTCTTGTCTGGGGCTTCCACCCAGAGTTTGAAATGCATTTCAATCTTCATCTCAATCTGTACCAGCTACCTGGACCAGCTGTATTCCTCAATAGCACTACTACATAAGCTGACACAACTATTGGAAGAAAAAAAAATGCAACTCCATTTTTTAAAACTGGATACCAAAACATTTAAAATTCCACAAAACAAGATATCCTATTTTCTATTCTCCTTCAAGGCTTCAGACGTGCCCTGTGATCAGGTAGCATAATTAAGCTCATAATAAATGGCATTTCCAACACAGACTGAACACCTGCAGTATTTCAATTCAGCTTTTATTCAAAAACGGTGTTTGCTTTTTACATCTGCATACATATGTGCACATATATCCACGAAGAGATATTCTGCACTTAAAAGCCACAGTACTACAATTCAGATTATTGGTGTCCAACAGCTCAGTTGCCTCAACAGAGATTCTTTACCTCCTTTTGCTGTTTGTAAGGCTGAGATACAACACAATGTGGGTCATCCCTGTTTGGGTGTGATATAAAACTCCTTCTTCTGACTTCAACTGCCCTTGCACCAGGCCTCTAATTTGTAGTTAAAAGTCTAAATAAAATACCTGACCTAACAGCAGGAAGATCAGTTCATTAGTCTAGTCTCTGTAAAATCCCACCACAGAAAGAAGAAGTCATAGAAAACATATTGATTTATCTCTGAGGCATTGCCTGTTCCAGTGCAATCTGAAATGCAATCAGGGCAATATGAAGTGCAATCTGAGATGCAATCAGTGCATCCAGTCTACTGAACAGTCAGAGAGGTTTCGTCCCCATTAAAAAAAACCAAAAGCAACAAAACAAACAAACAAACACCACTACCACCATCCCCATTCCACCACACTTCCACAGGATATCAATATAGTTATTAAAAGCAGTATTTTTCCCTGAACAACATACACTGAAAACACTGTCTCTATGGAATACTTTCTCCCACAGCCCAGAGCCATGAAATGCTATAAAACTAATGGACTTCAAACTGTGATAACCTCATCACACTCTTGGAAAGTCAGAGTCTCCTGTGGCTCCTCAAGTTTTGCCTCTGCCCATTCACCAACTAACCCTTGGTTCAGATGGTTCTTTTTCCCCTCACAATTCCTCCCTTTGACCATTGCTAGCAGTTTTCCAGCTTCATATTCAATACTGACCAAAAAATGCAAATGCCTGTGCTCTACCAAGGAGGATGCAGACTATAGAAATGTGCATTCATGTAACCATATGGATGCACTTTCTGTAAAACTCAAGGGAAGGACTAGAACAGACAGCAAATCTACCCAGCAATATGCACATTTAGGCACTATTCCCTACAGATCCTGTCCCTTAATTTTACCTGTTCTTAACTGCTACCAGTTCCTGCATTTTTTTTTTTTCAGTAGCTCTGTATGCAAGGCATGCTTTAGTCCTGAAGTGATTGCTATCACTTCAGCTGGTTGAAAACACTCTCCTGGTTCACCTTCTGTGATGCTGATTAGATATCAGCTCAAGATGCTGAAAAACTGCCAAACGTTGAGAAGCTGATTGGTGGTTGAATTTCAGATTCATCCCTATTGATAACTGGAAGTGTTAAAATGTAAAAGAAATCAAATACATAAATTTAAAATATTTTCTTACCTCAGTGAAATAAAAACTATCACAATATTTTGTTATTTACAGTTCCTTTGTTGCAAATTCCACACCAGCTCTAACACAGAAAGAACTTGTAGGTTTCTAAGTGCAATAGAATACTAAAGAAAATTCAAGTTACAATACATTCTCTTCACTTTTAATTAAAACATTTCCTGGCACAGTAAAAGCTTGATGGTTATGTAGTACATAACTCTGCATCTTCACAGTCCAAAATAATTGTCATGTTATTGATAATGTATACAAGCTACTCCATTGATTTTATTGCTTTTCCAGTTGTACACAAACAATAAAAACCTTGCCTACAAATCCTGTCATCACCTAGGAGTTTCATAGAATACACTCTCACAGGGTGCTTTACTCTGCCTTTCTGAAGCCAAGCAACACCCCTATAAAATACTCCAGTGCCTGGCTTAAATGATCTTTGCTTCATTTCATCTGATTACTTCTATTTCTACCTTCTCCCTGTTAAATGTCCCTGCACAGCCGTTTACAGCTCTGCGTTCACACAAAACAATCATTCCATCACATTACACACTCCATCATTTTATTACCTTCCTGCAAATAATTTTCTGCAAGTGCCTCAGTTTTAAATGCCATTTTAAATTCATTTGTTGGTTTATCAGTGCCCTGCTGGTGCTGACTGGGCACCAGACAACCCGAGGTGTCCCACGGGGCTGTAACACCAACAGCTCCAACTTTCACTGAGTAATTCCAGAGCATCTCCAGGTCTCCACCACCACTGGTGTGAGTCCAACATAAATAAACAGCACACAATAGTTATCCTCATGCAACTGTCTGGCAGCCCAAATAAATGAGCTGTTCCTTGTCTTGCCTCCAACTCCCTGCAAAGGAAAACACCACCAGGTTTCAGCTGGCTGTTGTGTTGGCATCACACAGAGGATAAGGAAGAAATCCTCAATACCCCAATCACCTCCTCAGCTTAGACACGGTTGGTGGAGGGTGTTGTGATGTGAGGTGTTGAGAAGACAGTTTCCCCAGAAATCTGATTTCTCAGATCACTAGATTACTACATGCCTGGAAAATGAATGCCTGGAAGCACACCATCAGATCCAGGCTTTAGAAAAACCCTGAGATGATATTCTCTCAGAAGTATCTGTATGTTATGTGACTTAGAGGTCAGTCGAGTGATTACCAGAGATAGACTGCTTTTCTTAAGGACAAGAATGAATATGACAGATAAGACCTTACTAAAAAAAAAAAAAAAAGATAAAGTTTAAATCTAAACTCCAGTACTTATTTTCAAAGTGTGAAGCATTTATCCTTTGACAGCTGTGTTGAGTCCTTCAGAGGAGTGACGCAGGTGAAACCACTCTGCCAGACAGATGCTGGTACAGAACTGATAATGGGACTTGCTGCAAATCACCTGCTCAGTTCAAAGCACACAAGTATCCCAATTGCTTCAAGACCAATTTCCATGATTGGTGTTAAACACATGCTCAAGCTTTTGCAGGATAACAGACTAGGGGCAATAAATGTTTTGTGAATAAATTTTTTTTTAAAATTGTCTTTTTGTTCTGACTCAGGACATGGCTGATTTAAGGTGGTCCCTGCTGCCTGTGGCACTGGTGGAGGTGACAAGGCTGGAGAGAGCCAGCAGTTCCATCTCCCAGCACCATTTTTAAAAAAGAAATATTCTCTCATCCTGTCGTGGATGTGTTGCAGAAAGGCAAAAGAAAATATGAAAGGAAATCCTTGCTACCTCTGCCACTGCAGGATGAGGGTGACCAAAGTCCAATGAATGAGACACAATTTCATTGAAGTCATTTTAAATATTTAAAATAAAAATAAAATGAACACCCTAATCTTGCACCATACATCGAAAAATCTGAGCAGGTCTCATCTGTCAGTACATTTGCCTTCAAAATACCTCCAGCAAGGTGGGAAGACAAAACTGTGCCCATTTTTCAGATGGGTTATGGAGGCACAGACCAGCCAAGCTGGCAGCCCAAGCCCAGAGCCGATTAGGGAGGAAAAAGCAGAAGGTCACTCGTGTCCCACAGTTCCATGGTTAGCAGACAATGTTTGGGAGTTAATAGCATTACGTGCTCTGTGATGCTGATCTGTGCAGATAAACGTGACAGGCCTTGGTGATGGCTTCATCACAGGGAACTGCTGACTCAATATTCAGCTATAATGGCAAGAGCTGTTTATGTGCATACACTGAAAAACAACAGATGACTTCTGGAGCAAAACACATGGGGAAAATTCTTTCTCGAGGCAATACAAAAGAGCCAAAGTAGCTAAAGCACTTTCCCACAGTGACTGTGCAGTAAAGTAAATTAGAGCCCTGAACAGCAACCATCCATTATCCCGTGTAGTTTTAGCAATTCTGAGATTAATAGCTGGGAAGGGCCAATAAAACAGTAATAGAAGAAAACACACATCCTTTTGATGAACTGCCCCCTCTCCTTTCAGATCACTTCATACCTCAACAGAAAATCTGAAGTTTGAAACGTTCACTATAGCATTTTTTCTACCACTATTGCCATTTAAGTTATGCTTTACACTTTCTAGATGAATGAATCACATTAATTATTTCTTTTTTCCCCTCTGACCCTTCAGCCAAACTAGGCTACTTCCAGAGTTGAAGGGGAAAACACAATCATTAACACTTCCAAACATCCATTTGGCAGAAAAACACATGGAAGGGAAGACATTCCTGTGAGCTGTGAGAAATCATTGTCTATTACACAAATACCAATTTTGCCTTTATTGTTGTAGCTGTCTTTCACCTATAAAAATTTCACTTGAGATAGGATAAGACTCTAAACAAGTGTATTTGAAAATCACAACTCTGAGACAACCTTCAAAATAAATAAAAAGTTATTAACACTTGTGTTGGAAGCCAATTCTACTAGGTTAGAATTGTAAAACCTGCAGCTTGGAGAGATTCATTCATCTCTCTTCTAACTCTTATCAGTTCTTCCCAGCCCTCCATCAGAGACCACAAAACTGTTATTCCGAGAGCTGAAGCTGATTTCCTGGATCATTTTACTCAATGGGAATCTCATTTATTATTGAAAATAACAGAAACTTGACCTTCCCTGGAGACTTTTACAGAAGTTCAGACTAGAGGTGAATTTGTCCAACCTGCATAATGCAAGTCAATTCCTCCCAGGGTAAAGCAGCATTCAAAGGGAACCAAGCTGGTAGAATTGACCCTTTTGTGCATAATTAATGCAGCCATTGATCAGGCACAGCTTGGATTAGGAATTTTTCTGAAAAATAAATGCACAGCAATGAACTTACACACTTTTAAAAAGTCAAACTTCGAGAAATCTGCTTTGATCAATGAGAGGCTCTTGCTACCACAGACATAAGCAGGTATTTTCCATGGCACACAGATCAAGGTCATTCAGAGGAAAATCTTCACAGCAGACAGTGGCAGCTGTGACTCTTGCTGGTCACAGACCTAAGTACAGCCGCTCTAATGGACAAATGAGTGATTTCCTGGTTTATTCCCCACTTGGTGTGTGCAAACAATTCCCATTAGGATCAGTGGGAATGTGGAGTGTGTGGCCATGAAAAGACACAATAAAAGCTCAGGTGCTGAAGATATCCACAGGCTATCTGTGGTACTGTTCAATGACCTTTAGCTTACACTCCTCCTTATCTGTTTGGAAACCATGACTACAAGTTACCATAAAGTGTGGATTTACAAATCACGATGAATTAATCTAGAGTGGTATACCTGCTAACCAGGTAGCAATGGTCACGATATTTATAGAACTGGATTTACAAAGCTGCTTATTCTCAGACATCCAGTGCTTGCTTTTCTTCCTCCCAGGCCTAACAGCAGTGCAGAGGAAAACGAGTGGTTTGTTTTGTGTACTCTGTGTTACACAGGCCAGTGTGTAGTGACATCCTATTTTCCCATACACTATTCCCATGGAAAGGACTTCAGATTCCCAGGGTGATATTTAAATTGGCAACAACCATAGCACTTACAGGTAGATTTTGAGAGAGCTCAATATCAAAAATCCAAGTCTGCAGGAGGACTGGCTCTGCAATAGCAGCTACAAGTGGTCCCAATGGTCAGTGGCTTTGAAACCATGAAGAGCAGAAAAATAACTCTCCCTATCACGTTTGTCACAAATGATGTTTAGGCAAAGCTGCTCTTGCCTTCAGGTGGAGGAATGGATTAAATGACCCCCTTCAAGGTCTCCTCTAAAGTTTGCAAATCACAAGAGCTGGCAACACTGTAATCATGTAGCAGAATTTTCAAGAGGACATGTTGTTGTAAATAATGTCAGAGTTGTAAAGTGTGCAGGTAGAAGAGGATTTTTCTTTTCAGAGGTATCCAAGCCAAGTCATTCATCTGTTTAGAGCAGGCCTCTTTCAAATGAGTTTTTACAGAGTGCACATCTACAGTGCAGTCACTCGAGGACAGAGCTCAGCAGCCAAGTATTTATGGATTTGTCAGGGCAGGTGCTGCATCTTACCAAGGGCAAGAGATCATGTGTCTGGATTATGAGCAACACTCAACTTCAAATCCAGCCAAGGACCTTTACACACCTGTGATCAACACTTTCCAGCACAGCCAGAGCCACACACTCAATCACAGAATATCCTGAGCTGGGAAGGACCCACAAAGATCATTGAGTCCATCTCCTGGCCCTGCACAGGACACCCCAGCAACCCCACTGTGTGCCTGAGAGCATTGTCCAGACCCAAACTCTTCCCCCAAGATCCTGGCAACCCACCAGGGCTGGGAGAGGAATGATCATGGAGGAGGGATGGAGGAGGGTGCTGGGTGGGACTCACTACTGTTCCACCAGCCTGGCTCTGCACAGCTCTGCGTGCTCCAGGACTGTATTCGATAACTTGTACTTATACACTTTATATCTATCATTATACAATCAGAACTATTATATACTGTTATATATAACCCTATAACCAATATGTTCATTATAGATCATTACAAGTACTGGGACTGAAACCCCTTCAGGACAGCGGCTGCAGTGACCGCCGGGGTCCCCACTCCCTGTCCCCACCCCAGCAGTCAGACCAGACTTTCCCTCCCAGTTCCCCCCCAGCATCCATCCATCCATCCATCCATCCATCCATCCATCCATCCATCCATCCATCCATCCATCCATCCCCAGGGCACAGCCCCGCCCGGCTCGTCCCACAGAGCCCTTTATTCACACTAACACACAAACAGCCCGAGCTGGCACCTCCGAGGAGGACCTGATTTCTCACCTCAAAACGTCAATTCCCTCCCCTGTAACTCAGGTTTTACCGCAGCTCCTGCTTTCCCCGTGTCCCGGGCCGGACATCCATCCCCCCAAAGCTCCATCCATCCCCCCGCTCACCTCCAGCCTCGGTGACCCTCACACCTCCGCACGCAGCTTATATAAACTCGCCTTGCGGATTAAAGGTTTAAAAGTTTGCGAGGTGTTGTCGCGTTTCCAGGCCGATAAGCGCGGTGACATGTGCTCAGGCAGCTCCCACCCCCTGTCACCTCCCTGTGCCCCCTGCCCTCCCCAGGCAGCACATCCCCAGCTCCGGGGCTGGCACAGCTCGCTCAGCCCTGGGGCAGCACAGCCTGGCAGCCCTGAGCAAGCCGCATTCAGATTGAAACAATACCAACTAATTTTAAATGATATTCTGTATAACCTTGGAAGCAGCTCCGGATGATGATTGTGGTGCAGGCAAATGAAAGCTGGTGACACACATTTGAAAGAACATGTTTAGAAAGACAAAAAGAGATGGATGGACCAAAGATTCCATGTTTTTCAACTCTCGGCTTTGTACAGGGTTGCAGTTTTCTGGCTTAGCACATCAGGAGACCATGGTGATGTGATTTCCTTCTTCCCTTCCCTTCCCTTCCCTTCCCTTCCCTTCCCTTCCCTTCCCTTCCCTTCCCTTCCCTTCCCTTCCCTCTCTTTCATCTTTCTTTCTTATACCTATTCAAGTGATTTTCCCCTCTCTCACAAACAGGGTTTCAGTCCTTCTCTTGGACAAAAATAATTGAGATCAGGAGGGGAAAAAAGCCTGATTTTTGTATATTTTCAGTTATGTCAGATATCCCCCCCAACACATATCAAAATCTTTGGAGCATGTTAGAGCTGTTAAACCTCTGCTAAATTAGATCTCTCTTTTCCTCAGCTGCTTCTACCCCAGAGCAAAGGCAGGGGATAACCTCTGTTCCTCCTGGAGACTGAAATTGTATCATTACAGGTGTTTCTGCTACCCTTGGCCCGCAGTTAGCACATCAACAAGAGTCAAGTGACTCTGTCTTTGAAATGAGTACCTTGGACCTTGGGATAAGGTCCCAACCTTCTCACCAAAGACAGATGGGAAGTTCAGATAGGGACACTCCTCCCACACTGGACCACAAGGCCACGTCTATCTCCTTTTCCCACTAAGTCATAATGGCTGCAGAAGACACCAGTTCCTCACCCTCATGATCTGTTTCAAGATACACTTCTTGTCACAGCAAAGCAAATGGAAGGCCAAATCTGCCACACAGACTGTGCTGATTCATCTGCAGTAAGAAGCAGGACTCATTTGTCAGGTCACCCAGACATGAAGGTGTTCCTAGTGGTAGTTCTTAGCAGCCTGGAAGGTTATTTTTTTTTCTGGTTGGAGAACCTGAAGGAAGGGCAAAGTTGGGTGCCTCCCTCTCTGAGAGCTTGGTTCATATGCTAAGATTAAAGAGCAGAATATGTTAAAGGTTTGCATGATGGGTTCACACCTCAATTAGGAAAGCACAAGAGAGCAGCAGAGTTATGTTCATCACTTCTGGAAAAAAAAGTTTTCATCATTCACCAAGAGCTTCCTAAGGCAAGTTTGTAACTCATCTTCAGTGCAATCCCTCCCTTACTCTGTGCACATCCTGATTTTGTGAATGCTGAGTTTGTGCTACAGAAGTCAGCCTGGTTTACAGGGGTCAGTCACTTCCTACACCCCACGCTCAGAAGTGGAAAGAGTTTGTCATCAGACAGCAAAGAGCTAAAGACCTGTCAACACTTTCTAGGCAACAAGTTTATACAAAGTCTTGTATGAAAAGCTTCCTGCCCTTGCCCCTCTCCTTGTGCATCTCTCAAAGGACATGCAAATAGTTAATACTCAATTACCTCGATAAAATTACACATCTCCACTGCTCTGCATGTTTCACCTCTTGGCTCAGTGAAAACAAGCAAGACATCATTTTTGGAGTCTAGGTGCCTGCACACATACAAATAAGGACCAGTAGTGCAGAACAGGAATGCATTACCCTTTCAAAGCTCTGCTGACACATGGGTCCGGGCTTCATTATCACCTCTGGAGTTTACAGCAGTGTATGCTATAATTAGAAGTGTGTCAGAACTCAGAGAGAGCACTGCAATCATCACTGGTCTCTGCTGGCATGAATATGATAAGCAGCAGAGCATGAGGCAGAACTTCTATCTGAGTTCTTAAACAGGGATGAACTGTCACCCCCCTCTTCTCCTGTTTGAAACAGACCATATTGAATGTTTTAAGGAAATCAGGCTGGTTCATTCTGCAGCCCTTGGTTAATGCCAGCCTCCTGTCTTTAATGCACGATATTGCAAACAGGGCAGGGGGGTAACAGGAGGGAGAGCAGTCTGCAGTGAGAAAAAGGGTTCAAAATACCACTAAAAACTTAAAAAAAAAATCAGCTGCAAAAAGCTGACCTCTCATACGTCAAGTACCATTTTTATAAAGGATTAAATATGTATCGAAGGTTTTTATACAACTGTACTAATAGGTTGTTAAATATGTATACTCAAATGTTTCCTGGAGTAGAACAGCTCTGCAGGAGTCATTCCTCACCCTTAAATATTCACAACATTTTGGCAGACTTGCTAAAACTGGAGCCCACATATTTTATTTTTTTTTTTCTTTTGTTGCAGCAACCTGCAAATCATTCTGTGCTTGTGCATTATTGATATTTTCATGGCTGTTTGCTAGATTCAGGTGCTTAATAGTTTTGCAAAAGTGCATTAAACCCCAGTTTGTAACAAGGTTTTACACAACTGACATCCCAAAGAGGAATTTTTTTTATGGGTTTCTTTAACTGCTTAAAGGCTGATTGCAAACACTTATCTCTCACCACTGGAAGGACTATAAAGCTAAAGTGAGATTTTATATCCCCATTTCAGGACACTAAAAGTATGGCACTGTAATAGAAATGCTGACATTATCCAGTTATGGTGGTGCAACCTCTCTACCATAATTATGTACAGTTGGAGATAATAAGCACTGCTGATTCAGGAGAAATCTCTGATTGGGCTGGAAGATGGAGAAGTGCTGGATAATCTGTTTCCTGAGTGGCAACAGCAGGCCTAAAGAGCATAAACGGAGGAGCAGAGTTGGTGAGGAAACAACAACAAAGTCCAATCATGCCTCCTCAGAGATGCTCTTACTCTTTTTGTTGTTCATATGATTGCAAGAGACATGAAGGATTCATTCAGGACTTGTTCTAAAAGGACATTGTGGCATTAACCTGGAGGAGTGAGCAACACCAATGGCTGGGAAAGGTTTGATTACATGACTGAGACCCAGCCAAGAGAGCACAGAGCCCTGATTTTCAAAACAACTGTGTTCCTTTCTGGCCTTTGAAAAAACAAACCCCTTTGAAATAACTCAAGTTCACCACCAAAAATGAAGGCAAATGAAGAAAAATATCTCAACATGCATGTGCATATTAAAACTGTCTGAATAATCAGCAAAAAATTGCCTTGAAATCTCTGATATATGCAAAAAAAGCCCAATTAGCACTGTTTCAATGAGTAATTATTTTTAGAAAGAGGGATAAGGTCTTTTCATTCTTCCACCTTTTTTTACTTTCTTTGGGACATGGTGGGGAGGGAAGGATCAGACAAGACAGGACTTTTGGTGAAAACTATTAATTCAGTTCAGCGTTTTCCTGCATTATTTCTCCTACCATATATAATTTTTTACATATTTGCACACTAAATTTCCTATTAAATGATCATCCTTTCAAAAAATGCTTGTTTGATTGATACAAAAAAAAATCCGAATGCATCACTATGACTGGCTCTAATTACTATTAATAAATACATAATGAACATCGATAAGATTAACAAACCATTCCAAAAACTTGTTACTATATTCACTCCACAGCTGAAACTCCAAATTAGCACTAATGCCAGCAGGCTATTAATATTCTCAGATTAACAAAATGCAAGCAGATCATACAAGGATGAGCTCGAATTTTGCAAAATAAAATACCTGGGCAAATATTTAGCACAAAAGAAAAAGAGGTGTAAGTTAATATTTGTTTAGCACGGGGTATTATGGAGATGAGTGGGAGCTGGAACATTTACTCTGAGGGAGGGAACGTGTTAAGGCCATGGAGCACAACGTCCTCACCCCTGGCATGGGACAGAGTTGCTGGGTGTCCCAGTGGTCCCTTGATGCTGATGATTTTTAGGAGCATGGCTCCACATCCAGATCCATCCCGGGGCTGGCAGCAGGTAAGGACATGGGAGAAGGGCAGTCCTGGCATGAGAGCCAGGCTCTGATGGGTTCAGGGATAAATCTCCTGGGAGCTGAACTGAAGCAGGATGTCACAGCCAAGCATCACCCGGTCTCTCGCTGTGTCCCCAACAGGGCAGGGAGCAGGGTGCCCATCCCAGCAAGATCCCAGTGAGAACCTGCAGTGTCCCACACACACCAGCAGCCTCTCCCCTCCCTGAGGGCAAAGAGTCCAGTCCTGGCTATAAACCAGCCCCTGTCTCCTTCCCATCCTCCCCAAAACCATCCCTCTCCTCCAGCCCAACCTGCAGCTCTGCCTGCCATCACCTACTGCTCTGCAGGAGAGGTCAGGGAGGAACACACACTTCCTGCTTCCCATTTGTCTGATGCCCTAAGGCACCCACAATTTAATATGTATTTCTTTTTAAAGTAAGTGGAATTGAAATAAATCCATACTGTTTGCCAGTTTCCAGCTTACATAATCAAAGTCAACTGTGCATTCACAAATTCCTCCCTTCTCTGCAAGCTAATCTGACAGTAGCAGGGGGGGAATAATCTCCTGTGGCACTGTCTTGATTTCCCCAGGAAAATAAAATGCCTTCAGTTTATAATGACTTAGCAATGAATTAAACATTTTGAAACCCATAACGGAACCTCAATAATAAGATCTTTAAAAACTGCAGACACAGTCAAAGCAAAGACAGAAAAAAGGAAGCAGAAATATTTTTGAAATTAAGTGGAGGCAAATCACAAAGACAGGGATGTGATGAAGCAAGGCAATAGGTGCACCCAGGAGAGGGGGGAGAATCCATTCACCAGCCTGAGTTCACCCATTCAGCATCAGACACTGAACAAAACAAAGTTACTGCAGCTCTAGTTTTCTTCACTTATCCACAGGACCTAGCTGGAGATCTAATATACAGAAATATCAGTTTTCAAATCTTTTGTTTGAAAGTTGATACAGGCACCTTGCTTAAAGCCAAGCTGATGACTCCACTACATTGGGAAGTGCTGAGATCCAGACATTTGCATGGCTTAAAATGGCTGCAGCAGTTCAAGGCTTCTGTAACTTTCTGTGCACAACACTGTGGAGCACAGGAGAAGGGTCTCTTTCCTGGCTATACACTATTTTAAATTTAACAAAGCCAATGTAATTAGTCCCATGAGCACCCCTCCAGTAACAGCTTCAGCTCCCAGCACTAGTGAGCTGTATGCTATGCAGTAATTATGCTACCAAGCTGTCAGAGCCTCCTTATCTGCATGCAAATTAGTTCATATGCTATACATCTGCTGTAATGACAGTATTAAACCAAGAATTTTATAATGAAGCCATCCTCTTTATAGCAACATAGCACAATTACTTTATTAACATATTGCACATCTATGTCTGTAACTGCTCCCAGTCAAACAGATGAATTTTCCATTCCTCCATACAGCAAGATCTTCACTTCTCTCTCCTATATCTGTAAATAAACATGAAGAACAGGAATTCCTAAACGACCCCTGCACAACACCACTCACTCCTCCATTGTTCTCGGGGAAGCACTGCACCAAATGCCATTAAAGCGTGACAACGTGAGCCAGTATTCCCACAGTGCTCCAAAGGGTCACGAGATGGAACAGTAATAACCACAGGTGTGGTTGTTTTTTTTTTTTTTTTTTTTTTTTTTTTTTTTTTTTTTTTTTTTTTTTTTTTGTGGATATTTGGAATACATTACAAAGGTTATTTATGGTAACTAATCTCAAATAAACAAAATTGATAGAGGACTTGATTAAATTTCCTTGTGGGCAGTTGATGAGTTCTTCTCCTATTTTGTGAGCAACTGCTCAATTCTTCTACAATTAACAATAATAATAATAAAAAAAGCCACCAACCAACTCAAACCCCCATGTGATCAGCTGTAAACCTTCAGTAGATCTTCACACCTATTTCTCAGCTGAGGTCTGTTTTTAACCATCCAGCTGTATTACCCATGGATCTGCACTCCAACCTTCTTGTAAGGATATACCCTCTAAGCCAGCGAGCTGCCTCTCCAGGGTGATAAGGAAAGGTCATTTATAATAATGGGGAATATCAATTCTGGGACCTTATTCCATTTACTTAATCTGATACAGGTTATTTATACTTTTGACCAACTGATTACTTATTTAAAATCAACTCGGGAATAGAGCAGTTGTGCTTCACGGGCATCCTCCAGGGGCAGGAACAAAGACAAGTGGAAGTGGAGGGAAAAAATCCGACAAAAAAACCTTTTCCCCTTTTCATGTTATATTTCCCCGTGCACCAAAAGGTGTGGATAGGTCTCCACCAAAGTTTCAGCATTACTTTGTTCTCCATGCAAATCACCCCTTTCATCAATTATCTTAAAGCCATTTATAAACACAACTGCCATTTCAAAGCCACAAGGAGATAGGTGAGAATTACCATGGACAGCACAAAGATGTTCAAATACTAAACAAATCCAAATCTTCTCTTAAAAATCTATATTTACAGCCTTAGTAAAGCCCTGAGTAGTGACACCAGAGTGCATAAAACAACAAACAAAAGAGCAAGGGAAAAGCACAGAGCAACGCTTCTTTCTCCCCTACAAAAGCTTGTTTTATTTTTGTCAGCATAACCTGTAGTTTGTAGGGTTTCTGTGAGATCAAATATTTGATCAGTTTATGAAAGGGATGATATTATGTGTTTGCCTGAGGGAGCAGGGTCACTGGATTTGATGACCCCGGAGTTTACTCCAGTATTTGGTTCCCACGAGAAAAGTACTAAATTACTGTTTTCCTCTGGGAGAAGAGAACACAAAATCAGAATATATCACAGTCCTCCTGCAGCTACTAACAAGATCTTCTGTAGCCTTTGACACCACCTCCTGAAATAATGCAACACAAGGCCACCTTATTAGCACTCAGTGGGCACCCAACCAAAGGACTGTGCTTTCAGAGCAGCCACTGGTGCGAGGAGCAGCTCAGCCATATCTGCTGGAAACCTCTGCTATTTCTGCCATTTAAATCTCTCCTGCTGCTGATAATGGTGAAGTCCCTTAGTGTCCAGCCAAGTCATCAGCTGCACTGGAGCTTGGGTCATGTCCTGGGGGTGGCATTAATGTCACCCAGCTTTCCTGCTGGCAGGGCAGACACGTCAGACTGAGCCAGAGCTTCAGACTCCCCTGCTCTCAGCAGCCAGACACAACCACAGCCAGACCAGGGCACTGCTCAGGCCAACAGCCACCTCATGATGAGCTCCAGGAACATCAGTTTATCTGCACTGGCCTTAAAGGCCTTCGAGAGCATTAGCTCAGATGGAGATGTTTGCAGCCAGGTGAGATGAATGCTACCTCAGAGCACAACCCACCCAGCACCACCACCCCAGTGTCACCAGTCTTGCTGTCTCAGTGGCCCTGAATTTTGGTGTCAATCCCCCCTTACCACTGTAAAATCCCTTTGTATTTCACCTGACAGACTCAGCTTCTCCATCCAGTACGTGAGATGGCGCATCCACCCTCCTCTCCCTCTTCCATCTCTGCTCCTGTGTCTCTGGACACTCTTTCCAACTTGGATAGGTTTGTAATTTTCAGATTCACTGGTACATTCTCCATCACCTCCCTCTCCCCAGTCATGAGCTGCCACAGGACAGTTCTCTCTCCACATAAGACAGAAGCAACACCTTCTGCCATCTCTTCCAATCTCCAGGTGTCTTCCAACAACTGAATCAATCATGAATCTCTGCCTCTACCTTGGCAGCTGAGTTACCATTACACTGAGTTACTTTCCTTACACTTCTGTTGCATTATTAAAGAAGAAATTCTGCCATCAGCACACTAATCTGCCAGGAAATAAAACCACATGGAAATCACCTGCAAGGTGTGCTGTTTTAGGTGGGACTGCTAATGTAGGTCAAGTTTTATTTTAAAAAATTCCTACTGATACAATTTGGAAGGAAAAGCTTCTCCTCTGGGTTGCATCTGGGTTTATTAAGAAGTCTCCTATGAATTCTGAATTTTGACTCTTACCACCATTGTTTTTTAATGAAAAAGTCACATAAGCATATGTAATTCTCACTGTGTAGGAAGCCAACTCTATGCTCACAGCTCATGCATTTTGAGTGATATTCAAGAAAATGAAAATCACAGTTTCGCATTGAAAAAAAGAGTAAATTTTGACAGTGAAGAAACACCCAAAGCACTTGAGAATCAGCTCAGGATCACTTCTTGATCCTGTTAAAATTCTGTCTGCCCAATTCATTGAGATAAGTATCATGCAGGCTTCCCTTATAAGCAAATCTGCCCAAAGCCCATTCTGCTCTGGGTAGCCAGTCCTGGAAGAATTTAACAGTTCTCCATGAAGCTCTGGCAATTTCTCTCCCTCATGGCAGCAACATTGGTGCATCTGGGAACTTGCAGTCACACACCAGGCCACAGAAATCCTGCAGAAACACCTGGAAATATTGAAATACTGAAGTGACCTTGTTTTTTAACAAATTGTAATAGACTTCATGTGTACATGACCCACATTGAAATTTAGTGTACGAGCTTTTTTCTTTCTTCCTTTTTTTTTTTTTTTTTTTTTTGGCTAAACATTTGAGATTGCTATTGCTCCTGAGCAGAGTTTAATCATTAGAATATTTTAATTTTGTAATTAAAAAATATGGAAGCCAATCCCAAACTGGGAGTAAAATGACTGCACTTCATAAAGAAGAGCTCTGACAAAGGATAAAGCAATTTATTCACTCCTTCTTCCTTCACCTAGAAATTAAATACTTCACAAAAGATCATCAGCAAGACACTCAATTTGTAGACACTAATAACCTTGGCAGTGTCCTTGCAGAGCAGAACAGCTGTTGAGTTGATGGGCACCATGTCCCAGTAGGGAAAAGCTGCAGCCTCCTCCACTGTAAATGCTGTGGTTTTCTGCTTTTCAGGCACTCCTGCTTTGAGCCTTGCCTGCAAGACAGCCCTGAACAGAAATATTGCCACTAACAATGCTAGCTGTTAACCTGAAAAATTGCTCTGTTCTGCCATTTAAGTGTAGTTAAATCCCAGCAAGCAACCCTTGCTCCTTTCAGAAATTAAACAACAAAATGTGAGTTTTTCTGAGATTTTCAAATGCTTAAATCCAGCTACCACCATTTAGCACTGACCAGAGCCCAGCTGTGCTGCAGCACCTCACTGCAAAGTCCCCCTTAAACCAACTGTGCAATTAAATATGGTGAAATAAAGGAGGAAAACTCATTTCTCCTTGCCAATGCATTGGGCTAAATGCATTCCCTTTCTGCAGCTCACCTGAGTGTTTGCTTCTAATTGTAACATTTTCTTGACAAAGGCTTTACATGGGTCTCCCATCCCTCGGTAGAAAAAGAAAAAAAGAATGCAACATCTTCCTGGGGCACACTGGGGACCCCACCAGCCTGCAGCCTTTCCGTGCTGTCTCTGAAATCCTTGCTCCTGCTGTGCTTTCCCAGGCTGCTGTTTACAAGTGTGGGTAGGGACAGTAAAACAGTGTCAACCTCAAAAGATCAAAACCCCACGACTCTGAAAAACTGGTCTGGGCCTGTGATTTCCAAACTGCCTTTATCTGCTGTGGGGTGTGCTCCATGCTTTGTACTGTCAGCAAAATAAGCAATGTTGAGAAGAGGAATTTTGAAGGGCTTCTCACATCCTATCTATAACCACCCCCAAAGGGCAATCCTGGCCCTTTTTTCCTTTTAATCTTGCTGGAGAAGAAAGGCAGCTTGCACCTAGCAACATCTCACAGAGAGCCATATGGCTCAGGATTCCAGGGACTGTTCTTTTCCCCACATCTAAACAAGACTTTACCAGGTACATGGCAAACAAAGGTTGTCTACAATCCTATTTCCAAATAAGAACTCATTTTAGAAATTACACTGCCAGTTAGATTTTTGGTATCTCACATGGTGCAAGGTCAGGCAGAAGACACTCAGAAAGATACACTTAAAAAGAAAAGATAGATTTAAATCCAGTTCTATAATCCCACTTCTAAGGCCTTCAGGAAGTTGGATTATTTTAGTAGAAATCTGAGAGGCAGAAGCAACAGTTCTGCTATTGTTTATTACCTTGTGTGAAGTGATTAATAGAGCAGTTTATTGTCTCAGTGCACAAAAGAACTATGTGCCAACTCTTCCAGCTGAGGAAAAAGCACCATGTTGCTTTGAAATTAAAAACAACATGGAAGAGTGCCAAGGGTGAAAGGTGGAGAAAATCCAACTTCCCTCAAGCAGATGGAATGAAAAAGTAGAGCTGTGGCACAAAATCTCTTTCTACCTTTGCTTCTGCTGCTTCTGAGTTTACAAGAGAGTTGTGGTGAGCTCATTGAGAGTCCAACTGACAATCATTATCATAATAAAATCTTAAGGGGTTGGAATAGACCTTAAAGATCACTTAAGTCCCAACCATGCCTGCCATGGGCAGGGACACTTCCCAATAGACCAGGTTGCTCAAGGCCTTGTCAATCCAGCTTTGAGCATTGCCAGGGCTGGGGAATCCACAGTCTCCCTGTGTGACCTGTTCCCAGCACCTCACCACCCTCACAGTAAAAATCAACCCAGGGGTGGATCATGGCAACTGAGAAAATCAGAGAGAATCCATTGAGAAAATCAAAGTGGAACCTCTTTTCTAAAATGAGAGATCTCTTTAAACACTGGTTAATTTGAGACCTTACTAAGTCAACACACACCCTTTCTCTTACATATTGCTGCTTTATGTTGTAGAATATCCACTGACATCTCACTCCATCCATCTGCCACCAGCAGTGTTTGGAGATCCATCCTACTGCTCTGCTCACAGTAACACAGGGGTCAGAGGTGCTGAGCAGCCATCCAGGCTGCACCATGGTTTCCCAGCCTTCTTTGTCCATAATGGTCCAAAAGCCAAGGCCTCTCCTGGCAGCTACTGCCTTGTCAAGGTGCCAGGACCACCAGCTACTGTCCAACAGGTTGTTTTACAGAATCCCTTCCTGTCTACATCAGTTTGCATCATATCTTGTTGGCAATCTTGCATATTGATTTTGTGCTGAGTGTCTACACACCCAGCACAGCTCTGACCTGTGACTAATGTGCCCTTCTCAGGCTGCCCCACACTGCATTTAGAATATAAAACAGTGTGAGAGCTTTAGATCTGCTGGCCAACATGCACAAGCTGTCTTCTTTAGCTTTAAGTTTAAGCCATGCTAGAACCAACATCAGTGTGACTCCTGAGCTGTTATAAACACACATAACCTTTATCCACCACAGCCCATCTGGAGATACAGAGGCCATTCCCAGCAGGAGTCTACTGAAGCCCCTCTGCAGATTTTCCTTCTTCTGCACTGGTGCACAGAAAAATTAGAAAGACTCTGGTTTAATGGAAGTACATGCACTGTAACATAACATGTCTTTACATCAATATAGAAACTCAGAAGGAAATAATTTAAAAAAGAGCTTTAAAGTGTGATAGCTTTCAAGTCTGATTGCATAGCTCTCTCTCTTAAGTCTAAAGGTTGGCCTCTCATAGAGTAGGTAAAAATTTCCATGCTTCAGTACCATAAAGCTCTTGTTTCTTGAGCTCTCTAGGAAACCTTTTTAAGCACCCAGCATCTTGGCATCTGGAAGAGCTGAGCTTGGTGCAGCATAAATCCACACACATCCTGTCCTCAGCTCTGACACATTGAATTTTGTAAGAGAAAAGGAGGATTTCCCAGCTACCTGGGTGATATTAGAAATGTGTCATGTGGAAGATTAATTTCTGGGTAGAAAGCAGGAGAGAAGAACTTCCTTTTGCTGGAAATGGAATTTTTTTTTTAAGCAGAAGATGTCACAAGCTCAAAGTTTAGCTGAGATGGTGAATTCAAGTATATATGATAAATTTATCTCAGTTATCACAATCACTTTCTATAGAAATCACATATATTACGGTTCAAAATCATAACTAACACAGAAAGGCCAATCTTCTCTGAAATCTAGGATTGATTTACATAATGCACCTTTAAAGTCCCTTTTTTATGTGTTCATTCCTGTTAATAAAGAAATATGTTGCAGGCACAAGTTTAAGCTCAGTACATTCTGCTGTGCTCCCCCTAAAATATTGCAGCAGAACTCCCATAAAATAGCTGTTTAGGAGCTACATGGTGCTTCTTTCTGATCAGGAGTCAATGTGGAGAGATAACCTATGGATCATGCATAATTCACTGCTCATTTACCCCTGTAAGGGCCAGGAGAAAAATCAAAGGGGCTGGTGACAATCCTGCAGCAAAGGCAGGGCTTTGGAAGGCACCTCAAAGGATGCCCAAAGGTGCTCACCTCCCACTGCACCCAGCTGCTCCTGGAATTCAGTGGCAGAAACCTTGGCACCTTGTCCTCTGCTCTTACTTCTGCCACATATGTTGTCTTCAAAAGGCATTTTAAGACCAAAGGATGAGCCAAAAACCTGGGGGAGGCTTTTGATCATTCCCAGCATGGAAGGTCTAATGTGGCATTCCCAGTTTCTGCAATAGCAGGAAATACAGCAGTGCTGTTGCCATTGTATGTCTCTATATCTAAAGAAACATATGCTCAGAATTCAAATGAGAGAATTTACACTTTACATAGACTGGATTTTCTTTAATGTTTTGCTTCCTCCTGTCCTCTCTTTTTCAGGTTTAAATGAATCCCTCCTTGAACCAATCTTCTATAGGACACAATTCAATTCTGAACTCTATTATGTATCATAACTTAAATATGAAAGTGGCTAAAATTCTGGAAAAGTTATAAAAGAAACTGGTGCTGACGTTGATCAAGACTATAACCTACACTCACTAGGCAATCATTTATGGACTACAAAAGATATTCAATTGAGAAACTCCATGTTTCTCAATTATTACCAACACGTAGTCCACACAACAAGATTAACATAAAACCCAGGTAACATCAGAAAGCCATAACTGTTTATTATAAATCAGCCACTTCCCCTCCATTAGGCTTTGCCCAGTTCATAACATTTCCTTTCTGGAAAAATCATGACTAGTTACTGTCTGCCTTCAGAAACAAAACTATCAGTAACATTTCCATGGGGATCATCTGAAATGGATTTCTAATAACATGCAGGTTAAAAGGTTTTCTCCTTCTCCCCTTTCCCCATCCAGCACTCAAACTTTACAGTCCCAACGACGCCATGAAAGGCACATGTGTTTAATAACAAAACTTGTAAAGAAGTATGTCTTAAAACATGTAACTGCATGTTTAAATATAGCACAGACAGGAACTTGGGCACTGCTGTAATACAGAGGAACAGGTTCTATTTATTCCCCCAGCAGCCAGCCTTAGAACAGGAATAACTGACACAGCAGATAAAGGCTCTTATCCTGGGCTGGTTGTATGTAGCACTTCATCATGCACTTTGCTAAAGCAGATATGTGCTGTTATCCCTATTTTACAGCAAAGGAAAAGCTTCCCAAGGTTACAGAAGAAGGTCAGAAACACATATCTGCAACCACCACCTGCATACCTGAACTACTGTGTTTTGCCCATTAAGGCACACTCCTCGAGCTTCACAGACTATTTATGTAAACACTTAACTGGGTTTCTCAACAAACCTAAGAGAACTCACAGTATTTTATCTCCTAAGTTGAATTGAATTAGGCCAACCTCTAATGTGCCCAAGTGCACAAAACTGATGGCCTTGATTTTTCTCTCTAGGAGTGCAGGGACTTGTAGCATTACTTCTGCATAAATCTGGAGGAAATACAGATGGCCCTGATGCATCTCACTTAAACAGGAAGACCAAGAAATATTTCAAGTCCTGACAATCCAAATTTAGGTAATGCTTGCTAAGTCTCAAGGTGGAAGACACAAGACAGAGATTCCTGAGTTAATACATTCTTATCATCTCAGACCCTTCTCTTGAAGGAACAGCATCAAACACCATAACATAAATTAGGGTGACACATACAGCAAGCCAGTCCCCATAGATGAAACATCCTGTATTTCCCTGTGAGGGAGGTGACACCCAGGAGATATCATCCTATCTGGACTGTATCTCCCCCCACACCTCCATCACAACAAAACCTGGTTTTCAGGTAACACTGCCCTGGGTCACATGAACTTTGGCCAAACCAGCTGCAGATGGGAACCCCTTCTGACCTCCAAATGCAAAGAGAAGCCTCAAAGCATGTCTGATTAGAAGAGTCCAGACTAAATGTTTTTTAGTGACTGTTTTCTTTGGTTACCTTTACTGTCCCCCTGCTTCTCTAGCAGGGCACCAGCCTGGCAGAGCAAGCTCAGTCCCAACATGAGGAGGCTTCAGAGTTTTGCAGCCACCTCTTTGTTTGGCTTTCCCTCATGTGCCTCAGTTTGGTGTCTTGTTTTAAACAGGAAAGCCCAAAGACTTCATTTTTATAAAGTGCCTGAACAGTGTATTTGATAGAAACCTCATTTTTCAGAGGTGTCAAGTGTCTTACCAAACTCCAATACATCACGGCTCTGAGTGCTGGGGCAGCAGGGCTGTCCCACGGACACGGCTGGGGGCAGGCAGGGCACACTGCCTGTCCCATGAAGGTACCTGCAGTCCTGGGAGGCACATGAAAACCAGCAGTATAGCTTTTTTGGAGATGAGGCAGCTCAGACCAATACAATCAGTGCGTGGCTGGAAGTGACAGACGGAGTGAAAATACTGAAACGTTCGCTCCAGACTGGTGTCCAAGGGTGAGTGCAGCCCTTATTTACAACCCTCTGTTTCACAGCTCAGCCACTGAGGTTAGCCTCAAAACTTCACACAATTATCACTTGGAGGTCTGTATGTTCTAGGGGGTTTCCTTCCAAAATACAGCAGAGAAACAAACGAAATGAATAAGCAACAGCTTTCACGGAGGAAGCAACTGAGAACCGCTTGTGCCAGACATTCCTGCCCAGGCTGCCCTGCCTGGTTCGGCTGTGACAGCGTGGAAACATAAAATGTAACTGCACTCCCCACAAACTCACATCTCCCACTGCGAGAACTCACAGTGACAGCACCAGGGCACTCGGAGGAAGTGGCTGCAATGTTAGCATTCACCAGGAATCACTCCACAAATAATGGAGCTACTGTTCCCACTTCCAGGCGGGAGAGGCGCATGGCACAGGAGCACCTACCCGAAAGGGGCTGCACTAACAAAGGCACATCCAGCACACACAGATTATTGAGAGTGCTCTACTGGGAGATACTGGGGAAATAGGACACTCTGGACTCTCCAGAGATTGGATTCTATTTTTTCATGGCTAATTTTATGGCCACAGTAAGGTATTTAAGCTACCACACCCAGCAGTAACTAAGGTTTACGTGCTTTACTGAGGTCAGAGAGGATTTGTCTCATGAATTTTTACATCCTGCAAGCAATATCACTATTCTGAAAACACCTGCCTAAGTGTCACAGCAGTCAACCAAACAACAATATTTTTTCTCCTGTACAAAACAATTTCTGACATACTCCATTTTATCCAAGAGGCAGAACACTTTTTCAAAGGCAAAATCGCTACATCTTGATAAAACAGGAGAATGAGAGGAAACACCTTGTGCAGTCACCCTCAGCAGACAGGGACTGGGAGAAGTGGAACAACCCCTTCCCATCACACACAAGAAATTACAAGTTGAAACCAATTCTTTGGAGAAGGCTGAGCAGGAGCAGGTCAGAACCCAACTGCAGCAGAAAAACAGTTTCCAATCTCGATTACAAAGTTGCTGTTATGATACCGTAATACACTTTTTAAGGAGCTCATTACCAATTTATTAAACATTAGGGCTTCTTTGAGACTGCTGGAGATTATTGTTTAAACTGCAATTTAAAACTGTTCAGACTCACAGCATGGATAATTCATTCTTATGCCAATACAGATACACATATGGGGGGTGTAGAGCTGCATTACAGTTCTTTTTGAAAAAGTGGTTTTGCATGCAAAGTAAGTGTGCTTTCTCACATCTGGACTGTGAACTAGAGAAATAACTTCCAAATAACAAACCACAACTTACTGGATCACTAAGTGGTACCTCTAAATAAACATAAATATTATTTTGACTTTTGGATACCTTATACAACAATAAATAAAGCCATTAATACAGACAAGTAGTCATGTCTCCATGTTCCAGGAGGTGCCAGGCCATCACCTTCTGAAAGGGTCCTGTGGCTTTAGAGAGAGGTAATGAACTCATTAAAACCTTTAGTCTGTCTGGAGATCATCTCATTTGTTTGGGCTATGGGCAACTTTTTTTTTTTTTTTTTTGGTCCCAAAGGATTAACAAACAGAAGAGGAGCAGTGCTGCCTTGTCCAAGTTCTTACTTTTAATAAGAAAAATAAATATTAATTAGAATACAAACCAAGAGCAGTCCTGCTGAAGTGGAAATTTTTTTTTTTTTTTTTTTTTTTTTTTCAGAAACTGGGTAACCATGGAGTAGAAGGTTGCAATTAATTGACTTATACACCAGGAACCTTTGCTGAAGAGTGGTCAGTTTGAACTTTGGGCTCAGTAATGAGCTCTCCAGTTCCCTCTTTGACAGAATGAATCACAGCAGTGCTGCATGACTCCAGTTAGCTTCATTTTATAATTACAAGTCTGTTCTTTACTATTTTTCCCCAGCTTAAATACCACTTTTTCAAAGCGATGCTAAGGGAAAAAAGAAATGGAACCAATTTTAATGAACTCATGCAAATATAAGCCTGGTGAAATGAAATCACAGACCTAAGCAGAATACTGCATTGAACACATTTGTATGTTTTATGCTAAGCTCATCTAAATTTGAGTAATTGGACCTAATTTGGCAATCTGCACAATCCGTTTGCAAACTTCCACCACTGAATTTTAAGTATGAGCCTGGAAAATCATTAACATTTTTATTTATCATCGTGGCCCCAATCCAGCACAGTACTAAAATCTATGTTTGAATGTTTTGAATGAGGTCTTAGCACATGCACAGCATCCAAGAGTTATCAGGAGCTCTAATTTTAGAGAAAAGTCACTGATATGTTCAGATCACATAATTTTAATCTCAAATCAATCTCAAATCTCTGAAACTTGAGACTGGGAGCCTTCTTCCAAAAAATCCACTATCTTTATTCCTCCTTCATGCCACACTATCTGAAAAAAACATTCCCCAGATCAGACAAGCTGCTCTATTGCTTTTCATCTCCACCCTTTCCTCTTCTCCAAGAAATCCTCTTACCTGCTGTTTCTCTCCTCATGCAGATGCTCACCCACTCCTTTTCCTTTCAGAAGGGACCTGGTCCCCACTGAGCAGTGCACAAACTGGATGTGCTTTCCATGCTCCAGGAGCGTGGTGGTAGCACCCACAATCCAGTTTATTAAAGGCCAGCTCTCCCATACTCTCCCCCACCCATTTGTTTTGGCTGCAATGAGGGTTATTTCTTATTTGTGTCTCATCTTTGTTCAACAAAAAATGCAATAGGTCTTGAACTTATAAACATGTTCTTGCTCCTTAAAATACTTACTAGGAAAGGAAATTGTTTCCTATTCAACTGCATTCATTACCTATGTTTTTTTCTGAAGGCATCTCCATAAAGGGAAGCCAAATCACACTTTTCCAGGTGAAAACTGACAGTCCAAATTTGGATCCAAGTCTGTATCCATTGCAAAGGGAAGATTCACAGCATCCCAGCAAATTACTCAAACCAGGAGTGTCAACAGCCTGCACTGGCACCATGAACCCTCCCCACACAACCAGAACCATACCACTTGACTATGGCTGTGTGTCTAAAGCCATTTCAAATCACAGGTACAGCCAAGATCTATTAAGGCAGAACTGTGGTAGATCCCATGCAAGTTTAGTTTCCCTCCATGTGTCCTCAGGAAATGTGTTAATTGCTCACAGCTCTAACACAGATTTTCAATACATCTGCAAGACTCAACAACACACACTGAGGGGAAGATCTGATTCTTTTCTGAGCATAACTGAGGGATATTCAGTACATTTCAGCATTATGGCTTTACCCCTTCAATCCTCCTTCTGCTATTCACCATTTTTCTCCTACTGGATCATGGGTACCGAGCCATCACTGGTGTGGCAGGATGCAGCTCACTTACACCCTTGGCCAGAAAACTCAACTGCCCTCAGGACCCCACACAGGGAATTCTGTACCAGGACAGGCTGGTGGAGGATGGGTATTAACTTCATGCCATGATGAGCAAGATCTGCAGCCCAGCATTTTGAGTCCCAACACTCTCCTCCCTCCTCCATCTCTATCTTCAGTCAGTTCCTTATACACCGGATCACAAATTGCTGCCAAATTAGATTCCATATTTTTGTAGGCCATCTTAAGAACTGTGACTTGAAGCAATGTGATTCAGGCAAGAATTCAGAGGATCCATTCCTGGGGATTTCCCAAATCAGAACTGCTTTGCACAGGATTCATTTTGCTTCTGAGACTTTCACAGTGGAGTCAGTTACAAAGACCTGCCTTCTCTTTTACCATTGTCATGTTGCTGTAGTCAAATTCTCTCCATTTAATCTGAGTAGTAAAAGTCAGACCTTTTATTTTGCAACAGGAGAAAAATGTAAAATTTATTCAGCTCTGACACATTTAATGCAAATTGCTGCTTGGGTGGAGAGAAGGCTCCATCTGTAAGAACACGGGTCATGCACAACAGCATCCCACAGACCTAAGTCTCTTTATAAGGCATAAACTCACCAACCAAACCACTTTATGTTGAGGACACGCTGCTCTTCTGACCAGGAACTAGCAGGCCCTCACTAGATGGATGAAGAAGAAATTACCAGCTGCTCAAACAACACCAAAACCAAGAGTATATCTTCTTAAGAAACCTTTCCCTGTGACTGCATGACAAGCAAATTCCTACACCTTGACAACTCATTCACCTCAGCATGTCAGCTTGTAGAGAAAGAGCTGTGGTGGTATTAAATTGGTTTGGAATGGAAGATGTCACCAGAACTGAAGTTTAAAAATGCACCTGAGCAATAGTGCTCTTTTCCCTGCTGAAAAAAGAGAACTGAGAAGAACCAGTGGGGTTTAAAGGAAATAGGAATCACTTGTTGATAATTGGGCAAAACCATTTTTTAAGTCACGACAAGCACTGTCACATCCAAGGGAACTGAATTTCACCAGCTGGCAGAAGCTTAAACCAAGTATGTTGCATTCCCTTCAGCTTAGGCTTGTGCTTATCAAGCTCTGAAGTCTGATCCTTAAACCTGATCCAAAATGCTGAGAGACTCTTCCCTGACAACAAGGGCTCAGTCAGGTGTCTTTATTAATCACAGCTAACAAATATTTTAATTCTGGCACCTTTGGGAGGAAGGGGTGGAGCGGGGCTCCGTGCCTTGTTCCATACGAGGAGATGACAACTGAGATCTGCAGTGCCTGATTAATATTTTATGCTGAGATCCACTGGGTATGCAGTGTAATTCTGGTGGCTTGCTTTGCTCTGTGCTCTTCCCTGCATCTCCAGTGTTATTTGCAACAGCTTAGTGGAACAACAACAAAAAGAGGTTTCGTTCCCGCAGGACAGCACTGGCTGACCTCTCTCACTGCTTCGTGTAATTCAGAGGGAGCAACCACTAAACAGGAACTGAAAGTGCTTTGCAACTTTTAAAGGGGAACAAATGGCACCGCAGATTTACATATAGATAGCATTTCAGAGAAGAATGATGTTGATTTCTTCTGCCTAACATTTATCTGCCGGGTTATCCTGGTAGCCAGAGGATGAGCCTGCAACAGAGCGGTGCTGAATACACATCTCTCTGTCATCACCAACAGGTCACTGCACTGGCATTAAAATAACATTAAAACACACTGTGGTCAATGAAAAGAGACAATGAAAGCAAAATGCAGAACTTTCTGAACAATTCGATATCTGAGGCCCTTACTGAGACTTTGCAGAGGTCTCTGATCCGAATTTGTAGTGAAAGAGGACTAGTGAAAGATAAAATCTCACGTTCTGAGGATGGGCACAGTGGGGTTTGACCCAGGCTCAGGAAATCACTGCATCTCAGAGGCCCCAAAGGAGTCCAGATACCACCAACACTGGCAGACAGCAGCCCTCCTGCCTTCAGGGGATGCAATAGTTAAGACAGCTGTTCTGAATCAACATCATCTTAACACATCTCAGAAAGCTTTCTGGTTTCAGTGCAATATATGGATGGGGCGATTTTTTATTTTATTTCCCTGCTACTTAAAGATCTTTAATAGAATATAACTCAAACCCTCCCATTCTCTTAGGAATAGGAGTGATGTTTGCAATGAACTCTGTCACAAGAAGGTATGTGTCAGGGAAAGACTGGGATATTTCTAGATCTCCAGTCTCTTTATGCAGCTTAATGCTAATGAAAGGAAACCATTTTTTGCACACAGTGAAAGGGAACAGATGGTGTCACAGTTCTGCTGTGGAATTTAAGCAGAGTGACAACCTATACAGCAGATCATCATCATGGGTGAAATTCTTTTAGGTAGTCGCATGGAGGGTTTGTTTGTTTTTTTATCTACTTATTACTATCCAAAATCTTGAAAAGCTTTTTCCTTCCAATTTCTTTTTTTTTTTTTTTTTTTAATTGAAACCTAGAGAAAATGGTAGGATAACCTCACCATCCTACTAAATGCCAGAAGACACATGAAGACCAGTCTTTCAAATACACTGTGAAGGGACAGCTGAAACACAGCACCTCATATTGCAAACTGGCTTTCTAACCATGTATCCATCCAGACACCAGTCACTGGCAAGGAAACCAATGAGGGCTTAAAAATGACACTGTCAGGCTGAAAATCACTGCTCTGTCTGAAAACTGGTCCTAGCTCTAATTATGCCTGCAAGGCAGATGACAGCAGAAAAAAAGAGGGTTTTTTTTTTATTATTTTTAAATAATTTTGTATTTTACACTTTTGGTTTGCAATATTCTATGTGTAGTTCATCTCATTGTTTCATTTCTATGTTCACCTGCTTTCATCTGGGAAAAAAAACAAAGGCAAACAAAAAGCAGACAAAAATCACAGTTGGAAATTTTCTCAGAAATTAGAAAATTAAATCTGCCTTTCTATCCAATGTTGCTGCTGTTGTTTTTAAATTGATAGTTGAATTTTTGTGACCCTCCTGGTAACTGAGTCAGGCTTATGTTTTCATGTGCTGATCCTAGCAGAGGCATCTGAATCCCCACAAAGCATCCCCCTCTGGTGAGACAGTCCATAGGCAACCTGAAGTTTCACAATTTTTACTGTTTTCATTCCCTCAGATTCCCTTCAGCTTATTTCAACTGCCTGCATGAGTATTTTAGAGTGCATACCACTAAAAGCAACAGATGACATGCTCATCCACTCCATAATTCACATTGACAATAGCCAATCTCTGCTCAGCCCATATCCCACAAGAAAAGGGATTAATCAGGCAGCGACATCCTGCACAACAAAGCTCAGGCTGCTGGGTTAGGGTTTAGATCCCTCCAGGAATGGCCTGGACCCATCCCACTCTGAAACCCTGGAAGATGTTTGCACGATGACACCCCCATATTCCCACAGGGATGGATGTTGTGTATCCAAAGCTACCCCGTTGCAAGCCTAATGACAGTTTTTACAATTAGATGGGAGAAAAATCAGGTTTTAGATACAGCCCATGTTGGCACACTGCAATTTGCAACATGCTCAGCTCTGGCTGTGAGGGCCAACAGCAATCAGGCTGTGAAGCTGAATTTAGGAATTCAGGTATGAGGCACTGAGACTCAGGGAAAGCAGAGCAATACAAACACCCCTGAACTGATGCTCTGGTCTGCAGTGGGTGGGAGTGCTCACGGTACTGTGCTCCCCCATCCCTGTAAAACAGCACAGCCTGAAACTCAGGTCTAATAGAAAAGAGATGCTCCACCCTCCAGTGCAGGAAAACAGCTAAAATCACCCCCATTCAGCCAGGATCTCGACCTTTATGTTTTGATGGGAATAAAACAGCACTTCCTCGAGGAAAAGGGAATGCCAGGGCTCTCTGTCAGAGACCCAGCACCTCCCAAAACACAGGAGCCATTAATCCCATGGCAGCAAACCAGCTGTGACCCCAAAAGTGGCAATACTTAGAGGAAGGACTGCACACAGATACATTTGAGGCGGAAGCACTTGGAGTGGGGGAAAGTGGGGGAATATTCACAGCGAGTGAATTCTGAACTCATTCACAGAAGTTCATAAGGTGTAACCTGCTGATCAACACGTCTTGCAGGGAGGGACAACACCTTCGAGGAGAAATGGAACACCCGGGTTTTAAGGCATTTACAGGGCATTTCTCAAACGTGCCAGGTAAAATCACTCTGGTGCTCCAAAGCCCCCAGGCTCCTGCTGCAGGAACGCAACAGCCTTTACACAGCGAGTGTGAAGCGGAGGAGCAGAAAGAGACGAGACTGTCAGTAAATAGGGTTAATCCCTGCAGGTAATACCCTTTCCGTTAAATTGTGCAGCATTTTCCAGTCTGCAGATTCTCAATCCCATTTAACATCTCTCTCTCTCTCTCACGCTGCAAACAGACACAGCAGAGTCCTCCCCCCTCCCATCCCACCCCCGCGCCCCTTCCCCAAATTCTGCAAAACTGTGATTTTTATTTTATTTTTTTTTTTTTTTTTTTTTGCAGGCAGCAGCCAGTTAAACTAAAGGCTGCTGGTACTACCCCGGGAAGCTGGAGGGGGGCGGGTGAGCCGCACAAAAGATCTCCACACAAAAGGCCATCCTTTTCATCCTTTTTTTTTCTTCTTCGTTTTCCTCCAGCTGAGCCATAGCTTTATTTAATCAACACTTAAAAATAGATGCAAATGTGGGAGGGGGTATGGACTGGGGGGGGGGATGATATGGGACAACACCTATTTTGATACAAAGAATCAAATTTGGTGGGTGAGGGGATGTGGGGAACCTTCAGCTCTCATCCTCCCTCTGCTTCCAAACCCTTCTAACCCGCGTCCCCAGCGCTCATAGAAATCCATGCAGCAGGCTACAGATATTTTCCTTTTTTTTTTTTTTTTTTTTTTTTTTTTTTTTTTTTTTTTTTTTTCTCCCCAGGAGGAGTCGTAAAGGGCTTGACTCCAAAAAGGACAGCGAACATCTTTGCATTCCCAGCAAGACCCGCACGGCACAGAACGATAGGAAAAACATGGCTGGCTGGTGCATCGACAGATGCAAACGAGAAATAACCAGACTTAGCCTCAATTCACGGCAAAATTAAACGGGGACGAGAGGGGGAGAGAAAGGGAAAAATAATTGTGGCTGTGTAACATGGCTGCACAATTTTTCAAAGCCTGGCGACTGCCAGCTTTGCAGGGAGCAGCGAAAATGTGTGTCTGCTCCAAAGGGAGCTGTTCCTGCCTCCCCTGCAGCACAGCCCCTCATCCCGCTCTCCATCCCGAGCCAGCACCCGAGCCAGGGAACAAACTGAAATAGTTTACCTGATCAATGCAACTTCACGGGAGCCGGAGGTAGGGGATTCTAGCAGAAATGCAGCAAGGAAAAAAAAAAAATTCTGCTTGGATCCTTCTGGCAGTCCACAGCCTCATCTACATGCATCTGAGCGAGCCCTTTCCAGCAGCTGCTTCTTTTATCAAGCCCACAGGCACAGCAAATTAGTCCGGTTAGACAGTTCAGTCAATGTGGGCTATTCACAGCGTGGCTGCTGCAGGAGCCCGGCTTCTCCTGTGCCCTGTCCCCGGGTAAGGCACCCGCCCACCTCCACATGGCCCTGGGTAAACACGGCTCTCACGGCACCCCCGGCACGCACCACATGATGCTGACACTCACCGCTGGACCCCTCGCTTCGCCCCACTCTGGGGGAAAAGGCTAAGCCTAAGGAAGGCTTTACTTTAAAGGGAAAAGCTTTCTTTTTCCTTCCCCTTCCTCTCCCCCCCCCTTCCTTCTTTTTTTTTTTTTTTTTTTTTTTTTTTTTTTGGTCCCCCTCCCAGCCAAGGAGGGAAAAAAAAAACAAAAACCAAAAAACAAACCAAATGAACGCAAAGATTTGAAGATGGGTAAGATCTTCCTAATCAGCTCAGTTCAGAAAATGAAGTGTCACTCCGAAATGAAGTGCCATTCAGACTTACAATAAGCACAAAGCATCAGACAGAGATCCTGGCTGAAGCCTGATACATTCCTGGAGAGTGAGGCTGACCACAGTCAGTGCATCCTTGATCTGCACAAAGCCACTGATTCCCATTTTGTTGTTTTAAAGAAGAAAACGTGATAAGCTCTTTGTTTCTCCTCCTTTCCCCAATGTAAACCATTTTAAAATATTCATATAGGAATAACCACACACACAGAGACTGAAATAAAGCACATACACACTGTGCCATCCCTGGCAGTGGGGAGCAAAGCAAAGCTGGTGGACACAGCACACTGGAGCCATGTTCCTCTTACATACACTCATGAGTGGGACTCATAGGGTCAAACATGAAGAAGAAACATTTATGAAAGTCATTCAGTTTTTCTGATATTGCACAAAGCAAAGAAGAACTAAGCCCTTTTCTCTCCCCCTGCACTCCAATATATCTTCAGGACTAACAGTGTCCTTCTTTGTCCCCTCCAACATAGGGAGCAATATGCATATGGAGCTATAAATAAACACACACACATATATATATATATAGCCTATAAAATGCAGCTTCTCTTGGTTATCTAAACTCTCTCTTTGCAAAGTAACACAGTTAATTGGAAGAGTTCTCCAAACAATCTGGCTGATCCCTGATGGCTGCCTACTTCGTGTCAGCATTTGCACTTAACTGGAAGTTAGTGCAAGCCATCCCCATAAACCAAAGGTAAACACTGATAAAGTATTTGATGCTTGAATAAAAGCAGGTTTGTCCAAAAGTGGGTTAAAAGAAACACACTGTGGTATCACAGTACCCAGCTGTGTAGCTGGGTTAAAATCCTGGCTCCTGGAGCCATCACACACAAACCACAAACAAAACTCCATAAAACCTTCTTCCTTTTCTGAAACGGGAAAGGAACTTTATGGCTCTGAAAGAGAAGTTTGAACTTACTCCCGAAATTCCTCAGAGGCTTAAGAAAAGAGAAAAGCTAATAAAAGGCAGAGGAAGGAAAAAGAATAATAAAGAAACAAACCTCACGCTTCCTATGCCATTCCCACCTCCCTAATGTTGTAAGGCTGGCAACACCCAAAAGCAAATGATGCTTTAATCAGGACCACCATTCGAATTTGAATGTAGGAAGTAAGAAACATCTCAACAAAGGTAAGACTGAAGTGTGGAAAGCTCTTGGAATGCGTTATAAATTAATTTCAAAGTCGGAGAAGAGCTGAATCAAAAAAATCCATGAAGTGGATGAGCGGGAGAGAGCAGTGCCTGTTACAGTCGGGAAAGGTAATGCTGTTCTTGGGGCCGCCTGCAATTTCCAGCCTCAGCAGAGCATTGTTATCTTTAATTTGCCCCTGTCTGAACACGAAGGTTTGGTACTGCCCCTGCGCTCATCTCTGCTCACTCATTACTTTTCCTGCCTGAAAGGTGAGAGGAAGCAGGAGGAGGGGTTGCAGTCACTCCTGGATTGCAGCACAGATTATTTAACAAGCTCAGAACATCACTGTCCCTCTTCCCATGGGGAATGGTCCCCGGTCCAGGGGAAGGGCAGTCCATGCTGCCACCAAAGGTGTGTGCAGGCAGCCAGGGCAGCGCACTGAGAGCAGCCCATGGGCTGGGGAGGGTGAGAACACCCACCTGAGGGTGGTGGGGGATAGTCCCAAGGAGTGGAAAGAAAGGACTTTCCACATATGAGCAAAATCAACGTGTGAGAGAGGTGAAGGATGCTGCAGCCCCCTGGGGATCAGCTGGCACCTCTCCAGAGTGTGAACATCCTCACCCTTCCACACCTTTTCAGCCAGACCCACTGCTCAGCATCTCAGAGCAGCCCCAGGTGCCCATAGCATGGGGCAAAGGCGGTGAAAATTCCAGCAGCAACAGGAGACTGAATATGCACAGTGTAAAGACATGCGGGCCAGATGTGATACTGGCATGGCAAAGTACAGTTGGCTGAAGACCTGTTTTGTCAGGCTTAATTAGAATTTAGCCCTGATAAAAAGCCAAACAGTTGTCCATTATAGTCAATAGGGGTTTGTCATTGTCCTTCAATGGCAGGAGGATGTGGAACATTAGGGGGAAAAAAGGGTTCAATTCATCACCTTGAATAGGTGAAAATGAAAGTCCATTCTTTGCTGTCACGTTTGATTCTTGAAAGACATCTCAGTGCATTGCTAGGATTTAACTTAGTATTTCTTAAAAAAAATTAATTTGAAGCAGGATAAAGTGTTTTGTGAGACATTTTCCTTCCTGCGCATTTGATCACTTGTTAAGGGAATGCAATTTAGTTCTTAAAAAAAATCCCCAGATCTTTCTCTCCAGGAATCTCAGCCCCCTGATGCTCAGCATCCCTGAGGCACCCCCGCGGAGCAGCGATGGCTGCAGTGTCACCCTGGGACAGGTGACATATGTGCCTCTCCATTCACTGTCTCCTGCTGAAACGATAATGATCACCGGGTAGTCTTGGAGTTGGCCAAGACTCTGTTGAAAGAAACAAAGCGAGGAGAAAAACATAGAGGCAATCTTAAAGCAGGCTAAAAACTTAACTTCAGAGAAACAGTTGGAGCCCATATCCACAAGATTCTGTGTTGCATAAGGAAGAAAAAAAACCAACTTCACTCTTTGAAGTTGGTTGGAAGCACAACTGGTTGGTTTCCAACTTCTCTCAGACTAATTTGACACTTACTTTGCTATATTTATTTATTTCAGGCAGACAGGAGAGGAAGGAATTGTGTAAAAACATGATCAGTGAGGTACAAAAGGTCATAAGATCTCAGGTCATTGCTTCACCTGTAAGATGGTCCTTGATATCTGCCCCTGCTAAGCAAGGAATACATCTGGGTGTGGGTGTGTTTGTGTTCTTGGAGAGCAAATCTGGCTTTTTTCAAAATACTACACAAAGGTACATGAAGAGGGCACAGTTCTGAACAGCAATATTCACTGGCATCTGCACGCTGTAATCAACTATGTGCATTGTTATGCACTGATTTGTCTTCATGGTCACTGATTTTAGGAACAGATTATTTAATCTGCACTGTATGTATAAAACCAAGCCTAAAATTTCAATTAGTTCCTCTGGTACTGAGTGCAGGCAGATAAAATTGCAGAACTATTATCAGCTTAGAAAAACCCAAACAACAAACAAAACGAAACGAAACAAAACAAAACAAAACCCACACTATTCTGATATTCCTTCTTGCTCTTAAATAGAATGTCTGGAAGCACATATTGTAGTTCATCTGAACACCATTTTTTAACACATAAATGGAAATATAGAGAATATATATATAGAAAATGTCTAATTTTGAAAAATATCAATATGAAACTTTCACTTGGACTCTGGTACACTTGCACATTCCAATATGAATTTTTGTTTGTTTTGTGAGAGCAGAAGCATGAAAATTTTCTTACAGTGTTACAATAATAAACTTCTCATTTTTAAACTTCTCTGTGGACTTGTATAATAAAAATAATGTTTAAAAGGCATCCCCCATGCAATAAAAGTATCACAGTTAAGAGATTCCAGTTGATATATAGGAAACGACACTTTTAATATTCACAGAACAGAAAGAAAACAACCCTCCTAATGAATTTAACTTTCTATTAAAGGAAACAGTGCTTTTTGTATTGAATCACGGAAGTGTTTCACCCAAGTTAGTGGTCAGTGACTTATATTTTACCAATATAGAACCCACAGACAAGTTATGAGGAGGTGTATTTATCTATACCTGACAATTCCTTTCTTGCTTTATGAGACAGAGCCCCCTTGAAGAGGCTGAGGACTCCCCCAGAGAATCCACAGACGCATTTAGCTTTGATGCTTACAGATGTAAGTAGAATCAATGATGTTAAAAGGATCTTTTACACATTCATCACGGTGTTTATCGCTGTCTCCCAGCCCCACTCAGACTAAGAGATGCTCAGCAAAGCATCCTTTCAGGTTGTTCCCCTGCCATGGAGTGTCTCCTTTTCTCACATTAGGAACGTGCAAAAAAAAAGGACTGATCACTTCCCCCGTGCTTAATAGATTCTGGCAGAACCTGGCCTCCACTATAAACAAATAGCCTCAGCACACCAAACCCCTGAAGACTGATTAAAAGTAAGCCTGATTTCATCTGCACTGGTTTCGTGCAGCCATTAATATTGTTAACACACCACCTTTTGTTCTGCCTAGCTGGAGGGCAGCTCACATTGCACTCACTGAGGCACCTCTGAAGGTATGTTCACTGCCAGTGACATGTATGATTATGTTAATGGTGCTTAACGTTTCTTTAACATAAGGGAAACTGACACCAGGAATACAGAAATTGATACCTGCGTGTGAAGTGATGCTGTTTAAGGTTCAGGGAGGGAAGAGGCCTCACTGCCAGTGCAGCTACATGGATTTGTAAAGTGTGAGGGGAAAAGGCACCTGGGCTGAGATGGACCATAAGGTGATGGACCATGAGTAACTGGGTTGAAACTTTGAAAAAGCTGAGTGCTAAACACAGCAATGCTGATTTTGGACAGAAGAAGGTGGCAATGCTGGAAATGTTCAGGAGAGCATGAGAGCAAAGAAGCACAGAGCCAAGAGACCATTCCCTGGAGCCCTCCAGACCCCAGGGGAACTTCTACAAATGTCTGTAGTGGAGGGAGGTTCATACTTTGCTGTGCCTTACATCACTTCCTAGCATGGATTCAGTGTTCTAGGACTGGAAAATTATGTCTGGCTTCATGGCCTGGCAGGGTATGGATGCATGTGCACCAAACCCAGTACCTGGCTGCTCCCCACTGAGCTGTACAGATGTGCCACAGCTGCAATTCTGGTCCTTGATGTTTCTTTATTGGCCTAAGAAAAGGATGATTTGAAGCAAAAAATAGGTGATGCAAACTCTAGGAAAAATTGGAGAGACTAAATGATCACAGATTTTTTTTTTTTTTTGCAATACTAAAACAGTAAAATTTAAATCTGACATTTTTAAAAAGACAGGAGCTGACAAATATAGGAGGAATACAAAGCTGTCCTCAATCCTCCCCCACCTTCATGTCTTTTTAAAAATAAATATACAGAAGAATAAAACAAGCATTTAAAAAGTGACAGCCACAACTCACTTTGTCACACACTAGAAGCTCCTCCATCCATGGACCCCTGGGAATGCCACCTTCCTCACATCTACTCCTCCTGGTACACTGCTAACGTGAGCCACACTCAGACATGCAGCTCACTGACATCAAAGGGCCCACTTGATGCAATTTATTCCATTTTCAACTATTTCATTTTAACTGCAAAGCTGCTCTGTAGGAGACTAGACTTAAACCTAAACCAGCACAATTCAGATGACAGCCTCCAGTCTGGCCAGGTGAGCTGCCCAGTCAGACCAGCTCCACAATCCCATTCAGTTTAGACTGGCATGATAATTCCAGGACACCTGGCAGCAAACTACTCATCTGCACAGGCCTCAATAAACAAAAATATAATAATAATAATAATAATAATAATAATAATAATAATAAAGCATCTTGGAATGCTTGTAATCCAGTTGCAGCACATTCTGACCTTTCAGACCTATGTGATCACAAGCAGTGGGAGTTTGGCTCACTCTTGCCAGGTGGGAGCCAGCCCTCCTCCCATAAATACTGCAGCCTCTAAGCTGCACTGCTGAAAGCCCCATCAGTTTCCTCAGCCAGGGAGAATCTCTCCTCCTCAGCAGGATTCTGAGACCCTTTGCACAGACCCTGAGCACATTTGGGAGCCCTTTCACTGCCCTCCCTCCTCAATTCCTTGTTTCCAGCTGATGGCTACAACTTCACACCTTGCTCATGAAGTCGCTCAAAGGCCAGGGTTTCCCATGCAGGTTCAGGGAATGCCACCAGGCTTTTCTCTGCCAAGGACTGAACTTTGCAAACCTGTGCTGTGTGCACCAAATGACACAAGACAAGTCCTGCCAGCAGCTCAGAGGTTCTGCTGCTCCTTTGTGCCACATGGCCCAGCCAAACCTGCCCACCTCAGCAGCCAGCCCCCTCTGCCATCTCCCCTCTCCTTGGCGTGGATTTGAATGACTCCCATGCCCCCCAGCCCACCTGGCCATTAACACTGCAGCTCAGCACACCGAACTGCTCAGAAGGGACAGGCTCACCACACACCCCATGTCACTGCCTGAAACTTAGTTCTTTTAATTCTGTCTTAAATTAATATTCTGTGATAGAAGCTGTTCTTATGAATTGGAATGCAAGAGAGATCAGGCTGAGGATCAGAAACCATGTCTAATTTTTTATTAGTTAGAATAACACAATATATGTCTTTTCTTTCTTTCATTGTTTCAACCTAAAGGTAATTTCCTCCAGTTCTCCCACCAAACATCAAGGACTAAACAGAGCTCATTGTTTTTGTTTGCACTTTGGTGAAGTAACAAGTAATAGAGCACAGGGCTGGGAATTCAATATACAAGAACCAAACAACAGCATTGCTACTTGTTTAAAAAAGACAAGCACAAAGGGACACAGAGGAAGGGAGGTTATTTTCTGAAAATCAAGCTGAGATTTGGACCTGTGGCTCTCACATGCTGTCAGCTGGGACTGTGTCTCCACTGGGGAGCCCTGGCCATGCTCTCCAGCCCAGGAGAAGGCAGGAGTGGGACGGGGATGATGGAGACATGCACACATTGCCTGCTGCTTATAATGCGCCTGGAATCAGGCTCAGATCTCCTCCTGCACCTAGAAATCCTCTGCCTGAATACAAATGCATCCCAGCCTCACTGCAGAAGTCTGCAATGATTAATGCCACACACCAGCCTCCCATTAGACTGCACCCAATGACAGAAATGGATTGATTTTGAATTTTGCTCAGAAGTTAACCGACTAGCTGTGCACTTTGCAAGAAAATATCTCCCTATCGAGCCACTAGACACTCCACACACCCCCTCTCCAAAAAAGCCAAGAAACAACAGTGCTTTGTATCAGCAGCTACACCCGGACGGTTGTTAGAAGCAAGAACAAGGGAAGGCTGGTAGCTGCTATGCATGTCCAGCCAGATTAGATCACCAGCAAGTGTCCCAAGAAAGGCAGGGGACAAGACTGTCACCCATTTGTGAGGTGGAATTCAAACAAATCTGAAGTTTCAAGAGATGCAGAGGAGGAGACAGTTTCTGGCACCAAAGGCAGAATTTGCATGGTGTGGATTGCAAAAGGCCAAGCCTGGCTGTGCCTCTGTCCCTCCTCTGGTGCAGCTGCAGCCCTGTAGCCCCTCGCATTTCCCAGTCAAGGAAGTGAGTCAAGAGCAGCGAGAGCCTGCAGCAGGATTTGTTTTACAGCCAAGCTACAGAGCAGGGCCACTTTCAGGAAGATGCTGTAGTAACAAAGAATAATGAGACTGATTCCTGCTCCAAGGCACCTACAGCTAAACAGCAGCAATCCCTCAGCCATGACCCATCCTGATATGCTGCTGTCAGTCACTGGGGTTGGGAAAACATGTGTTTGATGTGTGCCATTACTCACCCAGCCCTTGGGAATTACAAGGCAAGGTTTCTCTCACTGAGAATGGACCAGCCAAGTGCCAAGGGCTTCTCAGCAGGGGGAAGAGAGCTGACACTTCTGCAGAGGGGGCAAAATAAACCTCCTGCCACTTTTCCAGTGTGATTAAATTAAGGCAGATCTATGCCCATTGTATAGGCGTTTGTCAGATTTATAAACAGTTACATACCATTTGCATTTAAAAATGAAACTCTTAACAGGCCAGTGCTGGAGATCCAGCAGTGAACCCAGAGAAGTTCATGCAATGTTTTAAAGGCAAATGCTGTGATCTTTCAATGCACAGTAACTGGGAAGTAAAATATATATCAAAGCACAAAACTAAGAAGCCTTGCATCTGAACTGAGAAAAAGCAACACAGCAACATAAATTACAGTTGTGAATCCCCCTTGAAACACAGGGAAAAATAGTATTTAGAATTTTAAGTGTTATCAGTGCCAATAAAGGTAAATTATTTATCTCAGCATGATTTTTAAGCTGACTCAACATCCTTTTATAACTATGTGCCTGCTTAAAATTGAAGTGTCTTCATGCTTGAGAGGAAAGGCACAGGAAATATAGCATGAGCACCTTCTCTTTGTGATGGCTCTGGTGTGGCAGCTCTGTCCAAGGCCTGCAGAGGCTTTGGGAGACTGGACATCACCTTTCTGTGTCCCAGTTTCCTTTTCAGACAATCACCTTAAGGACTTTCTTTGGTATTGAGCTCATTTGGAAAACCACAATCTACCAGTACCTTGCACCAACCCAGTTTATTACTAGTTCCTTCCTTCCTCCTGCAAGTACCAATTGCTCATTTCAAGGCAAAAAAAACCTGTTTCACACCTGTAAGAGCAGCTACCTCACAGCACTTGTTTTATCAGAGGAAACCACACACAAACACCCTGCAGTGAGGATGGGTGGGAAAACAGTTGCCCCATTTCCATCCCTGCAGTCACCCAAGGGACAGGCAACCCAATCTGACCTCCCTCTACAGCTAATCCTGACATTTTCAAAGGCCTCAGGGATGTTGGTACCCAGCTATTAGTACATGAACCCTCACTCCCATGGGCTTTACTGACAGTCTCAGACTTAGTTAACTGCATCTTCTTGAAATATGAAAATGTGTGGGAAGGAACAGTGAGAACTTTTAAAAATTGCAGTACTTTGATCCTAATTAAGAGAGTTGACTGAAAGCAAAATATGTAGAGCTAATTTTCACAATATTTTTTCCACAATCCCTAGACAGAGCCTTTTTCCTGGCACTGTTTAAAATTAATGAAGTAAATATGTTTGCATATTTATCTTTTCATTACATGGAAACAACAACAAGGAAAACAGATTGGACTGATAGCAGAATTCTTCCACTCCAAAGCAGTCTGGACGTGGTTTTTGTTTCAGTTCATACAATGCAACCCAAGACAAACAAGCAATGCAAGTTCACTGGCCATGTAAGTAATTGGCTTTATCCAACAGAGCTACTACAAAATAACTGCTGTAGGACTTGACCCCTTCATTTTATTTTCGTCTCTGTGAAGAGATCATGAAATGGCTTTGAAGGAAAACGATATCCTCGCTGAAGTCTGAAAAACAAATTGTCACGGGTTGCCCCACATGAGTTATAACAAATACACCATGCTACCATATGGCTAATTGACACAGGCAGTGAAAAACAGGGAAGGACACACATATATGAATTAATTAGGACTCTTGTCTTAATTCCCAAAGAGATATTTTCATTTTTTCAAACCTGAAGCCAAGAATCTGCTCCCAGAAGCTTGAGAGGTCAGTGGTCCCTACACAATATTGGAAACCATGGTCTGGCCTGGATTTTAGTGGGATTGGGAGGAACAGAAGAACCAACCTGCAGGACTGAGCTGCAGCTTCAGCAGACTGCATGGAGAGAAGACAGGCAGCTTCCACAAGTCCTGCTCAAAGGTACAGGCAGATCCCAGAGTCGGTGGGAGTGGGATGTAGATGATTAATATGTGTGCAGATAAAGCAAGAGCAGAAGCTCAGCCTTGCAAAGATGATAAGCACAGGCAGAAGGCAAGAGACCTTCCTTTGGGTTTGAAAACTGTCAGCTTGCCCCCAAATCTGAGCAGGCTCAGCAGTCCCTATTTATTCCCATGGCACATGGAGGGTGGAAACTCCTATCAAGTCCCTTCAGTTCCCATGTACCCCATAAAATACCCATTACATGGCTGACTAGGCTTGCTCTGTCCTGGCACAGAGCTTGAGACAAGACTGCACTCATGTCAGAAGTCATGTTCTCCTATCCAGCTTTACCTTGACTCTCATAGATACAATAATTCATTAAAAATCAGATTTTTTTTTTTCTCCAAGGGTCACAAAGGCTAAATAAATGTGATGAATTTCACGCTACTCAATGATTCCTCGTTATGCCTTGATGACTGTATCAATTGCCATTAGAAATGCTGAGCACCCATGACTGAAGTGATAATTAAAAAGGCAAATCATACCAGAGAGTTGTTCCTCTGTTACCACAGAGCCTGGCCCAGGCTGTTAGCAGCATCGATTACCTGTACTCATGCACAACACCCTGTGGAAACCCAGATTTCAGAAACTACAGGAGAAAAAAAAAAAACATAAAGACTAAAGAACTATTATTATCCCCTCTCCATCAGTGCATATTACAGAAGTAATGAGTGTGCATACTTATTAGCTTTTTGTCTACCTGAAGAAAAAGTACACATGGCGCTTTCAACCCTGATGATGGCATTTCAACCATGAAATTTTCCTCTGTTTTCAAGTCTGTGATGCAAGAGAGAGACAGAGATCTTGCTTTTGTGAAGTTCTTGCTTTCTCTGCTGTACAGCTTTCATTTTGCTTTTTTTTTTTTTTTTTTTTCATTCTTTGGTACTTTGGAGATGAAACTACTGATAAACCATTTCTTTCTTCCCTCCTACATGGCACTATGCAGGTGTCAGCTACACCATCATGCACAGAAGACAAAAAACCCCCAAATCCTTCCACGCTTCTTAGTTTGTTTCTGCTCTATCAGTTCCCAACATTTTGGGGTTTTTTGACAATGCAGTTTTCTTTTCTTTTTCAGGATGTGAATGAGCAAGATCATTTAAGAGACACTGTGGTAAACAGCATGGTAACTACAAAATCCCTTGTTAATTTTTTTTTGCCACAGAAGTCTCAGAAATAGCGATGGATCTCGAAAGTAAACGTTGTCTATGTGCATAAAAGGGTTTGCTCTTTGAACTGCACTGACATGACACAGTCATTACTATATGAAAGCCTGAACATTTTCTTCTATTTTGCAACAATTGTCAAGCAAAGTGAAAGCTTTATTTGATTTCCATTCACACTGAAGACAAGATTTAGTACTCCAGTGGAACAGGCAGTGTCAGAAGGATTTTAAATTGTAATGCTACCACTTTAATATCTTAAAGGCACTTTTTAGAAGATAAACTCATCTGTCTATGATGACTAAATGACACGGTAATGGAGAAGAGGTAAAGATTTTCTTATGGTAATAAAAGGGAATAGTTCACCCAGAGAAAGAAAAGCAGAGAGCTATTGCACTTCCTGGAAACACTTTCAAAATAATGGAAAAATAAATATATACATTATGTTTATCCACATCGACTTAACCAGGAGTGATATAGGACTAGATTTCTGACAGCAACTATCACTTCAGAGAGACAACATTAAAAAAAAAATAAAAACACTCAGCAGAGTACCTGATGGAGGAACACAACTCCAGGAAGGAGTCAGAAGGTGATGGCCCTGGGATTGTTGGGAGCTGTTAGCCAATGCTAGCATTCCATCAATTTCCAAAAATGCTTAAGTAATATAGCATAAGTATGACATATGAGGCAGAGAAAAGCTGTATCAGGTGAAAGCCTTCCAAGAGTACATGAAGAAAAAAAAGCCCTCAATACAGAAAAGATTTACTTTTATTACACAAAGGGCAATTCCTTTGATATTGTCATGTCAGCTCATGTTTAGCAACAGTTCCAACCACCTTAAATCAAAGAAGAATTTTGGGGGGAAAAATCCCTATCCATATATTTTGCAAAACATCTGCAGCTTCAGGGCCCTGGAAGATGTGCTCTTAAATCCCAGTGTTAGCCCATAACACTATTGTCCTTCCCTTGCACTGAAAGTAAGGTTGCTGCCTCTGCCTTGGGATATCAACCATGTAACAATGGCAATTTTTCTGGCTTTTGCATCCTTCATTGGGAACATTTCAGAAGGTCCTGCAAAGGCAAAGCTGGGGCACAGCCTCTTGGTGTTACTCACAGTGAGCTGCACTTAGTCACTGGTTGTCATACTGGTATCTTTATTTACACATGTAGCTAAAAAAAGATGATAAGATGACAAAATCTGTGTCTTATTCATTCCTGGCTCTGAGGCAGTATCTTTGTTTGGAAGTAAGAAAACCCTGTAGGTGTCTGAGTTTTCTGGGGGAGAGGCAAGAAGAGAATAGTGTTGGGGTTTTTTTTTCTCTATTTATGCTGTCAAATCTTACTGGTACATCAACACTGGTGAGTGGCTACATTTTATAACAGAAAGCAGATGTTTTGAATTAATGACAGGAATGGACAAGATGAATTTATCCTGCTAAGACAGCTGATAAAACCTGCAAACATTAGGTCTGGGGAGGTGGAAAGGCTTTGTTGATACAAGACTCTAAGAACACACACCAAGATTCTCCCTGGAGTCACCACAAATTGGGATTTTTGGACCCAGCCAAAGTTGGTCTCTGCCCATCCTGAAACTAAAGGCAAAAGTTCTCCTTCCATTGACTTGGGAGGAAGCAGCCCAAGGATTATAGCTCAAAAATATAACTCCTATGTTCTTGTTAAATAATAATCCAATGTTCCTGACTGAAAACTAAATTAACTCCCACTGCAAGAGCGTTAAGTTGCAGCAAGTGCAACTGCAATAAAATTCTCAATCTTGACCTTTCCAGAGGTCACAGATACTGCAAAAATGCCACTTCCACACTTTTTCTTCAAGAAACACAAGGTCAAAATTAAGTTAAGGTGCAGTTAAGAGCCTGTCTCAATGTATGTGACCCCTCTCCTGTACCTGCACACCTCCCAACCCTGATCCTGAAAAGACCTTTTTCCATATAAATCCATTATATCCGTGCAATTAAACTTAATAGTGTCATAAAGCCAGGGAGCATCTGGAGGTATTGATAAGGTTTCCATTTATGGACACATTGGTGGGGAAATTGCTGTTTTCTTTTACATAATGATGCAGCTATTATGGATTTAGGGGAGGTTGGGCCTGGGGGCTTTTTTCCTGTGCTTTCAGTTTAATGGTTTTCTATACCTTTAGTCAAACATAGATGTGAGATCACTGCTACTGAATTTCTCCCAGTTTTAATCTTGAAATGTGGTATATAAGGAAGGTTTCTCATCGGTTCAACAGCTTGTCTTATCCTGATGCATTGGAATAAAGAGAAAGCTCACTTGGGCCATATGTTTCAGTTGCTCCTCTCACTCCCCCGCTGTCTTTCCACACATACCATGACTGTGGACAACCTCTCCTTAAGTGGGCAAACAAATGGTTTAACTCAGATTTGCACAGTGTTTGCTGACTTGTGTGGGCTCCAGGATCCAACTCAGCTTTATCATCTCAGGCAAACATATTTCTGACTGACATGGTGGTAATTAGAGCAGCTCGATTTTATTAGACTGATGACAGATTAAAGGCCAGGATCTCAACCAGCAGAAATTGGTGTTGCTACCCTGAAATCCATGGTGCTGTGCTGATCTATGCCAGCTGCAAGTGTGGCCCCAAGTCTTCTACATTGTTTTGTGCCCCCTTACATAACAAGATTTTAAAAATTAAATGTTTTCAAGCCTGCATGTGTGGTCCCTAATCCCCTTGCCCAGTGTAGGACTCAATAACATTCTTGAATTCAGTTTCCACTTCAAACTGTCTGCACCACCAAATCATTCATATCATTAAAACAACAAAACTGAACTTAAGAGGAACCTTTTAATCCCTTTACAATGAACATAAAACCAAAAATAACACCTTAATTTTCTCTATAGCCCAGTGGACCTGGACTGTCTGTCCCTTATCCTCACCTGAAACTGTTCAGAATGTGTCTCCTTTCTATCTTGCACTCCAATAATGTGAATTAACTATAGGCTGCACTGGTCCTGATTTCTATTAAGGCAAAACACAGGATCAGAAAGCTCAGATCTAAGATCCATTCCCACAAGCCTTATTTAAGCAGCATCCCAATATAAGCACCACAATCCCAACAAATGAAAGCCCACCAATGGGGATCTTCAAACCAACATCATCTCAGGAAAGAACTGGCATTCTTAATCCTGGGGAAGATGCTGAATTAAAGGGCAGCCTCACCTAAAAAGCTGCTCCATACTGGATCTTGTGGCCCATCACTTTGTGTTTATTAGAAGCTTTTCAACGGGCAACAGTTACCCACAAACCAAACCCCATTCTTTATCTAGGTGATAGTAAGATGCCCAGTTCTGTGTCAGAGAGCCCAGACACTCCCCCAGCCTGTCCCCACAGGGGGAGGTGACCTGGATGTGCAGGGATAAATGCAAAGGGGCCTTTCAGATCAGGTGGGCCCATGGCTGTTATTATAACCAGGGACATTAGCAAATCTCATCAAGCACTCATCCGACCTCATGCCAGAGGTGAGCTGCATTTGGTCTCATCAGGGAAAGAAAAGAGGATAAAAATCCATTAAAATGAACCAGCTGTAAGAGACCATTGAGACCATCCCATTTATTTGAAGTAGACTTTATATCACAAAACATTTCAAGAGCTTTCCGATGTTTGGTCTATTTTTAAAGACTTCCAGTTAGTCATAGATGAACCTCAAAATATTCAGTGGCTTGATATGAATAAATATGCTTATCCAAGCCTGTGACCTGACATTAAAAAAAGCTGCAGTGATTTATGCCAGCTGAGGAGGTTAAACTAGGAAAAGGCCTCTCTTGTGATGCAGGAGGAATTTTTGCTGTTACGACTCAAGTTTAGAACAATCCAAAAGAAAGGATCTTTGCCACATGAAAACACCACTCTTATAATTCAGTCTGATCTCTCTAGACAAGCAAAGAATGTTTCACCCAGTAATACCTCCACCATGGCTGTAACTTCCACTTGAACAACACAGTACCTTTTAAGATGATATTTAAAGCATTTGGATGTCTCAAAGACTGGAAGAATCCAACCCAATTCTTTCAGAAGTTTATCAGGACCTAGTTTGCCTAACAAAGCCAAGATACTTAATTGTTTCAAGAGAGGCAAGTGGAGTCTGTTTTTGCTCCTTTATATCTCCAGCTTGTGTACTGCAAATTTCTATTTACAAGGCTTAGAAGTATTTCCAGAGTGAGGAGTGCTGTCCTGAGGGGTCAGTGCAGCAGTTCTTTACACAAATAACCACATGTACACCTCAAAGAAGCCTTTCCCATCAAATCAGTAACACAACAAATCAGCAAATTAAAGCCCAAGTGACGAGCACACTTTAAAAATTAAATGACTGATTGACCCCCAAGCCAGAGGATGCTCATCTCCTGGAACAACTCAGGAAATCTGGCAGCAAGTGGCTTAAACTGAACTGTAAGTCTGGTGAGTGTCCCCTGTACAGCAACACCAGAGATGAAAGTGATTCTCCTCCCAAAGCTTCATCCACAGCCACAATAAAGCACAAAGCCCCACCAAATGCTCACCCACTGGATCAATGGGACCAGATCACAGGCAAATGCTCTCTGTCATACCCAGAGAACACAACTGCTCCCTCTCAAACTCCACAACCAGAATTCACACAATTTATAGTTGGAAAACTCATACCTGGAATGCATCAGGGCTGTAAAGCCAAACATTTCCCCCTTGGTTCTCCACATAAAGCCATTTGCAAGGCCACTGGAAAAATACTAAGGGCTAAAATTGCAGCTCTGTTCATTCCAAAACAAGTTTCTACAAGCTCTCCATAGCTATTCCATTTTCAGTATCTCCTGCCCAATAAAAGACAGGTTTGAAACACCAAAAAGACACCTGCCTGCATTAAAAATTAACTACTTGTAGACCTACATACAAATTAACTATTTTTTTTGGCAAAAGCAGAGCTTTTGGCCACAGTTCTGTAACTTGCAAATGTTTTGACTGATCGGGGTCAGATTTAGTTGAACACTTTTATTTGGGCTTACAAATAAATAACACAAATTTTACAGGAACTTCTAAAGATTTCCACAGCAGAAAAATTCTGGAAACTTTGGCAACTGGTAAGCCTACCAAATAATGTCTTTGCTTTAAAAAATCCATTCTGTATTATAAAAATAACAGCTTTATGATAATTTACATCATTATCATGTGGCTGACCATATGAATACTGAGCTCTATATTGCAGTGCATTAGTTTCTTCCAGCTGGGTGATGGACAGAGCTGTTTGATGTTGCCACATCTGATATCGAAAAGTAAAAAGTAAACGGTGAGCATGAACAACCTGGCCTACTGCACTGGAAAGCAGACTTTCCCCCTCAAATGCTCTGCCTCTGTTGGTTTTGAGAATGAAAGTATTGACTTCCACAGCTTTTTCTTTCCATGATTTTGATGGTCCCATCATGGTGACAATGTCATGAAGCTTCTCATTTTGTGCATGCAGGTGGGCTTCACTGGAATTAATGTCTAAATACTGAGAACACCCTGTGGCATTTTCACCAAGATTTCACCCTGCACTTTGGATGTTGCTGAAAAAAACCCCATATTTTCTAGTTTTCATTACATTTTTTTCATTAAATTTTCAATTTATTAGTCAAATCCTTCAAACATTCCAGCATTCTGGTGATCAGGAAAACCATCAGCATGGCTGAGTGCACATGGGCAGACAAATGGGGCATTATTTTCTGTTTTCTTTTTAATTTCAGTATTACAGTCTTGACTCACTCTGGTATCCTTTTTGCTTCCCAGTTTCCAAGTAAGCCATTAGACTATCTAATATGGCTTGTTATTTAGAAAAGCCAATTTAGGTGATGATTAGCTACTGAATCCATTGTAAAAAAACCATAAAAAGCACATAGGCATGATTCAAATGTGAAGTCCCATTTTGGTATTAAACCACTCAGCTTCCATTTGACAGCACGAAACGCAGCTACACAAATTAGCCTTTATCTATAATTATACACGTGTATTTACAAAAAAATAAATATTTTGAAAGACATTTTCTGGGAAAAACAATCTTGAGACAAAACAATGAGGCATTCATATCCGTCTCTGCCTTGTTCAAAGTAGGTATAAATGGTATTTTGAGGTAAAATTCCTAGGCAAATGGCATACAGCACAGCTGCTTTAGAATTTGCAGGCTTTTTTTTTTTTTTTTTTTTTTGAGAGCCCTCACTCCTTTCATCTCAGGAAACAGACAAACATTTGAACTTAATGGCCATGAAAATGATGTGGCCAGAAGCATCGACACTGCTGAGAACTCAATGTTACATTGCCTAAGCAACTCTGAGTCCCAAAGACACAAGTGGCACTCACAGCCATTGCTGGCTTTACTTTATTCTATTTTTGACCAGCCCTTCTTTTGTTTCAATTTGCTCTTCTTTTTTTTTATACATTTCCACTGTGCAAAGCTTCTCTGCAGCCTCAACACAGGCCTGGTTTTTGTATGACACTCCACAGTGGAACAGTCCTTTTTAATTTTAGCTTTAACAATGAAAGTCACATTTCCAAAGCTGCATCTACAACACAATATTTTGCCAAGTGAATATATTTTTTCCCCTTCCTTCTAAAGGCAGCACCATAAAAGCTGCATTTTTATAATTACAGAGTGCTTTTCATCCAACAGTCCCAAAGAGCTTTAAAATAGGAGCATATCATTAGCCTCAACTTACAATGGGAGAAAATAAGGCAGAGAGGGATAAATCCGCGCCATTATTTGCATTTTTGAGGGAGTATGAGGAGCTGTAATTAGATATTAGGAACAAGTTCTGTAGGAGCATCCGTGGATGGCAGGGATAAGGAACTCTGCAGACTTGAGATATTCTAGAAACACGTGGTTTTATTGCAAGGGTCGTGGGTAAAAAGGGCTTTGCCTTCAGCCACCAGCCTGGGCTGAAGGGATGCCCCAAAGAGAGAGTGAGAGAGAGAGGGTGTGAGGTAGGGGAGGTAAAAAAATCTAAGAGGGGTCGGAGAGAGGTAAGAGCAAGAGAGAGGTAAGAGCAAGAGAGTGAGGATCCTGTTACAATACATTATATCTCTTTTTGTGTTGAATATTCTAATTTACAGTGACCAACCTGCGCAAGATACAAAACCTACAAACTTTACATGCAGCCTATGAGAACTGCTATATTACCATATCATCTTATATTTTAAACTCTAAAGGTTACTTTTCTTATCTACTTTTCCCCTGATGCCTTGGCAGGGTGGAGAGGGGCTACATCCTTGGGTCCTTTTATTTTCCTGTCCTTCAACCCATCTCCAGCTAATCAGTGTTTTCCTGCCTGCCATGATCACATCTCAAAGCTGCCCTTCATTTCTATTTCATTCACAGGTTTTACATCTCCAGTATTTCTTACCAGGCAATCATATCTACAAGCCCTTCCTGTCCCATCTTTCCCAACAAAGTTCTTTGCAGAAGGGGTAGCCAGACCTTGGAACAGGCTGAACAGGGAAGTGATGGAATCACCACACCTGGAAGTGTGGTCAAGGTTCTGTGCACTGACCACTGCACAGGGGACACAACTGCCCTGGGGGGCCCAGCACAGCCTAATGATGCACTGGGAAAATCAAAAATCTCCCAGAGAATGGACTGATGGCAGCTGGGAAAAAAAAAAACAAACAAAACCTACTGTAAGTGTAGTGCTGCCTTTCATCTCCTGCACTCCCACCTTTGTGAGGAAGATTAGAGATCAGCAATTAAAGCAGCCAAAGCAGGAGGGTGCAGCAGGCACCGGCCACAAATAACTTGCCACAGTCGTTGTTACTGGGGGTCAGCTGCAGAATGTTGAGAAGTTAGACTGATAAATTTAATATCAGGTGGCATTTAAGCTGCTGACAGCCTTTTAAACCCACTGTGCTGTGAGGATGCTGGCACTTAATTACTGAGATGGTATCAGACCTCACAGCCAGCACGGTGTGGGATGTATGGGCTTGCAAGCAGAGCCCAACAGACCTTTTCTAATAAAACTTTAAGCTAGAGAAGCTTTGAATACAGGAATCGTTTTAGTCCTACTGCTGCACATAGTTTGGGCAGTCTGTAGCTGTGTCAAACAGCAGCAGAGACCAAAGGACCATCCACATCAGCTCCTGCAGCATTCTTCCAGAAACCAGGATTATTCCTTGCTGTTGCTTCATGTAGTAATTTTGAAAATTATCTCTTTTTTTACCCTCTTTTTCTTGAAATGCAGCCAACACCTAGCAAAATAGCTCCTCAGAGGGCAAAAACACTTGTCAGGATTGAGATGAACTGTGGAAGGATATGCAGAAGGTCAATCATGGCACTCAGCCATAACCTGCTCCTGTTAACAGAGCTTGTGGTAACTTAGGTAATTTTTTCAATACCCACTTTTTTTTCCTTTTTTGATAGATGAGCCTGTAGCATGCAGAGATGAAGGTGGCCAATGTCAAAGACAGAAGGCCCCCAGAGAATACACAGAGATCCACCAGCTCAGACCAATTATTAGACCAATACCTGTTGGCCCTTTGCTCAGCTGTGGACCAGACCATCAGCTCCCAGCACTCACTGCCAGCCCTCGCTGCACAAGGATGGGATTTGGCAAACCTCACTGCTAACAAATCACAGAACCAAAACTGGCAGTCTCTGAGCACCTCTGCTTCTTATTGCCTGGATGCATCCAAATAAAATCAGAGCAAGTCAAACTGGGACAAGGTGTATGAATCGAGGGAGAAAAAGCAGGTTTTAACCCAACCACACTTTCTATTCCAGTGAGACCACAAGTTCATGAAGTACAGTGAATACTGTCTGTAGGAAGAAGTTCAAGTACCAAGGGGATGGTCAGCAATACAAAATAACTAGACTCCAAAAATTAATAGTGTCAGGCTTATTTGAATGTGTAGTTGTAAAAAGCATTTAAAATAAAGAACTCCTGAGGGAAAACTATCAAAAAATATGTGATTAGATATGAGGCCAAGAAAGACATCAAAGGAGTTTAAGATTTCTTCCACTCCACTCAAAAATATCCACGGACTGTAGTTTCAAAGCACAAGTGCAATTGTTTGTTCAGGTGCTGGTCACAGCCCCATCAGTTTTGTTGCTGTGACAGTACTACAGACCTCAAGTGGCACCAGCAAAGGCAGCTGCTGACCACCAAATGGCAAATAGAAATATTTAAAAATATGTTGCAGAGAGATGACTGGAAGAAATCAAGTTACTACTTGCCATGCAACAGCAACAGAGCACGCCAGTACTCAAGCAGAAGTCAAGCTTTTAAATAGCAAAAGTTTTACGATTTTAAAGTAACTCCTCTCCTTTTGCCTTCACTCAGGGCAAGGAGTACAGACTCCAGTGGCTCATTAGGCCATTCCAGCCCAAGCACTTTGCTGTGCAAAGATACCCTTATTTTCTTCCGTGGTTTGTTTTGATAAACCCATTCTGTATCAGAGGTGTTGATGTTTGGAACATTGGAGGAGTTTGAAGAAAAAAAATTGTAAAGCTGTATGAATATGGAGAGGAATTGAGTACATTTGATACACTGGAAAAAGGAGAAAAGGGATCAGAGAACAGCCACCACAAAGCCTCATTATGAAAGCACACACGGGAGCCATTGGTTTGCACTGTAACTATATAAAGATTTTTTGTTATAGTGGAGATATCTGAAATAGTGTTTAGTGCAGTGGGACATGCTTTAACTTTACAAAGAATGTTACAACAGGCAACTATTTAATAAGGCTGCTTGAGGATGAAGCCGGCAGGTAATTCACCAGGAGTGAGCCACTTTTAAATATTTCACTGAAAGAACACATTGAAATAATAATATCTCATTTATCAGCTTGCCCTTCAAGATGCTATAGCTCTAATATCTCTTTTACAGTGGAGCAGACCTTTTATTAGAGAAAGGTCCTCCAATTAAAAGACCTCCCCATGGTGCCAGTGGGCCCTTTGCAGCTGGAGATGCAAAGAGTTCTACGTATGAAAGCAAGTTTTGGGCAGCATTCAAATGTCCCCTTGCTTGAAAGTGCAAGCTTTGTATGAATCAGATACAGCCAGCAGCAACACCTGAAAAGCTGTTTCACACACTCCATTATCAGCTTCTGCTTTCAGAGATTCCCATTTCCATTTCCCAAACTTTAAATACTGTGGGTAAAAATCTCCCACAGTTGTTGTCTGACCCTCCTTACGAGCTTCAAGGAAGGGCTTTGGGACAAAGGTAGAACTCTGAAATTTTGGAGTGTTCCTTTGCTCCTCCCTGCCTTTTAAAAAACACTACAACAGTAAACAAGAGAAAAAAAAGTCTGCTAAAATAATAGTCTCCCAAATACAGCATTTCTTTGTTTGTGTAGGTATTTCTCAAGAACTCTTCCATCCTTAAGTCAGACCTTCTTATTTCCCTCATAAAACCCATTTCTCACTTCACTTAGGGACCAGCAGACAGTAACAAATGAGGCAGAGGGTTATCAGAAGGAGAAGGCAAGACTGAGCAAGAGGAAAGCTCCTATGTTACACACCTATTTGACAAGACTTGCCCAGACAATGGTAAATATGATGTGTAAAATGTTCAAATAATGGCAGCATCCATTCTTGACCTTGGAACCTCAAATTCTCCACAGGGACATGTCTATTCATCCCTCAGGCAGAGTCTGAGCTAGAGAAATGCCTCATAGATGGTGCCCTAGAAGGAATGCCTCAAAACACAAGCCCACCAACACAAAGCTGAATTTCCTAAAAAGGCTTCTGTTGGTATAACAAGCTCTCCAGTGCAGCTAATGGTAACTTTTCCATTTCCTCTTATATAATTTGGAAATTCAAGTCAACCATGCTCAGCTTGTTAGACTTTCCTCGAATTGCTGTGACTGCAGCAATACTCCTTCAATTGTGTAATGGTACATTATTTTAGTCAGGCTGGGGAAGCTCCATGAGCTAGTTTCTCTCCATCTCTTTTCCAGGGATCCTATTATCCAAACACTGAAACCAGAAACTCTGTAGCTCAATGTACTGAATGAACATCTTCATCTCTGGAGAAGGAATGGGGTTTGATTCCCCATGCGATGAACTCGCTGATACTGTAACACAGAACAGCTCAAAAATCAAACTACTCTGCCTCGGAGAAGCAAAAGGAAGATGAATAGAGGTCACCAATATTTAGTCATCAAGACCTTTATAAAAGTCAGAATACTTAGACTGCAATGACCCAGAAAGGCCAGTGAACTAATAAAACAATAGCATCCATGAAGTATGAGAAAGAGGAAAATGGAAAAAAATTGAAAAAGGTCCATCCAATCAAAGGGTAACTGAAGGAGCTGATAAGGGGAATTAAATGCTCTGTGTTGTACCGTAATAACCCAAAGAAAATCTGAAACTTCAAATAATGAGAACAGCAGGGCTCAACCTTCATGTCCCCCAAATCACATGTAACTAAAGATGAGTTCCTTCTAATGAGTAAGCAGCTGCTTAACAAAGTGATGATAAAACTAGCTCAAGTACTCATATTCTAGCCTCACTGTTGCTTTCCAAACCATCCCAGCTTCCCAGTGGTTTGTCACTGTGAGAATACTTTCTGGGACATTCATCTCCTTCACAGAACATCATCTCATCAGCAGGTAATGTGTGACATCCTCCCTGACAGTCCCAGGAGTGAGGGGAAGGATTTAATGAGCACAGGCTCTGAATCACTTCCTGATTAGGACTCAAAATGAGTTGACTTCATCTTCACCAGGAAAAAATAAATAAATTCAAGTCTTGAAGAAGAAAAGGCAAAAGACAGTTTTAACTCATGAATCTAAATGTAGTAAACCCTTGATTTCCCTTAAGAGTTGAGGATGACAGATTATCACACGGTAAAATATTGCCTTGTCAACACCAGGACACTTGTCCACTAAACTACATTCAACACACATTTTTTAACCAGCACTGCATCCTCTGCTACAGCCCATTCCCAGCTTCTGCTGCTGAAAAGAACTTGGACCCCTCAGTCCAAGCCTCAGGGGATGTCTCAAGCCTCAGGCTCTTGCTGTGGTCCATGCAAGAAACAGAAGAAGAGGAGATTTTTTTTTCCCCCCAGTCAGGTCCCCACTCTTACCGAGGGCTTGCACTGTGGTGCTGAATTGTCAGCTTGCCACCACAGCAATGACACACTGTTCATCACCAGGCAGTGCTGACAGAACTGCACTTCCAACAGCACCTTCTACATGACTATTATTCAGCTGCTCCCCATTCATTTAAATTAGCACAAAAAAAATCAACACCAAAGAGTTCTCGATGTGAGCAATAAACCTACCAAAACCTTCAGGAAAGTCTGTGCCCAAAGAAGATGCAAGCATAAGGGGGGAAAAAAAAGGAGCAAATCCACTTTTTTTCCCATGATATCACAATCTCAGTTACAGAGTTCTCTCAGAGCTTTTACTTTTTGTGTGCCTCGCTCACATCTTCACATGCATTAACAGGCAGTGTTGTACCCTGATGAAAACAAAACACATTAAGAAAATCCCCCACAAACAAACTAAAATTTCCAATCTGCAATGGATTGAGTGTTTCCTCAGGCAAATGCACAAGGTGGTAACACTGCAAATTCCAGGTGGGACACCACCTCTGTTTAGGTAGGCAAAGAAACAAGCTATTTTCTATATGGTGAGTGATATCCACAGTCATTTTCCAATTGCTGACAGAATGACATTATTCATCTAGCAGGGTTTTTTTCCCCTATTTCAATATGGAACATTTTCAGAAAATATATATAATAAAGTCATTTAGGCACAGCTCACTTAGGGCTGACTTGACACAAATTTATTGGGTAATTGCCTCATTGACCTCGAACTGCTGGGTCAACTATTTTTCTTCTTGGGTTTCATTTTCTTAATGAATCCTTTGAAAATCTATTTAGAAGGAAAAAAAATTCAATCTCTTCCAAGGAAAAGAGTGGGTGTTCATGATATTTTACATCAACTAAATATTACACAGCTTTTAAGAAAAAGTTTAACTTTAGTCATCATGGACTCTCTCATTCATGACATTTTGATGTTTGTAGTTAAAATCAAGTGTAAGCATTTGTATTACACCCACACCAGGTATATACATCCCATGCAACCATGTCAATATAGGCCATATGGATAATAACATATTTATGCAAATATGCTAATCTGACTATAAGGAGATACAATGTCTGTCCATGGGTAAAATCAGGGGGGGTGGGGAGAATCAACCCAAGGTTAAACTATCACTCCTCCTTCCATAAGCTTTTTTACTAACCCTGAAACGTGCTCAAGTAATAATTTTGAGGTGACACTAACTGTCCCAAAGGAAAAGAGCTTTTTTTTCCACCAGAAAGGGATGGATTTTGGCCAAACCATCTTCCACAGGTAGGTCCAGCAATAAAAAAAAAAACCTCACTAGGATAAAAATAGGAAAATACAGTAATTTAATTTTAGGGGAAGAATATTTACTTGTAGCCATCACTGCCAGCTTCATCTCTAATTAATATGAAATTTCAATAGAAATTCTGTCCAATCTATGTGAATTTGAAAACTTGCTTTAAGCATGTGTTTTCTTCCACGTTTGTCTACAGCTGAGATTCCTGAAGACATCCTGCACAGTCTGAGCCAGTACATGCCTCCAAGATAGAGCTCAACAGACCAAAAATATTTTTCCTACTTCTCCAGGTTGTGTTTTTCAAATAGAAGAAACTCAACTCTCCTACTAAAGGATGAGAAAAAGGAAGAGTAGAATATTGGATCTGTTATTTTCTAGCAGTCAGCTGGAATTCTACTGTATATGGTCAAGAGGAGGGGGGACAGAATCTTACTCATGTGTGCAGAGCAGCAACAACAGCTCAGGATTAGCTGCAGACAGAAAGACCATATAGGATTAACACAGTGAACCAGTCATCATGCTCACCAGAATATTCAAGAGCAAAACATTCAGAGGATTTCAGGACAGGATTTAGCAGAATGTGACTGAAAATAGCACCACATTTTGAATAAGCTTTACTGAGCACCACAGCACCCAGCACCTTTTGGCTGATGGGAGTTGATTTTAGAAGCATTTCTTGTGCAACCATGTACAGACTTGGTGTACTGGAAAGGATGGAAAGCTGGCAGAAATGTGTCTGTACAGAGCTCCAAAGTGCAGGTAAGAGCTTTCCCTGCAGCATAGGAACTTTTAGACAACTGAAACTGCAGGCAAGTGTTGTCACTGTCAGATGCAGAGTCAGGAAACCAACACTCTTCAATCAGCTTCTGCTGCTGAATTAATGGCTTCACTGTTGCTTTTTTTCTTTATGCAACACTGACTGCTATGACAACCTCACCTGTGCTAGGGGTTGTCAATAATGACAAGAGGGATACTCTAAGTTTAGTTTTTCAGGTTGGATTACCTGCATCAGAAGAGTGTATTAAAAAAAAAAAAAAAAAAAAAAAAAAAAAAAAAAAAAAAAAAAAAGAAAGATATTCAACTGGAAAAGGGTTATTGCTGTTACTGCAAAACCTGGCTCTGCAACACTTCCACAGCAGGGAGCTGAAGTGCTCCTGGAACAGCTGCCTGTGCTCCTTCTCACAAGCATTACAGCAGTTTCCCTGAAGGAAGGGAAGAATCATTCTTGGATCTACACGGATCCATCACTGCTTCCATCTGACAGGACTTAGCAGTAGACAAGGACGAGTGGAAACAAACTGGCAAAGGAGAAAACACTCTGTGCTTCTGCACCACCGAGCCCTTCCTCGCTCTCCCCAGATCAAAGCTCCTCCTTGATACCATTTCCCACATTACAGAAGGAGCCACACAACAACAAGCAACAGGTTCACAGCCCAGCCCTTTGCTGAGCCAGCCCCTCTATCAGAGGAGCCCTTTGCACACTCTGCAGTCTCCCAGGCTGAGCCAGCCTTTGCATTTTTTGCTCATTTTTTTCCTTGGGCACTGCAGAGTAGAAAATAAGCAAAATTAACAACATGAAGCTCAAGCTGCTGAACCTGGTAGCTCATTTTAAAAACAAGCTCCATACATTCAATGCCATGTGGGTGTGCTCAAAGAAATCTTATGAATTGTCTGTGCAAGCACTGCCTTAAATCTTTTTTGGCTGCCAATTCCAGCTGCTACCCTATAAACCATTCCCATTAACAGGCACACAGACTGATACCCAAAGTAGCCAGAGCACAGCAAAGACAGCAAATAGATCACAAGTGATATTGGTGTTGATGTTACACGATATATAACCTAACCCAGCATACCCCACCAGTGCCTGCACAGTGCTCTCCAAGTGCCACTGGCACTCCCAAATAGTCACCCCCAGAGCTGGCCAGTCACTAATAGCCTTTATACCCTGCAGCCTTGGCCAGCCTTTGAGCAGACACATGAGCTGTGTGCATATTACACACTTTTAGTTTATTTTTCGACACGTTTTTTGGCAATTTACACAGCAGCAAACACAGATCAAAGGTGCACAAAGATCCCAGCTCATGGTCAACTTGGCCATTCATCCACAGGAAAGGGATACACAGAAAGGCAGCTGCAAAATGTGAAGCTGTTGCAGCCACTGGTCAAAACAGGCTGATCACTCTTCATCACTATTAACCCACTGATACGTAAAAATAAATAAGTAAAATAATTCAAGCCTTGCTTGCAAATTCCTCTGAAACTCCCGGCAAAAAAAAAAAAAAAAAAAAAAAATCAAACCCTTCCCAGTGTAACAGCAGGCACAAATCACCAGCTAAGTTAGCTCTAAAGGCAAATATTCCATTTTCAGTGAGAGATGCAGTGGGCCATAATAGGAATAAGGAACAAAGACCCCTTTCATTCTGCTGACAAATACAGTATAGCATGTCACAAATCACAAGGGGAGCAGACAACACAATGACAGCAATTAAATGGGTGTATTTTTATTAAGAAATACATATAATAATGACTGACTGTGTACACTCTCCCCCTCCCCAACCCTTCCAGAATTCCACTGGCAAACATGGCTGTAAGTGTTTAGGGATGTTACTTCTGTTAGACAGAAAACTCTCTTAAAGGAAGGGAATATCCAGCCAGTGCAGCAGGATACACACAAAAGCAGACATGGATGTTTTGTTTGGTTTTATGCATGTTGTACACCTTGTTTATTGCCATTCACACAGCTTCCCCAACTCATTCCCAATCGATGCTGAAAAAAAAAAAAAATGCCCCCTTTTTTAACTGTTTCGCTGCTGAATTCCAGCTGAGACACCATTCCTGCCTCCCCCTCTTTACCCTAGTGACCCAGACTGCTCTCGGGAGATTCCCTTCCCAGCCATCACACCTGCTTATTTTGGGGGGAATATTCGCAGGAAAAAAAAAGAACCCCTCTGGCCCCGCTATGCCTTTAAGCTGTGACTGAGCCTGTAGCCCTTTGCTCGCCAGGGCCAGCCCAGGGCACGGCTGCCCCGCACCTGGTCCAGGCGCTGACCCCCGTTCTCCTCCCTCTCTCCCGCTGCCTTTCCCGGCGGGATGAGCGCATCCCTCCCGGGCTCTCCTTCCTGCCCCCTCCCCGCCGGAGCCGCGGGAGAACAATGCGGGGACAGACATTTAGCAACACCTGCTGTATCGCATTAATATGCACAGGGATGTATGGATGGGTTGGTGTTTTTTTTTCTCCCATCCAGCACTAAGCCCGCATTGTTCGGGGCGATCCATCAGTGGATCGCTCCCCCCCCTTCCAGCGCCGGCCCCACAAACCCCCTTCTGACATGTCCCCTTGTCTCCCAGCCCGGGCTGACGACCGCCTTTAGGAATGCACTTCATTAAATCGGAGCTGCCCCATTCCAACCTGCAATGCGGAGGCAGTACAAAGCCAGCGCCACGCTTCCTCCCGCATTCCCCTCAAAAGCCCCATTGTTCGCCAGGCATCTGGTCCTGATCTCAGCCTATTCGTGCCCGCTGACCCCGCTTCTCGCCGCGCACCCGCTCGCCAACGGGCCTCACGTAAAGCCTCGCCTGGATGAATTAAAAAGCAGCACCAGCCATCTGTCCTGGCAGGCTGGGCTCGGGCTCCTTCCCGGCCCCAGAGCCTCCCCTGCATCCATCCCTGCATCCATCCCTGCATCCCGACCTGCGCTCCCCAAACGCGCGCCCACAGCTCAGCGTGTTGGCTGCTTTTCATTCCCTGCCTCGGCATCTAGGAAACGGGGGGGAAAGAAAAAGGGGAGAGAGAATACAACAGAACGTTCTCACTTGCCTGAGTCCTTCGAAATTCAAGCACAAATACAAGATTAATCCTTCCTTTGTGAGGTCTTGTCTTTAAGTCGTGGTATGTAATGATCCTCAGCACTGCAGCAGAGGGGAATAAAAAATGCAGGGATCATAAGCAGGGGGAGGACAGGGCTTACTTACATCAGGGTTTCTGCCACATGACAATAGGTTTGAGAGGGAAGAATAAGCTGGCAGCAGCAGCTGACAGTGCAAAAGGGAGAATGCAGAAGCCTGCCTTTTATATTATTGGTGACATTTCTAACACATGACAACAATTTCCATCTGTATTTAAGCTGCGAGTGTGAGGAAAAGAGCATTACATCACGACTCCTCTATTCCTAGGGGCTGTGGAATATGTAGGCCAGAGGGATTAAAAAGCACCTGTGTATGTTGGAGATCTGAAATACCACAAGGCAGATTTCCCTCCCTCATTTCTTTCTCCCTCACCTTTTTTTTTTCTTCTCTCACCTGCACCGAGCTGTTGTTTGAGAATATGCCCAGGGAAGTGCAAAATGGTATTGTCCTAGTTAGCAAGGCTCGAGCATGGGGAAACGATGCAAATATGTGTTTCTGGCTCTGTCTCTCTCTCTCCCTGTAGGAGATACAGCACTCATTTTTGCAGGCAATTGGACAGAATACAGAGCATCTCCCTGTTTTCTGCTGTGCTTGTCCCAAGGGCTTCGAGTTTCTCTTAAAGTACCAACTTTCATCTTCCTTTTAAGTCTGCAGGGAATTTCAGTGACAGCAGCAACAACGATTTCCCCACCCCCCCCTTTCTTTTACAGCCAACTCACGCCTGTATCTTTTAAAAAGTAAACATCCAGAACAGGGGCCAAAGATATTTTGTAAAAAGCACTTGACTGCTTCAGAGCCAGCAGGTGTCCGTCTTGGACGCTTTCCACACATCTCACAGGACACGATTGCTTAGATGCAGCTCTGAAATCCTGAGGGACTCTAGCCTGGTGAGGAAACCTCCTCCCCTGCAGCTCCAGGGCTGCTTTTTTGGGGCTGCTGCAGCTACACTGAGACAGGCAGGGACATGGGAATCCCAAGGGTGGGCATAGGGCAGTGTAGGGCCACTGTTCCCATGGCCTGGTGGGTTCAGCACCAGTTCTGATCCTGGAACAAGCAGAATTTTGACTCTGGCAAAGCAGCTCTGTCCAGCACAGGACACGGCACCTGTGTGAAAGGGTCAGGCAAGGGAAAACAACATCCTGTCCCATCACCAAACCCAGCAGCAAATACAGACTCTTGCTGATGTACCCAGTCCTCAAAAGTGCTTGAAGTAGGTAGGGGCAAAACATCACTGAGAGCCAGCAACCTTTGCATTACCTTTGTAGGAGACATGGCCACACACCAACAGGAGATTGGCCTGCTTATAAACAGTCTTAAATTTATCTACATCAGTATTTTCATGAAAACACCAGCTGGGCCAAGGTCCTGGCCCATTATGTGTCCCTTGTTTAAAAAAAAATCTTTGCTCCAGATCACCTTCCTGATCTTTCAACATTGGCCTCTTGGAGCCATAGACTATTTTTTGGGTATATGTCTGGCCAATTCAGAGCTGCTGTGGGAACTCCAAAGCCTTTGATAATGTTGGGTTTAGAGTATTGCACACAGTAAATTTGAAGACTGCAATATGAAAATAAATTACTCCGAATTCCTCGCCCCTCCTGTTCATGTCCACAAAATAAAAAAATCTGCACGAGCCACACTGAAACTCTCTCAACCAGATGAGACTTCAGTGAGGCAGTACCTACATGGAACATTCCAGAGAAAAGCCTCTTTATTAAAAAAAGAAATGGAGCATTTTACTTTAGATTTATTCAGAGATGCAGCTCCCCAATCATTTATGGAAACGCTTTCATAAGATTTAGAAGAGGGGAAAACGGAAACAATGAAATGACTTATTTTTAATCTCGGGTTTAAAGGCGTTTTTTCTTTCCAAAAAAAAAAAAAAGTCCCACACACAAAGAAAGAAATTCAATGCAAACCTCTGTTTCTGTATCATGAAAGCCCATTCCAGTACCAGAGTAATCAATTTCTCAGAGCTTGTGTGGTCTACAGCAAAAGCCAAAGAAGGTATTTAAGTTTATACAGCCTTCAGCATTTTGATGGCTTGCTTTTGAAATACGACATGTTTAAATTTTATATCTTTTTTCTACAGTTAGTTATGTCTTAAGAAAATGGTTGCTCTTGGTAGAAAAAATAGAAGGAAGGGAGAATAAATGAAATTCAACCTGGTTTTGAGCTGTTTGCCCATTTTAAAATCAGAGCAGTTCAAAGTTGCACCATGAAAAACTATTACAGTTGTAATTACAGCTCTCATCATTATATTATACCCAGTCTTAATTTAGCATCAAACGCTTTGGCTCATATGAACAGAAAAAAAATACAAAATAAGAGTGGTGCTCCAGCACCAAGAGCTTGTTACCAGATAAGCATCCACAGAAATTTACAGGAACAGCAAAGTAAATACTTTGTCAGATGTAAGAACTCTCTACCTTTTTCTAGAGCTGAAAGTCATAAGCAAATCATAAATCACTTCGGGATGGGGAAAGGAGTCTTTGTCCTTACGGTAACCCCAGCTTCCCACCATGAAAGAAGGCCATCTTGAGACAAGATTTTACAGCTGGGATTTAACTCACAGGGTGGAAAAAGTGTGAGATAGAGCACTCTTGTAGGTAGGAACAAACTTCTACAACAGCTTCTCATTCTTTCATCAGTACATTTTGGATCCAATTCACTTACCATGTGGGAACAGCAAATGGGGAACAAACTGTGAATTCAAATAACTGTAAACTCAGCAAGATGTGGAAATACAACACAGATGGTGCACTTCAGATTAAGGGTCAGCATTTCAGCGTCGCTTTCCACTTTTACATTGTGATAGGTGATGTATAACAACCACCTTCTCCCCGAGACAGCACTCTAATCAAACCATGACTCACTTAGGAAAACAAGAGGCAAGTGATCCCTCCTTGGAAGCCTCCTGCCAGTCGAGAGGAGCTAAGGTTACTTGGTTAAGCTGTGGGTTTGCTGCCTGAGGATTAATGTTTAGGAGTGGAAATTGTCTCCACTAGACAGACATGGCTGACAAAGGTTTCTTCAGCATTTCCATCTTCCTGCACGCTGCAGCAGGGCTGTGCCCAGTATCCACATGGTCCCCTCTTCACCAACTTCATTTCCAGCAAGAGTTTGCAGAGGTTGCTCTGATACCTCTGGAACTCAACCCACTGCTGCCAACATTCCCCAGCACAGACCCTTAGAAAGTGCTCAGTCCCAGAACACCTCTGCAGGCCTGCAACCTGCTTGCCTGAACACTGGGTTAATTTTATCCTCTCAGACCCGTTTTGTCAAAAATTTGAGGAATGGAATTTAGGATGACTTTATTCTGGCTATGAAGTGTTATTTGCATGCCCAGGGCCCTCTGGAAAAGGGTTGTCTGCCTGTAAGCACAAGTTCAAAGAAGAAATAAAGGAGTAAGTACAGATTAGATGACAGAAGAGCTGTAAATCTATAGGAGCTTGAAATGCCAGATAGAGAGGAGCAGGAGTGATTGTAAGGTGATTATTACCTTCAAAATATGCCGGAGGTTGTTTATCAGATCAGAGTTAATGAGGGAGAAATCTAATAGAACTATAATATTAAATTTACCACTTTAATGGTATCATCAATGTTCTATAATGTGGGCAATTTGCAGAATGTCTGTCAGTGTGATTCTCCAGTGTGGTTAGTTACACAGGAGCAGCACTATTGCATCTCATCAGCTTTTCCCTTCCAGAAAACATTGGGCATTTTGCAGAGGATTGTTAAGTGAGATAGCAGTCTATATCTCTGAAATGATGGAAATGCAAAAATGGGGAAGATATTTATGAACATGATGGGATGTTCACATTCCTGGAAGAACTGGGTCCAGCTCTGCCCCAGTGTTGAGTCCAGCCTTCCTGCTTCTGCACTGCCAGGTAGGATCCTGCTGGGTTTTCCATGACTCTCTTTTACATCTTGCAACACTTGCTGCTCTCCTCAAAACCTTCCATATCTGGATTTAGGAAAATTGCTAATAACCTCACTATTCAAACACATTTTTAGCTCTCCTGTGTTATCCCCTCCGAACAAAAGAAAACACTAAAAAACTCACACCCTAGAAAAACACGAACAAAGATGGCAGCAAGGGCTCATAAATCAACACTTGCATGAAAAAAGTCAAAATACCCAGCGTCAAGGGTATTTTGATTACTAATTCAAAAGACCTGTGAACAGTAGGAGATGGTAATGCTGGGTTTATTAATAGCCATCTCCTCATGTATTCAAGGAAGAGGTCGCTAAAAGCAGCAGCTTCTAAATGTGGAGTTTCTCCTTCCCTAAGCATCTGCTTCAGCCCCTCTGCTCTGAAGTTTGCCAGTTTAAATCCCTAATACAGCAAAGATCACCTGCACATTTTTAGCCTATGACAAATGTCATGTTAAGCAGTTTAATAAGTTTAAATTTTGGTACTTGAGTTGCCGCAATGGTCTAAGATAAAAAACAAAGTATCATCAATGTCTCTAATATGCCTTTTTCTAGGCCTTTCACCAACATCAACTTTTGTTTACTGTTTTTTCCCCTGGTAAATGAAGTGTTAAACCTGAAGTTCAATGAAAAAGTTCAGGTAGAGAATGGATGATGAAGCATGAAATATAATTCAATAGCAGATGATACTTCCAAAGGTCTTTGATGAGGTTTTCTTCCATATTCAGCTAAAAAAAAAAAAGGTGCAAGAAGAACTGCCAGATCACTATCCACCTGATTACTCTGTGATACACATCTCATTTTGAAGATACATTAGCCTTTCAAAGATCCATTTATTAAACATTTCCATTTAAATAAAAATTTTCACAATCCTCAGTGAAACAGATGTATTCCCTCTTAAATCACTAATTAAGAGCAGTCTGGGACATTAACAAAGCCCTTTAAAAGGAATTCAGAGAACTAGTGTCCTCCTTAAATAAATCTGTTCTGGCAATGACCCAGGAATCTTGACTTCATAACTCAAAGCTCTAATTATTCAAGAGAACATCATAAAAAAAGGATACATCCAGACTGTTAAGACTAATAAGAAAGATTTACTTTTCCTTCAATAGGAGCAGAACTACAAATATTTGTTCTATTTTTTTCTACCCTCTTATTCACTTGGGGTGGTGGGGGAAGGAAATCAGTGAGGATGAATTTGCAGAGTTATTCCCAGTAAAGATACTGGATATGACTCTCCCCAAAGAAAACCAGCCAGCAGAATGTGAACAGCTTTATAAATGATTACACGGCTAATCGCCTCTCTGCTGAAATAAAGACAAAAAGGATTTAGAGGACAAATACAGCAAGCTTTATGTGAGGAAGCATGTAATGTTAAAAAAAAAAAGATAACTGTTTGAAAATGAAAAGTGACAACTCTGCATCCCCATCAAACCATCAGGAGCTGGCATCTGCCACTACCCCCTGGGCTCAGAGACTGTCACGGTAGCAGGATGTGTGAGTGGGAATCTTACAGGAAACTCCTCCTCTGCAATCCCACTGGTTTTGCCCACGCTGTATTGCAGGTATCACACTGGACCAGAGGAATCTCACGTAAATGCGATTTACAGGTGTTCCTTTTTAAATACTGGCATCTTTGATGGAAAGTACAGGACTTCTGTAATGGTCAAACCACCAACACAAGCACAAACATACCTATACAGTGATGGGTGCTTTCTGCAGGGAGTCAGTCATGAAATATCAAATGTGAAGCCCAAATGCAAATATGAGCGGAAAAGCAGGTTAAAGAACAGCTACACACTTAATTTTACCTCATTTTAAAACAATCCTTTTGCTTGGAACACTCATTCTCTTGCTTTGTAGCATAATCAATACACTGAAACCCTTGAACAGATGCATGGTGATAGCTGAAAAGAAATCAAACTGCCTAGAAATCTAAAGCTGTGGCACTGCAGCCATCACAAAAGATCTAATCAGGATCCTGGGACATCCTATGAAAAACTGTGGCAGGACAGAGGCAGTTTTTAAGTAAATAATGTGGAGTAATTAATCTCCACCCCTTCGCCCTCCAAACAGCAGTACCTGCTCTCAGGTCTGATTTACTCTCTGTTCTCCCATAGACTCTCACCTTGGAAGCCTTTATGTTTTAAAATAAATGCACAGGCATTGTTTGCACTGCACCTAAATATCCACTGGCAGCTGCTTTGCCCTAGTACAAAGCAACTGCAATGAAAAAACCTGCAAAATTAAGTACACTGGGGACTAACAAAGAAAACAAAGAAAAGTGGCCGTGTAATCTCTTCCCACACTCCTTACCCAAATCTCCTTTGGCAAGTGGCATGGGAGAGCAGAGCAGGCTGAGCTCCTCTGCTTTGTACTGTTCTCTGGTGCCTCATGCAATTCCAGCTGGGTGTACAGTGGAACACAAAAAAGCTATTCCTCACAAATGGGGAAGCAGATGGAGCAATATTTGCCATCCTAAGTGCTTTTATTTCCAAAATTAAAGGACAAAACAAACAAACCCACCCCAAAACAATAGTTTCGCTGGCACAAAACGGGCTATTGATCTGAAAGGACAGACCAGATGGGAGAAAGGTCCTGAAGTCTTCTAGATTAAACAAAAATGATTGTCTACAGAAATGAACTAAGCTAAAGAAATATTGGCCCTGTTGCTCAAAAGAGGGTATTTTTCTCTCTTTTAAAAGTGAAAACACATCTGGTTCACTAATAAGTGAAAGAATTACATCCTTGAAAACTGCAGGGAACATTGCTGCAATTTGGCACTCCCTGGAAAACAGGTATAAGGATTTTCCAAAATCCAGTGGCTGTACTCAGGATACACAAGAAAAAGTAAATGTGTGTACACTAGCTGGTATGGAAAATATACCTCATATTATACAGAGTTAGATAAACTCACAAACAAATATCCTTAAGAAAAGTTATTTTTACATATGGCTGGTATCCATATGTTGCAATCCAGTGATAATGGCACTTTTTTAAAAGTATTTAAAACTTTTTTCCTGACATAAATCTTGTGAAACAATTAATTATTTTTTTTAATGTGTTAGAAAAGAGTCTGCTGCTCCTCACCTTATCAGTGTGGGCCTTCAAATGAATATTTCATGGACCCTGCAACTATTTCTCATTACAAAAGTAGAATTACACCTCTAGGAAGGGAACTGCAACAAAAGGTACTTAGATAATAAATACATCTGTATGTCTGGAAAGCTTTTGAGAATTCAAGAACATTTGTGTACATAAACTGATGATTTATTGCCTGGGAAGAAAACTAATGGGCACTGTCAGTGATTCTGTTTATCCTTAATAAAAAATAGTAACTAAAAATAACTTCGAAATTGTAACTCAAATATCCACACATGTAAAACCACATTCATTTGTAACATAAAGGTCTTTATGCTTCACTTCAGCAGTTTTTCCCACTATACTGATACATTTTTATGCTCTCTGTACTAAAGAAAAGAACCTTCTGTAACCTGGTTTGCATATCCCTTTTATCAATTCATTCTGAAGTTCAGAAATACTTATGGGGGAACCCAGAGCTACAGAACTTTAAAAACTATCCTGGGAAATCACCTAAGTCTTCACATCTGACAGGAGTTTCATCACACCCCAGCCCATTTAGTCTCTCTAGTCCTCCATTACCTGCAGTTGATGGTAGTTATGGAACAGTTATGCTGTTCAACTTATCCAGCTCCTGGAGAAACTAAATTGCCCTTTGGAAGTTCAATTATCCATGAAAATCTTGAATTCAGAGAATAAGCTTCAATGAGCAGCCTACAATCACTAACTAAAGTTTGTCCCATCAAAACTGTGAAGTTCTGTTGTTCAGTATTATTGGTTTTGCTCAGAAAGGAGACATTTCCTTTGCACCAGGAGATCACTTGGAATAAAGAAACTTACTCATAAATTTCCCAAATTTCCCACTGAAATGTGAGAGAGCTCAGGCCAGCCTGAGTGTCACTGGCTTTTTCTGAACCTCCTCACAGATCACCCAGCACTTTCAACTATTGGTTTTTTCCATTTCTTTCCATTTTGCTCCATGTTCCTCTATAAGACCAACCACAATAGCTGGAGCTACTGTTCTGTAATAGAGGACAGAGAAACAGATCAAACTCTGGGAAGGTGAGAGAACAGATAGCAGAAATGAAAGTGGTAAATCCCTAATCCAGTCAATTAATCTCAGGACATGTACTTGTTTTGGGGAAGTCAATCAGCTGTTGAATGATGACCTCCTGACATTTTAAAAGCCAATTTTGTCAAGAAAAGGGAAAAAAAATAAAAAGAAGAATGCCATATAGTGTCTAGTCTGACTTAACTCTAGGCTAGCCACTATACTGTCACCTTTCCATCTACCATCAAAAAGACCTTGCACCTTCCAGGGCTTTGCTTCTGAAGACTGCAGCCTGGCAAGGAAAGGAATTGCACAGTACACAACTGTAGGATTAGACACCAGACCCTCCACAGCTGCCTCTGCATGTCACACAGGACTGAAACAAGTGGAGAATCGAGTAAATGGAAAAAAACCCATAACCCAAAGTCAAACAACATGCTGAGATAAGCTTTTATGGAAGTATCATCTTTCTGATTCCTCTTGATGCACTTTGAAAAGAAACCTGCTGCCAGGCTGTTGAGCATAAGCAATTAGGACAAATAGCCAGTACTGCATGTTTATGTTAAACAGATTCCCTCAGCCATCATTTCAAAAAGAGGAAGACAATCCCCTGTGTTCCACCTTCTGTGAACAGTGGTTTTGACAGGCTGCTGCATTAGAACCTTAAACTAAGGTGCTATCACATCTCTTTCTCAATAAACACTCTTGCACAGATATCCTTGGGTAGGGCTGTTTGGAAACACCTATTTAATGGATATACTCTTACAGAAACTTCCAACCAATCACGAATTCCATTAGGTGAATCTTCACATACAACAATCCTCTTTGGGAAAGTCCTGCTCCTAGAAACACCCTCTAAAACCTAAAGCCAGAATGTCAACACACTGCATCACCGTCAGCCTCTCCCAAACCACACCAACTTCTGTGAACATAGGTGGACTCAAATGTGGCACAGGGTGCCCCAGCAAGATGCCTCACACAGTTGATAAACCTTCACTCTTGCTCTCAGAGTGTTTGGGCTGGCAAAATTGAGCTGGAGTAAGTGAAAGCCACTCTAAAAAAAAAGGTGTGGACCAGGTCTTTGCATCAGTCAAAGCACTCCTGGTAGAGGCACGGCCAAGGGATATTTGTAGAATTGTTGCCATCTCATAATATAGTTCAAGCTCAATGGAGCCATTAACTATCCCAGAACAGAGCATAACTTGTGGTCATCTTCACTAGGCACATCAAAACACAGGAAAAATGTGGTACTTCAAAACAAAAGAAGAAAAAGGACAGTTAGAGATTGGACCAACATAGTACTGATCTGGATGATGTACTGATGGATTCTTGTTTAGTTCTGAAACTGCATGCTAGGAATGTAAACAGGAATTCATTTGAATATCTATGAGAATAACTTCACTCAAAAGAAAAAAAAAATATCCCAAAGTGAAAGGATGGGTGAAGTTTACAATGAAATGGAAGCCTCAGGAAGAAAGTCAAGGAAATAACAACCCAATGGTGGCTCCTGTGAAGTAAAACTAATCCAGTGGCTGAACTACACTAACTCTTCCAAAGATTTGTCCATTGTAGCATGACTTTATAACCACTTATACACCATCCAAATATAAAAACAGGTGCCCTGCCTCTCTTCCTTCCTCTGTCTTGGTCCTAGCTTATGCTACTGCTCAAGTTGTAAACTCAGAGGAGAATGCCTTGGGTTGTAAATAAACCCGTGGGTTTGGTGTGACAGGAACAGCAGAGCACCCGTGACTCACAACAACCCAACTTGGAGCCACCTGGAATCTTGTCACAGCTGTTGTTTACTACAGAGCATTGCAGGGAAAAATCAGCTCAGTGGGGAGCTGAGGGTATGAGGACTCAGAGGAAATGTGCTGGAGGGGCAGATGGCACTGAGGAGCAGGGGAAGATTTCAGTTTGCAGAAATATGTGTGCGGTTCACCAGCTTATTTCAACAATACTTCACCTTTGGGTCCATTTCAAAGTCTCATTTCTTTATGATAGTTGCCACATTTAGGGATCAAATCCTCTGATCTCTCATAAAACCATCCTGTGTCACCCATACAGGCCCCTGGGAGCTGACATATGGCCCCTAGGAGCTGACATCATCCCACTCATCCTCAAGGGTTCACCAGAAAATAAATCAAATGCTTAATCAACTTTCCTAAAGAAAAAAATTGTGTCATGAACAAAATAATGAAGATGAGCCAAACATCCTGCATCTTTCCTCCCTTCTGCTTGACCTCTGTCATCTACAAAAGCTGTCACTACTCTACTCAGTTCCAGAGCCAAGCACATGATGGGCACAGGGCTGGGAAACAGAAACCTTCTGGGTTTTCTCACCACCTGTACCAAACCAATCAGGGCTGAATCATGTGCTATTCTCACCAGGATTTCTGGGCAAGAACTGGTTAACAGCACCTTTTCCCATTTTGCATTTACTAATTATCACCTCATTTAGCCCTTATATTAGTGCAATAAAAAGCAGCTGTCAGGCCAAGCATGCTCAGTCCAAGTGACCTTGTGTTCTTGTTTGTGTTTACCACATAAGCACCAGGGAATTCCATTTTCAAAATACAAGGCTTCATAATCCATTAGCACTAGAGATTGGTCCAGGGCTCTGGATTTACTGGTCACGTGTACCAAGGAATAAAAATATGAGTGTACAGCCAGATTAATCTCCAGACCTGTAAAGCATCCCAACCCACCATGCAGCAGTCTCATTCCAAGCCACATATGAATATTAGCATCATTCTTAAAAGCAACCATTAATGCCATCCCCACAGTAAATGAAGCAAAAATTAAATGCTACCTGCCCAATGCAAAAAGTGTGGAGACACACCACAATAACTAACACCACTTCTCAGGTTTTCCACTTGTTTCATAAGCAAAGCATAAATACTGATGTTCTTATTAATACACCAACAACCCACATCTGCCCCAGCTATTCTGAAAAGGCAGGAATGCTCACTGATCTTAATTTTAAATCAAAAGCAAGTCCAGGCATCTTAGCTCACCATCAAGTTCAATAAATCAGATAAAAGAATCAATGCAAAGCATTTCGAAATGTAACCTTGGTAATGTAAAAATGTTTCCCCAGAACTTACACTCATTTGCTTTCTTTGCTGCTTTAGGAAATGAAATATCACACATAAGCAGAAGGGCATTAGTATCACAACACTGCATCTCCCAAGCCTAACACTGCACGTGCTGTCCTGGAAGGCACTTTTTGCAGTGTGCCCTAAAAATCTGCAGCCTGCCAAGTTAGGTGACTAAAAAATAATCATATTTCATGTTGACAAAATGGCAAACAGAAGTGTTCAATAGGAAACAATAATCCATATTTGTTCCTTATGTCCTTTTACGTTCTTTAGACATAATTTGTTTTGTGCTTTTCACTGATAAAATGAGCATAAACTCAATGGTGTTATAACGGCATCTGCCATTTGAAGAATCAACATTTGTCAGTGTTACCACTCAATTTTAACTGGTCTTACACAGCCCTCCTGCATGCAACACTTCAACTGAAAATTACTACTACTGTGTGTACCACTATGTGATATTTGTTGGCAAATACTGATTTTTGAATTGCAACATAATTATTCAATATTTATATAAGTCTACCAGGATAAACAATCTCTGATTCACAACAAGATGGAAAACTACAAATTATTTTTGCTGCTTATCTCAGTATCCTATAACTAAAATGTTTACTAGTTCTTATTCCAGCCTGGTCTAAAGGGCATATCATTATTTCCACAGCTCAGCCAAGTTAAGCAAAAAAATCTTTTCTGTAGAAGAGTGTCCCCTGCCACCTGGAGAATGTCAAACAGAGGTGCAGCAAAGTAAGATCACTCTCCACTCTTTGTATGTTTTCCCAAAATGCCAAGTACAGTCTCATTTTGAGTAATGATTCTGACCTTCTAAAGATTACCATGCTCCAGAGATCTCTTAGCTTGTCTTCTGGTTGTTTTTTTTTTTTTTTTTTTTTTTTTTTTTTTTTTTTTTGTTTTTGTTTTTTTTTTTTTGTTTTGTTTTGTTTTGTTTTGTTTTGTTTTTTTTTTGTTTTTCTTTCAATTAGTTTGCTGGTTTTGTTTTGATATTTTTGTTTTGATATTTTGTTTGTTTATTTTGGTTTGTTTGTAGTTGTGGTTTTGTTGTGGTTTTTTTTGTTGGTTTTTTTTTTTTTTTTGTGGGTTTTTTTTGTGGTTTTTTTTTGTTGTTGTTGTTTTTGTTGCTTTTTTTTGAGTTTTTTTCTGGTGTGGTTCATTTTTTTTTCAGTGCAAATGAGCATTTCCTTCTGAGCTTTGCCAACCCTTGCTGCTTATCTCCTACATGAATCAAGGATGACCTTCCAACAGTGGCAGATGCCTTCAACAATGGCACCTGGCCATAAAATGCTGTTCAATTCTACAAGTTAAACAAGCATCAGAAACAAAGTTCAGCTCAGGAAATAAAAATAAAAGCCACTTTTTTATTCACAGGCTTGAAACCAATGAGCAGCATTCACCATTGTGATATTAACATAGACTATTTCTAAGCCAAGCAATCACTTCATGGCAGGTTTTTTTTAGGCTTTTTTTCTCCAAAGCAGGCATCACAAGGCTTGCATCATACCATCAACTCTTCCAAAAAGGTAATCAAAAAAGCCTCATTCAGAGATGAATCATTTTCCTTTTCAACCCTATCCTGCTGTCACACAAGGGAAGTCTGCCCAAACTGCCAACAGTCTCCCCCACAGGGGTGCACACCCACCACAGGAAGGCTGCCCCAGAAATAAAGATGAAATTCCACCAGAGGCAGCCCAGCAGGTGAGGGTTCTGTCACTTACAAGGCACAGCGTGGCGATAAAGGTTATCTCGGATGGTCTGCTGCAGGTCGTGGTCAGGAGACCCCTTCTGAAACCTCTGGTTGAGATAATGCCTCAGGTCTTTGTTCAGTCTGTTCCCTGCAAAGAGAAAAAAATCAGCCATTTATTTATTTCTAAATGCACACAATTACCATTTCCAATTGAGGCAAATGTTAGATTTCCATTCAGAGTCCCCTAAATTATGGCACGCTGACTTTACGAGCAGAGGCTCATCTTCCTCTACAAATGGCTAATTACCAAAAATAACTTGCTGTCAACAAGAGGTCTCTCTTGTCTCATAATGCATCGTTCTTCCTGTGGTGTTAAACTGATCATCATTGCTGTTTATCACTTATTTGTCTGAACAAATGGAGACAGACAGATGACAGGAAAAAGAAGAAAAATAATAATAAAGGTATTGCTTTTGCAAGTCTCTGGAGGGTGAGCTGGGCAGAGAGACAGAAGGCAAAAGCTGCTCCCATTGGAACTACTAATAAAGCTGAACATGGCAAAAAGAATCAAACAAGTGCTATACTTTCCACTGGTATCTATCCTAAAACACAGCAGGAGTTGCAAAAATATTGACTTCATGAGTTAAAAGCACCCAAAGTCCTTAAAAACAACAAAAAAATAATATCCAGTGCTTTTCACTTAAATCTGTTTATTTGCCTGTTCAGGTTTGAATGCCTTCAGAAGTGTCAAAGAAGATAAATGAGTTGAAAACAAAACAAAAACAAACAAACATACAAAAAAAGAAAAAAAAAGTAGCTGTTAATGAACATTGCCAGTTGCTGAATACCAAACCCTCTTTTGTAGCAGAACATATGAACTGGAGAAACTTAATGAAGTCTTTCCCCAAAAATATTTCCAAGTTTGAAATAACACTGACATTAATTTGACTGAAGAGCAAAAATAGGGATTGAAACTCTTCTGTTCTAAAATGAAAAGAAAAAAAAAAACAACACTGGAAAAACTTCTGAGAAATGCAACCAGGATGATCAAAGCCTGCAGCAGTTGCCACACAACAAGGACCAAGAGAGGGATGCTGCAGCTTGTTGTGGACATCAATCTCCAACATGTCCTGAGGGCTCCTGGGGACTGGGCAGTACTTGCCTCTCCCAACAGAGACTGGGAGACACCAAGGAAAGCTGAACAGGAGCCCACAGGATGTGCAGCTCTCCCTGGAGAGCACTGTGGGGGCAAGAAGCTGATTGAGGAGATTCAAGGGGAGATGGAAAAGCACTGGTAAAGCAGATCCACTGGGGGCTGCAGAATCACAGAATGGTTGAGGTTGGAAAGGACCTTAAAGATCAGCTTGTACCCCCTTGCCATGGGCAGGGACACCTTCCAGAGCACCAGGTTGTTCAACATACCATCCAAGGAAGAGGGAAAAGGAAATCCCTTGGGATTAACATTAATTGCTGGTGGCTGGGAGACCTGGGAAAGAAATGGGGGAATATCAAATATCTTGCTCTTTTCCTTCCCTTTGCCAGGCATCTCATTTATGGCCCCATCTGGAGCCAAAATGCTGGACACTCCATGGACCTCGGGCTGAACCACTGCAGCTGTTTTCACAGTTTTTTATCATTTGCATTTTTTGATTGTGAAGATGTAATGCAGAGATCATCTCAATACATCTGGACACTGAATGCAGATTCCTGGCTGGAGCCTCTAGGAATCACTGCAGAGCAAATCAAAACTAATAATACTGCAACAGAGTGCAGTCGGACAGTGGGTCTGGGAGGCAGAAGCAGCACCAGGCAAATAGTGAAATAAAAAAGAGTGCAGACTGTTACATGGCTGTGGGCAGGACAAAATCACTGCAGCCCTGCAGCATCTCACCAGAAATGTTGGTTTAGAAACAAAACTAAATACAAAAAACCCCCGGAGACTGAAGTACTACGTCAAATTTTAAAAATAATTTTGTGATTTGTGTTCAGATTCTCCTGACAGCTTTTTCTTTTAATTAAATCTCTTATTGAAGAAAGGAAGGCTCAGGCAGCAGGCCCAGCTATCAACAGAAGGAAATTTTTAAAGACAAAGATGCTCATTACAGAAACAAAACAACAAAACTGAAATTAAGGGAGATATAATAGGCTCAAAACACTTTCCTGAGCAACACCAACAACACCCGTCACTCCCAGAGTGAATTATCAACCCATTTTCTAACAAATGGTCTCCAGTTATTACACCATAAAATTTGTTTCCCACATAGGAGACACATGGAAGGTTTGGTAAACTTGTGGGCCACAGTTTTTCAATATCAGAGCTGACTTTCCAAACTCCAGATGTTTGATTTCATACCATGTTGTTTTACTCCAGAGGGAGACTGGGCACAAAAAAGAACATCTGCTGAAATAATGAAGTACTTCTTTATCTTTTAACTAGACAGTTAAAAGATATTTTAACATTATATAATAATATATCCATATTTTTCTTTGCTCAAGAGAGAGTAAGACAAGGTGGATTTTCACAGCAAGAAAGGACAAACATGACAAACTGTTTGGGCATAATGCAGGGGCTTATTCCAGGGAAGAAATTAATGCACAGAACTGCATGTACCACATAGGTAAACTTTCTTCCAAAATACTGTGTGATCCCTGATTCAATGATTTATGTCACAATAATGTCTTGAGGTGAAGAGGCTTTGCTGAGCTAGTGCTTGTTTGACCACAGAATATATGCAATTTAATGATGATATCTGCTTTTAGCTTCCCTCTGTGCCCATTGCATCCAGCATCTCAGTCTGTTATGGCCTCGCTGGAAAGTTTGGTTATTTGGTTTATGCAAGAGCTGGGATTTCCCAGCTGAGTCACTGAAGCACTAGTTAAAAATGCACTTGCAAAAACAGGGGCTGTAGCAACACTTACACTCACATAAGTGTCCCCTCTGGGGGCTCAGAGTGATGCTTATTTCTATTACATTTATTTTAGAAGAGAAAGAAGAAGAAGGAAAAAAAAAAGAGGCAAAAAGAAACCCAACCCCCAAAAAGCTTGCTGAGCTACATTCCTGTTCCTAAATTCCAGGGAAGTCTTGACAGAAATGAAAGCTTCTTGCAGCTCTGATGATCTCAACCCAGCAGTCGCTGAGGCCACAAGCTGTGGGCACAAGCAGGTTCAGGAACTCCCTCCACTGCATGGCAGGAGAAAATGAGCTAACACAGAAACTAACTCTGTGCAGGAAGCTGCCAAATGGATCCAGACTGGAACATGCTGGATTTTTTACAGTTTGAAATGCTTCTCTCTGCTCTGATCTCTCCTCAAAAATCTCCCCTGAGTCGAGAGGGCATGGGTTTGACACTGTCTTTATTTAGTAGGTTCTAGTGCTGCACACAAGTTTATAAACTTTGCTATACTCTTAGTCCAAAATCTCTGCACCCAAAATCTCTGAGAACCTGAAAAATATGCCAGTGACATTTAAGTAACCTCCTCTGTGCAAATTTTAGCAGCAAAATTCATTCTGATCCTCGGGGGCATCACTGGCTTGTGCAAACTCCCTCTGAGACCAAGCCTCACCTTTGATGCCTTCTGTCCATGCACCAGCCAGAGCAAAAGATGGGCAGGTGCCCAGAACCACTTCATTTTATGCAAAAATCTTCCCCTTTCTAAAATTTAAATCCATGTCATTGTGCTCAAGAAAATACTTCTTTTAGAGAGAAGCTGTGTCAACCAGAAGTATAAACTGGCCTTCAAAATGCTCCTCTGTTCTCATGGAGACTGGATTTTACATTTATTCTTTTGAGATCCTTTCTTTACTTCTCTGCTAAAAGGATGTAAAAAGATCCAACAGTGATAACAGTGGAGGGACAAGAGATGCAACCCAGGAACAGCAGTTTCCAAAGCAGAGGATACAGGTCTGAAGACCCAGTGCTCCATTCTTCCTTTGTGCTGGTCAGAATATCATGGAAATTATTTATTTGCACACAGAAAAATCACCTTGTTATTTCTGTAATGAAAATTAGGCCGATACACGTAGCTTTAGATCATCAGACACACATAAAAAATGAAAAGCTCACCAAAACTCATAGTTCTCAAGTAAGACGTTCAAAGATTTTTTTTGGTGCTGTTGCAACAATTTCCTTTCCCTTTTTTCTCTGCTGAACAAAATCAATGCCCTTTTTTAATGTGAAGGTACAGTCAGAGAACCAACTTTTCACTGCTTCACTCCCCACAGTGCTAACTCCAAATCTGAGATCCTTCCATCTTATTATCTGAATCCTTTGAATGAAACACAGAACAAAATGGCTGGTTTAATCTATTCTTCTTAATTATTATACTGTATTTTAAAGCACATCTATCACCCTCCCCAACCATTATATCGTAACAATATTTTAGTGGCAAAAAGAAACCCAAGTGGGAAACACCTCTTACAGAAAAAAAAAAAAAAAAATACTGACATATGCTGAGAAACAATAAACTGTCAGGTTTTTGTAGCTCAATGTGTAACTTGGATGGGTTTGTGATTAATGAAGAATATTGACTATTTGTAAACACATTGCTTTTGAACCCACAATTCTGCCACACATTTGTCCTCCAACAGCTACCTGATATAAAGTCACTAGGAAACTATGCTTTGAACTGTGCTCTGACACTTGGTGTTAAAATTCCCAGCTTCTGCAGGAAGGAAGCTGCATGTGGGATCATCTAACACTGACTTTTATGTGTGAGAACATCACCTTTTGGAGAGCACTCCCAGCAGCAGCACAACCTGGGGCTGACAGCCCCTTGCCCTATTGCCATGCTGGCCTCCAGTAGGGAAAGCAGACTGCAGAAATGACCAAGCAGAATGTGAATTTTTTTCCCCCCACAAGAAAAAGCTGAGTGTGAACATCACAGTGCTGCCAGCACCTTCCTGCCAGCTGGTGGATGGTCTATGCCAGGACTGTGCAATATGTGTGTTCTGAAGATGTATTTTAAACTCGCGCTTTACGCGTTTGGAAACGATCATTTTCTAGTTTATGTTTATATTAATTACTGCAGCTGTTTGATCCCATTTCTGTTTGAGATGGTCCCAGATAATCCTGATAAACAGCCACACTCTGACAGAGCCTATAGATGGTCGTGCAAAGATGGGTCAGGGTCAGGCCTGGGACACACTGGTCCCTGACCTATATTACACTCCTCTAAGCAGATTACACCAGTATACATTTTTTTGCTTTACCCTTCTTTAGGGAGGCGACCAATTGCTACATTCACAGTGACTGACAGCATCTGAACTGGAAAAATCTATTTTCCATCCCTGAATTGCGGCAGAATTCCCCTTCTCCTGTCAGGATCTCTGTTTAAAGGTGTCTTTAGCAGAGGGATTCTCTGTGGTCACACAAAGACCATTTCAAAACAACAGGGCCATGAAGCAATGAAAGGTTAAAGGCCTCACTAAAGGGATAAAAGTGCAATAGAGTCATCTGGATTAAGACTCTCTCTCACCATCCTGATGTCTACATTGAGAGGGAAGGATTCAATTTTTTAAAGACACAAAGATTGCACATGTTGGATTTGCAGTATAAACCCCCTGATTGTAACGCCCTGTCTTTCATCTGAAGATCTCTATCTGAAGGTATTTAACTAGTAAGTTATCATGGTTGGCAGGGTTTTATTTCTGTGCTACAAAACATAGAACTGCAGATAAGGTGGGGGGAAACCCCCACAAAAACCAAACAAAAAATTTCAAACCCTGCTTATTTAGAGGCATCAGCAGAGAACTGGCAGCTCATGTTTGTTCATGACTTGCAATGTCAATTGATTGGCCCTACAGGCTTGGGGACTTCACTTGTGCTCCTCTCTCTGGGGCTCCTGCTCTGCCCAGCAGAAGGTACTCAACAAAAACTCAACTATAATTAGAGCCAAAGTAGCTCCACTTAACAAAGCATGTTAACTAAGCTGGTTATAAATCCGTGACTCCCTTAAAAACAACAGCTTATTTTTAAAAGAAATATTAAAATATTAGTAAAGTAACTCAAGACAACTTCTTAATCTGTTGTTAAACCCTTACTATAAAGTGGTGTGTAAACAGGGCTCCTGGGGAACAGGAGATAGTTCTTAAAACTTTTCCAACAGCAATGCCAGGGCATCACCACTGCCTCTTACTTGCCATCAATTTTCCTCAAGTCCTGCTATAAAGGTGGCCCTGATACTCACACATATATTCTGCTAATGCTTGGAGAGATTAATATTCTATTTCTGGGCAAATTAATAGAATAATTTTCATGGTAAGGTCCAGGAGGCAGCAGCCCATCTTAGAAGGCCAAGAAGATTTTTATCATTTAGCAAGACTGCACTGGTAGCCACATCATCATCATCAAATATTCTTAATCCCAGCAGTTGTTATGGAAATGATAATAGTTTGTGCTCTATCGTTTCACCCTGGCCCATCCTTGTCTTCCAGCTGCTGTCCAAAAGTGATTATAAATAATGGGGCTATAAAAGCCATTCAATAATTAGAAGATTCATTGGCCATATGCCAGCAGTGACAAAAGAGAGTGATTTATGTAAGATGAGTCTGTCACATCTGCCAGATCACAGTTTCATTACGCCTGTGGCTTTAAGGTCACAGTTTAGCACTGTTTCAACAGCCATTTGTCAAGGGGCTGCTGGGGAGAAGAGGTGAAATACATCATGGTTTTGTTTGCTTTCTTGTTTTAACTACTAAGTAAATAAGTAAATAAAGTCCAGTACCTACATTTGTTATTTCATGTCTCTTGTGAGGTCAAAGACACAAGAAAACATTCATCATGGTTGGCCAGAGTTCAAATAAGATCATGAAGAGAAAACATCCCATTTAAAAGCCTTAGGAATTCATGTGGCTTCTTAAATTCAATACAATCTAAGCATGTTCTGTCTTCCAGCCACCCATGAAATGAAGGTACCTTGTAAACACATAACATGTTGATAAATTAATTGCTAGTACATTTTCCCAACACAAGTAAACTTAAAAACCTTTTATGGTTCAGTGTTCTAAAATGATATTTAAACATTGCCATGGGAGTTCAGATTAACAATTAACATGGCTCAGCAAACACCAAATTTGATCCCAATTCTATTTTCTCAGTTTCTTTCCTTGAAAAAACAAACAAAAACCACCAATGAACTTTTATTGCTGGGCACCAATACTAGTACCATAAAGTCCAGATGTTTAAATGTTTCCCATAAATGCTTCAATAACCTCATCTGCTGTTGTCACTGATTGTTTCCATTCCAATGTGGACAGTCTTTGGTGACAAAAAACTACTGGTCTGAGGGTGTAGACTGGATCTTTGCTGGAAATGCTACACCCAGTACCAACCAATATATTACTTTAATTTGTACCAGCCTCCTAAACCCAGACGGCAGTCAGACAAACTGCTCAGATCAGAGCCCAGATGCTGCCATTATTCTAACAAATCCACACCACACCAAAAGCAAAATGACTGCACACCCTTTGCCCACCTCCTGAAGAAAAACATAAAACACTTTCCCAATTTTTATGCTTTAGAACCTTCTCGGAACAACAAAGCCTCATCCATTGCAAAGGACTTCCAGTGGAAGGAAATTATGATAAGCTGGAGAGTTATGCCATAAAGACCAAGCTCCAGGATGAGCTACCTGCTCAGCAATAAAACCCCACTTTGATGGAGCATGGTTAAGGCTGGAGCAGCCTGGCTGCTGAATCAGCAGTGAGCACTTCAGTGCAGCCAGTAATTCCTGTCTGGAGAAGGAATAACACTTGTTACTTCATTAGTGAGAGAACTTAAAATGTTATTTTAGGTGTAAGCTGTGAATCTGAAGGAGACGTATCACACTCAAAACTTTCAGGTCGTGTTGAGAATCAGGAGCAGGCAAGAGCCTTCTTGGCATGGTACCTTTGGTATCACTCTCAATCTGCATGGGTGAGTGAACCAGCACTGAGGTGGTAATTCAGCATTTGCTGCTGCAGAAATGCACTTAACAGATCATAAATCCCTGGTAAAACTCTTCTACGAGCACGTCACCTCATCTACTGTATTTGCAGGCTGCTCCACCTTATTTTCTGTGCATTAATGGTGATTCATATTTCTACACTAAATTAAAACAAATGGCCTTTCAGCTGAGAAGGGCCAGAGAAACCCACAGAGCTCAGGCATTGAGGTTGAAAAGAAAAAAAAAAAATCATTATTTATACACCAGGCCGGAAAATTTTGAACATTTGTGACAAATACACTTCTGTTGCTCTCAATTGAATTCAGATCAGCAACAATTGCAAATGCAGCAGCAAGCCCAGCCTTTCTCCCTTTTTGGCCCCTTCAAGTTTCTGGTGACCTCAAAGTTTCAGCTCTGAACTTCTTGAGGCTCCTGGAGGAGAAAAGTTCCTTCACCCTCTGACATCTTTGCAGTCCAGGACAATCCTGACCTGGGAGACAGGGAGGCCACACAGCCACAGCTGCATCCCAGGAAGAGGAGCTTTCTCTGCCATGGAGACACAAATCAGACCTTTCTACCTCAAGAAGGATCTGTTTTTATTATTCTCTTCCTCAAAATACTGAGGTTTAAGTTCTGCTCCTTTTCTTAAATCGTGTGGTATCATTTGTGTCCATATAAAGCCTATGGCATCATAGACAGTAGATAAATGATGACATTTCTCCAGAGAAAGTGGCAACCATACCTGCACCAGATAAGGCTAAGGAAGAGAAAATCTGGTATATGTGAGGCAAAGATACGATAGAACATGCTGCTCAAGCAACAAGAACATAAGGGGAATAGAAGAGGGAAAAGCAAGGTCAGCAGTGTTAAGACTGCTGGCCTTAGATACCTCTAAAACATCTGAACTGGCCATGCACAAAGTTACATCCAGATGGGTGCTGGCAGATGTGGAACTCACCCTGGTGCTTTGCAGCCATATTTAATCATGAACCCAACTAATTAAAAGATGGAGATTAACCATTCCTACCCTGTTATTAACTACAGGAGGCCTCTTTTCTTCCCCTATATGCCATTTTCAAGAAACGCTACAAGCTACAAGCTCTCTGCTCTTGCCTCAGCTTTTTGTTTTCCTTGTTCACTTTTAAGAATCCACAGACACCTGGCAAGGAAATGGAGACTGTCAGGTGTCTCTGGGAATGACAGAGAAGCAAGGTGAGCCAAGGTGAGAGGAAGGACCTACTGAGAGGACAAATGCAGAATATTTTCCTACAAAAATGAAAAATCTCCAAGATAAAACTATAAAACTGATTAACAGCCACACGCACAAACTTGGTTGTGTTTTCACAACAAAGCTCACGAGATATGTGGACAAAGAACAAAGTCATGCAACATCCTCTGGTCTGGTTTTCAATGAAGTTTGGATTAGCATCATGCTGAAACACCCAGTTCTGTGGGCAGATCAGTGTTGACCCAGAGTTAACTGGCTGACAATCAAGCTGTAACATTAAAGCTACATCCATAAATGCCTCTGCTTGACCTTAAACCAAATGCCCAGAGCAAAGGCTCAGCTCTGCAAAGCTTTACAGTAGCAGGGCAGACCCAGAGGTGAATGCAGGCAAGCAGAGACATTCCTCTGAGCAAGGCATTCTGCCTTGCACACAAAGGCACTGCTGTGTTGGGGCACTCTGCACTGAGTGTTCCAGCAAGGAAGGGCAATGAGGGGTATGAAGCCATCAATAGTGGCAAGGAACGTTGATGTTGCCACGTAGGCTTTAAAAAAAACACACACACAAAGAATAAAAAAAGGGAAAAAAGGAAAAAGAAAGGAAAAAAAAAAAAAAGTAAGAGAAAAAAACCCCTCCTACACAACTGAAGTGAATGCAGAATGAAGCCACTGTGAGAGAGTGCCACGGGTTGCAGCCTCTGAAGGATTCAGTGGAGCTCCCAGCCCGTCTGCTCCGGGCATTTCCATCAATGAACACAGACTGAGCTACGTGAGCAGCCCAGGAAAGGCTTTCCCAGGAAAGCACAGCCTGCCTGGGAGCCACACAACAGCCTTTGTCACCCACACTCCTCTGTGTGAAGCCACCTGGACAAGGCACCATTGTCCCTTCCCCTTCACTCTGAAGGTGCCAGCAAGCTCTGCCTTTCCTGGGATGCAGGCAGGGCTGATGGGAGCAGCAGAACCGGGGCAGGGGGTGAAGAAGAAAGTCTAGCTAAAATAATAAGAATGGGAAAAAAATCAAGATGAAAAGCACTTTCAGTCTTGCAAGGAAAAGACCCATTTCTGGAAATGAGATGCACATCTCTCTATGTCTCCTAAAAGGAGTTGCCATATGTTCTAAAAGTAGGATATAATATTTGAGCTGTAACAGCCAAATCAGCTTGAGAAACAGACGGCATTACAATGCTTTAGCAGAACAAGCCCCCCATAACAATATGCCAACAAACTCATTTTCTAGAATGGCACTAGGAAAATATTTGCAAAATCTGAAACCCATTCCCTAAATACAGCATTTGGTTCTTCCAGAATGGGAAAAAAGTGCCACACATATGCCAGAATTGGGGAATCTAAATAGCTCTTCATATTCTTTGATTTTTTGGCTTGCTTTTCTCTGTAATTTTTGGATAGTGATTTTTTTGGGAGCTTTTTTTTTAAACTTGACCTCAAATTTCTTGAGCAGTCATTCTTATTTTTCCTTGGTTGCTGGAGGGACAAATCCTCACAGCCCAGCCAGGTCACCTCTGAATTTTGATCATAGTTGTAGTTTTTCACTCTGACCTCCGAGGCTCCAGGACACACCTCAATATGAACAGCCCAATTTCCAGAGGTACTGAATGCATAAAATCTAATGCTGACAGCCTGTGATTGTCAGCCTATAAATACAGACTAAATGAAGATATTGTCAGAACACTACAATTTTGATGCTGTTTTCAAATTAGTTTTTCCCCTCACAAGTATCTCTGTCACATACAAAATGTTGGCCTTCTTGGAAGAATCCAGCTGGAAATCATGTGTCCACAGGAAGAAGACCTGTCCAAAGCATGTTCCAGCTGCTTTTGCCCATTCCCCAGTGTGGTTGGATGATACACACTCAGGTGCACCAATGTCTGACCAAAGAAACATTTTATTTTTTTTTTTTTCACCTGCAATATATCCATTTACAGAGTGCTACAGGTAAATTTTCCTACTTGCCCAGAGAAAAAATAATTCCCAGAACCAAGATTTGCCAGGAAACAAAACCAGAAACAAGACTTGCTATGGTCTCGACTTAGCAAGTAAAGGTCCTGCTCCTTCTACATTATATTCAAGGAGCACAACTCAGCTTAACCTCAGATGGACCTCTTTTTTTTTTTTTCTTTTTAAAATATAATTATACATTTATGTACATATGGAATAGATGCCAAACCACTAACATACAGTACAGAAAGGAAGCACACAGGCAACAATGCTGTGTGATTTAGAAAATCACGCTCTCAAAGCTGAATATAATTATGGGCTAAATCTGTTGGGAAAAAACATTTAAATGGAAAAACATGTACAACAGTTGGGAGCTGTTGAAGCATATTTTACAAGAGGCCCAAAAATCCACAGAAATTGAGCAAGGAGGTCACATTGGTTTAAAAACAAACCTGGCTTACAGGGAAAGTGACTGCAGCTTTTTTCAGTTCCATGTTGTAGACAAAGGGAAAACAAGATCTAAGCAACTGGTCTAGCTCTGCTTAATTATTCCAACTGCAAACATTTTTGATTATTTTTGATTTATTTTTATTGTACCATTGGAAGTGTTTTCTGAGGTTTGGAGGATATTCTCCACCCCTGCAAAACGTTACATCAACATTGAATGATTTTCTTGAAAAATCAAGATTAAAGAGAAATCGATTCAAACTAGTTCTCGAATGTCTTGAGCTATTATTTGGAAATGTGATTCAGGAAGACTGTGTTGAAAAGGCAGGTAAAGGATCTGGAACAATGACGAAGCCAAAAGCAATTTAAAAGAGTTCAGACCAAAATGATGCAATGAGCTGAATCTTTTGAATTGCTCAGGTGACCAAGAGCCTGGGCAAGTAGAGAAAACCTTCCTGGTAAAAGGAAAGTGTTAACATGGCTATTCTGCTGCAAAAGCAATTCAATACACAGTATTGTGGGCCTCCCTTTTGTGCAGGAAATGGAACTGAAATTCCAAAATCAGATTTTACAGCACTGACAGAATGAAGGAGGTGGTGGAAGCAAGCAGGAACTATGGAAGTCAGTTATGGGTTTTAATCAAGTACCACTACATCTTATTGGAAAAAATCAAAAGTAAAAGTGAGAAGTGAATGAGGACAACCTTGCTGTAAGCTATTGCACATGAATTCATGTGCAGCAAAAATGCTCTGATTCCTGGGACTGTCTCTATCACACAGAGCAACTCTTCTCTTCTGTAACCTTCATGGTAAAAAGTCTGGTCAAAGGCAACAGCTAAAATATTGAAAAACTCATTAAAAAAAAAAAAAAAAAAAAAAAAAAAAAAAAAAACAAAAAAAAAAAAAAAAAAAACAAAAACAAAAACACCCAAATAACCTGTATAGTGTTGGTCTGTAACATAAATATAAATCTTCATATAAAGCAAGTTTGGCAATAAAAAAAATAAAAAGGCACATGAAAAAGCTTACTAGAGTCTGTAACAAACATCTTAGCCTTGGCTACAAGGTCTTGTGTTCTTAATGAGTTTAGGAGTGCCTGTATTATGTTTCTGTCACCCCAACGTTTCCCTCTGAGAAACAAATATGAATATTACAGATGGTAAAACCCACATTTTCTCGGGCAGGAAATAAATGTTTATATGCAGCATATAGCAAAATGTGTATTTCCAGAGACAATAGTTACAAGATTTAGACTTATTAGTGCAGGAATTTTTAATGGAAAACATGTTTTTGGGCATAAGAATTTTAATTACAAAGAAACAGCATACAACTTGCTTCTTTAGATATAAAGCAGAGCAGTCCTGAAGCAGAATAAACACGTCTCTTTTGATGAAAATAGAATACTGGAATAAAGAGAGAAACACTCAGCTCATGTGTATGGCAGGTTAGACATTTTCCTGGTAATGCTTTTGATCCCAAAATGGCATTTGTCAGGATGGAGACATTCCTCAGGAACGTGACATTTCTGCAGAATTCAGACACAGCCCTGATGGAGCCTTTTCAGATCACAGCTCGCCCTGCCAGGCTGCCCTGATCCCTCAGTTCCTAAAAACCCAAGCTCAGTCAGCCAGGCCCTTCTCCCCACATGCTTCTTTTCTTCCCCCTTCCTACAACCTTTGGTCAATGCACACTGCAGGAATGAGAACCAGCACACCCATCTAAAAGAGGGGGCTTATGAAAGGCTACCAACACCCAGGTTTGGTTTTCCCACTGCAAACAAAAAAAAGTTGACCAACGTACCAGTTCAGTTCTGAAGATACAAAAAATTGGTACCTCCAGAATGAAGTTTCACAGATTCTGGTATGGTAGAAATGGAAATACAGACATTTTTGGCAGGTGGGGCCTCCCTTACGTAAGCACATCTACTGAACTGCAGGCACCTTGCACTAAAAACAATTACCTGGAGATTACAAGACCAGAACTGGGAAAAATAAGTTTCTCAGAAGTCCCAGTGAAAAGAAACACTGGTTTCATTCCTTTTACATTAGTCCTTCCAGCAGCAGTTTTGGTGGCTTTCCTGTATATCCACAACAAAAGACTAATGGGAAAAGCAGAAATGAAATGTTTAATCAGGCTTTGCTGCTGCCTTTGACATAAAGGGATTTTCCCCATTTTACAGGACACAGGTAGACCTGTCCTTGGTTTATGCCCATTTTTACCAGTAACTTCTGGCTCTCCACACTCACATGGTTTTAACCAATTTGCAATTCTGCCAGGAAATCTGGATGCCCAAACAGCAGCTTTACTGTCACTTCCATTAAAAGCTACAGGCACTTTATTTTTTATTATTTTGATAAATGTTCTGATAATCCAGCTAAAGACTACAAGAGAGGCAATAGAAAGCAATAAAAATCAGCAGTAATTGTCTAAATACCAATTCCTCCTCCTCAAGTTTTCATTCTTTAATTTTGGAGAGCTCTTCTTGTACCTTCTCAGTTGGTTTGCTAACAAACATTTTTCAGCCTCATTTAATCAAATGCATTTGGATGGAGATCCCTAACACTGACTCTGAAATGGAAAGCTCTAATCAGTTTAACATCAAATTCATTTGATGCTTCTCTCACTTTTGGGAGTGCACAGTCAAAGCCCTGGAAGGTCTGCAAAGCTGAAAGAGTTTTTAAGCAACACAGGTACACTGAAACCTTCTTCACTCCCTCTGCTGCTGGAGGGGAAAAACAAGTTGTAGAAGTCTGAACTGATCCAGCAAAAGATGCAGGAGAGCACAGAATGGGCCTTGCATTTTCTGCTGAGTGAATGTCACTGTGGTTTCTGCTTTTATGCTACTCTGGGAATTCAGAAAGCTCTACCTCCAGTTATTAAGTCATCAGGATTTTTCTGCTGGCTTAAAAGGACTTTGGGTCAGAATCTCTCAGCTTGGCAAGAAAAGGTGTCAGACAAGTAGCATGCAAAAGGAATAGTGATTTATCAAAGGAGCAAGGCAGAATAATGCACTGCTCCTGCTTGAACACAGTCCCACTGCCCCACTTTTAGAGTCTGAACCAGGGCAGATGAACAAAGGAGGAGCTTTGGAAGGCAGGTTGTTTTTGAAACAGAATAGAGCATCATGCACAAAGGCATCCAGGAGACCCAGGCAAACACCTGGATGTTCACAGAGAGGACTCAAAATCCCAAGTCTCCTCCAGACAGGAGCTGCACTACTGTCTCCAGCTTTGGGCTACTCACACTCCTCTGCTAAGTTAATAACTCCATGGTGAAATCTTCAGATTCCTAGAAATAAATTCTGCTGCTTTTTCTGAGTGAGCCTGGCCAGGCTGGCCTAGTAAACCCATCATCTTTGACAGGTGTTTTTTCACACTTCTGTCCTTAGGTGTTTTTTTTTTAAAAACTGCATGCCTAAATATTAATTCACTGGTCTAATTTTATATTTCTTTGAGCTTGGCCTTCCCTTTAAGTCACAGTCTGTTAAGCTTTCAAAACAAATTTAAGGAGCATGACCCTTTCATGATCTGATGCTCCCCTGGTCCTGCCTCTGCACATCTGCTCAGACCCAGAAATTCCATTCAAGCGAGGTGCATCCACAGCTGCTGTAGGAACACCATGGACATGTTACCCTGCACTGCCAGCACAGAAATGGCAGATGCATCTACACAGGCTGACAATTGATTTACTCATAATTTGCAACCCTTTGCAAAGGAACTAGACTTCCTAGCAATCAATGAGAAAATAACCTTGTTAGCAAAAAAGCCAATGTTCTTTTAAATTAATCAGTTCTTTTTCATCCAAACAGTACAGATAATGAGAGAGATGATGACATTTTACATGACCTATAAAAAGTAGTGTTGCTATTTTAGGCTCCCCTTCATAAGGGTGCCAGGATGATTATGTTTTGTTTACTGGACAAAATAATCTCTTATTTGTTAAGGCTTGAATGCAATTTTATACAGTACAAAATTTTATCTTCTATTGTCTTAATTATCATCTGGAGGGTTGAAGCATGAAATGATGGCACAGAAAAAAATTAATATTAATGTGTTCTAGCTGCAATTTAAAGAGAAAGGACTTGGAGCTTTCTTTTGCTCATGTGCTTAACATGCCGCATCAGACTAGTGAATTATATCCCATTTAGCTGCTATTGTTTCTCCAAGTAACATGAAGAAAAAAGACACCAACTTTTTGTGGACTTGCTACATTCCCAGCGTTCAAATAAACGACCTTTTCCTCCCATTTCCTTTTACATCACTTGCTAAATAGTGTGAAAATGTTTCCCACTTAGGATGGTGTGCAAGACTTGCACTACTGTTTTTAAACTTCTTTGCGTGACACCTTTGTCACCTGCAGCATGTTCTCATGCCAGTGTGAAAGCACAGGCAGCAGGAGCTTTTTCTCTCTAATTTACCTATTTGCATCCTAACAGCCACAGAATTCAGGGTCTGGGGGAAAAGGTGCATTTATCCCGGGAGGAGATGGCAAAAAAAAGAGAAAGTCTTGGATGATGAACAGTGCACAGTGACACCAGTGGGTTTTCTGCCTTCCTAGCTAGAACTCAAAGGGAAGCCTAGTGCACTGATTTGAAATTAAAACAAACAAAATGCATGGTCTGACCACTTTAGAAGTACCAGTAGGGATTGAAAAAGACAGCATTTAGATGCAATGGAACATGGTTTAGTTCTTTAGCAGTTTCATCCTGATGTCTCAGCCCCGACCTTTCCAGGTCTGAAAAATAAAGGAAGGAACTCAAAGGTTTCATTTCCCCTTTTTTTGGACAAGAAGAGCAACTGGATTGGACTTTGTTTCAGGGACTTCATAGACACTGAGACACTGTTAGAAATAATAATAATAATAAAAAAAATTAAAAATCAAGAAATAAGGTATAAATTAAAAGAAGACTGGCTTCCAAATTTGAACTGATATGACAGTCAAGATATACTGGCAAAAAAAAAAATCTGTATTAAATTTTAATTACCTGAAAACACAGAAACAAAGAATTTGCATGGTTTATCAATATAATTAATTTTAAATTAGGCTTTAATGCAAAATGAAATGCACTAGGGCATGTGTGTCACTATGGCATCCTGCACCACTGAGAGAGTGAAGGAAATGTCTCAGGTCTGACTTGGCTCTTGGGCTCCAGGGCCAGCTGCAAACAGCAAGCACAGCAACCATGATACAGAAGACTCTGTTCCCTGTATGCTGTTTTATGCCATGACTATTTTAAGGCCAAGATTGGGTTCATCTAAACATCTCTGTCATAGTTTTTTCCCTGTGGAGTTCTTTTTGTTTGTTTGCTTGTACTAGTTTGCAAAATCCCAAAATGCATAATTGTGCTTTAGCAGCTCCAAGATCAATCAAGTGGATTATCTTCATGCCCACCTAAACTGTGCTCAGAATATGGAAACATTCATCATCCACTGTGTAGAATTACAGAGATTAAAAAGGTAAGAAGTGGGATTTAAAGGTATTAAAAGTTTGAGGAAACTGCTCCAATAAACCACAGAATAGTGTGAATTAGGTGCTAATCACCACCACCACTCCACTCAAATCCAACAGGAGGTTAATGGATGGGATCTGAGGCTCCCCACAGCTCCAGTTTATGGGTGTGGGAAGACAGAGGTTGCTGGGGGTTTGCATCAGTCTGTCCCAGATGTGGCCACCCCATGGCACCAGCACCCAGGGCAGCAGAGCTCTGAGCTGTTCCTCCCATGGTCAGCAGTTCTGGGAAACTCCACACTGTCCTTCTCCCCATCTCACCCAAGCTTGAAACACTCCAGGGTCACCATCACCTGTGCAGGAGCTCATACACAAAAGTCCTTCTACGATATTTCCAAACTATTTAAAGACCCAACAGCACATGCAGAAACACAAATATCTTCTACTCATTGGATGACACAGAGCACTCAAACCTGAGCATCCATGATCAATACCTCTATATACACAATATTTTCTATACCTGCACTATTTTTGCTATAACAAAAGAATGAGGTCACTGAAAAACATCCATCTAAATATAAATTAAGAAAGAAAAAAAAAATAGAAAAAGACAAAAGATAATGGAATTAACAGCCAAACAAAATACAACTGAGAATGCAGCTAAACTGAGGTAAACCAAGAGCAAAACATATCTGATAATTGATCAAATCAAACTGTCTAGCAGATTAGTGCCTACTGAACAGAAGGGCTGAAGAACACAGACACTCCAGGGTGAAAGCTATAAAGCAGAGTTTAATGAAATGATAAGCTATTTATGCAAAGCATTCATGGCTACGACAATTCATTTGTACTGAGTGAAAATAGAGTAGAAATTTGTCAAAATGCAAATACAACAGAGACCTATTGACACAGGGTCACAATGTGATTGGGAGAAGCAAGTTCAGGACACCAGGGCTACAATTACTGCAGAGCTCTTATAACAACATTTCTCTCTTTACATTAAGATTTTCCATCAAAAGGTAGATCCAAGGAACTCATTAATGTGAAGAAAAACGAATAAGACATTACTGAAAAGGAAGCCAGAAAAATATGCATCTTATAATTTGAATTAAGATTTTCTGCTGGAGAATGTCTTTATCTTTCCAGGCAAAATAGCAAAGCAATTTTGTAGAATTTAATTGAGAAATAAGGCACACTAAAGGGCTGCTTATATGCATACCACAGTCAAAGATACAGAGTAGAAATAAATCCTGTGAACAAAACTGAGCACTGCACATCAAACAATGTTGCCAATTGTCACTGCTTGCCTATGAAATATCATCTTTAAAACCATATTTAAGGAAGGTCATATTGCTTCCCCAACAAAAAAGCAGTTACTTTTAAGTTACTGTTGTTGTGATACACTAGACATAAATATATCCAAGCCAAAGCAAAAGGAAATACTTCTATTTTTATGTGAAACTCAGTGATCTGGTTAAGACATTGGTATTTTGACCACCAGGTTTAATTTCGAAAGGATTTGAGCAGCTTTACTGTCCAGCAGCCATGAATAATTCTATGCTTGAATACTTTTTATAGAAGTACATGAAAGCACCACTGCAACCTGCAAAGCACCTGCCTGTCACCAGTTTTATTACATGGGCAAGTTAATGCAAGCTAAACAAACTGTACACTTCTCAACCCATCTGACTTTTTGTTCTCTCTCTCTCCCCCTACCTGCACACACATAATTTTTTTTTTTCTGAAACATTTCAGTTTTCATAAGCAGCACAACAAATTGTTGTTGTGCTTTTATGAAAACAATTGGATTAGGGATTCTTCCTGTGCCCAGCAGTACACATGCAATAGAATCTTTTGAACACTTATGCATCCCTTCAACAGCCTGTTTCAATAAGAATTCACCTATTGCTTCAGCCAGATTGCTTTAAGATTTTTTTTTTCAATACTGCAAGCATTACAGCTCATACAATAGAAGAATTGCAAGCATCAGGAGAAGGTTGACTTGACTTGGCTGAAGAAAAGAACTAATCTGGGAGTGTCAAATGCACACATGCAAACATACACAAAATTATTAACTCATTTATTTGGGATCATGTTTTGGTCCCTTGGTAAAGAGCATAAAATGTCAGAGAGGACTACAGGTGCTCAAGAAGAAGCCAGAAGATACCTGACAGGTTTCAGTTCACTTCTTCCATCAGCTATTCCAGGAATTTATTAATGTCACAGCAGTTGTCTGCATAAGCCAGAGGAGAGTCAGAGCACCAGTGTAAGCTGCCTGCATTAAAGACAGCAGCCTGCTGTGGTTGTCAGCACTGGGAAATCATGTCTCTGGATGGTGTCTTCCACAACTTTTTCCCTGTAATTCCTCACAATGGATTTTCTCCTCTTTTGCATTTTACAGCTTAAAACTCCATAAAGCTTGCCAGCTCCACCTTGGCTTTTCCTCGCTGGCAAATCATTAGAAATGACTGAAATAGTTCTGTGGAAATAAACTCACCCTTCAGCTCACATCAAAAGCCACTTTGAGGATTGTGTGCCCTGAAAATGAAAATTGTACCCAGCGCTTTCCTCTTCCAAGTCCTTCACCTCACCAAAGCTGCAGGCTTGATATTAAGCAAATTCCTGATTTCACAATGGAGACTCAATTAAATATGACAGGAAACCCTTTTTTTTTTTTTTTTTTTTTTTTTTTTTTTTTTTTTTTTTGGCAATTTAACTTCAAATATGGTATGTGTCACAGTGATAAGGGAGAACTAAACACAGAAAATATGAAAAAAGCATGGCTTGTCATCACTTCCAGAATTTCATTGAGAAAATATTTCAGAAATATAAAACTGAATGGATGGGGTTCTAGGAAGACAAGGTGCTTTTATATCAGTTTAAACAGAGTGGCAAGAAACACTGATGGATAAACTCCTTAACCACACTGAGTTTAGTCAGGGGTTCACAGCCTGCTGCTTTTTATAAAGCTCCAGAATGCCAAGTGAGTGATTGCTAGTCTTATGTGTCTCCTTTCACTGGTATGTTCCAAGTGCTGATTTCTCCTTGCTAATACATGAGATAATGGTCTACAACTCAGAAAAAAGTAATTTGTGCTCTTTAAGCACCCAGTAACAAGAGAAGCAAATGACAGAAGGTGTGAGAGACTTACAAGTACCTGATGATGAGGACAGAATCTTTAAATGGAATGGATACTTTTTCCCTAACCACTTTTTCCTCCTTTTCTCCCCACTCTGCCTTTTATTTTTTTGTCTCAAAGAGAAGATATTTTTCAAATGTGCCTAATTATGCTACCATACTTGCTATTGGGCCATTCTTTTCTTTACCCAACCCTCCTGCCTGCTCAGACTGGAAGTTCAATGAGCCATCAGCCATCCTCCAACTTCATTCCTGCAGTACCAAGCACCCTGAGCCTCATATGATGCCAGCAGAAATATCCACAATACAAATAAACAGATTATTCATGCTATACGTCCACTGTTACACTGCTTTCTTCTTCAGGACAGAGACTTATTTTGGGCACAGATTTGTATCTGTTCTAACTTGTCCAAAATATAATCAGACATCTCAGAAACAACAAGGATCTTGGGAAACACAAACAGCCCAGCTGTGCATCCTCATGTGACTGTGCACAAGCAGTTTAATGGTTCCATTAGAGACCAGCACCAGGCCCCCCAAAGCCTGCTTGTTTTGCTGTACAGAACCTAAAATAACCACAAAGAGCAAATGTCAAGAGTTACTGTTATTACCATATGTAAAGTGCAGAACAAAATTATTTCCCATTGTGAAAAGTTTTGCTATGAAGAGAGCATGATTTGAGGATTACAGCTTTCATGCTGAATAGCATCTCTGAAATTAAAGGCAATTTAAAGTAGCACCATCTAATAACACAATGAAGAGAAAGCAAAAACATAAAAACAGCAGACCATGTAAACTGAGGCAAAAAGGCAGAATGCATTCCAGTCTAAACATTGAAGTAAGTGGTTAAATTGGCTGAAAAGCTTGTCTCTTCTTCATTGTAACTAACTCCAGATCTGAGAGCATCTTGAGTTCCTTATTAGCTGCAGTAAAAACACCCCAAATGAAAGGACACAGAAAATTACTAACACAAGCTTGAAACTTTTTTCCAGATTGCAGGATTTGAGTCACATCTGTTGCTTCAATGATCAAAAAACCCCTCATAATATCACTATGCTAAACACCCATTTTTTAAAAATATATATGGTGAACAACAACTGAACACATACTGTGGTTATAAACTGTTAGGCAGTCATATCTATAATATACACAGTGGGCATTAATGCAATATATTCTTACACAGGGAAACACTCCTTGTTTTACATATGAAAAGTTTTGGTTGAGAAGGACACGTGGAATGCATGCAGACAGGGCAGGAGGAGAAAATAGCCCACTGGATTCCCTGAACCAAGGGCTCTTACACTCTGGGCCAGGGAAGAGCCACAGCAAAGGGCACCAAGGCCAGCAGTAGTCACAGAGAACACTCAGTGATGGCACAGAGCAGTTCTAGAACAGTTTGTGAACACATTCTTCCATTTAGATTCCATTCTCTTAGTGTGGTTTTATCACACAGCACTATAATGATTCATTATGCTGTAAATTATTTCAAGACCGAAGACGAGAACTGTGCATTGAAATGAGAAGGGCAACCAAGAAAAATCCCAAAATCTGTCAACAAACGAAGCTTGCTTGGAAGAAACTGAATACAAAGGGCAGCTATGAAACCACTCAGTGTAGAGCAGCAGGGAACTGGTGCTTTTGCAGGAACTTGAAAGTGTTAATTTAGGATTTCCCCATGTGTGCACTGTGTCCTGGGAGGCATCAGGCACAGGATCACCAGCTGGGACAGGGAGGGGACTGTCCTGCCCTGCTTTGCACTGGTGTGGCCTCACTTCAAGTCCTGGGGGCAGTTTTGGGCACCACAATATAAAAATACATTCAGCTGTCAGAGAGCATCCAAAGGAGAGCCACAAGGATGGTGAAGGGTCTGGAGGGGCTGTATGAGGAGCAGCTGAGGGCACTGGGTTTGTTCAGCCTGGAAAAGAGGAGTCTGAGGGAAAATTGTGGTCTTCAACATCCTCAGGAGGGGCAGCAGAGGATCTCTTCACTCTCATGATCACTGACAGGACTCAAGGAAATGGCATGAAGCTGAGTAAGAGAAGTTTAGGTTGGAACCAGGAAAAGGTTTTTTACCCAGAAGGTGTTTGGGCACTGGAAGAGGCTCCCCAGGGACGTGGTCACAGCACCAAGCCTGTCTGAGTTTGAGAAGAGTTTGGATAGCACATGGTTTGACTCTTGGGATGTTCTGCACCTGGCCAGAAACTGGACTTAATGATCCTGATGGGCCCCTTCAACTCAGGATATTCTATGATTATGACAATTGAAAGCTATTGTAAAGTCAGTATTTCTGCCCATTTACCTTTCTTAGCACACAGAGAAATTCTAGGTGGTTCAGCTGCCTGCTTTGGTCACCCAGATTTTTTTAATAGTCATCAAAAAGTCATATTTAATACCCTGGCATAGCTCTACTGCTTCTGACCCAACTGACTGTGTAGCTTAATGTTATCAGAACACAAGCTAGCAGAAATGCACAGCATTTTTTAAGAAAAGCAATCCATCCCCTCTCCTTTGCTAGAACAAATTCAGACAGTTCTCCAAGTAACAACATGCCAAGACAGAGCCAAACTCTTTAAAAATATTGATTCACAGTTCAGCCACCTCAAGGACTTTTTTTACTTGTAACAACCTTCAATAAAACGTGCACCAATTTTTTCCTGTAACGCAAACTGTCAGTTTCTGGAGGGCAAATGCTCAGGTTCCCACATTTCTTTCACTTTATTGTAGGCAAGGGGATTTGTCCTACTGAAGCACAGCTGAGAATTATTTGGTTGCCAATCCAATTCATTACCAGTTGCAAGAGAAGAATCACTGTTTTTCCAAAACCTTTTTTACCTTTTCCAAAAGGTAATTTTTTTCTTTTTTTTTTTTTTTTTTTTCCTGGGTCAGCAGGTTTAAGTTATAAAGGTTTCTGGCAGTGGCATCCATTTACAACAGCAAAAGCACCACAGCTTGAATCTAGGCTGCCATTGCACATGCACTGCTATTCCATTTATTATTCTCTTCATGGCACTCCTAAGTACATTTGATCTCTTTGATAGCTTCTTGGCTATACTTTTTCATTAGAATCATTATTACCTAAAAAATCTTTTAATTTTCGTTTTAATACACATTAACTTGCTGTGAAGCCGACTTAAATACTGCTAAAGCCTCTTGGAATAAGGAACTCAAAAGTACTAATGCTACAATTCTACCTGCTGAATGCAATGTTTTGAACTGCAGGTTGGGTGAAATAAAGATGCCGAGGAGCACATTGGTATTCTTAGTCAGTAATGGAAAGTCACTTTTCCCCTTCCCTAGTAAAGATTTCACCTTAAACAAGTCATCAGGGATCTTCAGTCTGCATTTCATAATTAGTTTTTTTTTTTTCAGATGTTCATTTCACAAAAGAATCACAGGCTATGAATAAATAGAATAATCTTTCAAGCTGAATTTATTGGCAGCGTTTTGTTCAGCAGTGACTTTTCTGGATCTCAAATCCAAAATTTTCATCACAGTAATCGTATCACATGATGAAAATTTGTAAAAGAAGCAAATCACAGCACACCCTAGAGAATGCAAAGACCTTAATGTGGCAGATGTATCATTTAGAAGATCTGCTTCTGAAATATTTACTCTTCTGCACCCTGAAATAAGGCAAAAAAATGAGGAAACCAAGATTAGAGTGACGTGCAAGTCATTGGACTATGATATGACTTGTTTTAAATTGTTTCCACTTAGCTTCACCCTCAGGTTTTTGCTATGAGACACACACTTTCTGATATTTGGTACCGTTGTCAATTCAAATTAAATAAAACCCTAACAGCAACGTCTGTAAGACCCTATCTAGAAAGACTAAGAAAAAACTATTACTTGATGTACTTGCAAAATAAATAATATTCTGCTGCTTTGGAGAAGCCTGGGACAGGAAGAGCAGAGCTGTCATCTGCTAGAACAGAGATAAATTAGCACAGCTCTGTCAGAGAGCCCAATTTAGGACATTGTATTATGTGTGGTCTCAGAGTGTCTTAACAACTTCTTGCTCTCCTAGAAGCTTAAAGCTCAGCCCAAATTCCACACACATAATTCTCCATCCTACATAATGAGGTGATTGTTGCATCATTGACAAATGCGAAATAAAAAATTCAGGCTTCAGCTATGAAATATGCTAACCGAGAATCAAAAATTATTAAACCCAAGCAACATGAGAGAACTGATTTACTTTGCATTCATGAAATGTTAAGTCATTTACATAGCAAGTGCAGAAACATCTCTAACAACTATGCTAACGACTTGCCTTAAAAAAAATTCCAAACCTGTCTGTGGTCTCCCTACCCAGATGCTCTCATGGGAAAGGAATCAAGGCTGGAGTCTGAGTACTGGTGGAGTGAAAGAGGTGAAGTGCACCAAGGAGAAAATAAGAGCAGACATCACACAACATTTAGCTGTAGTTTAACTGACAGAGAACATTGTTGTTGCCCAGTGATCTATGGGTAATATCTGTTTACTAAACAAACTCAAGACTCACAGAAATATCCCTTTGTCAATGTAATGATTTTCACTGTTGTGAAGAACTAAAGCTTAATGTTAGAGGATACTCATATATGATTCTGCTGCTGGAAGATTTTAAAGTTCCATAGGAAAAAAACCCCACAAATATTAAAAGTGCAACATGAAATCTTCCTTTCAGCAAAAGCAGCTTTGTCATTTGGGGACACCTTCTGCAACAAAGCAATCCTATTTATACACTGCCTGAAAAGCAGCAAAAACTTGATTTAACAGCTGTACCTGCACCTGCAGCTGCACCCAAACTTAAAGTACAGCAGTGCCCAGAGATGTTCCTGTGCCTGGGCCATGACTGCCCATCTATTAAGCTGTCAGAAGAGTCCCTGGCACAATTCTGGCCTGTGCCAACTCTAATTTTCTCATGCACTCCCAGGCACAGTTTGAGAGCTGGCACAGTTTCCAGTCCTATGGGAATGTTTTGCAGGTTAAGAGACTTTTAATGGTATGGATGTGGGTCATTCTGTACCAGCTGGCCTCAGTGCCCAAAACTTTCACAGACACAGCCACAAGCTCAGAGATAACCTCCAATATCACAGTAATTGCAAACTAAATGTTACTGTGAGGGTTTCCCTTTTCCTGCCCACAACAGTTCTTGAGACATTTCACAACACTTTAAGTTAGTAATTTTTAAAAAATAAATTCAGAATGTGTTCAATGACAGCCCTTTCCAGTATTTATCTCTTGGAATGTCCTAGAAATTCAAGCTAAATAAACAAAAGCTTGTATAATTCCAAGTGCTCTGATAAATAGCTGCTGAAAACTTCAATGCTTCTGATTTGGAGAGTTTACAGAAGCAAAAGCATTTATATTCTGAAGCTACATTTGTAAATTGTTCAAGCATCATACCATGACAACAATCTTATAGGATAAAATAATCTTTAATAACAGGGAGAGTAAGTCTATATTCATGCTCCTTGCTTCTAACAAGCATCAAAGCTGACTGTCCCTGTGACTCCCCAGCAGTCTCTAAGTACTGGATTTAGAGCCATAATGCTGTAAACCCTCACATATGTGAGCAACTTGGCACAGACAAACTCCCTCACACAACTGCTTCTTATTCTCCTCCTGTACCCCAGTCCTTCATGATTTGTCCATAAAGTGTATCCTACAACTTAATAAACCTTATTACAGTCAGTAGCACTCCTTGCAGAAACCTGCCCAGGAGCAATTTTTGCAGGACCATAGCACATTTTGGCACCATTAAACTGAGTAAAACTACTCTGAGATGGAAATAATCTCCAAATCCTGCATTCTCCATATGGGCTGCACTACAGCTCGGGGGGATAATGAAGGAATACCTCTGAGCATGCAGACAAACTCCTCCAGGATGGTAAAAGCCATCAGGTTTTGCTTCAGAGTGGTCAGAGGTGATAGAAGAGTGATGGGACATGCACTAACTGCCTTGGTGGCTTTGGAAGAACTCAAACCCCTACAAGTGTCCTGTCTCTTGGCCATGCTTCCCCCTCAGCACCTCCTTCAGGACACATCCTCTCCTCCAGATCACAGCCCAAACACAAAACTGAGCTTAACCTTATCTGAAACAAGACCTAAATTTCTTCTCCTTAGCTAAATTTCTGAACCTGGAAACTAAGCTGCTGCAGAGCTTTCAGTAGCTCAACTGTTGTTGGTGCAGAGCAGAAACATCTTACAATAGAGGCAGCTACAGAAAAATCAAATGGCTTTTTTGCAGCCTACCCATGAAAAGAATTGAACCACAGCAACAAAGAAAAACTTATTACCATGGTTATTGCTGCTATTTCTAGACAACGTGAATGGGCTTTTTAGGCTTTCATGAGAGAATTTACAGACTCTGGGGCAAGCACACTGTTAGTAATTGCAGTTGCATTCTGCCACTTGAGTATTTTTGGCAATTGAACTGTCAGAAGGCATTTGATAGAAAAATGTCTCCGCATCATTAGTGCCAGCAAGGAGGATATTATGTGCCAAAGTATGAAGTGAAAAGTACTTCTGCTTTTACAAGTGAATCTTCTGCAGCTCACCGATTTCAAACTTCCACCCCCTTCCTGGCCCTATTCAAGTCTAAATTTTGAGGTTGTCACATGTGCTACCAGTGCCTTCATAGGGATTTTTGGTTTTAAACAGCAAAATGTGAGTGTTCTTTATTAAAATCCAATTGCCTGCCTCTCACCAAAGAAAAAAGTACAATACTTCTTATACACCACAGCCCTTCTCACCAGATCCCTGCAGTCTCTGTTCTGTCCTGTTTAGATCTCATCTTTCTCTAACAAAACATTATTGTTTTTGCAGAGCTGTGGCTTTCAGAGGAGCCAATAGGAGCTGCAGGATGTTCAACACATTTGAAAATTGGATTACTGGAAAAAAGAGGCTCTGGAAACAGACTGGAAAATTCTGAGCAGCAAAATTAGAAACTAAGTAAAATCAGATGAATTTTATAGTCTTCCAGGCTTCAAATCTCAGTGTCTGTCCTTTTTCTTATGATCCTTATTAAAACCAACTCTTTTAACCCAAGACACAGTAACTCCAGCTGTCTGAAGTTTCCTCAGGTTCAACATTCAAGATGTTCCTCAGCATTTAGGTACCAGCTCTTTTCAATTTAGGAGCTTCTAATTACATTGGAACCATGAGCACATTTGTCAAGATTTATGAATCAACAGATCCCCACTCTGACTAATGGGTTCCAATCACAAAGAAACTGCCCATCTTCATTTGAAGTACTGTTTGTTCAGTCCTTTCAGCTCACTCTTGCTTAGCTTCTCATCTGCTGCATAGTTTCTTGAGTAACAATTTTCTTTTAATGAGTGTGTGCATTCAGCAGTGAATTGCAGGAGTTGTAATCAACCAGAAACACATCCACTTCATGTTTACTCCTGTGCACAGGTTTGCAGATGGGGAAAGTAGGTATTTCAGTGGGTTGCTTCTGCTACCCCACAATTCCTATTTTGTCTAGTGAAAATCAGTAAAATTAAATTAATTATACATTAAATAAAACAAATAAAATCTTTGAATAACACAGACAAAACAACGGCTGATTTTGCATCTGTATTCCCTTGGAATTTGGAAAAGCAAATGATATTAATGGAAAAACAAAAGATATGCAAGACTTAAATGCTTTCAAGAAGGGAGATTTTGGCTCTAGTGACTACACCTGCCACTGTATTGCACATTACAATATCCATCCATTTTCTGCTGACAGTGATTGAACACAAGGACTCCTGGCAGTAACTTTCTAAGTCAAAGAACATTTGCAGTTCATTTAAGCTTATTTTAAACCTGAAGAATTTTAAACTGTCTTTATTGATCACTGAGGATAATACAACATTCTTCCAAAGGAAAGATGATGTCTTGCTGCCAGTGGGATGAACTCCTCTACTGTTTTTGCCTTATGTGGTGATTTGACACTGGCCCAATTCCAGGCACCCATGAAAGCCTCTCCCCCACCCTCCTCTGCCACAGGTGGGCAGAGGAGAGAAAAAAAAAAATAATGAAGGCTTCATGAGTTGAGATAAGGACCTGGAGCAAACACTCCAAGGGCAAAACAGGCTCAACTTAAAGGCATAAGGTAAATTTATTACTAAGAGAGTCAGAGGAGAATAATGAGAAGTAAAAGAAGTCCTTAAAACACCTTTTCTTCTCCCAACCCTTCCCATCTTCTCACCAACAGCACAGGGAGACAGGGCAAGGGGGTTCTGGTCAGTTCATCACTGAGGTTTTCTTCCCCTGCTCAGGGAGAGGAGCCCTTCCCCTGTGAGGCCATGGGGTCCCTCCCACAGGAGACAGTTCTCTGTGAACTTCTCCAGCCTGGGTCCACTCTCATGAGCAGCAGTCCTACCACACCTGCTGCAATGTGAATTCCCCCTACAGGCAGACAGTCCTCTCCAAAACTGCTGTGGCGTGGGTCACTCTTCCATGGGATGCATCCTCCAAGGACAGGCTGCTCCAGCCTGGAAGCAAAGGCCCCCTCTCTCCACTGGGTCTCCCACTGGATCACAGCCTCCTCCAGGCATCCACCAGCTCCAGCCTGGGCACCTCCCCCAGGGGCTGTGGGTGGATCTCTGCATCCCTGTGGATCCCCAGGGGCTGTGGGTGGATCTCTGCATCCCAGTGGATCCCCAAGGGCTGCAGGGGCAAAGCTGCTTCACCTTGGTCTCACCATGGCCTGCAGAGGAACCTTGGCTCTGGCTCCTGGATCACCTCCTTCCCTTCCTTCTCCACTGACCTTGGTGTCTCCATGTTGTTTCCCCTCACATGTTCTCACCTTCCCCTCTTCTCCGGCTAGGAAAAAACTGTGCCTTTTGTTTTGATCTTCTTAAATCTTCTACCACAGAGGTGTTACCAACTTCTCTCATTGGCCCAGTTTTGGCCATCAGCATTTCCATCTTCAGAGCCATCAGGGACTGGCTCTGCTGGACATGGTGGAAGCTTCCAGCAGCTTCTCACAGAAGCCACCTCTGTGGCCCCTCCACTACCAAAAACCAGGCCATGCAAAACTAACACACTTTACCAGACGACAATTTTTGTTAGAGGAACTGGATCAATGAACCGGGACATCTAGATTTGATAGTCAGTTCTGTCTCAGACTCCTCATGCACAGTTAATCTCCCTCAGCTTTAGTAAAATGGAGATAATACTATTTCCTCCAGATCCTGCCTGTCTGAGCTGAGGCAGATTTACTCACTATGGGTGCACTTCTGCCTAAAGTGAAGGTCTACTTGTTTTAGAGCTCTGCCCCACCAGCTCCTGCAGATGCTTTCAATATGTAAAGAACTTCACTTGCAAACTCCAAGGTCAGGATTTTGCTGATTTTCCCTGGATGGCATTGAGGTGTTGGTTGTGTGATTGGAGGGGAGTGTGGCACCTCACTGAAAATCTCAAGCATCCTAAGAAACTTAAGTGACATTAAATATATAAATAAGCTGCAAGCATGGTTAAACATTTCAGGGTCTATACCAAAACATGCAACACTGAGACACAGAATTTACATGTACATGGATGCAATTAAGTTTGGGTTCTGGTAACCCAAAAAGGCAAAATTCAAATGCACAGTGCAAACTGCAAACTGTACCAAGATTATATTTTAAGCAGCAGTGGATTGAATCAAAATACATAATTCACAGTTTCTTCCTAATCCATTTCAAAGTGAAATATTAATCAACAGAAGTATTTCATTCCAACATTTATTTCTGTTTCTCAGGGAAAAAAAAAAAAGAAAAAGAAAAAAAGCTTTATACCTCTCTCCTTTACTGCTTTACAGAGCTGTAGGGCTCAGCAGTGCTCATTGCCAGCTTACAGACTTTGCTTAGGCCTGTGCTAAGCACCTTCAAAACCAGACTGTAAATCACCCTGAGTCTAAATCTGGAAGGGAAATGAATTTGCCTATAAAAGCAGGGTATCTGCTGTGCATTTCAGACCTCAAATCTTAAATTTAGGATGTTGCACTGGAACTTTTCAAACTCAGATTAGTTATGTCTTTGTTAATGAAATTTAATATTTGCCCAACTTGAATTTATTAACTCAGAGGCCAACGTATGCAAATTAGTTTCAGGCTAAATTTTAGGCTATTCCTCATCCTTAAAAAACTCTTTTAATTCATTTGCAAACAGCAGAGTCCAGCAACATCTCTAGAATTTTGAGTTAATTACCTTGGAAAATGTACAACCAAAGATTGTTGAACATTGAGGGCAATATTTGACCCAAAATGGGGTTTGTCATGCTAGGAAGCTGCCACTGAAATTCTCTTCTCTGAGGACTGTTGTTCATACCTGAACTATTTCTAAATATTTTTAAACCAGTCCCAACTCTTTTAGAACTCTGCAGAAATTCTCACGAAACCAAATGACAATTAAGCCTCATTAAAGTGCCCCAGCTCTCTTTCATTGTATGCTCATCAGAAAATACAGAACAATCACCAGTTTGTTTCATATAGTCCTGAGAGAAAACAAGATTGCCATATATTTTCGATTACTTTGTTATGACTTTTATTAGGATATATGACATTATTATGAGTTCTGATACACAGTCAGGTTCCTTGCTTGGTCAAAATAAGACAGGCTATTTGCAGTTAGTGAACATGATGGGTGAGACAGAATTGCTGCTGTTCTCTGCTTGTGGATTGCACGTAGGGCTAATGTGCAACCCTAGGCATGCTTAAAAGATAAACGCCAATTTTTAATGTACTGCCATCGGGTTTTCAGTGAGTATTTTCCTCAGACTATGGAAACAAATGATGCTTTGGGAGCCTTGTGATCAATGGGAATGGCTGTTCTGTGGCTATTTCAGCAACGTGGGCTGTGTGCTTTGCTGAGTACGTGGCTTGGAAGGAGAGACATCTGTAACTACGGGGAAATAGCTGATTAAGTGCCCTCTCCCAAACGAGCATGCCATTATTTATCTTGATAAACAGCTTCTCCACAGAGGGAAAAACAAGCCAGCTGCACTTCCAGTGCCAGGCTGGGCTCAGCACACTGCTGACACCTCTGGACCCTGCTCCTGGCTGCCCTCTCTCCTCTTGCTCCTCATACAAGACTCGACACAGCCCCTCCTGTCCTGCCACCAGGGCTTGATTGAGGAGAGAAGATAAAAATTGCTCAAACTGCACCAGTTCATTTACAGATTAAACATGAGACAGAATCCAACATCTGATGAAGAATGCACACAGCTTATGTGAAAATGTAATTTCTGCATCTCAGCCCTGTCGTTCTGGCCAGACACCTGGAAACTCTTGTCTAAGGTAGATGCAGCTGCCACCAGTGGGGCTGGCTAACATTTCTGGCAGCACTGCTGGGACAGAAAAACCATGGGCAGTGGTCCAGAAACCCTCTGCCAGCATTGCCCTCCCTCCTCAGTCTCGTGCTGGTGCTTTCCCAATGCTGGTGCAAGACACCATCCAGCTCAAGCTGAGAGGAGGAGATCAGCAGTGCTGCTCAGGCTCACAGCACCTCCTCTGCTCCATTCTTAGAAATGCTGCTGAAACAGAAGAGACCCCACTTACATGGCTCAAGAGACACTGGATCTGCCTTGCCCTTTCCAGGTCTGCGTTTCTGCCTCTTTCTAGTTCAGGTCTCTTAGGGGCAATTATTTGTGCCCAAATATTGCACACAAATATTGTGCCCTGCTGCCCCCAGGCATTACAGAGGGTTGTGGCCATGCAGATGGATGATGTCCCTTGCAGATGTGGCATGAGGGACAGCAGCCACCAGGAAGGTGGAGCCCATTCCATCCTGTACCAGGCAGGCTGAGGTGCTGACCCCTGGGTGTCTATCCCCTGTGTGGGGCACACACAGTATTTCTTCTCTTATCCAGAATTTGCAGCCATTAGTGAGGTTGTGCTGCACCCTGCTCAGGAACAGAGTCCAGCGAAGCAGAAGAACGTGAATGATCCTTATTTAATGACATATTCTTCTTCCTCCAGGTAATTTATCTTGTCAGACTCGGGGCCAATTACCAACAAAATCTTTGACATGACAAATGTGCCACAGACTCTGTCACTGCTTCAAGTAGAGCTACAAGTGGGAAACCAGCACATGAGGAGGATGTGGCACTGGGCAGGAAAAACAGCCCTTGCTCTCAGCTCTGGGCTGTCAGGAACACCAACCACTCGCTTTGCAAAAATCACATTACACCAGTCAGTTTGCAGACAACACACTAAAGCTAACTCCAGCTAAAAAAGGAACTAACTCTTTTAATGACTAATTAACTTCTCAGCTAAACAGTTCAGCAAAGAGATCTGATTTGGTGCACGTGAAACTACCAGGAAAAAAACCAGCAGGCCCCAATATATTTCAATACCTCAGGTATAAATGGTGATGTTATGCCTTTAAGTCACAGAATAAGGTGTGGAAAAACAACTGTTAACAGAAGTAACTGGATTTAACTTCCCGCCCTGTGCACCTCAAGTGACAGTAAATGAAATTACCAAAATCTGCCTCTGCAGACAGCAACTACAGCTCAGCTGCTGAGCTATATAAGACCAGTATCGAGTCAGAGAGGTGACACTCCTCATTAAATGCTGAGCTTCTGGTGGAGAAGAAAGCAACTATAAGACTGTTTTCCAAAACTGAGATAGCCTTACACCCCACAGAAAGGAGCATGGGGACAGAGGTGAGTGCTATAGAGACATCCCACACTTTTGGAAAATGATTTGTAAAACAAGTTAAGTTTTTCCCTGTTTGCACTCAGCACATGCCAGCGTGGCAGGACACAGCTTCACACAACAGCTGAGCTGAACTGGCAGTGGGAGGTTCAGGCCTTGCTTTCCCCATCCTCATTTTGTGTCAAAAAGCAGAATTAAGTCAAAGTTTTCAGTCCATGCTCCATGTAGTCCCACAGCATGGCACGAAACCAGATCACTGCTACTGAGCTCCTCTGCTGTGAGGGATTTATATTTCCACTCAAAAACTTTTAGATATCCATAAATCAAGAGAGACTAGAAGAAAAAAAATAAACCCTTGAATTAGACCAATACTCCAGTGTTTGTTAACTTAACTTCCAATTTCTCAGCCAGTAGCCTAATTCAGAGACTGCCATCAAAAACACTATTACATTTATCTGTGTCTTGCTTCAGATTTTCTTAATGTACTTAACTGCAATCTCTAACACACAGAGTGTGGTTTGGATAAATCCTGTAATCTAATCAATCAGCTAATTCCAGTGCAAGCCAAAAGGGGGGTGAGGGAAAGCAAATCCTAAAACTTTTCATTACATATTTCTCTCAAAAATAAATCACCGCCTAATGGATTGCTAAACTCATGCACAAGTAAATTACCAGCAGATAATTAAGAATTAATAGCCTTCTGTGATCAGAGGTTGCTATTCACAATGAGCTGATAGAGATTATGAAAGAAGGCTTTTTCTAGAAAATAAATTGAAATACAAATGTTTCTACACCACACTGTGTATGAAAAACTAGTAAAGACTATCAGAAATTAAATCACATTTACTCATTCTCTCCATGGCGTATGAGAATTTTAAGTAACCTAAAGCCTTATTTCCATATTTGTTTGGACTGCCACAATTACAACCTTGTTGTTGTTACCCTGAATGAATCTCTAAAGACAAAGAATGGCTCCAGTGGTTTCCTCATTGTAAACCTGTTATCTTGGTTAACCAAGATGAGTATGTACATGGAAAAAAGTGTGAGGCTTGCCCAGACACACCATGCAAAATCCTGTCTAATAGGTTTAAAGTTAAACACAGAGATGCACACAGAACACACAGAATAGCTGGTACCACATCAGAGAGATGATGAAGGAGCTCACGACTGCATATTTGAAGTTAGTGGTGTCAGGGAACCTGTGCAGGCCAGGAGCACAGCCCCAAACCTTCACACCAGACAGCAACACCCAGGCAGCTGTTCTGCATCAACAAATCCTGGCAGCACTGCCAACACCTCCAGGAACTGCTTCTGCTCATACAGGGTGAAGTCCGTTCAGCAAGGGATTGAAGCTCAAGAAGTTACAGCTTCTTGGAAAATCAAAACAAATCAGCTTAAGCAACACCTCCTTTGCTGCAATCTGGCACTGCCCCACACAGCAGTTACAGGGGCACACCTGGAGATCAGCAACTCCTTCAGAAGTGACACTTTCATCCTCTGTGGACACGAAAACACACTTAAGGGTGGAAACCTCAACCAGCCTAAAGTGACCTGGTCAGCAGAGCTGCCAAAGGCCCCAATCCCTTTCCCTGCACCTTTCAGCTTCCTGTGGTCCTTCACTGCCTTGGCACCTGCAGCTGTATGGGGATGCCAAAGCAGTGGCCCAAGAGACAACAGCAGTAAACCAAAGAGATTAATTCTCTCCAGTCAGCTCAGGAGACCAAACCCATTTTCTCTGTGGCCAAATCAGAGGCAGGACTATTACTTTTAAAACCACATTCAAACACAGCAGCACAGTCATAGTTTTGGGTGACAACGTTCTGATCTGCAAGACTGATCTAGAACAGCCTTGAATATATCTTCAGACACTGTAGTACTATAATGATGTACAATACAGAGCAATGCTCTCAGAAACAGGCTCATTCTGCTGAGCAAGTTTGAGAAAACATTAAAGGAGCATCTACAGAACACAAAACACAGTTCCTTAATTTTGGTTTATCCTGTTACAGCTTCACCCTTGTGACCTTTCAGACCAAGATCAGGTAACAAGTAGTTAAAAATAAGAGCTTTAAGAAGTAGGATTTTTTTTCCCCCTCCTCCTGATTTTACTGGAAGACCATCAATATTGGATGAACTCCTTTAGATGTGCTGTGCCCAGAGCCACTGAATACCAAATGCTGGAGTAGCTACGCTTCAAAGAGAATATTCTGTCATAAGCTGAGTTTTAGGAAGGCCAGTTCCCTATCAGATTGCTGCCAAGAATCTTGCAAAAAAAATCCCCTCGTCCATGAAGGCTCTGCTTCATTATTTTGTGACAAATACTGCTATTCCACAAGCCACTATCAATAAGGCAAAAGTACATGATAGCATTAAACACCACAGGACAGTAACCATCAGATAAAAAATAGTAATTTAGTGTTACCAGCAATCAGGGACATTTTTCTCCACAATTTGTCACTCCTCTTAGAATTTGCATAGATGTGGCTGTGGACAATCCAGCAGCACAGCTTAGGAAGAAAAAAAATGACATTTTTACTCGCTTCAGTTCTGTGTGGGCATCCACTGGACCAGAAGCTTGTGGAGAAGGAGACTGCACACAGCACAGACAATGCTGCCTCAATTCAGTAATTAGATCCAAAACCAGAATTAGAAAGGCAATTCTTATTAGGAGACAAAGTCTAGTCTACAAGACTGGGGGAGGGGAGAGAAGCAGAAGGAATTTCAAAATTTTCCCCTTTTCCATGTAATCTGAGATTTCTAGTTTCTACTCTTATAAAACAAGCTTATGTGTGCATCAATGCACTGTTGCTCTAGCAAATCAGCCTTAAAGGAAACTGTCTCCAAACAAAGAGCATCAAAGAGAAAATACAGCCCAGTCTCAGCAAGCACAAAGCACGTTCAGTCTGCCTGGGCCCACCCAGATGTTAAGGGCACTGAGAGATGGTTTTGTTCACCTCTACCTGAAACAGATTAGTGTATTGATCCACTTTAAGAACGTGGTCTTTAAACCACTATTTAAACCACAGAAATTAAGATTTCCTTTGTCTCTGCAATTTATCTCCAGTCCAGAGAACAGCTGAGTTACTGCAGCCCCCCACACTGTGCCCAGGCAGGCACAGTCCTCTTGTGTAGCAGTAGCCAGACATGATCTTTACATGAAAATCCTGAGGTTATTTTCTAAAAACTTCAGCTGGCCCAAACAGCTCTGCTGTTCTTCCTGTAAATTCATGTCCTGCTCTTGCCTACTTAGATGCACAATCAATTGTTTGCACCCTCCTTCCCATCCATCTCCCACTACAACACAAGAGGACTGTCAAATAAGATTTATTGCTATCAAATTGTAAGAGCAATTCTAATCAATGCTTACTATGAAAATTTTAAAAGTGAAATTCCACTTTTCCCTTTCCTTTTGCAGGGTGGTCCAGTGAACAGCATGCAAGAGCAAACTTCTGCAGAGCAGATCTTTGCTGCCAGCTCTGCCCAAGCCACCTGGGGGATCCCCAAAAAGTGACTGTTTCTACATCCTTAAATACCTGAAATAATGACACTGTCCTGAACATGCTCAGATTTACTGATTAGTTGTTGGATTTATTTTTCTTTTTCTTTCTATTATTCCACTGATGCCCATGATGAACCAAACACAAGGCATGCAGAATGAACCAGAGAAATCCTTCTTCTTTCTCATCTCCTTCATGCCTCCAAATCTCTAAACAGATGCCAGCAAAGATTTCTGAGTTGTGTGTGGTTGTTGGGAAGTTTTTGTGCAAATGGAAGCTCAACCTATCTGCACAAAAAGTTTATGATAACTCATGAATTAGCATTTTAGAGGTGTAACAAGCTTGATTGAGTTGCTTCAGCTGGCCTTGCTGCTGTGGAACTGAATGACATAGAAGACAGCTGTGAATTAATTGTGTATCAGGCATTCTGTATGAGATATCATCTCACTTGGAACAGCCTCCTAATGTGCCAGAGATCTAAACTCCAATTTTCTACCACTATTTTTAAATATCTGCCAGTAGATAAACATACCCTTAAGTAGCCTTTTGAATAAGGATGAAAAACTAGCAACAACTACACTAACAGAAATTTAATGTAACGCTTCCACAAAGTTTTCCTAAGAACCTCTCTCATGCTTTGATGGCCCAGTGCCTTAAACACACAATCCCCTCAGTGGGATTACACACATCACACTGGTGAGATGGAACACCATGAGGATGCAGCCAAATGTACAGCTGTGCATTTGTTGATTTGTTGAGATTTCAGGGATGAAACCACAGCATCAGCTAAGACCAATCTCAAGATCTTTAGAAAAACCTATTGTGTGAATTTAACTTCTTGAATTTTCCAGAGTCTAAAGTAAACTATCAGTTGTATTTCCCAGCTATGCCAGAATGTTTCCCACAAGATAACCAGTAAAGGTAAAACACTTCCATGGTCTGGAGTCCCTTGTAAGCTGTTTCTGTGAACTCATCTCCAGAACAAAAAGTCAATATGCAGTTGGTTTTCTGCCCACTGCACCCCTCATCACTCGTTTGATATTTACTTTATTTTTAATTAAAAAGATGTATAGTCCCTTCGAGGGCACTAAAACAGAGTGACTGTTTAGAAAAATCAATATAGGCAGGGTTGTGGCTCCCTATAGGAAGTTAAATTCTTGACAGCAGATCTGCAGCAAAACAGACAAGAGTATAAAGCAAGCCCCAGAGCTTCAGCACAACCCATTCCAAGCACCCCAGAAAAACTGGGCTGAGCTGCACCATTTCCAGCAGCCTCTGCTCCAATCCTACAAGCTCTGCCATTGAAAAGCCCAGAGTGAGCAAGAAAATTTAGTGGCCTTTATATCGTAATAAAAGAGACTAAAACACCACTGTAAGAAGCTGGAAATGCAGAGGGCACTGTGGATTATAAACCTGCCTGGCCAGAACCTCCTGCTGGTGGTGGAGAAAGTAAGGTACAGGGAAGAGACAAGCAAACAGCACTGACACTTTCCACTCTGTTTATGTGGGAATGAAAATTTGGCTGGTTCAGAGGTACAGCAACACAGTATTGCTGCAGCACCCACCTTCACTCCTCCAAAATCAAGACATTTTTTACACTTGTAGAACAAACTTAGTGGTTTTCAAAATAACCTGATCATTAGCTATTAGGTGTTCCAATATTTATCTTCTAGAACCCCTATCTTCAGCTATCCAGCATAATTTTGATGAGTTCCTGGGATTAACACAGGTAAAAACATATCCAGAAAAAGTATAACACACTTGCAAATAAGATGAGTTAAAATCTGACTCCATCAGCAATTTGTTCTCATGAGTTTAATTAGAAAGACCCTGATTTTTGTCTCTCTACACACAGTGAAAGGAGCAACACTCCATTTATTTTGGTGTTTTCCTCATTGACCTATACATTGATAAAAGCAAGTCAGACACAACTTCTAGGATAACACTGAATTTTAAATTCAGACACTTGGCATTCACTCAAGAAATGAGTGAGGCCTGGAGAAAAATATTTAATTTGAAACCAAATGTCTCTCTTACAGAATCAAAGTGATGCTAGCTATATTTCCCTGGCTTATTAATAACACAGTGGCCTATACAAGTTTTTTCCCGCATATTTTTTCTGCCTGAGCATGTCTTCAGACACCTGGATACAAATTAAAATGGTCTTTATTTTTATGACTATGAAAGGTTGGAAGGGGTTTTCTGATTTCATGTGCCTGCCCTGGATGGAGGCAAGCTATTTATGCCTTGAAAAATGACCAGATAACAATTAAAAAAAAAAAAAAAAAAAAAAAAAAAAAAAAAAAAAAAAAAAAAAAAGTACAATGCCACAAATACAGTAGATGCAGCCTTCCAGTCAAGCTTCAGCTTCTCAGCACTAAAGATGAGTCTCTGAGATAATGCATCTACCCAAAAGCACAAAAATATGCGCAACAAGGCTGCATCATAATAGGTATTCTGACTGTACTGAACTATTTTAAATGACATAGCAAAATTAAATTTCATTGCAACTCACTTGATCAATCAAGTGGAAACAGCAATACTTTTAATGTTTGCAAAAGCCATCAGCAGACTGCAAACGAAATGTCTTAGCATTTGTCTTCCCTGCTCAAAGAGATTTTTGTTAAAACTGCAAATATAAGAAGCCTTTTATGAAATATCCAAAATGTTTAGGAATGAGACAGTACAAAACTTCTTTATAGCAACTGCTGACCCCAAAAGGGAAAGTCCTTCAAAAACTGCCAACTCCTCTGGCAGACTATGGGAATACTAAAGAAACCAAGGCTTTTTTTTTTTTTTTTTTTTTTTTTTTTTCCTAGATACATAAAATGAAATAAATTGCTTGACTGAGAAATACTCCCAGGGAACACAGTAATGAGATGTAGCAGTAGATCCTGCTGCAGCCTTAATTACATGGGTCACAAGTGAAAAAGGATGATTGCCAGCACACAGCAAGTGCAGTAGCCTTGGAATCACAGAATCATAAAACCCTAAAACCCTTTAGGTTGGAAAAGGCCTCTCAAGATCAAGTCCCATCATTAACCCAGCACTGCCATGTTCATCACTAAACCACATCCTTTAAATGCCACATCCACACTTTTTTTTTTAACATTTCCAGAGTTGGCAATTACACCACTTCCCCTGGCAGCCTGTTCCAATGCCTGACCACCGTTTGCAGTGAAGAAAATCCTTCCTACAATCCAATCTAAATCTTTCCCTGTGAAACTTGAGGCAGCTTCCTCTTGTTTTATTGCCTGCTTTGGGAGAAGAGCTGGAGCCCCATCTTGCCACCCCCAGCTCATCCTCTTCACACCACATCAGTCATTAGTGAGAGGTGAGAGCACTGGCTGGATAATTGTGTTGAATTTAAGTATTCAGGAGAGTAAAGCTGTGGGTTTTCTCTGTAAATTCTGCAGCCTGCATGGTGAGTATGGAGCCCTCTGTGCTGGGTACCACCATCAGCCTGGCAGGGCAAGGTCAGGAAAACCACCAGGACATCATTGCTCTGACACCACTGGCTGCATGAGAGAAATTAAGGCTCAAGGAACTAAGTTACACTTGCACAGTGCTACATCCATATGCTTTATATATTAATGCATGATTAAAGTCATAAAACTAAGGTATAATTAAACCGGGGAGAGTCCAGTAAAAGTTTTTAAGGCAAAATGAACTTGCACTGTTCCTTGCCAAACCAAACTCTTGAGGTTCATCTATTTTTATTTTTTTTTCCCTTCAAGCTGCCCTTCCTTTCACCTTGCCTTTTAGGAGGCCCCATTTAGAAAGGTGATCCCTGAACTCACAGACTTGGTCTTTCACAAAGCCCAGAGACAGAGCAGTTCACTCGAGTACAGGCCATCAATTCTGGAAAGGGACCTCTGTGCCTGCATTCAAAAGGGAAGTTGCTGAACATCTTTCCAAAAACAACACACTTTAAAATGTGTGCTTAATGTGTGGATTAAAGGGAGCTGGCCTGAGCTGCCAGCTCAAGGGGAAAATAAGAGCTCTGACTTAGCAGTTTAGAGCACATTAATGTTAAAGCCATGAGGAAATCTTGAGCTTGCATTCGTAGCCAGGACATAAGCAAAGGCAGGGTTTCTGCTTTTTCACTTGTGGTTAGCAGGCTTGGGGGACTAAAATAGCCAGCTAAGATGTTACTTTACACAGCTGGTCTCCAGTACTGCTCCTCGTCCATTGTTTGGGTGGCTTCAGGCTGATGCCACACACAAAAAAGTAAGATTAATGCTCAGTAAATAATTTAAACATGCAGCCATCAAAGTGGTCATATGCCTCCCCAGAGGGAAACTCAGACTGAAAGTGGAGAAAATCCTTACCAACCAAGAGCTATTTGAAATTTCTTGAAGACTTTAATCTGGTCAGCAAACTGGGAAACGCAGCCTGATGCGCATTTCGTTTACATCTGCGCCTGCTTTTATTGCAGAAAATCAAGTAGATTCAATGTTGACATTTAGAGATAACACAGAAGATTTGCCCTTTTGAATTTTCTAAAAGTCATGGATAGGTCATTTTGGCTTAGCAGTTTGTGCCTAGGAGTTCTGCTTAAATTGCAAGTGACTGGGATGTGTTATACCCAAAAGATGGGAGAACCTTGAAGTGACATTCAGAGATCTGAACCTGAGACTATGCAAATTATCTGAACCCCTTAAATTGGCACATCCTGAAATATTGGATCACATAACTCTTACCATTTACATTCCTCCTGAAACCCTGACTTGAGTAGTCCTAGAGCTAATTTACTCACGTTTGAGTGAGAGGCAAACAGTAGTTTTGTAAGGAATTCATCACTTTTAAGTTTCAGCCATTCACTCCTAGGATACAGCATGGTCATGATTTCCTTAAAGCCATTCTGTGACAACCACTACACTGGCACAGCTCACAAAAGAGCCTGAACCACAAGTCACAAAGAGAAAAGCTTCTCCAAATGTCTTTGAAATTTAATTTTTAAAAAAATATACGATTTCAGACTGCAGACACAGAGTATACCCAGGGAATTACAGAACTCTATGAAAGTAACAGTCGTGATCCTGGCCCAAAAAAGTCAGAACAGTCACATCTCCAGCCAACCACTTGAGGAACATCAGGCTGAAGGCCACCATCAATGTCAAATCCAGCCTCCTGAAATTGCAGGTACCCATGAATTAATGCATTTAATCTGCAAAGGTCCACAAAATATATTCTTCCTCCACTATTACTCACCACAGCAAACCCTCTAAAAATGTCATGCATTTAGTAGCACAGGGCTGGCCACAAACTGCTTAATGTGCCAGATGAAAAACATGGAAAGGTCAAAGGCAGTGTCAGGGTTCCTACAATTTTGGGGAAGCTGAATTGGTTAAACAACAAAATTGATTTTAAAGCTCCCAGAAAAACAGGCTTTCACCACCTGCTACAGTAACACTCATAGTCTCAATTCAGAAAGAAAATCCAGAACTAAGACAAGTTCTCCTTGAACCTTAAAATATGCAAACTTAAACTTGTTCGTAATTCATCACAGCCTTTTGAAAATCAAGTATTTTCTATCACTTAATGCACACTCTTTTTTATGCATCTGACTTACCAAAAAGTCCTACAGAGACCTTTTCCCCCAGTGCTCTTGCACAGCATGTACAAAGCCCTGGTTTAGCTACAGGCAGGTGAACTCTACTTCAGACTCCTGAAAGCTGCACCACACATCAATTGCTGGGGTATCTTCTGTTACATAAATACATAACAAAGAAAGGCCAAATTACCAAAATATAATCAGAACTTTTGGCTTCTAGACCCCAATTTGGATACCTGATCACAACTCTAGGCATATATGCTCTGTTTTCTTTACTACCAAATGCCTGAACTTGTTGGACTCCTTTGGTATTTTTAATTTTAAATTTTTATTGACTTCAGTGTTCTTTGCCAAGACTGAAAAAAAACCCCGACTTTTTGCTGAAGATTAGGATTTGAGATTGGCATGCATTTCTTGGGCTTATTTGACAGGCTACAGCCAAACTGATATCAGTCTTCTGGGAAACATGGACCTCTGGGGAGGATGAAGACTGTTAATCTGAAAGGCTTTGTCCAATTATAAATATGATATTTTGAGAGTCAAGGCCATTGTTAACTTGGCAAAACTCTAGATGCACATTGCAGCACCTGAAAATGGCATCATATCACTAATAAAATAGTGAGAATGATTTTTGATCTGCAAACACATATAAGGCAACAATTCTGAGAAGAAAGCAGTGATAAAGTTTCTAAGTGACGATCCCTTTAAAGTAAAAGGAAGTAATTTAAAATTAGGGCTCAAATACAGTTCAGTAACCAGAGTGTCAGGATTTTGATTCTGCAGGGACAACAGTGATGATGTTTTAATTAAGCCCTCTACTAATCCTCGTGTCTTGAGTCTCAGACTGCCTAATTCGTTTGCAGAAGGGTGATGAATTTCAACAAGGGAAGTTATACACTGATTTTAGATACTTTAGGTAGGGTTACATAGCTCCAGTTTTTGTTGAAAGCAGGTTATATTTTTGCTGACTTATATTCAGTTATTTTAGTGAGGTTTGTTACCACACCCCAAGAAACAGAAAACCGATTTTGCCAAGTTAACAGTATTTTTTCTCTTTTTGTGTTGTTGCTGAAAAAGCAATGAAGTTACAAAGTTGCTATTAGAAATTTGGCAGCTACAATCTTTGTCAGCTTTTCTTGGCTGCAATATATTTAGCATTGCTTAAACAGCTTGCAAGAACCTGTGCAAGTCTAGAAAACAACTCCTCTGAGTAAGCTGATTTTCCACAATGACAGCAAAGGTTTCATGCCCATTAAGTCAATTTAACCAAGTCACCTCCCTGAAATGTAACTTAACTTTACAGAAGAAAAATAGCCTTAGATATTCTGTATTAAACACAGTAGGAAATTCTATTTAATCTTCTCTGGTCATCCTTTGATATAAAGATCACTTGTTGAAGACTCATAGTAGGCAATGCCCAGAATATCCCCCCATACAGAAGAGCTGCTTTGAGGACCAGGAATCATCTGACTAATGTGGCTGATCATCTTTCATGAAAAAAAATGTTCACACTGAGAAAGAAAAAAAAAAAGGTACATCCACAGCAAAGCAACTACAGAAAAGAAAAAGAAGGACCAGCAATCTCTTTGGCTATTTTCTTCTCATCTCTTGTTCAACCCTGAGACTCCAGCATACCTCCTGTGGACCCTCAGGTACCCTGAGCTCACAAAAGGCTGATTTTCCTCCTGTTTGATCCTTCAGAAAACTGAGCACTGAGAAGCACTAACACACACTGCAATTTCTGTGAACAAGGTTTGTCATCCCTGTTTCCCTTCCAGCAGTCAAAGAGGCAACAATCCATCTTTCCAACAACAGCTTTCCAGATCCCACTATGTGTATCTTTTCCTCAGAAACAAAGAATCAACATCAGACATGAAACCTTAAATTCAGCTCCTCCAGAGGCGATCCAGGCTCAAACCTTCCCACTGCACCACCTGTGGTTGCACATGAAGCACATTTTGGGAGAAAAAAACCACAAGATCTGCTGTAGAAGGCAGGAGTCTGAAAGTGAGTTTAGCAATATGAGGGAAGAATCACTTCAGGGGCTGGTTAGATCCTCAGTGAGGCAGCCTCTCAAATAGAGACAGTCATGTTGGTGTCTGCTTGCCGATCAAGGAGCAATGAGAGATGTAGGAGGAAGAGAGAACAACTGCGAAAAGCCAGAACATCAGTGATGAACTGGGGATGCAGTTTTTCTAGAGGCCTAGGGAAGTTTGGGGAGAGACCACCACAATCCACATTTCTCTCCCACAAGATGCACCAGTTCGGCATCCCCCAGAACATCCCTTCCTTTTCTTCTTCAAAACAAACCCCAAAAGAGCTCAAACAAACCAACAAAAACTTTGATACACAGCTAAATTTCAAGCCAATAGTGTAGTCTTGGAGCTCCAGATGGTGAAATGCACGTTTGGACTCTGCCCCTCACAAGGGCTGGCAGATCCCCCTCCATCTGACAGACTGCTCAAGATAAGGGAGACAAGTTGATTGAATTGAAGCAGCAAGAAGGAAGCAGGTCTGAGAAACAAACCTGTAGCACTCCTTGATCAGCAGCTTTTACACAAAACAGGCCTGGATCAATCTTATGCTGATAAGCTGTAGATTGTGGGCATTAAATTCAGCCACGTCTCATAGCAGTCACAAAAGATTATGGTGCAAAGTCAACAGTATTGACAATTACTGCAGTGCCTGAATTCCAAGTCCTCTGCTGTGTAATTTGGAGGTTACACTGCTGCAGAGGAGGCTAAGTGGGTTCAAAAGAGAATTTTAGATATAGTTTTAACAAATCCAAATTTCAAGCCTGGCAACTATTTCTTGTACCAGAAAATAAAATTGAATCAGTGCAAAAACTTGAATGAGTTCATTAAAAAAAAAAAAAAAAAAAAAAAAAAAAAAAAAAAAAAAAAAGAAGCTTCTCTGACCTAGCATTTTAAATTTGCAATGTTAATTAGATGCATCATTTTAAACTACTGTCAGGAGAATCCATGTTCCATTTTATTGTGTATCATAATTTTTATCACAGCTTTACCCATATAATGCAAAAATCCCCTAAAAACTCCAGAACTGAGTCTAGTTCACTTAATCTAAATACATCACATTTGCCTTGGTTTGTCCCCTCTCAATCTTTCAGATTTATTGTCACCTTTAGACCACCCCATCAGAAATCAGAACAGCTTGTTGGAAGCTGCTCTTCAGGAATCCACAATCCCTGTGCCCACTCCTGCCTTGCTGGCAGGACTTGCACTTGGCTGTGACCACTGTGACTTCCATGGGTTACTCAAGTCCTAGTTTAATGCAATATCGCCCTCTTATTTCTCTTTCCCTCTCTACTTTTGCACAGGCATCAAAGCTGCAGTCATCACCATGGAAACTAGCTGGGAGAATTAAAAAAATAATAAAAGCCTACAGAGTCATGCAAAGCTTGTGCACTGCCACCCACTGGGTACCGGCGTTAGGGAGCCTCTAAGTACAAAGCAGCCCTGCTCAGTGTAAGCAAAGATCCTCTCGCTGCAGTGCCTGCATTCAGACCCAAATATGAGCATTTCTGGCACCAATTAGTCTCTCCTCAGAGGGGCAGGATTTGCTTATAGCACCCAGATCACTCTGGTGTAACCCAAGGTTCATAAACTCAGACTCCCTGTCCTATGCCAACATAGGAATCTCTTGTTTTCATGCAAGTTCATTCAGCAATGTGCTCATGCATGAAACATTGCTCCATCCTCTGCAGTGGTTTATTCCCAGAGTGCAGGCATGGGCATCCTGGGAAAACACACCCTTGCAATTCCAGAGGGAGCTGCAGGGCTGGGGTTTATCAGGAATCAGGCCATGCACTTGCAGCTTCTTTCTGCGAGGAATGAAATGCCCAAAAAGATTTGGGATTTTTGGAGAGCCTGCTTTTGTTGATCCATAATGCTTTTTGTTACTGGCCAATAGTAACTAATAGCAGGTTTTACTTTAGGAAGATCTCCATGGTGATCTGAGCCTGCTGACATCAGCTGGGGTTTTTTTGGTGTGGATTTAAGAACAATAAATATAGTCTAATTAAAGGGGAAAAGACCTCAAAAAATTGGACAAAGGAGGAAGAATTCCTGGTATATGCTGCAGTTCAGTTCAATCTTCCAGAAGGAAGCAAAATACTCTAAAGAAATCGCTCTGATATAATTTGTCTTTAAAATAATTTAGAAAAACCTTGACTACTTTTGCAGTAAATAATAGAGCATGCCATAAAGAAAATTAGTTGATGAGAGAAAAAGCAAAGACAAAATGAGAGAAAAAAAAGAAAAAAAAAGTCCCTAAATCGTAAAGGATCATAGTAATTTTTACAGGAGTTTAAGACAGATTTTTCAGACCTGCTGCAGTATTACATATGAGCTCTCTAGCTCAACTGTTTAAAATGAGAAAGGGGGGAAAAAAGGGAAATGTATTCAGACCTGATTTGTTCTTTTTCTATATGTTCCTACAACCTACATTTCAAAATGCTTTTTTAATCAAGTGATTTTCACAAATTTGGAAGGGTATTTTTTTGATTTCATCTCACATTGCTGAAAGCAATTGGATGTTTTTTCCCTGCGTGACTCTTTTTTTCCCCTCTCTTTCCTCTAATAGGTTTTAGAAACACATCCACACATTTATTTCAAACTGACACTCCAGAAATTAGTTAGATTTTGTATTTTAATCAGGCACAAGCCATGCAAGAAAATAATTTAAAGTAGCAGGTAATCATACCAATGAAATATTTATGGAAACTGATTAGACCAAACCACTTATTCTTATCTCAGGATATTTGTATTTTACACAACTACTCAAAAAAGAAAGCAAGATTAAGAGTTATACAAAGTTATAGTTCACTCCTTTTACAAATCAGAGCACAGGACTGATTTCTAGAAGGCTGAGCAAGTGCAAGGCAGTGTTTGCAGTTCAGAGCCCAGCTCAGTTTTGGCTCCCCTGGCCAGCTTGTGAGTTACCTTCTAAAGAGGAGAGATTAAAAAAGGACTGGCACAGATCTCCCAGAAACAGCAGTGGAAAGCCATCCCCCAACGCAAGGTTTGCTCAACACTACTAAATGAAATTAAGCCATGATTTTGTGAGCATTAAGCTCAGAGTGAGCAAGACAGACAAATGGTTCTCTATTGACTATTCTGTGACAGTGCCTTCCCATTACTCTAGCCATGAGTTACCTAGATTTCCAGGTCATTGACCTCACCAAGTATTTAAAAGTCTGTTGGCAGAGTAGAAAATTGGCCTGTGTGAGAGTGACTGCACTTTGTGTCAGAAGGCAGATCTTATGGATGCCAACTGTTGGATTTTGTTTTGGTTGTTGCAACCCCCCCACTTCTCTAAAAGTGATAGCATTGCAGGAAGAATTTTCAGGTCTTTATAGGGCTACATATTTTTATATAGTGTGGATTTTTATATAGATGCTAAAAATGGAAAGCAATTGCCATATGGATGAACAAATAATTATCTAGAAACACAATACAGAGAGCCTGGAGTGGAGCCCTATTTAATCCATTCTAGACCTAAGGCACCATTTATGTGACAAGCTGCAGTGTAGAAAAGCAGTTTTCATGCCAAATACAGTCCCTGTGTTGGTGCCAAGGCCAAAAGAGCAAGAGCAAATGTAGAACTTGCAATTCTTCCCTTGGGGGCCTTCCACAACAGCCTGCAGACAGCAGATGGGGAAACACCACTGAGTCCAGGCAAGTTCTGTGCCCTCCCAACAACAACTCAGGTGCTGCTGGTTGCACTACCAGGCTAATCCCATCCTGCCTTACACATCCTCTGGGAGGATACCTGCCTGGTTTTGACCCCCAATGTCCTTCTGCCCTGCCTCACAACAAGGGTTGCCTTTGACTACAGAGAAATTTGCCCAGACATCACCTCAGGATTCCTGAACTGTCTAAAACAACCCCATACTTGACAGCAACTACAGGGTTTCTTCTGAAAGCAAGACATATAAAAACTCATTGGAGTGGACAGGCAGAAGATACATAATGGGAGGGTAGGACAGATTATTAGCAAGAAGGGGGAGAGCTCAAAAATAACAAATAGTGTTGCATGGAATTAGCAAAGCAAAGGGTTTGTGATATTCACCACCTCAATATAGAGAAAAGAAACTGCCTTCTAAAGATCCCTAGGGAGAAAACTTCAAGCAGAAGGAAAGATGATTACTTTGCATTTCTGCAAGCTTTCCAATAAACATCAGTTGATGACAGCATTAGAGATGAGAAGGAGCAAGGAATTAAGGGATAAGAAGCACAGTAAAAGTCACAGGACAAATTCTGCACAGAAGAAAACAGAAAACTTGAATTCGAAATCTATAAAGCAATTTATCTTAGAGGCAAAGACAAGAATGCCAGCTTTTCCACCTCACATTGCAATGGCTAGCTCTCCAAGGAAACACTGCATGTATGTGTGTTTTTCTGAGTATTTCCTTAGCTGACAGGAGGAACAAAGGTAAGTGCCCTTCTGAGCATCCTCTTCACTGCTGAGAGTCATTAAAGCTTCCCCCTTTCAGTATTGTGCAAATGTATTAGGATAAAAATAACTGTAAAATATAATAATTCCAGAAAAGTGCACGCAGTTAAAATTACTGTCTTGGTTTGAAAGACAGGTGTCTGCTAAGGAAGGCAGGAGCCTCCATTGGAACGGAAAATACGACCCCTTTCCCTCTGAATTATTATAATTTTGAAGTTAGGGGGCTTTCGGGCAAAGATATGGGAAAAGGAATAACATCTCCTTACCAGTATATATATGTATATATATATGTATATATATATATATGTATAACAAGGCAGACAACGCCACCAGCAGCTACACCAGACAGAACCACAAACCCAGTCCAGCCGTTCTCAGCTGGGGCACTTTAGTATATATTTACACTAATTATTTGTTTATATGCATAACAAGGCACACAAACACCACCAGCAGCAGGAGCACTGAACAGAACCACAAACCCAGCCCAGCCTCTCTCGGCCGCGGCACTTTCCCGTTGGTGCAGTTCCGGTCACAGCCAGCAGGGGCGCTGGTGGCTCCCGGCCGGGCAGGGGCTGTGCTGATTCCCCCGGGCCTGCAGGGGGCGCTGTGCCGCCCTCACAGCCCCTCACGGCAATGGCGGGCGGGCAGAAATGGATGGAGAAGGGGCTCCCTTTACCACCCACAGGGCAGCCACTCCTCGTGCTCCTCTGGAGAGTGAAAGGGGCTGTAGCAGGAACCTCAGAGTAGCCAGCTGGGAAGGCAGGATGAGTAAAGTCCCAGAGTGGTAGATGAGATGCAGCAGAACCTCGGCAGCTGTAGCTGGGACTGCGGGACGTCCCGGCAGTTACAGTGCAGCATGGAAACCTCAGAGCAGCAGCAGAGAAACAGCAGGGCTGGGCAGTGGCTGCCTGGCTCCTGAACACGGCCAGGAGAGGCTCCTTTGGAGGGGAAAGGGCCCACGATGCTGAGGCACCCCAGCAGTGGTGGAGGGTCCCCTCTTTGGGGAGTGTTAGTAAGGCCCAAGTGCAATGGCTGCTCTCACAGGCAGAGCTCCACTCATGGCGGAAGGCAGCAGAAGACAGAGCCCTGCAGTGGTGGTGAATTCTTTCCACAGTGACTGCCGCCTCCTTCCTCTCCAAATATGAGAGAGCAAGAAGGAGCTGGGTGCTGTCCCAGCCCCTTTTTTCCCAGCCCAGTTCTTGAGGTACCTCTGCTCTTCCCAGAGAATCCCTCAGATAAGAGAAGTGCAGCCAAGTGCCCTCCTCCCCTAAGCTTGGCAACTTCTTCTGTCTCTCTTAAGTACCTGGTCATTATTTTCTCCTAGCAACACATATAGGAGGAAATTCCCTGAGAGAAAGAAACAAAAAGAAGAATCCTAAACCCCAACAATTACTCCCAGGAATTAGAGCACCCCCTCAATTCTATAGACTAGAGTGATTCTGGTAGTATTTCCCAGAAATATTGCTAAAACTAATAACATGTCCAAAAGCTGAAATTAACTTTACATGCTACTGCCACATCGAAGCTATATTTCTAATTCAAATCAAATGAAAAATGCATTCCAAAATAGGGCAAAATAAATAATGAAGACGTGGAAATCAAAGGATCTGGAACAGGATTTATCTGTCACAAGTTTCTAGGAAGGACAGACGCCAGTACATATGTTAAACACGATGACACTTCCCTAGAGACTTATGATAATACTTCACCCTTAAATAACACACTCAAAACACTTCACAGACATTAACTAATTAATCCTCAATCCTCATGTGGCTGTAAAAATTACACAGTAGGGAAATAAGGTCAGATCTTCAGAGGAGATCAAGCTGAGATTAAACAGTCTGCCCCAAGGCTATACATTGACTTGACAGCAGAGACAGGGTTACAGTTCCCAGGTCCAAGAGCCACCCCACCACCAGAACACCTTTGGAGTGACACTGACAGCCCCAAACATCTCCAGCAGCTGCTCAAACAAAGCAAAAGGCTTAGGCAGGGTCAGATGCCTCCCCGTGCTCCAAGAAAAAACCCTAAACAGGTCTTAAGGCAGTAAGCTGGGCACCCACAGACCTCCCTCTCCTGCTGCGGCTCTGCAGAGCAATTGGGGGGTCAGTGGGAGGGGAGGTTTCCTCAGCAGTAAAAACCCCTGTGTTGCATCTCCCCAGGACATCCTCCTTTCAGACCCAAATTCTCTGCATGCCAGGTAGCCATCATCACTTCAGCTCATGAGAGACTTCAAATACCTGGGACACATTTTACAAAACAGAACATGCTGCAAATTGCACCTGAACAAGTCTGACCTATCAGGACCCAGGAGTGTGAGGATGAATGGAGAACAGGTGAGTCTCAGGAGTGTTGAAAGCACTCAGGCAGGCCACAGCAGAGGATGCACTGGCACTCTGTCTCCTGGGAATCAAAACAATTCCCAGAACACAAAAAAATGTGCAGGAGGAGCTCAAACCCACACATCCTGCAGTTAAATATTCCCTAGGCACAGAGGAAAACAAGTGACAACAGCTCTGCACTGCTGCCCCTGTGAAACTAAACAGAATGGCTACAGCCAAGGAGAGGGTGCTGGCCCAAGGACCTTTTGTCCAAAACCACCACAGGTTCTGCCATTTGTTGTGGCATTTGAACAGCTGTTTTTCCTGCATCCACAATGCCAATCCCTATCAACTCTCAGCTTCTTCAGAAAGTACTTCAGAGTACTTTAAACCATTTAAAAAGTTCAGTTCTTATTGCAGCATTGTCAGAAGTTTAATAAATTAGAAGCCTGGCTATCACAACCAGCAGTATGCCTACCAGCCCTGGGCTTCCTTTTATGAGGATCTGGGTTTGAGTTTGTGAAGTAAACCTGTGTCTAAACTTCTAATTATATTAAGAAAAGGTCAAGTGCTAGAAAACAGCTAGACCTCATAGTTCCAGGAGAAAGTTATTTTAAAAGCCAAGAGTTTAAATGACAGCTTCTTTTTTTAAACTGTACCTGATGGGAAAGGAAAATGGTGCCTGGGGTCTAAGGTCTGTGTTGGCAAGAAAGGCTGCAAATTAGGAACGGGAGAGGGCAGAGGAAAGGGTCCCACAAACGTCAGCAGTGGAAAATCTGGTATTAACTGAGAAAGGTGACTTGGATGAAGATAAATATAGTCTACAAGTGAAGACAAGTGACTTGCTAGACAAAGCAGTGAGCTACAAGGAAGGGCATAGAGGCAGTGCGTTCTGTGAAAAAAGGAAAAAGCACGCACACAAAGACGTAAACAAGATTTCAGCGTGAGGGAACTGGCAGTTCCTCTCTGTCACTACCATTTACATTGCATTTCCTCCAGCCTTTATAAAACCTGGCTCCTCTAATTCATTCTAATTCACTCTCTAATGCCTCCACATGGCTCTTTCATTGCATGTGTGGGCAGTCTAGAAAGCAGTAGTTGGACAGCTTTTGACTGAAAGGAAATGTTTTAGGCACAGCTCAAAGCCTGTGGGAGTCAAGAGAAAGCATTGAATTTGGTCTTTAAAAGAAACAGGATGCCAGGAGAGTCACATGAGTTCTTAAAACAGAAGATGCATAGGCCTGAATTTGGTTTTAGCCATTAGCTGTAGTAGGCTGGTTTTAATTAATAGCAGGTGGCTCACTCTATTAGCAAGAGGGCAGATAGGAGTTAAAACTTCAAGATATCAGTGCAGTGTTTACCTTGCTTAGTAAAAAAAGAGTGTTCTGCAAATTTTTGTCTAGGACCACACCTGTACAAACACTGCCTGGGGACCTGGGATCCAGGTGGACAATTGGCAGCACATGAGCCCAAACAGCAGTGAAGGGTGCCAGGATCCAAAGGCTGCAACAACAAGTGCATAAGCCACTTGATCAAGGAAAGTCACTATTCCCCTTTTTCATCTCTCTTTCAACTACAGCTGGAATAGTGCCTCCAATCTTGAGACCCCTCTAATATGAGAAAGATGTGGATCAGCTAATCCACCTGAGGCCACAGGAGGGTCAGCACTGGAGCATGCCAGCTGTGAGGAGAGGCTCAGTTAGTCTGACCTGGAAAGGGGAAGGCTTCGAGGGGCCTACAGAAGCCATCAAGTAACAAGGCAGGGCTTACAGAGAGCACAGCCATGCTCTTCACTGAAGAAGGAGAATGAGACTGTCTGCACTGGATATACTGGACACACTCCCCTGGGTATAATTAAGGATGGGTACAGGAGCCCAGAAGAATCTCGTCCCTGAAGGTGTAGATAAAGCCCTGAGCAAGCTGGTATAAGGTCAATGCTCTCCCAGCTTTTGAGCAGGAGGCTGAACTACACCATCTCCCTTGGAATCTTTCCAGTCCAAGTGATTTGATGATATTTGTCACAAGCACAAGCAGTACACACAACATAAGATTATATAGGCAGTATGTTCTGAAAACACTAAATTACAGTGCAATTTTTTAAAACAACCAACCCCAAAACCCCACAGTAACCCACAACATACAGACCGCAGCTTATACAAAAGCTCACATCTTTTCTCACAAGCCTTTGCAGAACAGTAATCACCTTGGCAAAGATAACAGGCAAGAAATGTGTAAGCCAGTGCCATCTATTGAGTTTAAGAGAATCATGGCCAGCTGAGTGTTTATTGGGTAGATTTACAATTGAACAAAAGTGCAATAAATGAACAAAATCAGGTGCCTTGTGCAAGCATCTCGGATGCTGTGACTTGCTGTGCAGAGGAACAAAAAGCAATGAAAGAAAAGACACTTTTAAAATAAGACTGGTCTGAAAACAAATGAGATTAAATTATTGACTTCAAAGTGTCTCATTTTAAACAGAGATTACTGGCTCTGCACTAGTCTTCCACTTGATTTAGATTTCCACTTCCATCTGATTTAGTTTTTATCACTGCAAAAATAATAGCACTTTGCCTTTCACATTAAGTAAGTTCTTTCTCACATATAATGTTTCTCAACGAGATATCCCACAGTTTAATTAAATTAAAATTGAAATTGCATTGTAAGAATACAGACCATTTAGTACCTGAGACACATAAGCATTCATTCTGTTTCAGGAAGAAATTAATTATGTGAGAGTCATTAACAACTGCAATTCCTTATGGATTTAAGTTATGTTTTGGATTGGAAGACTGAAGTTCCCAGCTGATTTAAATTCTACATGATGGCAAAAATGAATTAATGATTTTAATATTCCACATGAAACTTAGCATATGAATGAAATCCTGTGTTAAATGTAAAGGCAGCAGTATGGACAGTGAAAGAAGAGGAACCTATTTCTATTGTACTGATTTTGTCCTACAGAAGTCTGGAGTATTTCTGGATGAGCTACACTCTGTAGATTCAACCTGAGTACTGGTAAAATAAATAACAGCCTTGGAAATGACTTTACAATACCAGGACTAGGTGATCCCTGGATCGCCTTCTCTCTTTTCTGCAAGAAAATCCCAGATAATTTTTTTTTCCCCTCTCTTAGCCATGGTCTAAAAGAAATCTTTTCCAGCCTGATGAAAAGTAAGAATGATAAAAAAAGACCTATAAAGAATGATAAATATAGTATTTCAAAATTGGCCACCCTGCTGTTAATTATCATCATTTCCTCCACAGTTTATGCATATTCAAATTCTGCTGGCACTTCTCCTTCTGGGGAAGCAGTTTGAAAGGGGCAAGAGGAATCTCTACAGCAGAGCCTGCAGTTTGAAAATTCACACACTGCATCAGTTGGATAGCAGAGCCAATTTTCCAGATATATAAATCTGGGTTTAACTTCTGCAAGAAAAACATTCACATCCATCCCTTTTATGATGCTATAGGGACATCTCTGTTGGCTGAAAGCATCATGCAGGGAATCAAAATGAAGATGCAGGGCAAATTCTAAACCAGTATAACCCCCATATAACCTTCTTTGCCCAGGTCCAGGGCTCTATTTTGAAACTAAAAACAAAATTATGGGCTCTGCTGAGGAATTGCTCTTCACTGTCAAAGCCAACAGAGTGCACAGGGTTCAATGTGTTTCCAGGAAAAAAACCCCAACAAAACACTGATTAATTAAAATGCAAAGGCACCTTCCTGCCAAATACTTTTCCAGCCTTATGTTCAGCTAAGAATAATAAGACTTGCCCATCTAATCCAAAAGACTGGTAGCCATTCTCAACATGCTGTTATCTATCACCCAACAGAAGTCCCTGTTTGCAGAGGAACAGATTGCAACCAAGTAGATGGGCAGCTGAGGGTTTCACTTGTGTCTAACCCACAGCTCCTTCAGTCTGAAGGCCAACAGAGCTGCTCCCTTTACCACAGCCATGGCTGGCCTAGGAACTACCCCACTGACAGCTTGGAAAAGATGTTTCAGGACAGGGAATGCAAGGTAGCAGCAGGATGGAGCCCCAAGGGCTGCCCAAGGCTCTTCAGGCTCCCCAGTCCTGCCAAGCCATGGGAGCTTGTACCAGACCAGTTGAAATCCCCTTTGAGTCCCATGAGATAAGCCATGCTCTAAATAAGGCCTGATGAAAATAATCACCATTAAAAAGCAGTATTTAAAGAGCTCCTTACTGGAGCCCATGACCAGGGGCCCACACTGCAATTTTAAGATAAGTTTCTCCATCTACTTCCAGAGATAAAATGGTGACCTCCTTCAAACAACCCTTTTGGTGCTGAAAGGCCAGGAAATGTAGTCATATCAGGATTAATGGCTTGAATTAACTCTCTTGCACCTGTGCCTCACTATCCATGGCAAAGGGCAAAGATGGACAGTAGCTTTGCCTTCTTAAAGTAACACTTGAGGCTTTTTTTGTCTTACACAAGATCTTTTCTCTCCCTGTCTTACCAAAGAAACTACTTCAGAAGGAAAAATGTTTTCCACTGTAAAAGTTTCTTGATATGAAAAATGCAAATCTCAAGCAGCTATAATGAAGAAAATCAATTTTAGACTCCTGCTAGCTATCTTCCTGCAAAGCTGTATTATTTTTCATCAAGTATCTACAAGAACCAGATCACGTTTCTAGCTTTCTGTTCCTCTCCTGTGTAATGAGGGAGAATCATGTATATTGCTTTCATTTAATTTACCCTAGAAATTCAGAGTTATTGATTGTAGTTGGTAGACTTCCTTGCTGTAAGAGACTGGAAGCAACACTTTTATGCCTTTTATATTGCTTACTGCAGAGAGGGACCCAAAAAGAAGAAAAAAAAAAATGGGGAGGTAAAATTAAGCTTTGATCCTGGGGGAGAATATATCAACGTGGAGATAAAATACTGTCTGGGAATACCTAAATATATAACACAACTAGAGAGGCAGACTGCCTCTTATGACATTTATTTAAAGAAATATCCATGCAACTGATTATCTGAGAGATATCAGAAAGATCTAGAGTAATCAGACAAAATTTGCATATTATTCATGGAAAAACATGCAGGTCTATGAAAGAAACTATTCTCTAACTTGGATAGTATTTAAAAAACAGTTTTGCAAAGGGAAGGAAAAGAACAACAGAATTGTGAGGAAATATTTTGTTTGGATATTTTAAAAGCAATAATTTAATTCAGAAAGCTGCCAAAATATCAAACAGGATTAATGCTAGAATACTTTGCATGATTTGGTAGCTTACAAATGAATGCACAGAGCCAGCATCTGTCAACTCCCTCAGGCAGCCTTGCTTAACGGAATGCAATTTCTTACCTGAAAAACATAAATAAGAAACATACATTTACATTTTGCTCTGCATAATTTAATATGTTATTTAGTACCCTAAATCACACACGAAACCAGTTCCTCCTATTAAGCATGCAAAGATGCTACATCACTTGTGTAGAATGTTTTTAAAATCAACAGTAGTTTCCAATTAAAACAGTTCAGATGTAAATATTTATACCAAATACAGCAACGTGATTAACATTCTTACCAGATAGAAGCTCACTGGAGTACAACACTTCCCATAATTACCCCCTGCTCATGGGCTGAAGTAGTTTGATCTCCCCCAGGCATCAGGAGAGGGGAGCTAACACCCCCAACATCACCACCACACACCCAAAACACGACCAGCACAGACCACCTAAGGGTCCTCCTTCACCCAGGGAAAGCTCTCTGGGACACAAGCATGGCACATGTCCCTGGAGCACCCTCCCCTGCTCTGGGGTCTCACACACAGTTCACAGACCTAAGACTCAGCCCTGGCAGGAGGGCACAGGTAGGATTTGTGCACAGGCAAGCCTCATGCAGTGTGTGTTGCCTGGTTCTGGTTTGAATCCCAGACTCGCATTCAGGGGAAACTTCTGAGAGCATTTTCATTTTCCCCCGTGTTGCACTCACATCAGATCTGCAGTTCCTTTCCATCTGGATCAATTTGTATTAGATGTGAACAGACCCCTGGGGCTCTGCTCAGGAATTAAATGTTTTTGGTGCAAGTCTCTGCAGTAAATAGGAACAAACCTATAAGCCTGGAATCATCTGAAATCCACAGGGACCTAGGCAGAATCCATACAGTTGCCATGAAGTCCTCAGCTGCAGTCATAGATGGATTATACTCATTTAAAAAAGGTATTAATGTATAAAGCTTCCACAAGGGACAAACCCCACAACACTAAAAAGAAAGCATCAGTAAAACACTACAGCTCTTTACTGACATCTTCAAGCAGCATTGGGAATCCATCCAAATCAAACAGACAAAGTGCAAATGCCCAGCAAACTATGAGAACTAAGGATGGCCACATTTCATTTCACAAAAACTGTGCCCTCTTTTTCCTCCCCTCTTCCTCCTCAAAATACCTTTCAATTCTGCAGCTAGAGGTAATAGAAGTTTAGTACACCTAAGCTTGAACCCTTAATGCACATAATAAAAAATCAAGATATGAGGAAAAATATCTAACATCTCCAAACAACCTATCCTGGCTCCAGGTTTCTCAATAAAATTTCTTCTCCTGGAAGTTTTTAATTGCATTTTAATTATGCAAACATGCCATGGGCATTTGGGGTAGAGTATTGGCTTAAGCTGAAAGGAGTAGGTATCCATCAATCTAATCAAAGTGTCTGCAAAACACTCAGTTCTGCAGTATTTATGCATCACTTTCTGTGAGGAAACCATCGTGTACTTAATAATTAAAGTGAAGGAAGTTCAGCTTTATTACACAGGAAATTTGGGAGAGCTCCCTGCACCCCATATATTTTAATGTACTTAAATTTTCTCTAAAGTACCTCTATCTGCAAGCAAAGCACTTCACAGACTCTGCTGTGTTTAAGAATGCCAGGGAAAACCAGACCATGATATTTCAACAGGTTTTCTGACAAAGCTGCATTTGCAGGGCTTTTCAGAATTTCTCCAAGTTCAAGGGACATTCTTGAACTTGCTAGATCAGAGCTGATGCATTTTATTTTCCTCAGAAGTTTGCAGCATAAGATAATATCAGAGCACAATTGGCTATACCCAAATGACTGGCCACTCTCTCCCAAAGAGCAGGACATCAGGCAACCCCACAACAATGAGCAAAGGGTTTATCAGATGTGCATTCAGCACAAAGCATAAGGAGAATAAGGTATCTCCTTCATCCATTTCAGGATAATGACAGATTAGGCTGCTTGCCTGGCTCAGTTCAGCTCAAACACCACTTCCTGTTGCGGATATGTGATGCAGGAGGGCTCAAAACTGACAGGTTTTAACCATATTTGATAGAAATTTGACACAGATGTTGTTGGCTCAGCTCAACATTACACAGAAAGAAAAGCAAAATTCATTCCAACCTTACAGGCTCTGATGTTAGGAAACATCCCAAGCCTGCCTAGTTGTTAATTCTCAGCAGCACCTCCTGGTTCCCCTGCAGAGGGGAGATTTTGTCTCATCCCCCCTTAAGTACAGGGGATCATTGCTTCCTGCAGAGCTCTGCTATCCCACACACTGAGCTGCTGTGTCTGAAGTCACTGTACACACTGAGAGGTGTCATTAACACATGATGGTGACACACGGCTCTGTTTGCACAGCAACACTTCAATGTCACAGGAAACCTGATATAGTTTGGGGACTTGGATCTGAAGTGTGACATTCCCATTTAAAATGCATACATTTGGGACAGAGCACTTACCTGCATGGTGTTGGACTGGCAGAATTGCTCATAGTCATCCAGGAATTATCTAAATGTTTTACAGAGAAAGCTTCAAATAAACCTTGCACTGGCATTTCCTTCATATTTGCCACCACTTTTGAAAAGTTTTTCAGAGAGGTTTTTAAAGGTTGTATTCTTTCCCAGCTTGCCACTGGCATGGCAGCACGAGGAGACCTCCAGGGGCCCATCCCTGGGAGGTTCCCATGAATTTGGGGCAGAATTCCAGTCCTGGTGACATCAGCCCCACAAACTGGGCTCCCTGGGCACTGCCCTGCACCTGACATGAAACACTCACCCTCAGCACATCAGCTGAGACAGAAAGTGATGACAATCCTGATCCACACCTCAGCCCTCCCTCTGTAGCTGTCTGTCCCAGAGACACCTGATTTTGGGAGGTCAGGACTGCAGGGCACAGCAGCAACTGCCTAATCCCACCGGGGGCACTTCCAGCACACAGAGAAGGAATAACAAAACCAGCTTTGACTGCTAAATGGTGGGTCTTTAAAAAAGTCTTCCCTCTCCTCATTTTAGAGTAAAACAAACGTTTAGACATTGAACACATGCGACTCTGGCCTTGGTTATACTGGAAAACATAAACTGTAAAGTAATTGAAAGGGACAGGTCAGAACATTTAGCTGATCTTTCCCAAATGCTTTTAATTTCTTGAGCTGGCATATGAGAATATCCTGGTGATGAATGCACTGTTTATACCAGAAATATAGTAATAAAAACAATGTTCTTAAAAGAAAACTGAAAATATTCGGATGTGGCTTTATGAATATGACACACAGAAACAAACACCAGCAATTGAAATGGGATAGAAAACTAAAATATCAAACAATTAAGCTTGCTTGCAGAACTGCTGCAGGTTCTACATTGCAGCTATGTTATCTTAGCAATTAGCTTGGAGATTATGGCACAGCCAAACAAGCTTATACGTCTCTATGGTTTCATGGTATGCAAGCAATAAAAGCTGAAAAAGAATCTTTACATTATTTCATAACTTTAAAAGAACACCATATTGTGTATAACAGGATGAGGCACTTGTTTAAAAATTCAGTGTTATTTTAGCATCAATAGCTTTCACTAGCAGCTTTCTGAACACAGCTGCGTGGGGAGAAAATTAGTTTCCTAACATTTGCTTCTTCCAAAGGCTAAAAAATGTCATGGCTAAAAAAGTCATGACTGCAACCTTAGGTATAGACTAACACTCATCTGAGTACTAAGCCCTGGCTAAGGATGGGAAGTTAGGGGTTTACTGGTAGCAAATAAAGAAATGCCAAAGGGACATAGCAAAACTGAACATTATCTGCAGTCAGATTAATATTCCAGCAATTTAGAGAACAAGAAGTTTCTCAGCTGTTTGAGTAAATATTGACAGCAAATGAAGTCAGTTATGTGAATTTCTGATGAAATCTGGAAACGTTTGGTATTGAAACATTCCCATATAAAATACTTCCACACATTTTGTGAAACCATATTTTCGTGGGTTTTTTCCCCCCCAATTACTGGTTGCCAAGTTCCTGCCCTGGGGAATGGGTGTCCAACCCTACATATTTCAGGAGACCAGGCAGATGTACAGGGCAAAAGCATAACTGGGAGCACTAACACATTCCTCAGCAATCAAAATAATGAGATGATTCACATTCAGACCAAAGACTCAGCTCTATGTTGCTGCATTGAAACTTGAGAGAAGACAGAAAGGTAGTTTGGGAACTAATTATTACCCAATTCAGAACAGCACAAACTTCATTACTTGTAGGTGGATGGTAACAGAGCAACTGCTCTGCTGCCAAGGGCCTTCTGCCCCTGACCTTACTGCAGCCAAATGGGGCCTCAGACAAAGGTCAGCTAACCCAAATAACTTAAAATAAATCCACCCTTCCGTGGCAGGAAAGGAATGAACTTGGCAGATCCCTTCCTGCACAGGAGAGGAAGGAGCATTGCCCTGGCAGATGACTGGTTAAGTCATGCAGAGCTGCAGAGGAAGAGCAGCTACACTGGTGGCAGGATGAGGTAAGCAGAAGCACTAAAAACTATTGGAAAAACATGACCCAATGAGTCAGAAACCTTTAACTATCAAAAAATCACAGCCCTAAAGCTTCAGGCTGCCTCATTATCTCCATCACAGCTCCAAGAGCTCCAGCTACTGAATTGCCAACTGGTGCCACTCACAGCAACAAATTCCCAGGTGTGGGTATCAAACACTGAACCATTTTGTGCATGAAAAGCTTCAGTCCCTTCTAAACTGATCTGAATTTTTGCTGCCAACATTCTAAACCCCCAGGATTGCCTTCCCTACATCTCAATACTGTCAATAAATTACCTAAATTCCAGGGCAACAGAATGAAACACGGACAACCTGATGCCCAGGGATCCATTGCTAAGGAAATAAATTTTCCTTCTCTGCATAAAAATTCAAGGAATGTACTGTTAAAGTGATCAAAAGCTTAGCACTGGTGCTACTAAATCTCTGAGGGTTGCCATTTTGGGCGCCTATTAAGGGTTTATATTTATGTTATAAATCATCTTATTGCATTCCATGGAGAGCGATTTTAACACTAGGATCATACCCCTTAACTAGCTTTTTATAGGAAATTTAAAGGCTGAAGAACAGTAATGGCACTATTAAAGACACCTATTTTTTGCTTCCTGAAAATAATAGCATGCTACAGAGCCATGAAAAGAGAAAATGATAGCAGTGCTAACCTGCAATAATTATACTAATAAAAAGAAAACGCTACTGAAGAAATTATGGGGAGAAAGACACTAAAATTTCTGTGTCTAGCTAAAGCACTAGCATAACCTTTCAGAGAATATATTTGCAAAGTACATAAAAAAGTTCCAGTTATTTCAAAGGTTATGATTATGTCCTTCCTTTATTTAAATTGACACCAGTTATTACTATACTTCCTTGGTCCAGAGTCTAAAAAAATATAAGAAGCATAAATTGTCAATATAAAATTATAGTGTTATTTGTTATTACAGTGTTATTAAAGTGATATTTACCGAGTTCAGGCAGCTTTTTTTTTTTGCCTCCCTAGTGTAAGATTCAGCAAGGAACAGGAAAAGCCTGGGTTTATGGCAGAATCAGCTAATGGATTTTTAACTTCCCATGTTTTCAGTGAGATGGAACTAACAGAAAAATAGAAGAACAAGAGCATCCAGCCACCAAGCTGTGGTGTTGAGACTCTAGATGTGGCTTTTCCTGCCACCCTGGGAAAGCTGAGGGTCCTCATGCCCCAGCAGCTCCTCAACCTCTCAGCTTCCCTCTCCACCCACCCCCCTTGCAGACCCCAGGCTGCTCCCTCAACAGGAGCCCCTCTCTGCAAAGTGTATCTGCCTGGGGGTCCCCACCTTTAGGTGGAGACAGACTTAATTAAATTTGCTCTGAGCCAGCAGCTCTCCCTGGGGTTATGTGAAGGGTTGAAGAGGCATCTCCAACACTGTGAGAGCAGAGAACTGCAGCCAGGAAAGAAGAAAATGTGGCTACAGGCAGGAAAAGGTCTGAGTCTTCTTGCCAGACGTCCCTCTGATGCACATATGACCCATAGGAAATTCTATGGCAGCAACACAGAAGAAAATCAGCCAAGTTCTCTTTTTTCTCAATCTTAGACAGCTCTGGGTACACAAAAGGGACCCTGGGGTAGATCCCAGCACACTGCTACACATTCAACATGCCCACATTTCAACACCAGGGATGTTGTTGTGTTTATAATCATGGGTAACACTCATGAATTTATGGCAAGGCTATTACTCCTAATCACTGCATCTTGTAATGTAATACTAGAAAATATTTTTCTTTCACATTGTCAAAAATAACTAAAATTGTTGATGGTTCATGGTGGTAATCCACTATGTCATGTCAATAACAGCCCAAGACAGTTTATACAAAGTCTCTCGTTTGGATGATTTGTTGAAGTCCCAAAATAAAAGAGGAACAACATTATTTGTCCATAAGCAACACAGCCTTCAATTCTATGTAATTCTTAAGATATGCAGTGTTTGCACCTTCACTTCCTACTGACATCATCTTTACCAAGAGCTGTCAGCAAAATGCAAAAAAAAATAGAGAGGGAATAACACACAGTTTTATGAGTGCAACCAAATATAAAGAGTTTATGCTGTTGCCTTCAGTTATACACCACTCATCATTCATCCTGAAAGGCAGGAGTGGACACATCAGCAGAACCCAGTTCCTCAAGACACAGCTGCTCATGTAGCTGATGAAAAGGCAAAGTTTTTTTGCACTTGCTTCAACTTCAGCTTATTTTAAAAGAAATTTACAGAAAAAGAATCTGAGCTTAACCATCCATATGACTTACCCCCGCCCCCTCAAGCATCAGCAAGCAAGATTCAGAAGAAACTCAGCACAAAACCATTACATTAAATGCAAAAAGAAAAGGACCTAGGGGTAAAAGGGAACATTAAGTCAAAGCAAAAATCTGAACAGTACATAAACAGGTACATAACAATAAAAAGAATACACAGCAGGCATCTGGAACAACATGGAAGAACCAAACCTAGTGTTAGTTTATCTAAAGAAAAGGTTTGGAGAGGTCAATGCACAGCTATCTGAAACACCTTTACTGTCTTGCAAGCATTATCTGTTCCCTCTTATAATACACTGGGAAATATCCTGCCCATTGAAAGTGTCAGTAAAATTAATTTTAATCACCAGAGGAAAAGCTGCAATCCTGAGCTGCCAGCCAAGGCAGTGCCCAGCGCCTGTCTCTGCAGCTGAATCTCTGTTGTCAGGAGCAACTGGCAGTGTTTGAGGGAAGAAACAAAAAACAAGTGGCAAATGCTTCTTTGCAGTAATGGAAGAATCTCCAAAACCCAGCAGAGAGAAGATGCTGTTTCTAAAGGACTGCTGTGGCTGTGATGTCTCCAAAACTTACCTCACCTCACCACAACCAGCTCCTGACTTACATGAGAAACTCTTTGAGGAGACACTGATTTCTCCTCATCTCTCGGGTGCAAACTGAAGTTGCACCACATTAAACAGAGGAAATGTTCCTTCAACGAGGAGGAAAAAATCATCACCTCAACAGTCAGGGGCCCACCTTGGTAGGTCATTCTCCAGCCACTGAAATCAGTACAGAGCTGTACTTCCTTCTGACTGAAATATTCACAAACTAGTTTACAACTTCATGCTGCAAGTTAAATTCAGCTAAAAGGCAGTACTGTAGGCTGAGTGAGGTTATTAAGCATTTCCAGATCTCAACAGTCTTGAGCCACACAGAATCTTCTGGAGAAAAAAAGAGGTACCTCCTCCACACTAGTTAGCTGGGAATGAAAAAAATACCTAAGTCACTGGCAGCAGATAAAAGTGCAATTTCTTTTTATTGTTCTGCTTAATTGGGGAAGGTATAATCTCAATTTTTATAAAGAGATATTAGTCCAGAACAGATCAGGCATGAACAGCAAACCCTTGGCTGAGCCAGGCTAACAACACATCCAGCTCAGGGATCAGCCAGCTGTTCTATTCCTGCAGCCTCTCTACCTTCTTTTTCTTTTTTTAATTCTTCCTCTTCTTTGAATTTGTAATTCAAAATAGTTGCTAAAGAAATCTGAAGTCAAAACTATTCCGCCACTCACAAATGACCCCTGTAACACTTACTTCATTCCCTGCTAACCAGTCTCACTTCTAAATCTCATTAGGGCTTTGATGAGTGGAAGGGCTGCACAAAAGACAGGTGAAAATGAGAATAAAGGAGATAAAAGAAAACTGCTGAAACCCTGGGAAGAAACTGTTATCAAAAAAAACCCAAAAAAACAAACCCAAAGCATTTTAATATCTGAATGTAGGGTAAAATTTAAACTATTTCCATCACAAGACTTGAAATGTTCCGGCTTATTTTGTTTGCTCTTAATGCCACAGGGATGTAGCTAATGAGGATTGCAGTGGCCCAACAGTAATGCCAAGCTCAACAGCAAATCTAGCAGATGGCTTCAGCCTCCAAAATGAGAAGCCACTTGACCTAGAGGGAGAGATTCATTAGGTACAGGGTGCACAGTAAGTCTGAGCTCATTGCAATAATCCCGTGCTAGAGCAGCTCTGGAGGGACCAGAGCCTGTGAGGAGCCTCAAGAGTTGGGGAGAAGGGAACAGCAGGGCAGAGCTGAAATGGACTGAGCATCCCCCTGGGGAGAGCAGGGCTCAGAGGAGTCAGGAATGATGGAGCAAAGCTGAGCCTGGAGAAAAAACTGTTTGAATTCAGCTTAGTTTCTCACTCTCCAAACCTGGCTTAACTGGCTCTGTATTAATTTTTCACCAGGCTGAATCTGTTTTGCCTGTGTCAATAACTAGTAAGCAATCTCCCTGCCTTCAGCTTGACCAACAAGCTTTTTGGTCTGATCTTCTCCCCTTGTTCTGTTCAGGAGGCAGACTGAGAGTGGGCAGGTGGCAGAGGACAAAGTCACCACACCACAAGGCTGAGGGGAAATGCCAGCTCCAGCTGTAATTCTGCCATCTTCAGTTCTTCTCTGCTGTGAAAGCAAAGGTGCTTACTCATCTTCTCTCAAACTTTGTGGCCTAAAAAGCAACAGGAGGCTTAGTCCATTAACAGAGTCAGGAACCAGGACATGGATGTCCAGCGAAGGGTTAAATCACAGCTAACAAAAAAAATATCCAAAACATTGACTCAGATTTCCCACAGCTGCTTTCAGGCTCCATCCTACCTCCCCTATTTAAGAGTTTATTTCACTACTTTTTAACCATAACAAAAGATCAAGCCCAACACTGTTTTAGTATTTAAGATTTATCTTGATTTAAAGGCCTTTATAAAGTGGTGCATAATTATACCAAAGGGAGGGATGATTCTAATGCAGTTTTTTACATCAATACAATTACACTGGCTGTAACTAATAATGCAAACACAAAGATAGTGATAGCAAGATGCCTTGTACTGCTAATAGTCCATTCCTTATCTCCCCTGGGACCAGCTGTATGACCATGGTGTCACCCTGCAGCTCCTCCTGTGCTGGGGCACAGCAGGGGTATATTTATAATAACTGTACCATTATTTTGGATGGAGTCAACATGCTCTAGTTAGGTCTTTGCTCCTCACCAAGGCACAAACTGACTGCCAGGCCCACGTTAGGGAAACCCTGGGTGTCACAGCACAGCCCCAGGCTGGGCTCCAGGGTGGTGCCAGCTGAAGACTCTGCTGGGCTGGCTCCACTCCTGTTGCAGGGATTGTGTTTCACCAGGGCCAAGGCACAAGGGATAAAGGGTCAGGAAAAAAACCCCAAAACCAAACCACAACACCCCCCCCCGCCCCCCACTCCCCCCAAGTAAACAGCTGTGTTGGCAGGACTGAGAATGCTCCAAGAGCAGAGAGCACAGCACAATTGTGTTGGCAATGGACTGCTTTTACACCTGGCTTCTCACATCACACTTGCCTGCCCAAAAAGGAAAACACAGATGGGCCTTGCCACCTCCACTCAGCAACCCTTCCCTGTTCAGCAGGGCATTTCCACGTGTTTAACTTCAGGCTTATACTTAAATTCCACTGATTTAGATAGGACTTAATTACTCGCTTGAATGCCTCTCTCAGCTGGGAGAAGTGTAAATACCTACTTAATATAGTTTGATGAACTGGCACCCAAGGCAAACAAGACCTATTTTGCTGAGCTAATGTTGGGACTCGATCATGTAAAGAAACACACCTTAGGGAAGGTTCCCTACCATCACATGTGGAGGTCCTTTTAATTCAGCAAATATCTGCCCCTTTCTCAGTGGACTTGCAATTGTGTTCACTTTGTACTTAGTGTCTTGAGTAGAAAATCACAGAAAAGTGAAAAAGACTTGCCCAGTGTCCCCTAAGAGATGAGAGAAGATAGGCAGGAACACACTTCACTGACCAGTGCCTGCAACAGAGAGATCATCACTGGGCTTCAGCTACACCCCCTGATGCCAGAAACAACCAATGATTTTAACATCCAATCTGATTAAGTATGCCATAGGATTATCTTGTCCATTAAAAGCAGGTGCTCCCTTCATTTGCTTGCAAACGGTACAGCCAAAGCATGAAGTCTGAGTGCAAAAGTCCAGGACAAGCTATTACAGAGGAAGTTAAATGATGAGGACCAGAAATCAAATACTATTTAGGTTTGTCATTTTAGTCATGGGAGATCAAGATGAAAAGATAGGAAGTCCTAATACCATATGACAGAAATACGGATTATTGCATTGTTCATATGATAGTAATGAAAGTAATAAGACCATAAAGATGAGAGATCTGCAGAATAGCTTTAAATATCACTGAGATAACCCATTTTATTGGCCAATATCTTCATTTAGAACAAATAAATATACCACACAAGAAACTGCAAATAAAGCAGTTCCACGGAACTAAAATTTACATTCTTTTTTAAAAAAGTATAAAAGAAAGCTATTTAAAAAAACCCAACGAACTTATATAAACCTCCACATATGCTGCAATTATGTCAAATTGAAAGGAGATTTAATTTTGTTGGCAGGGACATAAGAACTTTGGGCATGCATACCACTAAAATAATGAAATCCAGTTTCACCCATCAGAACAGAAAAAAAAAAAAAAAAAGGAAAAAAAGAAAAAAGAAAGAGAAAAAAAAAAAAAAAAAAGAAAAAGAAAAAAAAAGAAAAAAAGGATGATAACAATGAAAGCTGGTGCCCCTCAGTGGAACCGCAGTTTAAATAGAAAGCATGTTTCTATGTTGCCTACAGCCAGGAGCAGATGAAAGACACTTGTGCGATTAGTTAACAAGTGGTCATTTAATCCCCCTGACAAAGCCTCCTTTTCAATTGCAGGTTTCCTGTTACCACTCCACGTTTGAATGCCTTCTTCAGCTGTGGACGTGGCTCTGCACAGATCACAGGTTTGCATTCCTAGAAAGAGCACAGATCCCCCTCACTTTTGGCAGTAAAACTAGCAAGTACTTTACCGACTCACAGCTGTATTTTCTTGTGTTCCTCATGAATTTAATACGAACATGATCTTAGATTTATGCTTCAGGAAAAAGTCCTTGGTACATGAGGCTTGCAGTACATGGGAAGTACATGATTCACCTCACCCAAATCCCTGACCTGGGTGGCTCCAGGATACAAATACTGGAAAATGTTGCTCTAAGACAGAAATTCACCACAAATCTCCATATTACTTGTTCCATGTCCTTACACAGAAAACATCAGACAGCTCATCTTTTTTTCAAAGATCTAGAAGTTACTTTGATTTGCTTCTTTTTTCCCCTGAAATAAGAGTTTAAATATGGGCAGCTCTTCAAGAGAGCACACAGACATAGGATATAAGCACATGTTTAAAATACATATGGGCTTAAGAGAGGCACAACCATGTTCATCAAGTTACGTGCTATGCAACACTCCTCAATGTTTATGGGTGGTATTAACCCTGAGTTTGCAATACAGGTTTTACCTTGCCAAGCACCTTTTATGATTAGAGCCTTATCAGAATTAAAGGAGGCAGCATGTGATCACTAATTTGAGCCTCCCAGATGGGTTTGGCTCCCGGCTTTCACACTATTCTTAATTTCTGAGAGAAGCCTTCATTATAACAATGGATAATTTGTAATACTGGCATTTAAATACTTCCTCTTAAAAGGGGACTTCTGGTTGCATTACACCTTGCAAGTACAATTCATGAGATAAAGCAGAAAAATAATCATCATCTCTTGTTCACCCCTTCCCTTATCTAATCACTTCATGAAAAATTACTCAAAGGTGCCTTTAAGGCCAAGGAGTAATTTGGTTTCCAGTCATTGACTTTTAAATAGATAGCTGGAAGCAGTGCAAATTTCTTAAATTCCACAACAGTAGCAAGTTACTGAGCCTCCCTTTCATCTCAACCACTCAATTTATGCTCCAGCACACATTACTGCAGATATGACCTCTTCCATCACCAACCAGTCACACTGCCACTATTAATGCAAACAGCCTTGCTCTACAGCTACGTGTGAGCAAATTAATTCAACTCATCTCGAGATGACTTTGCAGGGTCTCAGCTAGGCTCTAGAAAAGTTTAGAGTAAGCTCTAATTTTCAGCTGTCCAAGACTGAAATAATCAATATTTCTCCCATCTAGCATTTGAGCTTCAAGTTTGATAGCTCAGACACTGGTGATTCACTGTGCAAACAGTCTTATCCTAGATTAGCATCTTCTCTGATGAGTCAGTCAAGTTACAGGTTTTGGGCACAAATTAACAAAACATTGGAGGAGAAGTTTGAGAAGTTCAAACCTCTTTAGCATAATTCTGAAGAAATTGTCTGCACTGAATGGGTTACGAGTTTCACTTATAAAGAGCTTTTAAGAACAACAATTACTTTATCATTTAGGATAATTTTGAGGGTTTTGTTGGGGTTTTTTTTGAATATTACTCAAAAATCACAAATTTTAGTCACACTGATGCTCCTTTGCCCCAAAATCCTATTTGTATTCATATCTTTAACCAAATTGCTATCTTGCAGGCATACCAATAAAGACTTAGGAAGATGCAACTTGTCTTTCATAAAGAAAAATGCCCCCATTTCCTAAAAGTGGAGTCCAAACCATATGGAACAGTACCAGTCACAGGTTCAAAGCTAGTAGGGTCACAGTCTACACATAAATTTCATACTCACAGTTCCTCTTTTGTCTTTTAAAAGTAAATTAGTGCTTCTTTGCAATCCAATTAATAGATAAAATAGACAGACAGTACCTGATGTGAACCATCAAAACAAGTCAATGATGCAGTCTTTGCAGTACCTACATTTAAATATAATATATCCCACAAAATCAAGGTGAATGACCACAGCCACAGCTTTCAAAGCTGCTGAAACTCAGAACCCCAAATTCCTGAGGATTCCACACCATCCCTTGTGCACTAAGGGACACATCTTCCAGCCTCAGCAAAACCATCATTGTAATGGAGAAAGAGTCAAAGAGGAACATTTATCTGTATGGACTTAAGACATTTACCCACAGGACTAGGAGACAACCACCACATCTGTGTTCTGCGACAGGATTTTGACAAATAAATTAATAAATAAACTCAGAGTGCACGAACTGCTGCTCACCACGAGAGGGCACGTTTTAAAAACCTAAAGCAGAAAACTCCTGCTCAGGAGCAGATGTTACTCTGGTGAGGGAATAAAGGTTTGGGGCATGAGGTGGCAAAGTGCTTGGGGAAAACGCAGCATAAAGATTGAAAATGTGAAATGTCGATAAGCACACTCAGGCTTGAGACAGGACAAACATTCCTGTGACAGACTGAGCGTTTCTTTGCTGACACTGGTGCTGTGTGGACACCAAAGGTACTTTGCACGTTTGCTGTCACCTCAAAATTGTCAGCTGTGATTTCAGAGTGCTCACAAAGTCAATGCTGCACTTCTAATAAGCGAATGATTTTTTGTGGTTAAACTGCACTCAGAAGCACTGTTATTAAAATATTCTGTGAAAGGAAGCACTCATCTCTCCTTCAAGCTGCAGAATAACACGCACTGCCCTGCCAGCTTTATTTCTGGGCTGCATTTCTCAGAGCAGGCTGGAAAATTGCTGCAGACAGAGCAGCAGCACCATTCTGTTCCAAATGGTGCCTGGGAGCTGAGAATGCAGATCTGCAGGAAGGTCATTATTTCATGTTACAGGTTTGTAGAGGCATCTTGTACAGATTTAGACCTCTTTTGCTACAAATCCTTTAAACAGAGAAGAAAGCCCATTACCTGCTTTACTCAATAGTGGATTAGAATGCAGCTGCTATAAGGATATATATTTTCCTTTATTCACCATAGTGTTTATCACAAATATAAATATTAGCATTTTCCCAGAACTTTAAGAAAAGCATAACAAATAAAACATCTCTTTACAATACAAAATAAAATTACACATCAATTTAACAAATTGCTGGGAAATACAGCAAGTACATTCAACCTAAAAGAAAAAAAATACATTTTAATTCAACTATTTGAAAACCACACAATTCATTCACAGGTCCAGTTCTTATTCCTTTTTGATTAGAAGCAAAACAGTGATACTTTTCCTTGGCAAACACTTGTTCAAAAGGGAAGCAGCCAATACTGGCTCCAATACCTTACTCTGTGCCATCCCATTCAGGGCTTCCCACATCAATTTCCCTGCTAATAAACCTTTTCAAAACATTGCAAAGGAAACTTGCTCTCCTCATTTGCTCTCACATTTCTACAAGCCTGAGATCAGGGCTGTGTAGAATGAAACAATTAACAATGACTCCTTTCTACTCCTTGCCTCCACAAAGCCTGTTGATAATAAAAACCTCAGCATTTGTGTCAAAACTTTCTTTATATTGAAATATAGCCATGTACAATGCTAAGGAAACCATTATAATTCAGCTTGCAAGAAAATCTGATGAATTCAGTGGGACTTCCCACACCAGAGCAGTCATTCAAATACATATTGGCAGAACAATCAACCAAAGCCAAAATACTCAACAGTCCTATTTATGTTAAAATTTTCTAGCAGCAAAGGGGCATGAGAAGCAACATCTGTCTGGCAAAGGCAGAGGGTTGATGCTCAGTTATTTCTTAAATTAGGGCTGCTAAAGGACATTTGTTTTTAGCCCAGCCCCAGAGGCACAATGAAAACTGTCACAAGGGAGACCAGGGAACTCAACAACTGTGCCACAACCTGCAGGTCTCTGTGGGTCATTCTTATACCAAGAGACACCTCTGGAAAGCATCTGGCAGCTAAGAAAGGCTCTTCAGGAGCTGGTATGCATCAAAATTTGTGGATCCTGTGTCTCAAAAGGAAGGATGAGTGTTTTCCTTAGTTTTGTGAGGTCAGAATCGATACAAGTGAAAATACTAAATAGCTTTGATTCTAAGAGAATATAAACAGAACAATTAAGCAAAATTCCCCCATCATCACTAGAGACCTTATCCAACCTCTCCAGAAAATGGTACCCTAGTTTAGAGGTTGCCATCTTCCTAGCACATGGCACAGGTGACATCTGAGGTGGCACTTCAGAGATTGGCACATTAGAAGGAAAACAGGGGCTGGATACAGGACTGTGCATAGCAGAGCCAGTGCACTGCTGCCCCATCTGCTCCAGGAACCTCTCAGGCAGACCAACACTCACCAGGATAGTGAGTGTTGGTCTGCCTGACCAGCACAGCTCACAAGCTTGAGACCTTGCTGGCATCCAGCAAGTCTAGAGGTGAGTCTTAACCTACACACTCCAAACACCCCTCAGACATGTCTCCCCTTCCCCAGCCTTCTCCCTAATTCCTTTTCAGCATCCTGTCAGGCTTACCTGACCACAGGCTATTCCAGCACCAATCCTACAGACTCCAGGCCTGCAGCAGACCAGGCAGAAGCACTGCTTCACTGCACCCATACAAATCAGAGCTTTCAGCCCTGCCTTGGTTCAGCCCTAAACTGGAAGTGATGATGTCAGGATAGGGCTGACATCCCTCAGCCACCTCCAGCCTGACACATCTGGCACCATTTGCTGTGGGAGCAGCCCATGCAGGAAGATCCAGAGGATCCACCCAAGTAACTTCCATTGGGCCCATCCCAGTCAGCCAAAATGCCAGTCATCTCCTTTGGTGGGCATCCTCTAAGACAGCTTTTGCTCACAGGCTGAGCTCACATGGCCACAAACATTTACACTGTCCAAGGCAGGATTGTCACCTACCCTTGTGTCTGTAAAACAACCTTGATGTTGAGGCCCAGTCAGGGAGCCTGTACAGTGCAGCAACACCCAGCTGTGCTGAATTTAGGTGTACAACCCTGCACAACTGCCCACTCTCCTGAAAATAATCCAAGTAATACTTTGCAAACAATTGCTTCTTTACCTAAAGAATGAATTTAAAAAAACCCCCAACATTGCAAATGGTATGCACAATTTAGGACCATCACTTCATCCAGACACATGCACAGTAACCACAGCATTGTTCTCATTGCATGCTGACTGCTGTACTGGTCTGCGCTGACAAGGGATAATTCCACTTACAGCCAGGCAAATTCATTGAAATTTATCCATAGAAGTATTGCATAGATATTGTTTCAAAGATATGATATTATGTGAATCTCTATAGAAACTTCTGGGATCAAAGGTGATAGATTAATGGAGGTATAAAATAATAATTACAGAACATCAAGCCCATCTCCCTCTTTGTACAGCTTTTGTTTGAACTTTTGAGCTAATTACTGTTTTCTAAGAATACTACTGGGCAGGAAACAGCCTCCTTAATGGTAAAACTAAAGACTGCTTGGGTTGAAATATTCAGCTGAAAATCATGACAGCTTCAGCAAGAGACAGTCCCTGGAGCCACAGTGGTGCTGGCTCCAGAGGGAGCCACTGTCTCGCTTTTGCAGTGCCAGCAAGGGGCCAGCACAGAGAAAAACAGCAGCAGCTGAACCTCCACAAAGGCTTTGCAGAGCAAGAGCAGACAGGCTACGAGGGGAGTCTCTCCTGCATTAGATGATGAGCATGTAACAAAGCTGCTTTCCCGACAATAAGTGACAGCAATCGTGTGCGCTGTGCTATTGTACTGAAACAAAGCAGATTGTTTGATAAAGAACACAAACAGTCGAGCGCTGCCAGACGAGAGCAAGCGTGGGTGCACCCAGACATGTGTGAGCAGAGGAAAAGAGCAGTTTACACTCAAAAAACATGCTCGGGGTCTGAAGCACTCTTGAGGAAAGAGCCCACAGAAGAACACACCAAAAGGTAATTGAGAAGAAAAGCAAAAAAGCAGTCTGTTGAAAAGATGGAAAAGCATCTTCTGTGCAACTCCTCCCAAACACCTGTAGTGTTGTTTTTGCCTTGTTAAACAACAGAACAAGGCCTCCTTTTGTAATTGCTTGAACTGTGCTAACTTTGGACTGTGCTCAGCTGGACAGCTTCGGATCATTGTGGTCATACAAAGCAGATGAGAGATGAGCAGATTGGGAGGGTCAGAAAGGCGAGTCACCACACCTTGACATGGACAGAATACACAGCCAAGAGCAAAGACAGAGGGTCATTGCTTTGGGAGCAAGTCCTGGAGAGGGCAAGAACATCCTCACTGCAGTGAAGAATTGCACTGATTCTTTTAAGATATACCCCAGGTAGCTTGCTGAGGGGGCCACCAAGATCCCCAGAAGGTGCTACTGCCAGTGCTAAGCTCTAAAAGCAGGTCTTGATCAGCACCCAAAAAAGCTGCACTTTCAAATCCACCAGTTTTATCTCCATAACGCGCAGTAACTTGGCTGCTTTAGAAACACATTCAGGGTCCTATACCTTCCCCAGATTCATTATCCTTTCTCTAGGGTGGGAATGGTCTATCTCAAAGCTGTATCAACTCTAATCCAGAGCAGAGCATTTGCCTTGATCTCCTCTTAGAAGTCAAAATGTGGAGGGGTGGGCGAGTTATGGGCAGACATAGCCCAAATACATTTTCTCTTTTACAGTGGTCCAAGTATGACTGCCAACTAAAATCAAAGTTTTGTGGTTTTCTGTCTGCATAGCAGCAGTCAGCCTTTGTGAGTGGAAACTAAATCCCAGAGACACACAAGAGCCAGGCTGGCAAACGCTCTGGCTTCCAGCAAAGCAGGAGAGAACATTTTGCAGATAATAAAGCAATGCAAGTTAGAGAGGCTGGTTTAACTCTACCTGCTGCATGCCATTAAAAAATGTAACATATGCATCTGTGCTACAGCTCATTCACTGGAAGATTAATGGACTTAAGTTTAACATCTCACTAAGGAGGACTTAGCCAAAGGAGCACTCCCATTCCGTGCTGCACAATGGCTGCCCAGAGCAGCAGGAGAGGCTCCCAGGTGTTCACTTCCAGCAAATATGGTGCAATTCACAACTCAGCCTCCTCTGGCCCTGTTTACATCAGCCCCTCCCAGTAGGAGGACATCCATCAGGAGCTGGTTCTAGTCTGACTGTCAGGTGAGATCTGCCAAGCACAAGAGGAATTTAATAAACCACACAGACATCATAAGGTGGGAGGTGGTGGCTCACAGCTCTGCCCTTTGAGCAGGTTCAGAGCTTTGCTCTCCACCAGCTATTTTATAACCCAAAGCAGAACAGGACAGGAGCATGTGCCAGCCTACCAAACAAGGGGATGCTCACCCCTTCCCCTGGACACCCCTCAGGGCAAGCACAGCTCACAGGCAGCTCCACAACTTCTGATGTCTGTCTCATCACCAGCTTAAGCAGGTAAATTGGAAGAGGAGCAAAACCAGACCACTCAGTGTCCTGAGAGAGCAGAAACAACCCACCAGGAGATGTGCTCTGTACAGGGAGCCTGGCTGACCACTGGAACCCCTCAAGTGCATCAGCCCAGCTTTGTGCTGTACGGTGAAAAAGCTTCCACGAGGAACCTAATGGCTGTTTCAGTATTGCACATGGTTTGCTCACAGGTAAAGATCTACTCTCAAAGGAGAGATAAGAAAAAAGCACTTCCTGAGCTATGGCTCCTTTCACTGCAGAATTCCTAGGTCCCTTCTATCCCAAGATAATGAGGTGAGGCACCACAGCCTCAAGCATTATTTTGCTCTGGAACAGATAAATCACTTTATCTTTCCTCATATCAGAATGCTGTTGTGATGTAACATCATTTACACTGAGATTCTACTAACACTCAACACACCACAATGAACATTTTGGGCAGAAATTCCATAGAAGAAGATTTCTAACACTGTCTGGATGTATTTACTGTATCAAGCAAAATAAAATCAAAGAAATGCAAGTACATGTGTTTAAATGAAAAGTTTTGCATTGCTCAAGCAAAGAAGATAAAGACAGTAAAACATACAAGCAGAAAAAACTAATTATGAAAATCAAAATCCTTTTGAACAGTCTGGATGGTCATTTGGAAATAAATCTCTATTCTTAATGCCTCAAAACTCCTGTTATGTCAAGCTTATTGCCAGAAGAAAGGCTGCTTACAAAGATAATTTTCTTTCATTAACTTACAACAAAGTACTTATATGAAGAAATTCCAGATGGAGAGCAAGACTTTTTTTTCCTCCCTCTGCCACCAACATGCTGTAGAGTCAACCTTCCTTAAAATACATGATCTGCTGAATTAAGGGAAAATTGAGTAGCTCATAGAAAAAGAAAAAAATAAAGGAGGACAAATGAAAAGCTTGGCTTGACATGTTAATCTCTGTTGCTTTAATTACTGTGTTTAATGTCAATTGGGGAGAAAAAGAAGTAAGAGTCTACAACAAAGCTGTGTGTCCTGGATGCAGCATGCTCAGCAGGACTTCTGCCAAAAGCACAATGTTTTTATCAAAACAGCTTCTGATTAATCTTTCCCTCTGACAGTCCTGTGTGTGTTCATCTCTTGATTTAGAGCCAAATTAGCTCCCCGTTCCAAGGGTTAATGCTCTTGAAAGTCTCATTATGGCAGCTTCTGCCCAGAGCTACTCCGTGCAAACTAAAACACACAACAACCCCCAGTGCATGATGCCAACACTACATAAAAGAGATAAGATAGTATTTCTTTGACTGTGCAAAATCACTGCAGTTGACTGTCATGTGGCAGATTTAAGACTTGCTCGGACCCTGATGAGCCCAGCTTGGAGCTAAGCAGGATAAGTCCTCACCACCAGGACTTATCTCAAGTCTGGCTGCTGGCACTTGCAAAATGACAGGCTGCTACAGGGAATCTTCAATCTGAACCTTCCCATCAGTAATGTCAGAGGGAGAAATGCTACAGCTGAACACTATTTTTGGTTGATTGAAAGCCATAGGCTAAAAAAAATAAATAAAAGGGAGTGATGGGGGAAAAAAAACCCAACCAACACTTAAAACACCTCTAACTTTTGTATTTCTTGTCAATGACCCCCTGCAGCAGCAGGTTTCTGACCAGTACTCCATGCCAGAGGGAATTACATTGCTCACTGCCTCATCTCTGTCCATCTCAGAGGCACCAGGATCACAGCAGCCCTGGCCAACAAACACTTCAACAAATAAAAATCCTGGCACCAACACTTGCTTAAACAAAGAAGAAACCAGTAAGCATAAAAGGGAGAGTCAAGAGAATGGGACTGTTCTTGACTAACACGACTACATGATTTGGCAGTGGGTCCAACAGAATGGCTCCAAGGTTTCCATCCTTTCCTTTACCCACACTTGCCCATGCTGGGGGGCAACTGGAGCCTGTACTTCTAAAGGAAGAGCTCTGAATTGCAATTCAGCCTGGCCAGGGCCCCCTAACCAGCTTTTTCTTTGCTCTTAAGGTTTCCACACACATCCAAAAGGAGCACGACAGGACTGTGTGCTTGCAGCAGACAGGAGACAACTTTAGGGAGAATGTCACAGAATGTCCACTCAAGTCCTTACCTCTCCCCCAGCTACATTTTTAGGGAAAAATCTTGCAATGCTTCAGTCCCACCTCTTGGTGGAAGGCAGCAAAGCATTTCATGAGAGAGAGTGCAAAGCACTCTTGGCAGCATCTTTCTTGTTTGCTAACAGGGTCGTCCTGATATGGTTCTACAATCAGAGAAATGAGGCAGAGGGGTCACATTCCACTTGGGTGAGATCAGGCTCTTCATGGACTGTGAGTCCCAAACGTGTTCCCTGCCCCAGAGCCCACTGCCATCAGCTCAGGCCACCTCTCAGTCGGGCTGCACAGATTCATTAGCTCTGTAACAGCTTTCTTTATCTGGCTGAGGTTTTTTTTTCTGCAGAACATCTCTGAGGCATAAACCAAGGCTGGAAAAAAACCTAATTAGCGTAGACGGCACCGCAATGCAATTCTCAATCTTAACAGCCACTAAGTTTTCAGGAGAGAGAGCAGAGAGAGATAAATGCTGGTACACTGAGAACTAATGAAACCTCTGGAAATCATTGTAGTAGAGAGACCCTATTGTATAAGGATTTAGATTTGAAAGACCATAAGGAAATGCCTTTTAATTACAATTATATATGTAAAGACAACAGTTACTTTGCTACAGTGCTTGTTTAAGGCTTTATTGTTAATTAGTTTACACAATGAAGCAGAAGAAAGTTGAGGGGAGGAAAAAGAGAAAGGTTATTTGCTCTAAATATTAACATTTGTCTGTTAATTTTGCTAGAAGCTCACTTATAAGCTGTACCACAGCTCAAAACTAAGGATGAGAAAACATTCTCTTTGCTTTGCTACACTGTGGAATTTGCAAAATGCAGTTTATGCCATGTAGAGCAGACACAAATATTGCAACTATTTCCTTAATATTTCCTTAAATGTTTTTCATTAAAGCTTTGGCATAGGATGGAAAAGCAGCAACACATCACTGAGCTTCTGCCAGAGCTCAGCCCAAGGTCAACCAGCCCCACAGAACAACAATACAATTCCCACTCTGTTCCACCAGCTCAGCTCCCCAGGAGCTGGGAGGTGCCCAGGCTCCTGACATCCTCACACTGCCTTCCCACCCAGCCTCACTAACTGAGATGCTTGGCCATATCCTTTGGGAACAGGGACTGGAGTTTCCAACAGGGTTCATGAGGCAAGCTGGATTTGTACTTTGGGCACTGACTGTGTGTGAAACATTTTGATCTTTTTTCTTAAGAGGGAAGACATTCTCTGCTTTAAAGTACAGCAAACAGGCTTTGAAGGCAGAGCTTCCATCACTTCAGTGCCTGATTTGCAGGGGGTAAGAAATTCACCCTAATGAGAAGGCTTCACAATAGGAAATGGAAGGATAAAGTAACTTCTATTTTGAATGTCTTCACTGTCTGCTCATTCCAGCTTTCTCAAAAGAGCTACAACTGTCAGCACAGTCTGGGCAAGACAAGAAAGCATGTCAGGACCTGAAGTTCAAATAAGCAGATACAGCTCACAGAAACTCTTACACCAATCAGCACCTGTTTCCTATTGACTGCTTCTCTCCACTAAAAGGCAAAATGCTGCAGAGAGGAAAGAAAACCACATCCATTTGCTAATGCCATATAATAAACCAGCCCAGTCTTTCCTTTCCTACAGTCTGATCTTGCAGATTGTAGGAAAAAAAAAAAATTCATAAGCTTGATATCTTGCACATGCACATGTACCCCTTCTTCATATAAATCAAAACCCTTCTGGACTTCAACTCAGCTATTCAAAACAAGGTCAAATGTGAGCCAGTTACTCACATGTAACAAATCTCCTTGCACTGTCACAAGCATAAGAGGTGGCATCAGGTAGTGTCACTACCCACTCCCAGATCAGTTTTAAGGTGTACATCACCCTCAAACAACCACTGATCTTGCAGCACTTGAGTGCAAAACCATGGATATCCAGGCCAAAGGAAAAGTGTGTCAGAAGAGCTGGGACAAGTCTGGCAATGATCAGCTGTGCAGTTATGGGCATCTCACTCTCCATCACCATGTCTTTGCCTTCTCTCCTAAGTTCCCCAGAACTCTCCCTTTTCTGATTTAGATTCTGCAGGAGTACAGGCTTCTGCTGTCCTGAGAGTTCTGTTCCTGAGAATGCCTCAACCTCTCCCTGCTAAAAGTACCAACAAGGGAAAACAATTTACACACAGTTTAAAAGCTGTTGCTAAGTATGTTTCCACTCAACTGTCTTATAAACTGAAATGTGAAAAGGCACCTAGTTCTTTTTCAAGATACTGAGCTTCTACTGAAGCACAGCAAGAAATTGTTCTCTCTGCCTACTACTCTGTCTACCATTAATTGAGACAGAGTAAAAGACTTAAAAATGGCATAAGCCAAGTACCACATAATAGTTTTTGCCTTAATACCAGGAAGCTCTTTAAAATAAGTTAATATTAACACAGAGAATTCTGACAAATGCTGCATCTCTTTTCCTTGTAAGGGTCAACAATGAAAACTGTAAAGCTGAGACCCCATTTGAAGAAAAAACAAACATATCCAAGAGTTAGAATAGACAAGCCTTCATTTTGTGGTCTTCTTTCTAGCTTTATAGCAGTGACAAGCACCTTTACAAGTGTCCCCTCTTCCCAAGACAGTTTTTGAGGCAGCAGCAGACACAATTCCCATGAAGCTCAGGAAGATCACTAAAATTATGTTTGCAGTTAGTCCTGGAAGATACTTTATTATGTGGGAAAAATACCATCTTAATGTGCTAATAAAGATTTTTTTTTTCCAGAGTCATTGAGACTTTCATGATACCCAGTGGTCTAATGAAAGAACTTCCAGCGTTTTTTCTTAAATGTTCATTAAAATGCCACAACTACGTCCCTGAAATGAGAGTTTAGTAGCACACCAAACTCACTCAGGATCAGCTTCTCACTGGAGCTGTAACAGTGTTGTAGGAAAAAGAAAAAGGCTCTGAAGACTAAAATCAGTAACTTTTGATGCACCTCTAGTGTCAAACCAACAAAGAGGCATGTCCTGAACATCTGGCAAACACACATACCATGGGCTACATGCAAGATGAGCCTCATTAGATGAATCCATCAGTCAAGTGTGCAGACAAGAAGCCTGTCCTCCTGAAGGCACTTTCTCCGTTTGTAGGACAAATTTACTTCTTCACAGCACATCAGAATTCAGGATGCTCCTCCACCCAACATCACCTCACTGACCTTCACACAGTGCATGATTTCACTGAGCCCATTACAGAGTTATGAGTAACTCCAGAAGAAGGAGGCAAGGGCAGAGAGAGCCCAGACACTGATGGAACACGCACCCTCAGACAGGATAAAGGACTACACCGTGTGCCAAGGACCTCACCAGCTCTGAGCCTGCTCTAAGAAAGCTTAAAACAGTTAGAAGGTGCCTTGGGGGACTGTTTAAAATTACTGTCAAATGGGTTTGAGCAGCAAGAGAAGCCTTGGGATATTTCCTTTTAACCGTTTCCTGTTGCTATTACTGATCTTTCATTGACACTTGATGCAACTCTCATGCCACGTTGCCTTCTCTAGGAACCTCAGGGCTCCAGCACAAGCTGCAATATCCTTCAGACACACTGCAGGAGAAGGCAGAAACACTGCTGAGGACAGCAGGTATGTCTTCACTTCATTTGAGTACTAAAGAACCCAGAAAAGCCCCTGATCAGAGACTGGCTGACAAAGAGCATCATCTTTAGGAAACTGCTCACCATCAGTCAACTGAAGAACATCCACAGGAGGAAATTCATATTTGTGCCTCCCTGTGGAGCCTGTGAAAACCTGAGTCCTGTGACTCAGACATAGGAGGTTGCTGGCTCTGACTGATCATAAAATGTAGATGCTTCCAATTCAAAGAAATAGGGTTTGCATCTGCTAGAAGGCAATATGAGATCCAAAGAGCTGCCTTGACAACTCTCCAATGGCATTTCAGTTCTTTGACCTGTATTACTGACATGCAAATCAAACATAACAAGATTTTTTACTAATTTCAACTAGCCTTCATTAGCTATTACTTTAGTTTTAAATGGTGTCTAAGGACCAGTATCATCAATCCCACAGCAGTAATTTGCCTGAATAAAATATAAGCATAAATTACTTATGTCAGAGACACTTTTGCCTTATTAACACAGATCAATCTAAATACCTATGTCTCTATTCATAAATTTTTTCAAGCTTTCTAACTACCTCATGTAATTTACTGCTGCTAGAGAAACCAGTTGCCACCTACACATTACTCTTCCATTAAAAGCCTTTTGGGGGAAAATGCTAAAGTTCTTTATTATATTTGCTTTCTTGTTAAAATTCTGTTTAAACAGTCTCTGAATTTAGCATACATCATCTCCTACACAGATGTCTTTGTTAACTGTGTCCTTTTTTCCCCTTTCTTTGCACAGCTGACAGACTCAAAATCAAACTCAAAATCAAATTTGTACCTCTTGCACTGCATGACCATGAGACTTCTGAAACCTGGGGTTTGGGTTTAACAAAGCAGAAAGAAGAACCAGTGCCAGATAGAAACGCTTTGATACAATATGATTTTAATGAATAAACACTACACAGAAGAAGCAGCAGGACCCTACATTCTCTCCCTCTGACCATCCAGTTTGTAGCGGGCAGAACTTTGCTCCTGAATGACTCTGAGATACCTGAAGCTGGTGGGGGCAGGCACAGGCTCATAAACATCTCCACGGATGGAGGAAGGGTTGGAAAAAGACACGAGATCTGTTCCCTTTAAAAAGCCCTTTGCATGGAGCACCATAAGAAAAGAGATGGGGAAGAACCCAAAGTCCCCACACCAAAAAAAATTTACCCAATTGCAAAAAAGGAGAAACCTAGAGAAGCTCATTTCCACCATTAAAAATACATAAGAGGATAAAAAAAAATACAAACTGCCAGCCTGGCTTATTCCAGGATGAGCTTCAGATCACTAAATATTTGTTCTGTCACAGAAGCAAAGCAAGAAAACTGGGAATTACTTACAGGACGCCTCATCTGCTTGGATTTCCTAAACCCAACAATGAGAGCACAAGCATGAACAAAGCTGACACCTCTGGTGCTTCACCCTGTCCAAAGAGGTAACAGTTCTTAGGACTGTAAATCACACCTTTTTCCTGGCTTTTATGATGTTTAATGCAGAGATCTTCTCTGTCTCTGCAGCAGAGAAATTTCTTCATTAATTACTGCATTTCTCAGATGATGAAAATCAGACTGAAGGTGATGCTGAGCACCTCCATCAGCACAGAACATCCTGCCTTTGCCTTCCACCCTCCTGCTGCCATGAATGACACCCCTTCACTTTTCTCACCACTGCTGCTGTTGAACCTTCTGCAGAACTGACAGATAGGGACCTGACATGAATTTCTTTGGAAACAAGACAGAAATGAGATTTGGCCAAGCTCCTCCTGCACAGGTGCAGATAAGCACCCTCACATAAAGAAGGGTGTGTTTTCACCCCTCTTCCTCACAATCTCTTTTCTCCTCAACAAAAAAAGCACTAGAAAAATATTGTGCAAGAAACAGATGGAGGAGACAGGGAGGTAAAATAAAAACAAACAGGTTATTATTTGGTATAAATCTACTCTGGTTCCTAAAGGAATGAATAAAGTAAGAAGAGAAGACATTCAACACACGTAGCTTTCTCCTTTCACAATATTGGGCTGGTGCCCAGAATTGAAGGAGTGATGAGAGTTTGCTCATATGAGCCAAAGAAATGGCTCTCACTTGTTGATAGTATCCTTTACAAGATAACAATTACAGTGTTTGCCACAGATCAGGTCTAATTTTTGCAACATCTCAGACTGGAAAGAGTTTCTGCTTTTATTAGCTTTGAATAAGCTCAACTCCCTTTTACTCATTTTCCTTGAATGCTCCTTTTCTACCTGACATTAAATCTCTCTTTGGACATTTACTCAATTAATTTGCCTTAATTAAATTGAGATTACTCCACTTAGGAAGTGGAGTGAACTGAAATCAAATTAAAGCAACTTTAATTTTGAAAAGTGTGCAAACACAGAGGTTTAATGAGGTTTAAATAATCCTTTTTAAATTCACACCTTACTTAATTTAATTCAGCTTTTCTGAAGATCCCTGTATGGACATGTTCTATGTCAAGATGTATTTGAGAAAAGGCAGTGAAGGGAAGAACAACAGCCACATATGGAGAGAGAGAGAGATGATAAAGGCAATTCTGTCTACAAATATCTGCAACAGAATGAGATCACTTATTTTTTTGCTTTTAAAACCCTGTTAGAAACAGAAGTACAAGGGTTGAGTGTGGCTGACATCCTCAGCACATCTTTTTCATCACTTACACAAGAGGGCAAAGCAATGAAAGCACAGACCTGAGATCCATTTTTCAAGTGAAGGGGTCAAAAATTACCAAGTAAAGCACACTAAAGAAACAGACATACATTAAACCCTACCCTAAGGTGAGACAGACTGTGACCACAGGCATTTAAGGGAATGCTAGAAGATATCCATGCTAAAAGATATCCATGATCCATGACAGGAGTAGCAGTGTGTGACATGGCAGTGATGGCCATGACATTGTGCATGGTCCTGTCAGGGTCACTGGGAACTCCTCTGTCCTCCCCCAAGGGCCAACATGGGTTGTCACAGTCCACAGGGTGAAGCCAAGGAGCAGATTGGATGTTTTATTTGACATTCCCCCAGACTGCCACACCAGGCTGCTGAGCAAGACAAGACAAACATGGCTCAGCATCATCAGCCTTTTGGTTTTGACCTCCAGTTCCAGGATCAAACCATCTGTTACTAATAGTTGGTTGTGGCTGCAAATCTTTGGTTGACTGACTTGAGCATTGCTCCAAACCCCCACCCACAGTCTGTCCTTTTGCTTGTCACGAGCAGCCTCTTGGCAGTGGAAGCTGCTCTCAGTGCTTGAGGGCACGTCCTCAGAAATCTTTCCTGGCTGATTTCTGACATCCTCTGGCCATCATTTCCTATTCTCCTGTGCACTCTCAGACTGTAAGATGTGTTTTCCCCTCTCCAGTGATACCTGCTCGTTCTGGGTGCAGCTGAAGACACATCCAGGACACACACCCAGCCCAGGGACACTCTCAGCACACACTCACACACAGGCTGGGGTGTGCCTGTGCACTGTCTCCTCACCAGTGAGGCCTGTCTGATTCACCCTGCACAGGAAACAATGACCAACAGCCTCCAGCAACCATTCATTCCATGTCTGCACAAAGCACAGACACAGGGCTGGCCAGTTCAGACAGCACTTGCCAGCAGTATCTAATGTCACCATTTTCCCACACCTCTCCACTTTAAAAAAAAGGTGCCAAACCTTTAGACAGCCAGCAGCATGTGCACAGACAGCTGCATGTCCATGCTGGCTCACTTGCACACAGACCCACTGCTCTCTGTTGAGATTTTACTGCCCTCCTTAGCACTACCAGAGCCATGCACTGCAGGAATTGGTGAGACTGCTTACACACATGCTTATTTGCTGCTCAGATCAAGGTTTTAAAAGAAATGTGTGCCAGAGTCTATTTATGGCCCTGGAAGCTGTGCAAACTACATGCATTTGCTACCTCTTCACTAACTCAAGCTGCCATTATGCAGTGATTAGGCACTGACAGCAAAATAAAACTCTTAGAGTTTTCATAGAAAGACTGTCACAGAGTAATTCAAAGACAATTTCAAATTAGGCAAGCAAAACCCTGTCCAAACTTTCCTTCAAATATAGTGAATTGCTGGTTTAGTTCAGGCATTCACATTTTCAGCTCAAAATGACAGAGGATTTTTTTTCCTCGCTCCCTCTGCAAATTTAACAAGGCACTGAAACACAAGGTTTATCACTGAGTCACTCACACCTGCATAATCCTGCTCATTGCTAATACAAGCTGCAATTTAAATTCTAGGAAAAAATAAAGACTGGAGGAATGGTGGAAGGGAATGAAATGGCATTCAGGACAATACAAAGATGCTCAGCCCTTAAATAATCCCAGAACACCATTTAGATCCAGAGACCCTGGCAGGAAAAGATTTCCAGTGAGCCAAAGGCACTGGGAATTAATTTCCCCTCTCCTCCCAATACAAAAGACAGAGGCAAAATCAATTTGTACCGACAGCAGAACTTGCACTGGGAAGCCACAGGGAGTAGGTTAATTGTGAGATTGTGAAGAAAAATAACACTTGCTACAAAGCAATTAAAAGCTGCTCTCATGAGTGTTCAGAGTCCTTTGCAATTTACTTAAAACAAACATGTTTCCCTAAAAAGAAAAAAAAAAAAATCAAACCCCCTCAACCTCCAACACAAGCTCATTACTCCCTCCAGATTCTTCCATAACAAGCACTCACACTGTGCTTTTATGGTGACTAGGGAAATACAACCAAAATATTCTGCTGTAATTTCCACACAGGACCTCAAATGCCTCACAAACGTTCAGTGCAGCAGGGAAGGGTCAGCCTTGTGCTTACACAGAGTTAGGCACAGGGAGATGTTCCAGGTCATTGCTGCCTCCCAGGGAACAAACTCCGGGGTGGAACAGCCTCACACACGGTTTCACCGAGGGTGAAAGTCAGATTTGCTCAGACTTTTGCAGAGACAGAACAGGGGCATGAGCTTAGAAAGGGCACAAAACTCTGCACAGACCAACACTGGCTTCTCCCAGAACTCTTCCAAAATGCTTTCCTGAACTAAAAGCACCACTGCGGCACCAAAATCATCCCGCACACTGGCACCAGGGCCAGGCTGGGTTTCACTTGCTGCACTGGGACCTGCACGGCCACAGAGGCTCCTGATCCCACCCAGCCACCTCCCTCCAGGGCCTGCTGCCCACACCAGCCAGTGCTGACCTGCAGGAAGGCAAATCCCAGCCTTCTGGGATGGGAAAGGGCTCCCAGATGGGCTTGGTTTGGTCACAAAGCAAAGCAATGCTCAGTGCCTCCTCCTGGCTAACAGCCCCATCCCTCCATTTCCCTGCTGCAGTGAAGGAATGGGGCTGTATCACACTAGAGACACTGGAGCAAGGGCTGCATCACCAAAAAACAATTCTTTCCATAAGAAAATGAAAGACAGCAAGCCAAAGAGAGGATAATAAAAATCAGTTTTAAACTATTAATAAATCGTAAATAAAAGTCAGTCTGCAAATTGCAGAGAGGATGCTGGTGGCAGCTCTGGGGCAGTGACCAGCCCTCCCAGCAAAAACCCCTTTGCCTTTCAGACGGCCCTAAACAGCTCTCAGCCACCCAGCAGCCACTCCACGGGGGAGAAAACCATACCAGGGCCTTGAGAATTAGGAGGAGGCTTTTGTAAAGGATATTAAAGCTCATGCTTTGGGGATTAAGTCAGTCTTTATCTGTTAGAGATCAGGATGTGGCTAACAGTAGGGGACAGATTATCTGCATCTGCCGACTGGGGAGGATTTACACCTTCTGAAGCATCTGTGCCTGCTATTGTCAAAAGCATCCTTCAGCCTGAGCCAGCAGCTTCTCCAGGCAAGGAATGCAAAGCTCTCCAGGTTGTGTACAAAGGAATGGCAGCACGTAAGACTTTTCTAAAGAGTTTACAGTAATTTAGAGGAGAAGAAATGAAATCTTGATTGTCGTGGGCCATGTAGAAGTGTATTTTTAATTGGAAAAACATGGACTGGCCCTGACTTGGGAAATTTACCAAAGCAAACATCCATCTTCAAGCCTGGTGTTTAATAAAAGCCAGGAAATCTACATGGTGGGAAAAGAGTCCCCTGAAAACATCCTGGATTTCTCCAGCTTTCCAAAGTAAAAAAAAGGTGCATAAAAGGTCTTGGCCCACGAATAGGAAAGAATCCAGATCTTCACTCAATCCATCCCTCCATAAAATCACTGCTGTAAATATGGAAAACAGCTGCTGCTCAAGACAGGGCCATGGTGTGGCCATCTCTGGGGCACCCATGTGTGCAGCAGGTGTCAGTGCACACTCTCAGAGTGTTTTCTAGGCTTTCTCACTCTGCTTTCCACTATCTCCAAGCTCTTTAACACCAACGGAATCACTGATATCCATTTAGCATCACAGCACCAAAAACACACGGCTCATTAAACCTCCAGAAAGCTATTTCAGAGAAACATATCAGTTGAAATATTCCCAAAATTTATCTTCCAGAAAAGCTGATAATCACATGCTCATAAGAAACAAATGTTCAACCGGAGTTAATTCTGTAATATATTAATTAACATAATTTTCATCGGCAGTGACAACGGGCCATCTGCTGCTCTGGCATCACCAGAGACTCAGTTTCAAGCCACTTTTTCTCGTTGTGCATGGCTGACTTTCATCTAAAAACTAAGTGAGAGTTTCTCACCTCTTTTTGGATAAGCACTTCCCAACAGGCAGCAAACAAACTTTTTAGCCTGGTAACCCAATCCCCTGCATCAGCTGCTCTTGGCTCAGTGCAGTGTGGCACCCAGCAGCTGGTACAAGGGCTGTTACTCCACTCTCCATGCCAGCAATCCTGGCTCAAAGTCAGAGCATATCCCAATAGGAAAAACCATCCACAGGAACAGCCAGCATGACTTTCTCTGCAATAAATTAAGTGCAAACTTCAATGGCAGAAGCTATTATCTGGTTTATCAATAACATTGGCCAAGGGGCATAACTGCCTCCAACACAAACTCGCTGACTTATGGCCAGCTGGTGACCTCAGTAATCTCATTTTTATTTCAGAGGTAGTGAAAATGCCAACAGAAAACCATGTCTGTTTGTCCTGTCTCTACCTTCCAGTTTTGTTGTTTACAGAGGAGAATACAAAAATGGGAGAGGTTTTCCCAGCTCCTGTTGTCACTCACGGGCTCCCCATAATTCAAAGTCATTGTTTAACTGCTCCCAAATAGCACCTGACTCTGTAGAACCCCAGGATAAATAACCATCATTTTGGCAAAGACAAAGGTTTAGGAAAATCACTCATGTACTGGGCAACAAGTCTCCTGAACTTCAGGAAGAAATAACAACCTCATTGCAAAGTTGAAAAGCAAGTTCATTTACTCTGTTATTTATGGCTTAATTATGTAGACGAAAAAGCAATTTCCAATTCAGACCTGATTAACTGCAGCAATTTTAAAAACAGAAAATCCATTGGTAGGTGAGGTTCAGTCAGTCCCCAGCTTTGAATCCAAGCTGGGAAATGAGGACCAGCACCCAGCTCTGCAGACCAGAATGGTTTCTTAAACATCTGTGCCACACTCAAATCCACACTGGGGCTTCAAAAATCACACAAAGTTGATGTTCCTGGAGGTGGTCAACCTGTAGCTTTGAGATCTGCTGATCCCTCTTCATCTCAGTGATTGCCACCGAGTCCCAATTGGCCCCCAAATCATCACAGCCCCTAAATTTTTTGATAGAGAGGATGCTCTATCCTCCACAGGTTTGCAAGACACTGGGCAAATTGATGTTGATGGCTATTAACAAATGTAACCAGGTCACCAGTGAATGTTCCCAGGCTTTGACACAAAACATTTTCCAAATAAAATCTTGCGACACTGATAAAGGTCATTTACCAGAAATCAATATTTGGAAACAGACTCCTGAGTGCAGCAGATTAACACTGGTGACAATGCTATTTACTTTCACCACAAGTAATATTTGCAATAACTGAGCACTGTTTTATCCTATGTGTGACACACGCAAGGAAACCTGAACTATTTAAATGTAAATGAGAACATTCATATTTGACACCAAGATTTTGCCACTCGCTATTTGCCAGAAGTATTAAAGGATTTCTATTTACCAATTTCAGCAGGCAGTGAACCATGTGTGCTTTTCACCAGGCATTTGAGTGCACCCTGTGTAGCTCTCGCCTGACCCTTTCCAGTCTCCTGTCCCCATCCCATAGATTACATTAATCCTCTTGTTTGTTCTTCCTTTAATTAAATGATTCAATCTTTCAGGCAGTCTGTGCACAAATATCAGCAGATAAAACTTTAAAAAAAAAAAAAACCAAACCACCCTGAGTGTACCCACAGGAATAATCTTTACCATGTTAATTAGCAACCAGAATCACAAGGAAACACACCCAAGATAATTAAGGGAGAAGCACACAGAGAGAAATTTTAAGTATAGCAAGCTCAAATTTCCCCAAGTTCCCAGATTCTGGCTGTTGCTCCTCATCTCCAAAGAGCATGGAAATAAGTGACCTGACAGAGCTGGGAAGATGTCTCTTTCAGAAAGCCTTTAATGGGCACATTAAATAAATATCTGCTCAGGCAGGTTGAAGTGAAGTTGATCTGGTAACAAAAGACTTCAATTCCCAAGATCCCTTCAGAAGATGTTTTATAATACTTTATGGTGACATTTAACATAGAGACCACTGCCCTGTCTCAGGCACCAACCTCCAGGAGAGAAACTCATCTGGAAAAGCTGAGACTGCTGGGGAGAGACAGACTCATAATCTGGGAAAGATTCGATAAGTTCTGAAAAGGCCTTGATGGATTTTGATGGATGATGCAAAGAAGTTAGTCATTATTTAACTTCCATTTCAGTTTTCTCTCCTTCAATGAGATGATTAATTACACAATAATCCGAGAAACTGGTCACTGCAACAAGGCAGCCACCAGCTTTTAGCTGCTATCCCAAGGAAATGATAAAGGCTTCTTTGATTCATTAATGATATTTTCAAGTGAGAAAGATTTTGTATTTAAGGGGAAAAAAAAAAAAACTTACAGGAACTCTTTGAAGTGCTGCCTCTATAGCAATTAAAAAGTGACAGCCTGTAGAGAACAGGAGGATATGTTCTATTTTTGTACAGTGCTAAATAGGTAATGCCATGCCAAGACAAATCAGGGCTGAGGCCAGACTAGCAGATATTCCCAAATAATGCATGAGCACACATCTGCCCCGAGCCCACTGCCAGCAAAGCCTCCCTGCATCCCACACCAACCCTCTCCAATGCAGGGCAGGGAAGGTTTGGGCTGGGCGTAGATAAAAACATATTTGCTGGAAAATCATCTTTATAGAAAGAGAAAATGTAAAGCATGAGGCAGTCTCTGGCATTTTCCTGAGCACTCACTCTGAAGCCACTCTCTGTGAACCATCAGGTGCTGGGGACACTGCCGTGCCCACCTGCCCACAATGGCACAGGATAAGGTTCCTTATGAAGGCTTTTAACCACCAAGCCAGGGGGAGGTTGGGAACATTCGAAGCAAGAAAAGGAAAATTATGTCATTAAATTCCCTGAAACTATGTAGAGGTCTGAAGAAATGACCCACAGGTCTCTTCCAGTTTTGTATCTCAAATGTGCAAATGGAATCCTCCACAGAGCAGCCAATAAAGCACCAAGATCTATCTTTATCCTTCACCAGAGAAAACACCGTAGTAGCTCAAGCACATAACATTTCTTTTGCAGTCCAGACAGCTTTTAAACAAATAGCAGATTTGAAAATATAATGGTTTCAATTGACAAAGTTATGAACTTCAAGTGCTTTGTATAAAAGAACAACAGTTTGTCTTTAGTTACCTAATGGTGATGGTGTGATGCGTTTCACCTTGTTCATAATTCAAGACAGTACATGTTTTTGCTGTTAAGGACGTTGTTAATTTGAAATCTAATCACTTGGAGAGAAGTCATAAGTGCTTTCAAGCCACATTACCATAGTCTTACAAAACATTCCAAAGCCTCTCCTCCAGAAGACTCACACAAACAACAGGAGAAGGCTATGAATAGATGAGACCAGAAGGTACCACACCATGGTGGCACTTCCATACACAAATGAAGCTGGTAAGAGGTGACAAAGTGACATTTTGTCTGACAGACACAATAATTTACTATCTGTAAGAATGCCACACGCCACTCTTAGTAAGTGATCTGAACACTTGAGTGCCCTGCACGACCCCAGCAGCAGCCACACAACACTGGGGTCTCTGACAAAGATGTGCAAAGGATTACAGCTCCCCTGGGCCCAGCTCCTCCTCTCCCCACAGAAAAACATGGCTAATAGTCACTTACTGATTACTCACCCAGGGAGCCCAGCAGCCTGTGCTCCCCACCCCAAACACTTGAGCCCACAGCCAAATTGGTGGTGGCACACTCCTGCCACTCTGTCGCTGTGCCACACAGCTAAGTGGCTGCAAAAGCAGACACCCCTTCGTGCTGTGTGATATTTCTGCTGATAACAAGCCTTTAAAAATTTAAAGCATGTGAATAAAAGCTTTTGTGGTCAGACAAATGGCCCATATGCTGGCAATTAAATTATATACTGGCAATATGGTGACTGTCAGCTACCAGGACACAAAAGATCTTTCTGACTTTCAGAAACTTGGCTGGGACTCCACATACTTCTGCAAAACTTAGCATCCACAGCACCCAAACAGGTCTCCAGGATTCATTGATGGGACATTGGGCAGGAGCAGGGCTGGAAGTGCATGTTTCCCCACAGGGAAAGCTCTATTTTTGCCACAAATCCTGCAGCACGATCCCAAGCTGTGTCTCAGGGCTTTCCCATCCTGCACACCCTCTCATTGAGTAAGCCCTCACATCCTTTGGTCTAGAGTTTCAAAGCACACAGTCCCAGCCCAGAGCTTGGCTTTAACTCCTGTCCAGCTGGCTCCATGCTCCACTCCCCAGTGTAGGGAGTCAAGACACGAGCCAACTGCAAACACAAACCAAATCCCTTCCGAGCTCCTACTGGCTTTAATCTCTTGCTTATTGGAGTAACCCTGAACTTAGAGATGTTACATGCACAGAAAAAAGGAGTTGGGAAATTTTTTTTTTTATTATTTTATTTTTTTAGTTTACATATATTTCCCATAATCAATGCCCCCATGTTTTCTACACATAACTAAGTGCCAGTTCTGTCCCCCTTTCAGACCACGCTGCTTCAGTAAAGTACATGATTAACAAAAGCATTAGTTGACTAAATTGACATGCTCCAAATGCTACTTAATCCTCAGAGAAAAAAAGAAATCCGTTAATAAAACTGCATCTGCTAACAGGTCACTAAAGCCTAGGCTAAATTCATGGGCAAGCCTTACCCTGCCTACACACTCACTGTCATTTCACACACTGGTGTCACCCAGATGTTGCTACCTTTGTGATACTTGTTCAGACAATAGTGATATCTGAAATACATGTTCTGTATCTGACCATTCCTAAACAGACAGAAAATCCCAGGCACTAGCTCATTCTTGATTCCCAGCAAAGAGCTTGTGTTTGTTTTAACTTAACTTTGTGCTTGGTGTTGCAATTGATAAATAACAGGGCAAAGCAGGACTAAAAGCTTGATTCCTCCCCCCAGAGCACAAACCATCTCCTTACAAATAAGACAGGTTCCATACAATAAAGAGCTTCAGATTCATGGCCAAGAGGGGTCTAACAGGCAAAGGCACCATTTTCCACACCAGAGCTTTGAGCCAGAAACACTAAATCCCACCTGAAATCTTTCCCATTACATCAGAAAACTGACATTTGAATTCCTGTATACAAAAGTGAAATAATTTCCTTTTCATTTCCTGAAGGCAGAAAAATAGTCCCTCCAAAGGAAGGAAGTATTCTTCTTATAATTAAAGTTTGGATTCAGAGTTTTGCAGCAATGTACTGCCCTGGGTCTGCAGATATGTCATTAGGTGTGATTACTTGGAAGATCCCATGAAAATGAAAAATGAGATGGTCAAACTCTTGGGTACAGAAATAATTGCTTTTATGTTGGATTTCTTGCTTAATTCCAGAAAAAGGTAGTCTCTGATAAACTGTAGTCCTTATCATATTTCCAAATGTGTGATGTTACAATTCATTTAAGTTTCCCTTTCTTATCTCTGCCTTTCCTCAATACCACTCAAACTTCAAAACTCATTTCATTTCCCTTCTTATACCAAATAGTCATTGCTATTGTTGCTGCTCTAAAGAAACTAAAGTCTGTATATATAGAAGGAAAACATGCAAAAATGTAGGAAGCCTTGGCCTTGAACTCCCCCAATGCCGCCACACTTTGCATTTGAAGTTAAATCATCCCTCCCTGCCTGAGCAAAGAGCAGCTGTAACACTACAGCTGTAAACAGAAGACATTTTGCTATCTACAGGCAAAATAGTCTGGCACAAGTATCATTATTTTAAAGAACAGAGTAATCACTGTAAATTTCCCATGGTAGCAGGGAGACAGAGCAATTAGACACAGCCCAGAGGGCTGACCAACACACTGCAGAGTTCCCAGTGATTTGTGAAAGCTTTCTGACCAAACTTTGGTGGTTTTTATTTCTCCCTAGGAATCGGAGCAATCTGTCTCCTGAAAACACAAAGCAAACATAACACCAGAAAAAAATAATAAAGACATAAGAGAGAGATGAAATTGTTGATGGATGTTGCTGGCAAAACTTCTGTACAAGCCTACCTTCTGCTCTCTTCAAATGGGCTTTGCCACACTGGGACCATTTGTTAGACCCCAGCCACTGCCAAACTGCAAGATGATACCCCTGACAGCAACACAACTCATTACTCCCTGATTTATGGAACAAGAGCTCGGGAGGGGCCAGCACACAATCTGGGAAAAAAACACCAAACACCAAATCCATCCATGGAGGTGACATTTATTAGGTTTACGCATTTTATAGTAGCATTAAGTGTGCTCCTAGAAGAAGCAGGGAAAATGTGCTTATTCAGAAGGAAAATTCACTACTTGTGCATCCCAGTCCACCTTATTAAACAGAGCACAGCCCATGGCAAGTGCTCTTGTTTAAAGATTGGCAGCACTCTGCAAGAGAGCAGAGCTTGGGCACAGACACCTTCAGGGAGAGACACTAACACCTTTGGAGAACACCTTGCAGATAGAGCCAAAACACTCAGCTTCAAGCTGTGAAGATTTTACACTTGACAAATACTCAGGTCATAGTGGAAAACACTCCTTTTATCTTCTCCCCTTCCTCCCTGAAGGTTCCCAGACCAGGCCACCAACTCTTCCTTCTTTAGATCTGGAGCTGATCTCCCCACACAAGCTCATCTTGGCTTTGAGTTCAAACATTTTGGGACATGCAGGGGGCCAACAAGAAGCAAAGAATTGGTGGTGCCTCCTGACCTTTCTTCCTTTCCTGCTACCTCCTCTTCTCAGGTTGAGTTCTGCAAGGTGTTTTACCCTTAGAAGCCTGCAGAAGTACAAACACAGCCCAGCCAGGCCTGACATGCACTGCAGCAGAGCTCTGCAGCATCTCTGTATTTCCTGTCAGCAGTGCCCCTTGGACTCTTCACCCACAGGAGGAGATCTGCTCTCTTGGCTACTGCTCAGAAGTTTCCCAAGCCACTGGCACAAGAAATATCAAGTGATTTCCAACACCCTCAGCACTGCCCACAGAGAAAAATCTTTTTTAATCTTCCAGAAAAGCCACAAGGAGTTTAATCTTCCAGAAAAGCCACAAGCTCCTTCATAAGAGGAGCCATAATACCCCCAGAGGTGAACAGTGAGCACCCAAACTCCCTGCCCTGCCCAAATGGACAATCCTTTCCCTGTAAAGTCTCCTAAGACAAGCTCCAACAGCCCACAAAGGGCCCCTGAGCCCCCTCCCCACACAAACTCCCTTCTGGGGCTGGCAGGGGCCCCACAGTGAAGGGAATTTCAAATCACTTTATTGAAACAAGCTGGTATAGATCAGGCAAGAATGCTAAAGGAGGTAACACCCAACCTGCCAATCCAGCCTTCAAAAACACCCATGTGTGTGTTCCAGGTAATAGTTACTGATGTGAAGCACTGGTTTTATCTAACACTTTGACCAGAAATTTAAATTGAACTGCAATCCATGAAAATTGCCAAGCTGGAGGTGCTGGTGAGGTAACAAAGAAAGTGAGATGACAACTTCATGTTTTTAAAAGCGTGCTGTCAGTTTGGGAGGAGAAAATGCATGCTTCATTTTGTGTCCAAACCAATGGAGTAAGTAGCAGAAAACACAATTTAATTTCATATGTCACACTCCTAGTGTGCAGATAACTCTGCCCAAGATCCTTCCCCCTCCCCTCCTCCAATTGCCTGAGAACAAGGTAAAAAAAATGATAATTAAATCTTTAAAACAGCTTGTGTTTGCAGGAATAAATGGTGTCAATGCAAACAAGTGCAATTAGTTGATCATAATGAATTGATAATAAAAAACAACATATGAAAGCTCTATTTTAATGTTATTTAAAGTGACAATATTTAAACATTTTATTATAGAACTAATAAAATCTTGTCATGTTATTATCACATATTACCACCACCAGTGACAATCAATAAATTAATACACACTAATTACAACACTCAACTACAGCACTTTGATTGGGAAGAGAGAAAAAACACAGTGATCAAATCCCCGGAGAAGAAGTGGGAAGGATTTACAGCTCTCTAACAGCAGTGGTACGAACAGCACATTAAATCTCAGACAGATGTTTCCCTATGCAAACAAAGAGCTCAGTGACAAGACCTCTAAGAGTATTTTTTTTCTTTTTTTTTTTTTTTTTTTACACCATGAAGCAGCACTGTTACAGTTTGTAACACCAGGCAGGCAGCCAGGCACGTACCAAACCACACGCACACAACTTGAAAAACATGAAACACTTTCTCCTCAGCAATGCCACAGTCATCAACGCTTTTTAAAAACCCCAAACCCTCAGACTTTTAAACTACAAAAAGTTAACTTATTGTTATATGCATGTAGTAAAAAATTACCGACCAAGCAGTTTCCTGCAGGCAGATCATTTATACCTTTCTGTGTGGTCACCATGGTTAAAAAACTATTAAAATCCTGAGATTTTGAAACTGACCTTTGCAGTAGCTCCAAACTTGGTATCTGAAATGGGATGAGGGGTAGACAAGGAACAGGACGTGGTGAAAACAAGATATGCAAACCTTCTAGAATAGCTGGAACATCACTGCAACACCTGGGTGGTATTAAAATGTTTCAGCTAAACTGCAGATTGCAAAGCTCATTTAGCACCAAAAGGTATTTGGTGTTGTCTCCAGGTGCCCATTACTGTGCTGCTTATGATAATAGAAAACTTGAGAAAGGCTGACAGGCACCCTTTAATTAAAGGGGATTGCAAATGTACTTAAGGCAGCATAGTTGGCCACAGGGGAAAAAAAAAATTAAAAAAAAAAAAAAAAAAAAAAAAAAAAAAAAAAAAAAAAAAAAGTGTTCTCCTTCATAAACGTGGAGTACCTCTATATAAAGGATATGGATAATCTCTTCCTCTGCTCTGACTGAACTGAAGCTCATTCACTTGGGTTTGCCAGGAGCTGCTCAGAACTCAGTCCTATCATGCTACAGCCCTTCCCAGACCAGTTCCTCCAGCAGTTAAAAAAAGAAAAATCAAAAATGTCAACCTTCTTCTCTTTAGGCATTGCCAATAGTCATCTCTTTTGACACACTTTGCCTTTTTTGGCACAGCACTTAAAAGTTGCATCATCCTTTCAACTCCACAGTAAAAGGCATCACCACACAGAGCACTGAAGCTTTGGAAACCTGACCTCATCACTGCTGAGAAGTAAATATTGCTTTGGACTGCCTTTCCCTCCCTTCCCCAAGGTGATGATGATCAAGTCTTGTGCCTGCCACTTCATGAGATTCACTGCAAGGCTGAAATTCAAATTCATGACAGAGGTATCACAACTACCATTTTCCATAAGGGGTGAATCAGTGCACTGAGCTGATGCGCTGGGACGTGTAATCCCACGTCAGATGGAAATTCCCCTACCTGACACAGCTTTTGTAACAGTGAAGCTGTTCCTACACTCTCTGTGCAAGTCCCACAAGGTCACCCAGAGAGCCTGATCAGTGCAAGGTGGTAACCCAGGCTGTGTCCCCCCTCCTTCTCATGCTGTGTTTTACAGTGATGCTTTGCCTAACCAAGCACTCCTGTGGTCTACTAGAGCAGACTCAGAAAACACAAGCTTTGGAGACAGACCTCAAAATGAAAAAAAAAAAAAAAAAAAAAAAAAAAAAAAAAAAAAAAAAAAAAAACCCACAAGCTGTGAAGCTCAGCTGGGTGAGAAGGACGGCCACATTCCCAGTGCTCTGCTCAGACCCTGGGGGTCAGTGCTGCAGCTGAATTCCAGGAACTGCTAAATGGGATCCAATGAGTTGCACAGGTCAAGCTTGATGATCCAGCAGTCCCCCTGACCTAGAGCTGATAAACCACCTTACCCAAGGAAGATTTTATAAATTAAACGTATGCATAGAGCAGTAACAGAGGATCTTCTGACCCTTGCCTTGAAAGTTCTTTCCTAGAGGGAATAATAAATATTTTTAGAACTTCTTTTGCAAAAGACAAATGTGATCCAGAATCATTATTAAGCCCTAAGACCTCAAGTATCTCACTGTAGGAGGGAAGAGGTACAGCAGAGAAGGAAAAGAGTCATTTCTGACACAGATGGTGTAATTGTACCACTGGATACCTTTGCATTAAGGTCTCAAGGTTATTCCAGTTGAGTTTTGACATGCAGCTAATAGACATGAATTTAAAAAGTAACCATGATGTCTGGTACCTGCATAGGCATAATCCTTCTATTTGGTGTTTACTAGAGCTTTCTTTTAAATGCAAATATATAAATATAGTGTTTAAATGCAAATATATATATATAGTGCATATAGGTATATATACACACTATAGACAATAGTGTACTTAACATATGTATTACTATTTATTGGATTGACTTCTAAGCAGTGGTGACAGAGAAAGTCTATTTCAGTAATGTTTTGGGTACAAGTAGAATATTCACTATAGGGAAAACACAATGAAAAAAATAGATGCTTTTGAACCACTTGAAAAATCATCCCTTAATCTTGCTGACACAGTGATAGGTGACAAGTCATTCATAAAAGTCAAACAGTCTGATTTGTAGAAGGTGTCACACTTCACTTTTCCAGCATGAGCTATTAGGGAGATAACACATCAACTTTTCTTCAGGAAACAAACGCTACATTAAGTTATTTTTAAATCCAACAGCTTTGTTACTTCAGCTGAATCTTTAATCACACTGTCTTTCAAACAAATGGATTCAGGGCTTCATTTCTCCTCTCTCCTGGTATTTTGATAATGCAACTCTTTCTAAATGGTTTCAGCGCCATTGTGCTACAGCAGCCCTGCATGTCCCACTCCAGTGCTCTTCAGCAACATGGATATGGAGCCAGAGAAAATTCACCACATCTTGTCCTTCCTTCCCCACCCAGTAGATGAAAACACCTTCTGAATCTCAGCTAATGCCATTGCTTTTTATAGCACCTTTGCCTGCCACACGCTATTAGGGAGAAAAAAAAGCAAACGTACCTCTGTGGAGAAGGATATTTGCACAAGGGAAGACAAACCCTCCCACATACACAGAGCACAACAGCCCTGGAACTAAATGATAGTCATTTCTCACATGACACAGGGCTAATAAATAGAGAAAAAAGTTGGTATAAAGCCCATATAGGAAAGCCTCACCACCTGTAGCAGTAAGGAGATCTGTTGTTAATGAATACCACAATCCCAATTTCCATAGTCCAGACCACACCCTCTGGTTCTCCAGCAGCTGACAGCAATTTCAGAAGTCAGGTTTCCCCAGGTCCCAGGCAGGGACATGCTTCTCCCTCCTCCCTCATGCTTTCAGGCCTTTTTTTTTGTACACCACCATCTGGCAAAGCTGAACACACATCAAAACTGCCCTTTTGAAATAAGGAAAGGGACCAGAAACCAAAAGTCAAGCTGTGCAGTTCCAGCCTGAGGGAGGGAAGAACAGCCTTTGAGGCTCCCTCCTCCCTTCTAAACCCCTTACTGAACACCCATCCCCTCGCTGTGGCTGGGAGCCCACCCCATTATCCCTGCCCCAGTGCAGGTGGGAGGTGAAACTCCTGGCTCAGCATCTCTCTCAGGGACCAGGCTTCCCCTGGTGCTGCCAACACAAACCAGGCTGGCTCCCGACTCCCAGCCCTGCAAACAGTGCCAGCAACCAGCTGCTTGCCTCCTTTTTCTTAATTTCAGTGCATCTTAATTTCAATGCATCTTTTTCTTAATTTCAGCTCATCCTCCAAAGAGCAGAGGTGCCCAACCCAGCTCACTCCAGGGCACCCTTGGGGACATTCCTCCACAGCCTGTGCCACCTTATTTCGTGCCATTTACAACCATTTTGTAAAAATCACTGCTCTTGCTCCTTTTACAGCCTGTGCTGCTCATTCTTCATTAAATACACCTCTCCTTGGAAAAGCCATTTGCTCTAGCAGGAACACCATGCATTTATTACTGCCAGACTGCAGCCCATAATGTTGACAAATGCAATAATGATTGGTAAAACACTTATTGGTATAGCAGGCTCTGGGCTTAATTTCTAACACGCTGACAGCACACGGTGATAAATATTATATTTATTTGCACTTGAGCAGCAACAGCACACACAAGTGGACTCTCCATGCCCAGGTAATGTCAGCTCTAGCTTGAGGATACTGCAGATCACACAACACCTACCAATTTCTTGTATATCTTTTATAAAAGAAAAACTTCAGAGGTGATGGTGGAAATTCAGAGCACAGCTTTCCCACACTTTGTGCCCCAGGAGCACAGACAGTGGTGAATGCAAGCGAGTTACAACACATTTCCTCTGTGAACACAATGATTCACCCAAGCCAGGACTGCTCAGGGGAGAATTCTGCTTTTGAGGAGGAAAGCTCCTTATTTTCAGGGGAAAAATTCCAAGAAAAAACAGCAGGACAGAGAGAGGCATGCTTGCTCCTCTGGCATGCAAAGGGAAAGGATCCAGCTCTGCAGCACCCAGCTGAAATCCAGAACTCGAGCCCAGGTGTCTGGCAGTGCTGGTGAACCCTCAGCAGGGATCACACACTGCTCTGCAAGGAGCAGCTCTTGTGCCCTTTCCCCTCTTGGTCCAAACATTTCAGGCTTGGCATAATCCTGACATGGAACAGGGGCTTTCCTGAGGGCTGAAAAAAAGACTCATCTAAATTAAACAACAACAAGTAAATGTCCTATTTTGCTGTTGCCTGTAACCTAATCACCACAGCAGTACATTCAAACTCATCCTCCTGGCTTTATCAAGGCCACAGCCTACAGTGCCCAGTGAAATTATCACTTCTCAGAGATAAACAACACCCTCTCCCTGAGCAAGGCACGGGAAGGGGAGGATTGCCATGCTGTGAGGGGTCCACCCTGCAAACAGCTCAGCCCCTCGTTCTCCTGATGGGACAGGAGAGTTACTGCTCAGCAGGGCCCAGGGAAAAACCCATCTGGATTCATATTTTATGAATACCCACAAAGGTAATTACACAAAAAGCTATTTCAGATGAAGGTCCACGACAGGGTAAACCCACAAGGCTGCTGTACAGTAAAGAAAAGCAGATTTCTCTGAGCAATGCTGGCTCACAACAGAGAGCTCTCTTTGCATGGGTAATTCATACCAGGCCTGCATTTCAACAGCAGGCAGCAAACAAATGATTCTGCCATTTTTCCCACAACATTTTAGCAGTATGATAAATAAGTTCAAAGTAGTTTCTAGGCTCTCTCAAGCTGCTTTCCACTATCTCTGAGTGTGCACCCCAGGAAGTTACCACGCATTTATAGTTAGCACTTGTGAATGTCTGTCTTCATATTTACAGCTCACTCAGATGGAATAGCATCTATTGCAAGCCATGGCAAGACTGAGAAAGAACCCTGGCCCTGGGAGCCCAAGAATTTGGCTGCAATCTGAAGCATCTCTGCCAAAAAGGACTGGGATATTGTTAAGGGTGATAAGAATAGGGTGCACAGGGAGCAGGGGGAGGCAGGCATTCTCTTCTTCATCTCCTCACTGCTTTTTCCTGGGTCAGTCTTGGAGTTCAGAGAAGCAGAAAGTAACAGCACTAACCAAGCACTGTGAAAAGCCAGAGCCCAAGAGAAACAGAGCTATGTTTCCCTGAAACGAGCGAATATTAGTTTTCTGACAGTTTAAATATTGTATTCTGCTTACTAACTGTCAGTAAATTTACAAATAGTTGGCAGCTTGGCTTATGACCAGGACCCAAAGGAATGTTGACTGTAGCAATTTAATGGCCTGTTTCTATCAGCAACTGCAGCAAGGTTTAAAATACTTCTCATTGCTAGTGAATTTATCTCAAAAAACCCCCAACAGTAGAAGAGATGCTAGTTCTACATTTTTCACCCTGCTGAGGCCTCATATTGGATCATTACTCATTCCACACACCCCCAGCCACTTCTCCAAAGCTTTGAATTCTGCTTCATTCCAACTGCTAGGATTGCAAACTCAGTGATGGAAACAGACAGCTCCTGGCTCTTTAACAAAAAGCAAAACCTCCTCACTCCCTAACAAAGGCTTAAGTGAGGATGAGTCAGCGATGCTGCTACATCAAAGGCTAAGACTGGACATTCCTCCTGAAGTTTCCAAATTTCTTGGTGCCAGAACAGGAGATAAACAGACAGATAAAAGCCTTAAGACACTGGGGGACTGAACACTTGCAGTGCTCCAGCCTCTCACTTGCCTCATATTGCACAGTGTGTTTTTCCTGCAAACACAACACTGCAGCTCTCAGCCCAGAGGTGGCTGCTTTGTGCCTTGTGTGTTCACACCATCCCCTCTTCCCATCTCACAAGTGGAGCAGCTCAAGGATGAGTCCAAGCTCTGAGAGCTGTGCTGAGCCCTCTCCCCTGCCCACAGCCAGAGATGTGCTGGCACACTCAGGGTGCTCAGGGCCACTCTTTTCTTTCCTCAGCAGCCACACAGCTGAGAGGGAAGATCAGCCCCTCTCCCTGGATGAGCTCCATCCTGATAATTTCTACCAATAACACTGATGGAGTGGTTAATTTTTAAATGACACCTCCATACTGTCCAAGCATGCTCAGTTTGCCAATGCCAAAGAGCTTTTGCCAGCACTTGCTTTGCTGCAGCACAGTGAGGCACCTTCACTGGCAAAACCTGGGAGGCACCTTCACTGGCAAAGTCTTCCAAGCACCAGCTGCACAGGGCAAGGAGAACATCCCAATGACTCCACAGACTCCAGCTATATGAAGCAAAACCTGGTGAAATATTTCCTTTACCACAGTTTCCTCCACCTCAACCTGCTTACTGTGAATTTCCGAAAGCCCTACAGACCACACTAGACAGGCTAAAATATGCAGTTCACTGCAAAGAAATAAATCTGTGGAATGGAGAACAGTTAGTTGAACTAATCAAGAGACTCTACAGGGTGAACTGAGCGTGGGAAAGGCATTAGAATGACATCAAAATAAATTCAGGATGCCCGTCTAGGAATGTGAACTGTTGCTTTCCGTGCAATTATATAGGAGACAAATCATAGCTCTGGCTAAAAATGTAAACATCTCTATAAGCAAGAGGGGAGGAAAAGCAGGGTATCCAAACTAAAAGGCTCTCACACCATTAAATGTAATCACTAAGCAACTATTAGCCAGTCTGAAAAGAAGATGAAAGGATAATGGAGAGAGCTATGGGCTGGCAATTACAGGGGAAGCAAAGTGAAATAGTCCATATTTATTTTGGTTTTTATTAAACTTCCACAAATACTAATAGCCAGATTGCACTGTGGAGAAAGAAGAGAGGAAAAAAATATAATAACAAAAGGGCTGAAATTAGTCTCAGGTTCAGAGTCCTTCCCTACAGCCCCAAGGACAAAAACCATCTCATGACCACCACAGCTCCTGACCTTGTGATGGCACCTCTGGCTGTACAAATCACACAACCAAGCTGGGAACTTTTGCTTTTGGATGGTCCTGTTGGATGAGCCCAGAAATGGAGCAACAGCATCAAAACAGCTTTCATAGCAATGGCAACAATGAGAACTCAGTTTTTGTGGGCCTGGGTTTTATGGACATATTCATTTCCCAAGCAAAGCTCAGAGAAATCAGCTGCTGCCATTATCATCCTTTCACAGGAACAACCTCCTATAATCACCTTGGAGGCCAATGCTTGGAGTTTCCCTCCCACCAGATCACCCTGTTTTCCCAACAGCTCCTCGCCAAAAATGAAGGATTCCTGAAGATTTTATTAAACTTCTTCCCAGCCTCAAACATTCCCAAATGCCATGCCAGCAGCCCACTGACCTCAAGGAAAACATGCAAGATCCCCTATCTATTCCAGTGCCTGACAGAAAACTGAAATAATGCTGATTTTAGAAGAACCACCTCACTGTGTTCAAGAATTAGCATTACACATCTTCATCCATGCTAAGATGTGCAGTTACACGCTACAAATCATTACTACACAACTACTCACAGCAGAACATGGAGCATCAATTGATACCACAGTTCTTTCTTCTCAAACTGCCAACTAGAAAACCCCAGCAGTACATCTGAATCAACACCAGTACTCTGTCCAACTACAAGAACATGTCCAAAATTCACAGATAAGCTTCCAGATGACATCATTCTAGCAGTGAAGCACAGCAGGGCTCATTTTCAAGAGAGCCTTCTCAGGGAGCAAGATAACTACATGAGAAATAGGCATTACAGAACAACTACCTTTCCTTACAGAGATAATACAGATTATTTTTCAAAAAGTCCCGTCTGAAATACTTGGATCTAGAAGAGAGATTTCCAGGAATGCTGCCTTAACGCCACACTGGAGAACTGCTTGGACTGGTGCCCCAGAATATCTGAGCAGGTTGTGACTGTGCCTCCAGACCAGCTGGAGCTGGGCTCAACAGAGGCTCCCCTCCATCCCTGCCATGCTGGAAATCCTTGTACAAAGAGGGATCAATATCAGGGTGAAAATACACATCAAGAGACAAAAATGGAGCTCTGCAGGGCAAGACTTGTCATCTTTGCTGCCTGCTAGGGATGCCTAGGATGAGAAAAACAGAAATCCCTGACTGCCCTCGCAAAACCATTCCAGTGTTCCATTCTTCCCTTTTTGAACAATTCCATGGAGGAGCTATCAAACAAATACACCACAAAAAAATGCTGGTGCTGTTTGTAACTCTTTTCTGACATTTGCTATTCTGAGCTGAATTGGAAGTGACAGCTATAAAAATAACAAAGTAATATTTGGATAAGCAAATGTATGCTAGATGAAATGCTGGGAAGACAGATTACACTGCCAGTGTGGCACACACTCCAGCAGTGCTGTCAGCCCAGGACTCAGGAGTTATACCCATCTTTCCTGCAGAAGCATTAGCAAAAGCTAAAAGAGTCATTCAGATATATTACCTTGTGTAGGATATTGCTTTCCCACGCAAATCTCTGTTGCCTCTCCAAGGCACAACAAGCAGTTACAGATAATGACAACACCTCCAGATGACATTTGAGAAACATGGCTAAAACTTGGGGGAAGAGTAAAAGTGGATTTTTATCGCTCAGTGATCTGAACTCTGTTACAGACCTTTTATTAGTGGCACAGAAATGTGCTTTATTTGGATGCATCATATCCTCAGACAGAAGGTACTAAAGCTTTAAGCAGAAATAAAGGGTCAGGATTGGTCATGTCATGACTACATTGCTTCATCTCCCAGTGACCCAGCACCCACCACATACCCCCACACAGGCACCAAATCAATACCTAGAAAATGTGTCTCTTTTCCCCTGATGGATTACATATCATGACAGTCAGCAAAATTTTCTTTTTTAGGGAAGAAAAAAGAAAAGAAATATCAGAAAGTGAAAAATTAAGATCTCCAGAAAAAAGAGGCCACTCTCTTTTGGCACTTAAAATACCTAAATCTAGTTATTCTGTTACATTTGGCAGCTGTTCAAATCACACAGCATTAATAAACACATTTACTTTGAAAACAGACAGAAATGGGTTTACACACTAAGCCCTGACTCAGCATTCCTAAGTCATTTGCAAGCAAAAGGACCAGACCCCAAGACTTGCACACTGCAACCTTTGGATTCCACCAAAAGTCAAAATTTTAGAACTAATCTTGGAAGGGAACTTGCTACTGTTTTGGCCTGGCAGGAAACAGAGTAGGAGTTTAATAAATGATTGTTTACAACAATTTGAAACGAAATTAAGCCTTTCAGGAATCCCACTGCAGCCCTGGCAGCACATCCCAGGTTCCATTGCCAGCTGAACTGCAGAGAGCAAGCCAGATTTACCAGAATAAAACCTGATCAGACACTGAATCAGGAGTATACTCCAAATAACCAAGAGCTTTTTTCAGCCTTCATACGAACAGTGGAGTCATATGTATTTTGTAGCCATCAGTTTTGGCACAACTAATTCCATTTTCTTTTAATGACTTATGGGGAGGGAAGGGGGGGAGCTTTTCCTTGGAGCAGCAGTGGAAATAATGAATGACCTCCTTTCACAAGATCAGAGAGGTATTTGCACATAAACAGCTGAAGAAAACTGGACTCAACAGTCTGCAGATGCCCATGATATAATAAGAACAAATAAAAAGCTTATGACACTGTAACTCTGCACCAGCAGAAACATAAATCCTGCTGGAAGCTTTGGAGTCAGATGGCCTTTGAAATCACTCACAGGTTCTAAATTTCCTGGCAATGGGCAGCAGGGCTGGTATTAAACACAAAAACCTTCTGCCAAACAAACACTGAGGCAATAAATAGCAATAATAAAGCAGAGACAGATAGACCTTTGAATCCATTGGTCAAGAAAATTGCTGTCTCAAAGACAGGGTGCAGATCTGTTTGTGGGACCTGATGGAGAGGCTGCAGCAGATACCCAGTGCTGGAGGCTCTCTGCAGCACCCTGCTCCCCCATCCCTGCTCCCTCTGCCAGACTGCATCACTCTGCCTGGAAATGGGGACAGGGGGCAGCTGAAACCCCAGGAAGTGGGGTCTGACCCAGGGCTCAGGGACATGACCATAAAAATTCCTAAAAAGAACCAGAGGGGAAGGTTTTTCATCACTGCCAACAGTCCAGTGAAGGGCAACTCTGCCGCCCTGGCTTTGTGAAAGCAGAGCTGGGTTCCCTGAGGCTCCAGCAGCATTTCCCAAGGGCAGAGCACAGGGCAGTGCCCAGAGGGAGGGGGACAGCCCTGGCTGCAGTGAGGACAGAACCCAAATCCCACCAGAGGGAGGGGGACAGCCCTGGCTGCAGTGGGGACAGAACCCAAATCCCACCAGAGGGAGGGGGACAGCCCTGGCTGCAGTGGGGACAGAACCCAAATCTCACCAGAGGGAGGGGGACAGCCCTGGCTGCAGTGAGGACAGAACCCAAATCCCACCAGAGGGAGGGGGACAGCCCTGGCTGCAGTGGGGACAGAACCCAAATCCCACCAGAGGGAGGGGGACAGCCCCAGCTGCAGCAAAACCCAAATCTCAGTTCCTGCATTCAGTGGGGAGGATTGAGACATGCAGAGTCCCATCAACACTGAGCTGCAGGAAGAGGGGAGAAATAAAGTCACTGTTGGAAAACAAACCACTCACAATAAACCCACATGTAAACAACCAACTCTGGGCTTTTTTTTTGAATCTGTTTTTTACATCTAAGCACCTTGATTCTAAAATCCATTACTAAGTTGTCACTCCCTCATTCAGCTATACTGCCCTCTCAACACTTAATAACAAAGTGTTTGGACCAAAGCAGCCCTTCCATTAGGCCACAATACACAAAATACCACTCCATGAGCCTTTAGTATTCATGAGCAGGCTCCTCCTGCACCAACCACAGCTACACCATTGCTCAGCCAGCAATTGCTTTCAAAACAGGCTGCAGCTCAAATAAATCTGTGATTATATAAATGCTAATACAAAGTAAAGATAGCCATTAGTATGAATCCAATGACTCGCAGAGAAGCACAAATAGAAAAACATTTTCTTAAGCACACTCCCAGTAATCCTACAGAACATGTGGGGTATCCTGATGCTGAAGGGTGAATCGGGTCACAGGTTTCTAACACTTCCCAAAGTTACTCAGCTGGAAAATAGGGGGGTTTCATTTTACAACCAGAAGTGGATGGAATTCAAAGCCAGGGGTTATTAAAACCTGAAAGCCTCCAAGGTTTTCTCCTATTAAGGGAAGTGAGCAAGTAAATGCATTCAACAACAACAAAAAAGCACAGAAAAAAAATCCATTTAATCTTTATATATATAAATATGTATATACACACAATTTCTCAACATTGACACTTTTCTTTAGAAAAATAAAGGCTAAAACAAACAGGTCTTCATTATTTCAGTTTGAAGGGGCTTTTTTGCCAACAGTGGAGGAGGACAGTTCTTACTGTAAAATCTCTTCTGCAGTGACATCCTGGGCTCTGAGCACCTGATCTCCCCTCTCTCCAGCTAAGCCAGGCTCCCTTTGGTGAGCACACACAGAGGCAGCAACCCCTGAGTGCTCATTAAATCACCCCACTAATTCACAGAGTGACACCGTGCTGGGACCAGGACAATGCCTCAATTTCAGAGAAATTAAAGACATTTTACACACACAGATCTAATCTCCTATCAGTGTTTATAGGTAACAGATTCATATGGATTTACAGCCTCGAGGGATCCCAAGATGATCTATTCCCATATCCCCACGTAACAGAGGCCACATCATATCAATCAATTCCTCCCTGGCTTCTGCTTTAACTGGAGCATTTCCCTATACATCAATCCTTGACTTAATGCCTTCCATGGCACCCACTGGGTAACATTTGATAAATTGCTTCAATGGTTAATTATCCACTCTGGTAAAAAAAAAAAAAAAAAAAAAAAAAAACGATTTCCTGACAATGTATTACTTGCAAAATTACAACGGAGCTTTAATAAAAAAGCCTTTTTTAATCTGTAGCTATTTAAGAGCGGACTAATAAGAACATAATCTCCCAATTGCTTGAACAAAAAGAACACAAAAGAAGGTACTACTGTATAGAAAGGATGAGTAAGAGATGTTTAAAGAGACTTTCTATAATAACAGTGACATGTCCCAGATCACTCACCCAGCTGTACCAGTTGGCAGTGAAAGCCCATCTTAATACACAGCATTAAAGTCACCTTTGTTCAGCATACAGTTAACAAAGATGTTAAATCCCTGGACAGTGAACTCTGGGCATGAGAACTAAGACCCCTGTGATGCTCTTGGCCTTTTAAACAAACAGCCTCCTGGTCAGGATAGCAAGATCATATTTCATATGAAAAACCTCCTCCTTTGCATAAGGCCTTCTCCAAAGACCATAAACAGCTCCACTTTGCCCAGGTCCATCCTGCCCTGGTGAAGTGGGGATGAACTTTGCCAACTGTAGTGTCTAATGATGAATATCAAGTTTAATTAATGAGGTCACATTTAACATGGCAAAAGCAGCTGAAGAATCGCTCTTTTTTAGCCTCTTTTAAAAGCATCTCAGTGAGCAAAGAGTTACAACTTTTTTTTTGCATATGTCAAATATTTGAAGACATAAAGCAAGCTATGCATGCATAAGCTGCTTCTGACACATTTAAAACCTACATCATACTTAACCTCAGCATATAAAAGTGATTTGGCCTGAACCAGCATTTTTAAGGCTTTCAGAATCAAACTCTGTAGTGCTCTGGCCAGGTAATTTTTTTTTAAAAAAGGAGATGGGGATAAAATGAAAGGGATGGTAAAGAGTCTTTACTATGTTAACCAGTTGTCTGCTGATGTCTCTGCACTCTGTGGATGTGCCACAGCCCCACAAAATAAGAGGAGTTAAGGGGGGAGTGTGTGTCAGGGATGATAAAACTAAAGGGCAGCAGTAGCTGAAATTAAGGGACTCTGCCTTTACTTCACCATCTTTTCCCATTTACAGTCCAAAATAGTGACAATTAATGTACTTAAATGCATTTACTGCCACTGGCATTGTGAGACAGTCTGGCAAAGCCTGCTCCACCTGACTGAGGAGCACCCTGGCTCTCAGCATCCTCACTAATGCCACACTGGCAATTACATAACACTGGGGCAAAGGTAGGCTGTGTTCCCCAAAATGGGTAGACAAACTTCTCCCCTCCACTCTGGACAACCATCAGAACCGCTGCTAAGAGCAGAGAGTTCTACTCACAGCTGCCTTTCCTACCCATTTTCACAGTATTTGACAAAATGAACAATTAATCTCTCTTTGGGAGAAGAGAAAATAAAAAGTAGTAGTCTTTTTTAAAAAGTGTGATTTATACATAGCAAAAATCATAATGAAGAATGAGGGTTTACTGTCAAGAGTGGCTCAGAATTTTCCTACATGCTAAAAGAGATGAGTATTCTCTTAGTTATTACAAGGCCCTCTAAAAATCAAGCTGCCTTTCTATAATACCTTTTGTCTTCAAAACTTGGTATTAATTTTTAAACCCTAAGAAAGAACCCAGACATGATAAATTCATCTCTCAACCCAGAATCCCTCTGATTATTATCAAAAGAATTGCTTAACACAAAGCCATTGCAATTGTAAAGTGTCAAGTGTGTAATTAATATGCTGATACCAAAACCTGAGTAATATGGTTGGTGAGCTTCCCAGACCTGCCAACTTACTCAGGGTGAGAAATTTTTAAAAAAAATAAAAAATAGCGCTATACAGCTTTAAGCTGTCAACAAATTTCAGTTTTTAAACCAAGCCAAACACACAGGCAGCTGTGCCTGATTCAGGTTTACTGGCAGCCAATTAATATTTTATTAATTCCAGAAAGAATGATCACCTTCCCTGGTTGCTGTTGGGTTTACCAGGCTGGAAACCACCCCTCAGTGCTTTAAAGCAGGCTTCCCTCCCTGGCTCTGGGCAGGGATGCTGCAACAGGTGAGGAGGAGGATGCAGAGGAGTTTAGGCAGCACTTCCAAGCATCCACTGGAAAGGTGGAATGTGCTGATCATGTCAATGTGCACAGCAGGGTGGAGGAGGCCAGAAATGCCAAGCTCACCCTTGTGCTCCTCAGAAATTAGTGTGCAGTGAGCAAGGAAGGTAAAAGGTTAATGAAATACAATCTGAGGAAATGAAACAAGGACATTGATGACTTGCCACAAGGCCCTGGAGCTGGCTGGAGCCTTTTCCCCACAGAAAGGGGATGTTACTGGAGTTAGGAAAGCTGTTGAGTGGCATAAAGCTGTTTCAGCTTGTCCTGGCGGGGGTGAGTGTGTCCTTGCAGGCACCACCACCTCATCCTCAGCTGGGAACAGAGTCCCCACTGTGCTCCATCCAGCAAGGAGCTGGAGGGATTGCAGGAGAGGAAACAGATATGGAAATTGGGCAATAAAAGCTTACATAACATAAAGCCACACACTGGGTACTGATTTGGGTTTTACTTGGAGGGAGCAGCAAAGTCACTGGAGCAGTGACAGCAGAGACCTTGATCACAAGCACTGCAGTACCCCCAGAAACCTCAAACACAGTCCTGCAAACCTTCATCCAATGTCTCAACTTCAGAACAGACTTCTCACAACAAGAAAACAAATCTAAACCAATGGGATAATCCACATGAGCACCTGGAGTTCCCAGCTACAGGAACCTTTACACTCAGATCTATCACTAGGCTTTGCTTTATGCCAGGCAATACATTGTTGAGGCTTGAAGTCAAAATTAGCAATATAAGGACAGGGTGCACATTCTTGCTTTGGAGTTTTATTTTTTCCTTTAAAGGGCAACTGATAAACTTCCTACACCACATTTATGCCACCACTATGGATTTTTGTAAAGGAACAGTATTTACAAAAAAGGGATCACCATCCTCTGAGCTTCAGATACAACAATTACAACTGTGAAATTATTTTTTCTAATCCAGGGGTTCAAATAAACTCTCAGTGTGACTTCATTGAATGCAGATTCTAGATCTAAACACAATTTTTTCTACTAGCACCTAATCAGGGTATCCTAAAATAGATAAAAGAAGTAATAGAAAATTAAAAGAAGTTGAAAGGGGAAAAAAAACCCCAACAACACACAAGCCAAAACACAAAAAAAAACCCCACCACACTGAAGAATTTCACTGTTTCATTAATTTACTGACAAAGCGTGAGAAACACGTAAATAATCAAGGAATTTCCCACTGTAGTGTGAGAGCCATTTTTAAGGACATAAATTCAAGAATATCCATACACAAGCTGCTGTCAGACCAGTCACATGTGGTGGGTAGAAAAACAATCTGATATTTGGAATCACTTTTACAATCGGTGTGTTAAGGCAATAGCCTTAGGAAAATATGAATGCAATGCAAGACTAAACCAAACAAAATGTCTCACATAATTCACAGCTAAGACTCTGCCAGCACTTCACCAGGTGAATGAAATTAGCAACCTGACAATTAGCAAGAGGAATAAATCCCCATAAAAAGCAGGCAGAAAGGAATTTTCGAGTTCATCAATACAAATTTTTGGCTTCATACATTTGCTGTTGTTACCAGTGCAATATGTTTACCCATTTCTCTATGGGATATAAAACTCAACTTGGTATGCAAACAAATCACTGGAAGTCTTAGCAGATTAGTAAATGTCAGATCAAATTAAACCTTCTCCTAGACTGTGCAGGGGCTGTACAAATTTATCAGAGTCTCACAGATTCTTTGCTCTCTTGACATGAATAGGTCAGAACAGCCCAGAGACAAAAGGCAGCAAGATCAGAGGACTGAAAATGCACAGTTTTGGAAGGCCACTTCTTGCCAGGCTTTGTTTCGCCATTAAACTCATTCACAGAGAAACAGTTTTGGAGATGGAAAATGCCTCAGGAGATGGGAAGCAGCAAGAGACAGCAGCTTTCTCTTCTCAAAGGCTCTCTCTGGAAGACAGGAGCTGGGCAGCCCACCTTCCAGGCTTGAAGGTTTCAAGCTGTGGGCATGTAAAACATAGCAGGGAGGTTTGTAATCTCTGTTTTCTGCAAGTGATCTGAGAGTGTTATACACTAGGGACACATCCCTCAAGCTTTGCTGTTGGAAGATTCTGCAGAGGGAATGTAAAGCCTCTAGGCTCCAGCAGCCTTACTTCAGGACAGAAAATGAGAAAGAAAGAAAAAAGAAACACTCTGTCTTAGAAAGCACTTAATTAGGATGGATGATGAGACAACCCAAAGTTTGCCCTGAATTGTGCTGGCTCTCCTACAACAGACAAGCACAGGAACTCAGGAGAGCTGCCAGCAATGCTGCAGCAGGGAACAGCAGAGTATCCAGGGATCCTCACAGGGAAAGCAGCCCATGCCCTCCTCAGGTACTTTTGTCACCAACAGACAGTGACAAAGCTGCTGCTGGAGAGAGCACTGAGCACACCAGCAAGTGACAGCAGTCAGTATTTCCAGTCTGGGGTAACACTTACCAAAATGAGCAGCACACCAAGTAGTACAATTTAGACATGAAAATAAATCAGCCCCTTCTGCCTGAAGAAGAAAAACAACTTTCCTCCCACATTCCTGCCCAGGCAAGGAGCAGGCAGCACTAACACAGCTCAGCACCCAGCCCTCTCCCTAGCTCATTGCATCCTGCCTGTCCTGCTACAGCTCAAGTACCTACAGCATTTCTTACATCTGCAAGAGTTCCAGAAGGATTTACAGCCCTTACTCAGCATGTGGCACCTGTTGGGCATGTCCCCTCCTCTCCCCAGAGATGGGTCCCTTGCTGGCCAGCCCCTGGTTGCTCCAGATTCCAGGGAAGTGTCCCAACAAGCTCATCCCACAGGCTCATCAGTTCTCTGCACCTCCAGGATCATTCCCCTGCAGGCGCAGTCAAGGCTGTAAATGCTGACCTTGCTCTTCCCCATCAGTCACCTGGGAATCATCTGCATTGCCCAACGAGATGATTGGGGTGGAGACTGATATTTTTCACCAGCCCTTCAAAACACAGAACGGAATCTCCCCAGGTGCCCCCACCAGGGCCCTATGAGGATCTCCAGGTGCAGGGCAGTAACAGAGAACAAGTTACAGCTGACTTCTGTCAGGTTTTGGAGCCCATCCTTAGCTCTGAGAGCCACAGGTTTTCCCAATTTCATGAGCCTTACAGCCCATGGACAGGCTGGTCCCTTCTCCTGTTCCTGCACCAAGCAACAGGAGGCTTTGAATTTAAGGAATTCACTGAAGGCACAGCCAGAGCAATCCCTGCCGGGATGATCTGAGCCATGAGAGCCCTCCAGACATGGACTTCCTCCATTTACATCACATTGTATCAGAAGTTAATGACTCCCAATTATATGAAGTGCTTTTTAAAATCACGGAACAATTAGTTCCAAAAAAACAAGGAAGTATCAGCGACTTGATTTCTCATTAAGAAGATAAAATAGTAAACAAGAAACTAGTCACTTGCTACAGATACCAGAGCACACACTGTTTACAGAAACAATTGTTGTGTTTCTGTGCGGCAGGATCATCTTGTGCTCTTTATTTAAGGAACACAATGGTAAAGAGCACAGAACCATTACAGCACGGAAAGCAACCATGCTTGGAGGGTTGCTGTGCCTTTTCAAAGGGAAATCAGGAGCACAATAATGTTTTATTGTTATTCTTTCAGAATACACAAGTGAACAATATATTGCATAAAAACAATTCCTTGTAAACAACTTGAACCGTAAAAGCAAACAATACCTCGAGTAATAAAAGGAGTTTATATCCTGAAAGATCAATTATTATTTTGGCTTGTTGATATGAAACAGAATAAACTATTTATTAGAGCTCAAATCATTTAGGAACTATAACCACAATGATCTATAAGTAAAGATCATGGCAAGGAACCAGAACTGTAACATAAATATTTAGGCTTTCTATGTACAAAGAACACACACAAGTTCTTAGCAACACTAGGATAGGATCAGAGCACTGCCCTTTCTGGCAGCCACCTAAAACCAGCCAGGGCAAGAATTTTACTATTTTCAGAGAAGCGAGAAACTGAAGAGTATTTCTTTTTTTTCTTAAAAGACAGAAAAAATATCTAACAGATTTTTTTGATAAAACTTGCAGCTTGTAAACATAATTTCCAAAAATATAAGCTGGAGCCAAAGCTGACAATGGCACTGAGTGTGCAGACATGGGCCAAGCTTTGCCCTGACAGCCAAGAGAGCAGGAATTCCATCAGAGAGAAACCCAATCTCAATCAGTAATTGGGAGCCAGTTCTCACTATGGCTCCAAAGGATGGGGAAAAGGAGCAAACAAAGAGCTGCAGCAGCCACCTGGAGGATGCACCTTTGGAAACTCTTTCCAGACTCACTCACTCTTACTCAAGCCTCTTCCTTGCGTTTTAGGGAGAAGACAAAACCTGCCCAGGGTTCAGTTATGCCATGCAAGCTCAGCATTCCTTACCTGCTGCCTTCTCTTGCTCCCTGCCTCTGTTTTGGGCTCCCCAGGCAGAGGCAGATGAGCTGCTGGCAGAGGGTGCGGCGGCAGGCGCTCCTCTGTTTCATACCTGGGACACTGAGCATGCTCCCACTTCCTCCCTGGCCAGGTTTTAGGGGGGAAAAAAGCTTCCCTGAAAGTAGATTAGGGATGTCCCAGCAGTGGATGGATGAGCTTTATCCAGGATCCATTTCAAAGCATTTCAACTCAAAAGGGGATAAAGCAATGAGCAAAGCGCACGCAGCCTTAGCTTGGTTTAGCAACTAACTCTGAATCAACCCCTATGAACAAAAAGTCCTTTGGAGCAGAACTCAGGAGATCTGGGTCCCATTTCAGGTGCTGACAAAACACACCTGCAGGTTTGGTTGTGCCTCAGCTTCACGTCTATAAGGAGCAGCTGTGAGGGCTTGGTTTATTCCTTCTTTTGCTTGCCTTCCCTGTAGCCCATTTGGATAATGTACAGCCTTTTACAAGGCATTTTTACAATACCTAAGACAACGGGACCTTGACCTCTATTAGAGCTGCTAAATAGTATCACATTGCTTGCATCACTGTAAACCTAGAACTCGGGCAAACAAGGAACAGCTCCCCAGTGACTGCCAAAAAAGTCTCCTCTAGTATCCAAACAGTGCCAGCGATAGAACCAAAGCTGCTGGAGTTGAGATGTGAAACCTTACAGATCAGAAAGGAAAACGGGCAGAAGGATGAAAAAGGCAGGCTGCTTCCACACAGCTGGAAGTGCACATTTGATTTCAGGGACTACTGCTTTCCCTGGAGTTGAAAGTTGCCAGAAATCTTGCATCAGAATCTGATCCAGTTTCCATACAGCCTCCTTATGTCATCCTCACTCCAGCACTAAAACCCACAGTTGGCTGAACAGCTGCTGCTCTCCCAGCTGGAGGGATCACCGTGCCCATTGCACGGCAAGATCCCCACAACACGTCCATGTTACACCTCAGGTGAAAATCCTAAACCAGCCAACTTTTCATAAATGTACTATCCATGCAAGACACTGGTGCCAAACTGGCCAGACGGCTGGGATGGGGACCAGGGCTCCCCTGAGAGCCTGTGCAGTGCCTGACATCCTCCCAGCCAGCTGGGGCTGAGCTGGCATACCTGATGTGCACGTCCAGACACACAAATGCCCATTTTTAGCATACCTACCTTGTAAGTTATGCCATTTCCCCAGGTCTTCCCAACCTGTAAATATGCCCTTTTAATTGAGCTGGGTCTTGGAGGGAATAGAAGCAGCTCAGTCACACTGAAATTAGAGAACTCAAGTCCAGTATTCTCACTGCCTGGGACCCAGACAAAGCTGTCAGCACGAGCACAGATAACACAGGTGTGATCCTGCCCTCTTCTCTCTTCAGGTCTCTCCTGGTTCTCACAGGAGCTGTGGTATGAGATTAGTTCACTTTTCTCTGAAATTTAGCACAGGTTAAACTACCTGAAAAGGCAACTGGAGGGTGGCCTGGAGGATGGAGTGGTGCAGGTGTGGGGTAGCCCTGAGCAGGAGCTACACACCTTCCCCAGGGCTCACTGTCACCACACAGCACAGCTGGGAGGTGATGTTGAACATGGTGATACCAGGAAAGGAACTGGCAGCCTCATGCTTTACCATGAAACAGTGAGACATCAATGTCCAGCTCACAAAATCATAAATTCTAAGATATTCAGTTGAAACTGGGTTTTCCTGTACAAACACCAGCAAAGCAGCCTGAGAGGCCACACCAGTCACCATCAGAATGGCTTTGGCCTCCTCCTGCACAAGGATTTGCTTTTGGGACCACAGTACAGCTCAAGACACCCAACTGGACAGTCCCTGGAGACAGGAACCTCCAAGTCCCCCAAACAGGAAAAGTGCACAACACACCTCCATTTGCAGCTTTAACATCAACAGCTTGCCAAGAGCAAAATCCATATTTCCCTGAAGAAGCTACTTGGACTTCTTCAGGATTACTGCCTTTTAAAGTCAAACAGCGCAGTGAACAAAGTTTTATCGAGTGCAGCAGAAAATAAACTTCAAAATATAATTGTAGGCACTTGTAGCAGAAGCTTTCAAAGAGCCAGGCTGCTCAGCACTCCAGACTGCTGCAACCTCCCTGGTCCCAACACACTCAGTTCTGAGCAAATACAGCACTGAACTTGTCCTTAACGATTTCAATGCTGCCAGCATGGATGATTTTCGCACGTATCTGATGGATTTCCTAAAAAAACTAAGCTCCTGGAGTCATGAGATAAAGAAGAAACATGCACTTTTATTAAGGAAAAGGCTTTTAGATCATCTTTTTGCCCAGGAAACAAGAAAAATGAGCCTTTACATTACAAAACTGGAAAAATCCTAAAGCAAAGAGCCCTTCAAAAGTTACTGTTGCTTTAAATCTCAGGGGGAGTGGGCACTAAGTAAGCTAAATACCTTTTTTTCTTTTTTTTGAGCTTATCTCGCAAATTACATTAACATCTAAGTTGTTTGCTTGGGATTTTTCCCCCCAGAAATTTATGCTGTGAGTTAATTCTGAGCAGTGAATAAATTCAAGGAAATTATGTGCTTTCTACCACTCCTTCAGCGATGTGAAGCAAGGTGACATGAACAGAACAAACTCCCAATTATACCTTTAGTTCCTCCTGTCACTACAGAGTGCTCTATCTTTCAAATAATAAAATTAAAAATTAAATACAACCTGGAGAGCTTCTAAAGGCACAGACAAAAGGCTCCATGTTCCACTGTAAGATCTTCTCCACCAAACCCTACAAATTCCCCAATTTTTGAGATGAAACTGCCACTGAGAACCAATGCAGCATAGTTTGGTTGCACCTGCCAACTCTGAGCCACTCCAGGAAGAGATGCTCTAATAAAATTAAGGAATACTGATAAAAAATAAACCCCTGTGCCCCTCCACCAGATTTTTCCACCACACCTCTAAGCAGGTCCCTCAAGACAGAAACCTGAGATGTGCTCTGATGGACACGGGTCATTCCCATGGCACCAGAGAGGGTCACAAAGGGTCTCTTGTCCTCATCCAGGATGGATTTGGTGTGGGGAAAGGGAGATATGGCTTGGCAGCACTGCCAGGAAGGAGTCCCAGCACAGGGGAGCCCCAGGCCAGTGCACACCAGGGCTGCTGCTGAGCCTGGGTTTTAAGAGGTTTTTTGGAAGTCAGAGGGGCCAGTTCTGCCCAAGCTCCAAGGAGGTGCAGCCTGAGTGAAGCCAGTGCCCCTCCCATGGGGCTGTGCTGGACTCAGACCATGGCCAGCACCCATTTGCTGTTCTCCCACCCATTTCCTGGGCTATCACATGGGAGCAGAATCCACAGCTCAGGCTGAACTTGCCACCCTCCTACCTCGCTTGACCTGAGACCCCTGAGCCCCAGGGAAACGAGGTCAACAGCAGCTCCTCCCTCCTCTGTGGCTGATTCACTTGGTGGCTGCGAGCAGGGAAGGACCGAAGCTCCTCCACCATCTCCTGATCCACATTTGAACCACCTCCAATGCTGCAGGACACTCTGGGAGAGGCGGACTGGAAACCTCCTCCTCCTCCCCTGGGCGACAGCAGCACCGAGCCATCCACTCTCCGCATTTGCCGCTCCTGCAGCGACAGCCGGGCTCTCCCCAGAGCAGAAGGTGGCTCCCAGCGCTCCGTGTCCCCGTGTCCTGCCAGCACTCCGTGTCCTCATGTCACCTCCTCACCCTGCCTCATTAAGATGTTCCTTCCCGCTGCTCTCAGCCTCCATGAGCACTAATGGGCTCCTCTGCAAACCCAGCACACGTTCTGCCGAGCGCAGCGGGCTCCAAACGCTCCCATTTTCATACCCACGGAGAAAAGCAAGTTTTATTCTTAGCAGAAGTGGCAGCTTCTAATTTAAGGCTATGCCATTTGGCCGCTGGGCACAACAAAAGCTACCTATTGCCCACGTGGATGGTCAGCCAGCTCTAATGCCATCCCAACGGGCAATGGCAAATAAAGGTGACCGATTCTCAACGCGCTGACCCTTTGCTCCTAACCCCTGATGTGGGGCTCACTCCCCAGCAGCCCAGATGTAATTTTTTTATGGGTGAAATTCCACTCACTCCATTAATGCCATGAACCAGTTGCTGGGAGCAAGAATTGCATTAAATTATTTTATCTGCAGCCAGACTGTCCGTGGGGGCAGGAATGAGGGAGGAGGCAGAGGGGAGGCAGCCAAGGGCCAGAATCCCACATGATCCCAAACAGAGCTTCTCAGCTGCTTTTAAAAAGTGCCTGCAGTCTTCCTTATCTATGTGCACATGTGTTTATATATGTATATACATGTGCAGGTTGAGACCATGCACCTTGTCACTGAAGGGAATAGCAAGTGTCTTGTTTGCATGTCACCAGCCCCACACACGATGGTCACAACTGGTGGGGTCCCACAAGCACTGAGGGCACTGCTGCTCTGCTCCCCAGGCAGGGTCAGGACCTGCTGCATCCCACATTGCCCTGTTTCCCTGCTGAAGTGCATGAGGTCAAATCCTTACACACTTCCAGGCACTGGAACCGAGGCTGACCCAGGCACAGTTTCACCCCATCAGGAAACATCCCCACCGCACAGATCCAGAGCATGAGGAACACAGCTTGATCTGGTTTATTTTTCAACCTGCTGAATTGCTAGAATATGTTTAGCTGTTATACACAGACCCCAGATCCATAATCCCACCCTCAGCAGCTGTTACATTTGCTGTGGTACTTACAACAGATGTTACAGCTCCGTAAAAAAGGTAAAACAGTTGAGACTTCCAAAATTGGGGCTGGGAGGGGGTGAAGCAGAGCCCAACCAAGCCCTGCAGCCAGCTGCACCCAGGCTCAGAGAACTAGCCCTGGATGCATCAATGCATGTGGTACAGAGCCACATCACAGCCTAGAGCAGTTTAAGGAACTTTCAAGTGTTGCCATAGTGGCATTAAAAAGCTGTCATCTTCCTGGGAGACAGAGGCTGGAATTCAAGTGTTTAAAGGATGATTAAATGTAAGTGACTTAAATTATACATTCCCGTTGCTGGAACTGACACCATTTAAAACACATCATCTATTCCCCATTTCCTCTGACACTGATTACTACCCACTAAAAGATGAGCATTTTCTTACAAGCAGTGAAAGTACCAAACTAGGGATTTATGAATTGGAGATAATTAAAAGGTTTTGCATTACAAATAGAGTAAAACATTTACATTCCATGGGCCACCTGAGAGCACTTAAAGAGTCAAAATGGACATTTTTTACCTGAAAACCTGCCTGCTCTCTATCAAGGCTGCTAATTGAGGCACGGGAAGCTTGCAGCTATTTTACAGCAGATTCACAACCAAACATTTGCTGAGCTTCTGGACAACCTGGGAACGGGACCCATCGTTAATTCTCCCACATGGAGCTCTGTGAGCTGAAGCTCTGTTAAGCTGACACAAAAAATTAACTGTTTCTCCTTGATAAATCCACAGAGTGACTTGTGAGCCATTACCATTTGGATTTCACAGGCACGGAGCTGAAGGATTTTCTTGGTTAGCAATGATGGCACTTTACCAGGAGCAAGAAGAAGAAGAAGCACAAGGGATCACCCAAGGCCACGAGGGCATGGAGAATCTCTTCCCATCCACCCAGAGCACCCACAGCCCCTGTGAGAGGCCAGTGTGGTCAGCCCCTGTTGGTCCAAACTCATGATCTTGTGCAGGATGCCAAAGTCTCCATGCCAGTGACAATGGACGTGCAGGGAATTAACACCTCCACTGTGACAACAGGTGCTGGAATTGCACATGAGCATCTCAGTAACTTCAAAAAGGTCTCTTTAACATGATTTCTCCCCCATTCCTGAAATTTGCAAGCCAGAAAATGCAGTATTGATCTCACTGCCTGGTAGAAATATGATAAGTGACTAATTGAGCACAGAGATCTCAGGGAAGGAATCTCCAAGGAATCTTTTGATTTGAACAAGGACCCTTACAAAATGAGAGGAGAAAGCTAAAACAAAGGGGGGGAAAAAGGGCTAATCCTGGATCTTCCCTGACAGCTTGCTTTTCCCTGCACTCACAGGAGTGCAGAGCATTGTAAACTCAGAATAGAAGAGGCTCCAGGATACTGGGAGGGGAACTGTGGCTGCAAGCGTGAGACAGGGGGAGAGGATCGGCAGCGTGAATGGCAGCAAACACAAACAGTGACTCAGACACACTGCACATAAACAACACTGCAAGAGCTTCTGCAATTGTAATTCAAACCAAAATAAACAAGAATGACAGTCCAGTACCAGGAAAGGGAGGATGACAGTGATGGGGGGGAGTGTGGGGACTCCATCACGGTCACATCTGTTGCTCTCATAGCATCCCAAATGAGCAGCTCCAGAAAGAAACAGAGAAGGGAAGATATATGGGACAGCAGCAGCTTCTTGTGATCTACATCCGTGCTTGAAGTTTTCATGACTGCACTGAGAGCAGAATTTATATCCCAAAGCCATGCAATAGCCTACTACACTGCTACTGGTTTTGACCCCTGGCCCCTGAAACCAACTCTGGCAACAGAAATAAAAAGTCCAGCTTGGAGGGTTAATGATGAAATAGACCCTGTGTAGTGGGTGGATGGACAGAAGGCAATAGAGGGGGAGAAATCACACCATCAGCAAGAGGCACTGCCTTAACTGCTCTGCAAATCCTCCAGACAAGCAGATTCACAATTTCTTTTGCTCTTGCTTCATTACCTCCTAGTGAGAAACTCTTCCTCAATCTGCACCTTGAATATTTTTTTCAGGCAAATCAAGGTATTTTTCTCCAGTGGGAACTAAGAGCTAATGATCATCCTTTTTACAGAAATCTTTAATGCATCAGAAAAATGTGTTGCCTGCACTCAGGCTTGTATTTCCAAATACAGCTCTTTCAGCATTCTCTCTCCAGCCTCATTTGCTGAGCCTCCCACTCCTGTGGTTCATCTCCAGACCTGCAGCCGTGACCATTCTCCTCCTGCCCTGCAGTGCCCAGCTCCCCTTGGTGCAGCAGGAAGGGATTACCAGCTCTGCCTTACGCATAGAGCTTCTGTAAGGATGACTCAGAGAGAGATTTGAGTCTTTTCCTCAAACCTCAGGACAGTGTTGGTGTGTTTGGGTTGACCATACACCATCCAGTACCACCCTGGCCATTGTATTCAGTCATCCAGCTCCTGCTCCCTCAGAGCCACCTCTGCACCCTCCTCTTCCCTATTCCCCATCACACTGGTGCCCTGCTGGTTTTGCTGCTCAACAAGATGATCCAAATCCTGCTCCTAAGCCTTAGTCACATCAGCAGCCCTTCTTACACATTAATGAGTTACCCTGTTAAAGAGGGAAGTTGGACAGATTTGCCTATTTATTTTTAAGTCAGCATTTTTTGGATCCCATCCTCCTCTCTGCTGTGAACAAAGTGCTCTGGAACTTTTCTGAGGAACCAGTGTCATATTCCTTTTTTCATTTTCTTTCCTTCTCCTCCCTTTAAAGGTCTGGAGTGGGCTTTGCTTTGCTTTTCCCTTTCCCTCACATCCCTGGGGAACATCGATGGCAATTACCAATGACTGACCAGTGTTCAGAGTTAGCTGAGACTGGGTTTTCCTCATAATTATACCTAGATTAATTTCACCAAGTCCAGCTGATGTGAATATTGGATAATATCTTCTCTATTTGACAAAGTCTGTGCATGTCAACACCATTACAGTGTTGAAAAGACTGAAGCAGAGGGAGCACAGAGCATGTCCACCTCTTGCAACCCTTCACCTCTCCAGCCTCGTTCTGCTCCTCTGTGTCTTTTCTCGCACATTCCACCTTTCTTTGCAAAAATTTCACTCAATTTAGAAGCTTTCAAATAAATAGTTTTTTCCACTAGAGGGCACAAAGACAATTTCTCCTAAATGGAAACTGATGTTAGAAGGATTAATAAAATAATTACTAACATCTCATCAAAGGCATCTCAAACTTCAGTAAATGAACACTCAATAAATTAAGATGTATTTCCAGCTCCCAAGGCACTACACCACCATAAAATGTCTCATAGAGACTGAAAACCTAAAAATCCCAAAGTGATGCTACTCTAACAAGATTTCCTATATCACACTAAGCATTTTATCTGGTGATTTCTATGTTTCCCCACTATTTCTCACTAGGCACAGACCACAATATTAACACAGCAATGGAAACGGAAAGCCCATCCCGTATTTTGTAAGTTGAATTTACCCAAATTTAGCTTCAAATCAATAATGTTTTGGTTTTTTAGCTCAAAGGAAGTTTTATACCAGCACTTCTGTTTGCGGATACTTTTGGCTCATGATAAGTCACTTCCCAATCTGTCTGGGGTAAATGAAAGAGATTTTAGCCTTTGGTGCTCTTCTATTCAAACCAGCTTCTTCAGCTTTAAACCTTGTATTGTAAACTTGCTACAGGTTATATCAGTGCCCATAACACACTTCACCAGCTCCTCAATAAGGAACGGTGTAAAAACACAAACTCCATGGGAAAGTGATCAAGCCAACACTCGGCTACACAGACCCAACGAGTGGGACGACAGCGATAACTCCAGAGCATTAATTCTGATGAGAGCACTGTGGCTCTCAAGGTTCATCAGCCTCCCTAGCCCCAGAGCAGTCCCAGGCAGAGCACCAGACCCACCTTGCTGGCTCCTGTGATCCCTGCAGCCCAGGCTGCCAAGGCGATGGGCCAGTGCCCGGTACCCGCCCCGAGTGCGGGTGTCCACACGCAGCCCCACGCTCCCCTCCATGGCCAGCTGTCCCCCGAGGTGCTCCCACTGCTCCAGCCCAGGGCAGGGAGGTTTGCTCTCTCTGTCTGTGGATTCCCACTGCCTGGAGGCTTTGGCGGGAGCAGAGTCAGCCCGGAGACTCTTGCTAATGGGAGAAGAGAGACAATAGCGATGCGCAGGTGCTTCCTCCCATTTAAAGTGTTTACTTGTGCAGCCCAACGTGGTGACGCTATTGTGGATTAGATCTGCATGCTGCCTTGCAGAGTTCAAAAGGTAGCACGTAACAAAAGGAACCCTGAAATACTGCTTATTAAATTAAAGGGTTGTTGTGTTGTTTTTTTTGTTTTTTTTTTTTTCTTTTTAAGCTCTGCTTCCTCTGCCAATGCCAAGTAAGAGGGTTTTTCCAAGCATACAATAACAGCGGTTTCAAATGGGAAATGATACATACTGTATCAAAACAAAACACCAATTCCAACACAAAAGCAAAGGGTTTATCAGTGTATCTCCACTGCCTAGGCAGCAGGCTCCTATGTCATGGCAAAGGTAATTTCATCAGCCAGCAGAGAAGGCCAAACTCAAGATCCATGCATGGTGTGAGAAAAATTAAAAAGACCAAGAGGGAAGGAAGGGTATAGCGAAGCCACAAATGCAAGCTAAGGAAAACATCAGTCCAAAAGAGCAACAAAGACATGTTTGTTTTATGAGATAAAACAAGCAATTCAACTATATTCCACAGTAAATCATTTGGCTTAGAACTGCAACAGGGACAAAAAAAAAAAAAAGGAAAAGAAAAAAAAAGGAGCATCTGAATCCAATTTTGTTGTTCTAACTTTATATTACAGGAATCAAGAGCCTTACTAGAGAACCCAGGCACTCAAATCCATGCTTGGATCTTGTACATAGGAAGTATCAAATGTACTGAATGCCTTACAGTTCCCTCTAGTCAGTGAAGGCCCAAAGATACTCAGCACTTAACAGTAAAATAATAATAAAAGCAAAAACATGAGTAAAAGAGATCAAGGCACTTTTTCTTCTATGGAAATGAAATCCAGCTTCATAGACAATCAGTTGTGAACATCTCAGTCCTCCCAAAAGCACCAACTCTGCTGTTTGAGAAGTTTCAAATAAAGTATCATCATATTAAAGATTCTGCAACCAGAGACTGCACCTCATTTTCACACAAAACTACACCTCAAAATGCTGGACACACTGAAAACAATGCCACACATTCTCATTCAACCCCATTCTTTTAATGTCAAAATAAACACAACTGAATCCTTTTGTCTGAGGGCCGTATTATTTAATCCTCTCCTCGCGGTTGCAGCTATTTCAGATGTGCTTCCATTGCCTTTCCTTCTTGGTTCAAACAGACTGAGTGGGATTTGCACTTCCATCTTCTGAGATCTGGTGGGATGATTGCTCAGAGAGTGTCAGATCATCAGTGAAGCTAGAAATGACAATTTTAATCCCTCTCTCTGCTGCTCAATCATAGGCATATGCCAGGAGATAAGTGGCAAGTGCTGCTTTCATTGATGCCAGTGACGAGTAATGAAATGGTTTAAAATTAGCAGGTTAACAATTTCAGAGCTGCCTTTGTGCAGCTCAGCAATCCTGTGTCCATCTTACCAGACTTTTCTCCTTGAAGTAACATGAGGACATGGGCAGAGGTGTGCTGAGAACAGCTGCAGCAACACATGAACTCAGCTGTTGACTGACAAGTTTGGATCTAACCCGTTTTACCTGTGCTGAAACGGTCTGTCAGCACACTCAGCCCCCACACACCCTCCCTCATCTCAGACAGCAGGTGGGCTCCATAACCTCAAACCACCTTGTCTGTTCTGCACACAATCCTCTGCCAAGAAAAGGCCAAACCAGCATCCACAGTCAGCTCCAAGTTATCAACAAAAACGAAGGCAAGGCACCGTGTGCAGCGAGTTTTCAGGGATAAACTCAAATCCAGGGTAACTGCTAGGAAATCCCTGCCCCAAATCACTCAGCATTACCATGAGCAACCCAGCCTGCTCCTCCACACCTTCCATCAGGCCTGCAGAGACCACAGACCTTGTGAGGTGGCAGGCAGGAAGACAGCACTCCTGTGTCTCTTTTATTGTAAGTTTTAGTATTTAGTCTTGCTGGCCACCAGCAACGCATGTGTTTTATTTTTATGGCTTTCATTCTACTGCTCCTTGCAGTTCCTGAAGGGACACAAGATGCCATTTATTTAGAGGAGATCCACCTGAAAAACAATTTAATGCACATTCCCTGAAAGAATATCAGAACTTTAGCAGGTGAAAGTAACTTCATTTACCAGCAGAGGCTTATGGATGCTCAGAGACACGGAGATTTATTACACACTGCCTTGAGCAAGTGGAAGGACAGCGAGAGGAGAGATGAATTTCTGGCTGTAAAGCATCATAAATGCCAAACCCCAAATGAGTCTTTACAAGATCTATTACTTATTCTCACTCTGGAGCTGCAAGAAGGGGATGGCCAGGGGTCCAAGGCACTGCTGAGGACCCCCAACACCCTCCAGGACAACGATGCAAGTGAAGGGTTGGTCCCACCAGGGCAGAAGGCTGCAGGAAAGCTGCCGTGTCCCAGAGTTGCCGCTGGGCACCATGTGCTGGTGCATCCAGTCCTGTATCCTTCAGTGAGAGAATGGAATTAGGTGGCATAAACTGGGGAGAACTTTAGGAAGGCCTTTATAAAGCTCTTAGTATGACAGAAGAAGACAAATAATACAAATTACAAATAATAACTTACAAGTAATAACTAAAAGAAAACACATCTGTGGGGAAACACTTCCGCAAAAATCCTGAGGTTTTTGTTTGTTTGTTTTAAATGGCTGAGAATAGAAGAAACAATTTACCCCCAGAGGACTGCAGCCTGAAAGAGCTGAATCCTGCAAGCAGCAACTCACAGAAGTTGAAAGCCAACACAGCTGAAATTAGCAAGAAGAACAAATGAAAGGTTTTCATTGTGGCAAATGGAGCTTTTGAGCAGACTGGCAATAACATGATGTTCAAAACCTTGTTGCATGACTTTTATGATTTTTCCCTGCAGCATGCAACAAAACAAACCTGAGCTGTAATCAATTTCTTACACTCTTATTTAAACAGTACAGGAATTTTGTCCTCTGTAATATTTCTTGCTCTCAAGGCTGCAATAAATAAGTCAGTTACAACCCTGCTGCCACAGTCTCCTATCTCACTGTCTCAAGTGAGTGCCTTTATTTCTTTTAAGCTACCTGTCTAAGCACTTCCAGCTTCAACAAACGCTTTAAATGTAACCTGTAGCTATACTCCAGGCAGAATGAAGCATTCTGCATTCAAAGGGAAGGAGTGGAAAAGCCATTTTCCACTGTTAACACTACCTTCCTTTCATCTCTGATCCCTCTCCCAAGTGTCAGGGAAGGGAATTCCAGTAACAAATCTCTCAAACAATGACTCCAAGGGATTTGGGTGTGCAAAGCTGTGGACACATTGACTGCAGAGGATGTGAACACTGGCCCTTGCATGTAGTTGGCAAGTCCCTTCTCCAGCATCACCCCACTGCTTGAGGACAGTTCTGGTTACTACTTATGGAGGCAGGAGAGGAGCAGAAAGGGCAGGAGGGGCACATACCAATAATCATCCATCTTTTGATGGGAGAGACCTTCTAGGAGGTGAGTTACTCCCTTCAGCCTGTCCTCAGGCCCTGCCCAAAGCACCTCATGCAGCAGATCCAGGTGTAACCAACACATTGGGCCCTGAGTTTTAGGGATATCTGAGAGGGGAATTGCCTGAGCTCACCTCAGGGTCAGGACTTGAGGTGAAACCTGAACTGGCCCACAGCCATGCAGAGAGCTCTGTATCTCTTAGGCACTGAACTGCCTTGCTGCAAGGCTGAGTTCTGTCCATGAAGAAAGGCCACAGGTTGTCAAGAACACGTGTCCTCCCTTTCCACAGCTCTGTCTCAAGGAACAGCAGCAGTATTTGCTTCAGGAAGAGTCCCAAAAGAGGACAAGTGCATGGCAGTACTTCCCCCAAAGAGTATTCCACCGGGCAGAGGCTGAGCCTCAAGAATCACCACAGCCAAAAATGTTATCTTGGTGTAGCCCTGGTTGGGTTTCTCGAAATCATTCTCTCTCTCTGTTCCATCTAGTGAATGCCAAATTCATCCCACCACTATGATAAAGCACCAGGGAGGGTGGAGAATGGGGGGAGAAGAGACACCTGAGCCAGCTTCAAAGGTTTTGCATCCTTTGAACATTTCACTCATACATAATTGAAAGGGCTGTATATTTGGACTACAAGAAAGTAGATTTTTTTTTTCCTGCTACCAGACCCATCACGTGAGGGATTCTGTCATACGATAGCCTTGGGGGAGGTTTGCAAACTTGGACAATTTACTGAGAAGCAAAGTAAACTACTACTGACAGCAAGTGGACCAGAGCCCAGATCCCTGAGAGGTTCTGACAATGGGAGGACTCAAAAAAAAAATAAGCCAGCCTTGACCTCGCATCAGGGGAGGCCAAGAGAAGCACATGCATGTATTTTATTTCACACTAACCTCTGTTTGACCAGTTATGCAAATAAATCTCTGCTTGTCCTAAGTATACTGCTAGACACTGAGAGAGAATTTGGAAGAATTCACAATAAAGCCAGACCTGCTGATCACTGCATTGCGACTGAACTCCTCAAGAAATGAAGTATTAAGCAGGCAAGAGTGGCACATACAGCCCATAAAACAAGGGAAACTGCAGCCAAAAAAAGAAATCCAAGCTCAGAAGAGGAAAAAGAAAAAAGTACTTAAGAATTTGATACACGATCAGGATCACTTCAGCTCCTTGCAGACAGAGCAGCAGGATCTGGTCCCTGGAGAATAAATCCCAAGGCAGGGAGAGCCATGGGAGCAACGTGTCACTGCAGCCCCAGCATGGACCCACAGGAACCAGCCATACCTGCTGCTGTGGGGAGCATGCCAGGGAAAGCCTGGGGAGGGAAAGCTCCACATGCATGCCCTGCACAAACACAAGGCCTTTGCTAATAAAAAGAACAAACCAAGATGTGTCTAACGTGGTTCTGACACCCAGACTGCCCTCAGTGCAGGAGGGATCTGGCATCTCGTTTTCCAGCAGCACACACACTGCAGTGCTGGCAGCAGCTCATGTACCTGTGCTGCTCCCCTTGGAGCAGAGGGTCCCCAGGGCAGGGGCTGCAGCATCACCAGGAGATTTACACCACTGATCACAGTCCCTTCTCCCAGGGCTCTGTTACAGAGGCTGTTCAGAGACTGCTGCCATGAAGATGACACAGTTAAACCTGACTTCAGCTTCCCCTAGCTTCAATCAGTGTCACTCACTGACCACTAAACCTCTCAGCACCAGCTCAGTTTAGGCTTGGCAGTATGCAAGTGGGTTTGGTGTGAACCCTCCCATCTTCTAATTTTTCTGGTTATTACACAGCAGCTTTCTTCTACCATGGGCATGAAGCTTCCCAAGATTAACACAGTGACTGCTGAGGGACTCATGAAGGGGCATCACTCAGCTGAGGGCAGCAGTGGAAGTTGAATCCCTGAACCCTTGCACACATCGACTTCAGCAAACCACTCTGTGCAGCTGGGAACAAACTGTCCTACATCCTCTCCACATCCAGGCAGAGGGACTGTGCAGAGCTGACCCCAAGTAGAGGAGGTGATCCAGCCTAAGGTGTGCTGCTCCTCAGGATGGGTCAGGGGAAACACAGCACAAGTCAAGTGAAAAATAAAGAAAACTTTCAGACTGCCTAAGACATTCCCACTTGGAGGCTCACCTGCCCCTACCAGCTCTCCTGCACATCCTGCCCATGGCAGAAGATGCTGCCCACTGTGATGGCCAAGGTTTGACCCGAGCTTCCCATGGGGAAGGTTCAGCTCAGGGCTCTGTGGCACAAGAAGCTGCAAACCAGCAATGCAGAGGAGAGGGAGTCACTGCTTCAGTGCACTGATCCATACAGACAGCAAGAGGCTGTGGAAGGGGGAAAAAAAAATGCACTAAAAATTCTTCTGACAGGGTGAAAAATGAAAGCAAAGTGAAACACAGCTCAATCTGTCAAAACAAAATCACAGCAAGCCCACTGAAAACACACAGCTCAGCTCGCACTTTCTCATCAGCAATAACTGGTACATTTGTTTTCCTGGAGATAAGCGGGTGAGTTAAGTTTGCTACACAACACTGAACAGATTTGAAAGGTAATCATGGCAGAAGCACAAACAATCAGATTTACCAGGGACACTTAGGAGTTGCTGTCTCCCACCTTGCCACTCAACAGACTCTCATGGAAGCATTTACAGCTGCGCTGCTGAGCCGATGGATGGACTCCAAAAATCCTGATCAAGACAAGCTTTGCCCTGTCCCTCTGAGATCATGATTCAAGGAGGAGGAAAGATGATGCTGTTAGCAGAAAACAGATCCCAAATTGGCATGGGAAAATGTCCCATGCAGCGCAGTTTTGATTAAGGTAGTAAAGGCCAACATAATATTCAGGCTACAAAGAAGCCATTACCCTGGTAAAGAGAGTCCTAACAATGTTACCCAGAGGGTATTTTGAATAGTGAGACAGTCTGTAATTAGCTTAGGTGGGCCAACCTAATTATTCATGGCCTGAGGAAGCATCTCTGATACAAGAGAAGTACAAGATACATATTTATAGTTCTTTCCCAATAAGCTCATTAAAGGTTTCAGAGATGAATGACCACAGCATTTAACTGTTTTGTTTTAACCTGGAGATGCAAACAGTAATGAGTGAGCAAGCCAGGGGACCAAAGGCAGGGGCTGCACAGGGCTCTAAGTAGAGGGGGAAAAAACCCCAATGAACCACAGAAAAACCTTCAAACATAGATTTCTGTTACACCCCAATGCGAAACTGTCATTTGATGCTTCATTTTGAAATGGACAATTATACACATGCCCTTTTTCTATAAATGTGTGAACAAGGATTGCAATAAAACCCCATTTTAACAAGGCCTTGAGCATTACCAACAGGAGTAATATAGTGGAAACAGTTAATATAGATGTGCAACACCTCATATATATTCAGATCTGCATTTGCACATTAAAAAACTTGAAACCAATCTTCCAAATAATTCTGTATAATATAAAAATTCTAATTTTCTAGTGTTTCCACTCCAGCAGACCTTTGCCTTCTCAGATCTTTCTCAGCCTGAACTGGGCTGCAGGTGCACGCAGAAATCAAACTGGGATCTAGCACAAGCTAGATGGGAAGAAAAAAAAAAAATTAGGTTTCCTTCTTCTGTTTCTCATTTATTATTTTAGGGCATCTTCTAACCTAAGACTCAACAGTAAACACAGCTTTTCCAACTGCAGCTGCAAAGTTTTAACCTTCCCTCTTTACCTCTCTATTGGTTGCCTGTTTTCTGCAGGAGATGAAATTCTACCACTTGTTCTGTTACAGGAAATCTTTTCCCTTTCCCTCGAGGTTTTCTCCTTCATTAGAAATTAACTCTTCCCTGTTTTACATCAACCTTCTCATAGCCAAGTGCTTCCTGTACACACAAAAGCAAGAGCATCAAGCCACCTTCTGGTGTCCCACACCACAGTTCTGGTGTTAAATTATTTCTGCTTTGTAAGTTACTAAAATCCCAGCACAATTTTCCACAGAAACTCAGTCCTGCAAAATAGTCCTCAAAATTGAGAAAATAAAACTGGAGAAGAAAACTCCTTGATAAATACACATCCTTTTGTAAGAAGTAAATGGAAAATATGTGCAGTTTAATAGGGTAAAATCTGGGAACTGCCAGTGGCAAATGCTGTGACAAACTCTGCTTCCTGCCTTAGCCCTGGCCAGTAGAAGATTAAATGCTCTAGAAATTAGTCACCTCCAATTTTCACGATCAGCAAGAACCTTAACAAATACTGACCCCCCTAAAAAAAGCTTTTATAGAAACACAGGTATTTGTAATTAAAAACCAGAACAATATTGCTCAAACCTCTCTCCTTGTCAGCCCCAAGAAGAGCATTTCAAAGCCCAGGTGGCTGGCAGGTCTTTGGGGATTGCAGACCCTGGTCAGACCTACCCAAGGTGCCCAACAAGCCTCTCCTTGGGCCCCTCCAGGCCCCCCAGCCCCACACCTCCCTCCCAGGGTGGACTGGGAGCTCAGCATCTTCCTTCCCCCAAATGCACAGCCATGCCAAGGCAGCCAGCTCTCCTCCATTTCATGCCCTGCCTTCTAAACCTGTTGGTTTTTTCTACTGATCACCCTCCTCTGCCAGTCTGCTCATGTCTGGTTTCAGCTCCATTTCTCCATTTAGGACACACAGGTATCCCACACATCCTGCTCACCACCACCCCTGTGTCCAGGAGTGCAGGCAGCCCCTGTCTTACTCCTCCAGCTTCACGAGAGCTGCCCTGGGGAGCAAAAACATAATTATAGGAAGTGTATTTAGGAAGAGCAGATGACCAAAGCAGGAGCAGCAGGAGAGATGAAAGCAGGTTTGTGCTGCCAACAGCAAACTGCAATGGCTGAGTGTCCAGAGGGGAAGCAGGGAGGGCACCCTGGCCTGCCCAAGAGCTGCCTGGTTTTCTTTGCATGGTTGAAACCACCCACCACAAGCTGCATTTTGGATGGAGAACTCCCTCTCCCCTGCACATGGCCAGCCAGTGGCACACCCAGCCCCTCCACCACCTCAAAGCAGCAGAGGCAGTTTCAGCTGTAATCCTGCTGAACCCTCAAAGCCCAGCTCCAGCATCCAAAGTGACATTTAACTGTCCCTTTAATGGCCTGAGCCAGTGACCATCTCTGCTCCTGGACTCATCCCTGCAGAGCTCTTTGTCCAGAGGGATCCAACCTGATCCAAGCACACAGGTCAGTGTGGCAGCAGATACAAAACTGGCACCTCAGCAGCAGTTTCTGAGACAGCAGAAACTGGATTGTCCCAAAAGCTCAGCAGAGGGTTTCAGCCCACCCAAGCTGAGCAGCCTGGAAGAAATGTGGGTATAAGGCACATGAGCAGAGGCAAATATGGAGCATTTTAACTTCCAAGGCTGCAGCTTCTCACACAGAATTAAAGCACTCACTAGCATGTGTACATTGACAGATAGCAAATTGCAGCAAGAATAATGGGACAGCAAGGGAAAAAAAAAAGGCAAATTAACAAAATAAAGCTGATTCTGATGGCATGGAATTCTTGTAACTCCTGGATTAGTCTGTACTCCATTTATCATCCTCTCCGGGTTTGGGTTTTGTTTCCCTTAATTCTAGGGAGGGCTTTTGAGAAACATAGCAATTCTTTCCTCTCTAGAAAAGAAAAGCCTCATCTGCACTGCATATTTTTAAGATTAACAATCCAGGGTCAAGCTCTTGAAAGAAACTGTAGTGGTGAAATATTTTTCTAAACCACAGTTCACTGAAGTAGGAATTTCATCCTGACTTAGGATATTTGTTTTTAAACCTAGGTAGGTTCTGAGGCTTTTTTTTTTTTTTTTTTTTTTTTGGCTTCTTAAACAATATCAAGCAATTAGAACTTTAGGGTTTGATAACATCAACACCCTTCAGGTCAGTGCTGATTACCAAAATGACAAAGATCAAGCTCTAGAAAACAAACAAACAAACAAACCTCAAACAAAACAAAAACCAATACCACCTAAAAAAAACCCAAAAACCAACACAACCACCTCAGGATGGACCCAAATGGTGCATAAATATTGTTCTATTTTTGTTCTGTCAAAAAGAAAAAAGAAAGCCAGCAGTGCTTAAAAATAATACACAGTACCTGAGCTATCAAGAGAGAACTGAATTAGTGAAAGAGACCTTGCTTGGCCAAAACACCCCTTCATTTGGGCAGAAATCAGTAGGGGACCCTCACAGACCTCCTCATCATGGGAGACAATTAAAGCTGGCTGGAATAATCTCTTTTGGCTCCACAGGTGTGCAGAGGAGGACATTCACACAGATGGTTTTGCCAAATAGGATTAAAGGAGCACTCAGCCTGAGTGGCTGGAATGGAGGAGAGGATGGTCCAGTTACAGAAGCCTGTTTGCTTTGAGGAAGGCAGGGGCTAGCAAAGGTAGAAAGGAAGAAGGGTGGGGAAAAAAAAAAAAAAAAAGAAAATAAATTCTATAATCTTTCAACTGACAAAAATTTCCTAGGAGATGCAGTGTAATCCATTTTTCCTACTGCCAATAAGTAGGTCAGAACGAGACCCTCAAGCCTCAAAATCCAGAAATCCATCTCAACCTTGCATTTACACTTTGCAAAAGAAACCTGGTTGAACAAATTCCTCCAGAAACTGCTGATCTCTGCAAGCTCCAAGGACATGTAAAGAAACTTTAAAAGTGGAAGCCCCACAGAAAAGGGGTGTTTGTTTTTAAAACCTGTTCCCAGGCTGAATCCCTCAATTCAAGAGTGAGACTAATGTACACAGAGGTGTTTACAAGCCTCCCCAATGAGCATTTTATAAACGGAAGAGCTGAGCTGCAGCCTTGAGAGTTCTGAGCATGTTACCCCACTCTTCCTGTCTCCAGAGGTGACCCATCTCTTGCATGTCATTTCAGCCTCACACACAAACATTAATTTAGGACTGATGACTCACGATTCCTGTTTTCCAGAACATTCAAACCGATATTGCAAGGAAACCTGTTGTGTTCTCTTTTTTTTTTCTCCCCCCATAGGCTGAGTGGCTGGGTAAGAACAGGAAAGGCAGGAAGAAGTAAAAAATTGAGCAAAAAAAATGGATAAACAGTTCTGTTAACCTTTCCTGAGCCTTCACAAGTGATGAGCTGCAGAGGGTGCCTCCTGCAGAAGTCACAGGGTGTCCAAAGGCTTTGCATCAAAAGGCCAAGGGCTCACTGAAAATGCAAATTACACCAGGTGGAACTGCAGTGAATCGAGGACTTACAGACCCAAACATCCAAACTCCAACATCCCAGATGCACCATCACACACTCACCCCCTCCAGGAGCTGCACTGTGCTGCCTGGCTGCCCTGGGCTCAGGAGAAGAATATTGGAAGTTTTTATTAGTTCCAAAAAAACACAAGTACATAAAACCTCTTTGCTCCACTAGCACTGAAACTTTCCATATGGGGGAAGAAAAAGGAGAAAATAACAACAACAAAAGGCAGCTGATCATTTATATAGGCTGGGGGCACAGCAGTGTGGTTATGTCCAGCAGAACAAAAGCTCTCCCCAGTGAGTCCCAGCCTCCAGAACAGTCCCAAGGAGCACATTGCTGCAGCAGAAGCAAGGAACCTGCTGCAAATACCAAAAACTCCTAAGAGCTCCCAAAGCTGCCATTTGCAGGAGGCCAGTCCTGGCTTCGGCACATCCCTGCCGGGGCTGAAAGGTTTTTAAACACTCTCATGACTTTAAACACTGCAGAAACAACAGGGCCCTGCAGGTGGAAACCCATCCAACAGGCCCATGCAGGTGCTTGGGTGTGCAGCCTGAGTCCCTCTCTAAGAATAATATGAATATGCAGATTATGCAAGATAAGGTAAAGTGGGACCACATCACACGACAAGGTTTGTAGGGACACTAAGGGCCACCTTTCTCATGCCCTGGGGATTTCACAGCTCTGTGTCCTGCTCCTGCAGGTGTAACCTTGCTGAATTAATCCCAAGGGATGTCTTTGCCATCCATCAGAAAACAAACAGATAAAGTGATAAAATTACCAAGTACCAACCCACATAAAGCTACAGGCAGCCTGCACTGCTGGCAGAAAAGAAAACATGCAAACGTTCAAGGCACCTTCAAGGACCTCTCACCAGCTGTTTTCCCTTTCTGAGGAGCGTCAGTCACCTTTTCTGAAGACATTGCAGAGGCTGTAATTCCAAGCAACAGTGACATTACTTCATTTCCTTTGGAAAACAGCAGCTCTGCCAGCCCCTCCTTCCCTTGTCTTGCACTCTCATGAGCAAAGCGCTCGGATCTCCAGGAAAGGGGTAAGGTCAGAAGCAAATGCCTGAATTGCTCCCAGATTAGCAGCCCAGAGGGAGCAATTCCAGCAGAAAGCATTTACAATATTCTTGGTATTAAATGCTTTTGGCCAAGATGAAATTTGTTAAAGTTGCACTTTTGTTTCTTCAAAGCTCTGAAGTAATTTCTTTCCCCAAAGCTGCCTCCACAAGCTGAATCTGTGGGAAAATGGACATTTCACACACGGAAAGCAGCACAGCTAAATAATAAAGTCAGGCAATTGCTCAGATGTTGAAGCCTGATCTATTATTCTCCTCTGAAGCAAAGCACCCACACAGAAAGGCAAATTTTTGCCCTAAAACTGATGTCACCCTGATTTCCTGAGATCAATCCCATATCAGTAAAACCCTTTTCTAAAAACAAATAGGAAAACTGAATGTACAATCAAGCAAACATCTAAAAACCCCTTGACTACAATTTGGCTGGACAAGAGCTTTATGAGGAGCAGCTGGTTTATACCCAACATTTCTGAATTATTTTATTAGGATCCAGGAGTTCTTAGACAAGGTTGACAGGACCCCATTATATCACTGAATGTTTAACTATCCCATTTATTGTATTTTGCCCTTCCCCTTCTTCCCAGCACAAACCACTATTTTCTTGTTTCTTTTTTTGTGCTTTTTATTTCCCAACTTCCCTGATCCTCCACACAATGAATTTCTATCACAATATTGGCTGGGGAGCACCTCATCTATTAAAATCTCATTGGTACTGACTCTGTAGGTGATGACTTCAGAGAGGAAGTAACATTGCTGCTCTTTTTTTTTTCCTTCCCCTCCCTCTACAGCTTCATATTTTTTTCACAAGGAAAAGGGCACTGTGCTTTCTGACTGGAACTGATAAAAACCACTATGGAGCAAAGAAAGGCCTAAAGGCTGAATGAACCAATTCTAACCCCTGCAGAAAAATACTGTTTTCTAAAACCAAGAACAGTGAAGTACCTGGGGAAGATCCTGGATGAAAGCAAAAAAAAAAAAAAAAAAAAAAAAAAAAAAAAAAAAAAAAAAAAAATCACAGTTCTTGGTTTGCCTTTTTTTTTTTTTTTTTTTTTTTTTTTTTTTTTTTTTTTTTTTTGTGCCAGCTGGAATTCAAACCACTTTCATCCACCAAGTTTTTATAATTTAATGCAACAAAAAACTCCAAAGAAAACAAGAGTCAAAAAGTATGCTTAAACCTCAGGAAAGCCTGGCTTGACAATGCTTCCAATCTTTACAAACAAAAGAAGAGCCATCAAGTTTTGGACAACTGCTGATAGAGAAGTGTGGGAGAATTCAGGACATCCATGGGATGCCTGATAGTCCTTGGCTGAAAACACTCAGAAATATTCCCAGTGCAGTGATTTCATGCAGAAGCACAGCAGTATGATGACCAATGGCCAAATAAAACCCATAAAGTCAATGATATTTTAAATATTTTGGATTATTATTTTTTTAACAGTTCAGCAGTTTCCCACCCGGGAACAGATATCCCTCAGAACTCCTGCAGTCCCTAATTCTGTCTTTTTGGCTTGGAAGAAACCATGGCCTGGGACAAGTGAACACAGATGGAAAACAATCACAGAAAGGTCTGGACTGGAATAGACCTGAAAGATTATTTGGTTCCAACAATTGACCAAAGAGGTTTTGGTATTACAGCAGCACCAGGAGAGAGCTGCAAACAGCTCCACAAACAGCGGGGAAACAAAAGAGGAATCCCTGTTTTATATATCCTTTCTCTTTTACAAACCCCTGAGGCTCTGATGTTTCATGGTAAACATCTCTGCTGGCAGGGAGAACACCCTGGCTGGAGCAGAGGAGACACAGAACACAGGGTGGAGCAGTGACAGCAATTCCTCCTGATGTGCTTCAGAAAAATCTTCTTCCCAAATCCAAACTTAATATTGATTTATGTCCTGAAGCATGAAGATACATCCCATCCAATATTCTTACTTTCAGAGGGCTGGGTTTTGTTTTGGGTGGATTTTTGCCTTAATCTCAGTTGCTCCAACAGTTCATGTATATTTAATTATTGGCATCGTCTCAGACACTGAATTTTGGCCCTCAGTAACACCCCGTAGCAAGCAGCTCTGTGAATTAACAAGGGGAAACCATTCCCTGTTTCCTTTGGAAGGCAATGTTAAAGCTGCATAGCTGAATTCCCAGAGGCCAGGAAATGAAAACATTAAATATTCTAATAACATCACTAAAGAAGTCATGTTTTACATATATGTCATTCCGATGAAATATTTTTCCTGTTTAATCACTTAGTGTTAATGCAACTCATGCTGGTGTTAAAGGTTCACACACAAAAAAAAATGAGAGAGAAAGGATCTCACATGGGAATCCCATCCAGGATATACCATAACCAGGCAACCACTACTGCAGACACTTAAATTTCACATTTTCTAATTTTGTTGATTCTAGCTAGGCACACTTAATGGCACAGTAATTATATAAATTACCTAGAATACATAACACTGCATTTATATATAATAAATGAACTGTTGCAGAGGAAATGCCAAGAAAATATAACTAAATTTTATTCAGTTTCATTCCTTAATAGAAAACAATCAAAGGCCATGGAACTGCAGCAAAATGATAAACTAAATCACTTTCTGCAAGAAGCTTCTTCCCACAGATCCTTCCTTAAATCTTAGCAATTAAGACATTTCCAAGAGTTTGGGGACTGCAAACCAACAGGTTCATCTCTCCCAAAACTGCTTCACAAAAAATTCAATTTCCCCACTCTGGGATGCAGAAAGTCCTGGGCAGCCTTAGCTGAAGTTGCCAGATGAGCAGGACCATAACTATGCAGTGTTAAAAAAAGTGAAAGGGAAAAGGAAATGTCCCATTTAAGAGCTGTCACACAAAAAGAAACAACCCCCTTCAATTTAATTTAATTCAAAAGGAGCTCTCCTGACACAAGGCAAGGACAGATGCAGAATAGCTGAGATTGTCTGGCAGGAGCAGTTGGTCCAAAGCTGTGAGAGTTTATACAAACATTTTCAACTCAGAGTAAGATTTCTCAAGTGTGGCACACAGATGCCCAGGCAATAACCAAGCAGATGTTGGTGTGATGGTCTTGCATTTCTGTGTCTCTTTAAGAGAGGGATGGGGTAAAGAGCAATGAATGTGGAAGAGAGTTGAAACACCTCAGAAAAAGGTGAGAACAAAACTCACCTCCCAGCATGTCTGCCCAGACATATCTCATCCCCTGCACCCTTCTTGCTGCAGACACCTCACATGTCCATTTTTCACATTATTGCATTAGTCTATAGGAAACCTGCTCCAATTTTCCAACAAGCACTTTGCAGCTGTTCCCAAAACAACCACAGTAGAGCCCTGTCTCAACAGAAGGTGGGATTGATCTGCTTGGTAAAGTCTTCTTGCCTGGACCAAGCATTCTTCAAAAAAAGCAAGGTTTGGAGTGACTGGCATTACTGGGGCCCCCTTGCACAAAAACTGTTTGTATTTTACATTTACTTGACAGTAAAATACCCAGTATTGTTGAGTTTTTGCCAGATCACTGGAACAGAGCACTTTGCTGCAGCAAAAGCTGCCCTGAACATACAACTGAGATGAGGCTCCCATGTTATGTAGCACCACAGCTCTTCTTCAACTCATTCCTCCCAGTCAGATTTCAAAAAGCAACTGGAGTCTAAAAGATGCATCCAATTTTTTTTTTTTTTTTTTTTTTTTTTTTTTTTTTTTTTTTTAAAGAAATAAAACCTCTAAAAGGCCAGCAAACCACTTATGGGAAAGCACATACTTGAAATACATACACGTATTCAAGAAAAATTAAACCATAGGCTTCCACTTCAGCCAGAAGAACAAAGTATCTAACCTCGGTCTTCAAAGACAAGGAAATTCAGAAATAACACTGTCTCTCCTATTACTCATCCCTACTGTGCTGGCTTGCTACAATCCATGCAGGCCACCCAAAATTAAAGAGACCTCCAGAAAAAATTCCAGCTCAAAAGGCTTATGTTGAAAACCAGCCCAAGGCAGGTTATGTGGTTGAAATGAAATGCACATCATCCATCAAGAGCATTGTAGGTGCCATTCCTGAATTGTACCAGTCACACTCATGTGGTTACAATTTACAAATTAGCACTGGGTAAAGCAAGAATTTCTTCCCACCTTGAAATCTGAAATAGCAGGTATTTTTCCCACAGTCAGCTTCATCACTCAGTACATTTCCTCATGCTGATGGTGTATCTTTGGCTAATATTTAAGCTCTCAGCTCTGTTCCCCTTCCCTTTGGTGTGATGTGCACTGAAACCAAAATTGTCATTTGGGGGTGGAGCAGCAATTCTGGCTCTGTCTAACCCACTCCTATTGCTGTTAACGATATGTCAAATGTTTGTGCAGCCACAGAGAAAATCAAGGGGCAGATCAGGCAGGGCAAACAGCTCAGCAAACAGGGGAGTGGGACACCAGGTCTGCCCAGGGCAGCAAACTCCCATGCTGGGAGAACACAAGGGACAGAATGTGAGAGGATCACACCTGAGGGGAAGCAGAATAAACCCCTCTTCCTCATCCCCTGAGCATGGCAAGCCCCAAACTCATTCTCTGGGGGCAATGCCCTCTCAGTCCCCCTTCCCTGCCTGGAGCAGGAGGGAACAGGGAACGACTCAGGACTGCTCAGAGCAGGGCATTAATTACAGCTCTCACAGTCATGTCTGCACTGGCTGTCCCAAGGGCTCCCTCAGTTACATCACTGTCAGACACCTCAGGGTGGACAGAGCAGGAAGGTGTTTTCAGCCACACAATCTGGGAAATGCACAAACACAAACAAAGCCCTTTGGCTGAAGCCTCCCCCTCCACCACAACCAAGGTTAGGAACCATCATCTCCTGCTGTCTGTGCAGAATGCTCAAATATCCCTTAGAATTTATACAATTTATGGTTGGGCACAAAGCCAGGCCCACAGGGCTTCCCAGAGGTATAAACCCCATCAGCTCAGTGGGAAAACAGTAAGACAAAACATCCCCTAAACTCAACCTGCAACCAATTCCCACCCCAGAGAGTGGCCTGACCCATTGATGTGGACAAATTGTCATCCCAGGACATGTTCCCTTTGTCTTCCCATGGGCCTGGTGGCCTGGAAAGGGACATCTCCAGCCACCACAGACCTGTGACATAGAACATGCAAGCCCAGTCCTCAAAAGACTGAGGACTGTAAAATGATTTTCACCTTGTAAAATACCATCTTGTGCCAGGAGACCTTACAGTTTCATCATCTTCACTTACTTCCCACCACACAAGGTCCTCACCTACAAGGCAATATTTTCTTATTTAAGCACTTTTGTAGCTTGATTCCAGTGCTTTGTGCACATCACTCAGGCTGTCTGCTGACATTTGCAAGCAAAATGCAGAAATGCTGCTGGAACTTGCATGGCTTTGAACCAACATTTTCATCAAAGGTGATTCTGCCTCACCCTTTTGCTAAACACAAAGTGGTTTCCCTGTTGGAAAAAGATAATGAATACTAGAAATAAGAACAGTTTTGAACAGAAGCTCTCAACAAAGCAGAAAACCTGGAACTCACCTCAGGAAATCAACTTTTCATCCCTATCAGATTTGAACTGTTGAAGGAATCCTTATCCAACGAATCAGTGCTAATTTCTCATGCCCATCTCAGGGATGACCACACTCTGCTCAGCTATTTTATGCCCAGAGCTAAGCTAAACAATGCCCTAAGGAGCTACTGGTGACCCCTCAGTACCTCTTGGCACCAGCAGCATCTGTGTTTGGCAAAGATGGAGATATAAAATACAAATATATGTACACTTACACACAATTTCCTCCATCAACAGTCCTTCCTGCACATAACAGTGCCCCACAGCAGAAACAACCCTGCTTCACAAACACTACAAGAACATGACATTGCCCTGGGAAGGAGGCAAAGAAACACCTGCAAATGTTAAAAAAAAAGTATTTCACACAAAATTTATACCGAGCTTGCCAGCTACTACAAATGATTTTTCAGTGGTGTTTACGAGGCTGGCCAACAACTCTGAGTAAACTCTGTAAGTCAATTAAATACTGCTCTGACACAGAGTCATGGATCATCCAGTGCTCAAAGAGTAGAACTGTTGATTTTAGTCAAAGGCAGCAATCTGGCAGTAAATACATCACTGTGTCCTGGCAGACAACTGACTGCTACCATTAGAAAGTATGTGTTCCACCAATTACAAAAATTAATTATAAAGCCATGTCAGGTCACTGGGTGGGAAAATAATTATTTCACTTCTCAAGATTAAATGAGAGACAGTGCCCCACCTTCATCAGTATGCAAATTGCAATGGATTGCTGGGACTAACCCAGCTATCTCCAAAGCTGGCAGGTGCCCAACCTAACCCAATACAGTCCTCAGGGTGAGATGGATGAATACCACCTTGTGAGAATCCAGTTTGGCAACAAAGAAAATGCAGCAGAGGAAGAAGGATGACAAAGAGAAGAAAAAATGAAGACCTGGTGAAAAGTTCTGCAGCGAAATTTCTAATTCACAAGGAGTCAAATAAAATTTCAAATAAAGCAAACAATTCCTGAGCTGGGGAGGGACTGAATAATACTGACTCTTGTTCTGAGCCAGGACTATGTGTGCTGATGGGATACCAAAATAAAACTTTGAAGACTGCTGCACATGGAATCTCTGCTGGAAGACCATCACTTATATATTTGAGAATAGGCTGGTTGAACACTTTTCTTCACTAATGAGTTTTGGTAAAGGCACTAAGAAAAACTTTGGCAAAATTGTGTCATGATGTTATGACTTCAGAAAATCAGCATTACCTATTTCTGGGGTAAGATTCCCGAATGTCTCTGTCCAGGAAGGATTTTGCACCTCCTCAGATCAACCAGGAGCTGAGATACCAGATTGGCCCCAGGTCAACCAGCATTTTGCCTAAGGTTCAGCTGTGCTTACACACCATAAAAAATTAGGAAAACTACAGAGATTTCAGTGGATAAAGTTATAGATACATAGATATATGTGTGTGTATATATATCCTATCTTCCGAATGGTAATTAGCAGCCTTTTCCAAACCAAAGCCTGCTGCCATTTACAAGTAAGTAATGTCTCTTCTCCCTTAGATTTACCAGGAATGCAGTTGATGAGGTGCCCAACTCCCATGTGTTAAGCTAGTTTTCCCCAGGTGATGGGTGCTGTCCTTGGGGCAGCCCTCCAGACTTTTTAAATTGCCTCTGCAACATGAAAGGACAAACCCAGGTTCTGTAAGGCACCTTCATCTTCCCTCCAGAGCATGCACTTACAAAAAGCATTGCACATTGATGAGCACACACATTTGCTTTAAAGATCTAGTGAAGAAATTGGATCAAACAAAAAATACCCAAACCAAACCCCAGATACTGCTACACACCTGCAGCCCTGAGACACAATTTATTACACTCAGAGCAGCTGTGCACGTTGAACCTTCTTTTATTGCTTTGGGGACTTGCATCACAGCTACCTTCAGTTTGACAAACATTTCCTCATCCAGCACAACAAAACAAAGCTGGTTCCCCAGGAACAGGATAGAGATTCCACACACATCTCTGTGTGTGTATAAAAACCATAACACATTTCCATATGACACAAGCTGAATTTCCTTGTCAATGCAAATAGCCCTGCCCTGCCACTCCCTGAGGCTATGATGAGAGGAGAGCTGTGAGATGTGAGGAGTCTCACAGACCTCCCTGACACACAGGTAAATGTACTTCAGTACTGCAAACTCCAGGCATTTTCTATGTTAATTCTTGAGCCTCTGCTTTGACCTGGCTCTTGTGTGCCAGGGCCACTGAAAATTGGGCCACTCCATCATCTGCTGCTGAAGTGCCCAACAGGCCCCTTTCATCAAAGGGTGATCTTGTTGCAGATATGGGGGATCAGTTTGCACCTCAAAGCACAGCAGGTTAAAAATCTTCTGCCTCGAAAACCACAGAGATAAAATGATGTTATGCACATCCCCCACATTAGAAGCTACAAGAAATGATAAAATATTTCCCCTTTAGGACAAAGGGAAATGGCCTTAAGGTATGCCAGTGGAAGTTCAGGTTAGATATTAGAAAAAATTTCTCCACTGAAAGAATGGTCAAGCATTGGAACAGGCTTCTCAGGGAAGCTGTGGAGTCACCATCCCTGAAAGTGTTAAAAAAGGAGGAGACATGGGCACTTCATGACAGACTGGGTGGGCATGATACTGTTTGTTTGAATGTTGGCCTTGATGCTCTTGGAGGATTCTTCCAGTTTTAATGATTCTAAAACAACTTTGCTTCCTTTGCAAATGTTTAATACACCCCACACAAGCAGTCTCACATAATTATGCAAGTTAAATCAAACAAATCAGAGGTGCTTCCAAGCCCTGACAAAGCCCAGAGGCCCACGGGCCCCAAGCAGCCTTAGAGGCAGAGTTCTCAATTTGTCACAGTTGCAGGGAGCTCTGTATAAATCCCCTCCCTGTTCTGCTGCAGGTGCACGGATGGGAGATATCTCTGGTGTCTGGCTCTGTCCTTGAGACAAACTTGCCCACTCTCCCAACCTCATGTCATGACACATCTTTCCCACTCCAGGCAAGACCAGGGGAGGCTGAGCTGCTCCAAAGCCCCCTGGAAGCAGTGTCTTACAGCCTTGCTCAGCCTTCTCCTCAGTGCCTGCTTCTGAACTGCTGACACTGCAGGGGAAAGGCAGAATTCAAACTGTCCCTGTGTGCGGCACAGCTGGACTGTGCTCCAGAAGGGCTGCTCCTCACTCTGGGCACCTCTGCACCCAAAGAATCCACACCAAAGGGCCTAAACTGGCTGTGTAGGTGCTTTTCCATCAAATTGTACAATTGGGGCTTTTTGCAGTCCTGAATTTTCACCCCAGCCCCCTGTAGCCAATCCTGCAATGCAGGAGTCAGAGGCTATGGGATGACAGCTGCTCTCAAACCACCTGGGGTCATGCACATCCCCGTGCTCCAGATGACAGCAGTGACCAGAAGCAGCAGCAGCAGACTTTATTTCCAAAATCTCACGTCACCACAGGCCACTGCACCAACAGTCACGAGCCATCTCATATGGTCTAAAAGCAATTTCCCTCTTTTTCATTGCTTTTAATAGGTTTAAGGGGTTTGTTTGTTTGTTTTTAAATTAGTAACTTGTTATCTATTTTCCATTCTGATTTGTCTTTCACAGGTTTGTCTTCACTTATGGAAACGACAATTCATTTGTCCTTTTTATGAAGTTTAGAATTCAAACTTCTGTCATATTTTTAATCAACTATCCATATTAATTTCCTCTGCAATTCAGACAAAGTTTACTTGTATCAGTTTCTCGAGCTGTATTCCCACTTGCTGAATAAGCCTCAAACACATTTATTTCCTCATGACGGATTTCTTTCATTAGAAAAACTCCTTTTGAAGTAAATGTCTTCTCTGGATGTTTTCCACCTCTTTTGGAGTTTCACCTTCTGCACTGGCTTGTCAGGGCTCCGTGCTTGCTCCTCTCCAACCCAGCTCCCTGCAAGAGCCTGCAGGAGTGCTTGGAGTATCTTCCTATCAACAAATGTTCCGGTGAGCAAAACATACTGGTTTATCTGGTTTTGCTGCTGAATCTCTAGCTGCAATCTAAACTGGTTTAGATGGTTAATAAAACATTAAAGACCAAACAAATGAAAGCATTTAAATCCAGAGTTATGCAAAGACATTCTTTACTTTCAAGAGTGCCTACTGCACGCCACCACCGCTGACTTTCCAAAGCTCTGATGAAAACCTGCCTTAAAAAAGGCCCCTAAATATGGGCAAGCCCAACAGTTTTCAGTCATTGTAACAGCCACCCAGCAATGGCCATGGAAACATTCATGAGGTGCTCAGCAGCTTTTGAAGAAGATCAACAAATTAATTTTACTCCCTTATTTGTTATTAATTCCCAAGGGAATTCTGAAAAAATATGTACACAGCACAGCTTTCTCTGGAAAACTTTCTAGCAAAGATCAGATGCTGGAAAGGCCTTTATGAGGGAGTCCAAGAGTTTGCTCACAAAATTCCTAGAGAAAAAAAAAAAAAACAAGCAAACCACAGCCACCACTCCAAGGGACTGCCTTTGGGAATAGTGATGGAAATAAAGTGGGGCAAGGGGAAGAAATTCCTTGCATTGTCTGATGCTTGCTGGTCATGGTGTAACCAGCCAGGCAATTCCCATGAGAAAAGTCTACAAAGAAACAGAGGCTGGCTAACCCTATATTTAAAAATTTCCTAAAGTATGGTTGCTACATTTAGCCTAGACAATACATGAACCCAACAGGGATTTGTAAAATTAAAACTCATCAGGACATCCCAGTGTGATGCTGTTTAAATCATCAAGCTTCCAGTGGGTAGATTTTCAAACACTTTTTGGAAACTGTTGTTTTTTCTTCACACTAACAAGCACAGCTCCAAGATCCCCCATTCTTTGATCATTTTTTTTTTAAATTCCTAACTGTCTGCACTTCCTAAACCCCTAAGTAAATGCTGCCTTTTGATGAGCCCATCTGGATGAAACAGCAACATCTTTTGCTGATGAGTGATGTACTTTGTCAATACAAGGGCAGGAAAAGAATGGACCAAAGCAATTTCTGGGCCTTCAGGTAAGACAAAGAAGTAATTTCAGATGATAAGCATTAATATGGTAAATGACACCATCTTCTGTTTAATTAAGTTTATCAAAATCACCATCATTTTGTACATCTTGAAGAACTGGGAACAACTCTGGGTGTTTCTGGTATGAAAAGTCAAGGTACCAGAAATCAAAAATTGCTCAAATTAAATTACATCTGTGGGTCCAAACTCTGCCTCCATGGTTTTTCTATACTTCATTTTCCCCACTTACAACTCAGCTTGATTTTTAGCCATTATCATATTGCTACAATGAAAGTATTAACTTTCCCATTAACCACAAGTAAACACATTTAACCAGTTCAAAACATTGAACCCAAGACAGAAATCACTTCAGCCCTGCCAGCCTGGTAGAGTCACTCAGTCTGAGCAACAAAAGGTTTTAATCAGATAGCCAAAACTTTTGTCCATCAGATTTAGATTTGTCCTGAAATGCAAGACAGACTTTCCTCCTTCCCCCCTTTGCAGAGCCAAAACGCAGAGAAACCAAGAAAATTAAAACCTGCTGCATTAGTCTGCAACATGCTACAAAATGTAATAAAAAGCCAAATGTCTCTCTGCCCTCCCCCCCTCATCCAGTTGAATTATTATTTCAAACAGTCATGTAAGTTGCAACTCTGCCTACATCTCCAAAAACTAAACAATTATGCCACAATAGGGGTATTTTGTTCAGTCAGAAAAAAAAAAAAAAATCATCTAATGAAAAACTATGTTGGTGGTTGAATCCATTTCCTTTAGGAGGAGCTGGCTGTAATCTCAGTGGGACTTGTGGTTTCAGCTATTCATACTGTTCATAGCAGTTTCTGTTTTTTCTCAAAGCAACGTAACCCAGCAACACGGAGAAAAGCTGTGATTAACTTCTGAGATACAAGATGTCACGGCAGTGCAAGTTGCCACTTCACGAGGAGAATCATAAATCCCTGTTGCTCTGTTTTGCACACACATCTCACATCTCAGGCAGAGTGGTAACCAAAGTTAGACATCGCTGGAATTTTCTCTTTTACCCAGGAAAAAGTTGGCTGTGGACTCGTGACTCTCACACCAGAGATCATCCTTCAGAGCTGCAACAAACTGCATCTCTCAGGGTCTGATCGATACCTTCAGCTCCTTGCCAGCCACAGGAGAGCTTTAAAATTAACAAGCATTATATTAGCTGACATTATCTAAGGAGTAGCCATCAATTATCCACACACAGAGAAGACGTTTCCTTTTATTTGTATGCAAATGTCCATATGTGGTGGAATGAAACTGGAAGGGAACATCTGGGCATCAAAATCTTACATAAATTATACACTTCTTTTTAAAAATGCACTAAAATGTTTGTGTCAATCTCAGTAAATAAATTTACAGTAATCCAAAACACCACAACCAACCACCCAAGCAATTAAAAGAGCAAATGGGAATAATCAGAATGATGTTAAGGAAAAAAAAATAGAACTCTTTCCATTATCTCTTGTATGAGGCACCTAGGCTTGCCCTGATCTCTGAAGTACAACAGCTACACAGTAAGACCTCCAGGCTCTGTTATCTGAGATACAGAACAATTCATAATTAATAGATTTAAGAAAAAGTAAGAGGAATCTGTCTGTCCCACCAACACAGAAACCTTGGGAGAAACTCAGCTGGCACTGGCCAGCACCCCTCTGCTGTCCAAACCAAGCACCAGCCTTCCCTGCCCAAGCACTTTCCTGATGAGCACACTGATGCAGTCCCTTCTGTGTGCTCTGGGAGATGTTATTTCTTTTTTTTAATGACAGGTTCTGTTATCTCCTGTGTGTGTATTAAAACTGGCTTTTCAGCTCTTCCATTAATACCAGATACCGAAGTCAGAGGTGAACTCTAAGTGACTCTGACACTTTCAGATTAGGGCATCTCTCTGACAGGCCTCTGACACAGCCTCTTTTCATGTCTGGGGACTGCAGCAAGAGGGGAAAAAACTGTCCAGAACTCAGGGTTTCCAAACTGCTCTCCAGCAGCAGTTATTTATTACTGCTCTGCCCTACAATGTCACCCAGGTGCTGCACAGGAAAGGAGGAGGCCATTCCCTGCTAGCCAGAGTTACTAAATATTTTGAGAAAAAACTGGTGAAGGATAACCAGATGAGCACAAGATGAAAGCAAAGCAATCTTAGGGCTGAAAGCGTGACTTTTATGTTTTTGCAAAGCTTTTTTGTTTTGCAAAGTTGACCAGGTGGTTTAAAAAAAAAAAAAAAAAAAAAAAAAAAAAAAAAAAAAAAAAAAAAAAAAAAAGGAAAATTCAGATCAGAAGACAAGAACAAACTGAATAAATTTATCAGAGCCAAAGTAGCATTGAAGAGAATTCACTACTGCTGTGAGCTAAGTGCACTGCTTGCCTGTTGCATATGAACAAAAAAATCCAAACTCCAACCAGCCATGCCCAAAGCCACACAGGAATGGGCTGCCTTTATTCCCCTGTGCTCCTCTCTGGGAAGAAATCCTTCAGGAGCCAGATATCAGCTCCTAATGACTAGTTCTGTTACTCACAGGTCCCACAATGAAGCAGGGGGTGGCTGAGGTTACCACGCTGTGGTAATAATCAAATTTAAGGGGATTATAATCATTACAAGCTAATCACGGTAGAATTATATATTTTTAATTAGCAGCTGCTGTGTGGTTAAGGCACTAGAATCCCCAGCTGTTTGCTGCTAAGTGCAACCAACAGGATCTTACTTGAAGTGCAAAATACATACTTCTACATGGAAAATACATTAATGGAATTAAAAATTGCCCTTAAAAATTCTATATACTGTAAAGCCTCACTATAGATCATCCCTTTTGCTTTCAGCATTGGAAAAAAGATTTTTTTTTAAAGCCCGTGCATTTAATCTTATATTGAACATAGGCCAAATACAAAAATATACAATACATTGTGTATATTGTTACTTCAAACCACATAGTAGTTACTTGTAAATCCTCCAGCATTTGGTATAAACACATAGTGTTTGTCTACTCATTTTAAGTCTAGAAAAGGACATATTTATGGGGAGCCCTAAGAGGTATTCACTGAAAGAATAATGGAGACTGAATAAAACTTGTCATTTGGATTTTCATGTAACAACAGACTTTACTCCAAGTATAGAAACAGATCTCCCCAGTTTCTGTAACCACCCCTGCACACACTGTTGCATTTTAAAATTATTTTTCAGCCACATTTTAAACTGAGAACCTTTCTGTGTTATCACAGAGCGACTTCAACAGGCACCAGTCCCCAGAGATCTTGCTTTGTTTAAAAATAAAGCAAACCCAACAGCCAGTTCAACTGAAAACAAAATGGTTTTGTTAAAGCTGCTCAGGTATAAAGAGGCTGATCAGAGCCTGCAGATGCTTGGCAGAAGTCTAACAACAAAAACCCCAAACAGCAAAGCAGCTGCTCTTGTCCTCAAACACGCTCTTCAGGTTCCCTGTGATAACCCAGCCTCTTTCTCCACAATCCAGCAGATTTGTGACATTTTGGCTGAACCCAAGGCAGCAGCAGAACTGCACCTGAGCACAGCCAGGCCCCTTGTTCCAGAATCAGGAACTATTTGAGGATATACCTTAAGGTGCTGGAAAGGGCCAAGCAGCTCCCAGCCCTCCTACAGGGCAGGGCTCTGTCCAGGGGAGCACACACAGCCAGGCTGCCTGGGTGAGGAGAACTCTCCAAGCCAAGGCAGCCCAGCTTTGGATGCTGTTTCTGGGTCCTGCACTGTCAGTGCTGTTCTGTCTGCCACAGCCTCCCCCTGCCAAAATAACAGTGACACTTCCCCACCTCCACAGTGAGCATTTGTGTCTGTTCCATCACCTCTCTCGTGGCAGACCAGGTACAAATTCTACTACTGGAGAAGATAAGTGACCTTAGATTCATGTTTTGAATAAAACTGTTTCCTATGACATATAACTAAGACTGCACACCCGCTCTTCACAGAAACTGCTATTTCTAAGAGTTTTCAAGCTGAAAAGTCCTGAAGAACATCCTCTGCTATGTCTGAGGGCTTTGACTAACAGGTCAGCAAACATAGACTCGGAAAACCCAACAACTATTACTTGACTTAAATACCCTTCTGTTGACTCAGACTAACACAGTCAGCCATGGCAATAAAAGGGCCTCCTTGAAATGCCAAGAGCTCTTGGGTAAATCATCTGGTCTTGCAGATGGTGCTGCTGCCAAGACTGTCTCCTCCAAGACACCCAAATCCCTGTGAGGGTTATTGACAGCGTCAGACCAAGGTTATCAGTGAATGGGAGCTGTACAGGACCTAAACTCTTGTCTTTCCACTCTAAAATACAGCACACTCTCAGAGCAAGGGCAAAATATATTTAAGGGAGAAAGAGGCCTGTTACACCCCAAATATTAGCATCACAAACACAGCAGTTTCAAGTCACAAGGGCAGAGTGACTGAAGACATGGCCTCTGACAAGAGGTGCACAAGGAAATCAAAGACTTTCACAGAACTGTGGCTCTGAGCTGTGCCCAGGCAGGCAAATAATAGACTAAATTAATTGCCTGTAGCATGACACTGCTGGAAAATCCTGGAGATTTTCACTGCTTTGCAGTGTCGTCCTTTCAACTCCACCCCATGCTGGGGCTTTAATCTGCAGGGCTGTAATGGCACTATCAGCAGTGTTAGAGGCGAGACTGAAAATAAACGAGGGACAAGAAAAATGCAAAGCTCCTCCTCCCCACAAGGTCTGGAGGGAATTTCCTGACTCAGTCAGACTGCTGGATCACTTGTTTACTTGTTGCTAAGTATGAATTTTCACAGCAGCGTGTGTGGTTTTCACTGAAGTTTATAAGTTAAAATCAACAGGGCAATAATGTTGCAAGGAAACTAAACATCACTGACCCTCTTGAGGAACAGGATCCCTGCTGCTTCCCTGCCAATGCTACATGTGGTATTTCCAAGGAAAATACTGCATTTCTAGGTCAGATATGAAAGTACTGGGGGCAAAGACAGTCCCTTGGATGTATGGGTGAAAGACAGCAGCTCCCACAGTAACCTGCATCCTACTCAATTCATGAGATCTGTTTACCCCCAGATAAAGAAGCTGTTGTGCAACATTCAGAAGAGCTGAAGGGTTTATCCCTCTGCAAAGCACCTCTCCAAAGGTCCTCTCAAGTGCCAAGAGGCATTTGGGGAGGGAGAGGTCAGCTCTTCTCCCTGTGGCACCCACGGAGGACACAGCCATGGAGCAGCAGACACGAGTGATTTCAGAGCTACACAAGAAGCTGGCACCGAGATTTGTTTATGCAGAGCTAAAAATTAAGTTTGACTTTAAAATAGCGCAGCCACCAGTCACAGCTCAGAGGGTCACATTCTTCTTCCATCTCTGCCTCCTCCCAGTCTTTGCCCAGCAGCTTTCCCAGCCTGGCCTGCAAGCACAGCAGGATTTCCCCACAAGAGTGGCAGGCAAAAATCTGTGGCTGGGGAACTGCAGGAACATGCTTATGAAGGGATGCTCAGCACTTCCTACAGCACTGGACACTTCTTTTCCAAGACCAACACTGCAGCCAACACCATTCCTGTCTGTAGCAGCCTGGCACACCAGGTACTGTGGTATTTCATGAAAATTTTAGAAGGTGCCTGCAGGTTCACAGTGCTCAGAAGCTCACCTTCCCACTTCACTCTCCATGGAGCTCTCCTTCTTCACCTCCCCTATCCCAGGAGCACACAGCAGAGGAAAATATAAGATTTCAAGCTTTGCAAACCTCCAGCCTAAACCAACATCCTGTAAAACTACGAGTTAAAGGCAGGAACACTTCACTTCCAAACCACAAAGGCTGTAATGAGTGTGGTTTAATTGGCTGGTACAAGAGCAGCACAGCCAGAATCAGCAGCTGGCAATGAAATCAGCCCTTCTGCACAGCAGATTGCTAAACTTTTGCCCTTGTCTGCAACGTGGTGTGTCACAGAAGCAATTCAGTACCCATAAAAAGAATTACAGAAGTATCTAAGAAAACTAAAGTGTTAGCTGAGAACTGGCTATAGACTAAGTTTTTCCCCAATAGTTTCTAGTTGTAGACTCTTATAGGGATGAATTTCTACTATGTGCATATATACAACATCCTCCATAAGAAACCTGTATATTTTAGGTGCCACTTAAAATCTGGCCCTTTAGAGATACTGATTTTTAAGAGGCTCGGTGCATATTTAAAAATCTCATTGTTAGACACAGAAATTAGATCCTTTGAAAAATCAGTCCCAAGTGACAGAAGTCTCTATCAAGTGATGATGGCACATTTCCTTGCTTCATTTATTTAATACATCACTCAGCTATTCACACATGTCCAACTTCTCCCTTAGAGGTTTACAAAGCACACAGCAAGTTAGTTTGCATCTAACTTCAGAATAGCCAGATTAGTAAGGAACAGGGTTTTACAGCAAAGCCTTCCTTTCATCTGGGGCAAAAAGCTTTCAATCTTATAAAGCCAATGCAGTAAACTTTCAAGAGAAGGTATTTTCACTGAGGTAGCTCATTGCTATCCTATCCCCTTGATGGAGTTAATGGAAGTTTTATAGTTCACACTTTACCTAAACCTTGTTCTCAAACAGATAAATGCACATTAGGCAGGGTAAAAAAATATATGTAAAGTAGTAACACAACCCAAACCCCACATCAACAAGAGCTTGAAGTGATTTGTGCATACATATTTTAATTCAAAAAAGCAAGGCTAACCTAAATAAAAGGTTATTTATATGAGAAGAGCAACACAGATTCATCCTGCAAGCAGCTGAGGAATTGCTGTTATCAGCCTCTTCCTGCTGTGAGATCCCTGGTGCTCACACCAGACAGCTTCTGTCTTGGCCAAGGCAAGGCTGAGGCCAGAAGCTGGCATTGCCTTTGCAGTGCAGCACTCAAAATGAAATGCAGAGCAGGATTTAAACTCCTCAGCTAATTCAGCTGCAGACCACAGACATACAACACTCCATGCCTTTCTGCTTTTACCTGCACAACTTTATTTTAAATTGGGTCTTGTCCCCAGGGCTCCATATTAAAGGAGTTGCTCATACAACGAATCAAGAGTCAGAAGCTTTGGACGTGTCAGGACAAATCCCACCAAATGTAAATTGGTGTAATGTACAGATTTATGCTGGCTTACATGGTACTAGAAAGGGAAAGGCAGTAATTCAAACTGCTGCACAGGCTCCCGACAACAGTGATGATAAGCATTGCTTTTCTAAGGCTGAAAGAAGGTTCTGGGAAAGGGAGATAAATCACAACATGTCATCTTTGAAAGGGGAGCAATGCAGGAGCTAAGCCCCAGTGGCTTCACAAACACCCATCTCTTCCCCATAAAACAGGCTTTGGTGTTATTCAGTATGTAAGTTTCGCAACAGTTTTCATTCTAGTTAAAATTGCACGAGGGTTCATTAATTTTCACGCTGTGTGACTTGCCATGCCCATACCTAGGAATGCACCAAACCCTGGAAGCGTTTGCCTGTTGGCAGAGGGATGAGCCCTACTCACTCAGCTCTGAACAGCAGTGGGCTGCAGCAGCACCCTGCCTTTGGTGCCTCTAGACCTGACCTTGCCAACCTCCAGCAGCTGCCCAGGACTACGTCCCCAGTCAGGCACCCTGGTGTCACCCACCCTCTGAAAGCCACCACCCTGTCAGGGACAGGAAACAAGGTGGGGCTGGGCCCCTGCACAAAACTGAGGCTGAGGCAGAGCCTGCCCCCCCCTCTTGGCTGGTGCACGTTCACACAGAATGTGGGTCTGAATTCTCTAAAAATTAAACACTACCCTCAAAGAGAAAACCTCACTGGTGTGTCAATTACAATAAACACTGCTGATTGGGAAACTGAATCTGTGAGCTCAACTTGCATTTTAAAGGCAGTCACTCCTGTATTTTGGTGCTCTGTCTTAATCTGAGATACTAAATCAAGCACATTGAGATAATTTTTTCCAGGTAACCAAGGGCTTTATCAGCACACCTTTGGTGGAATATTAACTCCAGTGTTTAGCTGGGAAGAGGCTGGGTTTAATCTGGGTTGCAACTGGAGAGTGGGAAAGAAAAAAGGTCAGAGCAAACATGGCACCACTATTAAAGAAATGGGTTAATTATCAACCACAGGTATGAAACTGTGGCAACACAGCAGCAGCCCAGCCTGGCTGCTGGACAAGCTGAAAGCAATCCAGACCAGTTGCAAGAGGAAAGGGATTAAAGCTCTCACGCTGTTACATAACTAAAGAAGCTGTTTCTGAAACAGATATCTGTATCTGCAGGGTATTTGGGGTGCAATGGTTTTATTAGCCAGAGACACGACAACCAGCAAGGCAGGCTTAATGCCCATTAAAAAAATACTTCATGCCTGGTATCAGGGAGCTCTGCAGGGTTCAGAAACGGATCAGACATTTCTTCACATAACAAGAAGAGCTGAAGGCAGCATCTGATATTCCACAAAAGGCAACAGACACTATAAACAAGGTACATAAAGCCTCCAGCTTCAAGGCATAAACTGCCCTCTGCCTACAGGAGACCAGGACACTCTACCAGGAACGGGTTATTCACCCCAGCGGGTGCCTGTTTCTAAAGCTATCTTCTAAACCAGATTATATCAACCAATTTTTGCATCAGGAAAGCAACTGAGAGGACAGCTCACCTGAGTCTGCTGCGACACATCCTGCACCAAACCCAACACAGGGCAACACTGTAATTTCCAAAACCACTTACAAAAAAAAGAAAAACAAAAGCAGAGGCCTGAAAATTTGTAACTGTTACTTTTTTAACTACCGCTAGGGTGGAAAAAAATAAACACTGTAGCAAAATGTTAAATGGCAAATAAAGGCATAGCTACAAAAAGAAAGTTAAAATATCACATCAGCCCAAAGCTGCCAAAACTGAAGGAATCATAACCGATAAAAGAAAGTATTAGAGGAAAAGTGGGTAAAAATAGAAATGCCAGGATATGACATGCCTGGGAGTTATAGAAAAAGCATCTGGATTGTCCTCAGATCCCCTCCTGAGTGCTGTCTAACTCGGTAATCGTCCCTCTTGAGCAACAGGGTTGTCTCAAGCAGAGCAATGGGGCAACGCTGACTTCTTTTCATCTGATGCCATTTGGGGCAAAGCACCTTCCCAGTCAGACAGGGAACGCTTTGTGCCTTGGCTGCACAGAGCTGGGGGCAGCCCAGAGCCTGCCCTTCAGCCAGCAGGACACCAGGGGACACACACACACGACCTTCAGCTCCTGGCCCTGGGGAAAGATCAACCTCCATCCACGGGAACTGCATCAGAGCCACCACAAAACAACTCTGCAAATTAATGCACTGCTGCAACTCACTCCAGGCAAAAGGAAGAGCACAGAAAGCTTCATCTCAGCCTGTCAAGGCTCCAGAAATATAATTTCAACTTTATTTCTAGAGCCTGCCATGTATTGAGTACTGCTAAGGAGACCCACTTCCCTTCTGCACCCTCTTTCACAAGCCCAAATGCAAGGCCTGACAATGCACCATCATGGGATACACACCACACAGTGCTGCTCTGTGCAGGGCCACCTGAGCACAATGACAACTTGAAATATTTATTTAAAAAAAAAAAAAAAAAAAAAAAAAAGAGAGAGAGAGAGAGAGAGAGAGAAAAAAACCTTTTCAACTGAGCAATTTTTATTTTTACAGCAGTCACAGCCAACTGCCTGGCTCAGTATCTGGTACCTGCCACGTACATTCTTTGCTATGGTGACAGCTACAGAGAAATAGCTGAAAATGTTTAAGCAAAAGATGCTTTGTCACTTTGCAAAGCATTAACACCGCTCAACGCTTTTAAAGGACATTACAACAACTTGGCTGTGGATCCAGACTCTCCAGCTTAAATTATGGATTTTATAATGCTCAGAACATCACTTCTGAAAAGCACAGACTTTGGAGTGTCTCTCCTCTGCTCACTCCACAGTCCCCAGAGTCTGAACCAGGCAGATATTTGAGTTTTCACAGCTGAGCTAAGGCAGGAGAAAATCCCATTCCATAGAAAGCTGAGGAAAACAAACCCAAGCAGCTGCATGTGAAAATCACATGAAGTCAAAGCCACCGAGTGTGAGCCTTAGGACAGAGAAACAGTCAGGCAAGTGCACAAATGCCTTCCACGTGTTCTGGGTGGAAAGAAACTGAATTTTTTTAAGTCTAACATGGAAACTGCTTTAAGCAATTTGTCATTTTCAATAGAGGTTCTGCAATAAAAGAGAGATTTCGACAAGTTAAACAACTTCCTACCGGAACAGCCGCATGCAATGCTTGAACTACCCCTCACAGACTCCTTAGAAAAGGAGTATTTCTAATTTTGCCATTCAGGAAGACTTTGAAATGTCACTGTTGTTTGATTTGACCAGTGCAGAGGAAATGCAGAGTTGAGAGAAGGGGAAAACAATGCATTTACCATTCTGTCATTTTTTTTAAACTTGATTCCAAGGCAGCTATGTGAGCCAGTGCTAAGAAATGCAAATATTGCATCCTTACCTCCAAGAGGTGGAAACTTCAGCCACATTTCCTGTAAATGTTACAACTTCAAGCTCACCTGGGTACAACAAGGAACCAATGTGCATTAACACCTGAAGGAGAACTGAGGCCAAGACTACCTTTTAGCTAAACCTGAGCTAGAAACAATGTTTTTATGGCAGAAAGCTCTCTGAACGTGATCCACCACAATGCTGATGTCTCTTTTACCCCAGGGACTCTGAGGAGAAATGAGTACACAATAAATATTCACCACTGTTTCTGCCACCAGTTCAGACAGCTATCAGCATTCAGCAGTGCCAGCAGTACTTGAAAGGTCTGTCCTTTGGAGGCCTTGATGAAGTTTTGTTTATCAGCTGGTGATGCTAATGGGAAGCCTCTCCTCAGCCAAAGCTCAAGGAGGAGCAGACTCTGCTTGACAAGGCCCACAGGTTTCTGGAAGATGCTTGAGGTTTACAAAAATGGAGTAGCCGGAGCAGAACAGCATCAAAAGTCAGCTATTACTTGTAAAATCCACCTCCATCTGCGACTAATACAGGAGAAGAAGAATACCAGTTTTAATTAAGGCTGTAAGACTGCTAAAAAAGTCTCTAACTTTTTGAAGAAAAGTTTTGAACCTTCCTGTTTAGCACACACCCAGGGCCTGGAGGGCAGGAGGTGCTGCAGGCAGCAGAAACACTCTTTTGTCAGAAATCCACCAACGAATTACAGCATCCAGCACATCCTGAGCCAGGCTCCAGCCAGGCAGCTGATGGAACCTTCCCTGCCAACTCAACTGCACCGTGGAAAAATATCTGTGCTCCCTGCCAGGGGCCAGATCCCATCCGGGCAGCGACAGCTCCGGCAGCCGCCGCACTGAGCGAGAGGAGAATGCAGCAAATAAAAGCTGACTGTGAGCAGCCCGTTTGGGAGCCAGGGCTCCCCTTGTTTCCTCAGCATCCTCAGGGGGAGAGCAGGCACAGCCAGCACAGTGAGATGCAGTGCCAACTCAGCCACTTAGTCTCAGGACTCAGGGCAGCTCAAAGCAGCACCACAGGACGCAGATGACCAGCCTGAGTTACACAGCAGCTACAGTAAATCAATTGGAAATAGGTTTTGGTTAATCCGCTGCAGCCTTTTAATGTTGGGATTGTGACAACTTGCCCGGCTTTTTAGGCAAACAGCGATTTCCACACTGGTTTAGGCAAGCCTCAGTGCTGATTATAGCACCTTTTACAGACAAGATAGGAAAAGCCCTCTGCAATGTGTTACGTTAGCACACGCTTAAATTTAAGCGCTCTCATTTTTGCTGGGGCTTTTCTCATGTGGAACAACTTCAGCACATCCAAATTTGCCAGTCTGCAATATGACCGAGATATCCTATCCCAGCTCAGAAGTATGTAAAAAAGCCTCTTTTGTATTTAGCTCCTGGAAAAACTGATATGTGGGTATTTCTAGCATCAACTAATACAACTGGAAAATTGGCAAAAGAAAATAAAAAATAAATGGAAAAGTCGCCTCAGCTAGTCCCTAAGCCATGCCTTTTGCAGATAAAAAAAAATCAGCCTTTGACATGTTTTATAAGCATAAACTAAAACTAAAAAACAAACAAACACCTATAGGGTATTTTATGGAAACTTGTGGCAAAGCTCCACCTGAGCAGGACAATCTGTTAATGCAATAAGGGAGCTGCTCCAGCTGAAGCAATTCACCCTTTCCCCGTGTTTTAATGAGGATCTGGGAAGCAGCAGAACTCTACAGCACAGCAAAAGAGAGCCAAGGTCTGTGGGTCCATGCCCTTATCACAAACATCCCAACTGAGCCACACACTTGGTGCTTGGCTTTCTCCCCTCCACTCATCCCCTGAGCTCTTCACACCCCTCATTCTTCTCCAAACACCAAGGCAAGGACAAGTCTTTTGGGTCCATGCACTGCCTGGCACAAGAGGCCCCACACTTATCACACTGGACAGACTGACATCATGCTCCCAGGTATTCACCACATTTCCCATCCTCATAAAGGAATGACCTTGTGTTAAAGTGTAACTGCCTCCTGCCCCTGGAATGAGGGAGCTAAATGCCATTTTATGGCCTTGAACATGCCAGAGACCTCTGTGCAGGACGAAACTGGGCACCTTTCCGAGATAAAGTTTATAGGTGTACTCTGGATTTCCCTCCTGCACACTGGAAATGACAAAGGTCCAGATAGCAGCTGCCCCCAGCGGAAAGGGGAATTCCTTTTGCCAGGAAAAGGAATCTGGATCCTCTTCAGCAGCTGCATCACATAACCTGAAAGCCACTGAGGTCTCATGAGCAAATCATCTTTCAAAACCAGCACACTCCTGCAGATGATTTACAAGACAAGTACCACCGAAACAGTTTCACCACAATAGTGATTTTCAGTGTTTTTACAGGATCAGAGGCTGCCTGTGCATCCCGTGATGAGATAATGGGCATGGGAACTGTTCTCAGCCATAATGGTGGTGGTTTTATACTCTTCCTTTTCAGCTTCCAAATAGCTGCGTGTGCCAACAGCAAATTTTAGCACTTGTGACAAAATCCATAGCACTGGATGTTTAGCAACCTGAGCTGCTGAAATCCTGGGATTAGTTTCCATGAAAAAGGAAAAATTACAAGTGAAGAAAAGGACATTCTGGAACTTTTCACTGAAGCAGAATTCGACAATATGGATGCTAAAGTGACAAAGTTAAATATGCATATTCATCTATACACACCAGTCACATATTCTCAGAGTCTCACCCAGGAATTCAAACTATTTTGATGAGTGACACAATATTTTCACAAGCCCCTCCCCTTGGACTGGATGCAGGCTGTGTGTAGATATAAAATTTTCCCCTATATGTAACCTCACAGAGCAGCCAACCCTTGGAGCAGCACAGCCCTGATCTCCTCAGTGCCCATCTGGATTTTGCCCAGAGCAGTTCCACGCCTCCCACAGAAAGCCAGAGACAGACAGTGGGGGTTTAATTGCCTCGCTCCACCTGTAGCAAACAAAGCTTCCTGCAACATGAGGGATTTATAGCTTAGTCCAGATAAAAATAGCTCCACGTGAAACTGGGAGAACAATCTCAGCATGCCCGTATCTCTTCATTAAAAAAATAAATAAATAAACAAAAGGAAGGCTACGGTACATGTATAAAAGCATTTGGCAGCTCAGATCTCCACCTGGAAACAGCTTGATTAATAAAAGCTCACGGTAGGTGACAGGGAGGACTCCACAGTGCACACAGACAATACAAAAGTTAACAAGACACTATATACCATTGCTAAGCAAGTTTGCTATTTGCACATCAAACGAATACACAGCATTTGCTGGGGTACCAGCAGAGGACAATCTAACAACAACAAAGCAAGCCATCCCCTCCCCATAAGTAAACAACTTACTGATTTTATTCAGAAACAACACATTCTGTGATCCTCAGAGTCCCTGCTGAGCAGCAGAACCTCTGGACTTGCTCATGCAGTCAGGCTGCTGCTGCTCCTCTAAACCACCACCAGAGCACATGGAGAAGATATTCTACATTAGTCACTTCATTGTTTAAGGAAAAATGCATACCAGGGAAAAGAGAAGGACACGATTCTTCCTTTTGCATCAGACTAATCCCTCTTTCACCCACAGGACGGGGAGAGAACAAAGCCTGGGCTGCACCAGTGGCTGCCAAAGCCCCATCAGGTGCCCTGTCTGCAGTGCTTTCCTCTAGGCAGCAGCACTGCAGGAGGAGACTCGCCTTGGAGACAGCAGCTTCCCCAAATTCAGCCAAACTGCAGCCTCCTCATCCTCCCAGCTCACGGGGATCAGCTCCCCCAGGGCTGTGCTCTGCCACACGTCCCTCACTGTCCCCTGCCTCCCACTGCACTGTCCTGGGGCAGCAGGGTTATTGTAGGCACCACATCCTAACAGAGCATTCAACACCAAAGCTGCATCACTGAGTCACAGAAGTGTTTCATTTGGAAGGGATCTTAAAGATTCTCCAGTTCGGAATTTTCACAGAATCACAGAATGATTTGGAAAGAAACTTAAAGCCCATCCAGTGCCACCCCCTGCCATAGACAGGGATACTTTCCACTGCTCCAGGCCTCATCCAGCCTGGCACTGGGCACTTCCAGGATCCAGGGGCAGCCACAGCTTCTCTGGGCAGCCTTGCCAGAGCCTCACCACCCTCACCCACCCAGCCAAGAACTTCTTTGTATCTAACCCTGCTCTTTTCCAGCTTGAAGTCATTTCCCCTTATCACTACACACCTTTGTAAAAAGTCCCTCTCCAGCTCTCCTGTAAGGGCCAGAACAAGAAGGTGGGCTGGGCTGCAGTGGGAATGGGGACTGTCACCAGGAAGAGCCATGCTCCTGGCTGCTCCTGCACAAAACATTCAGCCTGGTTTTAGAGACAGCCTGAGTATGAACAGCTCCACTAGTGAACAGGGAAAGCCTTCCCCAGCCCAAAGCTTTTGGTATCATTTATGTATCTCCTGCTATTCTCTCTATTTCTTCTCTAGCCATCCCTGGCTTCCCACAAGGCTCCAGTGAACTGCTCCAAGGAACCTCCACCTGTACCCCTGCCTTTTAAATTGCTAATTGGCAGTTCTAGCTGTGCCTTTGGGAAAGGAGGAGGATGGGCACCTCCTTGCTATTTTTAAGAAAAGTCATTTTGCAGTTATTCTGCAGCCCAGGTCCTCACCTGTCCAGTTCAGCCTGTTTGAGAAGCAACTTTCTTATTCATCAAAAAAACTCTGAGACATCTGTGTCTGTCATCAGTTTGGTCTAACACCCACTTAGTGCAGGATCTGTACCACTGGAATAAGACAGGTTGAACATCAAAGTTGGGGTTTTTTTAAAAGAACACAATATCTGCCCAGCTTTGTTTGTGTTGAGGGAGTGGCTGGATTTTAGGCAGCTTCTTTCTCAAAGACTTTTTTGTTAATAACTAAATGAAAAACCCAGAGTTGAGGTTTTCCTCTTAAAAAACAAGCTAGAGATTAAGGATATGAAGAAAGAAGTCAGTCTCTTCCCACTCTAATTGTACTGAGACACTGACTTGAGGGCTCCGAAATTACAGATGTGTAATCCAAGACAATGAACTCTTTACTGAAGGATTAGCAAACCATGCAAAACTGATTCCTTATTCAAATGCCTTGCAATTGTAAGGGCATCGGTTCCACTTTGCAAGTTATCCCAAAGGCTTTGTTTTGATTTCCTGTTCCTTTATAAAGACAGGGCACTTTGCATTATTTTCACACTGTGTAGTAAGCATTATTGTTTAGTCTAATAAGGGACAGTTAATGAAATTCAATAAATATTTTTAAACCCTTATTTTTCTTCAGAGTTACAATACGAGCCCTCACAACCGTAAAAACTGGAACTGTTTTTAGCCAAAAGCCAAGTAAAAACGTGTAAAAACGTAACCCAAAACACCAGGACCCAAAGAAAAAACTGTTTTGTTTCTCCAAGGTCTACTACGGGTAGTGTAAAAAAAAAGAAATCTGCAGGTTTAAATAATATTACTAACACAAAACACTTCAGCACAAATGATGCCAGAGTCAGAGCTGGGGACTAACAGAGAGCATGATGCCATCATTCCAGCTTGTAGCAGTGGAATAGTTCTGGAAACCATTTAAAATGTCACAAGAGGAAGGGTGAATGGAGTGTATGACCTTTGGAAACTGAAGGGTGGATCTCAACAAAAATATCCCATTTACCCTGAGCCATACTGCTCCTGCAGGGCCAGGAGAGATGCTGGCCCACCTATTTGGTTCAGAGGGAAAAGCAAAAAATTACAATTAAAGGGGAAAAAAAATAAACATCCCAATCTGCCAACAACCCAATGCAAAAGCTGCCAAACTGCTCTGGAAGCAGGCAGCCTCTTCCACAGCTCTCTCTCAGATCAGCAGATAACAAAGTCTGGATGATAGCCTAGGCTTACTTTATTTCCCAACACCAGATCCTTGCAGGAAGCCCCAAACTGAAGCCATCAAAGGCACTGATTAAAGGCACCGATTCTGTGGCTCTCTCTGGGCTGCCAGCTCTGAGCCCCTACCTGTCAAACCACTGCAAACAGCCACACCAAGGCGAGCTGCACCAGAGCACAACCATAAACAGAGAAAACAAAACATCAAGTGTCGAGAGAGACAGAGAAAATGATGATAGTGGTGAAAATGATGTTTCTGCAGGAGCAGGTCTTGCAGGCTCAGCAGCACTGTCACTCAGCACTGGGAAGTGCTGCTGCTGTTCCCCCTGTCCTGCAGGAGATGCCTCCGGTGACAGGGCAACGGGAGCAGAGAAGATCTTCACAGATCACAGGGGATGACCCAGCCCCGCGCCCTTGGTGCAGAAAGGTCACTTCATGCTCCGTTTCTAAAAGGCAAAAATAAATCTTTTTCCGCAGCTGAGCTACAGAGAAATTCTGGAGAAATACAGACTAGGAGGATCTGCATTTTGCTGCTCCAGGAATTAGGACGTGGAGCTGGAAGGAGCTCAGACAGGATGCATCAATCTGAGCACCAGTCCTCCAAGTACCACTGAGTGCTCACAGCAAGGATCCCTACCTTCAGCTGACATTTTGGCTCAAATTCTTCATACTCCTTCTATAAATTCACAGCATTTGCTCTTACAGAGCCACTACTCTGTGCTTTTCACCAAGAAATTTAAGTCACTTGCAGCACACAAAGATCAAAACCAAATGCCTTGATTTACAAGTTCCAGTCAAAGTCAGAGGAAGTGTGAAAAAAAAATAAAGAAAAAAAAAAAAAGCACCTGAAATAACTAGCAGGCATAGCTCATAGCTCGTGTCTGGAGTTAAGCAAAGGAATGCAAATAAAAAACTTGGCCAATTATTTTTAAAAACCTCAAGAGAGGTCCCAAAGATCCTGCCCTTGCCCACAGCCCAGACCCTGCTAATGCAACAGAAAATGCCTTTGAGGCAGCAGCATCTTCTCAGCTTCCACTTTACTTCAAACCGAGCCATGCTGAAATCTAATGAGAGAGGGCTCAAATCATCAGTTCTGCACAGCCACAAAAGCGCTGCTCTGAATATCTTTACACCTTAATGCAGCTGCCCTGGGGCAAATGTTTCCCTGTGCACGCATACACTGCCAAAGGAGCAAGTGTGTTTCTCAGGCATCAGATCAAGAGATACAGGAAGAGCCAGAAGAGATGCATGAATGATCACAGCCTGAGCTGAACCAGAAGAAAATGACAATCCCAAACCCAGGAATGCAAGGTGCTACTTGGCTTTCAAACCTGTTAAAAAACGGTTCTTACATTTCTAACATGGAAGATGAATCTTAAATCTCACGATAGCAGGTCAATAATTCACTCATGCAGGGGTTGTAACTCGGTCTTAAAAACATGGAACAACATGCAGGATGGTGTTAACATCCTATTTTGCAATGGTGTTGAATGACTGCCCATAATTAGACCATAATTGTGATTTAATTGCTCTGTGATCTGACTGGCCATAAAGAGGGAGCCAGGAGTCCCATCTCAATGGGTGGAAAGATTAACTTTATTGTGGAAAGCATAACCCCCTTTCATGCCATTAGAACTATCACATTAATTCCTGGAAATTTTTATAACAGGCACGATGTGGCTCTTGGGCTCTCTTGTCCCTCTCTGGTGTGCTACTCCATGGCTCAGGAGAGGATGGATGACTGCTCTGCCACAAGCAGGATCAGCTTCCAAATCCTGGCAAGCTCTACACTGTAAATTCAGGCACAGTAAAGATAAGGTCTTCCTCAAGGCAGTATTTTAATACAAGACATCCACATTTCATGACTACTAAGTGCAGTACTTCCTTAAGTAGTTCTTTAAAAAAAGAAGACTACTGATTTGTAGCCAAATATCCTCCAAGTGAGAGAAGAAGAGATTCTGCCTTTTTTTATTTTACATTTCATTCATGACTACTCCAACAGTCGCAGTAGAAAACAGGCTCTTATAAATCTCGAATACAAGAACATCTCCCAGGTTTTCAGAGGGCAAGATTTCTTTCTCTCCACTTGAAACCCACCTGAGTCCAAAAAGAATTTGAGTCACATGGAAAAATGACTGAGAGAATTCACCATGCAAGCGACTGGCACCGAGCAAGCAGAGACTGAAGGGAAACACTTTCTGGAGCTGATGCATGACACTGCAGAGGTAAACTGGGAACAGCAAGAGCTCAGTCTCTAAACAGCCTCTCCCTTTGCTGGCCCAGCACATCAATCCCAAGCTCTGCTCCACACAGGCACCAGCACTCACTGCAGGGCTCCTGCAATGCCAGGCATGGGCATTGAGCGTGGGGTGTTCAGCATCACCACTCACAAAGTGACACTCTGCTTCCCTGTGCTTGCTAAAGCACCAAACATGCAGCAATTTACAATGTATCAACATTCCCTCCCTTTTTTTTTTTTTTTTTTAATGTTTTACAAAACATCCCAAAAGTAGCAAACAGAAATTATCTCACCAGCTCTCCCAGCAAAATAAAAGGAAAAGATTCAAATACCAGCTCACACAAACTTTTTGAAAGAAACTGGTTCTGTTCACATTAATACACATAACTGAGTTTAACATCTCATGTATAGCAGATGCCAGCCTGACATTGAAGCATTGAGTCACTACACTGTATTTCAGGATTTATCTTAGGGTCAAGTTAATGTTTGAAAAGAAACAAATGCAGCTGATAGCACTGGGTAAACAGTGACTGTTTCTGCTTGGGATCACGCCTGCTCCTGTCTGCCCTGCACAGGGCTAAAACAACCCCCACGAGCACCCTCAGCTCCTCCCTACCGTGGGATCATCCCAGCTGCAAAGTCCTATCAGAATTATTGATTGGATAAACTGCTCTCAGCACCTCCTGGTTTCAAAGTGATTGGTTATTAGGAGCTTGGGGTTCTGAGACTTTTTTAGGGAAGCAAAGTGTTGAAATAAGAACTAAAAAAAAAAAAAAAATAAAAAAAAAATAAAAATAAAAAATAAAAAATAAAAAAAAATTTACAAGCATATTAACTTTGACTATTTCCCATACCAAGCATCTGGCTTGGTGTGGTTTGGCACAGGTCATCAAACCAAGGAGCAAAAAAACCTGGAAATCTCTCTGAATGTGCCCATCTCTCACTGAGGGGGAAGGAAAACCCAGATACCCTGCCTCAAACAAAACATGGTCCTTTTTTATAGATACAGTTTGGAGGATGCCACGACAAACTTCTCTTTATTGTGCTGGACTCTGTTAACCAAGATCCATGAGAAGAAATGCTGTGCCCAATTTTGTATCTGATCTATCCAATGCAATCCATTATGAATTCATCAAAGTGAACTATTTTGACAAATGTGAAATGTATTCAAGGAGGCTACAATATTCACAGTACAGCTGGGAAATCACTATGTTAAGGCAATGCCAGCTTTACACTAGGATATGTGACCACTGCTCCTATAATTCAATCTATTAATTCCATACTCTCTGACCAAGTAATAATAAAAATGCATTTATTAACTCCACAGAAGTTAATTGCCAATTTCATCACAACTTAGGCACAGATGTAAGATGGAAACAAGTCAGTCATAAAAGCACTACATGTTAACTGAGGTTTTTTCACACATTTGACAGTTCTGAAAGTTACTAAGACACATGGCAGCAAGATTCTTCCTCTCTCTCCCCCAAAACAGGCAACTCTAATGATACAGTTTTATTCTCAAACGTAATAGCAAAAAGGGTGCACAAGGGGAAAAGGAAGAGAAAGCTCCTTTAAAGTTTTTTAGAATTTTTCACTCTTCCTCCCAGGGTAAGCAAAGGGCCAAGAAATCCAATATGACCAGTATCAAATACCAGTATTCCTATTAAAAGATTTCATAGAGGTTCCTTCTTTTTGTACTTACTTTTTGAACTCACCACTCACAAAAGTAAGAAAAAATATTGCGCGTGAACCTGCAAGTCTACAAACTCTGGTTTAATGAAAAAGCCCAGCCTACTCCACGTACATTTCACTTCTCAGTCTCTTCTCTTTCACCAAGTGCAAGGTCAGAACCGTTATTTTCTCTGCTCAAACTTGCAGATGACTGACTTATAGTAAATTTCCTGTTTTTCCAGCCTTGTAAATGTAACACAAAACAGACAGGCAATAAAATGAATACATTTCCAGGCTAGTGTTGCCCCAGCACTTCAGCACCAATCACTTAGGGACTACGAACTGGGAGGAGGAGGAAAATCATAGTTTCTTCATCATAGGAAAAAACATGTTTACAATCTTATTTGCATACTCCTTTTGCTGTCTGCCACACATTTCCTGTTGAATGACAATTGCCATTCCCATAATAGATTTTTAATCAACACAGAAGTAATGCATTTTAATTAAAACACTCTCCTTTTCTATGCCCATGATTCTGATACATGAGGGAGATCCCAGCTTTGCACAGAACAGCATGTAGATGCCAGGCTATCATTGACAGGCACAGGGAACTGCTTTCCAGACCACAAAAATATTTAGTGATTTAAAAACCAAATATTTATTTCTATTCCGCATTCTTGGCTAATAAAGCAATTTAAAAAAAAAAAAATATGGAGAGAGAAAAAAAAGGAAATTACAATCCCACAGTAACCAAGGACTCGGTTCTCTAGATAGGAACAGCCCAAGGTTTAAGTGTCTGCCCTGACTTGCAGATGGGTTTTGAACCCTTTTCTCCCACTTTCCAGGTAAACCCGACCAACACACTTAAAACCCAGCTCTCTGCCTGTTCTCTTGACCAGATCCTGGAGCTGAGACACATTTACCACCAAGTTCTGTCATTTGCAGTTTATTCCCAGCACATGTTTTGTTTATACGAAACTCATGTTTCCAAAACAACAAGAAGTTTGATCACAAATTGTTTGGTTGGGGAGGGTTTTATACACACCTTCCTTCACCCACCAACACCGATCACATTGCAACACCACAAGCTGTAGTTTAATACTTCTGCTAAAACAATCAGTATGTAAAAAAAAAAAAAAACTCTGCCTAATTTCCTCATACTTTTCTTCATGCTTTTCTCCCCCTCCCACTTGGGCAGGGAAACCACTAGGCTGAGTTTCCCTCACCACTTCCCAGTGAAGTGAATGCAGCAGGGAAAATAGGTATTTGTTTAAGGAAAACTGGAGTTTTGGGGAGTTTGAGAGTGTTTGCTGGAATATTGCTGCTGAATCCTGAAGGGACTAACAAGTTGCTGTGCTTTGGTGGATCAGCTCCGGGGCAGGTGGTGGAGAGGGAGTGCACAGGGCTCAGCTCCTCTCCCATCGCTGGGATCTGCTCTGGCTCCTGAGGTTTGAAGGATGGCTGTGAAACAAGTGCCTGCAGCCCTTCAGCTCAGCTCATCAGTGAGCCTAGGAACAAGACTTGAGGTGACAGTCCTGCCAGCTGGCCAGGAATTCTGTCTGCAGCTACCAGCTGGGCTGAGCGAAGTACAGGAAAAAAAAACCTCACACCACAAGGCAGAGGGAAACCCCCACCTTTAGGATGCAGCACGCCTGGATGATAAATAAACTTTCCCCTAAGGAATCTCTTGGGCAACACGAAGAAAACTTCCCTTCCTTCCTGCACTTGGAGGTGACCTCGGGGTGCCCCTCCACCTCTCCCACCTCCGGCTGTCCAGCTGCAGAACTGCTCCTCCTGCCCATCCAACCAGCCTCGGTGCTGCAGCAGCACTCACAGTGTTTTTGGCACTAAAATTAAATCCTGCCCTGGAAATCACAAGCCCAAGAGCCAGGCTGTGAGCTAACCTGTTGAGTGTACACAGATATGAAGTGGCATCTTTTTAATCCAGCCCGGGAGGACTCTTCCTATCTGAGGAAGAGGATAGAGCTACCTGCCTGCCCCATCACCTGTGCACTGCAGGGCTGCAGCACGGATGTGCCCTCACCTGGGGCAAACCAGGGGGAAAAAAGGTAAATCTGAGCAGCCTTTCAGCCAGAGAGAGAAGATGCTGGAGGGTCCAGCTTTTTCTTCCCACGCAGGCAGCCGGCAAACACCCGCTGCACTTTCAGAACAAGACTCCACTCATCACTCAGCAGCTCCAGAGGATGCTCAGCTGCCGGAGGAGGGGATCCCTGCCCCATTCCTCCAGCAGCAAAGCTCCCTCAGCCTCTCCCAGGGTCAGCCGGACACCGAGCCGGCCCGGACAGGCGCGGGTTCCCCGCGGGGAGCGCTGGAGGCGCCTTCGGGAAAGTCTCCGGCAGTTCAGGGCCGGGAGCCGTGTCCGGACTGAGCATCAGCGCCCTGGCACAGGGTGCGCACCCGCCTGGGAGCATCGGCACCCCCGGCCGTGCCTCCCTCGGGGCCCGAGGGGCTGATACTCGCCAACCCCGGCACCGCACTCGCCCCCCGTCCCGCCGCGCTCCCCTCGCACCTTGTCGGACGGCTTTCACCACGATGGGGTCCTTGCAGCTGCGGATCACCTCCAGCACGTCGTAGCGCGGCAGCCCCGACACGCGGACCCCCTGCACCTCCAGGAGCAGCTCCCCCTCGCTCAGCGCCGCCGCCTCGCCGTCCCCCGCCGCCGCCGGGCCCGCGTAGGGGAACTCGCCGTGCTCCGCGCCGCCGAGCAGGGCGAAGCCCAGCTGCCCGCCGGGCCCGCGGCTCAGCGCGCACTGCCGCACCCGGCTGGACCAGTGGTTCTTCTTCTGCACCACCCGCGACATGGCGCTGCGCGTCCCTCCGCGCCCGCGGAGCGCTCGGCAGGTGCGCAGGGGGCGCGGACCCGCCGCCCGCTCAGGCCATCGCGGCTCCGCGCCCGCGGAGGGCGCGCACCGCCTCCCGCCCGCCCCTTTCTCCCCTTCTTAGCAAGAAAAAAAAAAAAAATTATAAAAATTTAAAAATAATTTAAAAGCGCCAAAAAAAAAAAAAAAATCAAATCCGGGAGGCGCGCGGTGTTGCCGCCTCTCTCTCTCTCTCTCTCTCTCCGCGGGAGCTGCGCGGGGCGCGGAGGCTTTGGGGCGGTACAAAGCGGCGTTTGTTTTGTTCCAGTTCGGTCCGTCCCGCTCCGCCGCGCTCCGCGCCGCCAGCGCAGGCGCCTTGGCACGGCCCGCCCCGGCACGGCACAGCCCGGCCCGGCCCCCGCCCGCTCCCCGCCCCCGCCCCCGGAGCGGCCCCGGCCCGCCGGGCCCCCCGCCCCAGCGCCGCCCCGCCTCTCCCCGCGCCCACCGACAGCTTTCCCCAAGGGACGGGGCAGTGCCGGCTCCCCGCGGGCGGTGGGGAGGGTGAACCGCCTCCCCCCCGGCAGGAATCATCTTTATCCGCCCCCCCCGAGGAGATGCTCGTGGTCCAGGGGACGGGGGATGGCAGATCTTTGCTTTCCCGGAGGGATTTCTAGTGTTTGCCCAGTTGCGAACCTCTACAGACACTTTTTACCTGCATTTCCCAGGTGGTTGTTGCAGGAGAGGAACACAAGTTTTTCCCGAGGAAAAACTTGCACGAGCCCGTCGTTACAACGGGAACAAAGCGCTTGCACAAGGCTGAGTGAGAGTCGTGCTCCTGCTCTTAGTTCTCCGCTCCGCTTTTTGATTGAGTGCTCGAATTTGAGACGTTAATAATGTTCTCACGTTGTCCTGTCCCCGTGTAATCGGGCAGACTAACAGCGAGCTCTGGCTGCTGGGGAAAGGGACGGGCATCCGTTTGTTTGTCCTTGGCCACAACTCTTCAAAGTTACCCAGAACTGGTGCAGAACTCCAAAGTGAGAGTGCACGTACCAGCTGTCCCTTCCAGGTCATGCTCCGTGCTTCCAAACCTGAAAGCCAGGCCTCATTTGGAGCGGTCTTATGCATGACCGAACCCCTTCCAGCAAGGAATTCAGTTGTCAGATGTGTGCGTGCCCTATTTTGCCGCTAATCGGGACTGAGAAGTGACACAGGGAAACAAAGAGTCTGCTCTGGCTCCCTGTGCTGCCCTGGTGTGTGCTCAGACACTGCAGCCCGCAGACTTTCCCTGTTGCCCGTGTCGCTCTTTCATCTCGCATCTCCCCAGCCAAGCGTGCCCTGCGGTGAGCGGGGATGCAGGAGAGGCGGCGGGCTCGGCAAGCATCGCTACTGGGGGATAAACTCAGCCTAACACCGTCTGATGCTGGCCCAGCTTAGCCAGGCTCAGCTCACAGACCTTAGAGAGGTGACCGGGGTATTTTCCCTGCCCTTTCACCCGTCCCAGGTCCATCACTCCTTTCCCCAGCTGCAATCTCTCATCCGGCTCTTTTGTAGAACTCCCATCGCCGCCGACTCTGCTCTGCAGCCGCAGGACCCGCAGTCTCCGGGCCGGGTGGCACATCCAGGCAAGGGAAGGGAAGGCTTGGCCCATGTCACATAGCACAGCAGTGAGTCACAGCTCCATCCCCTCAGGCACCTCTGTCCAGGTCTCCACGGGAAGCAGATGGGATTGCCAGGGCTCAGGAAGTCCTTCCAAGGGAGAAGGCAGAGCCTGCCTTGTTGGGTAGGAGCAGACTCATGAAGTTCAATGTACCTGCTGTGTCTAGTCCTCATTTTCTTCCAAGAGGTTTCTTCCCATTTGGAACTTTCATACTTAGTTTTCACCCTTAAAGCCATGCTGATCTCTTATATTTGAGCAATAACTGCCTCACATCTGCTTTTGCTGGCTCAGCTGCCCAATTTGTCACTTTGAGGATGACAGCACACTTTTTATTGTGCCTTCACCAGTAAAAGGTGGATTGGTCATCCCTTGGGCTGGATCCCTCGGGCAGTAAATGCTCCAGAGGTCAGTACACCCTACAGAACAGCAGCAGGGCTTGTGGGGAGGGGTTTCTTCACTCTCTCCTCTGTGCACTGGCTGATAGTTGTGTCACACACGTGAGCTCACGGTGCAGGGAGCCCCTTGTTCACAGCCCAGGGCTGGGTGTGACGTATTTTCATCACCATCATTTTGCAGGGTGTCTTATGTGACAGCCCGGCTAAGCTAAAAATCATCTGGGATCCATGTGAGCATCACATGAGCTGTGGTTGCCCTGAATAGATCTTACAGAATGGCTCATGCCTTATGGAAAAATTTTTGAAAAGAACTATTTAGAAAAACAAGTTTTGATAGTAAAATTTATGAGATGACAGACTTCCAAGGGCCCTTTTTGGTTTGCTTACAAACATGGCAACTGTAATGAAAGTGTGAGCTGTCCCCATTGTAATCCTAATGCTGTACCCATGTCTGGGCCACTGTGTTCCCAAAATCGCTCTTGCTGATAATTAACAAAACCAGCAAGATAATTAACAAAACCAGCAAACCTCAACCAGAACTTTATCTTGATTTTCACTTCAATTTTTCTCCTGGACCAATTTTTCTCCTGGACCAATTTCCTACCATTTTATCTCCCCGTTGCATCCAGGTGGTCAATCTGGATAACCCCAGATCCTGAAAGCTGGCACCACTTAGAACAGCTCAAACAGAGCCAAGGCTTTTTGTTGTTCTGAGTGCTGACTCTGTGACTGCCCAGCACCTCACTGCAGCAACGAGATTATTTCAGGGCACAGCTGCTCCAACCACATCTATTAAAGGAAGCCCTTGGTCAGCCTTTCACAGCACTGAGCCCTTGACCAATGGCCAGGCTGCTCCTGCCCAGAAGGGTCCCTGACACCAGCTGATGGATAATTGGGTTATTACTCCATACAAACCTGGCATTGCATTTCACTGCAGAGCCTGGCTGCTCTCCCAGGGGACAGTGGTCCTGCCTTTGCAGGGGATGGATTTAATGATTAACAGACTGTCTTCATCTCTAACAACTGCAGTTCTAATAATGATACTCTCCTTTTTGTGAGGGTCTCTAAGCACTTCACAAACAGTAATTAAGGCATCTTCACCAGGCACCTACCTGGGGAACAGCTGAACATTGACACAGGGCAGGGAGAAGCTCAGGGCACATTCCTCATTCGAGGATGACTCACTGCAGCCATCCCACTTCACAGCAGCTGGTCCAGCCTCATCTCAGGCAGGTCTGCATGCTCTTTACCAGCTCACAGCCCCTGACAGCACTGTAAAAACTGACTTGGGTGGGCTCAGGCCTTTAAGCAGAGCCTGATTCCCTCATTCTTTTGTCTGCAGTCACTGTGGCCCATGCATTGGCAGCTGCTAATTTGTCAGGATGAGAAGGCTGGTGCTTTCTTCCTCCTTCAGAAGGTGCTCTGCATGCTTTGGGCCCCATTACAAGCACACAACAGCTCAAATGGTTCTTTCAATTAGGATATTGACCCATGGTCTTGGTCTCAAACATCTCTGAAGTTTTGTGCTGTGTCCCAGATTCTAAAATGGGTCAAAGCTCCCCAAGCATCAACTCATTCTCTCAGCTTTCCTACTGAAACTTGAGGAAACCACAGTTTTACTTTTTTTGGAATGGAAAACCATGTCTAGTCACTGAGAATGTTGTGGGTTTTATGGCAGTTCACAGCCATGTACTCCCACCAGAGAGCATAAAAAAGGATGACAACAATTAAAGACTACAAATGAAAGTAGGGATTATTTAATACAGCAGAATTTATTCCTAATTTCCAGATAAACCCCAAATCCCCAAGCCTTTGATATCACAGGCCTCAAGGCTTTGAAAGCCTGAGCATATAGATCCTGGAAGAAAAGAGAGAAGAAAGACTTTAAACAAGATCCAGTTTCTCAGACATTGAAGTTTCCTTGTTGGCACACTCACACTCCCAGAATCTGTCAGTAGGAAAGCCATGTACTGTGGTTATTTCCCAAACAAGAATTGTTTTTATAGTAATCCCACTTAACTCTTACTGGAGGAGAATTTTGTGTGTAGCATCCAGGATTTCTTAACAGGCTGGTACTGCTCTCTGGCAGCAAGGAGGAGATGGGCTGGTGCTGCTTTGAGTCCTGGCCCTGGCAAACATTTCAACAGATGACCCAACCCCAGATACTGAACAAACCCTGTATTTATAGAAAATAAATATAGACACTTCCAAGTGTCAGGACATGAGAAGCTCTGGTTAAAGCTACTGACCGGCCAGCACAGACAGGTCCTGCCTAAGGTCAGTGGCAGAGCTGGGCCAGGAAGGTCCATCCCAAAAGGCAGCCCCTTGGGCAGGACATTTCCATCCAGGGCTGGCTCACAGTGAGTCTGTGACCACAGGATTCTGGGAAGAAAAAGGAAACTCACCCTTTACTGGGACTTCATGTCACCTTCCTCTACAATTTATTTCAATAATATCACACATAGTGGAATATAAAGCTGAAGATCAATCTCATAACCACGTTAAGACACTCTGGGGTGTCTTTTATAGGACCATTAATATACTTCTTGGGTGGTTAAAGTCACCCACAGCATAAATTAATGGCTCCATAAAACATGCTCTGTCATATCCTATGGCTTAAATAACACACAATAGGCTGGGTATGTTGGGATGTGGTTGAGTTTATTGGGTGGAAGCAAAGGGTCAGAGTGACCCCCTGGAAGTGAGGATGCCAGCCTCAGGGGACCCAGTCATTTTAAAAAAGCAAGACTCTAAAAAATCCATCACAATTACAAATTGTAGATTTCATTAACTTTCATTAGCACTCGTATTCCCAGCTTTATTCATTTCATTCAGGCATATCTTCCCTGCAGAAGCTGTTCTGTTCCAGGGTAGGATTGTTGTGGGTGGGGCTTTTTGGCCCTGGAGGGAGCCAGGCTTGAAAAGCTCTGAGGAAATTGGGCACAGAGCAGGCAAAGCCTCTTGGTTAGAGCAGGGATGAGATTGGCTTTGCAAGGGAAGCTAAGCCTGCCATATGTTCCAACTTTCTGAAAGAAACTTGAAGGAAATGTCAATGCAGTGTCCATTTGGGACAGGTTTTATTGGCGTGGAGCTCTCTGGTACCCACAGGACAATTTCCAAAATGAAAAGAAAAAAAAAAAAAAAAAGAAAGCAAAAACCCCCCCATTTTTTTCCCCTAGTCTTTCTTGACCATGACCAAGCTATAGAAGAACCAAATTCCTCCTCCTAGTCTGGTAGATATTGAGTCTTATTAAGTCACATTCTTCCCCAGGAATTTTTATTTGCTTTTTTAATGTCTCCCCATGAGTTAGCAAAGACTCTTCAGTAGACACTAGCTGTGTCCTGCTAAGATAAGCTATCCCAATTCACCTGTCTCAGCTGATAAACCTCCACTTTTCTGCTTCTGCTGCTTAAAAAAGAAAAGGGCTCACCTCTGATTCGTGCTGCAAGAGCTCAAAGCAACTGCCCAAGGCACCAACACTCACCTAAACTCACTTCAGCTCTAGAGCCTCATTCTCTCCTCCTTTCTCACCCTCCTTGTTCCCTCTGCAGATACAGAGAGAGCCTCACTGCATCCTTAAACTGCATCCCTGCTCTGCTGAGGCTTGTGGAGGTGCTGTTCCCTTTCCTTCCCCTATTGCCTCACCTCTCCAGTCCCCTCCTTTCTATTTTCTCTATGTATTTTCAACCCAAAACTTCCTATTCATTCCCCCTAAAAATCCTGAAAACTAAAGCTGTATCAGGAGAGATTTCTGCTTTAAGTCTTTATAGTGCCATAAAGAAGAGGCAAAGTCTGAGCCTTTTCAAACGTGCTGCATGCTGAGTAAGTTGGTAGTCCCTAGTGGTGGATGTGTATCAAAGTCTAATGGCTTAAAATATGAAAAAGATCAGGAAGAAAAGGCTGGGAATAACCCATCTCTCCCCATAGCAAAGTCTGGTTCAAACAACTTGAGTAGAGTTGTTGATCTCATGATTTGGTTTGAAAACAAAACTGGCACAAAGGCTCAGCCTCCCAAAACTAACTGGCACATGGGGTTGTATCAGTGCAGTATCTTGTCTACCAGCTCCACTTTGAAGGGGTTTGTTTTTTTCTCAAAAGTAAAGAATCAATACACAGAATATCAATAGCAATTCTGTATCCAGAATAAACAGCAAAAGTCCCTTTTCCCTCATAAAAACACTGAGTTGAGGAAGGATTTCTGTAATAGAGAATTGATTTCATCCTCAGAAAAGGTTTGTCCAAGTACCCTCAGCAAGATTAAAAGAAATAAATAAAAAGGCAAGGCACAATGATGGGACAAGCTGAAGGTTTGGGAAAGGAGTTCCTTTGGAGCAGTATTGATATCCTCTTTCTTCATGGTGAGGAGTAGCTGGGAGATCCCTGTCTGGGTCAGAGTTACAATCCTGGCAAAAGGCAGAAGAGACAAGGCAGCAACAGAGAGCACAGCCCGATCCTGCAGCCATCTGGGGCCTGGCTGTACTTTGCTCCTGAGAGTAATTTACAGGCATCAGACAAGCCACATGTGTAAGGCTGAGCACACACAAATATTCTCAGGAGCAGAGCCAATTAACACACCACGAGATATCACTCAGCGATTTGGAAGATATACAAACCCCATCTTGCTTTTTGAAGCACTGGAGCAGAAGAATCCATGGCGGTGTCTGATGCTGCATCCTCACAGAAACATCCCCGATCCGCTGCTCCCACAAGAGCATCTTTATGTTAAAGCAGCATCTACTGCACATCTGAGCTTGGTCCAACAAAAGCAGCAGCTTTGATACGAGGCTCTACCCCTCCCTGCCATACCCCCTATGGAAAGATTATCATCATCATTACTATTTATACAGAATAACAGCCAGCAGCCTTGGCCGGGACAAACGGCTCCCAGGGCTAACCCGGCCGAACATAAAGGGAGATGCTCCTTTTCTCCAGGCAGCTCCATAGAGGGATTTGGGGCCTGGGAGCAGGTCAGTGGGATTGGGATTCCTGACTCCCTGCCTGGCGTCCTAATATTAGCTCGCATTGTCTCCCAGCCCGTCTCGCCGTTCTTTCACATGAACCCGAATTAGCGCGTCTCGCTGCATAATCTGCCAGCCCATCCTGTGTGCTAAATTAGTCAGGGGCTGAGCAAACATCATGGGAACAGCTCTCGTGGAGTGTATGTGGGCTAAGTTATTCCTAGGGCATTGTTTGCTCTATGTTTCCCAAGCATCACCACAGAAGTATGAGGGGCTGTATCCTGGAGCTGGCATCACTCCCCAGCATGGGCAGGGATGAAGGCTGGCTCAGTGGTGGCTCTGCTGGGAGCCAGCTTGGGGAAGAAGTGTTAACAAATGAACTCTGGTGGCAGATGAGCAGGCCAAGGAGAAAGCAGCAGCAGCAGCAGCACATGCTGGCCTCCTCGGTGTGGTATGTCAAAGTTTCCTAAATTTCCTTCCTCCTGGCGGATGGGCTGATGGGTTTTTGTCTGCCACATCAGCTTCTTATCTTGTGCCCTCCAGCTACAAGCTCAGGGCTGCCCACAAAAACACGGAGCCCTCAGCACAAGGGGGCTGGGGCTAATGGGGTTTCAAATCAGCGCCGCCAGCAAGTTTTGGTTGGCTTAGAGTCCATCTCCTCCTGCTACCAGGGGCTGATGGCATTAATTTCCACTAGGCTCATTAGGCTCTGTGGAGCAAGGCTTTAATCAGAAACAGAAAGATACAGGGGAATCACATCATATCCTGTCTTTGGGTCACACAGCACATAGCCGCCACCTCCTCCCAGGTAAGGCACTGCTTGCAGGGCACAGAGCAGCAGGGAGAAGAAAAAGAAGGGGTCGTGGGAGAGTCTGTGCCCCTGAGCAACCAGTCAGCCAAGTCACAGGACTGGTTTTATAAGGTGCACGCAGGGTTTTGGACAGCAGCTATTGAAAGACAAGCCACTCATTGAATATTATCCCTTTCTGGCAGCAAGATCAGTGCAGTCAATTAGCTGTAAAATCTGAATCATGTCCCTGGCAGGCAGGCAGGCTGGGAGAGGAAGCAGCTCCACCTTCCTGCTCTGCCCACAGAGGTCACGGCATCCCCTGCACGGCTCTGCCGACAGCAGCTTGCCAGACCTGTCACAGGCAGCCACCGCAGTGGGGATAAATCAGGATATTGCTCCCATCACACAGCAGGAACTGCCCAACTCCCAGTTCTCAGCATGACGTCATGGAGGCTTTCCACAATCCCAAAACCCTGGGCAATAAATCCATCCATACAGCACCACGTATGGATGGACACCATATCTCCATACATCCCTCAACACCCTTTTACTGCCAGGCTCATTTCTTTTTTTTTTTTTATTGCTGGAGAATAAAGTCTTAAAACTCCTGACTTGAATCAAATGAGCTTTTAGGTGAAGATCCAGATCCATGGAAAGAGAATTGTGTTGTACAACGACAGACACAGTCCACTGCCCAGCAGAGATCCAGAACTGGGAAAAACAAGCCCATCAGAGCTCCTGCAGTGAATTAATTGCTCTTGGGAGCTGTTGCTCCCCAGTGGCTCTCTGGAGACAACATCTGCGCCAACAGAGTTGTGTTTGCAGTTCTGTGTTGGCTACAAATCCACTCCTGGCATATCTGTTCCCAGTTTCCACCTCCCATATGTGTCACTAGGTCCTAGATCCAGCCTTTCCGGCTGGAGATGACTCATCTTCATCCTCCTCAATGTGGTGGGGATTAGACCCAAGGCATATTAGCAAAGTAGAAGGCTTGCCTTGGACCAGGGCCAATTTCAGCATGTCGATAATTTATAAAAACACATTGCTCTCCAGCCAAGCAAGTTTCAGTTCCTAGATGATTCAGCAGCAGTGCTACAAGGAAATATGGATGTGAAAAGTCCCTGAAGGAATTTCTGTATAATTCTGCATTGAAATAAAAAGCCCTGAGACCAGCAGCAGAATGGAAATTGGGAATTAAGGATCATTCCTTCTGTGCCTGCAGGGACTGCTAAAAGCTGTGAGATTTTTAGTGGGGTTTCAGGGCAGGAGGGAAGAAAAAGCAAAGGCAGAAATCAGGGAGGTGGAAGACCCTGAGGTGGAAAAGGAAGGGAAATACAATACAAGGTTTTGTTTTGGCCACTTTGCACCAGCTGCAACTCTGTTGTCACTAAAAACATTAAAATCCTGTGGGCAGGTAAGGGGGAAATTGGAGTGGGAAACCTCTAAAAACACATTTTCAGAAGGCAGCCTGGAAAATGGGAAATATAAAAAGCCAGGGACAGCTCCAAAGCCCATCTAAGCACTTTGGGTTTTGGATGTGGTCCATGTCTATTTTAAAAAAGAATGAGAAAAGAAAATATAAAAGGAAAAGTACCACATAACTGCCCAATGTAAATTAATTCCTGAAAGGGCATGGCAAGCCAAAGATGAATATTTCATCTCTTCTGACCTCTTTCAGTTCATTATCCTAATTGTGAGCTTCAAGACCACAGCAGCATTTCTCTGCATGCAAAATCAGCAGGGATGGCATGAGGTACAACAACCCTCCTGAACAGATTCCAGTGGGAAATGGAGTGGAGGGGACTAAGAGCTATAAAATCACTGCAATAGCATGGAGTAAGTTCAAATGGGGTTACTGGACAAATTCCTGTTTGCTCAGAAACATTTTCCACAAGAGAGCACACCCCCCACTCTCTCCTTTTATCCATTGACTCTAACACCACTTGCCTGAGATGCCCAGAAGTGCTTTGCAAGGTCAAATGGCCATTTCTGAGCAGCCTGAGTCAATGCTGGACTCACACCATGTCATGTAGAGCAGTCTCTTCCCCTCAAGTGATGTTTTCCAGCCTGCTCCTGGCAGACACCTCACACTCACCTGTGTACAGCCTGGCAGCCTCCCCACAGTTTGGAGAGAAGCTCAGCATCCTGCAGGATGCAACCCCAGCATGAACCCAGCCCTGTCTCTCTCCCCGACCTGCTGCACACCTCCTGCCTCCATCACTGTTGGTTCTCACACCAGCAGCAATTTAATCCTTCTTTCCATACAGAAAATCCATTCATGTTTTACTGTGCAGCACAGACCTTTACCACCCATCCTTACATCCATGGGAATCCCACCACAGGTTCCCTGACAGTCAGGACTGGCTGCTGTGCTCAGACTATTGGAATTCCCTCCATTTTAGCTTCTGCTGGTTTTAATTGCTGCCCAGCACTGACATTTCCAAAGGATGCTGCTTTGCTCCTTTTGTGTAGAGCCTGTTTGTGTTCTTTGCAGGCTGCTGTCTCTTCCCTGGAGCCCTGGCTAATGAATGCAGCATGCTGATGACCCCTCCATTATAAATAGTTTAATATTTTTAAATAAATATGGGATGGTGCCATGACTGTGTGGGTATTTCATCCAGCCTGCAGCACAAGGAGCTGGCACTGACAATGGCAACCATGGCTTTATTTGTCATTCTGTTTCTTGTTTGCCATGGAAGGCAAGGGAAGGGGCTGGGATGTAAAACAGAATAGAATAACACAGCAGCAGATGTGTTATTCCAAGTGTATCACAAGGAGCTGCTCCTCATCCCAGCACAACAGATGAATGCAATAAAGAGAAAACTTTTAAGTTGTTATTTGGTTTTTTGAAGCTACAAGGCTGCGAAGATTATTAGCTGAGCCCCAGAGTAAACCAGAGGAAGGTACATGGGGGGAATTCTGTTATATTGTGTTTCCACTGTGTTGCAACAGAATTAACACATTAGCTTGACATGTTGCTGATATAATTAATTCCTAATTTCAGAGCAAAATTTATCCTAAGCAGTAATATTAAAAACCAAACCAAGAGTGAAAAAGGAAAATAGAGAGGGAAAAAGCCTGAGATCAGGTCAAATTTTTCAACATGTTAATTAAGTTTTCAGCCCATCAACTTCTGTTGTCCTAATTTCCCTTCTTTCCTTCTGGGTGTATCTGGATTTTTGCTATATGTAGATCATGTGGGTTAGATCTAAATTTGCTTGTCCCTCACAACCACTTCTCAGGCAGCAAAAACCTCCCAGAGAGTTCACCCAATGGTACCCAAGGATTGCTCTCACTCCCAGGTGGCAGAAAGCCAGGATTGATGCTCTACAACTTCCACTCCCAGCCTACGATTTTACCAAGGCATGGGGTGTGAACAGGGCCTGCTGCCAAGGCAGTGATTTACAGCAGTGCAATCCATCCCCATGGACAAGGAGGAGCAGTGATAGCTGATACCAGCTGTTCCCCAAATGTTTCCACTGAGGAGCCAGCTTCTGCACTTAAAAACCCAGCTTCCAGATTGGAGAGACCTACTTCTCTGGTTGCAAGCTCCCTCCTGCAGCCAGGCATCCTTTCAGGCTCATTGTGCTGCTGACTTCTTGCTAGACACCTCTCCCTTACAGCTGCTTCCCTCAAGGGGGAAAAGTGTCCACAGCCAGACCCAAAAATATGCCCTCCTGCAATCCACCCAACTCAGATAAGCACCTTTTCCCTGCCAAATTGTCATCTGAGCTCCAAAGTACCAAGTCCAAGCCCCATCAGCCTTTCTTCTTATGAGCCCAGCTCACTGGAGTACCCCATGTCCTTTGCCATGGAACAGGAACAATTAGACAGCCTCTTGCAAATGGATGGGGAATGGAAGGTCAGGATTATTTTAAGTGACTTTGCTCTGAGATTAATGAGGAGGCAGTCAGTCTGATGCTATACCCAGCCTCTTGGTTGCTATTTCTGACTCTTTCCTCCCTGTGCAGCTTCTTTCTGGTGGTGGTGTCTGCAACAGCACTGAAAGGGAGGTGTCTCCACACACCCCAAGCCTCAGCACCATATGTGCATTTACCCCTGAAATGGGGAGTGCTGTGCATTAAAAAGGCATAGCATGGGCTGTGGCTGTAGATATTAGGAAGGGCAGAGCAGCTGGGTGCCCTTGGGAGGAGCAGAAAACAGCCAGCAGCTCTCCTGCCACAGTTTCTGGACTTAAAGAGAGGAAAAAACATGTCATGAAAAGACCCTTTAAAAAAAAAATCAGCTTTACAGAGATCAAGGTAAACACCTGCCTAAGCCTGAGAGCTTGGAGTGCGTGCTGAACTCAGGAGCACAGCAGAGAGGTACAATTACCTAATTGCCTCTAAATTGTGTCCTTTATTAAGTGTTTTGCATGGTGCCATGGCCTCTGGAAGAGACAGTCCTTGCCCTGAGGATCTCCCCCCACGCCACCCTGCCTGTCAGACTGGCTCCCATGAGCCAGGAGGGTGACAGTCCTTGGGGGCCCCATGGTCCCCACACTGCCCACCTTTCCTTCACTCTCTGTGCCCCCAAACAGCCAAACACTTGCATTAGCTATGGTTCACTGACTGTCTGAATTTATACATATGTATATAAAATAATCAGAAGTGCCCTACAGATTTAAAATTCCACTGTGAGAAAGGGTGGGCATAAGTGCTATGTTATTAACCACTGGAAAACAAACCTGAGAGGATTCATTACGCAAGAGGGCAGCTGGGAAATAAACCATTTCCCCCATAGTTTCTGAACAACTGCAGTTCACAAAACATTAAATTTCTAATTATAAGCCCAGGAAGTTTTAATGTAAAAAAAGTGACTTGTGAAACAAAGTATGGGGTTTTCTGCTCATTAAAATATCCCCTGAGTATAATTTCCTCGCCCTTAATCCTGAACCTTAAGGTTTTCACAGGTAAGTAGGTAATTAACACAAATCTGGTTCAACTACACAGCTCCTGCAGCATCTGGCAATAATGGAGCTGGATTCTGCTGCATGCTGGGCTCCCCTTTGGGTAACAGCAGCAGGGGGCTGCTTACCCTGTGGTGTTCCTGGAGCACAGACACTGGGAAGCTGCATCCTTGGGAAAGCATTTCACATCAAAATACATGGGAAAGAGAGAGCCAAGTCTCTGAGGGCATCACTTTCCCAGTGAGAAGCGGCAGCATTTGCACTCCTGCAGATCTGCCCTGAACATGATTCTTCTCTCCAAGCAGCTCTGACTGCTCTGTGTCAGCACAGACTCCAGCACATGGGAAAAAGCCTTCCTGGCAAGAGGGTGGTGGTAGCACACAGCTCTGGGTTGGCTCAGAGCAGTTCCCTGCTCTGTGGTGCATGTCAGAGAGGGGTTTTGTGAAGTCAGCTCTGTGGTGGGGAGGAATGAGGTTGTCAGGCAGGTTTGGATCTGTGGGGAGAGCAAGTCCCATTGAGTGAAATGACTTCTGCAGTGCAGGGGTTAGACTGATCCCTCTTCAACCAGATTGGGAATATCAATCCTGGGAGCAAGTCAGGCAACCTCAGAAGAGGAGACATGGTTCCATGACATCAAACAAGTCCCCTTTATGGTGCCTTGCACTCGGAGATGAAGCCCAAAGCATGTTTCATTTTAAAGGCAAAGGCCTTCTGCAATTCACCCAGCTTTATGCACCTCACCAAGGCCAAGCAAGGCTTAACACCAAGATCATCTGCCTTCCAGCCTTCTGGGCTGACTGACAGCCACCCTTCCCTCTGCATCTAAGTCCAGGGTTTCCTGCATTAATCACAACAAATGCAGTCATATGTGCAACCACAAGTAGCACAAGGCAGATGAAGCTGGAAGCAACTTCCTTTTCATGTGGGAAGGAAATCTCCCACTAATGCACTACAGCCTTCTGCAAACCAGAGTATCAGAAACAGGAGGCATAGCAGGCAGAACCCTCCTTCAGCCCTTAGACTGGATCCAAAGCCACCACTGCACGTGGTCCACGGCACTGCTCCAGCAGCAGGACCTTCTGTGCTGAGGGACCAGAGACCCACAGCAGCACTGTCTGCCCCACCTATGGGGGGCTCTGGCTCAGCCCTCCTCACCCAGGGGCTTCTCATTTGCAGGGCCCCAGGCAGAGCTGGGCACTTGGCTCAGGAGACTGTGATGGTTGTTCCAGACCACCTTGAGTGGAGCTGCATCACCCCAAGCTCTGTGGCAGCAATCTCTGAGTGCTTAACAGCAGCTTTCCTACACACCACTTCCAGTAACCCAGTCATTTCTCCCTGAAGTTTTGGATGAAAAATAAGATGTAAAACCAAATTATCCACTGTTTATGTACATAATTCCCTGTGCATCTGGACAAGAGCATGCCAGTGGCCTCTTTATGCTGCATCTGATTCTCATTAGGTGCCTCTGATTCCTTCTTGATAAGGTTTTATTGCTCTCCTTGACACTCTGAGCTATGGTCTGGTTTTTTATTCTCTGCAACTGCCCTGGTGTGGACAAAGACTGCCCAGCCCAGTCTGAGCTGGTCCACAACAAGCTCTGTCAAACCACAGCCCTGGTGTTTAAGAACTAGAAATAAAGCCAGATCTCTCCAAAGTTAATTTTGTGAATTGGCTGCTGGGGCTTTGCTTACAGTAACTGAGACCAGAGCAGGGGACAAACCAGAGGCAGAGCCTGTGCATGGCCTGAGGCAGCACAACAGCAGAACAACCTTCCTTTGCACCAGGCCAGGCTCTGAAGGGATTCTTTAGCAGTTAAACTTTGCATGACTCTGTGGGCAGCATTCCAGGAAAAGATATTTTGCAAATATATTTTTCTTTCTGTGAATTACTCCTCACTCTTCTTATCCATGTACAAAAGCAGATTTCAACCCATTTCTGGGTGAACAGGTAAGAGACATAAAGGGAAATTGGCTGATTGAGTGTTAAGCCTCATCTTAAGCAATTTTAGTATTTTGTTCTTTGGAATCTTGGTTTGACCAGAGAAACTAATACTCTGGGTTATGCACAGAAGTAGACCAATTTCTTTCCTATAATTATTGTCACCTTTAATTGAGGAGAACATTATCAGATATAGCCTTTGATGCATATCAGAAACATCCACCTGGATAGCATTCCAGCTCGTAAAATGCAGATTTACCTTGCAGTAAAAACCCCTGCAGAAATCAGCAGCAGAAAGGTTTAACACACTTAAGGATTTCTACCACTGACAAAGGAACAGGAGAAGTACAGATTTACCCTAAATTGGAATTTATGGCAAACTGACAAAAAACAAGTAAACAAGAAACACACAGACAAAAAACTCCCAAAACAACTAGACTCAACAGTTCTTCATGAACCACTGTGATATCTTGGCAGCCCTGATTTTCTTGTAGTTTCCAGTAACCAGCTCTTCTGAACAAGGGAGTAGACCAAAACAACAACAAATAAAACCTGGTTCCTTGCCACCTCTATGGCTTATGGGAGTTGAAATTCAAAAATTCCCAAGAACATCACCTTGGCCTCCAACTTATTGCAGAGGAGCCTAAAGTCTCTCTTGCATGAGGTCTTTTCCTTGTTCCTCATTTTCCTCCTCAGCACTTTTCCTTTGGTAGGAGATGAGGTTTTGTGACTCTGTGCTGCCTTTATACCCCTTTTCCAGCACCCAGTGGCCAGAATTAACTCCATTAAATTCATAAAGCAATTAGGACTGGGTGAGCAATTCCAAAAAAACCTCAGTGAAAGTCCTCTCAGCTTTTTGAACAAATCCATTCCAGCTGGGTTCATGCTCCTGGTGCAGCAGCTTCCCACACATGGGGGATCCCAGCATGGGAGGTCAGAGGCAGGAAAGGTTTTGGAAGGGTGAGTGTTAAAGGAAAATTAAGAGCTGTATGCAAATCCTGAGCTTAAGTGAGGGCCTGTGCAAACAGGAAACCCTCCCAGGCCACGTGAGCTAAAGGCAAATTAAATCAGCACAAGCATGGGGTCCGTGGAGGAGCTATGGGTCAGGGATTGGGGGAAAAGCATTCATGGAACTGATTAATTGAAGGGAGTTGTGATCTGTCTGCAAATAATTCAATCCAGCAATTAGAGCTGGGCAAGGAAATGTTTTTGCATGTGGCAGATTCTGAAATATTTCTCTGTTTTAGCTTAGGACAAAAGGAATAAAAGCTGAAAAGTGAAAGAAAATTCAGATGAGGTCCATCCTGAATCTGCTTACATTAGTTTGAAATGTTTCATGTTTCCTCTCTGGCCTTATTATAATTCTATTTTATAATTATTTTACCTTTCAACATCAAGAAGATGGTTCAGATTGCATATCTGGGAAGCAATTTCATTTTAAACATCAAAAACATTTCAGAGTGTTAAAAAAGCTTTATCAAAGGATCTCTTTTCAAAGTGAAAAAAGCATTTTCAATAACTCATCATTATTTTTGGGAAAAAAATCTCCCAGTTAAAAATCCGTGACCCTCTCAATCCTTTTTCTGTTGCATATTATTGATCTCTAAAGGCAAGAGCCTTGGAGGAGGTCAAGTTTTGTGTTACCTTAAATGATACAACCCATCAAAGAACATTTATTAATTGTCCAGGTATTGGGAACAGAGCACAACCAAGTGAAGCAGGACAGAAGCATCACAGTTCTGTATCTCTCACATCTCAATCCACAGCTCTTCTTCTCATTATCTTAGTGATCTAAAATGAGGCATCAGTCAAAGCCTCAGCATTTCTCCAAAGACAAGACTGCAGAGATAATGTTTCTGTGGACCCTCAGAATGACAATGGGGTGCTCAGTTCCCATCACAAAAAGCTGTAACACAAGCAGGGCACAAAGGCAATGAGGCTCTCTGCTCTCTAGGACTGAAAGTGGACAAATGTGCAGTTGGCCCTGGAGGAAACACCGTGTAAGGACCTGGTCTCACCCCAAACACCTTTAAAATCTCCCAAGGGAGGCCCTTGAAGGGTTGTTTTATGTGTGAGTATAAAGTAGGCATTGATTAGGGTTTATTAAGATTTAAGATAACTTTGACATACAAAAGCAAGGAGAGTGAATTGGTCAATTTTCATCATTTTGAAAGTTTCTCTGCCACATCTTAATGACATTTAATCAAATCTTCCACAGGAAATATTTGATTTGGTTGATTGAGTCTCAAGAAATGAAGTTATAAAGTTTATCTGACTGAGGATGGTGTGCAGCTCACAGCAACAGCCTGTTTGAAGTGACTGGCTCAGGAGTGGGATGTGAGACACTCTCTCAAATAACACTTATTAATTATCTGGGTGTTGGGATTGAAAAATAGCACAAAAAGAGGGGCAAAACAGTTGCAGTCTGGGGCTCTCACATCTCCCCAATCCAGCAACTTTATTCTTTTTGATCCTGGCTGTGTACAATTGCCACATATTTCACCCTGACATGAGTATACCCTTGTCAAGATGATTAGCAAATTTTTATTGCTTTCTCTGATAAAGGTGAATGAGAAAAAGCTTCAGCTAACATTGCCAAAGCCTCAGAAAGGATTACTCATCCTTCATGTCTGGATGTTAAAATTAGTCTTATACAAAAATGTTGTTGGAGTAAAAAAAATCTTAAATTTTTAATATATGATTTCTCTTAAAAGACCTTCCACCCCAGGATCTCAAATCAATTTAATTAGAAACTGTAAACCTAATTAGATGTCAGAACAACCCTGCCACTGAGGCAAATCTCTGATTAATGGAGAAGTGTCTGTCAGGGGCCAAATTCAGTCCTGGCCAGACTGGCAAAGGCATCAGAAAGACAGAAAAAGCAGCTGAAAAAAGGCTGAAACAGAAACTGTCCCTATAAAACACTGGACAGATGCAACTACCATGGACCAAAGTGTTTTGGAAAGAATTCCTTGGAGGAAGAAGGCCAAAATGGCACCCTGGACACCCTGTGCTGCTGCCAGGTGTCCTGGGAGCTTGTAGCAGGGTGAGGTGGAGCCTGGGGCGCTCCTCCTGTGGAGAACAGGGACAAGCAAACCAAGGTGTCCTCAAGCCCAAGGGCTCCTCCATGTCCCCTGCAGAGCAGTGTCACATGCAGGCTGCACAGCTTGTCCCCAAGGTCTGGCCCAGCAGCTTGGTGACACGTCACCTGGGCAAAGCAAACAACTCTGCAGATAACACTGAAATAGCAACATGCCTCAACAGTTGGCAAACTGTTGGAAAGGTGACTTTATTTTGCACTATGCCCAGGGACAAAGGACTGGCAGTTTAATGACAGGGAACTGTTTGATTCCTGACTGGCAAAAGAGAAACTGGCAGAAGCACCACCTGGCTTTGTGCAGCAAGGAAACAAGGTCAAGGACTTCTCTCATCCCATCTGTGAGGTTTTTACATGGCAATTGATATTACAGTGGGGAGAAGAGGTCTTGTCAGAAATCAAGACCCCCATTGTCCAGAAAAAGCCCCAGATGAGGGTCAGAATGTGCCTCAGAGCTGTGTGTTCCAGATCCAGCTCCCCAGAGTCCTCTCCAGGGAAGTCCAGTGGGACTCCCTGAAGTCCTTTTCAGTGGGATGTTGGGGGCACAGTGGATCTCAGCTGGAGCTGGTGCTGCAAAGACCTTACAGCTCTGCTGAGGAACACTGGTGTGCCTGGAGCTCACCAGGCAGGGCTGGGGATGAGGGGGATGCAGATGCAGTGAGGGTCCAGCCCACAGGGTTGGAAATGAGATCCAGCTCTGTCACAGCTCCCTGTGGTGGTGTTTTACAGGAATGTGCTCCCTCTTCCCTAGACACCTCTGTGCTTCACTGTCAGTATTGTAACACCAGCTTAAAGCCTTTTGGATGCTATAAGCATCCTCCTGCATGAATTATGCCCTCAGTAAAAAAACAATTTCTACTCCCAGTTACATCAATTTAAGGCTTCAAATGATGATTTTGGCTTTGTATCAGTGCCTTTGATAGACACAGGCCCCCTGGGCCTGCTTTGGCTGCATTTACACATTTTCAGTGGAGCTGCACTGGGAACATGGATTTTCTCCCATCCTTCAGTCTCCTAAAACCTCAGGTGGTTTGGGGAAAGTTAGTGCTGAGGATTCAAAGGGAGAGGCTGGCAGCAGAAGTGAGGAGCAATTCCCTGTGGCAAGGCTGTGCTCGGGGAGGGGTGCAGGGAGGGGAGATGTGGGGCTGGGATCTCCTCCAGGAAGGCAAGGGCTCATAGGGAGAACAGTATTTTCTGCTGGAATTTCATCCCACCCCTCTATAACTGTCAGTTCTTTCACTTCCTTCACTGTCCTGCTTAGTCCTCTGCTTCTCTTCCAACCCAAACCATCCTATGATTCCATGGAAGCTTTTCCCATAGAGGGGATCCAGGTCATTTTCCCTGGATATAGAAATCAGGCTGGAAATGGAAATTCAGCTGCATCCTGTGCAGAAAAAAAAAAAAGTTGGCTATGTAAAGGCAAAGATGTAAACTACAAGCAGGATGAAGGAAGATTTTGCCTTATGGTTTTGCAAGGCTGGTTGATGAGATATGTGTTACTAATGAGATATTTGATGTAGTTTACTAATGCCAAACTCCCTCAGAGATGAAAAGGAGTTTTTGCCTGGGCAACAAGGGTATTAAAATAGTCCTAGAAACTTGGAATATTTGGGATGGCTAGTTATAAAAAAAAAAAAAAAAAAAAAAAAAAAAAAAATAAAAAAAAGGAAAGAGGAAAAAAAAGAAAAAAAATAAAGGAAAACCCCCTCTGGATTTAGTGTATAGTCATTAACAAGGTATCCCACAGGTAGAACATGATCTATTGAAAACTGGAGAAACTGTCCTGGTTTTGCTAGAATGGAGGTTTTTGTTCTGCTCAGGGCACTTTATATGAAACAGATGCACAGTCGATAAATCAGGCTGTCCAGCAGGAAGCACAGGCTGCATTTGCTGTATAAATTATCATGTTCTTTGTAGGTAAATGCCATGGATGAAAACAGGGGTATTCTTGCTTCTTAAAAAACATTGATTTTTATTGCTGGAGAAAAGAATTCCTTTGGCCTGTAGGATGTAGCAGAGGAGAGAACAGTCAAGGCAAAACTCCCTACAGAAACCACTTTCAGGGTAAGAACTTGGTTAAAAGAGGAGACAATGGGAATATTTGGAATTTAAGACCAGCAGGGCGTTCTACTTTCTCAAGTTTCCCTTGGACTTTTTTCAAATGGCTGCCCCAAAAAAGCAAACACATTCAAGCACTTTGAGCTGAGAGGAGCAGCAAATCCGTTTGCAAACCCCTTCTTTCTTTTCTTGGCAAGGACATTAGTCAGCACTGGGGCAGTCTGCAACACGCCACGAGATCTCCAGTGATGCTGTGAGGAGCCACAGCAGGGAAAGCAGCAGGACATGGCAGGAGGAGGAGGAATTGTCTTTGTTTGAGAACTGCTAAAAATATGTATACAAAAAGCTGTAACGTGGGTGGCTTTTAGTCAGAATTTAGAATGCGAAAGGATATTACGGTTTTTCAATAAAAACTGGTGAGGAGTGATGCCATGGGAGGGGATTTCCTGGAGTTCGGTTCTTATGAATGATAGATACGTGATACACAGAGCAGAAGTTCAGCAACTGCCATTTCTCTGTATTTTCACATGCAATGTTTCCATGCCTCACTCCCGACAACGTTAAAAGTCTGCTGAAAATGGGTATTGTTTTATTGAAAATGTCAGCTACCTAAGCTGAGGCTTAGGTGAAGGCAGCATTTTCCTGCTGGGAGGCACTGAGGAATTCACTGAACAGAGCAGAGCCAAGGGTGCATCCTCCCTCACTCCATCCTGGCTCTTTTTTTTTTTTTTTTTTTTTTTTTTTTTTTTTTTTTCCATTTAAACAGCATAAGCTGCAGATGAAAAAAAATATATAAATAGTAATTCTATATATAGTTCCAGGATAAAACTGCAGTTCATTTATGACAGCTGACAAATCTAAAATGGGCAATGTAAGTGCATTACAAAATGATTAAACCTTAAGTTCTCTCGCCCCCAGCTACAGGGCTGCATTAACATTACATTACCCACTGAATAATGCAATCTGCTGCAGTTTTATGCCAACACAAAAATATAGCCAAAATAGCCCTTCTATTTACAGCTTGTGTCTCAAAAGCCATCTTCCTTGTGGCAGATACAGCTTCCGCTTGCTTGCCTTTGCTCAGAGTCAATAAAACAGGAATCCTACAGAGCTGAAGTTGGTTGGAAGCATTTTCTTGGGTTTAAGCCACACAAATGCCATGTGCAATGGGCTTAGGTCTGTGCTCGCAGGATTACAGAGGTATCAGACTACATATCCCTGGGGCTGGGGTTGAAATCAATACTGGGTACTCAGGAGAGATGTAATGGATTCAATCTGACCCAAACTTTAATTACAACTTTCATTATGACACCGACTTTTCTATCTCTGGATCTTGTTGAGCTTAGGCAGAATATGTCAGAGCATTGTGTAACGGAGTGTTGAATATTCCCATTTTCTCCCCCTCACCAGGGAAGCGGTTCCCTGCAGCAGGCAGGTCACAGGCAGAAGAAAGAAGAAGGGTGGGTGGAAATCCAGTGTCCACTGACCCACCCACCCTTTCCAAGCTGCAGAGGCGACACAGCCACTCTGCCTTTGTGATTTACCATCATACTGTGGCTTCAAGACTCATTGATAGCTGCTCATTCCTTGCTGCTTCTTGTCATTCATGACATGAATGACAAGATGTGAAAAAAATAATATGATGAAGGAAAAAGGAGCCTGGCAGAGAAATTTACAGTTGTCAGTTTGTGTTTTTTCTCAGCATAAACAGTTTTCTCTGTCCAGGGGACAGCAGGCTGGGATTTAGGATGCAGGTTTCGAGAACCCAGGAAGTGGGAATGGCCCCTTTGGCACATGTGAAGGGCTCTTCCATCTCCCTCGAGGTCACATTCTGCTTTATGGTACTGACACCACTTGATACACCATGGTCCCCTTCAGCTCGAGAGAATAATTAATGAGAGATCCCCATTAAAATGCAATGATTTTCATCTTTCCTTGCCTGGGACCATTGGGATTTAGCCAGGAGTTGCCCAGGGCACGTGTTCCATCGAGCTTTCCAGAGAAGGCTCCTGAACAGTAACTCCAAGGGGAACCTCCCTAAAATAGCATGGGCTCAGATCCTATAGCTAATACCTATTTTCCCAGAAAACTCAAAGCCGTGACTGTAATGAAAGCCAGCTATCAGACTTTCATTTTAAGCAGCCTTAGTTCAGAAGGAAAAGAAACAGCATCATCCCATTACACATGGAGTGTGTTTCCTCTGGGGAAAAAGAGAAATCACTCATCTTTCAAAAAGTACCATTCTGTCAATATTGCTCCTGTTCACAAAGAGGAGCTGTCAGACAATTCAAGCTAAAATTGGCATCGTACTAAAACCTCAGGACTTGAATGAAACCAAGCTGGAAGCACTCACAGTGTTACACTTTCACCCAAAGTTTCCCAACTGCAGATTTGATCTGTGTGGCATCGATTCCTGCTCTCTCTGAAAGGCTTGATGGCTTTTTCCTCTGCAGCAGCATGCACAGAAATGAAGAGCAAATGAAGAGCAGGGAGGTTTCTGGGCTTCCCAAATCTCCCTCCCCAGGCAGTCACCCACAGTTGGTGCCTGCAGGGAGCTGGCACAGGTGGGACTCAGCATGTGCTGGGACTCAGCCCCTCTGCAAAGCATCTCCATCCATTAGCATCCTACAGAGCAGGAATGGAGGTGTCTGAATTACCTAAATGAAGCAGCTGCTCTAGGAGAGAGGGAGAGTTGCTGGGAGTTATCTGACTTCATGGAGGAATTGAGGGATTTTTTTTTTTTTTAATATATATTCAGTATTAATTATAAAGCTCCATTGAAAACTCCATATTTATGTTGCCTTTATGGGGTGCTGCCAGGAGCAAATTACACTCAGGCAGGTACACTAAATTCCTGCCAAACCAGTGTCTCCCCTTTTGCTTCTTGCTGCCTGTGGCCAGGGCTTGGTTCCGTGGGAGCTGCACACACCATGCAGCCTTTGCCATACAGATGGCTGGTGCCAAAGCAATTCCTCCTGTGTGAACAAACCAGGAGAGAAATGTAACCTACTCCTGTTCCTGCCACATTCAGGCTTCTCCAGGATGTTCCTCTTCCCTCTGCTGCCTCCAAGATCTCTCTGAGGATCAGAGTTTTCCTTCCCCTCCTGCTTCCCCTGTGGGTCCCTTCTCTTTCCTCCATCCTGCTGTGTTCCCTGATGGGTGATGGTGCCCAGGGTGTGAAGCCACACAAATTGTACCATCACTATTATCATCCTGTGGCCCCCTTGGGAACATGCATTTCTTTCTCTGCTCTGTCTTGAACTAACAAAACTCAGCTGCTGCATAGCAGTAGAGTTAATGAAGATCCTCCCCAAGTCCCTCATTACCCACCGTTTGAAATATACAATTTGTTTGCCAGCACCTTGGGGTGTTATTGCTATCATTTACACCATTCACTGGTATATAAAAGCAACTGTTTATTTATCAAACACAACTAACAGCTTTTAGGATTAGAAAAGAAAATCCTGGGGTTTTCTCTAATCCCTGGCCAGGCTGTGTGCTGAGGGGAGACCTTGCTCTGCATGGAGCAGGGCTGGGCTGTGTCTCATGTCAATGCTATTCCTTTTCCATTTGGTTTGAGAGTTTCTTGTTGCTGCTCTTTTGTACATGCAAATGGAAGGGAACTAATGCAGACACGGAGAGAGCTTTTAAAGACAGAGGGAGAAGGATTTGATAGCCCCGTTCTAACAATTCCCCCATCCAAATCCTGTTTTCTGACTCAGAGATAGTCAACATTCAGTCCATCAGATGTAGGTGAATTGAGTAGCCCATGGGGTCAGGGACAGTTCTGTAACAGACTGGATGTTGGAAAAGGGAGAACATTCCTCCCAAGACTGTGCCAACACTGGTTACACCCAGAGCACCCCATGTTGCTGCACCAGCTGCAGTTCTAGACATGTGCAAAGACACTCCAGCAGGCTCCTTCTAAATGCAACTTTTAGAGAAAGAATCTCAGTAAATCTATCAGGCCAGCATAAGCAGTGATAGTTATGTCAGTTCTTTAATCCAGCTGCAGTAACTGGCTCAAGAAAAACCTCCTTTAAATCCCACTCCTTGCTGCAGGCAGCCAGCAGGATGTTCTGTTTGGGAGAGTGGGGCACAGCCACACCAGGAGCTGCACACTGGTGTAGTGTTGGTGCTAATGCAATTTAAAGTGCATAAATGGGTGCATGGATGGCCAAGAAAGAGTAAATCACCAGGAGGCCAAGGCATGTTTAAAGAATAGGATTTGTAGACATGTCCTGTCTGAAGGATTAGGTTTAAGTGTGTGAGAAGCCATCTAATAAAGCTCACAATAGCACAGAGCGCTTACTTCACCACCACAGGAAAGGAGACTGAGAGAAATGAGTCAAGACTAAATTTCCCTTTACATTCCCTCAAAGAATAGTATTTTTTAAAAAGCCAGTTTGCTTAATTATTCCAAATAACTCTGTGCTCTGTCCCTTCTATATCCTATGGCTGTATGAACATGCACTCCAGGCCAGCATGGATTCACCCTCCTGAGTCAGCTATTGCTGGGATTACCCAGAACCAGTTCTGCACCACTGAGCCTTGGCCCCTGTGGGGCTGTGCCACACAGTGGGGAAGCACCTGAGAACATCTTCTGACTCGTGGAGGACCTTATATATCTGAGCCAGCTCAGTGGCTTAGTGCAGTTGCACTACAGTGTCTGGAAAATTAATATGCCAGCACTGTGCCCAGCTAGGAGTCTCTTAATAGAGAACTCTTGCCTTCACCATGATAATGGTGTTAAGTTTAATCTGACATACAGCTGCAGAAAAGGTCTCTGAGGAAGCCCCGATGCACAAGTACTGGGAAAAAAAAAATAAACAAAATACCTCCAGTGTGGTACTGACTGCCTGGTGATTTTTGTATCTGAGGGCAGTTGTGTATTTGCTGCTTATTCAAAGAAATCACATCTCTCCTGAGCTTTGTTTCAGTGTAAGGAGCCTGCCTGCTCTTCTGCTGGCTTTTATTATATTTGTATTGACTAGAATAATGCTGCCTTGTGGGCAACTTCACTGTGCTGAACTTTGAGCGAGGTTCTCTGAGGATAAGAAAGGCTGGTAATAGACACAGGGCTCGCTCAGACCCAGACAGGCAGTGAGGCAGCGCTGCAGTGCTAATCAATTCTGGGGAAAGCTGAAAGCCATCGATGTGAGTGCTGCCCAGACAGCCCAGTGTGGATTAAGGGCTCAGTTCCCCATCCTCTCACACTGAGGGGGCTGGCACTGTTTTGTAGCTCGCTGCCTTTGAACTTCACTCTCACACAAATAACTACACGAGGGGTCTGGTGGTGAAGCATTCATCCTTGTATTGACTGTGGATTTGGGCTTTCAGGCTGCAGTGTGTTCTCTTTCCCTGCAAAGACAGGCATGCAGCCTCGGTGTCTGAAGGGTGGGAGTGGAGAGACAAAGAAAAAGAAGTTGAAAAAGTAATGGGGTTTGTGTTTAACAGGGATGGATGCTGCGTATGCCCCTGAACACAGCGGTGCCAGCGGCCAGGGCAGAGCTGCCTCTTTATCTGCAGGGCTGTGCAGCTCTGCTAAATATATTACCTGTAATAATGTGCCTCATATATACAACTGCCTCTCTGGATATGCTTTGAAATGTTTAATGATGTGTGGCTGAAATGGAACGATGTCTTCCTAATGAAATGCAATGGAAGGAGAGCTCGTGCACATTAAGACATCTTATCTGTATTGGCAATTAATAACCTGGGAATTAAAACAAAGTATAAAACCTAAGAGTCTTAGCTGAAGCCATGGGATATGAGCAAATGAAACCCAGTCAGGTTTCCACAATGGTTTGTTGTAGTGAAATCCAGATGTCAGGGAACTCCACCTATCAGCTACTCATTTCTTTTAGACTGTGGGCTTCTCAGTGATTTTATGTCCCTCAGCTGTCTTGAAGTTCATATATTCATGTAATTATATTGCTATAGATTTTTCTCTCAAGTCTGTGGACATGTTTTAAATTAAAATAGTCAAGGGCCAATTGCTTGAGTTACCAAATGTTACAGTGAAGACTAGACTGGACACATCACAAACATTTATTCCAGAACTCAACCTCAATGGTTCACCAACATTGTGACTCAAACCTTCGTGGAGCATCTAAATCAAGTTCACTAATTCCTACAATCACTTTAATGAGTTAATGAATTTTCATAAAGAAATGCATTCCCTTAGGTGACAAGTGACAGAAGACTGTTTGTTCTCTGAGGAGTATGCAAGTTGGATTAAAAAGTCTAACCCTGATGCTTGGTTATGATACAAGCAACAAAATGATCCTTTGAACAAAAAAATCAGTTGAAAATCTGGATTGAATTGGATTGGATTATCCAAAGTGTTAGACATGAGGAATATTGAAATTCTGCTCTTTGATCTTGCAAGATTATTTTAGTGGATTCTCCTCATTGTAGAGAAAAATAAAACAGAGGCCAAAAGTTATTTAATCTCATAGTCTCCATTTTAAACATAGAGATCTGCTGATAAGCCTCAGCATATAGCTCTTGCACAACTGCAAAAGGTGAAAAAAAAGACTTCAAGCTTGCAGCAAAGTTCCACTGCACTTCAATATAATGATAAATTGGTTTTCAGTAAGAAGTTCACAGCGTGTCTTGACTAGGCTGAAATATTATTTGCATTCTTCCATAAAGAACTTTAAGTTAGAATCATTAGCCACCTTTTATAATTTAAGATGCAAAGAAACCAATATATGATTAAAAGTAGATCACAGGGAAGTGACTGTAAAATTGAATTTTAAATGAATGATTTCAGAAGACTATCTTCATCTCACCATGCCTTGTGGTATGTATTTCACCCTCCCTAAAGATTTAATAAAAGCATTACTCTGTCAGCACTTGGTAAATATTAAAATAATAATACATGCCATAATTACTTTCCAGACATTACTAACATGTTCCGATCTGCATAAAGCTTGACTCTCAAGTTACACCAAAACTTTAAAGAAGAGGAAAATGGTTTCTTCTTCCTACACCATTTGCAGGAGGGGCCAGGTCAGCAAAAAAGGCTTTGTACTGAGCTGGGTCCTTGTCCCCATCCCAGGAGGCAGATCAAGGCATCAGCCAAGGGGTTGGTGCAGACTTTGCCTCAGCTGGTTTTGCCTCCCAGGGCTGGGGGGACCCTGCCCCAGGGGGTAACAAATAGCTGCAGGTATAGATCTGGCTGGGGTTGTTTGTTTAGGGACAAAAATACACATTATAGCAGGAGAACGGCCCATCCTCTTAGCAGAGGGACCCCTGGAGGGACACTCCACGCTGTGTCCTTGAGCTGGCTGCTGCTGGAGTGTGGTGCCATGAGGGAAGGAGAGGCTGAGCTCATGGAGAGGGATTTGGGGAGACATAAGCAGTTGGAAGTGGAAGGGTTAGTGGCACTGCTGTTTATCAGGGCCCGTCAGCACAGGCACACGGAGCAGTGATTAATTGCTCAGCCAGGATATATCAGGCTGATTCCTCATTTCACATTGGTGTCCTGTTATCGTGCAGAAGCTTTAGCAGATGGAAACTAAAGGTGGGAGAAGAGATGATGACACCCTTGGTGAGCAGAAAAAGGTTTCACTGTGGTGGCTGCTGCCGACTCTGGGATCAACAACCCCTGGACATGCCCAGGCCATGCTGCTGCACACACCTGGAGGGGTGACAGGGACCCACAGCCACTCCTCTGGTACATCCCAGGCACTGGGACACACTTTGGGAATGACACCAAAAGCCTCAGCTCTCACAACTTGTGCAGGAAGGTGTCAGTGGACTAATGTTCTGTAATACGCAAGGGGCTGAGGAAAGTATTTCTTCTGATTTCTTTTTTAAGCTACATATTATTTCCACACCATTGCCTTGGACATTTGCGATAGAAATTGAAGCACATTTAGATTTAGTGTTTTGGTCTAAAAGCAGAGGTAAGTGAAAACTCTTTCTGGTGCTGCTCTGTTGCCCTGCAGATCTGCAAATGGGGCTGCCACATCCACTGAGGCCATGTGGGCAAGGGAAGGCAAGTGGTGAAAGGCAGGAGCTGGGCTGGAACAGAAATGCAAAACTACCCAGAGATGAAAAGACACCAAAAAGGCCTTATTGCCTGTGGGGCCCCATAAAACCTTGAGTGTTGTCATCCCTTTAAACATAGAGATCTGCTGATAACCCTCAGCATATTGCTCTTGCACAATTGCAATAAGTGAAAAGAAAGACTTCAAGCTTGCAGTAAAGTTCCACTTTGAACCTTAGTTCCACAGGAACCTTAACTAGTGACAGAGTTCTCACTGTGATGAGCGTGTGGGACTGACCTGCAGAGTCTCACATCAGACAGCTCTGTGCAAATGGATTTGCACCCTTGTGACATGGGGATGGGATGAGAGGAGAGGGATCAGTGCAAGAGACTGTTTGAGCTGCCTCTCCTAGGAAGAATTACCTCTCTGGTGTCCCAGAGAAATGGAGGTGTTATTCCTCAGTGCCCCACTCTTGCTGTTGTCTGGGATATGCATTTACACAGCCAAAGAAAGGAACTGCTCACTCTGCCAACCTGTCTGAGCAATCTGCTCTTTAATTTTGATAACATTATCTTATGTTCAGTACCTAATGCAGGATGATTTCATATTTTAAAGGATTTTACAAAAAAGTGTGTGTGCACTTATGACAATTGTAATAAAACAATAGCTCTAATGGGGAGAAGAGCCAACACATTTGCAATTCCCCTTCCCGTAATACGCAGTAATTCAGCAATCCTGTCATGAGATAAGAATTACTTTGACAAGAATTTTCTTTTAATAGCTCTGTCTGCAACAGAGTAATTTTTTTTCCTTGTTATTACAGCTTCTGGCCTGCAGTAAATGCCTGAAGACTGAGTAAAACTGTAAAGGCAGCAACCTGCCATCATCCACGTAAACAATGCACACACCACCGTTGCTTCAGAGGGCTTGAAAAGTATTTCACATCCTTGACTGTTTAAATAAAGGCATTGAAAGACTTGGAAGTGTTAGAGCTCTCAAAGAATCCTTGATTCATTTGGCTGATTTATGCCTTACACTAAGTATGGGAGCGTGGGGCTGGAGCAAAGGGTACACACTGAGAGAGAGATCAAAACCATTTACTTGTAGGAGGCACATGGACAAAAAATAACATGTACAGTCAATAAAGCTAAGGAACTATGGCTATTGGGCCTGAAGGGTTAGACTGGGAACCTGGTGTGATATCTGACACGTTTCTTAATATGAGTAAATGCAAGAAAAGCAGCACAGACAGTTCCGCCCAAAGTCAATCCCATGTCAATATCTGGGTCTGCAATAACAAACCTCTGCTGATGGCAGGAACTGGCTGAAGCACCCAGCAGAGCTCTAAACAACAGGCAGTGGTGTGAAATGTGGTTCCTGAACAACTTGCAGGATCTCACTGGCTTTGTTTGACCTTGGAGATTCTTCAGCTTGTTGTTGCTGTACCTGTCACAGCTAATGTAAACTTCCATCCTCTGAGTGCCTGCACCTCCTCAACCCTTTTCAGTCCAAGAGATTGCTTTGGGAATGTCTACCAAGCTGCTCGGTGGAAGTTTGACTCAGCAGGTTTTTCAGAATCCAGGAGTTGTTTAGCCCTTACCTCACACTGTGGCTCCATGTCCTTGCTGTGGCCACCCAGCCTTCCTTCAGGAGTTTCTCATGGCATCCTTGGCACCAACACCATCCTTGGGATGCAACACCACACAGCTCCCTGTCCCTTACCCCCTCTCTCAGGAATGTAACTCCCATGCAAAGTATGACAACAATTGTAAATCTCTAAAGGTCACTGGCAGCAAAAGCACATTCAATTGGAAGTGTCTGGAAGTGCTTTAGGCCCATCAAGTGTGGTGTATGACCAGAAATATCTGCAGGAAGGCACAGAATATGTCCACAGTCAGCTTGGAACTTGTAGTCTTTGTTCTGAAAAGACAAGAGTGCAAAACTGAGCAGAAAGCAAGAATTCCCTGTGATACCCCCAGGTCTGAGCAGCTCCATGATCAAGTACAGGCCCTGGTGCACACCTGGGTATGGGGCTGGTTAAAATGGCATTTTCCACCAGCAACTAATTGTGCTTAATGTTTAGCAGAAACAGCACAGCAGTCTCAGCAGATGTCTTATCCAATTGATTCTTAGCAAATTCCTCTATTTTTTCTGCTCCTGAGTGAAAATTGGTTTCATTGCAGCATCTAAATGTGATGGGTATTTTTAGATCTATAATTTATCATATGGAGCTAATGAGGCTGCTTTTATTCTATTCAGTACAACACAGGAATAAGAGCACCAAACTTTCCCAGACCCTGCTGGGACAACAAGCAAGACCACAGGACTTCTTTCCTATGGAACTGCCTAATTTTAGATCAGTTCTTTTTCCTTACTACAAAGATTTACGGCTTTTACTTTGGCATTCAACAGACATGCACAATCCAGTTTTCAGCCCTGATCTCCAAATAAAGCAGATTAAAGCCTGAAACTGTTGCTCCCGTTTGAAGACAGAAGGAGAGCCATCCTCCTGCAGTAAATACTCTTGATCATTATCTTTGAAACACTGAGCAAAAAAATAGAACTTTATACTCTAGCCAACACACAGTAAACATTTGTAACTGAAAAAATAATGCAATCAGCACAGCTTTATCTAAGTCCACCCAATTTCCTTAGTGCTTGTGATAAAAAAATTGAGAGCACATGAATTTCCTTGAAATTTAGGAGCCTGGGTTAGCTACAGCTCTGCAGGACACGGGTCTGCAGAAGACACTGGTGTAGCCACCCCTTTTTTAGAGCACTGGGTTTGGAAAAAATGGAAACAGTGCTTTCTTTACTCCAGGTGGTAAAGTAGAATATCATGTCTTCTGTTGTCTTATGAGGAAGAACAAAATGGGCATTTTTGGAGTAAAGCTGCTGTCCAAGTTGGCACAAACCAGTTCATTGCCCAGCCTTTAGAAGCAAAAATCCTTACAGGAGACAAAACACCTGCAACATCCTAAGGTTGGCTGAGGCCCAGGAAATGAAGGGAGCTCTAAAGGAAGTTTTTTTAGAGGGAGCATAATGCCTTTCCAGTGCCTAAGACCTCACTCCAGCCCAAAACATAACTGAGACCATGATGTGTCAAACTGAGGAGTTGCATCTCATCCAAAAGGGGTACAAGCTCTGCAGCCCTCCTGAACTGCATCAAAGGTCTGCAAAAGGAGTAAAGTGTCTCTGAGCTGGATGGGAGGTTAGGGACAACACCTGCAGGGAGAAATGGCCACCTTGGGCTCCTGTAGCTGCTTGGAATGGCCGCAACTCGTCCAGTCTCCCCTGGGGAGCTGTGGCCATCACCCCACACCCTTGCTGAGGCTGCTGACAGCCCCTGCACCTCCAAGACCCCCTTAAACTCTGCCAGAGCTCAGACTAAGGTGGAGCCAGGAGAAGTGCTGAGACAAGGTGACCTAAAACCAGTCTAACCACTCTGCTCCCAGAGCTGGGCTGAGAGCAGCTGGGTTAGACCAGGGAACCTGACCCATCATGTTTTATCTACATGGGATGAGAGAGCAGCTGCCTCTGCTGCCACCTGACAGAGAGGGAAAAGACACATCCTAACCTTTGCAAAACATCCCAACCTTTGCAAAACATACCTCTTTGTCACACAATTGCTGTGAAAAGCCAGCCTGGCAAGCACAGAGCTGCTTGAAATGGCAAAGAGAGGCAAGCACATGGCAAGGACACACTGTGGGAGAGGGAAATAAGAAAATCCTGAAGTTCAGAAGGAGGAGCCAAGCTCAGCTATGCCCACCATGATGACAGAATGGCATGGCTGAGCTGCAAGCGGCTGTACTTGTGGTGCAAATGGCCAAGGGAATTCGTCTCCCCCATATCCCCAAAATTGTTCTGTACCCATTGGAAAGTGTTCCTTGTTTACAGCCAAAGCAAAGATATCCATTAACAAACAAAAGCAGCCCAAACATCATAGTCAATTTAATAATCATAGAAGCCCCCAAACACTCCTGGGCATGTATTTCATTGATCCAAAAGCTTAAGGTTCAAGGAGTTAATTTACTAATGAGTCAATAAAATGAATCCACATGATATTTCCAAAACCAGAAGAACCTCTTCATTAAATCAGGCCCATTCATTTTACTGAGGACCATGGGGAGGATATTTTTTAAGGGCAGAACACCCACAACATCTGTTATCTCTAACTAGGACTACAGTTACTCAGCAGTCCCACAAACCAGAACATGTATTTTTCTGTCTTTAATTGCTGTTCAGTTTTCTACATTATTAATGATCAATATAAAGTGTCCAAATATGCCTCCACAAAAATATTGCCTTTAGCTGAAGGGCTGAGAAGTTTGTGTTCATGCAGACAATGATTTATGCCTGCCAGGCAATGTGTTAGATTAGCAACTTCAGTAGCACAGCATTCAATCTGCTCAATCACAAAAGTGTTTGTAGCATTTAAAGGCTACCACTGATTATTATCTTAGCTGAAATACACATTTTTATGGCTAAACTTGAACTGACATGCTGGTCTAATAAAATTTCCTGACAATCGATGGCAATTAGCAGAATTTGCAGCTGTCACAGCTGATGTAACACAATCTTCTCTCGATCTGTTACCTCTCCTGCACGTCCAAACACCTTCCTCTTTCTCTGCCTGGTGACAGAGTGTGACATGAGCTGTTCAGCAGCTTTGCTGGCACCAAACCTCTTCACCAAATGAGTGTCCCAGCCCTGGGTTCCTGTGGTACCAGCAAAGGGCTCGGGGGGCTCCTTGTCCCCCCATTCTGAAGGGCAGTGCCACACTGGGTCTTTGCCAGCCCTGCATCCCTCAGCTCCTCCTCTTCCCATATTTCTGGCCTGTCCAGACTCCAGCCTCAGACTTACAGAATCATAGAAAAGTCTGGGTTGGAAGGCATCTTAAAAATCACTTAGTTTGAACTGCCCTGCCATGGGCAGAGAGGCCCTGCACTAGGTCAGGCTGCTCAGGGCCTCATCCAGTCTGACATTGAACACTTGCAGGGGTGTGGAATTGTTCAGCCTCCAGCGAGGCTGGTGCATGTCTCCAAACTGGTGTTTGGTAAAGTTTTCATGCAGTAAATCAGTTCCTGAGGCATAATGCATGAAATATAAGCAAGGCAAATACTTTTTCAGACCCCGATTTCTTTAGAAAATCTTCATTCCAGTTTCAGAGCAATGCAATAAACAACCCTAAGTGCACTAAACTGAGGATCCAACCTGTTTTGTGCTTTGCATCTTTCAAAGCAGTCAATAAGCACACAGCTCACCGGGATCAGTGGCCAAGAGCTGGAGGAGGACACGTGGGCAGGCACTGCACAGTCACTCAGCTCTTTGCTAAAGGGTTTTTCTTTCTCAAGGAGAACAGAGCCCCTGCAGAGGCAAGCTGTAAGCTCTCCCCTGGGCTCCAGAGGATATTTCATGTGATAGCTGAAGGATATCTAATAAAATGACCGAACTCTGAAACAATGCAAACAAACATCAGCTGCAAACTGATCCGAAACCTCTGCTCATTCTCTGATCTGTTACTGACACAAACCTTCTTCCTCAGGCAGGGAAGAAGAAATGGAGGTCACTAATTTGCTCCTGACAGAAAGCAGAACCCAGCTTCTTAAAGATTATGGGAAAAAATAAATACAGCAAAATGTTTCCTAGATGAAAGGTTTGAATTATTTTATGCTCGTTAATTGCTTTTCATATCTAGCACACACTGTCATTTCCAGAGGAGTGCAGTCAGTACACATAAAGAGGAGAAAACTTTGCAAGCTTTTTTTGCCTTCAGCAGTTCCCTATTGTTTACCCAAAAGTTAGAATTCAGCCAGTGAATTACTACTTTTATTCCATTCATGTTGTCAGAACTTTATAAAGATAAATCCAAAGCCATGTGCACTGGTACATCCATACACATGCACATAGAAGAAACTAAGAGTTGTTAGTCTGTTTTACATTATGCTCAACATTATGCTTAGCAAAAGTATAGCAAAAGTGGCTGATCCCACATTGCAGGGTTTTTTTTGTCATTCACATTGTGCTTCCACTTGGAAAGTTTCCTTGAAACTGGTGGCATGGCAAACTACCCCACTTCAGGAGAGATATAAGAGCATTTAGCTCCTCATGGAGCTGGGACAGGAACCAGTGCCCAAAGGTCACACATGAGGCAGGAAGGCAACTGTATGAGCAGAGGTGGTCTGCCAGGTATCTCTCATCTGTATGAAGAGAGCACACAGGTAATATCAGGGGAAAAATGGAATGATGGAAGGGTTGAGCAGTGTTTCTGCTACAAAGAGGCTTACAACCACTAGCAGACACTGTTTTCTGGTGTTTGAAACATGTGGGAGTTAAGGGAGGCATAAGTCTGCATTAATTTTTTTAATATATATATATCAGCAGGATATTTGTCATGCTTCCTTGTCCAGACAGCCTGATGTCCACAGCCCCTGTACTGCCCATGATCAGAAGAGCAGCTCTGGATGAGACCTTCATCCCATTGCTCCCCCCTGGAAATGGAGGGAGGAGGGGGAGAGGAAAGACAGCATTTGGACAGGGCTTTACACATGAAATGGTTACTCAGCCCTTGGTCCCAAGGGAGAGAAGTGCCTTACTTGGCATGTAAGATAATGGAAACAAGGACTAAAGTCTCTGTAATGAGGAGAAAACACCACACAGTTTATTAATTTAGGCTTCTGGAAATTAGTTTGCTGAACTTAAGGACCAAATACAGGTGTTAAGCCCAGTCATCCCCACACTAAATTACATGCTCTCCCTTACATACATAATCACTGTCTATTTAGGGTTTTCCCATATTTCCTGCTGCTATGGTATCCAGGCAATGGTTCTCATACTAGTAACTTGATACCTATTTTTCAATCCTGCTAAAGTACTAACTAGTACTGCTGTAGTCTGTCCTGAAATCAGTTCCTAATGTTGCTGCAGGAGCAAACATAAAACTTGATGCATTTTTCTCCAAAGGTTAATATCATATGTTTCTGATTGAACAAGGAAAAAAATAATTTCCTTACAGGGTGGATTTTGTTATGTCTCTTGTCTCCTGCATGGAGGAGGGGAAAACCTTTAGAGGATTAGGATCAGGACCAATACCCCATGTTACTGTGTAAAACCCAGCTAGGGGAGTTGTTTCAGAAAGCTGCTCTTAAAACTGAGACAATTTGGTGTTTCTGTCCATATTCCTGTGGGCAGGTGTCCACATCGCAGGTGACAGCAGCAGTGAAGGAGTCAGAGCTGGAGATGATGACAGGTCCCAGCTCACCCAGAGGGACAGCCTATCCCAAAGTGTACAACTAAAGCTTTCCTTATTTTTTTTTTTCCTTCTAGTTGGACAGAAGGCAGATTTTCAGTCTGCCTAGAGGTAGGTGGATACATCCATCAGGAACACTCTTCCAGCTTTGCAGCTGAAGTGCATCTGACTCTGCCCAACCTCACAGACATTTCACAGGGAAATGTGCTGTGCTCTGATACTGCTACATGAATCAGCCAGTGCCTCTTTTTGGTGTGCTCTAAATTGCATGATCAAGCATGGCTCTTAATAGCTAAGTGATGATTCATTTATGATGGCACCAGGACAATCCAAGGGAGTTTTTACCTTTTATCCTCAATGTAATGCACTCCGTGCATTCCAGTTTCAGCGAGGTCTGAGCAAATTCAATAATCAGACCAGGATTCAGCACTTTTTATGCACAGATCTAAACCCAATTCTACTAAAATTTTAACGAGACCAGCCTTTTGCATTAACTGTATAACAAGAAACACAAGGTTGCCTCAGGTTTGAGGTGTTTGCTCTGCACTGGACTTTAGTCTCAGGTTATGGAATAGCACATAATTCCATGTGGTATTTAACAGCTGCAGGAGGAGGTGGAGGGTCTCCAGTTGGGGCAGGAGATGAACAAGCTGCAGTGCCCTTCTTGTCCCTAGCTGCTCCATTAAAACAAAACTCAGACGCATTAAGCACATTCCCAATATTGCTTTTCTGTGTAAGCAAATGCAAGCAGGGAGAGAGGTTGTGTGACAGGGAGTGGGACACGAGATAATCTTGCAGCAAAGATGTTGTCTGTGATACAAAAGGAGGTAGGGAATGCTTGAGTTATACAAACATTCCTGAAATAGCAGGAAAACTTTAGCAGATGTTTCCTCCATCTAATTTTCCCCCTTTCTCCTCTTTTTGTGTGTGGCTTTGCAGACCTCTCTCTGCTTTCTAAAAACTCCTTTTGTATGAAGGGCCCACATTAAAATGTCAGGCTTTATTTTTCCAAAAGACAACTGCCAGAAACGAAACCCTAAATGCTCACTTCAGAGCCAGGCAAGGATCTTCTGGGAACTGCTGGGAATCCCACCCCTATATCTGATTAGGTTTTCATCAGCAGTGTAGGAGCCAAATTCTCAGTTGCCTGAAGGCTTTCATCTCAATGAGAATCAGACTCAGAGGAGCTCTAAGGTATCAAATCATATTTACTGTCTCTGTTAGTTATTGGCAAGGCGTCTGGAAATACCTTGGGATTAGTGTTTTGATTAGAATATGATCATAACTTTATAAAATACAGATAAAAGCGATCTCATTTTTTGAGCCAAGAACTCAACAGACTTGAGGAAGGAATAACTTTTAGCAACACTTTCTGCAAGGGGCTTTAGAAAAGATCAAAATCCACTGCTGAGCAGAGTGGGGCGACCCCTGACAATTCAGGATTGGAACAAGGACTTTTGTCAGCTAATTCCTCAGCACCCTCCCAGCACAATTTGCTGGAGCACTCTCTAATGCTCTTGGTCACAGCCAGAGCTGGCACAAGATCCACAGAACCTCCTGAGCTGGAAGGGACCCACAAGGATTACAAAGTCAAGCTCCTGGCCCTGTACTGGGCAGCCTCAAGAATCACACCATGTGCCTGTCCAAATGCTAATAATGCAGATGGATGGTAGACAAATCTACACTTCTGTGGTGAGCAGGACATGCTGTGGTTCCCAGTGGCAGCAGTGGGTCAGCCTGGCCTTAGAAAGTTCCACCCTGAAATGACCAGACACAGTGAATTCAATATGTAATATACATATATACACACACACATATATATATATTCAACCATATAATGGTGACTGGGGTAAGGGAATAAGCAATAAAGAGCCATAAAACGAGGGATATTTTAGGGTGGCAGGTTTCAGAAGGGCTGAAACACACAACTCCTCCTTGGGTGCATCCTTGGCTCTTCCCAGTGCTTCCCCCCTTTACCTGCTCTCCTCACAGCTCCTTCCAGCAAAAGCTGTCTCAGTCTCCTGCTATCGCAGCAGAAATGGTCCTTAATCTCACCCTTTTAAAGCAGCACAAAGAGAAAAGGCTAATAAATGACAGATGATGAAAACCCCCTGCCTGGTTACCGAGGGTACTTCCCACCCCACGGGCAGGGACACAGCCAGGAAAGGGGCCCGTTTCCCAAATTGCATTTTTCCTGTGCCATCCTCGGACTCTGGGGCTGTTTCATTAAGGGCTGGACTCGCTGATCTTACAGGTCTTTTCCAAGCTGAGTTGTTCTGTGATTTTCCTTTGGAGGGAAGAAGCGGTGGGGAGCTGGGAAGGGTCTGCGGGTGGCTTTGCCCTCTGCTGGATAAAGCCAGACCTGCTGATTTAGTCCTGATAACAGGTATTTCTGCCAAGGGGAACATGGCATTTAGAAAACACTTCAGCCCAATGGATATTTTCAAACCTACTACCTTACTCTGTAGGGGCAGCTGCGAATTTGCATTCAAGGTCTGAATAGGCTGGGAAGGAGTGAGTCTGTGAGCACTGATGGGAGTTAAGGGGGTGGGAGACACAGACACTGCATTGCACAGTACCTAAAAAAAAAAAAGAGAAGAAAGGAAGAGAAAAGTGTCAGGCTGTGTCTGATGTTCTTTACAGTACCTAAAAAGAAAAAAAAAAAAAAAAAAAAAAAAAAAAAAAAAAAAAAAAAAAAAAAAAGGAAAAGGAAAAGTGTCAGGCTGTGTCTGCTGTTCTTTATTGTGACCGTCCTTGTTTCTTTGCAACCTGATATACGTACACCAATCTCAAGTGAGCCTATCAAGATGGAAAATCCAAAGTATATTTGAGTTATTGATTCAAATAAAGCAGCTCAAATACGTCTTACTTTGAAACCTATTTGCAGTAACAGGATGTGCCATCTGCTTCTTGCAATGGCACAGGCCAGACACTTCAGCTCCAGAGACATATGGAAAATGCAAAGGGTTTTATTCATTTTTGGATATGAAGCTTCAGGAGCAGAGGCCATCTCCTTTAAAATCTCGTGGGGGATGAGAGCTGGGAGCTCCTGTGTGACAGCCCTCACTGGCTGGAATCCTGCTGAGGGTGGACCAGGGGGAGAGGTGCCAGGGCTGTCTGAAACCAAGGGGTGGCTTGGCAGTGGCAGGAGACCACAGACAAGGACAATATCCCTTCCAGGTCATGCCAGTGTTTTGGGGAACCATTAGATGACCCAGTGCCTGGGATCAGCACTAAGAAGTAGTTCTGGATGGGAAATAACTCCCAGAGGCAGAAGCATTCTCCTTCTCCTTGAGCACATTGGTCAAGTCTAGCACATGCTTTTGGCTGGATTTTCAGGGCAGGGCTGGGTCCCCTGCAAACACCTCTGTGTCCATCCCTTACATGGATCTGACTGTCTGACATCCTCCTCTGCCATGGTATCCCCAGAGGAAAGAGAAATGCACTGACTCACCACCTGGCAGTTTGCAGCCCTTCATAAGAGCAGGTTCCTGCTTCAAATAACCTCAATAACTACTCACAATATAATTTCACTCCTTTCATTTATGGTTTAAAAGACCTCCCTTAATTTTGGTTCCAGTCCAACAAGTTCCTGATGGGTAAACAAGGTCTGAGGAGGGTAAGTGGCTTATCAGAGGTCACCCAGTGTGGCACTCACACAGTGACAAATGAAACAAAGGGGTTCAGACCCCCCGTGTGCCCCCACCAAACAGAAATGCAGGAATTTGGTTTTCTTATCATTCAAAAAGATATAAACACAGACACATCCACAGTATCATCTCCTTTGACAGATTCCAGCCCAGTGCCATTTCAAATAGCTGCAGTGTGAAATCCAGTTATTTCATATTGGCTCTGCTGCACTTGAAAGACAATAACATTAATTTTTATTGTAACAAACAGCCTTAATTAAACTTACAAAATAAATACATAGTCATGCAGCCTTTCTCCATATTGGAGCTTGGCATTAATCTTTATTATTGTTATTAAGTGTTAAGAGATGAGAATATTTTGATGAATAATAACAGTGCATACCCAATCAATGCATGTTTAAAATATATGTTTACAAAAGGCAGTGGCATGAAGATATGATTTGTGAGCTCTGAGGCTGTTATGGCCAGATAGATAAATGCCAGTAATTCATCATGTGCTGTGGGGATTAGAGAATTCAGCAAGAATACTTTCCATAGTTGTGTGGCAAGCAGGCAGCAGTGATGTGCCTGCTCCATATCCCAGTCTCTGCTCCCATACTTCATCCTCAGAGATGTGAGGCAAAGCTCAAAGATAAAGCAATCCTGAAACTTTGCTGTCTGTTCTAGGGCACTCACAGTAATTGTTTCACAGTAAGTAAAACTGGAAATAAATTCTACATTCTTTTGCCTGGTTCTCAAAGGAGATGAAATCTTGGAGAGTTTCAGCTTGCTTTATTATTCCAGTGATTTATAATTGGAAAAATGGGATTTTATATCCATTTAAGTTTGATTTACTGTTAGCAACCAGCCCTAAGCTGAATTTAAAGATCTCAAAAATGGAAGTTCAGACAGCCCATGCTCAGGGTCTTGCTCAGGACTCAGAAGATTCTCCAGTTCACTTATTTGGAGGCCCTGAGGCACCATCACTGTCACCCAGCTCAGGCTCTCACGTACCAAGACCTCTGAAATGTACCCAGCACTTCACAGATTTATTCCAGGAAATTGTGATTGATGGAGAAGAAGTCTAAGAGAAAGAAACCCACCTTAACTCAGAGACTACAAAGAGCACAGAATTTTCCACATCCCTTTATAAACTGCCCCAAGCTTAGTTAACTGTTAATTTCCCACATCCATTGAAAAGGGTTTGAGTAATTGACTAAAATATCTGACTTATTTTAGGCCAAGCTTTGCTCAGCTGAACATCCTTGCTGTTCTTAAGGTCTAGTTTCAATCCCCAGCTCTGCCCCAGCCATCCTCTGTCACCTTGGGCAAATAACTCCCTCCCTCTGTTGCCATCTGCCCCAACAGCACATCCTTTGTCTGCCTTGTCTGGTTCCATCATATCTTTCTTCCAGCTGGGAATTTTCCTGCAGATACAAGGCACACACATGCTAGCAATTTGCTATCAACCATGACTTCTAGTTGCTGTACAAATATTTAATAACAATTTAAATGCTGGACTCGATGCTGGACTTAATCTCACCAACAGGCTGGATCAAATCCACCCAGCTGTGAGATAACTCAAATTTGATATGTTAGTTCAGGACTGATTCTTCATCTTTTGCAAATAGAAATAACATATCAATTACAATATGTTTGCATTCAAAATTATTCTCATTTCAGTTAATTAATTCAAGAGCCAGCCCTGTGAGTATTATTGCACATCCTCTGAAAAGGCTGGGGGGTGGCTGTAAGCCCTATGAGCTCTACAAAAATACTGACTGGCACTTTCCCAGTGGGTAATGGTGAGAGCAGGAGTCATATGGGCACTTTACATACGCACACCCAGCATGGCTAAAGTCCCCTGTTGCCCATCATTTACACCAAAAGTACACAGCCATGGCATGGGAAAGTAAATAACTCCTCTGCAGCCTCTCAGTGCATTTTCTGTGTATTCTTGCCTGCACCCAGGACTCTGACCAGGGCTTCACCTCATGTTGCAGTTGGGCTCTCACACGGCTCCAGGTTCAGAGCACTGTTCCCTGTGGTGAGTGGTGGCATGGAGAGAAGGTGACCTGCAGACCTTTCCAAACCAGACACCAGACTCCCATTGCTCAGCTGCTCCTGTGTGTGCAGGGAACTTCTCTTAATTACAAAGGGGTCAGTCTGAGTTCAGTGCTTGTAGGACACAGCTGGAGATGAGGAGCAAGACCCCAGACCCGAGGGTCCAGGCTGCACAGATGTGTTCACTCTGCCCTCATGCACAACCAGAACACACTGGCTGGTGAGAACATCTCTTTTTTTGGCTCTCTGCCTTTCCTGCTTAGCAGTGAACTTTTTCCATCCATGGAGCTGTACTTAGGTACAAATAGTATGTTATCCTTACTCCTTCTTTCTATCACAGCCTATTTGGCTTTGCAGTGTTGTCACTCCAACACTTGTGCAGTTGAGTCAGGCTGTGAGTGTGTTTGTGCACATCAACCCAGGAGAACCCCTCAGCTGCAGCTTTATAGCAGCTGCACCATTGCCTGGCCTTTTGAAGAGGGATTAAATCCCCTCATACAAGAGATAGTCTGACCTGGCCAATGAGAGCCCTAAAAAAATGACTGAACATACTCCTAAAGCAGAATGTGTCTCTTGGTGAGAAGCTCCACTGCCTGAAATCGGTGATTCACAGTGAAGTTAAAGTCAGTGTGCATTTTATCCTCCCTTGTACCAGCTAATATGAAGCAGTTACACCGATGAATCTCACCAAGAATCTCCTAGCTGTGATGTAAATCAGTGTAACTCTGCTGAAGTGATGGGAGTCTCCACATTTATATCAGTTGTGGAGCCAGCCCTAATATATTTCTAGAGAAACAGTAGGACTTTAGAAAAGGAAACGTGTTCTAAATGACTGAACTAAAATGAAACCCCAAAAAGTAGGGGATACATGCATGAACCAAAAAAAACATCTCCCTTTATGGTTCTCACACCTTTTGACACTGTCAGCTCATTTCCATTAATTTATAACAATGACACTCTACACTCAGAGGAATTTTGCCACAGACATCACTGCAGTCAACTCAGCATGATCAAGTCTAAGCAGGAAATAACAAATCCAAGTAAATCACACCTACAATTTTCTTATGTTATCTATGTATGTGTCTTACCCACTACAGCCATCCTCCCTCAGAAATACACAGTTTACATGCCTTTGGTATTTTTCATGGTTCATTACTCAATGTAATTTATTACAAGTTTGTGCTGCTACAGTACATCATTTTGTAATTTTCTGCAATAAAACCATTGCACTGACTAGTCTTGGTTCTTTATTACATTTGAGGTCACTTGAAAGGGTAATTTCATCTACTGAACATTAAATCCTGCAATATTTCAATATTTTGAAGATATTTGAAAGTAGTACTCTCCTTCTCTTCTGCCAGGACTGAGGGTAGCATGGTGCCAAGGCCAGGTATGGCTCAACTTGAGCTGGAATAAACCACTGTCAGGGTTGTAAAACATTTTAGTGGTCACCACTGAATTTCCTGTCATTGTTGGAGTACCCTGAGTGGATATGTATGATATAGATATGCTGAATGCCTAATTTTTTATTAGTAAACATATGTGCCCAGAGCCAGCACAGTGGACAGACTCATATTTTAGAAAGAACTTCAGGATGGATGAAGAAGCCTGTGGATGTGTCTCAATAGGGTTTGCTTCAGTGGGACCTAACCAGGCTCTTGAGCATTTTCTCCACCACTGCTTACACAGCCAAACCATTGGGACCCCTTGAGATCCTCTAAACTTGATGAATTTGCTGCTAAAATGCTCAGGGAAATGTAGCTACACAGGAACTGGCTAAGTAATAACAACAGAATAGCTTTAATATTGCTCCATATCCTACAGCTTTACCTCAGACCCCTGAGGAGTCCAGGCTTTGCCCACACCAGTGAAGAGCAGTGCTTTGCATTCAGGGTGGTCGTTGTGCAGTAACAACTGCTGTGGTGAAAGAAGTCGTTCAGGGGATTAGCACACCAATATTTTTTTTCTCTGCAGAAGCCATAAGCAAGTTCTCCCATCCCTTCCAAGAGATCAGAGCCTTCAACAACATTTTTAAATTGTCTCACCATAAACTTTTAAAAACAATGTTTAAATCATCTGCTTGGGAGAATTTGAGAAAGAAGAGAATGGAGGAAAAAAAATCAATAACCTCTGAGAGGCCTGAGCTGCAGACAAGTTGAGCAGGAAAAAGGGATGTCCTGAACAGCCCAGCAATAAGGGCAATGATTCTGACTGCCAGAACTGATGTTGAGCTTTTGTGCAGTATTGCCAGAGCTGAAATGGGACTAGAAAGAAGGAGAAACTCTTCTATCCCTTTAATTTACAGATCTTTTGCTTCATCAAGTCTCTCTGGATAGGAAAACTTCAATTTCCCCCTCACTGCCTTAAAGAAAGGCAGAAAAAAACTGGCATCAACCTTGTTTAAAGTGAAGCGAGTCTGGTTCAAATATCATACCACATGGCTTCCTTCCTGCCAAGCTTTATTTTGTGGGTGACCTCAGTGGCAGCAGGATGTGGATCCTTTTTCATTAGAAGAGTAAAAAAGGTGTAGCTGTCCCACCTCTTACTCTTCTGGCTGGATAAAAATTCCTCTTCAGGAGGCATCACAAGGGCAGGTCACCTCCACAGGACCTCCTAAAGGCACTGGGGCTGTGCCTGGCCAGGGGTGGATGGTGCAGGAAGAGCCACAATCTGAGATGGAGCTGGAAAGATGAGTAGGCTCCAGCAGAGACTCCCCATCCTTGACTGTGCATGCACATCCTAAATGAGAACCAGTGAGAGATTCCTGCCCACCTCTACCTGTTGGCACTCACCACCCTGTGATGAGAAACCAGGCTCCCTTATTTCAGAATCCAGCCACATCCAGTTCAGGAAGGAAAATGATAATGAGCACAATGCTAGAATACCTCCAGTGACTTGAAGAAGATTCTGTAATGCACAGAAATGTGCTGATTGCAAGTGTTGATGCCTGGGACACGCTGAGGCTGGAAGCTGTTCACATCCTCCTCCACATTTTCCACCATGTGCATTTCCCCATCACTTCTCTTCTTTCTCTACAATTAATGCTCTTGTTTTCCTACTAGCACCTGTATTTCACTGCTGCCTCTCTCCTGTCTTTCTTCAGCACAGAAGGGGAGGAGAGAGGACTGAGTTGTTTGCAAGGAATATTTGGTAGCTCACCTTTGCCATCTCACTCCCTGGCTACTTAACCATTGAGCTGTTCAGGAGGAGCAGGGGTAATTGCAGGAGTGCTTGGACCAGCAAAGAGGTTGGAATAAACAGATGACTTGGATTCTCTGGAGAAACAGCAAGCCTGACCTCTGCTCTTCAGTTGTACCAGCCCAGGGCTTTGCTATTTCATCCCTGCACCTGCCCTAACTAAGCCTGTGGCTGAAGAAGCTGAGAGTCCCTGCACAGGAGAATGTAGATTCAAGATTTCCTGGGGGATCTTCACTTCTCACCTTCCTCCTCACTTAATGGGGAAAAAGTAGCCTTGGATATGGACTTTTGATTTATGAAAGAAGGAATCCAAACACACTCTGCTTGTTTCAGCTGGGTTGTTAGTCATCAAGCTAACCTGTGCTCAGTCTCCAGTGATTCCCAGCTTTTGCTGTAACAGCCTGCATTGCTGTTTCTCTCTGAATTTCAATCAGGTGTCATTACCGTGTGCTGCCCACATTCTGCTCAGGATAGATGCCTCTCATAAGATACTGGAATTGCTCAATGCAGTGAACTTATTCTCTTTAAGAACCTGAATTACACTAAGTGCTTCACTTACCATCTGCTTTTTTGATTTGCTTACTCTTCTGCTCGCACTGTCTGCAAGAGCCATTTGTTTCCTTGCCTATAAATTCGTGGTCCAGAAGAAACTGCAGCATTGTCAGCGGAGTGCTGAAATATGGTTCGAGAACGGACCTACAAAAGAGGCTGGAAGCAAAGCTTAGCACACATTCAAACTATCTATAATTGGATTTTGAGGCCAAAACATTATAATGAACAGAGTGAAAAGGAATAAACAGGATCGTTTATTTTATCCAATCATTAGCAAAACTCCTTGGTTATGTGTGATAATTGCTGGCAAAGATTTACATACAGAAATTGTGCCTGAAAATGTTTAAGCCCATTTCTTTGTAACAGACCCACTACCAGCATACCAATTACATGACAAAGTGTATTGAGCTTGGAGAAATCCCACAAGGCTTTTAGCAGCATAACCTGCCAGCCTTTCCCTGCTCTGTGCTTGGGATTGCTTCCTGGATGGACTGATTTAAGCAAGGAATACACATCCTCAGCAATCTGTCATGTATGTTTACAAAATTATCTCTAGAGAAGCCCATAGGTCAGCCTGGGAATGAGAAGTGACAGAAGATCAAGATCTTCAGTCCTCACTCTGGTAACATACTAATGGATCATAATGGGTGATTTTGTGTAAGCAAGGCACACGGGTATGTCTCCATTAAGAACCTTTCTTATCAGCCTGTGTGTTTTAAAAAAGCAAAGTTTAGAATTTTTCTGGGGTTTACATCCATTAAAATAAAGAATTAATCTCCAGCTTGTTCCCCTGAGAATGTACCATCTTGGGGGTTGATTTGAAGGCCACTGGTAGGAAGAAATTTATTGACTTCAGAACTGGAGTCCAGTGGGTAAAGATCCAAAATGAAAAAGGCAGAGGCTTGGAAGGAAGGACACAGCCATACCCATGAGTATATAGAGATTTACCTTTGGAGGAAGGATCTGCAAATGAGAAAGGTGTCTGTTGGCTGTTTTTGTGAGCTGGGTTTTGATATTAAGACAGCTAGAAATAGGAAAATATACATATTTTTCCATTGTATTTACCTGGTTCTGGGCTGACCTACCTATCTTTTGAAGAAAAAAAGCCCAAAACTTTGGCTCTGGAACTTTTACCAAAAAGTCCCTTCCTTTTTGTGTGCCCCTGGTCCTCCTGCAGTGCAGGGAAATGGAGCGGGAAGGGGAAGATGGGCATGACAGATGTCCAAAATTGAGCCAGTCATCTCAGCTTTTGCACAGAGTATCTGGGTTAGAGAGCACATTGCCCATTTGCAGCTCTGGATGTCGCTCCAGCTCCTGAGGCAGTTTCCAGTGATCCAGAAAAGGAAATGTGTTAAGGACACTGGTGCATCTCCTTCCCTCCAGATGGGTGTGGTGGGAATGGCCCCACCCAGCTGCTCCTCAGATGCCAGAGGGGCAAGGCTGGGCTGGTGTGGGCAGAGACAGGGTGGGCAGTGGTGCAGTGTAAGGTGGGTGGGGAGTGCCCCTTCCTGGGGCTGCAGATGGTGACACAAGCCATAAACTGCCATTATTCACAATTCAACAGATAGCCAGGGAGATGGCCAGATGAGCAAACCAAAAGAAAGTCTTACTCGGTTTTCCTACTGTTTTCTCACTGAATTCAGTGGACTTGGTGAAAGGAGGCAGCAAAAACCAGAAAGCAGGAGAGAAGCAAGATCAACAGCCACTGTCCCCAGAGCTGGAGATCTTTTCAGCTCCAGGTCTGAAGCTCCTGAAGAACATGTAGGCTGGATTTGGATCTGATGCTACAGCTTATTTCTCAGCCATGCTTCTCTCTAGCTCAGACATTGAATATTGCAATGGCATTACTCATCATTACAAAGGCTGTTTTTTCTCCTCCAAACACAGGGCAATGATTATTTGATTATTAGACAGCAGCATTATTCCCTCATTACTCTTTATAAATGCAGCAGGAGAGAGACATGGACACTGGAGTGTGGCTGATAGAATGGGCTGTAAGACCTTCAGAAGGAAGTGAGTCTTTCACTGTTTAGGGTGTCAGAGTCCATACCTTAACTCTTCCTGGACCTCAGCAGGAAGACCCAAGATCTGGATCACAAGTCTTTTGATATGAGCCTTAAAAAACTCCTTTTTGAAAGTTTACAGCCCCCTTATGTATTAGAATCAATATTTAATGCATTTAGAGGAATGACTGGGGAGAAGTGACCCGTGAGAGAAGAGCAGGGTACCATCAGGAAGGGAAAGTGACAGGCTGGTAACAGCAGAATGACATTTGATTATTTAGAGACCCTTTGCTGCAGATTTCACAGGGAGAGGGAGTGCTGACAGCAGCTGATGTGTCCTGCTCTCCCTGAGCCCTACCCCAGCCCCTGCCAACAGCCAGTCCTGCTGAACATGCACCTGACCTTTCTGGAGGAGCCTGAAGGCAGAGGAATGTCACTTTTGCTGAAGACACTGTAATGTAGCTTTTGTCTATTCCTGCCCATGCCTTTGGTGCAGCACCCCACCAGAGCTGCTGGCTGAAATGCTTCTTGTGCTGTGCTGCACTTTCAGGCTGTGCTTTCTTGCCTAATGATGCCCTAGAAGACAGGGAAACCCAGATAACCTTGCTAAAATTGGCAGAGAAGGTGCCTGGTGGAAAGAGGGAGGGAAGGACACAATCTGAACTCATACATTCTTCAAACCCTGCCATGAGGCATTTTACAGCCACATTAGGTCCTCCAGACCCATGGAGACACAGGCATATCAGCTCAGATGTATTACCCAGGATCTATTTTCATCATATTTTCATATTTGGGCACAGCCTGGGTTGGTGCCCCACCATGCTGGACACGGTACAAGGGCCAGAGAGCCAAGACTTGAGGAGATGGACCCACATGGCAGAGCTACAGGTAACACAGCATGGAAGGATGGCTTGGATTTTACCTTCCAGCCAAACTTTGCTTCCTCTCCAGTCATTTCATTCTTTCATGCTGCTATCTTTGCTCACTGGAAGGGCACATCCTGTGCCATTTCCCCCCTTCCATTTTAGTCCCAATACAGACAGTGGAATGAATTAATGGCACACTCTTTTCTAGTCTAGCAATCTTTGTCACAAAAGTGAGGGAAAGCATGCAGTGAAAATGAAGATCTATCAGCACTGCCATCTGACTGATGGCTCACTCTGAGACCTCATGCTAAGATGAGAACAGAAGATGAAAAAAAAATTCTTTCTTATTTTAATACCAAGAACAGTACACAGAACCTGTATCCATCTTTTTGACAAAGGCTGTAATGAAAATGGCAGCATGGTGGAATGTCAGCGTACCCCCATAATTGTAATTTCCCCCCATGATTGTGAAAACCCCCATGGCTGCAATTTCAGCCCCTTCCATGGGCACTGCAAGCAGTCAGCAGTCTGTCTGCAGGTATCTGGGTTAAAACTGCCTGTCACTCACTCCATGTACTCTGTCTTGCCATCACCTAGAAGGTATCTCAAGCCCCTCACACCACACAAATTTCATCACACATCCTCTTTCCTAAGAGTTAATTGGGTAGAGACACCAAGTGCAGTGTGTTTTTTTCCTCAGAGTCAGTAACCAGCCACATTTGATGCATGTAATTTTTCTATGCTAGACCAGCTAAAACCCAATGTATTGAAATGAAATTCATTGCACACATCTTCAGCTGTCATGCTGCAGGCATGTTCTTCACTGACCTTTTCCTCTGCTCCAGCTTTTAGGATACCTCAATCCTCCCTGAACTTTCACAGGAGCAAAAATAGGAGTGTTCTTGCTTTCTGTATCCCCTGGCAAATCTTACTATTTCCTTATTTTAAGACAAAGGCACAGCTGGATACCACACAGTTAAGATGCTGTTGTCCCAGAAACAATCTAGGAAAAGTTGGTTTAGACTTTAGCTCTGCTGGTACAACTTTTTGTGGATTTTGAAGGCATTGTTTGTGCCAAAATCCATCCTGGGAGGAGGAACAGCCTTCACCTGAAGGAAGAGGTGTGTGATTAATGCTGTATAGGTACAAACAAGGCAGTGTGATGCTGGGGGTGGAGGATAAAGTGTTCATCTGCTCCCTTCCCTCCAACAAACCAACTTTGCTCATCAGTGGGAGCCCTTCCCTTGTTGGATTTCAGGAGAGTCCTCTGGAGATGAGAACTTTTCCTTTCCACCACTATGTGGAGGTGAATCATATTCCCTTTCTTTCCAGGGGAATATCAATGTTGCTTCTTGGACATGTGCCTTGAAAAGGAATTGGATAGAGGCAGCAGAGAAGATGGGTAATCCAGGGGATTGCTCTCTTGACTTCTGAATTCAATAATTTCAGCAAGAGATGAGGCAGGCCCTGGACACCATCTCCTCCAGCTTTGGCAAAGGCAGTATGACCCATCAAGAGTCTGGTGCTGATGGGCCAAGACAGGTATGCAGGACACACTCTTTCCAGCAGGATGGGGCATTTGGCAGCAATTCATCTCCCTTTGTATTGAAGCCTTCCTGTTCCAAAGCCCTGGGTTTACTAATCCTCACTTGTTTCCTGCTTTGAGCAATTTGCATAGTTATTAGGCCCAGCTCTCATTCTCTTCTCTAAAACATGAGGAGGACAGGGCTGAATGAGAGGGGAAATTTGATTGCTTAGTATTTTGTCTGCCTGTTACTATCGGTAGGGAGCAGCCACACAGCCTGGCAACAGCCTGCAGAGAGTCTGAAACGCTCTAAAATTAAAAGGACCCAGATTCACACCTCCTGACTCCTCATTCTCACAGACCAAAAGGAAAAAAAGAAAGGGAAAAAAGAGAGACAGAAAGGAAAGAGATGATAATTTGTTTGCAGAATGTTTCTGAATGTGTGTATTTTGCAGTAGGTTAATTGGAAAGGGTGTTTCTATGCCAACAGGGGCTGAGAACAGACGGCTGAACCTGGAGAAGCATCCTCCCCCAAGGAGGAGTGTTGGATGCATGGATTGTGTGGCCCAGTGGCTGCACATGGAGCAGGCCAGCAGGAGATATTTCTGGACCATAAGTCTCCCTTCCAATGAGGCTGGAGGAATTACTTGACCTGTGCCCTGCCCTAACTCTGGTGGACTCCAGATCTTTGGATCTCTTCAGATCTTCCCCTCAGGCAGAAGTTGGCAGCACTGGGCTGAGCTGGGCACCAGCAGAGGGAAAGGCAGATCCTTCCCACTCTACACAGACCTGGCATTTCCTTGGGAAGGGTGAGCAGGATAAGAAGAACGTGCCACAGATCAGCTCAACAACCAAGTCTGGAGCTGCTGGAATGGCTGTTCCCCCTCCCCAGCACGGGGAAGGCACAGGGGGATGGTGGTGGCCACCCAGCCCTGTGGCTCTCCAGAACTGGTGTGATGTTTGCCTTGGACAGTGGAACCCTGGTTTGACTGCAGTGTTTGGAAGCAAATGCCATCAAGATACCAAGTGCTTGGCACTGTGGGGTGTTCAAATCATAGTTACCTCTTCCAACACTCTCCCCTTTAAATATACTTAAAAGTCTGGTGATGAGCACAAACAGTGTTTTAAAGGGAAACATTTTTAATAAGTGCATGTCATACTCCCAGATAAAATAAAAAGAGGATACTATGAAAATTTGGCTTGAAACTACTCAAAGAAGGCAGATTATGTTGTGGTTCCTAATGACTCATTTTTCACGCAAGAGCCATAATTTAAGATGGCTTTCAGGGCTGTCTTGGGAGGAAGATCCTGCTCCACACACTTTTCCATTCTGAGACATTTGAAGTGCAGATGGGGAAGGAGGCGGCTTAGGCGGCCTCTGGATGAGAAGCTACAAATAGGCTCTAAATGGAAGTGTAAATCATTTATCCTGGGTTTCTGAGGTGAGTTACATAATCATAGTGGTAGACAGGTCTCCAGGACATTCAGACCTTTCTCTCCTGGCTGACTTCAGCACCTTTACACAGAAGGAAAAACAAAGTGCCCTACAAGACCAGCTGAGGTCTTGCAGCTGGATTGATCAACACCCTTTGGGTCAGTCACAGTTTTGGCCCTTGGTTAAAGTCATCTCTGTCTTAGCTCATGGCTGCAGTGATTGCCTCATATTTTACTTTCCCCAAGTTAATCTCAAAAGAACCAACGCCACTTCAATAAGCAGTTTCTTTAAATCAGCCTTGGAAATAACTACCAAGAGACAACTACAAATCTGTACCCTGCCTAATGGCTGAGCCACTTTCTATATGGGACAAGGCAGCACTTTGCTGCCTGCCATGGTCAGTAATGAAAACACTGAAGAGCTCTGCTCCTCTCTTTGATCTGCAGCATTTGCTGAGGTACCTGCCTGCCTCAGGGTCAGTGCACCTCACAGCTTTCACACTTGCCAGAGGAGTTAGTCAGCGTCCCCAGCATTCATCAAAAAATACCTTTCTAGTGAGTGTTGTGTGCCCCTGTATCTGTTCTTAATCAACACATAGGTCCTGTCTGCACTGGAAAGCTGTGCCAAGGTAACGCTGAAATGATGGCTTAGTTTATTCAAAGAAATGACATAAGCTACAGTAAGAAATACACTGACTCTAGTTACAGTCACAAATTATCTCCCAGACCAAGTTATAGATAAAAGTTCCACCAGCACAGCAATGCTCCTCAGGGATACCACTTTTTCATGACATCAAGCCAGCACAAGTCATGTGAAGGCAGCTATGCCAGCATCAAACTTCTTTTGCCAGCAAAGAAGTGTTGGCCAAAAAATTTAAATTCTAAACTCTTATTGCTTTCCCAGGAGAAGTTTCTAGCATAGACTCAGATGTAATTTGAGCACTGGGGACAGAGTAATCTACTTCATTTGAAATCACTGCTCAGCAAAGTAGGAAAGGTACCTCCCAGAGCTTTTATTCTGTGCTAGACTCTGCTATTTGCAGTGCCCTAACATAATGTAGTTTTCTTCTTGGTTTATACAGCTAGACCATCTCTGCATCAAAGAAAATGTTCCAAGCAAATAATTTAGGAGATGAGCCATTTCATTTGTGCCTGAGGAGAAACCTTGTTGGAGAGCTGTGAGGCAGGAAATGGCATCAGCCTCACTGGGCACGTTCCTCACAGTGGTCAGTGCTTGGTGCAGGTCCAGCCACAGCACCCCATGCCCAAACCCAGCTCCTGCAGCAGCTGATTCTGCTACAGCAGAGAGGAATGAGAGACACCCTCCCCTACTGCCATAACCTGCCCCATCAGCAAGAGCCATAGGAATTTCCAAAGAACACTTCAACTATGCACAGCACCTATTTCTACTGATTCTTCATAACTGCCTGATGTGTGCTTTGAGCTCTGCTCTGCTCACCTCCATCAGATCTAGAGCAGCCAGCCAGAGAGGGAAGGAGGAGGCAGAGCTCATGTCCTGCTTGAAATTCCTCAGGAACACACTGGGATGTGGTGTCTGTGCTTTTGGCCATGCTATCTGGATTGTAATGCTTGTGTTGCTGCTATTCTCTAGGTGCAGGGTTATAAAATTATCATTTACATCCAGATTTATAACCCAGTAAAGGTGAGTTCCCTCTAATAAAAACAAGCTCATTTATGAGACCAGATTTCAGGCATGACTTGCAAGAGGGAAAACAACATCCTGTGTGATTCTAATGGCTCACACCTCAGTGGGCAGACACAGAAGACATTTTTCTGCAGTTCTGCTTCTGCTCCCAGCCTTCCTTCATCTGTGGAGTGTCTGGGGATCGTTTGTGAAGTCCTCAGATGCTGCTCTGAGCTGCAGACATTGCACTGACCCTCTGCAGTTATCCCAAGTCTCTGTGTATAACCCTAGGGGAATGGGAACAACTTCAAACCCTGCCTCAGCCTCCCATCTCACACTGATGAACACCCTGGGCCAAGTTCCCTGCCTGAGGTGCCAAATGGTGGCCACAGAGGCTGGGCAGGGAGAAATGCCCATATGCTGCTGCACTGCTGTCAGTGCCCTCATGGCCATTTAACACAGGCAGGCTGCACTCCTGGCACACTTGCTGTGCTAATTCATGCCTGGGGCCATCCTCACACAGCCAGGTATCCTTCTGCCACCCATCCTGAAAAAGGAGACTCTGGGATCAAGGGGTGGGAGGCACCTAAGGGTGGTTTTGGACTGGCCAACTTGGGGGAACACAGAGAACACCTCAGAGCATACACCCAGATAGATTTTAGCTTCTGACACAAAGGGTTGTGAATTACAGGGCAGGAAAACACAAGCAATCAAAGACTAAAAGCCACAATTTCTCTCTCTGTATTTACCATACCAATAAAATATCTTCACAGCAGCTGGCTGTAATGTAAATCTTCTTTAAGAACTAATGGCTGTGCAAGGGACCATTAAAGAAACAGCTCCATCATTAAGGCTGTTGGTTGGGACACTCTTTGTGGTGTTACTCTGCTCTCCAAGGCTGCATGGAGCTGCTCTGGGCTCCACTGCTTGGCAGCAAACTGGATGGATTTCAGGGGGGATTTTCTCTCTCCAAATCAACAATTCACTAGAAAACAGCAAAAGCAGCTCTGCCTTCCTGCAGGCACCTGCCATGGCCTCTGGTCAGAAACTGCTTGCTGGCCATTCAGCTGGTGGGCTGCCACTAAGTGTGACCCCATCACAGCCAGGGAAAGGTCAGGGCACACAGAGGGGTCTGAGCACTGCTCCAAGCTCAAAGCCCTTCCCATGATCCAGGATAGGACAGTGCAGTGCCCTGCTGCAGTTCTGTGCAATGCTTCTGATGCACCATCAAACCCCACCTTCTGCAGCCTTTCCCTCTGCCAGCTCGTGAGCCTTGCATGTATTGTCAGGGCCTTTGGAATGCAACACTTTCACGAAGACATAAAAAAAAAAATATTTAAAAATCAGCTGTCACCTGAAAAACATTTAATTAGTTGCAGGATCAGTTCCTTTTGAAGTAGTAATATAATCGTTCCCCTCTCTCTTTATTCCTGGAGCATCTGCCTTTAATCTAACATCTTGCAGGCTTCCCAAACAGTGCCTAGCTCTGTGGTGCTGAGCTGCCAGGATGCTGCACTTGGAGCATGCCCTGCCATACCAACAACTATCCCTGTCCATCTCATCACATCTTGGGGTCAGACTTGACTTCCTGTTGCCATTTGTCTGGAAGGACACAGGGCAGGCTGAGGAGCATGACAGAAGTGATCAGAGCAGAGAGCCAAACAGTGCTGCTGCCCTGCTTGATGGCCTCAATCCAGTTTTGCCTGTGTAGGAGGGTATTGGGAGAAACCAGGATGAAATCAAAGCACTCTGCAGGGATGAGAGCCTGGGGCATTGCACTGATCAAACAGCAACTGCCTCTCTCTTTCTTCCAGCACAGCATCCTTCCTCAGCTGTTCTGCTGAGTTTTTGGGATCACCTTGTACACTGGGCTTATTGGCACAAACCTCACCCCAGCCCCAGAGTGTCTCAGCCCATGAGCAGTGGGACCATCACAGCCTCTGCCCAGCAGCCTGGAAACCTTCAGTTCCCTCATCTCCTAAATCTTCTGACCTCCACTGGGTCAGGCTGGAGCAGCCACACCAGCTGTGACTCCCTGCCTGCCAGCAGCCTGCCCTTCTTGCTCACTTGTGCCCAAGCCAAATGAAGCAGATAATTGCTGAGCTCCTGCTGTGGTGGCTCCTGTTGGAGTAATCTGGGTCACTCTGCTCAGCCTGAGACCCACATTCTGTATCACCACTGAGGTCTCCTCACTGCTCTTCAGCTTGGCTGATGCTGTCCAGAGCATCCAGCAGGGGCTGGGGAGGGACAGACTGTAAGCAGTCCCCTTGATCTTCATTTCTGCCTTTACCAGCTGCAGATGAGGCTCCCATATTAAGCTATGGATGCTGTGGAGCCTTTGCAATACTACAGGCTCCACTAACAACAGTCTCTTATTTCTCAGGTGATGGAGCAGATGCTGAGCCCAACACCCCAAGTCCAGCACCCCACGACTGCAGCCTCCTCCAGCAGCTGCAGCCAAACACCATGAAATGGGCTGACTCTATCACAGACTCAGATTTATGCTTTGCAATGTGCTTTCAAGCAGAGAAGTTGGCACGAGGAGCATGCTCCTGCAGGGTTCTGGCTGGCAGCTGCCTGGCACCATTTAATCAGTTATGTTCATGAAATCTGACCCAACCTGCACCTGCTGACCTTGGCCCCAAGACCTGCAACAAGTCAAATGAACTCAGGCTCACAGATCCATCACTATCTTTTTCTAAGAGCTGGTAATCCATCCATCCATTGCATTTTGATATTTATGGAATCAGCACAGTAGTTCCCACTTGTATGTATCAGATATTCACAGAGAAAGTGTCCTGTGTAAAATAAAGAGAAAAGATCATCTGTGTATGAGACAAATGAAAAATATCTGCATCTTCCCACAAAAAATCTCCTCCTGGCCATGTATTTGGGTAACTACTGCAGAGTTTGTGTCTCCCTGCTCTCACATCTGAGTTGTTCATTACGAACCGACAAGCCCTGGCTCCTTTCTCTGAAGTCCAAGGGGTCTCACTACTCTATAGCCAAAATCACTGCAAAAAAAGAAACCATAATGATAAGCTCAACCTTCAACCCCAGTGAGAAGACACAGTAAGAGCAACCATTTCTGAAAAAGAAAAAAAAAAAAAAAAAGGAAAAAAAAAAAAAAAAAGAGGAAAAAAAAAGAAAAACAAAAGAAAAAGAAAAAAAAAAAAAGAAAAAAAAAAAAAAAAAAAAAAAAAAGAAAAGAAAAAAAATTTCCTCAAATTTGGCACAAAAGTGACAAGGAAAATACCCTATAGGAGGAAAAGTAAAGAAAGCATTGCCTTTGGAGATTTTTTAAATGGGTCCATGAAGATAGCCACCAAAAAGGTTTCATTGAATTTTAATTAGATGAGGATTTTGATGGGTTCATATTATTCTGTTATTGAGATATTTGAGATAAATAAAATGCACCAGCAAGGGGTGGGTGGTCACTTAAAGGACAGTCTCCAAACGAAAGTTCATTTACTGATCACATAAAGATTAGCAGAGAGCACAAGGCACAATCCAGGGCTCTGAGGGGTCACCTGGAGGAGGATGATTTTCACACTGACCTGAGGGATTCTCCTTTCCTTTCCAAAACTCATCAGACCTTCACAACAGAGCCCTGCCTTGTGTATCCACAATTAATAGTGTGTTCTGGATGAATGTCCTCCCTTGGCCATCGGGTGCTCAGGTCAGTGCATGGTAGAACTGAGGTCGGTGGTAATTCCAGAGCACATTATACCCCACTGACTATGCTGGAAGCATTGACTGCAGAGAGAGTGAATGTTGTAACTCTCTATTTTTACAGCCTACTGAAGTTTTCACCTTGATCATTAGAAACCACAGCGCACAACAGATGGCTGATTGATGCCGTGTAATTTGGCTTTATCACAGCCTTTCCCCTGACTTTCCTTTTTTTGGGGTCTGCCTGTGAATCTTTTAGCATTTCAGATATAAACCTCATTATAAATCATGTAGTAATTTTGTGACTGAAAAGCTACAACCATATCATCAGGAGCTGACCTTGGAATTAAATGTTTTCCTCTGAAGTTCTGACTTGATAAAATGTTCCTGCATTTCCATGCTTGGTGAAGCTCATCATGTGAGTAGGCAGCCGTGAGATTTTCTGGGTCTGCTTTCCAAGCTTGGCTAATCACACAATTTTAATAGCAATAAATCACTATTTCAACAAAGGGCTGTCTCTTCAGCAGAGATGTGCAACTTTTACTCACAAAGGTATGAATTTATCATGTTTATTAATAGACATGCTCCACTGCTTTGTCTTGCTTTGTGTATTGCAAGCAATGACTCAGCCCTGTGCCATGGGCATGCAAATATTATTAATAAAACCTTATTCTGCCACATTTAGACAGATTATGGACAAATGATAAGGAGGGATTTGCATATTAACAGCTCCATCAGAAGTATATGAGAGAGGATCATAGTTTCTGGTAAATTAGATATGCCATTTCCTCTGGGGAAAAAAAAAATCTAAAATTCAGGTGGTCTATCAGAAAGAGTGTTACAGCCTCAAATATGGTAAATACTCTGCTGTGATACTTCATCTTGTCCATAAGTGGGGCATGTTAAGATAGTTCCAGAGGAGGATTTGCAGAGCTGAGGGAGCTCTGCCCATGCTGGGGATGGGGTGGGTCACAGCTGGGCCAGCTGTCTGTCCCTGGCAGGAGCTGTGCTCCATCTCCTCCCAGCACATGCTGCAGAATCAAGAAAGGAGGGATGTGCTCACCAGCTTTCTGCTGCAAACACACACAACTGCAGCTATTAATTACAGGCAGCAGATTACTCTTTGGAATTAAGCTACAATCATTCATGGGTATCCAACGACCTCCTAAGGTCTATCTTGGGGTCCCAATTCTGTCCTGCTCTTCCCAGGGTGCTGCTTTATGGGTGCCAGTGGGGATGGTTCAGTGCACAGTGTTTCAGTCTGAGGCTTTCAGCTGTGCTACATGGCACCAGGATGTCCCTGATCAACCCCCAAATCTTGACTCTGAGGCTTTCAGCTGTGCTGCATGGCACCAGAACGTCCCTGATCAACCCCCAAATCTTGACTCTGAGGCTTTCAGCTGCTCTTCATGGCATGAGGACGTCCCTGATCAACCCCCAAATCTCTCCGCCAGAGTGGGAACCCTGTGTGAAGACATCTGGCTCCATTGATAAGTCACTGCTGCAAAAGAGAAACCAGTCAGCATTACTGATGGTTGTCAGGGCCCCCCAAAAATCTCCATATTGGGGTGCTCTCAGTACCCACCTCTTATCATACCTGATAAGCACCACCAGCATAAGAAAACCTACAAAATGTTAGTAAACAAGACTTCCCAGGAGGGAGATAGACTCTCCTCCTTTTCCCTCCCACTCTCTCTCTCTCTGTGTGCAGGCAAATTTAGCAGTGAGCCAAGATTTACAGCTTTAATTATGAACTTTAGCCCAAGCAGTCATTCTGGAAATATCCTCACGGGGGAGATGGGGAATGGGACCTGGCGTGCTCAGCGAGGTGTGCAGCTGTGCCTCTGCTTAATTGTGCTGGTTCTGGTCCTTCACTAAAATGATTTCATGTGAAGGGATTTTATCTCCCCCTCGCTCACTGGTGGTGACAAGGAAAAGAAAATGGGGAAAAAAATAAGGAGCCTCAATCTGTCTTTTACTGTATTATCTAATAAACCAGCAAAAATTAGCCTCAGCAGCAAAGATTAGCCTCTTTCAAGCTCACACACCTTAATTAAACATGCTGAGCTCCGGCTGGCAGCAAGTGCAAAATATTTTTACACTGTTAAAAGCTGTTCATTTGTTTTAATGTCCAGACATTCTATTTTTTTTACACCCAAAGCCAATCAGGACTCCTAGAAAGTGCCTGAACAGGATGGTGAGGCACAGTGTAGAAATCTCCTTGCTTGTTTGAGAGAGAAGGCTGCAGGTAAGGAGGCAGGGAGATTTCTGACATCACTTGTGAACCACGTTGCTGAGAAGGACCACAGACCCTGCCACCATGACTGGGGCTCCTTGTGTTGAAATAGAATCTGGTTTGAGTACAGATCTCCAATAAACAGCCCAGCTGATGGAGTTCAGTAATAATCTGGGTCTGACCCCATATTGAAAGTGTAGCTACATCATGGTGTGCTCCTGTGCTGTTGAGCCTATAACCCAGCCCTAATCAGGGCTGTACTGAGACTGTGGTTCTGATGAAGAACCAAAGCAGGAACCAGAGCCATGTAAAAGTTCTTTGTGTCTTTGCTTACATGATGTTTTTACTGAAATAAGCTTTCTGTGTAAGACTAGTGTGATCCTTCCCTGTGAGGCTGGTGGGGCTCTGGTACATGTTGCCCAGAGAAGCTGTGGCTGCCCCAACCCTGGAAATGTTCAAGGACAGGTTAGACAGGGCTCTGAGCAATATGGGATAGTGGCAGGGATATCCCTCCCCAGGGCAGAGGGGTTGGAATTAGGTGGTCTTCAAAACCCATTGCAGCCCAAATATTCTATGATTCCATCATTCAAAAAAAGGCTTTATGGTATCAGGAGCTTTGTATGAACTCACACAAGCTAATGGCAAGAATCTGTAATTTCCTTTTGCAGAAGGTTCAATATATTTCGAGAAGCCCAAGTACAGGGGACAATAAGCAGCTTAGAGGCACAAAATTCAGTGCAGCATTCCACCTGTCTGAGGCAGGGAGCAGCAGGGGACACGGTGCTGGCAGCCAGAGCAGCAGGTGAAACAGCAGAACCTGACCCTGGGCTGGCCACCCTGAGTGCAGAGCATGGTGCTGATCAAATTCTGAAGCAGCTTTTTCACACAATTATTCATTAGACAGAACGGGTGGGAGCTTGCAGCTCCCTGGGGAGCTGAGATTGGCTGACACCATCTCTGAACACATTCCCTGACCCTTGTCCCCTCTGGGCACACCACAGCCTGTCTGAGCCCTGGCACAGGCAGGGAGCAGCATTATGGCTGCTAAAAGATAACATGCTGGGAGGTTTCACTGTGTCACATCTGACCTTCCCAGCCTTCCCAATAGATTGTTCTTGTCACCAGGGCCTAACAAAATGCCTTACCTTGCTGGCATTTGCTGCTCAGCAGCAAGTACAAATCTCAGCTCCACAAACTTCATCTGGAGGTTCAGCACACCGATTTAGAAAGTAGCTGCAGAGGCTAAAAAGCTTAATTTTTTCTTCCTCCAAAAAGATTAAATTTCAAATCTCTTTGTAAGAAGACATTTGCAGCTGAGCAGTCCTTTTAAACTACATTTCTTTCTTGATAAGAAAGAAATTGAAGAACATTAGAAAATGTTCAACCAAATCAGTATTCTTAAATATTGGTGTGCAGAATACAGAAAAGGTTCCTTTTCTATGAGGTCCAGTAAAAGCCCTCCAAGCACTTCTGAAGACCTTGCTCTGCACCTGCTGTGTGCTTCTGTATCCCAAATGTCCTCTTCATTATTATTTGAAGGCTCTCAGTTTTATGTTTTAATTTTCAATTCCACACCATTTTTAGCTCATGGCTGGTGTTTGTGGCCTGCCTTGCCAAAGTTCAGTAGCCACCAAGGAAGGTCATTTTTTCAACTATATACTTTAGGTATTATATCACTTCCTGATATCCCTTTTGATCACAGTTTAATTACACTGAAGATAGCTGTGAATAAGCTTTCTAATCTTGAATTAATTCTGTTTTCTGAAGGTCACACAACCCTGTCCTTCTCTCATCCTCTCCTAAATTCTGTTAGAAATAAGATTCTCCTCATGGTTTCACTCTGTGCTGGTTAAATTTCAGAAAAGAACCCATGAGCACCACTATCCCTGGCATTGATGGAGAATTATCTTCAGCCCAGTTTTGCAGCCATGGTCCTTAATCCACTGATCCTTGACCACATGCAAACAGAGTTGTAGAATTCCTCTAAAGGCTCTGAAAATATTAATCTTCACTTCCACTGTAGAGAAATATGTACCTATACTTTCACTCTCAGCCTCTCTTTCAAGACCTGCCTGAAACTGCAGAAAATGCTGTGTTTCCTTTACTAGAAAAATTATCTGGAAGAAATATTGCATCAGCTGGAGTTCACTAATGCACAGCCAAAAGCTGTCATTAAGTGATTGATCATGCATTAAAGATAAAGTTATAAGCTTTAAAACAGATCTGGTAAAGGAAAATTTAACTTACTTTTAATTACTTATAGAAATAACTCACCTAAACATTGCCTTATTTCATTATGATTGGTGCCATTATAATAAATATCAGATATATTCATAATTGCATGGCATTTATCTTCAGTTAATGACCTGTAGGAAAGTTATGAAATAGGTTTCATCCTTTGGTTACTGTAAATGGGAGAATTCACTGAGCTGGATTGTAATCTCACTTCTCCACCAGAAGAACAGTTACTGCTGAGCCCTTCTGCAGCACAACAAAGGTGTTGGCCAGCCAGTGGCTCTGTGAGCATTAGTTTGACATAAAGCCATTTAATCTGGTGTTCCTGACTGCTGTTGCTTGTACTGGAGGCAGCTGCACTGCCAAATCCTGGAAGGGAAAGGTGAACTTCTCTCACAGCCCCAGTTAGGGAGTCATGGTCCAAGAAGGTGCTTGTCCCAATGCTGTGAGAGAGCTCATCTTCCATAGCTGTGTCTGTTCCCTTAATTGTCAGTGTCCTTGCTTTCCTTAAGCCTCATCAAAGCAGTGGGTGGCCAAGCAGGCTGAAAGACCTTTTGTAACTATTAATTCACCTCCAGGCCTTTTGGTTCTCTCAGTTCAAGGATGGTGGTTCCCATCATCTCTGGCACCCTTAATCCAACTCTTCCTGCCTCCAGCCGCAGTCAATGCCTGCAGTGCAGAGAGAGCAGCTGCCTGTCCTGGCAATTAATGGCTTTTCCTTGGCTAGTGTTTTATCTATCAGTCTTTCCTCCCTGGACTAATTTTAGAAGCTGGATTCAGTGCCAGCTTCACAGATGATCTTTTCATTTTGTGAAGGTGTTTGGCTTTGTTCACTAATAACTTAATTAGAGGTACTCTCCAGATTCCCTCTCTGCTTATGCAGCCCTCACCCTCTCTCTTCTCCCTGTGTTCTTTTTCTGTCAGACCGGTACATCAGAGCCCAGAGGACCTGGGGTGATGAAACGTGGGAACACTGATGAGTCCGTAGGAGGATCAAGGGCTGCAGCACCTGAGAAATGGTTTGTCAAAAGCTTCTTTCAATTGCAGCCACATTAAAATGTCCCCTCTTGATGAAAAACAGGGGTGTTCAGGAAGCTGGGAGCCTAAGGGATGAGAGGGGACAGACATTTCATGGTGCACACAAAACTGGGAGGACTGGTGGTGTGCCAGATGGTTGTGCTGTCCTTCAGAGAGACCTTGGCAGGCTGGAGAAATGGGCTAACAAATGCAAAGGCCTGTGCCTGGGGAGGAATAACCCCTGGAGCAGGACAGGCTGGAAAGCAGCTCTGCAGGGAAGATCCTGGGTGTGCTGATGGACACTGAGCTGGCCATGAGGGAGCAGGGTGACCAAAGACAAAAAGGCCACAGGTCCCCTGGACTGTCACCAGGTCAAAGGAGGTGCTCCTGCCTCCCAGTTCACACTGGGGAGACACATCTGGAAGGTCCAGCACTGGGGTCCCCAGTGCAGGAGAGACATGGACATGCTGGAATGAGTCCTGGGAAGGGCCATGGAGACAATGAAAGGGCTGCAGCATCTCAGTGATGGGAAGAGGCTGAGAGAGCTGGGACTACTCAGCCTGGAGAAGAGGAGGCTTGGAATCCTGTTGGTGCATGCAAATACCTGATGGAGGAAGTAAAAAAGACACAACTAGACTCTTCTTTATGGTGCTCAGTGGAAGAACAATGAAATACACTGAAATACAGGAAATTCTCCTTAAACATAACAAACAACTTTCTTACTGTGAGCAAGGTTGAAAACTCAAATTGGTTGTCCAGAGAGGCTGTGGTTTCTCCTTCCTTGCAGGTGTTCAAAGCCCAATGGGACACATTCCTGGGCAACCCAGCTTTGAGCAGAGACCAGGGAATCTCCAGAGCTGCCTTCAGCCTCAACCACTTGCTGATTCTGTGATTTTGGTGTCTCTAAGGCAAATTACTTCCATTACTTTCAGCAGGGTGAATTTTGTCTGCAAATGTTTCTGACATTTTCTGAATTTCTACCAGAAACTGGTGTTCACTCTTTCCTTTCAGGAGAAATAACCATCTGTCCCAACTCCCTGAATGAAAGCTTTTACCTCTTATCAGAAGGTATGGTGGGAAAGAAACAGCAAAGACTGAAAACAGCTCATTGTTTATTAATGTTTGACTGAGTTTATATCCTTTTTGAAAGTCTGCAGCCTTGTGTATGCTAACTATTCTCCTGGATATCCTTCCTATGGGTATAAATATCTTTTTTTTGTTTTGTTTTAACTCTTTAATAAATTCTTGGCTTCAGTCAGAATTCCTGGGGGCAAGAAATCCCTAAAAACGTGTTATATTAATACAAAATATATTACTTTAAAAAAGTCTGAGTCCAGGTGAGACTGATTGTGCAAAGCCTTGCTTGGATTTTTCCAAAAATGTGACCTGAGGCCTGGGGCTGGAGGAGGGTTGTCATTTGATGGTTACTTGACCCCTGGCAGAAGAGTGCTCTCCACTGAGACTGACAGCAGCAGCCTCTCGTTCCAGCGTCGCTGTTTTTCTGGTTTTATTTAAATTGGAAAGGGGAAAGGGCTTGGGAAGCTGCCAGTGTCAAAGATTTAGTCACTGACAAGGTAAAATGCGCTGGAAAATACAGATAGCTCTCTCTTCAGAGCCACAATCTCTTTAAAATTGAAGTTAACCTCTCCTCTGAGCAGGTACAGGGAGTGTGGACTGCATTGAGTCCCAGCAATGAGGTTGGGAAGAGATTTTGGTGTCTCACACCAGGCCCAGCCCTGCTGCAGGAGGGGATGGTGAAGGGATTGACTGCCTTGCATTGTTTAATTGCTCTCAGCACTGCAATCTCCAGCACTTTGCTAAATTATGGCTAATGTTCAGCTTTATTTCTTTGTGAGAAACAGCAGCCAGTAATGAAGTGGAGCATTTAGTCAATGGTGATAAATAATTTCTTTCTTAAGCAGAAAACCAGTGGGGAAAAAAGAGCCATAGCTGGGGAATCAGGCTCTTCTTCTTTTCTCTCAGATAACATCACCAACAAGAAAATAGGAGCTTTAAGAAGTCGATGTCCACCCAGGAGTTTATTGGTGCAATAGAGCAGGTTTTTCTAGACTTGACTCTGCCATCTCATGTTTAAACCTCAAGCCTATTCTCTCTCAGGCATGCATTACAAAAGAGATTTTAGCTCTCTGCCCACATAACACTTTCTTCCCTCTTGCTTGAGCCTCCTGCTCTTGGCAAGAGCAGAGTCTCCTACAGAAACAGATGTTTCCCTTTTGCCTATCAAGGACACACTGCTCTTGGGCTGAGGCTTTTCTCTTGCTGGTACTTCCAAGCCCAATGGGTAAGCCAATGCTCCCCTCTGGAGCTCCTTTCTTCCCCCTAGGAAACCCCTGCACCCCCTGAGCAGCCCTGGGAGAAGACACTGAAGTGAACAGAACTTTCCCAGAGGTTTTGCTGTATGTCTGCTCTCAAGTACAACAGGAGTGTCCTGGGATGTGTTAATCCCCCTCTATCAGGGACTGATTTGGCTCCCTGTAAATGCTTTGGCTGTTTGCATTGTCATTGGAATTTCCACAAAGGGACCTGCTGGCACCCCCTGGCAGGGCCAAGGAAAGGGTATCAAGAAAAATGATACAGACTGACTGCAGAAACTTGCCTACAGCCCCTTTCCTTGTGACTGGGGACCCTCAAGGTCCAGCCTTTCTTCAGAAAACCTTAATTTTTATGTACTAATTAAAACAGGTGATTGAGATACCCTGTAAGCTCTTGTCGGCTGTACAGCAGCAATTTTTAGGTTCTGTTAAGAATAGGCCAAATGTCTAGGGATGCTGCTGGCTCTGCCAGGATCCTGGGTGTTTGCTCATTAGCTCTTTGTGTGCTCTTCCCTGCAAGGTACTGCTATCAGTGTTTGGAAAGAGGCTGCACACCAGTTACTGCACTCGGCTTCCTCTGTTCTGTGCCTCATTAGTTGTAGCTCTTGGCATGTTGATAAAATGTTATCTCCCAGATAAGCCGAACACACTGCGTGGTTGTCTTGACTTGTGCAGTAACACTTGGCCTCAGCCTCTGTGGGAAACAGTGGAGAGGGTACATGATTAAATCACCTCCTTGGAGGTACTGCCCCTGTACCACCACCACAAACCCTGGAGTCTGAGAGGGGATTTGAAGACAAGCACCTGAGAGGTGTCCAGGTGTCCCCTTCCCTGCTGGGGAGCAAATGTGCTGGCAGATGAACAAGGGACAGCAGAGCAAGGGACAGCAGCATACCTGGCTTCATAAACAGCTGTGCTGGACTGGGAGAGCAAACACCAGCTGGGGAGGGTCATGCTGCAGTGGGCACAAAACAAAGGACCCTATATCTCTATCTATATCTATACTTGATATTCTTGTGGCTTGGGGGAATTTGATGCTCTCTGGGCCACCCAACCACTCTGCCTTTCTGCAGCACTTTGCCACTACATTGGGAGTTGTCCAATATCCAAGGAGTGGGAGCACCTGGGGTTTTGGTGCAGTCCAGAGCACATCATGAGGGAAGCTGAGGCTCCTCAAGGTTTGAAACTACGTGTGCCAGTAAAGCAGCACAAACCATTCCCTCCATGTGCTTTCTCTGCTGTTCCTGCACTGGTTTCCCAGGGCAAACACAAAACATGTGGGGCCTATTCTGCAAGGCTCTCAGTGATGCATGGCTGTCAGCATTAATACAGCAGAAGAAGCTGCACAACCATCTGCAGCACTGACAGGAGCCAGGCTTGGTCCATGAGAGCACTGCATGTTTTCAGCAAGGATCAGAAAACCAGCTCACCAAGGAGAAAAACAAAAGAGCTCATCCTTTAGTACCCTCATCTTTCCACTCCTTCCCAGGATATGTATCTGGACCCCGTAAGGGTCTAGCTTTTATTTTATTCAGCTGTCCTAGAGGATGAAATGTTCGAGATCCCCACTCCAATGAGATAAATGTGGCTAATTCACAGGTAGTGCCACTGCAAAGGGCCCAAGCCACTCTCAGGCCTCTGTGCAATCCGTGTTTGGTGATCTCTGCAGATGGCTGAAGTGGCTCATCTCCTCCCCAGCAGAAGTGTTCTATGTTCACCACAGGGAAAAAAAAAAGGAGAATAACTGCATAAATTACCACTGGAAGCAAACTCTTCCCTGACAGCCTTCCCTGTCTGCTCAGCTCCTAAAGGACTAGTATATACTGACTAATCAGGCTTGTCTGCTCGTGTCAGGAATTTCAACAAGAAGGAGAGGAGATACTCTGCCTTCCAACCAACAGAAAGCCTCCTGCAGCAGAGATTGCTCCCAGGAGGCTCGGGCCCTTTGCCTTCATTGATCAGAGGAAAAAGTCACTCCCAGGCATTACCCACTAACTTTGGCCTTTGCTTTCAGCAGCAACAAGACCTCAACTCCCTCCTGCTGAGTGTCCAGCTTATATTTTAACAAGGCTGATTTTCAGCTAGGAGGTGCCTGGTGCTGTCTGGATATTGTCCTGCTTCTCCCACTGCCCAGGCTGGGCTGAGTGTGAGCATCTTCACGTAACACCAGCCACTGTAAGCACAGCAAAGTGGCAGAGCTCCACTCTGTTCTCAGTGCAGTGAAGGAGGATCATGAAAATGCTTTTTACAGGTTTCCTGTCCTAATCCAGAGAGAAATGGCTCTCATTGTTCACCCAAGTTAGGGAATTGCAAGGGTTTGTACTTTCCTTTAAAGAGCTTGCAAGCCCTGCAGAGGCAGTGCCTGTGTTCTGTGTTTTAGCACCTGCAAAAACCACTCAGATCAGCAACTTGCCAGAGCTACAGAATACATAAACCTGGTATTTTTGCATCTGTTTAGTATGGGCTGTTAGTGGGAACCAGCTGAGTAGGTTCATGTCGTTTTTGCAGGAGAAAACAGATGACACAAAATCCCTCTCCTTGTATTTTTAAAAGGAGGCAAAGAGAAGCCACTTCTCTCTGCTGCATAAAACATTCAACAGTGCCCAACTCATTATTTGGCACAATTTTTTGTATAAATCTCCAGAAGCAGTGAGTGCACCTGGGAAATACTGCAGCCTACCAGCCACGAGACACTGTTTGGACTGACCTGTCCCCTCCCACAGCTTCAACTGCAGTGGGACCAAGGAACCCCTTCAGACTGGGTGTGCATTTAGATCTGCTTTCCTTGCTATCAGCTGGTATTTCCCAGCCCTCTCACAAGCCCTGAAGATCTGGGAGCTGTCTGGGGAGATGGGATGAAGCAGAAAAGAAGAAAACACCAATATTGAGTTGTTAAATGTTGTCTGAACGGCTGGATCATGGCTTGAAAATTAAACACCACTCGCAACCTCACTTGGAGTGAGAATATGATATTAAATTGTGAGAATACTGTATTAAATTGTCTCCTTTTTCTACTTGGGCACCACCTGCTGGCATGTAATTAAATTAGCATCATCAGCCAGATATTAAACTCTGCAGTCCCTGAGAGTTTGCCAGGTTTTTTCTAAATTATTAAGCAATGCAGAGAGGAAAATTTTTAAATCACCTTATGCATACCCTGTACCAGCACTTAGTTACTGTAAATATAACTCCTTGTACATTCCTCCTCTTTAAGTTTGTGGTGGAGAGTTCCTATGGTGGATGTCTGTGGGCACCATTTGCTCTTGGCAGCAGGATAAGCCAGGCACAGGCACAGTGCTCATCTCGGCTCTCAGTGCTTCTCATCCCAACTGCAGAGCACCCCTGGGCCTGCCAAAACACAGACAGGACCAACATGGGACTGGAAGGAAAATCATGGAATGGTTTGGGTTGGAAAGGACCTTAAAGCCCATCTTGTTCCACCCCCTGCCGTGGCAGGGACACCTCCCATTTTCCCGGGTTGCTCCAAGCCCTGTCCAACCTGGCCTTGGACACTTCCAGGGATGGGGCAGACACAGCTTCTCTGGGCAACCTGTGGCAGAGCCTGACATTCCTGGGAGCCAAGGCTGTGTAACTTGCTAAAACCCCAAAATATGAAATCATGGGACTGAGAAATACCAGCACACCTTCCTCAGGCACCCCAGAGGGAGCCACAGGATGAGAGTGGCCCAGGGAGGAGATCCCAGCAGGGGAGATCTGCAAGAGGAATACCAGGAGAGAATGATCATTCCTAGGAGCTGCAAATAGGTTTCTGAGAGTTTTGACTTCATGTATGACACAGATTCCTCTTTCTTTGCAATGTTTAATGCAAGAACAGGAATAATCCTCATGCTCAGCAGTGTAAGCCCATTCAAGCTAGCCTGGCAGCATGGAGCTTATCTGCAGTCTTTAGCAATGATTTGCATCAGATGTTCCTCTGCCCTTGGCAAAACATTCCCTGCAGCCAGGGCTGGTTCTGCACAGTTACAAGTGGCTTCCTACCAGCTTCTTCCAGCTGCAAAATGGTGAGTGTGCAGGCAGGGCAGGGGAGAACACAGAGAGTGAAGACAGGGACATATTCTCAACATGGGGATCAGCAAATCTCCCCCTTCAGGAAGTCATGCATGCTGCTGTCCCTTGCTAGAAGGAACAGACAAGTTTTCTGGCTGGTGACTCTTCTCAGGAGTGCAAAAAAGGGAAAGGGCAGCAAACAGAGCCAACTTCTTTTCCCTAGGCACCCCAAGTCCTGTTGTGGTGCATTTATTGGAAGAGATGACATGTAGTACCCACAGTGCTCATCCTAAGATGTTTTCTACTCAGCTTTTGGCTGAGAGCTTCACAGCTGGTTCCCAACATGCTGTTCTGTTTCTCCACATTGAGGGGAAAAAGGATAACCAGGACTTGGATCCGGAAGGCTGAGGGGAAATGAGAAGTGACATCCAAAATTCCTCATTGCTTGCAAGATGTGTGTACACCACAGGAGGAAACAAGCCAAGAAGAAATCAAATTAAAACCTGTGCTTGTGAGAAATTATACTGAGAGTGAAAAAGCTCCAAACTATCATTTTTGCTGCAATCTGCTGTTGAAGGCTTGTGGTCTCCCAGGACCCCTGGAGCTGTGGGAGAGCAGTGTCAAGTGGCTCTGCAAAGGGGTAGGGAAAGCCCTGTGAGACATATGGGAGCATTTATACATTATCTGCCTTTAGCTGGCTGCAGAAACGTGTGATTTTTATAAACAGGGGGCTTTGGGGAACCTCAGCCTTGCTGCAGGGCAGATATTTGTCCATTTTCTTGGCTGTGAGCTCAGGGAGACAAGAACAGCTCACTGGAGCCAACATGTGTGTGAATCTCCCCTGGAATGAAGGAATAGGTTCCCAATGAGGCAATCTCAAAACCTTATCCCAGTGTAAAATCCAGCTTGCCTGAGCAGTCAGCTCCCATTTCCTCTACATGGGATGTACACACAGAGCACAAAAATAATAATGCTGAGAGAAAGGTGCATGGCCAAGCACACCCCTGCATATGCCAGCCCCATCTGGGAGGCCTCTGGATGAAATGCAGCCCTGAACCCAAGGAGGAGAAGCCCCTGGGAGAACAAGAGTGGGTGGAAAAGCAGCTTTTGGGACCTGAGTTGCTGGTGTTGGATGTCCCTGGGGTAGTTATGGAGAGAAAAGCCATCCTGGACCTGACCTGAACTTTTCAACCCTGATACCCTGGCCAGCTTACTAAGGACACAGGGCTCTCAGCAGGGCTTACAGTGCTTTATTCATTAGCTCATTTACTCATTAACTCATTGATAAAGAGCTTGAACAAAAGCCCTGCTTTTAGATAGCACCATGGTGCTTATAAGCCTCTGCAGAGGAGAGGCCTCTCATGGCAGTCAGGTCTCCCAAATACATCCCTATCACCTGGGGGCTGCCCAGGGATGTGAGCTGCTCTCCAGGAAAAACTCCTCCTCGTAGCAGGGGCTGGGAGATGAAGTCTAGTGAGAAATGATGAGAAAGGAGGGTGACCAGAAGACAGATTTCCCTCTGCTGAAATGTCTGTTGGCATAGGGATCATTACAGGGTCACAAATCTGGTAAGGAAACATGCAGGTGAACATCATTCCCAGTTTAAAGATGGCAAAAGGAGGCACAGTGCTGGCATCTGCCACCACTTCACAGCCCCTGTGTTACCTTTTTCAGCAGCATCTTTCTCAGGAGCCTTCTCTGCTTTCTTTGCCCAAGGGGAGTGAGGCAGCTCCTGGTGGCACTGGGCAGTGGCCCTTGGAGGGGAACAAAGCCTCTGTCACCTACAAACTTGCCTTGCTTTGTCCATAATGACCAGCACAGGCAGGAGTTAGACCTGCCTCCAAGGCAGCACATGAGAGGAAAAATAACCAGCCAACAGTGAAAAGGATTTTAAATATAGTTTGTGAGCAATAAGACTTTCCCATATAGGCTCTGTCTGAAAACTTCTCCTCATACAAATTTCAGTGAGGATTTTACCCCAGTGAAAAAACAGTGAAAGGCTCCCTTTTATATGTTTTTTTAAGTCTGTGCAATCAAAAAGCTCTTTAAGCTCCAGGAGTTGTAGACATTGTCTGAAAACATCTGCTTCTCCTTTTATGCTGTATTTTTCCTCAATGTGAAATGAAACCAATCAAACTCCTGTTATGGAGGGGAGGCAGGATGGGCCTGTGCTGACAGCCAGGGTTATGGACTGGGACTGTGGCACCTGCACAAACCAGCAGTGCTGTGTTTCCTAAAGCCAGGCTCTGCTTCCCCTGCTGTGATCTGTGGGATTTGATCCAGTGTGCTCAGGCAGACCAACGTGGCTGCAGTTGCTGCTCCCAGCCATGGAGCTCAGCTCCCCAGCCTCTCCTGAAGGTCCGGATGGGGAATTCGTTCTGCATGGTTGATGCTGGAGGACACATTTCCCTGCTGCTTCCCAAAGCTCAGTCTCAGGGAGCTTTTCCTTTGGTTCAGCCCCAGCTATGATGGAAAGGGGAGTTTGATGGATGGCAATGTGGCTTTAGAGAGCCCAAAGAGCTGCCTACACCATCCCCATGCCCTTAGCAAGGGAAGAACATGCTGGCTAGCCCACAGCCATCACATAGATCATTTTGAGTTTACTGTGTGCAAGCAAGCTGGAGAGAACAGCTGTGGATTTGTCATTTAAAAGCATTTTAATGGGAGGAAGATCATTTTTCAGTGCAAAAGCAGAAGCTCAAGGAAATATTACAAACTGTGAGCATTACTTTCTGCTTCCTTCACAGCAGGTCTGAGCCATCTCATCTGGTGCATTATGAAAAAATTATTTTAGATTTTCTAAAAAAAACAAACCAACCCAGGAATGATAGTGCAGCTACCTTGCTGCTTCTCCCAGGAGGTAATTGCTTAATAGGAATATCTCACTGCATCAAAGAAAAATAGAAAAACCAGGCCCTTTAGGTCTTCTCCCCAGCTGTTACCTACAAGTACCCACAGCTGCTGCCAGTAATTTCTAGCACCCTGGATCCTGGATATGCCACAGTACAAGAATATCATCACCATAAGCAGCCTCATTGTGTAAGAAAATAATATATACTAAGCTGGAGTTGATTCCACAGTGATAGCCAGAGTTCTGTGTTCCAGGAGAATCAGAGCTGAACCAACTTCGGGTGGCAGCCAGGGCTGGCACCCACCTGGAGGTGATGGGTTCCTTTTGTGCAGGTTCCTTTCTGCTGAAAACCCAGCAAGCACAGCCAGCAGGGATCAGACATGCAAGGGCAGAGAGCTCAGGGTTCCTCAGGTGCTGTTTTTCCACCTGGACCCCTGGGCTGAGCAGCAGGTGAAGTGGAAGGAATAAGCATCCAGACCAAAAGCACATCTTCAAGAGGAAGCACATTTAAGCAGAGGATAAATTGGAACATTTTATGTAATTCTGGAAAATCTGCTCAGAGGCAGTGCTAGGGCAGGTGAGGGGGTCTCTCACTGTGGCCCTGTGTTCCCACAATTGCCCAGGGCAAAGCTGGTTTTTCACAGCATCAGTCAGCCTTTCCCCAGCATCCCTGCCCCATTGTGTGACTCCTGAGCTGAGCAAGGGCAGGGACAGCCACAGTGTCACTCTTTTGCCTCCTCAGTCCTTTTGTCTTTCTGGTGTCCAGCCCCAGCTTTCAGTGATTCTGATTTTTGCAATGGCATCCTAATTTCTGCTCTCCTCCAGCTTTTCTCAAGGCAACTTCAAATAGCCCCTAATCAGGTCTCTAACTGCTGCAGCTGCTGGCTGCAGACCCCCTGTTTCTCAAAGGGACTCACTCTCCTCCTGCTGTGTCAGGCAGGGTGGGCATTAAAAGCAGAACAGAGCTCCCAGTGCATCCCTTGGTGTGCTCCTGGGCCCTGTGAGGAGGTTTCCCTCACATTGGAAGTGGGAGCTGACGACTCCTTCCCCTGGATGTCTGGTGACTGCAGCATTGATGTGCAAGGTCTGCAGTGTAAGAACTATTTGGGAAAATGAAACGGCAGGAGGTGGGAAGCTCTGTAAAATTCTGTGCTCAGCTTGAGGCTGAAAATCAGTGTGTTCTCTATTAACTCACCTGATTTCTTCCCTCCCCATTATCCTGACAGGTCCATCAAAGCAGTGCAGCTGAGTAGACTTCTGTATGGAGATGTGAGGAGGGAGGATTTGGCAGTCAAAATGGGTACAGTTGATGCAGCAAGAAAGAAGTTTGGGGAAAAGAGACTTAGAAGTAAAGCAGGAACATTTTAGGATAAAGACTCAACCTCCTCAAACCACACACACCTAGAAAAACAAGGGAAATAATTTTTAATGTCAAAAAACTAGAATGATGTAAAGCAAACTGCAATGCAGCGTGAGCCGCATCTAGTGGCCAAGGAGAGAAGTGCTTGGCTTTGGAGGAGCAGCCCAGCCTGGGAGGAAAAGTAACAGCCAGATCCAGGAGTGGAACTAATGCTTCTCTCCTTGCTGCTCACAGTGGGACTCACCAGCAATCGTCCTGCCTGAGGAAAGGCAGCAGCTCACGCTGAATCACATCTCAGCGATTTGAACTACACCTGTTCTGGAGGTGCCACAGGTGCCTCCTGGCCCAGGTTTGCAGCAGCCCTCAGAGCCTGCAGGGCACCCCTGTGGGATCAGCTGCAATGAAACCAGGCTGGTGCTGCTAAACCACTCCAAAGAGGACAGTGTGGGCAGGAGATTCGAGCAGAAAGGCAGGAAATGCAGAGCAGGCAGTTTCATGCCTTAGTGAAGACACCCAAGAGCTGCCAGCACAGGCTGAGCCAGTCCCTGCAGCTCCGTATTCTGCTCAGGGCTGTGTAATCCCTGGCTGCACGTCATTAGAATCCTCTGCATTTCCTCCCCTGAATTTTGACAGTATACTGATAACTCAATTTGAAAGCCAAGGTGTTTCCTTGACACAGGACTGCTTCTGAACGGAAGGCAGAGTACATCAACCCACGGCACGATTCATTACCCTCAGCTCAGGATGTATAACATGTCAGGGATAAAGCCATGAAGTTTTGATTTATACAGGCTAATCAAGCAGAAAGCTATTAACCGAGGGGCAATGGATTATTAAATAAAATGACAGGAGAAACACTGTCACAACACCTAGTTCTGACTCTTGGAACATATTATTGCTCTTCTTATCTGCCCAAAGTCCTAGCTATGAAAGTTAAAGCAATCTCTCCAGCTCAGATACAATTTTAAACGCATTGAAGACTAGATCCAGCATCCATTTAAGCATTTAGAGCATGGCAAGTAATTTGAAACTCTGAATAGTATCGCTGAAGGGCTTTCTCAGAGTACTCAGGGAGTTCAAAGACCAAGACCTGGACACTACCTGCTGCAAAACTTTCAGTGAATTGCCCTTGACTGACAGCAGGGTCACTTTTGGGGGGCACAGCCTGGAGGGATGTGGCACAGCACATGACAGAATGCAAGAACAGTATCTGTGGTTTTAAATATAACATTCCTACCTGAGCAGGCTGCTAAGCAAGCAGAGATTGGTTAATGTCCTATAGCATTTTTCAAATAAGACAAATTTGACCATAAAGCAAAAAAAAAAACAACACCAAAAAAAACCCCTCCCACCATCCTGCCCTAGCTATTCTGCCTATTTTCTCATAGAGCCTTCCCTTCCCTTCCCTTCCCTTCCCTTCCCTTCCCTTCCCTTCCCTTCCCTTCCCTTCCCTTCCCTTCCCTTCCCTTCCCTTCCCTTCCCTTCCCTTCCCTTCCCTTCCCTTCCCTTCCCTTCCCTTCCCTTCCCTTCCCTTCCCTTCCCTTCCCTTCCCTTCCCTTCCCTGTCAGACTGTTCTTCTACCTCTAATTCATTGCCTGGTTACCAGCTAACTTTGGAGATGTTTTCTTCTTTCTTATCCTAGTCCCTTCTGAAAAAGGAGAAAGCCACAACCCTTCCTCTGTAAAACTCCCCCATCTGCCTTTGTAAGGGACTGTCACTCGCAGCCACATCAGTGATTCACTGATTCCCAGGTGACTGGCATCAGTCCACGAAGGGAGGGATCATTGATCCATCAAAGGTAGAGCTGAGCACAATTACCCAAAGAGGGTTTACCAGGCTGGGCTACAGGAAGTTCTGCTCCAGACCAAAAGGTTTCTCAGTTGAGGATTGCTGTTTTATGGTACTCTTGGAGCACAGCAATAGGATGGATTGGAAAGAAATAGTTGAATTTTCACTTTATTTTCGCTCTCAAAGATCAAGGTACAGCAAAGCTCTGTTTCTTGCAGTGATTAACCTTCAGGACGAAGGAGCTGGTGCACTGATTTTTCTTCTTGCACAGTAAGTTAATCTTAAGCCTTTCCTGAATATTTTCCTTAGTTGAAAGGGTTCCAATGTTCTAATCTGCTGCTACCAACCAAGCCCACAATTTAAGTCCTGGCTTGTGTTTTGTTGTTCATATAACACAACGTTGTTTCCTAATTTTCATGGATGCCTAAACACAAAGACAAGCACAAGTACTGATCCTAGTGATTATGGAGTTACCCTCCTCCTGGGATTGGGTATCCCGGACTTTCTGCAAGGTGCTCAAGACTCTGAAAAACCCCCATCTAGCACATTTTCCTTTGTCCAGGGAGGAAGTTTCCCCTTAGAACAGTGAATGCATTCTTGCCCCCTTTGTTTCGCAGAGGGGTTCTGCTGTCACAGGTGGATTAGTGCTCTTTGTATCAATTTTATTAATCAATCAGCCTGAGATCTCCTGGTTTTAAGCTCTGAAATAATCTCCTGGCATGCCTAGCCTGAGTAACTGTGTGGCTTCTGGGGACCTTGGGAACACAGAAGTGGGGGGTTTGCTTGTGTCTGTAATTCATAAGGGCACTAAGAGGTGGCAGGAGAGAGGAAGGACATGATGAAGTCTACTGATATCACTCCCATGCTGCTGGAAACAGTCCATGAATGGTCACTCATCTTCTTCTGGCTGGTGGATATCTGTGGCAAGGGAGAATGTTGGTGGCAAATCTCTCAAATAAGGTTTTCTCTTAAATCAATAAAACTACTTTCCTTTGAAAGGGATTCCTTGGCTGCTGCTACACAGCTCTCACTGAGAGAGAAAAGATCTATCAGGTTTAGATGTCAGCAATGTCATTTTAATGTTAGGGGAAAGGACTTCCATGTCAATCCTGATCACATTTCTGGCAAGACCAGAATAAGGTGGGTTGATTTGTGTCCCTCTTTGCTGGGGAAAGTCTCTTCAGCATTGGCTAATTGGGTGACTTTTGCTGCACTCTATAGTTTTGGGCTGGCAATACTCACCCTCGGGCCTGTGAGGAACCATGGAGATCTGCCCCAATTTCCTGCCTACATGTCTGTCCCTGGCTCCAGTACAGGGGATTTCTACTGGGAACAGTCTCCATCCTGTCCCTTGCTGCAGAGGGCTCTGCAATCCAGCAACCAGGCCCTTTGCTCTACCCTTGCATCTCCACAACAGGAACTGTTCAGCTTTCATCCTGGAGTAACAGAAATGACTCAGGCCCAAATAACTGAGTAGTTTTAATTTTCAAATGGCTTTATCAGAGAAGGATGATTAGATGTGCTGGGGATTTACAGCTGGGATGTCTGAGCTGCAGGAGAAGTTTGAGATTTCTTCACAGTCCACTGGAGAGCATGTTTTAAATGTGCTGAAAATGAAGGGCTAGTGCTCTATAAAGGGTTCAAGAGCATCGATACCTTCAGCCTGAGGATGTCAAGACAACATTGTGAAATTGTGTCAATAATTTGATGAAACAAGGTGCCATTATGGCTGCAATATCAAAAGCAATGTAATGGCTCTTCTTTGCAATCAGCAGGTTAAAGGCTTTCTCTGAACTGCAGTGTTTCAGTGGAAGATGAGTATAATGAGCCTGGCATGGCGCAGTCTGTCACAGCTCATTCAGTGTCTGCAATAAAGCAGAGCTGCCTCAGCAGTCCCCAATGCAGTATTTTTCTGGTCGAAAATACTGTTACAGCACATTGAAACTGTAAGTGGGGGAATGAGAGGATTATAAAGCATATTTAGGCACAGGAGTTTTCATGGGTCAAAGGGGGAACTTGAAATTGTTTTGGAAAGTGTAATAAATGTCAAAAGCTGGAAAAGGCTTTTCTAAAAAAAACCCCAAAAACAAAGAAAAGCATTCAGGGTTTCACGGCTTCCACTGTGTTTTCCAGTCTCTCCGCAGCAACCTGGCCAGAGCAGAGTCCTCTTCCCCTTCAGGCAGTTTTGTAGGGTTTGAAACTCACTTGAGAGCTCTTTGGACTCGCTTTTTAGGGTGGGCACAGCAGGCAAAGACTGTGGCTTAATTAGGCTGATACTGCTGAAGTCACCTGGCCCTTGCTGAAGGAGACAACCAGCGGGGCTGGGCTCCAAGGAAGCTTTTGATGTGGGAAACCTATTTTAGAGGAAAGCTCCCTCTTCTGGCATCCTGGGGAGGTTCTAAACATGCTCAATGTCCCCACCAGAAAATGTGAAGTGTCCTCAAGTGCGGCCGGTCCAGCAGAGCTCTCATGAGCCTCTCCCACCAAAGCTAAAGCTGCTCCTAAGGCAGTAAGGGATGCCCTGTGCGGTGGCACTGAGGCTCCACGCTTCATCTGGGCCAGTTTTGCTGAATATCCCAGGTGTGCTACAAAAGCATTAATGTGTTTTTCAATTTTACTAGACCTTCAGGAGAAAGGTATGGAAACCACACACATCACTTGGGCTTCTTGGGAGAGCTGTAACTAAATCAGCTCACGTTTTTTTTTCCCCAGGATTGTGCGTCTAGTTGGCTTTCCCATTACAATTCAAGAGGAAAAGGAAGCTGGTATTGTGTGGCCTTCAGTCTCTCTTCTATTTGTACAGGTGTCTCGGGAGATGAATTATTTATGATAATGTAATTATAGAAATGAACAAACAAGTGCATTGTGCGTTTTTCTCCCCAGAGAAGCTGCAGTGTGTGATAGGGACACTAGATGGTAGTGTCAGTCCAGAAACATTTCAGTGATGTCTGACAGTGCTGTGACACTAAATCGTGGCTCTTCCAGTGGGGTTTGCTCCTTGCAACACGAAATTTGAGGTGAATAAGCTGTGATGTGGTAACGTTATTCAGACCCAAACAGTTTTTGCAGTTAGGTTCAAAAAGTGTAAACAGCTAAAAGTTTCCAAGTGTTTTCCAGAAAAGGAGATCTTGAGTCTGATAATTTTGCAGTTAACCATCACTTCTTTACCTGAAAACCAGTGAAATCTTGATTTCTGGTGGTGTGAACACAAATTCTGATCAAAAAAGAAACCCAGACCCTTGATATCTCAATCACTGAGATCAGTGATGTTAAGGAAGATTCACAGCCATGTTCCTGCTTGCTTTGTTCAGTTATGTTTTAGTGTGAGGTTAATTAAAAAAAACAAAAAAAAACAAAACAAAAACAAACAAAAAAAAAACACACACAAAACAAACAAACAAACAAACAAAAACAACAACAAAAAAAACACACCCCAACAAGTGCATGTCAGATGTGAAAATCACCATTTTTAATTATTAGATATTGTAGAGGGACTGAGAAATTAATCCAATTCTGACCAGGAATAGAATGCAAGGATTTATTCATCAGTCGTATGTTATTCCTAATGTGACCATTTCAGTTTCAACAAATAGCAAACCAGTATTGATTTCTATACATGAACTATGAACAAAAAAGAATTACAAAACTTCTCAGCAGCCTGAAAAGTCAATATCAACCAAACTAGAATGGCATTTAGGAGAGGGATGCTCTGCTGATGAAAATAAATAGCAATAAAATAGCTTCTCACTTGTAATTTTTATCTAATATTGTATCAGGCCTGTAATCCTTTGCAAGTGTCATCCAATGCAGCACTGATGACTGCAGAAATGTGCAGAATTAATAAAGAAGGTGCCTGGATGTGGAATAGCTCCAGCCTTCCTGAAAGGTTTTGGTTTGATGGATGATATTCCACTGACAAAAGTATAAAATCTATTAATTCACAAAGTGAGTCTTATTCTTGAATTCCAGCAAAAGAAGCCCTTTGCTTGAGGCCCCAGTTTCATACCATGAATTCATCTTTATCCCAGCATGCACCTTCAGCTGTGAAAATGTGTGGTCATGTCACAGCACTTCTAACAGGAATGGCTATGGAGCTGCAAACATGTGGATTAGAATAAAATCTGGTTTAATACTTTGCTTTAAACAACCTTTAAACACCTGAAGGAGAGGAAGGGAGCAGGGGGTGTGAATTGCTTGGCTGCACATGAAAGGAACTCCAGCGGGAAGGGGACTATGGATAGGGATGACTGGTGTGCTGTGAAATAAATGGGCATGGCAAAAAGCCAAAATATAACAAATATTCCCCAGGAGACATGGGATTAGTTTTTCTGGAGATTCTTTCTGTTCTGTTGTCCTGCTCCTCGAATGTTACTGTCCCAGCATATGACAAGAATTCATAATTTTTAAAGAAAGTGGAAGGAGAAAAGGTTTCTCACTAACACGGACCAATCATCCTTTTGCACTGAACCATCTTCCTTTCCTATGTTTTGGTTTCTCCCCTGGTTTAGAGCAGGGGACGGAATGGGTGGATGGGAGAGCCCACAGGGATGGACCTTGGCAGAGCACACCATGTGTGCTCTATCCATAAAAACACAGCTTCCCACCACCATCCCAGTGCCACTGCAGCCCTGTGGAGCAGGTGTTGGGTCTCTGAACGCATCTGCTCAACTCTTCTAATGTTTTGACTGAAACTGGGAGTTCTGAACCCTCTTCCATTGACGGGTCCTGTGTCTCTCTCAGGTTCAGCGGGAAGTGAGACCCAGCAGGATGTTCCTTGTCTGCTTGGAGAACTCTTCCAAATGCTGGACTCTCTTTTTTCAAAGGAATTTTGAGCAATCCGTAGCTCCCTCAGTAACCTGCTCTACTGACCTGAGAAATTCCTACTAGGCAAGTGCCACTGTATTTTTTAGGCTCAAAACTAGTTTGTTGTACTGGTTCTGCATGTTCTCCTCTTGCTGAGGATGGGAGGATGCTTCTTTCAGTCAGAGGAGGGTATTTCAAGTTCAACACAGACTTTGTCAGCCTGGAGCACAAATTTTTATCTACTTGTGCCCAGTTGTAAGCAAGAGCAGCTCTATCCCCTCCGTGAGAAATATTACTGTTTGACTGGTATCACAGTTTGAAAATAAATTAAATTGAGAAGCAGGTGCTGCATATGACCAGACAAAGAAAAAGTTCAGGAAGATTTTCTGTATCTTCAGATCCAGATGAACTCAGATAAACTTGAGTTATTAAAAACACAAGCAACGTTTATCTTCCTCTTTTTGACTTGCAAATGAACCTAAACTCACATAACCAAATCTGATGGGAGTTTATCTTCAGCTGTAGAGTTCACCACAGATTTAAAAGACTAAAGCCAGAATCATAATTGCATATTGTGGACTGCTTCTGCTGCAAAAGCTTCCAGAGCAGAAGCCTACCTTAGTGAAAGGGGGTCGTAAACTAAAAGAACAGTTAGAAATGCAGAATTGGATGTTGCTCATTCAAATGCAGTAAGGATTTTGATTTGGGTCCTTTCTCTTTCCCTTTGAAATGCTATTTACCTACATCAGAGCTTAATAAGGTTAATGTGTTAGATGTTCCCCTAGTGTAAATTCTATCAGTGGGAAGAATACTGTCTGAATAAAGTCCTCCAGCTCTATTCATTTGCTTTCAATGTGTCAAATTAATTTTGCCACATGGGTAATAAAAGCTGTGCTTCTGTGTATTTCTGTAAACATTGTACGATTTAGAAAGTGTTTATGATTTCTTTCAACAATGAAACTTAAACTCTGCGCAGTCCAATACTGGTGAGTAATTTCAGAAGTGACTGAGGCATGTAATTGAGTTTGTCAGTGTAATTGTATTTTGGAATAGATAGTGGTGTGGTTTTTTCAGTCGTTAGTGAGTCTCGTATTTAGTGTGCTGATTAATTCTATTAGAGGAGTTAATTAGACTGAGAAGGTGGGGGTGAGGATGGATACAAATCACTTTCAAGCACTGCATTTAACTCAGGGTTGATTATTCTGTGCACAGAGAGATGCTGCCTCTCCCTGTTTTGGACTCACGTGTGTGATTAGAGCTCATCAGTGCAGCCCCACGCCTGTGACAAGGACAGACAACGAGTATGGATGCAATTCTCTCTCTTTTCAAGTGTGAACTTCCAAATTAAGGCACTGCAGGGTACAGGGATGACCAGACTTAAAAATAGTAATTTCCTGTGCATAGTCTGGAATAATAAAAATAATAATTACAGTATCTATATTTCTGGCACAGCCTCCCCATATTGTTTCCTGTAAAGAACAAAAGGCAATAAGGAATAAACAGGGATCACTTAAGGGCACTCTCTGGCTTTGCAGCCTTCAGAAGAGCTTGGGCTTCAGTTTTGACATGGGAAATTCAGAAAGGGGGGGATGGAGGATTGAAACAGCCTCTTCCAAAGCCAAAATATGCAAAATAAATATACACACAGTAGATTTTTAAGCAGCAGTTGGTGTGTAATTTTTTAATTACCTGGAATATTTCCAATCAGACAAACACAAGACACTGTCAGAAGAGCATTAAAACAAGCCTTGAGGCATCAACTGAGCAGCAGAAAAAGTCAAGGCCCTTTATAAACCAAATGTACACGATGGAAGATGGTGTAATTTTCCAGAAAACAATCTCAGTCTGAATAGGCATGAAGGAAGGATACTATCAAATGAAACCGTGGTCAGGACCACACAAAATCCAACATTTGGCACATTTACAAGGAACTGTGATGCTGTGTCAGGGAACTGCTCCCAGGCTGCCTGGTCAGCCCATTACAGCCCTGTCAGTAAAAACGCCTCTTATCTCCCAACCCCTTGCACGCAGATAAAGCTGCTGTGGTCAGGGCATGTTTTAGTAAGATTCAGAGTGGTAACATCTGGCAAATTCACATGTCATGTGCTGCTCCTTGCCCATGTACAAAGAGCTCCTGTTCCCAGGGCTTTTTGTTTCCCTTAGATAATGGCTTTTCTGCAGCAGAACCCGACCGAGGGGTTATCGGCTGGGAACGGCAACGCCTCTCCCAGTGGCACCCTTGGAAGGGACCATCAGAAACCTCCAGCAATGGGAAACTTCACATCGGAAGCCAGCTCTGATAATCCTGCTGAGAGGAGAAGAACTGGCAAGTTTCTCTCTGCAAAACAGAAGGAAAAGGAAAAGGGGCCTGGAAAGTCACAGGAAGGTGAATAAAAACTTCTTGTCACCAGGCTCCTTCCGCTGGTCCTGGGAAGGGCCTCTCGGCTGCCTCCCACCAAAGGGTTGTGCTCCACAATGTCAAAGAAAACAAGCAAGGGGATCAGGGTTCTCCCTTTGAGATCTCAGCTTGCTGGAGACACTGTGAGTCTTCTGGAAAGAGTGAGAGGAGCTGTCAAAGCCACTCACCTGTACCAATAAAGCTGCTTAGTTTGGGTTTGATGGTGGTGTATGGACACCCCGGCAGACGCAGCTGGGTGTGGACAAAGACCCACTCCCTGATATTCTGGAGCTGCTGTTTCACATCTCTCCGGGGACTTTGCTTTGGGTTTGGCTTGCAGTTAACAGGAAATGGAAAAGCTAAATGACCTTCCTCTCCACTGCCGACCTCCTCTTTAGGAGCCATTCATCTCCATCCAGCCCACTCCTGTCCCCAGCTTGTTAGAAGGGAATATGGAGCAGGACTTCATGCGGTCTTACAGGACATAGGCAGCAGTATGGAGTGACGGCAAAAAGGGATTTGCAGGAGTTCTGGGACAGTCAACATGTGCCACAACAGCTATGAGAGTCTGTGCTCCCTCCAGCCCTCTGCTCCCTGTCTCCCATGTCCTTTGGTTTCTTTGTCCTTCTCTGAGTAGCCTAAGCAGATTGAGAAACTCTTTTCTTTGAGTTAGATGATACTAAAAATGAATTATATCAAGTACAGAATGCCAAACACACAGCTCATTTTTCTTAAAGCAAACTGTATTATTTTTACAGTTTATATCAAAAGATAGCTGTAGTTTGCATGCCGAAGTTCAGCTGTTCAAATAAACCCCTGAGCTCCTTTCTTCAGTGACACCTCCCAATAGGTGGATTGTTTCAGCCATGGTGGCTGTTCTATATGTCACTCCAAGCACTTTCCATCTACTCCCTGAGAGGTGGAGATGGGATTTAGCAGATAAAAACTCTGAGCTGAGCAAACAGCTGGCAATGAACTGATTTTTTAAAATACTGCCCCTTGTCTGTCCAGAAGCAATTGCAGTTTATTTCTGCCAGGAGGGTGATGGAGCTGAGCAGCAGAGGTGAGGGTCACCCTTGAGTTTGAGCCACAAACCTTTCCCAGGAGTCAGGGCCACCATCTCTGCAAAGCACTGCTGGGCCACATCATTGGGATGGGGGACTCATCCAACCCCATGGAACAGGGAGGAATCCAGCTCTCCAAACCCATGAAAGTCAAGAAAATCCTCTTCCACTTGAGTCTTTTCTTACAAAGAAAATCCACCAAAATAGCCCAAGGGGTCATGCTGAGCCTGTACCAGGATGGCCTTGACCTTGTGCTGGTCCATACTGGTTGGAAGGGGAGGGAAAGCAGGTCCACCACTAATGTTGCATCCATTCCTCCCAGGAGGGACAACCCACCTCACATTTCACTAACTCCAGCAACAGCCTTTCGAAGAGACCAGGCCTGTAAATACAGTTTTTAAAAAAGAAAAAAGGACTTTAATCACCAGAATGACTGAAGCAAATCAGTGGCTGAAGAAACCATGTTTCCTGGTTCTAGGGGAATGTCAGGGATGCTCCTCTGGGACAGTTTGGAAATGTATAATTATTTGGGCAGTTTAGGGCCATTCTATTGTAAACTTTTTTTTAGCTCTGCTTCCTGAGTCAACTAAGTCATTGCATTGGCCCACAAAATGAGTTGAGAACAGATGTGAGTAATTCCTGTGTCAGGGGGTTGGATTATAACCACAACTACAGGCATAATTAAGATTTTCCTTCATTTCTCTTATGAGCTAAAATGGAAATATTAGATTAACTCAGCTGTGCTCTAAGACTAACTGCAGAGAGTCTGAAAGATGTTCATGTGTAAAGGTCACTGCATTGGCACTGGATCGATATTTTACTTACTTTACCCACTAGTTAAAATGTGTGTTTTCTGTCTTCCCCAGGCCTTTCATCTTCAATTGTCCAGGCAGCCAATAAGGCAGAATAAATGAGGAGCATTCAAAAGTTGTACAGTTTAAGGCTTTCTATCATTATGCAAAATCTATATCATCATTAATCACTTTTTTCCTTAATGAATTTGGGGACTCGTGTTTCTGCTGCTAAGTACTCAAAGGAGTTATTAAATTTATGGCTGTCTGGTTCCCCCATCTGTTTCCATAAAAATTTACTGCAATTATTATTTCAGCAGAATTTCTAAACCCTGCCAGACTTAAAAATAGGGAACACTGCTGTAAACATGAGGGGGAGCTCATGGTGTATGAGCAGCAAAAAATCACCTAAAATCCAGACTGAACCAGCCTTGCCTGTGGTTTGCATGAGGGTTAAGGCACGAAAAGCAGGACTGACAAAATCAGGAGACCTGGAAAAATTCCTGCCCATCCAGGTCCAGCTGTCCACTGCTGGCTACATATTAGGAAAATATTTAGTTAATTTTCATTTTTCTGAAGCAGGCAGCTCTAGGAGCATGTGGGGAGAGATTTGCAGCAAAGCTGCTGAGCACACAGAGGGGCCATGGGGCACTGGGGAGGCAGCTGGAGGCAAGTACCAGTCCTGGGAGGAATTATTGGGAACTCTGCTTCCTCCTGCCAGAGCCCTGGTGTCAGGGGGCCTCTCAGATTTTACTACACCAAGGCTGTGGCCAGGAGCACTGCTGCCCTATCCCTGGCAGAAATAAGCTGCAGAATACAAACCTGTGCTTCTGCAAGAGTTTGAAGGAGCCCTCACCTCAGAGTGTGCACCAGGTGTTTAGGGAGGCTGGTGACAACACTGTCTCCTGGAGAAGGACCAGGGTGACACATTTCTGGTGCATGGAGCCACCCTGGTCTCCTCCACAGGAAGAACCCTTTGCTCTTCATGAATTTCACAGGTTTGTGGCTGTTTGCAATAAAATGGGACGAACAACATTTTTATGGTAAAAGGTTGTGTTTTGCTCCTTGTCTGCCATGATATGCTCCTGTGGTGCATCCCAGCCTCTTGGGTGCTGTATGTGGTATATCATTGATGTTACCCCTTCAGAAGGCTCCCCTGGCTCCTTTATGCACCTGCTTATTATCACATTAGGGGGATCCCTGAGTCTTTATTTTCACTGCATTTATGCCAGGATAAATTTTTGCAGCTGATAAATTTCCATCTGCTTTTATGAACAGTGGGATGGGCTTTTCCTTCTCAGGAAGGGAAAGTTGTCGGGTGTTGCCCATGCTAAAGCAAAAACGATGATCCAGGAAGGATTGACTGACTGGAAGGGGTTGGCTCTGGTGTGCCTGAATTGCCCAGAAGGAAGATAATGAAGAGAATGAGGAGAGCAATTGCTTCAATAAATAAACTGGAACATGTGTGAGACCAATACCGCTGGGGGCTGATAAATGCCAAGAAGTCTGTTTTTAACATCTGCTCTTCAGCAGCCTTAATATGTTATGACCAGATCAATAAATCTTCTGCTGCTGGTGTCAGACATCCAACAGCAGCCAGAGGGTGGGGAGGAAATACACACAAAGACTATAACATGCTTACATAATCACAGATCCACACATACAGCATTTGTGTGCATGTGCATTGTTGTACTAGTGGAAGGATTAATGTGAAATCATTGAAAAATTGTGCTTAAGTAGCCCTGACAAAGAGGAGCCATGAGTGGCTGACACTCCCTGCAATCTCTTTCTCTGCAGAACCTAAGCTAGAGGGTTGCTGTGTTGCTGGCAGCTCACACTCCTCTCAGTGCATCTAGAAGTGCAGTATGTTCCTTACCCTACCACAATTAAAAGGCTTTTCACCTCTTGCTGAGGCTTTTATGTGCTGCAAAGGCTGAGGGAAGCAGGTGAGGTGGTGTAGGCACAATGGCAATTTTTAAAAGCATTCTTACCAACCTGCAGCCATGGGGAAGTAAGGGCAGAGAAGGAAGAGCAGGGAACAAAAAAGAAGAAGAAAGGAGGGGCTGAGCAAAAACATTTTGGCCAGCAAGCTGCTGTGGTGCTGGCAGAAAACAAACACTTGCAGCAGGAAAAACACAAGTGTTTGTTCTCTCCTCTGCTTCAGGGTATTGCCCCTGCAGTGCCTGGGACAAGCCCCACATGGCTGCTCCTCAGCCTCCCCAGCTTGTCCTCCAGCCCCTGAGCTCCAGCCACAGCTGGACTCAGGCTTGGGAGAAGCTGAAAATAGGATTGACCATGAACATCTGCCATTCAGGTGCAGTCAGAATGTACCTGTGCAAGGTCCTGCTGAGCCCATCTTCTTCCCTCACAGTGGAGAGATGCTGGAGAGAACCCACAGCATTTTCTTGCAGGGAAGAAAGGATGTGAGAAATCAGATTTCTTTCTTCACTCCATTTACTTTCCAAGCCCGGGGGGAGTCCACTGAAGGACTTGGCACAAAGATTGATATTTGGCCTATGGCATTAAGCAGAACTTGTTCATTTAAGACAGGACAGTGGCTTGGAAGAATAGAAGGTTGTGACCTCTGTGATGCAGCAGCAGTTCTCCTGACAGAAGGTGATAAATAAAAGAGTCAGTGCCACGGAGTATATCTGAAAGCTGTGCACTGAGCAATGTGAAGAATGCTTGCTCTGACCCCAAGAACCTTTACATCAAGAAACCTCCTGGGCACATGGGGGTAAAAAGGTCTTGTTTTAAGTGCTGCCACGGCTGGGTTCTGGGGGATAGCAGTGAGTCCAAAACCCTGCTTCATTTACTGCAGATGTCTGATTTTTTTCCTCAATATGGCTCCAATGTGCTTAATTTAATGACAGACACAGACCTGGAAAGTGAGGAACTTTCAGCTTTTGAGTTTATTTAGCCACTCAACAGAAAAACCATCTGGAAATGGTAGATTTCAGATTCTTTTTATTTCTGTTTAAATAGCAGGGCTCTTTCAGAGAGCCAGGTGCTCTGATGGGTGTTACTGTAATAACTGCTCACAGTCCAGTCATCCCTGTATTACAGCTGGAATATGTAACTGTGGCTCCTGCTTCTTCCAGGAACCAGGATCAAAGATTCACAGAATGGTTGGAGTTGGAAGAGACCTTAAACATCTAGTTCTAACCCCCCTGCCATGGGACTTTTCAAGAATTAATTCCTAGGAGAGCAAACTGGCCTGCCAGACTTCAAGTGGTCAGACATCCACACTGGGGACAGGTGTGGTAGTGTTGCCAAATGAGTCCACTTGTTTGATTATTCCCAATATGAAACAAACAAGTGTTTCTTAATAAGCACAATACAGCCCAAACTAAAGCAAAGTACTGATAACTCACCAGACTACTGTAAAAATTGTAAGTTAGAGACAGAAAACCAAGGAGCTGCCTTAGAAATCGAAAGAGGTTCAGAAATGCAACACACTCAGGTTCTTTCTAATTTTTTGCCTGTAGAGCTTTGAGCCTTTCACTCAAAATGAAAATGAAGACTAAATGAAATGAAGACTTGCTCTAACATCACCTGTCTCTGGGGACTGAGGCAGCTCAGAAAAAACCCACAGCATTGTGGGAGAGCTGTAATGAATTTGCTGGAGTTGGCAATTGACACTTTCATGCCAGTCACGGTGCTTGCTGTGGGCAAAAACTACAGCCCAGGTCTGCACAGTCCTTCCCACCTGCAAACACCCTAAACAGTCTGGTGGAGAGGAGCTGAGCTGGATGCGAGGCACCATCACACTCCCAGCTGTTCATCCAAAACACATCCCAAGTGACGTGCCTGCAGCCAAGGAAATCTTGGAATTGGAGCCTGCCTGAATCTTCTGGTTGTGCACACACTGCAGTGCTTTCCAACATTCACCCTTTCTTCCTCCTCTAGAATCACATTTCCCGTAATTCCGAGTGCGGTTTCCTGCTGGGTGAGGATTGTGTGAGGAACTCTGTGCCAAAATCCTCTCTGCAGCTTTTGGAGCCGCTGATTAATTGAACGCCCTTTGCAGAAAGGGGGAGAACCAGCGGGACACAAACACAAAACGTAAAAGCATTTGGGATGGGGGTGAAAAATGGCATTTTCCACTGCAGGAGAGGCAGCAGAGCTCTGGGGAAGAGGCAGGAGAGATGACCCTGGCCAGGAGGGTTTATTGCTTTTGCCATAATTGCAAATTTATTGCTTTTGCGAGCTGCTCTGGCTGGGGGAACATTCCTGGTTGGAACATCCCTGGGGAACATCCCAGGGATGGTGTGAGAACCACTGCACCACGCTCTGTGCTACAGACCATCTTAGGTGCCCTCCAAACACAGAAATACTTTGGTTTCAAAGGGATATATTGTTTATTCACCTTCACAGGTTGCAAGGTGAAAGTTTCCACAAATCCAGCACCCCAAAGGGTAAAATGTTACATCTATTACTTAGTAAAATTTGCATGAACCCGCCTATCTAATAGATATATTCTCCACCTGTCTAATGCATATTTATTTGGGTGATATGATCTTATGCAACGCTGGAAACCCAAAGTTTTATTGTGAAATTATCTGACGTCATCAGTTGCGTTTGCAAAAGGTGAGAAAATTCATCCTGGAGACAGAAAATTCAGCCTGAAAACACCAACTTCAATTGAGGAAAAGCTCCGTTTCGGGATTTCAGGACACTTTTTCCCTCATGATGTAGTTTTGGTTTTTTCTTCCAGGGCACATAGAAAAACTATTGGCTTTCCAAACAGATCCCGGGCACCTCTGGCGCACGCACCAGCCCCTCAGGGGAGCCAGGCAAAGCCGAAAGCGGCTGTGCCGGTCCCGCACAACAAACCGCTGCTAAACACGAGCTAATTAGCGCTCAGTGCTAATTAACGCCCGGCTCTAATTGCTGGAAGCCGCCCGCAATGCGCATGCGCCGAGCCCCCCCCCCCCCCCCCCCCCCCCCCCCCCCGCGCAGGCGCAGAGAGAGCCGCGCCCACGTGACCACGGGCCGGGGCCGACAATATGGCTGCGCCCATGTGCGCACACCGGGCGTGCCCGGAGCGCCGGGAGCGGCCCCGCTGAGCCCCGCCAACCCTGCATGGAGCCCCGGGAGTCCTGGGCCGCCTTGGCGGTGAGTGAGCGGGCCCTAAATAGGTTGTTTTAACCTGTGTGCAACAGCCCGGGCCATAAACAGAGTAGAGGGATATTCACAGAATATAAATTATATCTCTCTCTCTCTATATATATACACACAATATGTATAATATGTATTATATATGTATATTTAATATATTTTTTATACATTATATATACATATATGTTTTTATGTATATATTGTATTTTTTATATCTATCTCTTTATATATTCTTTCTCTGCGCAGAAATAGGCGCTGGGTTGTAAATCCACAAAGCCAGCACTGCGACCACCAAAACTTTTCACTATTTCTGCGCTTTACCGAATAAAAGCATTAATGTTCATTGGCTGCAAATTGCATAGGTTCTCTTGTTAATTAGTATTGTATCTTCTAGTGGTTAATGACTCTCTGGCTTTCCATGGTAATTAATGCACACTCTCAGTCTTTCTCTTTGGGTCGGCGGCTGTGATGTGCCCCTGCCAGAATTAGATTTTACCCAGTCACAGCTGATTCAGCTCAGTTGACGAGCTCTTTTTATTAGTTTCTTCCTTTTCTTTGGGGTTCTGCCAAATGTCCTTGTGGCCCATAAATTCTGCATCCTTTGTGTCCACTATCAGTGGTACATCCTTCTTTCCAGGATTTGTTAACCTCCTTCCAGGTCTGACATTATTGAAACATATGCAGCCCTAAACTTCAGCAATTCTACTAACAAGTATTTTGGCTTTCTAACACATGGACATCACGTAGAGCCTGTTGGTTACTCTCTGTTTCAACAATTAAATCTCCTTTCTTGTTGATTAGGCTTGAAATTTACAAAGCTCTAGGATTAAAGAACATTCTTTCTTAGGAAAAATTTTACATATTCCACATTTTGCAGATGGCCTGCCTGACCACTGCCAAGCTGATGAGCTGAGCTCAGGGGTGGCCACAGTTTGTGGCTTCAGCAGCCACTCCAGAGCCACAGGGGATCCTGTGGAGCATTTCCCACCCTAAAAGCTGTTTCTCCATGTGTGGTCTCAGCAAGGGGATGAAACCCCAGTCACCATAGCTGAGGGCTCCTTTGGAAACACTCAGTGCTGGCTGACTGTTCTGTGTGGAAAATCAGGGCTGTGGTGCCTTGGTCTGATGTGGGGAAAGCTGCAGGAGAGCAGAGTTCAGCTGCCTGCCCCAAATGCCCTGAGGCAGATGGATGTGAGCAGTGAGGTCGTGGCTTGATGTGTTACAATTAGGTCCTGGTTTTGCTTCATCATTGTGGTGGAGTTTATGGGGTCATTAAATATCCTGAGTTGGAAAGGACCCACAAGGATGATCCATTCCAGCTCCTGGCCCTGCCCAGGACACCCCAACAATCCCACTCTGTACCTGAGAGTGCTGTCCAAACTCTCCTGGAGCTCAGGCAGCCTTGGGGCTGTGCCACTTCCCTGGGGAGCCTGGGCAGTGCCAGCACCCTCTGGGGAAGGAACTTTACCTGAAATCCAACCTAAACCTGCCCTGGGACAGCTCCAGCCATTCCCTGGGTCCTGCCACTGATCACAGAGAGCCGAGATTAGAGCTGCCCCTCCACTTCCCTTGTGGGGAATCTGCAGACCCCAATGAGGTCTGACCCTCCTCCAACTCATGGTGAAGGTTCTTTTGATAACACTGCTGTTACTGACAAATGTGTTCTAGGTGTCTTATGAACCAAAAGTCATTTCTCTTTTCTGCAGCTGCTGCAAACACACCACTATTGTCACCCACTGGCAGGTGCTCTGTTAGCTGCCTCATGAATTTAAATGACATTTAAGGTACAGAACTTTGAGAACTTAAAGAAGCAATTAGTAACTTTTGATTCATGTTTTAACAGATGGCTAGATTAAATCTGATTAAATCTGATCAATGCTATTTTTAGCAGATAAGGATTTTGATGAAAAAAAGAGTGAAGAAGAATCAATGCATTCAAAATAGCCAACTAGATTAAAAGAGTAATTAACTTATTGATTAAACCTTTAGTAGTAGATAGAGAACACCTCTCTGAATCCTCTGTTACCCTGAAAAAAAATTATCAGAGTAACACACATGTGATTTGTTTTCAGGCAGGTTTAAAAATCTCTGCAGCTGTTTCTTGTGTGCTCATCTATATGAGGGAGCCTTCAAACTGTGTTTTCTGAATAGCACTGAATCCAAATAATGTCTCATAATGGATTAATGTTAACTGTTGATGGTGTTTTATTTTAAATTAGTTTTTCTGTTTATTTCAGGCTTCTCCTTATTTTTTTGCAAAACAATTATTTTCTACAATCAGCCATGTCATGGAGTAATTAAAAAAAAACAACCCAAAACTAGTAATCTAGAAACACAGACAATGGGAGAAGATTGAGCCCAAGTTGAATCAATTTTTTAGGCTTTTGTTTTATAAATTCTATGGATAAGAACATTTCCCTTTTCTTTATTACTTTGAAAACACATTTATTTAACATGATTTCCAGTACCTTAAAGGAATCTACAAGAAAGGTGGAGAGAGCATGTGGTGTCAGGGCAAGGGGGAATGACTTCAAAGTGACAGAGAGTAGGTCAGATTAGATATTAGAGAAAAATTGTGTACTGTGAGAGTGGTGAGGCCCTGGCACAGGGTGCCCAGAAAAGCCCCGTCCCTGTGAGTGTTCCAGGCCAGGTTGGGTGGGGCTTGGGACAACCTGGGATAGTGGAAGGTGTGTCCCTGCCCATGGCAAGGGGCTAGAACAAAATCTTTAAGGTCCCTTCCAATCTAAAACTTTCAGTGAATTGACTTTTTTTTTCTTTTTTTTTCTCTTTTCTATAAGTTTTTATTTAAAAAACAAAACCAAAAACAACCCAAAAAAAACCCCCCAAAAAACAACAACAACAACAAAAAAACCACCAAATAAACCAACCAACCAACCAAAAACAAACAAACAAACAAAAAAACCCACAAAAAAAAGACGCTTCCTTTTAGACTTTGTTGGACAAAGGCAGTGAGGGAGTGTGAACACTTTCAATGAAGTGTTTCCATTTGCTGGAAAAATGTGAGTGTGCTTTTTTTTTTTTTTTTTAGAGATGCCTAAGGTGGGGGGCAGAATTGCTTCAGTCTTTCCCTGATTTTATCACACAACTGCTGGAGGTGTTGGTCATTCTGTGCTGTCTCTTGATAAGTGACATCCACTGTCTGGCTTTTCTGTGGGATGGGGAAGTGTTGCATTGCTTTGCTTGCACCAAGATTGTTTTGAAAATACCCTAAAAAGGTTTAAAAATTGTAATATCTGTTACTTTCTTTTGTTGGACCCTCCTTGTTAAAGCTGTGGAAGCTGTTGAGTTGTGTGTAAGGCTATCAGTTTTCAAACTGACCTCAGGAAGGATTCAGTCAGCAGTGCTTTAGCTACACATGCTTCATTTACTCACATAAGCACCACAGCTTCACCCCTGAGAGTATTAATGCACTTCTCTCCATGGTTTTGTCTTGAAGGCTGGTGGAGTTGCTGGTGTGTGTGTTGACTTGATCCTTTTCCCTCTGGATACTGTAAAAACAAGACTTCAGAGTCCTCAAGGATTTAGGAAAGCTGGTGGTTTTCGTGGCATCTATGCTGGTGTTCCTTCCACTGCAATAGGATCCTTTCCAAACGGTAAATTTTCTTTGGATTGTGCTTTTGTCTTCTTTACATAGTTATTTATGTCACATAGGACATTCATGTCTGTGGCTTCTTCTCCTGTGGGTGCCTGGGTTCTGTGAGTTCATGTCCAGCTGTGAAGCGCAGTTTCTAGAATTCCAGCACTGAGCAAACTTGAGCAAGACTGGAGTGGAGGCTGCTGTGTGTTTGCTCTGAAAAGCAACCCTAATTCCTTGGGAGCATTCCTGAATATAAGCCTGTTCTTACTTACAGAACACACTAAAGCATTTCTGGGTGCTGAGGAGGGCTTGATCTTGCTTCTCCTGGACACTTTTGTTATGACCCACTCTCTTTTGGCGTTGGAAATGAATGGAATTTCGAAGTGCTTGAGCACTGCAGGTGTTTGAGTTAATTGACCTGGGGATGCTCTGCCTATCTCCCTGATACAACAACTTTTAAATTGTAAAGACATCAGGAATACTTTTGAAACTAAAGCTTTAAAAAAGTAGATACTTCTAGTCCCTGCAGAGAAAAGGCATCTGAAATACCTGGTGCCTTTGTCCATTTTGTCTTTGTAGGGAGGGATGAAAAAACAGCAATCTGTGCTGTCAGATGTAAATGTTAGGAGAACTTTGCTGACAAATCCACTGACACCTTCAGATGTTTGATGTCCTTCATAAGGTGATATAAAAAAATTCAGTTCTTTATCTTGGCTGCCCTGTTATCTCCTTTTGAGGTGATAAGCATCTTTTGATTAGTAGAAGGCAATTCACACGGCCCTTCTTTACAATTAAAATCTGTTCCCCCGCAAGACATGTCATTTTTTTCAGTATTTACATCTCCAAAATCTGCACTGTAGTTTTATCTTTCCAACGTATGACTGAGAACTGAAATTATCTTTAGGAAAAGGAATAACCCTTAAGGTGTAAGTGCCTTTGTAGTTGACTGTTGCAGTGAATAAACACGGCTCACGTTGCTGTGCTCAGTTTAGTTTTGTGCATTTCTTGTTCACTGCACAGAACTTTGACAAATCCTTTAGATGCTTGAAAAAAAATTATGTATCTAAATTCAAAATATTTAACTGACAACAGCTAGGGAGAAATTTTTAATAAACTCCTACTGAAACAGTTTTGCACATTGCAGGCTGGCAGAATTGTATCAATTTATGCTTTTTTGGAGTTGTTTTTCTTTTCAATTATTTAACTGATTTGCTTGTTTTTCCCTTTTTCCCTGCTTCAAAAAAAGGACCATCCATTCAATTCAACCAAGAGATGGTCCCTCTATCTATGGATATGGAAGATACCAGTTTTTCAAAATGTGCTGGACATTCATGGCTAATTAACACATCTTTCTGTAGCTCGCTACTAAATGTGGCCTGGAGTCCTGACACCTTTGATATTAAGGGAAGATATGGCCAGGGGTAGCCAGAAGTGTAAACTTCTGAAGGAATTATCTCACAGATTCTGTTGATACTGTTGTACTGTTTTGGTGTAAAAACATCCTGGTTTTTACTACAGCCCTGTGATGGAGGAGCAATGCAATGATTGCATGTTTTCTTGAATTTCAGCTGCTGCTTTTTTTATCACCTACGAGAATGTGAAATCCCTGCTGCCCCATGGATCTTCATCTTACTTGTCCCCTGCAACACACATGGTGGCTGCCTCCCTTGGGGAAGTGGTAAGAAGGAAGTTTGTCTATTGTGTGTCCAGGGGAGGAGAGGAAACCATTCAGTTATGGAAACTTGGGGTTTGGTGTCATATCTTGTGGCAGTTCTTAAAACAGCAACGTTTCTCACTGTTTGCACAGTGCCTTGGGGCTGGGTGTTGAGCTCTGAGCACCCCATGCTGTTCCTGCCAGCACTGGCCACCTCTGCTCTCCTGTTTTTGACACAGTGTGTCCTGGCATTGCACCAATAAAATGGGGTGCAGGTTGTCTCTGCAGGTTTTGAGGTAAGGAAATGGACTCTGTGGAAACAAACAGGCTTTTCTGGGTCTTCTGCACCTTAAACCAAGCTGATGGCATGGGGCAGAAAAGTCTGTTGTGTCTGTGGTTCCATATTCTGCTTTTATTAACTGGCTTTTTTCTTTTCTTTCCCATGGGGGCTTAGAATAGGTGTATGTTGGTCCCAAGCTACCAGGAGTGTGGAGATGCCATTTATTTCAGCTTAACACCAGGTGCCTCACTACTACAGCAGCACAGCCTGGCTAATTCCCATGGGAAGCAGCTTAGCTCTCCCTGCTCTCTGTGGGATCAACTTTAACACCCAAGTAATTTTTATTCTTCCATTAAAAATGTTACTGATTAGATGGAATGAGATTTAGCCAGGAAACTTAATTTAACATACCAAGTACATGAAGATAGATGAGTACAGCACCTATAACCACTCTGGTAGGGGTAGATGGAAGGTGATAGATGTAGGGCTGGGTGGGATTTGTTTGTGTTGCTGCCTCAGGTAGATTCCTAATGAGCTTGGTTAGAGCCTGTGCCATCAGGTTGTAACTTCTAACTTAAGGCAACGCACAGAACTTATTTCCATGAAGGTTCTCTAAAGGCTGTTAGAAATCAGCATGAGGTTATTTGCCACCAATGCACAGCCCTAAAACTCCTTGTTTGCCTGATGCGTCATGGAACAGCAGATCCAGGAGGTGTTTTGAGCTTCTCAAGTGCTCTTGTAGAATCAAGCAAAATGATAGTGGGGCTCCTGAAGAGGTGCCAGTGCTTTGCAATAAGATCCACCACTAGAAAAAGTTTCTTCCTCTGGAATAGGTTACTTATGGTTCCTGTGTGAAAATTACAATCCAGTAATTGAACCAGCAGTAGCCAAAGCCCAGTTGGCTACAGATGACTCCTTTCAACAGAACCTGTTGCCTTTTGCTCCCTGTGCTGGTCTGTGACCTTTACAACTCAGACACTTGCTGTTTTCGTGTTGGGGCTGACAGAGATGGTGCAGCACAGTTAAATGGGTTGCTCAGGGCTGTCTCTTGTGCTTGGCTCTGGCTACTCCAAGGCCAGAGAAATGTATAATGGTGGGCACTGAAATAGCAGAGTGGCTTTATGGTGTGGGAACTACGATGTTGTAACACCCATTTTCCACCTCATTTTCCTGTTTTTGCTATATTTTCTTCTCTTCTTGGAGTGATGAGTGTGAGGAGAGAACTAAGCTCTGAAATAACTGAGATAGATATTTAGAGATTTGATACAATGAATCTGTAATAAAATAGCATAAAGCAACACCTTCTCATGTATGTTTTCTATAAAGTCTTAGTTGATCAATAGAAATAGATAAATGAGTCCAAATTGCATTGGGGTGAAAGTTACAATTACAGTTTTATTGATTAGTCATTAAGTTTTAATCAGGGCATAACCACTGGGACTATTATTTTGTCAGTAGTTTTTTTGATAATATGTACTTTCTTCCATTTTAGACTTCATGATTTAAATTGTTTTTAAATATGAAGCATTAAGCCAAAGACTGTCATGTTAGGATTCTTAAGGCATGTCTTTGCATTTCCACACTTGTTTTTTACAAAACAGAGAAATTAGGATTTAGAGCAAGAAAGTGTTGATGGATTTCTAGGTTTGCTATTCCTTCAGTGGTGAGTATAAATGGGTCAGATACCTTCTTGTGCATCAATAAAATGTCAGTATGTGCAAAATTTAAACGTGTGTTCATACTGACTAATCTGTGTTTTAAATGTGACCTGCTAAAAATAATCAAATAGGTAAAGAGGAAAAATACAAAGGTTGCTTCAAGATATGATAAAATATATGTGAGAAATCAGTCAAATGGGAACTTTTAGTTTTTGTAACAGCCACTCTCCTGTATTGTTTACAGTCTGTGGAAATTCATGGGAGAAACAGCCCCTGGAACTGGTTTCATCCATTTTTCCAGTTCCAGGCTGGGAGAGACAAAGCCAAGTAATAAAATGGCAGGGGTTGTAGCAGTGGGTTTTTTTGGTTTTTGGTTGTTTGTTTTTTTTTTTCCTTTTAGGCAGGAATAATATAGAAAACTAATCTCATCTCTCAGAATGAGGTAAAGTACATAGAAAATCTGACCCTGTTAAGCATAATTATTTTTTCCTACAACTGAATCTCGCTGTGTAGGGACTCTGAATATCCCATAATACATGAAAAACTGCTTAGAAAAGCACATCCAAAACTCTAGAGGGCAGATACATGGTGTATCATCTCATCAAGGAAGGAGAAGGGTGAAGAATACATGAGCTGCCAGTGGGGGAAAAGCCCTTATTATACCAGTTGAGTAACTGAAATCTGGAGGTAGAAAACACATTTACTACATCCAGGACTTTGGAATTTTTCATCTTGACTCTGCTTTGCCCTGTATGTTTAGTCTGCCTGTATCTTTACAGTGAGCTGCCAAAAGTGCTTGGAAAACATGATATCATAGGGAGTGGAAAGGAAAACCAGATGTTCTGAAATTTTACTTTTAATATTCTAAGGCAGTGTAAGTAACTCCAAAGAGGAGCAGCATTTTTAAGCTCCTAGTGCCCATTTTCAGTGGTAACTAAGTGTGCCTTGCAGGCCCAGAGTTAACTGTACAGCTCCAGATTGGTTTGTGCGGATTTTTTTAATGACAGTTTTAATATGAATGTGTGTGTTAATCTCAAGAAACTTTGCTAAATAGAAGTCCCCCTCTGAGCCTCTCCCACCAAGCTCCTACAAATGTGTTTTTATGGAAGGAGTTGAAGATTGTCCCAGTTTGACCAATGAGGTTCCCCTCAGGAGTGCTGAAGGGGTTGGGTTCAGCACAGCTCATTTGGATTCAGATAATTTTACATCCCACTGGCTTTTCCACGGAGGTGAGAATAAAGTCGTTTGGCTCACATTCCAGAGAAGGGAGCTGACAACAGCCCTTTCCCATCTAATATTTAGGTATTGTTATGGTTACCATCTGAGCTTTGCAAGATATTAGTGAAAGCTTTGGGTTGTTGCCTGTAAGTTGTGGCTTCACTCTTATCTTTGACCTTTTATTCTTGACTGGCTGTTTTTGATGACATTGTCTTTCTTTCTTTTTTTTTTTTTTGCCCTTACTTTGCAAGACAGCAAACTGCCTTGACTTTCAGAGAGGAAGTGTGGGGGAGGACTGAGGACCAGCATGGGAGGGAGATGTCCTGTTCTTTTGGCAGCTGGTGGTAATGACCGTGCTCTGGATCTTCACCAGCTGGACTCATTGAGCTGCTTTTGTCCTTGTGCAAGTTTCTGAACTACTCTAGGATTGGAGATTTGAAAAGTTCAAAAATTTGTCACTTCAGTGGAGAGAGGGGATCCTGGGACTCCACAGGGGAAGGTGAGGACAGGTATTTCGAGGTGAAATTCCAAACTCACTTGGAATTCCAGTGCGTTACCACTTGAGGTACTTCTGTGATAAGAGCAAAGTGTGTGGTTGGTTCATCTATGATTAGCATCTGACCCTTCATATTAATAACTTTGGAATTTTTTTTTTTAATCTGCTGTTGGGATGTGTCAAATAGGAAAACTTCTTAATGCAGGAATTATCTTTCTGGGGAATTCATTTACCTTTCTCTACTAGTATGAACTTGTTTCTTAGAAGAAGCAAGCTCAATGCAAACAAGTTTACAGTTTTACAAATCATGTTTTTGTAGAATGACATTTTAAGTGTGCTTTTAATTCAAATAAAAGAGGAAAGTGTATGTTTTACTTTATTTTATGCTTGTGGGGTTTTTTTTTCTGCATAAAAAGAGACATATTAAACATGGTGGACAACACTGTTGTCTATCTCTGTCCACAAATCAGCCACTTCTTCTCTCTGCCCTGGCAACATTGTTTGAAATAGTTTAATAGTTTCAGTTTAATGGAAGAGCAGGAATCTCCAAAAGTGTATTGGTGTGGATTCCATGAGAGTAACTGAGTAGGTCAGAGAAGAAAGTTGTTATTAATGCCTGTTCTGAGGAAAAGGCAGAAGCATGAGTCAGACAAATCCGCAGAATAATGGAATGAAAATCTCCAGCAGGATAATTGGCCAGGGCTTTGCAGCATGGTAAGCTCTGGAAGATCGGCTTGCAGGAGCCCAATCTAACAGAGACAAGACAGCCACTCACGTCAGACATAAAGTTAAGGTTTTATGTATTTCAAACTCTAAAACTTGCAGTGTTGGAGGATGTGACTTTTCAGTCCAAGAGGAAAGCTGGGCACTCTAGGGAAAGCTGATTTTAGTTCAGCAAGGGAGTGATAACGTACTTGTGTCTAGACATTGAGCTAAGGGCTTTGAATATTTTACCTACCCCTTTTCTAAAACCTGAACTGATAAATGGACAAAACTGTTCTGCATTTTGTGCTTTGCATTCTATGTCCTCTTAACCAGTATGTGCTGGCAGATCATAGTGTTTGAAGTAGTTGCAAATGACAGCAGTCAAAATGTGATGGGACCTTTTCTACAATACTGAAACTTTTTTTCTCTTTTCATTGATCATTTTAGCTGTGACTGTGCCTTTTGTGCTGAGCAAATCTGGCTGCACACAGGCTTTGAGAAAGGGAATACTCTGACCCTGGCAAGACGAGCAGTGGTGGGGAGTGCAACAACGTAGGTGGTCTTTTGATTTAATCGTGGTGGAGTTTGAAATATTCATAAATTAATCTATGTGAGGTCAGGTCTGCAATACAGATGCTGTAGGATTTTTGCCAAATCCTTGTGCAGAAGCAGTGGTTAGGAGATGGTGGGGAAGGTGAGACTGCTGCCTTTGCGAGGTAGTGGAGAAAGAACAGAGAGCGGCTGGAAACTGAGAGCAGCGACTGAGAACTGGTTGTAAATAAAGATAAATTGGGGGCATGGATCCACAAATTCTGCCAGCAAATCCATCATACAATTAGAGGCTTAGAAACAGCAAATTAAGGACTGTCAAATACCTATCCAGCCACCCACGCTGATGTTCTCTTGCATGCTCTGTGCTACTGCACATAGTGCATCTTCTTCATCAGCTGCTCTCCCTTCACTGCTTTGTGTAACCTGTTCATTCCAGGGCTTAGAGAACATGCTGCTTTGCAGTAAAGCTTGATGGTTGTCATGTCTTCTGATCACAGGGGTGATACTCCGTTGATTTAGAAGTATTTGTAGCTCAGAGTGTCTACAGAGGAAAGCAAATTTGGATTAAAACAATATAAGCGAGAAAGAAATAATTTTAAAGTACTTCCTGATAGATTTCCTGACTTTCTGTACCAGTCAGCTTTGGAAATGTTTGACACACTTTGGAAGAAACTTACCTTAAATTAATGTTCTGTGCAGGATTTGTCAGGAATAACTATGAATAGCTCCATATGTGGACAAGCCCATAATTCTTTAAGTGAAAAGGCTGAAGGAAAGAGTAAGGGATCAATTAAAGGAAAATACTTAATAAAATACAATGTAGTTGAAATTTCCATCTTCTGGGCCAACGTAACCCCAAGAGAGTGAGCAAATTGCAAAATACTAGTCTTCTTTCAACAGGAGACTTAATGTGTTTTCAGAAAATACTGCCTGTGTTCTCTTGCCTGGAATCTCATTCCCGTCTGTCCTCCTGTAGCACAGCCTGACCCCACTTGGCTCCTTGGAAACAGTTTTATGCTGGATGGGATGCACCATGCTACTTCTGCTGAAAGAAGGGTTTGGCTGGTGGGTTTAATGAGTTTCTTAAGCCTTTTAAAATCAGTTTAACAGACTTTCATGGTGAAAGTGTTGCTGGAATAGATTGGATCGTGCAGATGGCTCTGTACATTGAATTAAGGGTCTACTTTTCTTAGGTTTTAAGGATTTCTGTCTTTAAAAGTGGTAGTAATTTATGATTCAAGCATCAACCAGGTCAAGGAAGATTTTTTTCAAGTTACTCATGTGCCTGATTTTGCTGCTTGAGTTTAGACCAACTGTTTGTGATTGTCCTGAGGAACTTCAAAATCTCTGAGACACAGTTTGTGCTAGAGTACAAGAGGTATGTAACATCAGGCTACTTTTGGTAAGTTTTAGGTCCAATTTTAAAAAGGAAACAAAACTCTACATTGCTTAAACGTTAAAAGACCAATTGATTTATTCAAAGCACACAAACTTTCAAAACATCTGCAGTGAGAAGTACTTCTGCAAAGAAGTGTTTAGAGTCAGCCTTGTCAGCTTCACAAACTTTCCTTGTTCTCTGCCTGTTAGCTGATGTAACTGGAGTAAGAGTTTCTCCTTGCTGTGAACAGAGCTTGGCACAAATTCCCACTGCTGGGGGACAAAAGTTGTCTGAAGTGTATCTGATGTGGCTAAAGGGAAGGTAGGCAGGGAACCCACAGCAGGATCTGCTGGGAATGTACCTGGGCAAGTGAAGAGCCATGTGTGGGGAGGGAAATCTGAGAGGGGCAGAAGCCCAGTAGCTCTGAGAGGGCTCCTGAAATGATGGATGAGGAGGCAGATAGGGTGAAAAGGCTCAGCCAAGATGGCCATGGTGAAGGAACAAGTGTGTGGTGGTGCAAATGATGCTCTGAAGCAGGAAGCTCTGGAAAGTAATAAAACAGAGCTGTCATAGATTTGAAAATGACAGGATGAAATGAATCTGCAAAACAGCTCTGCAGATTCCAGGTAAAGTCATCTAAGGTGGGAATGTAGAGAAAGTTGAAAATGTTTGTGCAGAAACTCCAGTTTTCCAAATGCTTGTGACATTTGGTCCCTGTGAACGGTCTCATCTCTGAAATAATATGTTTTTAAGTTCTGGGAGGTGCTGAGATTTGAGGGATCTTGCTGGGTGAGATTGTTCTTTGAAGAAATGTTTCCTACCAGCATACAGGGGAACTGCAGTTAAATTAATGAAGGCCTTGTTGTGTCAGTCAGAGGAAAAGACAGGACAAAGAGCTTGGCATTGTCTAAGCTTTCCTATCCAGAGCCCATTAGTCAAAATTTGTTCTCTCTATGAGGTTTAAATTAGGAGTGGAGTCACCTGTTCATGACCCCAGGAGCTTTACACAGGACTGAATCTCACTGTGCTGGAAGGGCACTTCTGTGCTCTGCCTGAGAGTGTGTGGGGGAAAATAAGATTGAGAATTTCCTGAAGCTTTGTGCTGGAGGTGAACAATTTCCCTGGGGCTGGCATTTAAAGACAGTGGACAGTACAAGTATGGGTCAATTTCTATCATCCCTGGAGACAATTCCCTAATTAAAATAGGAGTTAACACTTCCATTCTGTATTCTCTGTATGCTCCAGCAGGTAGTACAGCCAGCTGACAAACACCTGTGGAAGGACTTGTTCACAACTGCAATTGTGACCCACAGTGAATTACTAACCAGAGGAACTTGTATTTTTGTTCTGTCCTGGTCAAAAGGGCAGCGGTTATTTAGATGAAGGTTTATTGGTGTTTGAAATGTCTTGGGTCTGTGATTGCAGCAGTTCAGGTGCTCTATCCAAGGAATATATGAAACCATATATATGAATATGAGGATACTTTGTGTACCTCCTGCTCATTTTCCTGGTGGTGGGAAGGGTGAGGCAGTTCATCTTCCATCTGCAGCTCACGTTCCCTGCTAGCTAATATTTCCAACTCAAGAGCTGTGACCAGTTAGAAGCAGTTATTTGGAGGATGAAATACTTTGCTAATCTCATAATATTGCATTCATTTTTCCCTTCTGTTGAAGAGGGGCATCCCAGGGAGATCTGAAGAACCAAGCATAAATTTACAGGGTTTGGATAGGCATGGAAAGCTGCAGTGCTAAATTCAAGTTTTGTTGAGAGCCTTTGACGTGAACCAAGAGGGAAATTTCCCCTTTATTCTTCAGATCCAAAGGAAATCAGTGCAATTTAAGATCTTTCAATTTTAAACTCGTCTATTATTTTAATAATTTGGTTATCTGAGAAAGGGAAAAGGACATTTTTCATATTTCAGATTAAAAATTGTAACTTCCTACTTAGAAGGGAGCATCTGACATAGAAACTGAGACTTTCAGATTACGACGTATTAACCTATTTTGGGAAGCAGAATTTTTTTTAATATTAAAAAAATCCCAGAAGCAGAACACACAGAAAACCAGCAACAAAGCAAACTTGAGCTCCAAGGTAGCTTTTAGCTGCAGCAGTATGGTCAGGGCTAATGCAGGTTACACTTAAAAACCCTCAAACCCCCCCAAATTATTGCTGCATCTCTTTGAATGGGGTTTTAGAGTTGTTCTATTTTTCTTGCTTATTTTACATTCTGTTCAGCAGGCAATCCTTCTGACCTTCAAAAATGGGGTGAGAGATTAGGATTTTGTTAGCAGATTGACTGCAGCTGAAGCATATGTCCTTTGATAAATCATAGCATCTTTGTTGTTGTCATTTTTGTGCAGCAGCTTTTCCTCCCTAATTGGTTAGTGATTATCTTGCACAGGTATTGTGAGATTTAGCCTAAAGTCTCTGCTCTCTGGATGCAAAGTTTTATAATGTCATAAATTATATTCTTATTTGATTAAGAATAAACCCATGCAAATGACATTTAAGAGAAACTGTCCCTAGGCATGTTCCTTTAGTTTTGTGTGAAGTATTGAATTATGTTTATATGGTGAACATCAATTAAAGCTTCCCAGCCTACTCAGACAGATAAAGTCCTTAAAACTAACTTCCTGCTTGAGAAATTGAAATATTAAAATCCTTCAGAAAGGATTCTAAAGAGTTTAAAGCTGCAACAGAAGAAAAGGTTTCTGGAGCTTGCTCCATGCTTCTGTACTAAATTTTCAAGTAGGTTGAGCTATGCAAGCCAGAGATTTGCTCAGAGTCACTGAGTGCAAGGTCTTAAATCACCGGCCACTGACAAATACCATAACAGTCCTTTGTCCTCAGACTACCCTTCTCCTGCCATGGAGCAGAATTGCTGGCTAATTAATAAGTGGAAAAATATTTGGTCTTGATGCTCACCTAAGTCCAAGTTAGTGCAGAGAAGAGTTCAGCTCATTAGCCAGGAGCTCATCAGGTGCCAGAAATTGGTCTCTTACTTCAGAAGGCTGTCTTACAGCAGGGGGAATATCTGTCTCTTATTAAAGATAACAAGTGCTTAGCCCCTATGGCTGTGGGAGCTTTCAGGAGCCTGTGAGTCAGATCATCAGCTGTGCAGGGTGCTGCAGGAAGAGATAAATGGTTTCTCAAGCTGCTCTCCTTAGAGCTACAAAGCTGAGAGTCTTGCACCAGCTGTGTCCCTGGTTCTGAGGAAACCTGTGCACCAGCCCAGCTTAAGTGCCCAGCCTAAGCCCTTAATAGCAATGCTTACACCTGGTCTGTCCTCTTCCAAATGATCCTGGATACATCTCATGCACAGTTCACAAGGGTTAGTGCTCAAACTGGAGTGGAGGTGCATAAAAACAAATGCATGTGTTATCTTTGATTCTCTACCAAACCCTACAAATCCAGCCAGGGAGAAAATGCTTTGCCTGGAGCACAGAAGGGTGGAAGGAAAAGGCTGTTAATCCAAATAAGATATGTTAATATTTGGATCATAATATAGCAGTGAAGACCAGGAGTTGTTGTGTTCTTTTCTAAAGATGTTGGCATTGTCTCTGTTTGCACTGAGCCTCTCTGTAAGCAGGACTATGTTCCCTTTGTCCTTTTTTATTATGTATCTTGTGTTATTGTATAAAGAAAAGTGCTGGGTACTCCTTGTGCTGAATTAGGTGAATCTGTCTGATTCTGAACAGCTGCTCCAGCTTTAGATGGGATTGGCCCCTGTGCTGAAGTTACAGTTTTAAATCAGGTGTTTCCAGTAAACTTAGGTGAGCCCATAGAAAAGGCTTTGGGCTGGTTCCTGGTACTATTTACAGCAGATCTTATTTTCTGTTTGCTGCAGCCACATTTATACCGAAACAAACCGTTTAAATGGGTGCATATATAAAGTTTCATGGCACTTTTGAGACTTTATTTGCACTGGTCACTCTTCACAAGAGCCAGGACAGTCTGGTTCCAACATAAATCCGACCAGGAGATGGCAGCCTTGGTTCGTGCAAGGAGAACCCAAAATTTAAAATGCTTTTCCCTCGACTGACAGAGGAAAGAAATTACCTTAATTTAATTAGAACGTACACTGTCTTAGCAATACATAGATAAATGTTAATGAAATAGACCTGGTTTTAGCTTTTATTCCTGACTGGCTAATGCAAGTCACTAAATTAAAAATGCACGTAGGTTTTTGTCTAAATACTGGAGTCACCTTTTGAACCAGTAATGATTTGAGACAATCAATTTGAGGATTTTGAAATTCAGTATCCTCTTGCTCAGAAGTGATCATAGCATTATAAAACTGGAAAGGTAAAAGGTGCTAATATTGTCATTTCTGCATACCTGCTCTGTGAACTCTTACCAGCTTTGTAGCTGTAAAATCAGCTTTTCCTATAGCTTAAATTTGAAAATTCTTGAGCCTTTTGTTTCAGTACTATTGTCTTTTCCTGCCCTTATGGTATGTATCCATGTGCATTGGCATTGTGTTACCTGACCTGGGAAATAAGGAGGGAGCTTATAGGGCAGCACCTGAACTTTCCCAGGATCTTGACTCTGTCTTTTTGCTCCCATGAAAAGATGGGAATAGCCCCTGGCTCCAGAGCTTGCCTGGGGAAATGAGTGTGGCCCCTATCAATGGGGTGCTGTTGTCTGATGCCCTAATGTCAGCTGAGGACCCACTGCTGGACCCTGTCCATGGCTGGCTCTGCAAATGTTGAGCACAGGGCTGATTTGTCCCGAGATCATCCCCAAATCCAGTAGGATGCACCAGGAATGGCCTGAGCTTGCTGGGCTGTATTGTGTTATTCTGTGTCAAGCAACAGGCCACGTCTGTGTGAACAGCCACGAGATTAAAAAGCAATTTTTTTCCTGGCACCTTGGTGATTAGGGAGCTGAATGGCCCCCCCGTGTGAGGCCACATTATTGCCCGTGTTCCATGTCTGTTAATCCCATGGTGGATGCAGGTAAAAGTGTGAATGTAGGTAGGTACCATGGGACAGCTGCACCACCTGCACCTTTCACCCTTCCTATGCCATTTGATTCTAGCTTTCACTTCTGAAAATTAAAGTGTGGGCTTTCTTGGTGCAGTGTTACCATACTGGTGCTGCCTGAACATCCTTGTCCAAGAAAGCAAAGTCTGGAGATGTGGATTGTGTCCTTTTACCTTTGGCAGGCTTACCTGGAAGGAACTGCAGTGATTGGGATCAGTGCCTAATAGAGCTGAGATTTTTTTTTTTCTGCACCCGCCCGTCCAGGCTGTTACTTTTTTAATAAGATACATGTGAACTTAATCTTGCATACTTCCCTTTAGAGACCTGTTCTCCACATCAAAAGGCTGCTGGGGTTGATAGGAAGGTGCATGTGTAGGAACAAACAAGGTAACACGTTGTAAGTTCAGGTGCACAGTGAAAATGTCACCGTGCAGTCTGATGTTGGCAGCTGCAAACTCGTGGCTTTTTTGAATACCAGAAGTGCCCTATGGAGCCAATCTGACAGCACTGCCCGGGTGACATGAGCCTTTATTTCCTTTCAGAACAGCACAATGTAATCATTGTTTTTGTTCTTGTGCAGCCACAGATTCCCTTGTAAGCGCAAATTCAAATGGAAGAAACATCAAAGTTAATTTGAAATGAAATGCACCCCAAGTAGTCCGGGGGAAATGGAGACATTACTTTGTAGCCACCCTTCTCCTGCCAAAACTGCAGCACCCCAGATGTCAGGAAGCCACGCAGTGCTCTTTGTCTGGTCTTGATTGACTAGATTGTTTTCATCCCAGCCTTTTAAAATCTTTCCTCCTGTCTCCATATTTTTAAGGAATAAAAAGCTAATATAAGGACATGGAGTGTTATGAAGCATGAAGTTCTATAAATATTTATGCTGAACTATCAAAAAAACTTGACAGTTCTTATTTTCTTGACAGATTGGGGTCACCTGTTATTTTTGACCCTGAGAATTGAAGAGCACATGGAGTTAGATCTGTTTGTAATGACTTTTGGATATTGTTGTCCAGTAAACTTGTAGGAATGTAACAGGATAACAGAATTTTTTCTTGGTGTCTTTGCGAAAATGAAACTTATACCTTGTACTGTGTTACCCACAAATGGCCACTCAAGTTCCTGTGTCTGTGCAATCTCCAGTGAATTCCTGTACTTTCTTTGGCACACATGGATTTCCCAGTTAGCTGCTTGGTTTGCCACTTCAGATGGGCAGCTTTCACCCAGGCTGCTCTGCACTGGAAGTATTCTGTGACCACCTTTATGTCTAGGAACTACAGTGTGTTCCTGAGCCCAGCACACAATGGTCTCAAGGCAGGCTAAAAATCTGGCAAAGACCTGTGGGATCTGCAGTGTTTTGCCACCAGTCCCATCACTGCTTTCTTTAGGTGTCCCTGGAGCCAATTGAAAACAAACTCTGCTTCAAATTTTAAGTGCTGATGAATAGGCTTTTTTTTTTTTTTTTTTTTTTTTGGGAGATGAGAGGGTTATAACTCCACAGTTCAGGATCCTCATTCTATGAAATGATGTGCACATAAGCTTTAGCCCCTACCTGAAACCAAAGTGGCAGGTGAATATTTAAAATCCAAGCCTGGGTTTTTCAGCAGAGCTGGAGCTTTGTGGCAGCAGCCACATTGTTACATCGGGCTGCAGAACCTGGTAAATTCATTCTGCAGGAAAGGATCAGTCCAATGCTTCACCTTGAATGAAGTGTGGTGTGTATTTTGAGGTAAACCTTGGAATATGTTGTGTCTAAAGCTGGCCAGAATAGCTCCCACTATCGATCACTAGAGGGCACAAAGGAATTACCAAAGAAAGAAGTTTGTTGGTTTTGCAGTCCTGAATCTCCTCTTTAAATCTGTAGAACTGGGGGGGGGAAATTCCTGTGACAGCCAAAAGACAGGATAGATTCAATTTTTTGGTTTTATAAGTGATTTTCTCTGCTCAAATCTGCTTCTGTTTTCGAAGTTAAAAATTCTAAGGGTTCTTCCATGCTCCTGCTAGTATAATTTTGTGATCAGAAAGTACATGGCTCTCAGAACAAATACATAAACTGCTCATGGGCAGCTTTGAAGTCCTATAATGACAAACCTGACCTCTTCATTTGTCAGGTGTTCTTGGAAGAAGTGTTGGTTATATGAAAAGGAAGCCAGCAATTGCTGCCTGAGGCTCTGGTTTTTTTGCAGGTTGCCTGTCTCATACGGGTTCCATCCGAGGTGGTCAAGCAAAGGGCCCAGGTTTCTCCTTCCTCGAGCACTCTCCGGATTCTCTCCCACACCTTGTACCAGGAGGTGAGTTCAGAGCAAAGTTTCTAAAAATTCTCATCCTTCCCACTCAGTGCTGTACATGTCCAGAAGCATTCCCACGACTTTGTTCCAGTTCTGTGCTTTCCCACCACTTTTCCATCTATTCTTCTGTTCTTAAAAGTGATTGGCATCTTTTGATTGAGGAAACCAAGTCCCCCCTGGGACATGCACTTGCATCCATGCTCCAAGCAACTCTTTTTTTCTCCTCTATTTATATGGGATACCTACATTTAAAGATGAGGGGAAAAAAACAAAAAAAACAAAAAAGGGGATTTAGCTTCCAGATTCCAAAGCTCTGTTTGTATTTATGCAAACAGTCCTTGTCTGGGGCAGCAGGACATTGAGTCTCTGTGTGTAGTTTGCTGAATGGTTCCCAGTTTTTGAAGCAGGCTTTGGAGGAGATGTCCCAAAGGCACCATTGCAGAGAGGCTCTGGAGGAGCCAGGAGGAGTTCTGGAAATGAGTGCTCATCCAGTATTGGTTACTTTTGAAAAATAAAGGCCTTTGTCTTCTTTTCAGGAGTTATGCTGTTCCCTCCTGTGAAAACTTGTTCACGTCTGTTTTAGCAGAGTTTCACAAGAGGGGATTTTCAAGCTGTGTTCCATAAGAGAAAGTGGCTCCTAAAAACAGTGTGGGGAAAAATATTATAACACATTTTCTGAGTGTAAAACCCAGGGAAAGGAAGACATAAATATGACCTTTAAGTGATCCACTTGATTTTTATTTGCTTTCAAATGGAAACTATTGTGATAACCTTGCACAAGAGGGTCACTAGAACTTTTCTGTGACTTGATTCTGCTTTAAAAGCTGATCCTGTCAAAACCATATGTTTTTCCCTATTCATATAGCTGGCCAGAGAACCATAAGCCTTGCCAAACACTTGAATTAAGTGCCCTATAATAATAAACAACATAATTTTATATACACTTATAAAATAAGTTTTAATTGTTTTGAGTATTTTCAGCTGGTTAAAAATATAAAACATTTGTCTTGATAAAGTCTCTGAATCAAGGCTAAGGAGGTGAAAACAAAACCCTCTGGCACTGTAAATAAAGGAATACAGTATACAGTGTTGTAATCAATACAGTCAATTTGAAGCTGAGATGTGACACTTTAGGGCTGTAATGCTTGCCTTGTAATCACCAATAAATTGTGGTCTTTGACAAACTCATTCCCCCTGGATGATGCTTTCTTTTGTTGCTTTACAGGGTATTCAAGGACTTTATCGGGGTTATAAAAGCACAGTATTAAGAGAGGTAAAACACTTGTCTTTTTCTCCTTTATTTTTTTTTCAATTGCTTCCTTTGCTTCAGTTTTCTAACAAGAGATAATAGTACAATTGAGATTAGTTGCTCTAACCTTAAGCTCTAAATCCCAGCATATTTCATTCTAGGTAAGTTACCAGCCTGTAATTTAAATAGAATGCTGATAATGAGCACGGATGAAACCTTTGATACCTGCAAAAATTCATTTGCCATCTTGTCTCCCAGTTCTGTTGCTGCTAAATTGAAAAAGGATGGAAAGGTATATGTTAACATGAGGAAACCATAAGCTAAAGTGCTGGAAACTTTCTGAAGTCTTGTGATTGCATCATGTGAACTATATATGCCAACAATGGTGAACTGGTGGCATCAGGCCAAGTTTAGCACAGACAGATTTAGGCTTTCTTTAAATATATTTGTCAGCAGATGCCAAGGGATTATTTATCATCTGTATATAGAGAGGATTGTGCTCTTTCTCTTTTTTTTTTTTTTTTTTTTTTTTTTAATGTGTGAAAGAAATGCATTTAGTCACCCAGTCTGCAGATTTGATATGGCATTACTTAACTTCTAAATCAGAAGTATTTCACTGATAGAAAAAAAAAAAAATAGGCCTAAAAGTATTTTGGCCCACTCAGAAGAAAATAGTTCCTAAACTAAAATCCTTTCATAAATGTTCTGTGAATTCTAGGATTAGTGTCATGGAAGTGCTTGATATGCTCTGTGAACTGAAGGCAGATTATAAAAGAAGTAGAAAAACCTACTGATAAACTCCCAGTCTAAAATTGTTTCAGTGTCAGACCCCAGGAGATCATCTTTTGGCAAAACAAAAGTTGCATGATGTATATGTACCTTGAATAGAGAGATCGGGCTTGGTTCCTCAGAAAACATAAAATCACAGAAAAGTTTGGGTTGGAAGGGACCTTAAAACTCATCTTGTTCCACTCCCCACCTTCCACTATCCCAGGTGCTCCAAGCCCCATCCAGCCTGGCTTTGAACACTCCCAGGGATGGAGCAGCCACAGCTTCCCTGGGCTCCCTGTGCCAGGGGCTGCCCACCCTTACAGGGAGGAAAGGGAGGAATTCTTTCCTGGGATGTGGCTGGACACAGGTGTCCAGGAAGGTCTGTCTCTCTCTGTGACATTTTTGATGTGGTCTGTGCAGGTTTGTCTTCTCCTTAGGTAGCTCAAATGGATAAAGCAGGTTTGGATCTTCCCTCTTCTGTTTTAAGCACAGGCTCAGGTCTGTTGTCTATGTTGCCACTGATAACAAAGCCGGTTCCAGAGGCTTTTTAATCTTCATTCAATAGCTCTGCTTTTTAAAGCCTTGCTTCTTGCTGAAGGCTGTTTTCAGGACAGTTATATTGGCCAGCTCTTCTTACAATTACAGAATAAAGATGGGTATTACCTAAAATAAGAAACACCAAACTTAGTGTTCCTTAAAGTGCTGACAAATGCTAATGCACTCTGGTTTATTTTAGAAGTGTTGAGTGTTTAAAAAATTAGTTATTTGTGCAAAGATGACACCTGCTTTTCTGAAATATAACCCCCACCATAGCTTTGTCCTGTACTTATTTTCTGGCTCACTAAATGTGTTATTCACTCAGATTTCATTTGGAGACAGGCAAAAAAGGCGAATGAATACGAATAATTTTGATTTCTCAGAGGGGTTCTGAATAAATGAATAAATTTAGATCCCATTGAGTACAGATTTTGCATACTAACAGGTAGATAAAGCACACGGTTGCTACTGTGTGCTAGTCTCCTTAAAATTTGTTTTGACATATGTCATGGTGGTAATTAATTTGCAGACCATATTCATGGCACAGTGTGTGACCCTGCTGAGATAACTTGGTTTACTCGAAATGGCAACACTTTTTTGGAAATTTAATGGCAGTCCTCTCCATTATGTATATTCATAAAAGATCCTTCAGAACTGATTTCAGTTGAAGTATTGCTTTTTGGGAGAATCTGTCCAATGGACTGAGAAATAAATGATTGCTAAATGAAATGTGCTTTCTCTTCAAAATGAAACAAATCATAGGTGATGTTCAAAAAGAAAAAAAAACCAACTTTGAATTTAACATTGTTAAAACTGATGCATTTTTCTGACACTAAATTTTGTAAAGCAATGTCCACACGAGTAACAGCTTTTTGCACCTTCAGCTGGAGCTGTTGTAAGCCTGACATTTAATCTTGGTATTTTTCCTTCTCTTTGGCTACACTTCTTCCTTTAGCATCTTTATTTTCAGATAAAAATCTATACTAATTCATTATTAGACATCCTGGTAGCTACATAGCATATATAGGCTGATACTTAAATCCAGCTGACTTTCATATTTACAGGGTTTGTTTACATGCTTTGGTTCTCTACCTACACAAACCCCTTTGTTTAGTTATAATGGAGTGGAAATTTTTGGACAGAGGGTCTTCAATACATGATTTTTCATTAAAAAAATTGGAAGAGGCTGGGAGTGTTGATGCTTTTCAGATGATTATATTCTTTCACTGGCAAAGTTCTTGAGCTAGAATTTAAGAAAAGTTAATTTTAGCTGTTGCATTGGGATAAAAATTGGTGTATTGTATCAATACAGAGCTCTGGTTGCCAGTTGATGGAATTTCAGTGAAAATAAGTTTGTTTATAAATGGAGTGTGGAAGCTTCATCTTCTTGCTGTAGCATAGGAGATCTCTTCAGGACAGCCTTATTCTGCTCCGTTTAATTGGCTTTAGCTGCTGTGCTGGTATAAGGTAGTTGTTTCATCCTTCAGTTTTGATTCTCACACTGACTTATCCCCTTTATCTTCTCAGAATGCTGTCTGAGCAGATGGGTATTAGAAGAGAAAGAAGATGGCTAAATACGTAATGCTTTTTGAAATAACTTCGAGTGAACATCCAGGCTTGAAAGTTTTGGCTGTGACTCTTTTCACCTTTTTGGTGCCTCTTCTCTCACATCTCCATTACATTTTGGTCTTTACATCTTCCTTTGATGTAGTTACACTGAACTAATCCTAAAATGGAAAGGGAGGTGAGGTACAGTGCATCATTCTGTTGGCAGCAGAAGCTTGAAAGAGACATCTGTGCTGCAAGAGGAAGGCTTTTGTAATAAAGCACAAAGTGGGAGTATGGTTATTAGGTTGCTCAATGAGACTTTGAATAAATGGCAGAAATCAGAGGCTGTGAAATGATGTGGAATTCCCATGATGTCATTTCCAAAGCAAATCCAAGTGAGAATTGCCCCTTCCTATGGCTGTGGTGTACCAGTGTGCACCAGTGTGGAAACTGGATCATCTACTAAGATCAGTCAATGAACAGGTAAATTTATTCACATTTTCCACAACAGAGAAAAGTTAACTGGTAAAATTTCCAGCCATTTCATAATAAGGCAGGAGCAGACTACAAATCCACTGCAAATCCTTTAGAATTCCTAAATGGGAATGGAGTTCGGCTGCTGAGATCTTATATAAGCAAACGGAGCCAGATTTTTAATTCCTGCATAATTCATTTTATTAACTATGACCAAGGAGAACATCTGTTAAAATTCCATAATGTTCAGTTCATGGGAAAAAGAAAGAAACCCCCGAGTTCCCATTGGAGCTCTTCCATTTCCGTTCGTGTTACAGGACTCCAGCAGATGTCTTAGAGGACGTTATTATAAATGAGGGGACAGCACAAAAGAAAAGGAAGTGCTTTGTCCAATTTCCCAGTGTACAGTGAGTTACTTCACTGGCATGTCTGTGTGCAGGTTGCAGCCTCACAGTAAATCTGGTGTCCCTTCTGTCCTGAATTACCATGGTTTGGAAGGAGTGAGCAAGTCCAGAGTGGGTGTTCCGTGTGCTTTTAATCCAGTTTGTCACTTGTAAAAATACTGCAGATGGACTGGTCTCTAGCTTGGAAGTAGTTTCAAAAGGAACTAAATTAATATAAAACTTTCTTAAAAACAAAGGGGACGGAGAATGACTGACTCTTTGTAACTCACAGATGTCTTGGAAAGAGGCTGAGAGTCACTTTCAAATGTCAGCCTTTGCTGTGCAGGTAGCCCTGGCTGAGCTTGTCCTCTGAGACTTTTCTGAAACAATTCCAACTCTGCTTGTGTTGGCCTCCATTCAGGTGGGGGTGGCAGGGGTGCTTTATTTGTCAGTGTCATTTCAGAACTCAGAGCTCTGAGTGTAAAAGGAGACCCCTGACAAACCTGACCCCCCCCTTGGGTACCACACACTGTTGGCTTTGCTGTAGGTGACACAGCCAAGTTGTCACTTTGGGCAGTCCCAGTTCTTTAACTTTGTGCAGCTGGGGGTTGGTTTGGGGTTTGTGTTTTTCCCTTTAGTGTATGCAAGGCAGAGCCCTGAGTACATAAAGGCAGCTGCTGCTGTCTTGAGAGTCAGGGAGTGATAGGATAACTGAGGGAGGAGAGGGCCAGCCAGTTCCAAGTGTGCTGTTGTGTTAGTGAGTGGCAGCAGTGTGACAAACAGCAGCAAATTCCAGAGAGCCCAGGAGAAATAACATCCATCTCCTGAGGAGGAGGTACTGCTTGTTGTCCATGTTCCACAGAACTTCTGTCCTTTTACAAGGTGTGTTTCAAAAGGGCTGTGGAGGATCTGCAGGGCAGCCTTTGCAGATGAAGAAGGAGCTAGAAGTAAAAAAACCCAACCCACTAAAACCACCAAAAAACCCACAACAAAAAGTCCTCTCAAACAACTTACTGCCTGTGAGAGGGAAATTAAAGCAACTAGCAGCAAAATGGGCCTTAAAGGCACACCTGCTTGCATTTTCCTAATTTTAAAGGGTTGGTGAACAAAGGATGCTTAGAGGGGTTTGTATAAAAATGTAAAACCCAGCTGAGATATGTTGACCCTATTGACTGAGAGTTGGAGGGGATTTTTGAGGGCTGAGCTCGATAGGGCACACTGCAAACAGGGAGTTTGTTTATCCATTTAAGGTAGTTTTGCATGCTTTTCTTTTGTTAGGACATCTTTATATAAATATCCTGTTCTCTGAGCTGTTAGGGAGGGTTTTTTTTTAAGTTTATCTCTGTTGCTGTAGGACAGAAAGAATGTTATTAATACATTCCTTCACTTGCACAATTAAAACTTTGATCTTTTGTCATTCTCTGTGTATTACAGAGCAGATGTCGATAGAAAGAGGCAAACAGGACACTATCTTAATACAATATTTGGAAAAATAAACATCCTCCTTAGTGAAATATGTGCAGTATCTGTCTTTTGTTACTTTCTGGAAAACCGAGCTGGCTTTATGTTATTTTGTGACTCTAGATAGGTTGGGTTTAACCAGGAATTTGCCAGGCAGGAGCTGTAACACTGGTTTTTGACTTTTACTGAGCAGCCAGCATTTCTTTGGCTTGGGTGTTTCCACACAGAGCATCAGCAGTCTCATGAAAGGGATGGGGGCTGTAAAATGGATTAACGAGCTTTGTGGAAAATTGTGCAGAGCTTATGTGACTTCAGGATTAATGGGAGGAAGTTGAAAAATAAGTCCCTGCTTCCCACTGTTAACATCACTTAGTCTTGGAAAGCCCATCACTGGAGTTGTCTCAGCTCTTGTATCCCTTGTATCATCCTAGGTATCAATATTCAAGGGATTTTCCTTTTTTAGGGGGCTGGGAGAGTTAAAGGTAATTCTTGAGGGGTGGGAGCAGGAGACAAATCTGTGCTCTGGGATGAGGCCTCAGGCACACCCTAGCTTGTGACCTGGAACACCAGAAAATGGATAAAATTAATAACTCTGTTGATGTAGGTTGTGCTCATTACCTTCTCCCTGCAAATGCTGGAATAGTACTTGGAGATGAAAATGGAGATCTCACAAAGCACTTGTAAATGACTTTTACAGACTACAAAATAACCCCGGTTTTCCTAATTTACCAGTTGTGGGAAATAGGTTTTGTGACACGCCTGAATGGTGGACAGAATCCTAAAGCAAATTCCTTGAAGTTTGAGAGAAAGGAATGAGGTGTTTTGCCTTTTTTATTTTTTTGGTCAAGCATGTTTACAACCAAGATGTTCTGGTTGAACACTCTCTTGCTCAGGCCAGGTTCAGAATTATAGACTGGCCAGAAGCAGAATTCAGCCATCCTTGGTGCCATGGGTGTGCTGTTTACCAGTGGAGCACACAGTTACTGCATCTCCCTGACATCAGTGGGTACATTCAGATGAAAAGAATTCCATATATGCAGAGTATTTCGGTATTTTGAAAGCCTCAGCCTTGCAGCTGGGGTCTTTGAACAGAAAAACACTTGGAAGGCCATGTGCACTCAAAGCACGGTGTGTGATTTGATAATGCAGATTCTTTCCAGCTGAATGTGTGTGCAAGCAGAGTCTTGCAGGAAGCGTGTCCTGCTCCAGGCTTCCAACAAAGATACCATTTCCATACATTCTCAAAGCAGCTTACTGAAGTGTTTCTGCAAATGCAGCATTCATGGTGTAGGAATGTGTTTTGTGGGTGGGTAGCAGCACTGTGGGCAAGAACAAGTTGGGAAGAAAATAATACTATGAAGAAAAAGTTTTGGTTTTCTTTGTGCTGTGATATTTTTGTTTGTTTCTTTTGTTGATTGTCTTTTGTCTTTTAAATAACCTAGGAACTCTATTTGCTACACTGATTTCTACGTGTTTCACAATGGTTTGAATTTTTGGCTGAGTGGTGGCTTTTAGTTTTTATTCCTCAGCTGCATTCCAACATGGGCAACTGTATTTTGTCTGTCTAAATACTTTCTGTAGGTCTCAGTTCCTGTTTTGCTAAGTTGTAGAATAATCCTGCTGATGGCTGGAGGGTTGCTGGGCTGTTTTTGGTGAAGGTCACATTTTGTTAGTGGGTGAAGCAACTTCTGTATGTGTGTGCTGAAGTGGGTAATTTTCCAACCCAGAAAGACATATATGTGTAGGGCATAAATATAAATTATGTACAAATATACACGTGGCTACTTCTATATGTGAAATGTGATATTGCTTTTAATAATTTCTTGTCAAGGGTCTTGGACTCTCTGAAGCAAATAGTCCTGTAAATGTGTGTGATTGGTGTGGAACAGCAAGCAATTTAGCAATTTCCTGAAAGTACAGGACTGTTTTTCAAGGATGAAATTCTTGCCTGAAGTAGACCAAAACATGATTTTACAGTGGCAGACTTCCACTTGCAGGATCATGCTGCTGTCAATATTAATAGCACTTACCTGTTTTTTCATACTTAGGCTACTATTTTCTAGTTTCTCTGCAGCACCTGCTAAAAACAGAAGCACAGTTAAAAGAATCAGGAACTCAGGAATTGAATCTGTAACCCAAAGACTATGGTGAAGGTGTGAAAAAGAAACCTGATCTATGGCAGAGAGTTTATGTAATTTATCAATTCTGCTAACGATTGGAAGAATGGCTTGAGAAGCACTTGTGAGAGAGTGTCACAAGAACAGTTCTTCCAAGTGGCACATCATCTTCAGACACATCATATTTCAATTATTTTGAAAAACTACCTGCTTATTATCCAGCAGGAGATAAGAATTGATCCTGCTGTTCTGAGTGCTGGAGAAGTGCCCCTCAAAAGAGAAAATATTGAAAGCCATACCTTGCTTCAGGATACTTTAAGGGCCAGAATTGGCAGGTTTTAGCAGATAGAATAAACATGAAAAGAAAGTGTGCAGAGCTTATGCTTTATTGGCTTCCATAAAATTAACAGAAAAATAAAAGTGAGATAAGAGCCTGGTTTAATAGCTGTCTTAGCTCGGTCAAAGGAGAATCAGTGCAGTAGGAATTCATCCTCTCAGTGAACATTTTGGGCAGGAAAAAGGGAATGGGTGAATCGCTCCCTCCTGTGGCACTTCCCGCGCTCGGCCAGCAGAGGGCAGCAGAGAGGCGCGGGAGCGAGTTTGGGCGAAATCCGCCTGTCCCGGGATTGATGCTGCTGGAATTGATGCTTTTTTAGCTTTTGGTGACGTTTTAATTTGATATGAATAGATTATATAAGATCTGTAGCGTTCTCCATGTATTCTTGCCCCATGGAATAATGCCTATATATCACAAAGAAGAGAAAGGAGGATGTCTGATCCCAACACCTGGCACTATCTGTGCTGACACTTCCTGGGCTGTGTAATCATCTATTTAAAATTTTACTTCTACATCACTTTCTGTTAGTATTCTGCATTTCTTCAGCTTATCTGTTTCTAACAAAAATACAACTAAATTTATAATCTTTGAGATAATGTGGTGTTCACCTTAATTTGAAAATCTCATGTCACTTCTTAGTGACAATGTAGTTAGAAATGCTTGTGGGAGGTGGGGCAGGGTGGTAACATTATTTTCTTAATTTTTATAGAAACTTAGGTAAAGCAGGCCTGGTGTGTGTGCTGCAGATGGAAATAGTGCTATTAAACCAGGCTCTTATCTCACTTTTATTTTTCTGTTAATTTTATGGAAGCCAATAAAGCATAAGCTCTGCACATTTTCTTTTTATGTTGGTTGAATATGTGAAAATTGTGTTCTTGCTTTTCAAAGCCAGCAGGTCTAGAGTTTGGCATGACTGCAGTGCTGGGATCCCTCTGCCAGATCTGGCTGTCCCAGGATTGAATCTCTCCCAGTTAAAGGCTGCTGGTAATGAACAATATGTAACATGGATAGATTTCTGTCCTGAGGAGACTGAGGCATCTCAATGCTCTTTCAGACAGAGCAAAGCCTCAAAAAGAGAGAGGATCATAAGCCAGGATACTACCCCTGCTTTCCCGTGGGAGAACAGCCAGTACATTGTATTCTCTGTTTGCATTTGGCATTGTACAGTCTCTTAATGTAAAAGAGAGGGGCAAATAAAGAAGGTTCCATGAGTATCAGAATAAATAATATGCTCATACCTTAGTGGGAGGTTATCTGCTCCCTTCTTGCTTTTGCTGATATGAAATCCTGGAGTGCAATAAAACATTTTAGGAGGCTCATGAAGTACAAGACCATAAGGCACTTAACTGGATCTTGTCTTGCTGAGTTTAATATACTGAATGCCAATTAAAGCAAAATTTAGCCCATTATTAATTTTGCCACTGGCTACATACCTCAAAAGTTTTGGGAGTTTTCTCCAACCTTCCCAGCTTTTTGCCTCCTGGCCTGTGCAGCTGTGCTGCTGATATCCTTTCTATTTCTGGAAATGACCCATGCAGTTAGGTCAGTTTGTTTTAGCCTCACTCCTTGTTGCTGAAGTAGAATAGCACATTTCCCCTAACTGCATGAAAGCCAGGCTAGACAATCTTGATAAATATGATTAATGGGCCTCTCTGCTTTGCTCTGCAGCTGAAGGCTTCCTGAGATTCTGTGTCAGCTGGGCAACACTTCCCCAAACCAACCTTTACATAGAAAATATGTCTCAGGTTCAATTATGTTGTTAAAAGTATTCCCTGATTTTGCTGTAGGAAGGTCTTGGCTATTGAAATACAGTAATAAAAGGCTGAAGATGTATTATTGGCAGGAAAAGCAGTTCATAAATATGGGTGAGTTTGGATTTCTTAACTCAGTCCTGTTACCTCGAGGTTTGTTTGTTATAGTTCCCAAGACAGAAGTTAAATCTGGGGCTAGTGAGGTGTTGAATTCCTTGTCCTGATCAGCAGGACAGGAACTATTACAGGAGACAGTGACAAGTGGTGGCAGCTTTGAGTCAATTATAACCTGTCAATACTTGGCATATGTTTTTAAGTTGCTGTCATGTTTATCTCCCATAATGTGACTTAAATATGGTATTCATAGAATTTGACAGAAGATGCTCTGTGAAGTATTGTCAGAAGGAAAACCAAATTAGTATCATATTATCTTGGTGGAAAATGTTATCTAGAGACTCTAGCAGTTATGCAACTGCTCCTTCACAAATAAAATCAATATGGGGAGAAAAATCCCCATAAAATAAAATGTGCAATTGGTATTAAGGAACACTGACCTTGGACCTCTCTGTTAATGAGCAAGCACTCAAAATTGTGAGGGTATTCTGTAAGTTATTCTTAGAATTCAGAGCCCCCCTGCATGTGGGAATTGCTGGCTGCAGCACAGGCTGGATCCATCCAGCTTTCCTGATGACTGCTCTGCCATTGTAATTGCAGCACAGCAGCACTCTCAATAATTGAGTACAAGTCTTAATAGCAAATAATCCTCTTGAAGTTGTTCCCCCTCCATTGCAATCAGAGGAGAGCTTTGTTAAGGCATTAACGAACAAATTAGCTACTAAATGCTGGTAATAACCTATTTCCTAAAGATTGCTTTTTAATTATAGCCTAAGCTGTGTGATTCCTGAAATCACTTCTTTGGCAAACCAGTGTTTGTGATCATTTCCAACCACAGTAAGTAATTGGCAAAAAAAAGTAGTTTTTAAGTCTTTACTGATATCTGAACTGACTTTGCTCCTATATTCCTGCCTGCAGAAATACTTTATCAGTGTTTCTTTTCAATACTGCTAGTATTTCAATTTAAATGTATTAGGCTGTGCTGTGAAATTATTGTTTTACTTCCATGTACAATATGTAGCTTCATTAGATTTTTTGATAGTGTAGATATTTTTTCACTTAATCATTACAAGAAACTTTGCCTGTGAGAGAGGAGGAATTAACCACTTTATTTTTTAAAATGTATTGGTTAATGCAAACGATTTATTTTGCTGATCTGCGTCGCAGTAACTAATTGGAAAAGTAAATTATGCTTGGCAAGAAGGGATGTTTTTGGTATATTGATTGTTTTTCCTCCCCAGATTTCAATAAAGGCAGCACATCTTCCAGTATATCATTCCACTTCCCCTCAGACCTGACTTTTTTATAAGGGAGCACAGCCGTCAAAATTGGCAAGCCTTAAGCTTGATAATTAGTTCAATATAGTGACCAGTTCTGTGAATTACAAGTTCAAAGCAACACATGGACATGGATGAAATCAGATTTTGGCATTTCTCACTTAGATTGTTTCAGGACACTGCTGGGGCTTCTTTGATCTGTAAATAACAACTGCGGTTCAGTGTCTTACTTAAAATACATCAAACGCATTCATGACTTTTGCTTTTACATGTAGATCTGACTTCTAGTTACAGTTTTGGACAGACTAATAAAACTGTTCATGTTTTGAGATTTCCTAGAGAAAGCTACCAAAGATAGCTCCTCTCATGCTTTATATTTTAAGAAAAGCAGCAAAGGCTTCTCTGGTGTGATGTGCACCCCAGAGCACATCAACAGATGCTTTGTGAAGTCGAAAGTGACCATTTCCTGTGGTGCAGATCCTCTGCAGCCTATTGGCAATGCCTGTTTTCCTCTCCTCTTTCAGCTAAAACAAGTGAACCAAGGGTTTATTTTCGCTGTGCCATGTGGTAATCTCATTTCCCTGCGGTATCTTGTACAGACCAGTGGTTTTGGTAGTTCTGACTTTTTTTGGGGGGTTTGACCTTTGCTGTGCCAGCCAGTAGTCAAAGTAGCTGGAGGTTACTGGTCAGGTTCTATTTGCTACTCCTTAAAGATACACACAGGTGCTGCCCTGGTTTAGCAAGAGTCACTGCCTTTCAGTAAGTGGGTAACTGCACTACCCTGGGCTTTTCAGTTGGTTGTAAAAGAGCTGTGAGATTTCTTGGTAGCAAGGGAATGTGGGGAATTATAGCTTCTCAGTGTTTTACCATCAGCTTTCCAGCTGAGGAACTCCATTCCTCTAATTTGACTCCAAGTGTTTGGCTTAGAAAAGTTCAGCATTCAGGGGGGTGGTGCAATGGGGTTTTTCTGCTCCAGAGTTGTGTAATTGCTCAAGTTCCACACAAATAGTGTGGGGTTTGGGGTCTGCTGAGGTAGAAAGTTCTTCTCCTATATAACCCTTAATATACAACTCAGTGAAAATTCAGTGTAACCCTCCAGCCCCCCACAAAAATTCTAAGCCTGAAACTTAGCTGAAAGACAGGTTTCTTGTCTAAGCACTCCTGTTCCTTTTCTGGTTATAATCCCTTGATATCTCACACGTGAGCTTTCATTTCTGTGGCTGGCAGGACACAAAACCCAAGCAGGCAGGTTAGATTTTGCCTGATGGGATTAGCCCTGTGTTCTGTCCAGTATCTTGTCTCTCCTTGGGACCAGATGTGGAATCCTCAGGGAAGGCAGGAGGTAGGAGAGGTGCCCTGCTGTGTTTCAGGCTCACAGCTGGCAGCTGTTACAAGACAAGCATTCAACCTCCCTTCAGTGAGCCCTTGTTCTTACCAGCACCCCTGAAAAAAATGACTGTAGGAATAGGTACTACAAATCCTAGACTTTCACATTAACCCTTTTAAATGGATGCAGCTGGCTTAGAGTCTTCTTGCAGCAATGATTGATATTTTGAGGGGGAGGCAGCTTATATTTATTATATGGGAAAACAAATTATCCTTCCTAGTTATTCCCTTCTCTCTTTCCTTTCAACACTCTACACAGTTAATTATTTCTGTATCCTGCCTTTCAAAACATCATCTTACACAGATAAACTTTGAATCTCTGAAAGCCAAATGATGCTCCCATCACTGTTCTCCTGCTGACTTCCCTCTCAGCAGAGCTGTGGGCTGGCAAGTTGGGTTTAAATACAATTCCTGTGTGGCAGAGGTTTCTGCAAGGTGGCTGCATCATAGTCTCTTACCTTTGTTGCAGAATGTTTTGAAAATTGCAGCTCATTGTCCAGAAATAATTACCAGAAGAATATCTAACAAAGCTGTGGGCAGAGAAGATGTTTCAGAAAGAAATTCTCACCATAAAAAATTCTTGGCAGCTTTGGCCCATTTTCATCCCACACCTGTCGTGCTTGGCAGGGTTTTCACTTCTGCATCAGGCCAGGTAAAAAAGCTGTACACATCCAAACTCTTGAGTTAAGTAGGTACAGTGTGATATTCCCCAGAGTATATGCCTTTTTAGTGCTCTGAAAAATATGCACATTTTCTGAGCGCTTACACTCCATCCTAAAGTAGTGAGTAGGAATTCCATTTTGGATTCACAGCTCTGTTACCAATGCTCTGTTATTGTTTTTTCACTTTGCTCATAGGTCTAGATGTCTGTTTAATTTGTTAATTTTGAGTTATAGGTGATTGAGAGATGCTTATTCTGAATATTTAATGGTACTAACTGTTATTTTGAGAGCATGTAGTGTCTGAAGGAATGCAATTAGAAACTAAGCCCAGGAATTTCTGTGGCAGGTCAGGCACTTCTGGCCTCAGCTGTCATTGACTGGAAGAAGAATAAAGCTCACAGTGCCTCTGCAGATCACTGAAGCATCCCCTTCCCTGGTGTTATGATACAGGTCATACACTTTGTTGAGAGACAATATGAATGTGCCTGGTGGATAAGTGTTCTCTGGGTAAACTTGATGTTACTGTTTCTTCTCACCTTTTATGATCCACGTCTCTCAGACTGATGTGAATATGTGAAGTATGAGCTGCTTTGAAAAAACAGAATTGTATATACATCTAACAACCATGGAAAAAATGTCTGAGGTGTGAACTGGATGCTGTGGTGAAGTTTGAAACACCAGCCAACAAAAGAGCCCTGATGTGTTTGTTTTCATTCCTGTATTTTTGAGAGCCTATTTCATGATGGTTGATGCTTGATTCAAAATTTTAGGGAGGTGTTTGAAGAAGGCAGTGTAGTTATGTAATTTAAGAGGCTGTTGAACCACCATGGCCTCTGTGACTGAGGGCAAACTCACCTTGTCTAGGTAGTCCAGATGCCTGTGAGAGAGGATAAATGAGGAAAAACCACAAATTGAGAAGAAATTTGAAGACATAGTTAAATCTGAATCCTTCAGGTTGGCAAACCATGGGGAGAGAATTCTGCCCAAGTTCCCACTGGGCTGTGCCTTGTGCAGAGGGGTGAAATGCAAGATGTAAAAGATCTTCAGTTCTTTGTTTTACTCTAATATTTGAGTCAATGTGTGGCACAGATCCACGGGTCAGGTGAAAATAAATTGTGCAGTTGGAATTTATCCGGGCATTAAGTTCACCCCTGACTCACCCCGGCAGTGGTACAGCATTACAAATGTAGTCTTCAAGGAAGGATGAACAAATTGCCTAAGCCATTGGGCACAAACAAAACCTTCAGAATCAGCCAAGAATACCTCCTTGTTCCTCCTGTTCTGTCACCCCTCATGCCCTGGGATGTATTTATTGTGGCTAATGCAAGGAAAATTCAATCTGTCCGTTTGTGCTCAGGGTGACTCAAGGTACCTCTCCTTGTTTTGTCCAGCTCATGTTTAGTTCTGTGTCCTATAAAATACTTCCAGACCACCAAGTGTGATGAATCTCAGCTCAGCATATGAATATCAGTGGTTTGACAAACTAACCTCTTTTGTTAATACACTTCAGGAGAAGGGAACATGAAGAAGGGAATGCAAAAGCACGGTTTTCTTGACAATCCCAGCTGTTTAGGAATTAACTAATTCAGGCTACAGGAATCTTGTGCATTACTAAGTGACCTGAGAAGAATGTGTCCTCTCATCTGTGATTTTATTTTACCTTCATGCTTTCCCAAACCCCATCAGACACACAGAGCTCCCAATGGCAGTGAGGAAGGAACTTAGAACTTCCAGAAACAAATAAAGCTCAAGTAGATGAGTTGGAAATGGATCTTGTGTGTGTGTAAGGGAACTACTCTCACTTCTTTTCCTAACAAAATAATTTCCTTTCTCTGGATTTCCCTCCTGTTTTGAATTTAGAAGGGGAGCACAGCTGAGTAGTAGTGGTAGGAAGAAGCCAATCAAAGATCCAATATGGTCTTTGTCCTAAAAAGCTAGCTAGATCCTTCATGGGTTATGGGGCAGACACTGAACCATGGGACTTCTTGCTGTGGTTCATATTTGATCTCTCAGTCCCCTTGGAAGTGGTGATCTTGAAAGAAGATGGCCTAGAATGACTTAATGTATTTGTTTTTCAAAGGCCCATGAATTGCCAGCTTTTACTGGAACAAAATACTGTGTATTTAAAGAGAATTCCTTCTTTTTAAGGAGAAATGTGACCTTGATTAAATTACTTCTATTTTTAATCAACTTGAAGGTCCCTGGAACCTCTGAAGTTCTCAGCAGCTGTTCCTCAGATGTCTCATGGCCTGTTGGCCTCATGGATTTCCCCATCTCCTTGGGAGGATTGAGGACTCTGAACATCCTAAGCAGCCAGAGATAATATTCTGTGGCCAAGAAAGACTCAGTGGTGCCCTGAGCTCAGGAAAGCACTCTGTAAATGGTCTCCAGAGCTTCCCCATGGAGGCTGAGTGTTAGAGAACCCTGCTAAAGAGCACTTCAGCCTTAATAGTTGTACACTGATACCCAAACATTGGATCTTCTTTCTGCTGCCAATCTTTCTTTTGTGCATTATGTTTCCTTTAAGAGCAGAATTCAGGCAGAATCTCTTTGCCTCTTGCTTTGCTTTTTAATCCAGCACCACAAACCAGAAATCCTCAGGGTTTAAGCAGCTTCACCATTTATTTACACAGGTCTGCAGCAGCTTTTTGTTTTCTTTGTTGTTTCATCTGTGGTTTCCCCCTGCCCCCCGCTGTGTTTTGGATGGTTCTGTATTCCATAGGAAATTCTGGAATTTTGTTTAGCTGCCTGCACGCAGCCTCCCAGTGCATCCACCTTATCACCTCTGCCCATGGTGCAGTGCAGGACCAGCATCCTGCTCCCAAAGCCATGCTCCCCTTTCTTGTTTGTCATTCTGCAAACAGCACAGCCACAGTTTCCCATCCATTTGTACCCACAGCACTTCTGCTTCCCTCTTGTGCTGACTCAAGCTCTGCTTTTGTGGCCCCAAAACTCCCTCCTCCAGCCCTGAGCTGGTGGTTGAGCAGATGGTACCAGGTGCTGGTTGCCAACCCATGGGTTGCCTGGCCAGCAACTCCAACAGCTGTTGACTCCTTCTGCAAAGTCTTTCCTGCAAAGTGGGGTTGCCAGATGGAGTCTCTTGGCTCAACCAAGATGGGTTTGAGATGTTTCTTTGATATTCACATGAGTTTTAGGAGCTCTGTGTTTGCCTCTGTCCTGTTTGCCTAAAGTCAGATGATGAGTTCAAAAGCTAAGGAGGAGGGGAAAAGAGGGGAATTTGTGCACCACTTCAATGGCAAAGCAGTCTAAAAATGGAGCTCTGTATAGTCAGAGACAAGAGGTCAGCAAATGTCCCACTGAATGGCTCATGTTCCATTGCTTACTGGTACAGCAGTGAAATTTAATTTTTAGAGTGAGATTATTAGCATGTGGTAGAGATGGAAACCTTAGTGCTGATTAAGTATTATTATCTAAGTGATTAATTAGAGGTTTACCATCCAGACATTGTGTAGTTGCAGCTGAAGGAAAGCAAAACCCAACGAGGCCAGTGAAATTTGGATCAGGACCATGTAATAGTGTTACTAATTGGCAAAGGCATTGGGTTTTACTGTATGAACCAAATATTGCTATTTATCGTGTGTCAGGTGTCCATTGGAATTACATGGGCTGCAGTCCAAATACCTGTGGAGATTAACAAGTTGAAGTTTAGTTCAGGGCACTCCTGGAACCACTAAGGTATGAAAAATGAGGAATACTTGTTGGTACAAAATGTCCTCAGAGTTCATCAGTGCAGATGTCCTTTCAGGAGTTGTTTTAGATAGTCTGTGAGTAACCAAACCATGATGCACATCTGAGGCACCACTTTCCTTTTCCTGCTAAATATGAGACTTTAATTGAAGATTTAGTTATGGAATTTTGTCTGTATGAGCAGAATTCCATAGTTTATTATAGTGAAATGCCTGAAATAGCAAAAAAACCTCCAAAACATCCCCCCCAAAAAGCTTATAAAGGAAGATCAGGGAGTTTAAAACCAAGATATTAGAATTGCATGGTGTTGTGTGTGCACTGGGTTGTTGCCTTTACCCAGTGAGAATCAGATTTGGAAATGCTGTGTGCTTGCAGAGGTGGAGTTTTTTCATTGTTGATTTATTTACAATTAATTGTATCCGTGCCAGATAACAGGTCACAGGTACTTGAATGGGATTTGAAATCTTTTTCTTAAGAGATATCTGGTACTTTGCTGCTTTAAAGCTTTAGCACAGTCAGTGGGGTTTTATGTAAATCTCTCAATGTCATTTCCACCACTGGTGATCTTATTTCTGACTGCAAGCTCTACTATTTAATTCTGTCAAAGGTGTTTCCGTAATTAAATTTATAGTGCAGCTTAATAACAGTTCAGAGGACATAAAGCTCCCAATGTGTTTTAGTTCTATTTGAAAATGGATACCCGGGCTAGAGTTTGCATCAGAGACAGTAAAATTGGATAGTGTTTTGTGACCCTAAAGTTTTTCACACCTTGACATTCCATGTCACTGGATTGGAAAAGATTTTTGTACAAGCAGGTTTTGAAGTGTTTTAATACATTGAGAAAAAAAAAAATCATCACAATGAAACAGAACTGTTGGCATTTCTGTGTCTCAAGAGCTGTTCTGCTCTCCAAGCTCCTGTTAACTTCAGTGTGAACTGCTTGACTGAGATGTTTGCAGGGTCAGGCTGCTTCCAGACATGGAGATGGAAGATATCCTGGTTTCCTTACTCGATGCAGCATGTTGAATTATCAGGAAGATACTAGTACCTTGCCTCTCTCCTTCTTGTATTTTTCCATGAGAATTATCAGGAGATAAAAGAAGTTTGTTGCTTAGCAAAGAAATTATTAAATAGTCCTTTGACAGTAAAGAAATTACAGAATTAGAAAATCCTGTTGACCAAAAGCATTCTTCAGGTTTTAGGAACTAAAGTATCATGAATATGTATATAGAGCAAATGCCCAGATTCCACAGCTTGAATAAACTTTTTGATCAAGGATACAGGTGTATTTTTGGATGAAAGAATGCAACTTTGAGCGTTGCTTCCTTTTTAGCCTGAGCTTTACCCCAATATATCCTTTAATGCCTGTGCTCAGACTAACAGAAAACCTTTGATTACCAGTGCCTATAAAGAGCAGATGGTATCTTCTGACTGTGTTTTAATATGAGTATGGATTGAGACTGTGCATATTTTAAATCAACTGTGTCTGTAAACTCCATTCAGTGTTACCTGTGCTTTGAAGAACTTCAGATATTTAATATGTCTACAGACGTCCCATAAATTCTTATTCACCCCACCTGCTTCCATGTGCAAAGTTCCTGCTGTTACAAGTAGAGCTTTGATGAATATTTCGATTGCACTATAAAGTTTTTTCCTTCAAAGATATGGATTTTCCTCATGGAAAAAGCTTTGTTTCTGTTCAGAAACACAAGGAGAATAGGATTGTCTTATGTCTGCAGCTCTCTGGCATTGCAAGTGGGATGGGAATGAATAGTTACTCCTAGAGCTGTAAAGAGCAGCCAATAAAGGCTCCTATTTCCCCAAAAGATTGGTCAAAAAAAAACAAATTTAGTCTGTGCTTTAGATTTTTGGTACTAAAGCCATCTCTTTCCATAGTTCTGACATGATTGCAGTGTTGCTCTGTGTTTGTGACACGCTTGTGCATCTTGTGACCTTCCCTCCCTTGCTCTCTTCCACCTTTCCAACCATCCATCAGAAGTATCAGAAATTGCAGTTATAGGAACCTGGCTGGGCTTTCTTTGTTTTCTCTCTCCAGGAATCAGCTATTTAGAACAAGATAGAGTTTTACATATGCAGCTGTGTGAAACTACAGCACCCTTTTCTGAAAGGGGATGTTTTACTGCCTCATTAATACCAGCTAGAAGTCCTGCTTTACAGCATTACATCACCAGGAGCAAGGTGGAAACATGAGTGGAAACACTGGGCCAAGGGCTGAAGTTTCATTAATGCTTTTGAGTGTTGTTCCTGTCTTTGTAAAGCTGCAGGGTTCTTGGGAGAGCTGTGTGCCCCATATCTGGCCAGGAGGTTTATAGAGCTTCAGATTCATCAGTTATCATCTCCCTTGTCTTTCTTCACAAATGACCTCTTTGTGAAGCTCTCCAGTAGAGAGCTGTTTGAGCCGAGTTGACTTTGTGAGGTCTCCCTGAGAACTTCCTGGAAGACTTCATAATTTAATGGTTTAATTTTATCCTGGAGTATTTGGGTTCCATGGAAAATCTCTGGTATGTGTGCACATACACCTCTGCAAGAGGAAAGCTGAGACCTTGCAGCTATTAAAGATGTTTGTGCTACAGTGTCAGGATCTGACCTTTTACCATCCTGATAGAGGGCTCAACAAGAAACCTGGATCATGTACTTGCTGTTTTAGGCTTCAAACCCAAACTGGAAATTTGCAGACACAATATGAATGTTCCCTGTGTTGCTGGTGAATAAGATTCACAGGTGAGATCTATTCTTAAAGAAAATGCTTATCCAGAAGGTTTTTTTCCTTCAGGGAATTTATGCTTCTGAATGCAGCAGTAATTGTGAACAGAAAGGGGTTGTGTTCTCAGGTGGACTTCATGTGTGTTCTCACTGCACATCTGAGCTGGCACATTGTGTTTGGGTCCTTCAGACACTGCTGCAATATGACTAATCCACAGAAACCTGATCAAAAGCGAAGCCTTACTGTTAACTGACTGTCCTCTCAGGAAAAGGTCATCTTTGAGCTGATGACCTTCTAGTCCAATGGACAAGATGAAGGGCTACCATTTTTCCCAGATGTCAGATCCAGGGAGATTGAGTGCTTTGCCTGAGGTTATGCTGTGAACTTCCTATGCAGTTGGGGAATTCTCCTCATTGCCAGAGCAGTTTCAGAAATGAAAGCCCATCCTGCTGCCTCACTTAAGAGTTTTTGTTGTGGACTAGCAGTTGAGCACACACGTGGCATTTTGCAGGGCGCTGAGGGTGAAACTGTGACACTGCCTGACTCTGCTAATGATCTTCACTGAAATTCAGAGTGCATGCGTGGGGACTTCTCTCCTGTTCACTTTTGAGCCCCAAGAAAGCCCTGTAGCTCAGGCTCCTGCACCACAGAGTGCCTCAGACTGCACAGGGTTGCACAGGCTCTTAGGGCTGTACTTGTTTCCCACAATTTTCTGCGTGTTTGTCTCTAAACGAACCATGAAATGATTCAGTGCCCGCATGTGGTTTTAATAACAAGCGTATGTGGGCAAATGAGAGAATACAGAATGTTTGACTGGAACTTTCCAGCACACACCATGGGTTAAAATGGAAGTAGGTTTGTTTAAGTACAGTGTTGTCAGAGCTGGTTAATTACTTTGGGTTCGATGATATTTTAGATGATACTTTTCTCTGTAACCTTGTAACAACTGTTGAGTGGTGGAAGACTACGCTTAATTAAGGGCAGATTTGGAGCAATAATCTCCAGCTTGATCTTTACTGGGATCTGATTGTTTTTCTGGGAAGTCTGTGTCATGTTATTGGTTTTTCGGCTTTTTTGTTTGGCTGCTGTTATTGATAGTTGTTGGAGGTTTTGGCTTTTTGAGAGAGAGAAAGAAAGAAAGTGCAGCAAGTAGCTTTCTGATGGTGTTTAGCTGAGGGTTATGTCAGGGACTTGTGGTTCCACATCTTGAAAACTACAGCTGCTGTAGATCCATCATGGCTACAGGTGGTCTTTTCAGAGTCCAGAGCAATCCTCCCTTTGCCACGTATCCTCAGCTTTGCAAAATGCTTCTGAAAAGACTTTGTGTCCTTCATTATTATTTTGTTAGAGTGAAATAAATTCTGAGATTTTCTAATTCTATTCTTTCCCACCGCAGACATTTTCTTCTCTGATGTCCCCTCTTCCACGCTTTAATAAGGGGAGATTTACATCTCACTGCCCTGAGATCAGAAGAAATTTGTTGCCCTCAGATGAGATAATCTCTCAGACTATTCTGAATCTATGTTTTCTTTTGCTCCCAGACTTGAAGGGTTAATGTTGGTTTAGACTTAAGCAGCTTTTTCTAACAATCTGACTTAAGCTTGCTGATGAAAAGCACAGTGAGAATTGCCTTTGGCAGTCTTTGATGTCCTTGTGCAGAAAAGGAGGGGGGAAGAGCAATGGAAAAGCCACAGGAAAGTAAAATGATAAATAAAGACAAGTACTTGAAAATTTTCTGCAAGAGGGAGAAGAAAAATCTGTTCCTATGCCCATGATGAGGAGGTGAAGAAGTAATGACTTAAATTGCTCTGGGGAAATATCCAACACAGCAGCACCTGAGCTGATAATCTGTGCAGTCCATCCATCAGGAGAGGCTGCCAGTGCAGGTTAGACAGACTGGCAGTGAGCAGGTCCTGCCCTTGGTCAATGGCCTTCAGACCTTATTTTCTCTATCAGACTGTAATTCTTGTGAAAGGCAGGTGCAGTTGTAAAAGAAAAAGGAATAAAAATGCCAGGAGCAGAGCAATTCCTCTGACAGCTGTACTTTAGGTGTTGTGTAGAGACTTAGGTAAAACAGGTGGATAAAGCCTTTATAGTTTGTTAAATTCCATGTATCTCCACTTGTGTTATGGGAAGAGTTGTTTTTTTCTGGGAGTTTTTTACTGTCTTCACTGTCAAAAAGTCCCTATGAGTGTAGAGGTCCCTGAATGTGGTGCATAGGTGTGTTTATAAGCTGTGCTGGGCTGCCTTGATTTCATCTCAGTCATCTTGGAGCACCAAACTTGCTTGCAAAGAGGAGCTATATGAGTGTAGGTCTGCTGGAAGCCCTGGTCAGTGTAGAGGTTAGAAATGACAGCAAAAACTGTGGTAAAATTTGCTGTAAATCCTGCAACCTTTATGTAGCTGACTTAAGTAAAACTTACAAAAAATATTCATGACCCAGAATTTCAAACCATCCAGGCACATAAGCTGGGGAAGGCTGTGTGGTGTGTGTTTTGGGGTACAGAAGGTTTCAGGAACACACTGAGACTGAGAGAAGGGCAGTTCCCACAGCTGTTCCTGCTCTCTGCCTCCCTGGGGAAGTGAATCCAACCCCAGGCAGTTTGTGGGACTTCTCACAAAGCAAGGGCTGTAACATCCAGGCAAATACTTTGCATGTTCCAGAAGGGAAATGCACTTCTCTGAGGCACAAACATCCCAAGGTGCTGCAGATGATAACACCTGTATGCAGTTATTTTATCTCTGGGCTCATCGGGCCTTAGGAGTGGAGCAATATCTTAAAGGAGCTGTCACAGCAATCCTTGTTTGCCCCCAAGGTGTCTCCTGAAGTGCTCCTGCAGGTAATTAATCACCTAATAAAACACACTCTTTGACAGTAGGTGGAATTTGGAAATTAATTTGCACCCCTTAAATGAGGCTTCTAAAACTATAATTATCACAGAAGAGAGAAAACGAGCTGTGTCAGGTGTATAAATGATTTATTTACCAAGAATAGACTCACCAAAGTGGCACTTAGCTTGCAGCATCTGTGCTGCATTTCTTTAAGGTGAATTGAGTAATGATATTTTCCTTCCTTCCCATATTTGCAGGTCTTGGGGCGAATCTTCAGTTGTTTGTGAAGTGTTTGGTACAAAACTGACCTGTAACAATATTATAGCTGCTCTTTATTTAACATGTGATCACTTCTTGCTGCCCAATCAATCCCTTCTGGATGCCTTATCCACTGAAGAGCCTCTGGCCTCAGCAGAACTTGTGCAGCCCAGCTGGCCATTTGGATTTCTCATCATCTCTCCAAATGGTGGATTTTGTGAGCTGGATGTTGGTAGCAGCAGGAAATAGAAAGGGGAGGAAGTTTTAACTAGTTGGCTGGACTGCATATGGAATAAGTTACCTGGAATAAGAGGAAATCCAAGATATCTGATTCTCTCTCTCTCTCTCTCTCTCTTTTTTTTTTTTTTTTTTTTTTTTTTTTTTTTTTTTTTTTTTTTTTTTATGGTAGAGGTTTAAAGATGTAGGTTGTGAAAGAGCAATTTTATTTTTTTAATCCAGATATATGTGATAACAGTAACATTTCAAAAGCAAATAGTTTACAAAAATATTTACCTTCAAAAATACCCTTTTGAAAATATACTACCAAAGTGTCTGACTGTGCACCAGAGCATTTGAAGACTTATTTTAGCTGCATGTGCAACAAGGAGGTGGGTTTCCCTGTAAAATTGCCACTAACAACTGTTCTAGTTGCTACAGCTGAAGTGTATTTGTTGCTGACAGTGTAATTGGCTGGCTTCAAAGGGCATATAGTGCATGTAGTCTGTGGGACATGGAAGAAAATTGTCTCATTATTACATATTAATCTTGCATTACTGGTGCATTTATTTCTGAAAAAGCCCAAGAGGATTTCTTTTCATTGGTGTCAGACTGGCTTCTCTAATGCACAGCTCCAGGGAAGGGCCCTGCCTCATTATTTCTGTCATACTTGTTTCTTTGGATTTGATGTGAAAAAGGGGTGCTCAGCATCACTGGCTTGATTCAAAGGTTCTGCACACAGTGAGATTTCTTGAGTTAAAACCCCTTGAGAAAAAAATGGAGCAAGGGTGAAATAAGTTAAAGTGCTCTTTTGATTTATATTTTAGTCGTGTCATTTCCTGCACCAGAAGTCACTTCTGCTGCAAAGCATCACAACCACAAACAAAACAGGGTGCCATTCAGAAAAAAGCCCCTGTGATGTGATTAGATTGGCAATGCCATATTGTAGCTGTGACAACTGACAGATTGCAAACAACTCGTGTGAGCAAAAAATACTTGTGGTGCTGACTCTTCACTTAGGGCTGTGATTTGGAATAATGTTCTGCAAAAGCCTTTTAGTATAAACTAACATGCTTCTTCTTTTAAATTTTACCACAAGGTATTTTTGCTGTATTTCAGAGGTTTTTGGAAGTGTGCTGGAAATATTTTTCATGCAAACCAAGTGGCAAAAATTAAATGCTCAGGAATGCAGCTGAAGGGGCAGTCCAACCACCCTGAGCATGTCCTGGTTTGCTTGAAATATGGTTGCCCTTTCCAGGCACTCAATTCATCTTGAGGCCAATTTTAACAGTACTCAGTGCAGAAATGGCTGTTATGACATGCCCTGAACCAGCTCTGGTTCAGCTTGTGTAAATTCTACATGTGGGGTGCTTTTGGAGCTGACAGGTGGAATTTTATTGTGATTCTGTTTAACTATTCTACCACAGTAAAGGCTTTTGGAATTTATCTTACTGGGTTGCTTTGTGTTACAAAGCAAAAGCACGAGCTTTTTACTTTTTTATTGGTTTTTTTTTTTAATCAGCACATCTTGTTAAGGCTCTTATTCAGGGTGAGGTCTCCCCAGTGTTCAGCTGTGCTTCCCAGCTGGGCACTCTTCAACTCATCTGTGAGCACAAACCATCATGTCAGGGTCTTTTCTGTCTATGGGAAATTTCCAACATAACTGTTGGCTGTTTTCACCATGTCCGTCAGCATTTCAGAATGAATTTGGGAACCTCCTTTCCACTCCAGACCAGTCCTGGGCCTGTGACAATGATAATGGAAATTCCATGCCCATGGCAGGGGGATTGGAATGAGATGATCTTTAAGATCACTTCCAACCCAAACTGTTCTATGAGTCTATGGCTTCCAGACAAACTCAGGTCATTCCCTGGCATCAGGTCAGCAGAGTTTTTAAAATTGCATGTGAGAACACAGAATCTGCACAGCTCTGCAGGTTTCTTAATTCTTTCCATGATCCCAAATCCCACTACCGGCACATGGTGATACTATTTAAAGAAAGGTGTTAATGGAATTATATCCTTTGATTGAAAGCCACAGTTGATTTTTGCTCTTGTATGAGTTCTGCAGATTTTGGTCGTTTTGTCTGAAGTGGTCTATTAGCACTTGCCCTGAGATAAAAATTGCTTTTTAAGTGAAGAAAGGATTCTGGCATGAGTCAGAAAATCCCAGGGAAGATAAATGAAAAATGTAATTAAAATGCCTTGAGGTTGAAACATTATGGGAATTGCAATGTATAGCTTGCTAATCTCATTAGAAAAAATCCTGGTTTAAGTCACCTGGTTATATTATATGCTGCTAACACCAGCCTGCCCCTTTTCAGCCCAAAAAGTTACAGAATTATACTGTAAAAGGCACTTGCTTTGATATCAAGAAAGCAAGTGTATTAGGCAGTAGCATTGCTTTCCTTCCTTTTCTCTTTGGTTCTTAATTTGCTTGGTAATTTTTCTTTCCTGCCCTGAGTGCAGTTTCCTGAGTCCAAGTTGCACTGCAACCTCTGGGACACCATGTCTTTGATCAGGATCAATATTTTTTATTTCAGATGCTGCTTCCCAGTTTTGTTGAACTAATTTAGGCAAATAAATCCCAGCCAGGCTCAGGGGGGAAGGAGCATTATCAGTGCATTATGGGGATGGAGTAGCACCCAGAATAAGGCATCCAATCCATTCATGAGCCTCCAGGAATAGAAAGAGTTCTAGAGACCTAAGGGCAGATTTCTCAAGCAGTTTCTGCCCTACTGTCCAATGACAAGGTAAAATTTCAGGAGATTCCTCATGGCTAGAGAATGTCTGACTGTTTCTCCAAGCAACATTTTTGCATTCAATTTTCTTTCCTCTCAAGTGGTGCCTGTTAGCATGAAAATTATTTCATTGCTGACTGCTTCCCAGCTGGAAAACAACTGGGAAGACTGTGGTTCAAATCATATATATGTAAATCCCATTGATTCTGTCTGTGTATTGCAGTCAAAATCCTGTACCTGCCCACACAACTTGAGCCATTGCACTGTGAGTTTTGTGAACGTACCTGTGACAGCAGAGAACTGGCAAATCTGCCTTTGACATGGCTGCAAAACCAGCGAGGAGGAGAAATCATCTCAGTCAAACCTTGTGGGTGCAGAATGGCCTTTAAATGAATTTAAGCTGTGGAGCAGCATTTCCCATCCCGTGGCATTTCCCATCCTGTTCCCTCTGGAGGGCCATGCTGCAGTGGGCGTGCAGCTTGGCTTTCTCCTTTTGGTGTCAATGTTTTCCACAGAAGGAGCTTTCTTAAAGGGACCATCAGTGCAGCAGATGCTGCATGAGAGAGGAGCGTGCTGGCAGTGGTGGGATCTGATCCCATCGTGGGGCCCTGGCAAGGCCCTGCTTGGCTGTGATGCTGCAGCTTCTTGGAGCTCCAGTCACGTTGTTCCCTTGGCTTGTTCCTCTCTTGGGTGTTTGAGACCACTTTGAGCTCCTCACTGTGTATCTAAAGTAACACAGAGAAAAGATTAGGCTGTGTGAGCTGGCTTTTCTCGTCAGTCACTGTGTTGGTGCAGCCCCAAATTAGCAGAACACTTTGTTCAGGCATCACTTCTACAAAACACTTTGGCCCAGCTCCAGCTCTGGAAGAGCTTTTAGATTAATGGGAAGTTGGGAGTGTGAAGAAGAGCATGGAGTTTTGGGAACTTGTGTTTGGTCTTTAACATCTTTAAAGCTTAATCTTGTTCCCATTCAGCAATAGTGAATTTGTTGTCATGGTTTAACCCCAGCAGGCAGCTCATCCCCACATGGCCACCAGTGGGATGGGGAAAGGACTGGAAGAGAGAAATTGAGAAAACTTGTGGGTTGAGATATAGACAGTTGAACAGGTAAAGCAAAAGCCAAGCAAAGCAGCACAAGGAATTCATTCCCTGCAATGACAGGCAGGTGATCAGCCATCCCCAGGACAGCAGGGCTCCATCACACAGAATGGAGACTTGGAAGGCAAATGCCATCGCTCTGAACGTCCCCACTTCCTTCTTCTTCCCCAGCATGACACCACATGGCCTGGGATGTCCCTTGGGTTGGCTGGGGTCAGCTGTCCCTGCTATGTGTCCCCTAACTCCTTGTGCACCCCCAGCCCATTCTCTGGTGGGGTGGGGTTGGGAGCAGGAAAGGCCTTGTCTCTGTGTGAGCCCTGCCCAGCAATAACTAAAACATCCTGGAGTTATCAACACTGTTTCCAGCACAAATCCAAAACACAGCCCCATGCTGGCTGCTGTGAAGAAAATTAGCTCTAGCACAGCTAAGTGCTTTGCCAAACGTAGAGGGGATGATTTATACTGGTAAAGTGGAAACTTGGTAGCGTCTACTTTGGTGATCACAGCTCTAAGCAGGATTCCATAGCAGAAGCATGAGCTGCTGTTGTACTCTGCAGTTCAGTTCCCTCACGCCCTGCTGATAGCCCAAGGCTACTCCTGGTCTGTGTGAACAGGAGTACAGATGAAGAAAGTAAGGGTTTGTGTGTGCTAGGATGTTCCAGTTGTTTAGTTGTCTTGCCCACCAAAGCACCCCTGTTCCCCTTGATTTTATACCCAGGCTTTTGTAGCCTGGCACACTTTCCTCCTGTCTGAGGTGGGTAACCAAGTGTGAGAAATTGTTCTGGTTTAGCTTCATGGTTGAACATTGTGGTTATGAGAGATTCTCAAGGCAGACAGAAATGAGATGCCTGTATAAAGTCATGCAGAGGAGCTCAAGGGCTTATGATAAGAGCATCTTCTCCATAACTGGATTAAAACAAATCATTGAGAGAGTCATGGCTTTCATTTCCACAATTCTTACACTGCTGGTGCCATTGTACAAGGAGGGTTTAGGCTCCTTTGAGGCAGCCTGCAAGAGGCTCCTGAGAGCAGTCCCTCCCTGCTCTGTTGGATTTGTGTGTGCAGCCAGCCTTGCTGAAGTTTTTTCCCAGCTTGCTGACAGGCAGGAAGTTGAGGGCTGCAGCAGGGAGAAGGCTTTCCCAGGGGCTGCATTGCTGTGGACAGGGCTGCACGTCCACACCTGGGAGGGCAGCAGGTCCCAGGTGGCCCAGCAGTGTCCAACCCGACATCCTACAGCTGCTGCCTTGGGCTGGGGGTGGAAGAAATGCTCCATTAGGAGCAGAGTTACTCTCCAGCTGCATCGGCAGGGAGGTCTGCTGGGTCCAGGGGGCTTCCTGTTTAAATAGTTACAGAGTCTGCAGAATTGGTTAAACTGTCAGAAAAGAATTATAGAGGGTAAAAAAACCCAAAAAACCATATAATAAAGGAACCATCCTTCCTGTATCTGTACGTGCATTGTCTAACTGCTCCTTTGGGATCAAACAAATGCTTGCTGGGATTTTTCAGTTCACTGTAATGAGCTTTAGATTAGGTCTTTTGTAATGTAGAATCAGATTAAAGTTTGTGGAATTGTAGCTGCAGTTCAGGAAAGTTTTATTACATAAAAGCTAAGGGAAATTTTTGTCATAATGGTAGTAGGGTAATTTCACTTCTGCAAGATCATGTCCTGTGATTGGGCAAAAGCAATGCAACTGTTTATTAAAACAGCTGAAAATGGCACCCACAGGAGGAAACTTAGCCAAGCCCCATTTTGTGAGATACAAAATTCTGAATCTGAAGTAAAATACCTTTACATGAACAGTATTTCCTACATTTGACATTGGTCTGCATTCTTTCTCTCTGCCACATGATGGAGATAATGATGTAAGATAGATAAACAGTACTGCACAGGCCTTTCACTTCAGGGAAAGAAGTTTCAGCTTGGTTTATAGCAGTTGTTCCTTTGATGTTGTTTTTGCACTAGCATTGATGGAGTAGTTTTCTCAACAGCATCCATGAAATGTTTTGTTTAAAACAATGTTTTTTAACTTGTTCTTTTTGGTATGGTTTGGGTTTTCCTTTTTTTTTCTTCCACAAGAGCAAATAAGCAGGAATACTCTTACCAAATAACCAAGGGTAGTGATGCAGCAAAATACCAAAGTCTGTATTTGGTAAAACATTCCAAAAAACTCGATTAGCTTACATTAACTGTATTGGGACTTAAAACTGTACTTAAAAGTTAATGGTTTAGGCTCAGAAATAAGTCAGGCCGTTGTGTTCTGTAACAGCAAGGAATTTACAGCAGCTCCTGTTAAACAAGTTAAAAGAAAGGACATGAGTGGGGTCTGTGAATCCTGAGAAGGACATGGTAGAATCCAGATTAGTTGATCTTCCTGTTGTACTGTAGAATCTTTGCATCCACCTTGTCCTCTTTTCTCCATCTTGGGCATCAGTCTTGATCCAGAAGCTGTCAAAGCCACATGTGCAAAACTCCCAGCGATTTCAACGGCCTTTGCATCAGGCCAATGTGCAAAGGCAAAGATGGATTTCCTCTTGGAAATTTTTTTTAGTGATACTCAGAAAATTCCTGGCAAGAGATGTATTTAATTTTTATGGTGAGAGTTGCTGTGTTATATTTGTAATCATAATGTAGTAACAAGACATTTGTAACAAAGCTAGTATAGGTTGAGATATATCCAGGATGAGAGAAACACATGTTTCTTCCCAGTCTGTTTTTTTGGGGTTTTTTTTTCTCATGGCTGTTACTCTGAGGACAAGAGTTCCTTTGCTGATGTCAATGCAATTACAGCTGCACTATTTTCCAGTTTTTTAGACTGAATATTTGCTGGATGAAGCAATACTCTCACTCCTCTCCACAGATCCACCTGCTTTCTGAACCAAACATGCTGCCTTTGATTCAAATCCTGGGTTCAGTTTTGGGCCCCTTGCTACAAGAAAGACATTGAGGGGCTGAAGCATGTCCAGAGAAGGAGATGGAGCTGGGGAAGGGTCTGGGGCACAAGGAATAGCTGAGGGAGCTGAACCTGGAGAAAAGGAGGCTCAGGTGGGACCTTCTCACCTTCTCCAACTCCCTGAAAGGAGCAGCCAGGTTGGGATGAGTCTCTTCTCCCAGGTAACAAGTGCCAGGGTGAGAATAAAAGGCCTCAAGCTGCACCAGGGGAGGTTCAGATTGGACAGTAGGAAAATTTTCTTCACTAAAAGAGTTGTCAAACATTGGAAGAGGCTCTCAGGGAAGTGGTTAGTTACCATCCTTGGAGGGATTTAGAAGCCATGTCGATGTGGCACTTGAGGATGTGGTTTAGTGATGTGCTTGGCAGTGCTGGGTTAACAGTTGGACTCAATGATCATAGAGGTCTTTCCCAACCCAAATGATTCTATGATTTTGTGAATCTATGCTGCTTGTTTATTCCTTGTGCTTATATAACCTGCAAAATTCTCACTTGAGGTATTGTCAGATTCTGACACTGCAAATCCATCAGTCCAGCGTCCACTAGTAAATGTTTTTTTCTTTGATTAGGGTTTCCAAGTTTGTATTTAAAGGCTACTCCTTGATAGGAAAAAAATTCATAAGGCATTTTAAAAATTATATTTACATTTAAAATGTCCCATGTATGTAAAATGTCTATTAAAATGCTCTCAGAGTCAGGGAACTGATGGGCTGCCCAGACAGTGTGTGTGTGCACCCACGGGCTCATGTAATAGCTCCTCCAAATGCGGGGAGTTTTTCCTCAGAAGACTTCTTCCAGAAACACTGCTCTCCATGCTCTTGGGTTCTGCTCCTGTTTCTTTCATGAGAACAAAGATTAGTCCTTCATGGTCCTAAACTCAATGCATGTGCATGACTTAAAGGCATTACCTACCAATAAATAGGAGATTAGCTGCGGCTTGTGTATTTCCTGATCAGTTCAGGTTTTTTCAGATGGCTCGTTGTTATCCCGTTTCCTTTAACGATGGGACACTTTAATGAGTTTGCCATCTGACATACATCTGCTTCCTGTTAAACAATACCTTCATTCTTCTGGAGCTGCTAAACTCATCTTTTATCCTACAAGATTTTTATCTGCACCCTGAAAACAGCATGTATGAATTGGTGTCAGCATATTCATTTACTTGCTGAGAGGTTTTTTTAATATGTTGTTGAAAATGAATAGCAAAATGAGCATCTCTTTTAATGCTTATTTGTTGGAAAATGGGAGAACATGGATGTTATTTGTGTAATTAGGGGCTGGTCAGTCCAGCTCATGTTTGAAATCCAATAAAATTGACTTTTGTGGCTGACATTGTACAAGCTCTAGTAGTTATTCTGTTCTCCCAGCAGAGTAAGAATGGGCTGGTTCAGAAAGGGGTTGGGGGTGGAATTTGAGGCTGTTAATGTTGTTTCTTTAAGGAAAGAGCCTTCAATAGCTCAATGATGGTTTGTCTCACACGTGTGCAAAGTTAGGGCTCTGTGATCATCAGGATCTCTTAAATCAATCCAGCCTGCATTGAATTTGTGCATCTGCCTCAGTGCCTCTCTTTTCCCACGTTTTGGAAGCACACAGTCGTGCTGGATCTCTGGCTATGTCTTTCCCCTTCACTGGTTAATATTGCCCCTGCAGAAAAACATTTTTTCCTTTATTTTTCTTTGTTTTTTTTTTTTTTTTTTTAATCACAGAACCTTTTTCTCATTGAGGGAAAACTGAATTTTCCTTTTACTTACCTTTATGACATATTATGCCATATAAGTTGCTTTTATAATGAGTGTGTGATGCTATTTAAGAGGAAATGTGAATGTGAAGTTCTGTCACACAGGTCCAAAGGACATCTGTGAGAATGGCTTGTAACCAAATTAAGCAACCCTGTGGGGCACATAATGTTTTGTCTCGGAAAGGAATTTAGTTCCAACCATTCACATATGCCAGGTGACAAGTGGAAATACTTTGGGGTTAGAGCTGGGGAAGTGGAGGAAGCAAGGTGCACATATTTATTTGAGAGTTAGCAGATGCCTGAACCAGAAGTACTATAATTCAGGAATTTTGTATTTCTTCCCATTTACAGCTTGCACTTTTCTCCCAGCTCACACAGGGTTAATGTTATTTGCTTGAAAATGAGGGAATTGCTGATTACTTCAGGTGGCTGCTGGTGCATGATCTGAAACCTTTGTTTTAATTACACTCTTGGCACTGTTGAGATTGATGTTTCTACCACCCTAAATGCCATTCCTTTGCCTCTGGCAGTGCTGCAGAGCTGCGTGTTCAACACTGAAGGGCTGTGAAAAGTTGTTTGTTGCAAATGCAACTTGATAGTTTTCCCTGTGATGGCTGAGCTTCCCGTGGGGTTCCACCTCTGGCTTTGTGCAGTCTTGTAGGAAGATGCTGTGTGTGAACTTGGTCCTTCACTGTTTTCCTAAAGGAGTGAAGCCAAGAGCTCTTCCCTGTCCTTGCTATGCCAGCATTGTTAAACTTCCCTGAAAAGCTTTGTTTGTTTTTGCATCAGTGTTTATTAAGAAAGCCCTCCATCATTTGTTTAACATACAAACTTCTCTGTTCTTCCACCACTCTCCCAACCTTCCATCTCACAGAGCTGCAGGAACAGGGCTGATGGCTTTGACAGTCTTTCACTCATGTTAAGATTACAAATTACCTTCTTGTAATTTGGTTCCTTGTGGAGTCAAGGAGGGCCTGGGAGACAATAAAAGCTTTGCAAGAAAGTAAGTCTACTTTGTCAGCTTTAGGATATTCCATCGATGAAGGGTCTTGAGCACCTTCAACTTCAGTCAGTAGAAAACTGTGAAACCTCCAAATCTTCTTGATGGTGGCAATTGCTATGACCTCTGATGTGGCCAGGGGCCAGGCTTGCCTCATTTCATGCTGTCTTTTCAAAGCCCATCCTAGGGAAAGCATATTTATAGCTGGAACATCAGTTTATTGTAATCCAGATGTATTGGGCAAGTGTGTGAGGAATTTTGGGAGGGCAAGACACTGAACCAAATTTGCTGGGATTATTAACAGAGATGTTTAACTCCAGTAGGCTGACTGGGTTGTTTTATTCTGCTTTAACTTGAACCTATTAAAAAAACCCTTCTATCCTTTATAAAGAAGCTAGGGAAAAAGAAAAGGATTGTAAAAGGGACTTAGGTAATGGGAAGACTGTTCTCCTGAAATATGCTGTTTATGTATCCTTAGAAAACAGTATATTTTTGCTATTCAGAAGTGGGTTTTTACTTTTCTTTGCAATTACACTCGAGAAGGCACAGTTTGGCACAGCAGCTCAGTACTCCTCATAAATACAGACCTGGACAGTGATGGCCCCTCTATCCTTGTCACAGTGAGTGCAGGTGGCAGATTGGGTGCAAGTTTGAGAGCTGCCCCGTGAGGATCAAATAGGTTCTCCCTGAAGTGAGCAGATGTTCTTGCTGCTGGCCTTTGTGATATTCATACTCTCAAAATCCTTTTCATAAATGTTTGCTTTTCTCCCATTGCTGTTAATGTAGGGAACAGTGGGGGTGTGGGTAGGAGCAATTTCTGGAATGGAGGTGCATTTTCAGGGACACTGAGAAGGCTCTTACAAGGTGAGCCTGTTCCTCCTCTGGCTGTTTATGCCAATCTCTCCTCCAGTATTTACTCTAACTTTTGTAAAAACAGATAAGTCTTCTGGAGAGCAAAGCCTGCTGAACTGGGGACAGGGAAAACCTGAATAAACAAACATGTGCCACAGATTAGTAAGAACATCTGTAGGGTTTATATTGTTTTGAGAACACATACCACAGTTTTTCATTTCTTATGCTTTTTTAGTTTCTCCCTTTCTTTCTGTCTCTGTCTTTTCTTCTTCTTTTTAAATATATTGCTAATAAAGGTTGGAGGTAGAAAGCACAGCTGGACTCTGCATGACATGCCACTGTTTAATTTCTAGCTCGGAGGATGAGAAGAAGAGTAGTTTTATTGTATCCTAGAAGAGAATAAAGCCACATGCAAATTCCAGCCATGGACATCTGTTTCCTCTTTGTGTGAAAGAATTCTCATATTTGGAAGGGAATCCCAGTTCTGAAGGGGCTGATGAGGTTTTATTTTTTTTCTTTTGGTTCTTTCCCCCCTTCTTTGCCACTCCTTCAGCATGCTGCCCTTGCTCTGGCTACTGTTTTCCTGGGGACAATGTTGGCTTGCAATTTGCCATCAGATATCAAATGGGTGAATTTTGAGGTACTTTGAAGTGTTGTGTTGTAATTACAAAGAGCATTATTAAGTTCCTCCTTAAATTTCTTTTATTTAATTAAACAGTATTTGGTGGGAGGACTTTTGCTCTGTCATCAATCTTCAGTACTTACAGGTTGGTATTTTTCTTTAGAAGCAAGATGTGTGTGTCTGCTCCTTTGGCGGGGAAGTGCAGCTATTTCTAAAAGTAACTTATTAAACACAATCATTTAAAATACTTTGTATCAGGGGAATTAAGTAGATGTGTAGAAATAAACATCTGCAAAGTTCATTACCTTAAGTTAGGCATCAGGTGCTAAGGGCTACAGGGACCAGAGTAAATGATAATTTCACTAACCTGTAAAACATTTTCGAATAATTATTTGCAGCTGTCTGGGGGCTTTAAATTTGCCTTTTGTGTGTGCTTAAGGGTTGACTCTGATGAACAAACAGCATAGTTATATAACATTAGGCCAGACATGAGAACTGGTACTCTCTGTCTATTTTATATTAATGTCGAATGAGAGCTTGGCGGAGCTTGCCAGGGTTTCATATTTGCTGGCAGCAAGTTACCCACATGTGTGGACCACATTTTTATTGTTGCCTTAGCCTATTTCAGGCAGAAATATCTCTGCCTAACAGGGTGTGATTCTCTTCATTGCTGAAGAGCTTTTCTTTTAAGAAGCAGAATACAAAAAGGAATGAAATGCTGTAAGTGTTCAAATTCAGAAGTGTCCCTGGACTACAAGGTTTTGTCACGTCTGCCGTGGTGGAAGAATAAAGGGCAAAAAGCCATCTAAAGGCTTTTCCGTGGTCGGATGAGCTATCCTAGCAGAGCTATTTCTTTTTGCATATATTAATGCTACTTTTGGGTGTGGTCTGTTTAGTCTGGTCTCTTAGGGAGACAAGGCTTATGCAAGCAGGGTGTTTGCACACATGGACACACAGCAGCCCTTCCACATCTTGACCACGGGAATGTGGCGCCAGGGCAGAGGCTGCAAAGATAAACAGGAGTTCTGGTAACTTTCTTGAAAATACGTGTGTGAGGGGAGAATAAAGGTGATTAAGGGATTTGAGGGAAGGCTTTCAACAGGAGCTGAACCTTCAACAAGGGCTGTGGAAAAGATCTCGAGAAGAAACGTGATGGAGGTCCCTGTCATGGGAAGATTGCTGAAGGTGACTTGGAAATTACTTGGCTTCAGAGAATCTGATGGAAAACCCAAATCCTCAGGAAGACAAAGTCCCTTTCTTTCCAATACCCATGAAATTGCTTGTGTGAGTTTTGTTTTTAAGTCAGGATGTCAGACAGGATCCAGTGGGTGACTGCAATAAATGTAGAACATCTCCATAGGATCTTAGTGCAGCAAAGATGCTGCTGCTCTGCTTGGTGGTACTTCCTATATTGTTGGGGTTTTGCAAGTTTTTAAACTCTAGTAAAGCATGACTTCTGAATGTTTATACTCCTAGAGAGGAGGGAGCCCAGTGGCTGTTCAGGTTCCCCTGGCACACATCCAAAAACCTCCTGGGCTGTATCCCATGGGGCACGTGGGGAAAAGGGAAACCCATAATCCCCATCCAGGCTGGGCTGCCCCTGAGCAGGACACAGAAAGCAAACACCACTAACACTGAAAATCAAACTTCACTTGTGAACAAGTTTCCCCTTTGATTGAAATGCTCCCAGCTAGGCAATGTAAAGGGGATTATGTCACAAGCTTCCCTTGTTGTCTTATTAACAGCTGCTTAATTTTACCACTCATTCACGGGCATAAAAAAGCAAAACTTGGAGGCTGTATTTGAAAGCTTGTTTTGTTTGGTGTACAGCTGGATACAGAGCGTTTCCTTTTCTCTTTTTTAACAAGTTTGAAGCAAATGTATTGGTTATTGTTAGTTATTTTTCCCTATTTTTTGGCCTAAATAATAGAAGATTATGTTGCTTTTTGTTTTACATTGCAAAGAAATCATTCCATGTAATTTCAGTTCAACATTGCTGCAGTAGCATGTCGGTGTGTATATATCTTCTCATAAATATATTACTAGAAATTACTGTCAAAGAGCTGGGGTTTTTCACTCAGTATTAAAAATGAAATTTAATTGCTACACTAGGGTTTCAAGACCCTGATAAATAAGAGCCATGTCTGACCTTTATTGTGGGGCTCTGAGATGCCACCAGGGATATTGCTCGTTCTCCAAGATGACAAACTTCCTCTGAGATTTCAGTTTGTCAGCTCAATGTACAGCAGTGACATTGATTTCTTCTCACTGCCATTTCCTGCCTGAATAGATAACAAATTTTCTGTGGCAGGTGTCTGTCAAGTTTAGTTTTGCCTGGCAGATTAACTTAATAGACTCATTTATTAATCATTACTTGCAGCACAGGGAAGCAGACAATACTCTTTAACTCCCATGATGTTGAATGGATGTTCCAGTTCAGATTCCTTTGTGTAGCTTGAATTTGGGTTTAATAAGCCATTCATATCTCTAGTGAACGTTTTTAACCTGACATTGCTCAGAACAAAGATACCTGCATTAAATAAGCATGATCCATTTTGAGTGTCTACTCCTTTTCATGGTAAAAGATGTGTAAGTGCTTTCTGAGACTAAATAATTTGATAGATGAACTGCCAAATCAGCCTCAACAAAGGGGAAAATTAGGAAGATAAAAGTAGAAGAAAATAGGTAGTTGGAGGAAGATTTGAGCCTGGGGTTGACTGACTGACAAAGTGGAGGAGATAATGCAGGTTTAGGAAGGGGCAAAGCAGACCTGCAGATACAGCTGTAGGGTGATCCTAGAACAGGCCAATACCTTCCTGGAGACCCTTTTCTCTGAGCTATCTTGAGACAGATACTCATCCTGGAGATAGCAAAGACAGAGTTGGTACCAGAGGTCTTAGACAGGGCTTCTCTGAGTGGTGAAGGACAAGGAAGAATTTATTGGAGGGCTTTGAAGAGGAAGAAATATAATAAAAGGCACAACCTTAACAAGTGATGTCTCTTGTGGCAAAGTGTTTTCAGTGCATTTACAGTGAAAACTGACTGATGAGTTGAGGTTTCTATCAAGGCAAAATCTATGAAGGACATGGAAATGCAGGAATGAGCCTAGGCAGAGATCCAGGCTGTTGCTGGTCAGAAGAACCCTGTGTTACAGGCAGTAAGAAGAGAACCACCAAGCTTCTCTTGTTGCGTTGTGGCAGCTCCTCACATCTTGCTTTTAATTCTGGAGCTGGTTCATGGGGGATCAGGGAATATGTTCAGGAACATTTTTGCAGCTGATGCCCAATGCAGAGCCCTGGTAGCAGCACAACAGCTCAGCATCTCTGAGAGTCTGTACTGCTGAAGATGTTTTTTGCCAGGCTGTGTTCCTGGCCTTGGGAACGTGTTTCTTGAACCATCCTTACAGCTTTCTTGGCTGACTGTCAAACCAAGAATGTCCCTGCACTAGATCACACTGCTTATTGCTCTTCTAGGCCACCCTGGTAACAATACATTAACCTCTCAGCAGGGAATGTGATAAACAAAGTAAAACTGCTTTAGTGAAACCAGTCATTTAATGGCAGCATACATAAAGTGTCCGTAAAGATTTGTAAGTGTAATAAGCTGCAGTTCACTGAGAGAACAATAACTGTTCCTAATTTAGCCAGTTGAGGAACATGCTAACCCAATTTACTTTTGTAACATTATGTTGTTCTTTTTTTCTTTTTTTTTCTCACCTCTCCAGATTCCTTTCTCTCTGGTACAGTTTCCCCTCTGGGAGTCTTTAAAGGTAAGTTCTCTTTAGTGATGGAAATGTAAGTTATATGTTTTGCAAAAGCTTTCCATGGTAACTTATCTAACTCCATTATTGTGATTATGAGTATGTTCAAGAATCAGTAATTGTGTGCCAACCTACCTGTGCATGTGAATATCATATGCCTGAGTATCTGAAAAAAACCCAAGGAATATCTAACCACTGATCTGTGGCATGCAGGCTAGATTTTACTCCCAGGATGCCACAAATTTTATCTTCACCTCCAACTTTTTTTACTGCTTAAAAAGAGTGGTAACCACTTTGTGTTGTGTGATTTCTTTATTTTTTAAATTTTATTTTAATTTTTTAAATGTTTTGCTACCCATGGTAAAAGGAAACTGCGAATGAGAAAACTATTTCAGCCTGGGTTTTGTAAACATCACTGAAAAGATATTTTGATTGGCTGCATGTACTTTATTTTAAGGTCATTTAAAGAAGGTGTCAGTGGATGATGTTTTAACAGCGCAGTTGTTTGGAATGATATGCTGCTCTCCCACCAGCAGCTGGTTGCTGTGTTTACCATGGTCAGAGTCAGGATCTAGATTTTTGAGTAGAGGGTTGGATTTGAAGACGTAATTTCTCCATCCCTCTGTATTTCCTTGAACTCACTGCAAAAGATGAAAGGAAGGGTTTTTCAAGTACTTGGAGGTCGTGGGGTGGAAGCACAGAAAGTTATTTCAGGTCATTAAAAATATTGTAGCAAAATATATTTATAAAAGAGGAACTGGAGAGAGAAACTTTTTGCTTGGTAGGAGTGCTGGACTTCTGAGTAAGCTCAGCACAGAGACCCAAACTGGTCCTTGTGTGTTGGCTTGGAACAACAGTTTGTCCTCTTGCTGTGTGTCTATAGCTGGGGCTGCATGGGGGGACAAGCCCACAGTGTGAATATTTGCATGTGGAAGCTTCAGGGAGTTTGATTTAAAGGTGAATCCACGGGCAGGAGGAACATGAAAATCATCAAGAGCTTTTGCAGAACTGAGCTGAGTTGGTGGAGAATTCTGTAGGTACTTCATGAGCTCAGCCTGCTGTGGGGTCTGGGTATCATCCCACTGCACAGGGAAGTTTGTGCTGCCTTATTAGGAATCTGTTTCCCTGCCAGTGTCCAGGAATGGCTTTCTGTAAACTCTACAGCAGTGGCCCAACCTGCTAATGGTTAGTGCAGCAGCCGTGTTTGGGAGCAAGAGGTGGCAATGCTTAAAGGGAAAAAGTGTGGTGATCGTGCCAAAACCACATAAACCAGCAACATTGTGTAGCTGTTTGCAGAATGTAAAGTTGTTTTAACTAATGTCCACGTAGCTGTGACAGTAAAATGTATTGTTTACATTGCAGGCTTTAAAGAAGACAGTTTGAATTTAGCTAACTGCAGGAATGAGTCACTCAGGATGAGGCATCATGTTTAATCTAAAGAGGTCAGTGCAGATCTGAAGAGAAACAAAACTTGTGTCAGTTTGTTCCACAAACCTGTTGCATTAGATTCTTCTGATGTGGACTCAAGAGTAAAAAACTGCGAAGATCAGTCTGGCATACTGAGTCACTTTGGCTCAGCTCAGGGAGAGAGCTCAGGGTTTGTCATATCAAAGCCAGGCAGTGAAAGCAGAGTACTTTTTTGTTTATCTGAGGGAAGCTCTTAAAAAATTGTCCTGACAGTATAACAAAGGACAAAAATCATTATGGTCCCATCAAGAGGATGGATGTGGCCAGTAGCATCACTGGGAATATGGCTGAGGGTGTAGGGCTCCTCATGGGCACAAGGGAGCACGAACAGACAGTAATTACAAAGAAATAGAAATGCAAAGGACAAGAGAAAAATGGCACAAAGCCTGAACAGAAAAGAGTTATTGAGATGATGCCTGAGGGACTGTTCTGCACTGTATTAATAGGATTACTTGAGAGAGTAACTGTGGGAGCAGTTGTGTGATGTGTGTGGGCCATCTCACTGAGGAGAACAGAACAAGTGCTGTGGCTGTGTCATTTTCAAAACCATTAGTACACAGTTACATAAACTGATGGAGCATAGACTCAGCCTTATGATTCCCTGAGCAAGCTAATCATCATAAAAATGAGGAAAACCTTTCCACTGTGAAAGGACAGAGAGGCACATGTAAGAAGAATGTTTCCTTTTCCTTCAGATATGTGCTGACTGCAGCCAGCAGCAGGGTGTTAAGCTTAAAGAAGCCTAATAAAGGCTTGTAATAGGTAGCAAATGGTGTGTTTCTATATGCCATTTTCTCTCTCTGCTTTACTCCAAGCTCCTCTGGTTATTCCTTATGCTTTAGTCACAGAGGTTACACACACAGTTTTCTCCTGTCTGTGAATGTGCACCAGCTGTCCCCTGTGAGAGCAGACTTGCATGCCATGCACTGAGCTATGTTAAAAGAAGAGAGAGCATTGTATAGATTACTGAACTATAAGGTTACGTTCGCTGTGGGTGCTGGCAAAGGGAGGATTGCAGTAATTAGCAAGAAACAGATACTGCTTCAAATACAAGTCTTACTGATAGTGATTCAGGTGAACACACAATTTAAGAACAGGTAATAGACTCCTTTCTTAGTTCACAATGACCCAAGAAACAACAGTAAAGAAATTATGGTGCTTTTTAATTAAACCAAGTATTTTTTTCTTCCTTTTTTTTTTTTTTTTTTTTTTTTTTAAATTTAGGTAGCATCCACTGCTGTAAGGTGTGCCTGATGTCCTTTCTCTTCCCAATTCTCCATTTTTCCTTATTTTGTTTGAGGCACAGATTATTGCTATAAACAAAAAAAAAGAGAGAAAGAAACTGCTATGGTGCATGAGATTTCAGGATGTTGTAATTCCCAACTAGGGTGAGTTAGTGTAGCTCTTTTCTGTCTCTTTAGTCTAAGCCTTACGGTTAAAACAGTTTTGAGTTCTTCTCAGAGTTCAGGGAAAGAAAGGATGTTACAAATTTTATTTACTTTCTGCTACACCAACCCTCAAAAGAGCACCATGGTTGAATATTACTGTGGCAGTTTGATCAAGTTTAGGTTCTTTTATATGGGGTTAATGCTTTTGATCCCATCTCAAAGCCAGGTGGCCCTGAAGAAAGGCAACAGAACATAGATGTGGTGTGCTTCCCAAATACCAGCCAAGCACACAGCCTTCCCTATTAGTTCAGGTTTTGGAATTAATGTTGTAAGATACAGTCCCCTTGTATGCTGCCCTGGAATTTCCAGGGTGCCTCAGTAAGTTGCTTTGGAAATACTATATGTGTGTTCCTTACTGTGGGAATTTCACATTGTGGGCTGTGTATTTGGCATGAAATTGTTGTGGGTTACACAGAGCCTGGTGCTGCTCCTGTGTTCACCCTGCTGCCAGGGCTGTGCAGTCTCTGCTCAGAGGACTGTGCCCCTGTGGAGCCCAGCCCTTCTGTCTTAGCTTTTATTCTCTTCTCTTCAGACATTTTATCCAGCATTTATAATCATCATATCTGAGTTCCTACCAGCAGCACATAAGTGATTTATCATTTGTTTCATGTTTTAATCCTTCTCTTTTTGAACTGAGACAAAAAGACAAGTTTCATTTCTGCTGGGGAGGTATTACAGAAATACACGTCATCAGGTGTTGTGGTTGTGGTTTTTTTTTTTTTGTTTTTTTTTTTTTTTTTTTTTTTTGTGTTTTTTTTTTTTGTTGTTTTTGTTTTTGTTTTGGTTTGTTTGTTTGTTTGTTTGTTTTCAATAAAATAGCATTTTAAAACCCTACAGAAAAGCAAGACACTCTGGTTAGGTTTGAGTTCAGAAACATCTTGTCAAAAATGCCTGTTTCTTAAGGCTCATTGGAAATGGTCAGATCCCTCAGAGAACAGTGCTGTGTGTAAGATAAACCCTTCTCAGGTGAAACAAGACTCAGTCCTCTTGGGTTTTATATTTCTGCTTGTTGGCTGCGCTTCAGAGCCTCTGAGAGTTACTCAAATGCAGCTGTACAGGGAGAATGGTCTCTTTATAGACCAAATGTATTGTATGTCTGGAGAAAAGGCTTTGGTAGCCAGCGAGGAGGGAAGGAGCAGGCGGGACAGGAGGACACAGGGCTCAAATGAGTTGACTTGAAAAACAAGGGGTTTTTGTTTGTTTAGTTGGAGGACTTTTTTAAGGAAAACAAACCTACTGTCCTGGAAACCTTTTTGTCTTTTTCATCAGATAGGTCTGAGTCTTAAGATGAGACACTTAGACATTGCTAAGGCTGTGGAACATCAGGGTCAGCCAGTCCTGCCCCTACAAAACCAGCCTCTCTGGGAGAGCTGGCACACACTGTGCTGCTCTGCTGGCCCAGGAGTTTCAAAGAAAAATAAAAATCTTCAACTGACCGTGCTCAAGGTGATGTCTGACTCTTCTGGCACTCAGCAGGGCCAGGATTTCCTTCTTTGTCTCAGTGCTGAGCAGAATTTAGACGTCTTAGACCTGCTTCAGATCTAGTGAGCCCACAAGTTCTTTTGTCACTGGTTTTAGCAATAAAATAATTTCCTTGGATGTTATACAAAAGGAGAATGGGTAGAGTCCAGCTATTTCCCTGTGAGGCTGAGCAGGATCAGAAAACTGGTTGGGTCAGAACAGGAGTTCCATGGGTTGGTTCTGAGCTGGTTTTTGCCCACATGATGGAGAGCAGGTTTGGGATTGGACTTAGGTCCTTTGTTTCCTGTTCAGGTGCAGCTGTCACTGTAGGCACGAGGCACTTGTGTTGAGGGGAATGTGCTGGTGAACTGAGCCTAGATCTAGAGGGCAATGGCATGTGCTCATTTCCTTGGTTCTTTTGGTTCCCTTGTCCAGAGAGCTCAGCTTCTTGGGTCTGGGATTGGCAGTGTAGGGTGTGAACTGGTTTTAGGGTGGGCTCAGCCTTGCTCTTGGCCATCAGTGCAGATAGATATTGAGATACATCTTGAAGCTTGCACCAAAGACTGCTTGATGGCTTTCTGTGGAGAGTGAAGACTCCAACCTTGGTTGAAGCTCATTGCACCTGATTTTTAAAGTTACTAAGAATGAAAAGTTTACAGAATACTTCTGCCCAGGCAGCTGGGGTTCTCAGCAGTAATACATGTTTATAACTCCACCATTGAATCAATAAACCACATGCTATTTCCCTCCTAAAATTTACAGTCGGCTCTGTTGCTGCTTAACAGGGCAAGTAGAAAATAGAGGCATGTAGCCAAACTGGGCCTTAAATGGCTCTTTCCCTGCTCTACAGGTAGGTGACCATTTTCCTTTTTTCCTGGAGAAGCAGTCTAGTATTTCTTTCCTCTGTGCTCAGCTGCACATAAGTCAAGAGTAAATGAAACCCAGGCCCAGCTTTAAAGCCATTTCCTCGCAGGCAGTGCAGTAAGTATTCTACCATGCCTCCCTCCCTCTCGGAGTAACGGTTGGGCTGATTTTGGGATTAAATCCTAATGGTTAAATAACACTGTCTGCCATTTGCTTAGGTGCTGAATCAGGAAAACAGCTTTGCAGGGGCGTTGGGGGTGGGATGTAGCGTGTCCATGCCATGAGCAGAGAGGCTGCATTTTTCTCACAAAGGAACAATGCACCCAACAGCTGTTGAGCAAACAGCCCTGGCTTTATTGCTGCCACAATAAGTGTCATTCACGCCGTCCTGGGGCACAGCCCAAGGAATGCTGCACACCATCTGCACCAAAGGGAGAGAAACAAATGCAACCCTTGCTCACAGCACTGCAGGCACGTTTGGGAAAAGTCAGATGGCCTTGGATCATCAATACAGCATTTAAACAGACCAGAGGAAAAGAGGCTCACACAGCCTGCAGATACAGAGCCAGATTGTGATGCTCTTGGTCATGCCCAGGCCACAAGAGGTTCTCCAGAAGTTGCTAAGCTTGCCAGTGACATCTGGGGATGTTTGAATATCGAAGATTTGATTTGGACACTGGTTATTTGCTGAAGAATCTTAGCAGATTTATGTAATTCTTCCACATAATTTATTCACACACACCTACGAAGCACAGATCTATTAGGTAAGAGCAGTGCAGGTGCTCAAGAAAAACTCTGCTGGCTTTAAAGTGATTTTTCAAAAGTGCATTTTCCCTCCCTGTGTGTCCCTTTGTGCCATGGAAACTGAGTGTAGCTGTTCTGCCTTGCCATGGGAACACTGTTTCGAAGAACATTTCCTTTAACCAGGCTTTTAGCACATCCATTTTGATTTACATCCAAATGGGTCACAGACATCAATGCAGTATTATATGGGCAGAAAAAGGGAATGAAATGCTTTTAACATGAAAAATATGCTCTTGCATATAGGCCAACTTTTGTTCTCTTTCAATTTATCTAGGATTTGGGTGGGTTTAATTCTAGGACTGAATTCAGTACTGGCATAAGTGAGCACAACTCCATTAGTGCAAAATGGAGTCTCAGCATTTATGTCAACAGTGAACTTAGATCATTGAATTTTTCCCATGTTTGGTCTTGCATGTTTCCTGCAAGATAATATACACATGTACTTGTCCATATGCTGCACATATGCACATAAAAATCCACTGAGGAGGACATTTGGCTCTTTGCTCCATGTTGACTTTATGTATAGAAACTGCAATCAACTTGTGAATTTTTTGCTTCTCCTGTAGCTAATGTGCCATGGATCTGTAAGGGTCAGCCATGCAGAATGCCACGTTGTGAATAAAATCCCCAGTAGGAAAGGCAGACGTGAAAATTGCTTTTCTTTCCTCAGTCTGCAGGACCTCACATGCACACAGATCCATGTGATTCATTTCTACTGATTTTTTTCTCCCTTGTTATCGTGAAGTTGAACACTGTTGTGAACAGAGGGGTACACAGAGATGCTATAGATACTTATCATTGGAGTGAATTGTAATATTTATTCAGCTGCAGGCCTCAAGTGTAGTGTATGCCATGAATTCTGCTGGCTTGAAGAATAGCAAGGCCAAGGCAGAGTTGTCTTATTCTCTGCAATGCCTCCTGCAGCATTGGTGGTGTTGGGCTGATCATCAGGTGTGAGAGATGTGTGAGTATTGCATTTTCCTGGATTACCAAAGCTTAGATGTCCTGAATATAGACCATGACCTGGCTGTGTTTAAAACACAAAGCTGACAGCTGATTTTTGCCACAGATTTTAAAAATAAATGTGTGGCAAAGGTGACAGGCATGCACAGGTAAGAGTTGTGTGCACTGGTCAAAGGTTATTGGCCATCTGGAGGCCAGGTGTCCTCAGCACTGAGGAGTCCATATTTGTGAGCATCAAATATTTCCCCTCAGTAAAAGCAGAGGTAATACTTTCCTTTTTTGTTTGTTTTTAGATTGAAGGGCCTTTGGTATATCTTGAGGGTGACTTTTCCAGTGCTCCCTCTGCCCAACAAAATGGGGTGTCCTTGTTTTCTCAGTATCAAAAGAGCAAAATAACGTTTGTGATGAGAGTTAGGGGATACTGGCCCTATGGAGCAGGATGAAATGGGATCTTTAGGAAGAAAAGTAGGGCTGTGCCCACGTATAAAACTTGACCCTTCTCTGTGAACATTATCCCTGTGAATAATTGGAAATATGCAGCCAGGCTTCCCGCTGGGTCCCATCCCCTGAGGCCACACCCGCTGTATTGCTTTACATGGTGCAGCAATGCACAGCAAGATTTACATATATATCACAGAAAAGTGTTTACAAAAAAAATTACCATGTGATTGAGCTGGGAAGCTGCAGAGGGCCCCAACTGTATGAGTTTCCATGCACTTCAGCCAGAAGATTTATTTCCAATTTGTTATTCATAAGGGAAGAGAGAAAGAGATTGGGATGGGGTCCTTTGAAGTGGAAAACAAAGTCTTCTATTCAGCCTTCAGCTTAATAGAATACACATGACACAGGCTTGGCATGGAGGCCGCTTTCATGTAATGTGCTCCTTGTCATTTTGCTTTCCTTAGGCTGGGAATGCTAGTGGGAATGGGCATTGCCCTGGAAAAGTCAGGTTATCCCCTGCAGCCTTCTGCTGCAGGAGCCTGGTGTGAGCAGGTAGAAGCCTTTTTGGTGATGGTGGTGGGGAACCCAGCCTGAACCAGTTGCTGCAGTCATGTTGCTCATAATTCCTGGGTTATGTTTCATGTGGCAGGAGCATGTGGAGAGAGAGCGGTGTCATTGAGGCTTCTGCAGGCATTATATGGGCACTTCTGCCTGTTTTTGGAGCCTCTGAGCTGTGCCCCTTGGGCACTGAGCTCTGCCTGACCTGAGCGCTCACCATTATCCCCATGAATGGAAGGCTCTTCTGCTTCTGTGCAGCATCTGGGATGGTAGTGTGCTCTAAGCACTGTATCACTGCAATAACCAGCAATTTTGTTCAAAATCAGTGTTTTGGGGAGAGGATCCTATGTTTCTTTCCAGGAACAAGGCCCTGGCTTTATAGTAATCTACAAATCCGTAACACCTTCTGTGCTTTTTCCCTGTCTTAATGGGATAAAAACCTGTTCAAAGGCTGAGTGTTTTTGAAGACCTTACAGGCCTGATTTACTACAAAACCCTGTCAATTAGTTGGTCCATGGGCTATGAGAGGAAACATGTGTGACCTCCAGCACGTCATCCTGGCCCACAGCATCGTGTGGTTAGAAAGAATTTGGACCAGAGTCCTGCTGGTCCTCTTGGCCCTGTGACACTTGTTCCTCTTGGCCTCCTCCAGGATCATGTCCTCGTGCCCTGCTTCCCTCTTGCTCTTCTGCATGTTCAGGTTTGGAGCTCTGGGTGAATCACCGAAATTGGAGATGGAAAGAAACACATGAAGTCATCTCATCCTGCCCTTGCCAGCGCAGGATTATTCCCCACAGTACAGTGTTGAGTGCCTTCTCCAATCTATTTTTAAATGACTCAAAGGAGAGGGCTTTCCTCTCCTCCCTGGGGAGGCTGGCTCCGCCGTTCAGTAGACCTCACTGTTGGGGAATTTGCTTCCTGTTCTCCAGCCTCAATTCTCCTTTTCCCTAATTTAATTGAACTGTTCCTGGCTCCACCCTTTTAAACCATTTTCCATGTTGCATGACTGTTGCAAATACCTGTTGTCAATTTGCAGGCGTAATGGATGGGAATTCATCCCTGTTTGCCTTGCTTGGCAGAGGCTCTTAGTGCAGAGCTGCACTGGGCAGCCAGGCTTTATCAGAAACTAGATTTTACAGCTACATGCCAAGAAATCAGAATGGCCTTTTCCTTCTTCTTCGGACAATGACATTAACATAAAACCCCATCATGACTGAGAATAGGCTGGGCTTCTGGCAAAGCCATGAACATCTGTATTAATGGGCTGGTTTTCCTCTTAGTCCTCCAGCAGCTCTTCCACAGCTCATTTTTACATGGCAGCAGTAACTGCTCTGAGTTCTTGGGTTTAGCTGTAGATGTACACAGATCAGGGTGTTAGACAGAAAATCCCCCGTTTGGAGAACATTTAATGAAAAAATACAATAATTCTGTTTTTATCTAAAAAAAAAAGCTGTGGCTCCAGCAGCTCAGTTTTTAAACCCTGACTTTCAATTTGAGGTTTCTTAAGTACCTGAAGTGTTTTGCAGATGGGTGCTGAAGGTGGGATTTATGCTTTTGACAGCACCCAGATACTCTGGAGGGTAGTATGTCTAAGGGAATGTGTCCTTCTTCCATCAGGACTGAGTTGCAAGAGAACTATGTGTACAAAGACTGTAAGTTATTCCAGAAAAGCATATTATGGTTTTGAAGAATCATGAATCTCGATTTATTTATTTATGAGATGAAAATCAGTTTCTGCTGTGGGTGACGGCAGAATAGCAGCCCATACTGAAAACACCAGGAAAAGAATGGCCAGCATTAGAGAGGCTGGAACCCCTTGAGTGCTTTCCTACAGCAGAGCTGCAGCTATTTAGCTGTGGCAGGGAACCAAACAACATTGTGGCTGGCCATTGTTGCTTGAACAGTTTGATTTTTAAAACATTCAACTGAAATATAACCACCAGCCAAGCTGGAAGAAGCGAGTCACGAGGACAGCATGCTAAATGAAGAGTCAGCAAACGAGAGCAGAGTTCTCCTGCTCCAGTGGAAAGTGGCTGTACTGCAGACCAGGAGCCCAAGAGCAATAATCTCAGCCCAGCTCTGCTATCCAGTTGCTTTCAAGAAAATTTTACAGCACAGAAGTAATATGACTTTAAAAAGAAGGAGAATGCCACAGCTGTAAAATAAAATTGCTGATTTCTCTGCGGTGGGCCCCAGAAGGGCTGTGGATCCCATCCCTTTTTCCTCAGTGCTGATCCTCTCATTGTAAACCAGAAATCTCTCCTCCAGAGTGCTTCCAATGTGAGATGTTCCAGTAGATGAGAAAGGGCTGATGGAGCAGGGTGAGGGAGGGGAGAACACAGTGGCTGTGTTTGCTGCCATGGCAAACCCCTCCCAGCAGACACTGGCCTTTGCTGCTTATACTGACCCAGCTCATCAAATGGTGTTGATGTGACTTGAGAGGTGGTTTTGGAAGACACTGTTCTTGTTGGGGATTTAAATGTGTGTGTTTAAATGCTGCTGTGAGTTAATGGATGGAAGCCATGAAGAGGAGGGTGTGTGGTCCCTAATGACGCCAAGTGAAAAACAGAGACACACCTGCTTTGGGATATAATGGGAGTGATAAGAGTAATTTCTTAATGATGGGGTTTTTTGGGGGAGTGTGAGGGGAAGGGTTGGTTTAAGAAATGTAGGGGAGAAAATAGGCCAGAAAATAGTATCTGGTGGAAATAGGAGTTGTTAGTTTTGAATGGGAGCCTTTGGTACATCTGGGCTGAGCTGATATTGGTTCTTGTGTGCCGCCCTCCCGCTCAGTGTTTTGCTTTGTGCTGTTTTATCTGCCAAAAACAAAATAAATTCAGAAAATATTTGCAAAGTTGCATGGCCACAGGCTTAAATACATACATATGAATTCCCTGAAAGCAATTTGCTTCAAGCCCTCCTCAGTTCCAGACGTCTTTCTCACTCCATCTGCTTGTTCAAGTACACAAGTTCCTTGGGAAAAATCACTTATTACATCACTCAAAAATGCCACAAAAATAGCTTTTCACTTAAGTTCCCATCCTCAGAGTTAACTCACATGGGGATCAGATAGATTCAAACATTTAATAACTTTTTATTTTCCTTTCTCTTTAAACACAGGATCTCTGGTCATGGAAGCAGGGTCACGTGGTGGATTCTTGGCAGTCAGCAGTCTGTGGAGCTTTTGCAGGTGCAAAGGATTATATGTTATACTGGGAAAGACTAAAGAAGAAAGGGAAAAATGTGCAAATCTATTAAGTATAGCAGAACAACATTCCTTTGTAATTCAAGTTTGTTTAGAAGAAAACGGATCCAGTTGTTGTTTGGAAGTAGGAAAGTCAGCAAAGGAAAGAGAAGAAGAAGAAAAAAAAAAGACTTAACCAGGGTGTCTGTTTGAAAGACAACCAATTTGTTTTTGACAAATTTCTGTTATTTAAAAACTGCAGGCCTGTCAGTCAGGCTTTGTGATTATTTCAAAGTTGATTTGTAAAATCCTCATGCAGGAGAAACTTCTTTTGGGTGGGGGTTTGTGCAGCTGTTCGCTCCGAGCACCTCCCCAGGGGCTGAAGTGATTGCAGAGGCCGTGATTCACCATTCCTGTGACAGCTCTGACAGCCACGTAGATTAACTGGAGGCAGGAGAGCAGAGGGCCAGCACTGCTCAGCCTGGAGGCAAAAGCCTTCCGCAGCAAAAAAAGCCCAGAGGATGAAACATCTGGGCAATCTCCAGACACTACAGCAAGAATAAAGAGTGGCAGAATACAATACTGCGCTATTTATTACCAAACAAGCCAGTAGTTAATTGAATTCTTCAGTAGGCTTCTTGCTTGATTTTAGCCTACTGTACTTGTTTCCAAGAAAACAAAAAGAGGGAAGGAAAGAAAATCAATTAATGACTCATCAGTATAGCTGACAAGTTTGAGGGAGGAGAGATTCAAGTGTCTTAACAGAAAAAACAGATTAATAGTAAAGGGATGGATAGCCAGAGCTTTTTCCCCAAGGAGCTAAAATACATTTCAAGATTCCAAACCAGTAACAGAATATGTGGAAAAAATAAATCCTGTTTAAAGAGAAATTATAGCATTTCTTGAAATAGAGATTATCAAAAGCAAAGCTTGTTCTCTGATAATTTACAAAATCAGAGCCATTACATTGTATGTAATTTTTTTAAAAAAAAGTTCTGTTAGGGGAAGTGAAGTATTAATAGCAGCAGAATTCCAGCAGAGACTGAGGCTTCATTTTGAAGGGCACAGGAACTTCAGAGCTGAGGGGAGGCAGAGTGGCTGTAGCTGCACAGAGTGAAGTGGATCGGGTGTGTGAGCAGTGAGGGAATGGTTTAGGTAGAACTGATTCCATTTTGGGGCCGAGGGAATATTTTAGGTGACCTCTTGTCGTCTTGTCCAGCTGTATCTTTTCTGTTTATGCTGATGGGAAGGGAGTTTTATTCTGTATAATATCCTGCTGTTGGATTTTGCACCGACTTCATCAATCAGTGCAAACAAAATAAGAGCCAGTAAAGCAGATTGTTCATTTTTGTTTTGAAGCAAATCAAAATAACAGACTAAAAATGCTTTAAAATGCAATCTGTATGTCTGCAGGTGTGATGGGGATCATTAATTTACCACTGTTGATTTCTTTACAGTTAGATTGATACCAAAACTATGTTCAGGCATGTTCAGAGAGCTGGAAAGGTTATCTGATTTACCCAAAGCCTTACAGAGTAATTTCCTGAGGTCAAATTTGGTGCCTCAGTTGGAAATTTAGCCCTGTGCCTCCAATTCCTTCTCTGTATGTCCTGATTCTGACCTGTTGTGCTTGGACTTGCTACTGTTTAATAGATGTTCAGCAGTGTCTGCTCCTTGTCTAGCAGAAATCTTGCAGGAGCTTCCAGAGGCACAGCTGTGCATGGACATGTGCTGACTGTCCTTTGGCACACGCTGGGGATACCAACACTTTGTGTCGGAGGAGACACCAGGTCCTGGAGCAGCACAGAGACTTCCAGGTCCATGTGGTAGATGAGACACTTCAGTCTGGTTGCCTTCCTAGGTTCTATTCCCCAAGCACAAATGTTTTCAGAGCTGGAGTCTTATTTTGTAGATCCTGTTGTAATTGGTGAGGATAAATATTCTCTGGGTTGCCCTTCCTCCAGCCTGGTTCCTTCTCTGTTCTTTGTCTCCCTATTGTTTCCTTTTCACCAGTAGTATGGTAATGTTCCATTCTCCTGTGTCCTTTGAGAACTTGCTTCAAAGCTCAGGAGGTTGAACTCTTTTTGGATCAGAACTTGCCCCTCTGTCTCCATTGTCTCCCTCTGAGATATGGAACAAGCTGATTCTGATACTGATCTATTCTGGTACTGCACCCATTGTATTTCACTGAAGATACTTAGTGTTCTTACTGAGGGGAGGCAATGGAAAAAGAATTTCCTTCATTCTGAAAAATGGATTCCAGAGTTAAAAATTATTAACTACCTACATGTAGCTTCAGATGAGGGAAGAAAAGACCAAACTCTTTATCCCTTTCTTTCCATCCCAAAACAAAAGAATTAAAACCTCACCAGTACCCTGGGAATAAAACAAGATGGATGTGTGCATAGAAATATTTAAAATCATTGTGTTAGAACCCTTAAAAGGAGAATGTTATCCAAGAAACAACCTTTGCACACAGATATGCTGTCAAATGCCACCACGGTGGTGGTGGAATGATGAAGTCACACAGACAGGCTTTTCTCCTGTGTTCTTTGCTTGAATTCAATACTTTCTAAAAATATGTTAGAGGTCCTGAGGGGCAGGGTAATAAGCTGAAAGAAACTGAAAGAAAAGTCCTGTTTAGCTTCCCTTTATGGCACACACACACACATGTGTGTCTGTATGAGTTGGTTATAACTATTTGGTGAAGACAGAACCAAGAGCAACGATCTGTTGAATTCCATCCCCAGTGCCTGTGAAATGGCAGCAGTTTCAGCCCTCATATTTAAGATGGATGTATGTGATCCATGGGCTTTTTATGGAAATGTAATAGGCATGAACACAAATATTAGAGATTTGGAATGCTCTCTGAGTCATCTGTTAATAATTTAATCCCTCAAGGCCTTGTCCAGCTTTATCATCATCATTGATGTCTTAACAAAGATGTTTGGAGTATTTGTGGAGTGGGAAAAGGTGATACCTGAGGAGCTGGTGGGGAAGAACCCATGGGTAGATCTAAATGAGATTTTAAGCCTGAGGTTGTGTTTGCATCAAACCTTGCCTCATGTCTGAACTGTTTGGACACCACCCCAGATCTGGGCAGGGCATGGGGGCAGAGGAGGGAAGCATGTCCCCACACAGTCATGATTCTGGTTTCACTCCTTGCTCAAGTCTTCTCTGGACTTACTGCCTGGCTGGACCACCCCAGCCCTGCAGTGAACCGAGGCAGGCTGTCCCAGGAGAGCTGCTCTGTGGGTTTCCTGTGTTCTCCATGCAGGTGGCACAGTGGTTAAGGAAATCCTGCCATTGGGTATTAGCTGTTGGAAAGAAAAGTGCTGCCCTGGAGCAGCGAGGTGATCCCCAGCTTGTCAAAGAACCTGAGTGTCCATTTAATGTGACTGAAAATTGCCCCTGTTAAGATGCCTTCTTTCTCACTGCCATAAGAAAAAGTGTGGTTCAACATTAATAATTAATGCTCTGTGGTGACAAAGTCACCAAGAATGGAGGTGCAAGTCCAGTGAGTCATAATGCACTAATGAGAGCTTTTTGCACATTAACAGGGAGGATTTCCCATCACTTTTGTTTTGATCTAATCAGCTCTGACAAGATTACACACTGTGTCTAAAAGCCTCTTTAACTCTATAGCTCTGAATAAATTTTTGAGTAGTTCTCAAGATTTCCCTGCGGAGTCTGCTTGGAACATGCTCCTAACCCTGAACTGGTTAAACCTCTGGAGGGAGCAAGGCTTTGTCTTGGTATTTCTGCTGAAATCCAAAGAGGTTCTCAGATCACTTTGCTCTGCTATGGGCAGGTGTCATTCCCACACTGATAAAGGACCAGAATAAACTTCCTCTTAAGAAAATTTAACATAATACCAATAAAATAAAAGTTCGAATAAGAACTTATTGATTGAAGAGTTCTGAAAAAAGACCATTTGTGAACTTGGAAATCAGTCAGTGTAAGAGGATGCAGTGAGGTTTAATATTGGACCTGAGCCACTCAGTTTTTCAACCTGAATCTTGGTTTCCAGACAAATTTCAGGAGAAAACGCCCTGGAATGAACATTTCCTCTAAAGAGAAGGGCTCCAATAATCCCTTTTTGCCAATGAGAGAAATGAATACCGGGGTGAAAGTGAAAAAAACCCCCTATTTATTAACAAAAAATATGGCCCTGGGTAACCTCCAGGAGTCAGTACAGAAAATAATAATGAAGAAAGCCAATAGTACAATTTGACCTGAACTTTTTTTCTTTTCCTAAGATGGGCTAATTCCAACAAGGAACAAATTCCTGTCTCTTGAAATGAGCTTGACCTACAGAACAGGGCTGGTATTGCAGAAGAGAGTGCAGGAGTCTGGCCGTATGACAGGAACTCAGAATCAGGGAGAACCCCTGTAAAGGCCAGAAGGATTCCTTGGACCCTTTAGAAGAGGTGAGGAGAAGTTAAGATGGTACAAAAAAGCAGGATGCCAAAACCAAAGAACTTGCCTTCTTTCATAGGATCTTATTTAAGGACTGTGTCTAAGTACCTGTGAAACATTTTCCTGTAGCAGCAAATTCTACAGGCTCCAAGGACCTAAGGTTGTGTATTGTTCCCAGGTAAAATATTTCATTTAGTTCTGATGCTTTTATTTGTGTATGACAGATACAATAGTGGCAAATACCAGCAGCAACCTGGGGGAATATTTTAAGTCCTCAAGTCTTTTTTATTCTTATTGCCAAATAAAAGTAAATCATTCTCTGCAGATGTCTGTCACCAGCACTTCCATCAAGGACTGGTCACTGGGAAAGTGTGAGTAGCAGGGGGATTTTCTGTTTAACACCCTGACTTGGTAAAGTTTGGCTGCTCAGATGATGTGTGAATACACAGTGACCATTGTAACTTCTTGGGACATGGGTGATGAATTTTCTGCTACTGCGTGAAGGTTTATTTTCCCAATAGAGGAATTTGTCACTCTGCTAGAAATATTAATGAGCCAAGAGCCTTCTCCTGTGTGAAAATCCATCTTTAAGCCTACCTGCTGAGCCCAAGTGATCTCCAGCTCTGTCTAGGGCAAGGGAGAAAAGAGTCTTCTCTAAGAGTGAGTTGGTGAGTGAGCCTGGACACAGACTGCCTGCAAAGGTGCCTTTTTCTCCATCAGCTCTGCAGAGAAACCAGGAGGATTTAGGAATGGGAGGCTCAGTGTGTCTGAGCCTTTCTTGTCCACCTGATACTCCAATGCTTTTCCTGGTTGCTGATTAGTGGAGCAGACTCCAGCCTCATGTGGCAGCTCTTGGTGAGTTCAGTGACAGCAAGAACTGAATGATTATTAAATAAATAAGTGATTTAAAGATCTGTTGGGCACTGTTGTGTATTAGGGCAGTGCACAGCCATCCTATTTTCAATTAATAGACTGGCTTTAACAGTCTCTGTCTGTTGTATCAATCTGGTGATTGGAAGCAGTCAAGTTTTAGGTTCCTTTATCCTTTTCCTGGATACCTGTGTACTAAGCTTTAAGAGATCACTCTAAAATTATCTTGGACATTTAGAGTTAAGGCTGGAGAATATTCATTTTGTCAGACCCTCTGCCTTCAATAAAGCAGTCCCCAGCAAATGCTAGCTTTAATCTCATGTTTTTGTCAAGCATATACAAACTTGCTTTTAATTTAGCCGCTATCCTGCTGCTTGTTGTGCTTATAAAGCATTTTATTGTTGCTGTTGCCATTCTGAATTGATTGGTAAATCTGTACCAAATACTTCCCAGTGATGGAAAAAGAAACATTGAAATGTTAATAATGAAAAAGTAGGGAAGATCCAGATGTCAGCTGGGGAAAAAAATGAAAAACCAATCAGCCTTGATTAAACTTTTCAGATAAAGAGTTTGGGAACATCATGTCAGGATAAATTGTGTTTGTTCTAAGCACTCTATCAGCCAAGAGTGAAGCTGCTGCCAATAAGAAACTCTCAGGAATAAATGCATGAAAAAAGTTGCAAGGATCTGATAAGGGACATAAGTTAGTCTGATAAAGTGTTGCCATCAGAGCTGGGTGATGCTTTGAGATTTGTTTTGCTTGATACAGGCCTGACAGCCATGTGGTTCACTGTTTAATTTTAGCTTGGTCTGTGGGCAAAAGAAGGGCTTCTACATCCAGACTTGTAAAGCCACTATTTTCCATGGAGATTATTTTTACCATTCTAAAAATACATTGCTGACATGAGTACCAAAGTTTCTATCCAGGCCATTCTCTCAAAGCCTTTTGGTCACTTACGCAAAAACTGGCTCACAATAAAAAGATTTTCTGACCTTAAAGAAGGTCCAAGAATGGGCTGGAATTTAGTTTAACTTGCTCATAGTTTCTGCTTTGACTTCTTGAATACAGCCCATTTTTCTGCTTTTTAGTGAGGTATCACTGCTAGAAAGCTTCCGGCAGAGTGAACCACGTGGGCCAACCTTATGGGAGTGGAACTGCTCCTAAAACCAGGCATTTTGGGCTGTTCACTAACTCAACTCTCCTGCTATTCTTGTTCGAGATCCAGGGGACTGCACATGTGCCTTACTGCATCTTCTGAACTGTCTTGGGACATTCCTTAATTAACTGTAAGAAGTCAAGTAAGATGCCAGCTGGCCCAGCCTCCTCTGTCGTAAAACAGAGGTTTAATATGTTCAAGTTAAGGTGGTTGAGAGAGAGAGATGCAGGTAAAAACACAAGCCAGCTAGGAAAAAAGTTTTATTTCATTGCTTTACAGATTTTAGAAGAAATGCTTTTTCCCTTCTCCCATCCCAAGAAAAGAGAGATCAATTTTTCTACATTCCATAAAACTTGGAACAGAAAATAGATTATTTTTAGCTTATTCCCTGGGTACTGTGTAGGCTTCAGTCTTTGGAGTCACTTTGTTCCCGGCTGTAGCAGATACAGGATTTATAGAAGCTCCAGAGAAAAGAAAAAATTAGGAGGGAGAAGAAAGATTTCAGAACAACTCTCTTGCTCTCTTTTCTCCCTCCTTTCTTCCCCTTTCATTCTTCACTTACTGCTGCTCCTGCATTTTAGAAGTTTCCTTCACTTTGGCTCTTCCTCAGCATGAATTAGTCTCTTGAAATATTTTGAACAGAATTGGAATTGATTTTAGGGTGGGGAAATAAGGCAAAAGGAATAAAATCCTGAGAGGAAAAGCAGCAGAACTGGTCTCTAGATAGCTCAAGAGGCCAGGCTGTAGTCACAGGGTTAAAATATGGAGCCAGACACACACATGTTTGGGGGTGAGACATGCAGATGGATAAGCTGAAGATTTCTGGCTTTCAGGAGGAAAGTCACAGCTGAGTTGGCTGTGGCAAGTGACAGTTATGAGCTCCAAGGGTGAAGTTTGGGAGAGAGTAGAGAATAAAAATGCCCCTGAGGGTAAGATGGCACTTATGAGAGCAGATTTCTGACAATTTTCTAAGACCCTTGGGCAGCTTCACATTGTTGTTACCCAAAGTGGAGCTGATTTAATCTGTTGGAGATGAGCTCTATTCCAAACACTGACTTGTCTTTTTTCCTTGAAACAGTCCCAGATCCAGTCTGTGTGTCTCTAGTGAGTAGCCCAAGCACATGTGTTTCAGATACAGAGCAGGTTTCTATCTTTCTAGCATTTAAATAGTCAGACTTTAATTTTCTAGGCAGAACACAGTGTGACTGGTTTATTTGCCCATCTCTGCAAATGAGTAAGCAGTTTTTTCCTTCCAAACTTGCTGTAGATGTTGGAGTGGAATCCTGTTATCCTTACAACCTTCCTATGTTCATGTATGTACAGAGTCCAGAACAAAAAGACAACAATATCCCTGGGGATGTTTGGATTTACAGTTAAGCAACAGAGAGCTGTTTTCTAAAGTCAATACACAGCAACAAAACATCTGTGTACAGACCTTGGACACACGTACCTGGGCTCTGACGTGAGGGAACGTGCTGTAGGCATTAATAACAGAGCAGTGTTGACCACAGCCCTGGGAATTATAGGCAGTGTGGCATTCATATTCACACAACAATGTCTCACTTGTGCTTGGTATTTTAATTTTCTCAGGTGGATTTGCAGCTGCAGTCACCACACCGCTCGACGTAGCAAAGACAAGAATTATGTTGGCAAAGGTAAGAGGGAAGGAGGTCCCCAGACAGGCTGGTGAATGGTCTGGGTATTCCAGGGTTTCTGTAGGGTTGTTACAGAATGAAATCCAGCAGCTATTAATAATCATTTCTGCTGTTGTCCTAGAAGACAGGAGTAGATGTGAACAGGCACTGCATGCAGAACTAATGAAATTGTTGTGTTCCTTTCCTTGGTTGCCTCTCTGGTCCTTTCCCAAAGGAGCTGTCTGAAACAGACTTGGGCTGGTCCTCAGCTTCCAGTGTCTTTAGGAGAAAAGCCTTGCAGAGTCAGACACCCAAAGTTAAACTGCCCATCAGGGATTTATTCCCCTATTTTGATATTTTGGTGTGTCTGTATGCCTTTTCTGAGGAGGGCTTGGTACTGGATTTTCTGCTGTAAAATTTTAAACTACAGAGATTTTGATGGCCAACATCTGCCAACCAGGGCAGAAGGAAGATTGCTTATAAGATCAGTAAGTGTAGTAAATTTAGAAATTGCCATTGAGTCTGGTCTTCCCATCATCATCTCACTGACCCAGGGCAGAGCCAACAGAGCTAAGAGCCCTCAGCAGGTGGATGTCCCTAAAGCCTTTCCCAGCCCTGAAAAGAGCTGTTGTGTTGGTGAAGGATGGGCATTCTGGAGCTTTTGTGGGTGTTTTTTACCCTGTTGCTCACATCTCTCAATTTGAGGTGTTGCTTGTTGCTAACATGCACCTCCCCAGCTGAGTCCCATCTGTGCTCACCATGTTGCTGAGTTACCTGTCATTGCTGGGTTGTGTCTGCTGCAGCTTCTTTGTCTTTGGATAGCGCTGGTGATAAACTTGTAAAAACTGGGTTTTGTTTATCTGTGCCTCTCTCCTGAGCAACCAGATAAAGAGATGAGGGTGCTTTGAGACTGTTCAGTTTATATTGGTAATTTCAAATTAACTAGGTCACACATGGGATTTTAGTGTCTCTAGTCCTGCCCTTTGTCCTCTGTTTTGCACTCAAGACAATTTTCACATGCAATACATTACTCAGGGTTTCTTTTTTTTGGTTCTTTTAAATCTAAAGGAGCAGCAAAGTAATTTGGTGCTTTGAGAGTGTGTTTTTATTAAGGCCTTATTGCAGTATCAGCTGCTGGATGTAGAACTGAGTATAGTGCACGAGGGACTGGGTGCCCAGTTCTGAACTAACCAGCTCTGTGACCTTAATTGTTTTGTTCTTCTGTGCCCCTGTTTCACTTTCCACCCTTTTTTTCATTCCTGGAGATGAGGAGCTTTTGCCTGTGCCTGTGGTAAGGAGGTCATTAGGATGTCTGTAATTCCTGTCATGTAGCCCTAACCAGGGACAGGAGCTCAGTAAATAACTAAACCTCTGCCAACAGTTTCCAATCTCTCTCTCTCTCTGTGGTGCAGGTTGGTTCCAGCAACGCCAGTGGGAATGTTCTGACTGCCCTTGGTGGCATCTGGAGGACACAAGGCCTGTCAGGGTAAGGACGTGCTGCACCTCAGGGGTTGTGTTGTCTGTGTGTTTGAGGGGCCGTGAGAGGATGGGATGGGATCTGTTTATATTTAAATACTGGAAAAGCCTTTAGATTGCTGTACACCTGGGCAGGGAGCAACAGTGGGGTAGCCAAGAACGAGTCCCTCAGGGAGGTTAAATGTCCTCACTTTAGCCCTGGCTGGGGGCAGTGTCCAGGGAAGTGCGCAGAAAAGAGACATTGTTGGGAGTGTATCCAACATCTAAGCCCAGCTCCAGATGTCAGATGGGAGGGTGGCTTTGTGTTGATAACCCATAATGGACTTTTCCCTGTGTGTGTTAGTGATTTGTATCCATTTATATTCAGGCACATCTCATGGTAGTTTCATTTGAGGGGTGTGAATCCCCTCTCCTGAGGTGCCAGGGAAGGTCAGCATAGAACCCACAAGTCCCTTATGGAAAGTTTTTCCTCCTCTTGGCAATTTCTTGCAGATTTGAAAGCACCAGCAAGGTCTCCTCTGTTCCTTTCAATTCCCCATTCTTATTGTGAAGCACAGTGTGAGCAGGCAATGCCAGTGTGGTGCCAGCAGTGGGGACAAGCTGAAGCAGAGGGAGGGAGCCGTGTGCTTTGGATCTCCTCCTAGGTCTGGCCTTGAGTGCATGGCCCTGGATTTTTACAGTGTGGAACCCAATTGCAAAAGTGCAAGTTTTCTGAGCCAGGCTTGAGTACAAAGAGTAGATCTGAGCAGCCACAGAGCAGCTTTCCAGGGCTTTCCTGCTGTAGCCAGAATGTAGAAATGTTCTGGGCGTTGCTCTGACCAGCTATGGAAGTTTGAGGTGATATCCATCCAGTCTCTTAAGTGCCTCACTTTGTCCAGTCCAGAGAATTGCTCTCCTGGCCTTGGAGCAGTGTGGGAACACAGTGTCTTCTGCTAGTGTTTCTAAAACATTTTGAGGTGTGAAAATTATTATTGGTTTTTACTGACACTGCTTCATTAACAGCACCTTGTCCTCTTTGAGTGCATGTCTTGTACCAGTAGTTGGTCTCTGAAAGTGAATATTTGTCTTAACTTCTCCAGTCCCTGAAGCTCAGCCTGTGCTTCCTTCAGTAAGGCTTGTGTCTCACCTGCTTTTGGCCTGGAAGAGAAATGGAGGGATTTTTTGGAAACTTGGGGCTTTTCCCTGTAGTTTTCCCATGGTTTTTAACTCTCTCACTCTTTCAGGGCACTGTTCTAACCTTTGCTGTCCAAAGCACTGCACTCAACGCAGCTTTGCAGGGGACAGCTTTCTCTGAACATCTGATCTCTGCTTGCCCAGCTAATAAAAGTTCAGCCCTCTTTCTACACATGTGGGAAATAATTCAAAACAAATTGCAGGAAGTTCCTGAACACTGATTCCAGGAAGGCATCCAGCTGTGCCCCCCGGCAACACTCAGGGATGGGCTGTCTCAGGTTTGCCTCTCACAGGGGACAAGGTGATGTGGCACTGGATGAGTTTTGGGTCCTGCAGGGCTTGGTGGACTCTTAAGGCATGTTTTGAAAGGGACTGGGAGAAGTGAGGCCATGTCTGCTGCTAGTGGAAGTTGAGCTCTGGAGGGTGTGAAGAGGAATGGATTTGACTGAGGAAACTTCCCCCATCCCCCAGCCAGCAGCAGAAAGTAAAAATGAATGTTTGTGTTCTTTTCAGGGTGTTTCAGCAGTGCCCTTTTCTAAACAGCCCAGAATTAAACTCTGCCCAAAGATAGCACCAGTGGACTAGGACCAAAGGGAACACAATTCAGTTGAAATCAAAACAATAAGAGATCTGGAGAAAAAGTAACATGTAAAGGAGGCCAAGCTGCGTCAGCTGCGAGGAAAAGGAAGAAAGTCTTGGGAAAAATAAACGCAGAGGCTGCCATGCCTGCTGCCAATTATAAATCTATTAATCAAAACCAATAAAAATGTCGGGCTTTTTTGGCCAGTTACAACATGACATGATTTATGGCTCCTCTAATAAATCTCATACTTGAAGAGGAGGAATTCTGAGGGCAGAAAGACGCATTGCTTATTGCCACCTTATTAAAACCAGAGCACAGGGCTCAGCTTCCTGGTCTGCACCTAGTAAATCCCTCTGCTTCACGCCAAGAAATTCCACATCCCTTTCTGTCCAGGGAAAGCCAGGACTGTGGCAGGGGTTAGGATAGGGATGGGATGACTGGATCTGTGAAATTCTTTGCTCTTGCCAGTGAGGTAGAGGAATCATTCACAGGAAAGGGAATTTTCATCTTGTCTGGCGGCTTTTCACACAAGGAGATAGTGGTGTTTGAAAGCCATGGATGAAACTTCACAACTTTTTTGGTGAGAAACACTAATGGTTATTGGAGTGGTAATGCTGGTGAGGTGGCCTGTGTAGAGCTGGGGATGGAGCTGGTGGTGTTACACCAGGTGTCCTGTTCCTCCCTGATTGGAGTGGAATTGGCACGTGTGAGGTACCGATTTAATTTTGAAATTATAATCCCTCAACATTGTTTAGTTTTATTTGTTGGAGTGTGAGTTATGAATCTCGATTTCAGTGGAAAAATACCAGAAGAGTACATGCCTCGGCAGTAACAGCACATGCACAGAAAGCCTGTGTTGTTGGGCAGCCCCCTGGAGGGGTGGAAAGCAGAGAGGATTCTCTTTGGGGAGTAGAGAAGGGTCCTGTCTCTGGGGGAATTTGGCCTGGCAGCCAAGCACAGGGGGGAGAAAGTCTCCACCACCAGGCTGGGAGTTACACCACTGAGCAGTGAGAAAACCCTGCTGAGGGGGGAGACTCTCCAGCCTGTCCACTGATCTTCCATGAAAGAGCAAACCGTGGGAGGAGCTATGGGATAGAAAAGCCATTATAAACTGCCTCTCTGGAGCTCATTGGGTGCCATTTATCAGCTGTCCGAGGCTGCCCCTGGGCCCTGTACTCACTCTCCTGCGTGGCCTTTGCTCGTCCTGTTCTGTGTCCTCTCCTTTCAGCCCTGCTCGGTGTCCTCTCCTTTCAGTTCTGCTCAGTGTCCTCTCCTCTCATCCCTGCTCTGTGTCCTCTCCTTTCAGCCCTGCTCAGCATCCTTTCCTTTCAGTCCTGTTCACCCCTTGTGTCCCTGTCTGGTCCCTGCTGTCCCCTGCATCCAAGCCATGCTGTTGGCCACAGCCAGGCCCTGCTGGCTGCTGTGCTGCTGCCCACAGAGAGCTGGGTGCAGGGCTGTAGCCAGAGGAAAGCAGTGGTTTCTCTCATTATGGTCACCTCCTTGGTCCAGAGGGGACTTCTTATGTTTTATGGCCAAGCACACAGTGCTTTTTTTCAGCACTGGCCCCTCTGTGCTGTGCCCAGACCCTGCATTGCCTTTACCCTCTTTCCCAGGGAAGTGGTAGAATCAGCATCCCTGGAAGTATCCAAAATGTGTGTAACTGTGGTGCTTGGGGACATGGGTTAGTGGTGGGCTTGGTAGTGCTGGGTTGTTTTGGGCTTGTCCTTTTTTTCCACCTAAATGATTCAATGATCCAAAGGGTAGCTGCAGGGATCCTGTTAGTCTCCTGTTAGGAACTGAGGAGTGGCAGAGTGCCAGGTGAAATCTGCAGACAGAGACCAAATCCAAGTAGACAGCAGGCCTGTGCCCACCAGAGCGGCTTCTGATGGGGCCAGCAGAAATAAACCCAATTTATTACATCTGCTGATGGAGGCAAACGTGGTCCAGCAGAGACCAGTTTGGATCAGACCTGCCACAGAGCTCTGCTCTTTGGATTTGGGACCTCCCTGCAGCTGTTCAGCTCTGCCCTCACGCAGCCCATGGGGGAGGCATGGATTGGAGAGGCCACAGATTGGGTGGCAGGTGGGAACAGGAAGCTGGGAGAAGCAGGGCCAGGATTCTTGGAAGTGATGGCTGGTAATAGGGGTTGCCAGGGATGCAGCTTCTGGGTAACTCAGTTATGGGCCCCTGTTTGTGTAATAGCTGTGTCTCGAGTGGGCTGTTCTGGAAACGAATGTCTGCCCCTGCTCCCGTAATGAGGCTCCCTAATTCAGCAGGAGAGGGATGCTGTGTGCTGCTCCCTAGGATTTGCCCTATCAGTGCTCTGTCCATACATGCCTTGTACAAATTACTCTGTTTTAAAGCTGTCATTATGGTAATAGGCCCAATTGCTGTCTAGTAAAGCCATAAAATGTTTCCATCTGCCTGTGTGCTCCAGGCTCCTTAGCAGAGCTCATTACTGCCAGAGGTTTCCCTGTGCAGCAGGAGCAGGGAGCTCCTGAGCAGCCAGGTCTCACCAGGAATTACAGCATGTAATTCCCCACTCTGGACACACTCTCAGCAGGGACCATGCAATATTTGGGAAAGGCAAGGACAGGATCCCCGTGGAGCTCAGCCAGGCTGAGCACGATAGACCTGGAAGAGGGTGAGATGCCAAACGGATTCGAGCCTAACATTTAATCCCTGCTTGCCACAAAGGAAGCCTGTAATCCTCTGGGAGGATACACTGGCCTGTCCTGAAGTTGTTAAACCAATTATGAGTTTATATGTGTCAAGCAATTGGCTTTGCACGAGTTTCCTGTTAATTTTGAAGAACTATGAACTTTTGAAGATCAGGCACCTAAAAAGAACAGCAGATTAAGGTGCTACCAATCAAATATTTCTGCTCCCTCATGGCCGTTTTGTGTTACTGGGAATGAGCTGCTGCAGTGAGCAGTGGGAACAAGGGCAAGGGGGAGCCCCTGGCCCAGAGAGGCTGGTGGAGGCAGTGGAGGACAGGATCCTCCCACCTGTCTGCAGCTCTTTGTGGGCCTGTGCCTGAGCTCCCCCTTCCAGTGGCCCATAGTGGCCTCCTGCCTTTTCCTTCTGCACCCAGGGAGTGTGGAGAGAGGTTAAAAACCACAAACCTTGGGAGTGCTGTGTTGGGGAAGTCCAGACAGATTCCTTCAGTGAGCAGTGGGGTTGGATTTAAGAAACCAGCAAGAGAGAGTTTTTCTTGGCTTCGTTTTCCTGAGCCCCTGCATCCGCTCCCTGCTCATCCTCTCAAACTGCCTTTCCTTTGCTTTCAGCTTGTTTGCAGGTGTTGTCCCACGGATGGCAGCCATCAGCCTGGGAGGCTTCATCTTCCTGGGGACATATGAGAAGACTCGGCAGCTGCTGCTCTGAGCCAGCCCAGCCACTCCTGCCGGGGGAGAGGCTGGAGAAGCCATGGAGCTGGAGGAGGAGTCAGGCTGGGAGCAGAGTACCCCTCACAGCAGCTGTCCTGCAGGCTGAGAGCCACTCTCCCGGCTAGAGAAAAGTAAATCCTCCAATAATCCAGTTTCCCAAACATGAAATTTTCCTGCATGGAAAGTGGGGTGAGGTCATTGTGAAGAGTTGTGCCAAAAAAGTAACGTTTGGGGGGTAAACAGCTAATTACGGTGGCTGCGAAAGGCATTATTAGAACTCCTGCAGGGAAAGTGTTTTGGAAAGCTCTGGCTTGGGGGCTGAGTGGGGAGGCTGAAATAAAGCAAGTTTTCATCATTCAGTGGCACCTGCCTCGTAACAGGGGAGGGGAAGGGGCCGATAGAGTTACAGCCTGCTGCCCTCCAACAGCACCGAAAGGATTCCGGCTTGGGAGAGCTCTTTGTAAAAGACAATAATCCATTTGTTTCTGATTTGAGCTGTATTTGTGGAAGTTTATATTCCTGTTTATACCTACAGGTGCTCAGCAAGCATTCCTGTGTGGGAGCCAGTGCAGCTTTATTAATCACACTCATATTTCTCCAGTAAAAGCACAGGCTTGTATTATTTTACAGCTGTGCTTGCACAAAGACATGGAGCTCTGCCTTCTTTTGGTCTGAAGCAGCAGGAGGATGGAAGTGCTGAAGCTTGGGAGGGAAGCTGGGAGGGCAAGGCAGGGAGAACATCAGAGTTCTGCTGATGTAGGAGTGGATCCTGAGGGCTCTTGGGGGGCTGCTGGCAGGCAGAGCAAAATCCTGGTGCTGTTCTCATGTAAAGAATCAAAGCTGCAACAGCCAAAATGGTGTGGGGACGAGTGTGATGAAAAAACCTTATTGGAATTACTCAAAATTTTATCACCCGAGTCGGTGCTGGGGGCTGGGTTTACAGCACCAGCTTGGCTGATGGTGGTTGAGGAGGTTTAGCTGTGGAGGGTGTTTGTGTGGACAGGCAAAGCCAAGGGGCTGTGGTGGGTGATGGTTTCCTGCACTGGAAAGCTCCTCACACATGGGGAGAGACGTGAGTGTCACAGAGCCCTGTGACTGAGCCGTGCCAGGTCACCTGTCCTGGTGTCACCGCGCCTGCTCCGGCTGCTCCATCCCTGCCATCCCCACACTGATGTGCCAGGGCTGCTGTAATTTACCTGTGAGGCTGTACCCATCAGGAGGACAATCTACAGGTGTTTGGAGACCAGGGAGAGGGAGAACAAATGCCACACCAGGTCAGTGGCCTGGCCAGGGGACACAAGTGACACCAGAGCCTCTTCCCAGAGTGCCAACAGCACAGGCTGGATGTTTTATTACACTGTTATCCATGACAGAGTAGTAAGACTTTTTAGAAGCCAGAACTTAGAAAATAGTTGGCAGACAAGTAAAACATACAGAACAAAGGACATAATTCTTAAAAATAATCTTCAATTAAAATGGGGAATTCAGCCAAGTCCCATATTGGCTGGTTGGTAATGCTGCTTGTTACCATGGCTTGGTGGAGCTGTGCTTCCTGCCACTTTCAGGCTGTTTCTTTTATGACATTCTATATATATATCTATATGTATCACATCCAATTTTAGGGGCTGGGGGCGGGGAGGGAGATTTATTACTGTCTCAGAAATCTATCACATTTTCTATTGAAGCTCTTTAAACATGGTGAAGGGGTTAGCACTGCAGTTGATGCATTTAATTATTTGAGCTGTAAATAATCATCTTTATGTCATTGGGTCCCACTGGTGCATTTTTTGTTGTTTTTATTTAATATTGCAGAATCAGTTTTTGTCATCGCCTTTTAATTAAAATAAAAAGCCCCAACCAAAACCCAACAAAATCCAACCAAGCAGCCAAATTGTTTTAGCCAACCTAATGGTGGGAGGGGACAGACCTCAAGATTCTCCTTCCTCTGTGCCAGTGGAGCAGATCTGCATCGAGAAGGCCAAAGGTAACTGGGAATGGCAGCAAAGTGAGAGCCCCAGCAGGTGGCCAGAGCTGTTCTGCATGCACCAGTTTGCCTAATATGGATAAAAAGGATATTTTTACTTTTGGGACTGTGGGGAGAAAAAATAGACCAAAAAATGCGTGGGATCCCCTATGACTGTTTGCTTTAAGTTTTAGCAATGTTTTATTTCAAGTTTACAAAAATTAAAAAAACTAATTGTAGCTCATTACTGGGATAAAGTGGGACAACAAATTTCAGACCAGGCACCAGCCTCTTAAAACCTCTCTCAATTTAACTCCTAGATGTGTTAAGGAGCTTTGAGTATTCTCAGACAACCTGCTTTATACCCAAAGTGATAATTTCAAGGGAGAATCAGTTTTAATTTTTAAAAAAATATACAGAAACTGAATTGAGATTTTTAGTTGAAGCAGGAATTTAGGCTTATCTCCAAAGCAACCTCTGGAATTTCCATCCAGGGTGGGGTAGGGGAACACCAGAGGTGTTCACAACTGCAGCTGGGTCTGGTGCTGTCCTGGCCCTGTTTTTACTTGCACACACACACACACATGCCCCTCATCTGTTGTGTTCTCACTGCCAAGACAGGGGGACTTGCCAGATACTAAAGCAAGCTGATATATTGGAAATGTATTTCTTACACATTCTGTATTGTATTTTTCAATCCAGCCCCAAATTCCACCCCATCCACATGCCAGGCTGTCAGAGCCTCACACTGTTCCCCAGGATCTCGTGGCCCAATTTCAAGAGCAGGTACTTTGGGCAGTTAATCTCCATTTTCATTAAAGACAGAAAAGAGATTTAGCAATGGATTAGAATTTTATTTAATTTTTAACTGAAACTCCCAAAAGCTCACTCTCAACAAATCAGCCGTAATATTATAAATGAACCTTTATTAAAGACACTTCAATGCCATTTGTTAGACACTTCAATATCTTACATGTTTTTCAATGTACAACATTGTACCAAATTTTCTAATAAATAAATAATTTTGTACACAAAAGTAATACTTCCTCTTTCACATTGCCTCTTAGAAGCAGCAAATTCACATATTTAGTGGAAGTCATAACATTAGGCAGTTAACTTTATTCAGAAACATTATTTTCAATGTTAACATGGCAAATATGCTTTGTATCCACACTGGTGATGACATTTCTGCCAGCAAAACGAGCCCATTGAATCATTCCCATCTTCCCCGTGTCCCTGGTTCCATGAGTTGGTTCTGGAGCACTTTTTCCCTTCAGTGAAGGGAAAACTGTGCTTGGTTTATAATTTTCTAACATCCATTTCCTTTGCTTTGAATAAACTTGGCACTCAACATAATTCGCCACCTGTCTCAAAGTGCAAACGTGTCAATAGTCAGGGACTGGGACAGACAGGTACTGGCTGAATTATGCCTGGCTTCATCCAGGGGCAGCTGCTGCTCTCCCTGACCCTGAGGTCCTTCCCTTACAGGAGCTGGTGGCTCCTCAAGCTAAGGCTGGGTAGGACCAGCTTGTAATAAAAGCAAGGGGCAGCTTGCAGCCACTCCCTGAAACCCCACAGGTGCAGCAGCACTGGGGCAGGTCCATCAGTGGTTGTTCTAAAGTGACCATGAGGTGTTTCTGCCCTTATCTCATCTGCATCTTCTGACACAGTCCTGGCAAAGGTGGAATTCCCAGACTCAGCCTCAGTGGAACTGGTATTTGAGTTGTTCCTAAAGGAAGAAGTAACAAAGCCTCCCACGTCCCCCCCATGATAAACCTGCCCCAAAGTAGTCATCACCAGAGTTAGCAACCTCATGTTAGCAGAACTGAAATCACAAAGAACTGGGAGTCCTCCATCCACAGGTACCAACAAACACCATCAGAAAACAACCTTTCTATAAATAAAAAGCATCATTGTGAAGTCAGAAGTGACAAAGATCTGTTTGACTGAGGTGGGCATTTCTTCATACCCCCCCCCCATTAATGGAGGAACTTAAAAGACCACATAAAAACATTTGGAACATTTAAATTTAAAAACCTATTCAACCATGAATCCACAGTTTTCTTTATAAAACAAATGTACTTTTAACTAGCCCAGAATTGCTACACAGGGCAGCATAACTCACTTGAAGGTGATATTTTCATATAGAGTCTGGCTATTCAACTACAAAGTATAATATTGTGTTGCAGGGGAGAAAAAAAAATTGGATGAATTAGTGATACAGCTGTCCCCTTAGGAGTGCAGTTTAGTTTTGTTGTCAAAACAGCTCTATGGTTTCAAGCCTCCCTGGAACAGATGTGTTTTTTGGGTGTGAAAATGCATTACATACTGGCATGGGTTATTTATTCTAAGCAGGGCAAGGCTGGATCACTGCACACACCTCAGACAGGTAGAGCTGAGTCCCTGTGGGAGGGAAAGGGTCTGTGGTGAGGGTTGTGGTGCTCAGTGCTGCACCAGCACACATGGCAGGTAACACCTCCTGTGATGATGTGTTTGAGAGGTGCACTGTGAGGAGACCACCCCTGGTTTACTGCGCAAGTTATTTATTTTGGTAACAACTTCTTCCCAGTCAAAACAGCCTTTTCCTCTGGTTGTTTTGGGGCTCTGCACTGTTGAAGGGTTATTTAGTGCCTCCTGTGTGGTCCACTCTAAAGTCGCACACAGTCACAGTTCAAACACTAAATTTTATAAAGTTTGAAAAATAATGGAATTTAAGTTCTTCCACCAACAGGAAAATATCAGGTTGCTATGTAATTGCTCACTGCTTTTCTTCTTTATAAATTTCATTTGACATAGTTGAAGATCTCTGTTATTAAATGTGTTAAGTACAATAAATTTCTAAGGGGAAGGAAATTTGTTCTAAGTAACCCAACTGAATCACAGAATGTCTTGGGTTGGAAGGGACAGAGTCACAGAATTAACTAGGTTGGAAGAGACCTTTGAGATGATCAAGTCCAACCTATGACCTAATACCTCCTTATCATCTAAACCATGGCTAAGTGCCAGATCCAGTCTTTTTTTAAACACATCCAGGGACAGTGACTCCACTACCTCCCTGGGCAGTTGATTCCATTGCCCAGTCATTTTCTGTGAAGAATTGTTTCCTAAATGTCCAGCTTTAACTTCCCCTGGCACAACTTCAAGGTGTGTCCTCTTGTCCTGTCACTGGTTGCCTGGGAGAAGAGCCTCACCCCCACCTAGCTATATCCTTCTTTCAGGAGTTGTAGAGTGATCAGGTCATCCCTGAGTCTCCTTTTCTCCAGGCTAAACAATCCCAGTTCCCTCAGTTGTTCCTCACAGGGTTTGTGTTCCCAGCCCCTCACCAGCCTCATTCCCTCCTCTGGATGTGCTCAAGTGTCTCAATGTCCTTCCTGAACTGAGGGGCCAGAGCTGGACACAGCACTCAATGTCTGGCCTCACCAGTGCTGAGTCCAGGTGAAGAATGACTTCCCTGCTCCTGCTGGCCACACTATTCCTGATCCAGGCCAGATGCCATTGGCCTTCTTGGCCACCTGGGCACACTGCTGGCTTATGTTCAGCTGCTGTCACCAGTGTCCCCAGGTCCCTTTCTGGGCACTGTCCAGCTGCTCTGTCCCCAGCCTGTATTGCTGCAGGGGGTTGTTGTAGCCAAAGTGCAGGACATGGCACTTGGATTTATTAAACTGTATGTTGTTGGATTTAGCCCATCTATCCAGCCTGTCCTGACCCTAAAGATGATCTTGTTCCAACCCCCTGCCATGGACAGGGAGACCTTTCATTAGTCCAGGTTGCCCCAAGGTCCATCCAGCCTGACCATCTGCAGTTTGTCTGGCAACCTGTACTAGTGTCTCACCATCCTCACAGGGAAGAATTCCAATTTCTTCTCTATCTAACTTAAATTTCCTCTTTTTTCAGTTTGAACTCGTTACTCCTTGTCTCGTTACTACAGTCCTCCTTCTATTGAGGGCACCAGAACTGTGTGCAGAACCCCAGGTGTGGTCTCACCTGAGTGGAGCAGAGGAGGAGAATCTGCTGCCCACAATGCTCTGGATGCAGGCCAGGACATGGTTGAATTTCTGGGCTGTGAGCACACATGGCCAGGGCATGTTCAGCCTCTGATCCACCAACACCCCCAAATCCTTCTCCACAGGGCTGCTCCTGGTCACTTCTCCACCCAACCAGTACCTGGGATTGCCCCAGCTCCAGTGTATGTGGTGTAAAGGAACTTCCACTGAAAAGAGGACAATCCCTTTGGAACAGTCTGGCTTTTAAAAGTTCTGTTTATGCATTTAAGGCACCAGAATTATTTCTCTCACAAAGTTTAACAGCAACCTGATACTGAAAACAATATTGCCAAAATTGTAAAATTTCACTCAGTTTTCCATGCACTAAAGATTAAAATAGCCTCTGTAAAAGATATATATATATATTTATATATATATTTATATATGAAAACTCTTATGTACAATTGTATCAAATACTTTTCTCTTTACACAATAATCCCTTGCATTTATGTGCTTCATATGCAAGTTGACTTTTGAACACTTCATACTTCTCAGGGAAGTTTTAAATTATGTACAATCAGATGACGCTCGAACAGGAGTTTGTTCCCCATACAAGCTTGTTTCTCATACCTCAGTTGGTTGCCTTTGCCAGGCCATCAGTTCAAGATTCGAGGTAGAAGTAAGTAGCCTATATACTCTGTGCAAAAAAAAAAAAAAAATTTAAAAAAAGTAATAGTGTGTTTGTTAATTTGCACGTGGCAGTCAGTCTGTGCTCTCAGTCCAGAGATCTGTTGGGCAGCTTGGGCTCGTGAGCGGAGTCGCGGGGCTGGGCTGTGCTGCTGTTGGGCAGGAGAGCCTGCTCCACCTCTGCTTCCCTCTGCAGATCCAGTAGTGCTGGGGATATTTCAGGAAGCACGTTCAGTTGCTTTAATGACCCTCCTGCAGGTGAAGCTCTCACCAAATTAAGGTTGTTAAGCTCTGAAGGCTTTGCTGCTGCTTGTGAAGAGCCTGTAAAACCCCAAAGGAGCAGCGTGATTAGGTGATGCTCAGCCAGCCAAGCACCCCCATCCTCCATCACCCTGGAGGTCTTTCCCAAGCCTAATTATTCTACTCCATGCTCAAACCAACCCCACCACTGCCATCCCTGCCTGTGAGCTAGTTGAAAGGCTGAGGGGAGCACATGGGGCTGTGCTACAACCCCGCTGGTGCCCCCAGGGATCAGAGGTGACCCCAAGGAAGGACATACCGTGCGTGTCTGCGAGCAGCGCGCCACCCGCGCCCTCCGGCCGTATCCTGTCGTGGTTACTGGGGTAGAGGGTCCCGTCTGTTTCCACCCTCTTGCCACTGGCAATCCCATTGCAGGGCTGAGCATGAAGGAGGCTGGTGCCTGCACCCCTCTTCCTGTGGCGCTCCTTGCTGCTCAGTGCACTGGGGTGGGGGTTTTCCACAGTCTTTAGGCTCTCAGGGTAGCAATCGGAGTCCTTGGGGTAGATGTGGGAGCCCATGCTGTCTGTGCTGCCGCTGCACTCCGTGCACACCACGGGCAGCCCGTAGCCTTTGGGGAGGAAGGGAAAATCAACAAGGGAAGGTGAGCAGCTGGAGCACACAAATCATGGAAGGAAAGGGCAGTTCTGTGTAGTTCAGGGGGAACGTCTCACTAAATAATGTGGATGCTTTGTGGTCCTACACAGGGCTATTACACACCCAGTTTTCAGAACTCTGTACCACCATCACTAAAGGTAGTTCTAATAACAGCTTAGGGATTCTTTTTCACTCCAAAGTACTTGTAACTTCCTCTTTTTAAAATAAACTACGCATTTATTTACTTTTCCAGACTTTCTAATCAGGGTAGAAGTGCAAAGTGGAACTTTCCTGTAGCTGCTTTAAAATACCAAGTTACCTTTCTTATTTTTGTGCTGCTGCTGTACATAGATCATCATTAGCTCACACTCCTATCTCAAGATACTTTATTACTGGTAGTGGAAACAACAGATGAGCAGAATTCAAAGCAGCAAGGAATTTCTAAATGTTGAAAGTTAATTTCCTTAGTGCACTCAACAACTTTCCATTGTTAAACTTTACATTAGTTTCTCCTAGAGAGAAAATGTGTTTCATTGGCTGATTTTCTGTGGCTTTTACAATACAGTGTGAGAACAGAAAGCACATCCTAAAAATAGAAAAGTATGAGTGCAACACCCTAGAAATTGGCAAAGAACAGAGGCAGGTGTAGTGCCCAAAACAACCTTTAAATTTTGAAAATAAATTAAAAAGCTGAGCTTTGAAGTCAACAGCTCTTTTAAAAGAGCATGAAAAAATTTAACACTTTCAGTTTTGAAAGTACTCTCATATTTTAGGAATATCTCAAATCAAAATTCCCATCAGCCAGCTGCACAGAATGGCAATCAGGAGCTTTACTTTGCCTCTTTCTGACAGTTCCTCAAATTCCAACAATCCAAGCTTAAGAGAGGATCAAAGCAAGCAGGAGAAAGTAAATTTTCTGTGCTTGCACCTGAGAATCATTCTGAGCTTTTTTTTTTTTTTTTTTTTTTTTTTTTCTCTGAAGGTAACCATTTCTTGTGTTAGTGCTGTCTGACTTGGAGGGTTTTGTGATCTGTACAAACACGAAATGCCTTCCCAGATTAATGGGGTTTGTACCTGTCTTATCTGGAACAAGCATTCCATCGGCCATGTCCTCAGTCTTCCAAGTGTCTTTATTATAGCTGATACACAGCTTGGGCTGTCTACAACCTACAGCAGGAGCTTCAACATCTGGACACCTTCCAGCATCAGCCTGACACATCCCTGTAACAAACAAACCATCTGGGTAAAGATCACAGCCATCTGCTCACAGTTAGAGGACTTGCTTGTGACTTATATGGGAAATGGGAGAAAAAATAGCAATGGAGGTAATAGATAATTTTCAGCAAACATTGAACAGAATAAATGCTGCACAATCACAGGAGGATCTTGGTTCAGGACTCTTAAATTCTCCTTCCTAATGTGCTGTTTTTAAATAGTGTAAAACCCCAACATTTAATTTCAAAGCCCGAAGGCAGGGACAGGCAATGCTAATGCATTTTCTAGTATGACTATGGGTAACTCTGCTGCCAAAAGAAGAATCCAAAATTAGCAAAAAACCAGTCCTTAGGGCCTGACTGAGCAGTTTCTGAGGCAGTCAGCTTGTAGGAACACTTACTGCTGGGAGAGGAGAGCTCTGTGAAGTCAAACACAGATTCCTGCTCTGCATAAATGCAGGAATTACATTATGAAGATCTCTCAGATAACTCAGAACAAACACAAACACTGAAGTACTCTGGGCTGAGATTTCCACCTCCCATAACAAATTCAGATCCAGCATTACAGAACAATTAAACCATTTCTCACCGTTGCTGTCGATGTGCCCGTTGGGCTGCTGGGTGTCCACTCCAATGGCCACTTCCTGGCGCTCCGAGAGAGTCCCTTGGGAGGACAAGTAGCTTGGCACATCAGGAGGCACAATAGTCTCATCTAGAGCAATGGGAGCAGGGAAAAGTCAGTTCCCAGCAGGACTTTCAAAGTAAATTTACATTTTCAAGGGGGACTTGGGACCAGATCTAGAATCAGTTATTTTCTGTAGGTGCACTGGAAACTGCCTAAATATTCCTTTCCCCTCAAAAGCCCCATTCCTGATTTTTCAAAGCCTAAAGCTGTGGGAGACAGTGCTGATAAAGGCACTTTGAGTGTTTTCCTGTGGCATGGTCAGTGCATAGTAGGTGGAGTAGAACTATTTATTCAGAATAAGTAAATCCTTCTCTTTCCCCTGAAATTCACTCCCTCCTTTGACCTAAGTCTTCTGCCTCCCCAAGTCAGGAATTAAAGTATTCTGCAGAACAGGGTCTTTGATTCTCTTAAACAGGAAATAAGTCTTAAGTCACTTGGCTGTCCTTGGTTTTCTCCATTTTCTATCAGGAAATTTCAGTTTCCTTTGCCACACAGAACTAAGTGAAACTCAATTATATCAGGCACAAAGCCCTGGATTTTCAGGACTAAAAAAAGGAGTTATAAAAGAATCCCACTAATACAGCACACTGCTAATAGGCTATCCAAGACTTCCTACCTAGCCCATGTCTTTAAAAATCCTTTTGTACTCTGTCTAAAGCTAAGCATAATGTAGGAAGGCTGGAAATTCCAGTCAGCTGGGAAAGTTTTAGATTGGTTCTTCCATATTTCTGTTTTGTTCAGAGGCTGGGTAAGGAGGGCAGGAGACTATTCTCACTGCAACATTTGTTTCAGCACTAAATTATCCTCTCTGAGTATCAGGAGAAAGCAATAAACACTAATTTTCCTATAAAAAGTAACAGATACCACCCCCCATCAGCAGGGCTGGCTCTTATAGCCAACATGGAAAAAGGGATTCCAGCTTCAAAGTCTAATTTTTCAAGTTCTGACTTCAAAGTTTTTGAAAATACAGATTTCCAAAAAGTAAGACATGTTCCCAGCATCATGGACATCACCCAGACTGTCTCAAAAGTTATCACTTATCACAGAAAACCAAAGCAGCAAAGCAACAACTGGAACTACTGCCAAGTGGAAAAGACCTTCCTGAAGAGCAAGCCAAGGGGAGAAATGCAGCTCTGAACATGCTTCAGCAGCAAGTGAAACCTGGTTCCAGGCTTTTGAGCCAAGAGAACCAGGGAGATAAGCCAACTGCAGGATTGTGAGGCTCCCTGATGAGCCAGCTCAGCCTCAGTGGGACATCTGACAGCACAAAAGGTTAGAGGGGGCCTCAGGACACTACCTGTGTTGGTGACACTGTACTCCTCACTCTTCTTCCTGGTCTGGTAGATGATGCAGACCCAGACCAGGGAGGTGAGCACGATGCTGCAGACCACGGCGATGGTGATGATGCCCACGGTGGTGCGGTCCTTGCGGCAGCCCAGCGACTGCAGGATGCTGACGTGGCTGTGCGCGCGCTCCGTGCCCAGCGTGTTGGACATCTCACACGTGTACTTCCCCGCGTCCTCCAGCACCACGTTCCTGACGATCAGCAGCTGGTTGCCCGAGGTGAAGTGGTGCCTTTCTGTCACCACCAGGGGCTGGTCACCTTTCAGCCAGGTGATGCGGGGTGGGGGGCTGCCTGTGGCTTTGCACTGGAGAGCCACGGTCTCGCCGACGGACACCACGTGGTCTTCCAGTGGATGGACCAAAGACGGAGTCTCTGCAGGAGAACACACACAGAGATTCATTTTTAGGGAGAGTGTAAGGACAGATTTAACAGCATTGAATGTTCCTTGTGTTCCTGCAGATGCAATGCACGAAGCAGGCACATGCTCAGGAATATGGCAGCTGCACACCACAACAGATTTAACAACCACAGCCAAGGCCTCACTTCCCACAGCCAATTGGTGGTGAGTTTTCCCAACAAGAAACTTCTGAAGACATGGGCCAACAGCTGACACGTGAATTATTTCACAGGGCGAGAGAGATGAAGTGCAATTTCCTTCCAAAGTAAACAGCAAATAGACTGGTTGGAGGGGCTTCCTTGGTACAAGAGGAGATGCTACTTACAGCTCCTTCTCTTACTTAACAGGTATTTTTCATTAGTGAACTACAATGTAAAAGAATGAAACAAGACTAAGCAGACTGTTTGACTCTGTCTTTTATCTGCAACTGGTAAAGAGCTTGAACAGCCATCCCTCCCAGTTCCCACTTGCACTTGGCCTCCTGGAGCACTGGTGATGCCTTTTTGAGACTACCTAAACATAGAAGCCACACAAAATAAGGGGAATAAAAAGCTGCTATATTTATTGAAGGGCCTTCAGGTACCTTTAGGGCAGATGAAGCCCCTCCAGGGGCTGCACCCAAAAATGGGCAAAGGGTCACAGGTTTTCATACTTTTATAAGTTTGGTCCATTTGCATATTGGAATTAATCTTCCAATTACAGCTTCAGGTAATGAAGTCATTTACCCCAAGTCTGCTCCCCTCAACTCACTTTTGTTTACATTTCTCAGGGTCTGAGACAGTGAGGTGCACTTGATTCCTAGGCCTAGAGAGGAATTGTTCTATCTGACCAAAACGTGAGAACAGTTGCTAACGCTCTATATGGAATTTTGAGTTACACGCTAAAGAACTGCAGAATTACAAACACATGAAAAAAAACCAGAAAAAGCCAAAACCCTTGAAGGCGCCTTACCCAGTACGGTGAGGGTGGCGTTGGCCAGCACGGAGCCTGCAGAGTTCTGAGCCGTGCAGCTGTAGACTCCCATGTCCTCCACCTTGACGTCGGTGATGAAGAAGACATCGTCGTCGGGCATGACGTGCATGCGGCGCTCGCGGGCCGCGGGGAAGTCGGTGCCGCCGTCCTTCTGCCAGGCGATCTGCGGCGTGGGGTGGCCCTCGGCCGCGCACTCCAGCCGCGCCGTTGTCCCCGTCCGGCTCGTGATGTCGTGGGGGGTCTTGATAAATGATGGTAGCACTGATAAAGGGGAAAACGAGGAAAGGGTATGAGTGATTCTATAGGGAAGCGCTGTCTTCTGGGTTGCTCTGTTTGTCTTCCCACAGAGGGGATTAAGATGACAATTACCCACGTGCGGGAGGATTCCCGTATGCTTCTGCAGGATATCTCTGAATTGCTGGGGACTGAGCCTGTGTTTCTACAGAACACACCTGTCTGCAGAGTCCATGACACCACAACTCAGATCATTAGAGCTGGGACCAAAGCTTATTTTCTTACTTATTTATCTTATTTTTTTATTTATTTTCTTTCTTTCTCTCTCTCTTTCTTTCTTCTAATTTTCTTCTGTGAAAACCTGGGAAAAAATCTGCTATCTCTCCTACAGAGAATTTCCAATTCCTACATTCCTCTTCCCCTCTGTATTTTCATTTTCACTGGGCAAAGGATCTACCTGAGCAGCCAAAGAGAGGCAGCTCAAGCTGTTAACAGCGTGCATGCTGAAGTGCTTGGTTGGATGGCAGCCAACACAAAATGCTGTGTGCTCCTCACAGGGCATTTCCCAGCATCCACTGATATCAACTGTTGCTGTTGCAGAGGTTAAGAGCTCGCCATCAGGAATGGACCCTCGGGAGCAACAAAGTGGGTCCTAAGGAACTGTACCATGTGTGGCAGTTTTGGCTTCTTCTCTGCCAAGGTCAAGATGAATAACACGGGAAATGAAGATGTCGAGTTCGGACTTGGAATGTTTATTATATCTTATCTATTTACTGTATTTACAGGCTCATAAGCTCTGAGCTTAACAAGCAAGCTAGAGAAACAAGGTAAAATGGAGAGCTTCTAACTCTTTCTAAGGTTATTTAAGATAAGCACCCAATACCAAGGTGACACCTGTATTATTTATACTTTTGACCCAATAATGACCACCCAAGGCCTGCAATGCAGACCTTTTTCATTCAATTACAGAAAACCACCCAAACCCATAAAGAAGAAAGAGGACAAATGTGGGAACTGACAGTGGTCAGAACATGGATTCTTAGGCTCCAGGCAGTGCCTTGAAGCCTGTGGGAAAGCCAAGGACAAAACTCTCTCAGTCTGGCCTGGGAAATTGTGAGGAGGAACCCAAACCAATCCCTATAAACAATCCCTGTAGACAGCCTCCTCCTGACACCTGATGTTTTTCCAACTTGTTTACTGGTTGAGATATTCACAAAAAGGTGGCACCCTAAAGGACCAATCCTCTTCATTGTACCCAAACACTGTACAAAAGAATCTGTCTTTCAATAAACTTTGCTATAAGCCCTCTGAAGAAATCAGAGTTCTACGTGTTGTTACATCAACCGCCCTGAATCGTAACGATAGACAAAGACAACACCCCAAGTCCTCCATCTCAACTCACTAAACCCCCAAATTCTAAGTTTCTAGGATTCCACCACCACGTAGGAGAGCTCAGGCTGAGGAGAGGAAGCAGCTCCCACTCACCATTAACAGTGAGGCGGGCCTTGTTGGAGTAGGTGGAGCCGAAGTGGTTGGTGATGACGCACTGGTAGCGGCCCTCGTGCGCGAAGGTGACGTGGCGCAGGTGCAGGATGGTGGTGCACTCCATCACCTCCCCGTCCTTGGCCCGCACGTGAGCGAAGTTCTCAATCTCGGCGTTGTGCAGCATCTCGTTGTCCTTCTTCCAGGCAAACACCATGGGGGAGCTGCTGCTGCTGGCGGCCAGGCAGGTGAAGCGGATGTCCTTGCCCAGGACAGCCACCGTCGTCTCGGGCTGGATAATGATCTGCGGCTTGGGGAAGTCGTCTGCAAGGGAACAGAGGCAATAATAGTCAGTGCTGGACTCCGAGGAGAGACTGGAGCAGGTCAAGAGGTGAAATGAGAAATAAGCAGTGCTCTGTAGGGCAGGTGTGCCACACACAACTCCACTGAGTTGTTCATTTATGTGGGATTGTTGTTCCTCTGGTTCCTTTAGTGGGCTGAGATGGTCACCAAGTGACCTCAGACACCTACAAGACACCCAGCTCCCTCACCAACTGAATCTAAGATACTGTGGTCTGAAGAAGATATTCAGACCATATTCAGGTTGTCCTTTCTTGTACTGAATTTAAAACCTCACCTCCAGACCTGTATTGGCAGGAAGTAGGAGGGGAAAGGGCACGTAAAGGGCTGAAAGTGTCACCTCCAGGGAAAATTGCTCACAGGAGGTTTTAGTGAGGTGAGGCTTGGTCTCTTCTCCCAGGCAATAGGACAGGACGCAATGGCCTCAAGTTGTGCCAGGAGAGGTTTAGATTAGCTAATAGGAAACATTTTTTCTCCAAAAGGGCTGTCAAGCACCAGAAGGGGCTGCCCAGGGACCAGGGACGTGGTGGAGTCATCATCCCTGGAGGTATGTGTCAGTGTGGCACTCAGGGCTGTGGTTTAGTGGTATGTTTGCCTGTAGTAGTAAGTTAATGGTTGGATTCAAAGATCTGAGAGGTCTTTTCCAACCTAAAGGACTCTGTGACTCTACACAGCCCATGCTGTCAAAGCAGAAGCAGCTGTATTTGCCTGTCACCCGAGCGGGGTGGAAAGCTTCGCACACACTCTCTCTCTGCCCTGAAGACTGTTGGTTTTAGCAGGGTTCCAAGCAGATTCATTTATTAGGTTTCTACAAATGGTGTAATTTAATATTTGACTAAGGTTTAATTAAACAGCCAGGCCTCTGGAACCAGGACTACTAGTGCCTGGAGGACTTGGCAGGCACCAGGAAGCAAAGCTGCTTTTGCTTTGTGATGTTGCTGTGGGGATGGAGCCTTCAGGATCTCTTCTTCCAGATGAGCACAGCAAGCCTCCCTCCCAGCCTGCTCAGACAGAGGCCACCTAGGCAGAGCATGTCACTGGGGGATCAGGAGGGACACTGGAACAAAGCTTCTGCTCCGTGTTCAGTGCAAGTCATGCATTCAGCTCAGTTAAATAGTGTTTGCAAAAGCTCATTTTTCCTTCAAACAGCCATGTGCAGCTCCACCCAGGATCCTCACTGGTTGGCTCCACTGCACAGGGTTTAGCTCCCAAACCAGGCCTTTCTTTTCCCCAGAACCTGGATGCCTGAGCAGCATTAATTCAGCCTCTTCTGACGATTTAAATTTCTTTTTCTTTATGAGAAAGGTAGTAGATGTTTATGTGTGCTGGGCATTAAGTAAAGCTGCTTTGAAACTACAGCTCAGGTGCAGAGTCAACTGCAGTATTTGGGTGGGCCTTACTGGTCCCAAAGAAGCAGCTGGGGTGGAGGGATTCTCCTCTGGGATTTGTTTTTAACTCTTTGTTGTCTCCAAGAAGGAGAAAAGATGGGTGAAGAACACAAATACACAGAAGAGCTCAGAATACTGCAGAAGGAAAAAAATTACAGCTGCAGTCTTGATACTATCAAACTGAGAGGACTGGAGAAGTGTCTGTGCAGCCCCATCTGGAAGTGGAACAGGCCTTAGTCCCTTTTGATTTAATACTCAGGGAGCCCTGTAAGGAATACTCTGGATACAAGCAATGCGCTGTGTGGTTTTAGTGGGAAATAAATTGTAGCCAATGACAAATTTTTTAAATGCAGGCTCGGGCTTCCTTTGATCCCACTGAATAACAAAACAAAACAGAAACCCTCTCATAATAACATGCTGGTACTCAAAGAAAATGTTTCCCAAGTGACTCCTACCCTTCGTACAACCTCAAAACACGCAGGCGAGACTTACCACACACAAAACTCTCTGGCTGGATGGCAAAAATGCTCTTGCTTTTCAGTGACTCAGGATGGGCACAGGTGGCCACCACAAAGGACTGCAGCTCCTTCTCCACTAACCACTGGGGCAGCCACTTCAGCTGGCAGTCGCAGAGGAAGCTGTCGCTGTTAATGTGGCTGCAGGGAAACAAAACCAACACGAGCCTGCTGTGAGTCCTGCACGGAGGGAAGGCTGGGAGGCTCACAGCCCTTTTATGTTAAACACATTCCTCCTGTGCCCCACAGCACGGGTGAAAGGGAGAAAAAGGACTGCAGGGATGTCCTTGAGGCACTAAAGATGTTACAAGCACGACACATTTAAACAGCATTTCATCTCCATACAGAGAAACCCCCTCCTGTACTGCAGTGACAGTCTCCAGCACCTTGTAATTATTAACCAGCTCCTAAAGTGATCCCCAGGAACAGACAAGCAATGTCAATGAGTTCCTGCTCTGCCCCTGTGGTTTGAGCATCTTTAGTGAAGACCAAATTCAGCACTTAACTGCTGACCAGAGAGAGAGAGGACACTCAGCTCCCACTGTAAGGCCTCAAGTTCCCTCCATGACAGAGCAGTAAGCAGAGAGGCCCTGCCATCCATAAGATGACCCTGGAGTTGTGTTTACTGATTAACAGAAGCAGCAGAAGAGAAACGACAAAAGACTTTGTGTAAACCCCACAGAAACAGTAGCTAGTCTGGAAAACAAAACATATAAACGTTTCTCAGCATCCTAAGTTCCAACCCCACCATTGTAGGATTCTGATCCAACATTAGCTTAGCACCTTCTTTTTCTAAAAGATGTGTGAAAAGGGAGCAAAGAAAAAGGGAGTTTTGGAATTAATATAGGTTCTTTTTAATATTCTGGGCCAAATTAGTGCTCAGCACAGCTCTAAGGCCAGTGAAGAATTGTAAATTTACACAAACAGGGCATTCCTACTTTGGTCTTGTTTGCAAAACTCAGTCTGATCCTTGGAATAGAATGTGAGGGTGCCTCAGAGGCTGGGAAAATGAGAGGTCCTGTCGTGCAATACTACAAGCTATGCAGGGTATCAAGAGCACAGCAGAATCCCAACTCCAGCACTCCACTATAAGATGTGAATCTCCTGTTATTCTTCTACCAAAACCTCAGGAAATCCTGAAGTGTGAAATGAGCAGGAAAGGGAAAAAGAAAGAAATTGACTGGAGAGGGAGGAAATATAGGGATTTGATTTTTCAAAGCTGTTCACTTTGCTGTTCTAGTAAGATGTGTAGCCTCTAACACATATGATGGCATAAAACCCTCCTGGCTACTTGGGACAGGTCACAAGATCCTTCAGCACAATGTATTCTGCAGGGAAATGCCCTCTATCTGAACTTCTCCATTTTATAAACATTCCTTCACAATATCTGCGATCTCACTATCTCTTCCTAATAAGATCAATCTTTCATCTCAATTTTATTTCAAGTCCCAGTGCAGAAGATAAAGTTTTTAATCACACAACAGAGGCAGTGTTTATCTTCTTCATTCCCAGTCACTGGTATCAAGTGTCACTGCCAACAGCCACCATCTGATTCCCATTTCCAATGTCAGCAGCAAGAACCTGTACCTGCCCAAATACCAAATAAATGATTTTGTGTTCCATAGACACTGCACTACTCCGGGGCATAGCAACACATTGACAGTGGATTAAATATTTATAGGGAAGAAGAGAAAAGGAAACCAGGCAAGACTGGAAACAGTGTCTGATAACAGTGCAGAGCCCCAGCCTGGAGCACAAGCAGCAGCTCTGATAACATATCCGTATTTTTACACCAGAAGGCTGGATGACAAGAGGATGCAGTTCAAATGGTGCTTATCACTGCAGTATCAGTCCTGTCCACTGAGTGAACCCTAAACACAGGTACAGCAAGGGAGCAGATGGGCCACTGGGAATTAAATCCATGGTGGTGTGAGGAGGAGAGCTGGCTAATAGGACCAGGGCTGGACTTCCTGAATGGAGATGAATCACTGCACAGGCACAAACCTGCTGCAAGAACCTATCCTGATGATCTAATTTCACTCACTATTACATGCAAGATGTTCCTGTGACAGCTCCTCATGTGTAAAAATACCCCAGAGAGAAGGACATGGGGGAGGGGGAAATGAATGAGTGATAATGTGGATAACACCCGTGCTGCTGCTCCTGTCCAGGGCCAGGAGGATCCCTCCTGCCCCAGCCTGTGAGCAGGACAATCACTTACAGCTGCCGCAGGCTCTTCATCCTGGCAAAGGCATCGGCTTGGATGGAGCGGATGGCGTTGTCCCCGAGGTTCCTGCAGGCACAACCACAGGCAGTGTGAACAAAAGAGATGCTATTTATGGCTGGGACAGAGCCTCTCTGCATTGATTTAAGCAATGACTCCAGTAGCAGGTGATTTGGTAGCTCCTTGCCAAGGCCTTCAGCACTTACAGTGCATAAAAATGTTCCTCAAAACACCTTTATGTTATTAAAGTATTGCTGAACAATAGCCAGCCAACAAAAATTACACTTAACTAAATCACTAAGTCATTCCCTACCCCATCTTCTCACTACACTTTCTCAGTCTGAGCTACCTCCATCATCCATAGCTCAGAAATTCCTCAGCCCCCTCAATAACCAAAGATAGTCAGGAATGTGGTACCCCAGGCTAGACCTTCAGCAAACATAAAAGAAAGCAAATACTTGCACTAAGCAGCATCTGAGGAATTATTTGAAAATTACTTGGAGAAGATACTGTTGGGTTTAAAAAAACAACCCAGCATTTCCAAAAGAAGGGAGTTAAAGGCTTCCCTCACAACGATTGCTAATTAAAAAAAAAAAAAAAAAAAAAAAAAAAAAAAAAAAAAAAAAAAATTGTTCTCTGAAAAATCACAGTGTCAGATTTAGGACTGAAGTTTCCTAAGTGACATGTAGGGCAGACAAGCACTGTTTAAAGAGGACAATCTCAGTAGAGCACTAAAGGCACCTTTATTTGGGAATGTGCTCCCAGTCAGGCAGCCCAAATCTTTCAGCGTGCTCTCGATGGTCATAACATTTCATACAATCAACAGCCAATAAAACATGTAGAGCACAGTCACATATACTTTAACTTGTCTTAATCCAAGAAAGGAGGTTATTTATGAATCACTGCTGGAGTCATCAGCCTTGGGACACAAAAAAAATTGCACAGAGGCAGCCAAAATGTACTTCTTGCAAATAGCTCTAAGAAGGTTGTGCTGCATGGGGATGTTCAGTGGGGATGCATCAAAATCAGTCATCTGCAACACATACTACTGCCAGAGCCTGGGTTTAGGAGGAATTTGGGGCAAAGGAGGAGAGAGTGCTGTGTCTGAACCAGCCTATTTTCATTTCTGGCAGCCTGCAAAGCAGTAATGTGCAAGTCAAGGTGATACTCTCAAAAATTAAGAGCATGCAAATTTCCCATATGTTCTATAGCTTTGCTCCTGGCACAAAAAAAGGCCAAAGTTGAGGCGGGCTTATAATGAGAAGGAAGCAGGTGGCCCCCACAAATGGACTGGCTTCTCAGTTTACAAAGACACTATTAAATTGCTAGCAGATTTCTCAAGCAGCTACTTTTGGCAGACCCCCCTTCCCAAACTCTGAGGCATGGTGGGTTACTCACAGGTGCTCCAGAGCCTCCAACCCTGAGAACGCTTTCTTGGCCACCGACTTGATCTTGTTTCCAAACAGAGTTCTGCAGTTTCCAAACATCCAGTGCCAGATAAACAGAAAGAAAAAGGGGAGAGGGAGGCAAAAAAAAAAAAGAGGAGGAACACAATTAGTGTGGCTTTATCTGATATACACACTCAAGTTTAAGTCCCAGGAAATCTGAACTGCACAGAGATTAAGAGGGCTGAAGCACACTCGCTTTCCTGCTCCTGAAATTAAATCCTTTTATCTGTATTTGAATTTAATAGTGATGACAGCGCAAAAGGGAATGTGCCATATCATGTAAAAAGGCAGGTTTGCTCCCCTGCTTGGGAACCAGCTTGCTGAGTAACAGAAGGTCCCCTCTGTACTTTGCAGCCCGGCTGTGGACAGGATTAAGTGTAATGACAGTTTAACAAGATATTGGTCTCTCCCCACAACACTTTTCATTTCTGACTTCTTCCCAGACAGGAAAAAGAGTGGTAATTTATTCACTGGGGCTTGGCCTGAGCAGCTATCAGCACACAGGGCTGAGGGCTGCCCCAGGCTGCACATTCACACAGCAGTTGACTGGAGGCACTGCTCATTCCTTCCTTGTAAATACAACAGCAAAGCAACATCATGCAACAGATCATAGCCAAGGGACCATTTCAAGGAGCAGAAGGCAGAACAGGTAATGTCCAGAGCTGAGGAGTGGAGCTTGCATCTGTGACCAGAGAGCATTCCTCTGAATAGCAGTGGCATGGGGGGACTGTCACCAGAAAACAGCCAGCTGGAGAGATCCCAGCCCAGCTGCCATCTCCAGAGCAACAGTTCTCCATAAATATTGACCAGTGCTAATGGCCAGGGGCAGGGTTCAGGCCAAATGGATAGTCCCCTCACCTGTTTTAATAAAACATCAACCAGTGTCATTAATTAGGAGCTGCTTTCCTTCCCCAGGCTCCCTCTAAGGTTTATCCTCCAGGTGCATCTGTTATCACCACGTGGTGTCCAGGGCAAGTCATCACCACAGCTCAGGTGAAAAAAAGGCACATCTGGGGCTGCATTTGATTTTGAGTTTTCATTCAAGAGCTGCCCTTTGACATAGGGTGTGACCTGTCTCTGCACCCAAAAAAGACAACTATGATGGTCCCACTGCTGGCTTACTGTTCAGGGAAAGGAGAGGAGTAAAAGATGGAGCATGTGCAGCCATTCCATGAGCAAACACATTTTCAAGAACTTGTCAAGGCTTTCCACAAAGCACTTTTCAAATGTCAGGATAATTTGGTTATATATAGGCTCCCAGAAAGCCCAGTTTCAAATACCCCCAGCACCCAAAGGATGGGTGCAATCATGTGTGCCATCATTTGGTAAAAGGGATGCTGCATTAATGAAGGCTTTGAAAAATCCATTAGAATGATTAATACAGTAAATAATTTACTATATGTAAACTCTGGTCAAATGGCTGCATCCATACACACTGATTTCTGAAGCCATATTCCTAAATAAGTACATTGTAAGGATAAAATAAGGACTAAAGGAAAGGCCTCAGGCTGTGCAAGGGGAGGTTTAAATTACATTTTAGGAAAAATTTCTTCAGAGAAAGGGTTGCAAGATTGAAATCAAGGATTGAACAGACTGCCCAGTGGCAGAGTCTCCATCCTTGGAAGTGTTAAAAAAAAACCTGTGGATGTGGCACTCCAGGCCATGGTTTAATGATGAACATGATGATGGTGCCAGGTTGATGGCTGGACTTGATGAGCCTAAAGATCTTTTCCACCATATATGATTCTAATGGAAGTTAGATGGGCAACTGCTGTTGAAAAAATTATGCTGAGCTTGAGTTTGATAGCTGCAGATTTCTATTACTGCTCAGTGGATTTTGGATTTTGAAAATTAGAGAAACTGCTGACATCTGTTTAGTTATCTGTGCAGACATAAGCAGTACACCTGGGGAAGGGAATACTTGTGTAGGTGCACACAGCTTGGTGCCTGGACATGAGAAATACCTAACACACATAACAAGTCAGGCCTCAGTAAACTCATTACTCCTTGCAACTAATTTCAATTAAGTGCCTCTACAAATCTGAGAGTTTGAACCTAGCAGCCCCCATCAAAGGGCTGTGGAAGGCTGGAATGTGAAGGCAGCAGAACACAGCCACAATTATCCATCCCACTGCTGGCCAAAACCTCCTCCACGGGGCAGAGCCAAGCACAAGCTCTCCTGGAGACTGCACCAGTGTAATTACATGGCAAGCACACGATTCATTGCAGTGTTTTCTCCTCCAGCCAGTTTTGCACCTGCAGGAAGATTTCACTGAGTGAGCCATCAAAAAGCTGGTTACATTTAGCAGCTTGAATAATTAGGAACCTCCTTGTTCCACAGTGATTCCACCAGTGCCTTTTATGCTTCAGTGCTTCTCGACTCCCTCTTTCTTCAAGCAACATTTTAATTTAGGCCTGTGCTCTCCATCCTGGAGAGCTTCATATATAATTCAGAGAAGGCTAAAGTGACTGGCCTCTCCATCTCTGTTTAACACCTTCATGTCAGCGAACAACCCTCTCTGTGCTAAATCCTTTCAGAGGCTAATCTGTGCCAGATCAAAGGGGAACGGCTTTTAAGGCAATCTCCACAGAGCTGAGGTGATTATTAATTCATTGGAAGGTCTCCTCTGAAGTGCCCATTTATTTTTTGTATGCTAATGCATTTAAAGTGGTTGACGGTTTAAACACAGGCCCTAAATCACACAGTGAAATGTTTGCTGTAAGGGCTGATCTTTTATTTACAAAAAAATCCTGATACTTCAGCCTTAGAAATCATTGGTTTGGGATTTATGTGCTGATAAGCTAAAATACCTCTGAGGAGTTCCCTTTAAAAGTGACCACTCACAAGTATTCTCAAAACAGCTCAAGAAATAATAATAATAAAATAATTCCATGTTCTGAGAGTTTTTGAGCCTTACACGCTGGCTGACAGTGAACAATCCCAGCAAGCTGCCTGTCCCACAGCAGTTCACTCTGTTAAGTAACCAAACCACTCCTGTCTGCCCCAAACCAACCTGATCCACATGCTTTTCCAGGCTGTGAAATGTGCTGCAATCCCCTGCACAAACCTTCCCTGCACATGTCCCTCGGCCAGACTCAGAGCTGGCCCAAGTCCACGTGCAATGACAGGCATCAGTCAAGAAAGGAAAGAAAAATATAAACCAAGCTTCCTTAGACTTGCACCCTTGGCCAGTGGCAGCCCAAACCAGCCATCTTTTGGAGGTGTTCCTTGTGCTGAGTGATAAATATCACAGCAGGCCACAGCATTTCACAGGAGAGAGCAATAGCTGCTCTGCCCAGAGCTCCCAGCACATAACCCCACAGGCTGCCCCTGCTCCCTTCCTTCCTCCTGCTGCTCCTTGCTGTCCCTCTTGGCCTCTGCCTGACCCCCACAGCTCATCAGGGCTCACTGCTCCTGCTGTCCAAGTCAGTCCTTTTGCTGAACTCTTTCCTTCGGTGCTGTCTCCCCTGGATTTTTCATCACTCCCCTGTTAACTGCATTTCTAACATATCCTAATCACTTGGGACCACTACTTTTGCTCCCATGCCAGTGGCCCTGTTGGAGGGATGTACCACCAGGGCAGCTGTCTCTGCTCTTTTCCACCACCTTCTCTCCCTTGTTAAAGCAGCACTACAGGTTCACAATCCCTACAGCCTGCAAATCCCACTGGACAGAGTCTCTCCTCCCACCACCCTTCTAGCTGCTCACATGGTCTCACTGGTTTCTTCAGACAAACCAAACACTTCAGTCAGGCAGCCAAGGACTCTTCTACCCACCACATCTGCACCTCTGCCTTTTTTCTGGCAGTCATGGGAAGATTCTCTGACTCTGCATGCACAGCAATTCTTACTGACTTCTCTCTCACTCTCTCTCACCCCCACACTACTTCTGCTTCCCTGCCCGGCTCCCCCTGTCCTTAAATCCTCCTCTGCCTTCTGCCCCAGTTTACTTGCAGCTGTAAGGCATGGACCCTGTGATTCCAGCATGACCAAATGCCATCTCTGTGCCTGTGATTTCAGATTCTCCTCCTCTCAGCACCACATCTCCATCCTGCCGTGGCTTATCCCACTCCCTGAGGAGTCTGTAATGAGAGCGTGACAATCTCCCTCCTGCCAGGGCTCATTCCAGCCATCTGCTATCCATCGAGGTACTTTTACTGCACCTCTGGCTGTGCCATCCCAGCAGCAGAGACAGAGCCATGGGGGGGGTGCTGAGAACTTCAACAAAGGCAAGAGGTAATGATTAGAGGCTCTTGATTTGTCACAAGCCATCAGAGGCTCCTCTGACAGGGCTGATTTATGTCACCCGTTTCAAATGGAACAGGGACTTGTACAGAGCAATGTGAAAACCCTGGCGAAGGCCAAGCAAAGCCATAAACATTTGCAAGGCGCATGCTTGCCTTGGGTTTCTTTTTATCTCCTCAAGAGCCTGTGCCCCATGGTGCCTTTTATTGTCACTGCACATGGAACTGAGCCCAAAAGATCACTCTCAGAAAGAGTATCCCACAGAAACGAATCCTGTTTCAATCCTCTGCTGTAACAGGAAGTGGGGTGATTTTTCTCCTCTGTTTATTGTTATTTGCTGCATCAATCAGTGCCTCACTGGAGATTGCAAGGGGTTGTTTTTGTCGCCTGTTTGCTTTTAGAAGTGAGGAATGGTTGTGCTGAAGTTTATACACTGAAACAGCTTAAATTTCTCTCTGTGTGTCTGAACTGTAGTATGTGGCACCGTCTGTTCACCATTTAGAGAGGGAATAAATGCCTCATACCTGCCTAAAAACGTCAGTGCTTGAAAACCACATTTGCACTCTCGCTGTGAGCCTGCAGAACCACTGCAGCTCAGATTTTCTGTTGTTTTTTGTCTTGTTCCAAGGTGAGGGAGGCTGCATAAAAAGGGACAGACCCAACCCCACACAGGCACACAGCAAAACTGGCTTGCAGAACTCAAGCCCAGGGATACTCACAGCTTGCTCAGGTTTTCCAGGCCTGTAAAGGCTCCATTGGTATCTTCTATTGTGCCTGAGATGTCGTTGTGGTCCAATTCCCTGGGGGGAGGACAAGAGAGAGCTCCGAATCAGCACCTCAGTCCCAATGTCACTGTTACAAACAAGTGGAGGAAGCTGGGGAGTGCCACATGAGAGCTTCCCATTTTCTCCTGACAGGTATCAGAAAATGCAGAGTCCTGCAGCAAAGCAGCACCAACCACTTCTCCTGCACTGACACACGGTGGGATGGTGCATTCCAGAAAGAGCGCTGGCTTGTTCCTAGCTGAAACCCTAAGACAGCTACTTTTTACCAAGTGGGTTTCTGTCCTTTTCTAGTTCTGTGCATCCAAAAAGAAGGAGGAACATGAAAACAAAGTGCCAAAATTAAACTGAAAGAAACAGCTGTCCTTAAATGCTACTACCATGAAATAAGATCACCTTGGGTATTCCAGTGTATACATGTATTCAGCTATATATCTATAGCTGAATCTTAGGAAGATGATTTGGTGCATTTTCTACAAAGCTGCATTTTTTTCTGACAGTGAACTTGAAAACTCAACAAAGGAAAGCGCCAGCATCACTACACCAGCCTAACTCTGTATAACTATTAAAAAAAAAAAAAGAAAAAAAAAAAAAAAGAGAGAGAATTCCTTTTCAGAGCTGGCTTCTTTTGGCTTTCAAACTGACCATCAATTACAAGAGTCAAAGAGGTCTGAAGAAAAACAAGCACACAGAACAAACAGAGAGATCCACAAAAGCTGTTTAAACAGACTGTTTAAAAATCCTTCCCTCCCAGCTTTTAGATCCAGCTAGCAATGAATACCCAGCAACACAGACAGAAATTCATCATTTCCAATGTTAGAGTAAAAAGAAAGAAAAACTCAATAGGCTTTGTTGGTTTTGTTACATCACTCTGATTTAAAACCTGGCAAAACACAACAGCAAAGCAAACTTCACCATCCAGATAACCCCTGAGCCCTCAGGTACTCCTTTCGCACCTTTTGAAGATGATTATCAGAACCTTGCCAGATAAAGAAATATTAAGACCGAAAAAAGAAAAGAAACCAAATCCCCCTGCATTTTGCAACACTCCAGACACAGGCACCACAGTGTGGCTTCTGGGCAGCACAAATACACAGAAACTCACAAGAAGGGAAAACAAGTTTAAAAGAAAGCCCCAGTTTCAATATGGGAATGGTTTTCCCTCAGCTGGCTCAGTCTTTGCTCCTTTCTCTGCTTTAGGGTGAACTAAAGATGCAAAGGGAGATGGCCAAAGGCTGCAATTCCTGTTTCCCTTAACTTCTCTTAAGCTGCCTTAAGCATGAGACCTGAATCCCATGTCCCTGGTGAGCCCTGGCCTTATCCAGCATCACTGTGGATGTCAGGGTGATCTGTGGGCTGCTCTGTGCCAAAGACATGGACAAAAACTCCACATCCCCATGGGGTGTGGGCACACATAATGCCCTGGTGGCCAAAGAGATGAGCCCAGGAGAATGCTTTGATGTGTTGGCATTTCCAGCACTATCCTAGTGGGACAGGAGCAAATACATCCTCCTGGAGCTCAGTTTCTGCATTTTCCCTACGGCTGCCAAGCCAATGTCCCTTGTTCTGTTTGTTTTTTAAGGGAAAATCCCTTCTCAGACATTTCTCCTCTTCAGTTTCACCACGGGCTACTGGTCTTTGGAGCAACAAACCCTTTCCCATGGCAGAGACAGACAAGTGGGAACAGCCTGTAGGAGCTCTGACACACACTTTTATTAATTGACTGCCACACATTGTGCTTTCTTGAAAAAAGGGAAAAAGAAAATGGTATTGCTTGTTCATCCAGTGGCAACTCAAAGGTTTAGTGTTAGAAAGGAGGAATAAAAAACCTTTTTAACAAATGAGTGAAAATAGAGAGAGGGAATAAAAAAGAGTGGGGTATTTTGGCCCAGCTCTCTTTGTATTCCTACTCTTCTCCCAGCCCCTGTTGCCAATTTCCTATTCTTTCTGGCTGGCTGAGCTTGAATGCTCCAAGCCTTGTTAATCATTGTGCTCAGAGGTCTCCGGGCCTGACCTCTATTTGAATAGCTCCACATTTCAGCAGTTTCACACCCACCAAAGGCTCCCCAACAATAGCCCATAATTAAAGCATGCTCAGCTCTTTTTCACCAGGTGCAGGACCCAATAGGCCTTTCTCTTTATTAAATTAGAGCTCGCTCACACACTCCCCTCTCCACCTCCCCCCCTCTGCCCGGGACATAAAAGAGGCTCCACATTCACTGCAGAGCAAAGAGAAGGACCAGTTTCCCTTCCCCTCCATTTTTCTTTGGAAACCTTTAGTTCCGGTCTTGACAGCTGCCTCAGAGAGGTCCCTTTCTGAATGCCCAGTGGCTGAAAGGCTTTGGCTTAACTTTAAGAAAAGCAAACAAAACCCAAACTCACTTTCCAGTCACTTCCTTCACTATGAACTTCAATAAAGAAAAGAGTAAGATGCAAAAAGTACTGTAAAGAGGGGAGATTTTTCTGTCCCCATTTCCTTTTAATGACTCGGGCCACAATGGACTTCTGAAGAGGAATAAAAGTATCAAAGTGTGGTTTTTTTCTTTTGAAGGAAGAATTAAATCAGTTTGCTGAACCCAACCAGCCTGGGAACGTGTCTGGTGCTGTCACAAGGACTGTGAGAACTTTGTGGTGTGCCAGATGAAGGTGCTGAGCCTGCAGCTCCCAGGGGGAGAGGAGGAGAGCAGCCCTGCAGGTTCCAGTAAGGAGACAGAGGCAACACAGCTGCAGGAATGGAACTGGATTCCCCATCTTCTGATGTTCACAAGAGAAGCCCAGATGTACAGTGTAGAATGGAAAAAAAAAGTAACAACACAGAAGTGCTCAACAGCACATTTAAGAGGATATTCAAATTTCCAGTATTATCAGTAGAAGGAATCATTCCCTGCTCCTTCTGAGTGCAGAATGACCCAAAAGAAATGAAGCTTTTTTAATAATTTCAATTGCAGTCAATATGACAGTAAAAGAAATACTGCCATTAGCTGCAGGGATGAGACCTCAGGGATTTTTTGTCAGCTGAGGCAACTTCAGGAACCTGAAACTGCCAGACATGGGCACCCAAAGCATCCTCAAAGCACAACCATCTGGCAGAACACAAACTGTGGAGGGAATACGGGTGTGGGAATGACAAAAGCCAAGAGCAACTTACAGGACACGAAGGTTTTTGAGTCCCCTGAAAGCACCTTCTGCAATGTGATTGATGGAGTTGTGGCTCAGGCGCAGCACGTGCAGCCCCCCGAGGTCTGCCAGGCTCCCCTCGTCCAGCCTCGTTAGGTTGTTGTAGGAGAGGATCCTGATGGAGAAAATGTACAACAGCTCTTGTCAATCCACCTGGTGATTTCCAAACTCCTCTGTTGGCAGTGCCAACCACTGCCTGCCTCCCACCAGCACCTGACACACCTGGGTGGATGTGGAACAACTGGATTAGGAAATAAGACTGCAGCCTGCAAGTATTGCCACAGGACACCCGTGGGGGAGCCTGGGTGACACTCAGAGAGCAGCTGGTACCCAGCTGTGGGGAAATTTTCTCTGCAGGCTACAGAGAGAGGCTGCCCCAAAAATGACGGAGGAACAACCCAACACACACACACACTCTGTCAGCTACAGCAGGGAGAGCTCCCCCTGTGATTCTGTGATTCCTGCTCCCATGTACTGGGATATTAAGAGAGACAGGACCACTGGGAGATGTCTTAAAGCATGATTTATTGCCTCAACATCTTCACTGCATACATCAGGAGTTCATGGTCAGTGGTCACAAGACCACAGGTTACACGGGGTTTTTAAAAATAATCTACTGCCACACATATTGTTTTAACTTTCACACCAATAGCTAATCAAACTGTATCACAGGTCCTGCTGCAATGAGGGCTTTTTTATCCAATCATATAGTGACACACAAACTACTTGTTGCACCTTAAAGCTTTTTACTATTTCTGTAAACTACTTCTAAATCCAAACTTTAAAACCTTAAAACTTTCCACTACCTAGCTTAATATGTTTGTATCTATGTTACAAATCCACATTCTTACTTATGCTCTCTAAATTTGGAAGCCTTTTCCAAGGTCTCAGCTTGAACCCTGTATTCTCTTCTGTATTTAGGTCTGCAGGCACAAGATTTTGAGAATTTTCTGTGCCTTGATTTCCCCCATCATGCAGCTGGGTGAGGGTCTGTGTCCCCACAGGTAGAGGCAGGGCTCAGCTGGCTGTGCTCAGTCCCCACTGCCATCTGGGCTCCCTCTGAGGCTCACAGGGAGAAGCAGGCCCTGCTCCCCACGCCCTGCGAGGTGCAGAGTGATGTCACACAGATGGATTTTGGAGTTCTTGGCAAGGTCCAGACTTCTGTGCTCAGGAGGTGTCTTATCGTTCTGCACTTGTGCACAGCCAGCCCCAGGCTCTGGGTGTGGGTGCCTCTGCTCCACCCCAGTCCAGAGCCAAAAGCATTTCACCACAAGGCAATTGAATGTTTCCTTTCATGCACAGAAAGGAGGTGTCTGCTGTAAACCAGCCACCTTTCCTTCCTCCCACTCCCTTTTGTCAAGGAGCATAGTTTGCCTTAAATCCTCTCCACTTACAAGAGACTATTGGAACGTTGGGTGTTTTTTTCCCCATCTATCTTTTCCCCTTGCCTGTATTATCTCTGGTCCAGGGGATTTTTTTTTTTTTTTAAGCAACTGCAGGAAGGCAGCTGCTTTTCTCTCACAGCAGGGTGTTGATGAGGCTTTGGAGGTGAGACACTGAGGGCAGACCTTGGGAAGCTACTGCAGCCACCTCACACACTGTGCAACCACCTTTTATCCAGAATAAAGCCCTGCTGTGGAAGGCCAGCTTGGACTGCCAAATGGGGGACCTCACAGAGTAGCAGCAAGCACCAGATTTTCAAAATCATGTTCTTAATGACCTGGGAGTACAACTCACTTCAAAAGATGTGAGAGTTTGGGCTGCTCAACTTTTGAAAAAGTGAAACAGCTTTGAACAAGCACTGAAATTCTTCACTGTACAGACAGGAAAAAAAAATTCACTGAGTTCCAAACCTCTAAATTCCTCTTCTAGTACTGCTTGTTAATGAGTCTGCTTAAAAATGTGTCTAGGGCTTGCAGGAAATTCACTGCAAAGTCAAAATCTAAGTCCAAACAGACATATACTCCAAAGCACTCAGAGTGTCATTTATTTGGCAAAGGTGCTTGCTATCTTTTAGCTGTGTGAGTGGGCAGAGGGCAAGCTCTGGAAAAAATTCAGCAAAGATTAATGAGTTTGAAGGTATGGGACAACATACTTTCATTCCTAAAGAAGCCACAGTGTTAGTTATGAAGAATTGGCATCTGGTCAAAATTGTGTCCTCACCTCCTATTAAAGAATTTGGCTTTAATTTTTTTTTTTTTTTTTTTTTCAAAAGTAATCCTAAACCTGGCTGAGAAAATAAATAGTTCCTTTTGATTCCACACATAAGAGCTCCTGCCACAACTGGTGAAGGCATGTTCCCTCTGTTTGTTTGGTTGTCACCCCAAGATGGACAGACAGCAGCAGGATGTGGAGAGTCTCTCAGCAGTGTCACACATGGAAGGTTTCAGGAGCTATTGCACCTGGCAGTGGCTTCTTCAGCATGCCAGGGCTCTTGCTTCTTGCCACAGGACAGGACAATTTGCAAAAAAAACAGGTTTTCCCCCTCAGTTCAGCAGTGTGGATTATCTGGGTGAGAGAAGCCAGCAGATTTCTGCTGTTTCCCCAACCCTGGCATCTCTCTGCCAGGGAGAAATCACTGAAATGAATAAATGGCAATGTTTGTCTACACAGCCCTTCCAGCCTGGTGGGAAGTAAGAGATTTTGAGCACCATGCCAAAATTGGTACACAAAGGGGTTAACCAGAGCCTTGTTGTGCAACTGGAGCTGCTGTTGCCAACCTGTTCTGGACCAGGTATATCTACCACACTTCACTCCCCTTGGCCACACTACAGGTAAAAAGGGAAAGGAAAGACTGAGCAACCAAGTCACCATTTACCTCTGATGAAATCCTGTGCTCCCACTGTGGTTTTTTCCATAATGCTGATGATCTAGCACCTGACTGGTGAATACAATTAGCCCTTTCTCATGCTCAGAACAAGGCAAGAGCTTTCTGTCCTTGTCAGCTTTTACATCAGACCAGAGACTTGGGGTCACGTTTCATCCCAGCAACTGAATGAGAGGTAACTCCTCCTTCAGATGACCAGCTCCCTCCTTAGAAGACTTTGAAATTCATTCCCTGTACAACCACAGTGATTTTGGGTAACTGAAACTAGGAGATTTTGCAACAGGGGAGGTGAGCAAGAATCTTTTAATCAGGAATGAAACACACACAACTAACGAAGTCAGTCCAGATGTATCTATGGCTTCCTTTCCTCACCCTTGAATTTCAGCACAGACCTCTCCTACAGGTACTCTCTGGCTGTGGGAGTTTCAGTTTGGAGATCTGATGAATCCCTGCAGCAGCCTTACCCTAAAGGCAACACCTGGAAGAGCTTGTAGTACTCTGCAGGGATGTGCTAACACCCACACTATCACCTTTTCCCATCTCAGCCACTGTGTCTGTGGCCTCACACTGCAGCACAACCCTGCCTGTCAGGTCAGGCACACCCCAGTGGCTCACACCACCTCACACCACTGGGCATTTTCCAAATCTACCCCATCCTGTACAGCATGAGTGAGTCCTGCACCTGAGTTTCTGCAATTACTGCTGCTAAGACAGGACAGCTCACTGCTAGAACTGCTTGTTGGATGAGATCCTAATCCATACCTGAGAAAAGGACTCAGCATGACAAACAACCTCCAATCTAAACCTTGAGGGTTTACAAGACAGTGTCAAGTAGAGAAGACAAGCTCAGATCTCCCTAAAAGAGTTCTGATATTAGCCCTGCAAGGTGCAGATGGGCCTTACCCATCCCATCTAACCCAGGCTGAAATAAAGCTCAGCACAGGCACTAGAGATTTGGTCCTGAGAGCAGCAAACTCTCAGAGCTGTGCACTGCAATGATCTGCATTAGGCTATTCCAAGGATTCAGCTGTGAGTGCCTTGGCAAGGCAGGTTCCCCTTTTTTTGACGCTTCAGATTTTAACAGACCAAAGGGAGAGCACAGTTCCAGTTCTGATCTGCTGCCTTGAGGATCTCTCCATTAACACTGCCTTAATCTAGCAAAATATCATGTTAGGATCTACATGTGAAGGAACTACAGGTGTCCACAGAACTGTGCCAGGCATGGGCAGCTCTACAGCAAAAATTGGGTAATTAAACAATTACATGTGTATTTAACTAAAACCAAAATTAAGTATTTCCTTGTGCCCCCCCAAAAATAACCAACATCTGAACCAATAATTAGGGTTCAATAGAAGATCACAGGGCTAGCATGGTAATTCTAAACATAAAGAAATTACATGTGTCATGTCTACCTATCTCTGCATCCACAGCCCAAATGTTTCAGAACCCATTTTCAGCTGGGTGAGAAGATACCAACCTCTAGTGTGAGAGCAGAGTGAGGCTCCTGGCAGCAGGGAGTTGCTTTACCATATTGCTTTTTGGTGGAGAGGAGAATTCCTAACAATATTTAATATTTCCCTGCACCAAGCAGAATGGATTCCAGTTCCACTGACCACGGGTCAAGTTTGCAAAGCTTTCCACAGTCCCACTGAGGGGATGGCAGCTACTTCTGTAACTACTGCAAGCATCCCTGTGTGTCTCTTCAAAAAGGCATTAAGCAGTGCCACAGACCCAAAAGACACCCTTTTGAGAGGGGCTGCCCTCAGCAGCAAGACTTTCCTTCATTTGTCAGGGTGTATTCCCAGCTGGAAACCTCAGGAGAGCAAAGCCAAGGTATTTACGTTTCAACAACTGAACCTTACAGGAAGGATAAAGTGTAAACAGGAGAAACAAAGAGAACTGCCTTTAAAGGGTCAAATCTCTGCTGGTTGAAATCACGTTCTTTGTTAATACAAAGGATAAAGCAGAACTTCCTTCAGGCTGTACAGTTATTATATGGCAAATTACAAGTCATGTAAACTAGCTAGCTAAAAACCTTGGCAAGCCACAGCTCACAAACTCTCCAGGGTCTTTTGGCACTGCCCATTTTTAGTGGGTTCTAGCCTTTGTTTCTGCTGCAAATGTGTTTTAACCAGGTGCTCTGAAGGTCACAACATCGTAAATAACAAGGGCATCACTTAGGATCCTGCAGTTCCTGCATTTCTGCAGGTTAATACAGTGGGAGCTATAAGCCTTGAGGAAACTCCTTACTCCCCTGTCTCCTGCCAACATCACACACAACACAACAGAAACCAACTTACAGCTCATGCAGCTTCTGGCAGAAGCTCCAGCCATCGGGGTTGATGCGGGATATGGAGTTGTTGCTGAGGTGGAGCTGGTGCAGAGAGGAAAGGCCATAGAGAGAGCCACTGTTCACTTCTGTCAGGCTGTTATATTCCAGGTGGCTGTGGAGAAAAATCAGAAAGAATTATCAGAAAAGCAGCACTGGTCAAATGCTGAAAGAATTTCCAAAAATAATTGGGATTTTAGCCATTACTACACACTTTTCTACATATTCATGTGGACACATGCATGTGTGGGCATTTCTTGTCAAAGATAGAAATTTAAGGACGACACAAAGGAAATGCCCAGAAGGAGATGTGACTGCAGAGAGAAGCTCCACTGCAAGCAAACTTAAAGCATCCCATTCAAGTTCATATTTGCAGAGTTGTGTGACAGCAGCACCCAGAAACATGCTGCCTTCATCACCTGGGACCTCACAAACACACCTGAAAGCCAAGTGTGTTGGAAGCTTCAGGTATTTCCCTGCAATGATTAATCAGTTTATTCTCTGGCATAGAAAGAAAACATCAAGAATGGCCAGCTTGGTTTCTAGGTATCCCATGAGGTGGAATAATACTGTCTGCAACTTCTATCTATCAGTCAAAACAAATTTGCAGGAGCCAGACATTTAAAGACCAATTGAGGTAAATGCTTAATGTTCAGATTGTCAAGCTTTCAAAGGAGTAGTGCCACAGCTTAAAAAAACAGTGCTGTTTTTATTGCACACCTGTTGAAGCAGTGAGCTTTTGTAAACTGTGGGTCAGCTAAACAGAAGCTGCTGCTGCAGCCCTGGGCATGCAGGACAAAGAAAGAAGCACAACAAGTGGCACAGGTGCCCACAGGTCTCTGCTAAAATACAGAGAAGGATGTGACAGCAGCTGAAGTTGAGGCTGTTTAAGGAAAAAAGAACTCATTTCTCCAACTTACAGAACTTGCATTTTGGCTAGACCCCAGAAAGCCCCATCAGTCAGTTTGCTGATGTTGTTGCGCTGCAGTTTCAGGACTTCCAAGCTGTCCAGCCCCTGGAACGTCAGCCCTTCAATCAGGCGGATGCGATTTCGGTTCAGCTCCCTAAAATCACCAAGGCCAAACATGTTTATTAAACCCCAGCCCTTTCTCACGAAGTCATCTGTGCAGCACACAATGGGAACAGCAATGCCAACAGCTCCTCTGTCAGTGGTTCCCAGGGGACAGCAGAGGAGCACCGGAAACTTTCAATCCCAGAGTTATCCAGGGAAGGCAGCTGGGTGCGATCGCCTAAACAAACTCACCCCGGGACAGGCTTTCACTACAGAGAAATAACAGAGTGCAACAATTCCTCTTCATCCCTCCCTCTCTCTGCATTTCTTTTAAACCATTGATCCTTCTCATCAATTTTCACACTTCATCCTCTCTCAAGCGCAGACACCATTTGAACCAATACAGTCAAACGTCGGCATTATTTCCCTTACAATACATGGTTTTTATAGGACTTGTAATTGCCCAGTAAAAATGTGCTCTGAAATGTGCAGGTGCCCCAAAAGTGTGGGCCCAAGAGGAAAGTTTATGGCCAAGTCTGAAAGGAAAGCTTTCAGTTTCCCTGACAAATGCCACTTTTTTTTTTCCTACTATCAGAAACTAATAAAGAGTGAAAGAAGTTTTTTCCAATAACAATGTAGTCTTAGTATTTGTGTATAAAAAGGTTTCCAGTCTGATTCGCTAAATTTATTTTTTGTTTCCCCTGGTAGGGAAGGACACCTAAATTTTGGCAATATCTTTTTTATGAATAGCAATATGAACATCATCACAGCACATTTTACCAACCTATATCAGTCTTATGGACTGCTTGACCAAGATATACCAGGTGAAAATCCAGTTCTGTAGAGTCCGTGGAAAACTTCAACACAATGCATTAAAAGCTGTAGCTAGAGCTTATAAAACTTCTATTTTTCCGCACATACAAAGATTAAGCTAAGAATAGTTCCCTATTCAGTGTTTGTGTTGAGGAAAATGGTGGGGGTTACAACATCTGAACTTGTTTTGGAAAAGATGAAGAAGCCATAGAGACTTTAAGCTTACTTTTCAACTGCCTAAAAAAACAATGTTGAACTTGCACTCAAGTTGAGTATAATTAAAGTCAAGTAAGCAATAAAGATTTTGCAGGCCTAAAGTCCCTTGTTGTGCTGCACTTCCTGGGCTATTAGTGAAACAGGCTTTGCCAGAAAAAGAACTGTACACAAATTCTACAACACGCCAATCTGGATAACTTGCAATTCATTCATGTTTATCTGTAGAGTTAAACAACCAGCTCTGAGGCTGTCATTAAGAGTACCAATTACTCCATCTCTCAGTGCAAACCGTGTTTCTAAACAGAGTGAGTTGTTTTCATTATGGCTCTGCACATGATGCAGTCAAACACAGTGAATTAGAAGCCTTCACTCAATGGACAGTAACTTCCAACTGAGAGAAAACAGACTTTTCAGATGCATATGCTGGTGTGTCCCCCTATCCCATCTCAAACTGGCTATAAATCCTGCACGTGTACAAACACAAATGCACACCCTGGCTGGAGGATTTGTCTCTCAGTGAAGAGGTTGATACTTAGAGGTGCAAGTACCAACAGCATTTGTGGACTTTATGTTAACAAACAGAGATGAACCTTCTGCCTATCAAATTTGATGGAAAGACTGCATGGAGTCTTAGGCAGGGCCCATTTCTCCAGCCATTAGTGCTACTTTTTTAGACATAAAGTATGTTTATAGCTGCAGATGTCTGCCTGTCCCCGTGCAGGCAGAACAACAACTGTGTGTGTGCTAACTCATCTGAGCTGCAACTTTCTCTGGCCAAATATCACCTCACAGTTTAACAACCTTCCCTCACTGCTTTTTTTATTGCCACATAAAGATACCTGTGTGGCCTTGAAACACTAAAATGGCAGCTGAGTTCTGTCACTCTCAACAGAAACGCCTTGCAAACCTCTCTTGCACCACAGACATGAGCATCTTGCAAGGGAATGGATTTGTCTCACTCTGTCAAGTGAAAAAGATGCTAAAGTCTGCTGCAGCATTCCTCCCTCCCTCCCCACCTGATCCAAATAAGAGTTACAAGACAAAAAGGACTCTCTCCCTGTGTGTCTTCCTAGGAGCTGGCAGAGGACTCCTGCACAGTGAATTCTACATTTCATAGATAGTAGGTGAGGAAGGGTGTGCATACCACCCCCAGGGCCATTTTATCTCCATAAGTAAGTGTGGCTGAGCTTAATTAAAGTGGTCATTTGTACTCACAGTTGTATTAGCCTGGGCAGCCTGAAGGCCTTGACAGGAAGCTGAGTGATCCTGTTTTTGCTCAGACGAAGTGTTAGCAGGGACCGTGACAGGCTATCAAAGGCACCAGGCTCCAGGGTGCTGATTCTGTTGCTCCCCAGGTAGCTGCAATAAATCACAGCAGAAAAATGAACAGCACTGCCAGAAATCACCTTTTATCAGCATTTAGTTGGGTCTCCAGACAAGCTGGTGAAACTACAGAGATGGCTTCAAACCAGCTGAATTTCTGGCTGCACAAAGGGCACGGGGCCTTTCCCAGAGCCTGTGATGAATGTGGTGAATTGCCGACATCCTCCTACTTGAATAAGGCAATCAGGAGTGGAAGCCAGAAACTGGAGACTATTCCAGTGCAGGATGATGCTATTCATTCCCCATTTCCCCCTCAGTATCTGTCCCATAGGTCTTTCTTATTTGGATCCTAGTCTTAGTCACAGGGGGCTGTTTCTGCAGGACAACATCAGTCACAACACCACTCTCTTATACCCTCTTGCAACCAGGAACACAAACTTCAGTGTAAACTTTAATGCAGGCAGACCTCTTTAATGCATGCCTGCACCTTTTCACAGGTACCTAAAATACAGACAATTTCATGTTTCTCTGAATAGGCAAACATCCTGTTGGGAGGGTATTACTCTCTGCTTGACCCCATTTTCTTCAAATAAGCAGAGACATTTCTGTTCTCAATATTCAGAAAGCCACTTTAATGATGAAATAGTTGTTCTCTCTTCACTCTTCTAGACGCACATGGGTTTGCAGTTGTAAAGATATCCACACATGAAGGATGTAGGAAATCTGAAAGATACCTTTTCTCTGCAACACAATTAATAATAATCTGCATTCTTTATAGCTACGTCAGAATTGAAACAGCACTCAAAAAATAACCTGACAACAGTGACAACGTGCTGCCTTCTAACTCTCCTTTGCACTTCAAATCCCGAAAAATAATCCTATACTTCTTATGTTCATTACTTGTTTGTTTTAAGGTTTGAGGCCCTTTTCTGTGCTGTGGTAACTCAACAAAAGCAGTTCCCAACAAGAAAAACTCACAGCTCCTTTATGTGAAGTCCCTGTGGAAAGCAGCCGTTTCGGATTTCCGTGATGTCATTGAAACTCAGGTCCAACGTTTCCAGGGTAACGTAGGGCTGCAGCCGACTGCCTTCAATGCTGCGGATCCTGTTGTGATGCCTGAAACAGTCAGGAGGAGAAAAAGAGACTGTTTAGTTCTCTTAGAAAAACAGAAAGAATATCCAAGGCTGCAGCAGGCCCCCAGGCTGGCCCTGAGTTTGTACACTCAGAGTTATGGTGACTTTTCAACAGCTGCCTGAGGAGAAACCCATTCCAGAGAGACATTCCCTAATCCCCTCGCTGCTCCTCTGGCTAGGGACCAGCTCACAGGTATCTGCAGGCTTCCAGACACTTCTTTCCTTCTACAGTACTATTGACTCCACTCATCAGTTCCATTAATCTGGGCTCTCCTACAAGCCTGCACTTCCAAACTGGATTTGTTACATGCAATGACTACAGGGCTGGTTTTGAATCCCAAAGGCAAAGAGTGGAGATCAGTGGCTTAACCAACCTGCCAAGAATGTGCCTTTCAGAGAAGGAAACAAATAAGTAAATACAAACTCAACAAAAGTTACGTAACATTCTTATTTCCTAAGGATTCTTCTGAAAATTCCCAGCTTTGCACTGTGTTACAGTGATTTGTAACACACAGAAATAAGAAGGCTTGCAAATGCCCTTCCAGGCATTTCCTTATCTTTCGCTACTTTTGTCCCACTGTGGGATTAGGACAACTCTGCAGTGCCAATGCCTGCCCAAGCAAGAGCTGCAGGATCAGACCCTGCACTGATCACCTGTGTTTGCTGCCTTTGCCAGGACAGCCTGAGGGATTCAATCTAAGGTTTTTCTTTAGAGAAATTCCTACCAACTGCCCTCAGGGTTTCCACAGCCACTAAATAGTTAAATATCTTTAGACCTCATCTGAACTCAACTAGGTCTAAAAATCACCACCACCCCCCCCCCCCACTGAGTCCTTTCCTCTTGACTCCTTTCTGGCCTGAGTCAGTAGAGAACAGTAATCAATTTAAAAAATACATTGTGCATTAGTCACAAGCGGCAGAGCACATGCCTGATGTGAATTTAGACCAGTCACTGATATTATTGGCAAGGCTGTGAGTGAGGCACTCCAAACAGAGACGCTCACCAGACACTTGGGAACTTGCTGAATAATAAGAGATAGTGAAGAGAGTTCAGACAAGTCCTGTGCCTCAATCCATCCAGATACCTACTGGGTGAGCAGAGGAGGGGAGAGCAGCCAGTGAAAGGACTCCTGAATGCAAGTCCCAGCTCCTCTGACAAAGCATCAGCTCTTTGAAACAAAAAACTCAGGGATGTCTGACACAGCTTTTTGGGCACTGAAGCTTACAGCTCTTCAGAAGCCCAACTTCTCCAGCTTCACCCCCACTTAAAGGCTCTCCCAGGGGTTCAGACAAGCCCTTTTTGAATCAAACCTCCTCCCTTTTGACAGAAAATGCCAGCAGCACATGGCAAGGGACCTGCTCTCCACACCGTGATCTGCTCCTTTACCCTCCCTGTTATTAAAACCAGATTGTTTCACCACAACGTTTGCTGGTGTCCACAACAGGAAGAGTGCAAAATCTGCAACCCCAGAACAATTTGTTTTTGAGAGAATCACCCTTTAAACAGCCAGCACATGGCCCTTGCTTAATGCTGGGGAAACAGGCACAGAAACACTACTGTGACTGAAGAGTTTAGATGATAATTAATTCAGTGCAGGCTCAGAAAACATTAAGGACAAATTTTACAGCACTACAGCACTGTGCTGCTAATACAATGCAACAAGGTGTCAAGAAAAATCAAAGGAAAGTCATAATTTATGTCTCTAAACTGGTTATTCCATGGGTTACCTGCACACAGGTCTCCGCAACTGTTTCAAAGGCAATAACGTGGCTGCTATCCAAAGGACCAATATTCATTTACAGCCTGGAATAAAGTCTGAACTTTCACATTCATACACCTAGTAGGTCAGAGGTACGCTGAATTTATAGTAGAGTGAGAATAAAATACTGGAAAAATCACTATACCCAGAATTTTGTGACCTCCATTAACTAAACACAGGGACAAGGGGAATTTCTTTCCCCCCAGGACTAATTTTTTTGTGTGCATTTAACTCGATTAGTAGAATCACAAAGTTCAGAAATTTTAATCTTTTTTTTTTTTTCCTCCTCAAAAGAAGAGCTCCCATTAAATGTGAGTCCAAGCCTGATGCAGGAAAGTACCTTAACACGGACATAAGTGAAAGCAAACCACGAGCACGTTTTCTGGAGCTCTCCTGAAGCCGGGGCTGCGAGTTCAGCTCTGATCTCATCTAAGCTGTGATGGCTGAGATGAATCTGGCTGTAAATTAACAGGAAATGAAGGCTTGTACAAACGAACATGGAGAATCTATAAATCACCTGACAATCCCTACACAGGGCAGTTAAGTCTGCAAGGGACTGAGAGCACAGAGTGAATTTGGACATGAAATGCTCTTCAGAAGCCAATGTTTTTTTGGTTTGGTTTTTTTTTTTTTTTGGAGTATTAATATTTTTGTGCTTCAGTTGCTCAACATATATCCACTCTGCCTGCCTGCCAGATCTCCCAACCCATCCCAGAAGACAGACTCGAAGAAGGGAAGAAAAGGACAGGAAAGAACTATTTTGTTTGAGCCGTGTTCAGTTTCCAGGTGACTTCTGTCTGTTCGCCTCTCGCTTTTCATGTGCTGCAGCTGGCAGATGAGATGGATACATTATTTTACACAGGCAGAAAGAAAAACTGGCTCATTTCTCCCCCTTTCCCAGTCTCCTTCAAACATGGGCTGACTCCAAATGTAACTCTCAGCTCCAAACACCATCCCGGGCCAGTCCCAGCTGGGGAATGTCAGACAGTTCGCTGCAAAGCACTGCACCCTCTCAAAGCACTGCACTTCAAACAAAGCCTGTGACTTCTCCTATACACAGCATGTGATATGAAGGCAACATAGCCCAAACCTTTTACTAGCTTGATTACAATTTATTTTTCATTCTTTTGGTAAGAGCCCAAATGTGATTTAACCCTTACTGTTACTACTTGGATCCTCTCAGCTCTCCTGCCTTTGTTCCCCTGTTTATCACAAGGGAGTTTAAAAAAAAAAAAAAAAAAAAAAAAGTGATGTTACAAATTTGCCTCTCCCCTTTATCACTGACTGGAAAAGGGCTGGATTTTTCCCAACCACTTCACACTGGGTTGGCTTCAAATGTGGCAGATCAGATTTTAGTACCAGTTGCCGAAACCAGGCGTTTAAAGCACAAATAATTGGTGCTTGCACAACCAACACCTCCAGGTATCCTTTCCTCTCCCCACTCCTCAGGTATCACAGCCTGGAAACAGCTTTCCCTGCCTCACTTCAGCCAGTGTTACCTCAAGAGTATACAATGACAGGGCTTCAATGTGAGATTGTGCAATTAGAGCCTGGAGTGGGAGCCAAGTCTCTTGGTTTCTATTCCCAGCTCTGGCACCGACTCCTCTGCCTTGGACAAGTTCCTTAACCCCTCTCTACCTGTGGCTTTCCAATGTGCATGGAAAAAGACTACCCAGCTAGGATGATGCAGCCTTTGCTGAGGACTAAAAATCCAGAGTGAAAGCAGCTTAAGTGAGAAAGAAATCATAGGAACTAAGGAGCCCATCCAAGTCCATTTAGGTTTGTTTATGAATATGGGAGGACCTGGCTAAAACAACAGAACTTCCAAGTTTATACCCAACGTCATTCCCAGAGACACTTCATCTGCGGCAAACGCAGACCTGGAACACCTCTGTGCCAAGCCAAGGTAACTCAGAGTCAGCAGTGAACACTTTTACACTCTCTGTACACATGGCACTTGTTCAGGAACTTCTTCACCCTCGGGTCAGCACCAGCTGTAGCCGCAGAGGGAGAGGAGAGATGAGGCAGATCCACCCTCCAGCCCTCAGTTTAACCTGCCTGAATCCTGGTTCAACACCCCGAGGCAGCACAGCCTCTCAGCCCTCGCACTTTGCACCGCCCTTGGACAGACCCCTCGGGCTCACAGGAGATTTGGATTAGCCTCAGCCAGCTCTTTGCTGAACCAAGCCAGAGAGGACCCCATGAGGAAACAAACGCGCGCTCTCTGCTCCTCCGGGCTGAGGAAAACAAGCAGAACGTTCCAGCGAAGCCAAAGCGTGTTTGGGTTTGCTCTGAGTCGGGAGGGAGCTGAAGGGGGTGGCAGGAAAATAACAGGTGGCTCAAAGTCAAAGGCTTGCAGCATTTCCAGGAATCTCAGCCTGTATTTTAGAGGTAAAGTTACACTTTAATCCCGGTGCGTTTCCTCATTCGAAGCGTCTTTGTGAATATTTATTTGATAAACAGGCTGTGAAACATTTTCCACCAGACCTAATAGGGGAAGAATTCACTTTCCTCTTTGCAGCGAGCAAGAACACCACTCGGTTTAACTTAAACCTTAATTTCAAACTCCTCATGTGAAATGGATGCAAAGAGCAGCACAAACACGTTCCTTTGTTGTTTGAGCCACATTCAGTCCAGTCCCCCCAGCAGCTGCCCACTCCAAAGCTGACAGCGGCAAAATCAAAGCAAGCAGACCCTCAGACAGGAATGCACGAGGGGCTTTGCTTGGGGCTGATTTAAATACAATCAGCACAAAACCTCCTGGTTCAGACAAAGCTTGAATTAAGGCTGCTGTGAGTCTGCAGCGTAAATGTTGAGTGTGAAGCGAGGCTAAAGGCAGGGAGAAGTCACATGCCTGGCCTTCATGTAGTATCAGCTTACAGATCTGGCCAGGCTCACCAGAGAAAAAGGAAAGCTGTAATACAGCAAACCTATTAAACCAGCACCTGTTACAGGCATCAAAAATATAATCGAGCTTCTAAAGAGGGGCTCTGCACCTCAGGCAGGGCTCTATTAATATGCCAGCACATTTTCAAAATTAGCGTACAAGGAAGATCACAGGGCTAGAAAGAGAGAGACTTAAAAAGTTCAGGGTTTGGTTAGGATTTCCATCCTGACAAAGTATTGAAGAAACAAAATGCTGGAGCCAGAAAGAGTTATAGGGTTTGCTACTGAAGGACAGGCAAGGTTTGATGTCAGAGACTGGCCGTGCAAAGGGAGGGAGATCAAAGGCAGAGTAACCAGAGATGGATCACACATACACTGTGACTAACACATGCCTGGAACTACCTGCCCTCCTCCTCCTCAGCTCAGAGGAGATGGAGATCCAGTACTGTTCCTTCTAGAAATGCTGAAGATCAAAGACATGGGTTCCTAAGCTTCCACCTTATAAGATTTGCTATTTGATTTTAGCCTGTGACTTGCTACACAAACACAAAAAATAATTACCTTCTTGCATTCAATAACCAAACATCTCCTAAGTGATTTTTTATTAACATATGTGAAGAAGGTCATTGGGACCTGCACATCAGTTTTGTCTCAAACAATTTATCAGTGTACAACACTTCTTACTTGGTTTTAATATTTTACTCTCAAGTCTTACTTTCAAAGACTTATTTCAGAAAACCTTTTCTTCTCTACTGTAACTTGTGAAATGTCTGCCTTAGAGTTGAGTGAAGCCATCCCTGCAGCTGAAGATGAACTAAACATGGAGGTGACATGCTGGAAGTCTGTGTCACACCATCCTCTAGCTCTTCACATGAGACCTTCCCAGAAAAACTGAACTGCCTGATGTGCATGAGCCCCGACACTTCCCAAGTGCTCTGGAAAGCCCCACTAGTTGTTTGACACTTTGCCTTGTCATATCAGCCTTTCCAGAATAATCCATGAGGCACAAGGTTTTGTGCTGTCACAAGAATGTGTATTTTTATCCAACACAAAAACTGTATTTGCTTATGGGAACTGCCCCACTGTCCTTTCAGAGAAAGGCTGCATGGGTTTCTGTTTGGACAGGAAGCAGGGATGCATGGAAGCAGCCCCCACTTTTCTCAGATGCTCTGAATCACTCCTTCCATGAGGAATCCTGGCGGATTCCCAGGCTGTCACAGATACAGCTCTGTTTGTTCAGGTGCTGGCTGCACACACAAGAACAGAGCAGTGGCAGGCCAGGCAGCCACTGCATTTTAGGGTCAACCACACAAAACAAACCAACCCAAAAAACCGAAAAGCACCACCCTCAAAAAAGCCTGAAAAAAACCCAAAAAAACCCCAAACCAACCCAAAACCCACAAAATCCCAAATCACTAAAAAAAGTCACTTGTGTAATTTTTTATGGATATCTGAATTTTCCCTTAAAGGTTTATATGCTCTACCTAAGACCATAAGTCAGGATCTTCCCTCTCCCCAGCACTCCTTCAGAAAAAAGGCCTAAGATGCACCAAACAAATTCCATGACCATTTTACACTGTTTTTTCACCTAAAATCATATATAGGAATAATGCAGGAACAAGCTGATGGAGCTATTCCAACTATATCCAACTACAGCAGAAAATCTGAAGACAATCTCTTCATCTGCTGTACATCAGCTTCAAAACAGATATATTCCAGGGGGCTTTTATTTATCAGGTCATGTTCTCACCCTGTTTTGTGGTTTAGGACGGAGAAGCATGAAGCCAACGACCCCCAGCTACACACAGCTGGGACAAGACAGCGGGGTTAAAAAACAATCTGGGTTTTGAGGATTTTTTGAAGATGGAGGGGATGGAAAAAAATGCAACTTTTCACAGTGAAGCGACTGTGTCTCTGTTCCAGGTCATGAATGTTTGGAGGCAGAAATCAGTCTGGGAGATGAGATTTGCTAATTCACCCCTTTGAGCCTGGAAGCAGCTGCCACCTGCAGAGGGCTGTGCTATGAACTCTATTCCCACAAGCAAAACTCTTACTCACCCACTGCAGTCAAGAGCACTATTCATGTGAGCCCAGTGTGACCCAGGGGCTATGTTTGCACTGTCTATTAAAGGCTACTCTGTGGCCCCTCACGGGACCAAGCTCATCTGCCTCTCACATTGATGGACTGCAAGCACTGACCCTGCTGCATTCCCAGTGTCCCCAGAGCATCCCTGTGCCCAGGGTACCCAGCCCTGGGCAGATGTTATCCTGCTGCCAGGCACACTCTCACAGCCCTTTCATAAGGCAGCCACATGGATCAAGAATTTTCTTTAGAATCTTTCACAGCAGCTGGACACAAGCAAAGGCCTGGATCTCATGAACAATCATTAATAGGTTTTGTTGGGTTAAGTATGAACTGCGTGAAGGAAAGTCTTTCTTCTATTGTACCCCAAACCACCACATGCCCAGTGAGATACACATTCTCTTGGAATATTTCTGCACTAGCACTGTTTGTGTAAACTTTCTGACTTCTTGCCTGACCTCACACTGTGTACTAGATCCACTGAGGTAAGTCATGTCATTTTTCAAAGCTCTCTCCCTCACTTTGATCTGCACTTCCTTTCACTGGACTTTGACTTGTCACCATATGATTTTTGGATATTTTTTGCAACATACAACTTCCTAAGACTTCAGCATTTCATTTCATTAAGAGAACAAAATGTGTGGGACGGGCAGGATTAGAAGTTAGTCATCTTTAAAACAGAGGCTGTCTTATCTCTTCAGCAGATTACACAACCTGCTATGACATCAAAGCAAATTAAGATTCCTGAAGACAAGACAGTCTCTGTTACAAGACAGTCCCCCCATCAGCAACTGGGTGGTTTTAAGAGGACCAGCTCTCTTCTGGTTACACTGGATGTTTCATCAAGATTGTGCTCTGCAGCAGCTTTTAAAATGATGTATTCACAAAGGGCACAGATCCATTAAACAGGCAGTGCAAAGCATCTCTCATTGTCTGGCACAGCTTCTCTATAACAAATGTCCCTGAACTTTTATGAACTCAGTACCAGAGCACAACCTCATGGCCCTAGACCATCTCAGTGATTATCTGCAGAGCCCTGAGCACATCTCCCTCAATGGATTATGCACCTGCAAGGGTTGGGGCCAGGTATCTTCAGCAGGGGCTGCCCAACCTGTGATGCAGTTTGGCCAAAGGCACGAGGGAGGGACAGAATCTCTAAGCCACTGAACACCATCACTGCTGGTTTTGAAAGGAGCAGTTTGCAAGCACTCAGAGCTCTTCTAGCCTTTCACCCCTTCCTCCAGCTTTCTGCCCAAACCACTGCTCCTGTCACTTCTCACATTCCCTGACCTCCATCTGGAGCAAGCACTCCAAGGCTGCAAAGGATAGGAGAGGCTCTTCTGAGTGCTGAACTCTGCTAAGGAGGAGAATTGTCCTATGGGAATAGAAGGAAGAGAGTCATATAAGGCAAATGGCAGTTTTCATACAAGAATGCAGGAAACCACAGGGCTCTGCACCAGCTGTCTGAATGGGGTCGTGGCGTTCAGCAGAGCCTCTTTGAAGGAAGGGCTGTATCAGTATTTGAAAGGGGTCATTCAGTTGCTGGCAGATGACAGTCAGGTCAGTGTTTCTGTGCTCTACATCTCGTATCCTTGGTCTGCTACTCTCTTGCTCTGCCACTGGCTTTTCCTCTTGTGCTTCTCCCTCAAGGGCTTTCTCTTGCCGCTGATACATGCCAGCCAAAATCAATTTTCTATCACAAATTAAATGCGTAAGTAACTCCTTGAAGCCAGGAAAGAGGCCAGCTTCACCCCACCAGTTTGCTGCTCTGATGAGTTCCTGCTCTCCACAGCCCCACACTTGCAAAGTCCCCTTGTCAGGGCTGCTGCCAAGGCCCCCCACCTTATCACTGGCCTCAAAGATGGCTCAAGTTTGTGATAAGGAAGAACAGACACCTAAAAATCAAGATCCAAACTGAACTAGCACAGGCGCAGGGGCTGGAGCAGAGACAGCAGCTTCCATTCATTTCACTACATGCAAGTTTTGTGCTTCTGATCATCAAGGATGGCATTTTCATTTGAAAGTCGAGAAGGTCCAAAAGCACAGGGCATGGAGGCACATGTATCCTTAAATCCTGATACTGATTTTAGTTTCTCTTTGTGTAATACATGATCAAAGTAAATAAGATCCACCACAGCCTAGAGAGTGCATGTGTTTTGTGGGTGGTTTTGTTTTGCTTTTGTCTCTCCATGGGAGTGAGGAGGGGACAATAACACAAGCAGAGAAGCAATTCAAGTGTAAACCAAATGCAATGGCTCTGCCCATGATGCTGCAATTTTAATCCAAATTATAACTGCAAGCAGACTTCTTGATAACATACACTGTCTGTGTCTCTAAGCCACAGTGTGACACAGGGGCTTTTCCCACCATTGACAGGAACACAATGAAAATAGGTGAATTTAACTACACTGATGATAAGGGAGGCAAAGAAAGGGCAACACACTTGAATTCCTCTTCCAGACCATCAAACCCTCTGTCTCACGGAACTTGCAGCAGAAGCTGCTAAAAGACCTGCCTCTTGAAAAAGGCAGCATTTGAAGAAACACATTTTTGACTGGCCAGTCAAACTCCTGTTAACACTTGAGAGATGTAGATAGGCTGGCGTTCTGTCTGCTCCAACATGACACACACTTGGGCTCTGTTGAAAGGGCTTATCTGTCTTGTCAGCAAGGTCACAGGAACAGGGATTGCCTCTGGGCAGACTTCACTGAGCTCTGCTCACACTGCTCAGCCTGCAAGAAGGAATAGCTCCAATGTGGAAAAGCAGTTAGCAAAGAAAAGAGCGGCTCTTCACAAGACCAGGCACCCTGTTGCTAATAAAGCTCATCAAGTGGGAAGGGTGGCTTTTGGAAACCTTGGAATAAGGTGTCAAAACATCCAGGGAGGAGGAAATTTGGGATTTAGAGTAGAACTGCCTTTGTGCTAAGCCAGACTGGCTGTTAAAGCTTCCCTGGTAAAGATCCTGTAAAGTCAAATATAAGCATTCACCACCACTTAGCCAGTAAGTTCTTCAAGCTTCTTTGATAAGAGCATTTATTTCTTCAGTTCCTCCTATTTTGAAAAAGATGACTTTACTCTCAAGAAAACAACCTTCAGAGCAAAAATATCTTATTAAGATCACCAAAAGGTGCTCCTTTTCCAGGGCACCTGAGGGTTTATACAAAGTCCGATCCCTTGGTCTGACTGCTCGTGCTAATCACCACCCTGTTCAGGAACTGCTTGCACAGTGTGTGATCTGCAGTAGATGGACTGGACAGGAAATTATATTTAAAATTGATGATTTAAAATGATATTTAAAATCCATGAGCCATTTTATAGATTCTTTCTTTTGTCATCAGCTCTTAATTCTACCTCTCCCCAAATCACTTTTATCTGCTCAGATCTGGCCACTTACACAGCTGCCTTTTCACTCAGACAGCCCTGCACTCCTGTTTCATTTTCCAGCTACCTTTGCTATTTTCCCTGATGTGCAATTGAACATTAAATGGTTTGACAGGCAGAACATGTACTCACCCAAGCACTTATTCTCAATCAATATTCACGTGGAATTCCTGTTAACAAGCAGGAGTTATGCACACAAATGTAAGGGAGGGTGGCCTCTCAAGTGATCACTCCATCTGAAGGTGTGACAGATCACTTTCTCCTCTATCTTAACCAGCAATCACATTTTCCACACTGCACACCCCCAGCAGGGCTGCTTTTGCAAGATAATCACTTTTGACATGATCTCTATTGTTCACTTCTGCAATTAATTGGGGAATTTGACATGGGTTAAAAATAAGAGAAAATCCAGCACATAGCTGGCTTTATTCAGTTAGAAATGAGCTTTTGATGGACTTTTTTGTAATCTCTTACAACCTGCACATAGAAGGATCACATTCCAGTGAACATTTTCTTCACCCTACACTATTCCTAATGGTGCCAGTGTTGTATGCCACCCAACTTAAATCCCACAATTCTACCCCCACCTCTGTTCTTACTCCTCTCTGGGCATCTATTTCAGGCTCTGAGCAAGCACCAGGATACAACCAGGATAACTGAGAATTAACTGGTCCATCTCAGTAGGGAAGTGGGAACACATACTGAGAGCTTCCTGATATTGTGCAATTTTGTTTAAAAACTGAATTGGCCAAGCTTTCAGAGAGGAAAGTAGAGAGAGGATTATACCCTGAAATAATTCAACTTGCTTTTACTGTAGCTTCAACTTCACTTTTACTCACCTCTGAGCAAACTGAATTGCCATTGCCAGCAGTTTTTAGGCAGGAAACTCCAATATGCTAAAAAAACTTTCAACTCAGCAAGTTATTTACATTTGAAATCTGCTTGGTCTGTGAAGACTAACAAAGGAATTGCTTTTGTAGACGTGTGCTTTATTTGCCATACGCCATTAAATGAGACAGTCAATCTACCACAGATATTAATAGTAGCGAGTTTGGGCTATTCTAAGGCTCAAATATGAAGCTATTTTTCATACTGACCTTAACAAAAGATCATGGTTGCAAATGACCCTAACAACTGATCCAGGCTTGATCTGCATAGGGACAGAACTTGGAAACCACTTTGTGCATTGTACATAAAATATGCACCTGCCCTTGGAGATGTTTTACATCCAGGAGTTCCATCTGCCCTGAGGTAGATCCTCTTCAGCTGGGAGGAAGCAGATCCACCCAAAGGGGAATTTACTTTGAGGTGCAATTAATATGTGGATCATGCACAAAAAGATCCTCTTCCAGTGTTCCAGCTCCTGACCTTGTGCTCTATCCCACAGGACCACTGGTGTCCTCTCCTTCCTCCAGACACAAACTAACCCAGCATGGTCTGCAAAGCAGCACAGAGATGGCAAAGCAGAGCTGGCCTAGCTCAAAGCAATTCTCTACTCACAGAAGAAGCTGCACAAAATGCTTATCCTTGTTATTAAACACATAATAGAGCAGCCTCCAGGGCTAACTGGTATTTCATGAGCTGCCACCAACTTTCACTATCTTTATCCTCTGGCCAATTTTTACACTCTGCTGTATGTGCCCAGATTACTTTCTGATGCTCTTTTGTTGAGTCTGATAACTGTGTGCTTTACTGCTGTTGATTTTCTAAAAGAAATGATTACTCATTTCCCTGGAATAGCCTCAGATCCTTTGCCATTTCCATGTGCTCATGTTATATCTTAAAGCTCAAAGAGGACATGCAAATGATTAGAACAGTTCCAACAGCTCAAAAGAGAAGTCAAAACAGCATCTCTTCTGGTGCTTGGGAGCACATGATTAATGAGAGTTTCCTCCACTGGGAAAGGCTCCTACAGTCTTTGGCCTCAAAAACTTGCAGACTTCACACACCAGAGCCTTAATATGAACTCTGAGCAAAACAAACTTACGAGGTGAGTTTGAGAATATCTTATGCCTGTACATTGCTGCACACTGAACAGCCTGACTGTCAGCATTCTTTTAATTTTCCCTTTCCATATTAATGTATTTCACATTCAAACCCAGAAGCTCAGTAGTATAGCCTGCAGCATGGACCAAACTCAGAAAGCAACTCCCTCCATCCCCAAGAGGAATTGCCTAAGCAAACACAGGAGAACTGGCCCCTGCAGACATTACACCTCATAGGTGATGCAAGCAGGGGCTGGGGGTCAATCTGCTCCCACTTATGTATCTACACATGCCTACATCACTTCTTAGTTCCCAGAGAAAGTTTTCTTTGGGCCAGGGATCAGGAGGATGGGAAGGCAGCGTGGTTTTCTGAGCTGCCCAAGGCACGTCCTGCACACAGGCAGAGCCTGCTGACTCCGACCAGACCCTGCACACGGCTGCGTCTGAGTCATCTGGATTTTGTGCTTGTGAGCACAAAACCTCTTGCTGCGACCCAGATGGAATTAACAGAGTAGTCTCCTTATTTCTAATTGTTAGATCATCCCTTTTTAACTCCAGCAAAGATGACTTGCAGATTAAACCCCTTGGGGGTCAAGGCAGTTGTTCTGTTTGTACAGCAATTAGCACAGCAGGATCCCAGGCCACAAATGGCCTCCAAGGCTATGTCTGTACTGTTGTGTTAGCTCAAACCTCATTCTTCCTGCAAGCCAAACTTCCCCAGCTCTCAACACCGCCTACACAGAGGTTTTTACTCTGGCTTAGCCAGGAACACAAAGTGAGCTCACACCTCGTGTAGGGACCAGCTCAGGCTTGAGCTGTGCTCTACACAGCACAGATGGCAGCAGCTTTGGGCTCTTCCCCCTAACAGGGGTCACCCTGAGAGGCTGCCATGGACACAGCTGCAGTTCTGATGCTCAAACAGTCTGCACCATCTTAACTTGAAAAGCAAAGATGAAGAGAAGTCGCAGATCTCCACCCCACCATGCCAGCTCCGGGGAAATCTTGCAGAAAGGAAGGTGTGTTTGTGAGATCCCACTCAGCAGCAGAGCACAGACTGCTTGCATTGTTTCAGCTCACAAAGCAAGACACCTTTGTCTTGGGTGCAAGCAAAACAGCAGCTCAAAGAATCTGATGGACCACATGGGTTTTCAGAAAGTCTCTGCAAACCCCATCTGACAACACAAGTGAAGCAGTGCAAACAGCACTAAAATAACAGCTGCTTTCCCAAGCCTTCACAGTGAAAGAATGAGGCAACAGCTCAATACTGTGGTCCTGATTCTGTCACATTATGGAACTCCAAGAACAGTAAACTTTAACCTAGTACAAAGGTCTAATTAGAGTCAAAGAAAATCCAAGTTAGACAAGAAACAAGGGTCACAATCTTAAGTGTGGCTAATTTAACCAGAATTATGATGAAATCCCCAGCACTTAAGAGGAAAAGCCCTTCAAGAAACCACGCAAGTCAAACAGAAGAGGCTGGCTGAAGTCTTTGACCTGTCTTACCTGACATCCAGCTGGAATAGCACAGAGTACCCTCTTTTCCATGAGGATCATGCTGCCCCAACCAGCATCTGAGCTCATCAGCCCTCTCTCAAGCAGCCCTAGCATGTTCCCTGCCACTCCCAGTTTTCAATTCTCCATTTATTTGGTTTTCAAATTTCACAAGATATATTTTGCCTTGGGCACAGTAGATCACTTACCCTTCTCCTATTAGCTCTCTGTTTAATTACAGTTTAATGTGAATTGATCTCTACATTAATGAGTCTGTAAAGAAGATTGATTTTCTTCAAGAGACTTTTCTGCTCAGTTTGGCAGCAGAGTAGTCCTATTGATTTCACTTTCCCCAGTAAATACACTGCAGTGTCACTGCATCTTCTTGTGATTCAGCTAATCCTATTTCACACCCTTTTGCTCTAAAAATCCCTATTCTGAGTTCCTTGTTGTCTGTGCTGGTGCAGAGCAAGATGATGCGGCCAAAGTATCTCAAACCTGTTGCTAACACAGAGCTGACTGCTGTGGGTCACTGTCCCTTTTGTTCCTAAATGGCTGGAGGCTTAAAAGACTTACAGTGAAAGAAATGAAAGTTATTTTTAAGTGTTTAATCTGTTAACTTCCTTAATTCCCAGCCAGCTAAGGATGTGGCAGCGTGTGGTCTGTTTATCAGGCTCACTCCTGAGGTCTGGTCAGCACTGAGCCCTGCAGCTGCCCAGCAGCCTGTGTCAGAGGATGCTGACTGAACCAGGCTTGGAGCCAGGGCAGAGGACCAGGATCCACCTCCAAGATCCTGTCCAGATGGCCCAAACCCCTCCAGGATGCAGTTACCCACAGGCAGGTAGATGCAGCAGCAGTGAAGACAGGCCCCAGAGCAAGAGCTGAGCTCGTGCCTGCTCAGGGGTTTGTAGGAAAACCACAATAACAGAGCAGTGCAGAGCTGATTGCAGCTCCTTTACTCTGGCAAGCCTCAGAGTTCTTCTGTGCAAGTTAGTGAGGAAGTTGGATATAAACAGACTAAGTTCTGCAAATAAATGGTTTCTTCCATTATCCCTTTCTCCCCCAGATCAGGTAACAGGGTCTTCTCAAGAACCTTCAGAGTTAACACACTGTAGCTGCACTGGGATGGGAAATCCTCAGCCAAGGGCATGTCAGTGAAAACATCCTGCCATCAACTCCCAAATGTCCAAGTCTAGGAACTGTAACTAAATTACAAATGCTGTGGGAATTTCAGGCAAGGTTCTCCTCTCAGCTATTCCAATGCATTTTCGGAATGAATCCAGATTCAGTCTCTCCCCTTCCCAGCTGAATTTCCTGGCTTTTGTTTGCACTAACAGATGTTTGCATTTAATGTCTGTCTTTATTTGGTAACCCATACATAGATTATTTTTTCCTTCTGTTCTATTAAAAGCCTTATCAAGTCCCTTATGTTTGCTCTTGCTGAAATGAACGACTTTGGCAATATTTTCTACGTGCAAGGCAAACAAACTGATTCTTCGAGGAATAACTAAACTGAACCAAACTTCATGGCAGAGTATCAGGACAAAGCATTTTTGATACATATGTTTTGTCTGCATCCATCTGCAGCCTGGGACATCCAAAGGCCTGCAGAGAGCTTTGAGAATTCTCTCTTCAACAGATTCTCACATGCTAACGTGGATACTTAACTGGCCTGTGGTCCTCATACAGCAAGTTTTGGGTGATGGAGATAGGTATGGAAAGGCCAAAATCAGGGAATGCAAAGCCAAGTTCATAAAAAAAAAAAAAAAAAAAAAAAAAAAAAAAAAAAAAAAAAAAAAAAAAAAAGGCCCCCAAAACAAAACAAACAAAAACTTTATAGGGAATTTGAGTTTGGCAGTATTCTTTCTACCAGCCCCAAAAGGAAAAAAAGTGGGTTCTCCTGTTTAGGAAGAGTAGGAGATGAAGTAACTCATTCAGAAGGGCTGTTTTGAGTGACAAATATACAACCCTTGCTTTTATAATACATTAACAGTCCTTTGGAAATACTTAACCACATGCAATATACAAAATCTACTTCAGAGGTTTGTGAGGTAAACACACTTCACACATTTCTAAACACTGGAAAAAAAAAAAGGAAATGTATTTATTTTTCTTTAGCATTAAGAATACACTGTAACACTATACACTTAAACATAAACCAGTTTCTCAGTACACAAGTCTTCGTTATAAGTCTTCACCCCGGGTTTGGTTTGGCAGCCTCCCCAATTATTACTTCACAGATTGGAAGGCCAGAAGAAACCAGTATGACAATATAATCTGGTTCCTTAGATCACACAAGGCTAAATAACTTTACCCACCAATTTGCCTATCAAGCCCATTTACCTAGGGTTGAACTAAAGGATCATCTTTTAGGAAGCCAACCAATTGATTAAAGACTCCCAAAGATGGAGAAAACTTCACTTCCTCAGCAAATCATCCCAATGTGAGTCAGCAACATTGATTGAAGGAGGTACTTTAAAACATCTTTCAGGTTATTTTTATCTCTGATAAAAATTAAAAGGAAATGCAAGGGGGAAAAGAAGTGACATTCTCTAATACAAGCTAAACAAAGAGATCCTTCTTGCAGAAGTATGACAGCAGCATTACAAATCCTGCTATCAGAGTTATTTATGTGTAGCAGCTGAGGAGAGCAATTCAAATTTCTGGAAAGTGATACTAAGCAGGTTTGCTCCGAATACCATCCTTTTATCATTTGGCTTTGTAGCTTCTCCTTCTGCACCACTCTGAAATTTCAGAGGAGCTGTAAATCTACTGCCTTCTACCAGTCATTATTCCTCCTTTCCAAACTGCTTATTTCATTTCAGGAATAAAAAACCCCAAAGCTCCAGCAATTTGGTTCTTTGCCAAAGGCTAAATTAATAGCAAAAATAACAACAGGGACTTGTGGAACTCAGAGCATTTATAGACTTCATGAGAAAGAGAAGCCGATCTGGGGGGCCTAAAATTGTATCCCTGGATGGCAAATTCTAGGCAAGCTTTCCATCCATAAATCAGATTTCTGGAGGTCTTTTTCGAATCCTGGTGCACAGCACAAATGTGGGAGCACCGTCAGCCAACAGATCAAGGCTACCTCAGAGTTAAGTCAGAGCCTTTTGACCAAGAGAGATCAATCAGCTGGTGGTGTGGTCACAGGCATTTTCCAGCACAAGAAGTACCAAATCCATGGAAAACACAGATACCTGCCTGCAGGTGTACTGCAGGGCCCTGCAGGCTGGAAGCCACCACTTGAACTGCTCCAGCACTTTGCTGGAGTCCCTATTAGCTATAAACACTTCACAGGAACCTGGGAGGTATCATGCATACCTCAGCAAAATTCCTTCTCAGTGCACATTACAAGCAGACACATGCAAAAATAATTTTAGAAATCCACGTTCTTTAGGTACTAAATAGTTTGATATTTTAATATTTTGTTCCCTTCAGATGCCCCATCAAGCCAAGATCCTTGGTGGCTGGTACACAAGGGCGCTCAGGTGTCTGATGTGGCCATCTGAACTACCAAAGTTAGGAACTTCAAACCTTCTGTAGATCATGCTTTACAATCACTGCTCTCTCAAAAGAAAGTGTTAAAATGAAGTTGAAAGAGACCATAAAAACAGGTCTGAAATGAGTTCCCTAAAAGATTAAGATGTGAATAGTCTCTGGCTTTATGAGGAAAGAAGAAATGATCAGAACAGGGCCAGGGGAAAAAAGAACAATGAAGAAAAGGTAAAATTTAATAGCACAAGTATGACCTAATGGTTGAGGCAGATGAGAAAAAAGGAGTTTTATTCAACCTGTGGAATTCACTGACGTAAGTTACCACTGACCATAAGCACAACACACAACCTCACACAAATCACACTGACTCCAGATGATGTTTCTTAATTAAGGTGCCAGAAAGCCAAAAAAACCCCAAAATCTAGAGTCAGCAAGAATAAGGAGTGTGACACAAACTGTGAGAGGCAGCTAAACCCACCCCAGAGAGAGCCCAGAGCCAAAGGAGGTGGCAGTGACTTACAGGTGCAGGGAGAGGACGCTGGAAGAAGCAGATCCCAGGGAGGGAATGGCAGTCAGCTCATTGTTGTCCAGTCGCCTGCAACAAACAGAAATCAAGGTTGAAGCCAAGCAGTGCCCAAGGAGCAGGGGAGGGCTGACACTGGGGCAGAAGCCTCCATTCTAAAGGGGTTTGTCTGGACCTCTGCTGCCCACACCTCACTCTTTTAATACATGAGAGCCACCATCACTGCTTCCACCTGTCTTTACAAGAACAAGGCTGATTTTCCCCCCTGCCACCCACCCCCCAAAGAGCCAGAGAGCAAAGCATTGTGCCACAGCCCTCCACTAGCCTGTGTTTTCAGAGTCATCACAGAGAGAGGAGACTTCTGCACCCTAAGGCCTCGTGTGCCACTGCCTGAGGACAGGAATTTAACCCTTTCCTCAAGCAGCAGCCCCTGCTCATCCCCCTCCACACCAGGTCAGGACCTGGGGGCACAATGAGTGGCATCCTCTCCACACCAGGACCAGCTCTGGGAATCCCACAGGGATTTCCTCACAAGGGCAGCAGTGCTGGGCACAGTAATGTCACCAGACACAGGGTGCCCTGCTTCAGGCAGCTGGGGAGCACAGAGAGCCCTCGGGGCACTGGAACCACAGGCCACCCCTCCTGCAACCACCAAAGGCGTCCTGCAAGGGGCTGATGCCTGAAGTGTTTTCCTGACTGAAAACAGATCCTGGCCGTGTGACTGCCTCTTCCCTGCTTTAAAGAGCCCTTGTTTGTACGGTGAATTAGTCAATTAATTACTGTAACAGTCGCTCGTCTGGCTGCTTGAAAATTACCTAATTTCTCAGCCTTCTTGCCCGCTCCCCCCTCGGGCTGCTCGCTGCAGTGATCACAGGCAAAGCCTGGCCAGGCTGCCCAGGACCCCAAACCGTCCTGATCCCATTGCTCCTGCTCCAGGCACAGCCTCACTGGGTCACTGCAGGCATTCCAAGTGCTCCCCTTCTGCAGGGAATCCTGGAAAGATCATGATTTGGGTGCAAAGAACAGCAGCCAGAGCTGCACAGCTGAGGTGTGCTAAGCCACAGGCACAAGTTGGGGTGATCCTAAATTAGATTGGGTTTGATTTTTTTCCCCCTTTTTCTTTCCTTTAACACTATTTTTGGCAGGTGGGAGAGGGCAGTGGCACATTCATCCCAGAACTTCCCTTCTGGCTCCTCTGAGAGGAGGCAAGATATTTGATTTCACGAGGAGTTCCAAGCACTGCTGGGATAAAAGCTTTCCTCTGCCTCTGACATTATACCCATGCCTTAAAATGTAAGGGAAAAAAGCCAGATGCATTGCAATTCAGCAAGGAGCTCCACTCTGCAACTAAAAGCTCACTGTTGCTCATATTACAACATGGTCTAGAGCTTCCAAAGGTACAGAGCAAGCTGGAAAGAGCTTTAAATTCTTATTTGAGCACATTTCCATTAACAACTGAGCATCTTCTTAAAAACAAGGAGCCTGGGTCAGCTCTGGTTAAGGAGTTCTGACACCAACCAGCATCAAACAACTGGTGAAACCCTCCTCTGACATAAGTGTGATATTCATATATCAGCCTCCTGTCATGTCAGGAATCAGTCAGAAGTGGTTCTCCCACCTCATTTTCTCTCTTGGCTCACAGGCACCATTTGCTGACACAGAGGAGACAGCCAAGCTCTGTATTTGTCTGGGATTTCCCACTCATCCTCTCTTTTTTGCCTATGTAAAGGAATTGAAAAAGGAAAGAAAAAAAAGAAAAAAAAAAAAAGGGGGGGGGGGGGGGGGGAAACCCTCAAAACAGAACAACCAGGCTCAACAACTTTAAACTTTCAGTCTCCTTCCCCAGCCCTCACCTCTGACGACACAAACTCTCTCTGGATGCTGAGGGAGAGGAGGAGGGGGGGCCACCCGTATAAAATATTTACAGTCCAGTTGCCAGGCTGGTGTCAAGCTGAAATGGAGCCTGCTCAAAAATAGCACAGCTCTCCAGAGCTTTCAGTGAAAGGCACTTTAGAAAATAAAAGGTGAGTTGTTTGGAGAGGAATTTTAGCGTGGTTACTACTTTCTTTGCTACCAATGAGCTTGGAAAGCCTGAGAGCCATGGAACCATCTGCTTGGTGGATTCCATGATCCATATGACCTGAGGAAACCCCAGAAAGGACCACAGGACCTTCCCCCCAGCAGGACCCTCCATCCATCCATCCTTCTCAAGGAAGGAGAATGGAGAGACACCAGGGGATGGTCATCAGATGAAGCCACCAAAGGGGATGAGAGAAAGATCAAGTGTCCTGAAGGAAAGTAATGTCCCAGTCCTGTCCCCACCCTGAGCCTCCATCACTAATTTCAGAGCAAGTGGGATCACAGGGTTTTGCATCACTTGGAGCCACTAAAGTCTATCCTACACAGACTTAAAACTTTTTTTAAAAGCTTCTCATAAAAGCCACCAAAACAAACCACACAAACAACTGCCTAAACTCAGGGAAAGGGAAAAGTGTCTGCTATGACTTTATCACAATCTCAGTAAAGCAAAGCAGAGCATTGAAGATAAGGTATGAAGTTTAAATCTCTTGGTCTGAAGATATTTTCTTTAAATCAAGTGAGAACAGAATGTTTTCAAAATACACCACACTAATTATCCACATGGAGAGACACACACAGAGTTTTAAGCCTCGTGTAATGCTCAGGAACCACAGACAGTGTGTTTGAAGCATCATGGGAGGTTTCAAGTCTTATCAATGCATCTATTATTTGGGGCAATCTCTTTCCCTGAGGGTGCCTTGGTTTGCCCAGCACAGTGTGCACAGAGAAACACTGACTTGCTCTCCAGACATGCCACAGCATGATGCTTATTTCATGAATGTTTGTAAAGTGCCTTAAAAAAATCCCTCAGAAAAGAAGATGCTCTGGCAATAGAGATGTGGTTCTCCTTGTGAAATGAAGTTTATTTCAGTGGTCTGTGGTTTAGCTGTTATTCAAAAGCAACCAAGATTAGTAGATAGGGCTTTTAATAGAGCTTCTCCCTCACACTTCCCAGAGCCTTCCTTCCAGGCTCTGCTCCAGACCTCTGCCTCCCCTCCAGTCTCCCATTTCTGACTGCTCTCTTTCCCTCCTACTCACTCATCTGCTCTCTCCCTGTTTCCTAATCCTGTCTTTCTGACACTGCAAGCAGCTCTTATCTACCCATTACTTTGTGGGCTGCATTACTTATCTCCCCCGAAACCCTGACACCTTTTTACAACATTTAACTGTTCACTGCAAGGCTTGTCCTGCTCTACCCACATGCAGCACTTGGCTGAAGGGAATTCCCTCCCTGGGGAATCAGAAGCCACACATTTCCCACCCCACACTCCCTGAAGTCACACGCCTTCAGGCACTTCCATGAATAAAAGCTCTTGCTAAGCCACAGTCATGTCAGGATAATTCTAAAGTCTCACAGGATCAGGGCTGCAATTCTCTTCTTTAAGCACAGAGCAATTTAAGGCTTTCCACAGTAAAAAAGAGAAGTTGAGAAAACAGATCCTACAGGCAGTGTTCCACTGACCCACATCACTTTCTCTCTAAAGACTCTGAAGAGCTGATTTCAGAGCACTGCAGTCACTTCTGATATACATTCCTCACTAAATCATGATTCCCAGCAAGTCCCTACTATTCATGTAAACAGAGGAGCCAGGGGCAATCAGGCCAGGAGAGATATACTACATTAATCCCCACAGTCCAATCCAGCAGGCATCAGTCAGGGAGAATTCCACTTTTTGCCCATTTAAGAATCTCAGGATCTGGCCCCTCCACGAGTCCCAGAGCCAACACTTAATGAAAACAGACAGAGGACAACAGAAAATGCTTGATAGAGCACAGTATTGTTTCTGAAAGGAAATGTTTTTTCAGTTTCCCATGAGGCATCAGTAGCTCTTCAAACAGAGCCCAAACCTCAAGTATGCCAGCGATTCACCAGGCAAACACGAGCTCATTACCTCAGCCCACCGCCTGCAATTTCTGTCACTCTCGTTTTTTAAACCCCAAAATCAGAACTCCAGGAGTCCCTGTGACGGGCTGACACTGCAGCCCCTCTCTGAGTGGGTCTGCTGAGCCTTCACAGAGATCAGGGGCTTGGAAAACCTGCAGATCCCTGAAACAGGTTTCTTTACCAGCAAGGAGGGTCTGGCACAGCCACTCAGACCTTCAACCAGCTCCTCTGTTCCCCACCAGAGCAGAAGAGAGCTCTATTGGTTTAGTCTCCTCTAGCAAGACTTCCAACAGAATTTGTTCTGGTTCCAAAAGGAGCACAAATATCTGAGAGAGGAGGAGACACAGCTAAGTGCTTTGTTATCCACTACACTACACCTTCGTTTCCTGGGAGATTTGGGCTAGGTTGGCATCAGGTATCACAATCCAGTTCTGCCTTGCTTCAGGGTTATGCTTTCAGCAAGGAGCTCTGTGTGTATGTTCAGGTGTGCTGAACTACTCCCTCCAAGCATTGCACAACACTGAGGGAGGCAAACTCCAATGATTTCCAATAACAGCTCTGCTGTGTTAATTGGGATGTTGTGTTCTGCTAATTGATTAGTGGAAAAAAACCTCCACACCAAGTCCAACCTGCTCATTCAACTTAGCTAAAGGAAGGTACTGTCTTAGGAAACGAGATATAATTTCCTCACAGCCCACAAGCAGCTCTGGCAAAATACAATTAAAACCTTTGAAGGAATACTTACACTTCCTGCAGGTTCGACAGCTCTGCAAAGGCAGAAGGATCAATCTCTGTCAACTTGTTGTAGCTCAGGTTTCTGTAAAAATAAAAGACAGTGGGATCAGAAAACTGCAGTCATTCTGCTCAGCAAAAGAGTCATCTTAATTATTCTGGATTGAACTGGGAAGGTTTGGGTTTTGGGTTTTTTAAAAAGAGAACTTAAACAAGAGAGCGGCACTTTTCTGTTGAATACACGAGTGAGTTTAGTTCCATGACAAAAATGTTATCTAGCTCTCCCCAAGCTTCCTCCTCTTTTGCATTAGATTAGTGTGGTTTTAATTTGTCTTCATATTACACAATTACATTTATTATTCTACTATTGGTTATTCACAACCACAAAACTAATCACAGATGAATAGGATATTTCCTGACAAATTAAAGTCTGAACTGAAGCAATCAACAAACCTTCCACTAAATATTTTATAGCTATATTCACACAGAGTATTTTTTATACCACTGTGTGTTACACACAAAATACACATATATAGATATGCACACTTATTATGTGTAAATGTAAAATATATTCTACATTTTCTAACAAGAGTATGTAATTAGTCTATCACTAAATGTTGGGTTTTTTTAATCAGTGAATACAGTTTTCAAGCCACACAGTAGTACACACTTTGGTCCTCAGCAATCCCAACCAACACTTTCCAATTGTCCAACAGCCAAAATCTAAACCTAAATCATATTCTAGCACTGATGGATGACAAATGGGTTGTGCTGTATTATCTGGAAGCAGCCTGATCTGCCTCCCAGGACATCCCTGACTGGAAACACATCCAGAGCCCCACAAGCTTCAGGAAGGGACACACTGCAAGGATTGCTAGGGACAGCAAACAGGCAAAATAATGCAAATTAAGTGCCAACTCCGGAAACCACTAACAAGAGCTTTGCCATGCTCTGCTGTGGCATCAGAGAGTGCAACAGCAGAGTCTTCCCTCCAAGATCTGCACTCTCAGCACACCACACAGGACAGGTCAAACCTGCAGCTAGGGACTAACCAGATCAATTAAGACCAAGTGACTAATGATGCAGAAAGTAACAAGTGCTTTAATTACCATTCTGTATGCAGTGCTGGCATGTTTCTGAGACTGTGTAATCTAAAGAGGGAGGAGGCAAATTGATGGGTGGTAGCAGAAAAGCAACCACAGTAAATTGTAAGGAAATTGTGAGGGGGACTTCTTTAATTTCACTTTGCTCCACACCCTGCTCTCGGATATTACCCTGGGTAAAATTCAACCCTCCTGCCTCCTCTGCAGGGAGGTTACACCCTCTTACTGCACCTCTGAACACAACCCAAAAGATTCGTGGCCTGATTTTAGATAAGCCCTCAAACATTGAGCTGCTTATTCAAACCACCAAGCCAGTCTGACTAGAAAACTGGCCAATCTTCCCTGGTTTGGGTTTGTCTTTGCTTTACTTATGTGCCCACAGAAAACAAGCAGGTCTGGAACTCCAAGAGGAAAACAGGACCTAAGTCACCGAGGCACCTACTGAACTTTTACCAATGTTCCATGACCCAAGAGCTGAGGCACACACAAAGGCTTCTGCCAGAAGAACACTGATGGAAAATACCTCTTGTAGTGCTCACACTTACACAGTGCACTCTGTGGCAATGCAGAGAGAAATCCAGGCTCACAGCAGCCTTATAGATACCAAGACTTGAAAGACTACAAAACTTACCAACTTTGTCTGATTAGCAGGAAGTGACAAACACCTCTTTAAAGCTAAAAAACAGATATTGATCACCTGCCCTCTTGTAATGCATTTATGGGAAGTCCTAGAAGCTTTTCCCCCATACCAGAGAATCATTTGATGGCTCTTACATCACATCATTCCCCACCATTTCAGCTCTGAAGGCAGCTCCTTGCATCTTGCCCAAATCTTGTTCAATTTTTTTGCCAATACCTGCTGTGGAAGAATGCTCTACAAATCAACAACACAGGCTGGCTCTTAACAGAGCCTAGAACTGAAGCTATACAGGAGTGTAAAACCTAACCAAGCATCTCAGTTTAAAATATGCCGTCCTGTAAGCCCCTACTGTCTTTTAAAACACTCAAGAGACCTTTAAATCAATACCAGCCTACAGCAGATATCCATTTCACTATGAACTCAAAGGCATTTATCTAAATAAAAGTCAAACTGCAGTTTAAACTCAGAGTGTGTTTGAAAGCCAAGTCCATATTCATAGCACAATTACGAATTAAAGTGCAATTTGCCCACAGATTACATTACTACTTTTTTTTTTTTTTTTAACCACACAGTAGGATCAGGTTGGAGCTTGTCCCTGCCTGCTCTACAGGCAAAAAGAGAAAATACAACAGGTAACGTCCTACAGGCTCAGCACAATAAAGCCAACACAGAAATACAAGTGACAAACCAAAAGGGGGAAATACAGCCAGACATGACAATACATGAATCCATCTGTTTTCATGTATTTCTATCTTGCCTTTTACTGCAGCCAAACTTTACATTTTTTATGATAATGTATTTCTCCTCAACGCATTCCTCTGCAATAGGCTAAGAGGCTATTTTATGAAGCAAGAAACAAGAACACATGCACCAAAACTGATCATCCCTACACTTGTCAAAGGGACCAGATCCCTGGCTGAGCCTGTGCTCAAGCACTGAGTGATGTCAACGTGAACCTCCAAAGTTCATGAGTGAAAAAACAAAGATCTTTATAAATTAAAGGATTTCAGGGCCACAGTTTAACATCACCCAAAGTGACTTTCTGATTGTTGCTGCTGCCATTCAGGACATTTGAACATCAAAGTTACTGCACAAATAGCTGGTTCTTCAGGTAGCACAGACAGATTTTGCTGCTCCAGCAACAGAAAGACCTTCCAACAGTTGCTACAGAAATGCAGGTAAACTCCATCCTCTTGCACACCAAAGTCTTCAGTTCACCCCACACTACTCACTCCAACCACTAAGTATCCTCACTGAACGTACAATACACTGCTCAAAATTCAGTGGGGAAATGAAAGTTAATAGTATAGTCAGTACAAAATAAACAGGAGACTTGAAATTACATAGACATGCCAAAATAAAGTTTACTGAGTTTCCGGCACTAGCTGCATTTTAACTTATATTAAAATATCCAAGAATTTCTAGCCTGAAGCCTTAGCAATCAAAGGATGTGTTTCCCAGAACTCTGATCCCCTCACTAGGCAGTATTTGGCATGCCAGTCACAGCGTTTAAGTGAGAGAAAGAATTAACGTGCTCCAATAGATAGATCATTGGGACTGGGAGTCAGGAAACCTCTGTCTGTTCCTGGGTCTCTTAATCTCCTGCTGTGTGACCGGGTCATGTCACATCACCTCTCCAGAGCTTTTGTTTCCACAGCCACCCTTTGTCTGTCTTGTCTATTTAGACTGTAAATAAAATTGAGGTAGGTATTGTCTTGCTTTGCCTGATGCTGATGAAATGAGGCCTCAATCTTGGTTGGGCTCCAGTAATGCAAATAAAGAAGGGAACTCAAAACTTGAGGTCATGGGTGCACACGATGCTCTCCCATCCCTGAGCGTGGGTCCCAAATGTCCAGCAGTGAATGAAGCATTGCAGAAGCTTTAATGTCCCCACCAGGTTGGCCTCTCTGAGCTGAGCAGACCAGCAGGGCAGGCTGACTGGAGATGCCAAGCCTGGGGGCACAGCTGTCCCTTCATTGAAAGCTGTCACATTTACTGGTCCTCTGTGACACGGAATGCATTCCCTCTCCAGAAGCCCCTTGGGGTGATGCCACACAGTCACCCAATGGCTGAACAAATGTTTCTGCCATCAGTTTTCCAAAATGCCTTCCCCAAAGAATGAGAGCCATCAACTCCCAACACCAAAACTCCGTCCTTTCCCAAATCAGCACTTGCCCAACCCTCTGAGGTATCTCTCATCCTGGGCATCTCTTCAAAGCCAGTTTATAAAGCATCACCTACAGTGTTTTATGCCAGTTCCAAGAGCCCATGGCTTTGGTGCATTTCCTGGCACCCACATGTGAGGTTAGCTGAGCCCAAACCTGGGACTGCCCACAAACTGCCCAGTGCCCTGGGTCTGCTTCTCTACACAGGTACATGTTTGTGTTGAATTACTCATGGAAGGGTATTTTGATCCCTCCAAGGCAACTATGGAAAGAAATATGAAGTCAACTAATATAAATCCAGGACAAGAACCTGGGCTGTGAGTTCAGGGGAGCATCCTACAAAGGTTAGAAGTTTTACAGGTGGCAGAGGAGAAAGAGCAGAACCACCAACCTGAGTGGCCCCTCGCATTCAGATTGCTTTTTACATATCAACTTCTACTGAACAAGAAAAGTTGGTAGATGTTTTTAAACGTTATTCTGATTTTAATCTTTATTCTGGCATGAGAAGTGCTCTGCATATTATTTATCCATTACAGACTTCAAGTCTTCCTTGTACTGGCTAATCCAACAATGTAGGGTTTTCCCCTCCTGTCACTAAGATGCCCATGACTGGGATCTGAGAGCCTGTTAAATCAATATGGGAAGGGCCCTGTTCTGTCTTTTCAGCCATTCCAATCTCTAAATAAAAAAAGTAGTGTTTGCCTTCAGTTGGCATTGTGAAAGTGGCACTGTGGATCACTGAACACTGCAGAGACTGAAATGAAAGTCTTGTTAAATAACTGGGTATGTTCAAGCTACCTCCCAAAAGAAATAATGCTGCCATAGAAAGAGTCCTGCTTGCCAGTGAGGAGGGACCAGTAAGTTCTTTGATCTGCAAGAAGCAGATTGGTTCATGTACAAGTTTTGGCTCTGCTTTGGGACCTTGACCAGCGCAGAGAAAAGCCACCTCTCTGTTGAAAAAAGAGGTGCCTGTCTGCCTCACCAGACAAAGGAACAGAGACATATATGGCTCCTGGTCTCTGCTCACCACGATGATGGCTGAATTCTGTCCTGCAAGGTGAAAGTTTCCGACCCTTACGTCAAAACCATTTATCTGTCAGTGCAGAAGATTATGTCAAAAGTGTTTCTGCACCTTTTGATGACAGGCATTGGAGAAAAGGAGGATGGCTTGAAATTCTGTCACTGCCAACTGTGGCTTTCATTAAACACTTTGTCAACCGTTGTCATAACACAACTTTTCATTGCTCCTGCACAAAAGGGAGCCGTGGGCCCAGAACAATTGAGCCCTGCAGTAGAAATTCCTCTGGCTCATCTGCTGAAAGATAGCTGCCTAGTCTGCAGCTCACTGAATAGGCACCATCCTCTTCCCACATGTTTGTAGATGGCTTTACAGCACTGGAATGGAGGCCTCATGCACACTTGAGTGGGTATGAAAAGCATGGCTGCAGCTAAATTAGCTTGGGGATGGGGGCCAGGGGAGCAGGAGAGGGAGCACACTGTCTGTGATAAAAGCGTACAGCTGGGCAGGAAGAAAGCACATTCAAGTGTCTTTTAAACAAGCTTGTGAGGTGCCAGAGTGATGGCAGAGACCTTGTGAGCAGTGACAGGTGAGTGTTAATGGTGAAGAACAAAGCCATCAAAGATTGCATGGATTCAGGCTGTTGTATGGACTGTTAGGACAGAAAGAAGTAGCTTTAGTCCATTTTTGATTCCTGTGCACAAGACAGGTCCAAAGTCTACTCCCATGAGGCAAGAGCAGCCAAACAGCTACTGCAGCCTCTCCTCATTAGACCTGTGCTCCAGTCCCTTCCTCTGGACATGCTCCAGCACCTCACTGTGTGTCCTGTAGTGAGGGGCCCAGAACTGAACCCAGGACTCAATGCATGGCCTCACCAGTGCTGAAGATCATCACTGGCCCAGTCCTGCTGGCCACACTATTGCTGGTACAAGCCAGGGTGCCACTGGCCTTCTTGGAGACCTGGGCACTCCCTAGCTCATATTCAGACAGCTGTCAAGCAGCACCTCCTGGTCCTGTTTCACCAGGCAGCTTTTCAGGCACTGCGCCCCAAGGTGAGCCCCTTGTGACCTCTGTTACAGGGTACCCCAAGTACAGTGTGCTGCCTACAAGTGCAAAGCATCCAGCTTCCAAGAGTCTGAAATGGAGCACAGAAATGGCCCACACCAAGCATGGGGAAGAGTTACCTCCTAGAAGGAGGTAAGAGCATCAAAACACAGGGCACCAGAGAGGTGGATGTCCCAGATTGCTGCTCCAAGTGCTTTGGAGAGAAAGGGACTCTGCAGGACACAGAGGGGCAACACAGCACCCACATGGGTGAATCTGTGCCCCACCACTGAGAGGTTCTGCTTGTGGCTCAGCTGATGTGCTCACTCAGGCTTTACTTATGTCCTTGTTCAAATTAGCAGCAGCACCATCATATTGGCTTGGGTTAACAGCCTGCTCATATAAGGGGCTTTATGTGCAGGAGGGAGTCAACTTAAGGGCAGCCCTGAAGCCATAATATGAGCTAATTTGACAGTGAAGACAAACTTTGAGAGGTCATCCAGACACCAAGAAAACTGCACCATGAATCACTCTCAGTCATGACCAACGATACTGTCTAAAGGAAATTCCTGTAGCATGATCCTCAAAGAATTGATCCCACACTGATTCCAGAGGATGCTTGCAGCCCTTAATGCAAAGAATACTAATTTAAACCACACCACTGAGAACTATTGTGCCAGACTACAATTTAATTTAGCATGTGGTTGGTATGGTTCGAGAAACTTGGGAATGTTCTTGCCTTCAAGTGACTTTCAGGGACACATTTTCAGCCTTGGCCCTTCCTCCTGGCTCTGCCACTCTGCACTCACAACTTTGGGTGCACACAGATCACACATTTGGCACAGAGGTGACCTACCACAGCTGGGCAGCTCACAGAGGGCTGTAAATCTAAATATCTCTCTCACTGTAGACTGCCAGACTCCAACAGGCAGCACAGGATGAGCAGCCACACTCCCAGGGCTGAGGAAAGGCAGGAGTCCTGTGCAGGAGCACAGAGTAACACTGCGCTGCTGCAGGGGCTTCACATGTACACCAAGAATTTCTACAGGCTTATTGTCTCTTTCAACAGAGCAGTGTCAGGTTATTTTAGGCCCTGTTTGGCTTACACAAATGTGTTTTGACAAAACCTGGGATCTCATTTCCTCCTATTTTAATAACCTTAGCAAAACTCAAGTAGAGTTCTTGCCTGCTTTTTTCTCTTATTTTTCTTGGAAGATCATCTCTCCCAAACACCCCTATTTTATATTTCTTGAGACAGAAGGCTTAGATGCAACTTAATCTGCATGACCACAGATATATGCAAATACTCCATAACACATGTACAAATCACCTGGGTAACTCAGGTGCTCATGGACCTCATGCTCTGACTCTGCACCATCACAAGAGACATGAGGATACTCATTTCACCAGAGCTTGATCCAGGGCCCACTCAACAAGTTCTCAGTATTCCAATTCCATGTTCCAAAAAAAGTCATCCAGTGCCCTCAGTGGCAGAGGTAGGACTGAGCCCCTGTCCCTGCAGTGAGACCCTCCCAGTCCTTGTGGCTGGGGCACAAACAGCCCCTCTGATTCCTGGGGACATGCACAGCCCTTCCCAGCAGCTACTCAGGGGCTCAAACCAACAGAGGACAGCAGGGCAAAGGAAGCACAAGTTACAACAATGCTTTTTCTGCTGCTGAGAAGAGCATTAGCCAGAGGCACAGAGCCTGCAGCCACTGAGGCTGCAAACCCTCCTGTTGGGGCCACACGTTCCCCTGCTCCCAGCAGGACAGCCCAGTCAAAGGCAGCATTGTGTGCAGGGGATGCTGCAGGGGTTAGGGCAGGCAGGATTTAATTGCAGCAATTTTTCTCTGTATTTGCCTCTTCTATTAACCTGCACTGCCTGAAGGAGAATGATCCTCTCCAAAACACACTGAGGCATCAGCTCCAAGGATTGAATCAAAGCAAAAACACATTTCAAAGGCGGCACAAGCATCTAAATAAGAATGGCTGTATTTAATTTCACATAAAGCAACCCTGCTTTGCCACCTGTGACAGGTAAGCAGATGGAAGGAAAAGCAGGATGTGGAAGGTTTTTTAACCCACAAATAAAACTCCACCCATAATCTGCCCTGACACCCACAGTGTTTGTTCTGTGTTTATTGCTTTAATTAACTACTGCCATGAAAAAGACATATCCCTAGAACCAAAACCCTGTAAGCTGGTTGCTACACTGTAAATGAACAAACTCACCTCTTTCTAACTTGATAGCAAGTTCCTTTTTTGGTGATTTTTGCATGCACAAAGCAAAGCACACTGTCTCTTAGGCACTGAAGCAAGGGATTGATAGCCCAGCTCATAAACAAAATACTCACCAAACAAATTGCTCCTGCTGCCATCACCGCTGTGTTTCTTTGGTTAAATCAATAAAGGTCATGACTTCCTTACTAACATTTTCAATTAAGGTTCCCCACTGTGTATTCAACATATTAAACCAATTTATTGAGGATTAACAACTATATAATTTACTATACATATCTACCTTAGAACTGCTCAGCCTCCATTAACAATAACAAGCCACATTGATAAATCAGCATTAAGTGCTATTTACAGTTTCAAAAACGGCTTGTTTTGCAAAGCAAATATTTTCATCTGAAAGTTGTGCAACTCTTCACAAGTACTCACAGCAGATAAACCATGTTAAACCTTTGGCTTTTTCAGATGTTTGGGAAGACCCACAGCAGCATGTTTGACTGCTGGCAATCAAACCCTCCCACCACATGACTTTGCAAAATCCAGCTGTGGGTTAGAAATTGAGTGCAGAGAGAGAGAGACAATTCAGAAATTCCTCAAACTCTGTCCAAAATTTCCATGATTTTAGAAAAGTTCCAAGGTCAATCACTCAGTAATTCTGAATAATCTGTATTTCAAGATGTGTTTTCTCAGAGCACAGAATTGTAATGTGCTCTGCTCTCTTTGGGGATTCAAATGGTTTCAATCCCATCTGCAAGTGTTCCTGGTAAAATGATATTTTTCCACTGCTCCAACAGCACTTTTTATCAGAAATATTTAATAAATGCACAACCTGACACAACCCTCTGGGTGCCACCATCCAGCAGCACCATCCCCCCAGGATGGGGGATTCCCAAGCCCTGAAGAAGAAATTTCAGCACAGAGCTGGAATTACACCCCTGCAGAGTCCACTGTGAGTGAGATTTGGCCATGGCTGGCCCAGTGAATCATTAATGGTGGAGACAGGGCACACAGCCCTCTCCCACTGTGTTTGCCCAGTGCTTGGCTCTCTCGTGGCTCTTATTAATAGTTAATCAGGAAGGACTGAGCTCCCCCCAAAAAAAACATGCATGCTTATAAGTGGCAGAAAGGAATATTTGTGCACTGCTTAAAATGAGTCAGGCAAAGAGCTGGGGGAAAAGCTAAAAAACAGTGCCCAGATTTTTCCTGTGGCTTGGGCATGGGGGCTCAATCCAGGCTTGCTCCAGCTTCTCCTGCATTTGATGCTGCTTATAAAGGGGCTGCATCACCTCCTGCTCTCACACAGCAATGGTATCTAAGTGTTTTTAGGGGCTTTTCCCAGAAAGAACCACTGCTGTTCTGTTCTGCACCTGCCTGGCCACCATACACATATCTGTCTCATTGGTGACTGCTCCTCCCCAGCCATTCAGTGCATGTGCTGTGCTGTGATCCAGGAAAACTCTCAGCACACACTGAGGTGAAGCTCTGCCTCTCCTTAGATGTGCTGCACAGTTAGATGTGCTCTGCATCTCCTTAGATGTGCTCCCAGCCCCAGGGAGCAGAGCCAGCAGAGCCCACCCAGCTGGAGCAGGACAGAGGCAGCGGTCACCCCTCCTGGCTCTGCTCCTCTCCTCCCCCTGGCAGCAGTGACTCCCACCTCACAGAACACCCAGGCAACTCTGCAGCTTTGCACAGTGGAAATAAAGGCCTCTCTGATCCCAGAGTGGAATTACAGCTCTGGGCTCCTTGCTGTGCCCACCATAAACTTATTCAGTTTGAAATCTACCGGAACAAGGACATTGCTGGCACTTTCCAATGCCATGGGCTGAAGCTGAGAGGCTGGCCAAATCCAAACATCTTGTGTGTGGAAAGGAATGATGTATATAACCTCAAACCATCTCAGGGAGTAGTTACCCATGGGCTGTCTATGGCTGGCAGGGTTCTGTGGTGCAGGGCCAGCTCTAATCCCCCAGAGGTGTGAGGAACACATGGCAGACAGCTCTCCATTTCCAGTTTAAAAATAGTTCTTTCTGTAATAAAGAACAGCATTTTGAGGGCAAAATCTGAAGATTTTAAGCTAAAGAAACCCTAAGCTGGCCATCCTGGCTGGAGGTGTGTGGTTTACACAAGCATCTACCCCCTTTCCTTTGGAGTAATCAATGTCCAATCATAATGCACTTCCACTCCAAGCACTTTTGTACTGCCAACAAAGCACCAAGCAATTTAATGGATTTCTAACCCCAAACTGGAAGCTGTACTACATCCAACTGATTCAATTTGTTCAGCCTTAGAGGAAGCCCCGGGAACAAAATGCTAGAAATAAAACCACATGCACTGATAACATTACAGAAATAGATACACCGAGAAGCAAATGTTCTGTCCCTTTTATCTGACCTCAAACTTGGCTTAATTGACCTTCAAGATGGAAAGACTGCATTTAAGACAAGCCATTTCCACCTAGATCAAGAGCAATAAAAGTGTGAGTGTGCATGGGTGTGTAAGTGTGTGAGAGTGTGCTCTATAAACAGTAATTTCCTACCTCGATGTTAACATCAGGGTCAGCTGTCAAAACTTTTTTTGGCATAACTCCTGTATTGGTTTTTGACCCACTGGGACAGCAGCAATGTCAAAGCACATGGAGCTGAAGCTAAAGGCTCTGCCCAAGGAATGCCACAAAGCCATTGAGGGAGCAATGAAACCTTTTGCTGTTTTACATGCCAGCCTTGATGTTCCTCACATACAGCAGAATCTCTCATGTGTACATTCGTACTTAACTTGCACATGTACATGACCTTTACCATGTGTATTTACACACACAAAAGCAGGTCTAAACACATATACCCATGCATATATGCATGAAGCAATACAATTACAGTGATGTCCACAGCTAAAAAGGCTTTATCAGGGGAGTCTGGGACAGCTGTACAACTTAGTCCTAAGTTGTGAAGAGCGCTAGTAAAAAATCTTTATTGCACTCTGCCCCAGCATATAATGTCACATCTTTTACAGAAACACTATTTTAAAAATCTTTGAGAGCTTTACAGCTTTTATTGGTGCTGTTTTTCAGCTCCTTCCACTTACAAAGCCAGATTTCTGTATTAGTGCAACTCAGACCGCAGAAAGTTCTCAGAAGGAAAAAAGTTATAGGCAAATTTTAGAAAATTCTTCAGATGAGCTTGCTCTTCCCCATGCCTGGTATCTCAGAATTTTACAAGATTAAAAGTCAGCCCTTATTTCCAGTTTTTTGCTTTTCAGGTCTCAAACTTTCAGGAGTCCTGGGCAAACAGGGCTCCAGGCAGAGCCAAGGAGAAGCAGCTGCTCATGAGCCCACATTTGCTCCTGCTCCCCACCTTTGTGTTGGGGGTCACTGGGGCTGAGTTTGAACCCTGCATTAGCATCAGTCAGGCACCAAAGCTGAGCACACAATTCTCTTTCAGATCAGAAAGGTATTTTTTCATCTACTTCAAAGGGCTCTGATGTACTTTGCTGGATGGATGCCTTGATTTATTATTCAATGAACTCCCTCGGATTTGCACAGTTTCCCAGCTAAAAGCATCACAGTTAATTCAAAGGGAATGTAGATGTTTAAGGTTCAGTCACAGAACAAACTTTCCCTTCTATAGATTTTTATCCTTTCCACATTGCAGAGGGGAGGGGAACACTCCCCAGTTCTTTTGCTACGGGAAACAATAAAGAACCCACTCTCTTGCAAAATTGCTGGATTCAAAAGGTACTTGGATAAACTAATTTCTTCTTCTTTAAACTATTATTACATTATTATTGGAATCATACTGCTCCTCTTGGCATTTCAGATGAGATTTTTTGTTGTAGCTCCCTTAGTTTCTGCTCACCAGAGAATGTGTATTTGTCCAGTCCCAGCTCCAAGGACAGGGAACCCCTTCATCTGAAAAGAGTCTGCATTCAAGCAACAAATTCTGCAGGAAGATGTTTAAAAGGCAGACAGGTCCTTCCTTCTTGCTCTGAGCCCACCTCAGACAGGCATAATCCAAAGTAGATGCCACCTTAAACTTACCTAACGGCCTCTCAAAATATTTTTTTAAAGTTCCATAATGAAACTCCATGTGGGTGGCCACCTGGCTGCCCTGAAAATAGAAAAGCTAACACTGCAATCTGGCCAGGAACAGAAATACCCTTTCCCTCTCAGGAGTGGTCCTTGTGAGCCCAGGCACCGCGCCAGGGGCTCGCCATTCACTGCAGGACCTGCAGTTCTCACAGGGCTCCTTGGCTTCACACCAACTCCTGCTCCAAAACCTGATTATTTGGGAAACATGAATGCAGAAGGTGCTCCCCAAGGTTTGTTACTGCACCATGAGGGACACAGGTGCACTCACTGCTTGGAGAGTTCAAACCATGTCCTTTTTTTGAGAGTAGACAGATTAATCGCTATGAAAATAATAATAAATGTCACCATTTCAAGGAAATCAGAGAAGGAATAGTTAGGGCTTGTGGAAAGAACTGGTGCTCTAAGCACAGATGGCATAAAGTGCAAAGTGCAGCAGAAAGTGCAAAAAATGCAGCAACTCACATGAAAAGATAGAGAAATTCTGAGATGAACCATGATGGAGAAGCCAAAGCATCCCACAAGAAGGGACATGGGAGAGATGAAAGTGAGTAAGCCCAGGGTGACAGCACCTCACACAGATAAAGAGCCATAGGAAAGAACCCCTGTCCAATTCATCACCACATCTGTGCAGCCATGAAGAGCAGAGAGCTGCAGCAAACTACCAGGCTGTGTGACCTGCCTGAAGGAGAAAAACTTCCTCAGTGCTTCCCAAAACTGGGCACTGCCACAAGCAGGACAGGAGCACATGCTGTGCACACTCCCTATTGCCAGCCTGGCCAGACTTCAGCAATGCCACACTAAAAACCACATTTTCCTCAATTTGTCACAGCAAGTGAGGCATGAAAAAAAAAAAAAGCTCTCCAGATCTTCCAAACCCTCCAAGTCTTTGCAAACCAATCAAAATTGTGTAAAAATAAATTGCAATGCATTTTATAGAGGAAAATAACTCTGCTGCAAGTGGAAACACATAATCTTGCTTTTCTCTAACAAAACCTACAGGAAATGGCTCTGCAAAAGTTAACTAAGTGATACTGAACTTTCTCCAGAGTGTTGTATAGGAAGTAACTACAAAAATGACTGCCCAATTTAACCTTTTGTCCAGACTGCACTACAGAGCCACACCACAGAGGTACCTGGCTGATGTTAACAGTCCTCTGGTGTATTCCCTAGAGCTGCAGCAGAGAAAGCAGGTTATCTCACACACGCTCACCCTTGCCACGGCACAGAGCCCAGGCAGCCAACTGCTGATGGAAAACAGCATTTTACAATTTTCCCTTTCTCTGGCCAGCAATTGGTTTTTAGTTTGTTTTTTTTAAAGATGTGGTGCAAAAAGAGCAGATGCCTGCATGTCCTGTATTCAGACCTGTGCCAGGCTGGCAATGCTGACATTACAAAGGTGTCCCATCTACCACACATCCAGCCTTTTGTCAGAGATCTCAATGCAATATGGGAGTATTTATGGGTGAAACCTTTTTTAGCACCCATTACTAACACTCACTGAGCTTCTCTCCCTTTACTCACTACCTCCACCACCCCAGGAAGGGCTGCAGCAAGCACCTGGGAAGGATCTTTTGCTCCCAAGGCATCTCAGGAGCAGCACATCTGCCAAGAAACCTGGTGTCAGGTTTGCCTGGAGCTCTGCAAACACACAGTTCCACTAACCGAGCCAAGCTGCCCTCCCCATCCTTCCTCCCCCACCATCCACACGCTCCAGAGTGGAGAAGGTGCTGCTGCAAACACAGGAAACAAGTCTGGTTTTTAGCCTTCCCTTGTTTTAGTTGAAAAGGAGGAACTACAGCTTTATACATGCATATATACATACATATATATATACACACACACACACAGAGACCCACTGAATCCCCAACATCTCATTCGGTCGTCACTTTCCATTAAATCCACTGTACTGAGGAAGGGGAAAAAAAAAACAAACCCAAGAAACCAAGACTTTTCCATATCCCCACAAAGCTTAGGTCTTGTGTAATTGCTTTAACCAGGACAGAGCTTCAAGAACTGCAGAATACTGCCTGATCACATCAGCCAGCAGGAAACCATTTCATGCTCTTTTTTTCAGCAAATTTGACACCACCACCAAAGTTGCTCCAAGACACATTAAAAAACACACCAAAAAACCACACCCATAGTGGAGAGAGCCAAAAAATCAGTCTGGAACGAGGGAGGCTCACAATAAAATGCCCCCCATGGAATGACACTGAATTCAATATACTGAAACAGCCACTGGGAGGGAAGCCAGTACACAGGAATACTGCAATCAGCCTTGGGAATTAGCTCTAGTAGGTTGTTTCTTTTCCTGCAGCCCCACACTTACGTCAAGGCACGTGAACACAATCACATAAACTGCACCTTTTCCATGAACACCTTCACCGCGATAAAGGTTCTCATTTTGCTCCACATAAAAACACTCTCCACAGGTTTATAAGCTTTAATTGCTATGAGAACCCATAAAAAGGGCCCAAATAAGTCTATTTAATGGTTACACATTAACCATCATACACCTCCAGGCTTGTGTTATCCACCTATTTGCTAAATCAATAAACTGCTAGTAGGCAAACTTTTGAAAAACATTGCTGCTGCTGCAAACATTCCGTTTCTGTTTACCAATAACTCCATAAAATTGAAAACTCCTACCCGTATCTCAAGTTTTCTGCTCAGTTCTTGTAGGGAAAAGAAAAAGCAAGCTAGTTTTCAGCAAAGAATCAACCTCAAATATCTCTCTTGTGCTTGAATTTGGATGCTGGCCCATAAGGCAATGCAAGAGCAGTACAAATCCAGGCTGGGAAGGACTTGGCTCAAGAGAAATACATGAGAGTGTGTGTGTCTGCAGACACAGAGCTCCTCTGAACCCAAGAAGAACAAGTCTCTAGGAAACACCCTAAGCCTGGACAGCCAGGAGTAGGGAAGCTGTTCACATGAGCAGCACAAACAGGAAGCATTAGCAAGAGGTTCTAGGACAGCAAACACCCAAACAGTGTATTGACAATTAAAATTAAGGCCATTGCACTCGGTGGATTTACCCCTCTACCCTCACCTGCCACTGGGTGCAGAGACACTGGTGAGTGTCTGCAGCTCCTGTGGGCAACAGCAGTGGGTGGGACAGCACCAAGTGAATACAGCCTTACCACAACAGTCCTTCAGAAAATCTCTGCAAATCTACCTGGAAAAGCTGTCTTGCAATGCCCCACACACCACAGTGGAGGAGGGCAGACAACATTTCAATTCCCTGCCCTGTACCTAAAGGGACAGCAGCCACCTGATGCAGCCCAACTGCTCTGGTTATGGCACTAAATGTCACTGGGGCATTTACAGGTGTCCTTATGTGCCATCACCCACCCCACAGACACACACAGAGGACAGCAGGGTCTGAGGCCAACCTCAGCACCCCCTGCCTCCTCTGGGACAGGGAAAGGGAGAGCCAGACTGGGCCAAGCAGCCTGACTGTGATTAAGTGTTGATCAAATCCAACTATTTCATAAAGTTTCTGGTATGCCCAGCCAGCTTCAACAGTCTCTGGACTTTACTGTGAAATCCCTGGGATATTTATGTATAGCTGGCAAATGGCTCCTTAGACACCTTCCCCCCACTCCCTTAATAAGTAACACTCAGTCTGAAATCCAGAGATGCACTCTGAAATCCCAGTGTGGCTTTATTCTCCAAGCACTCTCTGAGTACTCTCAGCACGGCACCAGAGCCCCACACTCTGTGACTTGGATCCCTATGGAGAAGGGATGATTCCATGGATGGGACCCTGAGCAACCTGGTCTAGTGGGTGGCTTCCTTACACAGGCCAAAGGGATTTGAATTAGATGGGTTTTAAAACCCCTTCCAACCCAAGCCTTTCTGTGATTCCAGCAATTCCATGACTCTGGAGATGGATAACACACCAATGTTTCCCTAAGCAGGTCCCCCTGCCCCTACACCAGCCTCCCAGCCCATCTGCAGACCCACTTCCAGGGGGGCAGACAGACAGCAGGCACTTCGCACCTCCCCACCATAAACCTGCCCAGAGCAATTATCCAGCCCCATTCCAGCTGGGAACACATTGCTGCCTCATTTATAGCACCAGAGCTGCAAGGGCAGCAGGCAGCTGGCCCCAGCTATGCACAGAGAAGTCAAAGCCCTCCAACAGCAGAGGAAATGCAAACACAGGGGGCTCACACTACCTGCCCCCCTGCCTGTGCCCATCTTAAAAATTAATCCCAATTGTAAAATCTGGAGTGTAGCCCATATTTCAGGCCAGATAATAAGGCCAGGCCCTTATAAATAAGGAATCACTTACTATTCGGAGGGAGGGGAAATTATAAAGGTTATTTAAATTAAAAACAAGCCACACAAACAAATAAACCTCACTGTCTTTCCCCCCTCCAGCCTCATGCTGGCTGCCTGCTCTGCACATGTTATCTGCAACCCGCAGGGAGAACCGTGCCCTGCTCTGTCCGCACAGTCTGTTTCACAATCTGCTTGCTCTGAACCTTACACCACGGCAGCAATTAAACAAACATTTCCTCCTTCTTCGGGATTTCCCCCTGCCCCATCCAGAGCCTGGCTCCAAAGTCCAGCAGAGCAGCAGGCACGGGATTGAGGTGGAACAGCCAGCTCTGAGAGGTCAGCACGCTCCCCACCTCCTCCAGCAGACCCCAAAAGCAGCCAAGGGGTGGCTGCTGGTGGTGATGGAGCACACAGATGCCCTTGCACTGGGAAAAGCAGGAGGAAAGCTGGGGTGGGCAGGGGTCCATTGGAGCCTCCCACAAAATACAGCCCAGAAAACAGGAGAGGGTCTCTGTGAAACCCCAAGCATCCATTCCACTGCTCCACTAAGGGAGAATAAATGCACCAAAGCCACTGAATCTCCCCATTCCTCATTTTTGCATCATCAGTGGCGGAACTTGTTTGTAGCTATGCTGAAAGAATAAGGCTGTGGATGTCTGTCCTCTTTCCCAATAAGTTTAAAACTGGAATAAGACCAGAGGGCTGGGAAGGGTAAGGGAGCTCCTGCCAGGCTGCAGAACCAGGGGCAGGCAAGGGAGGGAGAGCAGCCAAGGACCAGCACAAAGCCTTCACCCACCCTTGGATGGCCTGGGCCCATCACTGCAGAATAGAGGAGCCCCCCACACCCCCAAAACACAGACAGCCAAGGTGGGAAGGGAGGGCAGTAATAATATACAATGCAGAGATAGCAGGAATACACTGCAGAAGTCAATTAAAGCCTTAGTCAGCCCTGGAGACATAAATCCTCAGAAAACCAGACTTCTTGTGCCCATCTTCGTGCACATTACTGAGGTTACAAGTAACTACAGCAGAAAAATTCCACGAGAAATTCTCTCTTAATTTGTCCATGTTACCAAACAGGTTTATTTTACAAATTTGGAGTTTATCTTCCTTGGAAAACTCTGGTCATAGCAGGGAACGAGCAAAGTGAGAGTATGATTTAAACCGAGGGGCTAAACACTGGGGAACAAAGTCAGGTTGGCTGAATTTTTGTGTGGTTGCTGCTATTTAATGGCAATGCCTCATTAAAATGTGGGATAAAGGAAGCTTTTGTTAATGACCTCCTCTTTCCCTGCCTCACGTACCTTCCCCTCAGGGTTTTGAGATCACGAATAAAACACATCTCCAAGCTCCTCAAGGGATTTCTTTTTTTTCCCAGCAAAGCTAAGGCTGACAAAACTTGACATTCCTGAAATGTTTAAATGGGGAAAGAGAGAGAAACAACATTTTTTTCAAACCCACTTTATGCACCAGAGACAAGCTAAAAAAAAAATTAAAAAAACTTAAAAAAAAATTTTAAAAAATCGGCCCAGAGCCAAAAGAAACCCCCCAAAAACTTTCCAAAATATTTGTGAGATCATCTTAAATACTCCCAATGTTCCTGACAGAAAGGTCCCCAGCTGCACAGAGGACCCAAGCCCCCACACTGGATACTGCACTCCATGGGGACAATGCCACCACCCACAGCACACTCAGGCTCTGTGGGGAAGCCTCCAAGCAGGTGAGGAGCTCTAAAAAAACCCCAAAACCCACATTCCTGGGACTTGGTAATGAGCTCAGGATTTGGAAGCCAGGCTAATGAAGAGGCAAGAGCCAAGATATCCAATTCCTGCCAAACACCAGGAAAAGCACACTGCTATCAGTAGCCATTATATTAATTAATTCATACACCAGCCTATTTTGTAGCTTTTTCCAGGCTGGGATTTCACTTTCCTGATGCTGCGGGACAGAACTGGGCAAGGGAAAGGGTGCAGATGGAGCACTAGAGCTTGCAATAAAACCACTGAAGGTGATACAAACCAGATGTGGATGGTAACCCCATGTGTTCCGAGAGGTGTTACAGCTCCATACGTCAGACACAGCACGTCAAACACTCCAGAGCAAGCACCCACAGAGCCAAAACACACTCACAGGAGTGGGGAGCATTCCAAGGGGTGCAGAAAGGGTTAACAGGGACCCACTGAGCTCCACTGGCCAATTATCCTCCCTGGGTTTACTAGCACAGAAATCTGGGCATCAAAGAGGACCACAGTGTTCCACTTGTGCAGTAAACTCCTTTCACCAACATCACTTCACACTTTCTAGAGTGCAAAGTTCGTGCTGATATTGTTGGCTTTCTTGCTCCCCTGCTTTTTGGCACCATCCCTCCTCCTTGGCTGTTCATTAATATGCAATCAGTACATTAAAGGCTTCGTTCCACAGGCCCAGCCAGGCTGCAACAGCCTTTTCCAGCAAGTGCTGTCTTGTGAAAAAATGCATTTAGGTGCTCCCAAACAGTCAAAACTAAAACCCCAAGCCCTGTATTCCCACCAATTGGGTTTTACAGAACAAGGAATTATCACCATCAGTGCCAGGAGTGTCCAGAGAAAACCTGGAAACCATACTGAATTTACAGTCATTATGCTTTACCATGGACTGGTTACACTATTGATGTTTTGCACCATTTACAGACTGACTGATCGTAGCTTCATGGCAAAGGCTGCCTGAACACACTGGCAGTGAGAAAGTTTCCACCATTTGCACTTGAATGATGAATCACTGGGATGCTGTGAACAGTCTTCCAAAAAATACCACCTGTTTTTTCAGCTATCCACTAATCTTCCAGATCTGAGCAGGAAGCAGGACAGCCCTACCTCATTTACCATCACTGTGGCTGCATGGAAAACCATGTCACCATAGATCAAAATAATCCCTGCTCTTCTGGGAGCATTTTCTGAAGGGCTCTGCTCCCCACATGCCTCACTCCTACCAGCTCCATCACTGAGCAACACTCATTTCAACCAGGAAACCAACCCAGCTCAAGTTCCCCTGTAGCTCTCTACAAAAACAACCCATGAGCTGCTGGCTAACAAGCTCCTCAATTAAACACCTTGTATTTCTTTCACAGTCTCCTCTTCTCCTGCCCCTGGGCTTGACCATTTCACCCTCTGCTCCAGCCCTGTCCCCTCCTGGCCCACCCAGCATCACCTCCTGCCCTGCTGGCCAAACAGGCACAGAAAACTCACCCCAGCCTCTCATAATATATTATTAAATCCTGTCTTATTTTTCTTCCCTAGGAGACTAAACATAGGCTCTTAGCTCAATATAAAACTAAGTACAAGCTCAAAACAGATCAAACACAATTTAATTGCAAGGAGTACCAGAAAAAAAAGCACTCTGGTCATTTTAAGCCACATTAATAAGTTTCTGTCCCAGTCTTTCAAGAGTTGCTTATTATGGAGATGAGCCCAACTGGAAAAATCAAAATCAAGTATCCCTGAACTCTGCAGGAAGGTTTATCTGAGTTTGGGGCCATATCTGCACAAATGCAGCACAGCCAAATAACATTTTTCCATTACTTTTTATCACCATTGCTTCGTGTTCTCCCCCATGAGCACAAGGTCCCATCAAAATTTCTCCAGACAGCCTGAAGTCCCATAAATTGTTAGAAATCTGGACTTACATCAGTGGGATTACAGGCAAACAGACAAATGTGCGCATGCTGGATGGAAAGGGGACAACACAGCACTTTCAAACTGGAGAGTATTTTTTCATTTATAAATAGTTTACATTTTTTGGATCCAGGGGCGGACAACCCGCTCAGTCTGTACTGAAACCAAAGAAATATCATGTGTGAGCATTAACCACAGTGTAGCAAAGATAATAAACAACAGACAGGCAGCCATATGCAATGAGACTGGTGGTTTTGGTAGGGGAGGCAAATTAAAAAGAGAAGAAACACCAAATCCAGCAACCTAATCACAGCTAAAGGACCTATTAAATTCCAGAGGGAGTGCTTTTGTCCAAATCTGGCTGCAGGAGTAACCTCCAGCTCCTTGCACCTCACTGTACTACTGCTTTTGGGTCTCAGACCATGATCCTGGCACAAGGGAAGGCCAAACCCAGGCACCTGCAGCAAGGAGGGACAAAATGATGTCCAGGTGCTCACACCAGGCAGGTGCACAGCACGACATGGAGTGGCACACAGGGCCTGGGGCAATCCTCTGGGTTAATGTGCACAGCCACAGTTCCACTTCTGATCCAAGACACACCTGGTGTGCTCTTCTACATTTATATAGAAAATAACTACAAGAAACAGGAACCTAAAGCACATTGTGCACCTAGCAAATGGGTACCACGTTTGCAAATGTAACATTAGGGGGTATGAAAACAACAGCTTGTACTCAGCACCAGGCAAGCAAGGGCTGCTATGGGCAAAGGTTTGCTGGGCTCCTTTGGAAGTCTCCAGTCTCCTGGACTTCACCATGAGAACTGACTGAGCTGCAGTGCAAACCTCCTACACCAGCCCCTGCTTTCTCAGCAAATAAAGCTGAAATGAGTGCTGAGATCTGTATTATCCATGCTTTGACAAATGTTTTTGATATTACGTTAAACAATATCCTTATATCCCACAGAAGAGAAGAGTCTTAAAAGGAAGTGGGACAACTCTGCTTGCCAAGCAGAGAAACCTGGATTTGGAGCATCTCTATTGAAATCAGCCTGCCAAGACCAATTTGATGTGTTTTATTACTGCAAGGAATTCCACAAATATGCTGGCAAATTTTAAGCATCAGCAAGAGTTCCTAGGTAGGAAAAAACCTCCTTAAAAATACACATTTGCCAGATTTGCAAACATTTACCAGATGTAAATTCATGGGCAATTCATCTGCCATGACAAGTGTGTAGACATCAAATCCAGCAGAAGAGGCTGAGCACTCACCTCTGTCACGAGTGAAAGTCGACAAGCAGATATGCCTGGCTGAACAAAGGTTTGTTTTCAATTATATTTTCAAATTCTTCTAACAATAACTGTGTGGCGTCTGGCACCAACACATCTGAGCCTTTGAAGTGGTTCCTGACTTTGACCGGAAAAAGGGGGAGGGCACAAAAGGAAATCAATCAGCAATTTCAGTCTGAGTCAAACCCCTTCTCTGAAGAGAAGAGGTTAATACCAAAATCCCCCAGCATCATGAATGTGCTCACAAAAACAACAAGGAGAAGAAAACTGAAACAAAACCTACACTTGGCCCAAAATAGCAACTGGACTGCTCTGGGGTTTAACCTTTAGAAACAAGGTTATGTGATACACAAGTCAGTGGTCCCAGACACAGGAGTCCTCCTGCTTCAGGTGCTGTGACACTTCACATCCCCTTCCTGGTCACACCTCTAGCAAACAACTCATGGCAAGAGACATCCAGTGCATAAACCCAATGTTTGGAGCATCCATAACAGATCACAGCAGCAACATGGGTGCTGCAGGGCATAAACTATGAGATGCTCGTGGTCACACAACTGAATCACCTCTAGAAGAACATTCAGAGGAGAAGAATATGTAGAGAAGAACATTCCCAGAAGCCTTAAGCAGGTTTGCAGTGCCTGCAGGTACAGGAGTTGCCACACACCCTTATTTCCCTTTTTTTTAAGTCCACTTTTAAGCATCTAAACTCCTTTTCAGATTTAAATGACACTGGGGAAGTCAGTGCAAGAACAGGAAAAACCTCAGTTTTAAAATCTGTGTCTTTTATCTGGTTTATTCAAATAAGCACAGCTGTGGTTTAAGAACAACAAGGTGGCACAGGGATGCAGCTCTCAAGACTGGGAATGGTGGTTTTGGTCAGAATTATGTGAATTTAAAGAGGGATAAAAATGCCTTATTCATTTTTCCTAAGCTGTGCCCAAGTCCCACTAACTCTTAGGTCAGGCAGTTTCTGGAAACATTTTCTAGCTCAAAACATTTGCAGAATTTCAAGAATTTGCCCCACAAATCTTGAGGCTGCTTTGTTCAGGAATGTTTGACATGTGGGCAAAAGGAAACCAAAACTTTCCTTGAATGCTGCAGAAAATTTTAAACCCTGCCCAAAACAAAAAATGCAAGAGTCAAAACTCTGAAGGAAGTGTGGGTTCTGCTGCATTTCAAATATTACCCTGAACCCATTCTTCCAGGAGGGGAATGTGGCTGTTCCAGGACAGCCTGCGTGCCTTAGCAAGGCTGATGGCCTCCATGTGCTCCCCTCAAAGCAGGGCTGCAGTTAGGAATGAATAAATAAAACAGGCTTCCAGATCGTTTTCTTGGCCTTTACAGAGATGATCATGCTGTGAAAAAGCTCTGGGCAGAGAGTCTCTTCTCCCAGACAGGATCCACCCACATCCCAATGCCTCCCCAAAGAACAAGCCACACTTGGGCTTTTGCTTGCAAGGCTCCTGGGACAGTGCTTGACTTGTCCTCTGGAAATACCCACTGCATTCCATGAAACTGAGAAAAATCAAACCTCTAGCTTATCCATAAAGCCTCATGTTTTTAGTGTTACATTAGGTGAGACAGATACTCACTGCTTTAATTACAGGGCCATTTTCAGGCTCAGGAGTCTCTCCAAAGCAAGGCTCAGCTCCTGCCTGTATCAGCTTGGCATTTATTCCTGCCCTGCTTCCCAACAGGACACCATGAGCTGAGGGCTGCAGGGATGCTTTGAACTGAGGGAGACCAGTGTTGTGGCAGTGGGGTAAATGCAGAGCAAGGGTGGAAAACAACCACAGTGACAGGTTGGGCGTGGGTCAAAAAGCCACATATTGCTCCAAAACACCATCAAATATTACACACAGATGTGGTTCACCTTGGTTTGAAAGCCCTCAGTGAATGGTGAAGGAGGCAGGAACTGAAGCCTGGCAGAGTGAGAGGAGCTGGAGGGTCTGGCTTGTCCCTCCTGGCCTGTCCCCATAGACCAGCCCTAAAAGGCATCCTGCAACCCCTTCCCAACACCATGGGAATGCCAAGAGAAGGACCAGCTCTGCTCATCCACATCTGGCACAGTCAGGAGGCTCCAAAGCCACTCACACAAGTCAAGAGGAATTCTGCATTTCAAACCTAAAAAGCAGGAAAATCATCAAAGGGCTTTTCAATTATGACAGACTATAACCTCCCCAAAATATTTCAATGCACCCTGCAGTGGCCAGAGAGACTGTTTAACTACCAGCAGTCAGAATTACCCAGGAAACCATAGAGGAAGCAATTGGAACTTGTTGGACAGGGAAACTTCCTCATTTTGTTTCCAAATGCACAGGCCTGTAACTCTGTACTGAATTACTCTTCTTTTAACCATGCATCTCACAAACAAAGCAACATTAATTAACACAGCCCCAAAAGGGGTTCAGCTGCCACCTCGTCCTCCCGCAAAAGGGTAGATTTGTGTTTTCTGACTTGGGAAAAAAAACATTTATGACAAGCCTAAACAGCTTAATGGTACACACAGCCTATTCCTCAGCAAGCCCCACGCTGGCATTACGACTTGCACACAGGGTGCTTCAAGGCCTGCCTTTGAGCTGGCTCAAGTATTCCCAGCTGGAGAGAGAAGCAAACAAAAGTAAACAGCAGAACACAGAGCCTGGGCAGCCTGAGCACACCGTGCTCATCACACACCATCACTGAGCACAGGGACACACAGGGAATATGTTGGGAAAACTCTCTGCACTCCAAATACAGGAAAGCCTGGGAGCTGCAGAATAAGCCTGGGAGATACACAGAGGGATGCAGCACAGTCCCAGTGTCCCTGCCAGCTGAAAGGACAGCTCAGGCTCTTGTGAAGCAGACCACAAAGTGGTAACACTTGACACAAGTGCTAGGATCCATGAGAGAAAAACCATAGTAAACAAACAGCCTGGGCTGTGATTTGGCATCTCCCAAGGATGCTGCCCAGCTGCATGGCTCTGCCTTCTCCACACAGGGGCTGTAAATCCCAGACTCCCTGAGTGGCCAGTGAGGGAAGGAGCCCCAGGCAGCAGTCCCTTCCCTGCCCCAGTGCTCCCAGAGGGATTAAGAAAACCTTAGTCACTCCTCATCCAGAGCTCACAGCCCCATGCCCAGCAGGCTGTGAAGCCACCTTCTTCCTGGAAATTCTGCTTTAAAAGGAGCAGCAAGTCACCAAAATCAACCCCTACCTCTGGCAGCCACAAGAGCTTGCTGCTTTGGCTGAGATGCTCCTCCACTGCACTGGTGATGCCACTTTAGACACAGAGGGAACAATGCTGGTCCCCAAAGAGGGCAGGATTTGGGTTCTTTCTCCATGGCATCAATCCCCTCTTCACAGGAACAATGCAAGGGGTAACCCAGCACCAAATCCTCTGCTCTTGGCTATGGATAGCAGGTAACACCAGCATCACTCCAGCAAGATCTGAACACCTCCTTCACCAACCTCATAACAGGGGTAGGCACAGCCCTGTCTCACAGCTGGGACTCTGTCATCCACTTCTCCTGCAGGGATGGTTAAATAGCACTACTCTCTCCCACAGAGATTCTTTGATTTCTCATACAGGATAATCTCACACTGCTTCCCTTCCCTCAGTGGGGATGCAGCCATTCTCCTCAGCCTGCTGCCTATGGGAGAGGCAGGCATTCCAAATCTGAGTTCACCCCTTAAAGTGAGGTTGGCCAACAGCATCAAAAGCTCCGGGGGAAGAGAACAGACACCTGGACTATTGCACAATCTCCTTTCTCAGGAAACCTGGGTAAACAGCAGTACCTGCCTCAGAGAGATTATTGCACCAGGGAGGAGCAAATCCAACTGTTGTTTTAAGTAGACAGTGTAAGCCAAACACATCCTGTTATATCTGTACAAGTTTCTGTGTGAGATTAACTCAAAGACCAGTACATGTCTCTGCTGGTAAGGTCAGCAAGGATGAAACCAGAGCTCCTGGAAGAGCTTCAGCTCACCAAGGAGTCAGAAGCCAAGCAGCTTCACTGGGGAGCTGGACCCAGCCTCACAGAGATAAACAGAGGCTTTTACTGAAACTGCAGGAGCTGAAGGAGTCCCACAGCATCCCTGTGGGCTGGAGGGACAAGCTGCCAGCTCCTTGTCCAGCAGGCCAAACAAGGGACACAACTCTGGATAAAAGTGCTCAGGGATCAGGAGAGAAGCCTCAGCTCTGCAGATCTCCCTCCAAATCAGAAAACTTCTCCTTGCCCACCCACACAGCAAAGGTGGAGTCTGCCTAGGTACCCATTCTAATATTATTTTCTAACCTACTGTAACAGAAAAAGTTTATTTATCCACTCTTATGAGCAGAGTCATTCAACCTCTTAATTTAATCAACCTCAACAGCTTTTAGGTGGTCACTACCTCAATAACAAAGGTTGGAAAGTGGGAGAGGAGTTATACAAGAGGTTACAACCATGTGAAACAATAAAGATGGCACAACTCTCACAAGGCCTTCCAATTCAGAGAAGTCTAAAAAAAAACCCACACTATCCTTTATTTACTGATTTATATGCAAAATGCATGTACTACTGTAAAAGAATCCAAAGGTGTTTGAAAGCCAGGAACTGTGACTTGGATGACTTGTTTAAGAAGGAACAAGAATGAACAGTTGTTTATAGACCAACAGACGGGAACAGCACAAAAATACACTTAGCAAAGAAAAAGCACAAACTATTATGACACCTTTCAAAATAAAACATCAGATAGTTTGTTTAAATCTCCTACAACAGGAGAAGTCTCCCCATATTGCCAAAACAAATGAAATACAAGTGTGGATGTGACTCTGCTCCAGTTCAGAAGGGGACAAAGGTTTACAGTGAGTTACATGGACAAACAGAGCACAGGATGCTCTCCTGGCTCCCAGCAAGGCCAGACCACAGGCGGCAAAACCTCCAGCACCAACCAACTGCCCTGTGTCAGCACCTGGCATTTCTGCCCCTGCCATCACCAGGCAGGTGGGTGAGCAATGAGCCTCACCCTTTGCAAGTGATGGATCATTGCTGATACGGGCCATGGACACATCCCTGCCATACCCCTCATTCTCTCACTCCTCTGAAGCTGCAAAGTCTCATGAGGTGGGAAGAAATCCCATGGCTCCATGCACCTTCCAGCTCCATCTCAAAGCAACCACCTTGTGCTGGGAAACATCCAAATTCGGGCTGCCTGCTCATGGATTGGGCTGCTGCAGAAGAGCTCATCCTGTCCACACTGCTACAGGACATTTTTTTAAACCTGTGCTATTTCTGGTGCTTTTTCACAGCTCCAAAACCTGGGTGGATGGCAAAAAGCAAACAAAGGGTGCCCAAGGCTGCTCCCCAGGCAGCAGCAGGGTGAGCTCCAGGCTCCCCCCGCACACAGCACAGTCAGGAGAGGCACCAGTGTTTGGACAACTGGAACACATTTAGGGGGCAATTTTTCACAGGGCCTCCAGCCAGGCTGTTTCCTACAATCACTGTTTTATTACCCAGGACACAATCCACAGACCAGCAGCTCCCCCACCCACAAAGTCTCCTACCATCCCATTCCTACATGGGCATCACCCACAGAGAGCCCCTACACACAGAGGACACCTCCAGCACCATGTCCATAAATGTGACTACAAATCAACATCCAAACCTGTCACCTCCAACTCAATATCTTCCACCAGTTCAACCCCAGGGCCCATCTACACTGAAGATCAACTGAGCCACACAGGCTGCACACACTGCCCTGCTGGACAGCCAGCACTTCTTACCAGTGGTTTTTAGATGGCAGATAACATAGAAAACTTGTGTTTATATTGGCATGCAGCAGGCTAAAACACACTGTAAGTGAAGTTATAAAGCAGTCTGAACACCAGCTAGGCAAAGTGTATTTGGAACTTGCAGGTCAGTATTTTGGAGAGAGGCTTGTGAGTAGCCAATGTTGATGGTAAATTCTCCAGAGGAGAGTATTCACAGCACTGAAAAACAACAGCATTGTCTGTTCCAGGGTAATCCTGGATTATGCCCATCCCAAAATCACAGGCTTTGGGCAACCAGAGGAAAATGTAAGTGGTGAGGGTGAATTGCTGTCCCTGTGTGTGGGCCAGTGAGAAGCAGCATTGCCCAGACTTGGCATTCTAAATTTCTCATTTCCTCCTTGTACCTGAGGGTTTGTCTGCCTTCTTATAGAGAGGAAAAAAAAACCCCTAAAAGTTGGAGGAGGTGGTCTAGGAAAAAGCATTTTTTAGTTCAAGATTTCACAGCCAAACTGGCATAGAACTCAGGAAGGTGTGTCCTCTAATATGAAAGAATTTATCTAAAAACAGGCATCTTCAAAGGGGAAACTTTTGCTGTTACGGAACCAGGTAAAATTAAGTAGGATTTACAAGAATTGAGTTTAAGACTGCACCTCCGCTAATTTCAAAAAATAATGAGACAGCCCCATCAGGTCCAAGAAAAGACAACAAATGAAAACACACAAGTTACTGTCCCATTATGAGCAGCAACATAAACACTACCCAAATAGTGCCTCCCATCCTGGAAAGAAAAACAAAAAAGAAAACAAACCAAAAAAGGCAAATTCGCTTGCATATAAAACTTATCTCCGGAACAAAGCTTTAGGCAGATAATGCATTTTCAAATGCAACTTTTGTATAACATTTTAAGAATCTGTACCTCTATATCAAAATTGTTCAGTTGTTAAGTCCCCAATACTTTTCCTCCTGAAAGCCATGCAAAGCCACTGTGGGAAGCTACAGAACTGCCATGGCAGGTGTAAATAACCAACCACTCTGTCTGCACATCCAGCATGGTTAATAAAAGCTACACAGATGTCTGCAGTGTGAGACTTGTCCTTCAGTTCTCACTCAAACTGAAAATGGAACCACGTGGAAGTGAACCATGCTCCTGGAATTGGATGTGACACGTCATCAGGTCTTGAGGTGTCCCCAGAATAGCAGGGCCTGCTTCTAAGACATCTCCAAAATTATATGGTTGTGGCCTGAGAGACACTGTGCTGAAAACATAATGAGGGAGTGTAAGATACCACACATGTTGTGGTCCTGCTCTGAAGCCAGAGGAGGCCGGGGCTGTAGGACTTGGGCTGCAGCACAGGACTCAGTTAACTATTAATGGATGACTCAGCTACAACAATAGCAGGTATTTCATGTGGTGCATTAGCACAACGGCACCTTGGTCCTTGACTTAGGCCTCTGTGCATGCTAGGGGAAGAAAAATTATTGTAGTACATCATTTAATAGCTGGAGGTACCAGGAAACAGGTATTTTTCCTTCTTTCTTCACATGCCACTAAAAACCAGCAAGGGACATCTGAAGAGAGCTGTCAGGGGGTGCCCAGGCTTGCACCAGACCAAGGTGCTTTATTTATTTACTGTTATTCAGCAAAGCTCAATTCTATGCTAATCACTCCCCTCACCCTGCATGAGGTGCTAATTCCTGCCCAGCCCAGGTCCTGCAGAGCTGATCAACCTGAAGCCTGGATTTTCCACAGATGGCTCTTCCAAGCAACATTAGTCTAAATTATCTCTGCTGCATTCATCCACATGACCCCATCCAGCTCCACACTGCAAGACAAGGGAGTCACACGGGGTGATTAGGTTAGCAGCACAAAATGATTGTGTTAAAAGCTGATGAGCTGAGCTAACTCAATCCAAGGTGTCTGGCAAGGCAGCCAACGAGATCAATTAAAAGCCCTGCAGCCCTAATTGAGAGGTTCTGGGTGCAGATAACATCCATTCAGGACCAATACACAAATCAGGGACAATACACAAATCCTGAGCAGAGCTGGCTACCGAGGAATGAGAGCCATCATCCCAATTTGCAGCCACTCAAACTTCAAGACAAAAATCTGACTCCCTCTTCTACTGATCAAAGCACTCAGCACCCAAAGGTGGGCACTGCCTGGACATGCCCAGGGTGGCACTCAGCAATTCCCAGCTGACCAGTGGGAGATGCTTGTGATATTCATGAGCCCGGGTGCAAGCACAGAGTTAGAAGGGCATTTCAGGGACAGTTCTTGGGGGATTTGCCTCAACATGAAACCACCTTGAGCCCTTCCAGCAGGCTCCTCTGAAGCTCAGTCTGAGACCATCCTTGCAGTGTTGTTGGACTTTCCTGCACCTGGTGAGGTTCACACACCAAATAAAGCCCCACTTGGAACTTCCTACATCTGCCTAAATCCCTGTCAGAGGCAGGACTCCAGCAGCAGCTCAAGAAGGGAAGTGAAATCTCACCCATGCTCGAGGAAGCATTTAAGTACCTGAAGTGCTTTGTTGAAGTGTCTGGGGTCCCAAACGTATTAGTTTACCACCCTTAACTTCTTGAGGCCAACAAGCGAAGGGATAAGACAATCAGCCTCACTTTTGCTCTTTAAATTCCAAGCAGGAAACCCTGCAAAGCTCAGCCACCCCAAACCTTACATCCAGAAAACCATAAAGCACGTTGCACAAAAAAAAAAAAAAAAAAAAAAAAAAAAAAAAAAAAAAAAAAAAAGCTGTACCTAACACATTATTAGTTGATTTTTCTAGAGAACACTTGATGGTGTGTTCGGGTTTTTTTTTTTTTTAACTGCCCACTGAGATGCTGGTTCCCCTGCCCTGAGAATTCTCCCTCTGCAGCTCCTCCTCCCCCAGACCATCCATTCTCCCCTTTTCAAACTGCACCCATTGTAAGCGGCACTGAATATTAACACAGCCCATTGAGCACTTGCTTCTTTTGTATGGGACCCCCGCGTTTCAGATTGCAGTCACCGCAGAGAGGAAAAGTCTCAAAGTGATTAAACGCCGTGAAGTTTCTCAAAAGGAGAGAGGAATATGCACAGGAGGCTGAGGGGGTTCTAAAGCCTTTCACTAGAAGCCTCCTGCGAGAGCAAGAAGCACTTAAGTGGGGATATTTTTTCCTTTGTTATCAGTATTTACTTTTAATCCAAGCCCGATGAGCCAATTTCTGCCCCGGCCGTGGCTCCGTGTGGGATGGAGATGAGGAGCTCAGAGAGCAGATGCAGAGGGCTCGCTGTTAACTGCTGCCCTCCTGTAGGGACTGATAAATAAATACCGCGCCGTGCTGAGGGTGGTCAGTGAATCCACCGACACATGTTCGCACAGGAAGGGCGGATTTACTTGCAAGCACATGTATTTATTTGTGCTAAAGCAGCAGGGCCCGGAGAGGCACCGCTTTGCGAGGACGGGCTCTGTGTTCCCCACCGGGGCCGAGCTCCAGAGCAGGAGCTGCAATCCTGCAGGGTGCAGAGCCATCCTGCAGCCCTGGGGACTGTCCGGACACCAGAGCTGTGTGTCACTGCGAGCCACGCAGGAGTTCTTGCACAAGCATCACCAGCTCCCAGCGCTGTCCCATCTGAGCAGGAAAATCTCCTTGGAGCAGCAGCCAGCTGCAGGGAGCCTTTGGGTTTCTTTCTACTGTTGCCCCAGGAGGAGGGAGAGGAAGCAGGCACCTGCCCCAAGCCACATCCCTCCCCTCCCAAGCCATCCTTCCAGCCCCCCCGGGCAGCCAGCACAGGCTGGGAGCTCCACAGCTGCGAGGGGCCAGGAGTGACCATTACTTAATCTTTGTTCCATTATTTCAGCAGGCCTGGAAGCAGGACACGCAGGAGAGGTACTGCCAGCAGTGCTCCCCCCCTCCCTGCACTGTCAGCAGGAGAGTCCCCCACACCACCTTCCCTTCCAGCCCCTGCAGGAGCAGACTCACTCCAGAGCCCGAGAGCAAGTAATGCCCGTCTCTCAAAAAAATCCCATGCAATCAGTATGGGATTTTACAGGATAATTTCACGTAAAACAAGGCACTTCTGCAGCTAAAAGTGAATGCCACCAGGAGAACCCGACAAACCTCTAATAATCAGTATTTTAGAGCAGTACTGCTCAGTAGCAGAGCCCCTTACCAACCAAGCCAAAAGAAGCTACCCTAACATGTGAAAGCAAACCAACAGGATCTGACACTTGAAAACCCCAGTTTAGCAAGAGATTTATAGGTAATTCTGAGCACAAACATTGTTTCATTGAACAAAATTTTTGTGTATATACACTTCAGCACAAAAAGACTGCTCCTGACTCCTAGTTCAGATGCAGTTCCAGACCCTGAAACCATTGAGAGGCACCCACAGGACTTTAAAAAGCATTCAGACACTTTGCCCTGATCTCTCCAGAGAGGAGCAGCTCCATGCAAAGAGCCAACCCGCACCTGGTGCCTCGGGGCAACTTATCCATATAGCCAAACCCTGGAGCCTTCCTGGAAAGGAGAGCAGCTCTTAGCCCAGTTCTCCTGGGTACTTGAGGACGCTGCTTTTTTCCAGATGTGCCAGGCACATGCACACTGACCCAAGAGTGTCAGTATCCTGTAAGAGTGGCCAGTATCCCCCAAAATATCCCCATGTCATTTGGGTCAAAACTGCACAATATTTCTGTTTAAAATATAAACTTTATTTCCTGCAGACCATGCTAGCAATGAATAAACTATCCAACCACACCCTCACTGTCCCTAAATCTTCACACCAAAACACTGTTGCTTTATCACTAAATAAGAAAGGGAAAAAAAACACAGTGATATATGATGCCTAAAGGAAATATCTCTTCTGTCACCCCTCAAAAATTAAGATGCACAGAGAGACAGAAGCAGAGGCTGCAGGGGATGTGCCACATCACCAACACTGCTGGCTTTTTTGGGGCACAAAGCATTCTGTACTTAAACTTATCCCTAAACTTTATGCCACACATAACACTCTACCATAAAAACAAGCTTCAGACTTAAACAGAAGCCACAAAGCACCTCCAGCAGCTCCAAAGGGAGGCAGTGCAAAGGAGCTCTGTGCACATCAGCTGCCCAGCAGAGTTTGACTGTCCCGGCTTTCCCCCTGGATCAGGAGCCCTCCCCAGCTGCAGCTGGGTGCGAGGACAGGGATGGCTCATGGCAGTGTTGCAACGTGCCCTGTGCAGCAAGTCAAGAACACTTATATAACTGGTACACGGTGCTGAGCTGCCTGTTGCTTTAAAGAAAAACAAAACTATAAAAAAAGTTTAAAAACATCCATCCACAGTACATTAAATGCGAGCGACTGCACAGCCCCTCTGTGTATCAGCTATTCCTCCTGAAAACTTGGGAGAAAAAAAAAAATAACAACTCCGAGCTGTGCTGCCAGCAGAGAAATAACAATAGTTTGAAAAAGCCCCAGCGCTTTTCCTCGGTACTGATAGCCCTGTTGACAAAACACGCGGCGTGATTAAGTCTGTTCCAGAACCCTCCCCGGCTGCCGAGCCGCATTTCCAACCCGACAAACAAAAGCTTTATCTCCGACACACTGAAAACCGACTCCGAGCACTGCCCCGGCGTTGTGGCACTCGTTAAGGAATAGAGATAAACCGCTAAGGAGCGATTGTTCAATAGCGCCTTAATGAAGTTAAAGCACCGCCACCAGAGTCGCTGCAAACTGGATTTATCTCGTCTGCTGTTAGCGATCGAACATGCCCGAGCTTATCGCCCCGGGGGGCGAACAGCTCCGGCGGGATGCCCGGCAGGGATGGGGATGAGGGATGGGAGACTCACAGCTCCGACATCGCCTGTCTATCCCAAATTTATAACTGGAGAACCCGCACCCTCCGGGCTGCGCCTCCACATCAGCCACGACCATTGCAGACCTTCACTTTTGCCTTATTTTTCTTTAAAAGGCCACTTAAAATATATATATATATCTCCCAAAAGCAACAGAGATACTTGCACAGAGGTAACTTTTCGCTGCTACATGGCTTTTATAAAGAACTTTTTATAAAGAACGTTAAAACAACTGAAGAAGTGAGTTATCAACTCTGCACAAAAAAAAATGAACATTGACGATCACACTGTGCCTGAAAAAAAAAAAAATGCTTCATCCTTGCGCTGCGAAACTGAAATAGGATATTTTAAGTAATTTTTAGTATTAGAAACAGTGTTGCTCTAAAACCAAAGGTATTTGCAATAGCTTCAATGTCTTTTTACAGCAACTATGGAGAAGGAAGAAAGCCTTAATGTTGCATTTTCAGATACAAAAGGCATCATTTTAACCAACTCTTGGTTAGTTTGTAACATACAAAGTTACAAACAGTATTCTGGGTGTCTGAAATATAAACAGACCAACGCGTCCATAGCAGAAGATTTATACCTCTCTTACTTCACCAATAAAATCTGAACTGAACACAAGACACTCCAAAACCTGCTCCGTTTGAAAAAGACACCCCTGGGTATTAACACTCCGGAAAAAAATAAATAAAATACAACAATAAATTTGTTCTGTGTGGGTTATCAGCGCATTTCCTCGCCAGAGCAAAGATACACTGTCCTGGTTTAAGAGGTGCAGGGGAATGCTGGAATTATTAAAAGCTTGCTCTGAAAGGTGAGGGAAAGAGCCTTCAGAGCAACAGGTGAACGGGATGAGTCAGGGCTTTAGTGCAGAGGCCACAGGCTCCTCTCGAGAGGAGACGGGATAATTCCACGTAAAACAAGGCGTTTCTGCGGCTAAAAGTGAATGCCACCAGCAGAACCCGACAAACCTCTAATAATTCTATTTAATAAGGAGCTGGAGGATCTCCAGCAGCGCTTCAGTGACCGTCCTGTCTCCTGGCAGAGCTGAGGAGGATCTATTACAACCAGGGGGTTTGGAGACTCTGTTCGAAGGGCAGAAAGGCCCGAAACAGAATCGCTGTTTCCCTCTCCCATTCTGGACACTGATTTCCCCAAGTTAACCAACAGTTCAGCGCACTTATTCCTACAAGTTTGTTAACTCACACGCTTACTCTCAGTCCTCCTGCACTATTAAACGACTGGAACCGCCAATGCTGAGCACACTTTCCCCCCGAATCTCCTGAGCTTCGAGTCTCTGATGTTTTATTTCGGCTCCTACACCGGGAGCGGCCCCGCCGCGCTGCCCGGGAAAGGGCACTGACACCGTCCTGAATCCGAGCACTTTACAACACCCATCTGGGGATAAAACCCACCCCAGGGCGCTGCAGCAGGCCCCAGGTGCGGGCCCTGAGCTCAGCCGGCCCCAGGCCATGCGATACACCGCGGGCAATAACTGAGCTCCGCTCCGAGCACCGAGCGAGCGCCGCCTGCACTGCCAAACACCTGGGCTTTAGGGAAACCCCCACAGCCTCTACCCCCTTCCATCGCCTCAATTTCACAGCTTAAAAATCTGGCAGCATTAAGAGCCAGAGGAGCGGGCGCTGGGTCCGGACTGGGGCCCCGGGACGGACGGACGGACAGATGGATGGACCATGCCCTAATAAGGATCCCGAAGCCCAAGCTGGCTGTTATCTGCAGCAGATCCCATCGCTAAGAGACCAAACCCGCTACCAGCTCCCTTTTCCCCGGGACCAGCCCCGCACAGGGACAGGACACAGGGAGCCCCAAACCCCAACCTTCCCCCAGGACCAGCATCAACACCCGACACTCCATCTCCCCCATCCCTATTCCGAGTAGGGACACCGGATCGCAGAACAACCAGCGCCTGGAAGGCGGCAGCGGCCACTTCCCTTAAACAAACACCTCGGACTTTGGCGGGGAATTTTATTTAAAGTTCTCCCATCCTTGACAACAAGCCAAAGAGCGGCCGCCCCATCCCTCGGGCTCGCCCCCCATCCATCCCCTGGGCTCGCCCCCATCCCTCGGGCTCGCCCCCCATCCATCCCCCGGGCTCGCCCCCATCCACCCCGCGGTGCCCGGTACTCACAGGTGTCGCGGCCAGCGGGGCAGGTCCCGGGGCAGGGCGCTCCCGGAGCAGCTCAGCGTGTCCCCGGTGCAGGCACAGCCCGCGGGGCACCCGCCGGCGGCCGAGCCCAGCAGCGCCAGCAGCAGCAGCAGCGCCGCCCGTGACGGCAGCGCCATTTTGTATCCGGCACCGGGAATGGTCCGCGGCGGGAGGAGGAGGAGGAGGCGGCGGGAGCGCTCAGCGCCGCTCCACCGCCCGCAGCATCGCCCCGGCCGCCGGCCCCGCGGGGCGCTACGGCACCGGCATCCGCCGCCGCGCGGGTCCAGTCCGCGTCCCCGCCGCGGGAAACGCCTCTCGGTGCTCTCGCTCCGCGCAGCACGGCTGGGGCTGGGCGGGCGCCGGCCGGTCCCTCCCGGAGCGCTCCCGCGGGGTCGCAGCCGCCGCTGCCGCCGCCCGGCCCGAGCGCCGCTCGCCGCGGACCCACGTTGGCGACACCGCAACATGTAGCCGCGCCGCCCCCCGCGCGCCCGCCCATTGGCTGCCGGGCGGCCCCCGACGCGCCGCCATTGGACAGGAGTCCCCCCCGCCTCGGCGCCGCGCAGCTCCATTGGTGCCTGAGGTATGTCAATCACGCCTGCCAGGGCCCGCCCCCCTTTCCCACTCCAGGTGTGAACGCGGGCGCCGCCGCCCCCCCCGGCTCTGCGCCTCTTAAAGGGGCCGCGCCCCCAAAGCCTCCCTCCCGTAACTCCGGACAATCTGCGGGAACAGCGGGGCCTGGGGGCATCCCTGCAGGAAGGGTTGTCCTTTTCCAGACGCCACGGGGCTGCGCTCCGCAGGGACACGCGTGTCCCGCCACGACCCCGTGGCAGGAGTGGGTCGGTTATGGATCAGTTATCCAGGCGTGTTCCAGAAGCACAGCCCACACTTCCACATGTGTCCTTGTGTGTGGAAACCCAGCTCGGGGCAGAGGCAGAGGAGCAGCCAGCCCAGAGCGGGTCGGAGCGGGTCTCACCAGGAGCTGCACCAGGAACATCCCGGGCACGGCTCATTTCGGGGCAGGGATGCGCTCCGGGAGGGATGGAGAGGCTGCTCCCGGGCTCAGTGCAGAGCATCCGACTGCCTTCGCTCGAGTTTGGATGTGGCCCAAGGCAGCATTTAGGGAAGGAAGCTCTCGGAGTGTTCAGCGCACCCACGGGAGGTGATTTAACCCTTTACAGCGGGAGAAGGGGGATATTTTAGGGAGAGAAACATATCACAGACTAATCCTGCTTCCACTCACTACCTTTGATTAAATTTGCAACCCTGCAGATTCCTCCTGAGTGCAGGGACAGAGCAGTATTTCCTTCCTGTAACAGGATGGGGCATTGCACTGCAGGATGCTCCAGTCATGCTACTCATCGTAGGCATCTCTTCCCAAAAAATGGACTGCACACGGGCAGTGGCATTTCAGGCTGTTCAGAGTGAGACCTAAGCTGTACAAACTCACGAAAGGCATCAAAGCTGGATTGATGTCACCTAGAGAATAGAACAGAATAAACAGGTATGATGTTGGGTTTGCTGGGAAGCCCAACCAAAGAAACTCCATTTGGCCCACAGGTTGTGAAAGTCCCTTGTCAAAGCCTCAGTGTCTGTTCCCCATGCACGGTGTGGGTTTTGGGAGCCCCATGAGGAGGACGAAGGCACACATCTGTTCTCCACACCCAGCAGCAAGGAAAAGCAGCACAACTGGAGCATTGTCAGCAAGTGACAGAACAGGAAGGCAGGTGACAAGGCAGCCTTTAGGGTGATGAGCGATTTGGCTTCTGAAGCCTGGGCTTCTGTACTCCTAAAATTAGGCAAAAATCTTGCAAGGTCTTTCTCGACCATCAGCATCAGTGATCACAGGGATGAAATGCTGCCTTGATGATGTGAGGGGAGGTGTGAGAGGGGACACATTTTTGGGAAGCTGTCAGTCTGGATAAGGACATTCTTACCCCCTGCCTAGTCTCATTTTATTCTAGATTTCTTACAAATTAGTCAAAGGAACCATGAATTTTATTTGACACAATGCACAGGGATTTTCTATCTTATTCAGCCACCTGCCTGACATAGACAGCAGTCAAGTCTTCTACTGGACCCAAAAGCACTTTTATGGAGAGGATTTCTCCTGCTCTGCAATAAAGAAATATAATGTTTCATTATTTATAGAAATAAAGAGACCTTTTGCTTCTTTAACAGTGTTTTCAGATTTGACAACCAGGCTTTTCAATTAACTCTCACAATTCATGTTAATTTTTTTCAATATTAGAGGAAGAGGGTAAATATGGGGTTTTCTATGGAGAGAGAGAAAGATCCAAAAGCTTTAAAAAACCTTTATAAAACAGAAAGCTAGAAGCAACTCTGCTGGAATCTGGGTCCAACCACCTCAGATGTGCACAGATATCCTTGCACAAGAGAAAAAGGGAGGCTGGAAGGAAATAAGATTCTTCTCAGTCTTGCTCTCCCTCATCCCCAAGTCAAAGCCTGTGCTGGAGCCTGTGTGCAGCATGGAGGATGTTTCTTCCTCAAACCTCATTAAATCTAATTAAATAGCTTATAAAAGTATTTATGAAAACAAATTTTAAATGGCAAAGGCATGCCAACACGGAAGATACTTCTAATTCTGCCGGTGTCTTTTTGTGGATTTGGAGCTGGTTCAGAAGTGCACACTTGGAAGGTAATTGCTGACAGCATGCAGAATCCATCAAGCTGTAATTAACACTCTACTATTATTCTAATTGCCTCACTCAAGCTTCTGTGTTTTTTAATTGTAGAGCAATTTGCCAATAGAGAATTTAATTGCAATACATATTTTACACATTTTGGGATAAAGTACCATTATTTCCACTTCAGCAAAAATGTTCCTCAGTTTTTAATAGCTTGCTTTATTCCTTTCTGGGATTTTCAGGGTGTTTTTTTTCCCCCCTATACAGGCAATTTGATTGCAACCTCTTGTGAAATTAGCAATGATATAATATCCAGGAGTGCCTGGAGGCTTCAGTTTGGATCATGACTCTATTAAGCCAGGAACTGTACATACATGTATCAGACACAGCCCTGAGGAGCTTGAAATCTAAACAGAGAAGACAAACTGAGGTGAGAACAGAAGTATTATCCTGCTTTCCAGCTGGGGAAGCAGCCCCAGATGATTCACCTCAGGCGACCCCACACTGCTGGGGCACAGCCAGAACTCACACGAGTCCTGGGCTCAGGGCACCCTTCATCTTCAAGGAGAACTGAGTCTCCTGGTTCCTGCAAAAGTATCTATGACTTGATTTGCAGGCTAGACCTTCCAACTGACTTGTAACCACCCAGCAGCTACAGCTGCTTTTCACAGATGCCTTGGCTCTCAGAGCAAGACCCAGTGTTGGGGAGGAGCCCTGGTGACCTGCAGAACACCCCAGAGGTGTCACACTGGATGGACAACAACAGCAATGCAGCCAGGCTTTGGGAAGGATGCATTTGACTTCTCCTGGGGCAGGCTGAAGGTTGGAGGCAGCAAAATAGAAAACTATGGACTTTTGCTCTTTTTGATCATCCTTGCAGTTGACATTTTTCATTCACTCCTCTATTCACTTCTACTTGCAGGACGATAAATCCACCTGACATTTGTCTTCTTCTAATAACTTTCATGGTGGCTTTACACCCAACACCAATGGTGTGAGGTTTGCAAAATGACTGCTATCATGCTACAATCCCTTGTATTGTCAACCTGGTGCCTTGAGGTGTCAATCAATATTATCATGATGCCAAATACTTAAAAAGTTTTCAGCAGGTGTGTTGTGGGGGCAGTGTACGAAGTGGCAGTGATTATTCAGCACAGCAACAGTCACATTAATGCATCTCTAGCAGTGGCCTTTGGTATTAGCTGCTCATGATTTGGCTCCTGCTGTCCCAACTGCAAGAGATGGTTTCTCTGGTACAACCAGATCAACCACAGCATCAGCATTCCAGAGGTTTATTAGTTTTTCTGGTTACACCAGATCTGCAAGGACAATTTTATGGCCTGTTGCCACCCAAAGCTGGTGTCTTGTCTCACTTGGATCCCAACCCCACTCCTCAGAGCTTGTTTTGTTGGTACAACCTGTGAGATGCATGACGTGATCCAAAGGTGCCTGGAAGCAATGACTGGTGATAACATCACTTCTCACTGCTGGAATGGGTGAAGCCAATTCAGCTTAGCAGGAGGCAGCATATGACAGTGAGAATTAAAGGAAGAGATGATCAAATCAAGCTTCCTTACAGGGTCACAAACAGTGCTGACATGAAAGTCTACCTTGGCCTCAGACTCTGAAGTTTACCTTGCAATGACACATAAACCTTTTCTTCTCTTGAAATTAGAGGCTGGTGCTTGAACTCTGGTCCTCCAGGAACATAAGGTCTTTGATCAAGACCAGATCATGCTTGGTTAATGTGAAAGTTCACTCGAGTAGCTGCTGTCATTTCATTTTTCACAGGCAATGAGTTAAATTGCTTTCTCAGCCCGGGACTGACACAGGCAGTTAGTAAAAAAAATGGTGCGAATAAGTAGATCCAATTAACTAAATCCAAGTTCTGTCACAACTTTGCCACCTCTGATTCTTTTTTTTTTTCCCCCATACTGAATGGCTTCTCTTAAAACTGTTGTATAAATGTGTGGTTTTATCTCATCTTTCTTAAGGCAGACTATCAAAATAGCATGACAGCAGTTTCTTGTCAAGACAGAAGGGAGAGAGAAAGAGACAGCACTAGAATATTGCCTGCCATTTGGATAGGCAAAATACATGATAAGAATGAGGGTTTGAATGTAAACCTGTAGTATTCAAACCTGGGGATTACTCTCAATTGCTTAAAAGCTTTTTTTTTTTTTTTTTTTTTTTTTGGTAGACAAGGCAATGGACTGACTCCAAGAGTAGGAAGAAAGCTGGTAGACCTGAAGTCTGAACACTGTCTGCTTGGATCACACATTTCGGCATAACATTACACTAATCACGTTGAACTCCAAACCCCAGAGGTTTCCCCAAGCCCAGGGAAAGATTTGGCCCCATGTGTGAACTGGCAGGTTTTGGGCTTTGCTCTTCAGATCTGGACTTGGACTCAGATCTGTGCCAAGCCTCCAAGAGCAAGAGCAGAGCTGGAGCCACAGCTGTTCCCAGCAGTGACTAGTGCTAACAGTGTTTATGCTATGAGGAGCTCTATTAACTATGGCATAATAACCATAATTACATGGTGTAACTTCTGCTCGTTGCTCTCACCTCTGGGCAGAGAGGGAAACGTGAAGTTCTTGCAGCCCCAGAGGAATGTGTCAGATGAAAAGATGCAAGTGGAGCAAGGGAGCTGGAATCCTGCTGCAGATAAAACTGGAGTCACCTGCCCCTGCTCAGAGAATAATAGAAAAAAAAATAGAAATATTGGAGGAGGAGTTTAATTCCTTTCAGATAGGGGTGCTCTAAATCAAGACTATTTCTTCACTCTGGGTAAGTCTCTAGAAAGGGCTTGAGACTCCATGTGCGGCTGATAAACAGCAGATGCTTTATTTTACTGTAAGATCTTGCCTCCGTGTAAGTGGGAAAATGAGCCACGAGCTTGCCTAATGAAACTAGTGGGCTCCAAAGCGTTTCCAGAGTAAAGTTTGTATTTCCTTGCTGATGGCTGTTGACTTCCAGTAACTTTCATGGCAAAAAAAAGGTAACTGACCCTGCCCTAAAACAACCCTGACCTCTCTGTGGGCTCAGATAAGGAAAAAGCCACATGGAGTAAATGTGGGGTGCTCTCTGAAAAAAACCTGCCAAGCTGAGTATTATTATTATATTAATAATTAATACACATTTTAAAATATGTAATTTATAAACATATTTATTTAATAGCTCTCTGTCCAGTCTTTATTGTGCAGATGAAGGGCACCATCAGCAGGGGTGGTCTCTGCCTGGCAGGGTTTTCAAGGCCAGTTTAGCTGAGGGTTGCACAAGTTAGGGCTGCTCTCAGAGGTCCAGACCCCATATAACAAAGGAAAATGATTGCAGGATGACCACAGCAGCTAGACTTTGGAAGCATCTGGCAAGCAAGCACTGCCTTACAGGTCAGAGCTAGTTTTTTCCCAACTCGTGTCCTTGATCTTTATCCACACTGGAAGTGGGGCAAGATACCTTGTGACGACTTTTATTGGGACTCAATTACTGCCTGTGTGATTACTATGGGCTGTTACTACCAAACTGTCTTTTGTTGCTTCATATGGCTGGAAGATATTAAGATTTGTCCACTGCTTCATCATACTTTGATCCCTTGTTTAGGAAAGAAATCTGTTTCCTTGCTTGAGTGCCTCATTCTTGGCTAGGGATTGAACTGCAGGCTGATATTTCTGTTTGGCCCTTGAAGCCAGCTATTAACCACACTTCTCATCCTGCTGGTACCACCCAGGAGTGCATCAATACTGCAATACAAATGGCACAGCATCATTATATGAAGAACAAAATATGTGGCAGGGCCCTGCTGTGGCTTAGAGGCTCGGAGAAGAATCTCTCAAAATATCTTAGACATCTGCCATGTGTAAAATCTCATGATTGTTCTTCAAATTCTTCTGTGGATACATCAGCCTCTCCTCCACTCCTCTATTGGTCTCCCTGTGCCAACACATGTGTTCTTACCAGCAGTGTGTGACACAAGGCTTGTTTTCCTCCACAGTTATTCTATTTGTTCAGTACCTGGGGTATTATCCTCTGATTTGAGAACCCCTGAGCCACTCCCATAGTGCACAGTTGGGATGACATGAAGGATTATGGCTCCATGTGGGAATAAGGAAGAGCAGATGAAGGCTTAGTAGACACACATCCTGCTTTATGCCAATACCATAACTAATTAGAAACAGGGGAAGCATGTAGATGGAAAATGCCTCAAACCTCTCTCAGAGTCTGCCATGGCACATGAATGTGTCTCTGGCAATACCACACCATCATTGCTGCAGTAGCTGGACAACTTTGTCCACAGATCCAGTGATGGATGTGTGGATTTTGTGCAAAAGCTCAGCTTGCCTACAGTGACACCCATTTCTCAGCCTTCATCTCCCACAAGATGTGAGTGACCACAGGAAGTTCCAGGGATGCAGAGCAACTGTTTCCATTGTATTCCAGGAGGATTGCATTCCTTCTGCCTTAAAGATGCTGCTCCCATCAGCTCTGCAGAAAGGCACACTGCAATGAGGAGCTCACACAGAAATAATGAGATTGAATCCCTTATCAGCTCACAGAGCTGGGGTAGCACTGTGTGAAGAGGCAAAGTTGCCTTATGCTCCCTGCCACCCAAATTTAAAAAAGAAAATACCCCCAAAACTGAAACACTCCAGCCTGATATAATTTGTCTCTTGGATTAGAAGAAACTACATAGAACTTTTAGCCTCACACCCGTTCTGCTCCAGAGAGGGACTAAATTCAGCTAGGAGTTCTTTTTGTTCTTTAGCTTTCATACTTTTCTCCAAGAAGTCTGTATTACTCCCTGCCCTCCCACTTGGCCAAAGCCTCTCCATTCTGGTTACCCTGGACAATATTTTCTTTTGGATGATCCATAATCAGGCATACTGAGGGTAAGGCAGACCAACCAAGCCCCTCTGCTCTTCACAGAGCTATTGCAGCATCATCTGCTCCTGGGGCACCGAGAGGGAGCTCTCCCTGAGGACAACTTAGGGAACAACTAATGTCCAACAGAACCCCCAAACAAGAAGGTGGAAGAAGAAAACAAAAAAATGCCACTCTTACCTTCCATTTACCCCCTTGTGATGAGGATTTTGCAGTCACTGACTCCAGCTGGTAACAGTGCAATAAATAGCCAGGTGCCCTGTGCACAGGCTTGCTGAGAGAGGGAAAGGGAGCTGAACTCCTTCCCTTCTGCTACATCACCACCACCTGATGCTGCACAAGGCCTTAGCTACACAAACCATCCCTCTGAAGCAGGGCTGTCTGAAGCAGAGGTGACCTCTGCTCTTCTCCAACATTTATGGGGTGCGGGGTGTCTGTGTTTAGGTCCCTGGGCTATGCCTGTGGGAAGAAAAACAACTGTGGGCTATCAACAGGCAGTGTCACCGCCCAGGCAGTGCCTGCACTGCCCCGAGCCTTTATCCTTCAAAGAAGCCCTGAGGGTGAAGTGGCAGGTGGTGGGTGCCTTTTTTTCTTTCCATTACGATCTTGCTGGCTATTTTGTCAGAAATACCAGAGCTATGCTTCAGGTGACTCCTTGTTTCTGGCCCTAGGACTTGTCCTTTTTTGGGGAGAAAGGAAAGCCTCTGGGGAGTGAATGGTGGAGCCTTATGATACTTGGAATATCTGTCACAGTCCCAAAGCCATAGCATGAGGGGCAAGGGAAATAGATTTGCTTCCCTTGTTAAATGTTATTTATCAAGTGCTATTTGTTTTGGGCTGTTTACCTCCAGTTTGACTAATGATTGCTGAGTGGCTCTGAGCTCCTGCGTTGTTTGACCTGGTGCCTCTGTGTGAGGTGTTTCCTTGGGACTCCAGGTGCCTCCTCTGCTTCTGTACAGAGCCCACACTGGGATGTGCTCAGGAGGAGTTGGTGCTTCTAGTGTTGGAAGCATTTTCAAATTGGTTCCACCAGGACTGGTGGTTTCCCTCAGCTCTTTGTCTGAAGGCTTTGGGGCTTGGGCAGCAGCTCTCCTGACTGTCCTCCTGTGGCAGAATGTGAGACGGAGGTGTGTGTGTCACAGTGTTTGCAGTGCTGAGCTTCGCCCGGCTCGTCTCTGAGACACCCAGATTGTGTAGGCTGGGACAGCTTCCTCACCCATGGCAGCCTCCAGGTGACTGGGATCCTCCCATGGATCATCCACAATGTGATAAAAAATTGGCTCTCTGTATCAGCACAAGGCAGCACGTTGGAAAAAGCCATTAATCACGGCGACGGCCGGTGGCTGCTGAGTGCGCACCTGCAGGGCCACAGCCTTGGGAAAGAGCATTTGAGCAATCTGCAGGGCTCTGACAGAACGCCTCTGAGCTTTTCCCATTACATCACTGCTGGGGCCAGCACAAAGGCTATCTGGGTTGCTCAAGGAAGTGTATTGTGGAAAACAATTCCACTTTGATGACTGATCCAGGAATTTATTTAGGCAAAGCTGAAGCAGTTGCATTGGCTCATTTGATCTGTGCTGTTAATGGGAGACAACTCAGTGCATGCTTTTGTTATACTTGCTCTTGCTTGCAGAAGTTCTTGAGATTTTTTTTATGTACAGAACTATCTATCCCTTCACATGGCAATTGTGCCAGTGTCACAACCTTAATTATCACTCAAATTTTCCAGATGGGATTTTTTTTTCAAATTCTGGCTCAGAAGAATTTACCCAGGTTGAAGGAAGTCACTTGAACACGATACTGAAAAGCATCTCTGTGTTACAAGAAAATAAAAGACAGGATGCAGCGTGTGCAGGCATGGGGTGAAAATAAAACAGCTACTTGATTTCTAGTTGCATGCTTTGCTTTTACACAGGAATGTGCCAGCAGCCCCCTGTGTCCTTTTGCAGCATACTAGTTCTGAGAGAGAAGGAAATCTGTTACATGAATCACACTGATCTCTGGGGCTGTGGCTGGAGCACCTTGCAAAGCATTTACTATTTTTTTTTTAATCCATTCTCTGTTAACATTTTGCATATGTTAGTGGCTGTTATTAAAGATTTGATAAATGGTTTGAAAGAAAGACTCGCAGCAATGGCCAACTGACCCCTTTGAAATTTTGTTTACTCTCTAACTAGATATTAATTAAGTAAGATAAACTGACCTTCTGAAGAAAAAAAACCAAAAAACAAGTGAGGCTTTCATCAATGTAATACATGAAAATAAAAGGTGAAACCTGGGGGGAGAAGTTGGCAAATGGATGTTATGCTTTTCTCAGGTTTATACTGTATGCTAAAACATGGTGTCACTGCAGGATTTTTCTGCGTCATAAGAGTTTTATCCTGTTTTAAATATCTTCTAAGGGTTAATGTTTCTCACCCTCAAAGCTGTGGGAGAGGAAGGGGTTTTCAGCTGCTTATTTTAGAGAAATTCTCAAAATTCTCCTCATTTTAGAGAAAGGCCACTGTAAATAGCAAGGCAATACTGGTTGAAATTGCAAGAACCCACAATGGGGAGAAATCTCCTCCACCCTTCATTAATATAAAGTCACAGAAAATAAATCTTCCCTCCTAACCTGGTCTTTGAAAGTCTCAGCAAGACTTGTCCATAATTATTTCTTGCATAAAAGGAAGTTCTGGTCCAACTTTACACTCCCAGGTCCCCCAGCATGGCCAGGGCAGTTCCAATGGGAGCTGGATCCATTCCTTCTCTTCCTGCAACAGGTCAAACAAGCAGTGGGCATTGAAGACTTTCAGACTTTCCAAACACCAGGAAAGCAGCCCAGGACACAGCTCCATCCAGGACTCTCTTGAATGCCCCTCCTAAAACCCTGAACACCCTAATGAAGAGGGTCATCTGGACAGCTGGAAGTCACGTCTTTGGGATAATGGAGTGTGCAGATCTGCATTGTGGTGTGTTTGATCCAGACTGAATGTCAGCTCATGAGGGTGCTGACAGAGCCCATGCTGAGAGTCCCCTCCACAATGTCCCTCAGACAGACCAGTCTTTCCTATCCTCTGCCTTCTCTGCTAGATCATTTGCCTGCTTTATGGGCTCCAGGAATGGCACATCACCATCTCTTCCTAGTTCTTTTTGCAATTGATTTTCCACAAACGTTATAGGGTGTGTCTATTAAAAAAAAAAAAAAAATTATTCAGGAGGGGTTTTTTTACCTGCCTTTAGAGTGACCTCAGAAGCCTGGTGCAGTGTGAGGCTGGAGCAAGGCAGAGCTGTGTGCGTGCCTGGTATCGCCTGCATGCACCAGACCCTGCAGCTACTCATTCCTTCTCGTGCAGGCAGCTGAGAGCGTGACAATAGCACTTGGATATCATCCCATTTCCTCCCCCTTAAACCTGAGCGTTGTCTTCCAGGTGTTACAGACATTTTTTGAAGTCAAAACACTTGCCAACTCCAATTAAACTTGTGGTTTGCAGACAAATTGGGAGCCGGCTGGAGAGGAAGCTGGCGGGAGAACAGCTTTGTACAGGGTTCCAGGACAGCTGAGTTTCCAAAGATTTTGTAGAAATAGTCATCAGGGCAGAGATGAGACCATAGTGATCTGCCTCTGGTAAGAAATGTATAAATGCACAGCTGCTGTGGTTGGGTAGGGGGAGCTCCTGTTAGAGGTTAAAAATAGGAGAATTCAGATTTAATTTGTCCAGCTCGTGGTCCCAAAGCCCAGTCTCAGTGCCACCTCTCTGGCTGTCCTGCCTGCAGGGCCACCAGGGGCTGGAAGTACATTCTGCATGGGCATGGTCTGCTGATGGGTTTTTTACAATGAGAGTAGTAGAACACTGGCAGAGGTTGCATGGAATGAGCCATCCTTGGAAACATCCAAGGTCAGGGTGGACAGGGCTCTGAGCAACCAGATCTGTTTGAAGATGTCCTTGATTGTTGCAGGGGGGTTGGACTAGATGACCTTTAAATGTCCCCTCTAACCCAAATTACTTCGTGATTTTTTTCTTGGAGATGGGGAGGGGTGGTAACCTCTACATTGTCCCTCCTATCCTCTCTATTTTGGCTGCTACAGCCTCCAATCCTTCCTTCTCCCTTATTCAATCCTACATTCCCCTTATTCCCTGCAGGGCCTGGTCAGAAAGGGGCTAATTTACTCTCACCTCTTTGCAGATAATTTCTGGACACTTGAGGTCTCCTTTTATTCAGTGTTAATCAAGTTAAGAGGTAGCCTGGGTCCATTTCTAATGCATTTCTTTAAAATGAAGTGGGAAAGAATTTTCCCAGACTATGAATATTTTAGACACCTTTTGAATGATGTTTTTCAGATTACATAGTGACCATGTTAGAACAGTTGAGTTTTGTTTGGGGACAAGGGAGAAGTTATTTTGATCCTTTTCCTACTTGCAATGTAGGGAACAGACACAATTTGAACAGCAACAGCAATAAAAAAGACCTTCAGTTTTGGCAGTCACTTGAAATGGGACACTTCACCTGGATTTAAGAAATGGATCAAAATAGCCTCAAAATTAAACATTTCCTGCAAAAATGTTCATTGTGAAAATATTTCTTTTTTTTTTTTTTTTTCATGGGAAAATATTATATAGTAAGGAAACTGCTCATTAGTTCTAGCACTTGATACCATTGGAGAAGTCTTTTAAAGTTAAAAAAAAAAGCTTTATTTTTTTTCATTCACTCTGCCAGCCAAAGTGGAATCTGAGACTCAAGTCAGACACAAAACCAGGAGGAAGCAGTTTATTAGACTAGGGGTGAGTTTTGCATCTCACTGTCCTGCTTTAGTGATCTGCCCAAGCTGGCTAGCAGCACTGCAAAAGCACCCACAGAAAACGTGTCCCTGGTGTTGCAATGCTTCTCCCCAGGATCCCTGTTCAGCTCTGGGGGATTTCCAGCCCTCTTGCTGCAGTTACTTGCTGTTCTCTGCCTGCAGGCACCACAACCAGTTCCCCAGTGTGTGTGTGCCTCTCCTCCTGCCGTACCCTGTGGGATTTTGCTTGCTGCACCCTGTCTGGCAGGCACCACTTTCCTTTACTGCCCCTGCTAGACCTGTAAAAGCTCTACCCTGTGGCTGTGAAAGCCTTGGAGTGAGCTGTGCTGTGGCAGAAGTGCTTGATTGCTGTGGTGAACATGAGGATAAAGAGGATTACGGAATAGTGCCAAATAACCCTTTAAAAAAAAAATACTTTCTACTGCAAATGTAGGATTTTGTGTGTTTCTTGTAGGAAGTGTCTCTGGTCCAGGCACCACTGGGGCATTTTAGAGGTCAGGACTGAGGAGCTGGAGACCTCCAGGGAGGTGTGTGGCTCTGATGGCTGGAAACAAACCCACATCCACCATTCTTTCCACCAGCAAGGCTTTTCCTTAGCCATTCCCAGTGCTGGTGGCCATGTGGTGTCCCAGGGGGCCAGGCAGCATCTGAGTTTCCAAAATCAGTTGTTTTGAGTGTCCCTCAGTGCCCCATCCTGTGAACAAGAGCTGTGCCCTGCTATTTGCCCACCACCCCAGGAAGGTGTCAGTGGGTGATACTTGTTCCTCCTGAAGCATCTCTCCTCCTGCAGCCTTCTTCCTGACCAGGTTTCTGTTTTTCCTCTCAACTGTTTCTTCATCCTCCACCTCCCCCTGCCTCCATCTGGTTTCTATCTGGACTAAACAGATGTTTTTCCACTTCTTAAATGTCCTGTACACTCACCTCGCCGATGTCTAACAGGGGCCGTGCATTCTTCTTTCCCCAGGTGTAAAACTTGAAAAACTGGAGGGGCTGGGGGAGAAGCAGCTTCTCTTAATACCTTGGTCTGCATTTAGTGCTGGTGGAGGGATGAGAGAAACCTTTCCAGTCACTCACCTTGCAGCCTAGAACCCTCTTACTCCTTCCAGGTCCCCTTTCCACTGCTAGTGTATACAGAGGATCAGACCTGTGATTTATGCCAGGGCAGTGTGTATAATATTCTCACTTTCATGTTATAAATGTTTAGCAAATCCACAAGGTATCAAAAGAACTTGTGGAGGAGATTTGCTGAGAAGGGCTTGTGGATAAACCTTTTGGACTTGGCTGGAAAGCAGACATACACAGTTTATTGCTTCCCCCTTCTGCAGAGTGACAATAGGTTAAATGCAGACTTTTCCTTAAAATAAAAGCTCCTCGCTTGGCAATTCAATCAAGTGGTATCTGTCATGCAGAGGTCTCATGAAGGATTTATTCCCATTTTAAGTAATGTTTTGGAGGTGCAGGCTCCACATGGAATACATTAGGCAGGGGAAGGTTTGCTGGAATGCTCGTGGGGCTGGGAAGGTACGTGTGCTGTGGGCACAGGGCTCATTTGTGGGGATCTTCTTCTCCCTCGCCCTCTTTCTCTCTTTTTCCCCTTACATGGCTCTGAAGGTCTTTGAGGGAGGGTTTTGCCATCCTTCCCAGGGAGAGAGCTGAGCCCATTGCCAGGAGGCAGGCAGAAGGACCCCAGGTCTCTGCCCACTGAAAGAGGAACTCAGCAGCTCTCCCAGTGACTGTGGGGCAGAAATCCCAATGCTGATCCCAGCTCAGGTCCTTGAGACAGGGTTGGCACAGCAGTCCCTGGCCACTGCAGGGGGGTTGCAGAGATGGTCTCTGAGCTGCTTTGAGTCCCAGAGGCAGTAGCTGACACTGCTGGTGCCTCTTTCTGCTCAGGGAGGAAACTGAGGATAGGACTGAGGTGAACAGTCTCTTTTTTTTTTTTTTTTTTTTTTTTTTTTTTTTTTTTTTTTTTTCCTCTGGAAAAAAACCCATCTGCTCTCTGTGATGGGAACTGAATATGGGAAGTAAAATGTAATTTGGAAGCTGCTCTCTCCTTGGCTTTTTCTTCTTCTTTTTTAAATAAATTATTTATTTATTATTTTATTGGCTGGACTCTTTGTCCAGTGAAAACAGCAACTAGAGATGGGGTAAGCAATCAAATACTTGCAGGGCAAGTGCCCTGCTAGGTGTCACAGCTCTCTGCCACCTCAGTAGGTGGGTGCTGGCCCCTGGCCACTCTGGCCTCTGGGCCAGGCTCTCCTGCTTTGCTGTAGGTTATGGAAACTGTCCTCCTTGGAGACCATATCTGTGAGCACTGGCATTTTCCATGCTGCCTGCCAAGGGGGGCTCTGTGGTGTGGATTAGTGACTGAATGTGAGCACAGCCTGCACTCCTGGGGAATTTGGCTTTTGTCAGGCTGTTGGGACAAGAGCACCCACATTATTCTCTGCAGGTGCCCAGCTGCAGAGTGCTCTTTGCTGCGCCACAAATGAGCTGGGAGAGGTCCCTGTGGTGTGCTTGGGCACTGGTGAGGAGCACCAGGGAATGGGAATTGCTTCTGCTGTGAATTTGCCCTCATTGGTGCCCTCTGTAAGATCCATGGTCAGAGGGATGCACCCATTCCAAGCAGGTGTGAGCACAGTGCTGCAGTCTTAGAGGGGCTCAGAGACATAAAACCATGAATTGCATGGAGTCCAAAACCAACCAACTAAAAAGCAGCAACCTGAACAACTTGAGGCCATTTCAATCCAGATTTACCTGTTACACAGCTATAGGTTTGCAGCATCGTGCACCTTGACACTACCTTACCATACCATGTCTAGTCACAAGGTCTGCAGGATCCCTGCTCCCTGGGACTTTGGGCATTTGGGCACATTCCCTGCAACTGCTGCCAGTCCCAGAAAGAGCAAACACAGCCCCATGTGCCCCAGGGGAAGCCCACAGTGTGGGGGCAAAGGGAAGAGGGGATTTTGGTTGCTTTTATGAAAGTGCATTATAAGGATAGAGACTCACTCAGCACTGCACCCCATGTGAGGTCCCTTTGGAGAGGAAACCCCTCTCTGGGTGAAGTTGGTGACCCTCTGCTGTGTCACACCAGCACCACTGATGGCAGAAAATACGTTTAGTCCTTCACAGGACATATTTCCCTAAATTAATTTCTTTCTGACCTTGAAGTTTTCAGCCAGAGTTTTGGTATTTCATGTTCCCCAGCCCAGTGAAAGCTGAGACTCAGTGGGGAGTGGAGGGGGTGCTGCAGGCCCGTTACTAATGGGATGGGGAAGTGCCATATGGTCCTGAAAAATCACTGTCAGTGAGACAAGGCTGAGGAGCCCCCCTCAGAGGGGCAGGGAGGGAAAGGCAATTAATCATCCTCACCTCCTAATAAGCATGTGAGCTCCAAGACCAAACCATGCTCTCACTGGAGGAGCCAAACTTCAAAGGCTGTAGTGCCCTGCAGATGCACAGGGCATTGCTGAGCTGAGGCTGTGTCCCACTGGGGTACAGTGTATGCGTCTGAAAATCAGGGGCAAATGTGATGGGGGTGGCTATAAATGCTGTGCTTTGGACAGGGATGTTGTGTTTTACAGGGCTTCACCAGAGGTGTGCAGCTCACAGCATCCCCTGCTTGTCCCAACACTGGTCTCTGTGTCTGGGGGAAACTCTGCTCCCAGGGGTGTCCACCTGGAGAACTTTCACTCCTCTTAAAATGTGAGGGGTCTGTAAAGCAAGGAAGATTCAAGTCCCCTGAGCACTTGGTTGTGCTGGCCTCCGAGTTCCCAGTCCTCATCAGATCAGTTGTTTGAACACAGTGCTTAATAAACACAGCCCTGAAACCCCCAGCTGCGTTTCCCCCACTGGAAAATCAGGAGCTCCTTTTTCTTTTATCTTTCAGCTCTGGCTGGATGAAGCTGAAAGTGGTATTGGGGAAAAAAACAACCCTGTTTATTCAGGCTTTTCTTACTTTAACAGACTTCCCTTTGTTCCAGCCACCTCTATTTCACACATTTCCCTCCTGCAGTACCGTCCTCTGGCCACAGACAGGCTCGTTCAGCCCTTTCCACTGTTTAAATTGTACACTTGGTGTCAGGCTGGAAAAGTCTTGAGCTAATCGTGTTTCAGCTCGTCCCTACTTCCATTGTTCGTGGATAAAATAATACTTCCAAACCTCACAGCACTTCATAAATATCACTACCCGTGTGGAGAGCAGGAGGCACTTTCCAGAGCCCTGTTTGCCAGGCCATGGAGATTTTGAGTATTTTTTGGGAAAATGGGCCGGATCTGTCCTTGCCCAAGTGCTGGCAGTGGCTTTTTGTGGAGCAGGAGTCAGGGCAAGCCTGAGACTTCCAGAGGAGTTTGTGCATCCAAATCCATTATGTCTGGAGCAGAGGGATTTGTCCCTCCCTGGGCTGCCAAGGAGGTAGGCAGTGAGGTGCACAGTGGTGCTGGTGCTGAGTGGATGAGCAATTCCTGGCTGGATGCAACTGAGTGAGCAATGATGGCTCTGGGAAGAGGGTACTGGAGGAAGAAAGCCTTCATGCGCCTCCAGGGAGTTTTCCCCTCCTCTCTACTGAGACTGGGTCTCCAAGAAGGACCCTGTGCGCAGCCTGGAGTTTGTCCTGCTGGCTGTGCCAACCCTGGATCTCCCTGATGGGCTCAGCACAGCAGGCACAGACCAGCACTGGCACAGCTACTGCAGGAGCCACAGTGCTTCATGTGGAGTATCCAGAATAAAGGAGCTCAAACCAAGCTGTCCTTGGCTCGTCTTTAGCTCTGGTTAAGCAAACAGGCTTTGCAAATTCTGTGGTCTGAACAAGCTTCCACTTGTATTTCCACATGCGGCCGCGTCCCGAGCTGTAACATAAAGCAGATCCCACAGAGGCTTGTGTGTGGGGAGACCTCTGCCCAGGCAGGGATCAGCCACCCGTGTCCTCCTTCTGGCAGTGCAGTCTGGGCACAGAGTGCCTGTGCAGCCTGGAGTGGAGAGACCTGGGGGTGAACGTGTGTGGCATGTTGCTTAACCATAAAAACCAATGCCCAGCCTGGGGGATGGCTTTAGCTGGGATTTTTTTTTTTTTTTTTCAGATGTCTGAGCCTTAAAATTTGTGTGTCTGCACACATGTTCTTCTTCCTCTAGTCCACTGTCAGCCCAAAAAGACAATTCTCTTTTCTCACAAACTCTGCCTCTCCCTGGGAAGGCATTGCTCTTGCAAGCAGCACTGAAAAATGGGTGCCTTTGGTTTCCTACATCCACTCTGGTGTACCTGTGGGGGGAAAATATCCATCAGTCGTGTCATCAGTCACAGGGAGGGCCCAAGAGCAGCCAGGCTGGAAGCAGCTGATGCTCTGAATGGGTTTTGGAGACTTCCTACTCACTGTGGTAAGGGACACACAGGATTCAGCTGAGCCCACGGGGTTCCAGTTGGGATTGAGTAGCAGCAGTTATATATCAAGTTATTCCTGGCAATTCACCATATCTTAAAAATTAAGTTTCATTAAAGCTTCTTGCTGAAGCAGCTCTGGTGTCCCAGTAAAGGGAGGTAGGCTACCGAACCAGCTGTGGGTTTTTTGTGAGCTTGCTTACTGGAGTTTTGAACTCTCTTGCTCAGTTTGCCAACTGCTGTTCTTTCTGATGCTACCCAGTTGTTTTGCATGGCCTTGAAGTGGTTTCCCAGCTATTTGAACTCCCTAAATGACAATGCTTCATTATTGTCTAATGGAGAAGTGGATTCTTCTGTTTATATGTAAAGGTTCCCCTCCTTCCCCCCTACCTCCCTCAACATATGCAAAGGCACTGCAGAAACTGGAACCAGATAAAAAGAAGAAAACAGGCTTTTAAAGCAAGTTCTGAAGTGTAAAGATGTGAAGGCCACTTAGAAATCATTGCCTTGTGCTTTCTCCCACACTGTGATTCATTTGGTCCAATCCATCATTGATTCAACATGCTCATGGGCCAGAGCCTTCAAAGGCAACTGTGCATCTGCTTTAGCCATTCATCAAGGAGCAGCACAAAGGAGAAGGGCAAGGGAAAATGTATTGCCAGCTCCCTTTGGTGCTGTTTAATGGGTGTGAAAGAAGGACAGTGGAGAAGCTGGGTTAATGAAAGCCAGGATGACCGAGGAAGTGCCCCCAAGACATATATTTTTCAGCCTAGGTATGGACCTTGCTGAATTTGATTCTGCAGAGGAACTTCAAACACTGGGCAAGAGAGCCAAGATGAGGTCGACATACAGAAGGATAATCCAGTGCAGGTGGATGCTCTTCCCCAGATGTGGCCATCAAGTGGAGAATGGCTGTGGACCATGCAGCTCCATTCTTTTTTAATTCCCTGGGAAACAACAAAGTATTTTTGGGGAGATGATGCTTTTCTGCTCCAGAGAGCTCCCGTAGCCTGATCCCTAGAGATCTGAGGCTCCTCAATCTGCTGCGGTTCTGCCTGTAAATGGCTTATCTTGCATGTTTGCTGCAAGGTGCAGCACAGCCCTGGTCACTGGACCAAGGCCAGGTGTTGAGCTGTGTGCTCATAGTCCTGGTGCAGGATCTGAGGGCACCTGAGGGGTACCTGAGCTCACTGACTCTCTGCTAACACAGGAATCTGCTCTGTGCTCTGTTCTGTGGGGGACAGGAACCACCGAGGCACCTCCCAAGCAGCAGCACCTCCTCTGACCAGCCCAACCTGGTGGCAAACCCAAAGTATGATGGGCTCCAGGGGAAAGTATCTTGTCTTAACAGGACCTGGACAATATCTCCTTGAGGTTGTTGGGCTTGTTGCTCATGTTATCTGTGACCGTGCTGAGTTGTCTAGTGGTTAAATCAGGGTTGGTTTACCTCATGTGTTTCTATTTATTTTCTTGCCTTCTCACATTGTTTCTTCTGGCCCTCCTTCCCCTCCCTGTTGTCCTCCCACATTCTCTGTCTCTTCTTCTCCTGCAGCCTTCCCCATGTGGAGTAGGAGAGAAAGAAAGAGATGGCTGGTTTTTAGGAACAGGTTTGACATTTGTTTGTTCACCTCAAAAAACAGAATGTGTTGGAGGTAAAATAATCTTCTCATAATTCTCAGTCTGTAGGGAAAAACAAAAGGAAAGGTAAGACTATAACCTGTGAGAGTATCATGTCATCTGCCTGTACAGCCCTGTGACTCTCCATACACACAAATTATGTCAGTGGACAGCAGCAAGTGGGACAATAAAGAAAAGCCTTGGTGTCCCCCTTTCCTCCTGTCCAAGCAGAGTCATAACTGTGCAGGTGGGAGATGTGTGAGAGGCCCTTGGTGTTCCTGATGTTGAATCCAGAGAGCCACCAGCTGCACAAGGAGGGTGAATTCACAGATGACCTGAGCAGTCCTTGTGTAACATCTTCCTCAAAGGACAGGAGTTAATATTAACAGGGTATTGGATTTTTTTTTCTGGGCATCCTTGAAGCTCACTCCAAATTCCTAGGCCAGCCAACCCTTTGTTAACAGAGAGGGATTATTTGTCCTTTTTTACTGTGGGTTTGTCTTGGTGGAGAAAGGTTATTATGAGTTGGAGAGAGGAAAAAGGACATTCTGTACAACACCCCTGGGAAGGCTCTTGGGCAATTTATTGGCTGGTGTGAAGCAGCAAGTGATAGAACATGTCTGATGTTCCTTATCTCACTTTTGGGGGAGATTAAGGCCTCCTGTGTTCTCACCTGATATTTTTTATCACTGATATTAAGTTCTTTTCAATCAAAGATACTTTGCCTGAAGTTTTGTGAAGACTCTTCCAAGTAGTTGAGCAACAATTTGTTCTCGGAATAAACCAATTTGCAGCTGGGGCCTGAAATGCTTTGAAGAAGATGAGTTGATACTTGCAGGCATTCTGCTTTGTGCTTATCTTGATTTGGCCTTGCAGATCTTAGTCCAGATTTATAGCTGAGCTCAGTCTTCAGCTTCAGCACGGGGAGGGAAAGCACTGTGCTTCCCAACATGTGGATGGGTGAGCTCTTGTCCAAAATCCTTCTCCTGTGAATTAAATGGAGCTTCTGGACTTGGGTAATGCGTGGTCCAGTCTGTGCTCCTTTCTCTCCTTTCCATACTGCAGGATATAGATGGAAGCTGCTATGAATTATTCATCTTTGTGCTTCTGTTCTGTAAAATGAGAGAGTTTGAGGTTGCAACCTCCCTTGGAAAAGTTTGGAAGCTCTGGACAAAAAATGTGTGGGAATTCTGTGGAATTTTTTTTTTTTTTTTTTTTCATTTTAGTGCATGTATCAGAGAAACCCTGTCATATCTATATTTTTGTGGTCCATTTTCCAGTACAACTGCCTAGATTTTCTTTTTTTTAGTCTGTATGCAGCAGGTTGGGATTTGCTTTTCCTGACTGTCTCCCCTTCAACCTCCCTCATTAATGTCCTTGCTTGAGCTTTTTTTCTCTTGAATTCCCTTGAGTTCAGTCCATTTTTTTAGCTTTAAAACTAAAAACCAGGACATCTCTGCTAATTTGCTTGCAGCTCAAATCAAACACAGCCATTCTTCTCCACGAGTTCATCATTGTTACAGAAATATTGTAAATCATTCTTGTGAGTTTTCAGTTTGCTAATGAAGAAAGCAAGACAATGCCTGCTGCTAAATGAGTGTACTCATGTTAAAAGGCTCTTGATGGGAATCCGGGGCAGTGAAGTCACATAGCCCTAGTCTGGGTGTGGTCAAAATTGTGAGCAGACATCGGGTTTAGATAAAACAAGAGTTCTAGCACCAGAGAGCTTTTATTGAAAGTTAGTAGCAGGGATGTTGACCTTATGTTTGGCAAAAGTAGACTACCCAAAACATGTACGCAAGGCAGATGGGGAATGCGATTTAATTAAAAAAGAAAATATTATGATATTCAGAGAACAAAGTGGTAAAATCTTCTGGCTGCGCAGGAATTTCTTTTGAGAAATGGAAGGCACTGAAAGGCGAGGCAGGGAGAGGATGGGATCTGAAATGTCCTTCTGCAGCGGGGAGGAAGAAGGATGATCCCAGAGTATCTGCCTGGCAGCAGGGTTATCAGTGACTCCTTGGAGCTGGGATGGCTGGAGAGCTTCCAGGGACATTTTTCCATAGGAGAGTGCCAGCTTGCTGGAGCCCAGGCATTTCACAGAAGAGGGTTTGATTGCAGAGTGATAGTGGCAATGGCTCCCTGCCCTACTGGCACCCCCCAGCCCCATCTGTGCTGCCCCACCTGTACCTGGCCCCAGGGCTCCCCCCGACCCCCCGGGTGCTGTGCCAGGAGCTTTGCACTGACTAAACCTCAAGGCACCAGGTGATGCAGTGAGGAGGAGGGAGCTGAGCTCAGTGTACACCAAAGGCCTTCACCCATCTGTGTTCCCATGCATCTGGATTTCCCTCCTCCATCCTTCAGGGACTTTTAATGAAAACTCAGAGCCTGGAATTGCTGGATCCCAGATCCTCTGTTCTTGGTGAGGAGTGAAGCCCTTTGAAGCTCTGCTGCAGCAAGGCAGGTTTTTGGGAGCAGGGGAGCCCCATGGGAGGACAGCTGTGCAGTCCTCTCCCGGTGGGAAGGATGTGACCCTGGATTCCTGCAGGGTGGGATAGGGCAGCAGAAACCTCCACTTGTTCCCCTGAGGTCTTGCAACCACTGCTGTCTGTCCTGTCCTGCCGGCCTTCACCCCGTCCAGGGACAAGGCTGCAGCTGCTCCCCGGCCCCACATGAGCAGGGGGACAGAAAAAGGGTCTGTGTGGGGCAGCTGCAGCCCACGCCAGGCAAATAAACAAACTGGGACTTTCCTTAGGGAGGGAATGCAGCCGCGGGGTCTCGCTCCGCTGTGGATCCTCTCTACCCATGATTGATGCCTCCCCAGGGGCTGGAGAGGATTGCTGAGTGGGCAGAGGCTCAGGAAATCAGGCAATTTAAGGGGCTTTTGTGTGTATTGAAGAGCCCCCAGACAGACACCTGCTCCTGAAAGTATATGCCAAGGGCACCAGTTGGGTGCAGGACGTGGGAAAGTGTCTGTGAGGTTGAGTCGGTCTGAGGCTGCTGTGTCAAAGTGGGGTCCCTGAGCCAGAGGAAGCTGACAGGAGCCCAGTTCTGGATGCAGGTACAAGGGTGACCTCCTTGCCTGGCAGAGAGGGTCTCTGGTGGGTGATGGAGAGATGCCTCAGCTCAAGGAGGACATCCCTTCCCACGGGAATGGTCAGGTACAGCCATCAGCCCTGCTCAGAGCATCAACCTCCAAGCAGCAGGGTGGCTTCTGTCACAGACTCAGCCCTTCAGGGAAAGATCCCCCAGCCTCTGGAGACCTCCACCTCTTGAATGACCTCTGAGACCTGCAGACAGGGCAGTGCAGCCTACAGCCCTGCTCCTCCAATCAACCATCCAGTCCTACCCCTGTGCAAACCCTGCAAACTGCCTGCGCTGATTCTGGGGGCCTGTGGGGATCAGGGGAAGCAGATCTGGCTGCAGCTTCCAGGCCTTCATTTGTAAATAAGCATCTAGCTGCTATGGTAATGCTTATTTAATTTAGGCTAAGCATTTCTACAGCTGTTCTGAGAGAATCATGCTGCTTTATGCTCTATGTTAATTCTTGGCTGCTCACAGCTGCAGAAAAGTATTGGCCAGGCATGGTCCTAAGGACAGGTTCTGCTCCCTGGTATGGCACAGCTGTGTGTGCTGTCCCTGCTTTGGGCTTCACAGAAAGTGCCAATTGCTCCCCAAGACCATTGCACACAGCTTACACCAGGCAGCCATCAGTACTGATCTGTGCTAGCAAAGGAGGATGTAAATTGTAGGTTACCTATGGCATTTTAAAAGAAAAAGGATGCTGGTACATTTCTCAGATAGAGCTGTCTTTTACTTTTCCTGCCCTCTGCCCAGTCACACTGTGCCAGAATGCATGCTGGGTTTTCCTGCCTCAGTTATATAGGATGGAATTTCCCCTTGTTCCTCATGCAGGATTTGAATGACCAGGGTGGGTCTAGGTGCAGAAGTCAAGGGGACAGACACTGAGCATGTGGCACAGGCACCTACGTGACCCCATGGGTTACAAGCTGTTGGTGGAGAGCAGGAGGGTGTTCAGGGAACTGCTGAGAGTGCTCCTTGCTTTGGAGCAACCACCAGAGCAGAGCTACTTCCAAGCTGGTCACAGGAGCCCTGTGCAGTCCACTGCTGCCAATTCCTCTTCCTTAGAGGTGTGGGGACCCAGCAACCATCCCCAAAGAGCTCACAGAACTCACTGCTCCACTCTGCAGCACACCAGAGTCACACTGGTTCCTCTGCAGCTGAAACCTCTCCCAGCCATGGGATCAATAGGCTCCAAGGCTGGTAGGCTGCCAAACCATCCTGCTGCAGCAGGTGGGCCCCGCTGGCGAGGAGGAGCTGCAACGAGTGCTCACAGCTCCCAGCCCTGGCTCCTCTGGTGCTGTGAGCAGCTGGGAAGATGCTGCTGTTGGCCAAGTGTGATAAAAGTCTCCCTCCAGCCTCCCCTGGGCTGGGGTGGGTTGGAAAGCCTGGCTTAGTTTGCACTAGGGATGAAGGCACTCTGCAAAAAGCAGATTTTAGGACATGATGAGCTGATGATGGGCTCAGGTCTCTGTTGAGGATTTTGGGCAGGGTTTAGGGAGCAGCAGGGTGCTCTGCAGCTGGTAACTTAGCCATGGGCTCAAGATTGCTGTGGGCTCAGTGTTGTCTCAGGGGGCACAAACTTTTATGCAGGTGAGGTGACACTGGGCACAAATGTGCTGTGGGCCCCAGATGGTGGTGCGTCCAACCATGCTGTGGTTTCCATCACCTGAGATGACTCCAGGTCCAAGAATGCCACAAACCTGACATGATGGTGGTTCCACCTTCCAAGTTGGCCAGGGCCCCAACCATTCTACAGACCTAACACCAGCTCAGATGGTGAGCAAAGCTTTGCAGAGGTGCTGTGTCCAAGCTTGGACACACCATCATCTCAACCCACGGCTTGTCTGGACCCGGTGTCATCTCAGGGGTGTGCAGAGCAGATTTTGCATCCCCTGAGATGATTCTGGGCCCATGGCATGCTAAAATAAGCCCACTTTGACAGGAGCCCATGCGTGAGTTTTCTGGCAATCTGTTTATAGCTGGGGTTTGTGTCAGAATTTAAACACTGCAGCCAGGAGTAAACGCAGCGAGCCCCACGTGGGGTTTTGTTATGACATTTTGTTGCAGGCAGGAGGCAAGCTCCGGCTCCAATAACAAACACCCAGTGTTATGACACTTCTACCTTTCCAACTATTTATGCAAGCACAAATATTTTATTTTAAGGTTTGAGACGCACCGTTAACATAAAGCAGCCTCATTCCTTTCAGCACGGCCTGGTTCTCACTTGGGGAGCTGTTGTTTAATGAAAAGGTTAATTGTGTTTTATAGGGCTCTATCACCTGCCTACCAGTTTCTGGCTTGGAAGGAGGTGAGGTGAGGCTGCTGGTGCCTGTGCCAAGTTATGGGCTGTGAATACAGGCAGTTTCTAGGAAGAAAACAAAATGCATGACAAGAAGTGGCTCAGAAACCAAGGGGTTCTGTGGTGCAAATCCATTTAGGTGCTACAAAATTAATTTAATGTGAAATGATTTCCAACAAGGCTACCCCATGACAACACCCAGTGCAATGGAGGATGAGGAGGGAGTTTCAAAGAACAAGGACTGTTTTCTGCTCAGCTGCAAACACACTCAGCCTTTCCCTTCCATAGCTGCACCATGTTAAATCCAACAAGTATTTTCCTCTCCTGAGGTTGAATTAATTAACTTGAAATTTCTTAACAGCCCTTAATGAGTGTAGAAGGAACTGAGAGTTTAATCTTGACTTGTCAGCAAATTCCTCCTTCAGCAGCTGAAGGAGCAGCAGCCATGCACTTGCATAATGCCCTGGTGTGGCCACCGGACTGTTTTGATTAAATGGATTCTGGGGGTTTAGGAAAACTACAAATTTTATAGCTCTGGTGTTCTCTGCAAAAGTGATGTAAAACATCGTAAAGCTGCCAAACCACCACTGCGGTGCAGGGATCCATGCTGGCCTCCTCTGCAGCAGGGACTGTCAGCCCCAGAGAGTGCTGCTAAGAAAACAACTGAGAGGGAATTGGTGGAATGGTGTGGGGGGAGGTTTGTGCATTGCAAACTTTTGTTCCTTCTGTCTGAACAATTAATGTCTTTCAATTCGTGCCACTTAGAAGTCATATCTGAGTTTGGCCTGGTGTTTGAATTGGACACTGGAGAAGCGAGTGCTCCTCTGCAGCAGCATTACCCACAGCATCAGTAATGGTACCATACCTGAACTTCTTTTCTTCCATTTGAAGAGGTTTAACACCTGTCTGTATCACAAAACTGACCCTTTCTGCTTTCAGAATGCATTGAAGATGGATCCAGGGGAAGCTGACTATCTAAACAGTGTGGTTCCAGAGTATCTGAAATAAGATGCTGTTGGCCCAATACCTCATGTAGAGAGTCATCCATCCTCTGCACCATATCCACCCCATGTTGCCACCTGACAACTGCCCCAGGCAGTTGTACCCAGCTCCGGCTGCCCCTGAAGGGTGAACTTTCACCTGGGTGTCCCCATCAAGGTGGCAGAAGCATGCTGTGGTCCCCAGGTCAGTCTGTGTCCCCTCAAACCTAATCCAGCTGTCAGAGCTTGCTGTGTTGTTGGCTCATGAGTGGGGTGATGAGCTGCAGAAGAAAGAGGCTGGAATATATAGTGTGGCTGTAGGGCTTTGTCAGTTCCCTCTGCTGCAGAACCTCCCAGGGTTTGGGCTGGATGGAAGCACTGGGAATGGTGCACCCTCCACTGTGAGGGTCTGTCTCGGAGCTTTTGGGGAATGCTCCCTCTTTTGGAAAATTTTGATGTATTTTCCTATGGGTTGGAGAGAAAAAATGCAGAAAAATTGAATTCCTGAAACCAAATTAATTGCATTAAAATTCTAGTTACGATTGCAGCCACTCTTTCTTGAGAACAGTGCCAGAGGGGTGTGCTGGGTATAGCTGATGATTCCAATGGGCAAGACCTGAGTATTTCAACATCCCAGACCCTGAAGAAGAGTCAAACTCAGAGCAGAAGGGGAGAAAATTGAGCCCCATTCACTGCCAAGAGGCAGCAGGGAGGAAGAGCAGACACAAAAACGATGCTCTGGTCAACACTGACACTGAACTGTTCACTCAACTCTTTCCTTCTTTTGCATTTCTTTTATTTTACTCCTTCTTCTTGTCATCAGAGCAGATCATGCTGCCATCACTGCTGGGACAAAACATTTAGTGATGGTAGGTCAGTGGCATGGAGCAGGGGGATGTTCTCTGCAGTTCAGGTGTGCTCCTGGACCCAGGATTGATGCCTTGGGAAGGCTGACCTGAAACAGAGACTGGACAGAGCCAGAGAATAAAGCAGATATTTATTGAAAGACCTTTAGGATCCACCTTGGGCAGGAGAAGAGCCTGGACCAGGGCTACACCCAAGGTGGACTAGGAGTGGTCGCAAAATGGCTGAACGGTCTGAGATCTTACACTTTCATGTTTTGGTCCATTTGTATATTGGGGTTTAATTGTCCAATTACAGCTTCAGGTTGTGAGGTCCCATCCTTCTTGTTCCTCCCTTCAGTCCACCCTTGTTTGTGCTGTTGGGCCTGAAAGATGTCCTTGGTCTTCAGCAGGAAAAGAATTTGGTTTGTCTCCCTACTCTGTGCAGAGCTGAGTGACACTGACTGTGAGGCTCAGAACTGCACCCCTGGGCAGCACAGAATCTGAAAAACATGAAAAATAAAGCATCAACATCATCCCAGGCCTGTGGCACTCTTGGACCCAGCCCTGAGACAAAGCTGGTCCAAGCCACACTGCAGGTCCAGCATCACCTCAGATGGCAACAGGACTCGTGTGAGGCAAATTTTCACTCTGAAAGAAACTGGTGGAAAAAATTTAGAATCAAAATACTGTTAAACGCCTCTAATGCATAATGTAAGTTCTTTAAACCTGAAGGTTTAATTGATATTTTTTCTTCAAATAATGGGCTAATGTCAAGTAATTTAAGCCATTTTACAGGAAAGGCAATTGAATAATTGCTAATGGCTTTCAGCTGAATGTATTTAAAGTCAGGTCACAAATATGAGCTGATTGAAAGACCAAGGGGCATTCCTTTCTCCTGAAAAAGAATTAGATAACAATGACAATTAGAAGGTGGGATTCAAAGGAAAGCAGGAATTTGAGTATGAGCCTTGGCAGACCAAGAGGGGAAAAAACTGACCTGATGAAGAAAAATTGTTGCCAACTATCCTGTGGAGTGATTGAGGAGAGAAAAAGAAAAAAAATTCTGATTCTCTGCCATTAAATTTTTGAATTATCTTAATATGCATTAAGGGGTGAAATAAGAAGTTTTTTCAGCCTGGTCTCAGAATGTGGAGATCAGCCTGGTGCAAGATATCCTGGGCTGTGGCTGCACCTTTCATCCATTCCCAGGCTGGAAAATGATCTGGATGTGGGATGGTGGGCACTTTGGCTGGAAGGTCCCATGGGCACATCATGGCATTCAGAGCAGTGCAAACTGTCAGGGCAGCGCTGCCACAGGCTGTGTCCAGGGGTGGAAACAGAGTGAAGACTTAAAATAACCCCCAAGCTCAGGAGAAATATCCCAGAATATTTGCACAGGCAAATAAACCTCACACCTTTACAAAGAACAATTTATTGATACTACAGACAAGCTGGAACTGCAGCCTCAATTGCTGTTGGGGCAAGTCGTTGTTGTGTTTGTTTTCCTGCTGCTGGCTCAGGAATTTGTTGGCTTTGGGAGCTGGCAGGTGCCTGTCCTCACGTTGCTGCACGTGTGTCACCTGGCACTGAGCACTGCCACTTCTGCTGCCTGCCCCTGCCTCTGCTGTGGGGGCTCTTCCTGCTGCTGGGGAAGGTATTGAGGCTTTGCAGCAGCCAGATCCATGCACAGCATCTCTAAAACTGCCCCACAGAATAATTCCAAGATGTAAATATGCCCAGCCTGGGCTCTGGGGGGTAATTCAGGATATTCATACCATTTCAGTTGCAGTTGTCTCCTGAAGCTAATGGGGACTTCAGTTTCAGTGCCACCTCACAGTAGTGGCTTCCGTGTCCCAGTCATGAGACTGAACAAATCTGTGCCTTTTTCTTTCAATCTTTTGCTGTTCTGGTCTTGCTCTGGTAGTTCTGGAGTCATGGGAGGAGGAATTCCTCATCAGCTTTCTTCAAGTAATAGAAAGTGGATTCCTTTGTCTCCTCCTCTTTTGATTCCTTTTAAGGTAACTGGTTCTGGCTCTTCAGAGGGGAGCTTACTTCTTACCTCAGTGTTTGTTCAGCTTCTCTGAACCCTTCTTTGCCCTGTGTCCTCCAGAGATGGAGTGTCTTGTGGCAGAGTGGCACATCCCTTCTTGTCTTTCACTGAAGGGTGAAGAGTGTTACCCATTCAGCTGAGCTCTTCCTGCCCCTTCTGCCTCTGTAGGTCACTCTGTGCCCCGTGCAGTGCTGTGAGCACCTCCCAGCACTGCCTCTCTCAGCACTTCCATTGCTGTTGCTCTGTGTGCCTAAGGAGATAGTCCTGCCTCTGGACCCTGGCTGTTTGTAAGGTTTTAAACATCCTGGCCTGCCTGCTGCTGTAATCTTGCTCCTTTGCCAGCCACCACATGTGGCAGGTGGAGGAGTGATCTATTAGCACAAAGCTGCACTGAACTTTGTCAGCATCACCCAGGGTGTGCTGCGGGCAGTTTTTCTGTGCCTTGCAGGCCCAGGACTCCTTTCTGGCAGTACAGTAGTGCTCATGAAGTGTTCTTGCAGCCCTTCAGTGCAGCTCTCATGGGCTTTCCTTCTGTTTTATGGCTCCTGGCAGAAGATCCTTCCTCACTGGATCCCATCTGTTCAGCCTCCCAGCTGAGACAACCTTTGTTTAGGTCTTCTTCAGATTCTGCAGATTCCCTTCTGGATGCTCCTGTTCTCCATCAGACTTTGGCAGCCTTCACCCTGATGTCATTGGGGTGGCTCCTCATCTGCAGTCGTGGCTACTCTTCATTTTCTTACCCTTGTCCTTTTACTTGCTCCCCAGGCATGAGATAAGGAGAAGCCAAAGAGCAAACAGAGCTACCAGTGGACTTTTATAATGCTTTTTGCCTTGGAAGAGGTGCTGGCTCTTGGTCTTTGCTGTTTTCTTTGCTGTCACCCAGCTTTCCACCACAGTCTGACATGGGAACAGTTGAACAGTGTAAATAGCAAACAGGTCCACGTGCCTAAGCACTTCCAGATGCCCAAGCAGGTAATGCTTTGAAATGTGTTTTAAATGAGTGCTGAGTTTTGAGCTGCAGGATAAATGCTGGCTGGCATGACACAAATAATACCAATCTTGAAAATTATCTCAAATTATCCCCACTGGTTGTAATGGTGGTAACAGCTCAGGGACTGCCCTTCAGAGGGTGATTTCCTGCCAGGGTCCTGTAGAGCCCTGCAGTGACTACCACTAACTTATACCTTGAATTACCATGTCTCTGCTAATTGTCCCTGTTTCCTCAGGAGGTCTAAACACAAAACTCATTTTTAATTTATTATCTGTTCATATATCCATGCTCAGCCATGCCCCATCTCTGTTCTCCTGCACTGGTCCTGAGGAGCTGAGAGCTGCATTTTCAGCATTGCTCCTGCAGAGCTTTTTCCTTTGGTTGACTTTCCTCATGCAGGGATTGTGCAGCTGGTCCCTGCAGCATAGAGTGTTCTTTTCCCTCCTCTCCCTCTCATTATAATCCTCTTTTTCTGAGGAGGATGGTGTTTGTCTTGCTACAAGAACAGCATTACAAAGCAGGAATAAATTGAGATGCTTCCATATCTCCCTTACAACTGTGGGCTCCAAAGGGCTGAGATGGCTCCAGTACATTGAGGGACATAATTAGGACAGGTTGTGTTTTGTGTCCTTTTAGGATGAAAATTCTTTGTAACCTCTCACACTTGAATATAACCTGTAAATCAGAGCAGATCAAACACTAGATCAAACTGATACTGATGTGAGATTATTCTTTTTGGTTATGAAATGGTGGAGAGGGGGTGGAGATGAAAACCTGGATTCCACTTCTGGATGCTTCAGGAGGACTTCTTGTCCTTTAGAAATCTTGGCATCAAACCCTGACTCAAATCCAATGAGTTCATGAGAGACAATTTCTATGGAAATTCTCATTATCTACTTGCAAAAAAAATCCTCTCTGTGTTCATTTTTTTTATTATTATTTTTTTTTTCCTGCTGAGAATGAGTATTTTATCTTCCACAGGAGAGAAATTCATAGCCAGAAAACCTGAGGTCTGTGTGTGGGATAAACCAATGAGCTGGACCATACACTCTAGTATTGCAGAACAAAATCAAATTGTATTTCTAGTAACTGTTTACAAATGCTTGCTTCTTGGAAACTGTCTTCTTTATGTGAACAAGGAATTAACCTACCGGTTTAAGATTATTTTGAGAGGGATTGCTTTGCTTTGTTCTGAGTGATAACAAACATCCAACAGAATTTTAGAGCCTTTCCTTCCTCTGGCTGTTGCCATTTAAAGTCTAATTGTAAAATAAAACATTAAATGAATTTTTCTCTCTTAACTGCATTCTTTGTGCTCCCACTTTCTCCTGCAATAGCTGTAGGAGACCTTCCCTAATCTTTCCAATTAACTCGGTATTTCCTGCAAGGCTGACACTGAAGAGGGTAAGAAAGGAGTGTAAAGCGAGGAAAGACATCTGTCAACTATTGGAAATACTTTGCGTGTTAGAAATTGAAGGGAACCCACACTGAAGCCAGATGATCTGAGGAGAACAATTGCAGCGTTGGCTTGACAAGAATGTGGGTGATTTGTTATAGCTGTCCTCACAGTAGGCACCTGGTTGTCATGTTCATATGAGAATACCTTGGAGATATGCTAAACACATATCCTGTTCCAATCAGGAGTGCTGAAGGGCCAGAGCAGGCAAGGTTTGACTTGCATTTTCTGAAAGACATAAATTATCATTTGTTCCTAAATTTCCATCTTTTCAAATTCCTTCTCATTCCTCTCTGCTGTCCCACTACTATTTCAGAGCAAGCAATGAGAGTTTGTGTGTTGGGTAGGCAGCTGAAAATGCGTGTTTTACCAACTGTAGGGGCTCCTGAGTCAGCGTTTTTGGGGGTTTGGTTGTGAGCAGAAGGGTTTTGGTGGTCTGGTTTTGTCTATGAGTTTATATAATAGGTCAGCAGAGACCCGTTTTGGTAATGCTGCAGTAAAAATATGAAACACTTTTTGGAGAAAGCAGACCCAGTTTTTCAGCTGATCTGACACATAAACTCTTGGGCTGTTGCTTGCTTGGTTCACTTTTTGATTTACTCTGAAGTCTGAAAATGGCTCCAGTGTAGCTTGAAAACGAGCTGGAACAACAGTTTGTGTTTGTGAGCCAGAACATGTTTATTAGGGGAAAGGCACTGCAGATTTCCAGGGCTCTCCTACTTCTCTGCTCCTTGCTCAACCCAAAGTAAATTAATTCTAGATGCAGAGAGTAGAACCAGCTTCATCCTTGTAAAAGAAAAAGTAATTTCACTGTGATAGTTTCTGCATCACAGTGGAGGTGTGACACAAGGTGTCCTCCTCCCTTCCCATGTCTGATCAAAGCCCAGCTTGTCAGCAGTCCCTCCCCATCCCCATCTCAAAAAGAAGCCTATGAAACAGTTGAGTCATGGCCACACTAGTCTGTCATTTCACTCTTTTGTTCTCCTGTATTTCATCTCCCTCATTGTGCCAGGCTCTAGGAAAATAGAGAAAACTTCAGTGAACAGCTGGATTGGCTTTAAGGGCAGAGAGTATCACAAGATCAACAACTGGAAGTTTACATTTCATGAATCATGGGATTTACCAGTCACACTGGCAATGAGCCCAATAACTCTTATTCCAGAATGGCCTGCCAGTGGAGACATCAAGGGATGGAGACTGTTAGTAGCTGCTTTGTTATCTTTGTGCTTAGTCATGATGCTTGAATTGGAGGATGATCATCTCTAACACAAATTCACACCAGTCCTTCCTGAGTTTTGGCAGTGGATGTTACAATGGAGTGAGAAAAGGAGAACTGTGGAGATCACTGCTACATGTTTGGGTCCACCAGATCAGCCAGTGCTCTGGATCTCATGCAAAAAGAACAGCCTTGCCTGAGGGTGTGAACTGATCCAGGATTATCCCTGAAAGCACCACATCTCTGTAGTTGTGTCCTCCCCTGCTGGCTCCAACACAGAGGGACCTATTTTAAGTCAAAACCTTCTATGAAAACTGTTCAACATGTTCTCTCTCCTTCAAAGGATCAAACCTCTGTCATCTTCTGGGCATTTTCCCTTGAGCTGACTCTCTGGCATACGAGACCAATGGACCCAGCAAGGACAGGAACTGGTGCAAGGCTTATGTCAATGTACTGTGGGTGACATTGAGCAGGGAATCTGCTCCAGCCCATGCCTAGACAGGGCTCCTTGTCCATCATGAGTGACAGACCTGTCCAACTGCACCATTTGCCTTATAAATATTTCACCTCTTCCTTTGATCATTGCTTTCCTTCAGCCCGTTGGCCACAATTGGTTATGCTGACCTGGACTGTTTGGTGGGACATCCTGGCCACCACCACTTCCAGCCCCTGCCTCCCTCCTCGGGATTTAAACTCCTCCCTGCCTTGCACGTCTCCCCAAGTCCAGCCTCATGACATATGTGCTATTTGCAGAAAATGTTTGTCGAGACCAGGTGGTTGAAAGTAAAAATGCCAACAGATCTGCCTTTTGTAACCATGCAAGCAGCTTGTTAAAATTAGTCACAGGCTGAGCTGCAGTACATCTGTGCTGTCAGCCTTCCAGGGAGCCATCGATCCCGCCCGGCGGGAGCTCTGCTCCAACGCCCATCTGCGGCCCTGCACCAGCAGCACCACTGCTGCAGTCCTTCCCAAAGCCTTTTCCCCCTCCTTCAGTTCACAAGCTTTGCCCAAATTTAGCCACGAGCCTCCTTTGAAATGCATAAACACTTGTGTGTCCTGAGTTTCAGATACCGGCGGAGCATCCCAAAACAAAACCTGGGAAATCTCGGCGCTGGCATTTGCTTTAGTAGAATTTGTACTTGGCTGCTCTGAGAAATTTTTTTGTTTTTCAGTTAATGGAGCAAAGACTGTGATTTCCAAGGTTCTTTGGGGAGTGAGCTACCTAGCTGTCATTGGAGGATTTACCAAATGTGTGCCCACTTCCCATTTTCTGCTTGTAAAACTGAAAATCAGAATTCCTCCCTGCTGTTGTACAGCTGTCTATGGGAAAACAACGAATCAGCTGGTAATTAATAGCTGTCCCCAGTGTTGAGCAAGAACCATCTGTCCCCACTTTCCATGCAGCACCCAGCACCAAGAACCTTTGGGAACTTCACCCCAGTGAGCTCAGCATGTGAGCACAGCAGGGCTGTGCCTCAAACCCTGCTCTTCCCCACTGGGGCTGCCTTTGATGCACATCCAAAAATATGGCTTGGATTGGCTTCCTCAGCCCCATCGTGCTTAACTGCTCTGTCAACATGCCCCTCTCTGCAGACACATAAGGAGTTTGCATGTTCTGGAGCCAAGAGTCTTGTGTTTCTTCCCATCTTAATTCTGAAGATTTCTCCTGAAATGCTGTAAACGATGCTGTGCTCCCTCTGTCCTGCATCCCTGCTCCCACCTGCAGGCACCTGGCCCCAGCCTGCTCAGCTTGGGGATTGCTGTTCCTTCTCCTGAAGCACAGAAACATAAGGGGTCTGTTTTCCCACCCCTAAAACAGGGATTCTCATGAGTTTGGCCAAGATTTCTCCCACCACCAGCAGGAGCACAGACCTAACAGACCACGCTGGCTGGGGAAAAGGGAGTACATTGCTCCAGCTTTGCCTGTTACTGGGCACACTTGGTGCTGACTTCCAGGCATTTTGCAGACAATTCCCTGCCTGTGTGAGAGCCTGGTGCTGTGCTGGAGGCCGTGAACACAGCAGCTTTGTGCTCAGGGCATTGTGCTTTTCCCGCGCACACGCTCTCCGCTCGCACACGCCGTCTGGCCAACCCTCCGAGCTGGGCCCTCTCACATTCCACGCTTTCCTATGGAATTTGGATTCAAATGTGAAAATCCTCTGCCACACAATAAAAGTGGCATTTCCATGCCCTTTAGCACATCAGTCTTTTCTTGTGAATAGAGCCCTGAGTTCCTCGGCTTTTGCCGTATGGAACAATTGATCCCTTCAGTTCACTTGCCAACAGTAATCGGTTTCTTCTAGCCATAAATTTTAGCCATTCTTTTCTTTTTCTCCTCCGTTTTGGGGGGCATAGGGGCGAATAAAGTCATAAAAAGAGGCAGCCATAAAGTAGGCAGCTGTTACTAGTCAGATCTTAGTCTGGGAAAGAAGTAAATCAAGTATCGACCTGGATCTTACCTGTTGCTCTTTGCTCACAGCGATCAGGACAGGTTGTTCCTTCCACTGCCACGGTTCTTCTTTCCTCTGTAATGACTGGTCATGTGGAGTTTTCCTGTATTCAGACTATAGGAATAACCAGTTTGAAGCACCCTGTGGATTTTAGGGTTGTTGATGAAATTCAGGTAATAGAATCTAAGTGGGCAAAAGCAGTAGGAAGACAATTTTTTTTGGATGGAAATTTTGTATTCATCACTTTTCTACCTGCTGTCATTATTTGTTTGCCTGCCCTCTGCCTCGCACTGACAGGCTGTGTTTGCACATTTTACCCAGGTTTTCCTTTTCTATTCACTGCAATATCTGCTCCAGGGCTCCTTGTTCTGCTTAATCACAGTGAGCTGCTGGTTTCATGCTGGGTGGCACTGGAGGGGCTCTCCAAAGAAATACAGGATCCTAACGTCAATCCCTGCAAAATCTCCCTCTCCTCTCCCATCCTAGGGACCACATGTGTGTTTTGCTTTCCTTCTGTCTGCAGCTGAGGCAAAAAGGGATGGGAAATGCCAAGGAAAACAGTTTCCTTCTCCCCTCTAAAATGAGTGCTACAGAGTTTACTTTATAGGCTAAACCTAGAGTGTGTCTTGAGAACGGGTTTATTGAAATACATTTGTCCTGGAGGCAGATTTCCTATCCATATGGCCCAGTGCAGTAAGAGCTGTTTCACACTTCTCTGGTGGTTTACAGTAAACTGGGAACACCTGCCTCTGCTGGGCCTGGGAAGAGCTGAGTAGCTTAGAACTTGTTGATAAAATTGTTCTGTTCAAGAGGACTTGATCTTACTGAGTTTTCTTCCTCTGCCTGCTTGGTGCTCCATGCTGCTGGTATTAGAGGAGGAGGGTGGGGGCTTCTGTTGTGAGCATCTTATCAGAGGAAACGCATCAGATTTAGAGTCCAATCCCTTGGAATTACAAAAGAAAACATTCTGCTTCTCTAGAAGGGAGCAACATCCTACTTGAGACCAACCTGTGCCTCTGCAGCTGCTGCTGCCACTCCAGTGGCAACCAGGAGACATTAACTGGATATATGATAGAGCCTGGGCATGCTGGGCAACCTGCAGAGAACCAGAAAACCCTCCTGCAGAAAGAGATGCTCTTTCCCCTGCAGCTGAGGATCTGCAGACATTTGCTTTCTCCCCAGCAGGACTCTGATTCCTACAAAGTTCTTCCAAAGCTGATGTCATTTGGGCAGAGACCTGCCAGATTTTCTGACTTCTTTGACATGCTCCCAATATCCACATCCCCAGGGACTCTGTGAGATGACGTGTGCCAAGGCCAAAGGCCATGGGGCTGCTGGCCCTCAAGCAGGCACTCAGCTCACAGGCTGTCCCAGGAGACCCAGCCCCAAAATCCAGTTTCCCACCCCAGCCTGGCTAAATCACTCCCACTGAAACCACTTTATTTCCTTAATAACCCTCTATAGCTGCATTTTGATTTTGGAGAGGGTTTAGGTTCCTTTCCACCATCCCCACTGAGGATTGGAAAGAAATAGATGTATTTTAAAACCCTTAGCTTTGGCAGAATCAGCTCTTTCTAGTGCTGTCCCTATTTCTACACCAGGTGCCAACATCCAACAGCAGTTAAACCACAACGTCACCTTGTTTCCATCAGTTCAGCATGAGACTTTTTTTTTAAACCTGGGATAAACCAGGACCACCAAGGAGGTCTGTAGTCATGTGCCACTAGACATTTTCTCTTGAGGAGTATCCATTTCAGTGCCTTGTGTAACCATGGATCTTTTTTCCACCTTAGATATTGTGCTGGTGTTTGCAGTAAAGTTGGATGACCTCAAAGTCCCCCCTGTGTGTCACCAGCCACACTTGAAAGAGATGAATGGTACTGGAACACAAATGTGAGACAACTGGACCAGTCAGCATGGGGACAAGTCTGCAAAGCATTGCCTGAGGCTGGACACACCTTGGAGGGACTGCATGCCAAAAAACTTCAGCATTTGTGTGGACATTTCATGCACTAAAGCAGAATTTGAGATGCTGTTTCAGAATCCTGTTCCAGATCTTGACAGGCTGGAGCCACCTGGGCTGAGGGATGATTTTCCACCTTCAGGTGCACAAAGTTTGGAGTATGGTCTTGAATCAAGATTAGCTTTTTTGGTCCATGACAGGCATCTGCCTGTGTGTGAGGCTTCTGACTTTGTGCAGGGTCTGGTTTGACAAGAGACCTGCTCAGATGAATCACCAAAAGGCCGCTGACACCTGGAGAAGATTAACAAATGCAAGGAAAGGCCAGAAATAATATATACAGTCCTTACTCACATTCTTGTCATGAGCAGTTAAAAGAAATAAATATACATAACAGTCAGTCCACCACAACTGAACACAGTTGCATTATCTGCTCCACTTTCTGATTTATTTGTTAAAGTAGAGCAGTGCACTTAATGCTCTGCACAGCTCAGAGCTGCTCTTTCACAGGGAGCAGAAATGCTTACGCATTCCAGTAGTTAAATGATGCAATATCCAGGTGGATATTTAATGGCCCATGACAAATCTGGAATGACACAGCAGACACCATAAATATCTTCATTCGAACAGATAGAACAAAACCTTTTTTATGAAGGCTGTTCCAAATATTTTCCACGTGCTGGCCATATTTTTAGAATACCCTTTAAGAACAGTTTGGGGAATCGTCCCTGTCCTCCTTGCAGCCTGGTCCATTCTGACCTTTTCAGGATGTAGAGCTTGTGGTACTGCAAGAAATTGAGCCCTTTCCTATACAAGAGATACTACAGTACAACAGATACAACAATAGTTCTTGGCATTTTTCTACACCCACAGAAAAACCTGCAGAAGTTTCTTCACATGAACGTGCCCTGTTTCTTCAGGGGAAACTCCTTAGGTTTATGTGCCATCATGTTTTTTTTCAAAATTGTGGAGGTGTTTTAAGTATGTTCTTTTGTCTGTGGGTAAGTGCTGCCTTGGCTGGGGCAAGGTGTTGCAGGATGTCAGGGTGGCAGTCACTGCAGTCACTGCTGTGGGTGCTCCTGTGTCACCAGGGTCCCTCAGCAAGAAGATGTTGTCCTGCAGGTGCAAGAAAGACATGGGCAGTGCCCAAACTGCTGTGCCTGAGCACCTTCCCTGAGTCTTGTTTCCATCAGGTTACACATAGGATGCTGCAAAGGAGCTGGCAAATCTTTGAAGAGAAGGACACAGTTTTAAAATTAGGTTTTGGATATGAACTGAGGCTGAACTTGATGAGTCTTTAATTTTTCTACTAAAGCTTTTTAAAAACCCTCACACTTCCTTCTGTCATCCTCCAGATTTTTTCAGAATTTTGAAAATGGAATTTTTTTTTTTTTTTAAATAAACTGGAGTAACTCAAAAGTGATGCAGAATATATTATTTTGATTGAAGGAAAACCATGTTATGTGTTGAAGACTTTACCTGAAGTTTTTCAAAGGGTAGGGAGGAGAGGAGAGTGCTTTCCTGAAACATTCCTTTTGGTTTAAAATTAATAGGTATATTTAACTTATTTTGATTAATCACTCATTGACTTTAAAAAGTCTTGCTTTTCTTGACTCTCTTACTGAAACAGTATCATGGCATCCTCTGTTTGATGCCTAAATTATGAAGGTGCTCTTTCCAGGTGTGTGCAGCCCCCTAGCACTGGCACAAACAGAAAACAATTGGCTTGTTGTCAAGTATATCTGAAAACTTGGATCTTAAAAAGGCAAAAAAGTGTGTGAAGGGCAGAGCAGGGTGAGGGCTCATAGTCACCAAATCCTGCTGGCCACAATTGCCAGGGCAGAGCTGTCTCAGGGATCTGCTAAAGAGATGGAGGTTGGTGGATCCCTGGAATACACCTTGAACAAAGTGAGCTTTTAGGAAGGTTTTGGCATTACTTAACACAGGATCTGATCCCTCATGGAATGTATGGAAGAACCCACATTACTGATCCCAAACAGGCTGTAAAGATCCAGAAAAATGTATCTACTGCTGCTGTCCTTGTTTATGGGCCTTTTTTATGTACTTGTCTCCAAAATATTTAGAGAGCAGTAGGATTTCATGACTGATACGTGTGTGCCTCGGAGGCAGCTGCTGAGTCCAATGGAAACACCACTGTCCCTTAGAGACAATTAGGTTTGGATAAACGGGTATTAATTAATTAGTCTGTAAAGTTCAGCAGCCCATGGTATGGGGCACCTTGGAGCCATTTTTCAAGCCAGGCAAGTCTGAAATGCAGCACACTCAGCTTAGTGGACTGTGCACAGCTCCATGCCTTCACATACCTCCCCTCTCTATTTATTCCTTTAAATACTTCCTTTATTCATAAACAGTGAAGAACTTGTCAATTTGTCATGGTCTCTATGAGCCCTTCTCCTCCCTGCATTTAAATCCTTGTTATAGGCTAACACAACTGATCTTTATCTCTCCTTAACCACTTACCCTTCCCGTTATTTTGCAGTCACTTTTACTGATACTGATGTTTATTTCTGTTTAATCTCTAGTGTCAAAGCCCTAGAAATCTCTCTTGGTCTTGAGTTATGGGATACTTGTTTCCACCACAAATTAATGCATGATGTAATCACAGCTGCATCTTGAAGTAGCTGGAAAATACCTCAGCATTTCTCTCCAGACAGGACCACTTTGCATTTGCCTTGCAAAAAGCCACGTGCTCAGGCCAAGCATCCATGGAAGACCCTCTCAGATGCACATGTGGACACAGAATCCCAGAATGGCTCAGGTTGGATGGGATCACAGTGGGTTATCAGGTCCAGCCTGTGTCCTCAAGCAGGGTTGTCCCAGAGCACATGGCACAGGATTGCACCCAGATGGTGCTGGAATATCTTCAGAGCAATTGCTCCATCCAGTCAGGGTCTACTGACTGCTCCAACTGCTCCCGGTGGGGTGCTGGGCTTGTCCCAGGAGTGGCTCAGCCTGATGGCAGATTCCCATTTGGAGAGATGGAGAAAATGTCCTGGCCATGGCTCAGCCTCCCCAGCAGCGAGATTTTCCTTCTCATGGCTTTGAACTTGCAAACTTCTCTCTCCTCCGGCAGACTTTAATGCTTCACTCTATTGTATGGAAATGTTTGTGTTGCTCTGTGAAACATTGATGATTCTTCTATTTTATTTTTTTTTTTGTAAATGTAGACAAAACAACCCTGTTTTCCATGAGCTCATTCTACGAAACATGAGACATATTTCAAGTGTTTTCCCCCCAAGACTTAGACTGTAGCAGATGCTTGCTTGGAAAATTTAAGCCCCGATAGTGGAATTTTGGCAAGAGCAACTGAAAAACCAGTGTCTTGTCACTGAAAGCATCTGACAACCGTAACCATTGAAAAGTGCAATGTAAAATAAACGCAGGGAAATCATTTAGTGTGCAATGGAGGCTGTGCAGATGAATGAATGGGGAAGGATATCTTCAGGCATGTGGTTTTCTCCTTGATTTTGGACTGTGTACAGTCTCCCACTGGCCAGTGGGGCTGGGGACCAGTGGGACAGCCCAGCTGCAACCAAGCCACGCTCTTGTTGTTCAGGGAAGTGTTAGCAGAGCTCACAGTGACGCACAGCCCGACCTTGGCTTGGCCAGCATCCTGTGTGCTCCATCTCTGCTGGGGCAGCAGCCACTCACTTTTCCTCCTCTTCCTTCGAAACAGCATTTCCCACAAAACCAGCCAAGCTGAGGATGTGGAGTTGTCCGTGTGCAGAGGCTGCAGCAAGGGCAGGCTGGGCTCTGGCAGGGGCTGACCCCAGCCAAGGGAGACTTTCTGGGGTGTGGTTTGGCACTGACCTGCCCTATTTAACCACACCTAGGAGAGATGCTCAGACATCCCAGGAACCTCTGGACCAGCACCAAGACATCAAGGGAGACTGGCTGGACCTAATTTAACTTTGGATTTTTTTTTTCTATCACCCCAACTTCGCTGATGACTTCCTTTTCTCATCCTTCTGTTTTCTTTTTCTCCCCTTTCCTCATTGGTAACAGTGTGGCCCCTTCCCAGGGCATGTCTGCCTGCCTGGGAATACTTGAATTTCCATTACTAATGTCCATCGTGTGCTTGTCAGGTCCAGTACACAATTCTTGCTTTGTATACCCAAAGTGTTGGATTGCAGTGATTATACTGGACACTAAGAGAAAATTGCCAAAGTAGTTGATGGATAATTGTGTTTCTTATATTTTCCCATTTTTCCTCTTGTAGAAAAGATTTGTTTGGTGAAGGGACCTCTGCATTTTTATCCAGTTCTCCTCCCACTGTGATGGAGCTGTGCTCTCATTACTCATTCAGTTTTTATCTTTTATGGCAATGAATTTAGGGGGTTTTTGGCCATGAACTCATTTGTTCAGCCTTTGCCCTGATTAGCTCACATTTTCTTCTCCTCTTCCTGAAAGAACATCTTTTCCTACAAAAAAAAAGTCACGTATTTATCTTTAAGGCATTTGTTTGTAAACCTCCAGCAGGCCTTTGTACTTAATCCAAAGGAAAAATCCCCAGCATCTCCAGGAGATGTTTGCAATCTGACCACAAAGTGGGATCCTGTATGTGGTGGGTGTTAGGACCCTTCCTCAGGGCAGACCAGAGCCCTGCCTCGTGTTTGGGACTAAGGAGCAGATGCTGAAAGAAAAGGCTTAAGGACTAAGAAAAAGGGTCCTGATACCACCCTCAGCATTGTTTTGATCCACAGTAACTGATGGCTTGGGGACTTCCCACACCAGAGGTTGCCTGTTGGTATTTAATGTTCATGTCTCTAATCCCAGTTAAACACTGTGTTTAGTAACATTTGTCTGTGTGGTGGCTCACAAAGCCTTCTGTAAGTGGCTTTTTTATTTTCGTTAGCAAAATACTTTTGGGTTCCATAAAACGTTTCCCTTAAAAAAACAAACAGAACAAATCTTGGTAATCTATCAAATTTAGGGCTGTAAAAATCACAGCCATTCCCAAGCCAACCCCATTGTCTTGGGCTCAGCTCAGGCTCTCTGACAGTTTCCTGCAGGAGTTTTCCTGCAGGGATCTCTGGGGGAACCATGCATGCCCCAAAATTGTGACTTTTCCATGCAGGAGTGATTCTACATGTGCAAAACCTCCATGGGGTGGAGTCACTTCCATAGCGGTTCACTGGAATTTTTCCAGGAAAACTGATTTTTCCAGGTGCTCTTTGTATTGCCCTGAGTTGAAGGTGCTGGGGGTTTTTTGCAATGTTGCGGGTGTTCCATGGGCAATTGTGCTGCTCATGATCCTGCCCAGGGACTGATCTCCTCAAGGGCTTGTCTGTCATTGCACAGACCCTCGCTGCATCCTGATGATCCCAAATTCTTGTGCTGGAGAGAGGGGGACAGTGCCTGGCCCTCTGCTCCTTCTGGTTTCTCCAGGGACATTCTCAGAGGAAAAACAAAACCTTTTTCTGGGTTTGCCCCAGGTTGCTCTTTATAGCATTATTTTCCAAACTGGGATTAATCTCTCTTTGATGCATCAGGTGGTATTCCTCTCCCAAGGAAAATCACATGATTGTTTAGGTTGGAGAAGACCTCTAAGATCAAGTCCAACCATTAGTCTAACACTTCCTTCTGGTTTTGACTCTTTCCCCTGCACCTTTTTTCACCCTTCAAGCAGTTTATTTTCCAGGGTGAATTTTTGGAGTGTCCTCTCTGCTGTTTTCATTTCTCCACTGATAACACTGGATAAACCTGACCTTTACCACAGCCAAAATCTCTGTACCCCTCTTCTGCCTTCCCCTGTGGTTCTGCACACGTGGCTCAACTTTCCTCATGGTGTTGGTCTCCAAATGAGTGACTCCTTGGGATTGCCCCATAGCTGGAAACCCAGCCCCAGCCTCAAAGGCTGCCCATGAACATCTGGGAATCAGGCAAGGAGCAGGATGCAGCCCCACACATCTATCTGAGCCCCATGGGATTTGGATGTGCTCCGATATCCTCTGCATCTGTCTGTCCATCCTCAGCTCAAATGCAGCATGGAGCCAAAAAACTCTGCTCTGAGCACTTGGGCAAGAGCCTCTTTTAGGAATTTGCCTGGGTGCCTTGGCAGTGGTGGTTGTTTTCCAACCCAAAGCAAGCCATCAGGGCAACAGATGATGCTTACTTCATGTGACATAATACTCAAGTCAAATATTATTTAGTAGTGCTTGCTTTCATGTCCTGACAACTCTGAAAGTGCCTCTGTATGACAAAAAGCTGTCGAGCAACTTTCTGCAGCTTTGTCTTATTTTGTGTGTGGAGAGAATATTTGTCTTTTCTTTGGCCAAGTCAGACTGATCCCAGCAGAGCTACATCAGGTCAGACTGAAGCCATTTGCCTTCAGTTTCACTGGTGCAAGTTTATCACGTCCCTCAGAAGTGATTGGAAAGGGCTGTGGTGGGTTACAAACTGGATTTAAGGTCTGCTAGAGTACTTGGTGAAGTGGAAGGGATAGTATAAAGAAACCTTTTTTGGGTTTTGACCCAAACATAATTTGGGTCAAATTATGACTCAAAAAATATGTCAGTGCCTTCCAGCAGTGTTCAGGTCTTTGGGCTGAGGTTCCTGCTCCTACTGACATCCTTCACTGGGCACCATTGCCCTTGTGCCAGGTCAGGATTACATAAATATCTGGTGTAGATGAGCATTGAGAGACACCATCACTTTCCTGCAGCAGTGGCTGGTTTACTAACCTCTGGTCAACCAAATTTTCACAATGAAACAACACATTTTAAGGACGTGACCTGGCATCTTGCAGAATCACAAGTTGCCTGAATTTATGGATCCTTTCCTGTTAAAGGTTTGTGGATCCAACAAACCAAACACCCTGGTAATGTGGTAGCTGTGATGTAATGGATGTACTATTTAATTTTTATGGTGCGCTTAAACATAATTTATTGTCATGTTCACTGCAGCAAGCAAACACTATCTGTCTTGATGAAGATATTTCTCTGGAGATGATATTCCAGGTGGCTGAGGCTGCCAGAGGAAAGTGTGTCTCTTCTTCACCCACAACAGACTTTCTCAGTCAACAAAGTTCCCTTGAAAAAGGAGTAAATATACAAAAGATTTTGTTAAAATTTTTGTTGACAAGGGAAAATATTACTCCTAGCAGCACCCAGAGGACCTGGCTGAGCTCAGGCTTTCTGCTCTGAGCCAAAAGCTCTCCAAATCTCTGTGAGAAAGGCAGCCCCCACTTGTTTGGTCTTTAGCAGGGGAGTCAGTGGGTCTTGAAATTATTTGGAGAGGTTGTGTTTGCCCTGTGTTTTGAGGCTGCAGGGGTAAAGCACATCAAGGATAACTGGAGGGTAGTGGGATAACTGAGGCTTGTGTTTAGGATGTTTACAGGCTGTGTTAAGGGTTGGAAAGTAAAGTTGTACTGGTCCTAATTTAGCAGTGAAGGGTTGATAACTCCTGTGTGAGGAGCAAAACTTTTCCCCTTACCCACAACAGGCTGTGATGCTGCTGGGGGAAGTCAAAATGTCTGACTGTCGATGGCTGAATGCCACAAAAACGTCATGAATATTCATTGGGATTTTTCCATGAATTTGCCTGCTATCACACCCTTTGTATCCACTTCTCACTGATACCCAATCCATCAGGTTTTACTGGCAGCAGCAGGCAAGCACAGAAACCAGGGTGTCATTGCCATAAGTATTTGCAGAAACTGGGCTTTACTTTCCCATGCAGAGAAAAGGAGAAAGAAATAATCAGGAAATATTCAAGATATTGCTGAATAACAACTGCCAGGAAAATTGGACTCTCAGACTTGACTTTGTGAGTGCCAAGTACAAAAAGGGTATTAGCCACCAAGTAATAGCTCAGTCTTTGCCAAGCAGCATCCCTGTGCTTGCTAGGGTGGGGTGTCTCTGTGTTTTAATTGCCCACATAAAGCTTTCCCCTGGACACCTTGAGCACAACCCTCTGTGCAACTTGTCAGAATCCAAAACATCCAGAAGCGTCGCATATGTGCAAGCAGTAAATCAGTTTTAAAGCTGCAAAGAAATATCTGCGTGCTCTGGAGTCTCATCAAGCCCTCTCTGTTTTCCTCAGTGGTGACTGTGTGTGGCAGTTCAGGAAAATAAACTCCAGGCCATTAAAGTAGCCTTTGCTAAGAATATTGGACAGATAGAACCTATTTTATTATAATAAAGTCACTCTTACAGCTGATGCAGATCTGAAGTCACTGATGCTGGTGTGTTTGGGAGAAAGATGTTTGGTCTGCTTTATGAGTTTTATTGTTTTAAGATGATTGATGTTGCAAAAGGCTTTATCATGCTGTCAGCAATAAATGGGGGAAGGACACAGCACATCCAGAATCATGGAGCTGGTAACTCAGTCTGGGCCTCCTGACTTGCAGCTGGGTTCCTCCTCTGCTTGGCCACCCCAGTCTTCTCCAAAAAGCTGGACTGTGGTCAAAGCTCTGCTGTGTCCAGCTCAGCAGCAAGCCAAAAGACCACAGGAAGGAAAGGGATGTCTATCAGCAGCTCTTGTGGGCTCAGTTTTGAGAGCTTTGAGCCTTGGGGGATTTTTAAACAGAGAATTTTCAAACCCAGACAGTGTCCCAGGCTCCACTCAGGGCTTCTGCAGACACGTTGTAGTTGACTGGACTTCACATTCAGATTGGAGACAGGCGGCACAGTTTAATCCAGAAAAGATGGAGACAGCAGTTCTTTAAAACAGACAGTTTATAGAGCTCCCTGCTGCCTTAATGCCAGGAGGGGCATTTTAAGGAGACAGAAGGTTGAGTATCTCACCCTGCTCCTCCCTCCCATCCTCCACAGCAGGGTGCAGATGTGTCCCTGTGGCTGTGCACACAGCAGGGGCAGTGCCTGGTGTGCCTGTTCCCTGGAGCCTGGTGTGCTCATTCCTTGGAGAGAGAAACAGCCTGGTGTGCCCATTCCTGGAACCTGGTGTGCCCTTCCCTGGAGCCTGGTGTGCTCATTCCTTGGAGAGAGAAACAGCCTGGTGTGCCCATTCCTGGAACCTGGTGTGCCCTTCCCTGGAGCCTGGTGTGCCCTTTCCAGAAGCCTCCTGTGCCCTTCCCTGCAGTCTGATGTGCCCATTTCCTGGACCCTGGTGTCTCTTCCCTGGAGCCTGGTGTGCCCATTCCCTGAAGCCTGGTGTGCCCATTCCCTGAAGCCTGGTATGCACTGGAGCCTGATATACCCACTCCCTGGAGCCTGATGTGCCCATTCCCTGCAGCCTGGTGTGCCCTTCTCTGCAGCCTGGTGTGCAGAGCCAGCCTTGGCACACAGACCCCAAATGACCAGCCAGCAATGAAGGGCACCTCTTGCTTTGCTTCTCTCAGTTTGCTTTTATAGGGCAGCATTTTTCTGCCACTTTGGCAATGAGACAAGCTTTGTCTGAACAGGCAGGAGGCAGCCTTTGTTGGCAGCTCCCTGTCTCTTGTTTCCCCTGGTGCTTTGGCTCTTTCTCCTCTCTCTGTTTATTCCCTCAGGAGCCCAGACACCAGCAGAGCTGTTGAGACTCCAGCAAGGGTGCAGCAGTCACAAACATGCCATTACATTTCTCTCTGCAGAGAGAGAAACAGAGCAGATGCTGCGTGCAGGGAGCTGCCCTGGGCATGGGGACATTGGTGCACAAGCAGAGTCAGGCCTGTGCTGGCACCATTTGACCCCAGCTCAGGTCATTTCTATGTCACCAACAGTGTGCAGCACTGTGTCAGCCTCTCACAAGGACAGGCCAGGCTGGTGGGATGAAACTCAGGAACAAGCTGCAGTCCTCTTCTTTCTTGGAAAATTGCAGGGCCACTGTGGGAGCAAATCTGCCCAGCAAGGGAGCATTTGTAAAGTGCCTTTAACTCCTTTGCTGTCTCTTTCTGCCTCTCCTGTCAGGAATTCAGAGTTTGGATGCTGAAATGAGAACATGGGGTCTGGATACTCACAGATTTGACTAATTCAAGCAGGGTTTTGAATCCTCTCCCGGGTAACTAGAAACTGGAGGTGCAGTGGTGTATTGCTGCCTCTTTCCTGCCATAGCAGGATATGAGGATGTTTGCTTCTTCACTACTCACCTGTAGACCTTGAGACAGTTCTTTGGCTGACACAAAATGCCCCAGGAACAAGAGGTCTTTGTTGGTTTATGCCAGTCCAGGAGCTGCCTGTCCCACCTTCTTTTGGAGCTTTTGCAATATTTATTTTTCTCCTTAACTGGAAGGAGGATGCTGGTGGGCAGAGCCTGCCTTTGGAAACCTTCCTCTCCTACAAGCCTGAGACAGACAATGACAGCTAAACCCCTTCAGTTTTCCAAAAGGAGCTGTTTTGGCTTTGAAAGAGATTTTATGAGCTTTTTTTTTGTGATGACAGGAGACAGGATTCAGAGGTCTTTTCCAGTTCTTCATCCTTAAATCCAAAGTTTATAACTAAAGCATTAGTTTTACCCAGGGAGCCTGGTGTTCTGTGCTAAAAAGAAGCACAAAATCATTACTGACAAGAGGCTTCTCACTTGACATCACCTGAGGGGGGAATGGGACTGATGTGACTGTTAGATATATTCCCTCCAAGGGCTCCTGTCAGTGGCACTGACATCAGAGACAGCAGCTCTCACAGAGCTCTCAGTGGGGCTCTTGATGGCACCTCAGCAGGACAGATCTAAACCTAAAGCCTCCCTGCCAGGCATGCAGGAGCCCACATCCAGCCCTGGTGGCTCTGCCATCCACTGATGCCTTACAGAGATGACTCTGAACCTCTCTTTTATCTGATGGAGCTGCCTGGCTCAGGGATCTCTGTGCTCATCCATGGGGAACATTGCTTTGGGGCTGAGTCCATGTCCCACGTCTGGCAGGACAAGTGACAGCAGGGAGGGCCAGCTCCCATTCCCTGCGCCCTTCCCCAGCGAGGCAGAAAACGCACAGAGCCGCTTTCAGCAAGCCCAGCTCCTCCAGGCACGGCCAGCGGGGAGTTTGTCCTCTCCACAAACCACCTCTGAGCATTTGCTGGGCTGGCTCTGGGCTGCAGGCTGGGTGCTTTGAAGGGCAGGACCACACAGACAGTCCTGCTGTCCGAGGCACTGCTAATTGCCCGTGTCTGCCCGGCTGTCTGGCTACTGCTTGGCACCCCTGCACACGGAGCAAGGTGGGCTCAAACACACGGCCCAGGCATCTGCAGGACGTGGCAAGGGCAAGCGACCTATGTGCTGTAAATTCCCCCTATAAATAGCTGAGGAATTACCTTTCTCTTTCTCTCAGGAAGATGTGCTCAGCTAAACAGAGAGCTGCACCGAGGGGTGGCTTTGTTTGTTGACACAGTTGGTCTCCATGCAGCCCGCGGGCTCTGCCAGGTTGGAAACCTCAGCAATATTTTGGTGACACCGAGTTACTAAGCTACTGTCAAACCTCCCCGAGAGGGAGCAGAACACCTCCCTGAGCACAGCACGCTTGCTTAACTCGCCTCTTGTCATTTTGAACCTGTTTTTCTTTCATGGCAACGTAGTGCAGTGGCTTTATCCAGTCCCCCTTAGCTTCAGGGACTGTTGGAATCAGGATGCTCTTCCCTTCCTCCTGGTGATGTTCCTCCCTACAACGCCCATGGTGGAAGGTGGGACTGGGAGCTGGAGAAGTCTTTTCTTTAGGAAACCCATCCCAGCCCAATCCAGCTCCCAACCTGGCTGTGGTCACCCCACTGGGGGGGCTTTGCACAAGGCAGGAGAGCCAGGCTTGGCTGAAGGATGTTTTGTTTGTTCTCCTCTCTGTGCTTTGACTTGGAGCCTTGGCAATGCCTGCAAAAATGCCTTGGGGTTAGAAAAGTCTGAAAATGTGTTTGTTTCAAACATTTGGCTGGGCTTTTTCTAGGCAAGGTTCCCAGCACAGGTGTGAACTTTTTTTGGGTGCTGGTTGTAATGCAAACAGTGAAGGAAGTGCTCCCAGATGTTCCCTGCATTACATAATGTTCCAGCTCACTTTAGGTTCTATTTTATTTTATTTATTTATTTTTTAACTTGGGGCCTTTGGCAATGTTTGTTTTATTCCTTATTTATACATTTATTACTTAAAATCCACTCTTCCTTCCCACCCTGCCCCAGTCCCAAGCCACATTTGGATGTAGATGGGGAGGCAGGAGAAACTGTGGTCCCTTGGTGGCTTTGTGTCCCTGTGGGGACATCACATGGGGTGTCCCTTCTCTGAGGCTCTCTCTCCCCAGAGCTCTTTGGCTGGGCCTGGCCCTTGCAGAACTACCCATTCAAAAGGGAAATATTTCTTTTTCAGCTCTGAAAAAGGTGACAATTCACTGAATTCCCATGTCAGCATTTTGCCTGAATCAGTGGTGGGTGTGTGGGGTGGATTTTTCCTTTAAAAAAAAATGCAAAAGTGTACCTGGTTTGCTTTGCCTTTTTTTCTTCCTCCTCCTCTTCCCCTCAGTTTGATGGAACAATTGAAGAGTCTGTTGAAATATGACTTTAAAAGTCAGACAAGCTTTTTCTTGACATGGAAGGGGTCTGTGATGTTCCTGTCAAAACATGGCTCAAGTGAAGGGACATGGCACTCTGAGTTAACTTTTTCTTTCTTTAGAAAATAATAACATAAAAAACCCAATACCAGTTTTGGCAGCAAATGGACACAAACAAGCAGAAAATGAGAAGGTTTGTGATACTTATATGATCAAGTCTGCTGGGGTTGCCGCAGGTGAGGAAACCAAGGAGGGCTGAGGGTTTCAGGGGAGCTTGTGATTCATTTGGAAAGTGCTTTTGTGGAACACAGACTGGTGATATAGGGATATTTAAGGTGCTCAGGGGAGCAGCAGCTCTTGCTTCATGTGTCTCATTAATGAATGTGAATATTTCCATATTTGAATAAATAGTCTGGTGAGAGCAGCAGGGAGTCCCAGGTTTTTCCCAACCATAATTAGTGCTGCCATCTCCATTCCCTCTGTTACTCCACTCGTTTCACAGTGGCAGAAGCAGCAGAGCAGACACTGTGGCCCAAGGAAATTTGGAACCTCCTTCCCCCTGCAGCTCCACTTATCCAGGCATCACTTCAGCCAAGCCAAGGTCTCATGAGCAGCTTCACAGCCTCGAGGAAGATTTTACTGGTTCAGTAGAAGTGATCCCTGACCCGAGGGCAGGAATTAAGTCTGGGCACTGTCCTGCTGGGGGGCTTGGTTACATGAGGTTGTCATTTTTGCCACAGAAATTAGCGAGGTTAAAGAAAAGCAGCAAAGCCAATCAAGCTATCTAAAAAATTTAAATTCAAAAGCTCCATATTTTCTCAAAATGTCATTATGTATTTCCCCTTATCTTTGCATTCATTGATGAAGTCTCAGACAAGAGCCCGCAGGCAGAACTGTCCCTTTAAAAGAGTTTGTAAAAAAAGTAAATTCCTGGCAAAATTTTCATCCTCGATTTTCTCCAATTCATTTAGTTCAGTCTGAAAGACTGGAAGAAACCCCAAACCATCAAAACATCCTGATGTCCTCTGAGTCCCACACCTCTAGCTGTTGGCTTTGTTTGCCTCTCTTGCTTTTTAAAAGAGACCTGTTTTTTTTATGGCACTGCCCAAAAATACCGTAGACATTTTGATTTTATGAGAAAAATTCCCAAAATTTTAATAAAATAAGTGAGACTGGATATCTGGGCATGTGCAAACCTTGGTGTATCATGGGCTCTGGTGTAAAGGGAAAAGTGAGTTAAATTGGCAGCAGGAGCAGACCTTGCCCTGCAGAACAAAACTCCTCCTGACTGCTCCAGGACTTGTGGGCTGGAGAGGGTGGGGAGAGGGAGCTGCTAATCTGCTGAAAAGGAGATTTCCTGGAAAATCTCTAATGCAATCAACTCGCCAACACAATGCAAGGCAGGGGCTGAGGTGGGAACAATGCACTTCACTGGAAGATTGGGAGGAGAAATGCAATATATCCCTGCTGTGGCAGCTCCCCTTGGCCTCACCCTGGTCTGCTGAGGAGAGGCTGCATGGCCCAGGGTCAGGTTCAGTGTGCTCCAGGCTCCTTTCAGTCCTCAGAGGTGGGCCATGCTTCACCCCTGCAGTGCTGTGCTGTGTCTGCCTGTGCTTCCCAGTGTCCTGCTTTGATCCACCCCCAAGGCTGCTGGGAATACCAGCCCATTTTACGGATTGCAGGAACTGAGGCATCACCACAAAAAGTGGCTCAGGTGGGGAAAGGCAGGCCCCAGCTTTTACCCCCTCAGCTCACTGCCTTCTGCTACTTTTTGGGAATCAACCAAGGGAATTTGTTCCTTCTCAAAGGGTTTTAAGCTCTTATTACAGGCTCCTTTGAAAAAGAACCAATTATAGCCCTTAGCATCATTTCCTTGCTCAAGCATGACCCAGAAGTTGTAAGAACTCACATTCTCTATCTGTACTTCATTTCAACTTCAATAATAACTCCTGCTTTTAATTTGATGCTGATTGATCATGAAGCTGCATGGAAGCCATATGGCACAGTGTGCACGGTTTTACACCATTCCCATTTTCCAGCAATCATGTCAAATGATTTATGTAGCTTCAGGCATGCTTAAGGGACAAAAGAGTGGCATTCGTTTTGATTAACTTATTAATGCTTTATACAATCAAGAGAAATCACAGTGAATGGGGAACAGACCAAATGTGTATAAACATGACTGCCCAAATTCACGAGGGCCAGCAAGCAGGAAGGAAGGAGGGGCACTTGATAGGGCTTTACACATTTACTTTCCAAAAAAATAGATATTATCTTTGCCAACAAGGCCTGAGAAGCTCTTTCTGGAGGCAAAAAGACAAATTGCTTGGCTTGCCTGTTTCTGAACGTTGTGGGCACAGCTGGTGGGGGAAGGGTTTGGGCAGGTTGGTGCCCCATGGGCTGGGGGACACGTGGGGATGGGATGGGCAAGGAGGAGCCTCCAGTTTCTGCCCCACCAGCCTTCAGCCAGCTGAAATTCAGAGTCTTCTTGACCCCAAGCCCGTGGCATTGTGCCAGACTGAGGTCCCAGGTGCCACCAGGGCTCTGCCAGGGCTGCCCTGGGAGCTGCTGCCTGATCCAGGCTGTGATTCCTACAGTGCCTGCTTTGGCCAGGCTGAGCTCAAACCAGGCTGGAACCTCACAATGGGTCACACTATGCTCAAAATCAGGAATTCCAAGTTTCCTCAAAATCTGACAAAGGAGGGAGTCATCTCCTGCTGAACAGATGGAAATGACTCCTCCCATGGCTGTGGGCTGGGTGCAATCCAGCACCTCTGAAACAAAACTTGCCCTTTTTTCTCTCAGAAAAATGCAGAATTCAGAAGCCACAGGTGCTTAATATGCATGGCCCGGATTATTCCTGTTCAAAGCATAAAATAAAATGGCAAAGAGGCAGTAAATCATGACAAATACCAATATTCATCCTAATCTCATTCCTGGCAGTGTCTGGAGCCTTTTATCATAGCCAGGCATCTCAGAAGAGCAATTCATATTTGGAAGATTAATTTCTTAAAGGTAAAATGTATATTCAAAACAAAAATCAGGATAAGGGGAGAAATCTGGGCTAGAAGCTCATTCAGACTGGGGTTAAGGTATATAAATATGGTTTCAGTATGAGGTTTGCAAGGATGTTTTAGGGATGTAGTGCTCAGTTCCTGTTTATTTCTAAAGCTGTTGATCAATCACATCCTGCATGCAGCATTTTCCTTTTTGGATAAATGCTGCTTGATTTATCGATTTAAACAATAAATAATTTTCTTTATGAGGGAGATCTGGTAGGTAAAAATGAGAATATATTTCTTTCTAATAACTGGAACATCAGTGGTTTAATCAGTTTAAAACCCACTAAAGTTTAAATAACCCCCCCTATCAGTTTCACACTTTTTTTCCAATAAAACCCCATATCTCCTTGCCAAGGATAATGATTAATCCAATAGTGAATTGGCAGTTGCTGGCATAAAGTGGGACAAGACAATTACATGAGACTGTCCCTAGTAAAAGTGCTCCAATCTGCTATAGATATTAGAAGTATCTCCTGCCACACTGGGAAATTAATAGTTACTGACTGTTTTGCTGTGAGGAATGATTTTCTCAATGACACTGAATTTCTACCCAATATCAAACATAAAATAGGACATATATACATATATATATATTAATTACACATTTCTCATTATTACACGCACTGCTTTCTTCTAACACTTTAGAATTAAGAGAAAGAAAATGAAAACAAAATGCCAGCTTTGCCAGAAAAACCTTTACAGTTGGATTTTACCCAGGACAACTTTCAGCTGTGCAGCTCTGGGAAAGACTTGACCTGCAGGAGAAATCTATAACAGTCTTTCTAAGAGGCTTTTAAAATCAAGAAAACTCCAGGAACAGTAAAGTATTCTGAGTGGGATGAGCAGGATGCCCAGCCTGGGTAACAACACCTGTGAGCACTGAATTGAGTGTATGGACATCAAACTAAGGGGGGTTTATCTGCAACGAGCAACTGCACTTGTATTAAAGCACCCGTTCATGCTGCTGTCAACAGCCTGTTCTCCCTGGTCGTCTGTCACCAGGTCCATGTTTTGCTGAAGGCAGCATTTGCCTGTCACTCTGTGCTTCATGCACAGGTGATTATTTACAATTCTGGGAGTAATTTCTCCCCCTCACAGTGGTGTAACCAGGACACTCTCCCCTCCCTGCCCCCTGCTATTTTCCTTTAAGACAAAGCAAAAGCCCAAGCAGGGAATTCAGAGAATGTTTTTTCTTCCAACTAAGGAAATCTCAGGGGCTTCTTCTAAACCGCTGGTGAGTGCCCTGGGCCTGGCTGCAATGTGCAGCATTTCACACCAGCTCAGCCCCATCACTGGAAAATGTGCCCCAACCTCCTGGGCAGCAGCTGGGGAGCAGCTGGGATGGGCCATGCTGGGGTGAGACTCAGAAACAGAGCAAAGAGCAAAAGAGGGTTTCTGTATAACTGGGAGATTTTTTTTGGATGCATACAGAAGGTGAACTTCCTGGCTGTGTGTTCCTTTTCCTGCAAGGACTCAATTTGTGGGCAGAGTTGTTGCTCCTACACCCTGCACCCCTGAACAAAGAGGTTTGGGCAGAAATCCAGCCCTAGTCAGTGCTGCAAGGAGACAAGGCATCACTTTGCCAGGTGTGATGCCTTGGCATGTGGTGGAAGAAGCTCTTGCTGTCATCCTGCTGGCCTGATGCTTTCCTGATCCCCTGTCACTCAAAGTGATCACTGGAAACAAGCCATTTTTTGTCTGCGTTTCCCTCTGACATTTCCCTGCATTTCCCACTGCTACAAGCTGGATGTTAGTTTGGTTTTCACACACAGTGTTTAGGAATGGGTGTGTGAAGTCTCCTGACTGTCACCACATCTCTGGGCTCTCCCTGTGTGGCCCTGATGCTCCTCCTGCATCTTCATTCCTGGGGCAGCCTGAGTCACCCTGGGAGAGACACACAGAGTCTCAGCTAAAATGGTCCAGAGCTGTTTCAGAACCTCTGACCTGTCTAATTTATTTATGGAAAAAATAAATTTCTCCTCTTTCTGCAAGAAAATTCAGTGTTTCTACATGAAATTTAGATTGGCTTTATGAGTACCAAAGCTGAAATTCCCCAACATAAGGACAGTGAGTTCTTCTTGCAAATCTGCAGCAATTTATTTGACTTAAGCCACAGGAAAACCAGCAGAACTTAGCTTCTATATAGATTTTCTTTTTCCATATCAGAGAGGTACAGAAATAGATTTTAATTATTTTTAAAAGAGAAATGGTTAATATCAGAATTGATTGAAAAATTTGCTTTCTGCTAGGAGCAAGGAGTCTTTTGAGGTCTCTTAGGCAAGCTTCAAAAACACCTAAAAGTTGCATGATCGAATTGTTTTCAATTATTCATTTGTTTTCAATATCTGAAGGTCATACAACAGGCTGTGACGGGGAATGCAGCTGTCATTAAAAATTTACTTACTTTTTGTACTCCAATTAAACTTACAGATAATAGCAGATAAAAACAACCATGTGATTGCTTTCCTGATGAGGGCACTGATTTATTGATACTGGACTTGGCTTCAGTGTACTTACACCAGGGATGAGTTTGTCTGCAAAGGTTTGCTTCCATTTTAGGAAGAAAAAAAATTGACAGCTGTAAAAACAGCAGGATGTGATAGTGTCCTTGGTGAGGATTTTTTAGGCAGCATGGCACACACTAGGGCATGCCCCATCCCCTCTGAAGACGTGGGCAGCCAATGCTGGTATTAAATTAGGCATTCAGTCCCTTCTGCAGTCAGGGAAAGAGGAAGCAGATCTGAGTCTCTGATGGGAATGGAGGAGCTGCCTTCAGAGTCCAAACACTGAACCTGTGAATTTTCCCACATTGAAGGCCAGATCTTTCCCGAGAAATCCCCTATCATTCAGTTTTCTAGACCTGGAGGTTGGTGTTTCAATAGCTCACTGGGCAGTCAGTAGGACAAAGTTATAGAAATGGTGCTTTTGGAAATCCAGCCATGGAGTTTTGGCATTTGGACAAAGCCTTCTTTTACAGAAGGAAGAGGAGATGCTGCAGTGAATTGATGCATCCTGCACACATCCAACAGATTGACTTACAGGCCAGTAGTAGCCAGGAAAACTGCAGAAGTAATTGGGATATGCAGCAATAATGCAACCTTTGCTGTGTGTGATCTAAACAAGAAATGAGACCCAGCCTTGTAGCCCAGCTTCTCCTGCCTGAGCCAGGGCTGCATTTACAGAGGATGTGCTCAGCTACAGCCACCTCAGATATTCTTTGACAGAAAATTGGACTGCTACATGAAAGCAAACTCTCTAGGAATGACCCATCCCTTGGTCATGGTTAAACCTGAATTATACTCAATATAATGAGTATAATGAGTACTCAATGCGCATAGGCCTGTGGACAAATAGAAAGAAACCTAAATGCAAAACCCCCAAAACAATAAAGATTGCATATGGAAGCAACTGTAGAAGAAGAAGATATCATAGTTTATGAAGAAAGATCAAGAGGAGGGAGTTTTGTGTAGAAATAAAACAAGGAATTCATTCTTATGCTGATGTCTCAAGGGTCAGGATTTCCCAGAAAAACCCAGCAATTTTAAATGGAAATGGATCAGACCAAAGATGGCTTTACTCTCATGCCTAAGGCTCTCCTATTCTAAATGGTTCTCCAGCTCTTCTTGTGGTATTACTTGTTTTGTCTCTCTCAAAACGATATCTGAGTTATCAGTAATATTAGGGAGTGATCTTAAGCATTGGATCAAAGGGATCATTTTACTGTGATTCCTTGTCAGGGAGCTCGAGCTTCTGCACAGCAGTTACCCCCCACACACAGCCTCTGCTCTGAGAGGGAACTCAGCACCTGTGGGAGGTAAAGAAATCAGAAACAATAGATAATTTGATAAGTGTTCACTATAAAGTGGGTGTCTAGTTTTGTTAAGAATGCAAGAACTGACGCAAAATCTGCTTAGGACTGGTCACAGAACAGGAAAATCATGGCAGGAATCATACAGATAACAAGGTCCCATTAATTCAGGAGATTGGATCATTTTCACTGGCCTAAACTTTCATCCCCTTTTTAAACTGCTACTCCAGTGTTCTCTTTAGAAGCTTTGAATTTCATGAGACATCAAAGATGTTATCACCATAGTGCTCCCAGAAAGACTGATGGTACAGGCTTGCTGTCATCACACTGTCATGCTCCCAAAGTGGCTGGATTGCAATAAATTACTGCTCTGGTCTGACCGAGGAAAGCCTCGTATGTGCTCTTCTGAGGACAAACTCCTGCTGTAAGCCTGTAAAATGACTAAGATGGATGAGGAAGGCTTAGATTTGAACTCATCTTTAGGTCCTCCTCATGCCTGTTAGCCTGACTGATACAACTACGTGCAATGAGTGAGAACATTGGGTCTAAATTATGAAAACAGCTGCAGCAGAAGGTGGCTCTTAAATCTTCCCTGGAAGTCTGTGTACGTGTGCATGTAGCAGGCAGCTCCATCTTCCTGCTCTGCATCCTCCCAGACAAAGCTAAGGGAGCTATTTTCCTCGGATTTGAGTGGAATTTGATGAGTAATTTCAGCCAAGATCTGGTATAAGGTGAATTTTTAAGGATTTTAAGTGTCTGCTAATAAGTTTTTAACCAAGAAACAGTTTGTTATTTGCTATTTTTTATCAATGTGTGATGCACTGAGTGGAGCAATGCCATTTGGATTTTTTTATATATTTCATAATTTTTTTGATATATTTCATATACGGCAGTGCCCAAGCAATGTACTTATGATATGTACATATGATATGATATGATATGATATGATATGATATGATATGATATGATATGTATGATGATGTACTCATCCCAATTTGCCACTTTAGGAAAACCAGAGTAAGTGCTGTTGTAGTCATGGGGAAAACCTTCAGCTGGTTGGAATAAGGGTTAAAGAAACATGAGCACTGAACAAGGAAGAGATCCAGACCACATCTGAAATGAAGTTTGGGGGAACATGGGTTTGGGATCTCTCCTTACCAGGACAACTGAATGTCCTCATGGAGTTGAAATCCAGGGAAGTCTGTTGGGATTGACTTCTCATTTTCATGCAATTATTTCTGTACCCAGCCTGTTTTCTGCATATCACTGCCTTGCAAACTCACAAAATCCCTGCACCCCACTGAACTCAGGGTCCCTTGTCAGAGAGCTGCAGCTGACACAAAACCAGTGCAGCATCCTGAAGTTCAGTGCAGGATTTGCCTGGGAAGCCCAACTTGGTTATTATACAGACATAAGCAAGAGAGGGTTAAGGCTTCTCCCTGTGCAGTTAAAATTTTGCTATGGGCTTTCTGAAATTTAAATAACTTCTGGAATGTATTATTTCTCTTCTTTCTGCTGATAAGAATTGTAATACAGGGAATATTTTGCTGTCCACAAAACGTTTAATTTCCTGTATAGACAGGATGTTACATTTTTGCATTTTTTCTTGGATATTCCCAGGAGCAGCCTGAGATCTAGGTGCTTCCTGGTGTAGGAAAAAAAGATGAACAGTTTTGGTTTTCCTCCACTGAATTTTCATGAAGTAAAAAGTTAAAAACAGCCTTTAAGGAAAGGACAATTGTAAAGAGGGCAGCCTAGAAGCACAAGTGCTAGAAGCTAATTGAAAGGCACAATTACTTTTAAAATCCCCTTTATCTTGCTGCAATGTTAACTTTAGTGTATTTTTTTTTTTCCCTTTCTGGGAGGCAATGTCACAGCAGGTTGATATTGGTGTGATTAGATAAATGTTACTCTTACATGTGCACCGCCTCAGAGCCTTGTGTGTGTACATTTTTAATGACTGAGTTCTCCTTCCTATTACAAAATATCCTTTTACACCTCAGCTACTGCAAAAGGACACAGCAAAAGTGTCCCATGCTGGGAAGTGGAGTCAAAAGTATTGGGAAAGCTGGAATTTATCAGAATGAGCACATCTAAATGGGGAGTGTAGCTGCTGCAAGGGAAAACTTTTTTGATAGAAAAATGGGAAAACCTTTTTCCATAGTAAAATGGAAAAACATTCTGCTGGAAAAAAAAATCAGACTTGGTTTCAATTAGTGAATTGTAAAATTTCCCAGAATTTCTGGGTGGTGTCAAATTTAAATATTTTTGGCCTCAGTATTTCAAGTAGGTCTGAATTTGCTCAGGGAAGAGATCTTCTTGAGTTCAGCAGCAGCAGTTCTTCTGCAGACCCTCTCCTGGGGATCCTGCATGGATCACTATCCAAACCCAAAGGAATCAAATCCAAGGCACTTGCACACAGGTCCAGGGCAGCACCAGGAGGTGAACATTATTAAACCAAGCACCCAAATTTCCTCTTCCAGTCCTTCCCCACATATTCCCTGCCTGTGCATTCAGAACAACTCTGTTCTCATGTGAAAGAGAACAGGAATCTGGGAAGCTGATAGCAACTTTCCAAGTCTTTTTTTTTTTCTTTTTTTTTTTTTTTTTTTTTTTTTTTTTTTTTTTTTTTTTGTGCTGCCATTGCAGTTGTCCAGTTACTGTTTCAACAGGAAGGTGTTTAATCAACGCCAAAGGCACAGAAGTGAGCTGGTGACTTCCAGTAGGAGAAAATGTCGGGCTGATTACAGTGTTTCTTTCTCAGGATGGAGTAGACAATACAAAGCGTGTGATAACACGCTCAAGATATGCCTCAGAACCCCAGCAGCAGCAGCAGCCCTGTGAATGAATGGCACATTTCCTATCACAGCTTTCACAGTCCTGGGCTGATAAGGAATGTCTGGTGCTGCAGAGCAGGTTTCTGCCAGATCCTTGGTACACCTTTGGAAAACCTCAATCTTCTCTCAGACAACAAAAACGTGAGGAGTTCATAAGAGAGGGAGAAGTTGCCTCTGAATTTTTAGCTTGTGAACTTGCTGGTCTATTTGGTTTTGTTTTTAATATTGGATAATTGTGTTCTCTAGCTCAGACAATGGCAGGAGGATGAGAAGAAAGAGAATATTTCCCTTAAGTTTTGACCCAGAGAAGTGAAACGTTCAGTCTCCAAGTGGGTACAATGTATTTTTTGTGCTTTAAAATTTGATTGACACTGGCAAAAGGGACATGGCATGCACATAGCACATGTAGCCCTTCATATCCTGTTGGATGTGTGACCTGAAGTCGTTAATCTCATGCATTTCCTATGCTCAGCACTGTGTGCCAAGATGATCAGAAATAGCCAGGGATTTGGGATGCCTCAGCTATTGGGTGTCCAGCTGAAGAAACTTCTAAAGGTCTTGCTTTTCAGAAAGCTTTGAATATCTGTCCTCTGAAACTGGGCTTGTAAAATGTCTGGACCCAGCCCTTGGAGGTCTTTGAGGAGCAGACATTTTCATAGCTGCAGGTTGGTTTTGGTGGAGCATCATTGGCACGCTCAGATGCTCGTCCAGAGTCATGCTCCATGGGGGCAGAGGTGTTGGGCTCCAAATGTTACCTGGTGTACTGGGACATTTTAGTTTTCCTCAGAATTGTACTTGGCTGGAATGGGAAAAGGGCAGAATTTCCCCTTGAGATAAAATCTGTAATCATTAAATGTAAAACAAGGAAAAAAAGTACCTTCCTGAGATATCCCAGCCTTGTCTTCAGTGGATTGGCAACAGGTCTGCCAAAGCTGTGATTGACCTTCATGCTATGAGGTTTAGAGACAGAGGAGTGATGCCTCTGCAATGTAGTAAATTTGCAGACATCAAATTTAATAAAAATATCAAATTCATCATTTTCTAACTGGTGTTGTCCAATGTTCTATCCTATCCTATCCCTGTACTCCTCTGTTCAGCCTCCCAGCAGCTTCTAGAAGGGCTGGTTGGACACATTTCATAGATGAACTCAAAGGTTAAAAATGCCAGAGAATAAACAATATGAGGAGCAGAACCAGCATGAACCAGCTCGCCTCAGTGGTACAAAGCTGGATAATACCTGAGTAAACACAGCAGAAATGGCTATTGACAAACCAGCCCCTCAAGAACAGTGACTGATGAAATGCTGGGGCCTGCCAGAGTCCAGCAATGCCTAATATGATGAACCACATGTGTTTGAGATTTGAGGACGTGGGGAGGGATATCAATTACATCCCGGATGTTGCAGTGTCCCACAGTCACACCTCTGATATCTGCAGGGCTGTGTGTATAGTACACAGTTACACACACTTAATCTGGGGAATAAATATGTCAAGGGACAGCCAGTTTTCATCTCTCTGCTTCTAATGCTTCCTTCATTCTTTTACAAAGAGAATAATGCAAAATAATAACAATAAAATCTGCTCTTCAGGATGTTTGCAGCCAGTTTGGCAGGTTCAAAAGATAATCCTTCACACATTTTGGCTTTAAATAAATCACCTTTTGTGTGTAGAGAAAAGGCAGCCTAGCCTCTTTCTCTACTTTGAGGAACCAAACCTCTGCAATACCTCCCAGCTCTGTAAATGCCCCGTGGCCATGCTGCAAACACATTCTCAGCTGGGCTGGAGATAGCACGCTTCTTTCCTTCTCAAGGGCCGAGGGAATGAGGTTTGTTCATTCTGCATGATTTCAAGCAACCAAACCCTTAACACTTTGCAAACCTCTTGTGAAAGCAGAGCAAAGATGCTTCTTCATGCCAACAAGCCCTGCTGGGTTTGCTTACAGAGTTGTGCAGCTCGCCTTCATGAGCTCATTGGATTTTTCCATATTCTGTTTCCAGACTTTCCACTGTCCCTCTCCCCCTGAAAGCTGCCTTGCAGGTAGGGTTACTCATGGAAGTTAGGGGTGCTCATTACCTCAGGCTGGGCATGCACAGTTGGCAGCAATTGCTGCTGTGAATATTGAATGTGCAACATGAGCTGGGTCCTGAGCCCCGTGGAGAGCCTGGACTCCTCTCCCTGCAAGAGAGATGCACTGAGGGAAAAATGTGAAATGTTACAAGTCCTGCAAGTATTTAAAAGAAGTGTGGACACTTCTTAAGGGACATCTTTACTGGTGAGCTTGGTTGTAGCAGGTTAACAGTTAGATTTGATGATTTCAAGGATCTTTTCCAACCCTACTGATAATGATAACGAAATATGCAGAGGAACTACATCCATTTCTCAGTGAATAATACCTGTTGGTTTGTTTGGGTTTTTTTAAACCCCTTTCCCTGTCTTCCATGGGAAAAAGCAAGATGCTTCTGTACTCAAAACAGCAAATTTTTCATCCTGGGAAGACATTTTATGATGATGACAGTCACAGTTCTGAATAAGGATCTTGGTAGGGAGAAGTAGGAAAATGGGAGAAGGCTCTGCCTCGGTCCAGCTGGGGATTCTGAAATATGGTTTCGTGACCTTCCCCATGCCAAAATCAGCCAAAAAGAACAAGTCATGTTTATGCTTTATGCAGACCATATGCCATGGATTTTTTTCTTTGAAACAACCAAAATCCTTCACTGGCTAGATGGAAGTGTGTGGATAATGCATTTTACCAACACAAATGCTCCATGTCTAGAGCAAAGCAGAGATGGCTTTGAAAGCAACCTCTCTAAAGATTTATTTTAACTTGCTCTTACTCCCTGCTTGATTTTTGGCTTAGGTCTTCATTGAATCGCAATTGATTTTGCTTTCAAATATAGTATCAGATATTTTTTTTAAAAGCCCCGGTGCCCTCCACCAAAATGAAAAAAACTGTCTTCCTCTTAAAAAATGAGATATTTATTCTCCTGCTCTTGTGCAAATTCACGTCTGCTTCCTTCCAATTCCTCACTTCTGGCCAGCTGTGATTCACTTTCTCTGCTGAGATGGGGTGGAAGGGAGGCTCGTCAGCGAGACATTTTTAAACAGTTGTTTGCAAGCCCACTGTGAAAATCTCCTCTTCCTCCTGCTGCTGAGCGTGTCCCGTGGAGCCGTGTCCCCTTTCAGGGCTCAGCCGTGGCTGCAAATCTCATCTTCTCGCCCGCCTGGGGGGTAAAACCATTTGACCTGTGACCTCCAGCTGATCCGAAACCTCCATCAATCCTCCTGCAAAGTTTCACTGGAACCAGGGCTTCCAAATGACCCTTTGCATAGTTCCTAAAAGGAAAAGGAAAAAGACAATAACCCACTCAAAAAAAAAAAAACCCACCCCCAGCCCTGTGCTGTTTTCTGTTGTTTTAGCAGAAACCAAACATAAGTCATAAAAACACAGGCAAGAAAAATAGAGCACGCTGGCTGCCAGAAAAACAAATCGTAACAGAACATAGAGAGGCCTCTCACAGGGAGGAGGCAGGGAAGAAACACCTGTGATTTCCATTGAAAATCCCCTGATATCTGCATTCCCCCTGTTCTGCTCCAATGAAAGTTCTCGTTGCTCTATCTCTGACCCCAGGGCAAGGTCCCGGTGCAGAGAGGTCCCTCCTTGCAGGGCTGCTCAGGCCAGTGAATCACAGCTGAGGAGCACAGAGAGTCCCTGCCAACTGTCCTCATGTCATTGCTATGGTTATCTCAAAGTCCTCTGCAGATGTTTGCCTGCTTGAAAAACAAAAGGAGAGAAAGAAAAAAAAGGAGTACAGAGTGAGGAAGATACAAACAAAGCTTTAAATTTTCCCTCCCAACAGTCACACCACAAGTGCTAAAAGGCTTGGATGGAGGCAGAGCTGAAGTTGCTGATTTGGGTTTGGACTGTGATGGTCCCTGAGGGCTGTGGTGGAACATACCCAGACAGCCCTGGTGTGCCCACAGGGACATGCTGAGCACAGGCAGTGACAAGTGAGCAGGGATGGTGCCCAGGACATGTGCACAACTCTTAGACAGGTTTGCTTCTGCTTTGGCCCTTCCCGGAGCAGGAGGACATTCCCAGGAGCTGTGTTCAGCCCTGTGACATCCCCTCCATGCCAGCTTATTGATGTATTTGCATAGAATTTTCCTAAAACTCCTTTATTACAGGGTCAGCTTTGGGCACTAAAATCAGTTAGGCACAACTGAAATAGGCACTTCTGCTCATCTTGGGCACAAATCCTCCTGGAAGCTGTCAAAAATCAAGCTTTGGTTATTAGAAAGTGTAGCTGTATCAGAACAGCTCAAGAGCCAACACAGCTGCACTGCCTCCAGGACTCCTCCCAGGACTGCTGTGCAGGGTAGACCTGGCCATGGGGTAATCACAGCCCTGAGCTTTAGGACACAAACATCCAGTTTTCAGCACTAAGCCACATAACCCCACCTGTGGATGGTGTTTGCAAATGTCATCTCTTAGTTGCCTGTTAATGTCCCATTGTGTTCCTGACTATCTTCCCCAAAAGCTCCTTAACCAACATGCACAGGGACAGTGGGACTTGGAGGAGAGATCTGAGACATTGCACAGACCAAATCGTGGTGTTTAAGCATTTTTTGTGTTTGTTTAATAACTTTTTCAGTCTTGGTGTTTACAGGAGGCAGGAAGATAACTGATGGGAGACAGGGATGCTGTCCCATCCAAATTATTTGGGTGAACAGGAGGACATCAAACAGGCTCTTAAGGAGGTCCTTTGTTTTAGAACTGCTGCAGCACTTGCACTGGTATGTCCAAAAGCCACACAGGGATGTTATAGGGGCATCCAGCTCTCCTGGAATCAACAGGAGAATTTTGCCATCCACTTACACAAGTCCTGGATCACATTAGAAGTGAATGTGCATGTTCTCAGCTGCAGCACCAGCCTGCTGGGCTTGGGCGTGTTACCACAGGACACAAACCACTGTGTGGTGGAGTGGCTGTCCCTAAACCACACAGAAAGAGAAACAGCCCAGGGAGAAAGCTCCCTCTGTTATTCCATGGATTCAAGCACACAGTGTTTTCAAGAATATCTTCTGAGGCTGGGATGGCTAAATGTTGTTTCAAAATAGTGCAATTTCCTTTGCAAAATGGGGTGAAGAATCCTTATCAGAGAAGCAGAGTCCAACTCAGAGCTGAATAGAAAATAGTCTTGCTATAAAAAGCATCATTGCCTCTCTGAAACATAAGCCCAGGCACATAAAGAACTCAATTCAGCAATATATGTGACCTGGGGTCTCCAAATTGTTTGCCTTGCTGTAGGACAGGAAGAGAGCCACGGCTTGAAACAATTTGACAAGCCCTTTCTTTGGAGCTGCCTGACTTACCTTCAGCAGGGCAAAAGAGGGAGCTCAAGTTAAAGGAGACAACGAGCTGTGCAGTAGATCACAGAATCACGGAATCCTTCAGGTTGGAAAAGACCTCTGAGAGCATCGAGCCCAACCATTCCCCCAGCCACGATCACCATTAAACCATGTCCCCCATGTCTCTTAAATCCTCCAGGAATGGTGGCTCCACCACTCCCCTGGGCACCCTGTTCCAATGCTTTCCAGCACAACCCTTTCTGTGAAGATTTTCCTAACCCCTCACCTAAAGCCCCCCAGTGCAATTTGAGGCCATTTCTTCTTATCCTATTGCAGATAAAACTTTCTTCCAAGGACAAGAAAAATCCCAAGAGTTCTGGCATGTAAAACTCCCCTGATCTCATCAGATGTACCTGAGCATCTCCACAGCAGAGCAGGAGTTCCACTGAAACAAGTTTTAACACCAAAGGGTGTGTGAAAAAAATGCCTGTTTCATTAGAAATTCTTGATTTGGGGTAGTCTATGAAGTTCATGAACTCATTGAAGATGCTCACTAGTGTTGTTACTTCCTCCTTTCCTTCTCTTATCCTTCTCTCCCTTCTCTGTGTGAAAAATACCAACAAACACAAACAACCCAGATGACAGGAACAAGTGGGCTCCAGGCAAGAGGGGAAATCAGGAAACATTTTGGAAAGTACTTCAGTAAACATTGGCTAAAACTCTGAGGAAGTGGATTTCTTCATGTCTTGGAGTGGAGGATACACTCTGTGATGCAGCCTGTTACATGATTTCCCATTTCTTGCACACACCATATCCTTCTCCTATTTTAGAGAGCTGTGGAGATTTTTGGAGCTGTGGCTTTGCAAACAGGTACCAGGCATGTGCTGCCAAGCTGCTCTTTTACCCCTGATTTTTGCATGTCCTTTGTGCAGCCTCTGACCATTCTCCCACCTGGGCATTGCCCAGGCTCAGCTGTGATAAGCTGAGGGACCTCTCCTGGGTGGCATTGGAGCCAGGACACCTGTTCTATTTCCAAATCCCCTTCCAATTTAGTTTTGGGGGTTTTCTCAGTGCTACAGTGTTTGGCATCTTCATATCCAAGACAGACTAAAAAATGAACCTGTACAGACTTAAAAAGAGGAGAAAAACTTGAATCAACAGCAAAATCTGGATGTCCTGGTAATAATTCTGGGAAGATGATGTTTAAAGGAGAGCTGTCTCTGTGGTCAGTGCAATGCTTGTGCTTCCAGGGCCAGCCAGCACAGCCTGTCTCTGGAGCTTGCAGAGCAAGCCAGAGCTCTCCAGCCTGTGGCTCTGCACTCAGGCTAATGTTACCCATAGCTGGCTATTTCAGGTTGGTTCTCCATCTGAGGAGATCACTGTCCAAAGAGGGATAAAGGGTTCCTTTCTTCTGGGTAACATCTGAAATCACAGCCTGAGCTCTGGTAACAGGATACTGGTGGCTTCAGTTCTGCCGATAAGGGGGATTGCCTCTTTTCCTTGTTGTTGCTAATCCTGGGAGTGGGGATCAGTTGCAGTGCAGGTGTCTGATTTTCATTAAAATTGCAAATTGGACTGAATGCTTGATCAGATAACAAAGACATCATTGAAACCATGTGTCTTCCTTCAGCAGCAGAACAGGACAAGACAAAGAATTTCCCAGTGTGTGTCCGCTTGTGCATATTTACTGCAGAGAGAGAGTCTTAATACTTTGGTCATGGGTGAATAAATAGCTTCTAAGAAATGCCAACCCTATCAAACTTGCTGCAGCTTTGGGACAGCTTTAGAGTTGAAAAGAAGAACTACAGTATTAGCCCTTTGGGGAAAGTACAGGCTGCTCTCAAAGGAAATCAATTAACTGTAGCATTTCTTTAAGTCCCAATTCATGGGATCTTCTCTTTTTATCAAAGCTCTTAAGTGTTTTCTTAGCTTTAAGCATGAGCTTAAGTGCTTTGATGAACAAAGATGGACTTTCACACATGCTGCTGTCCTCTCCAGAATCAAGACTGTGTTTTTTACTATGGGAAAGAGAACAAGTTCAATAGAGAGGTTCAACCACTTGTTCTGCTTGGGAATCACATGCAACAAACTCATCTGGAGAAGGAAGGAGTGGGGGCTGATGGCATCTACACGATGTTTGAAAAGAAAGCTCCTCATGCAATGTCCTCCTGGCAGCTAAACAAAGTGATTTTGAAGTAAACAAACACACAAACACTGTGTTTCCTACAACAACATCTCCTGACAGATGCCACTGTGTTTATGTCTTCATTATGTCGTCTTAGATCATTGTCCTCTCTTCTTCCTCCTTGTGGAAAATACCCTTGGACTTCTCTTAGCAATGATGGAGCAGCTAAAGAAAGGTTCATCCAACCCAAATTATTAGCTAGCAGGTGTCTAAGATAATCCTTTAAACACTTCAGAAACCAGGGTCAATGAGAAAGGTGCTGAGCTGAGAAAGGTGCCCACACATAGTCAAGGATTTGTTTAAAATCTGTGAAACAGGGTTTCAGCTGTGACCCATTTGGCTGGTGTTTGCAGAGCTTCCAAAGGGGTTATACTGAAAATGGAATATGTTAAACCGGAACTTGGCACTGGAAGAACACTGAATGATCTCTTGGCTGTTAGTAGGGTTAGATACAGCCTCAAGAGTTTAGGGGTGAAAGAAATTCTGTTCCTGGTGCAGAGGAGTAGTGATATCCTGGGCTAAAAATTACTTATTTGTAGGCTCTTTAATGCTGGTAAACATTACCTATGGTAATGTCGCAGGAGGAATTCCTCAAGGAGTTTAGACAGATTAGGGAAAATAATTCTTGAGTCTTACAATGAGACAGTAATGAGGAGATCCTCATGCTCTGCATGCACAGGGAGCAACTCAGCTTTGAAAACATCACTTGCTGTCCTGGTGTCCTTGAGTAAAGCCTGCTCAGCCACAGCTGTCTCCAGCAAGTCCCATCCCATTTTGGGGGCAGTTTGCTTTGCTCTGAGTGAAGGACACGATGCAGACATTGCTCTGGCCATGGGGACAGTCATGCAGGGACACCTGGCTGTGCTGTGCCCAGGCAGCTGTGCCTTGGGACACTCCGGGTGCTGGCAAAATGGGCAAATTCAGATAAACTGCAGCCCTGAGAAAGAGCAGAATTCCCTACCCCCAAATGCTTTGAAAAGCATATGAAGGCTGTGAAACAAATTGTTTTCTGAAGAGCAGGCATTATTTAAATTCTACAGAAACATGCAAGGAATTCCTTTGGGACTAGGACACACAATACAGACATACAAAAGGATTGCTCTGACAGCTTCCCATGCATTGAGCACTCAGTATTTACTGTTCACTTTCATCCCTGGGTAAATGGGACATAATTTGAAAATATTTTCATTCCTCTCAGAGCATCACTTGGGATATCTGTAGAATCACTCAGCATCACGATTCCAAGAAATGTGCCAGGATTGTGTTCTGAAGTTTGCTTTGGATATAAAAGGACTCTAAAGGCCACAGATTATCCCAGGACATATCAAAACATGCATTAAAAATTTCCATATTCTTGAACTTGTGGTAAAAGTCGGCCACATTCAGTCAGTTCTGTTCAAGTTTAAACTCAAGGGACCTTCTCTGTGCTTGTCAGTGTGTCAGTGCCTTGAGGGGAGGTGGAAACTGCTGGACTCTGCCCTGTCCTGTCAGAGGAGAAGCAAGTGCTGGAACAGGCAGGGAAAGCACTTGGGCTACAAAGCGTGAGAAACCACTGGTCTGAAACAGGGCTGTGTGGAGTTGCAGCATGAATTAGTGCAGAGGAGCAGCTATGTGGGCAGTCAATAACCCTCTCTCATGGCAGGGGAAATCTGGCAGGAAATTGCTCAGTGCGTGGCTGTCAGATGTGCTGTGAGCCCAGCCCGGGGCTGTGCTACAGCAGGTGGTTTTTAAGGCACAGCAGCCATCCAGGAGCTTTGGGAAGCAGCTGGTGTTGTCACTATGGGGAAAATGCAGTTTGCTGCAGCTCTGCTTCGCTGTTGCCTAAAGGGACGAACATTGAGGGAGCCAACATCCCCATCTGTGGGAAACAGTAAAGGTAAGAAGACTTTCAGAAGCTGTGAGAGCAGCCCTAAGAAACAGAAAGAGCAGAGAACTTAGAGCTAGCTGCAGCTGCAAAGCCTGAAAGCAGAAAAGATAGAACAGTACAGCAAGCAAGGACATGAAACAATAGTTTAAGTTTTTAGGCTCAGCTAAGATAAACCTTAAGACTGCAAAAAAATACGCCTAGCAAGATAGTAGAAGGTTTTAAACTTAGTAATGGAATACTGTTTATTGTTAATAGAAAGCACATGAGCAAGCATTGTTTGAAGCAGGTGTGTGTGTGCTTTCAGTGACTGGCTGGAACAATTGTCTGTAAGCTTTAGCAATATGCTATTGGCTAGAAAGTTTTTAAAATGCCCTGTAACAAACAGATCTTTGGCTGCAGCTGGCAAGACGTGAGCTGTTGCCATCTTTCAATTGTCTCACCGTGTAATGAGGCTGATGTGGCAATAAAGCTCAAAGAACATCTCCTGGCAGTCCCATCCTGTTTGTGAAAAACACCAACACACCCATCCTCACCTTTTCCTTTAACTTAAAAGATTTCCAGCATTCTCCTTGTGCAGAACATCACAGAAGGAGTTCCCTTGCTGCCACCTTCTTATTCCCTCTTATATCAGCAACAACCTGTGGTCAGCAGTGAGGTGAAGGTGATGCAGGGTGGGACACTGGCATGGAGACACTCCTGTTGTACCCAGCTGGTGTCAGAGGATTCAGCACAGAAATGGATGTCACACATGATCACTCATGGAATTGCATCAGAAAACTCTGCCCATATCTGTTTGAGACATAAGCTTTGCCCATCCCTCTGTTTCAGCCCTGTTATCAGATGATCATTTCTAATCACAGCAGAATGGTGTCAAGAAGCAGCTGAAATCATCACTGGGCAGGAGGTTACAAGCAGCAGCCACAAGATCAGCAGAAGCCCCTTGGCCAAAACTGTCTCATAAAGAGAAGTGGGCCAGAACTGCAGTATTGGTGACCCTGAGATTGTGTGGGGTTTTATCAGTTTAAATAATCTTATCTGGAACTCTGTTCTAAACAAAAGCTGGGGTTTCATGGCCATCCTCAACACTTTTGCCTGTGCTACAGTGGCAAGTTGCATTTCGGCGGGTCAGTAATGGAAAACAGATGTTGAAATGTGTACAACGAGAAGCAAAAAAGCAAATGCTGCAAGCACAGAGTCTGACATGAGCAGGATGGTATCTCTGAATTGACAAAATGAACCCCATGTTCATGAAACACGGGATTAAATAAGCTGCTATTTTCTGATTGTTGTGCAAAGCTGCTTTTGTGACAGTAAAATTTCAGTCCTTGTAATGTATCTGCATCAGACATCTATTTTAGCAGAGCCTGCTTCTAGTTCATACTGGGATAAATTTCTCTCCAAGTGGCATTGCAGGAAAGGGCTACACTGCCAAAAAGACAATGCAAGATTTATTATTTGCCCAGAACACTGTGCCAGGATATGAAAAATGCTTCTAAGTATTCTTTTAATTAAGAAGAGATACTTCCACTGAGTAATGAGGAGACCTACTTTGAAATCAGAGTGATTCCAGCATTTCAAAATTAGTTTCCATTTCAAGTTGGATTTCTGAAATGTATCTATTCAGAAAGTTTTTTTAGTAGTGGCAAAATATTATGCCAGTCAAAATATGTGTCTCCTACAATATTTAAGCCTTCAGTGAACATTTGTAAATTATTACCATGAAAAAGAATCCAATTGAATAATTTTTCTTTTCCATTAAACATCAAAACAGCCTCCTGAAATACATTACTTTGGACATACTTCATTTTTGCATAGAAAACGAATTATTTTAGTTTTTACACCAACAGTAGCAGTATCTGTGAGTTTCACTTTTATTTCTCTTCATCAAAGGCATGTGATGCAAACATTAAAAGAAATGTTTCATAAAATTGTTTTTATGGCAGGCATTTAAGCATGCAGAACTACAGTGAGATGGTTCAAAAAAATTGGAATTACTCTATTTTAAACGATAAAGATCTTTTGTCCCTTTTCAGCATGTCTCCCTGTTATTCTTGGATGAGGAATAAACAGTCTCCGACTAAACGTTGCATTGAAATCCATTGAGGAAAAAAATTAAACTTTTATATTATTTGCTGGGAAAAAATGATGATTCTGCGAGCTGACATTAAGGGACAGATTTTCAACATTATTCACCCATTGAAAATAGCTCCTATTGTTCCCAAGTTCAAAAGCCTCTCTGGTAATTGCAACTTTGTCCTAAATATGTAGCTGAACAGTTGGGCTGGGACTCCTAAAATCCAGTTGCACATACATGACTTCCTGTGCAGTTTCTGCCCAGCACGTGCAGGGATGTGCTCTCACCTCCAGCGATGCCACAGACACAGAGTTTGCACTGGCATTTCCCAGGAGTGTGGGTTTGGCTGCAGCAGGAGCCCAGAGATGTTGCAGGAACCTCTTTTCCTCACTCAAGGCAGGACCTTGGCATTCTACCATGTTTCTGATGAGTGCATGAAAAGAAATGTGGCTGTTTTGTCAGATCAGCCAGTGGTAGATGTAATTGTTGCTTTGGGCTTACCAGGAGATGAAAGTTCTCCTTTAGGTTGAGGGATGTTCTGTGGTTTGGGCACTTGCTCTTCCTACTGGGTCTTTTTGGGGAGGCCCTTTTTTTCCCTCAGGACTCATCTCTGCATAGATCAGGGTTTCACCACAGGGATGTTGCTCTGGGATTGCAGCCCTTATTGAGACAGGACAAGTTGCAATCAGCCAAGAGGCTGTGCCCCCAAACAGCAGCAGAATTCCCTCCCCAGTGTGGGACTGGAGGAGCCCTGGACTGCCTGGGAGGATCCGCGCGAGGCAGTGAGTGCTGAGATTGAGGGCCAGCCATCCTCAGGCCCCGCTAAAATTTCACACATGATTCCTCTGTGAAGCTGCAGCACGATAAACAAGGCTTGGTATGAATTTAAACATAACACTGGTTATATTTTTTGGGAACAATACAGTTGCATAACCCTGTAGAAAAGAGCACAGCTGTTTGTGCCGGACAGCGCGCCAAGAGCTGCTCTCTGCTCCCCACCAGAGGTGAGTGCCTTGCTTGGGCTGCCCTCCCCTCTCCTGATGGTGACACTCACTCCCAGTCCTCAGGATCCAAGGCAAATCCACCAGCCCCTCCCCTCTGCTTTCAGGAGACACCAAAGGAGTGGATGCCCTGTGCTGCAGAGCCCCGCTCTGCACTGCCCCAGCCTCGCTCCCTCCGCCATCAGTGTGCACAGCATGACAATTGGATTTGCTGTGAGATTAGGGCAGTGTAATCTCATTAACCATGACAAGCTGCTGTGTATCCCCCTCACACACACACATAAGGCTTTGATGAACAGCTAGAGCAGAGGTAATGGTCCTGCCAGCTCTGCAGCACCATGGGGAGAGGTTGGATGGAGCTGGGCATCAGCACAACCCCACGGCGTGAGGTCTACCCGTGTGTGCTGGGGTGGCTGAGAAGAGCTAGATCTGGTCCAGATGCCTATGAGTTGTCCTCCTAAGTGGCAGAGGCCTCTGAAGGTGACTGGGATGGGTTAATCCACACCCTGAGTGATGCTTATGGTCCAAACAGAGCCCAGACTGCCTTCACCAGAGCTGCTCTGCAATGTAAAGCCTGCATGGAAAGGATGGGTAACTGGGGACTGTGCCAGTCCCAGACAGACACTGTCAAACCTCTCCTGCTCACTTATCTCAAAGGGAACTTCCTACCAATGCCTGAGGAGTCTGCGTGCAAAACACTTTCCAAAACATCCCATATTATATGATACTATAACATAAAACAACATAACATATTTATAATGCAATATATTCCTGTTATTTTCCTTGCCTGTTATTTTGATGTCTAAAATTAAAAGAGAAAGGGCTAATAGCTAATTTGCATATGCAAACCAGAACGCTAATGATTGCCTGCAAATAGTGCAGGCACTGATTCTTAAATGAAAATGCTTGAGAAGGAAAACCAGGACCCAAACCACATGGCAAGTGTTACAGGCAAACAACTGTCCCAGTGACAACAACAACAAAAAATCTGCAGGTTTTCTGGTAGTTCAGTTTTATTCACATTCCCTCCCTGGGCATTTGATGGAAATCCTTTTTTAGTGAAAAACTATGAGCTGGCGTGTGCATGGCTGTGTGCTGCCATACCCATCCTATTTCCATGAGCTCCACTAATCTTACCTTGGGTACAAGCCTCAGTCATTCCAGGACAGGTCACGGATGCCCCCACAAAGAAAAGAGAAAAAGCAAACGGGACAGTTTCTGTGTGCTGATGCTCTGTCTTATTTCTTCTCAGAAAAGTTGTTCAAATACTTCCCTGAAATGCAAAATATTTTGGAAGCTAAAGATAGTCCAGGCAGAAAAGCAGACATCTAACTGACACTGAGCAAATAAATACAAGTTATGAAGAATTCCTAGTGAAAATAAAACCCTGGAGGAATGGAGTTTGCAACTGAAAACATGGCAGGAGGTTGGGATGATGGCAGACTCTGCTGATAACCATTGGCTCCATCCACAGAATCCAAGCTGGGGCTGGAGAGTGTCCACACTTTCTGTTAATGCCACCAAAAACCATGCTGCAGGTGAAGGGAGCTGCAATACTGTCAGATGGGGCAGCTTTGAGTAGTGCTGGTGTCCAGTGAACACTGTGAGTGGTCTGGGGGCATAGGAGTGCCTGACCATTACTGGACATGAAGGCTGCAGTTGGGTATCTAAATGCAGTATCACATAAAGAGACAAGAAGAGGACTGAGAAAGACACTAAAGGCTGAGAAATGGTTTTGCAGAGTGGGCATTCTCTCATCTGGTGTTTCAGTTGTGAGGTAGTTTGGTCTCGTGGGCTGAAGCATTATTCCTTCATGGGGTCAGGGCTTGGTTCCCCACCATTAGGCTGATTTCCCTGGCTCAATGGGGTCAGAAGAACTGGCTGTTGTTTGCAGGGACAAATTCGTGGTAGTGCCAATATAAAAGGCTGTTTCCACCCATGGTGCAGCCAAGGCACTTTCCCCTCGATGCTGAGGCACTGAGCTGAGCCCAGCTGCTCCCCTAGGACAGGCTCTGCCCAGCACACACAGCCTCTGTCCCAGGGAGGAAGGGCTTCTTTTCACAAAGAACTGATGAAATTATGTAAAAGACTGGCAAAAACAGAGAAGAAAAATCCTCAACTACTTAACACTTCTGATAGCTGCTGTTGTTTTTATTCCCTGGGGCTGAACCAGGGCTATTTTGCAGAGTGGGAGTAAATCCCATATTGAAATACCACAATGAATATTGGCTATTAGTGATGCCTCGATAGAAACACAAGATACAACCACAGTGATCAAGAGGGATATGCCAGAGATGATTTCACTGTTCCAGCAGCTAATGAGCTTGTTAGAGGAAGACACTATTATTAGCTGCTGCAGATCCTTGCAGCCTGCCTGTTCAATAAACTGCTGCTCGTGGGGTTTGGTTTGCAGCACAGTTTATTGCAGAGCATGAGCCCACGAGGTTTCCATCCTGAGACAGCATCCTGCAAAGTCCAGCCTGGTGTCCCTGGGGATGTCAGCTGTGATATGAGCTGTGCTGCAGTCTCCCCAGACCCCTTCATGCACCTGCTTAATCTCCCTGGGCTTCATCCTTCTGCACCTTTCACCTGGAGGGAATGGGGGTTGTGTTCAGCTACTCCCATGGGAAGATGTTGAGAAAAACCTACTGCAGTGGTTGAACTCCTGAGGCAGCCCTGGGCTGCTGTTTAACAGGGCTGTGGCTGCAGCTTTAATCCAGCCTTGTAGACCCCACAGATTCCTCACTTTACACTGGGGTAAGCAGTGAGTCCAAGGCCAGACCAGTCATGCTGGTGATTTGCAGGTTGGGGAAGTCCATATGGGCCAGTACAGAATTATAGAATAATTAAAGTTGGAGAAGAACTCTCAGATTGTTGAGTCCAATCATCACCTAACACTGCCAAGCCCACCATTAAACCATGTCCCTAAGCATGACATCTGCTCTTTGAACACTTCCAGGGATGGTGATTCCACCACTCCCTTGGGCAGCTTGTTCCAATGCCTGACCACCCTTCCAGTGAAGAAATATTTCCTAATATCCAAGCTAAACCTCTCCTGGTGCAACTTCATGCTGTTTCTTCTTGTCCTATCTCTTGTTACCTGGAAGAACAGACTGACCCTCACCTGTGTACAACCTCCTTTCAGGGAGTTGTAGGGCAGGGCCACATGAGGGACAAGCTCAGCTGACAGGCGCCGCTGTCACTGCTCCTTCTGCAATCTCTGACCATGTTTGATTTCAGTGGCATGTACATAATGGCTCAACTCGACTTGCAGGCCCTTGGATGTGATCCTTCCCCTTGTCTGGACAAGGCAGGTTGGTTTTCCTTAATGCAGCCAATGCTGCTGGGCAGGGCAGGAAGGGAAATGAGATCAAAGTTCAGCCGAAGCCTTTCAAAGCGAAGCAGCAGAGTGACTTCTGATTGGGCTCTTAACTAAAGCTGCACAGCCACCCTTTGAAAGTGCCTGGACCCAGCATAAACCTTGCATAATGCATGGGAAACACCCAGAGCAAATGCCTTTATCACCAAGAGCAATCGGGGCTGGTTATTAGCTGAACACAGCTTTAAGAGGACAAAAATTAGGCCTGTTGATGCTGCTGAGAGAGGTTATGAGATGAAGAAACAAGACTGGAGTGGGAATGCGGGCAGCCACCTCCATGGGCAGCAGAGGTGAAATGGGATCTCCAAAGAGGGCTGAAGTCACTGCCCATCAGGTGTGGCTCAGTTATCCCCAGCATCATCAGGGCATGCACATCCTGAGGCTGCTGCTGCCTCACTTGTTTAAGCACCTTTGAAAGCAATCCTGTGGTGCCCACACCAGCCTGGCAGTCTCGCTTTGTACCTTGATATGGCCATTGCAGCAAATTCCAGCTTTCCCAGGTCAAATAGTTTGTGTGAAACTGTTTGGCAGCAAAAGGAACTGCAGCAGCTCTCAAGGTTATGGGAACCAGGAGAGGAGGCTGAGATGTTGGGGTGAAATTGTGGACCTCTGGAGGCTCTTCTTAGCCCTGCTACAGACTTTCTGCATGACATTAGCTCTACTTTTTTTTTAATGAAGAAATGATTTTCATTTGCTGACGATGGGGTCCTTCATCTTTTCTGGTCTAGGTTCTCTCTTGGTAGATGGAAAATGCTTCCTTTTCTCCAGGGGGCTCTCAGGATGCACGTCTGTTCTTACCACTGCAGTGCTTGCAGACTGAGGTGATGAGAAACCTATAAAAACATATCCAGCTCTGTCAGAACTGGAAATGAAATGGGAAACAAATGTTCACCCTACATTAGAATAAGCGCAGAGGGATTGCTTGCTCTGTTCTAAAAAAAAAAAAAAAAAAAAAAAAAAAAAAAAAAAAAAAAAAAAAAAAAGAGTAATTCTGCACATTTTGGTCTCCATTTGGTGTGGAACTGCACAGCTGTGAGTACTCCAGGGTGAAATGACAACCCATCCCCGAGGTCGCTCTTAGGAATAGCGCTGCCTTCAGAAAGACGACAGTTTTAAACAATTTGTTCCTAATTGAAAGAGGTCACATGAGACTGACTTTACAAAGTTTACATAACAAAGAGTAATTCTGTTAAGTAAAATGATTAATTCCTGTCATTGCACATCAAACGGCGCAGTTACAAAACAGTATTGTCTATGCTCGCCTTGCATTGAAAGCCATTTTTTCCTCCAGTTTCCCTTCCCAGAGCGCAACCTTTTGACAAAGCCTTAACTCTTTGGTGTTATTCAACGCAGGAATTTGTGAATGGGAAGCGAGTAGGCTGCCATGGATGTGTGAGATATGTTATGGTGGTGTGGTGGCAAGCAAAAGACAACAGCTCTTTAGAGTGGGCCCAACTCAGCCAGGGCCCCAGAGCAGTGAGAAATGCTTTCCAGGACAATGCCTTGGTTGTCGCCCTTCCTCGGCACAATGAGGCATTGAAGGAGACCCACAGCCCAAAATGGCAGACTTGGACTTCTTGAAATTTTTCCATGGTGTGCTGGAGACGTGTCAAGGACCCAGAGCAGCAAACAGCTGAGTAATTTGGTGTTGGGATAGCCTGGGAGGAGGTGGACATCCTCACACCCATCACAGTGCATGCTTGGGATGTACACAAATGCCTGGGGTAGCAGGGAAACTGTTCTCAGAAACTGAAAACCTGGCAAAGCCCCTGTGTGATACATGGGACAGAAGGAGAGCCTTTGGCTTTGGAGCAGCACCCTGTTACTGCTGTAGGGACAGATCTGGATTTGGAGGGGAGGCTGTATATCCACAGGGCTGCAGGGAGACCAGAGGCAGCACCCTGCCAGAGGGAGCAGAGGTCTTTGGATGTCCTCAGGACAACCCTGTGTCTGTGGGGCTGGATGCCACCTTCCTGGGCAGGGGGTAGTCTTTGCCCCTGCAGACTGGGATGCACTGGGATGCACAGCTCAGCTGGATGACTGTGCTTGAGGCTTAGGCTGGCATTCAAACCGAGTGCTGGATTTTAATATGTCTCCCACACCCCAAGCAGTTTAGGGGCACTTCTTTTCCTTTCTGCTTGTCCCTCTGCTCACATTTTTAGCCCTAAGACAGGGCTTTCTTGTTTGGTAAGAGCCACAGAGAAAGGAGGCACTGGGAAGGGCACAGAAGACACAAATTTGTGCTTAATCAGGCTATAGTTCTGGAGCTCCTGAAATTCCTTGTTTGTTAAAATAATTTGGGATTTTTTTGTGTGCAAATTTATCTTTCCCCAGCCTGTGAAGTAGAAGTGACTTTCCTGTAAGAAGTTCTTGCTTGGTTGTTCAAATAGAGCATTTATTTGTTCTCTTCATATTTCTTCTCATTACAATCCCTTTCCTTCCCTTTCTCCAACCTCCCCTTGGGTCTCTCCTTCCTTGCCTGCATTTCAATTCAAAACTGTTTGAGCTTTCCATTCTCTTCTAGGGCTGAGTCACTGACTTTTGTCAGCCTCCCACCATGGATGGCAAGGGGGAGGAGGAAGAGAAAGAAGAAACAGACAGAAATTGCTTCAACACCAGCCAAAAGCTGCATAAAAAGGCCCAAATGTTATGGCATCTGAAATAAAATCAAGCACAAGCGAGCCCTGCCAAATCTCCCTTGAAATGCTGGAAATCTGGAAGTGTTCAGCGCAGTTAAAGAGCAGATTTCTAATCTAAATGTCAGTGGAGGGGTCGGGGCACATATTCTGCTTTGCAGGTGGGATCCCCGTGCTCCTCCTGGCCCTTCGCAGGCACAGCCAGGCTCAGCATCCCTCCCCTGCTGTTGCTCTGCAGGGAGATGGTGCCACCCATGGCTCATGGTGGCCTGGTGGCACACGTGTGGCAGAGCTGGAGTTAATTCCTGGATGAGCACACGCTGGAGCAATGCAAGGAATGGCTGAACACCCAAGTCACCCCCAGCCCCAGCACTGCAGGAGCTGAAGGAAGAAAGGGTTGGGGCTGCTGCTACATCCCAGTGCCATCCTCAGCCCTGGCTGTGCACAGACCTGCTCTGGACCCTGAATTCCACGGGGTGCTCCCAGCAGTGCCCAGGCTGCAGGGGCACACAAGGCAAATATATCCCCTGTACAAATCACCCTGTACCTCTTTCCCTCCCCTCATTTTCATGGCAACAGATCTCGTCTCCAACTAGTGAGAAATCTGCCAAGTCTAATTAATCTGTCTGGGATCATGACAAGTTTCCCCTTGTTGAAATCAGACTCCTTATTTGAGCAGAGAGCCCTGGGCTCAGCGTGGCACCCAGAGTGCCAGGGCCCTGCTGCTGGCTGTGGGCAGCTCTGAACCTCACTGAGAACAGTTGTGGGTGCAAGAAGGGCTCAGACTCTGAATTTTCCAGAGTATCCAAAACTCCTGTGGCCAGGTCTCTGCTTTCCCTGTTCATGTGGAAATGATGGAGCAAATAATTCTTCTGTGTCTACAGGGAAAAGTCCCATCTCTCCCAGGTCTTTGCCTGGAGAGGGAAGTGTTGAGAAATGCTCCACAAGGACATTTGAGCTGGATTTTGTTGCTGTTTTTGATTATCTTCTGGAAAAGCCCGTTTTTCTCCACAGACTACATGAGTACTAATCTTCTCCCCATCATGCTTCCTACATTAAACACCACCCCTCTCTTCACCCACCACCTTTCAATGGCTTTTCCAAGCCCAGAACAGACCTTGGTTTGCTTTCAAGGCACTTGGCTCCCAGAGCTCCCAGAGTAGGTGAAGGTTCATTTCAATGTAAGTCCAATAAAATCTACTTCTGCCATAAAAGGCTATCACTGGCAAGTCTCAGGCATTTTCTACACCTCTTGCCATATACCTAAGCAGTTTTAACTGCATTTACTTATTTATTTGTGTCACCAGCTAATCTGTTCTTTTGGGAAAGCAGATTTTGTATTGTTTGTCATTTCAGAGACATTTTTTTCCATCTCTTTCATGTGCTAAATCACAAGTTCTCTAATGTTGCAATCCATTTTTCTCCATAAAAGTGTTTAATAATGATAGATTAGATTGGCCTTTCTGACAGATTAGATAGGTTTTTAGGTTTGGCCTTTGATGAAATTACAAGGGAGAGCAGGAGACAAGTAGTAAAAAGTCCTCATAGTGAAAGGTTTGACTTCTTATCTTCATAGATTAGCACCCTGCCTCTGCAAACAGCTTCCAGAAAGCTTAATGAGTCTGTGGGGACTGACTGTTATCAGGAATAGTTGCTCTCTGGGGACTTGAAGGGCAAGGAGCAGCCACTTTGATTTAATGAGTAAAAATATACTGTGCTGCCCACTGCAAGGGCCATTAACCAGAGGAGGCCATGGGCTTCCCCAGTGCTGCACACACATTGTCCCTTCTCTCTGTCCGCATGTACACCAATTCAGCATTTTGGGAAATCCCAGCACAGGCAGTAGAATGGGATGGGTAAAGGTTGGTGGTTTAAGTTCTCAGCCCTGTCCATGGCTGGGTCCAGCCAGCCAGGAAAGGGACAAGGCCTGGAGTCTGGGATAAGACATAAGTGGGCAAACCAGTGTGATTTCCATCCTACTGTTTCACCCATTCCTGAGATGAGCTGTGCTCCTCAGCTGTCACTAGTGTGAAGACTGGGCTCCAGGAAGACACCAAGGGGATGGAAAAGATGGAAACCAAAGCCCTCAATGTCCTTGATTGCAAAAGTGTTGGAAGGTCCTTAAAGAAAAAGTTCTGCAGAGAGTCTGTGATGCACAAAATATGCTCAGAGAATGATGCAGGCCAAGTGTTTCCAGGAGGAGCAGGGAAGGATGGACCAAGCTTGAAGAAGCTGTGGGTGAGGCACAATCCAGAACACTCACAGACTTAGAGTGTGCATGGGAAGGCTGCAGGACAGGGAGGCAATGGGGAGTCTGTCAGAGAAGCAGCTAAACCAGCTTGTTTAGTCTGGCAGAGATGAAGGGTGAGAGGGTGGTCTCTATAAATACACACTTATAAAGCAAGGCCCCATATTTATTTATATTTTAATTAAATCAGTTTAAAAATGGGAAACCTGGTTTTGTTATTTTAGTTATGGTGTTTGTTTGTTTGTTTGTTTGTTTATTTGTTTGTTTTTGGGTGGTTTTTTTTTCATTTTTTGTTTTTTTTTTTTTTTTTTTTTCTAAAGTAAATACAGTAGGGTTCACAGTCATTTCCACATATCAATATCCTGAAATTGCTCCATGCTATAGAAATTTTCAACTGTTCCCATTAACTTTTATCTTCTTTTCCAGAAGGCTGAGTTCACAGGTGGCAGGAAGTGATGGAGGGACTGGAGGAGTGGGTCCTGCCAAGAATGACCTGTACCTACAAGAGCTGTGTGGGATCTCCAGGCGTAGCCTGTGTACCTTGTGCTTCATGGCTGTGTTTGCTCCTTGCTAGCTCTGTGTCCCAGTGAGCTCATCTCCCTGAGGCCAAAATCCCCCAGGCAGCCTCAGCCCAGCAGCTTGGGGCTGGATGTTTGGTCAGTCACAAGAACTTGGGCATTTCCAGGCCAAAAGGAGGGTGTGTGGACTTTTCCTGTGTGGACTTGTCTCTAAATGTGCCCATGGCTTCCTCCAGCAGCAAGGAATGTCTCATGGCAGTTTCATCACAGACTACCACTTTTATTTTTAATTAATGCAGAATATTCCCCTATCAAGAAATCAAAGCACAAATGACATCTTGGGCTTTTGCACTGTGTCTTTGAGGGACATCCCTGACCTGAAGGGGCTCCAGGACTCATCTCATCTGGATGTGTGGTGTGGTGCCTTATGGAAGTGCCACAACCACAGGGATCTTCTACAGGGCTGAGCTGGCACTGGGCTGCAAATTCCATTTGGGGGAGCTCTGCAGGGAAGTGCCAGCATGTGGAAAGGACTCTCACAAAGCACAGGAGATGACTTTGCTGACTGAGGATGTCACCTCTCTGTCTTGGAAATGCCAGTGTCTCTTTTTCTTTTTTCTAACTGGGAGAAAGAAAAAAATTGTCACGAAGCTCATGCAGATTTCTGAAGCTGCTCTGCCCCTGCAGCTCCCAGCCAAGGAATGCTCAGGGGGTGTCAAGGCAGCATCACTTCCCTGTGTGGGAAAAGGAAACATGCTCCCCTGCAGCAGAGCCCAAGCCTTTCCCCAGAGAAGGCAGATCTGTCCCTCTCTCCAGAAATACCTTCTGTTGTGGAGGTGGCTGTGGTGCTGCATTCCCTGATCCTCATTCCAGCAAAACAAATAGCTGGGTTGATTACTGCTTGGTGAAAAAAGGTGTCTTAACAGCACCATGGAGTCATTCTCCTCTGGAACAAGTCCCCAAACTCCTTGGGGCTGCAGGCTCAGTTTTACACTGTGAGCACTTGGAGAAACCCTGTTCTGACATGGGAAACTGTGCCTTCCCCTCATGCTCCTGGATTAATTAGAAAAGTCTTCAAGCACCCCGAACACAATGATTTCCCTGTGATTTTTCAAATAAGCAATTTATTTTAGAAATAACACCTCAGCCTCAGGGACCTGCTATCTATGCAAGTAGTTTTTTATTAACTGCAGAGAGGAATCCTTCAGGGTGAAAACACCAGCTTTAGGAAGACTCTAATACACTGCTAATTTGTACTTACTTATTTATTTGACAAAAGCCATGAAAACTGAAAGGCATCCCAAGGATTATTTTAATCTCCTTGCCATTCTCTGGGTATTGTTTGTATTCTGGGGAGATCACTTGAAATTTCAGCACTGTCTCCTCATACAAAGGATATGTTATTAACATGCATATTCTTTGGCAGCATTTCCACATGCTTTTTTGAACCAGGAAAGCATTTTTTATCTTGCTTTCATTTGAAAGGTGGAAAAGCTGTTTTTCCATTAGGGCAGATCATCAAGGGAAATAGTTCAGGCTGGAAGAAATCAGTCACGGGAGTGTCAATTCAGCTGCACAGGGCCCCAGAGGAAAGATTGGAGGAGTTTGGCTCTGTCTGGACTTCATCTACCACGGCAGACTGGCCAGGCCTAATGGCTTTTTGGTGTGTGCAGTGACATCCAGGGAGCCTGTGAGGATCTGTGGGGCAAGGTGAGGCTGGAGAAAGAGGCACCAAAGCACCAGAGATGCTGCTGAGGGCTCTGAACCTGTGACAGGTGCTGGCAGCAGAGCCTGGCTCCTTCTTGGCCCAGTGAGATGCTTTTGGCAACAGAAGGTGTTAGTTCCCCTGTCACCTGGGCTGATAGAAGCTCCTGTAACCCAGGCCAGCCCTGCAGAGCTTGACTCTGCTTGAAGGCTTTAGCTCAGGTGTTGCTCCTAATTTTCTTGCTTTCAAGTATCTGAACCTTTGCAGCACCATTCTCATGCTGCTTCATCCAAACAATGTGTATTGTTAATATTTATCTGTATGTTTTGCATAGTTGTTCTCTGAGAGGAGAACGTGACTGATGGTCATAGTGACCAATGGAGTCAGGAGGTTGTGACCTCCTTAGGCCAATCATAGCCCTTTGTAAAAAGTGTATATAAGTTATTTGAGTCAGATAATAAAGGAACCTTCCATGTTTGACCCTGCTGCTGCCTGCTGTCTTCTGTGAGGGTCCACACCATGTCACAACTTGTTACCCCTCTAAGTGCAGGGGTAACACTCAGGCATTTTGGGTTAATCTGAATTAGCAGCTTTCTCCAGACATGAGTCTCTTTCTGCTGCAGCAGGCAGATGGGCTGGATCCAGGAGGGAATTTCTGCCCACAGGAGGGGTTTGGAGCAAAGATACAGCAGTGAGATTACCCCCTGCACAGCTGGCCACCCCAGGAAGGGACTCTGCCTTCCCTGTGCTCCTGGACACCCCCAGCATGACTTTATCTCTTGGCCTAAACCTGTGTGCAGCTGTTTCACTGCCTGCCTTGAGCCTGGAACAAACTTGCCTGATAACATCTTGCTTTGGCTTTCCCAAATCTATTTGTTGGGAGTGATCTTGTACATCATCCTGTGCTGCCAACCTCATCTGCAGCCAGGAAAATTAACGGCCCCAGCTGGCTCCATGTTGTTCCCCCGAGAAAGGGCACAGGTGAGAAGGGAAGGTGCCAGCAAACAGCCAAAATTGGGTGTCCTGGGAGATGGCTGGAGATGTGTCCCCCTTTCTCACACGTGCAGGCAGTGCCCTCTAGTGCTGCTGCCTTTTGGACTAAGCTGGGAGTGTTAAATAACGAGAAAAACCGAGAGCAAAGCTCTGGTCTGAGCTGAGGGCACAGACAGATGGACATAAATCCCCAAGGTCTGCAAGCACCCTGGGCATGGGGTGGCCGTGGTTGCCCTTCTCCCCGGAGGAGCTGCATTGGTGGTGGCCGTGGTGGTCAGCAGTGAGGAGAAACTGGGACACTATGGAGAGGTGAGACAGAGAGGAAAGCCCTTCAGACACTGGGATTTCCTCCTGGAATCACAGGAAGATCTGGACTGGGAATCACAGGAAGAACACAGATAATGGGTGGTGGGTCTCAGGGATGTCCTGTCCTGGTGGTGCCTCATGTCCTCAGTCTGGTGGCAAGGATCCCTCCAGACTTGTGGCACATGCTGGGAAGCCCCTTTACAACCTTTAGCTCCTTTACGCTCTGCTGCCACCAGAGCACCACATTTCAACCACCAGGTGATGACCCTCAGTCACACTCCTGGTGAGACAGGTGCCATTGGCAAAAATGGGGAGAAAAGTCAAATCTGTTTTGAATTAGGAAAACAGCAACATTAGTTTAGGCTAGACTCTTCTTTTGTATCCTTCTTCCTTTTATTTTTTCCTCTAAGAAATGTTTTTTATTGTCTTGCAAGTGTTGAACATTTTATTGCTTCATTTTCATTCCATGATCACAGTTTGTTTGCTGTTGGCTCCTGGCTCTAATCAGCTTTGCTTTCTACAAGGGAAAAAAGGATTTTCTTTTCTGAATGTATGTTTAATGAAAAAAGAAAGCCCAAAAACTCATACTAGCTCTGGTTTGAAGAAAAATTTTACTGGTACCCTTGGGAGGTGAAAAGCTTTTCTATTAAACACAATGAGAAAGGAAATTTGATCCATTTGATTCCAGACAGCCTCTTCCTTCTTATTTCTGGCAGCATTCTCAGAGGATGTCTTTTATCTTCATATCAGCTTGGCTGACACCAGCCACAACCCATGTACTGCTCTCAACACACTTGAGCACCATCTTGCTGCTGAAAACACCTCCCATTTCTCATCCAGGAAGGTCATTTATTTCTTCCACCCCACTGGTCTCTGGAGACTTGAGTGGGGAGCAGGTTTCTTCTGTGTTAGTTGATGTAAATACACACATTAAAAATTGCTGACTACTTCTTAGAGATGGAGACCAGTGGGAATGGACAGACCCTTGGCACAGTCCCTTAGGGCAGAATCAGGGTAGGTGAGGTGCTGGAGCTCTGGAAAGTTGCCTCTTCTCTGCCTGTCTCTGGTCCTTGCTGTGAAGGTCACAGCTCCATCTCATGGTCCTTCCAGCCACAGAGCTCATGAGCCAGCCTGGGTGCCAGCAGTGAGACCTTCCAGGTGAGGCTCCTGAGCCCCAGAGATGTGTTCTGAGAAATGGCTTAATTTTTCTAATTAATGCAATCCCAACAGACAAGTTTTTTTGTCTTCAACAAAAGTTGAAGTTTGAACAAAAGTTCAAACTGGCTAAATTGCCTTCACTGGAACATTCTTTCTGAAACTCAGAGGATTAGATAATTCTTTGGCTGGCACGTAAATATCCTGGTCTCATCCCAGAAAAACAGGAATCAGGGTGTCTCTGCCTGGGACACAGTGACAACCTGGGCACAAGTGCTTTGTGGATTCCTGCTGAAATTGATACTCTGATATTGATTCCCAGTGCAGATGGTGCCTCATTAACAGAAGAGTTTTAATGGAGCCACAACCCCCTGCCAGCATCTCCCTTGGCCAAAAAGTAACTCTCTTTCCTTTTAGTGAGCTGATATTTCTTAGTTAATTCTCATTTTTCCTTAAATGATATTTCACTGGTACAGTAAATGATCAATTTCTGTTCCTTGTAACCAAGGTCAGGTGAGAGAGAATAATAGTCTCCTACCCCAGCCTGGCACAACACATGGAAATGATTTATTGCATTTCTAAAAGAGGATTCTTGACATTTTGAAAATGCAATGTAGTCCAACAGTAATTAAGCAAAAAGCAGGCTGCTGAACAATTGATTGCCACTGTCAGCAAAGCCTGATTAACTCAGATGCTTGAAGAACTGTTTCTGCCACCCATGAATTAAAGGTTAGTAATTAAATTTATGGGCCATGGCCACTGTCTCTGGATGGCATTTCACTTATAAACATCCCAATGAAGAATAATCAGATAGAAAAACCACAGGTTGTTGCCTCAAAGGCTTTTCACTGAGAGACTGTGAAAAGTGGCAGAGGATTGTGCAGCTGTATCAGCCACTGGGTGACCTGTAGTCAGGAAAGGCACCTCTGGCAGGACTGATGTCCTGACAGGGTGATGGAGCCTTGTTCAAGCTGAGAAGCAGAAACTTGACTTGAACAGGAATTTTACTTGGAAAAGATGAACATTAGTAATGTCTTTCCCACTTGGAGCCCTCAGGGTGTGTTCCTGACCCACCAGCCTGATGCACAAAGCCAACCTTGATACAGAAGGCACTGGTTGAGTTCTGCCAGTGATGGGAGAGGCCAGACAGTGATGGCAGGAGCTCTTTTGCAACACAGGCTGGTCACAATCTCAGCTGCTGCCAGGAGCTTGTTTTAGGGCCCTCCTGGTCAATGTGGAAAACAGATTATGGACAGCAACTGCCTTGAAAAATTGCTGTAAAGCCAAAGGGACATTGTGATGTTCCAAAGCTCCACATTTCAGATCCTCCCTTGGGCTGGCTCAGCAATGTGAAAGACTTATGGGAATTTCCCATCCTTTAAAATAACTTAAATTTATGGCTTAGATGTTTGGGGTTCCAGGTTCCCCTTTGGGCTGCCTACTCTGGGATGTACCAGCCCCAGGGTAGCCAAAAGGAGGGTTTGTACCCAACCACTGGGATGTGACAAACATTTCTCTGAAACAACATTTTGGGATTTGGGAAGCCATGGGGTTTTACAGGATTCATGAAAGTTGTGCCTTCATCATGAAGGTTTATTGTGTGTTTGCTGAGATTAAGGAGTTTTTGAGAGATGCCAGAAGTTCTGTTCCTGAGCAGAAGTTAACAGATGTTATTTGATTGCTTTGACAGTCTCAGGCATTGTTTTTGCAGGTCTCTTCCCATCACTGGGCTGTCATTCTTCATGAGAGCAACTTGAATTTAATTGCAAGGCTACGTTGGACTCCTGCAGAAGCACTTTGTAGTCTCATTTTCACATTAGGATAAAAATTTAAAAAAAATAAAAATCAATGCATAATGATTTTTGCAATCTGCCGTCCTCTTGGGTGAAACTCATCCAGAACAAACTAAAGAACGGTAAAAACCCACTTCTTCTGTGAAGACCCAACTCTTCTCATTACACACTGAAGATTTCTGCAGCTTTTCCCCCTATTCCTGCCAGTCTTGACAGGCACATTTAAAATCCTGCACTTTACTGACAGCAGCTGGAGAAGCAGTGTGACAGAGCTCATGCTGCACCTTCACTGTTATTTTCCCTCATGAACACAGGCCTGCAAACCCTCCTGTGCATTCAGAGGGTGTTTCCACACCAGTTGGAGTGTTAGTCAGCAGGATGAGGATTGACAGTCCCTTGTGGGTGCAAACACACAGCATCTAAACCTGCCCACTGCCACCAGGTTTGCTCAGGAGAGTTACCTCTCCTGCTAATTGCAGCTCTGTAGCTACCAGATGCAAAGCAACAGACATCTTATTGAATTTTTGATGATTTGGGGTTAATTTTATTATGGTTGTTGGGAGTCTCATACTGCTGGCTTTCAAATTTTGTTCTTAGGCTCTTCCTAACTGGCACCTGAACTGAATTTGTCTTTTTTCTGTATCCAAGCAAGGAGTTTTGGTCCATCTTATCACACTTTCAGGACCCTCTGCCTGGTGGTGTTGCTGGTGGATCTCCATGACAAACAAACAGAGCTCTCATCTCACACCACAAGAACATGAAAATGTCACCATGGGGCAGACAGGGGTGGCCAGGGACACGTGGCCAGGGCAGCAGCATTCGCTCACACAGCCTGAATGAGATAAATAGGCTGTGATTTGTATTTCCATGGGTTTGTGCACATTCACACAGCTGTACTGAAAGAAGAAGAAGAAAGAGTTATTTATGATGTGTTCTGAAATATAAATTATATCAAAGTCAAAGCTCAGGGTAATTGCTGCTGAAGTAGATCCAAAGGTTGGCATTTTGATTAAATAGTGCTGCTGCCTTTAAGGGGAAATCTAGTTACAGACAAACAACATGGAGGTCAGCAACAAAATATAATTCAATTCCTAGCTATGAATTAATGAATGTGCTTTAGATTAATTTAAATCCACAAAGAGACTTTGTGTTGCAGAAATATTCATTAGGAAGTTTACCAGATTATTCCTCTGGCAGGGGTGCAGCTTTCTGCACTCCTCCAAGTGAACCCACTTCACACACAGCACAAGGAACGTGCCAGCTTTCCTCACCAAATCCATCTGCTTTGGGTTTTGATGCTCTCCCTCTGTTGCAGCTGAGCTGTGCACTGCCTGTCACTGCTCACCAGGCTCTGAACAGGACACTTGCAAGGAACACCAGCAGGGTGACAGCCTGAGGGATGTCTGAGCTCAGTTTGATTTGGTAGCAATGAGGTAACAGTGATATGGAACCAAAAAAACCCTGCTGGAGACACCATCCAGGGACCAGGTGATAGCTTTCCACCTTTGCTCTGGGATTGTGGCCTCTCTGCAGGAGAACACAGGTGTCAGTGGGGTTTAAGTGTCTCCTTGAATGTTTTCTGGTTTAATGAGGCTCTTCCCAACCAGTGCTTATGAGGGCGTGTGCTGAAAAGTCTTTTATTTTTGAGGTTATTTGGAAACTTTTCTATCTCATAATAGCCTCTGGCCATCTTCCTAAACATGCAAGGAAAAGAGCTGATGTAGCCAAGGACTATCCAGGGGAGGAAAATAAAATGCTTTCAGTGGTCACAAGAGGGGACAAAGTGGGGACAAGTCACACCAGTAGGTTCACAGCCCTGCCAAGGGGTGCTGAGCCCCAGTCCTGCCTCTAGGAATGGTGCCAGAGTGGGAATGTCTCCTTGACCCACCACCCCTTCTCTGGAGGGAGCTGGGGCTGGGAGGGGTTTGCTGGCAGGACATGAAAGCAGCTCCAACACTGCCTTGGCTTTGCTGTCCCTGTCACGGTGGTGAAGGAGGGATGGGTGGCCAGGAGACAAAAGGCCACCCACTTCCTTCCACCTCCTGTGACCTTCATGTGCTGGAAGGATTTATAATGTGCCTTTATGGGGGCAGAAGGCTACACTTGAAATAAAATATGGACCCCTCTGTCCTCACTCAGAACTTCTGCGGCTTTGGGTTGCAAATCAAACCACGAAGAACACAGAGGGCACAGGAGAAGAGCAGACAGCATCTCCCTGGAGTGAAATATTTGGATATTGACAGCCAGATCAGCTCAAAACAGACTGCTCTGAGCTGCTGCAGAGCTGCTGCTAACAGAGACAGGCTGGCAGTGCTCAGCCCAGGGTACCTGCTTGTCCTGTGCAGGAACTTCCAGCAGCCACCACCCACCCCTGCTGGTGACATTGCTCACTGTCCCAGAGCACTGCAGGCAAAGCTGTTCCAACTCCATCGACCTGCTAAGACCAAACACTTGGCCACGTGTCCTAAAAGCAAATCTGGGTGCATTGCCTCTTCAGTGCTCTGCTGCTGCTTGTTCTGTGGGTTTACTTCTTATTTTTATTTTGTTTGCTTCGTGTTTTCTTAAGCAGAACACATTGTTCTGCCATGGCTTGATATGGTTTGCTGCAGAGAGCTGCCCTAGCCCCTGGTAGCCTCATCCTTCCCAGCCTTCTGCTCCAGGGGGTTTTTCTTTCCTGCAACACCAAGATCTTGGGCCACAGAGGCCAGCAACTAATTTTACTCATAAGCCATTTTTGGCTTCTTTTGGCTCACAATCACGAGCTTGTGTGGAAAACATTTACTGTGGACAAGCAGTAGCCATCAAACTTGGACTTTGCCTTCCAAGCACTGTGGTAATTTCTCACTCATAAGTTTCACTCATTATTTATGGTAAGAAATCAGCTGCAGCAATTTAGGAAACTCAGAATGTGGTTTCCTTGACCTTGTGCATACTTAGACCTCAGGGAGCAGGTGGAGACTCTTCCATCACTCAAAAGGTGATTTCCAGTGACCACAGATTTGGTCCTGGGGTTTCTGGAAGGCTCTCTCTTGGCTGAATATGGGCTATTTTTTTTCCAGGCACCATTCTCACCATCCCTGGGGTCCCTATGGAGATGCCACAAAATGAAAATCCCTGCCCTGGGGTAAAGAAGCAGGTGGACTAGGGCAAGAATCTCCTTCTTGTATGGCAGCTCTGATTTAGAGAACAAGATTCATTGCTGGCATGAAATGGTATAGCTCAAATGAAGTCAGATAATATCTGCTTGAAATGAGATGCTCTAATTTCCAAGCAGCAGGAAAAGCAGCTCAAGTTGCTCAGCTGAAATCTTTCCTTTTGAACACTAAGCAAACAGCAGCAAGAGGGTGGAGAAGGCAAATCTGCTCGTGCTGCTCTTGGGGATCCCACCCTCTGAGATTTAATTCATTTTAATTCAGTCATGAGTCTCAACCTCCCTCTGTGTGGGTGCTGTAAATTGCCTGTAAGCTTTACCAGGAGATTTCCTCTCCTGACCTAAATGCCACAGTAGCATTTGAGCTGTGCACCTGTTCCCAGCAGAGACATTTCACTGCACTTCCGAAACACTAATTTAATATCCTGGCAGTCCCCAGGACAAGTGTGTGTGCCTGTTATCAGCATGTATCTACTATCTATTACCTAAATATGTTCAAGGGTCAACGTGATATTTGTAACCCTGCCCTTTAAAGGGCCTCATGGTGGAAGGAAGGACCTGTGTTGACAGTGTTGCAGATGCTTGTTTCAAACTGAAGTTTATTTAAAAACTACCATAATTTTGAATGACTTTTTAACTAAGAAATAGAAGAAATCTTTAATTAAATCTCAAACTGCAGTGAGAGGAAACAACAAGAGTGTGAACATTTGAAATAGGCAGCACGCCATAATAGGTTCAGGAAATAGATGTTTTGGGCTCATGGAGTGTTCTCAAAATCTATACAATTGAACAGTAGTGTGGAATGAAAGTAGTGACTCCTAAAGAACAGATGGAGCAGAGAAATCTTGGTTACTTCACTGTTGCTGTAAAATTCTGGCTCAGTTTCTCTTCCCACTCCCACCCCTCTCTGGAGGGCAATCCCCTGGTGTCACCATGTGTCACTTGGCACAAAGGCCACTGTTACCATCACCTGCCTGGCTGGATGTTTGTGCTCTTGCAGGGCAACCTCTGGAAAACAATTCTCAATGTACTCACACTACTCTGTATTTGAGAAACCAGGTTTACAGAGAGGAGGCGCCTTATGAAAATCAGTGACAGGGACAGCCTTCACCAGGGTGACAGGGACAGCCAGGCAGCCAGGGACAGCAACTGGGAAGCAGAGAGGGAGGCAGAGACACTGTCCCATGGAAAACATCAGTTCCAGATGTCTCTCTCACAATCCAAACATTCCCGAAATGTTGAGTGCTTTCTCTCCTGGGATGAGAGATACCTCACCTCCGCTGCTGGCAGCCCCAGGCAAAGGCTGATTCTCCTGGAATGCAGAAGTTTCTGCAGGTTTGCAAACCATGGGCTCTCTGTGTGTGGGTGTTCACTGACCTCTCCTGGCCAGACCCAGGCACATCGCAGCCGGCTGGGAACCAGCTAACCCCTAAACACCTTCCCTGGGAAAATATTCCAGCTGGGAAGCAGCGAAAGGCACAACTTATAGTTAAAAAACAACAAAAGAGGCAGAACCAACCCTCTGGGGACACGCAGGAGATCTTCCGTGGTATCTTTAACAAACTAAAAGCATCTGTGATTGTGAGTTATTATTGCAGAAGTAAATCACAGTTATAGGGACAAAGGAGACCTGGAAGCATCCAAAAAATCCACCTCAGTCCTGCAGTCCCTACTGGGGAAAATCAGGGGTAAAACTGAGGGCTGCAAAATGATGCCTGTGAGGAAAATGGGCAACCTGGGAAATATTAAACAAGAATTAGGGAGAAAGGAGAAAATCCAAGAGGTTATCATATGTATTTGAGAGAGCATCAATCCCTGAAGGGATCTGGTAAATCTCTGAGCTGCACCGTGTAGGACCATCTGTAAAAACGTGTATGAAAAATGGTTGTTATTGTGCAGTTGTAGTAAGAATTCAAATAAGCAGCAGCAGTAATTTTCCAGACAAGATAAGCCAAACATCTCCCTATTCTTATGGATTTCTATAAATTCCTCTTATTTATGTAACCATCTCAAAATACCTCATTCAACTGATATTTCTCAGCTGCGTATTTCAACACCTGCACCTCGCAGCAGAGTTGAGCTGTAAGCTGGAAACTCACATTTGCTTTCAGGAAGGGGCAGCACTCACCTCTCTGCAGCTCCTTGGCAAAGCACTGCTCTGGGTCCAAACAGATCCACATCCCTTTTTCACCCTGCTTTCTTTTTAATTTTTTAAATTTCTTTTTCCTGCTGGAAGACAAGGAGGATTAGCTAAGCGTATAGCTTAAATATTATAATGAATTGATGCTTTTTGTTTTTTTAATATGCCTTCTGCTGCTGTGCTAAAAGTGGGTTTTCTTTGTGTGAGAAAGCCTTTGTTTGCCTGGAACAGGCTTTTCCCACCCCTGCATAAATAGCACTTTGAAAAATTGCATCACAAAACCCACAGCACTGGGATTTTAGAAGAAGAGCCTGAATGGCTGGAAACTTCACATAGCTCTGCAGCTAGGAGAGTGTGGCTTTCATCTGACAGGCTGTTTAAGGATGGTTTGACCTCTCTCTTCCTTTACATGCTGGGAGTTAACTTCTCCTGTAAGTGTCCAGCATAAATTATTTTAATGCAAATTTTCTTGTCAAAACTACAAACAGACATTTGATCAAAGGTCAGCTCTCCTTTGTGTTCCTGTTTGATATAGAAATTTCTATTTCATCTTTGACTGTCATGGTCAGTTAAGGGAACTGTTGCCTGATGGGAAATTACTGATGCATTTCATGTCCTCTCTCCAACAAGGCTTTTTTCCCCCTTTCATATCTTATGGGTGTTTTAATTTGAATATGTTTTCATTTTTTTAATGGAATAGTTAAATTAGCTTTGAAAAATGTCGTGGTATGACACTGAAAATTGTCTGCTTTTTAAACTGAAGCTCAATTTACTGCCGTTTGATACCCTGGGAGCTGATCAAATAATTACTATTCCCTTACTGCCGGTTTTATTTCATGCTTAACTTGTGGATCTTTTCTTTTTTTTAATGGGACAGTGCCTGAAGAACAGGAATTGCAGCAAAAGAAAGGTTTTTGGAAAAATTTTTATGTATTTCTTGGGGTTCTTTGGCTCTGCTGTATCCAAGAGAGCCTGGGGAGCCTGGAGCTCACTCAGACCTCGGGGAGTGCAGTGGAGGGGTGAGTGCTCCTGGTCCCATCCTGCCCCAGCATTGGCACCTTGGGCTCCTGAGTGGGAAATCCTGCAGGGAACTGGCCACACAAAGACTGGGGAGGATGCAGAAACTAGCTAGGGAATGTTCCCAGAATCACATTTCTGTCCATACAGACACTCCTAAGAGATATATTGGTTTTTTTTCTCAAAGCAGTTTCTGGTTTAACCAGGCTATAGAGGTCTGTCCAGGCTGTTTGCCTTTCCAATCTCCCCCAAGGCCTCTTGCCCAGCAGTTCCTCTTCCCCCATTAGCTTTTCGCCCGAGTCCCATGATGAGATTTAGTGTCAGGGCACCTTTGGAAGGCAGGGGAGTTTCATTTTAGAGCTGTGGCTCTTGGGCTAAGTCTCCACGGATGTAAAAGGATGACTCCTATGAGGCTTTGAGGTGCTGAACCTACATGATTTGCTTAAAGCAGCACAGGAGATTTCTGCCAAAGCAGGGAATTGAACAGAGCTCCTCCTGTGGCCAGCACCCCAATCCTCATTTATCACCCTCCTGCAACTTTTTTGGAGCTCTCCACAGGGTGTAAAGTCAAGCCCACATCTAAATCCTTGTAGGATTTACAACCTTGTAGGATTTACTAGCTAGGGAATGATCCCAGAATCACATTTCTATCCATACAGACACTCCTAAGAAATATTTTTTTCTTTTCTCTAAGCAGTTTCATGGTTTAACCAGGCTATAGGGGTTTGTCCAGGCTGTTTGCCTTCCCAATCTTCCCCAAGGCCTCTTGCCCACAGTGCCTCTTTCCCCATTAGCATCCCCATAGCTTTGCGCCTGAGTGCCATGATGACATTTAGCATCATTCACAGTGTGTAAAGTCAAGTCCACATCTAAATCCTTGTAGGATTTGCAACCTTGTAGGATTTACAGCAGCAAGCCACTGCTGCTGTATCCCTTTGTATTTCCCTATGCAAGTGCAGAGGTGTCTCTGTGGCTGTGGGACTGACAAACCCTGGTGAGATTTGAGGACCAAAACCCAGGTTATTATTAATGTTCAGCTGTCCAAACCTAGAGCCATTTTGGGGTTCCTTGCCTGTTGATGAGTCCTGAAACCCACCTCCCTTGGGATTTTTACTGATGTGCACCATGACTATTCCTTAAGAAAAACACTGGAGCCACAAGCCCATCTATTTGGGTGGGTGACACAATTAGATACCATTCTCTGGGGAATGTGAGATGCATTTTAGCCTTAAGAGAATGTTGCCTTCTTATGTAAAACTACTTCAGGCCAAGGCTCGAAGACCTTGGACTCATGACAGAGATACTGTCTCCCTTTCCCCACATGGCTCCAGTTTGAGCTCCCAAAGACCTGACGTTCTTGCTCTGCTCTGTAGCTTTGCAAACCTCCCCCTTCCAAGAGCATTTCCTGGTGGCTTTTATGGAGCAGGATGTCCAGAGCTGCTGATCCACAACTCACACTGCCCGGTGGTGTCTCCTGTCAGCAAAAAGTCTTGTAACCCATTTCCCTTTTTTCTTGTGTCTCTTGCTGTTACCTTCAAGCACACAAACCGGTTCCTTTGAGCTGGAGAAGGATGTGAGGCAGCTGGGATGTGCAGAGCCCTCCTTTTCCAGGGAAGTGTTTGTCCTTCCTGTGTGCGGGATCAAGTCACTTCTCATTTATCCAGGAGCAACTTCTGCCTGCGACGTCCCAGCTCTCCCCATCGGTGACAGTGACACCAGATGGCAGCAGTGGCCTTTGGATACAGCTCTGGGTGAAGACGTGGCAAATGTTTCTCTGCATTCCCAGCTTTTTCGAGGACAACTTCTCTCTACTTTCCTCCAGCTCATTCAGCTCCCGCACGGGGCAGCAAAATAAAACTGCACCGAGTATCTACAGGCTGTAATTATTTAGTTTGTCAAAGTGACACACTGAGACCGACTTAGAGAATCAAGAAAGAGAATTCCTATTTTCAGTAATGCTTTAATTGATCATTTCATGGCTTTGATGCTGCACTGACAAGTGAAAGCAGAGACCAGGCTTTTTGCAATCATGGGGATTTTGGGGTGCCTGGTTAAAGTCATTGCTAACTGACCATCTGAGGAGCTCCCAGGGGGGAAGGGAGGATTTGTGGCATCCTGCATCTTTGGCCCTTGGTCTCATGAGGCTTTGGAAGATGCTGGATGGCTCTGGCTCCATCATTTTAGAGCCTCCTGTCCACTGTGCCCTGGCACCAATCCTGCATTGACATTCCTGCCTGCCAGGCCCTCAGGGGGGTCAGCACTGAAACTGTGGTAAGGACCAAAGCTGGGCCAGGAGGCCACAGGCTGTGTCTTTTGAAGATGCTCTCACCTAACAAACCTCCTTTGCAGGAGTGGAATATGGGGCCCTGAATGCATTTTGTTTATGATGATGACCAAATACTTATTGAATTTTTAAAAATTGATCTGAGGGCTATCAAATTTACCTTTTAGCCACTCTAGAAATTATTACTCTACTAATTAACAGGAAAAGAGAATACCCAGCTTGGATGATTGATTGTTCTGTGAGTTGGGGCAGAGAGTTCTAGCAAAGAGAAAGAACAGAACTAAGTCCCACTGATTGAAGGAAGACCTTTTAGTGATGGACAAAAATGGAGAAAGCCCAGTAAGTGCAATGCTTGTTCCTCAGATTTTGGAATGGTACCAAAACCAACTACAGTGCCACTAAGTAATTCACACTGGCACACTTTAAAACAGTTTTAAGCAGCTCAGCAATGAGAGTCATTTGGTTCAACAGAAGGGCTGGACTTTTTTAGGTTCAATAAGAGAAATACTGATATAGTCCAGGAATCCTGCTGGGTTTTCCCTCCTAGATAGTAATTACTGCATTTTAACTTCTCTGCTACTCCCACTGACCTGATTTGCAAACAGAAACAAACCATTACAGCCTAATTTATGCAGGGCAGTGACCCTCCAAGTAGCAGGATAGGAGACCTGGACTCAGTATTCTCTTTACCTGTGCCCAGGACCTTGGGAAAATTCAAATTTTAAGGAAAAACCTCTCGAGTCAGGAAAACCTCAGAAAATCCATTAATCCTGGATTGCAGGCTTAGTTTCTTTTATCTGTTTCCACTATCTCTGAGCAAACCACTGGACTGGTCTCCAGGTGTGCCCACGGGATGAGCCTGGAGGGCCAGGGGAGGCTGGGATGGATTCCTCCCAAGATGCTGTATCACAGTATGGAACATAAATCCCCATCAGACAGGACTGGCAGTGTCTCCTGAACACTGCTATAATGAAAACCTGATTTAGCTCTAGATACCTCTTGTCATCTAGAGCAGAGACCCCTTCCAGCACCAGGCAGAGTGGACTGGACCCTACTCTGGAGTTACCAGCTCTGAAACCACCTCTACAACCTGAAAACAACTGGTGGCCCATGAACAAAACTGTGGCTGTTCACAGCTGAAAGAGGAGCTCGCACTGGCTTGGGATACAACAGTGTTGTGGCTTTGCAACTTGGGATGCTGAGAAGGTGCTGCAGCATATTGCCTTGTAATAACATGAAGCAAAAGCTCAGCAGAAAGTCTGTGAACCAGATAAGATTGATTAAACAATTTCTAAGCAACGGGGTTGCACATAAAAATTTTATTAAAACCTCAAGTGCTAAATTTATTTCCTGGGTCTGTCACCGCTATTTTTTTTTCAGTAGTGATAATTACTACATTAGAAATTAAATGAACCTCATATACTACATCTTTCAGACCTCCTAGGAGAGTTGTGAAAGTGATTTAGGGAAGTGAATTTGCTATTGTGCCTAATCAAGTTACAGTAATTGTCACCTATAATTTTAACTTGACTGCTATGTGTTTAATTGGAAGCTTTACCTTTGGTTTTTTTGTAACTGAGCTTCTCTGTGACTATTTTTCTACTTTCCACTCTGTTCCAAAACCCACTGACAGACGGCAAATCATTGCATACAGCTGTGCAGTCAACAGCATTATTGCTGTTTGCAACCACATTGGCTCCTGATCAACCTGATGTGTTGCAGCATCAGATGATCCTTCTTGTGACACTGGTACCAAGCTGTCTCCCTTCAGAGTCTAATCTACAGCTGTGTAGATATGAGATGAGAGGTAACAAAAGGTCTTTCTGGGTTGAGGGGCTCCTTAACAGGACTGCAAGTATGGTTCTGACTGGTTCTGTAGGTGTTTGGTCAGAGATATATTCCCAGACTCGACCCTGCTTTGTGCTTTGGAGGTGCTAGGTCATGTGCAGCCCCTTTAGAATAGCTCATTAATAAGTCCCTTATTCTGATTCCCCCAACCAGACTGAAACTTGTTCCTTAATGAGCTCTGTGGGGCAGCAGGCTAAAGGGTTTGCAGACCTGCAGGTGAGTCACAAAGTAAGATAATGGAGACAAAGGCGTCCCAGTGCTTCTCAGCAGGACCCCAAGCTGCTGAGTTGGGAGCTGGGCCAAGAGGAGGCTCGTGGAGGCTGTTAATGCCTCCTCCCAAACACCTGCAGCAATTGTATTGCACAGGTTCCCTCCTGTGGTTTGGGGTCTGGGCAACTGCTCTGGCCATCCATCCCTAAAACCAGACTGCCTGCTCCTCTTCTCCTCCTCTTGTTAAAGAAATGTACCTGTGCACAGATACAGGATGTGACTGCAGTCTGCAACAGGACAAGGTCTCTTGTGGGCTTAGGGAAGATGGTAATGGTTATGAACATGGAAAACTCTAAATGTGAGTCACGATAACAGATGGAAGAAAGGGACTGCTCCTGCCCATATCCATTCAACACAGTGGAATACTTGCCCTCCTGAAGTCCCATAATATATAAAACTTGTTCAATTTCAGCGGGGATCAGGGCCTTCATTTTTAGAGAGTCTTTTATGGAGCATTAAAGATCCAGAAAGGCTATATTATGTTGATGCAATTAAAGGAGGTTACTTGAAACTATTTTATCACTGTAACACTCATAGAAATTATTGTGCTTGTGTGGCTTTGTGCTGGCATTCTGGAGCAATGTGTTTGGAATAGCAGTAACCCTGTCCCTGAATAATTCATGTTGTTTGTCAGCCACTTCTTAAGCCTTTCTGCTTAACCACAGAAGATTAGCATTTTGTTGTTTTTTTTTTTTTAATCAAAGGTTTGGGGTGGGGGGAAGGGAGAGTGTCAGTTTTCTTTTTAACTTACTTTAAACACTTCCCCAGGCTTTCAGTAGGTACCGTAACAATTCAAACTGGGATATTTTGGTTTTAGAAGTATTTTAGCTGGCTCTTAGGCGTGCTACATTATACAACTTTCTGGTAAATCATGAATAAGCTGAAAGGCTAGAGAGCTTTTTTCCTAATTTCTCAAGGGTCCTTTTACTACCTAATTTGTTTTCATCCTATGTTATTTACTGACTAACTCTAATCAACATTTCTGGTATTGTTCCAGTCCACAAGTGTGGGAAGGTTTGGCAGGTAATGTGTGGCAGTGCAGGGAGGCTCTGAAAGATCCTGGCCTTGAAATGAATATTGCTGGTTGGAAATTGGACTGCATTCATTACATGCTGCCATTCTCCTGAGCTTTTTCTTTGATTAAGGATGCTCCACTGCTGTAAAACAGCAAAGCTCTGTTAGGTTCTGAAGTGATTCTGAGCTGCACAGTTGCAGTTCAGAAATATTCAGCCTCAAAAGCAACAGAATGGAGGTAAAAGTCAAGGATCTGGCTCAGAGTAGAGGGGGAAATGCCAGTTTGGGCAAATGCAGGGTTGGGGTGTATTTACTTTGCTTCCACCTTAGGATCAACCAAAATAGTCTTTGGTTTCTTGGTTTTGGCTGTTTGTTTGTTTGTTTGTTTGTGTAAATTAAAAGTGAAAATTTGAATTAGCGATGCCATTAAGCACCCATCCTGTATTCCTCATGGGAAGAGCCCAGCAGAGGTAACCCAGGGGATTTGCCATGCACTGGCTGCTGGGATGATGCCAGCAGGCAGCCCACTGTCCTGGCCTCTTGTCTGGGAGCTGCTCCTGACCCAGAAGTCACTAAATTGGTGACACATCCCCTTTTGTCTGTGGGTCTGCACCAGCCCTTTGTGTCTGAGCAAACTAAAATCACTGGCATGCAGCAGTAGCCAAGTCCTGCTGGCAGGAGTGTGTCACTGAAGGGGAGAGTGTTGGGGCTGTGGTGCTGACAGATTTCACAGAGAAATGCTGATATGTGCAGTGGGCAGATTTGGTGAAGCAGAGGTTGGAGTGAGATCACTGCTACAAGACAAATTCCCTGTCTCTGCAAGGCATCTCTGCTCTCCACTGCTCTGTGTGTTCCCTTTATGTTCTGTGCTCTTTCTTTGACTCTGAATTTCCATCTGACACAGCAGGTAAGGTCTGGCAGGGGATGAGGTGGCAGAAATCAGGACATGGCCACAGCTGTTGAGTGTGTAGTGCTGTGGTGTGACATTCATACCTTCCTCTGGCACTCAGAGTTGGCTCATCTTCTTTTAGCCATTGCTAATTCTTTTGTTTTCCTCTCTATGCTGTAACATTTAAGAAAGAAAACCGGGATGCTCTTGAAAAACCAAACGGCTCTTGGAAGACACTCCCGAGTTAAATCCCAAACTTTGCAATACGAACTCTCCAATCGAGCTAATTTTCCAAAATGCTGACACTGAGTTTCTCCTCCTGATCCTATTCCAGCCTCTCCTGGAGCTGCCTCCTGCTCTGCCGTGTGTGGCTGCCAGGAGCAGTCCCAGCTTCCCCCTTTGGGGGCTGGAGTGACAGCCTGGATTTCACACACTGCCCTGCTGGGCTCGCTGGGGACTCTCCCTGCCCCTGCTCCACTATTAAGTTTCAAACCTCCCTGCTGAGGAGCTGTCCTCAAGTCACATCAGGTAAGCTTAGCTATGCATTGAATTCAGGGAGTGGAACTAATCCCCACATTTCAGCTCGAGAGGAGAACAATGAGGCAGGAGCTGAGCCTGGCCCCTGGCTCAAAGGTAAAGGGTTTAATATATTAGTTGAAACAGATGCTTTACACTTAAGAATGTGTGTTGTATCTAATTCCAGGTCTGTCTCTGTTTAGCTGAATGACAGGCCTATATATTTCATGGAAAGCAGGTACAATACATAATGTATTACATGTATGCCCAAATTATGCATATTATGTTTAATGTGTGTATGCTTTGGTCCATTACTCCTGACATAAAAGCTGCAATGCCAGGATCAATAGTCTGCATATAAATTCAGGAAGACATTGAGGACTACTGCCATCAGCACATAGGAGCCCCCTCAACATGTACCTGCTTTTGCTTTCCCAAATGTTGGTATTTCAGTCACTGAAAGAATTAAATTCCATCCCAAGTTTCATTTCCACTACTCGGTGGAGAAATGCCTGGCTTATAGTGAATTTTCTCCCAGCATTTCCTTTGCCTCCAAGGGACATTTATATTGACTATGACAAAATGAAGTTTAAATTTTTTTAATGATAAAAAGATGAACCTTTCTTCAGATCTGAATTTATAAAATACTTATTTATAAAGACTTGAATCTTTTAGATGAGTGGCTATGCTGCCTGCTAAAAATGATACTTAATTGTCTTATTACCAGGTCCCCAAAGTGCAATTGCCATCTTTGGCAAATAGAGGAAAAATTTAATTTCCCCTGATTTGAAATGTAAAAAGAGTGGTGAACAAGAGGGACTGCCCTGAGATCTTGCCTGCACAGCACATGCTTGAAACGAGAACAGTCTCTGCAAGAAGGAAGTGGCAATAAAACCATTTTTCCTTTTAGCATTTGCTACTATTAGTAGAAAATAACCAAACTCAGAGTTTTTCAGGCCTATGACAAGAAAGCATGACAAATCTGAAAATGAGTTAAGACATTTTTTTTCCTTTTTCCCTGCAGTTCCTGGACTCCTCATGTGGCTGACAAGGTTTCCCTTCCTGTTTGTTTGGAGCAGCAGGAGAGAAAGGTCATTTCCCAGCAGTGGGAGGAGCACGTCCCAAGCCAGGTGTGGGCAGGGAAGGCTGAGCTGCTGAGGAGTTGCTGCAGTGGCCTGAAGATTTCACAAGGAGCCCATGGGAACACAGGGTCCTCACTGGCCCAGCCAGACCAGTTGGTTCACTGGCTGATCAGCAGGTGTAGATCTGTAGCACAATCAGGCTTTAACCAAAGGGGCAGATGGAGCAGTGATGGATCCTCCAGGCTGGGTGCTTTCCTGATCCCTAGTGTGACTGTCTGGGATTTCCTATGGGAATTGTGTGTCCTGTGCTTGCCTGGAATGTGGCTTGGGGCAAATGAGTAAATGAGAATCCTGATTTTCAATTCCAGTGTGGCCTTCAGTGTTTGTTCTTAAACTTGTGTAGAAGACCAAAATAATTAAGTTTAAATATAAATGGATGTTACAGCAGGATAATACAAATATCTATAGAAGAAATTCTTCTTTTATTTATCTCAGTTTATCAAAACACCCTAGGGATGCTCAGTAGTCAAGGTAGTAGTATTTGGTGTAATTTTTAAAATGTCAGCAGTGAAACCTTGGACAGCCTTCCCCTTGCCATCCAACAGCAAAAAGTGAATGCTCTGCCAAGTCTAAGTATAATATAAACCATTCCATCTTAACTATTTTTATTTGGAAAGCTCTTTATTCTACTAGGTTAACGAGCAGGCCTGTTGTCTCAGCACAGTCAAATCCCACAGCCTATTACCATAAAATACATAAACTCAGAGCATATGAAAGTGTTCCATCCAAGAGGATATGAAAGTGGGCTGCCCAGAGAGAGTTCAAGGCCTCCTGTGTGTGGAACACAGTTCCAGGCTTTAAAGCTGTGCCGTGTCAGGGCTTTGAAAGAGGCAGTTTTCCAAACGGCCTTTTAAACTGGCAATTACCTCCCAGAGATCATTAAGACAGACTTGTGCAGGAGAAATTGAAACTGAAAAGAGTTCAGACTCCTCTGCTCCAGAGGTGCAGTGGCAGGATGTGTGGGAAGGGCAGCCAGGTACACTGTGACAAGCCCAGGGACCCAGGAGCAGCTGAGTCACTGAGGCTTTAGGAGCCTGAATTGGTGGCAGGTCTTTATCCCAGCTGGCATCATCACAGCCCTGCTGCTGCTGCTGCTGGAGTCTCCCTGGGTCAGGATAAAGATGAGTGGCTGAAGTCAAAGAATGAGTGAACAAAACTTGTGTGACCTTATTTGTGGGTGGTGGGGGTCAAATGATGGAAAACCCCATTATCCATCTTCCTGCTTTAGATTTCAGAATCAGTCATCTTCCTTTTTGCATATTCTAATGTAGTAAATTATTGCACATAATTTCTAGGAATCCAGTCATTGTCTGACTTCCAGTTATCTTATTCATTCTGGACCTCAGCTCAGTGTCCCTCCATTCAATAATAAAGATACTGACCAGAAGGAGAAAGTGAAAGTTACCAATAAACAGAAATATGTAAACTGAAGTTTTACAGTCAAATATTCCGAATTTAATATAATCAAAGTCCATGGAATATAAATTATGCAATTGAATTTGGATGGGGCAAGTAAATATGGGAAGCTATTGGGGTATCTGTAATACACCAATTATTTCATTATTTTTTAAAAAATAAACTAATGCCCTGTATTAAAATAATTCCCTTATGGAAGCCCACACGTGGGGCTTTCCTCTATTATCAAAATGGCCACACTAGCCATTACCTTCTCCAGGATGTTAAGACTGTTTCAGGTTGTTACCCTGAGTAACACCACACTGCCCCATCTTTTCAGATAGTACCGACTCAAACATAGCCATTAAAAGTTGGAGGTCTGAGGTGTTTGTTTTTAAGCTACAGGACTTCTGAGATATGAAAAGAACTCCAGTGTATTAAGCTTCCAGTTTTCTTTAGGCTGAAAGGATGAAGGGGAGTGCTACATTCCCTCCTACTGCAGCTCTGGGGAATGTATGTTTTATATTCAAATTCTTCAAAATGCAAAAAAAAAAAAAAAAAAAAAAAAAAAAAAAAAAAGAAAAGTTACTGAGGAGAGGAAGAACTCAAAAATACACCATCTCTGAGTGATGACTTCAGAATAGCCCAGGGGTACAGGATGGTGTTGAGTAGTTCAAGTTTACTTTCTGCTAAAAGATCCCTCTGGCTTCACTGGCTCCCAAAATTAAGGAGGAAAACTAGTCTGCTCTTGTCATTCTTGGCTCGTTGCAGTCAGAAATGGCACTTTATTTTGCTCTCACTTTTCTCTGTCCGTCTCTGCTCTTTGGGAAGTGGCTGCACCTTTCCCACACTTGAATCACATTCTGGCCACAGCAAGATCACTTTGCATCTACAGCAGTGCAATGAAGTCCCAGCTTTGTTGTCACTGGTCAGGCCACCAGTGACAGATTTCTGTGGGGCTGCTATGGGTTTGTCCATGCCAGCTGCACAATTTCAGTAACACACATGCAGGCAGAAGCACAAATGGATGGAGGAAAGAAGGGGCAGCAAGGCATCGTTGCTCTTCTCTGTTCTCACCTCTTCCAACATTGCAAAGGTCTGTTTGATCTGTGCTGTCTGGAAGTAGAGTAGACATAGCCAGGAAGGCTTGGAGATGAGACTGAACCACTTGTTCAAATCCTGGACACAAGGACAGAAACACACCTTTTCCTGCTCTGGATGGGACATTATTTGACATCTGTGTGCGGTTTGTTTTACAGAGTGAGCAGGAAACCCAGGGGATAGGGGTCATGTTTGCCAGAAAGAGGGATTTTGGAGATTCCAGGTCTAGCATGCAGTGTTTGTTCCAAAGGGCTGGGAGCTGGCTGTTTTTTAAGTGGTGCTTTTAAACACCAGTTCTAGGAATAAGAAATGAGAAACACACAGATATACATGAAACACCAACAAAAATACTTCACTTGCAAAGAGGCTGGAGGTGGTTAAGTCTCAGGATGCTCTGGTAGTGTCACATCTTCTGCTGGCAACCTGGGCTCAGATGCTCACCTTTAACATAGCTAGGAGAAGCTAAAGGGTCCTGGTGTCTTAAGGAGGGGTCATCATAAAACTGATGATTAGAGACTCGACAAGCTGGACCAGGGCTGTGTCCTCTCAGATGGCTTTTGGTTATACCTGCTGAAAAATGAGGATTTCAAGGGGACCAAACTCACTCAGTCTCTTCTTCCTGTACTCTGTTCTGCACAGAGCACTGAGACCCAGCTGAGTACTGAGTTCTTGTCTTGGTGCATGTACTCCAGCCTTCTTTTTGAGGCTCCTGGCAATCACACACTACTCCTGCCAAACTTTATTTTGACAGTGGAAGAATGGCCATTTTGTTCTGCAGTGACTGCTCCAGGATACATCACTGTCACGTCACCCAAATGGCGCCAGTCACCCCGGCCTGCAGTAGCTGCTGCTGGGACTTGCTGACCGCAGCAGAGCCTGTCACTCTGAGTTTAAGAAGGGATTAGCTCTGCCATTTCAGTCAGCCTTAAGAGAAAGGTTAAAGACTTTGGGAGGAGGAAGCGCGTGTGTGTGCGCGCACACATGTGTCTTCCAAAACAACAGATGGTTTCAATAAAGTTGCTCCTGCTGCTAGGAAGTGGCACTTCTTGGCATTAGCAGAGCCGTATCTCATCAGGGTTCTTGTTTCTACCAGCCTGGCTCAGCACGGCCGAGCCCACTGTCCGGCATGGGGTAATCAGGGAAGCACTCCAATATCTGCCCCATTAATTGCCCCCTGCCAGCCTGCCCTGCCTCCCCATGTAACGCCCACTGTGCTCAGTGGGGCGGGATCGATCTCCTTTGAAGGGCAACTTTCCCTCATGATCCGCAATTCCCCCTGTTAAACTGCAGCCAGAACTGTCTTCTGAGGGATTCTGCGAGAAACGTGTGATTTCTTGGAACCGCTAAACAAAAACCTCTCTGCTCCAATCAATGGATCGATGAATTAAATTATTGTGCGACTAAATTAATGTGCCCCTCGGTGACAGAATCGAGGAAAATGAGCAGTGTTTTATGCATTAAAGACAACCCGGTAAAAGATTGTTTTTCAAGGTTAGATTGTTCCACGGTGAATATCAAGATTTTTCCAATTAAAATATGAGGGGTTTTCGGAGCTGCATCAGCTCTATTGCTTCTCACAGTGTCACAGTGCAAATTAACAGGTACAAATAACTGAAGAACTGTAAATAGTAATTGAGACATATTTGGGAGTTAGAAAGTAATAGTGTTTTTGTTTTTGTTTTTTTTTTACTGTTTGTATTTAAATTTTATAGGTAAACAATTTTGCTGGAAATCACTTTGGGGTTATTTTGGTGGGATTTTTGCTTGCTTGTTTAAACTCAAGAGTCATGAAAAATGCCACCATTCATAATGTTGTCATGAAAAACTAGAGAGCTTCTGCAGCCCTTGGTTTTCTCTTTTCAGGCTATATGGCACATGTGAGGATAGGCTCTGCCTTCCTTTCATGATGCCCTCTTATCAGTGAAAAGAACAGAGAAAAGGGCAAAGAAAAAAAGGAAAACAGGATGCAGTGACCTCTTCCTACAACTTTAAAGTAAACATGATGTCCAAAATGAAAATGGGAATATTCATGTGGATTAAAATTTGCTCCATTTTGAAGCTGCAACCCTGGTTAACATTTTCTTTGAATTTTGGTCCAGTTGCATTTCTTATGTTCATTTTGCTGACGGGAGAAAACATGGGAAATTTACTAATACAAATACTAATACACTAATAACCCTAATACACACCTAATACTCTGTAGCAAGAGTTGCATGCTCCAAAAGTGCTCTGTGCACCTGCTCTTGTGCAGCAGGAGCACTGGGGCAGGTTCCTTCCAACCATTTCATAGATATGATGAATGAATTTCATAGATAGGATACCTGTGTTGAAGGCAACCAGATGAACCAGTTTTCTAATTAACTTGTTCTGCAGGTGCAATGACAAAGGAAAACCTTTTCAATAACATCATTGTTTGCTCAAACTCTTTTTATGGATATCTTCTAAGTTCTCATATATCTGAAAAAGTTTGTGTTTTGTCCACTTTCTCCTGAAACTTTTTCCTTTTCCTCTTTTCTCTCTTGAGCTCATGACAAAGACATTTTTATTCTGAAGGCAAGAATCCCAGAACACACAGTGCCAACTGTGAGTTTATAAGGAGTCCAATCTCTCTAATCACTTATAAAAGACAGACATAGACGGTGTGCTCCTTATCAGTTGACATAATTTCATTTCCATTTTGAACCTTTGGAATATCAAATCAGAAAATTTCTCCACCAAGTGTATGTTTTCAAGCTCTATCTCCAGGAATGATAAATTAGGTGTGAAGTTAAAGCACAAGTCCTGGTCCCTCAATAACAAGGACTTTAAATTCTTGCAAAATCCTAAAATAGGTTTCAGTGCACTGCTGCCAGAAGAACCAAAAAAAAAAAAAGGTACCAAAAATTATTAAAATATTTACCAAAAACTATTATAAGGTAAAAGGATTTACACATTGTAAATCCCCATTGTCTCCTGGGAAGCCAGAATTCATGAAATCAAATTATTTGATCAACAGCATGAAGAAATTTGTGGCAGTATCAAAGCTAAGAACCCAATTTTTCACTTCTACACTCAAATATGGGCCTACATCACTTCACAGACAAAACAACAGAAGAAAGGAAATGATGCGGCAGAAGGGAGATGGAATTCTTTGAGCATCTTGTAATTTCTGAAAGAATATGTTCAAATGTTTGTTTGTGATGCAAATGCCATTTATATGCAGCTTTAGCATGGTGTGTGACTGTGGTGGATTTCAGAGCAGCTTGCACAGGCAACACATCTCATTCTGCCCTTTCAGAATTCCAGGGAAGAGTGTGCAGAGCTGGGTGAAAAAACCAGACCCCCAGACTTCCATGGGGGTACATCCTAGGAGTGCTAATGGAGGTTTCCAGGGTGGGGAGAAGGTGATGCTGTTATTCCACTTGAGAAAGGCTTCAGCCTCAGCAAAAGTGCTGCTATCGATGCCTCTCAGAGCACATCTAAACCAGTTTGTACGGCAATTTACTTGCTCCACCAAAAACCACACAAAGGTAAGCTATTTCCAGAAAGGCTCTCTCTCTCTCCAAAGTGCCAGCTCAGTGAGGGATCTGTATTAAAAAACATTCTACATTTGGCTGCTGCATTTTAACACTAATCCAGCCCGGCCCACGCGTCCGCGCCGAAGGAAATGAACTGTATCAGGCAATGTCATTTGCTAAAGGGTAAGAGGGGAGGAATTCTCCATCCCTTCGTTTTAGATTTCTAGGGACAATTTCACAGGCCGTGCCGTTGCTGAACGGGGAAATTGGAAAACTGCAGAATCGATTTGCAGACGTGGAGTTCTATTTTCTTTTACAACTCCTCCATCAGAGTCCCCATCACTCCGGCGTGGTGCAGCATTATCATCGGAGCAGCCTGGACACCGCTGGTAATTGCTGAGCGAGGGGGAGGCTGTGCCTTGCAAGCAAAAGTAAAACCAGTGCCTTTAAATTCACCTGCTTTAGAGAAGTGGTCATGTACTCAGGCTACTAATTCCTGAGAGTTAATGGGAAATTATTTATAAATATTATACAAATTGGTTTTGTTTGCTTTTTTTTTCTCTGAACAAAGCTTCCCAGATAAAAGTTGTGATGCTGTGTTATATCCATTTTGCATAAAACCAGGAGAAATATACACAATTTGGCAATGCTTGCATTTTATAATTCTTTATTAATTGCATTTCACAAAGAAAAAACCTCTTCGACAGCAAACGCTTGATAATGACAGAGTTCCCAAGAATGAGACCACTGGCTAATTGCTGCAGAAAAGTGGAGAACCTGCTGAATATCATCCACTCGACCTCTGGGATGGAGAGGGAAATGTGCTTTGTGATATTAAGATGTGCTTTGTGATATTAAGGGTCATGGGGCAACAAAACGGTCACTTGTGTGCTGCAGTCACAAGTTCATTCAGCAGCTCTCTGGGACAGCTAGGGCTGATCTGGGGTTATCAACCCTGGAAAAATTAAGAATATTCCTGGTGTAACAAGGTTTCTGACCCAATAGCCGGTTATTGGTTTCTATTAAAGGTCAGTTCAACCTTGCACAGCTACAGGTCTCACATCCTGACCCTTCCCTGGCCCTCAGCACATCCCTGCAGCACCAGGAGGCTGGCGGGCATTTCCGTGCCCCTTTCCGCCGGATTCCGGCAGTGCCGGTGGCGGCAGCTCCGTGGGCAGAGACACCTCCGCTCCCCTACGCCAGGGTTTGCCTCAGGAGCCATAGCTCAGCCTGGACAGAACTGCAGGGATTGGGGGTGGAAGGCAGTTGACTCCTCTAGAGAGGCCGTTTCTGCCAGGAGCCTCTGGTGAGGAAGGAACGGGACAAGGCGCTGCCACTGCCCACAAGGCCCAGCCCGAGGGCCCAAAATGGCGGCTCGCCCGGAGGCGCCGCCGCCTCGTTGCTACGCGACCGGCAGGGCCCGCCTCCCCCCGAGAACTACAACTCCCACGCATCCCGCTCAGGAGGGACTACAACTCCCGGCAGGCCCCGCGCGCCGGAGGCGGCCGGCCCGCACTACATATCCCGGCAGGCGGCGGGGGCGGTAGCCAATCGGCGCTGTTGATGCTGCGGGGTGCGCGGCCGGCGCTGAGCGGGGGAAGCGGCGCGGTGACATTTCCTGCCGGGCCGCCCCCGGAGCCGCTGCCCGAGCGGGGCCCAGGATGGCAGCGCTGGGAGGTCGGTGCGGGGCCACGGGGGAGCGCCCGGTGCGAGAGGGCGGGTCCTGGTGAAGGGTATCGGGGCCTGTGTGTTGAGGGGTGTCTGGCGGGGATGGCGATGAGGGGGTTCGGGCCTGTGCTGGGGGGGAGCACCGTGTGAGGGGCTCGGGGTGCCCGGGCTGGGAGGGGTCCCCGGGAAGGGCAGCGGTGCTTCGGTGTGGGAGGTGATGGCTGAGGGAAGAGGGCGCCCGAGCGGGGGCTGTGTAGGACAGAGGGTGTGCGGGGCAGTGTGCTGTGTTAGGGGGGAAGGAGGCTGTCCCATGAGGGACCCCCCCTGCTGTGTGAGGGGGGCGCAGCCGGGAGAGAGGAGTGGGATTGATGAAAGGCTTCTGTGAGAATGGGTGTGCTCTCTCTCCTCTTTGCCCCTTTGTGTTGCCCGAATTTCGTTGGAAGCGCTCTGTTGTAGTCAGCAGCTTTGCACCTGATTTGCAGCTCTTGCCACCCAATGTTTTTCTTTCGAGCTCTCCTTTGTTGTTGTTGTTGTTGCGTAAAAATTTTCGTGCTATTACGAAACGGACTTTTGTGCTTGAGCTATTGCTCAATTTTCACTTTGGGATTTACTTCATTAGGCTTATCACATGTTATTTAGCAGCATATGCTCGACTAAATATGTTTCCACGGTGATACATGAACTCCTTCACACCTGAGAAATTTCAAATTATAATTCAGCTTTATTTGTAGAGAAAACATGTAACTGTATCTACAAATTTATGTGAGTTTAAGTTTGTTTCGAGCGGACTTATTGTAGGGCTGTTTCTTCATGAGCTCCAGCCATTGAGCTCTTTTGCTCCAACCATGACTCGTGTGAGGCAGGAGCCAGTTCCTGTTTCATTGTGGAGTTAAATATTTACATACAGACCTGTGTAATGGCAGGGTGGGTTGGAGACTTACTTTATTCCTCTGCGTCTCTTTGTATTTTAAAGGTCAATGAGTGTTGTGTTTCTTGACCGGCTTTCCCCTTCCCCAGTTGTCTGAAGTATTTGTATTGTTTTCCTTAATGGGTATAAACTTTATAGTTTATAGGGGTATAAACTTTATAGTTGAATGGTAGCTGACATGTACATTGTGAAGAGGAAAAAAAAATTGAGGTATCTTTATATTTTACCCTTGACAATGTTTGGCTTGGTGTTATAGATGGTGATGCTGAGGAAATATCAATTTGTGCTAATTGTGTGTGGGTTTTTGGCACGTGTATGGATTTCTCTGGAGGTTTTTTGTTATTGTTGGTTGCTTTCCCTTAAAGTTTCAATTTTGCTTTGTAGAACCAAGTCAGTTTTCACAAACACTGAACGGAGTTCCTCCCTCAAACCCAGTCATCAGTGGAATGGACCCCTTCCATGCCTGTAGTATCCTCCAACAGCTGAAGACCATGTATGATGAGGGGCAGCTGACAGATATTGTGGTGGAAGTGGATCATGGGAAAACATTCTCCTGTCATAGGAATGTTCTTGCTGCAATCAGTCCTTATTTCAGGTACAACTTTCCATTGTTCTAGGGGTGGTCAAAGCAGATAGAATGTTGGTGTAGGTATGATTTTTAAAATTTTATTTTAATGAAAATAAGTTTTGTGTATTTGTAGATAATACAGGGCACCTAGCAAGTAAAGATTATTGTTCTCTTAAGGTCAATGAATTATCAGTGTCTGTTTCTCGAAGGAAAGTTTCATTGGAGAAAAATGTCACACAATTTTAAACCAAGCAAAACTGCTTCTGGTACTGAAGGTATCAGACATACAGTAAGAGCAAACTGAAACTACTTGTTTTCTTTCTAAGTTACATATTTTAGTACGCTAGAATATGAAATAACTTGTTGAAAGTTGGATACAAAGAGTTGGATATGTTGAGAGCTTTGCTTGTAAACTCAGTGAATTTTAACATGGGATTAGTGAGATAATTTATAAAGAAGTTCCACTTTTGTTTCAGTAAGTCTAGAAATGGTCTTGAATTTGGGTACCCCAACAGGAAAATGTAACACCTGTGATAAAAGTGTGTGCTGCTGGAGGGGCAGACGCCCTGGGACTGTCTGTGCAATGTATTTAATTCCATGGCTGTAGTTAATTGCAGACAAACCAGTGGGTGTTTTTGTGTGCAGATCGATGTTCACGAGCGGCCTTACCGAGAGCACCCAGAAGGAAGTTCGGATCGTTGGTGTGGAAGCAGAGTCCATGCATTTAGTGTTGAACTATGCATATACCTCCAGAGTAGTGCTGACAGAGGCCAACGTTCAAGCTTTGTTCACTGCAGCCAGTATCTTCCAGATCCCTTCCATACAAGACCAGTGTGCTAAATACATGATCAGTCATTTGGACCCGCAGAACTCCATCGGGGTGTTCATCTTTGCTGATCACTACGGTCATCAGGAACTCAAGGATAGGTCACAAGACTACATTCGCAAGAAGTTTCTGAGTGTCACCAAAGAGCAAGAGTTTCTTCAGTTGAGGAAAGACCAACTGATAAGTATCCTCAACAGCGATGATTTAAATGTAGATAAAGAAGAACACGTTTATGAGAGCATTGTAAGGTGGTTTGAGCACGAACAAAACAAGAGAGAAGTGCACCTTCCAGAAATATTTGCCAAATGCATCCGTATGCCTCTGTTGGACGAGACATTTTTAGAGAGAATCCCTCCCGTGTTTGCACAGGCGATGGCCAAAAGCTGTGTACAAAAGGGACAACCCAGTGCCAATGGCTACACACAACGGCTTGGAATGACCGCTTCCGAAATGATCATATGCTTTGATGCTGCCCACAAACACTCAGGAAAGAAGCAAACAGTGCCTTGTTTAGATTCGGTCACAGGGAGAGTGTTCAAACTATGCAAGCCACCAAACGACTTGAGGGAGGTGGGAATTCTGGTGTCTCCTGACAACGACATTTACATTGCAGGCGGGTACCGGCCCAGCAGCAGCGAGGTCTCCATCGACCACCGAGCCGAGAGTGACTTTTGGATGTACGATCACTCCGGCAACAGGTGGATTCCCAAGGCTCCTTTGCTGCGGGCCAGGATAGGCTGCAAGCTGGTTCACTGCTGTGGGAAGCTGTATGCCATCGGGGGCAGAGTTTATGAAGGAGATGGGAGGAATTCCCTCAAGTCTGTGGAGTGCTATGACAGCCGGGAGAACTGCTGGACAGCTGTGTGCCCCATGCCGGTGGCAATGGAGTTCCACAGTGCTGTGGAGTATAAGGATAACATCTATGTTTTACAGGGTAAGGTGGTTTGGCTGCCTCTGTGGTGTTTTATTGGAAGTGGGGATTGTTCATTCTGAGTGTTTGTGTTTTCTTAAGCAATTTGGAAAAACCCTTTGGGCATGGGAGGGGGGGTGTGTGTGTGAGGGAACTAGGAAGAGGAAGGTTGCTGTTTGAATTCTCATGCCCTGAGAATGTGTCACTAAGTTGTAGCACAGAGTTATTGCACAGATGGCATTTTTGGTGGTATTCTGAGTCAACAGACAGTATTAAACTTAAATCTGAAAATTCTTTATTAAACCTTTACCTGGGTGAAATGCACCAACACTGAAGAAGAGGTGCTATCTTGTGAAAAACCACTTTTCATTTTACTTGGCTATAGCTGAGAAAATTCCTGATGTCTTTATTCTTGGTGACTTGTAAAAGTCGATTGAGGACTTCTAAGTCTTCATTTCCATTGTTTTTGTATCATGTTTGACTCTTGTTGGTTGTGGCTTTAAATAGTTCTGTTATGCAAAAAAGTTCTCTAAATCTCTTTCCCTTGGCTCAGATGTCTGCTTTAGGTGGTTAGAAAAGAATGCTGAAGAATACTGAACTTAATATTTGTTCTTTTAATGTTTCTTAGAGCTGATAAAAGGTGGATGATATTAATATAACCTATAGAATAAGAATAAGAGCACACCTTGTTCACAAATTTTAGCTGCACTGATGCTGTGCTTCAGTGCTTTGAGTGAGAACTGACTGCTCATATAAATAAGCTACTTCCTGTGCTAACCAGCAAATTGTAAAGAGTAGTGTTATGAGTGGCTAGCAAAAACCTTGACTGAGTTGTGCTGTAGTACAAAGAGGTTAGCTTTTAGTAATGTTTCTATGAAAAACTCAGAAGCAGTCAACAAGAATTGGTGAAGTGTGAAAATGCCTATGGAATGCAAATGTGAGTCGCAGGAGATTGCACTGTGGAACAAAAGTGAATAATCAAAATTAGTATTATCTGTAAGACTTTATCTCTTAAACCCTGTTTCACTAATTCTAATGTCCCACTTCTGTATTCTTTGTTATACTTGAGGTGCTCGGTCACCCAACAGCTTGGTTAAAATTCTTAAGACAGCCACGTGAAATCATACATGATTTGAATTATGCTGGTATTTGGCAGTTGTTAGGCCTTTCTCCCACTGGACTTTACAAAAGTCAAGGTGGTCTCTATCCATGTTCTTTCCATGAAATGTACAGAGCATGAGTTTTTGGTCTTCTGAACTTCCTTTATCTGCAGTCTGTAGATGCTGCTTTGTGCAGGGAGCACCAGAGGTGTTTTATAACCTAACCACAAACCTAACTGTGCATCAGTAGCTTCATGCAGGTTTTCACCTGGCCTCTTTTTAAGCAAATCAGCCTAAATGTGTAACCCAGTCACCTGATACCAATTGCTTCAAAATTTGTTTGTAGTATGACAGAATTGAGGATTTGAAAGCTGTTAAACCTGAGCAAATAATTGTGAGACTCCCCATCTGCAGATGACACATTGTGAAGATGTTAAAGAGTGAAATAAAGGTATTTCAGACATTTCAAGACTGGAATCCTGAAAGATTCTGTCCCAAATTAATAAGCATGGTTTAGAAGTAGTAAAGGATACCTAGAAACTGTGTTAAGGTGTGTTTCTGCTTCAAATTCCCTCTGCTACAGCTGAAACAAACTCAAAGTAGGTTCTAGTCATGCCATTAATATTTTTGTAAAAAAATCAAAAATTTTAATATTTTTTTTTTTTTTGTTTTACTAAAAGGAAAGCATTTGATGATGCTGGGGTGTTTGTTCTGGGGTCCAGGCTCTAGAAAATTGAGAGCCTTTCTGTCTGTGGAGGAATGTACCCAAGAGCACAATTGCCACAGATCTGTTGGCCTGGAAACAAAGCATGAGTTACGTTTTATTTTCCCTCTCTTGTTTTCAGGGGAGTTTTTCCTTTGCTACGATCCTCAGAAGGATTACTGGGGATTCCTGACCCCGATGACTGTGCCTAGAATCCAAGGCCTGGCCACAGTGTACAACGACTCCATCTACTACATCGCCGGCACCTGCGGGAACCATCAGCGCATGTTCACCGTCGAGGCCTACGACATCGAGCAGAACAAGTGGACTCGAAAAAAAGACTTCCCCTGTGACCAGTCCATCAACCCCTACATAAAACTTGTCCTCCTCAAAAACAAACTCCATCTCTTTGTCAGAGCTACTCAAGTCACTGTTGAAGAGCACGTTTTCAGAACCAGCAGGAAGAATTCTCTCTACCAGTACGACGAGGTCGCTGACCAGTGGCAGAAAGTCTACGAGACTCCAGACAGGCTCTGGGATTTAGGCCGGCATTTTGAATGTGTTGTTGCTAAATTGTATCCGCAGTGTCTTCAGAAAGTTATTTAAATTCTTCTCTTTTTTTTTTCTTTTTTTTTTTTTTTTTTCTTTTTTTTTTTAATTTCTCAGTAACAGGCCTTAGTGATTTCAGTGGTAATTTGATGCTAGAGAAAAAACATGTCTTAAAAGAAAAACAAAGAAAATCTGTCAGTATTTATTGTGAGATGAAACAGACAGGTTTTTTTGTATATGGGGATGGGTGCTCTTTAAAGGTTGCAGTCCGGGGAGGGAATTGTTCGTTCAGTTTCACATTTACTGATATTTTCCTGGGAAATGAGAAGGAGGTTACAAAGTGCAATTATCAGCATTTTTTTTCTGGTAAACACTTAATCATGTCATACTAAAGGGTTTTGTTTTTTTTTTTTTTGTGGTGAAAGCAAATTAAGTGGAAGAGCCAGGATAACTATGCACTACAGTGAAAGAAAATCTAGCATTAATAGTTAAGGATGTCCAAGATGTGTTGAAGTGACTTTTCTTCTTTTTCTCTTTTTTTTTAATACGGGTAAAATTTGAGGCAATATCACTAAGTTTTGTTGCTTTTTTTTTTTTTTTTTAATTTAGATTGAAAATACATAGAGAGGAATGGTAGATCTTGATTCATAATGATCTCTTCTTTTTGTACTGTTTTTGGAGTCTGCTGAGATGTCTGTGATGTTGTTTGTGCACTGCAATTTGGGAGAAACACTCAAGTCAGAATTGGATTGTGGAGTACCTTTGCCCCGGATGGAGGCCTGTTCATATTGTTGTACCAGTTCCTGTCTGTGGATTTTTTTGTTGAGATTGAGCTTAATGATAGTGGGGAAAAAAAACCCAACACTTGTTTTTTGCCACATAGGTGTAGTGCTGTAAAAACTTCTTTTTTTTTTTTTTTTTTTTTTAACACTGATTAAAACCTTTTTTTTTTCACCCCGTAAAGGGCTTTAACCCAAAAGTTGATGGTGCTAGTACATTTTTAATACTTGTTTGTCTGAACTGGGCCAGCCTCCTGCTACTGTTTTAGACAGCCTGTTGTTTTCCATGGAGTGTGTGTCTGTCTTCAGGCCCTGTCCTGTCATCAGATTGTCTTTTCTAACATAACATTTTTACTGCAGTGGTGTTCTTGCACAGAATTGTGACAGGATATGGCCTTAATGATACTGATTCTCTTTTATTTTTTCTCTTTGTGTGGAGTGTTCATTCTGTCTCCACTACAGTACAGTGCTATGTGCAGAGTTGGCGTGTGCTCTGGTGATTTGGAAAAGTGTGGTTTAACTTTGCAAGTTATTTTTCTTTTCTCTTTGCAGTCAAGCCCCCAGCTATCTTCTATTTTCTTCTGATCTATAATGTGAAAAATTGCACTACTGAGCTGTCAGCATTATCCAGTGTATTAAAACAAGATTGACAATAAGCATCCATGGCTTAAATAATCTTAGAGGAAATACAGAATAAGGAATATATTGCAGAATAAGGAATATATTGCAACACTTTTCTTTATGTATTTAACATTTAACTTATTTTTAAAAAGTGAGTAAGTTCAAGGTTCAGCCTCTACTTCAGTAGTGAAAATTGGATTTAAAAGGGAAAATAGGACTCCTAAAAACTTGCATCAGCTGTAATTTACCAGGTTTCTTACAGATCTGCTTTTTGCAGAGCTTTCAGTTATCTTACTCTTTCCTGTTTTTTCCTGTTGACCTGAGTAAACCAGTTAACTTGACATGGCACTGGCCATCACTGGCTAAAAGTGCTTACCATTATCTGGCTTAACAGCTGATATTTCAGTCAGCCAAATATTTAGCTCATTGTTTATCCCCCTGGCATGGCTGAGGATTTGGATAATGTTTGTTTACTATGTGGTCTTCCTGTTCCCAAATGGAATCTTCCTAATACACGAAAATACTCGCCTGGTTCTATTTATTAATTCTTGCACAAAATGTTTGAGAGGCAAAAGCAAAAAATAACAAACTGTGAAATGAAAAGCAAAATAAAAATGCCTCTTTGCATTTACATACCTCATCTTCCAGAGATTCACCAAACTCTTCTTCCAACGCGAGCACCTGCGTTTTGGTTTTTTTTTCTGAATTTGGCAATTCTGGCTAAGACTGCATTTTCCACCAGTGTTTAGGTGTATTGTTTCTTTGTTTAGTTTTCTTCTGGATAGTTTTATCTATGTGCATAGCCAAGAGTAAGGGGTTTTCTGAGAAGTACAACTAATTTAATTTTTCACTAATGATCCTTGGTCCTTGGCTAGCTCTCTTTGCGCTGTTGTAGGCCTCTAGCTGCAAGCTTTCTGAAGCACCCTCCCTAACAGTGTTGCATTTGTGTGTGAGACCATTTTTTTTTTTGCAAAGTGTTATGTAACTTTTTCCTTGTTCCTTTGTTTGTTTTTCTTTTTTTTTTTCTTTTTTTTTGAGCTTGGTTGAATATTTACAAGATTTCTTGCTGCTTTTTGACAATCTATATTTATTTAGTAGAACAAATTTCAATATATTACTTGAAACTATGAACTAGAATTGAGTTAGCAGTTGACTGGTCATGTGATGTATAGAAGTACAATATGCTGTGGTTAATTCTGCAGTAGGTTTGTTAATTTTGTTTATCTGCACTAAAGTACGAAGATCTCCATTCTGTTTAACCATTCAAACCGAGGGTGTGATCCAAGTCTGTCATGTGTTTGAAAGCTAAATCCTGGAACTTGCTGTGGGAGTAGAATATACTAAATCTTTTGCATGAGGAGTTTGTTGAGACAGTACTGTAGCTGTGACATTTTGCCAATTCTTAAATGCTTCTACGTTATGCTGAAAGTCAGATTCCTGGTAAAGTTTTGCTTTAGAGTCAGGCTTAAGTAAACTTGCACAGCACAAAAAAAAAAGATAAAAATAATTGCACCAAAGGTACTGATAATATTTGAACAGTAATCTGTACATTTTGCTCATTTGGAATTTTTTTTTGCATTCGTTTATTTCCCTTCATGAAATATGAATTCCTAGTGTTGTAAGAACTTAGGTGAGTGTAAATCTCTTCCAAAATTATTAGTTACTTTAGAAGGAAACGTTTTGTAATTTCCACTTGCTTCCATCAATGAAATTTAGAATAACTCCAAGCAGTTTTGGTGCACCAGACATGCAGTGTGTGTATGTTCTACAAGAGATCCAAGAGCTCCCTGTTCGTGAGGCTGTTGAGAAGTGGCATCCAACATTCAGTGCTCAGGTATGTTAGTAAGAAGTACTGTAGTCCTATGAGGGCAAATGTGTGGATTTTTAAACATTTTGCCATAATTGCACAATTTTGCATTTTTACTTAATGTCATGTTATGTTTCTTAAAATAAACCTATTGTTGAAATACAGTGGAGTTCAACTGTTTTTGTGACAAATCTGTGTGCATTTTAGTAAATTTCTGAAAATGAATCTGATGTATTTTTGATGTTTGTTCGGTTCTTTTATTTCTCCACTTGTGCCTCACTTGTGTGTGATGTCATTTTTTATTTTTAAGGTGGAAGGTTCTTTGTTCTTTTGTTTCCTTTCTCGTGGCTGTTCAGGTGAAACTTCTCATTTGTTTACACACAGGTGGCATGGTCTTTCCCTTCCCCTTCTCCTTGCCTTTGTCTGCAGCTGGCATCCCAGCAGGAATGTCAAGTGGGACTTTCCAGCCTGAGGACACTGTGTATTGAAAAACCCCAACCCCCTTTACACTGAATTTCCCAGCCCCTTTGCTGCGGAGCTGAGAACTAGAGGCCCCTGGCTTTTAAAGCAGAGCTCCAACATTATTTGTGGAATTTGCTGCAGTGATGGCGCTTATCAGAACTGCTTGTACGTGATACTGGTTATTAGAGAACCTTTGTTCCCTTCCAGAGCCTCTGGTGAGCAGTGGAGATGCCAAGTCATGGCAGCCTAGGAAGACACCATGGAATTGTCTTGTTTGGGCAGTGCTGGGGCTGTCAGGGTCTGCAGGCAGTGTCTGTGCACAGTCCCAGGGCTCTGAGCTCGCTGTGGCTGCAGAGCTGTGCTGGGGCGGCTCCTGTGACTGGGATCCTGGTGTGGAGGGCTGCACTGTTTGGGAAAGACAGACCAGGAAGGCACCGTGGAGCTGGTGGCAACATTTGGAATGTATCAAAGTCTGTCTTGGGGTGGATGGTGAGTGGGTCTGGACTTGGGGGTCTGCTTGTGGGGCAGTCTGGTAAGGGTGACCTGCTGTGGGTGTTGGCTACAGGCCCCCTGAGCACGGGAGGGTGAGGCTTTCTCCAGGCAGCTCCTCAGAGATCTTGGAACAATCCCATAGGAACAGGCCCTGGAGGGAGCTGGGGTCCAAGAGAGCTGGTTGATACTAAAGGATCACTTCCTTTGGGGTCTAAAATGATGCAATCTGATGAAAAAGAAATTGGGTAAAAGGGGGAAGATGTGTGTGAGTAAAAAGGAATTCAGTTCCTGCATAAGCAGGAAATACACAGGAAATGGAAGCAGGATCAGAACAAGAGAGGGACAGGAATGTTTCAACCATGCTCTTTGATTCCCTATTTTCTCTGCTGCTGTCGTGGCAAAGAACAGATACATGGATTGTCCCCCAGTGCCCTAAGTTCCTGTGGAGCTCTTGTGAAATCCTTTGAATGCTGCATTGTGTTACAATGCCAGTGCTTTAACAGAAGAGGGTGAGATCACTTTGCAGGGTCAGGTTGACCTGCTCAGGTGCAAGGAGGGTGAGCAGCTGAGTGAGCTGGAGAGCCACAGGTTTGCAAATGATTATACTCTTTTAAGTGTCAGTAAAGATTTTCCTTCTTTGGACACTAAAGTAAATTCCAAAGTATTTTTTTGAAGAGAGAAGTAGCTGAACCCTTGAGAGATTGTTTCAGTCTGCAGGATGGGAGTAGAATTATTTGCTGGGCAAGTTTTTCCTTTTGGAAATGCATTGTGTTATTTTGGAACCATCTGATGAAGGATAGGAACACACAAACCCCTGCACACCCCCTAAAACAAAGTAGCATTACTTAAATGAACTTATCCACGGTGTTTGTGCTCCAAAGCTGCATGCAGAGGAGTATCTCACAGCTTGGCACTGGTGTGCAGCCAATAGGTGGGGAAATAACCATCCAGCTGTTGCTTTCTCCTTATCTCTTTGCACATGTTCTCCCCTCTGGGCCTCTCAAAAATGGAAGAGTGAGACCAACAAAGCTGGAACCTCCCCCATTTCTTTATCTCACAAGGTCCCCAAGCCTTACTGCTAATTTTAGTGTTTTACACAAATAATGATGCAAACATCCACTGTAAGAGGCAGATATTTATTAGCTTTTACAAATATTATGTGATCAAGTTACTTAACAAGTAGGAGCAGCAAAACCAACTGATTTCTACCATCTCTCCAGGAGGAATTTCTGAAGTACAACAAAGGCATTTATCAGCTTTCCCTTTCAGAAGGTGCTGGTGGGGTCTCTTTGGTTTTAGCCAACCAGTAGGACACAAATCCAGACTCTACATCTTTGAAAACTTTGACTCTCTACAAAATGCAATTTAAAGCAGCCACCACCTGAGGAGTTGGGAGGGTGGTGAGCAGACAGTAAGAATGATCGAGCACATGTACAAAACTCTGAATATTGTATTTCCTCATGGAAAAAGTGCTAAAAATCCCCACTTGGAGAACATTTGGCTGGGTTTGACTATTTTTGAAGGATTAGGTGAATTCCTGTATGTCATAAGGTTTGAAGAAGCCTCAAATCTGCCTGAAGATGAACAAAAGAGAAAGGTGTAAAGCATGATGTGCTACACTTACTCTGTAGTACCTGGGTGAAGGGGAGACCTTCCCAGCATGGAAGGATCTCTGTGTAATTCATAAAAGTGGGTCACAGCTTTCTCCTCTTTCTGTGGCTGTGAGCCAGGGCATAGCCTGGTCCCAAAGCCACGCCAGGGTAGCAGGACTGGAGCTTGTGCCCAAATAACCTCAAGCTGCTGTTTTTTAACAGATCAGCTCCACAATTTACGCACAGTGTGTGCGTGTTTAGACCTTTTAAGTGTCACTGAGTGCTAGCAATGATAACCTACCTGTAAAACATCAACCGAAATGGTATCAAATATGTCTATTTTAAGGAATGCCCTCTGTGTTCCCATGTCTCAGATCTGCATGTGACCTCTGCTTTGCAGCCCTCACTGTCACACAACAGTGGCAATGTCCAATCCAAGTGTAAGAACTGTGGACTGTCTCACATCGTGCCAGCTTTTGATCCTTTTATTTAATGATACATATCTAATTTTTTATTATCTATAAACTCAGTTCTAAATTTTGTTAGATTATTTTGAAGTCAAGATGGTATGTGACATATCAGTTGAAGAAAAAGATTTGCAGATAAATTCTGAATTACCTTAAACCCTTCCAGTTTGATTCAGTTCATATTCCTTCAATAACAGATTTCTTTATAGATTCTGAAAAGTTCAGGGCCAGGAATATTTGGTGAATATCAAATTAGCCTTCTCCAACAGCCAATAAATTAAGTGCTGAAATTGTCTTTACTCTGCACATTTACATTTTACTTTTCTTAAGTAAAAGTTATACCACATTTTATATCAAAGCTAGTACATGGAGAGGAAGTGTTAAGAAGAAGGAGCCATTGGATTAGTTGTTCAAATTTCAATTTTTCATAGGCCAATGAAGTAGTGAAGGAGCGTTTCTGCTGCTTTTGTCCATCTCAGCCACAAGATTTTCCAAAGTGCTTTTGACGAGCAGTCTCAATAGCATGAGTTGCTATTGTGTCTGAAGTGCACTAGAAATGGTCACAGCCCAGTAAATACCAGCAAAAACCTTTGTAAATTAGGCAATTGCTGTTAACACAGAGATGGAAGGAGGGACAATATCTAACAAAGGCAAATCCATGTTTTGATTTGGTAAAGCACCAGTCTAAAATGGCTCAGTGCCAAGGGAACAGTTACAGGTCCACAAGCGAAATAGAAAGTACATCTTTGGAGGTGTAGAAGTTAGTTTATTCTGAAAGTCTAAAGGAATTTCATCTCTTGCAATGCCATTCTTTTTTATGGTAGCGTTCTTCCACCACTACACCTTTAGGAATAAATGACTCCCATGACCTCTAGTTCTGGTGTTACATTCCCCTGAACAGGCAGTTCCTGGTGCCCTCCCATGGAGTGGGGCACAGAGGACCACAGGCACTCCCAACAATCTGTAATGAATCCCCTCAGCACCTATAACTGCCTTTAAGGATTTACTCATCTTAGAAGACAGAAAAAGCACCAGGTATGCTTGTTGTATTTCTGGCTGTAAAGCATTTTTAGAGAGAATAGCTGGTAGGAGCCTTGACTGGTGAGGCATAAAGACCTGGACCACAAGATGGATCAGCCCAAGGAGCTGGAATTCTCTCCCTGACTCTGAACTAATGCTGAGTGCCTGGGGAGACAAGCATGGAGCTGCCTGTCAATACTGCCCAAGCTCCAGCAATTTGCCATCTGCAATGCCAGAGGTGACATCTCTGTGTTTAATAGCCCACAATGGATTTCTCCTCAGAATTTATCTTGCTGTCTTTTGACCACTGGAGATTTTTTTGTCAAGCTGTTACAACTGCCTGGTAGAAAATCTTTTTAAATGGGAGATGTGTATTTCGTGTCCTGTGTTGTGAGAAGAACATTTGTGCTAGTGCAAAATGGGAACTTGTGTGGAGGTTTGAGCATTTATTGTGTCCTTGTGAGGAAGATATTTCTGCTGGGGCCGTATGGAAGAGTGTGGATGACTGCATGTCAAGGAAGGAAATAAGGGCTATATGAGATGCTGACTGAAAAAATGAACTTGGATTTATCATTTTTCCATCTCTATTTACCTTTCTGATGAATTTTCTACTCATATTGGATGAAAACATTTCCATGGCCCACCTACAATCAGTGTTTTTTCTCTTATTTTTCTTTTCTTGTGGTTTTTTTTTTTTTTTTTTTTTTTTTTTTTTGTGCTTCAGTAGTGCATTGCAGCATTGGGATTATAAACACAGCAGGGGAATGTTTTAAACCCCCCAAATGGGGATTTGCAATGTAAGCCTGGTGGAAACATTCCTACTGAAATTGGGTTACATTAACCTTTACAAAGCATGGACTTGTGTTGTGGACATTGCTCGTTTAATAGTCCAAGTCAACTGCTGCTTGACTGGTTACTGGTAAAAATTCAGGAGTTTTCTGCAACATTCCAGGGTGACATTTATCCCTTGATAAATGTTGTTATGGCTTGTCATCTCCTTCATCTCTTGGGTGATCAAAATCAATCTGATGCAGGATTTTAGGTGACCCAGGAGTCATGCAGGAGAACTTCAGGCAGAAGGATAAAATGTCTGTAGCAGAATGGGCAAAGACCTCCATATGAAAATTTCCCTGGACAAGAGTGGGAGCAGAGCCTGAAAAAACACACTGCAAAGGAAGAATAAGTTAATATGTACAAGGAAAAGTGATCCTGACAAATAATTTATCAACATCCACAGGGAGCTGAGACATGCCAGCATTCCAAGCACAGCAGATGGAGAGTTTGCCCTGGATTTGTTCCTGGGCAAGTGAAGGGCCACCCCTGTTTAAGAGGAGTTAATGTGAGATACACCAGCCCTTGGGGCTAACAGGTGGGTGTTCCAAGTGAGAGTGGAGCCTCTGACCTCAAACTTTGGTCTCAGCTGCATCTGGGGTGGGGGATGCAGGTCAGCAGATGCTTTAAAGGAGAGCAGGTGGCACCCAGTGGGGCCAGCAGCCAGAATTCCCGAGGGATGGGAGTGGGAGCAGCACCTGCCTCGGCCGGACCAGAAGAAGGCCATGGGACAGTGGTCAGTTGTTGCCTTTTATCTTATTTTCTTGCCAGAGTTGGGATTTAATGCTTGAGATGGTGTTTCTTGTTTGGACTCAGATGTTTATTAATTCTTATCTATGTTACAGTCTCACAAACTCTAAGTTCTACAGCACTAGCAGCTAACAAATTAAAAATGGAGCCGTGTCTCTTTCTCTACAAGGCCTTTTAAGGATAAACTGTCCAATTAAGAAATTACACCTAAATTATATTTTACTTTTAACCCAATAACCAACCACCTGTGGCCCGCAATGTGGACTTTTCTATCTAACTACAAAATACCACCCAGGCCCATGGAGAAGAAGGTTAAAAAGAAGGACTTAGCCTCAGCCCTAAAACCTCCATTTTGCTTTATAAATATATATATTACTATATTCTAAAACCTTAAACTCTAAATTTTCCACCCTGTGATATTTACACACTTCTATTCAAACTACACACCCATAATCCCACTTCTATCACTGAATTTTTTTTGGAGCCTTCTCCATGGCCTCAGGTCAAATGCAGTTTGGAGGTCAGTGCCTGTCAGCACAGAAAGTCTAAAATTCTCAGTGACCAGGGTTTCAATAGTCAATGAGTGCTTATGTGTGGTGAGATACTTGGGTTGAGAGAATCTTGGTCCCATGGAGTCCTTGGATCAGCAGGTGAAGCTTTTGTTAGAGTCAGGTTCGATTTTTCATGGTGCTCTCATTTAGCAAAAAAACCCCACCCAAACTCTCCAAAAACCAGCCAAATAAAACAAGTGGTGTAGAAAAATAATTGTACAATCCAAGAGTAGTTCCCAGTGGATCTGATACAGAATGAAGATTTTGAGTGTATGTGTTGGTTCCAAAAGACAGCAGTTCAATAAATCAAGGAAAGAAGATGGTAAATGTCAACTGGTTCACATGTAAAGGGCCTTGATTGTACAAGAGAGCTGGAATTCCTTTATTTCCAAGTTGTTGTTAGTAGACTCGGAGAGATCCCTGAAAAGGATTGAAGAATCGTGGAAAAAAGATCCAGAATTCCTGTCTAAAGAATAAGTCTAAGCAAACTAACAGGAATTAAGCAGGAAGCCTACAGGGAGTGGTAAATGGAGAAATGAGACATCCAGACTTTTTAACTTCACCAAAAGCAAATAGGGGTAAAATGAGAGAGCTGACAAGTAAATTTGTGCCAGACAGAGACAACTCTTGCTTTAAAATCACAAAGCTGTGGTTGAGAGGGTGGTGACAGGAGGGGTAATGCTTGGGGGAGAATGGCCCTGGGCCCTCCTTAGTGCTGATGTCTCACTAACCACAGAGAGTACCACAGGAGAAATGAGGGGAGAGTGGGACTGTATCACATCACTGTCTGCTGATTGCTCAGGCTATTAAACCTTCTAAAAATAATCCCAAATTTCATAATCCCAAATTGGATCCCCCTAAATCTTCCTCTGGAAGCCTTGTTTTACAGTTGGAAAGTACGAGTCAGCTGGTGTGATTTTTATTTTTGACTGTACCCTACATTTTTCATTTAACTTTGGTTTCCCTTTTTGGTTTTCTGTATTAATTTGCCTTGATATAGAAGAGCTGGACAATGCTCTGATACCATAATCTGATTTTATGCTAATGTCTTCTCAATCATTAAACAAGAAATCCAATTAAATGCACAAATATATTCATCCTGTAAGACTTCTGAAGATGGTGTATAATTAGTCATAGTTTTAGAATTGGTGGTAATAAAAAATAGCCTTTCTTTTTAATCCCATGTATGAAGTACAGGATCAACCTTTTCAAAAGACTAGAAAAAAAAAATTGAATTTGAGGGGCCTGAGAATTTTGCATATCCTAAATTTGGGTAGCAAATATAATGTTAAATAATATCAAATATAATGTTAAACAAGTCCTTACTCTAAGCACCCCTTAAACAGTCTTATTTTACCTAATTTCAGAACCATTAGTATATGTCAATATTTTTGGGAGCTTGGTGTTCTCCATAATATTCAAATGGCTTAAACTGGGTAGAATAACCATAAATGAAAGAAGCATTGCAATGAAATGCAATTTGATGAATAATAAGATCTCTTAAACATCAACAGACAGGCATTCCAACATCGCCACTATTACTTTTTAACTTGAGTTTTCCTTTTAAAATCTTACCCTACAGTAATGAAGTGGAGTTAATGTAATTCTAAAAGAAAATGATTTCTCTTTATGGAAAGGCTTAGATGATGGGGAATAACAGACTCTGCATCAGAATGTTCCATATACTGTAGATACCTGTAAGGGAAAAATAATGTTTCATGAATATCTATCAGACCACTTTATTACCTAAATTCAGAGCAAGAGAATCTTTGCAAGTACAATCTTGCTTGATCCTGAAATGAGAACATAGCATCCCTCATAGTGTAACGGGGCATTTTCCTTATTATTTATCATTTCATTGTAAAAGACTTAGTTGGTCATCTCTTGATATAGCAAAGAAATCTCAGGAAACCCAACAACTTGCTATCCTGGACATAATCCAGATAGAAAATAGAGTTCTTAAGACTGGATTTATTAAATATTAACATTCTGGGCAAATAATTTTTTCAGTTACAGTCAAGTTTCTCTCATGCTCCAGTGAAATCCTTGGAAAAGGGTTTGAGGTGGATGATCTTTAAAATCCATTCAAACCCAAACCATTCTGTTATTCTGTGTAAATGGCAGTGAATCCTCTTGTGGGTCTCAGTGGATCAAAGCTTGGAGCCACCTCTGGGACAATCTCTGCCCTGTTGGATTGGATCTGACCATCACTCCTCACTCACAGAGGCTGGGAGAGGATGGAGCAGGTGTGTGGGGATCCTCTTCCAATGTAACCTCTCACCCTTTGAGGGCCTCCAGAACCAGCAGTGATGCCTTTAGAGCACTGGACATGGGCTTACATAAATTTCCTTCAATTAAAAATAAATCGAGATGAATGGTCTTGGTCTCTAGAAAAAAAAAATGACAGTGAAGAAAGGCTACGACAAGAACAAAAATCAACAATTATCTTTCAAGACAGGCTTGAAAGTGTTCAATGGAGGTCTGACTATTTTGCAAAGGGATTCCAAAACTCATCCCTGATGTATCTGAAAGAGTCACAGAAAGGACATGTATGTTTCACTTATTTTTCTTTTTATCCTCATTTCATTTTAATGACCAGGGAAAATGGGAAGAATGCAAATGAGTGAATGCCCTCTTTGATCTGTGTTGTTCCTGAGCATAATCTGGTAACCTGGCAGGCATCAGGCACGAGTGGAATTGCTGCCCATAAGCAGGAGGGAACTTCAGCCCCTTTGCAAGCAGTTTCTCAGTTTGGTTGTTGGTTTGAGGGAAGCAACAGCCAGGAGAGCCCTCTCCCCCTGCAGAACAGGGGAGCTGAGCCCACTGTGGGGCTCTTCACCTGCTGCTCACATCATGGGGATTCTTCTTTTAACCAGGAATAACCTGAAATCATAAGGACTTCCATGCACAATGAAGGATTCACTCTAAAAAAGCTACAACCACAGAACTGGGTTCTCTCTAGAGAGACTGGGACAGGAGTAACCTGCAGAAACCATCTCCCAAGGTGGGACACAGAGCCACAGGCTGGATGTGGCAGAGAACACAAAGTGGAGGCACTGACTTCATCTGGGACTGAGGAGGCCATAGGAGTATTTTGAGGGTAAGTATTTAAAATACAGGTGGAAAAGCTGGACAGGGTTATTGGAGAGGGAAAGATGATCTTGGCTGTGTTAGAATTGAACAATATAACTGTTAAAAGGCAGCAAAAAGATTAAGGCTTCAGGAGTAAGTGATTCTCTGTGCCTCAAAATTATTTTAATTTGCTTTAGAATGATGCCTGACCACATGTTTTGAACATTCTGTACCAACACATCTCTTCTCTGCTCTGCAGGACACCAGGCAGCAGGGCTTGCTCTGGGATCTGCTCTGACCATGTCTCCTCCAGTGCTTTCAGACCTGGGCTATGTCCCCCCCGACGGTGGATGGGGCTGGGCTGTGGTGTTTGGAGCCTCCATCTCAATTGGGTTTGCATTCACCTTCCCTAAAGCTTTCACAATCTACTTTAAAGAGATCCAGGCTGTTTTCAGCGTCTCCTACAGCCAGATTGCCTGGACAACATCCATCATGTGTGCTACCACCTATGGAGGAGGTAAGTGAAGCAAGGCTGTATCTCCCTTTGGAAAGAGAAGATCTGATCTCTGCACCAAAAGGGGAGGATGTATTTCTTTCAGAAAGTTCCTGGCAAGTGCTAGCTCTGAGTCTGGCTTTCTGTTTTCTGATGATGTATGTTGGCAAAGCTGAGAAAACCTGTAGTGCTGAGTTTTTTATTGCCAACACATATGAAGTCATCAATTATTATTTCATCAGAAATCTTGCTATGCGTGGGCGAGTGGATGCTTGGAATTATTTGAGTCTGGGCAGTTATTTCATTATATTTATTCTTTTGTTCTGCTCCTATTCGTCTTTCCTTTTGAAACAAAAATGTGTCACTTGTACTAGTGATTGCAGAGAAGCCACTGAAACTCAAACCCCAAGTTTTGCTGACGTACAGACATGGAATATGTGCACATATATCTTGAGACAGCATCAAAATATGTTTTTCCCTAAATCTGTTGCTAAATTCTGCCTCAAATAAGTAAGGGATGATGTTTTAGACTTTTTTCTGCATAATCTTTCTAAAATAACAGACAAATTCACCAGATTATTCAAATTAAAATGTTCACTGGGTACTTGTACCTTGGCTGCAAAAGTATCTCTCTATCAATCGTCGTCACTGTTGTGGGAAGGTATCTACTGTCCTCATAATGAAATCATCAAATGGATGTTCCCTGAGGAATGTCTCCAGGTTATCAGTCTGCCACTTTGGTCTGAGTAGCTGGTTAATCTTGCTGTTAATGGTTAGTAGAGATCATCAAGTTTAGGCTGCTGGTGCCTGTGAGGTGCAGCTGCTGGCAGTAATTCCTGGGCTCTTAGCAGATCCTGGCGGTTCTTAGCTGGTTTTGCAAGGGTGAAAGGTAACAGGATTAACACTTAAGAACACAAGAACAGCCATCCAAGTGTGAGTAGCCTCACACCTACCCAAACCTGTATTCCTCCTAAAATAAGTCACTGACACTCTTTGGAGGAGACTATTACAAAAAACGTTGTAGATGGAGAGGTGTTCTTGGCACCCTCTTGCCTTCAGGACAGGATGGTTTGGAGGCTTCCTGGGTCACTCATTGCAAAGATCAGGGGTACACCCTGTGTACAGAAGGCTCACACTCCTGTGGACTTTAGGAACTGGTTTTACATGGCAAAGAAAAAAAAAGGAGCTGGTGTGGGATGGATTAAGGTGAAAGGACATGACCAGGGAGTGTGAGGGATGAGCTGCTTGCAGAAAGAGCCGTTTCAGGTCTGGCTGGAGTGGATCAGACTGTCAATGAGCCCAGATTCCCTGGGCTCTTTGGGCTGTGCCCTCTGCTGCAGATGGACAGAAGGGTTCATTTCCAGGGGGAATAAATCAGCAGCTCTACTGAACACTGATTTCCCTTAAAACAAAGGCTGTGTATCCTCTGGCTGCTGCTTGGCTCTGGTGCTTTTGTGCCAGGAGCTGAGAAGGGCTGACAGAGTCAGAGAGAGAGAATGAAGAGAGATCCAGTTAGAGGGTTCATTTCCTTGGGGTGGCTGTTCAGGGCCCTCTGGAAGCTGGGTGCCTGAAACTGAGCACCAGACATTGTGCATGCCTCAGAGCAGTTGGGATTTCTGGCTTTTTATTCCCTGAGCAAGGGCCCTTGACATCTGGATGGAGGTAGGGGAGAGGACAGCAAGGGAACTGCTGGTTGTGGTGTTGGTTGAAGGAGAAGCCATTACAGTGTCAGACTTGTGGCTTTCATCACTGATCTTCCCATCTTTACAGACTTTCATGACACCATCTTGCTGCAGAGCTGTTATTATAAACTGCAGCTGTGTGTGCAAGGGCCTGACTTTTCCAGATGCCACTGTAACAGCAGGAGGGTGCAGCACAAGCAGGAAAATATGAGATGCTGTGAAGCAAGATGACTTTTCCTTTTCAGCATTGCATTTATATTCACTCAGACTTTGGGCCAAGAGCTCAGTGCTGGCAGGGGGGTTCTGTCCCTTTCACAAACACCTTCATTGCTCCAAGAGCACCTTTCCTCTCTGGGGGTCTGTCCCCCAGACAGTGCCTGTTGCTCCTCATCTCAGTCAGCTTTTAAACCACTGCATCATCTGAAATAGATCTTGGAAAAACCTAAATCTGAGGAAAAATCCCTGTGTACTCTTCTAGAATTAAGGAAGATCAAGTGTCTCATCTGTTTTTTCGCATGATTCATAATTCTAAACATTTCCCTGTCATGTTCTCATCTTTCAGTTTTGCTGCCAGTAACTGGTATTGACATCTCCATAGATCTGAAAGCAGCAGCATGCTAATAGTAATAGAAGAGGGAATGGCAATAATAACAGATTCAGGAGTTTCATCTTGGGGAATAAATACCTTTGAGTGCATAAGTAATTGAATACTCAGTTTGATCTTCCTTTCAGCTATAGCAGCATAAAGTCTACAGCAATTCTGTAGCATCCAGTGAAGCTGCATGCTGTGTTTGAGGAAGGAGGAAAGCACCAACAAACCCTGCCCAGAGTGGCTGAAGGAGTGCAGGGGACCCCTTCAAACCCCAGCTTTTATTTTACAGTATTCAGAAAAGCTGCAGCTATCTGTGTATAAAACAGTCGCTTAGGACAGCCTGCACTAGAGTAAATAGAAAAAAAAAAAAAAAAAATCTACCAAAAACCAAACTTCAACAAACATGGAATAGAATTTTCGGGTGAAGCTTGGGGTGCACGGAAGTCATCAGGCATCTTGCCATCACCTTTAGTGGAGCTCATCTTTCAGCTGCTGAGTTTGACCTGCTGAACTGTAGCACCAGAAGCCTGGCAACTTTTAGCCTCAAGCATTTTGGGAAAGGGGGCTTCCCCAAAGGTCTTCAGGAATGGGAAATAATGGAGTGCCCTGTAAACGTTGAGCATGCCTTACAAGGAGTTATTTCTGTGGAATTTAGGGGGCTCTTGGAAAGATCAATCTGGAAGCCTGGGATTACAGCAGGCTTGAGTAAATATCACACTTGGACTAAAAAGTCTCCTCTTTTTGTTCTTGTGGGTTAAGAGGGAATGTACAACGTCAGAAGTTCATCAAGTTCCTTAAGAACTCTCCTGTAAGACCTTGAAAGTTAATGCTAAAGCATCCTGCTTGATCTGTTGGACAATGGTCAGCCAGAAGGGCAAAGCAACACAGAGAATTCAGGCCCAGGAGCCTGGCTGAGCTTTCCCCCAGCAATCCTGGGTGTTGCATCACCCTGGGTTAAGGGCACAGGGATGTTAAACACCGCTCTCTGCACCCTGTGATGTGTGCACTCAGTTCCTCCCAGGTTTGTTTCTGTCTCTTGTTTCCATATCCCAACTTTTTACTGAATTTGAAGGGTGATGAGGAACTTCCTGGCTTTCCCCCACCCCACCAGGAGGGGCTGGTTGTGTTGCAAGGAGCTGCAGACTTGATCCTGTTGTGCTACTTCTCACCTGCTCCCTTGCAGAGCCTCTCTGGTGACAGGCACTGTGTGGTGCCAGCTGAGACTGGCTCCTGCTCAGACCATCCTTGCCCTTGAAGCAGATCAAAGGTGTCCTATATGTGCAGCAAACAGCAGCACCTGCTCCCAGAACACTGCAGTCCTAGAGAGAGAATTCTTGGGGAAACTCATGTCAAGAGGAGACCCTTGTGGAGTTACAATCACTTGTCATAATTTTATTTGTTGGGGAACCAAAACCCCACACCAAAGCCCCAGCTCCTCTTTATGATATTTTTCTGTACTTCTAATTGCCTATCCCTCCATCATCTTAACATTTGGGTGAGGTGGGGTTAATTTTTTTGGAAAACACCAGCATTATGTAATGACCAGGAGTACTATGATCTGCAAACAGTGGTGTTCCAGAGACTACTTGGAAACTGCTGTGACATCCCCCTGTCCCCAGGTCACTGACCCTCAATTCAGGCTCAGTTGATATTGTGCAGTTGCAGGTTTTTGCTGCTCTGGAGTGGGAATCACTCTTCATAGTGATCCTGCAACCTCTCTCCTTTCTCATGAGGGTTTAACAAGATCTAAAGCTTTGTGATTTGAAAATTGGTGAAGTGTTATTCAGGCAGCCTTGAGGCAGCTGATCCTTTCTCTGCCCTGTTGACACCTACTTGAGGGTTTCCTTGGGAGTAGGCTGGAAACAGCAGAGGTTTTCTGGACCCAGATGTGCTACAGCTGCTGAGGGCCATGCCTTGGAGATGGTGCTTGTGGAGGGGCCAGATGTGTCACAATTCCCCAGATTAGTTTTGGCAGTCTAAGCTGCAGATCTTTGCTCACCTGGTTTCTTTTTCACTGAAGGGAGTAAGGAAACCCTCAAAAGAATATTTCCAGCAGAAACCCCAGGCAGGCTAAGTGGGTAAGACAGACTGGGGTAAGGTGTGATACCACTCTGATTTTACTTTGGCAGCACTAAGGAATCTTTATTCATTATGTGTTTACCTTGACAAAAAAATGTATGGACTCATTTTCCTGTGGTAAAACCTCGCAGCAAGGGCAGCAAGGCTTGAGACTGGAACTGCAGAGCCACAGGGTGGGGAAGGCAGAGGTTTCTCTGCACACAGTGTCACCAGTGGAGCCCCCTTTACTTTCAGTACAAATGAAGGAGTGACCTGCTCTGCTCTGGCTAATGTGTAATTACACCTTCAACACAACCTCCTGCCCCAGCTGTTTGTTTGCCTGTCTTTGTGTGCACAAGCTTAGATGCCTCCAGGCTCTGCATTCAGCAGCGTTTGGAGAAAAACACAGCGTTTCTCCTCATTTTCAGCCATTCAGGACTTGGCATAACCAGACTTCTGCCATAAAAGTTAATAGCTAAATTCTTGATGCATCTCTGAGTACTTCAACCATGTTGGGTATTTTTTACCCTTTCTATGGGAGTAATTTTCCAAATATAACAGAGGAAGAGCCTTCTGGGATTAAAATGTAAATGAGACAAAGATGCAATAGCAAAGGAATAATTTGTTTTAATTCCCCAGTGAAAACATTCCTGTTATTAGATCTAGATTAATTGTCACCATCTTTTTACCAACAAGAATGTTTTGGTTTTAACTGCTGATTAAACTGCTGCAGAAGGGAAAAACAGAAGAAGTGATGCTACTACTTGGTTTATTCTGTTTTCTCCAGGAAACCAGCACATCCTGCAGTGATGCTTCATGCACCTAGCTGGATTGATGGCACAGACACAGGGCTGGGGCTGTCTGAGGGGTTTCCTGGCTCTGGGGAAACTTATTTCATGTCATTAATCCCTCTCCCTGTCTGCCCTTCACGCTATTAATACCGGGGTTTAGCAAAAAGCAAGTTTGACATTTCATGACTTTCTATTTTGACCTCTCCTTGACCCTCTTGTAAAACATATTACTCAGTGAGAAACAAAGCCAGGAGGCTCTGCCAGTGTCCCAGGTGGTTTTGGTGCCAGCACTGATGTCACTTGGCTCTGTGCAAGTGTCACCTCATCACCAGGTGCAGGGGCTGAGGGGCTGGTGGCTCTGCCTGCAGCAGAACATCTCCCACAGCAGCAAAGAGGCTGCATGGGAATTAAAGATTCTTTCCTTCCAAACAGCCACAGAGATGTCAGGGGATGTGGATTGACCATGTTTGACCAACACAGGTCACTTGGAACATGTTGGTTGAGTGCTGCTGCCCGTCTCCTGCTGCTCAGTGCCCCAGGGGCCACCAGCCAGAGTTAGGTTCCCTTTAATTAAAAACCCAGGCATGAAAATATAAGTGGTAAATCCCTGAATGCTGGAATCTTGTGGCTAAACACTGAGGAATGTGTTTTATCAGCTCAGTGGTGGGGAGAACACAAGGTATAAGGATAGTTCTGGGAAGGGAAGTGATGCTTTGTCCCCCAACTGGAATTTTGTGGTGGAATCTGCTTGGAGTCCAGAGCCAAGAATTTTGGTGCACTGAAATCTACTCTCAAATGTTGCTCGGTATCTGTATGGATTGATCCCTTGGAAAAAAAAAAAAAAAATAATTTTATTAGGAACATAAATAAATGGGCCTGTTTTTTAGGGACTGAGATGTCTCTCTCCTAAGACAGGTCACACAAGGCAACTGCAGGGGATGTTCTTTAGAATGGCACCAAATTTAGTATTTCTGGAGAAGGGAATTCTCATCTTCCAGTGATGGCATCACATGGATCCAGCCCTTTGATTTTGCAGAAAATTGCTGCCTATATTCTCATTCATTAGTTCAGGAGCTTAATTTTAACTGTGGTTATGGGTTGGATCTCACTGCTGCTCCATTTTATGAGCAAATGGAACATGACAATAGAGCAGTTTTAAGAAATGGGGTGTGCCATTAAAGGCCCTTTAAAGAAATGCAGAGGTACCTCTTTTGGCACTTACCAGATGCTGTTTTCAAGCAGCAGAGCTTGGTATGGATTTTATTATTTAATGTGGAAGCAATTTCTAAAGACTTTAATTGAATTGCAAAGACTCAATGAAGGAAAACTCTGTTGGAACTATAGAGTTGTAGCTCTTACCTTTGGCTGCTATAAACTGCTTTGCATAAAAGGCATTGAATAAAATTATTTCCAAATACCAAAGTGGTTCACTGAAAATAAATAGAATAGGTTTTGATTCTTGAGGGGGCCCAGGGATTTTACCCCAGCCCTGGGTTTTTTTTTTTTTTTTTTTTTTTCCAAGTCAAGAAAAAATACTGAGTTTTCCTCACTAGTCACATTTTTGGGGGGAACTTATGTGCTCCACTACATGGGTGAAGTGAAGTGAGGCCCTGGCACAGGTTGCCCAGGGAAACTGTGTCTACCCCATCTCTGGAAATGTTCCAGGTTGGATGGGGCTTAGACCAACCTGATCTGATGGAAGGTGTCCCTGCCCATGGCAGGGGATGGTCCCTGTCCTCCCAAGCCATTCTGTGGTTCTGTGATTTTAAATATTGTTCATCAAACCTCGTGCTTCAATAAGTAAATGGTGTCAATTTCATCAAAAAATCATGACCTGGGAGCTGTCACAGAAAGCTTTGAAAAGGCTGGAAAATGGGGGGAGAGGAAGAGTTTCAGATTCTGCTTTGCTCCTGGCCTTTTTTCCCCGTGTGCCCATCTTTGAACAGCTCTGGAGCAGACACTGGGAATTACAATAGCAGTCACTTATTTACATGGAATACTGTGATAGGGAAATGAGTCATTTGAAAAGGTATTTTGCAATTTTAATCAATTTTGTTGCTGCTTGCCAGCAAATTAAAAAACCTGCCCTCCAGGAAGAGTCTGCTGTCAGTGGATGAGAAAGCAGAGCTTGATCCCAGGAGAGTCTGTGATCCCGGCATGGAGGGGGAGCACTGGCACAGGCAGCTGCTACGAGATGAGCCCAACACTCCCAAATTGCTGGCAAGTCCTTTTTGACCTAGTGAGCCCAGGATTTCCAGTGTCAGTCCCATCCTCTGCCCTCGGGCTGTTCTGCTTTGCATGTGAGCTTCTCTTCAGAGCAGCAACAGCAGCGCAAAGACCACGTTTAGACATCTTTAGAAATCATCTATTTGCCTCCAATACCTGCTGCAGCTGGTTTCCTGCTCCAGTTCTGAGTTTGCCAGGAGTTTGTGTGAAAGTTTCCCCAGAGGTGTCCTGCTGGGCTGGGCTGGGCTGCAGGGGCCATTCTTTAGCATGACACACAGTTTAGTATTTCTGGAGAAGGGAACTCTCAGCTTCCAGCTGAGACTTGTTGCAGGTTATGCCACTGAAGTTGTACCTCCTTCTTCACCCCTGGGCTTTCCATCTGTCCTCCCACCTTCTATGCTGCTGCTAAGAATGTGCAAGTTCAATCTTAGGTGTGTTTATTCTGCTTTGGCCTTATTTTTGATTTTTAACAGAACACAGAAAGCAGCTGCTGGAACAGCTGAATGCTGGTATCCTCACAGCCCATAACATGAGTCAGGGCTGTACCAAAATAAAACTCTTCAAGTCATCACTCTGTGACCCCACAGCTGAGAGTTAAGGTTTCTGGTCATTTTGAGTTTGCTCAGTTTTATAGGAAGAAAGGAATGGCAACAATAAAACATCTTACAATTGTGTTGTGAGGAGATTTTAAAGCTCCAGATTAACTGTGCCAGATAAACTGCAGAGCAAGGCCCTGATTTTTCCCCTTCTCAGTTGTTTCAAGTAGAAAAATGGGATATACACGGGGCTTTAGCTGAGCCAGGGGGAGGCAAGGTTGAGTAAGGTACAAGGTCTGTGGTGAAACTGCACCTGCCCAGCCAGAGCAAACACTGCTTAATGTTTTCCCAGCCAGAGATCCATGTGAAAACTAGAATACACAGCAAACTGGTGAACATGAACAGGGGCCAGAAGTCTGCAATGGTCACAGAATTATAGAAATCTGAATTGGGTTGGAAGGGACCTTAGGACCCACCCTGTTTAACCCCCCTGCTGCCTCCCCCTATCCCGGGTTGCTCTAAGCCCTGTCCAACCTTTCCTCGAACACTTCCAGGGATGGGGCATCCACAGGTTCTCTGGGCAACCTGTGCCAATGCCTTGTCACACTCACAGTGAAGAATTTTCTTCCAACATCAAATCCAAATCTCCCCTCTTGCAGTTTAAAATTATTCCCTCTTGTCCAAATCACTCTCCTTTTTTTTTTTTTTTAAAAAAAAAAAAAAAGATGATGTGGTCTAGGGACGGGAGAGCAGCAAACGACTTGGTATGGAGGAGAAAAGAGCTGGGATTTAGTACGGAAAAGAGGAGGGATGCAGCTGGAAACACAGGGGAAGTAAAAAAGAACAATTTGCATTTAAGTAACCGAGGGTGCTTTAATTAACGCCCGCGGGGTGACTGGCGCTGCCGCTTCGGCTGGGGGCGAGGGAACACGGGGGGAAAAGGTGCTGGAGGAAGGGATGTGACTCTGGGGGAGGTTTGGGAGGCCGGTCCCGCGGGCAGAGCTCCGCAGGTGGGTCCCGCCGCGGGCTCCGTGTCCCCCCAGTGTCCCTCGCCTGTCCCGGGGCTCTGCAGGCACCAGGTGGGGGCGGAGCAGCGGCTCGGAGCGGCTGTTTCGGCTTTTCCCCAGTTCCACGTGGCATTCCTGCCCCGTCCCGCTCCCCCGGCACAGCCGGCGGCGGCCGCGCAGGGAGAGGGCTGGGGTGGGCTCCAGCCACAGGGGACTCACCTGAGCCAAGGTGGGCTGGGGACACGGGGAGCAGCACCCCGGGAATGGGGCTCTAGGGAGCCACACCCCAAGAGTGAGGTCTGGGCTACCAGCGTCCTGAGATTAGTGGTCCAGGGGAGCAACATCCCGCCCGGGACTGGGGGTCCAGGGGAGCAGAATCTCAGGATTATGGACCGGGGGTCCAGGGAAGCAGCATCCCTGGAATGAGAGTCCAGGGGAGCAGAATCTCAGGATTTGGGGCCCAGGGGAGCAGAATCTTAGGACTGGGGTCTGGAGGATCAGCATCTCAGCTCTGGGGGTCGAGAGGAGCAGCATCTCAGGATTATGGATGTGGGGAGCAGTATCCTGGGATGAGGGGTCCAAGGGAGCAGCACCCCAGGACTGGGGGTCCAAGGAAGCAGCATCCCTGGAATGAGAGTCTAGGGGAGCAGAATCTGACAACTGGGGATCCAGGGGAGCAGCATCTCAGGACTATGGATGTGGAGAGCAGTATCCTGGGATGAGGAGTGCAGGAGAGCAGCATTTCAGGACTGGGCTCTTGAGGAATCCCGAGACTAACGGTCCAAAGGAGCAGCATCACAGGACTGGGGTTTGGAGGAGCAGCTCTGGGGGTCCAGGGGAGCAGCATCCTGGGATGACGGGTCCAAGGGAGCAGGATCCCGAGACTGGGGGTCCAGGGGAGAAGCACCCCAGGACTGGGGTCTGGAGGAACAGCATCCCAGGACTCAGGGCCCAGGGGTGCAGCATCCTGGGACTGGGGATGCAGGGGAGCAGAATTTCAGGACTGGGTTCTGGAGGACCAGCATCCCCGGACTAAGGGTCCAAAGGAGCAGCATCCCAGGACTGGGTGTCCAGGGGAGCAGCATCCCGGGATGACCCCACAACTCCCCGTTTGCCTTGCAGGGCTCCCGGGGAGCGAGGGCCCCCCTGGCCATGCCGGCTGTGGCTGAGGCGGGGCGCGCCCCCGGCCCCCCGGACGGTGGCTGGGGCTGGGTGGTGGTTTTCGGCGCCTTCCTTTCCATCGGCTTCGCCTACGCCTTCCCCAAAGGTTTGGCCATCTTCTTCAAAGAAATCCAGAATTTCTTTGGCACGTCCTATAGCGAGGTGGCCTGGATCTCCTCCATCATGTTGGCCACGACCTACGGGGCAGGTGAGTGACCCTGCACCAGGCACGGTGTGATGGAATAAGCCAAAAATCTCCACTCCGGGCCAGAGCAGAGAGAGAACAACCAGTGTCCATCTGTATGGGAACCACCTGCAGATTTACTTTCCGATCATGTTTCCAAATATTTGTTTAGGCAGACAAGTCATATGTGGAGCCTGGGGTGCTCCCTATCCAGAAATCAGAAGATTACCTATGAAAACTTTCTGTGGGGATGAGGGAAAAAGCCCTGAGAATAGGCTGGTGTGGGATAACTAGGTCTGGGTTCCAGCCAGGGCTGAGTGTGGAGTGGAATAATAAATGAAGTAGCTGCTTGTTTATTGTGGTAGTTGATAATCGCAGCAATGAAATCGCCAGTCATTCTTAACAGTTGTAAAGCAGTGCATGTAACTTTGCTCTTTTTTATGATTTCAACATCACTTTCATGACTGAATGAAATACATGGGCTGCCCTTGATTAAATCTTCAGCTGGAGGTGGACAGGAAGCACACACTGCAGTTGCAGGAAGCTTCATCAATATTTATCCTGTCTATTAAAGAAATTCTGAAAATTTGCTTTTACAAAGTTTTTTTTTCTTAATAATGCACCATAGTGCTTTTTGAGGAGCACAGTTGCTAATGAAAATAGAGTTGTTTTGTATAAGTTTGTAGGGTGGAAGTGAGGCTTGAGCCAGAACCTATTTTAATCCACTCTGTTGTAACCCAGACTGAGTCCTGCAGAGATCAGCTCTGTAAAGGCTGAGTTCTTATACAAGAACTCACAAATGGAGCACTTGGAGGGCAGAACCCAAGCAGTGATTTAGAAAGAGACATCAACACCCTGTTTGTGCCAGTGCTGCTGTCCCACTACACACAATAATTGTGCCAAAGTATTTCCCTGTGGGCTGGGGGTTCCCTGGATGTCTCTGTGAGTTGTTGGCAGCTCTGTTTTGTCTTCCGATTAAAAAAAAAAAATGTCCCCTCCCCTGGTATGGAGGAGATGCTTTGTGCCTGACCATGACCAAGTGAGGAACATGAACTGTAGATTAACCTTGCACCTGGCAGCCCCTCAAGTTGCTCACAGGGATTTAGGTGGGGAGCTTGAGCCTCTTGGGGTTCAGCTCATGGCCAATGGGCTGATGCTGAAGCAGGTGAAATGCTGCTCTGGTCCCCTCTGCCTCCTTCCAGCTGCTCATTTTTCAACCCACCTTCTTCTCTGTCTCTCCAAGTGTTCCAAGTCAGTGCTGTGTGCTCTGTGTCTGGGATGTTGTAGTGGACTTTTATCCCAATCAACTGAGCATCCTCTGTTTTTCGCAAGAGCTTTAACTTTACCCTCCCTAATGCCATTGCACAGTGATGTGGGGGATGATACAACTGAATTGCAGGTGATGTGCCTTTGTGCAATCAATCCTTTGTCTTGTAGCTGCTCAGAGTTATGTCCAGCCCTCCCCTCCTCTGCTCTGGAGTGACACTGATGCTTGTTGGATCTTCCCTGTGAGCCTGGCTGAGGTGCTGGGTGGCTCAGTGGCTGCAGACAGGGCGTGGTGGGAGCTGCTGGGACAGGCAGTCGATGGAACACGGGTGCCCAAGGATGTATTTAACACCAGAGCAGGTGTAGCTTGTGAATGACTCCAGTGATTTGGAAATTCTCATTAAAGGGCAGCTTCTCTGAGCTGCCCAGATTTTGCTCTGTGGCAGTGTCTGTTAGAACTGTGAGGATGCAAGGCTTGATTTACTCTGCTGAAAAACTTGAAAACTATTTAACAGTGGATCTTTTGCTAATCTTTCAAGAAAAAAAAAGTTCTAAACCCACCAAGGTTTCAACACACTAACAGAGCTACCAAACCAGCTGATTGTTGCCATAGCATGTCCATCCCTTCCCTTTCTTTCCCAAACAAGGCAGAACAGTCCCAGGCTGTGTGGAGGTGCAGGTGATGCTCTCTGCAGCCCTGTGGGAGCACTGTGGGGACACTGAGCATCATGAAGCATCAGGCACTTGTCCCTGGGAGGCTGGAGGGGCCAGGGGTGCATTTGCTGGTGCCAGGTGGGGGCCATGGAAGGAAATCCCCTGAGGACTGATCCACCCCAGCTCCCTCCATCCCCAGGAGCATCACGGTGCCCTGGCAGGGCACACAGAGGCTGATGTTTTCACTGACCACAGCTTTTGTTGACACAGTGCCTGGTTTCCTTGGTGTTCTCCTTGGTCTAAGGACTTGTTTTTGGACTGTGCTGCTTCCAGTGTAACAGAGCTCATGTTTGCATTTCATAAATAATGCAAATGGAGCTTATTTTCTGAAAATACATGAACTAACCCGGATCTCCACTGGAGAAGCTGTGTTGATTTTGACAGCATGAATGCAGATTTACAGTGGCCACCTGAGGCTTTGCTTGTAGCACCAAAGGAGTTCTAGTTTTTCAGACTAAAATCAGCAGCCAAGACTGTTTCTGCCCTTCGCTTTCTGCTGAATTCCCCCAGGAAGCTGTTTTATACCAGCCAAGGCTCTGGCAATATATATTACAGAAGTTAATGTGTCTTATCCCCCAGTTTCTTAATCTGAACTAGGTTGCAGAAAACAATTCTGTCACTATAATACTAGTAGTAAAACAGATTACTGTGCAGTAAAGTGGATAGCCTGGACTTTATGATGGGCTACTTGTAGCTCTTGCCAGAGCTCCTGTTCAGCAATTCTACATTTCCAATTGCAGAGGGAACACTGGGAGGTTTGAGAGTGAGGAGCATGAGGGAACATTGCTTTTCTCTGACCAAATCCCACAGGGTGAAGCCCTATCAATCTGATAAAGAAGGATTTGGTTCACAATGTTTCTACTTTTCTTTTTTTTTTATTGTCATGGGTGAAGAGCTCATTCCTTACCCCAAATGAGAAAGGTATTACAGATCAGATTCTTTGAGATGGGAAAAACAGAAAGGAAAAAAGCATCTGATCAATGATCTTAGAGGTCTTTTCCAACCTTTATGATTCTCTGATTTTATAAGGGACCAAGGGCCATGGCATCATCCTTCTCTACAGGTGCTTTCAGCTGCACCTCAGCACCCAGGGTGTGAGCTCAGCTCTGGGTGTGAGGAGGACATAGCAAATGTCTCCAAATGTGGAGCACCACAGGGTACCCCTCGTGCTGCCAGATGCCCTGGGCAGGGCTTCTTTTTGCCAACTGCCTTCTTGGGCACTGTTGGCTGTGCCAACACAAGACCAAGATTCCCAAAGGTTTTGCCTCAAATACAGGGGTGGGTTTTGTTTAGGAAACAATTTCATTGCAAAGCCAAAACTTTTGGTCTTTGCACCTCCTGATTTGGGCTGCGTGGTGCTGCCAGTTCACAGAACTGAGCTGTCCTTGTCCCTCTTTTAAGGGTGACACATTTCAAGCTGGGCCACAGATGTGTCTCTGGGGACAGCCATTACCCAGGGAAAGCAGGAGGCAGAGGGGCTCTCAGGGGAGAAAAGAGAAGCACTATTAATTTGCTAGTAAATTAGTTGCCCTATTCAGCATCAGGGGAAACAGCCAAACATTCTAAAAATAAGGAATTGTGATGCCACTAATTTAATAGCAGTAATGTTCTTGTAGCTCTTATGGTCTCCTGTAAGGCTGTGAGAGGTAAAGACTGCAGGAAGAAGTAATATCTTTTATTATGGCCAACTGTTAGAGCTTGAACAGCGAGCCAGCCTCCTGGCCACATGTGCCAGAATAGAGAGAATAATTTAATACTGGGACAGCATCTGCATTTTCTTCTTCTTCTTCTTCTTCTTTTTTATTTTTTTAAATTTTTTTTAATTTATTTTTTTTAATGTGACTGTGTGGCCAAATCCTTCCTTCATCTTTATAATGGAATAACAGGAACCATCCAAGGGGAGCTGAGAGAGCAAATCTTCCTGCAGAGTCATTTGAGGTGCTTGGTTTAAATAGCTGGGGCTACACCAGGGGGACATTGGAGCTTCTTTTTAGTAATTTTGAAGAATTTCACTCTTTTGCAACTGCTGTGCATGTTTGTATACAGCTGGTAGGTGTAAAGCTGTGCTGCTTCAGTTGCCCTTTAATACATAAAAAGCTCAGGCTGATGGCATCAGCACCATGAATTGTTTTTATTCAGAATGTTCTGCAGTGGAGTCTTGTCTCAGTGTCACTATACCTCGCTGTAAAATTGCCCCCAAAATTTACAGGGTGCTGCTCTAACACATCCAAATTTCCATTAAAATTGAGGAATCTGTCTGTCTATTTTAAGTCTATTTTACAAAGACAGCATCAGAGAGCCACATATTGCAAACACAAGAAAATTGAGAGTGTTTTGGGTGAAAAAGCCTCCACCTGAAACCAACTGGTGTTTATTAGTCTTGTTATTTATTGGTTTGTAATTTGGTGAAGATCAAATTACCTGAAGATTTAATTCTGGAAATGCTCCACAACTAAATCTTTTCTCCAAAACAACTTTCTCCCAGAGCTTGTAAGTGTTTAATAGAGCATCTGCTAAAGCAGCAAGGAGGAGATAGGGAAGCTGAAAGTCCACCACTGACCTTGAACATTTAATCCAAAATTTTATAGCTGTATTTTATTACACTGCTAGCATGATAAATTGCAGTGACAGGTTTAGAAAGCACCTTACAACATGCAGTGGCGTAGAGCTATATTAATAATGAGTTTGATTCTGCAGTTTTTAACTTAATCAAAACTGCCACTGTTCTCTCCTGCTCTGGTCCAGACCCTATCAAAACCTTCTCTGCCTCCAGAAGACCCACCCAGAGCCCGCCACCCACCTCAATTTCCTTCAAATACTGTGAAACACCACAGCCCTGCAAGGGGAAACTGAGGCAGGGAGGGAGGTGGGTTTTTTCCAAGAACAAGGTTATGTTCACCTGTGTCAGCTCTCTCTACTGCTGTGCTTACAGCACAGTTCAACAAACATCCATTCTCTAGTGGGGATTTTACCAGGATTTCCCCAGGCCTGTGCTCTTCCACCTGGGGATTTTGTGGAGGCTGAAACAAAAGGAAGAAGGTTATTCTGTTTATTTGTAGTGCTGTGGATATCCAGCATCCTGCTGTCTTGGTCCAAGCCCTGGCAGGTGCTTCCCAGAGCTGCCTGATGCTGGACTTCACCTTTTTCCTTACCCTCCCCACCTCTTGGGGTCCCACTCAATCAGCCTCCCCATGCTGTGGAAACAAGACACTTTCCCCTGCAGGGGCAATCCCCGGGGTAGCAGCACCATTAGAATCCTGGATTTTGATAAGAAAGCTGGATGAGGAATGAGTTGATTTCTGTAATGAATGGTGCTGCAGATTCATGTGCTTCTCCCAACTCTCAGAGAGCACTCAAGCTCTGCAAGGTCACCATGTATGGGCTTATATTTTTTATTTTTTTAAATAGCTCTGTTCTACTTAAGAGCTATAATAGCACTATAGGTTCAGGTGAAATATTTCTGTGTTCGTGGACTTGGTCACAAAGCTTTATCATTTTGCCCTTCATTGGAGCTATCAAGGTCACCAGGCAGCAGCAAGAGAGATGTGATAGACTTAATAAAAACCAAGATTAATAAGAACTAGGAAGAAGGAAGTAAAGAGTTTTGGTTGGGGGGTTGTTAATGGTGTTAAGCCAAGGAGTAAAAGTTATAATCCATTTCCCCAAATGGAATTCAAACATGTGAAAACTTCTTCCCCCAGATGCCAACCTGTCCCAGAGCATTGCAGCTCTTCTGGCCCTGGATGGGCTCTCCAGTGGAACTGCAGAAGTCCTGCAGGACTTCCCAGGGCTGGGCAAAGCCCTTTGGGGACCACCAGCAGCCGGGGCCCAAACTGCGTTTGGATCAGCATGTTAAGAGTGGTAACAAAGGGCTGTTGGCCTCCAGGAGTGGATGTTCCAGCCACACAGGGAACTCCTGTTCTGCAGCTGGACTTCCAGAGGTGGGAAGGATAAAAGCCAGTCCTGGCAAAGCAAAAGGAGCTAAAGAAATCTTGGGAGAGCAGCTCGAACACCGTGATGTCCTGACCTTGTGAGGGTGAGCAGCTGTAATCTGCTGCTGATCTGATTTGGTGAGATCCAAACCTGCAGCTGGGGAAACTTCTGAGTGCTGTCCCTTTGCAGGAAAGGTTATTTAATTGTCTAAATATGAAGTGACATGAAGGACCTTGGCTGCAGCCCCAATTTAGGAGCTGTTGGCCTGTGGCTCCTCTGTGAGCTGCAGGAGGAGCATCTAAACTGGGAAATCTGGAAATTGAAATGCCAGAGCACTGATCAGATAAGACTGCTGGATAAGGAGGAGAACACTTTGTCTTTCTGAAGCTTGGGCCTTGTCTGCTTTGTTTTTCTTCTTCTTCTTTCCTTTTTTTTTTTTTTTTTTTTTTTTTTTTTTTTTTTTTTTTTTTTTTTTTTAACACCAGGCTGCTGCTGAGGCAAATGTGAGTATTTCTGGTGGGAGGTCAGGGCCCCTGTGTTCCCAAGGGCATGGCTGGTGGGTGCAGGGGAGGGAGGATTGCTGTAGCCTGGTTGCTGCAGTGGATCATTGCCCTCACTACCTTCCCAGCTGAATACAGTGGCAGTCCTGCCCAGGAGACCCAGCCCCCCAGGACTGACCAGTCTGAGGACAGAAAAATGTGTGTCCAGACAATTGCATGCTTGGCTTCTGCATCATCTCACAGGGACTGATTGTGCTGGAGCTGCAGCCATTACCCCCCTAAATGAACTGACTGTTTTCCTCACCTATGAGGAACAAATGAAGCATCTCTGGGGCCAAGTTAGCTGTTGGAGCTGCTGTAGCATGTGCAGGATTTCAGCCTCCTTACTTAAAATCGTTTATTTGCAATGTAAAGTAACACTAATAGAAGGCATCAGGGTGGTTTAGGTGTGGACAGGTCTTTGGAAGCTGCTCTGTGAGGTCTGGCAGAGGAATATTTGAGACTGTGGTTGTCACCTGGGGCGTGGGCTCACTGCCACTTGTCCCTGGTATGTGGCCACCCTGTCTCCAGCAGCACTGCCTGGGGAAGGGTTGGTTGTCTGTGGGCCCCTCAGCCCACACAGGTGCACACCAAAGCATCTGAACCAAGCAGCTGAGACTAATAATTATTAGGCTTTATTATTAGCAGGTACCACCAGTTATTCTCAGGTGATCTGGAGAGGGCAGGAACAGGGCTCTGAGGGTGAGCAGCAGTTCTCCACACCAACAAGACAAACAAACAAAAGCATGAACTGTCCAGGTCTCTTCTGGCATGACAAAGACTGAAAGGCTGCAGGTTTGAACTCTCCCACCCCTTTCACCCCACGTTTGCAGCTGATCTCTGTGTTTTCTCTGGCTGCATCCCTGTCAGGCTGTGCCAGGGAGGGAAAGTTGTTACCAGGAGCTTGTGGCTGATCTCCAATCTCCAGAGGCTGGTGGGTTCTGCCAGCACATTAATAACATGGGGAACTTGCTTTCCTTTGGGGGGTGATGAGGAGGTTGCTCTGTTACCGTGGGCTGGTACCTTAGTGGATAAATTACCAAGCCAAAGGCAGTGTTGTTATTCCACAGAGGGAGGGAGATTATTACTGGGGAAATTGCAGGCCTGCTCCTGTCGTTGTTTTACTACTGGTGTAGTAATAGACTTTGCTCCATTAGTATAAACGATTTTCCCCCTCTCCCTCTCTGCTGAGTACATTGCACTCCCTCTTATATCCCCAGTGATCCCCCACAGTCAATGGCAATCATGGCATGCTGAGTTCCTGTTTGTATTTTCACAATAGTTTGGAAAATATTAACTACCTGGGCAGCTCTTTTGGTGCTGACCAATGTCCCTGTGCAGGAACAGCTCTTTAGAGCCACTGGTCACTGTGGAAAAGCAGGAAAAGCTAAGCTGCCTGTTGCAGCCCCAGCCATGGGGGCACTGGTGGTCCCAAATCTTCCAGCCCTATGGTCTGTGCAGTATTTTAAAGTGTTGTTGTTTTTTCACCTGTGGTCATCAAACCATCTGACAAGCAGACCTAGAACATTTGCACTGGCTCTGTGCCACTTTACACTGTCAGAAGGTCAGTGTTGTGAAACCTGGAAAAAACCCTCATTACTGGAAGCCTCTGGGTTACAGATTTTCAGGGCCTCAGCTGCTTTCTGCTGCACAGAAATATTGCAGCAGAAATTCATCCAGGACAAGTTCCACCAGAAAGGAGGAACACTGATACTATTAGTACCAGGTTAAGCTTAAAAAAAAAAAAAAAAAAAAAGAGATAAACCAAACCTTACAAATATGGGATATATATACACACAGGGTCAGAGGTATGGGAGAGAAGAATGTTTTAGTCCCTATTAGAAATACATCAGTGCTTCACACCGGCACTGGAAGTTTTGCAGCTCATAAAAAATTCATAAGGCTTGCTGGGGAAAACAGGAAGGCAATTCAGGTGTCTATTTTTTGAGCACTGTCATACTTGCAAGAGTTTAAGCCAGTCTGGATTGATATTTCTTGTTATATGCCAGCCCTGCATTATGATCCTCTCTGGATCATAGTTCAGTGACTCAAAAAAGAATGAATGACAAGGTGGCCTGGCTTTGTGGAGGAGAAGAGAGGAGAGTCCAGGGTATTTTGCTTTTTCTTTATGGTTTTACAGTCTCCTCTTCAGGGTCCTTTTCACTTCTGCAAACACAAAACTCAAGGTGAAAAGTAATTGGACAAGCTAACAAATGAGTTCAGGCTTGCTGCATTCCCCACTGGCGAGTCTCTGTGTTTCTCTTGCCACCAAGAGCAGCCTCTTTGACACAGCCTTTCATGTACCAGCTAACAAAGAATGGAAATCTGCCACAGGCTCGAGAAAAGAGAGGCTTTAAACAGGACAGGCACTAAACCAGTGTGATTTATATGGGCTGAGGATAGTGCTTTACATCTCATCAGTCTTCCAGCGGCTCCATGATCCCAGCTGCATCTTTGGGGGATATTTGGTGCAAACTGTTGCTCTCCAAGCTGAAGAGTTTTACTGCAGGCAGAAATGGAAGCCTCATGGTGTGCACCCTGCTCTGCAAGGGCTTGGGGTGTAAAGTGAAACACTTCTGAGCAGGCATTCCTTGTTCCTACCATGGGCTTGATGGAGATAATGGAGAGCATGTCCCTGTGAGCCGGGGGAGGCACAGCTCTGAGTGAAGCCAGCAGCAGGATGAGGCTCAGTATCCCCTCTGTGTCCTCTGCTGTCCTGTGTTGTCCCCTGCAATGGTTGATGGAAGATGGCCATGGCTGGAAGCTCATTGGAAGGGAAGAAATCACTGGGTCATGGAAGGGGCTGCTGGGTGGGAGGGAGGGAGGGAATGCCATCTCTTCTTGCAGCAAACCACCACCCTAATGTCAGCATTCCTGTCTTTGGAATGTACTGGGGTGCAAGGGGTTAAATAAACCATACTTCTAATTTCTTCATCAGGAGCTGCAGTGCTGTGTTGGTGGTGGGGTTGTGGGGACAGCCCTGACTGTCCCCTGAGAAGCCTCAGAGCACTGGGGACATTCTCAGCAGCTGGGATGGCTTTTGCTCCTCACTCTGACTTTCCAGGGACTTGCACAGCATTTGTGTGGCTGCTCCTGCAAGGTCCAGCTGGGTAAATGGCAGCTTCCTGAGAGCTTTGCCAGCTGTTTATCTTGCCCTGTTCTCACCTGATGCTGTAAATTAAGAAACAATGTTAGAACTGACTCCTCCTAGCTCCTTGGGCTGGAGGCTTGCAGGAGGGAACAGTGACTTCATTTGGATGCCAGGACAGGGAGCCTGTGGCTCCTGCACATTTGACCAGGCAGGTATTAGCAGCTGAAGGGGCCTTGGGATCCAAGCTGCACACACTGTTACTGTAAATGGTTTCTCTGTGGTAATATACAGTATCTTTATTCTTTCCATGCCAGCTGAGTAACTGGTCAATGACAGGTCCTACTTTTCAATTCCAGCCTGATGCCAGGGCCTGTCATGCTTTTAATTTGTGCAGTAGCTGCAAGCACAGCAGTAATTGTGTTTAGCATTTCCCACAACTGCAGTGCTGGCTTTGTGTTCCCTCTTCTTCAGTCTTCTGCCCTGACTTGAGCTATTTAATGTTTTCTGAAGCTACCCCACAATGCTGCTGTAAAACTTACCTAATGTTTGATGTTCAATCAACTTCCCCTCAAGAAATGCACAGCATGGGGTAGAGCAGGGCAGGAGGGGCACTCAGATGTGCTGGGTGTGATGCTGATGGCTGCAGACACCTGGGCAGGGTGAGGGATCTGTGTGTGTGCTCTGTCACTGCCCAGGCTGGCAGGGCTGGGAGCTGAAGTGTGCACAGCTCCCAAATGTGACAGGCTGTGTGTGCCACTTTCTGCCCAGAGATGGGACAGATTTTGAAAGGCTGCTCTGCTAAAGCCTCTGGATGTTTCTCTAGGTCCAAATGACTTAAGTGGAAGTAATTTTGGGGATGTGATTTTGCATTTGCTTCAATGCATTTGAAAGGTCTGCTGAGGATTGTCACAAACCCTTCAGCCTTTGAGCAACAACTCAAGAAATTTTTGGTGTCTCATGTATGTCTAACATTTCCTGCTAGGTCTAGCTTTCCTTGCAGGTTGAGTGCTCATCATGGCTTTTACTGGATTCTCTGTGGCTGAGAAGGTTTAGTCCAGATGTTCTGCTCCTGTTTTCTCCTCTAACTGGGTGCACTCAGTATCTGAGAGGTCTCTGATCCCCAGTTCTGTGTGGGTGAGGCTGGCCAGGTGCTGTCCCCCATAGCCATGTCCTGTGATCCTGGAGGATGTGCCTCTTTACCAGGCAGGCTCACAGGGCCTGGACACTTTCAGGCTGTGAAGGAGAAAGGCTTCTGTGGTTCTGAATTTTGTCACAGCTCCCTGAGGGCTCAGCCCAGCCCAGGCAGGTGACACCCCTGAGAGCACAGCTCTCCCACCTGGACTGGCAAACATGGGGCTGATTTTCCTGTTGTAAAATTGATTGTTCTGGTTGCAGCAGGTGAAGGCAGTTTGCTGAAGGTCATGCAGACCTCCTGTAAAACATTGCTGAGAGATCACACACAACAGGAATGGGGAGAAGTTTCACTCTCAGTACTTGCTGGGAAGCTGGAATGTGGCTGAGGACACAGCACACATGGAGTGTCCCCAGGGACACACAAAGGCTGCTCTCATTTGTAAAGCCAAGTGTTGGGATGCAAACATTTATTTTCTGCCCTGGGCTGTCCCCATATGTGGGCAGAATGTATCCTACCCTCAGCTCCTTCCAGTCCATTATCTGCTGTCATGGTCCAAACCCATCCTTGCTGATGGGTGAAGCCAATACATTAATCCTTATTTCCCTTCTCCTTAGCTGGATGCTGCAAGAGGGGGACATATGTCAGCAGTTCTGTTTTTCCTCTTATAACAGGGGCTTCTCTCCGTGGGAGCTGTCCCAGGTCAGAGCAGGAGAGGAGCCTCAGCAGGAATATTGTGGGCTTTAAATGCTTTGCTCCATGCTCCAACATCCTATAGGATGAAAGCCCTCTGCCAGTGGGGGAAGGTAATTGAAACCACATTTTCTTAGCTGAGTAATTAGATTGATTCTGCAGAAATGCGGACATGTGGAAAATTGAAAAATGGAGGAGTTGCATGCCCTTAGGCTGCAGATGAATATGCTGGTGCCTTTCTGAGGAACACTGGCTCGATCTATTGAATTACAGGACGTGCTGAGACCAGCTCAAGCACGATACAAGTTCAGGCCCTGACCAGGGGAAACTCGGGCAGAAGGGGGTCTCTTCCTCACTGTGCTGATCTGAAATATCTATCCCTTTCCCCAGATCTTCTTATTGAATTCTGCAGTGCTCTGTGCAGCAAAAGGATGCACGTGTGTGAATCCAGTTAGAGGATTAGCAGAAAAACTCTCCATGTAATTACACAGACACAGAAATTTTAATTGAATGGTGCACTTGGTGGGACCAGTTCACAGATCACACAGCTACAGGGATGCCATTGAGACTGTGCTTGTGTGCATTTCATTTATGTGTGTTTTGACCTCAGACATCAAGTGGAAAATATTTCTAATGGCTTCATTCCCCAGATTAAACCAGCCATACCTACACTTTTCTATTCTTGCACATGATGACAGCTGAGAACTTGTTTGGATGCTGCCAGCCGTGCTAAGGGAGTGTTGGGGTTTCTGGGTTTTGTTTCTGTGATGGGGAGTGCTGTGGTTTGCAGGGTCTGGAGAGAACTCTGGAGCTATTTCTGTCTGAGATTATTTATAAAGGTAACCATCCTGCCATGGCTCTGTGGTGAGGTAGGTCCCACAGCCAAAGTCTTCAGAGGTGCCTGTGAGTTTAAAAAACCTGTTTGCAGTATTGTATGTGTGGGTGGTGTGGGAAGTGGCAGGAATGAAGGCAAACAGGCACATGGGCTCTGAAACACCACTACTGTATGATGAGTAGCACCACAAATACCCAGGGAAATTCAGATATTAATTCTGCCTGTACACCCTTTCCTCCTCTCCATTATCACTTTTGAAGCATTTTGATTCAGAATTTTTGAGTAAGACAGAATCTTTTCTTTACATCTCATGGCTTGGACTTCTGGACTGCTCTTTCCTGTTCAGCTTGCCTTCTCTAGTTCTGACTTCTCAGTCTGTTCTAACTTCAGAGGTGGCTTTTCTTTGAGCAGGAAGTTGGTCCTGAGGTACCATCAAAGTTCCTCCAATATATATCAATCATACTGTGATTCTGATTTTTACTGGTCTCACTTCCTCAGATTTCAAGGCACAGTTTTTGTCAAGCCATTTCCCTCTTTCATAATTTTGTATTGCCCTGCACCCCCTCTTTGCATAAATGCAAGTCCAAGCTGGTTCTCTTGAGCTTTGGCTAATCCATCATCCCAAACCTTTTCTACCCACATGGACTGCTATTAAGATTTAATTAACAACTGTTCTGCTGAAGCTTTGGTCCTGGTCAGCAGTATTGGAATTGCATTAAATAAAGGCATTAAAAATGCAACAGAATTTGTGATATCAGCCTCACAATATGAACCCCAGCTTTGTGTGTATAGTTTAACATCATCATCAATCACAAGGCTCCTGTGCTGGGATCCTGTGTTCACATGATTTGTTGTTGCTATTTGGGTTCTCTGGTGACATTTCCAAGTCCTGTGTGCAGGAGCTGTCACTGACTACACACCCCTGGCACTGGACATTCTGCCATCTCCACGTGGAAGATCTCTGCTTTTCCATTTTCTTCCTGAACCCATCCTGGGAGCTGTCAGCAGCACCCAGGGTCATTGATACTGCAGAGCTTTACCTGCTTTGTGTCAAACATGCCCTCTGTCAAAAGATGTGACTTCAGTGTTCCTTCTGCCCTCTTTCCCCAGGTCCCATCAGCAGCATTTTGGTGTGACTTCAGTGTTCCTTCTGCCCTCTTTCCCAGGTCCCATCAGCAGCATTTTGGTGAACCGCTATGGCAGCCGCCCCGTGGTCATGTTTGGGGGGCTCCTGTGTAGTGTGGGGATGATCTCAGCTGCCTTCTGCACCAGCATCCTGCAGCTCTACGTCTGTGTGGGCTTCATCACAGGTGAGAACAAACCACCTCCTTCCCCTCCCTGTATGAGGCTCCCTGGGGCTCCCACAGCTGGGCACTGTGTGCACCAACACAAGCACAAAGCTGGTGAGATAGAAAGCTTTTGAGATAAAAATCTGGTGGGACAAAGGCCCTCCTTATCAATGCTCCAGATGAACTTTAGCAAGGAGAATATTCCCTGCTCAGTGTTCCTGGCTGGAATCCTGTGTGGGATCCAGGCAGGGCTGGGTGCTCTGGGCCAGGCTGCTGGGGGTGGTGGCCATCAGTGCCCTCAGCACTCCCTGAAGCAAACCCAGCTTGACTGTGCACTGCCCTGGACAAGGCAGGTCCTTCTGGGTACAAGGTATGACTATAAGGAAAGCACCTGTGTTCCTATTTTACTGTGTGTTATCTTTTACTGTGTGTTGTCTTCCCTCTGTGAGACACGAGATGAGATTCCAGTGGTTTGCTTCAGTTTACTTGCCCTTTGCCAGCTTGTGAGGTGATGAGGTCCTTTATCTGAAAATAAGAACTGCTGGAGCTGACTGAAAATAGGCAACAGCCTCCCTGTTGTGAAAAACTCCTTTTATTTCCTTCTTGAAGTTCCAGTTTGAATTGCCTGTATTGAAATACGAAATTCCATATTGGAAACTCAAGCAGAATAAGGCATAGGCTCAGTCCAGCATCTTTAAAGCCTGCAGTTGCCAGGTTATTACTTTTAAAGGTAAATGGATTAGAGCTCTCCACCTGTGTGAGTATAGATGTTTAATTGTAAGTATTTTTGTTTTATTATTTTGGATAAGGTACAGCTGAGGTTTATTCCAGTGCAGCTAGGACATCTGCTTGAAAACATGACACAATGAGTTCAAAATTAGCTTTTGAGGTTGCCAGGTGTGTGGTTTAATGAATGTTCCCAATCTCTCTGCAGATGCATTAAGTGTTGCTGCTTTCTGAATGTGAAAATGTGAGCTCAACATCTAAAATCAATAAAGCCAGCCCCTGGCAAAGTAAATTGGGACAGAAAGTTTGTCACTCTGTTCTTCTATATCAATATTCCTTTATTAAATCTGTACAGTAGTGAATAAATCCCCATGTAGGATTCCCTCTCTTAAACCTGACTCTTCCTAAGGACTGTCACTGTAATTAACTGAAAGTGTGTTATTATTGGATGAGTAAATCTTGCAGATTCCTTGAAAGAGACTCCAGAAACAAGGTGATGGGAAATAAAAATAACCAATGTCTCCCAATATTTCCTAATGCATGAGCTTGCATCATGTCCTCCTAAAAAAATGTCCTCTAGGAAGGCAAAGGGGGAAGTGACAGGACAAAGGGGAATGATTTTAAACTGACAGAGGGCAGTTTAGACTAGATACTAGGAAGGAATTCTTTATTGTGATGGTGGTGATGCCCTGGCACAGGTTGCAGAGAGAGAAGCTGTGACTGCCCCATCCCTGGAAGTGTCCAAGGCCAGGTTGGATGAGGCTTGGAGCAACCTGGGATGGTGGGAGGTGTCTCTGCCCATGGAAAGGAAGTTGGAATGGGAGGAGTTTTAAGGTCCCTTCCAACCTAAACTATTCTGTGATTCTAACTTGACTAATGCTGGACTAACATATGGAAACTATAAACCTTTGCTAAAAATATTCTGTGCACTTTGGTGAGCAGAAGGACTCAGACAAGAAACAGGGCTGTAGGAAGGCACCAGCTTCTATGATCTAAAGCTAAAAAGGTGACAAGAGGGAATACTGTAAATAATCCCAATGGACCTAGGACTGATAAAGACCTTGCTCTTGCCTGGTCCCTGGATGTGTCTGCAAGCCTGGCCCATCACCCAGCACAGAGAGCTGACAGTGTGGGCAGTGCCCAGTGCACACAGGCAACCCCTGTGCCAGCCCCCAGGTACAGGGCTAAAACACCCACATCTCTCTGTCTGCAGTGCTGCATTGTTTCCTCTGAGCACAGCACATCTTTTGTGTGCACCTTTTCCTCTCGTCTTTTCCTGCTTGCTGAGCAAGGGCAGCTGTGTGTGAGGTGTTGGCTGATAACCCATCATCTCCAGGCACGGGGAGTGTGCTGGGGAAGGAATATTAATTTGACAGAGAAGGGAAGATGCTTGTAAGACTGCTAACGTGCTTGATGCCTCTAATTAAGCTTGGAGTATCTTTGCTGGTCAGGCCTAACCTGGAAGCATTCAAGGACAATTAGGAAGCTGCCTGCCCATCACAGCGACAGCGCTGCTGCACGAGGAGAGAGGATTTTGTCCAGGGGATTTGCAGTAACTGTAAAGCAACCTGTAAACATCACACTCTTTCTAGTCCTCCTTTCTACCAGCCTGGAAAGAAAACAGATGGATGTAAAAGCCTGTGCTCATGTAAGTCACAGGGATGGAGGTAAAAACAAGGTCTTGATACAAGGAGGTCTCTGCCACAGTCCTGTGCCTTTGGCATATTAATAGAAATCTCTTCAGAGGAGCAGAGCAGGAAGGATCTGTTTGCATGGAGGGATTAGACACAGCAATCTCAGTTCTGACTTGATTATGCCTGTTTCCATTTGCATGCAGAGCAGGAACCAGGCTCTGCTGGTGGAGGCAGCTCTGTCCTTGATGGCACTTTGCATGCACTGGAAACCCCACAGCCTCTTCCCATTTGTTTCCCTACAGCACTTAGAAAAAGAAATGGGGTTTGCAAGCTGTTCACCTGGACAGGTGCCAACCTGGATGCATTAAATAGGTGTCTCTACATGCAACCTCTGCTGAAGTCTGAGTTAGAAGCAGCAAATTTCAAAGCTAATTGCAAGGTAGTAACGACTGGTCAGAGTTTAGCTCAATCTGCACCAATTAGACAGCCATGAAATAAAATGGGATCTTGAGTGAAGCATGTGGACTAATGAGGGTAGAGGCTGTAAATGTTGAGCACTGAAATACCTGGTCAGATTGTTCTTTGCTAATAAAGTAAGAAAAAGATCAATAACTGCACAGCTGAGTCCTGTAGCACCTCTTATTTCTTTCTAATATGAGTGAGATGTATTTGATCCAGGAAAGGACACTCCCTCTGGCACAGGTTTGCTTCTGTTCTTGCAACACCACTGACAGACCTCTCTATCATATCCCTGGGGAGAAAATGTGGTTATTGAGTAACAATTCCAGCTATGGAAAAGCTGCTGTAGTTTCTGAAAACTGCAATAAAATGAATGTAAATATTTCCTACTAAAGTCAGCCAAAAGCTTAAAGTAAATTGAAATTCCAGTTATTCAATTTGAAACTCTCCAAATTTAATTAATGGGAAGAGCATGAGGTAATATTAAATTAGATTTGTCTGACTGGCAAATTAATGTTCACATAATAAAAAAAAATTGAGATGATTATTGTTTAAGTGGGTAGCTGGCATCCAGTCTGATTTCCCTCCTTTGGAAGACATGTGGTGTTTCCCTACCAAAAATGACTCTGTGGAAAAAAATGATGGTTCAATTTCTGCCCTTACTGACCAGCCTGGGAAATGGGGAGTTAATGCAAACTCTCACCTGCTGTGCTGCATCTTCTCAGGTGGAAAAAGATACACTTCTATATTTCAGCACTGTCCAAGGGTGTTCTCTAACCAGGGCTGTGATTTTTCTCTGTGGTTTCCAGGTCACCCTGAATTTGGCCCTATATGCATTACAAACAGGCTGCACTTCCCAGAGATGTGCCCTGCCTAATATATGGACTATCTAAAAAAGTTCATGCTGAGAATGTTTTCTATCCAGATTTATTTTTAATATGTAGCCATTTCAATTTATTTTTAATGTTGTAAACTTCCAAGTAATTTAAAAAAAAAAAAAAAAAAGAACTTTAGACTTGGAAAATATCATAATTTTGTAAACCCATTTAAACTGAAGCTATCCAGCATTGGCTGGATTCTGCTGCATCAGTTGGATTCTACTCTATCAGTGACTAATGATAGTGTTCCTTAATTAATTTTGAGGACCTTGACCTTTGTAAATTCTCTTCTGTAAAGCAATATGCCTAATTATGTACTGCACAGTTAAACAAACTAATTATATCGACTAATGAACAAGAAAAAAATCTGCATGACCCTATTTTCAGGATTCATGTTCTCTGATATAATCACTTCAAGGATTACATTTCTACTTTGTTCTAATGTGGCTCATTCTTTCCTGGATGATGAAGTGGAAAATATGTGGCATGATTTTTAAATGCCATTTTGATGGAGTTCTGAAAAATTAAGTTTTTATGAAAATGCTTCATGTCAATGAAATGCTTGAAAATATTATTGATGTTTAATTATTGATTATTGATGCTGAGCATCAGGAAGAATTGATGGACATCAGGAAGGATTTTTTCACTGAAAAGGTGATTGAGCATTAGAATGGCCTGTCCAGGGAGGTGGTGGATTCACCATCCTTGGAAATGTTCAAGAAAAAGCTGGATGTGGCATTCAGTGCTCTGGTCTATTCATAAGGTGATGATTGTTCAAAGGTTGGACTCCATGGTCTTGGGGGTCTTTGCCAACCTTATTGATTTTTGTGATTCTCTGTTTCTACGTGGCAGTGCTCTCAAACAGAACCACAGAAAACTGAGACCATCACAGCATTTGGTATCTCTGCCTGCAGATTCCACCTGTGCAGGAGAAGCTGGCCAATTGAATTAGCAATGCAGATTTATAATGGCATTTATATATCTAAATGCAATAAAAATAAATTCTAATTAAAAGAAACACTCTAGGGTCTTGTATAATTAGCATCCTTGGTAGCTGTTTTGCTGTGTGCTTGCAGACCTCTTAATCTTTTGCATCAGATCTGAATTGCTCACAGCACCAAATCAGTTGTGGCTGAGGAGGGTGATGTTATTTTCTGTGCAGGTCTGGCTGCCCAGCAGCAGAGTTGGGAGCCCATGGAAGGGGAGGCCAGCCCTTGATAAATGCACTTAGATGGCTGGCACTGTCCAAGCCAAAACAGCCTTCCTCAAACTGGGGGTTGCCATTTTTTTAAAAATAGATCCATCCTCTTCCCCAACAAGGCTGGACAGAAGCCACCATCATTCCATGAAGGAATAATTTTGTTTCACTATGAAGCAAACTCTTGGTGCTTGTTTTGGCACCCAAGAGATTTGCAGGGGAAAAGAAAGGGGGTTCTCTGACTGAAAGGATATTTCTGGGGTCTGGCTACCCAAATGTGGCAGCCAGAACTCAGAGACACCCTGAGCAAAGTTTGCATCCAGTTTATTGCATTGAAGAGCCACCATTGAGCCAATTGAGTGTGAATTTCCCTAATCAATGAGCTGAAGGTCTCAAATCTTCCTTTGTTTATCTGATCTGTTTTCCAGGACTTGGCCTTGCTCTCAACCTTCAGCCATCAGTGATAATCATAGGGAAATACTTCTTGAAGAGAAGACCCATTGCCAATGGCCTTGCTATGGCAGGGAGCCCCGTGATGCTTTGCACCCTGGCACCTCTCAACCAATTCCTTTTTGAGAATTTCGGCTGGAGGGGCAGCTTTTTAATTCTTGGGGCAATCTTATTACACTGCTGTGTGGCAGGAGCTCTCTTCAGACCCATCGGGGCACGCACAGCACTGGTGAAAACTCCGGTGACTGAGGAGGGGAAAGATGCTCTGAAAGGAAAGATCACTGAAGATGGCCCCATGGAGAACAAACCAGAAGAGGAAGAAGGAAAGGACTGCTTTGAAAAAATCAATCAGTACCTTGATTTTTCCCTCTTCAAACACAGAGGGTTCTTGATTTACCTGATTGGGAACGTGCTCATGTTCCTAGGGTTCTTTGCCCCCATTGTTTTCCTGGCGCCCTACGCAAAGCACACTGGCATTGATGAATATTCAGCAGCTTTCCTGCTCTCCATCCTTGCTGTGGTGGACATGGTTGCTCGCCCCGCCACCGGCATCATCGCCAACAGCAGGTGGGTGAGGCCGAAGATCCAGTACTTCTTCAGCTTCGCCATCGCCTTCAACGGCGCCTGCCACCTGCTGTGCCCGCTGGCCTCCAGCTACACGGGGCTCGTTGTGTACTCCAGCTTCTTTGGGCTGGCCTTTGGCATGGTGTGTGCCATGCTCTTCGAGACCCTGATGGACCTGGTGGGAGCTGCCCGGTTCACCAGCGCCGTTGGCCTGGTCACCATCGCCGAGTGCTGCACCATACTGCTGGGGCCACCCATTGGAGGTGAGTGTGCTCCCCTCCTCTGCTCCTGGGGAGGTCTTGGCTCTAGCTGGGTCTGGACAGAAGACACTAGACACAATGGTGTCTCATTCTCCTCTGCTGCTGTGGAGGTGTTAGCTCTAGCTGGGTCTGGACAGAAAATGTTGGACACAACAGTGTTTCATTCTCCTCCTCTGCTGCTGTGGTGGTGTTAGCTATAGCTGGGTGTAGACAGAAGACACTAAACATGATGGTGTCTCATTCTCCTCTGCTCCTGTGGTGGTGTTAGCTCTAGACAGAAAACACTAAACACGACAGTGTCTCATTCTCCTCTGCTCCTGTGGAGGTGTTATTTCTAGCCAGGTGTGGACAGAAAACATTGGACATGATGGTGTCTTGTTCTTCTCCTCTGCTCCTGTGGAGGTGTTAGCTATAGCTAGGTCTAGACAGAAAACATTAGACACAACGGTGTCTCATTCTCCTCCTCTGCTGCTGTGGAGGTGTTGGCTCTAGCCAGGTGTGGACAGAAAACATTGGACATGATGGTGTCTCATTCTCCTCCTCCGCTGCTGTGGAGGTGTTAGCTCTAGCCAGGTCTGGATGGAAGACACCAGACATGTTGGTGTCTCATTCAGATTCAGTTTTTATTATTTCTTATCTAAGTTATAGTCTCATGAAGTGTGAGCTCTGTCTAACAAGGCAAGAAAATGGCCACTCCTATCTTGTTTCAAGGGGTTTTAAACAATAAGCAAAACCAATTAAAACCTGACACCTAAATTATTTTTATTTATAACCCAATTAAAGATCACTCAATGTCCACAATGTGAGCTTTCACTAATCAACCAGAAATGATCATCCAAACCTAAGAAAAAGGAGGAAGATGAAAGTAAAGAAGGACTCAGGCAACTCCCAAATCCCTCCATATTGTCCCTTTTATATATACATTACTATATTCTACATCCTAAAACCCCAAACCTTAAATATTTCACCCTGTGACATTACACACTTCTTACTACACACACACACTCAGTGCTATCACTCAGCTTTGTAAGCCATTCCCACAGCCTCAGGTCAAAGGCAGTGCCCTCCTGAGAGTCACTACCTGTCACAGCAGAAATCCTGATATTTTCAGCATCCAGGGTTCCAACATGCTGCCACTTAAGTTGTCACTTGGGTTTAGGCTTTTGCAGGCACAGTTTGTGGGAAATTATTCTAAATGTGTCTTCTCTGCCTCACAATCACCATTTTCCCACTAGTAACTGGACAGAAAAGGATGTCCTTGATATCTCCTCCAGCATTCCCTCTTTCCTCCTTTCTGTGTATTTTTCCATTGAAGTGAGTCTTGGAGAGTCATCTTTTAATCCCAGATCCCTTCAAACACTAGAACTGAACTTGCAGAGTGGGACTTCCTACAACACCAAGAACTTTTCACTTCAGACAGTCTCCTCCTGGAGACTCTTCCTTTTGCAGAAGGCTGGAGTCCACCAGAATTTAAGTAATACACAGCAGTTTTGTGGAAGCCTCTTGTTGACTCAAACCTTGCTGTTTGTCTATAAGGCTCTGAGTACTCCACTTAGGAATTTCAGTCATCTTAGTGCAGCTGAAAGATTTAAGTGTGTTCTGAAAATAATCTAAAAAAAGATTTATTTTGGATGGCATGGAAATATCAAATGGAAATATCAAAAAGCAGAGCCCACAAAAGTCTATGTGGACAATATTGAGTCTCCAGGAGGACTTCCAATCATCTAAAGATAAGGGCAGTGATCTCCTGTGATTTAAGAGCCTTAATATTCCCTCTACAGCATGTGCTCCTCTTGCAGTTTGAACCCTTTTCCTGGATTCAAAACTGAGATCTGGCTAATGCTTCATATGACACATCCTGCAGAGCTGTTTAATTCTTCATATTACTGGGTAGCTCATACAGTGTGACAGAAGCAGATGTATCCTCTTGCTGTCCTAGAGATTCATTATTTAATTAATGACAAACAAAAGAAAATACAATTTTAAAATGACTGTTTTCTGGATTATATAATTTTCTGTGTGGGAGATTAAGTTAATGGCTAGAGTCTGCTAATGAGGCTAAAACAGTTCTGTGTAATAATCAGTAATATTAGTTTTGTAGGGTTTTCCCCACCATTTTAATAAGCAGCAAATTTATTGGTTCTTTGGCATTTTAATAACCTACTGCAGGGTTCTGCTTTAATGAACTAAGTAAATTGTTCCCAGTGTGTTTTATGACTTTATCTAATTCTCAAAGGAAAAGAGGCAAGACTATCCTACTGTTGAATTTTCCAATACTCTACTCATTAAAACTCTCATTGAAACCTATTTAGGAGACCTCTAGGTCATCCTGATGAGCAGAAAAGGAAAAATTGTTGCAATTAGCATTTGGTTGATGTTTCACCAGTAGCACGAAAAACACAGTGCATTGAAAATGGTGCACCAAGTCAGTTAGGGATGATTCAGGAAAAAACACTGACCAACAGCAGTTAAAAACTATTATTTTTGTGATCAGGAAATCTGTTTGGTGACCATAAAACCCCTTGTTAGTGCAATGCAGTGGGATAATTAATCATCAGCTTTTCAACATCAAGGGTCAATTGGGAAGTAATTAAAAGTCCCTCTTTTTTGAGGAGGAGAACATATTCCAAAACGTCAGAGAGCTAATGGATGATGGGCCAGTTTCAGGGGAGATTGTCTGTGCTGTGAAGGCCAGGTTAGGAGTGGGTCTCACTTTAATTAAGATTTGGGATGTTAAGGATGGTCTGTGTTGCCCAGTAAATGGGAATTAATGCTCAGGATCATAATCCCAATAAGATTTGCATTACATTTTGACATAATGGAGAACGGTGACATTTCAATTAAGCTGTCTCCCTTCAATTACTCTGTAACTCCGTAGCAGAGGCATTAACCTTTGAGAGGAACCTGTCACATTTGTCTTGGCATTGAAATTATCTGACATTGACAGCATCATCTTTGCTTTCCCTGGAACTAATGTTTTCCAGTTTCACGCTGTGCCCTTTCCTCTTTAGATCATGAGTGTCACTGCAGAAAGGGCAGCTGTGACCAAAAGCTGAGTCCCCTCTAATGCTGCTGGGTGACCCGTGGTGGAATAAATCACAAAATAAATCTTTGCCAAGAGTATGAAATGGACCCAGTGGGCAAGTGCCTTCTCACTAAAGTCTTTCCAAAAGCTGCTGCTTTTTGACTGCCAAGCCAAATGGACACCCTTGTAGTTGATCATTGGAGTCAGTGGAAAGGCTGCCTGCAGGCTCTGTGATCAGAGGAGTAGTTTACATTGAAAAAATAGGTGTGCTGGAAAAGTCCAGACTTTGCAGTGTAGGTTCTGTCCCCTTCTACTGACCGGTGCAAATTATCAGAGCATTACCTGTACCAATGTCAACTACCCACAGGCTGTATGTACAGTGCAACACATGTTCAGTATTTGCAGGCTCAGGGTGTTTGTGGAAGAGATCAGAAGTTCAGAGAATGTTTTATCCTAAAGCCACAAGGGTGTTCCTTGATATACAGGATCTGAAAACACAATACCCTTGCCTTCATCTCTAAATTTCCTTTTTTTTTTTTTTTTTTTTTTTTTTTTTAATATATATTTTACAGGAATTCTTATTGATACCTTTGGGGACTATAAATACATGTTCATTAAATGTGGAGCTGTGATGGTCCTGGCAGGAACCTTTCTGTTCATCATGAATTATTATAATTATCGTATGCTTGCCAAGGAGGAGAAGGAAAGAAAGAGAAAAGAAGAGGATCCTAAATCTGTAAGGACAGAAGATGAAGGCAAAAAGAACTGGAACAAAGACTCCACACAGGATGGGCCTGAGCTGGAACCTTTGAGAGAAGAGGGAGAAGGAGTAAAGAAGGAAATGAATGGCACAGCTGAAGTTTAAACCTGTTCTCATGGGCTGAATGGGAAATGACTTCTGGGTTGCTCCAGTGAGCACCAGCTGTGAAGTCACTAGGTTTTAAAATTTTACACTCTTCTCTGCCATGTACATCCTCTTCTTTGTTGTAGGAGAAGACTAGAACAGAAACAAGTCCTGATTCTTATAAGCTGCTGGGACATTGCAGTATCCACTTGCATACCAAAGGTCCTGCAAGATTTTCCTTTAGATATTCCCTATTTCCCAGAAAAAAGGGAAAGGTGATGTTTTGCAGGGGGCCAGGACAATCCTGACATGAGACAGGAGTCCTTCTTCAGGTGCTTTGTCTGTGCAGGGCAGAAATTTAGTCTTAAGCTTAACCCTTGACCTACATTCAAACAGTGCAAATTTAATTTTTCCCTAGGAGGTTGCAAAGTCCTTATTATCCAATTTCTGTGTGCCTTACCATTTCTAGAGAGCTTTTTCTTTACAACACCCTGGTGAGACAGTAAGTGTTGCCACTATTAATTAATTGTACAAATGAAGAACTGAGGCACAGAGGAGCTTTGGGCATCATTGCATCACTGGATAAAGCTTAGGTGTGCCAGAGCTGAAATGGAATCCACTGGCCTGAATTGCCTTAAAGCCCTGCTGAGCACAGGCATTCCCTTGCTAGAATATAGGAATACAATGGATAGTGGTGCATTAAACCACAGCCTGCTCCTCAGTGCACTCTGCTCACTGTGTGCCTCTCACTACTCAGGATCAGTGACTTTGAACACTGTCTCAGAGCTGGGACCTTGTACCATATATATATATATATATGCATCATTCCTGGAGGGAATCCAAACCCAGCTGCCTCCCCCTTGCCTGGGCTGGAGTAGGCACCTTCCTGGTGCTGGCACTGTAATACCTGCTGGCCTCCTGCCACCCTGCAGCATTAAGGAAAGTTTGCCCAGGTCAGTGGTGCAGAGGTGGAGCCGAGGCCATTAGGAGGCTCTCATCCTGTGGTGATGATTTTGGTTTGGGAAGATCTGCACTCTGATGTGTTTTACACCAAGCAACTGCTGCCCAAGAGCTGTGGATGCCGAGCATGGCATCATGCAGTTGAATCATCAGGCTTCTGTGGAATTTCATGGATTTGATTAGATAAAAAACAAGGACTTTCCAGGCAGATCTCCCAAATCCAAAGCTAAAACTAGTCCAAAGGTTAGTTCTCCTTTTTTCTTTGCTTCAATGGTACCCATATGTGATCAGATCATGTTTTTTCATGGTTTTGTCTTCAAAGAACTGTGTTTTCTTGTCACTTGTGTACACAATATGAAAAAGGCTTGTAAAAATACTTTCATAAATACATTGTACTCTTAAAATTAGATCATTCATATCTTCTTGTACAAAACCTTTTCTGTGAATTCTTTTGTTTCTTTGAAGAATAGTGGTCTTTGACTTCAGTAGGACTTAAATTTTAGCCTTATGTCATAACTTGTATTTTCTCTGCAAAAAACAAAACCTATATGAAATACTTAGGCCTTCAGTGCTTGTTTTGAATACCCTTTATTTCTGTCAAATATATCTATGATATTTCATTAAAAAAGACATTAATAGAAGGTAGTGAATATTTTCCAATATGCCTTCTGTCATATATTGTCATATACTTAATAAAACTATTTAAAAAAATTAAATGAGTTTATATTTTCCTTTGTGTGTAGTGCAGCCTTTTGATTCAGTAAGGAGTTTATCCTCAGAGGGTTTCTAGTTCTGGCTCCATGTACATGCTCACACAACTCTTGGTCACAACCTCATGTTCTTGTTGATTTGGATTCCTTTGGCATCTTTGGTGGTCTGGGCCAGCCTGACTGACACCTCCAGTTGTGTGGGAGTCTGAAAACATTACAGAATGACCTGGCAAGGACCTGACAAGATGATTTTCATACCTTTCCACCAGGTTGTGTCAATTAATCCTCAGTGCAATGACCCAGATCGCCAGCTGTCCTTACAGCATGAGCTGATCCTCAGGCTCCTGGTCTCTCAGAAACCCCAAGCAAGCTTTTTAGGTCATAAAACTTTGTTAATACAGATAAGATTTTTAATAAAAAGGTATTCAGTTCAGCTGTCTGTGAAAATCCTCTGGAAAAGATGCCTTTGTTAAACTGCCCCTGAGGGCAAAAAATGTTTCATTGGATAAGTAGGTCTTTAAGGCTTCAGAATTCTTCTAACATGAAGCAGCTACTTCATTTAACCTACTCACCCTCCTGTCAAAGAAACTTACACTGCCTTTAAGATTATGGCACTATTTCTGTCAGATAGGAAGCCAGACTATTTTAAGAGAGTTTTGGTGATTCTGGCTGGTTTTCAGTGGTGGGTGGCCTGACTCTTTCCTGTTGCCTGCTCCTGCTGCCACCCTACACTCAAACCTCTGATCATGACATCCCACTAATCACTGCAGCAAAGCAATGCCAAATAACTCTGTACTTATAAGCACTAGAAATGCTTCCTTGACTCAAATCCTATGAATTCAACACCTTGCAGACTCAAGCTGTAATCCTTTCTTGGAAAGCTCTCAAACTTTCCTAAGAACGTTTTCAGTTATTAAAAACGACTACTGCAATATGAAATAACCATTACAAAAGGCTCTTGTGACGCAGTAGAAGCTGCCTGTGCATCTAATTTAGTGATTTGTGTGGCAAATTGAACACAATATTCGTATTTACTTAGGTTTGGAAAGCACCTGTGTAAGCAAGTCAAGAGGTGTGAGCGTTGTGCCATAAATATGCGTGCCAGGCACATGGGGGATATTTGGGATGTCAGATGTGCAGGGATGATTGCAAACACTTTCTTTGGAGTGCAGTTATAAGACCTTTTTTTCATATTCCATTAGCTTGTGACCTTATTAGAAGCAAGTGCCCATTGTTTCCAGGGCTCAAACTTCATCAAGAGCCTGATTTGGATGCTGAACCATCATTCCCAACAACTAAAAAAGAAGCCAACAGAGTGGTGCTTGATGGGGAGATGTGACAAGCACCATAGATTGGATTTAGATTTATCCCATGTACTTGTTTTTTATGTACAGTTCCCCTCACTTTTATCCTCCCTATATTTAGCTTTCCAAATTCAAAGGCGTGGAGGTAGAATTCAAATATTTCACTACTTTGGTGGGGCAAAATTTGCACAACTTCCTCCCTCCCTTTTTAAAAGAATGTCAGAGCAGTGACTCTGCCACATGATGGAGTGTCATGCTCCTAGAAGGGGACGTTTTCTGCCATCACACCTTGGGCCAGGTGCTGCTTTGCCCCACACATAAACATCATTTAAATAGAAAAAATGAACTATGTCTAGAAAGTACAAAACACACAAGGAGACTTGAGAAGTCTGGAACCACAAATGAACAGAGGCAACTTGGTCGAAAATTAGTAAGCAAGCAAACAAATGGATGAATTGCCAACCTGTATGTTTGAAATATGCAATCATTTTAGATGACACAGGAGCTTATTCAGAAGGACAGCTCCCGTGGCAGCTGACACCAAATTTATTTGGTTGTGTTCAGAAAACGCCTCGTAGACAATACAGGTGCATTCAGATTACATCTGGAATGAATTTAAAAGATGGCTTTCATGCCCTCTGCAGTGACAGTGACATTGTCTATAAAATAGTATTATTTAGACTTATCAGAACTGTGTGAGGGCGTTTTGATGAGTGACATCCATAACTGTCAGCAAAGCTTCCCACGATGGCAGTGTGGCCCAGAAACACAGATTTGATTTGCTGTCTGCTCTGACACTCGCTGAAGTGTTGCTGTGCTTTAGCTTGGATTTGGAAAGAAGCTCATTTACATCCTGACACCAAAAATATGAACACCTGTGGGTAAATGAGGTGCTCTGTGTCACTGTGGTTGAGACCTTGCTATCACCAGTAACAGCATCACAAAATTCCTTTTTATACACTGTACAACCCTTTGTCCCCTTTGTCCTGCAGGGCCCTGTGCTGGTCAAGGTGTGACCCTGTGGTGACATTTGTGCTGCACCTTCTGCAGAGGGTGAAGCTCCCCATGCTCAACAGTGCAGGTGTCTAAAGTCTCAAACAAACACAATCCCACGTGGCTTGAAATATCTTGAGCCCATCAATCAAACTGTTAGAGAGGATGTCTATCTAAGGAGAAAATTATATGTACCCTCCCTCCAAAAAGGCATAAATTTGGACAATATTAAAAAATTATCTGTGTTTTTAAAGGTTTTTTTTTGTTTGTTTATATGTTACTATTTTCTGAAATGTAGTCTATATCTCTTCAACTTTAGTATTACTAAAGTTGAAGACATAAATATGATTTTGGACTGCAAATGTTTCTTCTAAGGACTTCTTCACTCTTTTTAAACTCCCTTATTCAGCCACACTAATTTTACACAGCACTTGGCTGCCATACTGTTCAGTTTTTATCCTTTTTGACAGTATGTTTCCCCCCTATTCCAACATTTCTGAAGCACTAAAAAGCCAGCTATTCAGGATTCAGTTTGCTGGACAGCCTAAGAAGCTCATTAGAGCACGAGTCAGACAGGGACAGCTTCAGAGGAGCAGCACCAGCAGGGACCACACAGTTCATGGAGAGTCTGGCACAGACACCCAGGTTTGTACCCTCCAGACATGACAATCCCTCCCAGTGTTCAAAACTTGCATTTACATTTTTGATGTCTCTGATTCCACAGGTAACTCAGGGACAGATACTTGGTGCCCAAGGCTGTCTGTGTCAGCTATCACAGAATCACACCCACCACCACAGGGTGGATGAAGCTGGAAAGGACCTCTGGAGAGCATTAGTGCTGCAAAGCCTCTTCAGAGATTGCATGTCCAGCACTGCTCCTCTTATTTATGTCACACCAGAAGCTTGCAGGTGGTTGTTTATGTTTCCCAGCCCACACTGGGGCAAAGGCTGGAGGCAATCCCAACAGGCTAGAATAGAGTTCAAAGCCTTTTGGTGAACACAGGTCTGTTTTATGCCTCACCCATCAGGGCATACAAGCCCAGAAGATTTTAGGAGGGGTAAGAGGGAAATAGACCTATTGCCAATGTATCTTATGGTGGAAAGGGCAGGGAAGTCCCTCAATGCACACACAGAGTCCTGCACTCTGCCCTTAGGAGCCAAAGTCTGCATCTACTTCATTTGAAGTCTCTGACAGTCTAGTGGTGTAAAAACCTCAGTTAGTACTGCCCACCCTTGCACCATTGTCATCTCTGAATAGTCCAGCCCATGGTCCAACTCCCCAGCCCATGAATTCATCATTTTTCACATCAGATTAAATCCATGGAAAGAAAACACAGAGGAACACACAGGCTTCCCATGGGCTCTCCAGAGTTTTTTGGACTTCTGTCTGCTGGGTGCAAAGGTATCCCAACAAAATGTGTCAATGAAGAAACTCCCACCTCCTGTAGGAGAACTGCTGTTTGGAACAGGCACCAAACAGAAATGTGCTCCTGCACCTTCCTGGTAAAATCCACTGGCTTCCAAGAAGGGGAAGATATTAATTCACCAAAGACGTCAGCTCCAAGGTCTAATTCTGACACAGCAGGTTCCTTATGAATCCTGGATCCTGTTTGATGTGCAAAGCAGAGTCTTCGAGATGAATGGGTATGACTGAAATTAAATAGGGACAAGCATTTACCTCCTGCTGCAGAACCTGGCATTCCCTTCCTGGACAGATGAGATTCTTAAGTAGTTTTAATCAGTATGTTATCAGTCCTGACCATTAGTTATGCCTGTGATCACAAAGCACAACTCCAGAGAGAGATCCTTAGAATATCTAGGAGGTTCCATGCATTATTAAGTGAAAAAACCACAGACTCTACCTATCACCCATTAATACTATGTATAAGAAATGCTTGTTGAGCAAACTTGCCAATTCTAATTATTCTCCCAGCAGACTGTGGAGGCTTTTTTTGGCACTTCTACAAGTCTAATGGAAACCTCCCCAGCTCTGCTCCTGCAGAGGTAGCGTGGGCAGGGAGATCTCTGTGATGTGCTTCAGCCTCCTGAGATAGCCCTGCCTTGTGTGCATGTGCACACACCCACATCCAGCATTTCCAGATCGAAGGGAAAATCCAACTGCTGAAGGCTGGGATGCAGGGGCTGCATTCCTCTGTGATGACTGCATTGATGTGCTACATCACTGAGTCACTCAAATCTGGTATCAGAAGGGATCCTCAAAGTATCTTTGGTGGGGCAGCTTTGATCCCAGAGGTGCCAGTCCCAATGGGGAGTGAGAAGGGAGCTCCTTTCAGAACCACCCCCAGAACACAGCCAGGGACTGCGGAGGGAACACAGGTTGCTCTCCATGTCTGGACTCCACTTTCCACTCTTCCAGGCAGGACTAACCATGTAGTAAAGTTTGTTCACAGCTCATGACCTGGGACATGATGTATGTTGATTCGTATTTCTCATTTCTTTGGATATTTTATTTCTTTTAAGCAGAAAAGACTGTGAGTGCAGTGGTTAGAAATAAATTGAATTAACTTACTGAGTAGGCATTTGTCCTCTGATTTACCTGTCACAAAAATCCTTAAAAATACAGTGTTCTGTAGCACATTTTCAGTATGAAACATGAGGAACAATGATATTATGATTTCAGCTTTCAGCCAGAGAAGATAGTAATTATACACCATATAATAGAAGTGCAGTGAAGCTGTTTTGTAATTACAGTGTAACTAAGCTGTACCTCATTTACTTGTATTCTGAAGTGCATCTGGAGTTAGCAATTAGGGCCAGGACATGATTAAACACTTACCTTCACCAATCCCAGTGTATATAACGCTATACTTACCTTCACATGTGTATTATTTTTCACTCATATCTGCTATGAACCTAGATATTTTCCAGGGATTAATGATACTCTGTGAAAAGTTGATAGCCTGAAGTTCAGCAGAGAGCTATTAAACTGGCCTGGCTATTAATCCCTAGAAAATACCCTGCACCAAGGTTGTTATAAGGTGAATATGGAAAATAACTTTCCACTCATGTTAAACTTTGCCACGGCTGTTATGCCTTTGTCAGTGTGTAGGAACAAAACCCCAAATGCAGGTGACTCCCTTGGGTTTGGGTGTGTCTGGTGTAAACAGGATGAATCCTCCCTCAGTTCACCTTTGTGCATCACCAAGGCCCTGAGCAGACAGCTTGTGTTCCAGCCAGTCTGTCTCAGCCACAGTTTTCTGGCAATCTTTGGAGATCAATTTTAGAGTGAACCTCCATTTTCTGAAATGTGTAATTCCAGGTTCTCTGAGCTGAGAAACAACACTGGCAGCCAAGTAAAAATATCCATTACCAGGGGAATATGTAAAAACACTCTTTCATCAGTCATCCTGCTCACACAGCTCCCTCCCAGAACTCAGACTGGTAATGAAAGTAATTTAACACACATCTATAATTAATTTACTACATTCTTCCTGCCTGTGGCAATCATCTTACCTAGGAAAGTTCATGAAATTGATCTTAATGCATAAAAATAAAGATGGAAAAGCATTAAAGGCAGCTAAACGTGGTTTACTTCTGAGCATGTAAGCAGTTAAGCACTGTTTGGAGAACCGATTTGGGGCTGATTTAGCAGCAGCCATTACCTGTGAGGAATGACAGTGAGCACATGAGCAGAGCAGGGCTCTGCCCTCAACACACTCAGTCTGTGAGCACTGCTGAGAGCAGCAGCCTTTGCTCCTGCTTTGCATAATGGGAACAGAAATGTGAGCGTGGGCTCCAAGAGGCAGTGCAGGAGGGGACAAAGCTGCTGGACAGCTGGAGGCAGCACCAGGGACATGGCCTGCAGCAGCTCTGGCTCCAGTGCCATTTAAAGCCATGACTCCAGGCCCCAGGTTCCCAGTTAGGACAGCTCTGGCCAACATTCAGATGTGCAGATGTGTCTGAACACTGCACAGACACCTGTGCATGTACTGCATGCAGACAACACATACTATATATATCTATATATCTCTATCTATATCTATATGTTTATATCATCTATCTCTATCTGTGTGACAGACAGTCCTACCTGTGCAGACATTTTCTAGAGCTTTCTAGTGGCTCTGACAACATCCTGTTGTTGCTGAGACATCACTGGGTCCTTGTTTATGATCCATTATCACTTCAGCTCTGGCGTTTCTGCACATCCATGAGCCCCACACTCCAGCAGGGCTGGTGGCTCCTGCCCTCTCTGTGCTCTCTAGAGCTGCAGAGCAACACTTGAGACCTTCATACACTTATCTACAGGTTGTGTTCTGCACTTGCCACAAATCCTACTTTAATATGCAGGCCATGATATTATGACTTCAATATGGGCAGGAAAACATAGAAAAGCAGGAGCCTGTGACAAGTAGTACTTCAATGCTCTGCAGCAGCTATATAAATATGTATATAAATAAATAGGAAGGCTTTTAAGTCTTTTAAGACAGAGGAGAAGGAGCCACTTTGGTGCTTCACCTTTGAGGTGAAGTACAGCCTGTCCTGTCTGCACTTCAGAGGAGAAACAAACCCTGCATGAGAAACATCACTCATCCCATGGAAAAGGCCAAAAGAGCACGGAAATAGGGCAATTCTTTCCTTCTCCTGTGCCTGCCTGTGCCTGAGAGGCCACTAAATGGACCCTTGGCCTCTGCAGCTGAATGAGGAGCATTCCCCAGCAAGACTCAGCAAGAGGCATTTTCTACATGTGGCTCCTTCCAGCTGCAAAGATGTTCACTGGCTTCTCCTTAATGCCAGGAAGAAAGGGCAGGGTGTGTCAGGTCTGTGCTGCCAGAGAGAGCCATGAATCAGCCTGAGGATCCATGCAGGTGACAGCAGCTTGCTGCAGGAGTTTTATTACCTGGTGGCTGTCACACAGCTCCTCATCACAGGGCAGCAAATGCTGTCAGGACTGGCTGCTGGGGCTGTGAGAGGGACAGCCAGTGGCAAAATGTGAATAACAGGTCTGAAGCCAGCAGAAAGTGTTCAGGGATGATTTGAAATGCTGGGGTGTGAGCCCTGAATACTCAATTTTCAGAGTGCCCTCATGGCAGGAGTTTGGAGAAGCGTGTACCCCACAAAAACCCAAACCAAGGAGCTCCAGGAAAGGTGACAAAATTGGAGAACTTCTTCTACGTGTGTAAACACCTCTAAATGTGACTTAACACCATGCCCCCGAGCCTCCAGAGGCTCCTGCCCAGCCCAGCCCTGACCAACTCACAGCATGAACTACTACACTGTGCAAGACCTGCACATTTTCCTCTCTTTCACACCATAGTAATGTTACAACCAGGAAAGCCCTGTAGTAAATCCTTTCCTCATAGACATTAAGGAAATTTCAGGATACAGGCATTACATGAAAAGGACATCACCATTTTTTTGAGGAGCAGGGTCTCTCTCTTGGAAGTCACTAGTGAGGCAGCACTGCAGGGAACAAAGTCAAAAGAAAATTATTAGCAAGAGGCAGAAAAAGAAAAAAAGCCAAAGAAACCCTGGGGAGAAAGCACAATCTGAGGAGTAGAGCTCTATGTCCAGGAAAAATGTGGACATTGGCTATGGCAGCACAGAAATCAGTGATGAGCACAGGGCAAGCTGCTAACCCTGGTGAAGCTCCACTACTGAGTGGGAGATGCACAAAGACATGCTAATCACTGAGATTTTCAAATGTGAGGACCATCTGAGGGATCTGGCTCAGGTAAGAAGGGGTATTTTAATGGTGTGGTTGGTGGGAGGAGAGTGAGACCAGCACTGGACACTTACAGACAAAACCAAACCTGCCCTTTCTATAAATTCCCATATCCCTTAGTTTGGCCTCTTCCCAGTCCATTGTGGCCATGTGCTGATTAGGTGTTTCTGCCTTTCCCTGAAGTGATCATGGATTTGGTGACAATATTTTTAGCTCTTGTTGTGAGATGCCCAGCTGGGAAAGAGTTCATGGGAAAATAGCTGCTGTAGAGGCAGAATGGAAACCACTTGGGATGAAAAGCATGTGATAGGCTGTGCTAGATCTGTTCAAAGTATTCTCAATCTTATCTTCTTTAATTAAGGCAAAGTTATGCTTTATCTGGAAGAAGAATGGCCTATTTCAAAGGACAGTGATGGTTGAAATAATTTTCAGAAGTTAGTGGGCTCTTCTGTCAAGACTTAGGCAATGTTCATCAGCAAATGTTATTAATTAGCAGTTGCTAATGGAATATGGAGAATATACATCAGAGCTGTGGGTTTCTGCAGCTAATAAAAGAAAGCTCCTATATTAAGGGGGTGTGAGCACACAGGATCATGTAAGTGGTGCTCTGAATGTGTGGTTTCTGTTTCCATGACTTGTCAGAATAATGTAGAACACAAACATGTGCAGGGACTGACAAAGCAAGAGCATCCTCACTAAGAAAAAATTAGTGGGTTTATGTTGTACAGCTCAGGCCAGAGGGACATGACTTACCTGAAAAGTCCTACATTATAGAGCCCTTCGAAAGACATAATGCTTATAATTTTCATCTGTTTTGAAATGTGCTTTGGATTCCTTCTTTCCTCCTAATTCCTGTAAGTGCTGGCTAAAAGGCACCTGTAATTTCCCAACTGTCTTTTCAGAGGCTGATTTAGAAACAAGAAAGCTCAAACCAGGCACTCATTGGTGCCCATTTGAGCAAGAAACCCTTTGCTGATGGCACAAGTGTGCACATTGTTTAATGTGGAACTGCATTTTCCTATTGGAGAGAAATCACCCTTTTTATTCCAAAGGAATAATATATCTTTTTTTTTCTCGTTAATAGCCCTGCAAATGTTATGCATGGAGGGCCATCACCTATTTTTGTTCAAACTGGGAAAAAAACATTTAAAACAAAAGAAAAATACATCAAGTCTGGCATTTACTTCTCCTTTCTCCACCTTTTCTCCTTCCATCAGTCATAGGAGAAGCCAGATTGCACATGACAGGGAAGTAAATAAAAAACAAATATTCAACAGGGAATGGAGAGAAACAATCGCTTTGAGCAACAATTTGAAAAATTCTAGAAAGATCGAAAATCAGTGTTTTTCTGGTTTTTTATCCAAACAAACTTTGTCAAGAAGCCCAGTACCCTGGAGGAGGGCTGCTCCAAGAGATGTACCAGTGCTACTACAGAAATCTCTTTGGTGAGAGAAAACACATTCTGATGTGCTACTTAAAAGTGAAAAAAAAAATTATCTTGGTGTCCTGGGGTGAATTTTGAAGCCTGTATCCCCAACTGTCTGTTCTGTTTATGCTGTATGTTTAATTCTGCACCTTGAAGACTGATTCTGAGAGTGAAGGGGGGAAAGAAGAAGCGCAGGGTTTGTTTGCAGAAACTGCACTCACTGCTCCACATTCTGCTCCTGGACTGTGTTGTCTACAGACAGACAGTGGGATCTCCTTTGATTTTAGAATTAATTTTAGCTAGCTGAGGAAGGAAGAGAAGTTCCCTGGATTGTGGTTTGTTTATTTTTTGTTTTGTTTGTTTTTGTTTGTTTGGGTTTTTTTTGTTTTTGTTTTTGTTTTTGTTTTTTTTGTTTGGTTTGGTTTGGTTTGGTTTCGGTTTTTTGTTTGTTTTTGTTTTTGCTTTTGTTTTTGTTTGTTTTGTTTTTGTTTTTGTTTTTGTTTTTGTTTTGTTTGCTTGTTTGTTTGTTTTGTTTTGTTTTCCTCTTTCTTGGGGCTGTTTAAACCTGCTCTGGACTGAAAACCCAGAAGAGCACTGAGGTCTCACACCGGGGCCCAGGACAGCCTTTTCCAGCTCTGGAGGGACTGATAAGAGACTGGGTGAGCTGAGCTACAACCCATGGCGAGGACTTCCCAAATTTTGCCATCTCTCTTCAGAGCAGCGAGAGCTTTTATTGTTCCATATAATCAAATTTTTTTTTTAAAGTAATAGGGTTTTTTTCCTCTTTTCTCTAAGATTTTTTTTTTTTTTTTTTTTTTTTTTCCGGACCAGTTAGAGGAGGGGCTTTTGGATTTGCTTTCTCAGAGGGACCCCACCCGAAGGTTTCCTCCCGGATTTTCCCTAAGCCAGGGCAGGTGGCAGTTGGAGCGGCGGGAGCGCAGCCGCAGCCTCCGCGCACCGCTAGGGATCAGCCTTGCCCCGCGCTTGGGCCGCCCGCGCTGCTCCTGCGGGCTGCGAGCATCCCTCCCATCCTCCTTTGGAACGTGCCTGCTCTGCCCTGTGCCTTTCCACATTCCCCTTGTGCTTTCCTCCAAAAATTCCGGCCGGGTACATTTTTTTTTTCTGCAGAGAGAAGCGTGTGTGTCTGTCTGCAGCAGAGATGCCTAACTCCCTCTGTCCCCTACGCTCTTTGCTTTGGTTTAGCTGCTTTTTTATACTGTCCTCTGCTATAAACTTTGAGAGTTTTGTTTTCCCCCCCCGACTCCCATCTGCTGAGAGATGTCTTAGTGCTATGCTTCACATTTTCCATGCAAAGATACAGACGGATCTGGAATAAATTCAGACAAAGGAGGAGGATATTTTGCTTTTCACAAGGGTTCTCCCATCCCAGCCTGCTGCGTGGTCTCTGGGATTGGAGGCAGTGGGCAGCCAGCACCTCTCAGTGGGCTCAGGGCAGGGCTGGTGAGGATCCATCCTCCATCCCACCCCAGTTCATTTTTACACTAGGGGCAGTGACATCACACTGCTCAATAACCAAAATGTCAAAGTGGTGCACAGTGCTCCTCCACAAGGAGCAACTCTGCAGATGCTTCCCCTGGAGCAGAGCTCTTCCAGCTCCCACTCTGTGCCACACTCAGCCTTAATGCTGCAATTAATCTCCCACTTTCCCCGTGTCAGGTATTTCAGAACTTCTCTGATCATCTTTCATTCTGCGCCTGGGAAATGTATGGAACATGATGTGCTGATGTAACCAGCTGTGACAAATTGTGGTGTGGATGTGAGGGGCACATGGCATACCAAAAGATGTGAAATGCCAGGGCCTGGGCTTCAGCTTCACCTGGGTTACAGCACCTCAGCTACATGTTTGTGTTCACCCTCAGGATTCATCCCAGTTCTTTACCAAATCATTGTTTATGTTCATATGTGCATCTCACACAATGTGCACATATTTTGGACACATGTCTCACTATTAGAGTGAAATGCTTAAGCTGCAATAGATGTTTTTAACTACTTACAGCCCTGTCTGGGAAAATGTACATCAGTTTTCATTGTGCCATGCTGCAAAAACCTACCCGTGGGTTGGCTTAAACTGATGACACCGCTCTTGTGATTCTCTGCTAAAATGAAAAAAACTGAAAATGAAAGCTTAAACCCCAATGTAACTGAGGACAGATGTGGGCTCAGTCTCCTCCAGCTCTGAGCTGGCCAGATGTGTCAGCCCCCAGGGAATGTGCCTGCCTGAGGTCACTGCTGCTCTGGGAATAATCCTGTCCAACTGTCTGAATGGGGGAATTTGAAAGCCACTGTCCTCAGGGGCTGAGAATATTCCTCCTCCTGCCCATCTCTGGGAAACAAATTCAGAAAGTACCGTGAGGTGGCCAAAATTAGTTTATGAATTCTGCAGAGATTGCAGTGTTCAGTTTTCTAGAGGTGGCAGTCAGTGTATACAGCATCAAATATCTCTTTTTCTACTGGAGGGAAAGGTATTGGCCAGTCAAAAATTCAGATTCTGAGACCTGTTTCTACCTCAGTCTTGAAATCCTGAAGTGTCATGAGGCTTGTGATGTGCAGGAAGGCTTTTTGAAAAGCCCAAAGTGACAGCACCTGTCCTGGGTGATGGAAACTAGACCAAAAGAGGAGCCAGCAGTTCTGCAGGAACCACAAACCACTAACCCAGAGTGATCCCTGCAAACTGGGGTGAGACCTCGAGAGTCAGAGTGGAAGGAGAGAAGGTTGAGTGAAGGGGGAACACTGCAAGAAGTGTCAACCCCAAATAATCTTCATGTCTGCCCAGAGTGAGATCTTTTCTGCTTTCACACATGGTACATGCTACTCTTCCACATTCATTTAGTGTCACCGACTCCCTTGTGCCTGCAGAGGACAAGGATGAGCCCAGCATTGTAATATCCATTATACACAGAACAGAGGATTGTACAAGAAATGTGACAGTATCTGAGAACCCAATCGCTTTCAAAGTGAGAAAATAACCAGGAAACACTGGACTGAGTCCCAAAAGAGATGTCACTGCATTTAATGTGTATTTATGCAGCTATTTAGAAGCAAAGGAGAAGCAGTGATTATGTATAGAATAAAAGGGAACAACAAATTTAGATTGTTTTAGTTTCCGCTCTATCTGATTAGCCAGGAAGAACAACAGACTGATGTGCTCTAAGCAAACAGGAACACGCTAAGCCTAAATGCTTTGGTCCTTGGAGGATTTATTTTTATTTACTGCGTGAAACAAGGAGGGAGAACAAAAGAGATTTGTTTTGAGTCAGCTGTGGCTTTTGGCTCAGCCGGCTGAGCCGGTCCTTCTGCACACCTACGTGCTGCTGAACTGAGCAGGGCTCCCTGCTGCCTCTTCCTTGCTCCTGGGCTCAGCTCCTCAATCAGCTGCAGCACCAACAGGGGCAGCTTTGCAAGTCAGCCGTGGATGGGAATTGCGGCACGCGAGGGGGCTGCAGCACAAGGTATTTCTCTCCTGGACACATTTAACAGCAGAATGTGGGTGAGGGTCCATAGTAAGGCAGGGTCCCCTGGCAAGTGCAAAGGAGAGCTGCTTTATTATAAAAACCAGGCTTGTTTTAGCAGTTAGGCCTTTATCAGTTACACAATTTCAAATCATAACAAACATAATTCAACCACCATCACACACCACGATGTGAACACGCAATTATAACATAATTTTTTTTCTACCTCTAATTCAGCTGAGTCACTTTCTCCCAGTCCTCCTCTACTTAGCTGAAGTAGCTGAGCCATGATTTTACAAGGTCTTCCTTTTGTAAGGTTTTACCCATATGCAAGAGTAGAGCATTAGGTGGAATAGCTGAATGTGGTGCCTCAGGGTGCCCTGGCTCAGGTGTCTTCTCAGAGCTGCGAGGCACGAGCCAGATGCTGAGAGAACAAAAACTCATGATGGACACACTCAGCAGGGATGGACAGTGGTGATTTTTGGGGACAACTAGCAACATTTCCAAACCCTGTGCACAGCCATGGAGAGGAGCAGGGAACCCACGAGATGTCTGGCATGATCCCAGCACAAGATGTAACTGGGGAGGCTTCCATGAGCCAGGTTTTAGAGAAGGAAGCAAGCTGAAATTGGACATGAGCTCCTAAGCCTATAATGTGCCACCTCAGAAAGATCAGAAATCACCAGCTATGGCTTTGCTCTTGTAGACCTTGTGAGGCATAAAAAAGGATGTGCTGGGCTTGAACAGGAGCTGCTGGATGAACTCCTTGCATGATTTCATGACAGTTGCATGATTTCATTCATCTGCCCTTAGGACATCCCTGGGATCCCAAAGCACTGGGGAGCATCAGTGCTCAGTGCACCAGGAGCTGCTATGTATCACCAAGGCTTAGGCACTACATTGCAAGGGTAGGAGACAGAATGGCTGCAAAAATCAGTTGAGTGCTAAAGGTTTAGTAGCCTTTTCATGCAGCAGTTAAAATCCTACACCAAAACCTCCTCATGACCTAAGTAACACCACAGGGGCAGGAAATAACAGCTGCACATAGCAAATGCTTTGTGTACATTGAACCAACCTTTTATAAACCCAGGGAGGTCAAGCTAAATCTTGTTTTCTTCCTGTTCTCTCCTATGGCCATGGTGGTGTAGAGCAGCAGGACACTCAATTAATTCATCACTGCTGGCCATCAGAGCCCTGCTCCCTCCCTGCTCTGTGTGCTCTGCCTGAGAGACTAAACCTGTCTACACCCCAAAAGATACAAAACAACTGCAATATGGCTGAATGAAGGATGGATTTAGTTCTCTCTCATCAAAATATTGGACACCAGGTGCTTCCTTCTATTAACTTATCCTTGTCTTCTTAAATGCTTTAATAATATTTTTTTCAATTTTTCAGTTATGTTTTATGTGGAATGATCAAGTGAAGTTTTCCCATAAAAGATGCTGTGCTATAAATACCATTATAAATACCATTATAAATACCATTATAAATACCATTATAAATACCATTTTGCCCTCCACTGGGCATGTGTTGGTCTTTAGATAGGTATGAGACCCTGATTCTGTATGGAGGAAGGGTGCTCTAACAGCTTGGACAGCTGTGTTCAATCCTCCCTTAACCATATCACTTAGTGCTCAAGCCTCTTGGCAGTTAAACATTTTGCCTCACTTTTATCTGCACTGACACTGTGGAAGCTGCTCTGCTGTTCTACCCCAGCCCTGTGATCACTCAGCTTTCTACCACTTGATGCAATTCAAATCACAGGGCAAGTTCAAAGGAGGGCTGAGGATGCACAACTCCTCCCCAGCAGGGAGTGACACTGAGGATTTGCAGAGGAGAGGTCCTGGCCTCTCCCCCCTCCCTCTGCCTCTTCATTTCACATTTCACAAGTGCACCAGGTGCCCTTCTCAGCTGAGAGCTGAGGGTCTGCACTGTTACATCCTACATCATACACCCCTGGGGTGGGTGAGAGTTGGGTGCTACCAGCCAAGTAAAGCAAAGCACATCCATAAAGAGCCTTTCTCTCTCTATTCCCCAGGTCCCAATCTGGCCATGCCAAAAAACTGAGTCAAAATCAGCAAACCAAATACCTTAATCAACCACAGCCATACAACAATATAAATCCCAGAAAAATGTATGGGAAAGCAAGCTTAACCTGCCCTGAGAGCCCCTACTTCCAGACTGGAGCTGTTCTTGCTACAGGCTGCTGCATTGCTCCAAATAAAATTCCCGCTCAGGTCATGCTAGGTTAGGTTTCAAGGATAGCTCAGGATTCATTTAATGATGTGAAGTATGGTTATTCCTGAACTTTTGTCTCAGCCTCAGGGATATCTCATAGTGCTCTCCCAGATTTTGGGACGATGAAAGCAACATCCTATTAAAGAATCACAATTTCTGTGCTATGTTCCACAGGTAAGAGGAGACTGCTCGGAATGTTATTTGCTTGGGTAAGGAGAAGACTGATTGAATTGAGAAACAACACTTGTAATCCTGGTTTGAGAAAATGCCTGTGTTTATCAGGGCATTACACCCTCTGTTTATCTGTCATCTCTTCCCTTCTTCACCTGACCAGTGAGATTTTACTCTGGCCAGGCTTTGTTTTGTGTATTTACTTCTTCCTTGTCCTCCCTGCAAACAAACAGAGGCACCACATACTGCCTGGTGTATCCACAGAACACACACAGACCATCATCTCTTATGAATGCACCAAAAAGGTCAGAGTATTCAGCTGGCATTGCAAATCAGCACCAGTTATGTACTCTGACAGCACCAGATGTCAGCTCCAAAATGAACTGCATCTGTTCAGCAGCACACAAGGAGCAATGCATGAGAGGATGAGACCAGACTCTGGAATGGGCCCTCAGAGCCAGGGCTGTGGGTTTGCATGGCAAATGCAGCAAAGAGTCCATCTGTAAAGGCAGCTTTGGGCTTCTGTCCCAGGCTTGCTGTGCTTAAGCTGAGATGAGAATGAGAACTGCAGACAAAATGCAGCAGTCACACTGACCTTGGGGCTGGCCTGAACATGGCAATTCCCTTTCCCAGCTCTGAACAACTCAGGTCTGTTTTTTTTTTTTTTTTTTTTTTTTTTTTTTTTTTTTTTTTTTTTTTTCCATCAGCTCTTTCCCACTCCAAATTCTGTTCCACATCAGCTAAGGGGTGTTAACTGTGGTTTCCTCCATCTGGTCAAGACCTTAAGCAGCATCCTCCTTCCAGAGTGCCAGTTTTCACTGACACCAAGGGAAGAGCTGGTTTGGTAGTGACAGCCAGGACAGGGTGACCTGCCCTGCCCTGGAGCATCCAGCCTGGAAAGGCTCCTCAAGGCCACACCTTTGAGCTAAATATGTCCCTTTGTGAGGCTTGACAAAATATATGCCCACTGGACATGATGAGGATGCTTTGGCTTATTTTGTCTGTTGCATTTTTTTTAAGGTAAGGGCAAGGAAGGTTTTCCTTTCCTCTCTTGCACATTGCACCTGACGTGATAAATCTTAGAACAGTAATGAGAACAAGTTAGTATGGGACTATATTTTCTCTTCTCATAATGAGCTTTGTCATGGAAATGGATTGATTTTATGTCACTTCCTTTCCTCTTTATAATTTTTATGGGTAGAATGAGTTAGCAAAATTTTCTCTCTCATAAATTCAATATAAATTTGTCTTAGCCTACGTAAGTCTGTGTTTATTTTGGCCACCCATTTCACAGCTCCCCTGTTTACAGCATGGGAAAGAGGGGAAATGGCCAATCAATCAAAATCTGGAATACTGAAAAGGTCACAGCCATTCACATGATTCCACCATGCTGCATCAGGCTTTTCCCAGCTGCTGCACCACTCCAGATGTGCCTCATTCTGCCTTCCCTGAGTCTCCCCAGGCCCTGGAGAAACTGGGGGAGATTCAGATCCTACCTAAAGGAAACCAGAGCAGGAAGAATGGCAGTGAGAGGTTTCTGCCTCCTGTCCAGCCAGAGCAGATGTCCTGTCTGGCACATGGTGAGGAGTGTGCTGGCCATGGCAGTGCTCCCGTCACTGCTGTCACCCTGTCACAGGGATTGTCATCCCCACAGAGGGAAAATGGATTAAATACTCACCATCTTCATCCAGCTGCTCTTCCCTGTAGCCCTAAAAGCTGCAGACTGGATTAATGAATCGCTTCCCCTTGAGTGCTGCATAATTTTCTCCATCCTCTCCAAATTTCTTGCTTAAAAATAATTTTATATATACCTTTAATAAACCTTTAATAAATCATTTTTCACTTCAATTCAACAGCTGCCACTGTGGCAGAAAAGCATTTTTTCCCCCCAGGTACACACAAACAAATGAGGGGCTGAACTTCAGGTGTTCCTCCTTGTAGGGCTGAAGTAGACACCTGCATATTCATTGGTGCTCATTTCTCATTGCACAGACTAACTGAAACTTGAAAATCCTCTAAAATGAAAGCATGGAAATAAAAAAGGATTTAGTCTTTCTGCAGTTTATGTGCAAAATCACACATAATGTAATGACTACAAGTAGGCTATAAGTTGTCTTCTGCTGCCCAAAATATCAGGGCAGAAGGTATGGATGGCCAGCATACACCACAGCAGCCTCAGGGTGTACTGAAAGGGGGCCTTGTCTCTGCTAGGTAAGAATCTGGCCTCCAGAAGTCAAAATGGATCAAAAATTTAAACTCATAATGAACCTCATCTCACCCCTCTGAAAGTTGTAACCCTTTGCAAGAGATAAAATTCTTTGTAAGAGATAAACCCATTATTTAATGGGTTTTTTGAATGATAACTTTTAAATAGGAAGACTCCATAGAAGAATAAATTAAGCAGAGGAATTGTATTTTTGAATTTCATGTAACAAAAGCAATGAGGGGATGAAGGGAACATGTGGCTGCTATTTCACAAATTGAGTTGTGGGAGCCAAGCTCCATCTTTGCTCCCATTAAGGATTAACATCTGGATTTAAGAGTTTAGAATCCAATATTGCTTTGAAAACTATGCACAGACACAGCTTCAAGTTGTTGATTTTGCTGCATTTTGCAGTTACTGGGGCCCCACACAACTGCTTTGCCCAATAGCCCCATCAGCACTGCAGACAGGGAGGGAAAGCTGAGGGAGACCCAGGGACATGCAGAGGGAATTTCCCTCTCCCTTTTCCATAAGGATTAGCTGCCCTCTATCAGCACCTCAAGACCATCACACTAATAAGTGAGAGAAAAGACCCATTCACTGTTGAGAATTATTCATTCTTATCTTCATCTTTAAAGAGATACTTTAGGAAATGTGGAAAAAAAATTAATGCAGCAAATAGTGGTTTAAACCACTGGAAAGTTTTAAAACCCATTATATAAGGGGAACGAGTCCTAAAGAAGGAGAAAAATTATTTTAGCTGCTGAACAATGCCAGCATGCAGACAAATGGGTGTCATCTGGCTTTTTGAAGGCATGAAGCTTGGAAATTGGAAGTCAGCTTCCATTGAGAGGGAGGGAGCAAGAAAGGAGGATATTTAATATTAGCATCCTGTGATGCTAATATTAGCAGGTCTGTATCCCTTTTCCTTCTACAGGATAGATGAATAAACAGCCACTGGTATAGGGAATAAGAAATCTGTAGTGTATAACCAAAGCGTAAGAAGAAGCTCTGATTGTATTCACAGAAGATAAGTAAAGAACTCAAGGTACTCTATTTTAAAAAAATCCAAAATCCTCCCAAATTTTTGGGGTTTTTTGTTTTGCAGCAAACTGCCTTTTTTATATATATATATATTTTTTTTTCCCTCAACACTGGTGGGAATAAATGTAACTGTAACTAATTATTAGACGTAATAGAGCAAAATCTCCCAACCCAGTAAGCAGTGATGGGTCCATGCTGAAATCCTCCTCACTCTTGCTACCATGGCTTCTGAAGCTTGGGCAAAATAAAACTTAGAGAAGCAAAAATCCTTCTAAATCCATCCAAACACAAGGCTGAGGGGGCAGTGCAAGTGCAAAACCCAGGGGAGGCCTTCTCCACTAAAATTTGTTTGTACTCCTGGATGAATCCTGACACTCACTGAGGAGGAAGCAGGGCAGGAAGGTTCATGATAAAAAATGAGCTCCTGGTTCCAGGCCTGTGACAGTCTGTCCAGCTGCACAGTGATCACTGCTGGGCACATCAACCAGCTAATTGACAGATAATTGGCTTGTCAGGCACTTCTAAATATTCCTTTTTGCCATAAGTAGTAGGGATGGGGGTAAAAAAGCCACCTGGGAGAGAGCCTCAGTTTTCTGTGTTGCAGAGTTTTTGGATAAATCACATTTTCTTGGCAGCTAATACAGATTTGTCCACAGAGCTGTTCACCTCAGCTTGTTAATAGAGAGGCCCTCAGATATTGTTCACATATGAATGGAGTTATGAAAGTGTGCTGTGATTTATAGGCACCTTTCAGTTTACACCTTTGATTTACCCAGGCTGGGATTTGTTTCTTCAGGGAGTTTTGCAGTGGCATTTGCAAAGCACCAGACCACAGCAAGTTGCGAAGGACTTGGCAGCTCAGGAGTTGCTGTACATCCTTCCAGAGCCTGAGTGCTCTGAACAAGGGAAATAAGGAATGTTTACCCTGCAAAAGCTCTTTCAAATTCTCCTTCAAAAAAATCTGTTTCTTCTGCAATATTTCTTTGCCATCTGAGTCTTACAGCCTGTAAGGAGCCACTCAGGACAGAACTTAGAGCAAATATATCCTTCATTTCCTAAAGCAGAAGTATCTCTTGCCCTGACTGATAGGTCTGGAAGAGGTCAAGTGATTTGAGCATTTCTCCTTTCCATCACCCTTTGATTGGCTTTGTTTGGCACCTCTTGCTCACTCTTTGCAGCAGGACAGAGCAGTCCTGTGGTGCACAAGGCATCTAAAAGAAGGGCTTGGTCTGCAAGTGCTGAGCAACCTCAACACATTGAGTGCTGTGTTCAGTTCTGGCCCCTCAGTTTAGGAAGGACATTGAGATGCTTGAAGGTGTCCAGAGGAGGACAACAAAGCTGGTGAAGGGATTGGAAAACAAGCCATATGAAGAACAACTGAGGGAATTGGGGTTGTTTATCCTGGAGAAAAGGAGACTCAGGGGTGACCTTATCACTCTCTACAACTTCCTGAAGGGGGGTTGTAGACAGCTGGGGGTTGTTCTCTTTCTCCGGGCAAGAGTAACAGAAGGAGAGGACACAATCTTAAGCTGCATCAAGGGAAATATAGGTTGGATATTAGGAAGAAGTTTTTCACTGTAAGAGTGATTAAATACTGGAATAGTCTGCCCGGGGAGGTGGTGGAGTCACCATCCCTGGATGTGTTTCAAAGGAAACTGGATGTGGCACTAGATACCATGACCTAGTGAGGTGTTAAGGCTGGGTTGGACTCGATGATCATGAAGGTCTCTTCCAACCTACACATTCTGTGATTCTCTGATTGATTCTTCTCCTTCTCCTCCTCCTCCCTCATCTTGTCCATTTGGAATGGGAGGATAATCCTGATCTCCTTGGAAAGCTGCTAGGAGTGGCTGTCACTGATTTCAAAGCAGTGAAATGTGGTTTACAAGCTCCCAGGCAGCAATCTTTAAGGCCCACAAATTATAAGGCAGTGGGAATGCTGTCACATCACTGCACCTCCAGAGTCACAGTCACTTCTTTGTTCTCCTGTCACTGATTTTTACTGTTCACCCAGGTCTCACCTCTCTGCCCAGCCAATAAATTCTTCATGCTGGAGCCATTCAGGGGAATGGGTGCACACACAGAGGGCTGGTTCCTTAAAAATGAATTATTACCACAAAAAGAAAAGGGAAAGAAGTTTGACAGGAACCGTGGAGTGTCACCTTGACAGAAACAGACAATAATATGATTGTATTATTTTAGTTCTCTTTGCTGTCTATCTGACATGAAGATTCCTTTTGGGTTCATGCCACCAGAGCTGAAAATTTAAACAAAACTTACATAAATTAACACTGCTTGAACATGGATTTGCCTTCATTTTTGTTTTCATTAACCTCAGTTTTGCTGTTAGGTTTGTTTGTTTGTTTGTTAATCCTAAAAATGAAATTAAACCAAAGCTGTTATACATGAAGGGCTTGCATGGATCAGATCTTTTAGTGTCATATTGTGTTATTTTATACAGAATGATTAGCTAGTAATAGTTTTAATGGAAGAAAAAAAAAAAAACAAACAAACAAAAGCCTCAATGAAATATTTCACATGCCATGCATGGCTGAAGTTGTGCTAACTGTGCAGAGGATCAGTGCTCTGTGCTGGACACAGCCTTGTTCCCAGTGAAATCAGCAGAGATATCCCAGGCTGGGAGCAGGCTCAGATGCTCATGGAGCAGATAAGGAACAGTAGATGCAATTCACTGTAGGGTTCACTTGTGAGCTGATGGCAGCATATTCCAGTAACATCTCCCTCTGTAAAGTGTTCCAAGTGGTGCAGGAATATCCCAACTTTTGTTTTCCTCTCTGTGTGTGTGTGTGTGTGTGTACACCACATCTCCCCAGACTTGTTTTCCTTTGACATGAGAGCAGCTGTGATAAATGGCTCTGTCAATCATGGGGACATGCAACCTCAGTTCACCACCCTGTAATATCCCTGATTATCTCCTCACAGCTCGGTGGTCTGCAGTGGCTCAGCTTCCCCCAGCTCTGGAGCTCATCCATCTGGACCTTTGAGTCTATCCCAAACCCACTGAGCACAAGTTTTGATGCTGCAGTGCCTGAACAACAGCACAGAGGCAATTAAGGCATTTTAAAAGAATCTATAAAATCTTTTACATACTGCATCAAAATTTTAAGCATTATTTTGCCTTGGTGTCTGCTTAGAAATTCTACTCCACTCTGTTAATGCCAGGGGAACTGTGTTAATTTGCCCCAGAAGAGGATTTGTCTCTTGTTTTGATCAGTGGCATGACCTGGATATTTGTGTATTTTCTGTTCTAATGTCAGAGTGACTCGATGACATGCACAGGCTATTATTCAATAATGATGCCTAAATGGAGCTATCAGAAGGGTTATTATCAAGGTTATTAAAAAGCAATTCTTTCTGCCTTCAGTTTAACCATGAATTGCAGGGCGAACCATCATGTAGGTGAGGATGTGCATATTAATCAAGAGGCTTCCTATGGTCTACCTAGATATCCCAAGCCTGGATAATGATTGATTTACTCTACCCTTAGATTAGCACACAATCATCCAGGGGTGTTGAACATCTGACCAGCAGAGTTAATTCATGATGCTTGGCATCCATTTTGCTGTTTTCTCACATCTGTTCTTTCTGGCTGAGACACTACATTTCTTCTAAGAGCCCAGAAAATGGCACACAGAGAAATGTTTGTGGTGCAGGCAATGGTCCTACTAAAACCACTTCCACTTCAACATTTCCCAGGAGAAATAAGCTTTCTGTAGAAAAATATGTCAGGTGCTAAGGCATGGAAAATGTTAATAATTATTTTAGCAATCCTTTGAAGGGAGCTGCCCAAAATTGCATTCCTGGGCAAACCAAATTTAATCAGGTTAGTTCCTAATGAGCCTGTGAGCACCGTTTGGGCTGAGCACCAACTTCAGGGAAACATATTTAATTTCACTTCTTGCCTTGCTAAGGTAAAGGGCAGCTTCACAATGCTGTCACACGTTTGCAGCAAATCCTGAATGCAACAGGAGTTGCATCTGTTGAGCCTCAGAATCATCAGCTTTGAACAGAATCATCAGCTGCCCCAGGACTTTCCTGCTGACTCTGCAGTGTCAGGGCACACATTTCAGGCTTGGCAAGACTCTCACAGTGCTGTCAGCCTGACCAACACATCTCCTATTAAATGGTTTTCCATTTGCTGTTATCATCATTTTCACAGGCTGCACTTCAGCTTTGCTGTGCACTTCTAACACTTTCAATATTGCATTTTGCAAGTGAGGAGACCAGAGATGCCAATGTGCCCAGCCCAGCTCCTTCCCCTGGCAGCCTGAGGATGACAGCCAAAATTACAAATGGTCACTAAAGGCAGGCAGGCTGCTCTGGTCTATCCCTCAGTTATGTTATCAAAAACTGCTCATCCTGTCCTGGGAAGTTGTCAAAGATGAAGTGTGCAGAACAAATGCGAAGGTGGATTTAATAAAGATTCTTCTGAGAAATATTGTTTGCAAAAAGCTTTGGAGGGGCTCTCAGGGCTTTTGGGCAGTGATTTGTGTATAAGGAGCTCCAACAAAATGGGAGAAACAGAAAATTCAGAGGGGGCACTGAGATTCACCTCCTCAGGCTGAAGTGTTGTGTGGCAGGTGATGATGTGCTGATGGACAGTGCTGTGCTGTTTTTTAAAACACTGCTGCCAAGAGTGGCAATGAATACACTGATTTTGGATAGCTGCCAAAAGTGAGAGGAAGAGAAGGGTTATAATTTTTATGCAGAAAGACATAACTATCAAAAAAAGTGAAGTGTATTCTGAATTTCATACCATTCATGGAATCAGTAGCCTGGAAGCTGGATTCACAGTAAATAGAGCAGGGTCAACCAAAACTGCTTCAGTGGAAGCAGATGAAAAGCCTTGTGGAGAATCATCTCAAAAACCTACACACTCCTATTGAATAATTCAGTGCTTGGAAACTCATGTTTAGTTGTTTCTTCTGCTTATAAAGCACAATATCCTAGGCCTCTATATTTCTGATGTTTTGGCATAAACTGAGGGGAGCAGCACTTTGCTCTGAGGAAGTTTGGGTATTTTCTGATAAAAATTCCTTTGTACAAGTGCTCTCTGTGTTAGAACAGACTTTACTACACACAGTTCCATTAGAGCCCCACTTCCCATTGCTCCTTCCCCTTGCACCAAGCCCAATAGAGAGAGAGAGAATCACTTCTAGAAAAGCATCTTTATTACAAGTTAGGATATACTTCAAGCTTCTCCCATGGAATAGCAAATTCACCCCCTGGGAACAAATAAAGCAACAGAGTTTTTCATCCCCCCTTCAGAGCTGAGTACCAAACACAGATATCCCATCCTGCTTTAGAGTGAGGCTGTTGGATTAAATCTTTCCTGGAGCCCTCTTTTATGAGAAAGCCTATTTTTAGAGAGGATTTGGCAAACAGAGGAAAAGCACCCAGCCCACAGATCTCTTCAGGGTACAGCCTCGTGGGAGTTACAAAGATGGAATGCTGCTCTGGCAAAGTGTTGTAGGGATGTCCAAAAGAAAAGTTTCAGGGAGCAGAGTTGTGTTAGCATTGAAACACATAATCACAGGATGATTATATGGAGGTGCTTTTATTGAAGAACTCTGGGAGTCAGGGGTACAGGGTACAGATCCAAATCTGATTCTGACATGGATTTGAGATGGACATGTTTTTATACTCTTTCATTATATAACTATATATATTAATTATTAAACTCATATTGTTCCATTGTATACATTGATCTTATCCAAGCATGAATTCTTGTAGTTTCCATCAGGCCCTCCAAATAGAGTTTCTCATGATTCTTGTTTAAGATAATAATCATATTCAATTACCAAACAATCATTACAATTAACAATTGTATCATTTATCAGATGATGATTATGCAGGTGCAGTTTCACATGGTCTGGTAAAGACAAAGCCCAACTTTCATTTCTAGGGCCTGTGTAGTTTTGGTTCCTTTTCCCAGCCTATCTAGGCTCAACCTTTCTTCCCACTTCCCCTGAATCTATTGTTTACAATTCCCATGATTTTTAGAGACATTTTAACCCTTTGCTAACAGTTGCTGAGGGTTTGATGACTCTGTTTGGAGCTGAGGTGTCCCCAGGGTGGGCAGCACTGGAGTGGGGACATGGGGTGTGGGTGGTTTGGTTCTAATCATCAGGTGTTGCTTCAGCCCAGCCCAGCAAAGTGGACTCCTGTGGTCTGATAATTTATGCCTTGTTACGCCTCAGCTCTGTAATTTACCAAAATAAAGAATAACATTCCTGTAACAGAGATTAATGGCTGTCAGGCTGCAAAGTAATTTTTCAATATGAAATGGAGCAAAACTTACATTTTTAGCACAATTTCCCAGCTCAGTGATGCACCTGGTAATAATTATGATTTACATTAACCATAACATCATCCTTCTTATATCAACTTGCTGTAGTGAAGAATGAAACGGGCTCTTGTTAAATGTTTCATGAAATAATTCAAATTGCATATGCTAAAATTTCCCAGCTTGCAATAGCCAGGCTAAAAATCAACAAATAGAAAAATTATTTGCTGCTGTAAACCCCATATTCTATGTCAAGAATTAGGCAAGTGGAGCCCTAAGAGCTCTTGTGGTTAAATTAATTATAAGAACAGCTGAGAAAAACTTGAAGTCTAAAATAATGATGCAACTGCAAAACTCATTTTATGCAGATTTTCCATGTGCTGAGACTGAGTTCAGACTCACTTTCTCCTGTAGGGATTTGACTGTAACAAAACAAAAGAGGAACAAAACCTCTGCTATCCCCAAAGTCAGCAAAGTTCAGCCCTCCAAGACCACCCTATTAATTAACTTCCAGGCAGCAGGGCTGCAGAAAAACAAAGGAGTTGGTAATTTGTTGCTTTGCTAATCTAGGGCTTGAGTGGGTCCCTCATTCTCCAAGGCAGGATGAAACACTTTCCACGTGGAGTTTCTTGCCAGTATATAATAAACTCCTATAACAAAATCAAAAGACAATATCTTTTTCCTGGAATTTGTGAGGAAAGCAAAAAAATTACATGCTAAAACATTACATTAAAAAAAAAAAGGCACAGGAACAGTGAGAATTATTCTAGAAACACAGATAAATGAAACACAGAACAAATGGAACCCTAAAGAGCAGGTAAATCCATTTGAATAATGGGATTATGATTTATGATTTTCTTATTGCAAGAGTGAGCTTCAATTCTACAACCTTTAATTATGCACTGGTTGCACAGAAGCTGGTGCTCCCCTGCATGGAGCACCAGGAACCAGACAGGATTCAGGGGAGAGCTCAGGCACCTGGAATAGCCATGGCTTCTTTCCTGAGGTCCTGCATCCCTGCCAAGAGGAGCCCCTTAGTCAGTACCTTCCCAGGAATCCAGGGGGCTAGAAACCCTCCACATAAATATGCCCACTCCCCTTAAAGAGTCACTGGAGCACCTGCTGGAGACAGATATTCACAGAATTCACAGAATTTCTAGGTTAGAAGAGACCTTCAAGATCATTGAGTCCAACCCATGCCCTAACACCAAGTGCCATGTCCAGTATTTTTTTGAGCACATCCAGGGATGATGACTCCACCACCTCCCTGGGCAGACTATTCCAATACTTTATCACTCTTTCTGTAAGAAACTTTTTCCTAATATCCAACTTGTATTTCCCTTGGTGCAGCTTGAGTCTGTGTCCTCTCATTCTGCCAGTTACTGCCTGGAGAAAGAGACCAACCCCACCTGAGCACAGGCACCTTTCAGGAGTTGTAGAGAGTGATAAGGTCACCTCTGAATCTCCTTTTCTCCAGGATAAACAACCCCAGCTCCCTCAGTTGTTCCTCACAGGGTTTGTGGTCCCAGCCCCTCACCAACCTTGTTGCCTCAAGTGTCTCAATGTCCTTCCTGAACTGAGAGGCCAGAGCTGGACACAGCACTCGAGGTGTGACCTCACCAGTGCTGAGTCCAGGGCAAGAATGACCTCCCTGCTCCTGCTGGCCACACTATTCCTGATCCAGGCCAGGTGGCATTGGCCTTCTTGGCTACCTGGGCACACTGCTGGCTCATGTTCAGCTGCTGTCACCAGTGTCCCCAGGTCCCTTTCTGTCTGGGCACTGTCCAGCTGCTCTGTCCCCAGCCTGTAGTGCTGCAGGGGGTTGTTGTGGCCAAAGTGCAGGACATGGCACATGGATTTCTTAAACTTCATCCTACTGGATTCTTCCCATCCATCCAATCATTCCAGGTCTCTCTGCAGAGCCCGCCTACTTTCCAGCAGATTGACACACACTCCCAGCTTGGTGTCATCTGCAAATTTACTGATGAAAGACTCAATACCCCCATCCATGTCATGCCCATCTCAGACTGCAGGACCCTCCCCACTACATCTCAGGGATCTGCTGCTGTTTGGGGAGCAGGAGCAGATGCAGCTCACCCCAGAGGAGCAGGGTGTAGAGCCCAGCCCCAAACCTCAAACCTGCACCAGCCAACTGCTGCCAACGTGGCTTTGGTGACAGGGACAGCTGATTTTGGCACCATCAATGGCCAGCATTGCCTGGCATAGGGCTGCAGAGCTGCCCAGGTAGCAGCTCTGCCTCTCCAGTCCAAAGGGCTGCTCCATTTCCTGTGGCTCACTCAGTCCCTATCAGCTGAGCTGGGTAATAGCCTGGTGCTGCTGCCACTGCCGGAGTAAAGTTCAGCACTGAATCATTAATTAGGATGACTGGATACTCTGGGATTTAAACTAGTGATTAATGAGCCTCTCCAGCTCTAGCTCCGTGTGAACAACTATCTAGTTCATGTTATATTTAATTTATTTAAAAAAAACCTTGCCGAGGCAGTAAATCTTGTTCAGAAGAATTAGTGGAGAAAGAAATAACACACCACATTTATTACATTGCTTGCAAGATTATGTTCACACTCTCTTGCACTAATTCGAATGTCTTCTTTAGAGAGATAATCAAATTTATGGTTTAAGGGTTTCTTTGAAAATCTGTTTTGATTGGAAATGGTGAAGGGGGTAGATAGGGTAAAGGTGATAGGGTAAAGAAAATGGGTAGGTAAATAATGCAAAATAATTCAGATGAAGCAAAAATACAATGCCTTGTTCTTATCCCTTTTGGTATAAAGCTCCCAAGCCCTTTGTTGTAAGACAGTATATTCTGCCAAACCAAGCAATCCACTGTTAATTACCTTGCAAAGGAAATGTGAATTGTACTGGCTGCATCACACAGGTGCTCAGACATCCTGGGTTTCCTGGTGGTTTTTTCTTTCCTTCAGCAAAGGTTACAGTGCGGGGGTGCACGGCAAATGCATTGGAAATACAATTTTGAACTAATCTGTTCAGAGCATTAATCCACTCCTAAGCTCCCTTCGCTCCTGTAGGATACATAATCAAAAGCTGGGATCATGGCTGCTGGGGCAGTGCTTCCCCTCACATCTGCAGGCAGACCAGGAACTCAAAGGCCACCAGTCTTAACTAATTCCTCTAACTGTGCTCAGTCATCTCCTCACCAGGAGTCAGTCCAGGGTATCTGCAAATTTCCATATGTTTGAAGCTCTCCTCTCCTCTTTTATCTTTGTCTGAAAGCTGTCAAAACGCAGCTACAATTTCATAGGGTAATGAGAAAGAGATTAAGGAACGCACACATCTGTCACCTAAATGTGTGCAATAAGGAGAACATAAAATAAATAAAATCAGGATCCCATAAAAGCAAACAGCAGCAGCTGAATTGCCAGCTCGGGTGCCTCCTGCATTTACTCCTGCACCCCCAACTGCAGCAGCAGCACCTCTGCAAGGCACAGCCCCACACACAGCAGCTCCTGGGATGTTTTCATTGTGGCCAGGCTTGTGTCCAGGGATGGAGGTAGGAAGGACAAGAATGCTCTCCATCCAGCCCTTTGCAAATGGGGCATAACCCAAACCCCTTGTGCCTCATCTTTCATGGACCTGAGTGAAAACACCCAAATTTCAAACCAGCTGCAGAACTCAAAGCAGAGTCTTCCTGCAGCACATTAAAAACAAATCATTATTAAACATATTGTTCTTTGGGATTATTCCAGTATCATCTGTGGAAACACTACCAGCCTTCAGCTTTCCTTATCTGTGCAAGACTGAAGAGATCAACCTAAACCTGCACAGAGGCAGGAGAATTCCAGGTTTCTGAGGCTCATTTCCAGACCTTTGAGCTGGGATGTCCACACAGCTCTCTCCACAGGAGGCAATGGAAATGGGCTCATTCTCTCTATGTTTAAGCAATAATGTCCTGGCACACCTCGCATTTTCAGCCTTTACTCAGAAACGTTCAAGCTCCTAAATTGGACCCATTACCCAAATGAAGACACATACCAGCAAGCTAATTATGTTCCTTACCAAACTCCTGAATAATTAAATATTTTATTGTGATGTGACAATTTGTATTTATTATCCTTTTGCTAAGGAGTGAAATTAAACATAACGAGGTCTGTTAGTGCCTCTCTTCAGAGACGAGCCCACATTACAAGCACCTATATCATTTGCACCAATGGTGATTAATGGCTTTAATTTACTTGACTTGCATATGTTGGAATTTGTGAGGGGGAGAGAGGAGGAAACTCGGATTGTTAAAATCCTTTTAATTAGACTAATAATGCCAAGTTTGCATGTGTTAACTAGGGTGCACTATTAATTAGTTTTAGTAGGCTGTTTTGTGAAAGGTGGCACTGTAGCATTCAGGCCTGTCTCCTGATCCCAGGAGAGCTCATAAGATGACAAACAGAGCATGACATTACACATAACTGCAAACAAACAGCCTTTAATCTTTCTGGATGAAAAATTGGGGGTAATTGATGGGCAAAACACTTGCTGCACTCTGGCTGCCTCTGTTTGCCTTTACTGGGTGTTATTCATTCAGCTGCAGCACATCCTCCACAGAGCAGCCCATCCTCTGCAGTGGTGAAGTTTTTTGGTACTTATGGATCTCAAGCCCCCCAAAACTGACAGTTGAGGGCTTGTTCACACACAAAGTGCTCAATTCTGGGGTTTCACAGCTAAGACAGCTCTTCCAGTGCAGGAGGCAGCAGGCTGGACAGGCTGGTCCCACTGGCAAACAGCTTTCCCTGCGGGTACCCAAGTGCCCTGAGCATCACCACAGCAGCTCCTGTGCTGGTGCTGGGAGCCTGGGGCAGCCTGGAGACACCACCAGAGCAACACTCTGCTCTGCTGTGGACTCTGTGTTTCCTGAGTCGTGATCTATTTGTTCAGTCATTGCAGGGGGTTCGAGCTGTGGGGCTTTGTGGGTCTTTTCTTGGAAAGATGCTGCAACACACACATGCTCATGGCCTCATCCTGTCTGGGTGCAGGTTCAGAGGACAGGGAGTAGGCAAGGTCTGCTCCATGATCAACAGGCTGCAGCTCCAGGTCCTCAAAACACACCCTGGAGACCATCAGCATCTCCAGGAGCCACAGGCAGAAGTTCTGCACAAGGCTTGCCTTGCTTTTTGTACTAAAATTAAAAATGAAATAACTGAGGGATAACACAATACAAATCTCAATGAATCTCTGTTGTCTCACAAGGGGAAAACACAGAAAGGAAGGGACAGATTCTGCCTCTGCTCAGGTGGCAGGTCAGGAGAAAAGCACACAGCCAGGCAGAGGTTGGGAAGGGAGGTGTCAGTGGTGAGGAGGGCATATGTGAAGCTCCCTGGCATAAATTTGGCTCCTATTTGCATGGAGGTAAGAAACACACAACAACTTAAAACAACTTCCCGTACAACTTAATCCCATACAACTTAAAATTCCCTTTTGTGAGCAATTGGCACCATGATTTGTGTGTCTCCCCCAGGATCCCAGGCTGGGCAGCAAGGCCTGACCCAAAGCTCCCATCTGCAGCTGGGTGGAGCAGGGGCTTACCAGGCTTTTTCTAACCCATATTAATCAAGCTGTGCCACCACAAGCAGCCTTTGGGGTGTTCTCAGACCATAGAAGCAATAAAATTCCTGCCTTTTTACTGGAATAAACCTGGAATTCATCTGCACTGTCAACAGGCATTTGTAACAGTTAGCAGCTTCACTGCTGGAATGGATGTCTGAAGGATTAAGATTTCAATTTTCCCTTGGCTTCCTCTGTCCATATTAAATACCTGTCAGGGCTCTAATGTGTGGAATTTGCATCCATGTCTGTGGAGACATTTTGAATGCAGAACAAGCAGGGATTGTGCAATAAAGATCCATAGTGCAGACAGGAACTGTAATAATGGAGGGAAAATGTCTTCAGTGCATTTCTCCTGCAGCCCTGTCACACAGTTCCCAAGAAATACAGAAAAAAACTCATATCCCTGTAGGCTTGCTCAGCTCTAATGGCAAAGGAAGTTGGTTCCTGTTGGAGCAAACTGGAGGGGAGAGGAGATGTTTTGGCTATTGCTCCAGGTGAGGTGTTTGGAAACCAGTGTAACCCAGTGGGAGTGGAAAGGTACATTTTATGTCACTCTAAAACCCACACTCCTCGCTGGGGGAGGGCGTCTGAAGTCATGACTTTGAAGGATCACAGGACAGGTGGGTGCAGCTGCACAAAAATTATTTCTACAGATCCTACAGGGGAAATTTGGGACACATGGATCCAGAGCAGAGAAACAACTTAAGAACAAGGAATTTGGGTTTATTTTCACAAACAATTTACATGAATAGAACTAAAATGGCCTTGATATTATCCATTTTCTTAAAAAAACTCTACTCCCATCAGACTTGCAGAATCAGCAGAGGAAGGAGAAAAAGATCATGCTCTTCATCAATCTGAACAGGACATAGACACGTGGCCAGGTCTGGTGTTCCCAGGGCTGCTGGCCATGCTTAAATAAGTTGTTGCTTGGACATTTCTTGCTTTGTTGCTCATTTACAGGAATTTCTAGCCTAATGTCCTCTCTCACAGTGCCCAATAACTGATGCCTATTTCTTACAACAATTGCATGGTCTCGAGTTATCCAATGCCCCCAGTTCCTAGAAATCTAAAAGCTAGAGATCTATTAAATGGCCTCCAATGGACTTTTTTTTTTTTTTAATCCCAATAAATATCTATTTTTTTTTTTAATTCTTTTGATCTTGCAGCCATGAGTGCCACAATTTCTTAAGGCCTTTCCTTCTTATATTTCTGCTCAGTAGTGTTTTGTGATATCTCCCTTCCTTTACCACATTCATGAAAAATTGAGAATAAAGTGTCTTGATATTTGTTGTAGTAAAAAAGGTTATTTGCTTTTTGAAGAGGGGAAACATTTCACTCATAAGTTCAGTGACTGGGGATACAAAATACATACAAATTATCTGAATAAATAGATGCTTAATGTATGTTCTTTGATTCTTAAAGGGACAGCTATTGAATCTCTGAGTAGGATATCCACCCAGGGATTCTCAGGAAATGAACAGCAGTCTTTAGCATTAAGTGGAGCTCAAAATCCAGACATGTCAAAAACTGCTTTTGATTCATTGCTGAAATGTATTTACAGCCTAAATAATTTCCTACATGACAGGAAGTCTATTTATTGCTTTGATTTCTATTTGGGCAGCATATGACCAAATAGGGATCTGCTCTTTTGATAGAGGCATCTAAAGTTTCCCATATTCAAGGATGCTTTTTAGATCACACCTGGCCACATTAATTCTCAGGTGCCTCACACGGTATTTTGGCCTCTAGAAATTAACTACTATTAATTTAACAACTTTTAATATACTCATAAATTAAGGATATTTAATATATTCCATCCTCAGCCTTTCAGCTCTGCTTGTTAGCAGCCTCTAAGATAAACCTTGTCCCTCTTAGTCCCTTTTTAGGGGAAAAAAAAATCTCATTAAAGGCAGGTTCATAAAATACAATACCCCTACTTGTATAACTGAAGCTAGATGATGTTTGAGGGGAACAGTCAAGCTAAAGACAATGCCATATTCTGCCTTTTGGAGCCACAATAAAAACAAATATTCAGCAAACCTTCCCTCACAGAGGACATGGAGCTGAAATTGGGTTCTGGGTGAGGCACATCCCTTCACTCTCTGCTCCAGCTGTTCAACTCAAGTGCTTAAAAACATCCTCCCAGCCTTGTAGTCAGTCTGCTTAATTCCCACTGAAGACTTGCTGAGCTGTTTTCAGCCTAAGCAAAGGCAGATCAGGAAAGCAAAGCCTCAGAACTCAAGTCTGAAAAAAGGAAACCCCATCATGTTCCCACTCTCTAAAGCAGGAGCCAGGGCAGATCTATCTTGCAAATTCCACAAAGCAGGTTTGAGGCAGAGGAGTGCTCTCCTGGAAAGGCTCTTAGATCTTTTTGCTAATCTGTCTGTGCCAGGCAGCCCTCTGCATCTCAAACAGAGGTTTTCCTGCATCTTCGCACTCCCATAATTTCATTTTCACTCAGATGAAGGCTGGCACTATCATCCTTCTGAGGGACTGCTCTGCACTGCCAGATCAGGTGTTTCCAGGGAATATGTATATCTTTTTCAAACATTTCCATTCACTTTTTTTTTTTTTTTTTTTCCCTCCACTATATCAAGCTTTCCTGATTGAAAATGCACTGAAACAAAGGGAAAGGTTCCCACGACAGTGGCTTTGGTGTCAGGTTCCAGGTGGAGGCAGTGCTGTGAGGATGAGGCACTTAAACCCTGAGCTCATTTACTTTGTCATCCTCTTTCATGGCTTAGACCTGAGAAAGCCATCAGCAGTTTAGTCCACAAACAAGCAGATGTTAAAGTAAAGCTACAGCCACACAGAACTGTAAAAGATGCTGGGAAAATATGTGCTCAGAAAGGCAGGCAGAAGAGAGACAGAACCAGAAAGTCTGCAAGTCCCTGTTTCTGTGTCTGAGCTGACTCCAGAGCAGCTTGGGGCTGGGCAGGCAGTGCCCAGCACAGGTGAGGGTCACAGCTGAGCCAGAGCTGCACATCTAATTGCCACTATCACAAAACCTCCAGCAGCACCTTATTGCATCTATTCTGAACGAGCACCAAGTGACCATTAAGACATTACCTGACAAGTGTTGTGTCTGGCAATGCACTGTCTGCGCACTTCGACTTTTTCCAGTGATGAGTGGGGGGGTTAGTGGCAAATAAACCATTTTTTTTTTACCATTTACCAACTGCTAGGCTGTGAGCTGGATTTTCAGTCAGATCTTGTCAGCCTAAATAGCAACACACACTGAAGTGCTGCTCTGGGATTTGAAAGGAGACACTCCAGATCCTTCAAGGAAAATGGGTTATGGCCATTCATTGCTGTTACAAGCACATCACTGCAGTTTACACCTGGTGCTTTGCTCACAGCCACAGTTTAAAATCTGTCTTGCAATAAGGAATGGACCTGCACATTTCTCCATAAATATGGATGAAAACATGTTTTGTTTGGCCCAGGTTCTCCTCCTGGCTGCAATGAGACTTTGGCCATGTCCAAATCACCCATGGCAGGTAGAGATTGCAAAATTGTGATAAAGATTCTTGGCACAAATCCCACCTTCCAGTGGGGAATCCAAAAGGTTTTCTCAGTGAATATTTTGAACATTCTGAGGCATTTTATCCCTAGTTGGGATGAGGTGAATTCTCAATCATGCTTGGATAGTGAGAAATGTTTCAGTCCTAGTCTTTAACCCTTCTGACAGAGTTTTGGACTCAAACCAAGTAAATTGTGGACTTGCAAGTATTTCAAACCACAATGTTATTTCACATTACAGAAATTACTTTAATCTTAAAAAAAGAAAAAAAAAAAAAAGTGACAATGTGCACTATTAAAGAATCTTCAAATTCTAGTAAAAAAGACACAGAAGACCCATAGTTCAAAAATCAAAAAATCAACCATGCCAATTCTAGGCCAGACTCTGATCACCAGGATTTAGTTTCCCAACATAAATGAGAGAAATACCAGATCCTTCCTCACAGATGAGGAAATGTGCTTATTTTTAATTCCTTCTGGCAACCAAAGAATACCTATCACAGCTGGAACAAAGGCACCCAAAAGAAAATACCAGAAGGAGGTTATGATAATAAGCTTATTTTCATTACAGTAGGATTATATTTTAAACCTTTCATTAGGCTCTTAAAATTTCAGAACATGCTTCTTGGAGCCTACATTTTTGAAAGACAAAAGAAAAACAAAAAGAGAAAGTAAAGTCTGACTCCTGTGGATGAACCCAGTTTTGTTGCATAGAGAAGATCTTTTTTGTAAAGTTACTGAATTATATTCAGGGGACATCTAACTCTGATTATGACTAGAATCATGCATGTCTTCATTTACAAAGTCCTATTGGAGTCTGTGTCCTAAGCACAGGCCCTTTGAAGCATTGCTAAGTGGGGTAATTTGATTGCATGAGTTTTCTTGTAAAAATTATTGTCTTTCTGGGTGTCTAATTAAAATAAAGATGTAATAAAGAATTTATGGTTTTAATTAGAGCATAGATCTTAAAGCAATTATAATGTGATTAATAATTCCTTAACAGGCTTTCTTAGACAAGATGAAGAAAAGAAGATTTGGGCCCCATGAAAAATCAATATGCATTACTCAATTACATTAACGAAGCTACACAAAGCAGTCTAGGTCCCAATTAAATTGCTCCTCATGTTAAACTGGCAATGGGCTCTGTGCTTACTAATGAGTCATGATCTATTTGTTTAGTCATTGCAGGGGGTTTGGGCTCTGGGGCTTTGTGGGGCTTTTCTTGGAAAGATGCTGCAACACACAAATGCTCATGGCCTCAATCCTTCCTGGGTGCAGGTTCAGAGGACAGGCAGTAGGCAAGGTCTGCTCCATGATCAACAGGCTGCAGCTCCAGGTCCTCAAAACACACCCTGGAGACCATCAGCACCTCCAGGAGCCACAGGCAGAAGTTCTGCACAAGGGTTCCCTTGCTTTTTGTACTAAAATTAAAAATAAAGTGACTGAGTGAGGACACAATACAAATCTACGAACACTGAATCAAAGCTAGGCAGGAAAGATTTTTCCCTATTTCTCATAAAAGCAGCTCTAGAGAACCTGATGAACGTGCCACGGAGCAGGTATGAATGTAACCAAAAAAAAAATATAACACCCAGAAACATGCCCACAAAAGTTTCTGGAAAAAAAATATTTTAAAGATCAAGAACATGAATTGTTTCAAATGGGGAAGAGGGAACTCACTGATAGGCAGGTTTTCTTCTAAAGGTGCAGATGCCAGTTTGGTGAAGCCTTAACACAGAGATGGCCCAAAAGCCATCAGAGAACACCTAGACCTGCCCATCCTTGTGTTCTTAACCATTTTCCCCTGGTTGCTGTCAGGGACAGGACACTTTTCACACAGTAAAGCTGTTCTCTTCTCCCTTGGTTCTTTTTTAGGTGATGGTTTGGTAAATATTGATGAGAGGGGTTTGGGAGGATGAGAATTTAATGTACAGCTTGTGTGTCATCACTGAAATTCATACCAGAAACATTATTTACCTTTCATTAGTAACCTGGCTGCACTGGTAGAGCAGAGAATTGGATAAGTTCATATTTTACAGATCAAATGAACTTTAAAAAAACCAACATTAGTTATACATTCAGTCATGCAAAGACAGCTCATCTGACCAAGCTGCCCAGCAAATGAAGCCACACTAATTTAAATGTACTGCAGAAGGAAAATGATCTCACACCAAACTTCTAATTTGTCATTCTGTAATATGGATTGTGACTTGGAAACTCACTAATTGGCCATTAAGAACACATTGTTATAGAGGTGGACTTCTTAGTGTGTGAAGAACAAAACTCCCAAACTTCTGAAAGAAAGAACCCACCATTGGCTCCAAATGAATGTAGAGGACTTTGATGTTTCATTATGTTCACTCTCAGCTATCACAGAACACAGATTTATTCTGGCCCTGTCAGCCTTGGGTGCATCCCTGAGCCTTCACTGCTGCCTGTGAGTGATGCTGCCCTAATACAGCCACCACAAAGGTAAAGATGCTGTTAGAGCTACCTCCAGATCTCATTCCCTGGGCACTTCCTCTGCTCCTTTCAAGTTCATAAAGCTCCCTTTAAAAATGCATCATCTTTCAGCCAAATGACTGCATGAGTTCATGGTGATTGCAAAGAGTTGGTCATATTAAGAAAGAAAAGATTCAATTATTGCAATGGGGGGAAAAAAGTATTTTATTCCAAGTTAATGCTGTGATTTCAGTTACTAGAAAATTTGATTCTAAAAATCCTTTAAAACCCTTCAAGAGGAGTTCAAGGTGTTCCCAAGACTTTCCTTTCATGTTTTTGTGTCTCCTGTCCAGGTTCCTTGGGCTTTGTGCTCTGTGTGACTGAGGGATTCAGCAGACACAGGACAGGCAGGCACAGCACATTTCAATTGCAAGGTGCACATCCTATCCCTGAGGACAACTCCTGGCAAGGTCCTGTGCTCACTCCCCTGTCCCCAAGTTCTATCTTTGCTTAACACACCCTTTCCTCCCACTATTTCTTCTCATATCTCTTTTTCCATCAGGAAATCATTTGCCTTGGTGTGCTTTTTCATCTTCTCATTTACATGTCTCCTGCAAGACAAACTCCAGCATTGATTTTACCACAAGATAATGTTAATAGGATCAATAAACCACAATGACTACATCAAAGTGTCTGTTCTTCACCCTCCAGGACTGCAGAAGGTGCTTTAGTCTTGAAGTACATCCAATACAGCAGCTCTCACTCTTCTTGTCTACTCTTATGCATGAGAGACTGTCTGTCTGCCAGGTAGAAAATAAATTACTAGCTTGTTGAAATAATTTAAATTTTAATACTGCTTCAGCACATATAAAATATTACTGATGCAATTAAAAAATAGACAATCAGCTCAATGCATCTTAAAATGGGTGCGGTGTGCCCTGAGAGGAATAAATGAGGTCTGGTGGGAAGACTATTGTAAATACACATTTCTCCTTCATCTAAAGAATTCTCAGCTGGTAAAAAAAATCCAGTGTCCTATTTCATTCAGGTGAGGCACCATTTAATGATTTTTCTAGGGGGAGACTGGAAAAGACTGGTTTCCTACAAGCCAGATCCTCTAGGATGCACAGAAGGGTAATTTTCAACAGAGTAAGGGAAATTATGTCCTCTTTGGTTTCTTGGTTACTCCATGTGTTGTTTAAGATGGCTCCTTTCCCAAAGGCCACAAAATAGGGATGGTCCTGGTTAAAGGATTGGACTACCGGTTTCAACAGAGAGTTTTCAGTTTTCTCTGGCTCCTTCAAACAAAAAAACAAAAAGCACTGTGCACCCCAAGGAAGAGCTCTCATGGTCCCAAAAGTGTCTATTTTTCATTATTCTTTTTTTTTTTTTTTTTTTTTTTTTTTTTTTTTTTTTTTTTTTTGCAACCAATATCTGACTCTTGAACCCAAGGCATTTTACAGACTGCAATAAAAGACCTGAAAGTCAACCTAATTATTTTTCTCTAGACCATCTGAAGTGTCTCAGTGAAATGCTAATGATTTTGTTCAACTTTCACATTTAACTGGCAGGTCCTGTGGCACTGGTGGGTTTGGAGGTGAGTCTGGAGGCATTGCAGGGTCTTGTCCAGGTGAAAGTTGGCCTGGGCTGACACCCAAGGACATCTCTGTGTTGGGGTGAATGGGAACCAGGTTTCTACACCTCAAATAATCCATTGTTTCAGTGCCTGGTAAGGGTAAACAGGTGTAACTCTGGAGAGGTTTAAAGGTTTATCCAGAGGATTTGAAGGCAGCCCAGCTGAGAACAGCAGCCAAAAGCCATCACCTTCCAGGAGATCCTATGAAACAGGGCAGGGCTCAGCACCTTTCCTAGGAAATGCCTGTGAAAAACCCATGTAAACCCAGCCAGTCTGGGTAGATCAAACCCAGCAGCCTGCATTTGTGAGACTTTACTGATAACAGCTGAGATTTATAAAGCGTATTTCAGCAATGCAGTGCTACCAAAAATTCTTCCCTAAGGGTTCTTGTAAATCCAAACCCTCTAAAAAACAGATTTTCTCTTTTCCTATTGATTTAAATGGTTCTTTACTATTGATTTAATATGTTGTCCCCAGAGCACTTTAAAGGTCTTATCAAAAATTTCTTTCAGTTTTTTATTTGTACATGCCAAATAAAGCCAAGGCTTTAACATTATGCATAATGAAACAGACTTATTCTGACAGATTAAGTTTGCTTAAATTTAAAACAAAGTTCAGGACTTTAAAAACCTAGATGATATATTATCATCATATGATAAAATGACAGCTTAGCCCCATAAATATGTGGTTTCTATTTCTCTATTAAAAAAATAGTTCTGGAAACTAAAAAAAAAAGTATCTATACTTGTATTTAAATATTAAGAGCCCCTATTATAAAAATTCTGCTCTAAAAACAAGCTGACAGTGAGAAAAAAAGAACACAATGTGCTCAATTACACCAGTGCACATCAGTATTTTGGAAAGGGACTGATATTTTTACAGTCATTTGGAGCAAACTCCTGCTCCATACAAAAGCCAACGTGCATAGCTCAGGTCAGCAGTGTTTGTCTTCCTGAATCCTGAAATCATGAAATAACTTCTGATTTATTCCAAATTTACCTTGGTGTAGAGCTTGTCTACAGAGCAAAACTGGGGAAATGTATCTACATTAAAAGTAGACACCAGCTTCAAATGAATTTGTTGAATCATATTTACTTTTTTGTAGGGATCATTATTCATGACTAAAGGAGTAATAATTTGATTTTTGTTTCCAAAGTGAATTAAGGTGAGCTCAATTAAATCCAGTCTAATTCTATATAAGACTGTCTTTTCAGAGATTTAATGCAATTCAGTGAGTTGGTTTTAAAGAATGCTTTGGAATGGTTTTACTGAGGACCTCCAAGTTGGACCAAGGACACTATACATACTTAAACATTTATTTAAACCCTTTGGTGAGAATAATTAAGAATAATTTTTTGGTTATGGATACATTTGGGTTTATTTTTTTTTTCTTACCATATGAAACTAGAATAGCTAGTTTTAAATTAGAATTTTACCTGAAGGAAAAAACCCAATGAAACACTCAGAAAAATCCTGCAGGCTCATTCCCAGTAACATCCAAGGGAGATGGGAGGAACAGCCCCACGCTCTTCCATGGGATTGGCCACAGGTAACTGGGGACTGGGACCTAATTTCATTAAATAATTACATTTTCCCTTTATTTGCTGTGATGATTTAGCTTAGGTTGGCTTTCTAATGTCTGTCATAATGTCTTAACTAGCTCTGGGAGCAGGGGCAGGAGGAAATAAGAAAGGACAAGACGCATTCAGCTAAAAGGTCAAATTGTGGTCTCAGCAGAGCTGAGGTTCCCACCTGGGTGCAAACGTCCCACCAGGGGCTCTGGCCACAGTCTGGCTCATGGAGCCTCCAAAGAGAATTTGGTCAAAGTACAGCTGGAGAAATGATTTTAACCTTTTCATAAGTGTCCAGCACTAAGCAGAAATGAACAGCATCCAAGGCAAAATGTCAAAGCAGGACAACTGTGAGCAGTGGGGGAAATCAGTGAGGGACATCCAGGCCAAGTCACACTCACAATGACAAACGCTGCCATTTCTTTGTCTCCCCTTTCTATAAGTAAACAGACTTTTTAGCAATATGGGCAGCAGATTCCTCTCAAAAAAGTCAAGGCTTGCCAACTTACTGCCACTCTTAAATAATTGCAGTAATTGCTTTCCAAAAAATCTTATTTGTATTTTCACTACTACCACTGCTGAGAAAATCAGACTTTTCAAATCCACTTCAAAAAAGTCCTCTGGATTCTACTCGCAGGCTCATTATCCAAATGGTTTGGTTCACACAGATTTTATAGCTGTAATCCTTGTCTGAGGATGTGAATGCTCAGAAATGGCAATGAGGGTGAGCAAAGGGCAGAGCTGGTGCAGTGGGAGCCCCCCAGAGCAGCAGCTCCAGCCCAAGAGGAGCCTGCTTGCATGCCAGGGAGGATGTTTTCCACCTCTCTGGGGAGCAGCCTGATCAAAGCTCTGATTAAAGGGGGATCTCACAGGGTCAAACTGAGCTCCTTTGTTCTTCTGACTGTTTTAAAAAACATTCACACTCAATAAAGCTGGCTCTTCTCTTAAGGACAGGTTGGCAATTAAACCCTTGCTTGGCCAGCTGGACCAGCTCAGATTGACTTTAGAAACGTGGAGGAAGGTGGTGCAACTTGAGTCTCGTAACCTGAATTCTCCCCATATCATTCACTTTTGTTCAAGCTGTTGAAGTTTCATTTTAAGTCAGGTTTCCATAAAGGCTGGATATGCAGTTTCCTGCATAGGCATTTCCTCAGCCACTCAGCACACTCATTATAAACATTTAGACAATTTCTTTATGTCCTTCAGTCAAAACTGCAACAACAAAGGCTAATTACACCAGAAATGCAGCAGTCCCCATCACACTTGAGGGTGCAGCACCCACAAAAAACTTGACATCAATAAAGTTTGGCTGGAAAGGAAAATAATTTTTGTGACTATACAAACTCAAAAAAACAAAAAAAAACCCAAAAAAAACAACAACAACAACAAAAAAAAACTGTTAAATGTGCACACAGGCAGGGAATAAGTTGTAATTTTCATAAGTAATGTCAGTTTTTAAGTGCAGTCCCCATCATTTAACTACTGCATCTCCCTGAGGATAAAGGGGAAAGCACAAATCCAGTCCAGCAAATTTACAGCATAAGAAGTGAATCCTGCTTTCCAAACCCTTTGTTTCTCAAACCAGAACCTTAAAATTGCTGAGCTGTAGCACCATCTTTTGAAACAAAAAAAAAAAAAAAAAAAAAAAAAAAAAAAAAAAAAAAGGGAAAAAGATTAAAAAAAAAAAAAAAGTGAGGGAAAAAAAGGCAAAAAGCACTGTCTGGAAAGAATTTTTTTAAAACTTGTGTTAATTTCAAAACACCCCACGAAGATTTTGTTCACGAAATGCTTGACAAGATGGAAATGATGCTCCTTCAAAAAGTCTACATAACATTTTAACCCATTAATGCCAGTTCCTCAAAAGTAGTGACAAAAGAACAGAATTATTCTGAGTATATCCCTGTTCTCAGACATCTGCAAAGCTGTTTGCATGAAGTTCCACACCTCCAGTTTGTATTCTCAAGGCCTCCAAAGCTGCTCCTCCAAGGAAGCCACTGCCCAAGGGTTATTGACTGCTCACCACTGAAAGCCACATGGATCCCATGGACCTTCAACCACAGCACTACTGAACATAATTAAAACCTTCCCTGTTACACCAGGGCTCGTCTCTTGCTCTGTTGTGCAGGAAGAAGCAGGGCCAGAAGACACAAACAAGGGCAGACCCCAGGTCAGGGGAGGCCCCTGAAAGCAAAAGGAAAGTGCCCACAACTTTTTTTTAGCCTTTATAGGGTGAAGGGTGATCAGGAACAGGGGGATTTGGCCCCACAGGATTGGTCTGATCCCAGATCACTCCCTAACACCAACCAGCACCTGAGGAGAGGGGATTGCCCAGCCCAGGCTCCTTCTGGAAGCAGCAGCTGTAATGCTGCCACTGTGGGATCAATGCACAGGGACTTGCTTCTACCCCACAGGAGTCATCATCAACATTCCCACTGCCTGTGACTGCTCAGGATGGGAACAGCTGGGATAAACAGTGTCCTTGGTTATCAGCTGTGGCTGTTCTCTGCACAGAGGGATGGAGAAACTCATGAGAACCAGAGGAGCAGCCAGATTAACACCAGGATTAGGATTAACTGCACCAGCACAACCAGAGGGAGAGTCCCAGGGACTGGAGCTCTTGGAGTTGTTGTCTTCCAGTTGTAAACTACTGTAACATCCTGCTTTGTGTGCTGCTGCTCTCTGTGCAGCACCTTATAGCAATCTGAGGAGCTCTGAGTGGAATAAAGCCTCATCCAATGCAAGTTTGGTGGTGAATCCACAATGAAACCATAATTTAGTGTCTAGACAAAGCAGCCCTCTTCCAGCCTGGCTTCACAGAGAGACAAAGTCAAATTGAATTAAGTAAATAGAAGTTAAATTTTCTCTCTGCTTGAGGAAGATCAGGTGTTGAAAATTTGTGATTTATGGAGTGTAAGTAGGCAGTCCACCCATCTTCCCACCAGATTAACATCATCAGAGGATCAGAAATGAAATGCCATATCTTGCACCCAAGTAATCCATTCTGAAGAGGAAACAATTAATTAGTGCCAGGTAATATTGTCACAGGCTGATTAGGTGACACAGTACATTTCCCCAACCAGCTCAGAGCTGCAATGAAGACACAGCAAGATTCCCTTTCACTGAAAGCAAATATTAAAACAACATTCATTATCTTTTTATGAAATGGAAAGAAAACAGTGACCTTGACAGAATTTGTCTCTCCTCCTCAATCTTTCAAAATAAAACTCAGCCAGGCAGCACTTCTCCCCCAAGCCCATCAGAAGACAAAGCCCCTGCAGAAAGCCACACAGCTTTTTTAACCACTGAAGATGTTTTAAGATGGACTTTTCCTACAGGGATTTCAGAAGCCCCACTGCAGCTGCAGAAGCCAAAGGAGTGAGGCATGGGCCACGGAGTGCAAGAGGGAAGGAGAGCACTGCACTACAGAGAGCTGCTTTAAACCATTATTGGAGATCTGTAGCTAAGCTCTCCAGTGGCCTGCTTCCAGCTAAAAGGCTTCCACTTGAGTGCTTCAGATCATGTAAGTTTGTTTAAGATGCATAATTCATGAAGGGTACATAACACCATCCTTGAATAACTTTTCACTCAGCACCTGCTTGACAGGGAGTGAGCTGACAGAGCAGTGTGACTTCAGAAATCTGACATTAGCACGCTATGTGTCCCAGCAAGGGACAGGGATCACCACACTCCCTTAACCCTTTGGTGAGATGAGTGCCTGATTGCACTATCTCATTCTCTGATCAGGACTATTTCTGTTTGCTGCCATTATCACTGAAATAAAAGAACGACAAATGGTGTGGAGAGTTATAACTACCTGCATTTATACTCCTTGAAGAGAATATGTAAAGAAAAATGTCTGTTTTTATAGGTTTTAAAAACAAATCTATTGCACACAGAGGCCCCGAGTACAACCACCCCCAATCACTCTGAGCAGTACCTTGTAACTCAAATAGTCCCACTGAAATCAATTTGGGATTAGAGAATGCAAGGAAGGAAAGAACCACCTGGTCTTTTGGTAGCAAAATAAGATGTGTAAGGGACAAATCTTCAGCTGAAATTAATGTGATTTGCCTCATTGTGCCTAATGGAGCAGTGCCCATTCACATCAGCCTGGAGTCCACTGTGACTGTGCTGCTTGTAGAGCACTTGGGTTTTAATTACCAATGGTAAACATTATGTCCTTAAACTTTATAGACCTTATATATTCACCCTACTTTATTTTGTAGATAAAAGCCCAACTGTGGCCTGGTAGGCAATTTAGGAATGATTTATGGACTCTGTCTGCTGTAAGTAACAGTTTGGAAGTTGCTGTGTGACAGAAGGGAGGCATTTTTTTCTAATTTATTTTGGGAGATAATGGTTGGAATAGAACTGTCATATATTGCCTTCCCTTATAAAATTGAGATTTTTTTTCTTTTTTTTTTTTTTTTAGCAAGGCTTTACAAAAAAAGAAAAAAAATAGGGCAAGAAAAGGTATTAAGAGAACAATGGACACAACAAAAAGAATGTGGGATCTAGTGCATGGTAGAGGAAGAGCACAACTTTCATAATTTATGCTGTGGGCCAGCAGTCCCAGCAGTGAGCCTTGTCCCACTCTCACCCCAATCCCAGGGTATTCTCTCTAGAACTCCATTTATTTTGACTTCTTTATCGCTGGTAAGGGATTTATGTCTCCTTCTCTCAGGCTTGATGTGAGATTTGAATTAAGCACAGACGTCTCTCCATTCCATGTAAAAGAAACAGCAAACACATGCACACACAAACCAGGAGGGGTTAATTTTCAAACCCAGAGTATTATGGAATACTCCTGGCACACAAAGCCTCCAAAAGAGACATTTCACACAAAGCAATATTTTGCCTCCTGTGTAGTGCAGAGCAGTGAAGTGAAACAGGACTTCCACCCAGGGCATTCTGAGCATGCACATTTTAAAAGGAGTAGGTTTTTCCATCCAGGAGTTCAGAGAGGTTTTGTAATTGGTGGCTTCTATGACCTCACTGTGATTTCTGCCCTATACCAGAGTGCTGAGCCTACCTGAAAAGTGATTAGTAAGGCAGAGAGAAATATTGAAATCCACAGACCTGGTGTATTGACACGCACTTTATCCATCCTGCTGTTACTCTGAAAGCCAGCATGGTTCCCTGCTTTTACAAGGGTCATTTCAGACTTTTATCTGAGTCAAATCCTGCTCTTGCTTCCTGCAGGGCATAGGAGAGAAATGACACCAAACATTACTCTCTTACCAAGGGAGAGAGATTATCCCTGTGACATGGGTGCTTCCTGGGGACAGCCAAAAAAAAAAATGACACCAGGAGAGAGTGTTCCATTCCTCATACTGAGGTTCCCTGAACTGTGAGCTGTTGTTTACAAAGGAAGAAGTTCAGTGGGCCTTTCAGTGTCATTATTTTGCATCTCTCCCTATGTAAAACTGGGCAGAAATCTGGGCTGGTGAGCCAGCAGGTGCCCACAGGATACTCTGGCTCAGGATTCTTTCCTCAGCATCTTCTGGCCTGTCCTGGAAGGGGCACAGCTGTTGCTGGAAGGTTTTGTGGGGTTCCACCAGTCCTAGGGAATGGAAACATCCCCATGAGGGATGAGGATATTATTCTGGATAGATGGGAAAAGCAGCATAAGTAAATCTGGGGATTAGGAACTGCTTTTGGTCATCGTTGGAGCCCCCAAGGAGGGAGATTGGCAGCAGAGCTGAAAGCCAGGCTGTTTCTGAGCCATGGGCTGGAGGGCAGGTTGGAGAGGAGGGTGGGAGCTCAGCACTGCACTTTGGCTTTCAGGATTTTATCCCTGTCACTGCTGGGCCATTGAAGGATTAGGAAAAATGACTGTTGAATTATTTAAGTGGCTTAAGGACTTCTCCCATTGAAAAAGCTTTTGTTCTGAACTGCTCCTACATGTCTCCTCTGACCTGGACCAGAGGCAGGTATTGAAGGGTTTTTTAAACACTTACAGCTGTGCCAGATTTCTGGGGTCTGCAGATCCCCATTTAATCCAGCAGCAGTTCTGCAAAGGGCTCACATTAAATTAGTTTGATTTGATCCATTATTACCTGTTTCAGTCTCTGTCCTTTTCCTGCCTCTCACTAGTCATCTGATTTAATTGCCTGATGATGAGACTCTGCTCATATCAAAAGGCTGTCTCTATGCAGGACCAAACCTTCACCCAAGGCACTGTTGAAATATAAATTGAAATAGTCTTCAAAAGTTTACGGAGTATTATGAGATCAGTACAGATCTCACCATTACTTATTAATTGTTCAATTCAAGAAATAACTATTTGATAGAAAATGGGGTGGAGACCTGGGAAAGAATGTCTTAAACGAGATCTCAGTGACTGATATTTGGAAATATATTATTAAGTTTCTGCAGTGCAGCACTGAGATTCCCCAGTGCCTTCAGGAATAGTAATGGCACCCTCTGCTTTTGTGTCTCTTGCAGGGTAAAGATATTAGAGGTCAGCTAAAAGCAAAGGAGGATTTAGAAATGGCTTACCAGGGTTATGCTCTGCCTTGCCAAAGGGTGCAAGAGCCTGGTTTGCCTCTGGAAGATCTTTTCCTCCAGCAGTGTTTTTATTCTTTCCTACACTCCCAGCTTTTCTAGATAATTTAGTTCCTTCAGCTCCACACTGATATATAAAGAGGCTTTCTATGAATCACTCCCTTCTTAAAACTGAAATTAAGAATATGTTGTCTTTCTAGAAATAAACAATGAAGACAGGCAGCAGGAGATCTGCACCTCACCCCTTTCAGTCCTTGAGAGAGGTAACACACCCCCAGCAAATGAAACATGGGGTGCAGTGCCATCCCACAGCTGTATTCCAGCAGGAGGATGTGTGGGAAAGTGTGGACAGAACAAAACAACTTCAGGTACCAAATCTTCTTCTGGCACACCTACATGCCAATGATGCCAAAAATTACAGGCTCAACCATCCAGCCAAAACCTGCAGACAAGGAAATAGAAAATAATAACTGTGCTTGCCTCTGATGTGCACGTGGATGTGAAAAGAATTACATCAGTCCTGTCCAACAGGCAGTTATTCATGATTCCTGATGGATAACATCAGAAAGCATTCAGCCAAAGCTCTGAAAACTCTGTAGCCACAGGTGGCTGATGGAGGGAAGGTTTTGAGTGTATCCTTTTGAGCCTTCATTCAGCCCTGCAGCAAAAGGATGGGTTAAAGGGCACTGTGCTGCACTTGGAAGGGAATGCACAGCTCTCCCTGAGTACAAATGCCCTTTGTGCCCATGAGAAAGGCTTGGACAGAGCTCACAGAAAATTCCCAAAGAAGAATGCTGTCATACCAGAAACTCAAAAGAGAGATTAGACCACCTCTGTTTTCTGGGTTACATTATCCAGTGAGCAGGCAAAAGTCTGTGTGCAACCTTTATTTACACAGGGGTGTTTTACAGGACAGAGAACTCATCTTTACCCAGGAGCACAAGGCTCCTGACCCAAGTGATAACATCATTCAATTGACATTGTGGCAGCCAAATCACCACCCTGCTGAGGCACATCCTGTACAAATACAGTCACATCTGCACCGGTAAATGCAGAGTAAAGACAAGTAAATGAGAAAAAGGTTCCTGCACACTTAGTTGTTCTTGTGTTGGCGAAGGCAGGAACAGGATGGGACTGCTGGGGTAGCTGTTCTCAATCTTTAATGAAGCATCAGTCTCATTACAGGGGTAGAGACAACTGAGAAAAAGCAACAGCTCACAGCCTGCCAGCAGCAGCTGCAAATTTCTTTGTTACAGAGCAAAACTTTTCAGCCAATGGTATACTGCTGAAGCTTACAGACAGTTGTTTTAGCCAATCAATTATAGCACAGGTACACCTGCCTCAAACAATGCTCACTTGTATGTTTTTCTATTAACAAAACACAATGTCCTTATAAAGCTTAAGACCTTCTACTATCTTGTCAGGCATACATTTTCTGCAGTGTTAAGATTTATTCAAGCCAAACCTAGAAACTCAGCCTTTGTTTCCCATGTCCTTGTTTGCTATACTACTGTATCTTTTCTAATTTCAAACTCTTCAGTTGCAGCAGATTCTGAGTTCTCAGCTTTTTCTGTCTGAGGCCTTCTTTTTCAGCTCCTAAAAATCCTTTTTACTTTTAGTGTTTCCCACAGTTCTGAGCCTGCTTTTTGGCTCTGTTCCTTACCCAGGCTGCAGAGGTGCCCAGCCCATGGCACCCTCCGTGGCAGGGGGATGTGACAAGTTGCTCTGTCACTGAGCTACCTGGGAAGGGGATGAAGCCCACATCCAGCAGCACTGTGAGGGGTGAGGGGACACAAGGCAAGCCTCCTCCTCCTCAGCAGGGCTCCATTTGCAAAGGGAGGTCAATAACCAGGCAGGGCACTTACCCTGCACGGAGGCGCAGTAAACCTGGACGTGCAGCATATATCCACACAGCCAGAAACAGGTTAAGGCTCTCTTGGTAGGAACCAGCAGGCAAGAGGCTCAGAAAGGATGATTTTTCTTCTCTGACTGCCCTGTAAGAGAATACAGGGAACAATTCCTCCTGCCTCAGTTAATGGTCTCTCCCCCAAGGGTTTTGTCGTCTGATTGAGGAGGACATTGTTTGTGCAGGGATTCTGTAAAAACTACCAAAGTTTTACCAGGAAGGAAGAGATGACACCCAGTCTCCCCACAGCAGCACCATGGGTGAGAATGAAGCAATTAAACCACTCCAAATTGAATGTAATATTCATATTTGTTATGCTGCATTTTGGGCTTCCATTCTTTATTTGGTTCTTTGCAGAGGTCGCTGAAAATTTATGATTTATAAAACTGTCAGGCTGCACTCTGTTTCCATGGGTCCAGTTAAGGAAATCCAACATGTGAGTTTTGTGTTGTGAACCTGTACATATTTCTTCCCCTGTAATGTTAGGCCTGCCAAAATGAAACTGATAGTTTGGAAAAGAGAATGCTGAGGAGGCAAAAAAGAGAATGATTTTAATAGAACTAGTGAGACTCAGCAGGAAAGGACCAGAGAGCAGGACTTAGTTCACTTCTGTGTTATTTGAAGAAGAAGAGAAGCACTGAGGTCTAACTGTCCAAAAAGTTTAAGATACCTGGGGTTTAGATCTGTTTCTGCTGACAATCTGTTGGATGACCTTGGACAAGCAAACTTTTTCATTCCACACTTGCCTTTCTCACAGTTTGTTTTTCCTTATCCATTTAAATTGGAAGCTCTTAGGATGGGGTTTGGCTCCTAATGTGTGTTCAAACAGAAGCTGAGATGGAGAGACTTTTGTCTCTGTTGTGGGGCTCAAGGTGCTACAGTAATACAAACAATAATAGAAAAGAATGAGTGATGCAGTATAATTGCATGAATAATAGCTTACATTTTAAGACTCTTCTTCCTGCCAGATCATCTTTGTGCTACTAAGTTCTGTTTACTCAGGGAATATTCAATAAATAATAAATAAAACCTCAAGCTGAGACTCTCCCAAGCACAGCAGGTAATTTAGGTGTATTGTCCATTAAAATTAATGCAAAGTGTGGGTCTAAATCCCTTAGCACCCTCAGAAAATTCTTAGCTTGAATATTTAATTTCCAAGCCAGGCAGCTGGAGGGGTGGTCTCTGTGTCCAGCAGACAGGGGACAGAAATCAAGAGTATTGGGTGTACTTGGGTGGGGAGCTCTTACTCACCTGAGCAGCTTTACTGGCCACTGGCTGCTTTTGCTCCCCTTCAGTCCTATAGGAAGTCACTGGGAATCCATCACTGTGTCCCTGCAGGGGACAGGGCTGGGAGACTTTTGCTTCCTCTGGATTCTGGAGATTAACAGATGAGGCCAAGAAAAAGAAGATTAAAAAGGAGAAGTAGCACCTTCCTTGCATGCAATTGGCCATCTATCTCTTCCATCCCCACTGCTCCAGCCTGAACTTGTGCTCCTGAGATTTGCAGTGATACACTTGCTTTCAACCAGGGTCAGTGGGGACTCACAGTGGAAAGGGCAAACAGGAAGTTTAAAGCAACTCCAAGCCACCTACTCTTCATTCCTCACCTCCAAATTCCCTAAACCCACTGCAAGGTGGCAGGAACAGCACCAGACTTCTCCTGGGTGCCACATCACTACACAGGACAGGAGTGATGTGCTGGGGAAAGGTGCTCAGTGCAGCTTTGGTAGATCACTCTGTCTGTGTCAGCATGACAGATAACAGACTCCAGACAGCTCTGAGCACATAAAAAATTCACTTCTTCCCTCTGTGAGCAATCCCACACTGCTGCGGCACTGCCTCGCCGAGGGGAGCAGGGAACGTGCACCCCTGGGATGGCCCTACAAACAGCTGCCTTGCCTCAGCTCTATTTTTCACTATTGTTCCTCCCTGACAATTTTGCCAGCCTTGATAAAAACCTGAGCGAGAGGTAAAGCTGAAATGAGCTCTCTCTGACGTGTGCATACATATTTAAGCACTTCTGTCACTGCACATTAGAGTCGCGGGCGCTTTAACGCCGCTGCTTCTTGCATGGCATCAGGCAGTGATATCAGGCTATAACGTTCCAGGAGCTAAACAAATCTCCCCTTTCCTACCTTTTCATGTTGGCCATTAAACTTAGATCATCATCAGAATCGCAGCAAAACAGGGCAGGTTCTGTAATTCTGTAAGGAGATGAGGCTGACAGTGCCAGAGCAAAATACACACCATTAACAGAGCCCTGCTCACAGCACAGCTCTTGAACATGCAGCTCAGTGAATATTCATGCTCTATTTTGGAGGGATACTAAGCTTGAATTTTGATATTGCAGCTGCATCAACAGTTCTTGGGCTTCCTGGGAACAGAGTAGGAAGGAAAAAATAGCAGTTCTCAGTGTTGTTCAGGGTACCTCGCTCTCAGGAAACAAGACACAGGCAAGTTTCTCTGTAGAGGAGAAATGCAAGTAGATCTGTATTTGAAGAGGTGGATTTTGAATATTATGATGCTGAGTTCATCATTAGAGGACAGACCAGATGGTGAAGGCTCAAAATATAGTCTCATCCCTATGCAAAGGGATTTCTACAAATGCATATTAACTTTTATTGGAAGTTTGCATACACATGTAAATCCCTCTGTACTGGACTGAGCACATCCTTTAATGCAAGGCACTTATGTGCATTACAATAAGTAGCAAGAATAGCTGATAGTCATTGCATAAAGCAGGAATTTTATGTGTTCTATCTTTTATTTAAACAACATCTTTCATGTCATCAACACTTTCCCAGATACAAATAAGGAAGTCCAATTATATGTATGTCAGTGAAGCCCAAATAAAAAATGTTTGAGATTAACTTGGAAGGCATTGGTCTGCTTAAATGTAATTCATACCTGTGCTAACATCTTATGGATGTGCCTGTGTATATTTCCAGTAGTAGAATTTTTTTGGAAGTCTGTAAAACTTAAAAACATCACTGCAGTTCCAGGTAGAAAAGGTCTAAGACACATTTCAAAACCAGTTGTGTGAACCATCAAGCAACGATTCTTTGTCTCAAGAGAAGTCTGTTCTTCAGAGAAAACTAACAAATCTAAACTCCAGAGGTAAAATATTTAAACATCTGTTCTGAGCACAGTGTTTCGTAGTCTTCTAGAAACTAGGAGGTGTTTTTATTGGCGTGTGCCCAGTACTACTCCAATAAAATTACATATTTTCCTCATTTATTCATTCTATTTTCTTTATTTGGTTGTTGTTCCAAACAGCATTTAGTTACCATTCACTGTACTGCAGAATTTTGTTACGTTGGAATGAGTTAAACTATCCTGGAGAATTCACACAAAATTTGGTTTTAAATCTACACCCAAACTGAACTCAGAAAATCCAAATCATAGAAATGATCTAGAACACTTTTTATGTAACTTTTCTTGGAAGCAGAACTGCTAAATATATTTTGCACATGAACTTTCTATTAGTTCATTGTTGCTACTTGTCCTCAAGCTCCCATTAGCAGCTCTCCTGGACAGAGCTCAGCAGATTCACCTGCCACATGTATCAATCCCACTGAGGCTTTTTATCATAATTGTTTTGCTTGGAGCTCCCTTTCCATGCTTGGAGCTCCCTTTCCATCCTGCCTGACTACTGAACCTCAGGAACCCAAAACAAGTAGAAATTATAGGAACAATGATTCTCTCTCCATCATTCTCTTCAGAAGACAAGGACCTGGCCTTACCTTTCAGGAAAGAATTGGTCTCAAAGTGAATTCATAACACTGAAACAGAAAAGGGTGGTGTTTTTTTTTTTTTTTTTTTTTTTTTTTAAATGGGAATAGTCTGCAAGCTATGCTATTCCCATTCCAATTCAGCTCCTTCCAGTAGCACTATAATTACACCACTGCAGGGGGGAGAAGGAAGTGCAGCCCCACCATTCCCAACAGAAAGAAAAAGCTCAATCCCTCCAGAAAGCCATTAATTACAAAACCAATAAGTGTATTAAAATGCCATTATATTTTCCCTGAAGAAAATTGTGAGACACAAATTTAGTATACTGGCAACCCACAGTTTTCCTATCAATAAATAGAAACCAAACTTGTTGATTTCCATGTAGTTTCATGAACTTAATAAAATCTTTTAGTATTCTGATGAATCAAGGTTCTTACAGTTCTTCCCTTGTCTTTTCTCTCCTCTGTTGTTGGAGAGAGGACAGATGCACCCCTGGCTGAATGGACACACTTTCAAAGAAAGCAGACATTTCACTCTGGCAGAAAGTTATTTTTGTCCTTTGCTACAGAAAGACTGAGTTAAATTCTTCATTAATTTTTTTTCATTTAATAAAGCTACCAATTCAGTATCAGTGCCTGCTGGCTTGTGAGTGTGTGTATGTGTATAAAATGAAGTGCAAACCTCTGTCCCAGTCTAAAAGAGGAAAGGCCTGCATAGGGAGGGTCATTGCAAAGCAGTGCAGGACATGGGGAAGTCAGCCAAAGTGCCCTTTCAGAAATGGCAGCCTTCCCAGCCTTAAAGCCTTTTGTGAAAAATAAAATATTCTATTACATTATTTTCCAATTTCAGCTGTCTCCCTTGCCGGGCTCCAGGGTGGTATATTTCCAGAAGTTGGGGAATATTTTGCTGCTCACCATCTGCCTCAATAGCTGGACATATTGGACATCAGCACCAGGACCAAACATCTGTGGCCCAAGGGCACCAAGCAGCCACCAGTGTTGTACCAGTGGGAATATCCCTGCTCCAAATATCTGCAACCTCATTGATCACAGCATTATGGGCACACAAAAATAAACTTCCCTTCCTCACTCAGTCCCCTTCCTTCTCACTTAACATCAAAACTGACTTGCCAAACGAGGATGTGCTTGGGTTTAAGGGAAAATGCTTCACTCTACCCTGAATTTGTGGAAATGTGCAGAGGGAGTTTCTTGGCAGTCTCTTTTGGGTCATGTATCACTCTGCAGTTTGTCCCCACATACATGGCACTTGAGCAGCCTTTTGGTAGTTCAGGCTCCTTCCTTCTCATGAAATCATTGTTATTATTAAAGAGGAGAAATATTTCAGCATGAGGCTGCCAGAAGCAGCCAACCAACTCTGCATTTGGCTTAGGCTCATGCTGAAGCCTAAAGTACTTACAAACTTCCTGCACTGGGCAGGCAATGCCTTACACACCACAGGAAAAGCTTGTGGGAAGGTTAAACCATGTAACCTCAGAGATTCCCCCCAAAAATACACACTCATGTTCAAAAAGACACTGATAACTGTTCAGAAATATTGACTTTGCAAGTCTCATCTTGGCATTTTATGTCCTGACATTCCAGAGGTTAATTTAGGGACAGGCTTGATCAGACCAATATATCCTGAGGCAAATACAAAGCAGTAAGAAAACCCAACCCAACCAATTAAAGCTATGATTCTTAAGAGTAGCAGAGCTGAACTGAAAGCTGTGAATTTTAGAAAATATATTGAAATTTCTGTTTTCTCAGTTTGCATATTTTATTGTGAGACCTGATGAGGAAAACCTTAAAACTACACAGGAAAGGCCCCAGGCTTCTTTATCCAGACATCACTTTAGACCCATTATCCTGAAAATATTTTGGCCTAAAATCCCACTTTTCTTCATGGCAACTTCCTTCTCAAAGTAAATAAACAATTTCTCTGCATCTGGAGTAAAGCAGGTGAAACATCTGAACTCTGGGTGTTGGTGTCACACAATCTTTGCTGTGAACTCCCTGAATTCCAAGTTGTTTACTCAAAGCTCTCTTTGTTGGCTTTCTGCATGGTAAACTGGACCTCTGCACATTGATCCTGCCCATGCCAGAAATGGGCCATTCACACACATATAGTAGGGAAACAGAAAAACCATAACACACTATGACCAGGACAGAAAGAGATCCCTCTACCCAGCTTGAACTAGAATAACATCCCTGATTTTGGTGTAGCCAGGAAAGAGAGGAAAACTAAAGTTAAAGGCGTGTCACTCAGTAATTAAATTGAAATTTATCATTGTTTGTTTTCAGTCACTCTCTAGAGTGTAGATCCCCAAAAAACCCCACCCTGGGATAGTTGTACATATGTTAATTGGTTATAGCACCTGGGAAGGATCTTCTTCCTTGTTAGGCTGAAATTTGTGTTGGGGAAGGAGCTCAAAGGCAGGAGATAAACATTTCTATCCATTTCAGTGGCTTTACACTGGTTTGCAGCATGGGAGGAGCTGGCCCTGTAGAGTTGCCTGCACACAGCTCAGAGCAGGAGGAACGTGATGGATTCAGGCCTGTGCACAACAGCAACACAGAAAATCTGTATCAATTTGCAGCTGCTGTTAGAGGAGACCAACCACGAGATCTGAGTAACTGATGCAGGGAGAGCGTGGGGAAAGGGCCAGTATTTACAGGTCAACCAGAAGCTATTGTGTTTGGAAGTGACAGGAAAAAAAAATTGTTGGCGTTGCTTTTATGAAACATGTAATTTTCCATCTCCCCTGCCATGCCTTAAGAGCTTAATTGGACACAGTTGATGGAGATGCAAACCCAGCTCCCGTCTCAGGCTCCTGTTTCCAAAGGTCACAGATTTCACGCTGATCCTCTGCATTGTGCTATCATTTCCACGAGAACCTGAGGAGGGGAACATTAATTGCCTGTGACTGTAATTGGCTTCATGATGGTTGTCAAGCCATCAGTGGCTGGGAGCACACGCCCCAGAACAGCTGTCAAACACGTCACCTGGCACAGAGTCACCAAGTGTCAGCACCGTGCTCCGAGCAGGAATGACATTTCCTGTGCCCTCCGAGGCTCTGCAGTGCAAGACAGATCTCTTGACATAATGATTCTCAAAAGGGACTCATTTGAATTAGTTTCAGCTGGTGCAAGGCGAAGATGCAAACATGAACAGCTCTGTTGGCAGAGAGCTCATCTCAAATCCCCAAAGAGAAACGTGCTCTCCTAGACCTCAGGCCACGGAGAGATCACTGTGGTATCACTGACACAGCACAGCCATTCCTGGTCCAGGGCTGCTTCAAAAAAGCCAAAATCAAAGTAGAAAACCAACGGACAGTGAGCAGGTCCACATGGTCTAATTGGCATTAATATCAGACCTGGTTTCTCTTCTGCTAAGTCAAAACCAATCCCTCCTTTGAAGCCAAGTACAGCAACTCAAATCGATCAAAACAAATCAGACCGAAGTTGTGCTCTCTGTGTTACCACCAGAAATACCAGAACTAACCTCTAAGGCCACTGAAAACCAGCTCTCCTTGAGGTAATATGCACCAGAGGAGAGAAGTTTGAGTGGGATTTTTAGATACATATCCACAATAGCTCTGTGCTCCAAAAGAAATTGCCTTTTCTCCCTGCTGGACAAGTCTCCAGTTTACCTTTAGCCTGATGGGATCCCTGCCCTGGAGTACCATATCAATAAAGAATTGAATTCAAAATGGAACACTTAGGGAAAACCCTTATTTCCTGAAGAAATATATATATATTTATATATAAAAATATATCTATGTATATTAAAAAATATATATATATAAATGTATAAATATAAAACGGGTAAAAATCCTATTAACAAAATTATTAAGTAAGACCTAATGGCCTAAAAGACTTGGAAGGCGACATATCTGTCTGTGGTCATGGATTTAAACAATTTGCTGCATGTTTCTACTGCAAAATGTAAGATGATGATCAGATGAAACTCCTGTCAAAACCACAATTATCTATCTCAAGTATCAAGCATGCAGACTCTCACATGTACAGTTTCAGATTAGAATTACCTAGTTTCACCTAATTATACAACACAGCAAAATACACATACCCAAATGTTGGATACAAATACACTTATTTATAGGTAAAAATGAACTTACCCCTTTAGACACCTACATATTTACACAATTGTAGGAGAGAAATAAACACATTAAACACACCCCATGAACACATGCACTGCTGAAGAGAGATGCTTCTAACAATATAACACCAGAACATGAGAAATACAGCAGCACTGGAACATGCTTTTCTCCCGAGTCCCACAAATTGGGTTGTACAAGAAAAATCCAGCCCAAGAGCCCCATATGTTTATTACAGTGGCACAAAGACCCTTCCCTGTGTGTGCAGAGCATGGCTGGAGCAGCCTATGCTAATCAGTGCCACAGCTGTCCAGGAAGGTAACTGATAGGACTGAGCTTGCTTTATACCTCAGTAAAATTAATCTTAATTATAGCAACTCATTCACGGTATTAATGTGAAATACCTGGCAAGGCTGAGTGTAAATCACAAATGCAACTCAATTTATACCTGCAGCAGCTCTTTTCCACATGGTCAGGGAAGGTGCTGTGAAAGCACCATGAAAATGCCTCTGAAGCCTTTTCTCTCAGCTGTAGGAGCAGGAAGATCCCGTGTTAACCAGCAGATACACTTTTGGGTAGAGGTGAGGAACTTGGTAACCAAGGGAGGCCAACAAAACACTCCCCAGACTGTAGATGAGGCCACGTATATGTTGTTTTGCCATTTGGACCTGGCTTCAAACTGTGAAGCTGGAGAACAGAGAAAAAGAAGAGCAGAGCCATGACAGTGACCTCTCTGTGAACCTGAATTGGGTAGCACTCTGCTCCCTCCCACACTTTAATTCATATTTCTGTGCTGACTGTAATGCTGTGTACTGGCCCCAACAAGAATTAAATTAAATATTTATGCTTTTATGATGAGATACTTTGTTACCCCATAAAACTTGCACATATGGAACTCTATTAATTTATGCTAATTCCTTATTTCTCTAGAAGAGCCTCTCTCCTCATTAGCATTTGATCGTTTAATACAACTTTACAGCACACACTAAATTGAAGCCCATAATCTTTTGTAATTGAGGCTTTGTACGAATTCATTGTCATTTTTCAAAACAAAGAGAAAGAGGGGGCTGGGAGATGTGTGTGGCAGCCCTGCCTTTGCCTGCCTTGGAGCAGCACCAGCCCTGCAGGGACCTGCTGGCTGTGCCAGCTGCAGGGAGCATCACTCATCCAGGAGGCTGGACCTGCCCCTGTTTGTGTCCAGGAAGCATTTTGTGCTGACCTCAGGGAGGGAAGAGCCACTGCTCTGGCGTGCTGCCAGTGCCTGCCAGCTGAGCCTGAGGATGGGGATGGAAACAGAAACAGAAAGCAGAGATGGAAATTAGAGCCCAGAGAGCAGCCCTGCAGCTGGGGGAGTGTCCAGCTCACCCCATCCAAGGGACCCTCTGCCTCACCTTGGCCTCCTGCTGAGTCTTTCCATTATCCTCCTTGACACCCTGCTTGGAAGTGCTGTTATTGGGGAAGAAATTACACCTGCTGTTTCCCGGGAGGAAATTAGTGTTTCTTCCCTTGCCATAACATTCCTTTTCCTTTTGCCCAGTAGCCCAAAGTCACTTTCACTTAGCCACAAGTCTTAATTAAATTAAGCAAATAGCATTGGCTAGTGCAGACCTCTCCCCCTTGACAAGATTGATCTCTGCCCTGGTGCAACTTCCCAGGCTCATCTGTGGGACTCCTCTAAATTAGGTTTATTACAGGCTCATCTGTGCCTCTTAAACTGTAAATCAGAAGTAAACCAAAAGATTTCCCATTTCAGGAATGGAAGACAACAATGTTTTTGTCTTTCAATATGTGGCTTCAAACAGAAACCAACAGGGATGCAATGCTGAGTTTCACATTGCTTTATCTTCCCTTTGTCCCACCTTTCCACTATCAGCTGGAAATCTTCAGAACATTGAAGAAACAACTGGCCAGCTGTGGATTTTTTTAGCAGCATTACAAAAAAAAAAAAAAAAAAAAAAAAAAAAAGTCTTGAAATCTCAAACATCAAAACAAAAGAGTATGATGTATACATATATATATATAATATGTATCAAATTTCTTTACTGGACACAGAGGAAGAGCTTAGTACCTCTGGAAATGCTGGATTTGTTTCTCACAGCACTGTTCACTTGTTTTCCAGGCGACTAGAAGAAATGCATCATTGCAACAATTCAATCAGTATTTTCAGGTTTTTCAGTGTTGCTGTGTGTCTTGCACACAGTGAAATGAGGGTCAGTTTTACCTCGAGGAGTTCTCTATATTGTTTCTCATGACAAGAGGAACTCACACATGCTCTTTTCCAGCTATCATCGAACTTGAACTGATAGAATTGGAAGTGCCAGTGATTAAATAGAGTCTAGGAAGAGGTTTCAAAATGCAGACTGCTGACTTTACTAATAAGGATCCTCTCATTCAGGCTAGGAGCTTCTGATACTCTTACATCAAAATTATTTTGAGTTTTAATTGTAAGAGTTGTCAAGCAACTGCAGATTGCAGCCTGGGTTTGTACATTCTTGACATTTACAGCTGCAAGGTTTAGGGAAAGGCACTCAGCCTCCACCAGCACAGCTGAGTGATGGTTCAAAGCTAGAGCAGGAACCATCCAGCTGTGGAAGATTAATAATTGCAATGTGCAAAGGCCCCACTTCATCTTTGGGGAGGAGTTCATGAGCACTCCCTTAAATGCATCCTTAGGACTGCACGGAGGGAAGAGCTCTGAATGCTCTCATCTGTTCTCAGGGACACATTGACAAAGACATAAACAATGAAAAAGCTAAAAATATCCACTGCCCCAGTTACAGGAAACACCTGCAGCCAGCAGAGCACTTAAAACTCATTTAAGTCTCATTGAGTTTGGGGAAGAGTTAAAAACCTGGCCACTGGCTGTTCCTGACAAAGACAGGTGTCAAAGACAACATCACTCTATTTGTTTTGTGGACATAAAGCAGTGACTTCAGCAGCAACTGCTGTAGCCTGAGCAAACACATGGTACCAGCAATTTACAATCAAAAAGACTCCACATTTTTAAGTTAAAAAAAAGACTTCCTATTTAAATGCATCTGCTTGTGCTGCTGTTTATTTAAATTGTCAGTTAATCAATGAAATGTAGTTGAGCTGGGAGCACATCACAGCAAATCAGTGTAATCACCTTCATCTTCATTTCACTTTAACTGGACTCATCCCTCCATTCAGCCCCTGACCAGAGGCAAGTCAGAAGTGTAAAAACAAGAAGCATCCTTTACCAAATGGAGTGATATATCTACGTTGATCCAGCTCCTCCTTTTGTGGGAGCACATCTTTATGTTCTCAAACACTTCCAGTATCTTTTTTTCCTAAGGCAACGAGGGGAAGAGATTGGATTACTCACCTAGAAATTAACAGCACAGCCTAAAACCTTGTCTAAATTCCTTTATCAAACAGCTCTTCACATTTTCTTTACACCTGGCTCAAGGCAGGAACCCACTGCACCAATGAGCAGCAAAAAGCACTCAGGTCTCTGTGGGGGTGACAGGCACCTAATGAAGGCAGTTTGCCTCAAATCAGTTCCACCATCATTTCACTGACCATAACATGACAGAGTAAGTGCCTCTTAAAGACAGTTACCACACGGTTATTGCTGCTTTGCAAATTGGATTGTCATCACCAGTGTTCAGGAGTGAAAGATTCAAGTAAGGAAACTCCTTAATTCCTTAGCCCTGGCAGGTTGGAGCTCTCAATGCTTATTCATTTTGCACTAGCAGGAAACATCAGAACATCTCAGCCCCCCCACACCACGAGGTAAATAAATTATTCCTGGAGCACTGTCCTTGGTAGCCTCACATTTAATTACCTTGTAATCTGCAGGTCGTGTTTTTGCTCTGTGGTTACACGTTTTTTTTTTAATACCTATTTATATAACCTATAAAAAAATGTGACATTGGCGTGAATTTCTATAAATTGGTCCCAGGCATACAGTTCTCCCTCCCAGTGTTTGAAAAAAATGAGATTCTGTTCTCAGTGAGCATCTGCTGGCTAATCCTGTCTGCTGTTTTAAGAATGAAAACTCATGTTTTAGCAAGGCACAATGCTTTTAGATAAAGGCAAAATATTGGTGTCAACGTAAATTTCAGTTTTGAGCACAGTTTTAAGCTGCTCCCAGCTCAGTTTGGGTAGTATTCCCAGTTGGAGATAACCCAGAAGAAGTTTATCTCAAGAGATACCTGCAGATTATGAGTTTGATCAGTATCAGGGTTTATCTTTTGTGATGTTTCCTTACATTCAGCATATTCAGCCCCAAATAACAACAGACACAGGCTGTTTGGTGGATGAGCCTGAAAAGGTGGTCAAGTGCTGCGTCCTTCAAAAAATAGCCCTCTCATCAAAAGTTTTCCAAAAAAGAAGCATCCTAAACATGGATTTTGTGCCTTACAGTGTATAGGTACATTCATAGGGGAAAAGTGTGTCCCTCATTATTGTCCAGAGGCACATTCCAGCACTCAGGACAGCAGCTGAGTTGCAGCCAAAGTTCTGTCCCTCTGATTGAAGTGGAACATTTGACATATAAAGAATTTTTTTCCGCCCCAAAACTATAGGAAATTACTGTAACTGTCTCTGCTGGCCACTTCTGTATTGTACTTTACCTTATGAATATTTTACATATTTTCTTGGTTTAAAACCCTTTGAGATATTAACCTTTGCAACAAAGAATGCATTGAATTCTTTGCTGCATGGTACTTGATTAATGTTAATGCAGCCCATTTTTTTTTAAGTTCTGGAGTACCTCAGAATGTTATTAAACAGTGTATAATTTCTTACTACATATATTTTCATTGTAGGCATCATCTTTTAACTTTTCTTTATCTTGAAAACACTATAGGTTTTCCAACTAAATGTTACAAATCTGTGCTTGTAAGGAGTTTTTTTTAATATTTTGACCATTTATCTGGTTAGGGGAGGAAGAAGTATTTTCTCTGCCCTAGAATTTTAATGATGAATCTTTGATCCAGAAGAGAAATTAATTACAAGCAGTTAGTAGTGAAGTTAAGTATCTAACTCTTATCACATCTGGCTTATAGAAATATCTCATTCTGTGATGGAGCAAACTCTATTGGAGGCATGTGAGCTCTCAGCTGTGCATTGCACTTTTTGGTACAAACACTTTTTTGTGCAACAGATCCAAGTTCCAAACAGATTTTACCCCCCAATTTGCTTTGTGGCCCTTTGGATTACAAATACCACAAGTATCAATATGATCTGCTCAGTAATAATTTGAGCAGCAAATAACTCATAGGATTTGTTTCAGATGAATCATGGATTGATATGATGTGATTTACCTCAAAACTATGAGCAGGTTTTTCCTCCTTTCCTCCTCATCCTACTTCCTCACTCGTTTGTGAATCAGCAATAATCACCAGATGCCCTCTGAAATATGAAAAGGGATCTGCTCCTCTAGACAGAATTTCTGAAAACCAGGTAAATTAGATACTTCCAAGCATCTCTGCTAGGGAAGTGGGTGGCTGTTCATTTTTTACCTGAGAAGCTTCAATCAAAAGTGGTAATTTGCACACCTGAGGGAATAAATATGGAGCAACTACATCAGAATGTGCCCAGGTGGAATCCACAACCGGGACTTTCTGGGTAGAAAGAGAACAAACATTTTTCCTTTCTTCAGCTGAGAGGGTCTCGCTGCTTTTAATAAAACCAGGAGAGGCTTTCCCACTGTGTGTAAAAACTCCAGGGTTTCATCTTTTGCAAGAAGAAGTAATAGATTAATGGGAAAATCTTTTTTCCAGACTGATGCAGACTTGTTTCAGGTACTTGCTAATTGACAAAGCGAGCCTCAAGAGCCATCTAGAGGTTGTTTGGCAAGACTCATCCTCATTATTTTAGGACTTTGGCGTTTCCATATCAGAAACAAACCCCCAGTTCTTTCAGGTTTTGCCCTTGTGTGCAGCATGGTAAATCAGGAAGATCTCTAGTTATACCACTTGAACTTCAGCACTGCAGACGTGGTATCAGAACAATCTTCCTCTCCACCCACAGTGCAGCTGTTTTATTAATGAGCAGCTGCATTCCTGTGGTACAAGAAAAAAAGTATTGCAGGAGGTGCTACGTGAGGCAGAGAGGGTTTGGCATGAGGACTGTGACCTTGAGAGCTCCAGACACACTCCAGGGGAAAACAGGGACCCAGTAAGGGGATAAGCAGATTTTGCCAAACTGGGATTTGCTTAATGATGATGCTTTTGCAATCCTCATGGTGTTGTCTGACCTGTTCTGGCTTCCCTTTCAGCCTGTGTTGAATCAAACCAAAGCCATGGTTTGCAGAGGGATGGGAGGAGAAGGAGGTTTGAGTGGGGTCTGTGAGTTCACTCCCACAGTTTACCAACAGCCAAAACGTGCCAGTCCTCAAACAGACAGATTCTCTTTGGGGCAACCATGGGAGACTCGTTTTTGAGGTGTGGCTTAGAAATAAAGGCGAGAACAGGGTTTAGCAGCCAGGGAGATGGGAACAGCCCTTCAGTTCTAGCAGATGTTTGTTTCAGTTTGCTGCTCAGGTCTTTGGTGGGCTGTGTTTTCATTCAGATTTCAAGACATCTCCAGACACAAGGGGTTTTTAGTGTGAGCAATGGAGGAAATTTGCTGTATTGAGTTTAAATCTCTGTTTGTCAGAAAAGGACAAGTACGACCTTTCACTAAATCAGACTGAAACCACTTCCTGGCACCCTTTATTCTCCAGAGAGGAATCCAGTGAAGTTCTTATTGTGTAAGTAGCTTTGATGTCATTACATCTTGTGTTTATCTCAATAAAAAAAACTTGGACTAGAAGGTCTAAATACACTTTGCCAAATCAAAACTTTTCACTGACATGATAAATACAACTATACCTATTAAAATCCTTCTGAATAGGAAGAATATTTGCATACAGAGAGAAACACAGCAGGAATGTTATGTATTCACTTTAGGTTAAAGCATGTACTTGGGATTTAGAGGAACCTCTTTGATACTTCCTGTGTAATTAGTCTGCTGGAGGAAGTGTTGAATGCCAGAACAGAACAACAGAAACACAAAGGGGATGAAGGGCTGGTGTAGCACCAGTAAAACTGAGCCTACCAAGCTACACAGACACAGAGACTGCCTGCTCCAGGGAAAGGAGGTTCCTGCAACTCACATTTATTTGGATTTTCCACCGAAGTTAAGTTTCCTGGAGAACGAGAACGCAGCGAGCAGCAAGAGAGGTTTAATTTCAGGATATTAAACCCTCCTAAAATATTTCTAAAGTGAAAATGCAGGCAGCTGCCTGATGGATTCCCAGGGCTGCCCTGGGCACCTGTGAGGTCTCTGTGCAGACCCAGCCCAGGCTCAGCTCCATTCCTGCATTATGGATCAGCCCCAGATGTGGTGGAGAGGAGAACTTGTGCAGATGCTGCCAGGTAATGGCAAAGGCTCTTTGAATCCTGGGATAGGCAAGGAGAGCTTTTATCAATACCTGTTACGAATGAGCTGAAGTGGAATGTCTCCACAAGGGATTTCTGTCCTCAGGATTTATAAACTGGCTCGATCAAGATGCTGAAGGTAGAAAGAGAGAACCAAGATAAAGACTTCAGGGGGACTGCTGTTGTGTTTATGCCAGATATTCCAGCCAGGACTCTGAGTGTCCATGAGAACACACAAATAATAGAGAGGTGAAAACTGAAAATCATGGCTAAAGTGTTTCTCCAGCAGAGATGCATTTCTCTGTACATCTGAATTCAGAACCCTGGACATGAAAAATAACATTTAGGAGTTGTAACCTTTAGAGAAACAACTGCACAAGAAAATGTGTTCTTGTAAAAGATGCCAAAACACAAGTTCACCATAAAGCAACATCCATATAATTAACAAAAAGGAACGAGCAAAATATGAAGAACACAGCCTGTATAAATAGAACACAGAATAAAAATACATGTGTGCACACACACATATATATGCAATATGAATATGAGGACAGCATCTGCTGGTAGCTCAGCTATGCTGCACAGTCACCCTGCAATATGTAATCTATCAAATTGGTGAGATCCAAATTACATCAATTATTTAACAATGTTTCTCTTATAAACTATGGCCAGGCCTGGCCCTTGGAGAGAGGCTGGGCTCTCACTAGGAATGTAGGCTGGGTTGGTGTAGTATAAACATGGTTAGAGGAATATTTATAAATCTCTGATTTTTGCATCTCTGACTTTCACAGTGCCTAGAACTATATAAACTTCAAGTCAGTAGTAACAAGAGCCCAGAAGAGCAGACCATCCAGTTAATCGGTGATCCTGCATAAAATTGTTCAATGGTCTTTTGTAAAATGCAATTATGAACTGTCTTTCCTTAACATGATAAAATAAACAGTGGTGATCCCCTGACAGAAAGCACACAGGTAATGGTCCAGGCAGTTCATTGCACCTTTAAATGAAGTTACAGATTCAAGCTCAACACAAAACTCTAATAAACATCACAAATCAAGAATATTTGTCTAAGAAGACAATTGGTTTTTTCCTCATTTGCCTGCTTAGAAGGATTTAATAGAGATAATCTTCACTGAAAAGAGAAGAATAATGTTGCAACCCCCCAGGTCTGAAACTCTAGGCCTTAATGGCTAAACTATTATGGGGTCTTTATTCCACATCCTCACAGTAACCTTTGCCTTCAGATAACATCCAATTCCCTCCCCTGAGAATAAGCAAGATAAAACAAACACCAAAAAAAGACATTCGTAGGTAATTAATTACTGAGAACAAACTAAACCAGCAAGTAAACACCACGTCTTTTAAGAAGCAGATTTTTTTATGCCTTTTGGAGGCTTGAGAAATGAGCTAAGCTGCCCACAGTCTGTTACATGTCTGATTGCTTCTGACAGGGGGCAACACTTCCCACAAAGAACATAAAACCCCCTTAAACATAGAGAAATGCAAGAAAGAAATGCAGATGGAAGATTAAAAGGAACATCTTGGGCTGGATGTTTGCTTCCCTTTAGTAACACACATCTGTCTGCAGCATGGTCTAGGAGTGATGAGGTCAATGTTTGTATTTCAGAGTAAATTCAGGCTCTTTTCCTCACTCAGGGATCAGTATTAGCATTCTCAGGTAGTCCCAGAGAAAGGAGTGGATTCCTGCAGAGGAAGGGAGCACTCTATGCTGCAGATTGCAGGTGCATTTATGCCCAGTTTCAGGGGTAACATTCTCAGAATTATCAGCAAATGAGTTGGAGTTTTCCTTTGTGTGACACACTTGTAAGACATTACATTTTAATGTTCTTGCAACACATTTGCAGTCCCACTCAGCCCCTAGAGAACATGTATGTAGTAACAGCAAAATTTGAGACATATAATCAAAATCTGCAGCTTTCAATGAAAAATATCCTTTAAAATTTGCCATTCTGCCAGCTACACTGAGCATGATGGAGACCAGCATGTGTATTTGAGAACAGCTGTAAGTAAATGTAGAAACACATCCTACTTGTAGACATTTGCTATATTTCCTCATTTGCAGGCCCCTGTGTTCACAAATTATAGGCTAAGAGATGGTCCAAAGCCAGGAGAGCACTTCAGAGCTGTGTTACTTTCTTTACTTTCCACCTCTTGAAGAACAGCAGTCCAGCTGTGAGCTCAACAAGATGTTTAAATTTGAATTCTGTGAAGCTGACAGGCCGAGAAAGAGGAGGAAAAAAAAACCCACACAAGAATGAAAATTTCAGCATGTGCTGATGTATAAATGAAAGGTGTCATGATCTTCTCTCTAGACCATGATCTCTGTAACCCTCTGACTTTGCCAGCATGAACTGAGGCTCAAACGTTCCATCTCTCCCAGCAGCATCTTTGCATGACACCCAGTTATCCTGCTGAAGGATTTTCATTAAATTCAGATGTTTTCATCTGCTGCTTTTCATCTGTGGCACCAGGTTGCACTGCATCAGATTGGCTTTTGTCAGCTCCCAGCCTTGTTTGTCATGAGAGGAGACAGAGCTCAGATGTGCTGAGGGGAAAAATTCTGTCCAAGGATGTTTGTCAGGAAATGTCTGTGCTTGGAACAAAAGTATCTGAACCAAGATGGAGGGCCTGGGGTTCTTTCTGGTTATAGATTTTGTGGTAAATTAAACTTATATTATATGGATATCCCACATGAGTGGCTGTTGTTTTAGTTCCTGCTACATCCACACATATTTTACTGTTCATTTCAAAGAACTTTTTTTTTTTTTTTTTTCAGAATTTAACCTATAATTTCCATCCTAGCATCTAGTGATGGTATTATATGTTCCACCTATAGATTTCAACATTTTAACACCCAGATATGAGATGGGGTCCTGCAAATAAGGATATTTTTGATGCCAAGTTGGTTGGTTTGCACAGCTGCTGCTCCTCAGACTGAACTTATCAGAGCAGCAACATCCTTCCCAGCAAAGTTTGCCATTATCCTAAACAATCAAGTCACTTCAATCAAACGATTGAAGCTATTAATGTCATTATGTTAATTAAAGTACATTAATGTTTATACACTGAAGCAGATAAAGAAGAATTGCATAAATTAAATTCACTTAGAAAATGAAAATTTCTTTCAAGATGAGTTTGAAAGGATGGCACAGAGCTACTCACCAGTTTGGTTTGACACAGAGAAATATTTTCAATTTAACAAAGAAAAAAGATGTCTCTGAAAATTTTGGAATCTTTAGTCCTAGTGTTTTTCTCAAAGTGGGAATGCATTTCACTTTGCTCTTCTCAATGACAAATGTTTCATTTTGTCATTTCTAGCTGATGCTCCTTCATTTTCTATTTCAAGAATACATTTTTTTCCTGTAAAATTTAACGATTTGTTTTGATTAAACAGCCTGAAGATAAAAATACACTGCTTTGGGCAAATTGGTTATTTTAGATGAAGCCAAAATAACTTATTTATAACTTATTTCCCTGGTGGTTTTTTTTTTTTTTTTTTTTTTTTTTTTTTTTTTTTTTTTTTTTTTTTTTTTTTTTTTTGGGGGGGGGGGGTGGGGGGCGGCGTTGGTTTTGTTTTTGTTTTTCTGGTTTTCAGGAAGTAAAACAACAATAAAAAACCAAACTGTGTTTTCAACCTCAGTCACCCTGTTCTTCAGCTTGTCTGGCACTTCCCAGGGGCAGAGGTGAGATGAGAACAAGCAGGGAACTGAGACTTGAATCTTGCAGGAGGACATGTATGAAATATGAAGCAACAGTTCTACCTGTGAAATCTTTCAGTTCAGACTCTTGATATTAAAATTGGAGTAGGTTCACTTCAGAGCAATATTTCTGTGTGTTACATCTCCAGTTACCTCTTTACTTTCAGCTTTGAAGGTCTCAGGACAAGAATGTCTGACCTGCAAGTGAGACACTCTACTTTAGAAACCTTCCCCAATATTCTTCCTCTGGTATCTTTCCCTGATAGCCCCTGAATTTCCTTATTTTCAGCCTATTTCCCCTTAGGCACAGCCAGCTGTTTTCTGCCAATGCCAGAGCATGTATGACAGGCGTAACATAATATTAAACACATTTTATCTGAGGACTCTGCTGGGCTCTGTCTTCTGTGCCCGGGCTCCTTGCCAAACCTCTTGGCACATCCCTGCCTTCTGCAGCATCCAGAATGAATTGATGACTGAGACAACTTATATGATGGAGTAAAGTACCCTTACTGGAAGTGACAACTGTGTTCAGGTCTAAAAACTGGTGAGTTAGTTAAAAATCAATTTTCCCTATTAGCCAATCAATAAACTAAAGGCAGCTTAGAGGTCATTGGAGCAAAAATGTCTCCCCTGAGTCGTGAGCTGGGATCACAAACAGCCCAGAAACCAAAGCTCTCCACCCTCCCACTGCTGTGGAGCTCACAGTGCAAACACCCCTTTTGTCTATAAAAATGCAGCAAACATGGCAACGGTGCCTTGGGATTCCAAGTGAACAGTCCTGGAAAGAATTGCACAGGAAAGATTGTTATCTCTTTTTTTGCTCTCTTGTGTTGTTTTCCACTTTGCTAAAAATACTCTTTACCTGGTGCCTTCTTTTAGTGATAATCCTGGTTTGAGCCATGGCAGGTATGACTGATAACATGATTGAAAAAAAGACAAAACCAAGGGGAGGGATAAACCCAGAAACACTTTGAGCAGAGCACTTCCAGTGGGTGGGGTCCATGTAAAACACAGAAATCTCTGCACAAAGTTGAACTGGAGGATTTTTAAAACCAAGTCTTGGCTTTAAAACCATGGCAGACATGAGAAAGCTACTGAATTCCTGTACAGAAAAGCCACAAAGACACAATTTCCACTGACATGCTGTGTTGCTATACGTAGAAAAATCTGAATAACATTACAGTGTTATTTATTTGCTTATTTCATGTATTTTTACAACATGGAGACTAAATACCAAAGTATTTAATTAATTGGGAGCAGGCCTAAGCTTCTGACCCACATGGGGACTTCTAGAGATTTTCCTGCTTGGATTTACTCTGCTCCTTGAATATCTCATAATCTCAGAATCCCAGAATTTACAGCTGTAAATTCATGAAAGATCCAGTTAACCTCATTTAGATGAGGGCATAGGTAGGCAAATTACTTCCATGAGCACACTTTATCCTGTCTTTATTTTTCTTCATATCCTGTGAATGTAGCTAGGGGAGGTGCAATGCACACCTGTCCCAGGTACATGTAAAGGAATAAAAAGTGAAATCCCTGTGCTCACAAAATAACCCCTGAAAAAAGGTACTCCTGTCACAGCTTCTTTCACTGATTATAGAATATTTTTCCCTCTTTTGTTTTGGACACCCACATAATAATTGAGGGGAAAACGGTCCCGTGGGAATTGGTCTTGAACACTGCTAAAAATTTATACCAACTGCACAGCAAGCACTGGAGCTGCATGAAGATGAATGGAGGGGGAAAAATGTCCAATATTCCCTGAAAGTTTTCTGAGGTTTTTATGGAGAAATTCAAGCCCGTGTAACTGCTAAAATATCCATTGTTGTGAGTGGTTTACCTCACAGAGAAGTTCAAATGCTCTTTTTATTTTGTGACAGGGCAGAAGTATTCACACCCATCAGGTTTACACACAGACATAATCAATTGCTGCCCTTTCTGACAAAACTCCATCACTGTAAAAATGCTCTATTAAATGCCTGGTAATAACATTCTATAGATGTTTTATTGAAAAATCAAGTTTCTGGAAGCCAAACTGCACACAGCATACTGGTAAAAATGGGAAATAAAATGTTCATGCAATGGAAATATGTTCAAACCAGAAAACGCTGGTGTAGAAAACACAGAGAAGAGCTCAGTAAATAAGTTTGATCCAAGCTATAAAATTCTAGTGGTAATCAAGAGAAGCCTGGTTCAAGTGGTTGTCTGGAATGATATCAGGCAGATTGGCAGCAGGAAAATGACCTTTTGTGCTCTTTCTCCTTGAAAACTGTGCTCCCTCCTCACTATTTACACTGTCAGTAACTCAGCTCCCAGAGGACGTGTGTTGATATTTTTTTGAAAACATTTTTGTACGGCTTTTCTTAACAAAAATTGATCTCAAACCCACCAAAAGCACACTGGAAATATTTTGTCTCTTTGAATTGTAAAAAAAAAAAAAAAAAAAAAAAAAAAGTTTTGGTTTTGGAGAAAAATCTCCATGTTTTCCACAGGGACAAAACTAAACCTATTTTCTAGGCAGCTCTCCCCCATCAGGTCTCCTCACCTGGGAAATGAGCTGTAGGGAAGACATCAAAGCAGGCAGAACCTTCTCTCCAGTTGTAGGAATTGGTTTTGGTATCTTCTCTTACTCTGTTGACAATTTTCCAGCTATTTTAGTTTCTTTCTTCATCGGTCTTCAGTTTTCAGTATAAATTGTCCCTGGTCTCCTGGTTTATATTTCATTCACTTTTTCCTGCAGTGGTTATACTGTTTTCTCCTGTGTTGGTCACTGAACTTTGGCTCTTCCATTATTTCTTACCTGCTGTAGCCAATTCCCACATAACCTTTGAATCTTTGAGGCAGAAAAACACATTGTCTTTGAGGAGCTTGTCCAGGCTGTCACCTTTTGGATTTAGGAATGTGTGAAACCTGGTGATTAAATGTCTGCTCTTGTCTAAGATCTTCAGGTTTGCCACACTTACCTCTGTCACCCAATTTTAAGGGAATTCTTAACAATAAGTTACAAAACTGAATTATCTCACCACATCAGGGTTTTCATTCTCCCCCTCTAAATGATGTATTTATTTTTTCTTGTTTCCTATTCAATTTATCCCAGGAAAACAGAAAATCTTGAGAAAATCAGACTGAGTAGCACTGAGAAGGGAAAGATTAAGTCCCAGAGGACCAAGAAAGGTGCAGGGGACTGAACTGGCACTGGTGGCTCTTCAAATCCTGGACTTGGAGTAACAACTTAAGACTCATTCCAAAGTTGTAGAGATTATTCCTCTGGATATTGCACAATGCAGCAGACTGGGTTATGGAGTGCTCCAAGATCCTGTTTATTCAGTGTATAAAATTTACCTCTGGGGGCTCCAGCTGAAGAACAGACAAAACAATTTTCCCCATAAAGTTTTACAGCTGCTCCAAGGGTCCTCCTCTAAAAGCCTGCACACTTGTGAAAAGGAGAAGAAAAGGAAAATGCCTATCAGTTCCCTGGTCTGAAGTGGGAGTAATCACATTTATTTGCTTTCCTTTTATTCAAGAATAATGCTCTTTAGAATAGAGACCATGGTGCCAGGGAGGTCCCTCATGATGTGCACAAGGGATTGTTAAGAAAAATTGGTTTAGAGCCATATGTAGAATGACAGAACAAACCCACACACAAAGCTAGCACTGTCCACACCTTTGAATTTGCCCTGGCTGTGGAGGGAATTGGCTCTGTTGTGCTCAGGAGAAGGGGATGGACCAAAAACTTGAGTGTGGAGGTGAATCAGGTTGTCTGGTCTTAATCAGGCAGGAGAAGGATGATATTAACCCCTGTTTTTCCCTGTGGACATGACACTGGCATGTCCACTCCTCTGCTGTGCCCAACATTCAGTTATACACACAACAGGTCCTAAACCCACGCTCAGGTCAGGGGCTTTATTCAAGTGGCTGCTCTAGGAAATAAAAGCAGATCTGTAAAATCACAGTGTATAATGTATTAGAAACAGAATGCAATTCTCAGGGGGATCTTCATTGAGGCCAGTGGGATGATTCAGGGGAATATGATGAATGGCCACTGCCCTTTTCTTCTTCCAAATAAACATTTTGTCCCTCTCCACTGGAGCTGGGCAGCAGATGCAAAATTACAGCACAGAAAAAGAGCATAATTTGGCCATAAAAATGTTGCAATAAGTTGTTATATAACTGAAATGCCACCGCCTTTAGTGCATCCACCCACTCATTTTACAACCAGTTAATATTTTTCTGAACTTACATGTTGTATTCTATCCCGCCGCCTCTGCAATCTTTTTGCCTATTTTTCTGCCAAAGCCACAAGAATAAAGCTGTCAACATTGCAACTAAGCCATCTTTCTTGTCTGGCAAATTGTCTAGTGGAGACTATAACCTCCTGGCTGCTCCACTGCATAATGTAAGTATCCTGTCTTAACAAAACAGAATTTAAATATTCTTTAGATACAAGATATCTGCAGGCTTCTGTGCAGAAACAAGTTAAATATATTTCCCTGACATTTTTTACTTTTCTCCAGTGGGAATGGCACAGACATTCATATTAAGCTGAACACGTATTGACATGCTTAGAGAGATGTTATATGGCTTTTCAACTGAAATATCTCCAGGTATTTGAACTGCAATAATAAATATGGCCACTCCTGGGGGAAGGAAGAAGCAGCAAGAAAATTCCCCAGAAGAGTGTGATTAAGAACTGAAGTGAGCCTCTGGCATACAGTAGTTATGCTTTGAATGTGATTGGGATTTATGATTTCAATTAATGCTGGAGCACAATTTTAGAAAGTTATTAGCAAGCTCCTGGCTGAACAGAACACAGCTCATCTGTGCATTCCTCCAGATTAGCTTTATCATTGTGCTGTTTACAAACACAAGGCTGGATCCTCTGAGATGTGTTTTGGGGAGGCACAGATGACAGCTGCAGAGGAGCCACATGGACCAAAAATGTGGCCTCATCTGTGGGGTTGTTTTTAGTGTATTGGAAGAGCTGTAATTTTACATTTGAGACATCAAAAAGAGAGAAACTTGTAAGAGAAGAAAGGCCAACCTTCTTTTTTCTGCTTTTCCATTTTGCATCCCAAGAAAGGCTCTGGGATGTGTGTTCATCTGATGTGAATGTGCTGAGCCCTCCTGAGGTTCACTCACAATTTACAAACCAACCAAGGCCTGACATGTCTGTGTGGGTTTGTGCTGCAAATATCTATATACATTTACATCTTGGTATTTATATATTGATAAATATACACATGCCCCAGCTCGCCTTTTTATTCTATAGACACAGCTCTCCCCATCTGCCTCCTAATTTCAGAATTTCAGTGTCATCTGTATCTGTTAAGGCCCTGTCACCTCAGGCAGGGTCTGATCTCTGTGTACCCAGAGAGAGCCCGAGAGCTGCAGTCTGGGTCCTGGACTTGTCCTGGCTCACTGAGCTGAATAAAGCTATTCATAAAGGCAAAAAAAAATCAGGTGTAAGCAGCTGAAGGCTTGGAGATTAATGAAGCATCAGCAGAGTTTTCTCAGGGCAGTGCTGCCCCTGGGGAGGGGCACAAATGCCCTGAGGTTGCTGTTGCCCCTGGCAGCAATGACAGCAGGCACCAGAGCCTTGTCCTCCCTCTCCTGGGTCACTCACTGTCCCCTGTTGCAGGCAGACCTCTTCTACAGAAAGTACTAAAGGGCCCTTAGTCACTTCTGTCAGGTACTAACAAATATTTATTCATGCCTCATTATGTAGCTAGGTCAGTGTAAATGCTTTGGTTTCTACGGATGGCAGCAATCATTCTTCCTCAGAAGAAATACCCAAATCTCCATTTAAACCAGGTCTTACATAAATCCTCCCTTTCTCTGGGTTGGTCTGGTTGGGGAAGGAATGCAAGGGACAGCAGAATTACATCTCCTTGTTTTCCTATTGCCAACACTGCAGTATTTCAGACAGAGCAGTTTTCTGTGAGAAGCATTTTCCCTTTCATTTCAAAGAGCAGCATTTCAGCCCCTGTGCCAGGCTTGAACCAACACTGTGGCTGCCAGAATGACTCACAGCCACCTTGGCAGAACAATATCTGCCAGAGAAGAGAAAATCTCACTGCTGCTTCAGGCACAACTCTGTGACAACAATGGAGTAATTAACTTTTGAAACCAACCATTTCAATCCGGGCATAACAAGAGTAGGAGAAACCTTGCACCTGCATTCTCTAGTGTGTAAATGTATCATTTAATGCATATATACAGATAATGTATACATACCATACAGATAATGTATAGTGCAGGTTCCTTCCATGAGTTGCATTTTTCAGTCTGAGTGTATTTCTGTGCTTGAAGGTACTGGTATCATGAAGAAAAATGAGAGAGGCTTCCCAGACTCAGAATTCCTAGGACTTCAAGACATGGAAGTGTTTTAAACTTTGTGAATTAAACTACAGAATACACAGCTGATCCAATGGAAAAGAGATTCTGCTTTACAGTAATATGTTACTTGTGGTTCCCTGTCAAGGCTGTGGGAGGTAAAATCTCTGAAAAATAATCACTTCCTTAGAAATTTTGACATTGTGAGAAGCACTGTAGGAGAGAACCTACCTTTTGAAGTTTTGCTTTCAGTGTGCCTCACATGTGCCTTGACTACAGTTCAGCAAGGCTCCTGGATACAGGCTTCACAATTTTGGGAGCCCAACAGAGGCTGTGAGCACGGAGCAAGCAGGGAAGAGGCCAAAGGCAGCTCTGTTTCCTTCAGATCACAGGAGTCTCTGTGCCAGCTGCCTTCCACCCAGAGCAATGACAGACCCAAGAAAAAGGTTTTGGAGTAAGTTGAGAAATTTTCTGAAGCATTTCAGGGGTGTCTTTGGTTTTACTCGATAGACACTGGGAATTGAAAGGAAAATGAAAGCCACAGCTTGTGGGTGCTCTTGAAGCTGATGTTAGTCCTTCACAGCCTTGAGCACGTTCTCACTATTACTCTATATTATGTTTTACAGTTTCAGAAAATTGTGAGTAAAATGTTCTTTGGCTTGTTTATTTTTCCATATGTCAAAGGCAAAGCTCTCCCTTTGCTTCCATTGAATCTAAAACTGACAAGGCTGCTCTTCTTTAACAAATCATAAAGCACCTTATTCTGCCAAGACATCTTTGTTTGTGCACCAGCCACATCAAATACAGTTAGTGCAGGGCTGGGAATACTGTTTATTAGTTAACCACAGCTGCAGAACTAGCAGATGGAGCAGAGCACATTTTTGTTGAAGATCACAAAAGTAATGACTACTGTTCTTTTCTTTTTCATTTTTAATCTGTCATTGCTTCATGATGGAGTTGCAGATTTTGTCAGAGATTTCATGGACTGGTACAGAAACCACAGTATCCATTACATTTAATTGCTCCCCCATTTGTTTAAACTGTGAGTGATTTTATTAAATTGAATTACTTTCCTCTGCAGCTTACATGAGAAAGGGGCATTATAATTACAATCAGGTTGGCATTTTAAAGTTATAACATTTGTAAGCTACAGCAAAATTTTCCAAAGCCCTGCAGAAATTACATGCATATTTAAATGCCAACAAACCTTGCTCACATACCACCTTTAAAAATGTCTGTCTCGGTTCTGTGAGCTGAAACTGAGGTCCCAGCTGAGGGGTAACAAGTCAAAATGACGAGTGGCCAGTAAAGCCTGTGTCCTCTGAGAGCCCCCAGAGCAGAGACAATGATGCAGTGCCAAGGAGACAGCAGTATAAGAACAATTCCCACTGGCTTAACTAAAAGCAACAAGCAAAACAATAAACAAGAAGTAAGAATTTTTAGTCTTTTCACTTCTAGCATCCTGTCCAATGAAGCAAATGTGCTACCACTGGTGTTAATCACCAGGATTTCAGGCCATTACCAGTTCCCTTATTCTGATGAAGTTCCTCTTCTCTTTGCAGCCTTTGCACTGGACCTTCCACTCCTCCAGCTTTCACACCCACGCCCAAACCTTCACAGAATCCAGATGTCTGTCCCAAGGCCCTGATCAGTCTTCAGCATCCTCAAAAGGGGAAAGGGAGAGTCAGGGACTCAGGGACTGACCTGATGACCAGGACAGGACTCTAGGGAACAGCATGAAGCTGTGTCAAGGCAGGGTTAGGCTGGATATTAGGAAAAGGTTTTTCACCCAGAGAAGTGGACATGGCTAATCAAACCTATTGCCACATCCTATAATGCACATAAAGCACTAAGCTTATACTTGAGGTCTGCATGAAGAAATGAGTTTTGTCAGGACTTTTGCCACAAAACACATCAGCAAAAATATTAATTCTGTTCAGGATGGAAGATCACCTCTTCTGCAAATGAAAGTGGGGATGAACAAAAGGAGTAACTGTGTGATGTGATTTTTCACTGAGGCTAACAGAAAAGTGGGGTGATAAGAAACAGCTTTTTTCTGATTGATATATCAAAAGAGCTTTGGGGGTGGGGACAGAGAAATGAAGGCTGGGTTTGGCAGGACAGTGAACCAGAAGAGGGATTTATTGCAGCTCTGCTGTTGCCCAGCTGCCTGCATTTGATGAAGACCCCTGGGGCTCCTTGTGCCCATGCTCTGCTCAGATTTTGGACAGGAACTTCAGGCTGGGAGCCTCTCCACGTGTCACTCCACCTCCATTGAACACTGGCCTTGGCAGAGGGTCCCAAAAACTACCAAAATCCCCCCCCCCCCCAAAACTCACACCCAGTTATGAACAAGTTCTGAAGATGGCATTAACACATTCCCAAGATGCCCCTTTAGAAAATATAACCTACAGAACTGCTCTGAAAACACCATGCAGAGGGGATTGATGGTGTGTGCCATGATTTCATGACCAAGTCTGTCAGTGCTTCAAAGAGAAAATCATTTTAGTGTTTTAAGTCCTCAACCAGATGAAGATGTTGAGAAATAAATGCCAAATGACATCAGCCCTTGTAGCTACAGCCAGGGTTGAGTGTCTGTCTGGAGCTGAGGATTTATAAAACTTGAAGGAAATGAGCCATGGTGAGCAGAACCACGACAATGCTGATAAAATTCTCCATTGCCCGTTTGTCACTCAGCCACTGGAGAAGAACCACCAAGATCAGTGGTGGGAGCCATTTCTGTGGGCAGCTTTTATTGCACTGAGATCTATTGCACTGGCCAGGGAAGGTGGAGATGCTGCAAAAGCCTCTCTCCCCTAGAATTACCCCAAAGTGTCCCTTTCAGCTCACAGCAAGCCTGCAGATGTGTTTCTGCACCAAATAAATGTCCCTCCATGACAAGAGAAACCTTTGCTGTCCATTTGAAGAAGCTTTAGCCAGCACCAAATATAGACCTTTCTCCTCAAGAAGATAATGTATAGTGCAAGTTCCTTCCATGAGTAGCATTTTTCAGTCTGAGTGTATTTCTGTGCTTGAAGGTACTGGTATCTTGAAGAAAAATGGGAGAGTTTTCCCAGACTCAGAATTACTGGGAGCTGCTAGGATGGAGACTGTGAAGCCAAAGCTTTGAATGCACAGAATCAGACTCTGCCAGCAAACTGCTGCTCTGTGCTGTCCTAGGGATGCTCAAACCCAGCCCAGGCAGTCACTTAACCAGAGTCAAGATTGTTTTGCTGTGAAAAATAACCTGCCTGCTCCTCTGGCCTACAGTGCATGGCTTATATCCAGCATTAATGTGTTATTGATGTGAAGATTCACACCAATGATAGTCATAAAAAAATGTGGATCTTTTATCTTTTCCCACCTGATGGATTTGAAGGAAGAAATGAATCCTCCAATCTCTCCCTGCCAGGCTTTCCCCCTCACCATGCCTCTGACATGCACATTGCAGCTCAGCCAAGTGAGGCATGAAGCACCACAGCTGCCAAAAAAAAATTAATTTTAATTAATTCCACAAACCAACTAAGGCAGCCCCACTTTAAGAGTGGAGGAAATGCTGAGGATGAAACCCTGCAGGAGTGTTCCAAATACAGGTTTAGAGGTTTAGCCAGGTAGCTTTTACATCAAAGAAACTTTCCTGAGTAGCAGCTGGATGATCTCTTTGCTCTGTAGAACCTGGGGATGAAAAACTCAGTAGAAGGTTGAATCCATTCGTCTCTCTAAGATTATTTCTTTCAGAAACATTAAGTTCTCTTGAACATAAAAAAGGGAAGAAAACAGCACTGGGGTCAAAAGATTCTTTGAAGACTCGTGGAATTCAGATACAGCAAATTCCTTCTGTTTCTCCTCCTCATGACAACATTTGTCACAGACACACTCAGCCCACATCTCTCTGGATACTGATCTCTGCAGTGTGAATTTGGTTTGCATTCTAGAAACATGTCCTCAGCAGATATGTCCAACCTTGACTAAACCAAAGGAATCCAACAAATCAATGGCTCTACATCCAACTGATAAAAAATTCTACATTTTTCTTCCCACAGACTGCTTGCAATTGCCACCCACTTTCTAACCTTTCCTGTTTTGAATCAAAAAAAGAGAGCACAGCAACCAGAGAATTGAATTACAAAATAGTGAAATAAGTCAGAAAAATGCAAGGCATCAGTCAGAACAGAACATTGTCTGTGACACAGGATATTTTTGATGCCTCATTTTCATGACAAAAAAGGTGCAATCCTAGTGCCATCCAATGTTTTCACAATGCACTGGTGAGCTGTGTGATACAATAATGAGTGCTGGGCCCCTCACCTGTCCTCAGACTGGGCTTCACACCAGTAACACAGAAAGGGTTATAGCAATCCTGCCAAAAGTAAATTGTTCTCTCTGAAACAAGCACATGGGCAGCAGAGGACAAATCCCTTCCATGTGGAAATCCGTAAACAATAAAGCCAAATCAGTCACTTTAAAACTATTTGTGTTTTACATCTGTGTCTAATAGGATCTCAAGTGTTTGCACAAACTGGGCTTATCAGTTTAAAGCATCTGTAACTCAGGAATTCTAGAAATCAATCAAAAACTAACTCAGTCTCTAGGGCAGATACATCTTAGAGAACTTTACAGAACTCTGTGTCCTTGAAATAAAATCATCTTATAGATCCATGTGCCAAAATGGGCCACCATGTATTTAGAGCTAATGAGCTCTTGGTAGACAAGCTGGAATAGGAATATTTTCCAATTAAGATATTTATGTGTGTCTTTATCTGATCTAGATAAACAGATATCAGCTATTTATATCATGTATAGTCACAGAGAAACACACACCAGAATTTATTAAATGATCCCACTAAAAGTTTTATAACTGCACAGTGTTATGTACATGCCATGCACAGCCTGAACATAAGACATCATCAACACGTTCTCTAAAAGTGTCATTTTCAATTTGAAAATAATTGCTGGCACTACACTTTATATGATTTTAAATAATTTAGAACATCAGCTAAAACTTCAGTGCTCTCTTAAAAGTTATAGCTCCAGTAATTTCCAATTCATAAAAAAACAGCTGAAGGCTTTATTACGCTTTGGGCTCCCAAACACAAGGAATTCTTCCTTGCAGAAGGACTTATAGGCTCTGGGATGAATAAGAGATATGTCTGATTTATGGATTTACACAGGTTTTTGTAAAATGGAGTTGGCTGCACTGATTGCAGATATGTCAGGCAGATTATTGTTGTCAGAGGCATCCCCAGGCCTCCAGGTTAAAAAGGGCAAATGTATTTTTAAATTTCCCAATATATTTCTTAGCACTTAGGCATGTTTTTGGCTACTTGGAATGGCTGTCAGAGAAGGGAATCCTTGAAGGAGCAGTGTGGTCTTCCAGAGAGCCCAAACCAATGGCTCTGGGAAGGGAACCTCTGATCCTCTCACACAATCAGTGGCAGGTGATTGGCTAATTTGCTCCTGAAAACCTCCCACAACAGATTTTCTCATCTCCTCTAAACTGGTTTTGCTTTGTTTTGCTTTCCCCATATTCCTGATTTGCAGGCTGCCCTGGGATTCAGCACAAGGATGTGCAGCACTGAGCAGAAATATTCTCACAAACCTGCTGAGGGACTCTGCCTCTCCCCTCTGCTGGTGCCTGCCAAGGTTACACTGAGTACAGACATCCTGGGAGATGGGGACAGAGAGCAGCATCCAAAACCTCCCACCAAAATCTTAATTTTAAAGCCATTTACTGAGTCTTTCACCATAGAAAGTCAGAACTCTTGCCAGTGAATCAACCTGGGAACCCCAAAACACAGAATGACACATACCCCTGGAGAGTGTCAGCCAGGGAGTGCATAATACGTGCTCAGGGAAGTCAGTGTTCATTGAGGCAATTAAATATCATGCTTTATATTGCTGTCACTTGTAATTTAGTTATGCTGGAAATGAAGAATGGGTTGTCTATGCAATTGCTATCATAAACATCACCGAGTCTGTGTGGAAAGATTCACAATAAAACACTAAGTTGCCATTATCTCAGTGGCAGGTCTGTCCTCTCACAGAGCAGTAAGTAATAACTCTTTCACATTTGCAAAAGAAAGCAATATTTGCGCTGCAAGGATGTGTCCTGTTAGTTTGAAAATAATGTCAATAAGGTGCTCTCCTTAGAAACATCTCCACCATCCAATTGTTTCCCAATCACAATTCATTTACTCAAGGACTGCACTCTGCTAGAGAGTAGGAATGATCCTGCTCTCATAATTACTGCTCCTATGTGCAAACACTGACAGCACAGAGGCAATTCTGGCTGATTTAGCCAAGTGAAAGGTTAATGCTTGGGAGCTGCAGCCAGAATATTTCTTCCAGCAGGGAGACATTCAGTGGGCAATAAAAACTTCTCCCCAGCTCCTGTTAAGCCCTTGTGCCAGGGCTTTGCTAAACAGAGCTTCAGAGAGACAGCAAGTGCTGATCCTGAGGCCAGGAGCCTCCCTGGGTCATCCACACCTGACATTGCACAGCCAAAAACACCATGAACCTGCACAGTGAAAATCTTCAGCAGCTCTGATTCCCTCTTTTGTGCTGAAATGTACCTTCCTGCCACCGCACCAAGAGGGATTTCAGATAAAAATAATTATGTTTTATCCACTCCAAGAGGAATTTCAGCCAGAGACAAGGTATTTTATCAGTTATTGGTTTGAGTTGTTTGGGGTTTTTTTATCTGTGGCCTCAAACACAGCACTCTCACAGTAACAAGGCAGTTACTGAACACTGGTTTACACTTTTCAGGATGCTCCATCGAAGGAAAAGCACTCAAGGGAGTCAAGTTACAAATTTCTTGGTGGACAGTTATTGATCTTTCTCAACTTTTAAGGTCATCATTGGAACATACAGAGTATTTATCATGTCTGAAACATACTAGAGAAAAAGACTAAATTGAGTGATTTTTTTAAAGAAATAGCGTAAGCTGTTTCTTGTGCTGTCCCAGACTAGAAATAAATTGAATTAACAGCTGTGTAGACAGACAGGTTATATATCACACACACACTGGCAGCCCTCCCATATCACCTGGTGCAGGTACAGAGTTATTCACACTCATCCTGGAGCTCCATTCACACAAGACCCACACTGAATTTCAGATGCTGCCTGCTTAGGATACCACACACAATCCTGTCCTCAGGGAGGTGAAGGATCTATTGGGATTTCATTCTAATCAATGTTTTTTTTCAGGCAACAGGAGACCTGCGGTGCCCCACATGTGATGGTTTGGAGGGGACTGATCTTTAGAGAACATGATCCAGTCCTCAAAAAACTCCTTGCATTGTGTCTCACACTGAGAAGCCAAAAATGGGCAGAGCTTAACACTCCTTATTCCCAGGCTGCATCTTCAAAGACAGAGGCTACATCACATCCTGCCTCAGGAAGTTAATTCAGGCTGCTGTAAACCAAAATAAACAAGAGGAGAGGCCTAATATTTTGCTATGTTTATTGAAATTCTCAGCATCTTTCCAAAGAGGTGACTCTCTCCTTTGATAAAAGGCAACTTTAATTGCAGTAGGTGTTAGGTGGCTGTCTGGTGTATCAATTGCTCCATCCTTCTCCAGTGAGATAAAGTGAAGGGAATTGAAGCTGCTAATGATCATGCATATGAACCCATTAGGAAACAACTAAGTTAGTGCTCATGTGCATGTGCTGCAGCACAGCTGTGAGCAAAAACAGCATTATTTTTTATTTATTTATTTTTTTAACAGTAGCCCTATTTACCCTGCCATCAGGCCAGTAATTTTTTTATCATTCTTCCATAGCCACTGATAATTACCTTATATATTTTGTAAACTGCCAGTCTGTTTTCAGAGCAGAAAAGGCACTTAGGCACAGATTGACTCCGATTGGCCTCGCTGGCTGCTCCACAGAGGAACAGCCATCATATGACTTTTAATCTCCTATGAAACAAAATGATTAAACTGTCAATATCAGGATGAGCCACCATGACGGCCACCCTGATGGAATGGTGCCTCCGAACTGCTCCTAATAATATGTATGCAAGGAATAGATTTTTCTTTATAATGCATGTAATTAGAGTACAGGACAAAATGTTCTGTTCAAATTCATGACATGCACAACTAATAGAGAAGGAGAGAATGAGGCCCTTGGCTATTTATTTGCATGAAAAGGCTCTAATATAGGATATACTTTAGAGAAATTAGTTTTTAATCTAGGTGACAAGATGAGATTTTAACCCTGAACTGGTTTTGAGCTGACCTGGGAGAATTTCTGCAGACATAAATGTGACGCCCTGGAAGCCAGACGGGTGTCACTTTTTCATTAATTTTTGAATATCTTGTGCAGTCAAGGGGAGCAGAAAAATCAGCCCTTTTAGAGGCCCACCTTATGTGAATTTGCTCTGGTGAGACTGACTCAAAGAAAGCAGATAGAAATTTTAGAAGGAATGTATTCTTTGTAAATTTGGGTGTCGGAGGAGTTAGGTACATTGATTCAGCAGTGATTCCCCCTGCTTGACCTGTACAAAAGCAAAACCTACAGCTGTGCCTTTCTATGAATACATTAAGTAGGGCAAGTTACTCTCCCAGCACAAGTCTATTATAGACACTATTGCTCTGCAATTTTAGCATAACTGATCCAACAAGTCCTTGAAGGAGAATTTCAGAACATAACTGCTGCTTAAACAGCACTGCTCATTTAATGGCTGATGCAGGAAATGTGTGTTTTTTACTGTAGATTTTGTATCAGGTCAGGGCACACACCTCTCACCCCCTGGGGAAAAGGACTTTGAACACATCTGAAAAGGACCTGCAGCTCCACCACCTCAACCTCTGATGAATCAGTACTAACAGCATGAAGTAGGGACAACAATAATTTCTACTGTGCCAGACCATTAAAATATTGCTCATTTGGCATCTTATTAGCAACTCTCAGCTTGAGTCAGATCTTGCAAGTTATTTTTATACAAAAGCAATCTTTTAAACAATCAGCAGGGACTTGGGAGGACCCCAGTCACTGCTGGTGGTGTTTGAGGTGCTGGGTGACCCTGGGGATGCATCAGGGCTGGGATTTTTCCTTTTCTGTTCCTTTTCTCCCAGCAGTGCATACAAGCTCCAGCAGAAACCCAGGATCCACCAATTCTAGAAATTCAGCATTTCACTCTTGGGAGTCCATAGCACTGGCCACCCCTGGAACCAGCAGCCAAGCATTTCAGACAGGGAAGGAGTCACCTAATGAGCACAGAATCCTCACAGCGGTGAAGGACATGGAGACATAAATTATTTCTGTAAAAATCAGCACATTAATTAGGGGAAATGCATAATTTCTTTCTGGTTTTAGGCTTTGAGGAGAGCAGAGAAGAAAGAACCTTTGATGGCTGGGGAAAGGCAAGGGAAAAGTGTCTTCTAGTGGCTTGATGAATGAACAGGTCACAGCAGCAGGGGGAAAGTCAAGGTTTCTGTGTGAGCTGATGAAAAGGGGGTTTCTGTGAGCAACTGCAAGGTGGGAGCAGGCCAGAGCCATTTTGGACTTTGCCTAAGGCTTGGGCAGTTTCAAAGACAATCTATCCACAAATTTCTGTGCTAATTGCTAAATCTACTTTTTTGGGGGAGGCACAGCTTCCAGTGTTCCATTACTGAAAAATAATCAATTTTTTCCAATATTTGTCTTCTACTGAAAATTCTTCCAAGTCAAGTTCTTCTGGAGGCTCATATAAATTAATGTTTTCACAAATGACTGTGAAAATATGTCCAGAGAACTGTGTCAATTCTCATTCACTTTCCCAACTTTATCTTCCAGCACTGCCAAGAGCTTTTGTGAACATGCTTATTTTTTATATTGGAAAATGAAAGCTAATAAAGATGATAGATAATTAGAGAAGACAATGCAATGATTGATTCCTCATTACACCAGATGAGGAAGGTGAGTCCTGAAAGCATTTTTTCCTTCTTGGAGAATTGAGTCATGGCTTAAATAAGAAAATAAACTCATGTAAAGAACCTCAAAAATGACCATGAAAGAAAGATAAAGACTCTTTCCCTGACACTTTATCTGACCATGTGTAAAAAGAAGGAATAAAATTAAGGTGTAGAATGTTGAAACTGTGTGAATTCAGAGGGAAAAAAAATAAAAGAGAAAATAAAAGGGAGAAAGGAAAAAACCTGTAATAGAGGTAGTTCAGGTGTTGTGACACCTATGACTATCCAGAACAAGGCTGACTTACTCCAGTTAGCCCAGAAAATCCCTGACAGCAGCACCCAGCCCTTCAAGCTGCCTCTCTGGAGCTCAGTTCTTATAACAGGCAACCCTTCAAACCTCAGTACAGCTGAGCACTTCCATCACCTGGGGAACTCAGAGCTGACATCAGAAAAGGGGCATCACCACCAAGTCCTTTACACCTTTGACAATATCCCTGTATTTGGTGGCTGCATGTTCACAGGTCAGTGCTCACCCTCTATTGCTCTGGAGAAAAAAAATGCAAGAAAAACCCAACAAAGTTACTGGAGAGCAAATCCCTACTGTGTAGAAACTGGTGGGCATTTCCCTTTAATCACATGTGCTGCCCCAGCCTGGGAAAGGTGGCAAAAAATCCCTCCTGACTGTGGTGAAGCCCAGAAGCCACAGATCTGTGAGCAGCTCGAGGGCTCTGCTGAGTGCTGAGCACATCTGCACAGCACCTGGCACATCTGGGTAATCTCCTGCAGTGAGGATGCTTGTGCCACTTGACACAGCTGGATTTTTGTTTTGTGTCTCTGTTCTATAATTCTATGATCTTGGCTGTTGAAAATGGGAGATGCAGACAGAAATGCTTTTGCAGAGTGGCAACGAGGGGCCATAAATGCTTTGCTAACACAGTTCATACACTCCTTGTACCCACAGCTTTCTTCATGGGCTAATTACTATTCAGGCTGATGGTTTGGTTTCTGAGCACTTGGGAAACTTGTTGGAAGGTGTGTGCTGAAGCTCCACTGTCTCATTATGCTGCTTGCCTCCTCAGTTGGAAAAATCATCTCTGACAAGCCACTTTCCTGGGTGCAGAGCTCAAAAGACGCCAAGAGGCTTGGGGCTCGATGAAAGGTATTTGATGTCAATTGCATTTGACATATGCGGGTTTGATATGTTCCTGGCTTCTAAGTGATGCCAAAAACGCAGTTTATGAGAATAATATAAAGGCAGAGGACAGAGATCTAACCTCCTTCAGATAATTGCTCTGAGTTGTTGCAAGGTGACCTTCATCCCCACACAGGCAGCTTGTTGGTGAGAGTGCAAAGAGGTTTATCTCTCCCAATTTTCCATGGGCACATAAAAAGCAGCTGGTGCTGTTAAAAAAAAACCATCTCTGAGCCTGTGTCTGCTGTGCAGGTGGGTGAGATGGTGGCCTGTATCCAAGCACAAAGGGAGCTGTCCTCAGTTACTGAGCTGCTTCCTAGTCCCCTTGGTAAGAACAGAAATTTGGTTTGTAAGAATTGAGACCTGCAGCATGAAACCTTCCAAAGGTGGAAATCAACCTCTCCTGTCAGCCTTCTGCTTCTGTCAGGCAGGTGTGATCTGGGCACTGACAAACAGGTGCTGATGGCCAACACAGATCCTTCTTCTGATGCTTTGGGAAGGCTGGTCTGAAACAGAGACTGGACAGAGCCAGAGAATAAAGCAGGTTTTTATTAAAAGGCCTTTAGGATCTACCTTGGGCAGGACAGAGCCTGACCAGGGCTACACCCAAGGTGGACTAAGAATGGTCACAAAATGGCAGACCAGTCATGAGACACTTTAATAAGTTTTGTTCCATTTGCATATTGGGGTTTAATTGTCCAATTCCAGCTTCAGGCTGTGAGGTCCCATCCTTCTTGTTCGTCCCTTCAGTCCAGTGTTGTTTGTGCTTTTGGGCCTGAAAGTTGTCTTTGGTCTTCAGCAGGAAAAGGATTTGGTTTGTTTATTTACTTTGTGAAGGAAACTCACCAGTACTTAGTATGAGGCTCAGAACTTCACCCTTGGGCAACACAGAATCTGTAAAACATGAAAGCTCAAACTTGAGCCATCACTTCCTCAAACAAACAAGGAAGGAGGCTGTGAAGGGTGGATCCTGCAGATCCCTGCTTCTGACTACATCCCTTTCCAAAGGTATGATTTCCCCCAGATGAGCCCTGAATTGCACCATGAACTGATTATGATAAAATTCTGGATGAGACAGGGCATTAATAACATGAAAGCCCTCAGTGCCTCTGAGCTGGAGGCTCAGCCTCTCCCCTGGCAGAGACAGACACACATCACCATCAAGGGCTTTACTTCCCTGTCCCCAGGGCTGAGGAAACACTCTGGACATGGCATGGAAGTGGAAACTGGATCTCCCTAATTCCATCACGTTATTTGTCTGCTCAGGGGATGCACCTTCCCTGCCTGCCCTGTGCCAGCACCACTCTCCCAAACACTCAAGGCAGACCTGACAACCCACATGGTCCCAAACCCATCACCATGTCTCCAGGGGGCAGGGAAGGATCCCCAGCTCCCTTCTGCCTGCAGGACTCCATCCTCCTCAGTCCTGTTGTCTGTGTAGGGCTGGCTGCCACTTCAGCACCTCACCCTGCTCTGAGAACCCTCCAGGGAGCTTGGACAGCTGTGCTGACAGCTCTGCAGCTGGGAGAGCAGCCTGGTGCAGTCCTCACATGGGGCACCATTTGTGATGGTTCTGGTTTCTTTTTCTCTGCCGAGGTCGGGGTTAATACACAGGAGTCACAATTCTTGTTCAGACTCAAATGTTTATTATGTCTTATCTATTTACAGACTCAGGTCAGCTCTAACTGGCAAGTTAAGAAATGGGGTAAAATGGAGTGCCCCTAACTCCTCCCAAGGTTATCCAAGTGCCAATTACCCAACAACGAGGTGACACCCACATCATCTACACTTCTGACCTAACCACAACCACACAAGGTCTGCAGTGTGGGCCTCTCTCACCCAAATAGGAAAAAAACCACACTTGAAACCAAGAAGAAGAAGGTGAAGAAGAAGGACCCAGACAATGCCCCAAATCCTCCACATTGCTTCACACACACTACTATACACTAAAACACCAAATTCCATGTTTCCAGAATTCCAACAGCCTGGGGAATGTCCTGAGGAACCTGGCATTGCCTGTTTTAACCTCTCAGTCACACACTGCTGAATGTGCCCTGTTGAATCCTCAGCTGCCTCCTCTCACAGTCCCTCCTGGTTTACCTGTGCCCAGGAGGCTCAATCCCACAATGGCAGGAGAGGACAGTGCCCAACAACCACCTCTACACCCTTCTCACGGGGCAGGAAAAGTGATCTCATCCCTGAGGATGAGGCTGAGGAAGGCCAAGAGCTCCAAGTTCCCACTGCCCACCCTGACCCAGCTGAGTGGACACCTGTCACTGGCACACTCTTACATGTGGCCAGAGTGTAATGAGCCCCAGGAAGATGTATCAAGTCTGAAGGTTGACCTGCAACCCTCCAGAGTGGCTTAATAATATTGCCAGATGGCTCCTTGGGTATGTTTTGTAAAGGTTTTAATAAATGGTAAAATAACAAATGATACAGAAATAAAAGAACAAAGCCTTGTGCAGGTGCCAGAGAAGTATCTGACACCTAAGACACCCCCAAAAAGCCCTGAGCACCTTTGTGATCCTTCTTAAATACTTAATGTTTCAGGAGGGACAATTTGGCTTGCTGTCAGTGGAATCTACATTTCTGAGGAACAATTAAAAAGACCTATCAGTGTTTTAATCTTGGCATTAAACCAATTACTGTCAGGACAGCAAAGAGGTTTCTGGGTCCTTTACCTTATAAGAACAGCAAGGGGTGAGTCTTAAACTTTCCCTGCATGGAAACACCTGCTCAGGTGTGTGGGGCATTCCTACATGTCACAGACTGGGGGAGCACAGAATCTTCCTGTCTAAAGATCTGGACCGTATTTTGCTCCAAGGTAAAAAAGAGCCCTTCACACCACGCTCCCTAATGTAGAAATCAACAGGAAAAACAAGCTCCTCTTTTCCTGATTCATTTTCCTCGGTGTCAAAGCAGCACAGAGCCACAAGTCAGGAATATTAATGATGTTCTGTCTGGGCTGGGCAGCACTGACAGCCCCAGAGCCCCTTATCAGCACCAGGAGGGAACAGAGAGTGAGTCTGTGCCTGCCTCTGCTCACTGAGCATTTCCACAGGTGTTTTCCTTCTTTCAGCACTCCAAGAGTGACCTCACCTCTCCCCCAGTGTCATCAGCTGCAGTTTGTTCTCAGCAAATTGCTTTGCTGTTTAATGAGGGCAATTTCCATGCTTGCTTAGATTTTGCATCTCTTACTGTGGGGCCCAAAATTAATCTGCCCTTCCTTTGGGAAGAATTCCTTCTGCACTTCCTCTGGGAAGAATACTTTCTGTCCTCCAGCTGTCCCTGCTCATGTAGAGCTGCCTGCTGAAAGCCCATCTCAGCCTTGTGAGAGGCAATTGTTCCCAGAAAAGACACAGAGAATTTAAAGATGTCTTTGAAGCCCAGTTCACTTAAGAACTTTGGAAAATTGCTGCCCTAAATCTCACAGCTGGAAGTCATGGATGGAGTCTGGGATGGACCCACAGCTGCTTTTTAAAGCAAAGTGTAAATATCACAGCACACTTCAGAATCAAGCCCTGCACATGCCAGAAGGGGTACTGCATTCCAGGGATATTTTGCTAAAATCTCCAGAGCAGGAAATCACTGTTTTCCACTATAAAATTCAAAATTCTAGTCTGGTTTTTCAAGCTGCAATTCCCAGCTATTCAAATTCATGTCTTTTACCCATCACTGCAGTATTTTACTGAGAGTGTGTATACTTTTAAATGCTGTGTCTCATCCAACTGTTCAGATTTGGTTTGGGCTAGAAATTCCATGTGCACATAATAAGACATAATCCTGGTTTGAAAGATGCAGACAGATAAATGGTAGGGTACAAAACTCCAAAGTGGAACTGCTGCACACAGTTTATATATTTCACACAGGTCCTTCAGGGGCTGGAAATGCAAACATCTAACTTGGAGATGACTTTTGAAAATACAGGCCAAAGAGAATAAAGAATTTGCATAGAGACATAGAGGGAACTTGCAAGAGCATCAAGAATGGGAGCAACATCTCCCATTGAATTTAAAATGCTTGTCCTAAAATTATCCCTGGTACAACAATGCAGCACTTTCTTTCTTAGGTATCTCACTCCAGCTTCTTAAATATCTTTTAATAACATTAAAAAGAAATAACAGATACACAGGTGCTTCTATTTATGAGTAAGGAACTTTCTTAGAAGTTCACAAGAATAAAAAAAGCAACGTGTGTTCCCAGGCACAGTAAGATTTCTGAGCAAGCCTTTTTTATTATTCAATTTAAGCACAAGTAAAATATATAGCTGTTTCAGATTTGGTTCCTCTCTGAAACACGCCTTGTAGAACAATGTTTCTCTCCCCCTGTAATTCTGACTCCACAACACCAGTTTTATTTGCCAGGCCTGGCAAACAATGATCTATCCATCCACGTCATGCATATTATGTCAAATTTATTACGACAGCTTTCCAGCATATTTCCAGCCAAGGTTTCATTCTTCTCACAGATTCTGCAAATGAGCAACAGTTTTAGTTACAAATGCCTCCCCATGAGGCAGCACTCCTGACAATAGAAGGGAACTTACTGTATTTCTTGCAGAATTGTGACACCCATACAACCAATCATTGTGACACACTGCTGAGGAACGCTGTTCTGCTCTGTGCTTGATATATTCCCAACTCAAAATGAACAGGAGGGATACTGGGAGTCATTCAAGCCCTGATTAGCACTTGACTGGATCACACATACATCTTCATGTCCTGATAGGAGAGGACAACCCAAAGAACCAGCTGCCCACAGCCAAGGGAACCTTGGGAGAGGTTTGACCACAGGGCAAAGGACGTTTGTGGAAACATGAACATCAAACATGCACAGAACAAATCATGGAGCAGAGAGAGCTGCAAGATGTCTTTGACAAATGGTGGCAGTGCTAATGGGTGTCTGGACTAAATTATTCTGTCCCCTTTTTGTTGGAAAGCACTTAGAGCTTTACATCAGCTCTGACCCAGCAAAGCTTTAACACCTGCTTAGAGTGAGGCTCACTGACTCAGGTGCAGGTAGATAAATGAACTGGGGTTTGGGCAGGCAAATGCCTTGTCAGGTTCTTCCCATCTTGGGGAAGCACCCAGTGCCAGTGGAATATTATTTTCAATCAGGGAAATGAAATTCAGTCCCTGCTTTGCAAAGTTCTAATCTATGGAACACTGCAGAGACCAGCTCTGAGCTGCAGCAGGAATAAAAGAACTGTCAGAGCAGCCCCCCACAACACTTACAGTCCTCTCCTCCCTGCTCACAGCACTTCTTCCCTTTCTGTGCCCAGGAAACCTGGCCATGGTCTCACCTCTTCTTTGGTTTTGCCTGCAGAGGAGCCTGGAGCCAGCCCTGGCCACTCCTGCCTGCTGAATGCTGCTGGACAGCTGTGTCCAGGCACCAGGCAAGGGAAGAAATGCTTGGGAAAAGCTGTTTTAGCTTTTGCTGAAGGATTCTCCAATCCTTTCAGCACTGCAAACCTCACAGTCCATGCAATTTGTAACAACCCTGGGGTTTCTGTTGGCAGAGGTGCAACAGGGGGCTGAATGCTTGGGAGCATTTATTATCCATCCCATTCTCTGCTGCCCTGACAAATCTGTGTCTCACTAAGAGCACAGCAATGCTGCATTATCAGCATCAGACCCAGAGAAGAGGATTAATGTGATTAGTCATAAATGGACTGAGAAAAACTCATTTTGGAATTTAGAGTTGTCCTGGAGAACTTGCAAGTGCAAAGCATCCAATAGCTATTTAACCTGGTGTGCCAACATTATTCTGCTTTGGAAGTTTATACCAGCAACTGAAAAAAGCTGGATTTAAATAGCTGTCAGAGAAACTGAAAAGGCTTCAGAGCTCTAAAGGCTTGAATGAAATAAATGCAACTACTAAGGTTATTTTTTAAATCATGGAAGAATGACATTGAATAAGCTAACAATGGTGAATTTCATACAGCAGTAAATAGGAGTATCACTCTTCAGCCTTGGGTTTTACAAAAGAAACCAATGTCCCTTGGCAGATAGCAAACTGAGGTACAAAGGAAACAAAAGGGGTTTTGTCCTGGTAGCCCAGGGGACCAGCTGAGAGCCACAAACAAAAGGCAGGTCTCCTGCACAACACCCCAGTGCCTTTCACATGAGCAACCCTGCCCATCCACACAGCTTTGCATCTGCTGCTGATGCTCAGGAGGAGAGCAGAGCCCAGGTCTGAAGGGGCTGGGCAGGGCTGGGACCCTGAGCTCTGGTCTCACTGCAGCTGGGACCCCTCCCTGGTCAGAGCCAGCAGGATCAGCCACTCCAGGGATGGCCACAGGCAGCACTAATTTAATCCTCCCCATCCCAGCCATCTCAGGACCTGGAGCAGATGTTCAGCTCACTGGGGGAGTCACTGAACCCTGTGGATGTGCTTTGAGGGATGCCAGAGCACATGGAGTGTGCACAACTTAAACTTTAGAGAGGACTCCCACCAAAGGTCAGATCACCCAGCACTCAGCCAGGGGTGCAGCTCGCCCAGAATCAGTTCTCCAGCAAAAACAGCACCAAGGTCTAATCCTAAAGCAGCAGTGCTGGGTGACAGCTCTGAGAACCAGCCCCAGGGGGACAAGGTGCTCTTCCAGGCTGCTGTGAGCAATAAACTCCTCTGCAGGTCCCGGTTACGACACAGCTGGAAGGAGGTGAAAGCCTAATAAACCCCTCAGAGATAAAAATGAACTTAAAAACCTACATAATCACTTCTCCATCGCTGTTCAGGGAACACAACTTCTCCTTTCCATGTCTGCTTCCAGCCAAGCCCAGGCTGAAGTGGTTTCCTGCTGTGGGATGTCTTTGCTGAGCCGGGGCCCGCAGGAGCCATTGATCACTTCCACGGGTAAACAACCTTGTTTTTCACCAAGCACAGGATACAGGGATGCAAAGATGCAGAGGGATTTGCAGCCAGAAAATTCAGGGAAGAATTTGAGTATAAAGTTAAAAAGAAAAAAAAGAAAAAAAAAAAAAGAAAAAAAACCCCACAGAAACAAAAAAAACCCCCAACAAACTAACCCCCCCCAACCAACAGAAACAAACAAAAACGAACAACAAAAAACAAACAAACAAACAAAAAACACGCCAAAAACACAAACAAACAAACAAAAAAAAAACAAACCCCAAAAAAACCAAAAAAAACCCACACAAACCCCCCCAAAAAACAAAACCAAAAAAACCCCCAACAAACTAACCCCCCAAACCAACAGAAACAAACAAAAACGAACAACAAAAAAACAAACAAACAAACAAAAACACACCAAAAAACCCAAACAAACAAACAAACAAAAAAAAACCAAACCCCAAAAAAACCAAAAAAACCACACAAACCCCCCAAAAAAACAAAACCAAAAAAACACCAAAAAACCCCACAACCCACCAAAAAACCCCAAAATAAACAACAACAACAACAACAACAAGGGAAAAAAAAAAAAAAAAGGAAAGAAAACTGTTGACTCCACCTCTCTCTGAAATCCCTTGGAACCCAACAGCTTCTTTTCCTTCATAAAGGACAAAGAGCAGCTTCCAAAATGTAACATCACATATTGAGTACAATCCATGCATCCAAAGTCTTTTTAGCTAAACAAAACAACAACAGCAGCAAAAAAATCTAGGAAAAAAAATAGACATTGGCTCTACCACAGGAAAAGTCAGGTTTTGTCATATGAATCAATCAAAACCAGAACAATATTCCTTTAGTTTCAGTATAAACTGTTATTTCCTAACTTTCAGTGAATAACATCCATTCCAAATGGTCATTTATCTTCAAGAGCAAAAATAAATCTTCAACCACAGTATTTCAAGTGCAGATTATTGTCCTCAGAGGGGAAAAAACTCAAGTCCCTTTTCCAGTCACCTGTGAGTAAAACAATTTGCTTCCTAATCCTAGAAAGGACTCTACTGAGCAGAAGGCTGCCTGTGGCTGCCAGATCATGGATTTCAGGTGATTTAGGGTTTTTTTTTTTTTTTTTTTTTTTTTTTTTGTTTTTTTTTTGTTTTTTTTTTTTTTGGATGTTATAATATTAATTTTTGTGGTCTCCAAATATGGTGGGATGTAAAAGATCAACATTTTTAATTAAAACCCCCATTAATGGAAAAGTAAATAATTCCAGGGCCAGGAATGACTATAAGTTTGCTGACTATAACCAAGATCATTCCAAACATTCTCAGTTTCTGAAACAATGGAGAATTCTTGACCCTTCACATGATTTCCCTCTAATGGGATTTTTCTTTTAGATTTTCATATTTTTTGATATTTCCAAGACTGACCAACCATTAGCCAAAGTATGAGAGCTACAGGAAATCAAGGCTAAGGAAAATCGATTAAATCCATGTTTTCTTATAGATTTTTTTTCCTTCAGTTCAGTGAAAGCAGCAGATTGACCTCTCACTTCAGCAGCCACTGAGTATTTAAGAGACCATCAGGAATTTAACAAGCCAAGTGTTGTATTTATCTCATAATTAAAAGCTGCCCTTCCCAGAGGGCACTCTCTTCCCACTCCCTTGAACACATCATTTTTTTTTTTCAAAAATACATATCAAGATGTTATTTTCTCTTAAATCTCCTTTAAACTGTCCCCATGTGTCAGTGGGTGCAGGTCTCTCACTCTCTAAGGAAAGGATGTAGCCATGTTTTGGTTATCCCTTGTTACACCAAAAATGCAATGTTTTTAAGCAGCAAAACGCTGGAATTTTTTTCTTGTTTCCCATGGAAATTGGAACCTGTGCTATTGGAAATTGTGGAACCACAGCATCATCATGGGCAGGAACTTGGCTGAGTTGTTCTTCCTGTTGGTGCCTCCTCCCCTTTTCTCTTGTGGAGGTGGGGCAAATATGGAGATCAGAAAAAAAAAAAAAAAAAAAAAAAAAAAAAAAAAAAAAAAAGGGGGAAAAAAACCCAAACTCAGGTTTCTTGAAATAGATTCTGCCTTGCTTTGGGCTGGTTTTGATTGGCTTCTGTATAATTAGCTCTTGCTCACAGTTTCTGTGATAATTGCACTCTCTATTAATTGAGCATATATTGTACTCCATGCAGTCAGCAAGTGATGAAGCTGTCAGTATTTTGTTAGCTATTACGCTGCCTGATTCTTATGGGCTGTTTGATATTGGTAACAAATTAGCCAATTTATACGTCATAAATAAGATTCAAAAGCCCTGCTTTCAAAAGCCCCTCAGCTGGAGAGAAAAATACTGTTATCTTGGGTGACAAAATGCTTGTACTAAGATTCCAAAGTGCCTTTTGGCAGGAATTCATCAGAGCAGATGTATTCCTTCTATCAGGCACCATTTGGTTCAATTATTCTTAATGTTTAATGGCAGAATAATTGAACCAAATGGTAATATATACCCCCATAAAATACTTTCATCAAATGCTTTAATTGCTGGATCTCTGTAACTGCAGCGTCTGAGAGTTTTATTCTGCTTATTGACACTTGACAGACCATGATGTTAATACATTACTTTCATAAATCTCTTGATGAGCTTTATCAGAGGTGAGCCATAAACACATGCAAACAGGTTCTCCCGTGGTAAATGGGCTGGGGAACAGGAACAAACAGGGGGAAAAGCAAAGGGATATGAAGCTGCTCCCTCAAATCCCAGGCCCTCCTGTGCAGCCCCTCTGGAGGAGGAGGGAGGATGAGGGTGGCTGTGCCTGTTCTGTGCTTCCCAAACCTGTTCCAGACATCTTCCCCCTTGCTAGGGAACATCTTGGTGTAAATGGCAAAGGTGTTTCTTGTTTCCTATTTATGAGGCATTTAAGTGCTTGTGCTCAAAAAGTTCTTTCTTGGGCTAAATCTCCCAAACCCCACAAGAGCTGTCACAGCAATAACGTGGGGTCTGACCCACACTCATGGACTTGGCAGAGGCTGAGGTTGAAAACCAGGGCTCAACACACTCCTGACCCTCCCTTGGCAACCTGGAATGCTGAGACAAAAGCAGCAGGAGGATGCCAGGAGATGGGGTGAGCAGGATGGAGATGCAGAGCCAGGGGAGAAGTTGCAGGGAGGAGGTGGATGACTGTCTGCACTCCCTGCTGGATGCAAGGAATAAACATCTGTAACTAAGGAATAATCATGGTAGGAGGGAAGGTGTTGGAACTCTGGTCACTGAGAATTTTAGGCTTTCTGTGCTGACAGGCACTGACCCCCCAAAAAACACTGCATTTGACCTGAGGCCATGGAAGAGGCTCCCAAAATTGACTGATAGCACTGGGATTATGGGTGTGTAGTTTGAATACAAGTGTGTAAAATCACAGGGTGGAAAACTTAGAGTTTAAGGTTTTAGAATATAGTAATATATATAAAACAAGATAGAGGATTTAGGGCAGAGGCTGAGTCCTTCTTTTTCACTTTCTTCTTCATGGGTTTGGGTGGTATCTTGTAATTGGGTAGAAAAATCTGCATTGTGGGCCATGGGTGGTTGGTTATTGGGTTAAAAGTAAAAATAATTTAGGTGTCATTTCATAATTGGACAGTTTGTTCTTAAAAGGCTTTGTATAGAGATAGAGCCATTTTCTACCTTGTTAGCTAGAACTCACAGCTTGTGAGACTGTGCTACAGATGAGAATTAATAAACATCTGAGTCCAAACACAAAGTCCATCTCTTGAGCATTTAATCCCGGCTGTAACAGAAGAAAAGAAGATTAAAAAACCCGCAGGAAGCATTTACAGGTGAGGGAGAAGACTTATAAAGCAGAAGGGGATCTCTGGCTCCCCAAGGCACTGCCTGGCTCTACTGCTGGGTACAGTGGTGGTCACTGACCAGGCTCCTCACTGCCAGGCAAAAGATGCAACAATCCAGGTGTTGTGCATCCAGAAATGGCAAGAAAAAGCCACCTTCTGCCTGCTTCTGGGAAATTCCCAGGCTAGCAATAGCTACAGATTTCAATATTAAACTGAGGTAAGGGAAAAGCACAGAAATGCCTGCCAGTGTTACAGATCCATGTCCTGATCTCCACACCACCAAGATCAATGCAGGTGCTGGACCTGGACACAATTGTGCAGGCAGGTGCCATCCCAGCTTGTGCCAAAACAGAGAGAGCCCAGGAGGGCAGAGCAGCAGAGAAAACAGCAAGAAAAGTGAGTCTCTCCCAGGTCCCCAAAGAGCCCCACTCTGCTGAGACACCTGCTTTAGCTGCAGACACTGAACAAACACAAACACGCTGCAAAATCCCTTGTGAAGAATTCTGCTGGGATCCTGAGAGGATTAAACAGAGCAGAAGGAATGGGGAAGAGATGCATTTTTAAAGCTTCTCAATTAGTTTCTAATTGCTGGCACACAGCCAGCCTGGAGATGCAGGGAAGGGAGGGGAATCAAGGGGCCACAGCAGCAGCTCCCAGCCCAGAGTTTCTCCAGTGTCAGCAGATCAGAACCACCAGGGCTACAAGGGCAGCCTTCACCCTGCACTCCTACTTGTGCTTTAGGCCTGAGAAATGAAACATTACAGTATTATGGGTGTATTCACTATTTTGTTTTTTACCAGTCTGGTGTTTTTGTTTTTTTTTTTTTTTTTTTTTTTTTTTTTTTTTTTTTTTTTTTTTTTTTTTTTTCTGGGTAAAGACAGAATTGAATAATTGAATGAAGATTGAAGGGGTAAAGTATGTGGAAAAATCCTACCCACTAAAGTTTTCATCATGCTATGGCATATATATATAGTACTAGAAAAAGCCCCTTCCAGTGCCTAAAGGAGGCCTCAGGAAAGATAAATGGGACTATTCATCAGGAAGTGTAGGTTTTAAACAGAAAGACGGTAAATTTAGATCACATATTGGGAAGAAAATCCTGTGAGGGTGGGGAGGCCCTGGCACAGGTTGCCCCATCCCTGGAAGTGTCCAAGGCCAGGCTGGATGATGCTTTGAGCAACCTGGTCTAGTGGAAGGTGGTTGGCAGGGAAGGTTTGACTGGATGATCTTTGAAGGTCCTTTCCAAGCCAAATCATTTTTGTGTTTCTGTGAATGGGAATTACTGCAAACCATTAAAGGAGCACCTGCTCTTGAATTGCCAAATAAATGTTTCATTGTGATTCACATATCCTGAGATGGGGATCCTGGGACATCACAGACACACTGCACAGCTCTGTCCTGAAGGCTGGGAGTGACACAGGCACTCTCTGAACCACCTGCTTTTAATACCCATCTTAGAAGAGACTCCAACCCAGAGTGTGTGTGGTTATGATGCTCCAGTAACAGAAAGCAGGACAAAAGGAACCCTCCACACAAGTCCTGCAAATGTGGGCTTTCCTGCTGTTGCTGCATTTTCTGATCTTTGAAAGATCTGGAAACAGCTGGGGAAGAACTTAAGCTGTGAAAAAAGCTCAAGCTCAATCATGAAACCTGGAAGTGAGCTGTTAGAAGGAGGCATTGCCCTGGCAGACCCCTCTGTGTCCTTTCAAAGGGAGCCCTTTCCAAAGGGCAGCCTCATGCCATGGAGATGGGAATTTCCCAACATGAAAATCCAATGCAGATGTCATGCAGAACAAGCCACGTTCAGCAGATGGAGAATGACAGTGAGAATCCTCCAGGTCTGAGAACAGAAATTTCTGCAATGAATATAATCCAGGTGATAGTGGGGAAAAAAAAAAAAAATCAAGATGGGTTCTGTTAAGGAAATCAACAGGATTGAAGCTCCAGGGCTGAGTTGGGCACATGGAGAACTGACAGTGACACTGCTCTTGCTGGGTGCCCTCAAAATTTTGGTCTCGATAAGGAAACACTCAGCATTCTGAACACTGAAATGAAAACATCAGTGTCCTGCTCCCACCATGGTGAACACAGAAAAAAGGATTCATTCTTTTGCAAGTGACATTCTGCACGTGTGAGAAAATTTACTTTCTGCTCTGAGTATTCTCTGGAGCAAACGTAAGGACTGACTGACAGATGCTCAGTGGACAAGCTGTGGAGGTGTGTTATGTCAAGCATTCCACCAGGGCTACGAAACAATAGGTGTGGAAAATGAAATGCAAAATAATGTATTGCTTCATTTTCCCTGGGTTTTGCACACACTTGTTTATAGCACAGCTCAAAAGGGATTAACATCTTCGTATGACATTCCTCCTGCTGTACAATATGGGAAAAAAATCCCTTGGGAAAACAGCAGAAAAAGCCTCTGGCACTGAGGGCTTTCCAGCTCTTCAGGAATACAAGATTTAGGCTGAGCAGTGCTAATCACTGAGGCTGAACTTCAGTGAATGGACAGGATTAAGAAAGTCTAAGAGAAACATTGGGAGTTTGTCTGACTTTGTATTAGTACTGGATTCTTTGGGAAAGCCATAATAATTTCTGTTGACATCAGAAAGGAATGCTGCAACCAGAATTTCTAAAAGGCCCTTTATCCCATGTCTGCCTCAAAATTGGAAAAAAACAAAAGGAGCAGAGAGAAAATCACCAACTTCAATGTAAGGAGAAAAGGGAGGAACAAGTCCACAGCTCATCTTGCCCAAACATCTCCAGGAGCTTCTTGCACAGAGCTGACAACACCAAGCCACTGCCCTGGGACCCATTTCAGGGGCAAGTCAGGACATCCAAACCACCTGTGCAGGGTCAGAGGATTTTAGGCCTGACATCTGTTGATGACAAAGAAAAGATTCATGTTGGAATTCTGGAAACTTAGATTTTGGGGTTTTAATATATAGTAATATATATGGGGCAACATGGATGATTTGGGGTGTTGTTTAAGTCCTTCTTCTTCACCATCCTCTTCATGGGTTTGGGTGGTTTTCTGTAACTGGGTGAAAAAGGTCTGCATTGCAGGCTTTGGGTGGTCATTATTGGATCAAAAGTATAAATAATATAGATGTCACCTCGTTATTGGGTAATTATCACTTCAATAACCTTGAAAAGAGTTAGAAGTACTCAATTTTACCTCATTTCTCTAACTTGATAGTTAGAGCTCATGGCTTGTCAGTCCGTAAATAAGAAATAATAAACATCCGAGTCCAAACCGAAAACCTACAGTTCCTGTGTATTCATCCTGACCTTGGCAAGGAAAAAAGGAAGCAAGAACTTTCACAGATTCACACCTTCCTAGTAAAGTCTGAGCCTGTCTGTGCACAGCACAGAGGCCATAAGGGCAGGACAGGGCTGGTCTGCATTCACCATGCAAAGCCCATCTCCCCCAGTGCTGGTGGAAGAGGGAGGATGAGGAGGGAGGATGAGCCCTTTGATATTCAGTGGCAGCTCTGCTGGGCTGCTATTGCAGGACAGCAGTCCCTCCACAGCTGCAGGGGGTTCTTTGCTCAGGACTGGCTCCCCCCCAGCCCAGGATATTACAGCAGTGGGGGATCAGCTCCACACTGCTGCCAATCCCCTTTGAATGAACCCCCTGGTCCCACAAGGTCAGCTTTGCTGAGCAGGCAGCCAGGTAAGGCAGGGCAGGAAAAGCCATTTGCTTCCTGAACTGTGCTGCCCTCCAGGGTAAGGACTTTGGAGGGAGGCTCAAGGAAGGAGGAGAGTGGTTGTGGGGATTGAGCCGCTGAGTGTTGGCCCATGATTTGGTCACAAAGCCAAACAGAGCAGTGCCCCTGAACTAAATGGCTTTTTGCTAACCCCCTTTACTGACCTGTCTGTGAAACAAAGCAGCAACATCCCTCCCAAGGACTTGCTGCAATGCCCTTTCTCTCCTGTTATGTTCTGTTTCTGTTTTGGAGCAGCGGTCGGCACCTGGCTCTAAAGAGGCTGCCACATGCAATTACAGAGGGAAGGTCTTGAAGGACACAGAGCTGAGGCAGAAAGACATTTGAAATAAACTTAAAGGGAACAGCTTTGTTTAGCTGTGTGGCCTTTGGCTGCCCTGCAATTCTTTATGTCCATTATAATAGAAAGATCGAATTTCTCATTTTCTCACCTCTGTATCGAGAGAAATGCAAAATTTCTTACACTTGATCTCTCTGAGCCCTCCTTTCCCAGATTTGCTTACCAATACTTTGTCACTGTCACCTCCTTGATGATGACTTGCTTGCATTCATCCATGCATTCACAAGAGTTGCTCTGGTAAATACAAAGGTCCCAGTTTCCAAATCCCATCATGCTGCACATCCCAACAGCACTTAATTCATGGAGCAACCTATTTCTGTCAGTTGCTTCCTTTTCTCCAGGCTTGGCTATCTCTGTTGGATTTCATTAAAAATTAGCATGGATTTAATTGTGAATTGAGGGCCAGGGTATTCCCCCATCTTTGAAATCACAAAGAGGTCCAGAGTGAGGCATCTTCTGTACCAGGGAATATTATCCTCATGGCATTGCTCTTAATTTCTCCTTCTTGATGATGTGTGAGGAGTCCAAGTGATGCCTTGGGAAGGCTGACCTGAAACAGAGACTGGACAGAGCCAGAGAATAGAGCAGGTATTTTTTGAAAGGCCTCCAGGATACACCTTGGGCAGGACAGGGCCTGACCAGGGCTACACCCAAGGTGGGTTAAAAATGGTCACAAAAATGGACCAGTGGTCATGAGATCTTACATTTTTATAAGTTTTGGTCTATTTGCATATTGGGGTTTAATTGTCCAATTACAACTTCAGGTTGTGAGGTCTCATCCTTCTTGTTCCTCCCTTCACTCCACCCTTGTTTGTGCTTTTGGGCCTGAAAGTTGTCCTTGGTCTTCAGCAGGAAAAGGATTTGTTTTGTCTCCCTACTCTATGAAAAGAGCTGACTGACACTGAATGTGAGCTCAGAACTGCACCCCAGGCAGCACAGAATCTGAAATACATGAAAACTCAAACTTAAGACATCACAAGGACACAAGGAGGGCAGCTGTGGGAAACCATCCCAATTCCAGTGAGGAGGATTTTCCTGGCAGGCAGAGTCAGGTACAGCAGACATGAGAAGCAGAGCCCTTCCCAAGGGGCAGTGAGGATCCTCCTGCCATCCCCACCCAGCCCTGGGAGCTCCCTGCCCTCTGCCTGCCCACAAGGCCACTCTGTGCTTATGGAAGAGAACGTGGCAGAGGGAATCCAGTGGAAGCAGCCTGAGTCTATCCACACACCAGAATGGACACAGGTCCTGTCTGCAGCCTGACACTAATCCAAGGTACACAGAAACCCTTTTCCCTCTTCAGTGCTCTCACTACTATAGAAGAGGAATGGCCTCAAGACATGGGGAGCTGATAGGGTCTTACACAGGTGGCCAGAGTGTAATGAGCCTCTTGAAGATGTATCAAGTCTGAGGGTTGCCTGCAACCTCCCAGAGTGGCTTAATAAGAGTGAGACACCTTCTCTGGACATGCTTTGTGAAAGAAAAGGTTTTAAATAACAATAAACTATATTAAAATAACAAACATTAGCAAACAAAAGGAATATAAGTTGGATACAGTGCAGAGAACACGCTCACACTGCTAAGGCAGTCCAGAAAAGCAATTGAGGAGTTCTGTGCAGTTTTTAAGTACTGGATGGTCCAGGTGGCTTTTTGGCACCTTGCCCAATTACATTGGCAACAGGTTTTGAGGTCCATTTCCAAAGCCCAACCAGTGCTGGCACTGGGCAAGTCCCAATGAATAAAGGCACAGAACTTTCTAGTTTTGCTTCCTTATATGTTCAAAGGTAAACCAAAAACCTTTTCCTTATATAGAATCATTTGCTTGGGTGTGGAAATGCATTCCTACAGGGAGCACCACATGCTGTGCAATGGTCACTGTCCTTGCACTACCCAGCACCCACCAACATGGGCAGAACAGAAATGCAGAAGGCCAAATTCACACATGCACTAGAGATTCTTCTGCAGTCTGGTACCAGGTCTTAGATAAGCCAAATCTTACCTCACAGCAGTGATCTCTGAGGAGCAACATGAAATAATCCATGTATACTTTTATTTTTAATCTGTAGCTGGTACTTTGGGAGACTGAACAAAGACACAGCCGTGTTGAGGATTCTACCAAGGGTGCATCTGTCTCCAGATGAAAGGATCCTGACATCAAACCGACTGCAGCTGGGCTGGGAGAAGTTTTAAATCACTGCGATCAACACAAGTTTTGCACCAAAGTACAAATACACATGCCATGATTTCCTCTGGGTGACAGGCAAATCCTGTTATTCTACTTATGAATGGGCCTCATTAAGTAGGAAAAAAAAATGTTGGTGCAACCTGTTCCTTTTTAAATTAAACATATTAAAGTTGATAGATACCCCTAATTCTCTGCACAGCCTTTTATGCATTGCAATAACACTGCTCCCATTGTTAGGGAAAGTCTTGAGTTTGCATAATCTGCTTTTCATTTCCCTGGCAGCTGCAGATCATTCTTGGTGGCTAAATTAAAAGCAGTTTCTTTTAAGAATCCACCAGATCTTGTCCTGCTTTTTCCTCCCTGTACCTACAAGTTAGGGAGAAAAAAAGAAAACAAAACCTTTCCAACAAGCATTAAATGGGGCTGGAAGGTCACCTCATCCATCCCTCTGCCCTGAGGCAAAAATCAACTCTCCTTAAGCCATCCCTGACAGATGCTCACCTAACGCTAAAAAAACATCCATTGATGATTTCATAGCCCGTGCCTTGGCTCACCTCATGCCTATAAGTCTGACCCCAATGTCCCTTACCACAGCCAAAGCTCCTCACTGCTTGTCCTGTCCACATTGAACTTGGGGAGACCATTTCTCCTTGCAGAAGAGCACTTCTCCTCACTTTGAGACAGACTTTGACATGGGTGCCAAGCTTTCCCAGGCTTTTCATTCCTTTCTTTTATTCCAAATATGTCTATTTACAGCCTGGAAAGCTCAGCTCTGTTTCAGAGCCTCAAGTCAAACACTCCTCAGCCCATTCCTGCTCCTGCTTTAATTCCTGTCCCATAGAAGGGAACAGAATACAGGAGCTTGAGGTCTTTGCCTCCTGGGACAGGCACTGAGAGGATTCCAGGATGGATGGATGCAGGATTTCAAGCTGATGTGCACAACCTGCACCCTGCCACTGGTGCCAGAGAGGATAAGCAGGGAATGCCCAGCTCCCAGGGGGGCAGCTGGTGCTCACACAACTCCTGCAGCCCCAGGCCAGCCCAACCACACAAACCCAGCAAAACCCAGAGCTGTGGGCTCAGCCAGTTTTGGGGACAGCACCACAGCAGTGAGGAAAACACAGGGTGAGCTGTGTGGGGAGAAGTGGGGAAATACCCCAGGAAGTTTGGAAGGGGAAAGAAGCTGGGTGGTAAATTGAAATGTGCACTGACCTTCTTTGCCCCATTTTGGCTGTGCTAGAGCTGGCCTTGACTGGAAAACACACTCCAATCTCCTGAGAGGCAGCAAAAACAAAACCATGAAATGAAATCTCACAATCAGCTGAGGCTTAGAGCAGCACTGAGAACATTCTACATGCCATGGGATACAGCCCTAAGCCTTGGAGGCTTTGGGGATTGCTGTAAGTTGACACTTTTTGCTTTAGGACATGGTTTGGCCACTGCCTGGCTCTGTGCACAGATTTCCTGGCTTTTCTAGCCCAGCCAGGCTGCTCAGTGCTGTGTTTTGGGCCACCCTCAGTACATTCAGCCACTCCTGGCTCAGCTCCCAGCACCAGGGAAACCTCCAGGCCAGCCCCCAAGTCCCACAAGAACCAGGGGATGTGACTGTAGGTGCCTGTTTTGGTTTGAAAGCAAAACAAATGAGAGGCTCCAAGTCAGAGATATAATTTAATAAGAAGAAAGGTAAAAAGGTAAAAATAAAATAAAATAAATGCAATAACACAAAGGATCACTGACAGAGTCAGAATACAACCTGAGCAGGATGGTGGAAGCAGTCCAGGTGAGCTGCTCTTCCTGAAGCAGTGATCCTGTAGAAAGGTCTGGGAGCTCTGCTCCTCTGGGAATCCAGTGGGTAAGTGCCACTTGCACTGTCCCACATACCAGCTTATATCCAGGTGAGAATGCTTGGCTCCTCCCCCTGGGCAGAGCATCTCACAATAGGATGAGAAGTGTGAAGAGGGTCCTTGATGGCCCATTAAACAGAGATAACCCCTGGAGGGAGTTACCTGTGACTCATGGGCCAGGCGTTAATGGGCCATTAGCAGAAGACACCCCAAAGACCATTAGCAGAAGAGGCAGGGGGCTTGGGAAAACACTAGCCCACCTGGTTTCAACAGTTCATGAAGATGGTGATAGAATAAATACTTTGTGTACATCCTACACTGCAACCCAGGACAGTGCCTGAAACCCACAGGGCAGCAGGCAGAGCTGAGCTGGGAGAGCAGGGCAGGACAGCCAAGCGCTGCTTGGCATCTCCTCCTCTGGTGACTGATGTGCCCTGCCAGGCTGTCCCAGCCCAGCAATTCTGCCCCAATTTACCAGCTGCTCTGCCCCACTGACAAATAGGATGGTAAGTGCTCATTAAGGACATTATTCCAGAAGTCCCAGCTGTTACACTTTGGCTGGGAGGATTTAAAGGTATCTTGTTAAAGATGTAACACAATGTCAGCATTAACGGTTTCCTCCTGTTTCGCCTTCCAAAGTGTCCTGTCCTACAGAGTTTTGTTAATACAGGTTGAAATCTCCAGATTTAAAGGCCAATTAAATCCCACTTAAAGCTTTCACAGAGAGGATTAGCTGGAACTTACCCACTGCTTATGTTGCTGTTTGGTTTCTGTGGGGAAAATGCAACTAAAAATGCCTCTTCTGATGAGACCAAACCCAACTTTGCACATTGTGGAGAGAAATGATCCACACAAATAAAACAAAGCGGTCCACACCACCACAGCAAGTGCCTGTGAAATACCAAACCTTCAAAGATACCAAACCAGAGCAGAGGGAATTTTCCATATTACACCTGAAAAATTACAATTATATTGTTCCATTCTGTCTGTGTCTTAAACTTGTATGTGCTGTCATTGGCCTACATATAAGAAAAGATATATTGAGATAGATAAAATGATCTACATTTTTATACAAAAGGTAAATATATTGGGGTATAGCAGTATCACCCAATGGAAACTAAATTCCAATGCATTTGATTTCATCCACCTGTCACAAAATGCTGAATGGAAGAGCACAGGCAAATTAAACATTTTTCTATTTTATAGAAAGGACTAAGTCAATAAACATGTTCGTTTTCCCATTTATTTGACAAAAAGGTGTACACAGTATTAATCTCTGCAAAACAATAATTGTGTATGCACAGTGGATGGTTCTGAGACCAGAGTCAGGGACACAGTGTGTGACAACATTGCACAGACAGTTCTTCCACAGAATCTTATCTTTCCAGTATTAAAACATAGAAAATAGGACGTGACTCTTATTTATTGCGGTGAGGTAAACATTTCTTCCTTCAGAGCAGTGTGGCTTTTATGCACCTTCAAGAAAGCTGCTAACGACACCCTTCTCCTTCATTCTGTCAATAACTACAGACCTGGTGGCATATTTATTGCTGTTCTAGTGGTCACACATTTTCTCCTTGAGCAATATCTAGAGAAAGGAATGGAGAAGGAAAAACCTGCAGGAATTGATGATAGCAACCTATCTGCACTATTTGTCTCAAGAGCCAAAGATTAGTGCAGATAATTTGTTTTGAATGTAACAGTTCTAATGGAAATGTCAAGAAAAATTTATTTACATTTTTCTAAGCAGAACACAGTATTGATTGGAGCTGCCCAAAAAAAATCACAATTAGGAATTTATTTCACAAATTTTTGTATCTCTGCCCATTTACAAGACCAGATCATAATATCCCCTCATTTGTTCACTGTTCAAATTTATTGATGATTTTCAGCACATAATTCCTGGGCAGAGTGAGATTTGTACAAAGTTATTTAGTTACACAAGATCTTTAGCATTGCCTTCTGTTCCCTGAATGAATGGTTTGTGTAACTAACAGCTTGAATTTTGACTGCTACAAAGGAGTAAATAATCAAAATTAATCTTGGTCAATACCTGAGTACTGATACTTAGGTTTTTTGGTTTTTTTTTTCCTTTTGCATATTTTTACTGATGCCTGAGAAGTCAAATATTTTAAAAATTGGAAAGTTCTTTTGTATTTCATTACCAATAAATTAGAAATGCTTGTTGGAAGTTAAATCAGCTGAAGAATTCTTGTGCTCCCTAGAGAAAAACTGCTTCAGTTTCTCATTTACTTTAATACCTCACAGCAGTGACATTCTCACAAGAAGTTATTTTAAAAAGTTAGCAGCCATTTCTTTAGTGGCAGAAACATCCTCCTGGAGGCCCCTGTATGGCATTGCTACACCTGGAAATACAGCAGGGCATTTCCAAAACAAGAAAAGAAATGAATCACATTTCAGTGGTTTATAGGCACAGTAAGAGTGGGAATTTTCCTTTCAGTACCAACTACTAAATCCCCTTCTCCTATTGTGAGGTATCCATTGGCATCAACAAAAGAGAATCATCTTAAGGCAAAACCAGTGATTTCCAAAAAAAGAAAATCAACATCATTCACTTGAATAAAAAATAGGATTGTAAGCACAGCTTTTTACATTATTGTAAAAGTCCATAAAAAATATAAACCCACTGTTAGTTCGCTGAATCTTTACAATATAAAAACACGAACGAAAATATTGTGAAATAGGTGACCTAAAAGTGTTTGATTAAAGAACAATTCTGTTGACAGAAGTTGATTATTACTCATTTTATCTGACCATGAGTTTATCAGTGACAATTCTGGAAGGAGAGGCAAAAAAAGAGCTTTAGGGAGTGAAGTATTAATTATTACAGTTGTGACTAACAAAATTATCAAAATGAGATAAAGACATAGACACTTTTGAAGATTGGAGGCTGCAAAATTTCTGTGGCCTGGGTTGGCCAAGTATCTCCAGTGAAGCCACGAAGCCTGATGAGTGCTCAGGAGAACTCCATTAATCCTCTGGAACAGCAGCAGGAATTCTGCCTTGTGAAACACAGGCACTTTCCACGAGAATAATCTTCAAGGTGTTATTTTCTGGCCACACTTGCCACTGCCTTCTTGGCTGCATCCTCAAGGTCATTGGCAGATGTGATGGGGAGGCCACTTTCACTCAGAATACGCTGGGCTTCCTGGACATTTGTTCCTAAAAAAGAACACCAAGTATAATTAGTAATTAATATTAATGAATAAATGAACATCTCCGAGCATTACTCTGAAAAAATCAGGTAATCCCTCAAACTGCACATCATTTCAGTTTAGCAGCAAATTCAAGGAGTGCCCTGGACTGAGCTGAGAAGAGGGAGCTCTTCATTCCAGTGACAATTGTGACAGACAATACAATCTGATAATGGCACTTGTGTGCCCAACAGGGGCTTTGGGAGGATTAGAGGGTCAGTGCAGCATCCTCCAGAGCCAGCAGGGACATCCAGCAAGAGCCCTGGATAATGGACCACGTACCAGGCTCTGCTCAAGACATTTATTAGCCACAATCAGCTACAGCTAATCAGTGAAGTCAACAATAACTAAAATTCACCTGTGATAACTGAGAGCTGCAAAATGGGCTGTTGGAGGGCAAAGATTTGGGTAATCCTGAAATTTTAACCAGGTTTAAGTTACTCCTGAATATGCTTTTGAGTTTTTACTAAAAACAGGGAATACAAAGGTCTCTGAGGTATTCAGCATGACACCAATCCCTCCTCTGTTTATAATTATAAATTATTAAAATCCCAGAAACATTTAGGTTGCAAAAGACCTTAAGATCTTCAAGTATGCCTGGAAAGGCAGCACTGCCAAGCCCACCAATAAACCAGGGCCTTGAGTGCCACATCCACCCCATCACAAGGAGAATATATGATTAAACAGCACAAGGGCTCCAGTTTGTATGGAAAAAGCTCAACTTCAGGCAATAGACAAAAGCACAGGAAAGGAAAAAAATCCAAAGCTGAAAAAGGTATTTCAGGAAAATATATTTTCCCCACTTTTCACACTTATCTAAAAGACAAGAGCATCACCTTCCCATTTAGTCTGTCTCATTCTTTTTGGAAAACTAAGACTAATAGAAAATCTGAATTCTCCAGAGCTTTCTCCAGCAAGGCCAAGTGACACTTTTGATCACTGCTATGCTCTGCACCACAGAGGAACCTGGAGACATCCTGCTGAAGAATCCACAGTTTGGGATCACACACTAGTCACAAGCACCCTGAGCTGATCCTCTTTAGAATCATTTCTATCCTCCTCCTCCTCCATGTCATGTTCCTTGTTCATTTGCCATGTCAAAATGCTTAATTACTTTGTAATTCCTAGACCTAGCAAAATGAATTTTAATTATATTTGGAGCTATAGAGTAATTATACCCTTAATTATTAACCAAGCAAGAAGCCTACTCTTTACTGTGCAACTTCCAGAGTGCTCATTTTAAAGGATGATTTTTAATTTTTTTTTTTCCTTTGGCAGACTTCATAAAACATCTGAAATGGCACCACAGAGGCAGAGCATTTCAAAAGGCTGTTTCATCAGCAATGCTCAAGTCAGGATTCCCAGTGAAAGGGACCAAAGACATCCCTGTCACAGCACTTTGTGATGGGAGAGGCAGGACCAGGGAGAGGAATGTGGGACCCCATCTGCTCCCTCTGCAAAGGCACTGGCAGAACAGGTCGTGCTCCCCATCCTTGTGCAGTGGACACGCTGTAGGGTTTGTGCAGGAAGGTCAAAGACATCTGAAATCTTTGACAGAAGGGGGATTTGGTTGCTTAGTAACACCCAGAACTGTACAGAACTTTTTCTACAGAAAAAAAAAATATAATATTATGGGCAAAAAAAAAAAAAAAAGCATAATATTTGATTTTTGTTCAAATATCCTATATAATGTAATGTGGAGGCTGCTTCTTGTCAGCCCAGCACTGCACAGGGGAGGCAGGAGCTGTTCCCAAGGTTCTCTTCTCTTTGGAGTCCCTCACATTGGTACAGTGATTCCCAACATGCCTTAAAGGTTTTGTCTTTTATTTAGATACAAGTGAGATAAACATTTTAAACAGTCAAGAATGTACTGATGTCTCAAATAGGATTCTGCAAGACAAAGTGTTATGAGGAGAAAAAAATGGAGAGAGGGAAATTTTCCTGGAGATTTTCCCACACAGACAAAAACATATTGTGCTGTTTGTGATAACCATGTATTTAAAACTAACTTTTGCTCTTCACTAAGTGGCCAATATTAATTTACTAACGGGTCAGAGAGGGAACAATACATTGGATCTGTTCTGCACTGCATTGATTGCTCCCCACACCACTTGTCCAACATGCATTACAAAATCAATACAAAACACAGGCCCCTGAGAAGGGAGGGGGGAGTTTATGCAGGGAAATGAAATGATGAAAGCTGAAAATAAAAATCTCACAGCAATCAAAAGTGTTGGAGTACATTTTGTATTTCTTAAATAAAAACACTTTTATAGGCAGGCCATACAACTAAACACACTTTTCAGCAAGCATATCCTTTGCTTTAATTCTCTTTTTTTTTTAGTGATAGCCTTTTATCTGGTTGTGATTAAGTATTTTAGCTATGTGGAGAATATGGAAATTATAATGAGCCTGCTAAAAGCAGAGGTAAAAGATTTAAAATTAAACATTCTGAAAACACTGGAAACATTTAGGAACCTACAAAGAACAGCATCTTGTTGCAACTGATGTTAAAATAAACAAATAAAGAATCCCACTTTTCCAGCATTAACCTCCTGCCACTGGATGGTGTCAGAGAACTGAAAACAGAATCCCATATCCAGACTATCAGAATAATCTGTCCTTCACCTTCCCTGCAGCCAACTGAGAAAAGGTGAAAATTCACAGGGCTGGAGGCTGTGGGGCTTTTGTTGTTGCTGGGTTTTATTGTTTGGGAGTTTTGTGTGTGTGTGGTTTAGTTTGGGTTTTTTTTTTAAAACTGCATTCTATGAAGAGAATGGCTTTCTAATTAGAAGTTTTTGTCTTCTGACAGATATTACTGTCAACAACACTCCATAGAAAACCTGGAAAGATGTAATTTTATCGGCATGTACCTTCAGGCTTTGTAATCTAAACATCCTCCTGCTGAAAACCTGGGCTCTGCAACAACCTCCCAGCCTGTGGAAATGCAATCTCACATTTACACTTCCGTGGACCTGAAATCCCTGCTACCAGTAGCAAAGCAAATGTGTTCAACTCATTGCCAAAAAAATCCCAATATTAAATATTCTAAGCATGTCTCTAGCAGTGGTACGATTACACCAGCACACATTGGGTGAGGGGGAATGGAAATCAAACAAATAAAACACGCCCAGTCACACTCCATATACAGAATTTGGATTATTCACTTGGACTGCCATAAACCCATCAGGAACAGGCTAAATGGCCACTGGTTAATGCTGGTGGTTAGAGAGGATGCAGGATCCTGCAATGCCATTTCTGGCTGTTCAGGTAAATAAGGGGCTAAGACACAGTTATATACATTTGCTGTGTGCTAACAAATAGATGAATAATATTGAAAAAAAAATCTGATGGACCCCGAATTTTTTTGTCATTCTAATATGACAAAAAAAATGTCACAACATGCAGAATGTCAATTATTATTAGTGACATGAACAGGTTGTACCCATGTTACAGAATCCCTAGCAAGGGTCCAGCTTTGACAAGCTGCAGTGCTGAGTGCACTGAGCCAAACCTCCCCTGGCAGGGATCCAGGCAATGCACTCCTGAATTCCCACAATCTGGAAACTCGTGGCCTCGCAGGTCCCAAACACAGAGCCCTACTAGAGAATCAGGTTTGGAGTTCATCTCTAGTTAACCTTCTTCAACAACATTTGATTTGAGGTTTGGCTGGTGCCAAGCTTTAATTAGTGAGCTTTAGGAAGGGAACATACAAAGATTTGGTGGTTTACACATCTCACACCTGTTGGCTCTGCAGTCAAGAATGAACCAATTTCCACTCTAAGAGACAACTAAACTTTATTCTGTCCACTCCATTTACCCTTTCCTACCTTAAACTTTCCCCAAAGAATACTTTAATCTCTCCCTCATGTTTACATCCTAACAGGGGAGGGCACATTTAAATTTGTGCTGAATGTTTAAACCCAAGATGTCTGAATTGGCTGATCTCAATGAAGTTGTGAGTGGGACTTTGCAATATCCCATTCTTGTCTCTTGACAGGCAATTTGGGATACTAAAAATCAAAAAATCAGGCACACATAGTAAACTATACCTGCAGACAAGATACACAAGCTGGAGCAAAGTTTCACTTGTATGTAAAAGACTTCTGAAGATAATAGAATATTTTAGATTTTGAAGAACACACAAAGTCACTAATCACATGAATGAAAAAGATAAAAAAAAATTGCATTCAGACATGTGAATAAAAAGCAACTTGTTTCTATCTGAATGTCAACATATTAAGTGGTTATGATTTCTCACAGTCTTTCTTGCCCTATGACCAGAGAAGGAGAGAATTCATTTTTTGAAAGAAAGAGGATATAAAATTTCCAGCATAGGGAATAGATATCTAATTCAGAATTCTTTTTTATTCTTCCCTCTTTCCATCTAACTCTGAGCTACATAAATGAGAAGCAAGGTTTGGCTTCCCTTCAGCACTCCTAGTCAGTTTTCACAAAATTTAACTGAAGTGTATTACATTTTAAAGTGAAAAAAAATCCTGCATAAACCCAGCATCAGTTACTTTTCTATCTGTAAAAGATGAAATCTGGAATATGTGTTTTCTCCATTTGTCCATGAGCTTTTAAAATAATAATCCTGTGTCTCAGCTGGTGAGTTCTTTACTGATAAGGCAAGCAAACATATGTAATTATAAAGTTACCATTTTCAAAGAGGAGAGTAATCCTTTCTTTATCCACTGGTAAAACGGCTTGTAATTATTATACAACTGAGAACAAAGATTTGTCCACAGAATCCTACTAAATCAAGACAGATTTGACTGATTAAAACTCTAGTCATCAAGACACTTGTAGCACAGTGCATGTGGGCAAAGAGTCTTTAAAGTGCAGGTCACAAATCTGTTAGATTTATGGGAATAATCACAAACCTTCTCCTGGGAAAATGTTCAAAATGGAAACCCAAAAGAGTGCTTGTTCCTTTTTCTTCTTTTGAACTGTAAAAATGTTATCAGGGATGTTTTAAAAAAGTCTTGGGTAGTCTTATTACTTCCACAGTACTCATTTTTGATTCAAAATCCTTGTAAGTTTAAATAACCTGGTGTGAGTTCAAAGAACAATGAGGAAGATTAAGGATCTGGAGGGATTGATTTCTGAGGAAAGATTAAAAGGACCAAACATAAATGTATTTCTTGGTTAGGTGATTAGGGAGGCACAGAAAACAGCAGTGACTTGCTAACACTTCCAAAGTACAACATCTGAAGGTTGTAAACATCATAGATCTTTGTTTAGGATGAACATGAGGAATAAGAGGAGGAATTATAAAAACTTTTGAGATAAAGGTTATGCAAAAGTGGGAGTTTGCTGTATTATTCTGGGAGAGAGCTTCCTAAAGAAAAAGTGGCACTTCCATTTCCAGAGTCAGTCTAGGAGAAACATCATTATAGCCCTAATAAACAGTGAGCAATCCTGGGAAGATGGAAATCCAATGATGTTTGCATTCAAATCTGTATTTGACACTGAAGATTCAGGTTCCATCTCTGTGGATGGAGCAGCAACTGACTCAAAAGCTGCAGAGGCACAAGAGGAACAGGCACCTCTGCAGGGCTTTCACTCTTATTCTGTACAATCATGGAATGATCAAAATTACAGGAGAAAGGCCAAGCAAATGCAATGGCAGACCCAGCAGACTGCAGTTTAAAATGACCAAGTTGCTCTTCTTATTTCTTTTAGAATAGTTTTGAATATCCAAATAGAAACATCTTGTTCACAGGAAAAATTAATGGCTTTTTCAATATCTTCTCTTAAAAAGCAGCAGTTACAACAGTTGAGAAGTCTCACAGATCTGACAGATGAAACTTTCTCCCAGCTGTGAATGACAGGAAAAGTTTGGGTTTTTTTTGCTATGACAAAAAGTGAAACAACATTGCCTCGAGCTGATAAACAATGAGATTTTATATAATGAGACTTTTCTGCTTCTAAGCAACATCCATCAGTCTCTCCTTCATCCATATTAAACTTTTTACTCAGTCTCTTAAGGTGTTGACTGGTGCTGCGCCATCCAAAGAAAATTTTCACAATTTATTTCTAAAATCCATTTTAGGGTATTTAAACTTCAGCACAGCAGAAGTTGTGCCAGCACGTGCAGTGCAGCATGAGAATGAGGGAGGGGAAAGCTCTGCCTCCTCCTGAAATGCAGGAGGAGCATCCCCCTGACCAAAGTGGGCAGTCTGCATCCTCAGGAATCCTGGTCAGGGTGATTTTTGAAAAAGTCAAAAGCCTGATGTATTTAGAACATATTTTCCTCCCCCTTCTATCACAGTGTGAAAAACCACCTCAGTATTGCATCTCAGGCCCATAAAGGGATGCATTTCCTCCCTTCATCTCCAATGCAGAGTGACAGGACGTTTTATGCTCTTTACACACACAAACATGAATATGGATGGTTTTGAGTAAGAGGCCTCAACACCCACCCAGAAATGCCTCTGCTTTCCTAACCTATTTGGCTAAAAAGAAATATTTTCAGCTTACCAGGGTAGTGTGCTGATTGCAATCAAGGCACTTTTCACTCAGTGGCAGGAGACTCTCCCTCCTTCAGGGCACTTCTCAGAAATTAGAGGCAGGACTCCACACCCACTGCCATTAAAGTCTGGAACTGCCAAAGAGTGCTTGTCCTCCCCTCTCTATGGATTTTTTGTTTTTTGTGAAACAATGCTGGATGCACTAAAGAAAAAATATTCTTTACCATTACCAAATCTTCTGGGTTTTATTGGATTTTAGCTGGATTGGGGGGTTTGGGCAGAGGAACACGTTACAGTCATTTCTCTCTCAAAAATACTGTTTCTAACATCTTTCTTTTAATTATGGCACTGGTGTAAATTTAAGAAAACTATATTTTGCTGCAGGTTTAGCAATAATGGAATTGCATCCAATAAAGAAAAAAAATTTGAAAAATAAATACCTTCCAGTAAACATAAACTTGCATCAAAACAATTCCTATTTGCATTGCAAATCTTACAGGCAAACTCATAACGCTTCCATTGCAAAATTTCATTGCTTCCAGTACCATCAGGGACCATAAATGCAGAAATATGAGTGTGTTGACTTCAAGTTGTGCTATGGCTGAAGGATTGGACATATTCTTATTGTGTGGGACCAATCTTCTTAGGAGGAGAAGAAATTCTGAGTGAATCACTGAGAACCTGAGGGGTGATTTTGGTGTGAATCCAGCAGCACTCACCTTCCAATCTGACCACCAGAGGTACTTTGAGCTCCAGCTCTTGGCAGGCTTTGGTGATTCCATTGGCTATGATGGCACAGTTCACAATCCCACCAAATATGTTCACAAGGATTGCTTCAACCTGCAGGGAACAAACCAAGGAGGAATTGAGTGGGGGCCTGTTTATGTTTTGACTTTGTTTTTTAAATGAACACAGGTAAAAGATCCAAACCAGGAAACCAATTCCCCTCTGTCAGGCACATTCTCATTTATGGATGGTACAAACTTCACCTCTGCACTCAGAGGACTTGAGTCTAGGTCTGTTTTTGCTCCAGTACACAGCAGTGATTAATTTTCTTGGTCTAAACTGGCATGATAATTAATGTCATAATTAAAGTATTTACAAAAAAAAAAAAAAAAAAAAAAAAAAAGAAGTAATTTCTAGATATAAATATAAATATGTACCTTAAACAATCTATAGTTTGATTATTTTTATAATGTATTGAATAATCCTCAGAGGTTGGAGCTCAGAAGACACAGGGTATGAATGTGTGATGCACATGCAATGAAATATTCATGTGGACACTTCACAAACCAATCTAGATCTCCACTTTATCACAAGCACGACAGAGGAAAAGGTAATATACTTGCCCTGACTTGATAAAGAGGAGTAAAAATCCCTTCTAATTAACAAGGAGAGGCATGTAATGAAGAGCATTCATTACAACAGGTTAACTGATAACCTCAACAAACTGCTATTCATCAGTTTTCGGAAACTGCAATTTCTCCACCCAGTTCACAATTAAATTGCCCTTCACAACATACAAGACATTAATACATATAAGATATTAATATGATTTCTCCCCACTTGGTAAGGTAACATAATATTAACCCAAGCCCATATCCCAAGCTCCCCACCATGCCTTATTGAGGAGGGCACCACAGGGATGCTGTTCCTCATTCCTGGGGCTATCCCACAACATTCTGGGTGCTCCACAAGAAGCTTCACTGTGTGTCACAAACAAGCTTTGCCAGATTTGTGTTGACTCAAACCCCGGCAGGATAAAGAAGGGATTAGGTGTGAAGGGATGAAATATCACTGCACTGGTGCCTGATGTCAGCTGCAATTATGCTTAACTCACTGCACCAGAGGGAGGGATTCACTTTGCCCAGCTCCAGGTAGCCAAGCTCATACCAGCACCAGGAGAATTCCCTGAGGCCAGGCACGTTTATAGCTCTGCACAATCAGGTTTTATACCTCTCCACAGACAAAATGTGACAATTAACTCCTGTGATGTGCACTCACACACACTGAGTTCAGCACTGGTAGTAATACTGCCATCCACCGTACAAGAGGAAAAAACATCCCAACAAATGCTTTGCTTCCCATAAGACAGGGACACCTTTCACTAGGCCAGGTTGCTCAAAAGATGACCCAGAGCATTTTCAGTTCATGGGGCCTGTGCATGGCTCATGGTATGGTTTCCTCATCCCAGGCAGAGCCCAGGCTCAGAAGGATATTTATACCCCAGTCAAACAAGAACATACAATTTAAATGATTTTATAACTCTTCCTCATAGCCATGTTAAATGCATGTATTTACCAGTTAAGGGTTTTCTGGATTTTCAATTGACTGCAGTTATTTATTTCACCTTTGTGTTACAAAATCCTTAACTTCACAGAAGCTACCAAGAGTAAAACCATAGAAGGCCCCTTCTCTGCCTTGTTCCCATTGCCTGTGCACACACAAACATTCCTGGTGTTAGGAAGTAAAACCTAAAAGGAAAAACAGAACCCTCCCAACTCCTTATCCCATTAACCGTTATGCAAAGGGATCTCTCTATGCAAAACACTTCTTTGGTGTTAAAACATCCTGGTGATGGATTCTAACCCTGGGACACACCACAGACAGCACTCCACCCCTTCTAATACATCCTCCTAATTCAGGGACATTGCACCAGACATGTGACAGATCAACTTAACCAAGTGTGTTTACATTATTAGAGATAAGGAGGAGGATTTTATGCCCACTACAGATATTTTAATTCCTAGCACAGACTTTTTCATTTAGGGATCTGCTTTTCAGCTTTCAAGCTGAATTCTAATCATGTCTTCTAATCCATTGGCAGCAAAAGGAAAAAAAAAATGAAGGAAATTAGATGCAGCTTGGATAATTGATGTTTGTGTGCTTGGCTTTAATAAAAATACACTGTTAAATTAGAGAGGAGTCTGAAAGGATTCAATCAATAAGAAACTGAATCAGGTAGGGAATTCGATCTTGGGTTTTATCGTAATCTTCCCAATAAGCCAAAGGATCAGTTCAAATGATGCTGAGATTCACCTTAACTCTGCTGAAATCTGTGAACATTGTTTATATGTGCTTCTGTAGCCTGACTAGATCCTGCATTTCCAGCTGAAAGAGCTTTAGCATTCAGACACAGTGGATGGATGAAGAGGTTTTCAGTGTTTCATGTGCACAGAGAATGCACTATCTCTCTGTTACTTAAGTCTGTGAGAAAAATAAACCTCCTGTAGCATATCAGAACCATTATATATCCACAAGCTCAGCATCTAATGCCTATGGACTATCACACATATCAAGGAGAGGGCAAACTGCCTGCATACAAGACAGGTTACTAAATAGCATCATTATTCCAATAACCATTTTTACCTACCAGAATGCCTTATAAAATGTTTTTTGTATTTCAGCAACATTAGTAAGGAAACAAAAGGTAGTAGCATATCCATGGGTCAAGCTTTTTAATGCAGCAAAACAACTGACAGATGTGAAATCCCCACAAAAGGTACTTGCAACTGATTATGGATTCCTCTGGAGAAATAAGGGAAGTCACAATGGCACAGAAACATCACCACCAGTGTTGGTAAAACCCCACAGTCCCCCAGGCCTCAGCACCAATATTAGGAGGCCAAAGGAATAGAAACTGAGTGCTGTTAAATCTTTGCAAATACTGCAATAGCCATTAATCCCACAGCTCCTAAGTGCTGAATATGAAGAGCTATGCAGACACAGAGTGTATTTTCTCTATATATGAAAGTAGATATATTTATGGATAGCTATATCTATGTAAAATCTACATCACTTTATTAGTAAAATTAATAGTTTTAATTTCCAGCCACTTTTTGGCAAAGTCAGCCTTGGCAAAGCCTGCAATTCTGCTTTGAATGTTTGGCCCTCCAAAAAAGGCCCACGCTACAAATAAATGTAACTGTGTACTAACCACAGTGATGGTGTTGGGAGATTACTGCTTAGAATTGCATTGCATGACCAACATGATCCACAAGGGTGGCAGGTTCCACAAAACTAAGAGCATTTTAGGTAGGGCAGAAGCAGCTTTAGCATAGCTGGCTGCTTTCTAAAATCAGATAGAGTGTGTGTGCATTTACTGTATTCTCTTCTCATTATTATTTTCTCTAAAAATGTTCCCAGCCTTAACAAAACACATGCTGAGATGTGACCATCACACACTCAAGGATGAACATGAGCAGCACCATGAAGCCTTCCACCTTTCCACAGCCCAGCCACAAATCCACACTGGGGACATCTGGCTGTCTGCAGCCACTGCTTCTCACCCTGCTGCACCACCCACACCAGCTCTGCACAAAAAAAGAGAGAGGACAAAAGCTTGACACTGGCAAGTTGTTGTTCCTCTTTGATTTCCCACTTGTGCTGTTGTACTGGTGTCTTCCTTTCCTCATCAAACATCAATAAATGCAAAACCAGCACAACTGTCACCACAGGACAGCTACAACAGGTGTAGGATTGCAATGTGCTGCAGCACCAACAAGTTCCTCCTACAAGGCAAACTCTGAATCTCACATAAAGCAGACATCCAAACAGGGATGCAATTGAACTCAAATGAGGTTTCATCAACAAGTGGGAGATGACCCAAACATGGGCAAGCTCCATAAAGATGTTGTCCTGCTTTTCCTCTCCCTTCCCAGCCCATAAACAACCCCTCTCCTGTACCTAATTTCTAATTTTGAGAACCTTTTTCACAACCCTCCCCACATTATGTCATCTGATGACATCAAAGACTTGCAACAGTTTCCAATTGTTCACAGTGTCCCATGCAAACCTTGAGACTTTGTACACATCTTTTCACAAAGATGCATGAACATTCACAGAGTGAACTATAAATATCATAAAATCACCAACATAATCTCTGACCTTGCTGGAAATTGTGACTTTGAAGTTCAATCCATGTATTTTAGATGAAAACAAGCTATTCAGCAGCTGTCAGTAAAACTACATCTGCAGCACATTAAAAGCTGCACCAGCAAAGAACGTGCTCATGGTTTGTCTGATTGAAGTCTGAAAAAAACCCAAACCCACCTTTTATTTCAAGCAAACTGAATTAATTTATTGACCCCTCCTAACTCTTTCATCAGCTGCAAGTGTACCCAGACAGCATGAAGCAGATTATATTAGTCAAGTTTCCTTCTCCAGGACGCCACAGGGCACATCTGTGTGGAAGACAGTGGGTTTGCATGGTACAGCTGGCAAACATGCTCCTGTGCCTGCAGGCTCCTGGCATTTTCTGAGGTTAAGACATGCTTCATGTCTCCCAGTCTTTCTGGTCAGCAGAGTCATGTTTTGTGTCTACAAAAGCACATTCTTTTACCAAATGAAGTCATTAAATTGCCAGGAAATAAATAAGAAAAGCAAATTGGCAGCTCACTGCCAGGGATTTGTTTCTTCCCTCCTCCTCCTCCCTTCAAGAGAACAAACCCCAGTGGAAGGATGATATCTCAGATCACTCAGACATGTCACAGGCTGGGGGGATGCTGGGACACAAGCAATGAAGATCCAGATGTATTCTCAGCCCATGGAGGGAAGGTGAAGGTGATCCAAAACTGCAAACATCCAGAAGCCTGTGCCATGTGGAACTTTTACATTCCCATTCTGATTTTCAGAGACGTTTTACACCTCAAATCCCAGAGAATCCCAGTTAAAAGAAGGGCATTGCCTTTTAAGAGATAGATAGCAATATTAAGGAAAAAACAAAGCACTGGGTAAAATGGGATACATATTCCTTCACTTGGAGTCTAATGTAGTGCATTTAATCCTTCCTACTAGTCCACTGGTGTTTAATATTCATTCATTCATAGCTTAGCAAATTTGTTTCAATGTGAAAGGAGTAGATTATATCCAATTCTCAATACAAAGTAAAAAAATGTAATAAAAGACAGATGCCCAGACTTGTGTCATCACTCTTTATCCTTCTGCTCCAACAGATAAGTCAGATGCAAACATTTTTACATATCTCTGTATTATTACAGCTTGGACCACAGGTCAAATGTAACATTTTCTTATTCGGTTTTGAAATATTACTCTAATCCTCTATCTTTTTATATCAGAGAACATTTATGGTTCATTTGAAAATAAAGATAAAGCTTTCTGTATCTGAGCAGTATGAAAGATTTACAAACACAAAACCATTTGCTTAAAACACCCACTAGAGGACAGTGCAATTCAATGTGGAAAAGGGATATAAAAATCTCTTTGGAGAGGAGAGCAGGGTTATTTTTTCTACTTAAAGCCAAACTCTATGATTTAACTTTATAAAAATTATGTAAAATATCATTTTGCCTCTTCGGGATGGAACTTTGAAAGTCTGAAAGTGGTAATTTTAAAGAGGTTGAATCAACAAACAGCAAAGTAGGAAAGCTTGCAGTCAGATGAAGAAATACTGACACAATGCAGTTTTGAGTGTCTTGCACTACTCTAAAACAGGTCAAGGTTTAAATTTCACTGGAAATGCACCCTGTTGCCCTGGAAGGAAAGGAGCTCTGACAAACCTCCAAAATACAATTCAGATTTTTCTGTCTGGGGCACCCCAACTGTTATGTAGGAAAAGCAGATTAAGGATTTCGTCCAAAGCTAATTTTTGGTCTGTATTTAAGAGCCTCCTGAGCAATGCAAATCTCACGGAGAGCAAATACCTGGTTCTGCCACATCCCAGTGCTGTATGTGAAGCCCCATTCTTGGCTGGCAGGTGAGAGGGCAGTACCTGCTGGCACTGGAGGGAAGCCTTTTTGAAATGCAGCTCCTTTAGTGCCATGCTAGGAGTCCCAAACACCACATTTTTGCAAAGTCAAAGCTTTGTAGCTCCAGTTTCTGATGTGCTGAAACAGCCACCTACAGTTTTCAGCCTTTTCTGCTTACAGCAAATCGAGGATCTAGAACAGGACATGAATTTATTGGCTTTTGCTGGTTTGAAAACAATTCAGCAACAATCCTCTGCTCACTGACCAGACTCCAGGTTGTGACCCTTCCTTGGGGTATGAAAAACAGGCAGGACAGGAGGGGTCTGGAGCAGGGAGAACCCTGGTACTCTCCAATACCAAAGATGCCCCCCAGAATGGACCACCAGGAACATCCCCACTGTGGGATTTTGTCTTAATTCTCTGCAGCACTGACACAAAAATAAAACTTCAGGGATCAGAGCTCATTAATGGAATGAGATGAAATGACGACTGGCAAATTACACATCAGAGCACCACAGTGGAAACAGTCCTCAGAGACATCCCTTCATTCCTGTGCCCAGCTCCAAGCAGTGCGTGTTTTGGGAACAGAAATATTCCAATTTCACACACACAGCCTCCCTCAAATTCCAAAATATCATGGCAGGCAGCAATGTGATCTCAGGAACCTCCATTTCAATGAATTTCAGTGGGAAGTCTCACACCACCCTGTTTTGGGAACGTTTCCTCATGTGCAGGACACACTCTGCCCACCCTGAGCCCACATCCATCACAATAATCCATCATTCCCAGGCATCCCTTGGTCTGGGATCAACTTGGGAGGTATTTAGGAAGCTGCAAACCATCCCCTGCTTCCTATGCCTGTATCCTGATGCCTTGAGTTTGAGCTTTCATATTTTCAGGTTCTGTGCTGCCCAGGGGGGCAGTTCTGAGCCTCACATTCAGTGCCAGTCAGCTCTGCACAGAGTAGGGAGACAAAACAAATCCTTTTCCTGCTGAAGACCAAGGACAACTTTCAGACCCAAAAGCACAAACAAGGGTGGGCTGAAGGGAGGAACAAGAAGGATGGGACCCCACAGCCTGGAGCTGGAATTGGACAGTTAAACCCCGATATGCAAATGGACCAAAACTTAGAGAAGTGTAAGAACTCGTAACCAGTGGTCCATTTTTGTGATCATTTTCTTAGCTCACCTTGGGTGTAGCCCTGGCCAGGCCCTGTCCTGCCCAAGGTGTATCCTAAAGGCCTTTCAATAAATCCCTACTTTATTCTCTGTCTCTGTCCAGTCTCTGTTCCAGGTCAGCCTTCCCAAGGCATCACTCCCACCTGGCCAGGCCTCAGTCAGGTCCTGTCCAGAAGCCACATCCTCCCCATGTTAATGAGAGCAGAGTTAATTAATCCCACTTCATGATCCAGGCAGAGCAGGCGAGTGCCTGCAACCATGCAGGCATGTTCTTTCCCTGATAGGAAGCACAACCAGCTCCTAAAATAATTCATATTTATAATAATAAGGGAAAAGAATAAAGAGAGAGAAAATAAAATGTTGAGACCATGAAGTACCATTCTGAAGTATGCTTGAGAATAAGGACAATAGCTTTTAGTACTGTTTTGGGGACATAATTCAGCAGGTAGCTCACAGAAAAATTGTATTTTTGGTGCAAATACGGCAGGATAACTTTTCTACCAGATCATGGGTATTTGGAATAAATTTGTCCTGACTCTCATTTAAATATCTGAGCTTCAATGTGATGAACCCCTGGATGAGCAGAGCAGATGTGAGAACAATCTAGGGAAGACAACTACCTACACAATCACAAATTGGAAGACTTAAAAAAGCAAACATCATCAATTCTCATGTGTCAGATGAGAGCACAGTATTTCATACTGCATTTAAATTCCTCTTTGTGCACCCAGAACTAAGGGCAGTTGCATGTTTGGGCCTGATTTGGGGGATATTAACCCAGAAAAACCAAGAGGCACCCACGTCACCCCTCTTTAGTGCACACTGGTCATTAAATACTCAGGGAACTCCTATTGACTGCTCCATATTAGCATGGTAAGTTATAAACACCCTCCAAACCCACTCATCCAAGACAGTTTATACAGCAGCATGACTGCAAGTCATTCTTCCACAACAGCAAAGTCTATAAAAATTGATCCAATATTTGCTGAATTTTGCCTCTGCACTTCAGATTAATTTCTCAGAGGCACATCATACACTTTCTCTAATGTTTTTACTGCCTAAAGTTTCAATTAGATTTTTTTGCTAAGCAATAATCAGCTTTCTGAAAAATAACGCAGCAGTACCATCATTATTGCAGCGTATTGACACAGGAGGTAGCAACGTGTCCCTGTTATTTTAACAACATGTTCTGCCCTGGGGTGCCTCTGTGCACAGTTTCATCATCCTTTATGATGTGTTAAAAGGCAAAAAGGTCAGACAAGTTTAAATGGTTTGAAGTAAAAAGGTGAAATATTCCTCAGAAGAGGGAGCTCCTGGAGACCATGGATATAGGATGGATATAGGATGGATATGGGATGGATACAGGAGGAAATGGAGCTGGTGCAGGACACAATCCACAGCGTGGGCTGCTGCCAGATGAGTTGTTCAAAAAGCAACTTACACTGGGTGTTGTGTTGTGGTGTGTGGCAGACACCTGGCAAACTGCAAAGCCAATGCTGTTAAATGGCACAATCACAAATATCCACAACAGGGTTTGACTAAACAGAGCTGCTGATTTGGTGACTTTCAGGGCAAGACTTTCTGTTTAATTCAACAGCCAGTTAAAAATGCATGTAATTATCAGTTTGGAGACATCTCAAGGTTTGCCTTCTCTCTTCCTTCTGGTTTGACTTTCTCCTAAGTCCAGCTAGAATGTGCCTTGCTCCAAACAGAGAGTTCATAAAATCCAAAACCAAACCACCAAAAACCAAAGCCCCACTAAGATCTGAAATCTTGATGTGAATAATATTTGAGGTCCACTAATGAAATTTATTTTCCAAAAGGAAAGTCACCAGAACCTATCTTTATTTCCTCTTTAGGAACAGCCTTAGAAATACAAATACTCTGTTTATTTGGAGTATCAAAGTACCAAGTAAATGTACCTATCATATGGGAGAAGAGAGATGAAGAACAGCTATTCTTGTGCTCTGGAAAGACTTGGGATCTTCCTTTTTGTCACCTGAGAAACATCTCTGACTTCTACTCTTCATGCAGAAGTGAATGAAATGCTGTAGAAGCCACTATCTAGGTCAGGCTGCTTTTATTACTGAGACAATGGAAACTTTTAAAAAGGAATTCTGTACTTCAAGGAGCTTAATTAAAGTACAAAAATGCATTGTCATGGGTACTGCACTGCATATACACATCTGAAATCTCCAAATAATTAAAACACGTTCTTTTACAGTAACATTGTAGTCATCAAAAAATGTGAATTGCTGTTCTCATTAGGTTCCAAATTACTGCCACATAAAAATCAGCTCACTTTTAACATGTAGTAAACCAAAGCAGAGCCAGTAAAACTCAGAAAGGTACTCAGAAGAGTGATAAAAACACTGGACAAGTTTTGTATACAGAATATTCTAAATAAACCACAACTTTCCATCTTAGCAAAGGAAACAGAAGGAGGATTCAGAGCCAAGCCTGCAACTAGCAAGGAAAAAAGGGAACCAGGTGCAATCACTTTGTACCTGCCTCCAGGTAGTTTTATTTCTTTGTCCTTAATTCTTGTAATGAGACAGTGAAAATAAAAAAGGGTCCTTTTGCTGTTATTTTCAAATGCTGCCACAGGATGTTGGTCATGTCAAAAGCTTATATGAGTTGAGGATATACAGCAACAAATTCCTGAGAAGAAAACAACTAAAGACTTGTAAATACAAGAGTATCAAAGATCACTAGGAAACATCCTCAGACACTTGTCCTCTTCTTGTGCTCCTCTTTACCTGCCTCTGGCTGCTCTGGAGAAAACATCAGATTGAGACAGTTCCAAATCTTACTCAATACAGTTACATTCTTCCAGTAAAGCACAGCTTACATTTCTTTAATATATCTATGCAACCCTTTTCCAAATGAAATCACAAAATAGTTGGTATCTGAGTCATATGTTCCTTTATCAGTTTCACTGATTGCAAAACTATCTAATCTCAGCACCTACCATGTAGCATCAGTCAGGAACACCAGACACTGGACAAGTGATTTGTGATTTTGATTACTTCTCCTTTCATTTTAATACAATTAATTCCTTGCTCTTTCCTATCCTTTTGAGGATTGGATTCCAGTCAGAAGAAAATTTCTGCTAAATCTGGAAAATTTCTGAGTGTAGAAATGAATGCCTATGACTTTGTCCACACGTGGAACAAGCTTAGAAAGAGTTTATTTGTCCTCTTCCTCTTGCTTCATCCAGCCCCGGGTGCTCAGCCAGAGGGGAGGAGCTGGTTCCTGGGACACACCAGGCTCCAGATGGAACACAGCCTAAGCAGAATTAGGAAATTCTCCTCCCACCTTAACTCAGCCTGGAACATTCCCTGACCACCCAGCAGCTTTGCCCAGTGGTCACCAGCCTCTGGCATTATATATTAAAGGCATTTAGCTCTGGACAGGACTGCTGAAAGATGGATAATGATCTTTACCTTCCTCAAGGTTTATAGAAAGGAATTTAAACTTAAACTTAAACTTAAAAAAAAAAAAAAAAAAAAAAAAGTGACAGTCTAAAAATGAATGACCAGTAATAACATCCCCACAATTAGGATGCTAAGCTAAAAACTGGATCATTGCAAAATGGGATGACTCAGGAGTTGACAAAGTGGTTCCACATACTTTTTTGGACTGTCTTGCTACTTGCAAAATCATAAAATGCAACTTAACATTTTTCCTTATAGCAAAGGGGAAAAGATTGGCCTGAATCTTTGACAAGTAAAAATCAGTGATGTCACTTCAGTCTTCCTAATAATTTAACCTCTCATCTTCACCAAACTTTGTTCACCCATTTTCTGCACTAAGAAGGGAATCACCTTCAGAGAAATAATTATTCGATAATAATCTCTCATCCACTTTTCACAAGTTTATCAAAGTATCTTGTAATAAAACCAGAACTGAATGTTTTAAGCCACAAACCCAGAGTGATATAATCAGCAAATCTGAACTGTGAAAGAAGTTATAGAGCTACATTAAGAAACAGATGGAGTGAGCCTAAAACAATCACAGATAAGCCAGCATAAAGGAACTTAACTTTACATTAATCAAGGTTGAGATGCTCAAGGCAACCATGGGGAGTCAAGCACATTAAAATTAACAGGAGATGCATGCAAATCACAGGCTGCTTCTTATATCTCACTCCAGTTCTGTACAGAACAATACATGGAATTGTAGGTGTCCCTGTTAACCACATTCCCTTGCTTCACAAGTGATTTTGCAGTATGGTCAAGGAAAATATCTGTCTCAAAAAAACGGCTCTCCTAGACTTGTTAGCTTCAATGAGGATTGGAAAAAGCTTATGAGGATTTAAAACTCCCACATTAAATTGCAAAAAAAAAGTCACAACAAGCCTCAGATGTATGCTCTCATAACACTTGAAACCAAGCATGATGAAAACAAACAAATAGCCAGCACTCAGTTATACAACCAACCACATTTCACACAGCCAAAAGCTGTCACTTGGCTTCAGTAGCACTTTTTCTAAATTCAGATTTTCTGCTGGGTATCGGCAACTTAAACATAGTTCCTTGGTGTGGGATTCCAAAGATACAAAGAGGCAACTCACAAACAAAAAATAATGCAGAACCTTAATACAGTGCAAAATTCAGTGACAATATTTAATGCTAAGCACACAAACCCAGCAGTGTCTCATACCTTTTAATCTCAAAATCAGATAAGCAAGTACATCCAAAGTACATCAACAACTGAGAGCATAAAAGTAAAGTTGCACATTTATATCTTCTCATGGTGACTTTTTTTTTTTTTTAATTTCCTGCTGGATGAGCTACAAAAAGGAAAAATTCCCATTGTTAGAATTTATTTCCTCACCTGAGAAACACACCTTGTTTTCCAATACACACAGCACCAAGACAAACTTGTGATCTGGGCTAAACTGTAGAAGTGAATTTAAAGTCCATATTTCAAAAGAAAACAATGCAAATGGTTATAACCAAGGAAATTATTGCAGGCAGAAACAGTCTAATGCATGCATTGCATGTAGTTTTTGTTAATTACTTTTTAAGTACTTATGCACAGTAGTAGCTAAAGAGGAATTACATAAAAGGGAGATTACATAAAAACATTTCCAAGTGGGTGTTTCAAGCTGAGCCACAGTCTGTAACAGCAGTGCTGATTAACCTGGACAGCCTTGGCTTCCCTTCCAAGGCCTTTAATGGCCCACCATAATCTCATTCACAGAATGGACTGGGTTGGAAGGGAACTTAAAGGTCATTTCCTTCCAACCCCTCTGCCATGGCAGGGGCACCTTCCACTATCCCAGGCTGCTCCAAGCCCTGTCCAACCTGGCCTTGGACACTTCCAGGGATCCAGGGGCAGCCACAGCTGCTCTGGGCACCCTGAGCCAGGGTCTTGCCACCCTCACTGGGAACAAGTTATTTCTCCTATCTGATCTAAAAGTACCATCTCTCAGTTGTCTTAGTTGTTCTGTCACTCCCTGCCCTTGTGGAAAGCCCCTCCAGCTCTCTTGGAACCCCTTTGGGCACTGGAAGGTGCTCTGGGATCTCCCTGGAGCCTCCTCCTCTCCAGGCTGAACAACCTCAGCTCCGTCTTCAGAGCAGGGATGCTCCAGCACTCAGATCCTCTTTGTGCCCCTCCTCGGGCCTTTCCCACCTTCCCTTTTTTCAAGCACCAACAGCACAGATTCCTGCCTAGATTCTGCCTGGCCAGGTGATGGCTGAACTGCTTTGCTACAAGTCTCTATCTTTTTTTGCATGGAAAACATCACCAATGAATTTGTGTGAGACATCAGCCCAAAGAGCTCTACCACACTTTGGGGAACCAACAAACAGCCAAGGAACTGGAACTGAAAAAGCGTTTCGTGAATTTGTTATTTGCTTTGATAGAGCCATCTCCCAATGAAGTGTGTGGACTGCCTCACTACAAACCTCAAGCTGAGCACTCTTCAAAGCCAAGATACCCTGCAGCACTCTCGACAGCTCTCACCTCGGTGACACCTTCGAGTGTTTACAAACAGCAAACAAAAGGACTCTGGTTTGCTTCTGCCTAATTAAAATGTTTTAAAAGAATTTAATTATAAAATGCCAAACTACACAAATGCAAAGATCTTTCCTACAGAGAATTAGTGATGAATTGAATGATTTTTTTTTTAATCAAACTGTTGGCAAGCGGTGTGGGTTTCCTGTTTGTAAACAACCATATGAATGCTAAACATATTTATTCACAACTTGACACAAGATGCAGCTCTGTAATTAATCATTTCCCTATCTATGTCGGAAAAAATAAACCCCCAAACTTGTACCCCCTCTTATTATGAAATAGTCAGCTACACATAAATGAATAATTATCTGAATTATCAACTATCTACAGATGTGCAGCTCTTTTCAGCCCAAACAATGGCATTCCCCTGATGCAAACTGCTAATCCCACACACATTCTCTTATTCTTTGTTTAAAGTGAGAAAATCTCCTTACTTATTAAATACGCTCAATCATGGGCTATTAAAACTATTGTTTCAGGTTATCTATTAATTGCAGGCTTCCCTGTCTGTATTCACTGCTAAGATGCCACCCCTCTTTTAAATTGAAAAATGCTTGCCTGAGTGGGTAAAATGTTAAAGGCCATGGGTTAAGACTAATTCTGAAAAATAAGGTAACTCTTTAACTGTGAAAAGCTGTCACGGGAATTAACTGCTTGAAATCCTGTCTTATTTTAAAAGGCTGAGTTTCCTGATACAAAAAAATACTCAGTAGAACTTATGTAATTTCAGATTTAAATAATTTGCAAGAATATGTTTGTTTTCTGTATCAACAAGATGTTTAGATCTGAAAGGCTGGATGATTGCACTCCCTGTAAGACCTTACTTTAATCTTCTGAAATGCCAACAATTAGCAGTCAATTGAAGACAGAGGAAACCATATTGCTCATGGGAAATGACTAAATTCTTTGTGGGAATATTATATTAATCCAAAATAGACCAGAAATGTAATCTGCTGCTTGAATATGGTTCTGAATGTAAAGACAGCATTTGTATGCTTTTTTCTCCATTTCAATAGGAAAAATAGATCTTCAAGATCTTTACAGGCTCAGTACATTTAAATGGAATAAAAGTAATATGCAGTCATAGTGACCAAGTGAGATCTTTGACAGATAAAAAAAAATGCTGGTAAAATAAGCAAACAAAAAAGTTACAACACACACAATCCAGGACATGGAAGAAGTACCAAAATCTAGACTAGAACAGCATGATGCCGCCTATTTATAAAAGCTCTTTTTCATTATAATGAACCTTGAACTAATAAAACACCAAATTTCTTAAAGACTTAATGTGAGATTGCTCCAGAAATTTAATACAGTAACTTAAGAATCAATGATTTTGTTTAGATAACCTGTAACTCATGTACAGTATTGCCTTGGTCTTATGGGTAGAGAAGTGGGAAAGGTGGAGAAACAATTTAACTTTATAATCCATGAAGTCAACAAGAATGATTCTTGAATAACAACAGATAATAAAACATTCATTATCAAAGTTTCTCTTTGTCGTTTGTCTTCAGTGTCTGCACCTGACAGATACACTCATTTATAATCCTCTGCCAGTTGCAAACTGGCAAATGTTTTGAATTATATCCCTTGACTTGAGCCTGGGAATTTAATTGTTTCCACAAACAACTGGAAAATGTTTCAAGACTTTGCTTCAAGACACCCAAAAACTCCTATATTGTACCTAACAGAAAAACCAACATAATGTTCCCCGGCATTTCCTGGAATGCTGGTTCTGTTCAGAATTAAACACAACCTGGATGAAAAAATTAAGAAGTATCAAAAGTAATGTATGAAGAAAATCTCTTTGCCCAAAAAAACTTGACTAGTTCCAATTTTATTCCAAATCAGACACATATCTAAACCTCCAAGGACATTCATTAAGTAGTCCCCCCAAAAAATTTGTGTGTTTAAATCTGCTCTACTGTATGTAATTCACCAGAAACACTTTAAACAGAGTGAGAACTGCTGTTAATATCAATGAAGAAAAATTTTCTCCTCAGTTTTGTAACAAAACTAGGAGTGAAACACTACTTAAACTGCATAAAGAAGAATTTGTGCTTAAAAAAAAAATCAACAAATTAAAGGCAAGGTAAATGGTACAGTGATTACTGCATTGCTCCTTTCATTTGGGACTATTCTGATCATATGTTCACAAAATCCTCATGATCAAAGCTATCTCAGAAACAAGATGATTACCAGTCACAACTCCAGGAAACACATTGCTCCTGACAAAATTGGTGTAAATCAGAGATGAAAAGCACTGGAAAAAAATGTGATAGGTCCTTGTTGAAACAGTCAGTACATCTCTCATAAATACTTATATACTTTAAAGTCACTATTTATTGATTTTTCAACCAGATGACAACACCCAAATATTTGATTAACAATACATCAAGAGGCCTTGGAATTCAGAATTAAAGAATGGACTGTGTCAGCAAATCATGGCCACTCATTATGTATTATGATTGAAATGCACAAGCATTTGTAAAGGGCCCTTTGCAAGAGGCTGCCAAAGGAGTAACTCAATGTGGAAGAAACAGCTTGGCCAGAGATTAAGAATAAGACAGGCTGGATTTGGAAAGCAAAGTGCAAAATGAAAAGGGTCAGTTTTCACCTTGTTAGGTATCTACTAGTGAATGTCTCCAAGTTTCATTCAATATACGTAAAAGTTCTCTAGAATGGTGAGAGGTGATGCAACCAGTGGTCTGAAGAAAACAAATTAACTGATCAGAGTTGATGGAAAACAGAAGGAACAACAATTGATATTGAAATGATCTGATTTATCAGTTCCTGCACTATTTCACCTATGAAATAATTCCTCTGCTCAAATAGAGCAGTGAGATTAATGTACATGGGAGTGGTTTACTCATCCTGTCAAAAACCCAAAACCTGCTCAAAGCTCAGATAATCAAGTCTGGATAACAAAGCACCAAAATACACATGTAAAATTCTTCATTTTTCTATAGGTTTACAAATACTCAGTTCAGCAGAGATAAGAGAAAATCTCATGCAGAACTTCTTTGCAATGGATTCAAATATAAACAGGTGTGGTACTTGACAGAGTCAACATCACAAATACACTTGTATTTCGTTAATCTTTATCCAATGAATATATTCACTCATTCACATAAAGAGAACATCTTTTAATAGTCACCAATGTCAAGGGCACAGAGATATATGAAACAATTTAAAATAAGCCATTGCTATTAAATTATAATCTTACATCCATCTTCACAAATATATTTAACCACTCCAAGCACATGGATTTTATAACTGAAAACTCAACACAACATTTTAGTAAATAAATAATAATAAAAAAAGAAATCAGGAAATCTGAATAGGATGTTTTATTTTTGGTTCGTAATTGGCTCTTCAGGGGTTTCTTTAACCCTTCTAATTAGCCATCTGTTAAAGGTTATCATCAGAGATATAATAACTACTACTAGAGGTGACAATTCTGATCCAAATGGTCAATATTTTTGCTCGTGTCCTGTGTTTATTGATTCTATATTCTCTTCCTTCAAGAATAGGCTCTTGGAGTAGAGCAAACTCACAGTATTTCAAAGGTGTTTCAAAGGAGGCTTAGCCAACATCACCATTTAATGTAAATTGCCAAGGCAAGCCCAAGGACTTGACAGTTGGAGCACCCTGGGATAGTTGGCTGTCACCAGGATGTTTGGATTCTTGGTCTAAATACTTACACCTCAAAGTGGCCATTGCTTTTTGCACTAACTTACAAAGAGCCCTCATTCAATGTCATGACCTCAGTTATTTTCTGGCCTGGACTTCAAGTTTCCATAAAAATCTCCCTTCCTACAAAACAACTACGGTTCAGTTAATCAGCATCATAGCCAGCCTCTATTATTACCTGCTAGGCTTTGATTACCAGGGCTTCAGCAAATCCAATATCCCTGATTTTCTCTTATGGCTGCAGCTGTGAAAATGATTTTTGGAGAACACTGGAACTGGCAGAAAGTGCCAAAGCAGTTCTACACTGAGAGCTTGCTGCTCTCTCTCTGGTATAAAATTCACACACAGGTTACAAAGGTACTTCTGAAATAATTGTCCACACTTCAGGCTTTGAAATCAAACCCCAGCAAGTCCTTGTGTCTGCCCCAAGCCTTCCACACCACCCAACACTGAGGAATTATAACCCTACTTTATGCCCCACATTTTTTATTTGACAAATGAACTCCACAAACTCATTTAATGGCAAACCTGTGAATGCTCACAGCTAATAATGCTTCATGTGAGGAAAAAACTGGAATTCTTCAAACATTTTACAGCCAAACAAACAAGAATTTACTTATTGTTAAACCACAAACTGTACAACTCCTTGGTCAGGATCTATATTTAGCTACAGCCATTGGTTTCAGTGTAGGCAGGACAAACTTTTAAAACATAGAATAATGCAGCAGTTCAGCTTTTATATTGCTGAATGTGGATGTCACCAGGATGTTTGGTTTTTACTTCACTCATTGGTTATTTTCAGGCCTTCCCATATATAGCAAGCATTTGTAAGCATTCTTCTAAAAGCATGTTGGTCCATTAAAGAAAAAAGGTTTTTTTTAAAAAATATGAACACTGTTCAACACTGCACACAGCTGCAAATGGTAAAGACTTAAATGTGTACAAACCCTCAAAGAAACAAAACCCATTGAATTGATTTCTGGGTAGCTATATTGGTTTCCCAATTATGAAAAAGCTACAGGTAGCAGTTTTCAGTATAACGTGATGCAGCAGTTGTCGCCTGTTTCTCATTAATTTTTCATTCCTACAAGAAAAAGTCTTTCCTGGGAGCACTAAGTGTCAGTGCAAGTCTGTTTCATTCACTTTTCAACACCAGACACGTATTTATTCCTAAGTTTTCAATTCCATTGCATAGCTTGCTATGCAACTTGCACACATCAACCCCAGCAGCAGACAGCTTTTCACCAAAAACTTGTAACTTGACATATACCTTGTCTTGCCTTAGGCTTAAATTGATTAATTCATCTTTCACTTGAGGTAAAGTCTCCCATTTAAAATGTTTTAGTAGGAAAAGGCAGTTTTTACAAACTGAACCAGAAAAAGGACTTTCAGCATCTTTGTCACACTTTCAAATTTGATATTATGCACAGCCATTAAAGAAATCTTTGCCTTAATTTTGCTGTTGCTATCTACATGAAGTTTCTGCTTCCCAGATACTCCTTCCTGTGCAAAATATGAGGACTACAAAGCAATGGTTGTCTCAGTCATTTCCCCTCTTAGAATTCAATTTAAGTCTCACATTGTCAGATTTTTTGGCAAGAAAATGGAGTCAGAGGAGTTACTCAGAATATCAAAAACTCACTTAAGAAATTCATTCTATTACATCACTGAGTAGAACAGCACAGAGTAACTTTTGACAGGATATTTCAGAAGGTAACAACACACTACAGTAAGTTAACTATAGAAAAGCTTCCAGGAATATATGTGGTATCTGCCTAAACTAATGATAAAGATTGAGAATTTCTTCTTAAAAAGACAGATGCTAATTCAATCACAGAACTCTGACCTTAAGGTGGGGATGCTTGGTCAAGTGTTTGTGGAAGTCAGACTAGATGATCTTAAAGGTCTTTCCTAATCTTCCCATCTGTCTCAAGGAGCACATACAGATTTGGGGCTGTATAACCTCGATGCACCTCAATGTTTTTGGCACATTACTGACATGGATTTGTTTTAACTCTAGAGTAACAGGGTAGCTGATCATAAGAATATCCATCAGCTGCTCCCTTGACAGTTCATTTTGATGGCAGGACACAAGATAAGAGCAAGTTCAATCTGGAAAAGAAATTAAAGATATATGAAAAGTTGTGCTGAATTGGAGCAAAGAGAGGAAGAACCCCCTGGTCCAAATGTTTTGCTCAAGAATTTGCTCAGTTTTGTAACCCTAACAAAGATAAAGATGAGCTGATTTTCATCTAACATTTCCCCTTTAGTAGCACAAACACTCCTCATGTGCTGAATTTGGGACAAAGAGCACATAAAAGCATTTGGGAGGTTGCTGGAAAGAATAATTTCCAGTTTAGACTGCAAATGTGCATCCACACTTCCAGGTGTCACTGTTCTCTGTCCTGCAGCTGAAGGCAAGGAATTCTGAACAGCAGCAGCACTGCCAGCTTGATTTTCACTTGTATTTGAGGCACACGGGCCACTTTGAGCCCTTTTCACCCACACAGCAAAGCTGACTTGCAGCAAATGAAATGCTACATCACGTTATTCTGTGAAGAACTGCTGAGAATAACACTGCTGAGCACTTAAATCAAGGAAAGGTATGTCCTTTGGCAGGGAAATGAGACACAGCCATGTGCCTACCATGTGCCTGAACAGGGAAAGGGGCTGCAGAACAAAGGCTTTTAATGGAAGCCACAACATCTCCTTTAGAGTTGAAAACAGTGTTAGAAGCACCTTTACATGGCCAGTTCTCTGGCCACACAGCTGTACACACCCCACAGTCACATTTCTACAACTGTATTTATCCTAACGTTATGAATTTTACACTTGAATTAGTGAATAAAAAGAAAGCAACCTCAGCAGTGAAAATTCAAAACTATTATTAATCCTGTACACCAATAATGACTGTCCACCTACAATGACAGACGATAGAAGGAGAGCTACTAAACCATTCAAACCATATATTTTAGAAGTCTGTATAATCCCTCCTCTCTCCCCCTCCTCAAATATTTATTTTCCATAGCAATAATGACCTCAGTATTCAAGGCAGCCTTTGAAGATTAATGACCAGTGGAGGTTAATGGTCCTCAGCTATTCTTCAAACCATCAACTCCTCCCAGCCAGTCATTAATCCACAAGAAATGCCTTAATGCTTCACTTATTACTGCTTAAGCATCAAGCCTGTAAATTTTCAGGGCATTAAATCTCAAAAAGTAACCTTTTTCTCTTCACAGACCTCTATTTCAACAAAGCAGACAGATGAGATGAAAGCGACTTCATTTTACAGGGGATTCTCCTCAACTTTACCAAAGAATAGCATTTATTTGTGTTTATTTGCATCTGTTTGTTTTGGGCACTAATAAATAACATCTCCTTTCCTGTCAAAAGATGGATACCAAACCTTCTTCTGCCAGCATGTTTTGACACCTCTATAAATACATGTTCTCCTGCAGCTCAGCCCAGCAGGAAACCACAGTGGAGGATATGAGGACGTGGCATTGCACAACTCAGGTCACACAGCCTGGTCTCCAACACTCTAACAGCTCTGCCTCCAGCTCTTGGGGAACTTGGGGGAGCATTTCCATCTCCAGAGAACTTTTCCCTTTCATTCTTCACCTTTTGCTAAAGGGAAGGAAGAGTTCTGCTGTAGGATGAGGACAGTGAGACCTAGATTTCAGCTCAGGTTTCTGTTCAATACCTCAACATAAACAATCACAACAAAACTCTCCCAAGAGCCTGTTAACCTCAGCATTCCTCTGTACATAAATTTGTACACTGAAGTGGAACAGCATGCAAAAATCATCAAATCATAGAATGCTTTGGGTTGGAGGGTGTTGAAAGCTCACCTAGTGCCACCCCTGCCATGGACAGGGACATCTCCCACTATTCCAGGTTGCTCCAAGCCCTGTCCAGCCTGGCCTTGGACACTTCCAGGGATGGGGCAGCCACAGATTCTCTGAGCACCCTGTGCCAGGGCCTCACCACCCTCACAACCATCACAGCTCATCACCTTTCCTCCACAGTATTTATTCGTCTTTTAAAATGTCATGACAAATGATTTGCTTTATTGTTCCTGGATGCCAACAGAATGAGCCATCAAAAATGGCAAAAAAAAAAAAAAAAAAAAAAAAAAAAAAAAAAAAAAAAAAAAAAAAATCATCAAGTCTTTCTTTAAATAGTGACATCATCTAACACACAGCTATATCCATTCAGAAGGTCAATTATACAAAAGTATCTAATTTAGTCACATTTGATCCAGACAGCCCATCAATCATCTAAAGGGTAGCCTTTCTTCACCCTTTTCTTTCCCTTTCTTTTATTCTTTGAAATGGACATCAAGTTTTACATTCTCTCCTTATTGTAATGCTCTAGCTAATAAGATGTATTTTACAAACTGTTCACAACTCTGATGTTCACAAGAAAATGAGAAATTCTTTGTAGGGTTCAGTGTCATATGACAAACACAGTAAGATTTCATTATTCCCCAATCATTTTCGTTGAGGAAAACACCAGACCACAACAGAGTCAGAAAAATGTTGACAATAAATTTAGAAAAAGACCAGACATAATATCAGACTATTATCATGCTCATTTATATTGGCACTCAACAAGCATTACATGTGAAGGCAGCAGGGCTGGCTGTCAAATGTGAGCAAATTGACAAGCTATTAGAGTGCCAACTGGAGGGATTCAATTAGAATATTTACCCCAGCACCAGCAAAGCCTTGCTTTTAAGATAAGGCAGAAATGTGGTGTGTGTTGAACGGGAAATAAAGTTAGAAAATTAATAGGCATAGACAGAAATGTATCACTTCCTTTCTGCTATAAAAGCAACAAACAAAGAGATTAACTTGAAAATATTAACTCTAAAAAAGGCAATATCCAACACAAAGGAAAACAGCATGGGCAAGTCTGTGTCATGGTTCTGTCCCAGGGACTGACAAGCTCTGATCTCCTCAAAGACACTTTGGGATCCCAGTCTGGGGACCCTTCAGCCTTGGCCAATGATCCTTTGACACTGACTTATTCCCCAGGTACTGAATAAATTTCAAGAAGAGCTGGGGAGTTTTTAACAGTATTTTAAGACAAAACAACAGAAAAAGCACAACCCAAACCTGACAAAACCTCCCCCAGATGCATCTTCCCAGAATATTCTGAGCTGTAAGGGAGCCACATGGATCATCGAGTCTGACTCAAGTGAATGGATTGAACCCCTGATATTGGCAATAAATGACACCATTCCCACTTCCATACTAATCTTTCCAGAGTCTCTGCTTCCTCCACCAGCAAGGTGTTGAACAGAGATGTATTTGGTTGCCACTTCCTACCAGGGAGGTGGATTTGGCTCTGTGTTCAGACGGACCACTGCAAACCAGGGAAAGGACAATCCATACACAGGAATGGAAAGGTGTTAGGAACACAAATTCCCACATGGGAAAGGAAGAAGACTCAGAAGAAGAGGGAGGAACTGTACAAGTGACTCCTGCAAAAGTCTGGGCATACTGAGAGAGCACATTTGAAGCCAGAGCTTGTTTCCAGATGTACATCTGGAATTATACCACAGCCTATGGAAACAGCATTTACCACCTGCCATCTTCTGTGCATGCAACCAGATCACTAATTCAACCCTCAAAAATACCTGCAAGGAGTTATGAATGAAATATCTTTCCCTTTTTCAGCCTACTTACTTTTAAAGTTTTCCAGATAGATGGCTTGTACTGCATTTCAAATATGAAGTGACTTTTGGCAGGACTCTGCAAACAGAAATGCAGACTGAGTAAGAGAAGAACCTACTCAGCAGATTCCTTGTCTCATCAGGAAGGGCACACACCGAGCTAATTTCAGGATCAAAGTCTCACACTGTAGCTCCTGCTGACAGGATTTTGTTTTTTCTAAATGATATTCACTTCTCTTTGTTTTTAAAAATGATTAGTTCCAGTTTTACTAAGATTAAATAATTACACTGCCTCCTTCATGTTTACACCTTTTATACACTTCAAAATGCTCAGCGTGTCCCTCCTCCCAGGGAGTATAATTTTTTACCACTTCCCTATAACCCTTTCACCTCCTGCCTCCATTATTTTTGATGTTTTCTTTGATTTATTCAGACACAGAAGTTTGACAGAGGAACAAAATGAAGGCATTTATGCCAGGTCCAATTTATCACAATCTACACAAGAATGATTTCAAAAGACAGGAAATAAAAGTTTTCCCTTTTCACATATTTACAAAATGCAGTCAAAATTCACAAAATCCTTAAAAAATTATTAAAAAGGAAAAAAGAGAGAACACTTACTGTAGCTCAGGATAGGAAAGGTAAACTAGAGCTTTAAAAACTCTGGACTGGAGAACAGCAGCAAGATAAGGGAAGTTTGCTTGAAACTGTTATGATAAAAATGTGTATGAAGCATGCATGGAAAACTGCTGTGTGTGATAGGGCAAAAAAAGGGAATAAAAATTAATAGGAGATGGTGTGGGAGCCTCTAAAGGTTTCACTGCTGTGAGCTTGAAGTGACAACATCTCTAATGGGTGCCAGAGATAGGAATGTCCTACATGGATTTTCCCCCCATGAGTGACAATAATCATAAAGATAGAGCATCTGCACCATCACATTCTATTTCATGCCATTTATTTGATTTTGGCTCTTTTTGATGTTGGTCTTTGGAGGAAATCAGTTTCTCTGGAAACAATTTTGTCACCGATGCAGCAGGTGAAAAGTTGTGTCAGTGAAAAGTTAGTTTATGAACCATTTTGAAATCTGGAGGGTGGTTGGGTAAAAAAACAACATAAACTGTTCTGAAATGTGTGTTCTGCACCAACTGCCCTGGCCCAGTGGACATTCAGTGCTTTATTTCATTGCATCCAACACATGGAGAAATATTCTCCCTTCACTGTGCAGACAGCCAGCAGCTGAGGAAGAACAGTAACTCAAAAAATTTCCAACTCCAGCAGAATTTGGACCTTTCAGACACAGCCCTAAGGGAAGGATTCTGTCTTAGCACCCCACCTTATGCAAGAGAGGAATCCTGCCTTCAACAAGTCCTTTGCCTTGATTCTAAGTCTCAAAAACCAGATCATCCCCATTTCACCTATTCCTGATGGTTTTTCTATGCTGAATGTGATGCCTTGGGAAGGCTGACCTGAAACAGAGACTGGACAGAGCCAGAGAATAAAGTAGGGATTTGTTGAAAGGCCTTTAGGGTACACTTTGGGCAGGACAAGAGCCTGACCAGGGCTACACCCAAGGTGGACTAAAAATGGTCACAGAAATGGACCACTGGTCATGAGTTCTTACACTTCTCTAAGTTTTGGTCCATTTGCATATTGGGGTTTAATTGTCCAATTCCAGCTTCAGGTTGTGAGGTCCCATCCTTCTTGTTCCTCCCTTCAGTCCACTGTTGTTTGTGCTTTTGGGCCTGAAAGTTGTCCTTGGTCTTCAGCAGGAAAAGGATCTGGTTTGTCGACCTACTCTGTGAAAAGAGCTGAGTGACACTTAATATGAGGCTCAGAACTGCATCCCTGGGCAGCACAGAATCTGGAAAACATGAAAGCTCAACCTTAAGGCATCAAATTAAATTATTCCTGTTTTTCTTGAAAGTTGAGACAGCTCCTCCTGTATTCCTAGAATGATTTTCCAAGAAGTGCTGCTACAGAGCTGTTGTGACCACAGGAACTGTGCTGTGTTAGAATGAATCACAGAATGGGCTGGAAGGAACCTTAAACTCATTTCATTCCACCTCCTGACATGGGCAGAGGCACCTTCCACTATCCCAGGTTGCTCCAAGACCCATCCAACCTGGCCTTGGGCACCTGGCTGCACACAGTGAACACAGCTTGGCTCTGTGCATGTGCATAACTGCACAAGTGCTTTAACTAGGGGAAAAAAATCAGTTCAATTCACACTGCACAGAAAAGAACTAAACAGGTATTAAGGATCCAATATGATTTTAGTAGATTAATGCAAACCAGCACTAACACTCCAATACCAGGAGATTTATAAATAATAGAAATATCTCACTGAGGAGAGAATCAGACCTTGACTGCTGGTGGAACTAAAACTTTTTCTCTCCTTATGGCAGTTTTGAAATTTCATTTCCAACTCTGGAAATAGAAATTTCAAAATTATTCTCAGTTAAATCCATAGAAGTACTGACCTTCAGTACCTGTAATGTTCAAAGAAAAAGACACTTGCACTTGTGATTGGCAGATCCATTGCAAACAGTCTCAGCAGCTCCAGTGTGAGCCTTGAGAAATGCAACCTGAGCATCTACAACTCACTCATTCTAACTTATTGAAGGAGTTTTTCCTTGTCAGGAGAATTGCACAATTCAAGATTCAGCCCTACAGATAGCAGCAATCAGTAAATCACTCCCATGTATGAAGTGATCTTAAGCACTGGAGTGGCAAAATAAAGCGTTATCTTCCCATAAAATTCCATATCAATAGGAAAGTGTCTGCTTTCAATTAAAATCTTGAATTATCCTTTGTATTTACTGCTTGGAGAATCCATAAATAATTTAGGGAAAATACACTGAAAAAGCCCCTTAGACCTTAACATATACTTCAAGCTGCAAATTAGGCAAACCTCAATGCAATGGCTAAGCAAGTGTGGTTGCAAAAGATAAATTTACTTTGTTCATTCTGGAGAAGAGGTTTCTATCACAGAAACCCTTCCTGGGAGAAACCTTCCTTGGATCTTTCCAGCTTGAGATTCCACAACTGATTCCTGGAAGCCTTGACATCCCAGCCCCCATACAGACCATGCAGCACCAGCACAAGTGAAAACCAAAGCACAGAAATGTCACAGCCCCTGCCCTGTGCTCCTCAGAGCAGTCTCCAAACTAACCCAAAATCAGAAAAAAAATCCAAGTTTCCTTAAAAACTAGGGATTAAGAAAGAAACTTGGTATTAGCTGCCTCCATTTATTTTAAGTGAAAAGCACTCATAAAGATACTTGGAGAATTGCCTTAAAACCTTTCCAGAACCGGAAAATATTGTTACAACTTTAAGTGCTTTTGCCTCCAACCCTTCCAGACCCTCTGCTATCTAAACTGTTAGATAATGCCTCAGTGGGTTACCAAGTTAAACCCCCTCGTTCAGGGCTGAAAAGCTCTTGAATACACGAGCAAGATCAAAGCAGGTAAGCTCAATAAACTGTGTTAGTCCCTGTTTAGGGACCTGAGGAGCATCACTTCCCCAGCATATTGGAAGTAATTTTCTCTGGTGACATGCTATGTTTTGTCTTAGTGAACATTTAACCTCTAGATCTGGACAGCACACATTTGGCACCAGCACATTTCTTTAGGGAACACCAGAGTGGTTACTTCAAGTGACAGTTTTCTAATTATTCTGTCAAGCATCAATCTGTGAAGTTCCCAGTTCCTCAGCACCCTGATTGACAGGGCAATCAGCACTTTACTTAAAGCCTCTAGAGCTGTTCTGGCCTAACAAATGCTTTAAAAAAAAATAAAAAAAACCAACCAACCCAACCTACCCCTCCTCCCCAGTGTGAAAATGGAGTGGAATATTTGACTTCCAAAACAAATCCCATTCTGCAAATACGATTCCCCAAAGTAACAACGACAAAAAAGCATTAGCATATAAAATGTACCTCTAGAGAAGGAAGAGCTGACCAAAACAGTATTTTCTTTTGTATTACAATAATTCATTTGTGGCATTTTATTGTGGAGCAAATCAGCTGATGAAAGTACATCAAAAAAAAAAGAGAAGGAACTGAGACAGCTCAATCATTTTCACTGAAGTTTTCCTTCTCTTGAGAGAGGGAAAAGAGCCCCACTTTTGAAGTACTTTCAGCTTAATTCCAAGTTCTCCTGGAATTTCTGATAAACATCATCTTCCTCTGCTGAGGGTGGTGCTGTGACTCTGGGGCCTTACAGCACTTCTGACTGTAAGAAGTGAGAAAATGAGGGACTTGATGAGTGATCAACAATTATCCCTGTACCAAGTTCAGGCAATACTAAAAGCTATTTAGTAGTCATGACCACGTTTTCCTAAACAACATGAAAGTACTTCATGCTCTTGATCCACCATGTAATTAAATTCAACACCAGGGCTGAGATTTTGACCAAGTTGGCACTAGAATTACACAGGGTTTGATTTATAAGCCAAGATGCTGCACCTGAGAATTCAAGAGTGGAGTTGCTCTTCTTGGCTTGCTGGGACAATCTTGCATTGATATTGTTTAACTTCACACAAAGGGAGTCTCTCTCACCACACAGAACTGCAGCACCAATACCAGCAAAGTACTAATAACAGTTTCTACTGAAATCAAACTTGTGCCAGATTTTCTCCTTTGGTTTGGCATGGTAAATGATGAATAACAGAAGTTTGGTGGCAAGCTTTTTATGGTGAGTGCTCTGGAGTGCTGTGTGGTAAAACACACTGAACTCAGTGAGACTAAAAAATACATGAAATACCAAATCAGGTGTCAAACAAAGGGTGGAAAGAGGGCAGCACATTTTATCCTGAATAAGAGTGAGCTGCAGAAAATATCTCTCTAGATTTAATCTTTTTTTTTTTTTTTTTTTTTTTTTTTTTTATGACATTAAATAGGGAAACACATTCACACACAAAACCCCCCTTTTTCCTTGGATTTGGAAAAAAAGAACAAAAAACAACCTCCCAATAGTTCCTGACTGAAGGGAATGGCAGAGCTGACCAAGTGGCAGAAGGAAATTCATTGATGAAAAGCCTCACACTGCAGTGGTCAGTAAGGTGGAAGCTCTTCCAGGGCTCAGGGGCAAGACTGAACCCATCTGCTTTTCTTATAGAAGTTCAACAGATGTTCATCATTGTTGAGAGTTAAAGGAATGTTGGTGATATGTAGACACCATCCTTGCTCTAATTGTTTTTATCTTTTAAGTTCAATTACTTCCACAGTTGTTATGATTAAGTGAAAACAAAAATGTATTTGAGATTCTCTCAAAGTAACACACACAAAAATCCCAGAACAATCATGCAGAGCCCCATGGAAGTTTTGATTAAAGGCAAATCCTTCACAATTCAGAGAGCACATACTCAATCAGTGGTTGAAGAGGAAAACCTCCAGGGAGCAGCAGGAACTAAACAATTCTGATAAGATTTCTGTGACTTTTCAGCAAATAGTAATTTGCTCCTTCATATTTCTTCAATGAGAAGTCAAGCACTGCAGTCCCAAACCTTTAAATCAAATGATTTGCTGGGCATCAGGCATTCAACTTTCACCAACTACTATAAAATATTGACTCTGCACATTCATTCATTTCTACCCAATAATTGATTCTTCTTTTTTTTTAGCCTGTTCCAGGCCCATAACAGTATTCTGGGAGGTTGACTTAATCAAGATTTAGTTAAGAAAAAAGAAATCCTCAGCGTTTTCAAGTTTTAATCTTGTCTCGATTAAAGCTTGCACCACACAAGCATGTATATAATCTATTTTCCTAATGGGATGTTTTTACTCTCTTCCCATGTTATCAGTATTAATTCCAAATCCACCATTCACAAGTGCCATCCATAGTTTACACAAAGGTTCCTGCTTTAATCACAGGGTTGGCATCACTCTGCCACAGGACAGAGTTTTATGCACAATTTTGCTGAACAGGGCCCTGTCTGAAGGTGCAGATTTCATTATTCCCTTTTCTGGTAAAGTGAATACTGACTTCCATGGTCAGCTCACCTGTCAGCCACCCAGAAATCCAATTTTATGGCACTGACAGCAGGATTGCTGAGTCTCCTGCACTGAAGCACTGCAGAGTTATTTGGGGGAGGATGGCAGAGGATGGTGGGAGCCACAACAGCTCCAGCTCCTCTGCCCTCAGCACGTTTTCTGCAGCAAGGGAGGCTCCTTCTCCCCCACGTTCCCAGGGAATGAACATCTGGTGCTCTGCAGCTCTTTGGTTACTCAGGCTTACCCTTAAATAATTAGAAATGGTTTCTAAAGCACAGCAGCAGCCAGCACTGCATACAGAACAGGCTGTGGAAATGTGCACAGAGTTCTGCCAGAGCAGCACTCGGGTCCAGATCTGCAGATTTACTCACCTTCACCACAGCAAACTGCATGTAAAAATTAAGAAGAAAGTTCCCCTTTCCCTCTACTTATTTGATGAGCAAAATGTGTATGCAAATGAAAAAGAATATGACAGCCATAGCAGAAGATTCAAGGTGAAAATGGTTTTGTTAAAGCAGTCAAATGACTTTTAAATTCATTTGGAATAGCTGGAGCAGTACAATACCTGCTCCATCCTGGCTAAAAAGAAGAAATTATATGACTATTTGCAACAAGTAAGGCTACCTTACTCCTAAATCAACTCCTCTGATTGCTTGGAAAAAAAAGAATCTTTAAAATGTTTGGTATTTTTCTGCTGAAAACATCTGAATAAGTTTTGTAATTTCAGGAAAACCTATTTGGCCAGACATTACCCACCTGTCTTTCCACATACAGGCACTGTCTTTTAGCTGGAATTTTCCCAGTAATTTGGCTCAAAATGGCTTAACCTTTTTCCATAAAAAAAAAATATTATGAAAAACTAAGTTTTTAGCTCTTTTGCTTGAGACATTTCTCTTCCCCTGAAATGTGTGGTCATCTACCAACCCCAAGGAAAATCAACAGCTTCCATTAACAGGATCTCAGATTTCCAAACAAAACCCTTCAGTCAAAGTGCCAGTTGCTGTGAACATTCAGGTACTACCCTTGGGAAAAAAACCAAACCAGTTTGCATTTCTATTCTGCTTTGCAATAGAGACATAGGAAAATGCTGCAAAATGATGGAAAAACTTGAATTGGGACCCTTTTTTCTTTGACAAGCAGAGCTTGTGTAGGATCCCAGCCATGTAACCTCTGCCAAAAGGCAGCAGGAGCCCAGTTCGTACCTTCAAGCCTCCATGGCCACCTGCTGCCTCCTCCCAGATGCCATCCCTTCCTTGGGGCATCCACAACCACTGGTAACTCCCCTGCAATTCAATAGGTTTTCTGCCCACATTTTAGAAGGAAATCCACATAGACATTTTAATAATGGATAGGGAATGCATTCTTTAAATACAGATATTTATGACTATTTTCCCCTCCAGTGCTTTTAAAGGCACCCACATGGCAAGCAAGAGTTCAATTCTGTTGAACAAAGGGGACAGAGAAGAAACTTCCTTTTAAGTTGTCACAAAAGGAGTGGAAAAATAGGGCAGCAAAAGTGTCCTGCTTTAAGCCAGAATCTGCTATGGTGTTTGGGACAGAGAAACAAACATGTAAGGATGTTTAATATATATATAGAGAAAAGCTTCTAAAACAAATGAACAAAACACCCACAGGAAGAATATTCCCTCCCCAAAGGTATTAGGTAGAACTGTAAAGAAAATGTGAAAAGTTGATTAAGCTCAGGGCTATAAATACATGATTAATACAATAATATACATTACATTTACATTTCCAGCCAAAGTCACTGAAGGATTGAGAGGCTGACACGTGCTCACTGTACCTGACACAAACAGCACATAATGTGCTTTTTCTCCAGGATGGTTCAGGTTTGGTGTGAGATGATAACTGTGTGATACCCACAAAATCCAATATATTCACAGAGACAGTCCCCAGGTTTTGCCCAGCTCTGACTGAAGTGGGTCTTTCTGCAGATCTCATCCCTCACACTGCTTTACACAGACTCTACACTCCACTATTCCTCACTCAAAGTTTACACAACTGTTGGAGCCTCCCCATCAGTTGAACAACTGAAGGGACTGTGGGAAGATGCCCAAGAGTCTGTTGGGAATATTCCTACACACATCCCAGACTATAAACATGAACAAACTGACCACTGGGAGATGGAATAGCTCCTGCTTTCTGCAGATTGCTGTCAGAATTAGGAGCACTAAAAGAAATAAACTGTTCACTTTCCACACCACTCTAAATAAAACACCTGCTGAGTGTGGCAGGTACAAAAAATGCAACATCTTTTGAGAAGCAGGACTAAGTTTATCTTCCTATGAGAAGCAGTTTTTTATTAGAAGATGAAACTAAATCTGGAGCAAAAGGCTATGAGCTCCTCATTTGTGGTAGATGTGGACTTGATTTGCCAACTACTTAAGCACATGATAGGCTTTAAAAGTGAATAGACTCATTTATTTCAGCTTTATCAATCCACTCAGAAAAATGGATAATAAAATATTAAAACTTGAAACAGGTTTGAATTCTTGTTGAATTTGAGCATGAATATGAGGCTGTGAAATAATTCAATCCTACTTGAAGCAAAACAGAGATTCAAGAGAAATAGATTCTGTCCTCTTTCATTAAGTTGTATTTCAAAGAATTTTTGTCTTTTCCAAAACTTTTCCATCACCCTATGATACCTTTTTTTTAAAAAGCTGTGTCTTTACTCTAAAAATCTTAGCAATATCAGGCCCTTCTGTCATTAAATATAATTTTATGATGGGAAGATGCTTGTTAATTTTGTCATGGTTTACCTTTTTTTTTCCCCAAACTGAGTCTTATCAATAAGAAAAATATGAAGTCCTATCTACCTGTGCTCCATCCATCCAGGGTGCTTCTGAAATGATAAGTAAACCCAGTTGTTATTTATTTCACTGTCACACGAGTATGCCTAACCCAGCACAAATGGCTGAAAGCACCTACCCAAGATACACATTTCATCATCTGGGCCAGTTTATCAGGAACAGATGGAGGCAAGGTGATTAAATTTCTTCATTTTGATTGAAAGAACAAACACTTTCCTAGACTGCCATAACACTCACTTAAAAATAATGAGAATTAAAATGCGATTCTCTCTAAAGAAAAGTTTAAGTAAGGACACCTACAACTTTTCTTTTAATACACTATTTCCTACCTGTATTATCAGAATATTTGTCTTTCATTGTCCTGCATGTGTGCTAGATAGATGATCTAAAAGTAGATTCATAATACATTACTCATCTCACCAACAGGAATTACCAAATTGACTTTCCTAAAATATCTTCTCTTTCTATCCTCGCTAATTGTGAAATGAGTCATATAAATTTTCAAAATTTAATCAATTTGGATATCCCAGTGAAGGATTAACCACTTTTCTGATGTATTTTACATGACATTTCCTTTTACTGGGCAATCCCAAGACATGCAGATACACCTGCACATTCTATTGCACTCTCTGGACATGACATCAGGCCTTTGGCAGTCAGAGATGCTGGGAAGGTTCAGGATGGAGATTTACTGCCTGGATCCATCACCTTCCATCTGAGGCCCTGGTTTGGAGTGAGATGGTGACACCAGGCTGTGACATTATGTCTTGGTTTGGAAAGACAGGTGTCTGCCAGGGAAAGCTGCAGCTTCCCTTGGAATGGAGAATGTAAACCCCCTCCCTCCAAAGTACTATAATTTTGCAATTAAGGGCTTTCAGGCAAAGATATGGGAATAGAAATAACAGTTCTTTACTAGGAATATTAAAAATACAAATGTATTAGTATGAAAAAAAAAACCCAAGCAAACAAAAAATTCCTAGAAACACAGAATACGACACTCTGTTGGTCAGGGTGTTGGGAGCAGTCCAAAATGAGTCCTCCAAAATGAGTCCTCCAAAATGAGTAGCAGATGTGGTTCAGTTGGAGTAGAGATGATCCTATAGAAAGGATCCAGTGATGGTGAGATGGGTCCAGTCTTCCTCTGGGAAATCCAGTGGAAACCAGGCTCCCTTGGTGCTCTGAATTGCAGGTCTTATCCAGGCAGGAATGCTGGGCTCCACCCCCTGGGTGGAGCATCTCCCAATGGGATGATGTAATTTTATCAATCATGCAGTGTGCCTTGATGGCCCATTAACAGCAGATATCCCCTGAAGGGAGGATGGGTCATGGAAGAGATAAGGAACACTGCCCTACCTGTTTTAACACCTGCCCATTGACAGAAGGCACCTGTCCCCTCCGCCCTGGAGGTAAAGAAAACCATTTCCAACAGACTGGGAATAGAATACATCTTGCACTGCAAACCAAGACGCATGACAAGAAACAGGTCCCATAACCATTCCTGTGTCCTTCCCAAACACTTCCCATCACAGGCTCAGCCATCCCAGCTCACCACTGGAGACCTCAGTCCATATTCTCCAACCCCGAGCACTAACAACTAAAGCCAGTAACAAAATCCTCTCTCACTTTGATCACTAATCAAGCACACCTCCAAACAAGCAGGAGAATGCTCCAAGGCTTGCCCACAGAGCAGCTGCTCAGGAGGGTGATGCTGTTTGTGCTCCAAGGAACTGGAAATTCCTGCTCTTCTTTCCCTGTTCTAGAAGGGACAACTCTACAGAGAGGATAATTAGCACACAAACACTTAAGTTCCATCCAAACCTAACAGCTCAGTTTGTGTTGTGGTTCTTCTAAAAATTTGTCAGCATTTACCATCTACGACAACATCTGTGAATTTTCCCTATTCTGCCACAAAGGAAGCAATTGCAAAATCACTGCAAGTTTTCCTCTTACTTAGGAATTTTATTTTTATATCCTGTTTTTAGGATTAATTATAGCCTACTATAAAATGCCAAAAGGCATTCAACTTGTCAGTGCCCATAAATAATGGCAGATTCATGTAAAAGTATATTTACATATCAATTACTTAGGACTCAATACTACACATGCTCTTGAAAAATATTTCACTTTTGGTTATAAATCAAGACAATTCAATTATACATTTTAAATGCATAATTGTCCTCCCATTTTCATAAATATTGTCAATATGCTATCAGTCTGTAAAAGTGCCTCGGTGAAATGAAAGAATGACTTTTCTGTATTTAAAGTGTTCTAAAAGATGAATAGTCATTTCATATTCATTCTGGAAAACTGCGAAGGCACATTAGAAAAAAATCCTTGCTATAGTTCTATTAGTCTGTATTTTCCCACCAATGCAGAGCTAATTAAAAATGTGGGAAAATTCCTAAACTACTCCTATTAACTCAAAATCTACAGTGTCTTTAAAAGAACCATGAGCTGCTTCATTGTCTAAAGGCAAAACACTTGTACAAATTTCTGAGACAAAAACCCACAATATGCCTTTGTGAACTTTACCCAGCTTTTCAAGATATTTCCGTGCCCTAATAGGTATTTTCTATCTCCACAAATTGCCACTTTATGAGAATAATCTTATACTTCCAGAGTCAAGACATTATTGCTCTTACAAAATTACCAATCACAGTTTTATGTTTAGAGCTGTTCTCTGAAACACAGAAAGGGAGCTCCAGACCATTCCCTGGCTCCAAGGCAGGATCAACTCTCCCTGAAACTTCCTGGATAATTGCTTGTTTAGCTAGTCCTTAAAAACTCGTGGTGGTGGATAGTGTATAAATTCCTAAAATAAACTGCTGTAGGACTCAACTACTTTTTTTTTTTTTTTTTTTTTGCTGCAATGTTTTCAGAACAGCCACGTTTCCTTGCTGCTCTTAACCCTTATTTCCTGCCTGAGGCAGACACTGACCTGCAGCACCAGGCAGATTGCTCAGGTTAACTGAAGGCTCCTTCACCTTTCTGTGTCTGATTTCTCTTTCAACCCTTGAATCATTTGTATATGTGAAATCAGAGAAAAGGTTGGTCTCTACCCTAATAGGAGAAAATACTAAGATGATGTAGTAAGATCCAGCTTCCAAACACTATGTGGAATTTTTCAGTGATTGATCAGACAACATCCTACGGAAATGTCAAAATTTCTAGCAAAAATTACAACATGTTTATTGATTATGATTTTCATTTTAAAAATTTAATATTGCACTTCTACCAAACCAGTGCAGAGTACTAAACTGCCAGGAGGAGAGGGCTCTGTAATGAGCAGTGATAACTTTTTATCATTTTTATAGCACTTAACTTCTTTAACAAGCTATTTAATTTTTGATCAACGTTTGTAGATGGCAGATGAGCATCACAACCCACATTTCACACACACACACAGAGGTAAAAACAGCAGCCAGAGCCTCGACTTCCAAAAGTGTTCACTAAATTCAAGTGTCACCATTTTGAGATCCCCAGCTGGAGCTGTGAGGGCCATGCAGAGCGTGAGCACTGCAGCAGCAGTTAACACCTGTGGAACTGTGCAGCACACAGATAATTGTGCACTAGAGTGGCTCTTCAGCGACAGCCTTTGAGAGTGCTCAAACCAGCACAGGATGCTTCACCCTCTTGTGTGAATCAGAGAAACACACAAGGTGTAAAGAATTTTCATGCTGTGTGAGGCAGAGCTGGGTAATGAAGTGTGTAAAGGGTGCATGATTTGTGAATGAGAAAGCAAAGATTCCTAATGAGTCTGTAAGAAAAGGGTTCCTTTACATTGTCTGAAATGACACAAAATCTGACAGTTTAAACAAATACAGTGCAAACACTCTATTTTATGCCCACAACTGAATCTTACTTACATTTCCCTTTTTTTCTGCAAAATTCTATGCACACTGACATAGGCTGCATGTGTGATAGGGAAGGTTATATATTCCTACTGATTTATGGGTTTGCTTTATTGTAACACTGAGAAATCCACTGCTGACAGTCAGTTAAATGCAGCAAACTGTCCACAGCCAGCCTATGCTCTAACCATGAGGAAGTTCCCAATCATAGAAATGTGGCATTTGGGATTCTTGTATTTTTAAAACTTTCCCCCTTGAGCAGGTCATTGTTTAAAGTAGCAGAGTGAGAGCAAACAGTCCAGAAACACACAAATATAGTTACTATACCCCAATCTGCCTGAATGTTTGGAGATGTTTTGAATGGTCTGAACTGAACTAGCTCACTCAATTTAAAATTAATTACCCAAAATAAAGACCAAATACATTATACATGGCAACTTTATTTTTATTTCCGAAATCTAAGAAAAGGATATCCCAATTTTTTCCTCTTAGTATAATGCCATTCCTTCTGTTACCACATAACAGACTGCAAATGTTAAGAAAGCTAATACTAAAAACCCCTGAAGCCAAAAGGATAAACTGGTGATAAAAATGTCTTGCATAATAAGGATGTATAAACTCTATTACTTTCACACCAAACACAGCTGGAAAAGAAGTGAATTGCAAAGTTATGGTTTAATGATATCCTCTTTCAGAATTCTGGTCACTCTCTCAGATGCCTTGAAAACAAAAGCCCCAAAAACTCTGCTTGACACACAACAGTGAGACACATCAGTGCCAATTATGTGGTGAGCACAGAGATACATCTGAACATCAACAGGCAAAGCAAGGTGACAGGAATGACTGTCTATTCCATATAATTAAGACAATAATCTGAATTTGGACTAGATAAAAACATTAAGTCTTGTGTGTGTTTGATATCAATTATTCCCTGGATATGAGCTAACAGATTTCAATATGGAACATTTTTTTCCTGAGAAACCTTTGTCTTTCTGTCAATAGTCTTTTGCCTAAATAACAAGCCAACAGTTGTTAACATCAATTGATTTGGTGAGCCTTTAGTCATATCATCAATGGCAGGCCTCAAAAAAGGTTTTCAAAGGAACTTTAGTGGGAAAAGGAGAAAAAGAACAACAACAAACCATGCTGGCCTTTAACTGCCTGTGTTTCAGTGACACTTTCTAATAGGAGTCCACTGCTAAGATCAGGGCTAGAGTGTGCTGATGGTAAAACAAACCCACTCACAGCTTAGTTGGCCTTTGTATGAGTTTGTGAGGCCAGGTTCTGGCAGCAGGGGATAAGAGGAGGCTTCTGTGAGGAGCTGCCAGGAACCTCCCCTGTGTCCAATGGGGCTGATACCATCAGTTCTGAAATGGAGCCTGAGCCCACCAGGGACAGTGGCATCACCTCTGGGACAGCAGAGCTCAGAAGGGCACAGAGAACTGCAAAACAGCAGCTGGAGAGAGGAGTGAGAACAGGAGAGGAACAGCCCTGCAGACAGCAGGGACAGTGGAGGAGGAGGGGCAGGAACTGCCCCAGGTGTCAGGGCTGAGATTCCTCTGCAGCCCATGGAGATCCAGGAGGGAGTGGATGGTTTTCCAGCTTTAGCCTTTCCAAAACACTTTGTTGAATCCTAGAAACAGTCACCCTGCGACAACAAGGTCTTCAGCATGAACAAAAACAAGCACCTGTGGAGGTGGCAAGGATGGGAGAGTAGTCAGGGATGAGGACCTGGTGGGGATGCCTGGAGCAGGAATTCACACATGCAGGGGAGAACCAGGTACCACCCAGAACCTCAGAAATACCAAAGGAAACAACCACTTCTGCTTCACTGTGGGACAAAGGGGCATAAATGAAGCTCCTGCAGTGTCTCCCAGCAGCTTGAACTGCCAGAACTGAGCCATCTTTCCTGCAAGTATCTAAAAACAGGGAAGACTGTACATTTCCTGCCAGAGCAGATGCACAGCACAAACTTATAGACACAAGACAGGCAGGAAGAAGGAAAAGAAAAGAAGATAGAAAGAAAAAAAAAGCAATTGGAATTTAGACAGTGAGTAGAAAGGAATTCAGAACCATTGCAGTGACCTGTCTAACCTAGGAAGTATTGGATATGGCAGACAGCAAACAAGACCAGCAGAGTGTAAAAAGGGTCACTGGCTCCAGGGATAGCATTTCCATCCAAAAGCCAGTGGATCACCTTTTGCAACAAAAAAACTCACACTTTTTTTTTTTTTTTTTTTTTCTCCAAGAATTATAGACACTGACAGCTGACAGATTAAACCAACAGCAAACCAGCCCAAATCTTCACTTTTCCCAAAAACAATATCCTCAGCTTCACTAAATCAAATCATGCCATATCTTGATTTGTTTATTTTGTTTGTCTGGGGGTTTGAAGGGGTTGTGTGGTTTTTCGGTTTGTTTGGGGTGGGGTTTTTTTCCTTTTTTTTTTTTTTTTTTTTTTTCCCCTTAACTTTGACGTTTTAAAGATAACTAAAGAGAGAGAAAAGAATCTTCTTCAAAGCTCAGTTGAACCTTTCCTTCTGTAAGATTCCATCTCCTGCAATGTCCTTACCTCTGCCAGCACAACTAAAAAACAGCAATTCTCCATATTACAGCCCTGAAAACATTTTTGTTTTGTTTTGTTTATTTCTTTGGTCTTCAGAAATCTGGATATTTAGAAAAATTAACTGAATCTCAAGTTCCCAAGAACAAATTTTTATCTTATGAAACCAGGTGGGAATCAAGTTAAAGGCCACAGGGAAATGACTGACCACATACAACCCGTGAATGCTGCATTAGCCACAAAGATTCTTTGGACTGAAACCCTCCCATTAGTTAAGAAAAGAGAGAATCCATTCAATTTTCTGATTATGTATTGAGCTAATGGCATATCAGGAGAGGAAATAACAGACATTTGCTAAATTTTCTGAACAGAATGAAATAAAACATGAAATGCTTTGCCTTCTGCATCTTCAGCCAGTCAATGCCAGGAATGGCACAGCCCCAGCACAAATGCCTAATCCAGGCCCTTTCTCATGCTCCCTTTTTGCTTTCTCTCAGTAGCAGAGCTTCACTAGCCCCGGTGTTTGCAGTCAGAAATAGTTAAGCAGTAACATATAAGCAGAATGTATAATAGAAGGATATAACTATAAGTCAAATGTTGGGCACGCAGATGTTCTGTGGCTGAGAGCTACTAGAATGCCTTTTGGTTTTAAAATTGTTTAAACTCAGTCAGCTTCATCACCAAAATTAATACCTGCTGTTTGTGCTGCAGCAGACAGTAGAAACTACTTAGCCCAGCGATAATCACCAGCTAAGTTGTGTATCTGAGACTTTACTGCACCTGCTTCTCTGCCACCAACACAAGTTGCAGAACTAAATTACATCTCAGGCAAACCCGGATCGTCACGCGAAGCACGCGCTGCAGAACAACTCAAACAAACAACTCAAACAACAAACACTTGAGACACCAGAGGCACCAGGTGCTTAAAAAATTATGCAGGGAGAGTTACAACTGCAAAGAGCTTCCAACATGAAGCTGACCTGTGCTTATTTTGTGCTGTGAATTTTCTTTCTAATTTTGCCTCGAAATTTCGCTGCAAACAATATCCACCTCTGTTTGAAAAGCCACAACATTTTGTCACTTACTGCTGCACAGAGCATGCAATTACAGCAATGTAATTGTCACAGGAAGGTGGCATTTAGAAGCTAGCATCACATCACAATGAACAAGAGGAAAATGACTGGAATCACAGAAAAAATGAGATAAAGGAGACGAAGCCAGATCCACAAAAAGAAGCAATATGCTGAAGCAGGGACTTCAGCTGTGAGGCTTAGGTGCAGGAGATGGGAAAGATGATCAAAGCCCTCCGACAGATTTCCATTAGTAAAAATATCAACAGCAACAAAGTTCTGGCTGCACACAAAAGCAGAGCTCCATGTTGGCAGGATGGGCAGCTGGCACTGCTCCAAAGCCCACGCCTGATCAATATTCTCTCAGCAGATACTCCAGCTCTGTCTGCAGAGGGGACCAATGACCCCAACACACATCTCTAGAAATAACTTCTACTCAGTACACACAGACTAATGTCTTCTCTTCTTGTTCAAAAAAAGAAAAGAGCAACTGCAGCTCCATCTGCAGAAGGAAGTGTCAGAACGTTCCAGGCTATGATTCCAGCCTGGGAACATTAATTAAATACAGATTATCCTGCAGTGCAGAGTCAGATATTTTAGAAACCTTGAGTTTAAGAGTACTAATCAGCCCTTAGAATTAGCTATTTGCTTAATTTCCCCATTTTTCTCCTCAGTTTACTATTAGGAATGATATTTTAAGCATCTAAGTCTGACAAAGTCCATTTTAGGAGTGAGATGTTCTGAGTTCAGCATTAGCACACCTGCACCTCTGTCCTGAACTGCCTTGAGAAAGTTCCCATTCACAGCTCACCAGCAAACCTGAGTGTGGATCAGGAACTGAACAGTCTGTCCAGCGGTTCATACTGAAATAATTTTCCTCCCAGATCAGCCGTTTAGGAGCTCACCCTCAATGTTCTCACCATGATCTGGGTTTTTCTGTGCACTGTTCATGGTCATACTCAACCCTGTTTGCTGCACAGGGAAGCTCCCAGCCCAAACCCAACATTTTTACCTTTGGATCAGCAGTCAGCAGCTTGAATGCTTGATAGACTTGTGCTTCTTTCACACCTCCACCCAGATCCAAGAAGTTGGCTGGCTTTCCACCATTCAGGGATATTATATCACACGTTGCCATTGCAAGTCCAGCTCCATTGACTGTAATTGCAAACATCTAGGGCTTATAATTCACATGGATAAGATTTGTGAAAAGGCTTCAAATGTATCAGCACAACTCCAAAACATGGCTCAAAATGTTACATAGCTATTTCTAAATACTAGTAGCTATTCATGGATATCCAATGCAATAAATAATTCAAAATTTGGTGCAAACATCAACATTTAGAATTTTTTTAGAGTTTAGATGTGCACCTTCCTTTAAGCATTCTCTGAAATAGTAATTGTGGCAATGCAGAACCTTCTAGCTTTATTAAAAATACAGTGACATAAAAACTTCTGGGAATAGTGATGTGAAGGATGAATTGACTCTTTAAGCTCCTCTCCCATCACTCTGATAGCAGTGGGTGCTTTGCGTTACTGCATCACAGATAACTCAGTTTTGGGGACCTCAGATGTTCCTGAAACTGCCTTTTATTTTAGATTTGCACCAGTAGAAGCATTTCCATGGGTAGGAAGATCTAAACTGGGAAAAGTGATGAGAATTATGTGTCCCCTTTATGCTGCTCCTGTTGCACAAGGGCTCCTGTGTCACCCAGAACACAGACCACTAAAAAAATAGGATAATGTTGACAATTATTACTTGGGTTTGGAATCTTTTGGTTGTTTTTTTAAATTGAGACTGAAGTTTCACTGTCATTTACTGAATCAATTGCAACACATTATCAGAACCTTCCACATTTGTGTTTGGAATATATATCTGAGCCAATATAAGTGCTGGGCATTTTCTCATCAAGTTGAAAAGAAATACCTAATTCAATTAAATTAATAATAAAATGTTGTAATGGCTAAAACAATTTGTACAAAATGAAAATTATTTAGAGCACAGCTGACTTTTCTACTTATCTCTTCTAAACAGCAGAGTAATTTCTGTTCTGCAGAAACTTCAGGAAAATAAAAAACCTGACATTTCCAAGCAGATTCTTTAGCAGCTTTCACAAAGGGAAATGGAGTTTAATATTCCATTGTAACTTGGAATGTCACATTTATAAAAACATATTTTCCAAGTGTCTTTTAAGTAACATACTCTTTTTTTTTTTTTTTTAATTAATGATGAGGTTTTGATGATTTTCTTGTTTTGTTTTAACTACTGGAAAGACCAATTACATCAGGTTAAAAGCTCAGAAATTGAAACTGCTCAGCCTGCCTCCTCTCTGACACCACTCCTGCCCTGCTGGAGTGCTGTGGCCATCAGCACAGTTCCCACATAATTTTAGTTTCATTCCTGCAAGACCTTGTGGAAGGACAGACAGCACTGCAGAAATACTCAGTAAAACAGACTGAAATTCTGTCAAGGGTGGCCTGAATGTCAGATGTAAACAAAGTCTATACACTGAACAAGTGTAAATTTGTTTTCAAATGCCTTTTGGATGTATTTGTTCTTACCAAAGCAAGCAATGTTTCCATCCAGTCCTATATATTTTAAGTCATATTTGGCAGCTTCATTCTCTATGGGCTCATTTTCAGACTTGTCATCCATGGCAAATATTTCTTTTTGCCTAAATTCTGCGTTGTCATCAAAGTTTATCTTGGCATCGAAGCAAACAACTGGAGGAGAAAATAAAACAATAGCCAGGCATTTAGAGTTTACAGTCAGCCAGAGCTTCTGAAATGTTACTCCAGCTATAACAGGAGGAGGTTGATTTGGGAATGATGCTGACTCCGACACAGGAGCAAGCTGAAGTCTGAGCACCGAGTCCAGCAGGAAAGTGCAGGTTCTCCATAAATCCTCTATTGAGAAAAGGCACAGCAAAATCTCCACACCACACAGGGAGAGCTTCTGTGTTTGCTACAAACAAAGTTCCTGCATGTATGAGGGCAGTTTTTGTGATTTGGACAGGTGGGCTGCACAATGACACAGGAGACTTTACCTTCCATATTTTGAAAGAATAACAGATAAAACAGGTAACACCAACCCAAAGCCATGCAGCCATTCACAAAAGATTTTCCTCAGCCATATTTTGAATTTCTCATCTTATTAACTATATACACAATGTTTCATTAAAGAGCTCAAAAAACCTGAAGCCAAATATGTTAAAAACGAACAAAAGATTACTTTTAAATAAAGGAAATTAAGACAGTAAATACAAACCTTCTCATCAATATCAACAACCACTATGGTTGTAAAAGCAAATTAAGAAGTTGCTAAATCTGACTACATTTTAAATAAAAGACACAAAGGACTGGCTAGCAGCCACAATATTCACATAAACACACCAGTAACAGAAATGCCTATAGAGTGTTATTTGCCTGTTTTCTGACTCATTATTTCTATGGGTTTGCATAGGCAAATGCCTCATTAGATTAAAATGTTCTAAGTAAATGTAAGACTATATACTTATCATATTACTATGCAAGTAATTTCCCTTGTACTATGCTCAGATTATAATTACTGACTTAAGCATAATTGATTTCTCAAGGCAAACCAATCAAATTTAAGTGCTTTTAAATGCTGTGTCCATAAAAATCTAATAGTTTTTCTATCTGCTGGTGTTTTTTATTCCCTTTGCTACTGGGACACGTCCATGGTACATGGGGACATGTTCATGAGCATTGCACACATCTGGAGGTCAATGGCAATTAAGAGGATAATTTTAGTCTTTGCCATAGATACACATCAATTAAAATAACAAACCACACAACCTTGTTTGGTGGAAATGTAACCGTGTTTAATATACAGTTTCTTAACTTAGGAAGAAATAGCTACAGAAACAGCAAACTAAACATTTAACCAAGCAGGAGAGTCTCAACTGTGTATCTTGATTTGCATTGGGTTTTCTTGGTTTGGTTTTTTGATTTTTTTTTATTTTTTATTTTTTAATATTTGACTTGCAACCAATAACAGATTAAATTAAAACTATCAAATTTCACTTCACTGACTGCAGTTTCAGGAAATTGTTCATGAGTGTGCATAATAAACCTCTTGGAAGAGTCCAGATCTTACCTGGTCAATCATCATGTGGGAATGTGCCAAAAGGAAAATATCTGCAGTTCCTAAAATGCTACTAATGTACTAGAGCTGCTTTAATTGTTTTTTTAGCAATGAAATAAGACAATTTTTCTTCCTCAAGCTTTCAGGTGCTTAAATTGCTAAACCCACTCAAAGCTAGAGTACAACTGCAATTTCAGAGATCTGTTTACCTTACAAACATCCTCCATGTCACATTAATAGAAACTCATTTCTACAGAACATTCATCTTTAACAAAGGCCATGCTGTAAAAAGTAGCAGCAAAAACATGTATTAATATTTATCAAACCATTCTCACTATCAAAAGCACATTGTTACATGCATGATAGATTATACAAATGGATTTTTTTTTCCAAACAAACATCAAAGGATGCTTCAACACTTATATTCATGAAATACTTCTGTTGTTTTAGTTAGCAGTGTAGGATTTTTGTCATCTGCCAATTCAACAGTTTACACTGAGAGCAAACAAAACAAAAAAACAAACAAACAAAAAAAGAAGTTTCAGGCTTCTGACCCACTAATGTTAACAAAGAATTTGCTAGGATATTAAACAAGGAAATACATACAACCTGATGGAAATCTACACAAGTGATAAACACAAAACACAGCAAGAAATAAATCCATCTTATCCATTACTTTGACAAGAATAATGGGCTTCATACAGAGACTTATATTTTATCATTAGGAAGAGCTGCATTAAGCTAGGCAAATGTTCTTCCATTTGTTTTATCTTTATTCTCCTTTAAGACATTTCAGATGGAGAAACTGCTAGCTAAAAAGGAATAAGCACAGGAAGACTCCTGTGCATTTCTGAGAGCAAGATGGGTTTCACAGCTTGAAGCCTCTCTGTTTCTGCTCCTCAGCTTCCTGGATGCAAAACACACAGGGAAAAACCTCAGAGAAAACAGAGCAAAAACTCTTTCCATCCCTCACTCAGATTAAGCCCTTCTGACTAAACAAGCACAGCCACTCCAGAGGAGCTGATTTGATAACTCATCCAAATCTTTATTTGCACAGTGCCGCCTCGCAGAACTCCAGCAAGGATGCAAAGTGAGCACCACCTCGGTTCTTTCCAGCCTTTAAGGACTACATTCTATTTCCTCTCATTATTTTCTGTTCTCTCCCTCACTTGTCTCTACTTGCACACCAATTTCCCCTCCTGGTACCCACCAAATAAGCCTCCAGCACCTCAGTGAAATGGAATAGTGAGGAGGTAGCTGTGATCCCCCTGGATCAGCCCTACAGTATTTCAATATCCCACAGGCACCTTTAGTTCCTCCCCTCTTCACCTCTGTCCAAGTTACTTGGATAAAAATGATAAACAGAAGGAAAGGTTTCAGCTGGAATATCAAGTATTACAATGAGGTGAAAGCTAATTCAGCTCCTCAGCCCTGTAGTCATGGTGCAGGAAGATTCAGTGACCCTTTTTCTTCCCAAAGGATGTAGCCAAGTGTCTGTTTCAGCTGAAATTTGGCCTGTGCTCCAGCAGACTGCAGAGTCATGCACTTTAAAATTTAAATTACCCATATGAATGCAAATATAAAAGAACAAATTTCTTTCCACACAATCTCAGTAATTCTAGCAGCATTAACACACACATAAAAAACCTCAAGAAAAATCCCCACAAAACAAAATCAAGAAAACTTCAACTTTGTACATGAGCAGAAGAGCAGAAAATGTTGCTGTCTCTCACCAAGCAGAACATGTAGAAGCCAATACTTCCAATATTTAAATGAAACAACAAAAGGTATTGAAATATAAAATCTGCCAAGGGAATATTTATGAATGTTGTTTAAATTACATTACAAAATGAAATTAATGCAAAGCTGCTGCTACATCCTTCTATGCAATTTAATTTATAGTTTGCATAAATAAAGAATTATAATGCATTCATTTGTTTCCTTCAATTTCTTACCTTGCCCTTCTGGAGTTTCACCAAAGGGATTGACTTCAACCTGAGTGGCATCAATTTTCAAGAAAAGATTATACAGCTTCTTAATTTGATCTGCTGCCTGAATGTGATCAAATGATTTACAATTACCACACAGAAAAATAAAATTCATGTTTTCAAGGCAAAGGTAAACCATTATCGATTATTTTTAATGTATTACATTGCAGAGTAATTCTATATAATTATTGCTTTTATTTCTGTTTACTTAACCACATTCATATAGTCTCTTACATTGTTATAAAGTGGCATTATGATACTATTTAACATTTAGTAAATGTGCATTTAAAGACTACATGAACTGGAGATTTTCTACGAAACAGTGCAATTAGTATGACAAGTTTAATTGGGAAGTGCCTGTTGGGCACCAGCACAATGAAGGATTCTCTGGTACTCCGAGGTCTGAGCTGCATTCATGTTCATCAGACTAAAGTCAGAAACCACAAGGTAGTTTGTGCACTGTGGTGACTTCAAAAAAAATATCTGTTGCTCCTTCCTATAACAGTCTGAAATATTTTCTTGAAGAACTTAGGTCTGAAGCATCCTTGTTTACTCATTACAAGATACTCTTGCTTGTTCCCTATTACTCATCGCCATCTATCTCCATGCCTGATTCCATGGCTGAAAATACTACCACTGACAACTAATTTCCAAGTCTTTTGTTCCACTAAATAACATTTTTCCACTAATAGAACTACTTTAAAACAGCAACATGAACGTGTATGAAAAAATCCCTTTGAGTCATTACACACTGTGAACCTATTAGCTGAAATAAGTTTGCAGATGAAGTGCACTAATAAAGAACCACTCAATTTTCCCCCTCTCATTACTGATCAGCTAACTGAAGCACACAACCCAAAAATACTTGAGACCTCTCTTGATAAGTAAAATGAATTAGAATAAAGAAAGCATAAGTCAGCTTTCCCCTACGAGGTCAGTCATGCAAAAGAAAACATTAAAACTGGAAAGACTCAACCCCAATCCCAGATTTTCCAGAGAGGTTGTGGAGTCCCCATTCCTGGAAGTGTCCAAGGCCAGGCTGAATGGAGCTCTGAGTGACCTGATCTAGTGGAAGGTGCCCCTGCCCAGGGCAGGGAGGTTTAAAATGGATTTAAGGTTGTTAAGGTCCCTGCCAACCTTAACCACTCCATGATCCTGTGACAAGATTCTTTAAAAAGCCACAGTTGGGAAGCAGCACAAATTGTTTAGGAAGCCTTCCCTGCTCAAGAGTTATCAGCTGAAGCATTCTTAGTGGGTTTGAGTTAAAAAAAAAAAAAATCAGTTGTAAATGTGGAGCATCTTCCTTGGCACAAACCCTCAGGCTGGCAAAGCACCCCAAGGGCAGAGGGGGGAGGCTCTCAGCAGGATCCTGGGCAGGCAGCCCCACCAGAGCCCCACACTGGCTCTGGGCCACCTGAAAAGCTGCTCCTGCCAAAGTCCTCTGCTGCAACTGCACCAGAACACCAGAATCACTTCACTTTTATTAAGGGCTGCCCCATTGTTCAGCACCTCTCTGAATCAGGCAGCTTAATGTCAACACTTCTCTTTCTCAGGGTCTGTAAGAACTGAGCCTCTTCGAGCAGAAAATCCCAGCCTAGAACTAGAGAATATAAAAGTAAATACTCGGATTTGTCTGGATAAAAACTATGTCCCTATGCTTCAGTAAATTCCTTTTAGCTGAAAGCATGAGGAAAGAAATGCATTCCTGCAGCATTATTTAAATGTGTTGTTTAAAAGTCCATACATATTTGCTGTTAATTATTAAGTACCAGAACTCTTCAAGGGTTGAAAGGTTCTACATAATCATTCCTCCTCATTAGATATACAGCTAAATCTTCAAATGTGTGTTAATCAACTTAATCATTATGCATTTGTTAATTGCATGTTAGGATAGAAAATAATTAAAACTGCTGAATTAAAACTAAAGGAGTTCTACAAAAATGACAGTTTCATACTACAGAAAAAACCCAAGCCAGCTAAAATGAGCTCTTTTCTCTTGTCTCCAAAATGATGCATAAAGGCAAATAGATATATTCAAAATATATATACATATAGAAAATAGAAACTGAAAATACAACACGCTGGCAGCCTTTTGTTTTTGAGTTGAAGAATAAAAAATATTTCAAAGGTTTCAATCACTTTTATTTCTCCTTATATTAAGAGCAAATTTTCAAAACCAGCTCTACCCATGCGAGCTCCAGTGGAATTCCAGTCAAAGTAAAGGAATCCCACACAGTGGAACTACATGTTGCCATTGACTGCTTCAAAGACTAGGGACTCTCACTTTAAAACTATAAATTTTGAATAATTTATAAAAAATATTCAAAATTTGTAGCTTTAAAGTGAGAGTCCCTAGTAAAACTATAAACTATTTTGAATTTATTCAAAATGCTAAAGCCTATTGACAATTACATAGGCACAATTTAGTATTTAGAATGTAAAAATGATCCTGATTTAATGGACACTTGGCCTTTTCTGCCTATTGGAAAACATTTAAAGTAGAGCTGGGCTAAAAAGTCTTCAGCCTAAGCCCAAGGAGTGGAGTCAAAGTTACCTGCTGCTGCAAAGCTCCTTGGAATCCCAAATTTTTTGCCATCTGCAAGGCCTGACGATCCTTTACGCCTTCAAAAATATCTATTTCCTCCTGCAACAGTAACATGCATAAACATAACTTAACATTCCATCAGAATGGAGGTTTATAACTTCAAAAGGAAAACACTTAGCATACATGTGCAAATTAGTAATTAAAGCCTGGCTGTTTGCCAGGGCTCCCCGAGACTGAGGCTACAGCAGGTGCCTATAGGGGATGTTATAATTACCACACTGACTGTGAAACAGTCCTTCCAAAAAACATATAATTCTTCAGGGTGGCACACTGACAAGACAATGTGACACCAGTTTTCACTTTTAATTACTGTACAGATGGCATTGACGAATATTTAGCCTGTTAATTTTTATGACATATTCTGGAATATTTTCAAGGCAATGAGTGTCACTGCCCGGTAACACTGTGAAGTTTACATCATTTTTAAGTGCACATTAAATATTTTTACAATTTTTTGAATAATTATACTTGATTGTATCAATTATTTTCTCAGCTGAATAGCTTGTCTACTCATTCTCTTGCCACAGGAACTTAAAAAATACTTTGGTGTAGTCAACCTTAAGAAAGTAATAACAACAATTGTATTTAGATGCAAAAGTCTTGCAGGTACAAAAAATAATTAACAACTCTGTCAATTAGAAAAAAACAGCCACAGAAACAATATTGGCACCAACCCATTTGTGAAAAAACTGTGTACCTGCCTGAAAGTGAAGCTCACTCATAAAACATTTCAGATATGAAGTTTAACATATCACATAACAGCCAGGTTTAAGATCTTTTTCTAATTGAAAAATTCTAGTAAAATCAGATGTTAAATATGCTTCACTTACTGGATGACAGGTATGAGCCTGTATTTGATGAAACACTATTTTATGGTTCTTCCTGTCTCCTTTTTACACATAAGAAAGAAAAATGGAGGAGAAAGGGGGAAAAATATTCTTTTAGTTAACTGAAAAAGAAAATTGCTGTTGTAAAACATTATTTCAATACCTTAAAAATAAGTTCTGGGCTAGTTACTGCAACTTCTTCTATGTCCACACCACCCTGGGGACTGCCAACCATGACAGGTCCATTGCAGGCTCTGTCCATCAGAATTGCAAAGTATGTTTCCCTGGAAATATCCAGTGCTTCTGCAACCATCACCTAAAAATGGATACAGGGAAGAAAAGAAAATATCAATGGTTCTGACTGGTCCTCCTGCTTTGCCTTAAAATGCAGCAGTTTGATACTTGCTATCCTGAAAAGAAACATTGGTTTCACTGCTTTTACTACAGTGCTACAACCCTGGGACCTTTTTCCCCAAGAAATTTTCTCTCCTTAAGTAAGAGACTCCTCTAATGCTGCTCTTGTCACTGGGGCATGCAGCCAGCAATGTCAACCAAGAGCATCCCAGTGTTGGGGTTTTCCAAGTGTTTTTCTCTATATTACCTTTTTATCTCAATAATTTGGGATAATTCTTGATTATCAAGAATTCATGTCCCCAGGAAGACTTGAGTCACAAAGGACTCAGTATCTTATCACACAGATAAAAGGACTGGCACGTTGGTTTTTGGATGTATCTCACCAGCAAATCCTCAGGTTTAAGTTCTCTCCTTTATTCTGACCAAAGGCCACCTAACCCTGTTAATCTCTGCACTGAACTCCTGCCCTGCCCAAATATTTCCTAAGAAAAAATTCCTAAGAAAAAACCCTAAGAAAATCAGTTTACAGGTAATTCTGCCATCCAGCTTTTTACTTTCAGTTTAGAGAGTCAAGCAGGTGTGTGTCCTTCAGATACTGGCACAAACTAGAAACACAGATATTTATTATTCCAAACAGCTACTAATTCCTATTTATTACTATGAGCTACAGAACCATTTTGTACCAGTATCTGACAGACACCACAGCACAAAACAGAAAGATGATTCAAATCCCACGTTTGGAATCTACAAGCAGCACGTTAAAAGTGACAGAAATTGACCCATATAAAGTCTTTGCTACATTTTTTTCCCCACTCTCAAGAACAAGACAAGGTCCTTTCCATTTTAGTCTTACAATAGCTGTACCTTCCTCCTCACCTGAACTGTCTGTTTTTGCAATAGTTTAACAATAGCTATTGAAGCAATTTTAGAGACTGAGTAATTTTACACTTGAAAAGGATTCTCAAAACAGTTTTGTGGTTATAAATAATAACCTTTTATAAGGAATAAATTTTTTCCCAAAATATTCTTAATTTTAGGAAAAAAAATCTATTTTTTTGTGATCATTACAGATGCCATAATCAAAGTTGCAAATACTGTAGCTTTGCTCTGCACTTCAGTCTTGCTTTTCAATCTGAAAATGAAGCAGCCACCTCTGCAATTTAATTAGCATTACAGTCTCCCTTAAGAGAGCTACTATTTCTCATCTTTCAGTGGAAGTAGTAGAAAGCAGGAAAATCACTCCCCAAATATTAATATAATTAAGAAGGATTAAGTGCCAACATCTTTCTAACACGGTCTGTTTATGAAGTGACAGTTTTGAACAATGACTGCAGACAATGATCATCACTGAATACAACACCAGCAGAAATTCCTTCTCTCAGTCAGCAGATCCAAGAGGGATTTTTATACCTGCAGCCTCAAAACTCTGCCTACCTGGCACCAGGTGCTCCATCAAACAAGTATTCCTTGGGTTTTCATAGTTCAAGGACTATAAACAAGAAAGATGCACTATACTTTCACCCAAGTCACATTTTTGACAGTCTGTTCCAGAGCACATAAGAAAGAATGTAAGGACTTTCTGCCAAGCAGTAGGCATTAGAGAAGAGGAAAAGAAAAATGTAAAAAACAAGGAATCAAATAAAGCCATCAGTGCTCAGAATTGAAGGAAAGATGAAATCTCTTTATGGCCTTTTTGACTTGGAGGAAATCTGCTTCACAGTAATTTTGTTTCCTTCTACTTTTACCTCACTTTATTCACACAACATAGGGGGATGTAAAGGAATAGTTCAAATAAGTGACTGTTCAAAAGGGAAGTAAAGCAAGCCAGGGTGAAGGAGAGAACCAAGAATGCAGAAAACTACTGTACTACTTAAAAGCATCTGCCTATTTTAGTCTACTACAGAAGGGATGCTAAAAGACAACTTCAGAGACATAGCTTGGCTACCTACCAAGATTTGTCAAATTAACAAGCAGGGGTAGGGAAAGCATCTTTGATTTGCTACTATTTTTACCTGCATCCATGTTTTCACCTTCTTACATATCCTGCATCAATGTATCTGAAAAATGCGAGTCAGTTGCTTTAGGCATAAGTCAGATAAAACCAACTGGTCTTACTGGATCTTGTCAGAGCTGTTCAGACAGCTTCCACAGAGCCCAGGGTAAGGGTCAGGCTTAGGGTGGGAATACACTCAACAAGTTTTGAGGGATACATTTGCAGGCACAGCAGGTGGAACTAACATTATTAAATCAGGTACCTTCACCTGCGACTTCCAACCGGAGTGATTGTCCTCACTGTTCCTAATTAACAATGTCAACATCATCAGATACTTCTCTGTCTTAATTCACAAAACTACCGAGAGTCTACTTTGCAGTAGGCAACCTTAGAGCAGAAATTGTCAGATTGTGAAATATCTCTAATTTCTCCCAACAAAATAATTTTCCTTCAGCATCCTCCCTGCTTGATGCAGAGAAAAGCCAAAGAAATTGGTGTTCTAGGTCTTTAAATATCATTTAAATCTACCTATCACTCACACCACAAAACTAATGCAAACACACTGATGAACAGTTAAGAATAGTGAAATTGAATCTACAGACTGTTGACTCTTTTCACATTTTGTCTGCTTTGCCTTTGATAAAGAATATGACACCTCATTATCTGTTTACTGTATCATATTTATATTTAAAATGGCCTGGGGAACAATCAGTTTTCATTAAAACTTCCTGACAACTTCAAGCTCTCCTTCTCCGTAACAAATCGTTACCAAAAAGTTTAAGTCACACATCTAATGTCATGAGGGGAACTGTAACAGCTTTTTTTAAACAGAATCAAATATGCAAAATGTTCATTCTGTTATTGCTTGGAGAGAAAACACAGGTAGTGCATTCTCAGGTTGTCATGATAAGAGAAGAGTGTCATCACAGACAGCCAGGCTCTCCAAATCCCAAACTGCCATAAGAGGATTTTATGTAAACTCACAAAACAGGTTCCAAGTTAGGAGAGAATTGAAGAGATTGCCATTAATTTGAGAAATATCAATCTGAAGAGGCACAAACACACTTTAAATTCTGTAGCAGGTGCACAAGCTGAGAAAGAAAGCTGAAACCACCATTTTCTGTTCCGTAATTATTCTAATTGTAGAAAATTTCTACCTTTTCTACCTTCCTTATAAATACGTGTAAAAAGTACGTGACATCCACTCCCTGACTTGACACTAGCTCATTGCTCTCATTGCTTGCCTCACAAAAAGTGACATAACAACGATTTTCCTTCTGAAAAATGCTTATTACTTGAATTTTTTTAAAACATAGGAGTATTTTAAACCACTCAAACTTTCCAGAACACTGAAAAGTTTAGAAAGCACAAATCCTAAAAACATGCATTTTTTTTTTCTTCCTGAAATGCAATTTTCCTTAAGCACACGTAGAACACAAATTCTTTCATACATGCAGAGAGAAAGCATGTGCCTTGAAATAGAAAATAAAAATGCCAGTGATTTGTTCTCATCTTCCCCCCTGCCCTTAGCAAGCCCAAAGAGTCTGCCTGGCATTTTCAGTGCATTAAGTTCCCACTGCATCAAATGATATCTCAGACATGGCTAAATTTATATGTTTAATAATATCACTGTAGTTTGCCCCTTGATTAAAATTTCAGTATTTGATTTTGTAGTCCTGACACTTCAAACCTGAGCTCCTCAGCTCCTCTAACTCCCTTGAAGATCCCAATGTAAGCTAACTTTGTAAATGGGAAATTCTTTAAAAGAGGATATAATTTTGCTGGGAAGTAGTTTTTTGATGAAATAGTGCAAAATATTAAACATGCTTTCTTCACTATCGAATAAACATAACATTGGGCAAACTGCTACAAAATGAATTAATTTAAAACAGGGTGTATGCTCTAACCATTAATTATTAAGAATCAAGAATTCAATGCCAAAAAATATAAAACATACTAGCTAAAAGCCAACATAATTTTAAAAGCCAACTTTATGATCAGAATGAAAGTCTATGAGAGCAGATAATCAGCTTCTCCCAGTGAAAAACATCACACTGGTTTATCATGCATCAACAGTAAAATAGCAGTTTTCCTGGAACTCCATAGCCAAGGAAATACACAGTCTTCAAGGCTTTAAACAATCTTGTACCCCCAAAATAAATATCTGGAGTTCAGCAGTGCAAACTTCACCTTAAACTTCACCTCTGCCCCAGGTGCTCAGTCCTGCCCACTGTTCATTCACACAAACATGTGGAGGGGGAGAAAGGAACCACATGTTAAATATCCTGTAGCTACATGGAACAAAAGTCATCCTAATATAAATCCTTTGAATAATCCATGTCAAACCCCCCCCCCCCCCCCCAACACCCATACCCTTCTTCCATTTCTATCAATTTCAAAGAAAATTAGAAGTTTCTTTTTCAGAACTGAATCTGTCAATGATGAACAGGCTTGCACTCTGACAAAAGAGCAGAATTTCTGTATGGATGTATTCAAGGCAGGCCAACTAGGGCAAAAGTATAAAAACAAAGAACTTACAAAAGAAAGCTGCTTTTACAATGTTAATTTTCCCAAGCAGAGTGACTTAATATGGAAAAGGTGTATCCTGTCTTATATCCTTAGTATTAACAGGATTCTCTGACAGACAGGCCTTAATGGCAATATTGAGTCTCTTATTTTAATATATAGTATTTCTTTTTAAGAACAACCCTGAGGAGTGATGGTAATCTGCTCTCCTTGCTCCCCAAGAGAAGAACTGCCTGAACACCTTCCTCCAGCCCTCATTAGACAGGATCTTTGCAGACAGGTGTTCCTTCCCCTTCTATGCTAATACACCAAGCTGTTCACAGGATATTAAATGTGAATTGCAGTTCCTTCAGCTCATGCCAAATTATTTCCTGGCACAGATGCAATGTGGCTCTTGACTACTTACCTGTATGAGGATTCTTGCTCAGTCAAACAAAGCAAGAGATAAAAACAGATATAGCAGATAGGCAATTGCCAGGATGTCCTGACTCACAGAATTTTATTAATTTGAAGGAGAATCTTGCTGCATCTTTGCTTCTCTTATTTAGGCCAATACAGAGCAAATAATTTATGCTGAAGTGAATCTTGGTGCCTTGCAGAAAGCACCATCATTGGAAAATTGTTCATTTTCCACGTTCATTTGGTACCTCAACCACTACCATGGACATATTTTAGGGTGTATCTGCAAAAAAGTAGAAAGAATCTCCTATTCAGAACCTTTTTTTCAAATGAGAAAAAAATCTTATGCAAACCTTTCAATACTTAACAGGGGTTTACAATAAAAACGGGGACAAACCTTTTAGTAGGGCCCTGCTGCAATAAGTCAAGGTGGTTCTAAACTAAAGAAGACAGATTTTGACTACATGTAAGAAAGGATATTTTTTACAGTGAGGGTGATGAGGCACTGGCACAGGTTGCCCAGAGCAGTGGTGGATACCCCATCCCTGGAAACATTCCAGGCCAGGTTGGATGGGGCTCTGAACAGCCTGAGCTGGTTGAAGATGCCCTTGCTCATTGCAGGGGGCTGGACTGAAGGAATTTTAAAGATCCCCTTCAACTCAAACCAATCTGTGATTCATCTGTCACTCTGTTAAGACTTGCCCAGAGCTGAGGGTGACTGAAATACAGATAATATTATCACCAAAGGGAACCATGTCTCTACTGTTTCTGTAAACAGAATGTCAATAAGCATGTACAGCCAATGCTATAATGCAGTTTTATCACCATTTAGTATGTATTTGATGAAAGATGAACCTATGACAAAGGATTCCTTTCAATATACATTGCAGAAATCAATTTGTTTTCCATCAGTGGGTATGCCAAAATTGATGAACAAAATATATACACAAACTGAAGATGTAACATTTTCCTCTTTTTTGTTTTATCAGTTAGATGTAATTAATCAGGAATTGAAGAAGGATCAAAAAAAAAAAAATAAATCTATGTCATCCATCCCAGCTTATTAAGGCAAAATTGCAGCTGAACATAGTTTTTAACTTTCAAGAGGCCAAAATCTTACCTTTTTAACTGTCACACCATCCTTTGGAGTTTGCTTGGTTGACAGATTGTACCCAATCATCTGTTTAGCAAGCTGTTCGACAGTCTTAGGGCTACAAACAAAGGAAAAATGTTAGTTTACTGAAAAATATTAAAAGAAACAGTCCATAGCTGTTGTAAACAGCCTAAATATTATATAAGGAGCAATTTATGTTTTTTTCAATTGAAAGTACTTACTCTTTAGTTAGATGAACTCCTCCTTTCAACCCACTATTGAAAATACCTTTCCCTCTCCCTCCAGCCAGAATCTGCGCCTTCAGAACAATTTCCTTTGCCTCTGTAAAAGAAAAACACATTGCAATTCTGTGGTTTGTCAATTATTGAGCTTGTTAGTATGAGATCAAAAAGCATTTCCAGATTGGACACTTTAAAACAATAAGAAGTTGTTCATAACTAGTGAGCAATAAAACAAGAGTAAATTCATCATTTCTATAAAGCAACCTTGCAAAAAAAAAGAATTGCTGAAGGAAGTTAAGGGATACAGAGCTTATTAAAGTGATAAATAAGTCACTGCAGAGATGAGAACCATGCTGTTAACGCTGCATGTCCTGCACAACAAACCACACAACCAGCTCAGCTCCATGGCTGACACACTAGCAAGGTTTTCAGACATAAATCAGATCATATTTTGTCCTGAATGCACAACAAAACAAGGCTCATCAAGGGAAACGAATTCCATTCCTTGCTCTGAGCATGTGGAAGGAAATGCATGGATGTGGTCCCTTAGAGAAGAAATCCCTGTGTCCAAAGGGCAGGTGAGTGCAGAGCAAGGGCAGCAGCTGTGAAAACTTCTTCTCTCTCTGGGAGGCATCACTTGGATCTTGGGCAATTTGAGTAAAACAGGCTCTTTGTAACACCAAAGTGCAGCAAGAAGTGACAAAAACAATTGCACCATGTCCTGTGTTCCAAACAAAAGCAATCCTGACATCATACAGTGGGGGGAAAAAGGGAAAAGAAAACAACCAAACCAAACCATCACCCATCATCTCTCCAGCTCCTGATCACGGCCACTCCCTGAACCACCAACACCTCCCAGGTGCCTTTAAGGTGTTCATTAACACCAACTACTGTCATTTTGCACATTTATCATAATAGTGCTGGGTGCTTTGCAAAGTCTGAGATCCCAATGTTAGTATGTCATTAAGTGTGCCTAGAGAAGGCTCATTGCTACCCTCTCCTGTGGAAATCTCTAATTTCACTGGTGTTTGGATTAGGTCACACCTCGGACAACATTTTATCTAAGTATCAATAAAACATAAGAATTTGTTGTTAAATTGACAAATTTACTGTTTACTTGGCACAGAAGACACACATAGTTTCATTCAAACACACATAGGCTTTCTAGGCTGTAAAAACATTTTACAGATTATTAAATATAAGTTCAGAGGTGCAGGAATTTTTGATGCAGGCAAGCTCTGACACAGCATCATTTCAAAGTACCTGTATAATAAATTTCAGCAGCTACAAAAAAAAGTTGAACCTTAGAACAGAATAAATATTACGAAACAAATATTCTATTTAACACAGGTATTGTACTTTAACACAGTAGTAGTAGTTACTATTTCTATTATTATTATTATTATTAACACAGATATTGTACTAAGAAATGCTTAATTTCCAAGCTTTTTGAGACTAAAATCTCTCCATATGTTCATCCATTCAGTAACATTTGACACATATCATTCTGAACCTTAAAAGCATTCTCCTTGAAAATATTTCATGCATCCCAATATATTCACGTTCTGGGCTCCCTATCACTCATGCCACTGCAGGGCAGATAACAAGGAAATTTAAATGCAACAAAAAAGTTTTAGATCAAATGTTTCCTAAGCACACAAATTAGGATGAATTAAAACTATAAATCACTTCTCAACCTGCAGAAGCAAACTCTAAAAATCACAGTAGCTGCTGTGATAAACAATCTAATATGGCATTGTCAAGAGATGCTGTAAGCATTTAATTAAATCAATTTTAGCTCCCAACCATCCCGACAATGTGAGCTTTGATTGTCAGTGATGGGTGGTATCAGTTCTGGGAGTGATCATCATCCTCATTCCCAACCACCACGTTCCATGAGCACCAATTATCTCCACTGGGCTCCAACAAATGAAGTTAGAGAAAGGAATTAATGTGTACATTTTTATAACCCACTAGAGGACTATCAAGGCAATAGAGTAACTTCAGAAGAACAACTATCAAACCCATAAACAAACAGACATGAAAGCGAGCACAGCCATGTGAAGATTAGACCTGAAGAAATAATCAATGCAGCAGCTCAGCAGAGCACAGTGCAGCAGGTTCTTCGTGCCCTGCAGGAAACCAACAGGAAGCAATTTAAATCCTTAATTATTTGCCCAAAGTCTGTAAAATGAAATAAACCATCCAGATCTCATTTTACAGTAACTAGGCTTGATCATTCAGTACCTACCAAGTTGATTCACTACTTAATGTCACCATCTTATTTAGAGAGTTGATTTCTAGAAATGCTCAAAGTTTTTGTTTGTTCCTGCCTGAATTCACAAATTATGTTGTGAGAGACTATGCCAAAACAAAAATGTGGGATTAGCTAGAATATTTGAAATAATTAAATTAACCTGCAGGTTCAAAAAAAAAGTAAAAAGAGGTACCTGAAGTCAGTATTAAACCCATTAAAACCAGAAAGGTGTAACTAATTTCTACTAATACTCTTCCAAATTGTTCTAGCAACACTGGAAAAAATGTTTTAGCAGGATTGTGTAGTTACACATAAAGGATTTGAAGAAAACCTACCACAAACAACATGACTTTACACCACCATAATGTACAGCACAACATTTTCAACAGCATTAAGGCTTCAACCACCTTCTTTGTATGGCCACTGACCAGTCTTCTGTAAATTAAAACACAAAAACTCCAAAGAAAACCAAATAACAAACCAGCCTGCTTCTTAAGTGCACATATGTGGATTTTTAGTCACAGATTTATAATTTTCTTTATCATTAGAAACAATACAAAAACCCGACAGCTTTAAAGTGTCACTAATTTAGCAACAAATAGCTGCAAACTGCTCCGTGCAGAATAATGACGCATTGCTGGTAACAGCATGTGTTCTTAACTAATTATAACCTGAATACATTAATACCTCAGGCTGAGCAGCTCTTGTATTTGCCTTTTTTACATTCATCTGTGGAAAAGGAGAGAGGTGCAGGTGTGGTGTTAGAGATAGGTTGAAGTGCTGGACCTGGCAGGATTAGGTTAAATGGCTGGACTTTGTGATCTTAGGGATCATTTCCATGCACAGTGATTCAATGATTTCTAAAGAATCCTTTAAAAAAATAGAACCAAAATACAGCTGGTCCCTAAATCAGATGCCAATAAATAAGCAAGACCTTTGCTCCTCAGAAGAATACTCAGAATTCAAAATTTCACAACTGTGTCTGGCTCTATGTTTCCAATAAACTTTACTCTAACCACAGGAAAAAAGCCTTAAGTACATATTTTCTGTAATAAATTCAGATGTTTCAGCAGGGCAGAATAGAACACTGAGGGATAAACAGCCTCTATACTGCATCCAACAAAACCTCTCCTTCCCTCAGTCAGCACTGTGAATACAAACAGCAGTGATATTCCTTGCAATTGGAATAAGCTCAGTGCTATAATGAAAGCCTATTTAAAATCAATAAAATCAGTCCTGCTTTTGGGAGCTATGATTACTCTGGTCCACTGGTACTGCTTGCAGCAAAAATGAACAGCTTGTTCTCAGCCCACTGCTGTGTATATTTAACTACTGAATTCTTGATCGTGAAACAATATACAGAGTTCTGCTGGTTATATGCTATGCTAATTTATTACCTGTGAACAACTTTCCATTATTATTGATACGACTGTGTGGCTGCAAATTAGGCATGTTAACAATTACATATAAAATGTGCTGTAGCTTATCAAAAATAAACTGCTGTGAAGAACACACGAGGTACTCCTGCACGGGAACAGGTCTCACACACTCCCCTGTTTATGAACAAAAGGCTTTCTACCAGAGGGAACTCAGGACTGCTTCGACAAGACCTCCCACACTAAAGAATTAGAGCCTGGACAAAGGGAGGAGGTCTCACATGAATTCTTAATCAAATTTCTGTCTCACCGTGCGACTTTCAGTGGTCTGGCTTCTCTATCTGCAAGGGCTCTGTGTAAATTAATTACTGTCTGCACCTCCTTCACCATTCCACTATTACATCAGTGTGTTTTTACCCCAGTGTAAGGCAGCTGAGAACAGAAAGGTTCACTGCAAACCCCTGGCTCCAATGGAAGAACTGCAGCAACAGCAAAGTGTCCCTGAACGTGCCCTGATGTCTCTGGGAATGAGTTTAGCACACAGTGCAGAGTAGATGGGAGCAACCCACTGTCACGGGAGCTGCACAATGAAAACAAAGTCAAGACATGCTTAATCCAGGTTTTACAGAAGCCCTGTCTCCTCACTGACCACACACTGAGTATATAAACACCCAGGAGATGTGTCCATGAAGGCAGCTGGGATGCCAAGATGCACAGGAGGACCCCAGTCTGATGCCTTAAGTTTGAGCTTTCATGTTTTCCAGATTCTGTGCTGCCCAGGGGTGCAGTTCTGAGCCTCATATTAAGTGTCAGTAAGTTCTCTTCACAGGGTAGGGAGACAAAACAAATCCTTTTCCTGCTGAAGATCAAGGACAACTTTCAGGCCCAAAAGCACAAACAACAGTGGACTGAAGAAAAAAAACAAGGATGGGACCTCACAACCTGAAACTGTAATTGGACAATTAAACCCCAATATGCAAATGGACCAAAACTTATAGAACTTTATTTAAGACCTCATGTGACTGGTTGGGCATTTTGTGACCATTTTTAGTCTACCTTGGGTGTAGCCCTGGTCAGGCCCTGTCCTGCCCAAGGTGTATCCTACAGGCCTTTCAAATAAATACCTACTTTATTCTCTGTCTCTGTCCAGTCTCTGTTTCAGGCCAGCCTTCCCAAGGCATCAAGCCCACTGCAGCCAGGCAGAGAGTCACTGGTTTAAAGAACTTCACTCGTCACCCTTCTCTAGGTAAAATAATCAAGTTGTGCTTGATGAGCAGAATTTGTGGAGTGCTTCCTCCTCTCCAAATCTCAAATAAACCAGATGAGGTACAGGAATCTGCAACCAGCTCCAAATTATCCACCCCTACAAAGAGGCAGAGGGCAACCTAAAGATGTATTTACCTGGTGAAACTGCTCTGAGAGACACAAATCACCTCTTTGTTTGGACACGTGCAACTTCAAGCTTTGCTTTCACCATCCAGGCTTTTGTCCACAGCGCTTTCATGGTTGTTTTAGGATATTACTCCATGAAGAACTGGCTGGGAATGACCAATGACTGGATGACCAATTCCATCTTCCGAGCATTTATTTCCTTTCCCAAAGCAAGGGGTTTTCCCCCACTCTGGTTAATAGTTTTGCTTTCATAACATGAGATTTGAGGAAAACAAGGCAGACACTTTCTGACAGCAATTATTCCTTATTTTGGATAACACAAGAACTGTAAAGACACCAACAAACCGCAGAGCACCTACATACCGTTCCTATTTGTTTCCTCGCCACTGTTGATGCAAACCCACAAATGGTCAAGTGTCCTGAAAAGGTTCTAAGTAATCTCTCCCAAACTGTATCTCTGCAACTCAGAGCCTTTCCTTCAAAACCAAGGGTTCCCCTCACAAGCTTTAAAAGGGTCCAGTTTGGATTGATTTTCGGTTTTGCTACTCACATCTAGCTGATGCAGCAGTAGGGAAACCTACTTTTTGGGGTCTCATCTGTCCTGTTTTGTTACTGTTGCTTCTTTCTTGTTTTAATGCCACCTCTACCACCTGAGTTTCCAACTTCACTTTGGGCAGGACGGGCTATAATTAATTTTCCAAATTTCAGCCACCCTCTTACACTGCTGAAGGCAAGATCCTGTCAGGCTCTTACTACCTTTCAGCAACACTCCAGGCCAGAGACATTCTGTAGATTACTCCAGCAAGGAAAGAAGGGAGAAGAATAAAAGCAATAAGGAAGACCATAACATAATACAATAATAGAAAAACTGTAATAAAGCTTAGTTTCCACACTGAACACTGAATCTTAAAGTTGTGATAGTAACTTTTCACATTTGAGTCTCTTTATACCAACTTGGTCTGAAATCTGAGACAGCTTTTACCAAGTACTGCTGCCACTTCCACTGCTGCCCATCTCGTGAGAACTGCAGGGATGCTGCATCCCCACTCTGTGCCAAGTGAGCAGATTGAGATGAAAAAGAAGCTGTCCACGAGATACCTCCCACATCTACAAAACTATTGTTGTGCTTAAAGACCTTCTGAATTAAGATAAACAATGATTCCCCCCCCATCCCTTTGATTTTAATTTAAACTCTCTTCCTCTGTTATTTTCATCCTTCTGCTCCATAACACCAAAAAGAATTATGTTCTTACAAGCCTACTTCCCAGAACCTTTGGTTTGCAGACTAGTTTAGAATTAAATTTAAATAAATCATCCTTTTTATAATTCCATACTTTTGAATATATTGTATATTTATTACTAGATTATGAGCCTCATTAAAATCTATAATGATAAATTAGTCAGTCTCTTGATTCTGTCACTACTATTATTAATTGCTTTCATAGCCATTACTACACATTTCACTGGTGATAAAAATTTTAGGGCTAGATAAAATCAGCTGAGCTAAAGCTCACTCTCAATATTACAGTCTTAAACCTTCTCAGAGTAAAAGTAATCAAGTATTCACACATCCTACATTTAAGTTAAACCTGATAAATTACTTATACAGCAAATGGAGCCTCACTAGATCCAGCAGCACCGCTATAATGCATGGAAAAATATGCACATTAAAGCAGGGATCCAAAAGAAACAGTTCTCAGATTGAAACTGTTCATTGTACGTGCGTGTTTAAAACTCCACGGGATATCTTATTTCTGGTATTTTTCAGCCTTTAACAGCTTCTTTTTTCAACCTAACTTCTCATTATTTTTTACATAAATTTTGTCTGTAACAGACAAAGGGCTTAGAAAAATGGCTATTTTCACATTTGCTTACAAACCTGAGAGCAGACGTGGTTTGAAAACTCAGTCAGGAAAGGAACAAGTTTGTCCTTTTGTGGAAGAGCACTGAAGTTCACTGACAAGAGAGAAAAAGCTCTTTCTGCCAGTTCTAAAGGAACATCCATTCTATGGGCAAAACAGAGAAAGGCAATTTCTGTAACCTGCAGAGTCTCCCTGGCATCCTGCAGCATATAAATAGTAAATACTGAACAAAAATAGAAAAATCTATGCAAAGGGATCCAGGGTTCTTCCATCATTATACCAAACAGGTCCATTCTTGCTACTTTTAGACTTCAAAATATTCTTTATACTATGTCCAAGCCAATATTACTTTTCTCCTCTTCAGACAATTTCACTTTAAGAGGCTGCAAAAGCAAGCAAAGAAGTCTTTTCCTTCTGTATTAGTCACAGTCTCTATGACCTGACAATACCACCATGGAAGCTTCTCAGGATACTCTGATAAGGACTGAGAAATGCAAAAGGGATTGGACTGGGGATGCAAAACCATGTGCTTCAGTAGACCTGCTTTCCTTGTAAGTATAAAATCCATGAATAAATCACCGGACCTGATTTCTAAACTCGTCATTCAAAAATTTGTCAGTTTTAACAGATTCTTACCAAGACATTTCTCTCTATCCTTCCCATTTCCCTAAACTACAAAGAAAAAAAAAAAAAAAAAAAGAGAGAAATGAATACTCTGACGGTTTTCTTTGCATCTTTACCTTTTAAAGATTACAAGAATTTCAAGTTTTCCTTGCCAAAACAACACACAAACCTTCTCACTCCCCACCCCACTGCCCCAAGTAAAATATATTTCAAAGTTAGTAGACTCAGGCAGATCAACTGTGCCCTAAATTCTTGACTGCATACCATAACACAATTTGTTTTAATACAGTTCAGGGAACAGGCTTTATGCAATCTGTAGTGTTGAAGTCAAGCAGCCATTAGGAACAAACACTGTTCTCGCCCCTTGCTGCAACAATACACACACCTGCTTTCCTGGAACGTGTTCAAAATTTCATTCTTTCTGATTATATGTAAGGCACAAAAGACACAAAGCCTTCTCTGACTGATTCTAAATCTTTTATCCATTATTGAATTGCAGAGATGATTTTGAAAAAAAATAAAATTGTATGTAGTGTAGAATACATAAAAACCGAGGCACATATATTAGTTTTTTTCACACTTCACTTTTAATCATAAAGGAGTTGTTGTAGTTGGAGATAGTGTCAAAAATGGAGCATGAAATAAAAAACCTAAGCAAGAAACCAGAGAGTTCACATGGTAAAAAAGCAAGTTAATATCGATTGTAGAATCATAAATGGTTTGGCTTGGAAGGGACCTTAAAGCTATGGTAGGGACACCTTCCACAATCCCAGGTTGCTCCAAGCCCTGTCCAACCTGGCCTTGGACTCTTCCAGGGATGGGGCAGCCACAGCTTCCCCTGATGCCTTACATTTTAGTTTTCATGTTTTTCAGATTCTGTGTTGCCCAGGGGTGCAGTTCTGAGCCTCACATTCAGTGCCAGTCAGCTCTGCACAGAGCACAAAACAAATCCTTTTCCTGCTGAAGACCAAGGACAACTTTCAGGCCCAAAAACACAAACAAGAGTGGGCCGAAGGGAGGAACAAGAAGGATGAGACCTCACAACCTGAAGCTGGAATTGGACAATTAAACCCCAATATACAAATGGACCAAAACTTATAAAAGTTTAGACCTTGTGACTGGCTGGGCATTTTATGACCATTTTAGCCCACTTTCGGTGTAGCCCTGGTCAGGCTCTTGTCCTGCCCAAGGTGGACCCTAAAGGCTTTTCAATAAATACCTACTTTATTCTCTGGCTCTGTCCAGTCTCTGTTTCAGGTCAGCCTTCCCAAGGCATTACCCCAAGGAACCATTATTCCCTGACGGTAAGGAATTTTTTTCCTGATATAAAATCTAAACTTTCTCTCTGTCATATATGACAATATGCAGAGAGTAAAGACAACTGCAATGTTATTACCACTACTTAAGAAGTGATCCATAATGTGACAAGGGAACCCTGTTCAAGTAGAGACTTGATAATTAGCCCTTTGCCAAGCACAGTCTTTCCATACAGGACTGCTATGCCCAGCAGGATCCTTTAAAATAAGCATTAAAATGCTTTAAGAAAAGTGGAGGACATCACACATTCCCAAAATGCACAGGACACATTTCCTTGGCAGAACTTCCAGTCAAAACCAAGCTGGAATGTTTCTAGAAAGAGACAGTAACTGTGAGATGTAGTCACTTCCACCATCCCTACATCTACATACAATTTAAAAGACATTTTTGTTACATTAACACCTCATAGGAAGCAGAGGAACATAAATTGCTTTTCTGCAGAAAAGGTCTTCCAAAGAGCACAATAACACACAATATTTATAGTCTACATATAAATACATTAAGTCATTAAATAATGTGGCAGATAAAAAAATGAAAGCATTCTTAGACAGTTGTGAATTTTGGGAGTGGAGGCTGGGGAACCAAGAGCCTTTGAAACAGGCTCTAAGGGAGAAATCTCAATGTGCAGCAACTTCAGACCCAGTTTCTGCAAGGCTGCCAATACCAGGCCAGGACCAAATTCCTTCAAAGGCTTTCATCATCTCCTGCTGCCTTGTCAAAGCTGGGACAAAGTGACCTGACAGGAACCCATGTGCATGCACTGCCCCACTTCAAGGCACCTCATTTCTTACTCACCACCACAGAGGTCATTTCTCTTCTTTCCAACAATTTACAGTGACACAATACAGATGCTTTCATCAAACACACACTTATCTGCTTAATTCTAAGCACACTCTGATGCCAGCTTGGCATTTGGGTGCTTGCTTAAATATTTCCCTCAGTGAGGCTTTGACACATTTCAGGAAGAACTTCTTAATGAAGCTCCAAACCTAAATCTCATCTACAGTTTGCATTTTTACCCAAAAGCAATGAAAATACTGAACAGCTCTCAGCTGAAAATTTACATTTTTAGCAAAATTAACATTTCTCTCCCAGAGACAGTTCTTGTTATACAATTCTACTCCAGCTCTTAGCCTTGTATCCCTTAGCTTTTGTTTCATTGTGTTGGGCTGCATTAGATACTGCACATTTTGCAGTTTAGACCATAAATAAATCAATCCACATCAAAAAGTAGAATCGTACAGAAGAATAGCAAATCTGGCAGTATTTTGATCTGAGCCAAGCCCAGTAGGATTGAAATGTCCTCCAGTAGCATGATTCATTATCCAACTTACCCAGTGGAACTAAGTACAAAGTTTTCAATGCATTGCTGAAGTAATTTATTGAGCCTCTGAAGAGAATCATGCTAGACTGGTCATTATCTGGGAAACATCTGGATGGGAAAATGATCACATTGAAGAATTTGTGTCTGCCTCAGTAGTGCTAAAGACAAAAAGTTGAAAAGTATTACTTTGGAGTTGTTATTCTACATTTGCCCTTCATTCCTTGCCCTGATTTTGAAGCAAGACACTGATTTGCAACAAAATTAACTTTTCCCTGCCAAAAATAACCAAAAATACCTGACTTTCCCCTCCCCACAACCAATGACCACCACCATTACCTTCCCAACCTTTTTCACTACTTACAGACACAAATCACATACTTAAAAGAGGACATTTTTAAGATCCCAGTATTGACCACTGAGATGTAGCCTCGTTTACTGGAGTATTTTCTATTTGAAGAAGAAAATCAGACTCCACAAAATAATTTAAAATAATTTAAAGAAAGAAGCTTTTTCCACCACAGCCTGTAACAGACACCTGACATCAGGTAAAAGCCAGCTGGAGAAGGAAAATCCTGTAACTGAGACACTGGGCTTGCACAAATATGACATTCAAGTTCATTTGCAGATAAAAGCAGGACTAAAATGATGACCAGGTATGGCTCTGGCCATCTGGAATAGCAATCAATTTCACCCAGAGTGAAAAGAAAATCCAAGAAGAAGGAAAAGAGTTGCTTCTAAGGTTTCCATCTTGTCAAGTGAAGTTTAACTAAGAAGAGACCCTGGGCAAAAGCTCATCCATTTCCAGAGCTCCAGATCTAGAAAACAGTCATCCAAGTATGAAACAGACATAAAGGTTTAAAGAATGGAGGAGACAAAAAATTAATTGAGAGTTATCTATTCAAAATATAGAAATACTGCAACCAAAGCAGGCACCATTTACTGCTAGAGTTATTTGCCTGCTTAAAAACCTTCTAAGCATCCCTGTTGCTAGATTTCATGGTATCTAGCTTTTAATTACATAAAAATATCCTATTACATTAAGCAGTATTAAAAGAAATATTTTAGTCCTCTGGCTATTGGTAAATAGTAACTGCTGTAGACAGATGAAGTTTCGGTTGTGGTAAGCACCTGTGTTTATAACTTAATGTCAGATAATCACTGAGCCCAACTATTAAGGGATGCACTACCATCTTCTTGTTTTTGTTTACTCATCACATATGTGAAATAGAAGCAATTGCCAAAATAATCTAATACTGGAAAAAGGTTAAGAGAAGACCTATTATGGGAATCTTTAATATCTAATTCAGTATTTCAGACTTAATTACTCCATTAAAAGGCCATCTCACTGATCAATGATACACTGGTTAATTTAGATTCATTGCCAAAAAAAATTTTGTTTAGAACATAGTTTCAAATCTTTATTACCTGAACAATGTTCTTTTTACAGCTTTATAAAATTACCCAACCTATACAATTCCCTCTCACACATACAGCCAAGACATTCAACATAAACCCATCCAGGACACATCCCTAACAGTTCATCCCTGCCAATATTAATTAGCCTTCTACAAAAAAACCCCACATTTCTTTTGGTTATTTTTTTCTAGATTTCTTTTTTGTTCTGTGATATTTTTCTTAGTATCACATCATCTGCAGACACTTTTCAAAAATGCTGAAGAAAGGCAATTTAGGGAATGTTCCAGATAAGGGGAGAAAAAAAGTCTTGCCATGCTTTTCATAGCTTGGTAATTTTTATAGACACTCTTCTTGTGATGTATTCTTTATTTCACACCATTGTATTAAAAGTCTTCAATTTTGAATGTTTGGTGGAAACAAGATAATGCAAACTTTACCGTTTCAGCTATGAAAACTCACTGCTTATGAGGACAAGTTAAGAGACAAAAAAATAGGGTTTAAAGTGTTCCCATTACTTATTGAACATCAAGCCACAAAAAAAAAAAGCACAGAACTTTGAACAACTTGGTTGGGTGGACCAAACAAGTTTCTACTTGCAAGAAGAAAATAAAAAATGGAACAAGAGATTTTTATCCTGAGATGAGCCTTTAATTCATAAACCACCTAGGAGAAAATACTAATTATTTCAAAAACATGGTAAAACAACTGTCAAAATACACATTGTATCCTTGATTTTCACCAGTCTCCTTTTAGCTGAGCCATTCATGACCATGCCCAGTGCCAACACATGCAGCTTCTTGGCTCAGCCTCTCTCTGCCACTTCATTTTCTCAGTGGTTATATAAGGATTTGCTTTTTTATTACATGCAGCTACAACATGATCTGTATGAGGACACTGGACAAGCTGTTAGCTCCATTAACTTAATAATAGATTTCTGAGTGTGATTTCCTATTAATTTCATTTTCCTCACTCCACGAGAAGCCAAAATTACAGACAGCCATATGGTGCTTCATAAACAACAATTAAAAGTTATTTTCTGATTTTTAGGCACTAAAAAAAAGCCCATAAAAATACATATGGCTGGAATGATATAAAGGAAATGATGCTTTGGAATGTCTGCATATGTCTAAGATGCTCCAAACAATTCCTCAGCCTTTTTCCCATTCACACACTTCTGGTCCTTGGCAGCCACTGGAGGTTACAATTATTCACAGTGTGTGCCTTGAAGATCACAATTAGGATTTTTCTTCTAGAAGTGGAACTTCACAACAACAGCTTGTGTGAACTGTGTAGCACAACTTGTGTTGTGACTCTGACTCTTCACCTTCACCCACTCCATGGATTTGCCAACAGGATGGTTCCTGCCCAGCCAGAAGTACCTGGCAGAGCTCTGCCAGTCAGAGAAATGAAATCCATGGGTTGGAGACTGGACTGGGAACCTGTCAGCTCATTACAGGCTCCCAGCAATGTAAATTACCTTGTTGTATTGCAGGGACTAAGAATTCCCAGTACCCAACACAGCAGCTGAAAAACCAGCCTACTCCAAATCACTGCAAGTTATTCCTCTAAATGACTCCAGAACAGCCACCTTCTTCTTCCCTGCCCTTTATTACATCTTGTGTATGTGCTGATTGGAGAGCAATTTGGTCTGAGAGTTCCATCTGAGTACCTGGAGTTACATAAAACCTTAAAGTCTCTTACTGTAAAATAGAAATAAAAACCTACCTGCATTATGGGAATGTTTTTTTTTTGTTGTTTTTTTTTTTACTAAACATCTGTAATGGGAGAAATTTCCAGATTTCCTTAAAAGCAGCAGGGATAACTGCTTTTACTGCTGGCCACTACTGGAAGTCAAGCTTATAGGCAGAGTTTTTCATATATGTGTGTATATATATATATATATATATATATATATATATATATATATATATGCTTACAGGGCAAAGCCAGCGTCTGTAACACTTACTGGTTGCTAACACAGACTCAAATAAAAAAGAAAAAGAAAATCCCAGTGGTTGAGCTTTAAAAAATCCACAGTAAAAATAAAAAATGGTTCTTCCTTTAGAAAACCCTAATGTTAATTAATAGAAATGTTATAAACCTTATTGATGTTTTAACTCTTAACAAATACTGAAAACCAGCATTTAACCTTTAAAGAGCAGTGCTGGTAAAGTTGTCCATCTTGGTGTAGAGTCATTTATTCCAGAATGACAAGGATATTGCAGTAATTATCAGCCACACTCATAATTTTCCTATTTTTTCCCCTAAGACAGATTATCTCTAGCACATGTCCTAAACAAACCTACATGAATCTAAACCATTCCTTATTTTCTTCTCATGCACTTTTTAAACACAATCTATTTCCTTTTTCTTTGTATGTACAAATTCCTTTGTTTCACAAGGAAAGACTTTTTTAAATTCATCACAAAAGTCACTGTTGTGATATTAATAGATTTTTCTTCAAAGTAAATCGGATGCAAAGCCTCTGGACTAGAGTTTTAAAGCCAAGTATTCTGGAATATATGAGAAATGAAATCTGATAATGCGCATAATAATTTTCTTCTGCTTTATTACCACTGATCTGAAACTGAACATCCACAATCACGTCTTTTCTTTCAATTGACTAACACAGAAGTGCTTTTCTGACATTACCTCGGCTGATTTCTGCAGAACCAAGCCTGCATTTGTTAAAGGAATTTTGAAGCAGCAGAGACTAAACTAAGGGTAGGTCCTACTCACTTGCAGCCTGTAGAAAGGTTGAAATGGCAGCAACATCCTGAGTTTTCAGCATGGGAAATATTAGGTGGTAAAATGATTTAAACAAACCCCCAGCATGTTACAGAACAATGGCCTGAGTAAAATGGGCAGCCTGTGTGAACCCTCCAGGGCCAAGTCAGAAGACAAAACAAGGCACAGAGGTCCCCTGCCCTCAGGACAAACTCTGTCACTGTGTTTGTAGCCCTGGAAAACTGCAGGGGGACAGTTGGCAGCATGAGAGAAGTATCAGGGATGGAACATTGGTGTGAAATCAAGTAATTTCCCCCAGGAGTGGGTTGTTGCACAGCTCTGTCCAGGGCAGCTCTGGAGATGCTCCAGGCAGCAGTGCAGGGGAGGTGTTGATGGAGAGAACAAGACATCCCAGGCTCTGACCTTGGCCAACCCATTCAGCCACGTGTGCTCCATGCAATAAAGCTTTTCATAAAGCTCTCAGCTGCCCCAGACTAATGAAAGAAGAAGCAGGACAACAAATAAAAGTGAAAATGGAGAGTGCATTACTTTCAGCAGAGAGCTACAGCCAACCTCTGCTCTCCTGTCTAAGAAGTGAAGTCATAAAGCTCCACAATGACACTTCCATGGCACTGCAGCCTGAGCAGGTGGAGCTGCCAGTTTTCTGTCAACATCTCCCAGGAACTCTCCTGTTATACAATTAATTAATGAATAGACAAAGAAAGAAAAATCCTGCAAATGAGCACAGTTACAAAATCAGGCACATTTCATTACTATCATAACAATTTTCCTACATGGCTTCTTATCACTCACCTAATTCAGAGCACTTTGTCATTGCAAATTAAGATTTAACTGCACAATAAACAAGCTGCAAGCAGTTTGAAGTGCCTCAAAAATCTACACAGATCAAACCTAAAGACCTATTTTTATTGATTATGTAATATTGACATCAGCCTTACAATGCTATTACCCAGGCACACAAATTTAAGGCCTTAAATCAATGGATTTGCTTTCAAAACTTTCCTTGGACACAGCTGATGGAAACAGGGATGTCTTGGAGCTAATCAGTGCTCAAGGAAAAAAAAATCATAGGCTTAAACTTTATAAATCACTGGTGATTTGTGCCCATCATCTGGAGGGACTGTCTAAAGGTTCTGTTTTTCAAATGCTACAGTGCAGAGTGCCTTTCCCTCCAAGCACTCACCAGAGTGCCAGAGCTGCCAGCTACAGTTGCTGCTTTTGAAACTTGGGACCATCTGTATTTGAAATGAGCATTCTGTACATAGTTATTCACATCCCTACCATGCCAAGACACACCAAACACAGAGTCCCAAATGTAAATGCATTCTGCCTGCATGGGTAAAGACCCAACACACTGATACACAACATGCAGACAAAAATATTTTCCTGCAAGGATGTGCTGTGAGTCAGATGCAGCCTGTTTATTTTGTACTTATAATATCCATTGAATTAACAATTAATACGGTTACAAAATTGATGTCTACACAATAATTCTCTCAAATAAGCAAAAATACGTTAAAATAAAATACTTTTATAATTATTTTTAACTTTTTAAATTTATGCAAAAGATAATTAATACACTTCATAAAAGCTCTTCAAGCTGTTTTTAAGTTTGGGGTGCTTTTTCATTTGTGTGTTTTAAAGAGTTTTCACACTCCTCCTTTCAGTTTTTCCTGCTGACAGTTTAATCTCCTCCCCTAGTAAATATAAGCTTATAACAATAAATCGTGTTTTATTTATTAAAGATATAAACAGGAATCAATACAAAGCAGGAAAGCCAATTTCCATAAAGTTTCTCTCCACACTGAGTGAAATTAGTTTTCACATGAAGATTTAAATATGCATCTGGTTGGCATTTAAGCAAAAACAAAAATATCATGCTTAAAAAAAAAAGTAGTGGCTTGAGCCAGTTCTAGTAAAGTAAAATGAGCAAAATCAATGACAATTTTTTAAAAGGTAAGCATTATGCAATGAGGAACCTGACACATTTGAGAACTGTTGCCTAAATTAGCACCAAAGAACTCCAGAAACTGTAATATAAAGTAGGGGGTTTTCGCTTTTATACTCAGGTCACTTTTAGACACAATATTGTTGATTTGGAGATTTTTTCTTTAAAAAAGACACTTGATTCATCTGTAAATATATTCTGCCTGGAAAAGTGCCTGTATGAGGCACACCAGGGAACGGGAGTGCAGGCAGCCCACATCACCCTGCCCTTTGTTTGGATTGTCAGTTTTTCCTTTTGATCTTTCTGTGCAGTTGAGGAACCAAAAATTGATTTTCCCACTTGAACTAAGGTAGAAAAAGGACAATGTTTTATTTAAGATCCTTCACTCCTGCACATAAGCCTATTTCTTTCTTTATATACAAAAGAAACTGTCTTTTTGTTCTTGTAAAAAAATATTTCCAAGTGTGGAATGGTCTCAGTGTACTGACTCTGGATTCATAACAGGGAGAAGGTGTTTAAAATCCAAATACTGGCCTCCTGCAGAGAAACACACCTCAGGAGCCTTCCAGAGGTACAGAAGCTGAGCTTCAGGGAAGCAGGTCACACTTGTTAGGTGTCTGCACAAACCTAAGCCACAAGCAATGTTACACTCAAAACCTTGTTTACAGGCAAAGAGAAAGCACAATTTACATATTTAGACACATACAGAGCCAAGAATTTATTGAAAATATACCCATGAGATCAACAATGTAGGTGCTTTTATTCCAGATTTATCTGTTGTAAGAACAAGAATAAACGCTTATATGCAGGGAAAAAAAAACTACTATAATAATACAGTTAAAACTGTTACACAACTATTTCCTAATTCTATTTCCTAATTGCCATCTCTTTTCCTGGTGTTATACTCACCCTCCCACTGCACATCTGGGTCCAAAGGTGGACAGTTTCATTCTGATCTGGGGCTGTTCTTTGTTGGAGTTCTTTGTTAGGAGGAATATGGTATTTGTTTTGATGGCTCTTCCTCACTCTTATAAAATGTGTTTTTTCTTTCCACTGGTCCCTGCTCCACTGACTTTACTGTATACAGTGAGTAGTAGGGCATTAGATTTTAGAGACATATTTTAACCCACTGTGAGACCAAATCTATTGAATTCACTAATTAATTCCTTTGATATTTTTTTGTTGGCCCAACTTGTATTACAGAATAGCATGTTGATACTGGCAAAAACCAACATTCCCTAATGCCTGCAGGTATTATTGGTACTCCTGGACCACAAATTCCCTGAGTTATTTGCACAAACTCTTATTAAGTCCTTGAAGAAATCCGAGCTCACAAACTGCTGACCTGCTCTTGAACCTCACAGGAAAGCTGAGGACACACAAATGCTCTCTGAGAAGCACAAGAACCTCCTGCCAATTGCAGGTTTCCCTTGACTACTCTGGTCTTTTTAATCTCTTTTTTCCTGTGAGCTTGGGAGGGTTCACACAGCTTTGCCCAAGCCTTTCATTTGAATCAATTCAGCACCTGACCTGTCACACAGGACCCTGTTCAGAGCAGTCTGCTGGACAGCACAGAAAATTCTGTATAATTGTGACCCAGCAGGCTGCAGTGAGGCCAACCACTAAACTGAAACCCAAGGAATGCAATCTGTGATTCTCCTTAAGATACATGATCAGCTTTTAGAACTTGGAAAGAGCAGGGAGGGCACAGAAGAAAACCAACTTCTAGTATTCTGTCACTAGATGGACACGAAAGAACCACACTCACACAGTCAGGTTGTGAGAGCAAAAAAGGAGGAAGTTTATTTGGGATTTTGACTTATATAGTTTTTGGAGTTTGATCAGGGATTGGGCAATGAGATTGATACTTCTTTGACCCCACTGGTCAAACTAGATGCCCATCAATTTGTTCTTCCAGGAAGGAATGCACAGTTTTCAAAACATCACTTTTTATTTATGTTACAATGCGTGAGAACTCCAGTACAAAAATGTAAACATCAGAAGGCTGAAAAAAATCAGGAGGACAGTATTCAATAAGGAGCTTTGCAGTTATTTGAAGACAGAGAGCATCACATACATTCACATGGCACAAGGCTCAATTATTGATAGCACTGCCCTGCTTAATTAGAAGCCTACTTGCCTTTCTCACACATCAGCCCTTTGAGGGAACACAAACATGCCACCCCCCTAGTTGTGAATTTTCTGAAGTTTCTGACAGCTTGGTATTTGTCCCTCAAGCTCCAATCACCACCTCAGCAGCAAAGATATAACTATATACATTAAACTTCATGTTTTACAGGTTTCGTAACATTGAATTAGCCGAGAAAAATGAATATAAAAGCATGAGAGAGGCTTTAGCTTTTGGTTTGGTAATCAGCATTTGCAGGAAAAGATGTATCTCAACGTGATGTGGAAAGCAGCAAAGCTGTTTCATTTAGGCTTCCTGCAAGTTGAGCTCTGTGGGGATTTTGAAGGCAGATATTATGCTTGGAAATTGAACTCTACATATTTTAATGAAATTGCACAGTCTAAACACTACAATGAGTGAGAAGTCATATCAAATAGTGGAATTTAGAGCTTTCTCAATTACTCACATACAAATGGTAACTTTTCTGGGTAAAGACGTAAAACTGGAATAAACTCCAACTTTGCAAAGAAATAAACACCTTTTGCAAAGGAGGAGAATGTGCAGCTGATTTAAGTGCCTTGAATCTGTGCTGAACCTATAAAGGGACTGACACAACAGGTGAGTAAGTACATCTCAAATGGTCACAATCCTTAATTTGTGCTGTTCAGCACCTGCTCAGCTTCAGACAAGCAGGACCATGGATCAGATGTGTCAGCAGCAGAAGATCACATCTGTACACCAGCTTTGTAACCCTGGGCAGCTGAGTGTGTGTAGGTTCAACCACTCTGCCATGGAAATGACAGGTATGCACCATCCCAATGGCCCCTCCTGTGAATCCTCAAAAACAGATGCTCTGTGTCATCCTGCCAACTGTTAAGCACTGGTTAATATTTCATTATCTTAAGGTCAGCAAGCTGCTTTGCCACATCAGAAAGCCCACTTCTCAGCTTCTGCAGAGTCATGGAATCGTGCCTGCCTGGTTTACAAATCAGATGAGGTAACAGCTGAAAATAAACCTACAGTAGGTTACTCCCTCTCTCTGTAACCTGAAAAGACCTCCAGATTTTATTGAAGTGTCAGATATACAACAGGGCAATCTTTCTTTAAAGGTAACACTTTTACATGATGTTTTGTTCATGCTTCTGCCATTTCTTACATTCCAAACTTCCCACTTCAAGGTTGAGTTCAGAATTGGTGTCTAAGGCAGTATAAATCACATTTGTATAAATTGTAGTCACAGTTTACTGTCAGAAAGTCTCTTGCAGTATAATTTACTTAATAGTAGGTAAAGAAGAAGGCTCTAAATAGCTAAAACAATTCACAGAGACAAAAGAACATATAATTAACGTTTCCCTACCTGCTGTTAACTGCACTAATTGCATCCTTTCTGCACAACTGAAAATTCTGACACAGAGGTATCTTCAGTGATATGCAACTCGTGTTCAATTACCCCTGAACCTTGGCCCTTACAAGTTTTTCTCTAGTATTGAATTTGACTGGCTTATTTTGTTTCTTCATCAGCAGAGAGATTTCTGAAGGAATGCTTACTCCAGTCTGTGGAAGTCCAGACATCTCACTATTCACAGGACATGAGAAATTCAATGTAAAACCCATAAATCAAAACTGTGAAAATAGTCACAAAGCTGCATAAGCTCAACGACACAGGAGTCTTATCCTGTAAACCAACAACATAAAATATGAAAATACATGACATTTTTTCATCTTAAAATTGTAAAATAACTTTTCCAAACAAACATCTTTAAGTACCTCACTTGGTTTCTTCTGGATCAAAGAAACAACTAAATAAATACAATCTGCATATGCACTTCAAATAGGAATGTCACTCAGAAGATAAAATAAGCAAGTTATTTATAGTGTACATTAATCATCCTATTTAAATGGCATATTACTACATGGCATGAGACATAAGCCTGTATTTAATTGGGGGGGAAGATTGCATAGGAATAGTTTTTTCTAAGCTAGTCAGATTTGCAATATTCAGCCTCGAGTCTCTCTTGTTCCACTTTTATTCCAAAATACCCAAGCAAAAGCTGTATTATATTGGAGGCAAAATGTGGAAAGGCCAGTAAGAAAATTAGCCACACTGAACATCTAATGAGCTAAACCAAAACCTGGATACAAGATTTATCTGTGGGAACTGGAACAAGAGGTAGTGTTGGATGTGCAGACCTGGCATCAGGACTAATAATCCTCAGTGGGGACAAAGCACAACACACCAGGATCAGGAAAGCTGCCACTAAACTCCATAGGTGAATCACTGGAGGAGTAGAGGGGTCAAAGACTTGGCAGGGAGTAGAGGGAAGTGCAGCAGAGGTGAATCTTCCCAGTGACTTTATATTATTAACTGTTTATACAGCAAACTCTTCTTGGTTGCCTTTCTCTTCTCTTTCTCCAAAACCCCCAGGGCTGTTCTTAAGTATTTAGAACAATAAATATATTTAAGATTTATAGCCTGAAGTTTAGCCATATTCATCTTACTCAGGTGAGCAGTCCAACTAAGCCCAGGGGAGGTGCAAGAAAAATGTTCCCCTTCATAATGATGCACAGGGAGAAAAGCTGACTTTAACTGTAGGACCAGGGAGAGTACACCACACAGAGGTAAAATTGTCAACTTCAGATTTTTCTTAATAAAACAAAAATCACTTAAAATAAGAGCATAGCTAACTTCTGGAACTAGCCTGAACATGATTCTCACTAAATGTTTTTTTTTGTGGTGACATTCTCAAGGGTTAGAGCATCATTTAAAATATACTGCGATGCAGAGTCAAGTAATATCTCCCAGTTGAATCCAGCAGGGTTACAAAGACACATTTTGTATTCATAAATGTGTTGAAATATTTTACTTTTCTTGAACCGCAAATATTTGAAGAAATGTAGACAAACATATTTAAAATTCACAGCACTTTCTCAAATATGAAGTAGCAGATTAACAAAATGTCAGAACATCCTTAGCTTCAAAAAGTGCTCTACCATTTTAGGTAGAGATTATCTACCAAAAAAACCAAAAATCGCTGCATCTTATAATCATACTTCTCAATTGCTGATATATTCAACTTGTAAATTACTCCCATCTCTGAAGATAAAACAAGCTCTTGCAAGTCATCCTAACCTTTGTAAAATACCAGTTAATATTATCTCATTGACTGGAAGAGGCTGAGAAAGAAATAGGGGATGGGAATTGTGGTATGGAGGTTGGATGTTGGGTGTTCTCTGAGCTCCACAGGAGTTGAAAAGTCAGTTGTGAGAGATTCCTGCCTTGGTTCAAAACCATGTGCTTTTATAGTAAATGTACAAGTTAATATCCTTACTTGTCAATCCACCCCATCCTAAGCTGGTCCATAAAGGAAAAAAGGTGTAATAAATTTACCAGAAACAATTGAGAAATTGAAAAAAAAAAAAAAAAAGGCAACTTTCCCAAATAAATTATATATAGCAAGTGGATAACCAACAACAGTATCCTCCTGCTGTACCCTGAGTGCCTTGGGGGACACTACGGGACATCAGGGAAATTATCATAATTAAAATCAATGATAAACTATCCTATCTTAGGACTGCCATCATTCCTTCCTAGATTTCATTCAACATGATTGTGCTACTAGTCCTTCCTCTGAGAAGTTTAAACGAAAAACAGGCATAAGCATCAATTTTGTATTTGAGACCCCTGTACAGGGGATTATCCACTGGGACTGACCACACAGAAGATGCAGCATTATACAGCACAGAGTAACAAACAAGGATAAAAGAAAGAAAACCAGAGAAGAATAAAACTTGCTTTCAGTAATCATCCCCCGAATATTTAGAAGCTGATGGGCATCTAGAGAGTGTAGAAGGAGTGATTTCTCTCCTTTACACAGCTGCTGGTGCTACAGAGAAAACATTGTTGTTTAGTATTTCATACCTTATACATAAAGTGTGTCTAATGGTTCTGATTTTATGCATAAAAAAATGAAAATTTCATGCAGCTGCTTCTCAATTACGCATCTGGTTATTGTTCTGCAGCTGCAAAAGTACCTTGAAGAACCATAAAATATGGTGTGACAAGAGTGGAATAAATACCAGCAGTCATCTTGTACCCTCCTTGTAAAACTTTACATTTTTTTACCACCTGATAAAATTCCTGAATTGTAACTCTAACTTCTGTGGCCTTCTTCTTTTATGAACAAAAATCCAGTAGTGCACTTAACACAACTGAAATTTGCAAATGCGCACACTCTGCGGCACACATTATGTTTTGAATGCAGCACCCCATTTCCAGAGGTTTTTTTTTTTTGACTTTGTGTTTTACTTTCAAGCAGCTATTTTGGAAATTTGATCAGAAATCCAACACAGAGAACAATAAGTCAGCTCAACATTAGTGTCAAACATCTGAAATGAGATTTTGATTTGTTATCCCCCAAGCCATTACTCATATTACTATAAATCTATTGAATATGAAGACATTTGGTGACAAAGAATGGTTATAAAATATCCAACTAATGTAAGCAGTCTCAAGCTTGCATTTACTGACTCACACTCAGCATGTTATTCTCTAATGAAGGGAACAGATAAGAAAAACAAAACAATTTGTTTTTCATAACAATGCATTTCAAATTAACTATTTCTGTAATTCCTCTGGAGATAGAGGGTCCATAGAATTTCCATATCTAAAATATTTTTTAAAAAGCCACAATTTGTACGTTAACTTGAAACAGAAATTTTCAACTTGAAACAGAACAATACCCAGTGGTGAGCTTTGACAAAACCTATTATTAACTTTCTTGGAAAAAGAATAAAACTCAAACTCTCAGTTAGAGGAGCTGGAAGTTTCTCCACCTGTCTTTTTTTCTGGCACGCAGGATGCAACACATGCAGCCCTTACCAACAAACTCACGTGTGGTTCAGCAGCTGCCTGGTTTTTCCACAGAAAAGGCTTTATGAGGAAAAACATCACTGAGCTGCAGAGGTGGGATGAGATCAGCAGGAAAGCAAAGGCAGAGAGCCCATGCAGGGTGTACCAAGGATGTTGCACTGGTTAAATACTGCTGCAGGTAAAAGTTTGCCACTTCTCTGCCACCTCTGGGAAGCAGCTTCTCAGCACAAGACACAGAGGGAGGAGGGAAGCCAAAGGGGAGGGAGGACAAGCAGGATTACAAGGTTCAAACCCAACCAACCCACACACAGAGAGGAGAAAGCAGCAGAACTTTAGGGCTCCTATCCAGGGGAAAGGTCCTGTAGCACCAACAGGCATGAGTGTGAAATCCTCAAATGAAATCCTAATTCCACCTTGACTGTGCCTTGTGCAGTTCACCTTCCAAGGCAGATTAAACTAAAGGCCCCAAAAGCAACATGTGAGGAAATGAAGAATGCCCACAGAAGGAACTACCATGCACAGGTGCTTTTTTCCTGGTTTGCTCTGTAGCTGTATCACAGCAAATTCCCCAGGACTTTCTAACAGACTCCCTGGTACAGCACATTTGGTGAATAAAATCCTGGAACACCTTTCCCAGCTCCTCTGATTTTCCATGAGTGATCTTTTTCACCCAGTAGATGAGGTAAATAAATTGGGTCACTGACATATTGACTAACAAGCCTCCTACAAAGGATTACTTTAACTGCAGCAAACAACATGTTGCCTTCATAATTTTTACTCTACTTTATTATTTTCAGCATTTTCAGACACAAGGGAGAATCTTAAAGTTGTTTGGACACTCCCAATATTTGGGGATTTTTTTTTCCAAAAATCAAATCACTGCAACATGGACAAATGTAGGAAAAATCCTAATATTTGCAATATTATTTGATAATATTTAAATATCATTTAAACCATGGTTAGCAATCAGTATCTGTCTTCAGATCACACAGAGAAACATTAATTTCTATGATTGCCAAGTCAAGCAAATGTGGGTCTGAGCAAAGCACTTGAGCAAGCAAAAAACCAGTATGCACACAAATGGCTTTTAGCAGTACACAACTGCTAAATATGTGCTCTAACTATGCTAAATAGGGTAACAACTGACTGGTTAGCACAAAAAAAGAAAAAGAAAAAAAAAAAAGGAAGAGGATTTTCTCAATCAGAACTCATAAGGTGGGAGAAGGGCTGAAAAAAACGGAGCAAGTGGGCACAGGGAGGAGAGGGCTATAAGAAAAAACACAGAACTGAACAAGGGACAGAAAGAGAGTAAAACTACAGACACTGACAAATTTGGTGGAGCTCTGAAATGATGCATTCAAGGGATGCCTATGAAGACTGCAAATAATGGAGTATTAACAGGTATTTTTTATCACTGAGAAGTGGCTGGAAAATGTAGATTCACTCTAATCTTAGATTTCATCCCTCTGACAAGGTGAAATCCATTAAGTGGAACAGAGAAACACTCATGCTCAGTAACACTGAACGTGGTCCAAAGGCAGCTCATCCACCACCAGTTTTCTATTAAATTTAAAAGATTGTTTTCTAAATACTTACCCATCTGAGAACAGGATCATATTAGTCAATAACTTACAGCATTATTTTGCCTGAAAGAACAGTTTCAGAAAGCTATAATTTAAGTCTAAGGAACTTTAATAAAAGCTGTCAGAGAAAATAAGAGGACTTGTGGGAGAGCTGTTCCTCACCAGCGAGCAGGTTCTCTGTGTACAGCTCCCTGGAATGCTATTGCAGCAATACATGATTTTTTTTCAACACATGTAGAAAAGGATAACCTGAGTGGCTTTAAAAAATAACTAGTTATAACCACTAAGTACATGAGGGTTTTTGAGAAATAACTCATTATGCACAGGTGAAAAATTGTTACTTCACAGTGAAGCACAGAATGGAAAGAAATAGGGAAATCATAGAAATGCTGAAAGAAGCAATTCTGCTCCCCATCCTGATGGACAGAAACAGAGAGGAAATTAAATCACATAAGCAACCCCATGATGACAGTAAAAAAAGATCAGCTAAGGAGCCAAGTTTCTTAAATAAAGCTTTATATAGAGCCACTCTGTACAGGATACTCATAGAAAAGCTCTTCCTGGTATAACAAAAAAGGACCTCAATTCACATTTCAAATATCCTCAGAAACATCAGATTCAAGGATGTTTTTAATTTTCCCCAGCATAAAAGCTCAGATTAAATGCAGACAGCATTATCACCAACAAATTCTTCATGATCTACACAAAAAGGACACTACCTACCTAAAGGTCAATTTTTGATCCCTTCTAAATGTAAATTGATTTCAAGTGGTTTTCACAACTAGTACTAGAGAGGGAAATTTTCAGATAAGGGATCTAAAACAGCATCTAAAAATGCAGTTCTCCCTTTAAATTAAAAAGCCAATGAGAAGAAAAAAACTTCAGGAGCTGAGCTAGGAAGGAGACTGGTGTTCACACAACCAAGAACTCTTTCAATATTCTAAAGAATGGTGAATAATAGGTGACAGGTAAATGACCTCATGAAAAGATGCTTCAATAAACCTTTTCTGTTCTTTATAAAATACATGTTTACCTCTCCAGCCTGATATAAAAAGCATGCCTTCAGTCCAAAGCCGAATTTTATGAGTTCCCTCATGCATAAGCAATAGAAATAGGACATGCAGAGGCTGTATTTTGTTTTATTTTTTTTTTTTTTTTTGAAAAGTGAATAAAAACCTTGCACTCAATTGAACTGCATTTCTCTGTGATAGAGTGTGAACACTGCACCTGACTGATTCCTAAATGTAATGAAACACTCTAAGTGGCTATTGCTTTTTGTTAAAATTCAGAAAGAGAAACACATGCCAAGTTCCTGACATCAATTTAGGACTGTCAGCAGTGCCAGCCACCTCTAAGTTCTCCACTGATTCAAAGAGCCAAATGACAGTGCACAGCAACCCCCTCCAGCACAATCACAACTCCTCTCAGCCCTGCCCACCTCCCAGCTTGAAATGATGGGTCCCTTAACAACTTCTCCATCAGGCAGAGCACAGAGAGCAGAGCACCAGACTCGAGGGGTTCTATTGGAAGGGCCCAGAGGAAATGATGGCCCTGGAGTGATGCACAGAGCAGGGAGTGGCAACACACACAGCACATATGGGGATTATTTCCTTAGGTGTCGCCCTGATTTTAAGCCTTCTGATCTTGTTTGCATATTTTCTACTGGAATTTCTCACGCATGTAACATCAACAAAAGTAGATTGTTTTCCCATCCCTCTCTGTGATGGACTGCTGGTTTCATCACTGGGGTCAGAGTGGTGTTCCTCTCATCTCCCAGTCCTTGATCACATTCCAAATCCTATTTAAACCCTAAATCATAATAAACTTTCTCTTTCGCTCTTCACTTCAACCTGGTGTGAGTGTTGTTCTTTCATGTCGTGAACAGCAGCACTCAGGTATTGGTGCTACAGTGCAAGGGAAATAAACAGCAGTAAGGAAATGCCTTCTCTGGCTAAACAAGCCCTAAACTAAATGAGAATTAGATCAGAAGACTTCTGAGTTAATACAAAAACAGCCACATGAGCTTCTATTCTAGAAAAAATACTTGGCTCCCAATTATTTATTTATTTATTTATTTTCTATTAAATAGTTGCATTGGAATTGTAAGAACTCATTTACAAATTAAGTTTCTTCAGAGAGCAGATCAAGCAACACCACACTGTGCAGCAAAACAGGGCAATGTCTTTCTTTCTTCTCTTGAAAACCAAGGAATTTTAACACAAACCAGAAAACTATTGTGACTGAATTTCTTGGCACTCTGTAAATACTGCCTCCTCTACAAAAGTTACACCTGAAAATTGCTTAGCACATAGAAGGCAATTAATTCCTTGGGGCTTAATTCTGTATTCTTTATTGTGTACAACTTCTTTTGAAGTCAATATTAGTGATGTCATGTTAATTTTCCTTACATCTGCCATTCTTATCTTAGAAGGGGGAAAAAATCAGTCCTTTAGTTCTATTAAAAATTCCTTGTAGACTGCTTTTTGTGCAATTGGTAAGTTTTGAAAGCATCTGAGAAAATTAACATTCAGCATACATATTAATAAAAATAGAGAGAAACAGAGGAAATGAGCAAAGTGTAACATAACTGCTGATGCTGGATAAAGGCAAACCCTTTCAAGAAGACATGCATTAACACCTCCCCGACAAGTGAAGACAGCAGCAAAAATCATCTAATCTCATCTCTTTCCATTGCATCAACAGGAAATCCAACAATAGCAGAACTGGTGAGCACAGGCCCTGCAGCAGTAAAGACAGCTCTGTCAAGCACAAAATAGTTGGTGAAATTGTGAAATTAAATTGTGAATTCCAGATTTTATGCAAACCTCCATGACAGAAATTCCTCTTCCTTCATCTGATCCCCTTTATCACACACACAGACCCATATGAGTGATGTAATGCTGTGAGACTATAAAGGAAAATTCTTGTTTCTCCTGGATTCCTCAGGGCTATAGAAAGAATTTCATGAGAACAATACTGAACCTTTGAGTTTCGAGTTTTGAGGACTTTATCCTATTTTTATCTTTGAAGTATGCTGACAAGCACCTTTTCTTGTTTGAAGAAGCCAAAGTGAAGGACAGCTGCTATGCTGCACACAGCACCTGAAACATCAGATTTTTGAGCAGGACTTGGCAGGGGAGGTTGGCCTCTCCCCATATTCTACTGCAGAATGCCTGTTTATCAATAGCATCCCTAAACTGCCTTCACTGGTTATTTTATTTCATAGTATTTTGTGTCTCCTGTAGGCTGAAGTTTCCTGTTTTCCCATATTCTTTTACTTTGTGTGGTTGTATATTCAGCTGCAAATTGTCCAGATAAACCTGAGTGACAGAAACGATATTAATCTGAGGGATCATAAAGAACATAAACCCAGCAAAATCTTGGAACAACAATGACCACAGCAGCAAAACTGATGTTCTTGATTCTTAGTTTTCAAAGTGCATGTTAGATGTACAAGGACAGCACACCACCAGAATGATAACGAGGATGTTGTTAATTATTAAGTGGATCAATGGAGCGTCAGTCATTCCAACATGAAATAGATTCCACACCATAAACCACAATTCTTTCATGCTCAGTAGTGCACCATGGCTGAATGCAAGTACATCAAATGCAGAAAGGTACCTAATTCCACTAATTTCCACTTTTTGAAGAGTGCTAACAAGCCCACACAATTAAAATAAAATTTACATGATGAAGTTGCATGAGCAAACGTTTTTTGGTTCTGGATTTTACTTTTGGTTATTTAAACACAGTTTGTTTGTTTTTAATAGATGGATATTTCTGCGATTTGCAAAGCAAGCAAGCTACAGAAGTTATTTAAAATAAACTTAGCATCATAAAACAGAGGAGGTTCACTGCCTTTAATAGAGTAATTTATAAGTCCAAATAGTCACAGAGATCAAGAATAGCAATAGTTTTGGACAGGCCAATCCATTTATGAGTTCAATCATGAAGAGGAGAGTTTAAGTGTTGTAAGACTGGTGATAAACCTGCCACAGCACCAGGCAGCAATCCTTGATTTTCTCAGACATCCAGACATGAGGACACATTCCAATTTTAAGTGCTTTGCTTTATATCCAACTTTTCCAGTTTGTACTGCTAAATGACCATAACACTTGCATTTAATATTTTGTTTCAGATATATTCTCAAATATACTGATTGCCATAAGAAGGTTTTGATCACTGAAAAATGAATCACCTTAATGAAGTTTTGGAGATTGAACAAGCCATTATGCTAATGCTACTCAGCTACTCGAGCCCTGATGAGATCTTGGATATGAGTTGAGTTGAGTTAATTTACCTTCCAGAGTGCAAAATTGAAATGCATTTAACTAAGTGGCCTGTGCATTATGTAAAGCATAAACCAAAAAAACCTTCCTGTTACTACACAATTAGACTACAATAATGTCTGGCCTCCGGCACTTCGATGTTTGATATATTAACAAAAGCTAAATGAAAAGAGGAAAATTGCAACTTTAAAAAGTAGAAAAATTCTCTCTGTTAGAACAGATTGACAAAGTACTTCAAGACTTTCTTTCTGAGGGAAAAGCTATTACATCAATTCATTTCTGACCCACAATATCATCTTTTGTTCACCACACCAGAATGAGGATGTTGTCAGAGAAACAAAATAAAGCTCGAGAAGCAGGGTCTTCTCTTTGGGCCACTGCCATGTCCTTCTGTGATGGTAACTCAACTCACCTTTGCTATTTCTTCATTTGGACACATACATTAAGTATCTTTTAAAATGGAGAGGCCACAACCTTTTCCTTGCTTTGCTTTTTAATAGAGTGAATTTTTGTTTGAAAACAGCTTTTTACACAAGTTCATTCGTTACGTATCCTTAAATTATATCAAGTATAGAAAAAAAATTCCTCAGCAACTGTTCATGACATTCTGAATTATTATAATGTTAATTAGAGAATTCACATTACATGCTGCATGCAAAACATTGGAGAAATAAAGTTCAAAGTATTGCCACTATAAACTTGTTCATAAATAAAATTAAGCACTTATTTATGGCCTGGATGAAATATCTAAGCTTTTCAGTAAGCATGAATTTAAAGACTGTTTAAACTTATTAGAAAACAATTTATTTTCCAGATTGCTACCAAGTGAACCAGAGTCCTCCCATTATCAGTCAACTTACTCAGTCTCTGAGCAGCCTCCAGGGCATCATTTGCAGAATCAGCTACAAAGAATCTCTGAACTGTAACCCCATGGTCTGCCATTATTTTTTTGCTTTGGTACTCCTGCAAGTTGAGCCATCGTCTGGGGGTTAATTGAACAGCCTAGAAAAAAACAAGAGGGGAAAATAACATAATGCTCATTAAGAACAGTTCATGAGACAGCCCACTGAGCTCTTCCACCTTATGGCTATCTCAAACCAGCAGTTAAACAACACCCAGAGAAAAGGTAAAACACATATTGATTTACCTAAGTGCCTTTTCTTAACATCTGTGCATCCCAAGTACTCTGAAAGCTACAGATATTTTTTAAAAGCTACACAAGGCTCACTTGGCCAGACAAAATGTCTTGCATTTAATATCGAGGCAGATTTGGCTTGAACTCCAAAGTCTATTTATGTTTTCATGTTTTCCTCTGCTATAAAAATAGTATCAGACTCTTACATTAAAACAAATTCAGTTTCATATCCTTATTCAGTTAAATATCCTTATTATACAACATTTCATCTAATTCTTCCCTATAAAATTATTCCAGTGATTCTGTGTGTTTGTTGAAGCATATCTGAGAAGAAAAACAACTGACATGGAATTAGCATTACTCTGTAAGAAACTGTGCACAAATACATGTATTTTCAGTGGTCTGCTGTCTGTGCTTTGCTCGTTGTTTGTTGAGGACACCAGCAGAGCCACATCAGCCACGCCAGGCCGACAACAGCTGGAGAATAATTCCCTCCTCATTCCCAAAGTGCCACTTTGGATGCCCCTGTGGGAATACAAACATACCAACACCCCTTGGGTACAAAGGCACAGCAAACCCACACACACAAAGACACCACATTTGCTTGTCCTGGCAGAAAACCTCGAGACTCTACAGAAGCCACAGGATCCTCACTGAATGGTTTTCAGAAAGGACACATCCTCCACGCAGGATAAATTGCTCCGCACAAAAGCAATAATTAAGGGGCTGGAGCTGACTCCTGGCAATGGTATAATCCCATTTTGTGCCAGCCAAGGATGCTTTTCCCACATGGAGAGACAAACTGCTGTCCTCCTGGCAGCCAGCCAGCATCAGTTCTTGGTTTCTGCTGAAGTAAGGAGCACAGCAAGCAAGCCAGTGCTATGTATGTAGAAACGTTGGACAAAGAGGTTTATTTACTATTCTAATACTTTCATCTCTAACAGCATGATAAAAAAAATCATTAACCTAATGCAACTTCATACTGAAAACAAAAACCCTCCATGCTAAAGTCTTTCAATAACCCACCCTCTCACAACACTCAAGGTTTACAGGCTGAGATGTTTCAAAAGCAAACTCCCATCTGTTCTATTCTCTTTGAAACTCAGCACAAAAGATTGATGCATAAAGAAAACAAACCCATCTTTTACAGTATATAGCTGCATGTTTTCTGTAAAAGTGACTCCCACTGAACTTAAACAGCTACAAATAGCTCAGGATGACATTTTAAATCCTTTTATGCATAACCTGATTAACATATTTTAGAGGAACAAAATGGCCCTGTCAGTTTGCTCTATGGCTATCTCTAATTCTACACATCATACAGACACCTCATATGATTTATATTCCTCCATTCTATTCACAGGCAATATGTCATTAGAGTTATGCAATACTTCAAATAGAGGGTCAAAATTTAAAGTCTCTTTCATATTTGTTGACATTTAATTTGTTTCCTTATTATAAATTCTCTGCTAGGCTCTAACAATTATCACTTCAGGATCATTTCCACAAAGGGATTAACATTAGGAGCCAGAAGGAACCCTCTTGGTTTATCTAAAAATTTCTACAGGTCACTAATACAGCTAATAAAATTTCAGTTTTATAATTTAAGACCAAGTCTTCAAAACAACTTTTATTCATAACCTGGAATGATAAATCAGTTTCACATGTAGGTATTACTAAGCTGATCTAAATCAAACAAATAAGAAGGAAAATATTCAGAAAATTTCTTTCTGGGGAAGACTTTTGTGGTTGTTGCTTGATGGGAACTGCAGTGACCTCTGCTCCCAAACACCCTCCCAGGCGCTTTTGGGAAACAACAACTTTACAACTCAAAATGTCCCACAGAGATACTCCACTGATGAGATGCTAAAAATCTTATTACATATGCACAAAGTGCAGACATGCATAAGCATAGGGACACATGTTCTCTTACAAAAATTGGACAATTAAGATATTATGACAATATTTCTTTCTTAAATTATGAACCAGACCAGTCTGAGGAACACAGAAAAGAAAGAAGAGAATAATTCCTTTGAAAAGTGTCAAAGCAGTCCTAAGCGTGATGAAACAAAGGTCTGCTCAACAACACCTGGCACAGAAAAGCAAAGCCCACAAACTCCAGGTTAGTGAGCACTTTTTTACCCCTGCTGTATTACATTACATAATTCTAAGAGAGACCATTTTACTGAGCGCCAACTGAGAACTTTCAATCAAGCCTTTGCACAAAAGACAAACTCCTGGTTGTGAATGAACTGCTTGATAAAATTAATAAGTACCTGAAGTCTCTACCAGAAGCTCTGAAGTGCGAGGAACATGAAAAACTTGCTTTAAAGCACTTGCAGGATACACACCATATGTCATGAGGACAGCAGGAAAACTAAAGCAGCTACAAGAGATGAAATAAAGCACAAGCTTTGAATCTGTAAAGGTGATGGCTCTTTCAAGACCATCTAGAAAAATCAGAACAGCTGTGGACATGCATTTTAGGGTGAAGACAAATAAAAAAGTGACCAGGAAATCTCAGAAACATGAACCAATTTCCAGTCCAAAATGCTTTGGTTGCAATCAATCTGAATTTATACAAGAACATTGAATCCCTACCCTACAAATACATTTTTACCAAGCATTCTCAAAAATTTCAGGTGGGCTTCAAATGGCCTAAATTCTTGGGCATCATAAACGTTTGTGCATTCTACAGATAAATCCACAGGTGAGACTGATGGTAAGAGTGCTAATGCACAAAGGCACAGCCTCAAAACTCCAGGGAAGAGCCTACAAAGGTTTGAGAGAAAGCAATTTCTCACAGACAGTCTTCTACAGGCAGCCATAATCCAACCCTTCCCCCTGAAAGTTATTAGAAGGAGACTTTAGTCCAGCACAGAACACAACTCAGTCATCACAGGTTTTTGTTTTACTAATTTTCCTGTTTTACAGCTGTTTCATTGCTTACAGCAGCATCAAATAGGACTGTTAGATTTGCCAGTTCAGTTGCACCTCTCAACAAAGACTAAAGAATTAGATGGTAAATCAGGATCAGAAAAATAATCCCAATCTGAAAGAGGGAATGGGGGGAGCAACTGAAAGAGAACCTAAAGCACAGGAAAGCAGAGTCGAGCTTTTAGTAATTTCTGTTCATTATTGATTCTCATTACCTTCTATTCCCAGTTTACCCCTGCTTGAATATTTTACGTCCTCCCCCCACACATTAGTCAGAAAACACTTCAGAAAACACCAGAGATCTCTCAGATTTTTCCATGAAGCTCAGCTAGCACCCAGGATGTTCCAGAAGCTGAAGATGTGCCTGTGTTTCATCTCTTTATTGCAAAGTTGGGCTGGAGCACAAGGAGTAGATCCAGCCCCACCAGCCTGTGAAGAAGAGACTGGAAATTGTGTGTGGATTTTAGTAAACCCTCACCCCCTGTGTGACATCTCATCTTTCATCTTCATAAGATGACAGACAAAGAGCAAGAAAAATTTCTACTGGTGGCATTTTTCTGTTTTCCTTTCATATGGGAACTTTGTGTTGTGTATTGATGTACACACTGAAGATGCAGAGTGGCTCTTATTTGAGATTCAGATCTGCCTGGTAAATCAAAAGGTGTTGTTTATTTTTAAACCACAAATAAGGTTTAAAAATAAAGCAGTCTGTAAAACTAAGAAAACATTACTAGCAGCACACAGAAAATAAAATGTTGTTATTTAAAATAATAAAGCTTTAAAGAGGAATTAAATTCATCCTAATAAGATATTTCTCAAGATTAAATTTCTACTGTAAGTGCTTATCAAAGAGATTAATATACTTAAATAGGGCTCTTTTACAACTGATAACATTTCCTGAGAGGCTGACAACATCATCAAAAATCACAAAACTCAAGTAAGTGGAACAAAAGGCCTCAACTGAGCAGTAACATGAGGTGAGATGAAGGCAGAATTATTTAATCAAGTACAAATTTCAAACCAGATTTTCTCCTGCTGGCTAGAATTATTTGGCTTTTTCCAAAAGCACAAAATATTGGTTGGTTTTCACCTCTAAATCCCCCTTCCCTTCTCCAATCTCCAAGATATTTGTTACCAGTCAGAATCGCACTAATGCAGACCAAAGGTTTATAGAGTGAGGAGGATTTAGAAAACTACTGTTACTGGGAACTGTGTATTTTGTTCTGAACAAGCTTTGTTTTCAAAGTTCCTTCTTTATATAAGCAGAGACCATATTTGGTCCCACAGCATGATTAAATGAGTAGCACACACATGAAGAAATCAAATATTTCTTTTTGATCATCTTAACAAGGTCAGGTTTTGCAGAATTGTATCTGTGGTTTATTGACAACTGCTGGAGAAAAAAATTGATTCTTCATATAACCTGCATAACCTCGTATTTACAACCTTTTTGTTTGGTGGGTGGTTTTTTTTAATAAAATGCTAAAGGCTCTGCACAAACAATGTATTTGTGGAGCAGTTGCATTATTCTTCCACTATTCCATTTGCCAATTCTAAAGCTGCCACATGACAACAAAAAAATTGTATTATTTAAATAATGAGGGCTAAAAAACTAGCAACTTAGTTAAATCAGAGTGGAACTACAAGCACATTTTCTAGCAGAAATTTGCTTCAATATCAAAAATAACAACCCCAACCAACCAAAACAAAAACCAAATGAAACAAAAACCACATCAGCAAACAAAAACCAAACCCTCCCCCCAAAAAAAACCCCCACAAAATCAAAAAACACACAAAAAACCCAAAGAAAAAACAAACTCAAAAAACCCCAAAACAATCAAAAAAGTCCCTCCCCTCCCAAAAAACAAAAAAAAACCACCAAAAAACAAACAAACAAACAAACAAACAAACAAAAAAAAAAAAAAAACCAAACCAACCCAAACAGATTTAGAAAACACTGCAACAGAAGCATCGTTGTTATATATGCAGCATTAACTACTCTGATGTAAAACATCTTTCAGATGACCCAGGAGGTATCTTTTGAGTGCCTGCTTTTGGAAAAAGAAAACACACACACATAAAACCAGAAGAAACTGTCTTAACACATTCATCAAGAAGTTTGCAAGTTGCATGTTAACTACTTCAGCAAAACTCTGCTTGAAAATAAATGTTTTACATAAGCACAAAACAGGAGCAGATCAGTAATCCCAAACTCCATCAGATTATGTCACTGATTATTTCTTACCTGAGCCTATATGCTCAGTATAAGGTTTTCTCATTCTTTGGCTTCCCTGGTAACACATCCAACGCTGACTTTTAAAAATAGAAAAAATAGAATAGAAATCACTTAAGTCTGTTCTGTAACAAGTATATGAAGAAGCTGTCAAACAGAATAACTGAAAGGTCAAGCCTGACAAACAACTAAAGATTCTAGTTATATCCTTTATTACAACTGAGGCCTCTTGGTCTTAAAACCATCAAATTTTTTTAAAAAATAGTGGTATTTCATGCCTAATTCCTCATGGAACTACCTTGGCTAACCATCCACAACTAAGTATTTCACCTTATCAAGTCCAGTGTTCATGTGTATATCATTTCCCTAAAAAAAGCCCTAAACATAAATACTTATTTTCTCTTGGTAAGACTCTACTTTTGTAAAATGCCAAATTATTCCAGCTTGGGGAAGAGAACCCAGTGTTAATCAACATTATCAAAGAAAACAAAACCACCACTAAGCAAATTTCTAGGATAATTGAACATCCCTTGACACACCTATGTAATTTGAGCAGCTCTACTGTTTTCATTAGCATAGCTTAATGCATTTTATTGCATGACTGTTCAAAGGAAGACACACTTTAACATCCAACATTCCCTTAGGCAGTATTAATGTCACAAAACAAAGATGGACTTCTTAAAAGCACCTAGCAGTAAAACTGGTCCAAAAAATGTCCACTTCTTTCTTCCCTCTCTCTGTCTCCACTGAAGCCAAGTAGCTGTAATTGTGCTCAAAAATCCTGTGTCAGTATGAAGCACCTCTATCAACAGAAATTAGCTCTGCACAAATGCAAATTATATGTCAAACATATAAAGTATCGGGTTTTATAAACTTGGATTTTACTGTAATGGTTGTATTGGAGATAAGTCAATTGGGAAGAAAAACCGTGGTGGTTTTGAGGAGGTGAGTAGATATATTCTGTATCTGAAATTAAAAGGAGATGTATTTAGTGTATGTGATCAAAAAGAAATGTCTGTCACCAAAAGAATCTATTTGCTTAGCCAACACATTCTACAGCATTCCAGTTTATTCAGTCTGTGCACTCTGACCTGTAATGCAATTCCAAGCACATATGAAGGAAAGCAGATACACAAAGATGACAGTAATGAAAGAGCAGACCATTCATCAATATGAGGCATAAACCTTTATTATATTTATTGACATACAGTCCCTGTAATTGACAAAGATGTAGAAGTTTCTCTCAAAAAGAAACCATCAGAAATAAACTAAACTAAACTGAACATCCTCATATAAACCACTGCAGGTATAGACACATTTTATTAGGTCATGTACTTAAAATACACCACACAGGCCACTGAGAACAAACTAAAGCACTTATTTCAGTTTGCTGGCAGTGCCCACAAAATGAGTAAGTCAACCCGAAAAGAAACAAAAATTTAGGAAAACGGCCCCACACTAAACAGAAGTTTATCACAAATATAAAAAGTAAAAATATGCTCTGTAGCAAAACAAGTTTTTCAAGTACAAAAGAAACTGGCAAAAGTCATGGTAAGGCTGATGGGCTGTAAGCTGCCCCATTGAGCCACACCACACATCCCTTCTCTCCATGGATGGCCAACGCTGCAAATCTGGGGGCACATTACGGAAAACAGGACAGAAAATGTCCTTCCCAACTAATGTCCTGTTGGCTGCCACAAACCAGCAATTTTAATCTTCCAAAGCAGGAGCTACATCCAGGTCATCCTATTCAAAAGCCATAGAGGAAACTGTCTTCCATCAGGATCCCAAATTGCCCACTTTAGCTGGATGCCATATGGCACCAAGGTCCCTCTGGTATCAGCAGAGTCCAGCAGCCTCATCCAGCACTGAGCATTATCATCAAAGTCTCAGTCCAGACCTCTGCGATATATTTATGAGGGATAAAATTGATTCTGTGAGCTAGTTTAGGAAGAAGTCTTGAACATTTCCCTGACAAAAAGAGTTTCCATACTTCTGTTAACAGCAGTTAGGAATTGCTAATTTTTTAGTCTCTATCAAACCACCACAGGCAGACCAGGCCTTAAACAAGAGCATTTGGTTTTAAAATCTACAGGTACAGCTGAAGACCCTTTAACACTCCATTACTTATTCCTACAAATGGGAATTTACTTTAACAGACTTGAAACCAACACACAAACTCTACTTAACAGCTATAGGCCTTTTAGTTCCATATTTATTCCTGAAAATATACCACACAAAGTATCTTGAGCAGTAAAATACACAGAAAAAAAACCCAAAAAACCTATCACATGTCCCAATTTTCTAAAGGTTAAGGTATTTTGATCAATAAACTGCAGGGGCAATTTACTGTTTTATACCAATGAACCATATACTCGCTTTTCAGAACAAGTGAGATCTGTCCACGCAACAAAGGTTTATGAAACCTAACTTCAAATAAAATAAAAAACACCCTACATTTTTGTTCAGTAACTCTGGACTGCCTGTTCTGGTGGATAATTACTACTATTCCTAACATCTATGACTCTTTGAAATGAGATGCCTGTGTTAAATAACTAAATGGTTCTCTTCATATACTCAAAAAATAATGAAAAAAGAAATGGGTGCTTGTTTATCAAAGGAGCTCACAGTTACTATAATTATTAGGATTGCTCTTGTTAAATTGTTTAAAAAATTGGACTCAAACAGTTGAGAGGGTGGCCAAGAGCTTGGAAAGCATAAATTTTAAGTATTCCAGGTTTAAAAACTTCAGAGGAGTGAAACAGGCCACAACCTCTGCTCGGAAGCTCTTATTACTGAAAATGAGACTGCACTGCAAACCAAGCCTGGGGAGGACAGTATGAAACTACCTGCTCAAGATCATTTCTCCTTCCAAAGCAGTTACTGACACTCACTGCAATTCACTGTCCAGAACTTCAGAAATCTAGTTTGAAACAATTACAGGAATTTTTTTATTACTATATTAGGTGTTTGTGTCACCATTTAGTTCCAGTCAATACAATCAAAACAATTGTTTAGTTAAATCTTCCCCTGAATACTTTCCCACAGTTCAAGGAAAAGCCAATTTCTCTTGTCACACAATGCAAGATTCTTTTTAAGAGGAGCCACTGCAAACCAGAGAGAGGAATCAGAGTGCATCACAGCAGGAAAAAGAGATGGTGACAAACATGAAAGAAACAATGGGAAGAGCTTTGTTAAACTAGTAATGCCAATTTTAGAGAAGGAAGCTATTTTAACTGAAAATCTAAAGAAGGTATATTTAGGGATCTCATTCTGTTTAGTTAAAATAAACTACTTTTCTCCCACCACCAGGTAGCAGTGATTATTCTAATACAACCTAATAAAGCACAGATATCCACCACAGATTATCTACCTGTAGGTAACAAAGCACACTAAACTAATTGATGCCAGTTGACATCACTCATCTGTTGAGAAACAGGCAGTCACCAATTACTAACAGAACAATAATTTGTTTGTTTAATGAATATGCTAATTTACTGAACTCTCATTAGACAGACACACAGGCAATATTGATGAGTTCCACAAGGCATTATGAAGTATGGCTGAATTATTTCAGAACAAATTAAAGCAGAAAAGACTGTACACTATTTAATGGAATAATAAAAGCCTGGTAGCAAGTAAATCCTCTGGGTGAGCTCTCTGAAAAAGCACAAATTCTCAAAAGTGCATGGACCTAAACACCTACTGCTACTGATGCCTTGTTGGGACTACCTAAACACAAAGGATAGACAAAATTAAGAGAATTAAAAGCTGTTACATTTATTGAAGGGCCTTCAGGTACATTTAGGGCAGATGAAGCCTCTCCAGTGGCTACACCCAAAAATGGACAAAGGGTCACAGGTTTTTATACTTTTATAAATTCAGTCCATTTGCACATTGGGGTTAATCTTCCATTTACAGCTTCAGGTAATGAAGTAATTTACCCCAACTTTGCCCCCCCAACTCACTTTCATTTACATTTCTTGGGGTCTGAGACAGGGAGGTGTCCTTGATTCCCAGGCCTGGAGAGGAATTGTTGTGTCTGACCAAAATGGGAGAAACAGTAGCTGACGCTCTATATGGAATTTAGAGTTATACACTAAAGAACTGCAGGATTACAAACACATGAAAAATAGAAAAGCTAAAACCCTAAGGAATCACTACACCTGGGAATTCACCCCCAGGGATTTGGATACTCCAGGACACAGGTGAGAGACCTGTGCAATGCCAGAGCTCTCCAAAAATCCCTACACAGGCAGGTGCTGAACGAGGACAAAAACTGTCCAGGGGCTGCACTGAGCCCCCAGGGCTGAGGACTCCCAGCAGGGACACTGGAGAACTTTGCATTTCCCACACAACCACCTGCAGTACCCTCTATTATTCATGTATCCTATGTAAAAGCTGGTTCATCTGCAGATTTACTTCAATGCAACACAGCCCTGGAAACAAAAGCAGTGATTAAATTTTCCATCCATAGTTCATTTCGCTTGTGTTGGGGCTGCATCTAGTTTCTCTTTTTCTCTCTTAATAATTTTAAGTTCCTAAATTAAGAAGGAAATAGAAATTGGTTTTTCACTCAAGAAAGGAATCACTACAAGCAATATCTGTCAATTTGTAATCATTTATTCATACACAATTTAAATGAGAAACAGTATTAAGTTCTCCTTCGAATTTCAGTTTTACCAAAGTTTTATTTCAGTAATACCACAGAAATTTCTATCAAATAAACACCTATAAAATATCCTCTGCATGACACAGCTAAATAAGCCACATTTCTGATTTTAAAAAGAAAATAGAAAGTCAGACACAAGGGACTGCAGCAGGGAGCCCTTTTAGGCAGAGTAGGAAGGTCTGACATTTTTGTGTAATACAGGACAGTTCAAAGTAGCAAGATCCTGCAGAAACCAATTATAAAAAGAACAGTTTCAGCCTCAACCTGAACAGCCTACCCAGAATGTTAAAATTAACCTGGGAAAGTGAATGATTTAACTAAAGAAATAAGCCTACTGGATTTGACCCCAAAGTCAAGTCATGAATCAAACTCCCTCACTCTCCCCCGATCTGCTCACTGAAGTGGGAAAACCTTTCCAAAACTCGCTCACTAGCTGAACTGCCAACTTTCCAAGGTAACTGAATCTAAAAATATGTGGCTCTATTACAGTTTTTTCACATTAAAATTAAAATTCCACCATTTCATGGGAGGTTTAAACATTTCATTCACTACCAACTACCTCAAAATTAATTCATTAATAAATATATGAAGTATTCATGAGGATTTACCTCTTCCACCTTTAAAGCAGCGTTCCCTTCCACTAAAGGATATATTAAACTGCAATGACATATCAATCAATATTTATTAGGAAACATATAATAATACTTCAACATCCCTCTTTAATTTTGACTCAATGCTTCCTTCTCTCTCTCAATGGCAGAATCCCTCAGCTGGAAAAGAGGAACATCAGGAGTGTGTCCATCATTCCTGAAGTGGCTGGATGCTGGTGAGGCTTTCTTTGCTTCATTAGATCCCACCTTCTAAACCTTTCCACAGTAGCTCTAAAAGAAAACAGTACAATTTTGCTGTGCTTTAACAAATGTCACAGAAACAGAAGAGGATTTCAGAAGACAGCACCCATCCCTTACACAATTCTGAAATTTAGATTACAAAACCAAATAGACTGGCTTAAAAAACCAGAACAGTATGTATTCATGAACCTTTCCCTTTAAACAAAACCACATCAATATGAACATAAAAACAATAAAGTTTTAGAAACATCTCAGTTATGTCTTGGGTATTTCACAGTATTGCAGATGAAATGGTGAGGATAGTAAATGTACTCAGGGTGGAAGTGGGACTGAAAACCCTGAGTGCATTCTTAACAAAATGTAATGACCCCCTTACCAGTTCTCCTGAATGTTCCTGCTCGCTGCTACTGCAAGAAACCCTTTTACTTCAAGGCTTTCTGAATGCCTGCCCTACCATGTTCTTTTGACTCGATCTTGTCCTTCTATAATCAGTCTGATTGCAAATTGATTGATCCCAGGCTTTACCTCTGCCCTCTCTGGCCATGATGGAGCATGGTGTGACGTTCTTCCACTGCAGGGCTCAGTCGGGTCATTAGCTCCAGAAAACACAAAGGAAACTACACAATTCTCTCCCAATGTGCCTTTATATCTTCCAGCGTGCCTGTATATCTACAAACTCAGCTTTCTGATTTATCCTTCTGTTTACTTCTCATGCAAGGAAGCAGACACAAGAATGAACTTGAAGCAAGTCCTTCACTCATTGCAGATTTAAAGTCTCCAGTAACGATTACACTTTATAGACTTATTTACAGCTTGCTTACACTCAAGGATTTTGACAGCTATTCTGTAAATACATTCTCCTACTCACTAAGCTCCATTGTAAACTACCAGGAACATGCTCAGGGTCAGATTTGAGTTCCTTCTGTCATTCTTATTCTCTTTATCTCACAAAACCAGAATCTGAGCCCACATCCTCGTGCTCTACAAGGCAGATCCGAGCAGACACCACCTGCATGATCCCTCTGGGCATCTGCATCTATGGGTTTGTGAGGACTACAGTCCTTAAAAGTAAAACAGGAAAGGGTGGGAAGAGTGTCCTCTTAAACAGAATTAGGTGTAAACAGTGGAGAAATATTAATAAAGAAATGACCTACCTTCTCCATCTCCTACACCTTGTTCAGCAGCTGTTTCAGCCAGGCTGCTGCAGACTGACCTCCAAATAAAGCAGGACATCACCAAATTCCTGACAACTGCATCCTGCTGCCCACCCAGGGGAGTATTCAGGACTCTCTTTATACACAATCAGCAAAATAAAATGTCTGCAAACCAAGTGACAGCACCCTTATGACCCTGAGAAGTTCTGGGCTGCATTTTGGTTACTGTGGATGGGCTGCCCAAGCAGGGCTGAGCACATCCCAACCCATGAACCTTCACCTGAACAGGGAACCATCAGCAGCTTCCAAAACCCCTGAAAAAGGGCAGGTTCCTTAATCTGTGGGATTCCATGAGAACTGTCTGGTTCAAACAATGCACAGAATGTCACATCACAAACAGGATGTCACAAAGCAAAGCTGGTTGCCCAAACATCAAAGGGCCAAATGATGTCCTCTGCCCTTACTGCAGAAAGTGCTGGCGAAATGTTTTTTCCTTGCATTTTTAAACCAAATTTCAGCCTAAAACAGTATTAAAATTCCTTATTGTACATCCACATGTACAATACAATACAAAGAACAAGCACGTCTACAGAAGCTTTACACCTTTGGAATTGATTTTTCAGAGCCTTTGCTTGGCTAAAGGAAGAACATGAATTCCCAGATTCGATTTCTGCTTTTGTCAACATTCTCGCCATCAGAAGTTCTGCTTTGCATTAGTAATTAATTTTAGTCAAATTATGTTCATTTTGCTTATTTTGAACTTCAAAGCTTTAAGAGAAGCATACTTTCCTGACCCAAAAAGTAAGGCTTTGAAGTATCTGATGAAAATAAACTCACTACCATACACAACTGCATAATCAGTTGCAGAAAATACTGTAACACAGCCCCTGCCTTGGCAAATGAAAGAAGATTGTTGGTGATATGCACAACACATACAAAAAGAGAAATAAGCCATCTTCTCCACATAAATCAGAAATATTCTTTTATTTTAAGTATCTTGAGGGGAAATTTTATATTTTTTTCTGCTCTTTAAGAAGTGTTTAATTTTTTACAAGATTAAAATGATGTTTTTATGCAACTATGAAGAAATGCTCTAAATAGTAAACATAAACAGGAAAAAAAATAATTCTAAAACTATTGTACCACCAAACATGAGACAAAGTAGCCACTATCAATTTTCTTCTTTCCTTCATGCAAATTCTGCTTCCTAAATTATTACAAAACTCAAAGCATATTCAATAAGATGAACAGAAATGTTTCTGTATTCATATCTCAAGTAATCATATCTATCAAAGAAGTGTTTCACGCCTACCATACCCTGGAAGAATGCTTTTTCAAGTGTTAGAAGTTGCTGATATTTTAAGAAAAACACTGATGAAATGCCAATTTAGACAGTTTGAGCTCTATTTTTCATAACAGAGAAGAAAATATGAAACATAATCACAGGTTTTTTGTTCCAGTTCTTTAATATTGAAGTCAAATCATGATAATTTCCACGCTACCCGACTATGTCATCACAGAATATGGCTTTGAGCACTAAGCAACACAACACTTCCAAGCAACAAAAATGCAAATGCCCATGGCAGTAAAAGAAAGAAATATAGAAAAGTATCTACAGAAACAGTTTCACTGCATGCCTAAGCCATATCTGGTTTATTAAACCAGTCCAGAATGGTCTGCACCAATTTCTTTCCTGGAAACAGCCAGAAAACACTGGTACCCATTTTTTGTTTCAATCTGAATTATTCACTCTCTTTATTGTTAATAAGTCTTGGTTTTAATTAGATCATTTAGACTGACATGAAGCAAACTCTAAGAGACAAAAATACAAGAGGCAGAGAGCCTTCAGCTGCTTGGGCAGAGCTGGGGAGAAACCAGAACAATCAGTGAAAGTCAGCCTTTAATAGGAAGCCAAACATTAAGAATATTTTTCCTTCCTTTGCAGGTAATTTCCTTATTAATATTTCTCCACTGTTTATACCTAATTATATAAATTCATTCTGCTGCCATTCTCAAATCTCAAAAAGCAAGCTTACAACACTACAAGAAGCATCATCTCATCATCCTCAGATACTTTGACCTTAAAGCAGATTTCTACATTTCTGACTGTGTGGAGGGAGAGTAAGGTAAACTTTAATCCAATGAAACAGCACTTCCAAGCCCAAAGGATGATGGCATTACTCCACTAGTTAAGGAAATTGGGACAATGCCCAGCCTTGTTTCTTGTGTCTTATTGCAGCCCATGTATATAACAACATGAAATAACATTAGAAATAAACAACAGCCACTGTTGTTCCCTCAGCTTCTCCTCAGAGGGAGCTGCCAGGGCCCTGCTCAGCTCTTGTTCCCACATATGAGGTTCGATAGTTTCTCCTGGTGTCAGCTCCTCAGACATCTGCATTTGGAAGCCGCTATCAGAGCAATCCAGAAACCTCCTGAACTCTTGATGACATGTTCCCTGCTGTGCTGTCACTGCAGCAGAACCTGGAGGGAACAAAGTCCTTGGTGAGGACCAGGACCTGCTGACTGAGGCTCCTCAGCTGGGTCTGGCTGATGGAGGTGCCTGCAGCAGAAATGGACAATTCTCGAGTTTTTGTTTCTTTCCCGACCCAAGATTTCAGGCTGGTGGTTCGAGTCGGTTCAAGAGAGTGTTTTTCCCTCTCCGACCTCTGAAGGATTTGAGTCTGAGTCTGGGCTCAGCGTGAGAATGATGTGGAGTCTCAAGGTCTTGGCTTTCTTGGTTTCTCACATTGTTTATTAATTCTTATCTTACAATTCTCTGTGCTCGGCCAAGGTGTTCACAGCAGCTCGGACACAATGTGACTCCTCCGTGATGGAAGGTCACTCTGCTTTTATTCAGATAACTACATGGCTGTTATTTACAATTCCGTGCCAATGCCTAACACCTATACATGAAGGGTCATTTCTACTTTGACCCAATCCACCAAAACTACTTTGTGCCCACATCACTGCAGAAGATGGATGCCAAGACAGAAGAAGAACTTAGGGATCCACCCTAATTCCACCATCTTTCCCCTTGCACCTACATTCTAATAATCCTAAAACTGCAAAATCTTCTACCTGGTGATAACTACACTACTGCCTGTTACCCATTTGTGACTTGTAATTCTCTGTGTTGGAAGTTTTTCACATGGACCAAAATCAAAGCTTGTGTCTTCCTGGGCTCTGTGCCAGGCAAACCCCCCTGCACAGACCCCAGACCCTCTTTCTTGGGTCCCAGCCCTCTCTACCGAGGTCTGTGACCTTCCAGGGCAACCAGAGGGATGCCCTGGACTCCAACATACAATGACCCTGTCAGTGATGCTGGTGTGCCCACAAATCCCTGACCCCTGGGCTCCCAGCTGGGTCATCAACCCTCCCTAGATGGAGCTCCAGCCCTCCAGCTGCTCTGGAATCACGTTTAATCATCTCGCATCATGTTTAAAGCAAGCTCTAAAATATCTGTTTCTCTACTTCCAAAATTTATGGCATTACTTCAGACTATTTTAATCTGAGCCATTTAACTGAAAAACAAATCTAGACTGAAACTCTGCATGAAAGAATTCAATTAAATAGATTCACTGTTTCCAATGTGTTTGGAGTGACAGAATTGAAGACGATAGAAAATTTAAGGGAAAATACATTTTTATGCCATCTTCAGACCTCAGCAAGTACTATCTTGACAATAAAAAGGTTCCTTTTAATAGGCTTTTCATCTTTAATTATCATGAATAACTCTATGTTTTGCTCTACCCATCAGTGTTATGTGCAACTGGCACATAAAGTTCCTCCAATAATTGGAATTTCCCTGACATTTTTATACCAATTCTCTGTATGAACTTTATTTTTTTTTTTTTTTTAATACAAGGCAGTAACTGCTTTCTTAGCTGCTATAAAATTAGCAGATGTCAAATGAAACTGTCCTTTCGTCCACAGATCCTTCAGAGGAAGATATCAAAAGATGATGAAGTGTTCCATTAGTAATCTGTGTCTGGTTTTTAATTTGCAGTTTCATATTTTTCAATCAAAAGTCTCAGACAAGCAGGCAAACCTACCAAACACGATCAAAAATCTTGCTTAATTTTTCACTCCTCCTGATAATTCTTACAAAACTTCTGCATCTCATGAAGAATTTAGGTGGACAAGAGTTAAGACATCAAAGGTAAACTACAGCACGAGTGATTCTCTCACCTTCTGACACAAACTGAGGCTGTTTCTCTCTGCTTACTTTGCTCAGACTCCAACCCAACTCAGACTGTGATTCTCTGACACACAAATTAAAGACAAACAGGTTAGACAAAAGTCACCAAGTGCTGCCCATGTGCAAGGGAAGTAAACACAAATAAATAATAATGTATCACAAAATATGTTAGAAAGTCTTTTCTTAAATGAAACATTCTTTGAGTTAAATGCCCCCACCCACATTCAAGCCCAATAGGGTTGTGAGTGCATAAAGTTTTATGATTTTGGAGTCAAAGCTTATAAACTTTCTGATCACCACAGAAACAAAATAAAATTTAATTCCATTTTGGGATAAAGACTCTTATAGTTTAGGGAAACCCACAAGCAATTAGAAAGAGACCAGAGAGAGCCCAGGAAGAAAAAAGCTCATGGGTAAATGTGCTCAAAGCAGCGAATTTTAAGCAAAACAAAACTTGCAATTATTGAACATATTTTAAGCTATCTGTATAAATTGTTGACTGAAGAATTAAAAAAAGATGTTCCAACAAGTAAGTGGAAAAATAGCAAGTCTTTAAATTCCTTCACAGTTAACATTTAGCCACTAATTATACAAAAACATCACCATCAGCATAATGTCACAAACAAACTAAAACACCAATCTAGGGTTTTCATTTTCATTACCACATTAAAGGATGGCTTCAGTTTGCAGTTTAGAATCTTTTTTAAGTCTCACTTGTGCAACAAAGAATTCAGCAGCACAGCATAACTCCCCTTTTAAGGAATTTTTCACAATAGGCAATCTTGTATTTGTTTCATACCCACTCCTGCTGTTATCTAGTTAAAATAAAATCAATAGCCAGCTACTAATCATGGATCAATGTTTAATTACCAGTTCCAAAGTTACTGTCATATGCACTTGGACAGATAATACGACTTCTCTGTCCTGTATTTTATTGAAGTGCTATGGAAGAAATTAGCTGAGTCACAGATGGTTAGAAACTGCTTTTGGAGTATTAGAGCAGGAAATTTTCTGGAGAAAGCCCTCAGAGTAAATGCTCAAGGCTGTAGATGATAGTCACAAATATGCACAGAAAAATTGGACTGGCCGAGGCAATAATGAGCTGAGCTACTCACTACAGGTGCGGCCAACAATACAAATTATCTGATGAGGTTAAATCACCTTGGAATGAGTGAGTCCCCAAAACAGGGAGAGACAACCTCATCTCTATGCACTAAATAAAGACATTGCCCATTTTTGTGAAAATGAACCTTCCAATCAAGAGAAAGGATAAATTATCAGAGAAATGAACTACTTCTAAGAAACAACTATACCCCAACTGTGACTAAACCTTCATCTCACTTCTCTGTATTCCCAAAAGAATCTCAGTAGCTTCATACATTCCAGATAAAATCCCTGCTGACAGTCATCAGCCAGAAAGACCAAATGAAAGATGACTTAAAAAAATAAAAAGGAAAATTACCACAGACACTGACATTTCCAGAGAAAAACAACAGGAAATAATCATTTAAGGTAACTGTAAAGAAAACACAGTTTGTCTATTGACACTTTATCTAGTGCCTTAGGAGGCAGATCAATGAAAAAACCCACTTGGCTTTTATATAAAAGAACTTTGACCAATCCTAAACAGAGCCAAGGAATGTAAGGAGTCTCTGGGTAAACTGGTTGGGAGTTCAGGTGGAGGGTCAGGGAGAAGGATTTATTCATTCAGAGCCAGGTTTAAGACCACAGGTGTGGCTAATTCTCTATCTAATGTCATATTCATGAAAGTTGTCTCTTCTTTACCTAATTACCCCTATCCCCTGATTCCATCTCCATGAGGTACAAAGGAAGGTAAATCAATGCAGCAAAGTGCAGCTCTTGTGCTTCAAGACAGAGCCGTGAATGTCTGTGTCAAAACCAGGTTGCTCCCAGGGTGGAAGTTCCACTAGTATAAAACTAACTGGGGAAAAAAAAAACAACAACAACAAAAAAAAAAAAAAAAAAACCACAACCCACAGTCTGAGGTTATATTTATGTTTTCATTTCCTTCTTTCATCTCAAAATAGGATTCAATAACCATGTGTTTAATGGAACTGCCGGGGAGGAGTGGGCCAAACATCTGCTCCACTTTGGCATTTCAGTTTTGTCTAGAGTTTGAAGAGGGCTTTCCTGTCATTTGGATGAGGTGCCTGTAGAAAAAGCTGCATGTGAAAGTCTGTAGGCTCATGTATTTCCTGCCTCTAAATGTAAAACCTTGAAAATATAGCAAAACTGCCAACCAGGAAAAGCCAAATAGGGAAGCAGTCCAAAGAAATTTTCAAGAACACCAAAGAACACTAAGAAAAAAAAGAAGAATTCAACACTGAAGTAGCTTCTGAAGCCATGAATTGAAGAGTTTTTTCAGTAATGTTTTGTGTCACAAGGAAGACCAGCCATCACAGCTGATATCTTCTTAGAAAAGGCAGAAGTTTCTCTGTTCAACATTAATGATGTTTTGTAGATATACCACTCTAGGAACTGAAGGCATCTGCAGTGAGCAACCTTGCAGTTCCTTATTTTGTAACATTTAAAGGTTCCAGTAGATTTTTTTTTAACAGAAATATTGTTTAACTTCATCTTCCCCTCCTTCCTTTTTTTTTTTTTTTCTTGTAATATTTTCAACACATGTGGAATCTGGATATGTTCTGGCAGGACTGAGGCCCATTTTGAAGGCTGGGATAGAGCCCATAATGCACCAACCAACCTGCTCACTCCATTAGAATACTGGAGAGTTACCTTAAGCTTTTTTTTTTTTTTTTTTTTTAATGATTCTGCTTTAATTGTTCCTCATTTATATTCATCGCTGAATTTCACTGCATCTGAAGCTATTTTGAAAACACAGCATTCTCCCAAAGGGCCCAATCCAACTCCCATTCAAATAAACAGCCTTCAATGGAGCCTATTTGTTGCCAGCCAACAAGATTGAATTCTGCTGCCGAGTGGTCCCCGGAGCGTTTGTCACAGCTCTTTACAAACATTGCTCCAGCCAGAGCAGGTCTGAATGCTGCTGTCCACACGCCCTGCACACAACCCAAATCTACCTTTTATCCTGAAACACTCGGTCAGATTTAAAACTCCAGCAGCACAAAAAATCAAATCTACCTATAGTGGTGTGGTTTGGGTTTTATCAGTTTTATGTATGTATTTGTTCCTTGTTTTATGTTCCTTTTTGTAAGTTGTAATGGTTTTTGCCCCATGTCACCCGTGTTCTACCCTTTTTGGTTTTACCCCAACCCCAGTTATATGTCAGTCAGAAATTATCCAGCCCCTGGGTCTTGTCTGTCACTTTGGGGTCTCTCCCAAAAATCCGGAAAGTTGCAGTAAAGACCCCAAGTGATTGGACAAGTTTAAGACTGGTATTTCTTGATCACATTTGCACCATATGGAAGACCCTCATCTGTGAAAGAAGCTCTGTGATGGGCTTTGAGGACAGGTTTTGGTGGTTTAGGCTAAATAAAGTAACAGTGCAACATCTCATCTGAACAACAGAATGAATGGTACAAATGAGAAAACCCTTCAATGGAAGGGCTCCTACTCTCAGATCCTTTTTTCTATTTTGTAGCACAGAAATCTGATCTCTGGCTGATCAACTTATTTGTAGCTTAAAGTCTGAGACAGTGGAAGATTAGGAGACTGTTTAGATGAGAATTACATGATGCAGCAGTGCAATGTTGAAGACCTTTATAAAGGAAAGTGGTTTACTTTGAAATTAAGGACTTGGTTTGTTGTTATAAAGTATTGATGTGGTTCTTGAAAATAGCCTACTTGGAAAGCACAGATTTTGGGAGATGCTTTCAGTATCTGTCAGAACCCAGAAACAGAATAACGAAATGTGATTTATAATACAAGTTCAACATCTCTAGTTCAAAAATAATGCACAAAAAAAGGTGGTTTTATTTTAAATTGGGCCACCTTATCCTAAGAATACTCTTGAGAATCTGAGCTGATACCCAATTATTTCAGTGGGGTAATTTACAGAGTGCCTCCATGCCTTGAGAGATGGCAGAACAGAGCACGAGCTCCTAATTTCCATCTGTATCTCAAATTCCCACTGCAGCACCAGATAAAGACAGGGCTTAAAACCAACCAAAGCAGCTCAACCAGAACACCTTCTAAGTTCACGCCAAGATGACTCTTTTCAGAGAACACTCCATACTCCAGCCTTTCCAAACCCTCCATACCACAGCCCTGCAAGAACAGGGATGTTACCTCTGAATTCCTTATTGTGGGATCAGCCTCACCTAAGCCTTGATGGCAGGAACACATCTTCAACCATAGAGTGCACACTCCCCAAACACTGTTGTGACTGACAGCATTGCCCATCCACACTAATGACATTGAATCTGTATGTATACAGATGTCCTGGGTTGTAGTGTAGGATGTATACAAAGTATTTATTCTATCACCATCTTCATGAACTGTTAAACCAAGTGGGGCAGTGTTTTCCCAGGCCCCTCCTTTGGACTCTTCTGCTCATGGCCCATCAATGCCTTGCCCAGGACTCACAGGTAATCCCCTCCAGGAGTTATCTCTGTTTAATGGGCCATCAAGGACCCACTTCACACTCATTGTGAGATGCTCCGCCCAGGGGGAGGAGCCAAGCATTCCCACCTGGATATAATCTGGGATTTGGGACAGTACAAGCAGCTTTTACCCACTGGATTACCAGAGCTACCAGACCTTTCTACAGGATCACTGCTTCAGGAAGAGCAAGCAGCTCACCTGGACTGCTCCCACCACCCTGCTCAGGTTGTATTCTAGCTCTGTCAGTGGTCCTTTGTGTTACTGCATTTATTTTATTTTATTTTTACCTTTCTTCTTATTAAATTGTATTTCTGACTTGAAGCCTCTCACTCGTTTTGCTTTCAAACCAGGACAACAGATAAATGTATGTATATAGATAAATGTATGTATATAGATATCCCTGTGTGTGTATATCCACACATACAGTTCCTGTTTATGTGTGTATACATGAAATGGACGAACACTAAATCAACAAATCAATTGCACTGAGTTCTCAAACACTGTACCCAGCATTCAAACAGGAAAGTCGGGCACGAAAGATTCCAGATTTACAACCGAGCTGGGAAACTTCCTTCAGGTTAAAAAACAAACCAGACAGCAGCAGTTGTGCAACACAAGCCCAGCACCAACAGCACCTTTACCCCAGAGCCCTGGACCTGCAGCCAGGAGCGTTCCCAGAGTGGCACCCGCAGACAGAACCGGACACAAACACGCCTTGTTTGCTCCAGGGGCTTTTGCTTCGGGGAAAACACTTATGTGTGGACCAAAGTAAGATTCTCATGCAGCTGCTCGTGATGAAAAGGTAAAATAACAGAGCTGGTTGCTAAAGGCACGAGGGATGTCTGAAATGCGCGTATCTCATTTTAGCTCAGCATGGCGCTTGGCGAGATGAATAATGAGCACCTCAAGAGAGCCCCTGAGCCCTTCAGGAGGCTCATCTACCCCTTCCCATCGCTCTGCTGAGGTTCAGGACCACCGGGGAGCCTGAGCAAGGATCGATTTCCCCAGGAGAGCACAACGAGGCATCCTCACCCCAGCCTGACCTCCGCCAGCCGCGCTGAGCCAAACCAGCGCGATGCGAAACGTGTTCAGACAGACGGAACCGCTCCGTGCACAGCGTCACCCGCTCTGTGCTGAAATAATTCAGAGTTCTGTCAGTGTGGGGGAGCTCCGGGTCAGCTCTGGCCTGCCCAGCCCCGAGCCCGCAACGCCGGGGCTGCAGGTCGGGCCATCCTCCAGCCCGGGAGGAGAAAGCTCCATCCCGCTCCCAGGCACGGGGAGGCGGCGAGCGGAGCCGCGCCGGCCGCGGGGTTCAAGGCGGGCACAGAGAGCGGGGCGGAGGCTGCCGGCAGCGGGGCCGGCGGGGCGCGGGGCCGGGCTCGCTCGCTCACTCACCGGGAATTCGCCCCGCAGGCGGGCGGATCGCAGCGCCAGGTCCCGCAGCACGGCCCCCGCCTGCCCGGCCAAGGGCGCCGCCATCTTATCCGCTGTCCCCGCCCTGCCCCGAGCCCCGGGCGGAAGCCCCGGCGGAGGCGGAGGGGGCCGGGCGGGCCCCGGGAGCGGGGGGGGTGCTGAGGAATGTCCGGGCTGTGGGGTCGGTGCCTTGGGGAAAGCTCGGCGGAGGCGGGTCCCGGGAGCGGGGGGTGTGCTCTGGAGGGTGCGGGGTGCCAGGGCTGTGGGGTCGGTACTTTGGGGGAACCTCCAGAGGCGGCTCCTGGGAGCGGGGTGCGCTGTGAAGGATGCGGGAGGCCGGGGCAGTGGGGTCGGCACCTTGGGGAAACCTCGGCGGAGGCGGGCCCCAGAAGCGGGGTGTGCCATGAGGGGTTTGCGGGAGGACGGGGCTCTGGGGTCGGTGCCTTAGGGAAACCTCGACGGATGCGGGTCCTGGGAGCCGGGTGTGTTCTGAGGGGTGCAGAGGGCCGGGGCTGTGGGGTTGACACCTTGGGGAAAGCTCGGGAGGCGGCCCCGGGAGCGGGGAGTGTTCTGAAGACTGCGGGAGGCCGGGGCTGTGGGGTCGGCACCTTGGGGAAAGCTCGGGAGGCGGGTCCCGGGAGCGGGGTGTGCCATGAGGGGTTTGCGGGAGGACGGGGCTCTGGGGTCGGCACCGCGGGGAGAGCTGTAGGCCCGTGCGAATCAAGGTGCGGTATCTCTCTGACGAGGAAAGGCTGAGGGATTTTCTCATCCTCGAGAAGAGATGCCTTGAGAGGGGACTTCGTTAATGTGTATAGCTGTGTTCAGGTTTCAAGAAGATGAACCGGGCTCTGCTCGGCGTGTGCAGCAATACGACAAAGAGGCAATGGACAGAAACAACCCGGGAAGTTTTGCCTGAACATGAAGAACCTCCTCGCTGTGCACTGACCCATCACGGGAACAGATTGCCCAGAAGAGGGTGTGGAGTCTCCCTCCCTGGAGATGCTCCAGAGCTGTCTGGACACAATCCAGTGCCCTGTCTGGGATGACTGGGCTCAAGCAGGGAGGTTGGACCAGAGGGGCCACCGTATCCATTCCAGCCCGACCCATTCGGTGTTCCCAATAAAAGTGTGTTTGGGGTGGCTCTGCCCGGCACAGCCGGGTTTGGGACTGGGGCCCAGTGCAGTGACCAGAGCAGGAAAGGGCTCTGTGGAGAAGGCAGCACCTGGGAACATGCAGGCAGCAATGAGTGCAGGGCCTGGGAAGTCTGAGCTGCCAGCCTCGAACTGCTGGAGGCTGTTCTGACTTCTTTTTACATGACTAAAGGTCTTTCTGTTTTTATTAGGAAATACCAAATTAACCCAAGCTAATAAACCCTAATAAGGCGTGCTGGGTTCCAGCTGACTCTTTATAGGCACTTTATCTGAACTCCACAAAACACCTGAAAACTGTTCTTCATCCACTGGTAAGATGTGTCAATGTCAGGTTGAACATCAGGAGGAATTTTTTCACAGAAAGGGTTGTCAGGCATTAGAATCAGTGGTGGAATCACCATCCCTTGAGGTTTTTAACAAGACTTGATGTGGCACTTGGTGTTGTGGCCTACTTGACAAAGTGGTGATTGGTCGCAGGTTGGACTTGAATATCTCAGTGGTCTCTTCCAACCTAAATGATTCTGGGAAACCTGTGAGTTAATGCCAAACCTGAGACACCAAACTCAGGCCCACTTGGGGGATGGAGCAGAAGAGCAGAGCCTCAGTAGCTTTATGTCCATCGCATGGACTTAAAATCTGACATGAGTTCACAGTCTGAGCAGAGGTTTCATGAAAGTGAGTCCCAGAAGGCAGATCTGTGCAGATTGTTCCATCCATCAGGAATGACTTAGGGGCTGGTGTGGACACAGGTGAATCATGTCTACAGAGTGAAGCAAACTCAACAGTCAGATGTCCTGGTCTTTGCAGATACAGTCACTGTGTGCCCCAGTTGAGCATTTCTTTATCTCTTTCTGTCTAGTGCTCACTTTGGATAATCCACCTACGAGTAACAGAGAATTAACCAAATAACTCACACAAATTGTCCATTTACAACCATGGTTTGAAAAAAATAAAAGCTAAAATTGAGCACTGGCTGAGATACCCTTGCAATTTTACAACAGTTCATATTAAATTCACCTATATTGAAGCATGCAGAGTTAGCATTATATGCAGGCATTATTTATGCTGAACATTATTTATTCAGTGGTTTATGATGAAATAGTTGGATAAACACTTAAATCCTCATCTTCCAGTCCAGGATGTGAGAGTGGGAACAAAGGAAAATGCTCCTGTCAGGGCTTAGAACTTACACTCCCAAACGTGTTTTTTAAAAAATCAGGACTGAACAACTCCTTTATTGGAATTTAATCAGCAAATAAATTACACGTCTAATAGAGGAAAAAATCTGCAATTTCATAAAAACTGAGGTGCTAGAAAAGTCTGAAATTGAACACTTTTGTCTTTGTCATGACAATTTAAGTAATGTAATACATTTCAATAAAGAATCTGGAGGTGCTATTTTGTGATAGCATTGAGCAATAATGTATGGTACCAGTATTAACCCAGGTATTACTGTGTGCTTGTTCTTTCAGAATATTATATACTGACTTAGGTGTTATGATGGAGGAACTGTAATTTCATTTTTAGTTTCATGACTGTGGTTCAGTAAGCACAGCGTTCCCTATTCATACAGACTATTATGGCTGTCTGCATTAGGTTTATATATATAGCAGGTATGTAAGCCTTCAGATAATGTCTGTGAATTGCATGCAAGGCTATCATTTAATGCTATGAGGAGCATTCTCACTGCTTAATATAAATAATGCAGAACCTGCTTTACCATGTTTTTATTGTTTAGATTTAGTGGAAAACCACCGTGCAAATGCACAGCGTGGAGAAGTCACCAAGACTTGATTTTTTTTTTTTTTCTGGTATCTCTTTTACAGAATATACCTGACCTTTAAAGTATGAGGAGAGAAAATAAAGATTCATTGTCTTCACATCCCGTTTCCTTCTATGTACGTATTTAGGTGAAACAGGTCTCTGAAGCAATTAGAGCAAGCAAGAGCCAGAATTTTTGGATCGTGGAGCACAAGATGTGTTGGTGTGTGAGAGGAGGGACAAATTATAAATAATTTTTGGGGAGCACACTTGAAATGCAGGAATTTGGGAACATCTGAGAAGTAGCTTGAACACACCATCCTCAAATAAGAAGGGGAAGGAAGTGCAAAATAAAAGGATAGAGGGAGAGGCTGGTTTCAAAGGTCATTGCTTCTAGACTTTTCCAGACATTCCTCCCTGTATCTCTCATGGACATGCAGCATTTGAGTGTGTTTCTGTTCTGTCTTCCCCAGGATACACAAAAGGTTAGATTGTAGCTAAGTTTTTAGCAGTTGTCTATTTAACGCAAAACAACCAATAATGGTTTTGCAATTAAGTTTAAAAAAGAACATTGTGTAAGGTTTATGCCTCTTTAGAAGTTATTAAGGTTAAATGGTTGATAGTGTTCAAGTGAAAACATTTGGAGACAAAAAATCACCTTATCACAGGAAAAACACAATTTTAAGTGTTCTTGCAATGACATTCTATATTCATTTTCTTATCTGTGCAGATTACCTCCCAAGCAATTTTTTTAATTATTATTTTATAATGTGTTGTTCTAGCTGGGTTTTGATCGGTTGTAGTTTCTTTTCAGAGTACTGGAACCAGTGGGCTGAAAGGCATTTCCTCATCTGCACATTGCCTTGTAATTGTTCTTATGTTATCTATAGAACTTGAGCTTCATATTCTCATGGACTTCGTAAGGAATAATAATAAATAATTTTATTTGAAAGATACCTCACGTGCAGCATCCTCAAGAATAACAAGTGAGGGTAATAAAGCTGCAGCAAACTCACTGAAATAGTCCCACTGTAGGTGGCTGAGGAACAGGAAACAGGATCATAGGGTGATCAGAGCACGAGTCCTGATGCACAAGAACCTCTCAGTTTATGATGCTCATTCCCTTCCTCTGCTCAAATGTTAAACCAAAAAGAAAAATATATGGTACCAATGGATGGAGGAAGGGCAACAAATTATTCAAATAATAATGTTTGGGTCTAAAAAGAAGGATGAAAATAAGGAATGAAAAATAGTGTATTAGAATTTTAAATTGGCTCCTAGATTACCATGTTCAGTCATTACACACAGCCACAAAATATCCATTTATTAGAACATTATTGAAATACACTGGAAGGTGTCCTGGAAGGAAGGAGGATGGGGTGGTTTTGGCCAGGCAGGATCAAACGTCCTGGTTTCTCTGTCTGCAGTAACATGGGAGCTCTGTGTGCTGCTGCATCACCAGGCTCTGTATGTAAATATCAGTTTGCCCTTTTCCTTTTCAGATTGTCTGCACCTCTGCTGTGCATAGTGGAACTTGTATGTGGCTCAGAATGAAGGAACCAAGTGAAGCCTTAAAACAGTCTTTGCATCTTCTGCTCAATGCTGTGGGAAGCCAGGGTGCTGCATTTTAACAATGTGTGATAACAGTGACATGAAAAGTGAAAAGAAGTGTCTAAAACAGGGAAAACTTTAAATAATAACATGGAATAAAGAGAAAAAGTACTAGAATAACCAACTTTAAAAAGATTTATAGCAAGAAAGGTAACACCAGGCCTAGCAATGGTTACAACAATGCTCCACTTTTTTAATAGCTAACCACCTGACTGTGTAAAAACAAAACTTTCAGGCATTATGACATAAATTAATAGGCTGAAACAATAGAAGTGATGCATCAGTTTACAGGAGAGCTACTGCTACCCCTTGCCAGTGGCCTGCTGTATAATGGGGCAGACAGGGGAGTTTGGGTTTCTCAGCAGAGATAGACTGTAGGTCTATAACACTCAGTTCCAACAACGCTGAGAACCCTGATATTGAGAGTAGAAAGACGATTTTATTGAACTTCTGTCAGAGGTGATACAGGACTGTGAATACAGAAAGTGTGAAGATCTGAGCTGGGGAATTCAGTGAAAACCTCTCCAAGTCTGGACCTTTTCGATAAGATGTCACTAAATCCTTACAAAGACTTTGAATTCTCTAAAAAATACAGTGAATCTAAATTCAGGAAAGAAATATCTAACAGTCTTAAAAAAAAAAAAAAAGAAAGCTAAATTTACTTGGGGGAAAGGAATGGAGGTTAGAGTAGCAGCAAAACAGTGACGTAATGAAAAGAGCCTCTGTTGTGTCTGCTGAGCAACTCAGTTTATTATGTACAAAAACATTTTAAAAATAAATTAGATTTATTAAATATGAAGCAAAATATTGAATAGATCAATAATCTCCTGTACATTTTTATTTTAAAACATATTTAGCAGCAAGCCATTATATTTAGCAACATTCCTATCAGTGAGCTCTCTAGAGTGTACAGGAAAGTTCCCAGATGAAGAGTTTGCCGAGGCAGTCAAATGTGGAACCTCCACATCCAGCCTGATGTCTGATGTGAATCTGTGAATTCCACGTGAGCCATGCAGTAAAGCTCCTTAAGTCTGTCCCAGCAGGGCTGCAATTCCCATATGGAAGAATAAAGGCAAGATGTCACTGCCATAAGAGAAATTACTTGGATGCTGAGAGAAAAAGCTTTGTTTTGTGGTGTTCTGTGTGTCCTGCACAGTTATCTACAAACAGGTGAGCATTTTCCACAAATGAAACCTGGTTACTGCTTGAGACTCTTGAAGGCTGTAGCTAAAAAAGCAATGTTTGCCCCTACCAGAGGGAGGCTGGGGAAATCAGGAAAGCTATAGGTGTTCCCATCACAGCTAATCCATGTTTTAATTCACAGGTTGCAAAATACCTTGTTGCCTCAACCTGTTACAGGATTTGAAATTGTCTATTGTAATTAATTTCCAAACCAGTAAGGTGAAAAAGCTGCTAATATGCGAGGGGTAATTTTTTTCCTGATGAATTTTATGGGTTGCAGAGGCAGGGAAATTGATTTTTCTGCCAAATGAAGTATTGATCTAAAAGAAGCTTACTATGCTACCTACTTTGGGGTCATAGGGTACTATTTCTGTGGATTTTGTAGATTGCTTGCTGTGTTTTCCTATTCCAATAAAATCTTTTGTCACAGAGGCAGGTTTCACTTTCATTACAATTGGTTGGACACCAGCAAGTGGTTCGGTGATGATGGAAGTTTTCTAAAAACCATAACCTTTGTGAGGAGCCTAACAAAGAAGTGCAGCACTGTGTGAAAAAGCTTGTAACAAAACCTGAATGCACCACCAGAGGAAACTGAACTGCCTAAACATAAAGCAGGGTGACAACAGTTACTATGGCATTTGGTGCATATGCTCACTGCTTTGTTGTCTAGACAGCATATTTGGACATTTAAAAGTGTGTAAAATAAAGGATTTTTTACCTGAGCTGGTGGCAGAACAGTTACAGGTGATGGAGCTGGGCTGCCCCCAGTCACAAATGCAGGCAGACTTCATCACCACTGCTTTGAAAAGAACTCAATGCCTCTATATAAAAAGGCCAAAGTTTGTAATTTTTTTCTTGTGTTTCTGGTTTTCTTATATTTTATGGTGTCATCTCTCAGACCAGCTGTGAGAAGAAGGAGAATACCAACAAATACAATCACACAGATGAGACTGTGCTGATTTGTTTTGTTATCTGCTCCCTTTAGAATAAAACTAGCAGCAAATAGCAATCTTCCTGCACAGGGGACTGGCAAGGGGGGCTTCCAGGCATCTCTTTTGCTAGTTAATGTATCAAATACCAGCTAATGTATCAATTCTTCCAAAATAGAAGGGTAGTCAAAATGTAAGTCTCTGCACTAGAAAAAACACAGTGACTCTTTCTAAGACTCTCTTCAAATTACATGCAGAGAGCCTTTAGGAACCTGATGAAAACATTAAATATAATTGACTAAGAACTGATCATACCCATGGTGGACTGTAAATAGTTTCCTGACCATACAGACTGAATACTTTAACAGAATTCTACGTTTACAAGCATCACCTCCCCTACACAGAGATTTGTAAATCAGCTGCATTAGTATTTGCTCTTTGAATGGTGTTTGCAAATTTTATGGAAATTCAAAGAGAAAATGGGCAAAGAGCAAAGTCTGTATCCTCAGGGGACAGTATCTATATGAACAGATGAGTAGGGAGGGTAGAGCCTCATGTTTGCCTTCTATATACATGCATTTTCTTCAATAAAAAAAAAAAAATCCCATATCATTTATTGACTTCATTTCTGTAAAACCTTCTTTACCCTGTAAGCAGAATAATTCCAAAATGTTTCACTTATGAAGATTGTTACAACATACAGCTAACTATCTTCATAAACTCTTGGAAATGAATATAGATTATCTCACCTTCAAGTCTTGTGTGTGTGTACACATATACACTACATTCTTTTCATGCTTTGAGAAATCATAATAAAAGCTTTTTTTCGATTAGTAGAGCTAGGAAGAATCAAAAAGAGCTTCCCCATGGCCTATTCCTTTAATAGCTTCTACAAAAGTACATAGGAATTACCATATTCTTAATTAATATACATTTATTATAAAGATCAAAATGGGAATGCTTTAGCCCCAGCTTGGCTATAGCAGAGCCTAAAAAAATTCTTTTGCATCCTGCTTCACAAAAGAAATTGGAATAAAGTCTCTCCAAGCAACAAGTTCTAGTATCCATCTGATTTAGTAAAGTAGCATTTGCAAGCTTAGCTGTTACATATAGCACTGTCAGGTATAGCTTCTGCTAGGTATATTGTTTGTCCTTAATAAATGTGTTTTGATGATTTTGTTTCTCTAGGAACACTGGGAATGTTTTAGTGCATACAGGAAAGTCTATAATCAAAATTCCATCTCAAGGGGTATTTTTGTATTATCAATCTGGGCTTCAGAAAATGCTGTATTTTTTCTTTAGAAAACTAGTGAAGACCAATCCATTAACAAGTGCCATAGGATGTTTGTGATTTGTTTTGAGGGTAATTTAGAATCAAAATCCTGTGTACTGTAATAAAAATTCAGGGAAATAAAAGAAAATCTACATAGACACCTCATTTAATGGCTATGATGATTTTATGTTTGAGGCAACATGCATCTTAAGTGTAGTATCCTGAGCAAGTCACTCTTTATTCACTTTGGATTTAGCTTCCTTAGACTTTTAACATACATTATGAGTGTTGAGCTATATAATGAAATGAATCCCTTTGTAACTCAAGGCTACATATGGCTTGATGGAATTCAGAGTAGGATTCATAACAAATAACAGAGTTTGAAGGGATAAATGCTGAGAGCAAACTTCTTTATCTCTGCTGGTTTCTGGGAACAGTTATTAGAGTGTCTGTGGCCCATGGTTCATTTCTCCACAAAGGAGAGAACTCCACTACTAATCATCCTGCAGACATTAATGCAAGTGCATAATGTGGGAATGCTCAAGTTATGAAGTCTTATTTATAATTGAAAGAATTCAAAAGGATTTTAATTTTGCCAATGAATACTCCCCCAAATTCCAAGGAAATTTATATCTATGTAAGAGTTAGTGCGTGTTTCATTCAATAATTGCATCTAATATTGCCAGCAAGGAAAGAAAAACAATAATGTATGCCTGGTATGGCACATGCCATGTTTCAACTGAGAGCACGACTATTGCCACCCTATAAAACAGAAAATTATTGCAATTAATTCATTACTTCAGAACAACAAATAACTGAGGAATTTGCAAAATACATCAGTCTTCTGTGAAGAAGAGAAGACTTTATTAGGCAGTAATTGTTATGAATTAATCACTTAGCTTTAATGCTAAGTATGATCTTGTGATACAGCATAAAAATAAAAGTGGCAGTCAATAAGCAGACAATGAATAGTCTTGGGAAGGGATTCATCTCTTGTCCAGAGTTCTTGGAGAATAGCAATGACTTTTTATTTTAATGTCTCATTGCAAGCAGCAGTTCAGTTCATGCTGTCTTACATCAGAAGCACAGGCTCCAGCACTATATCCTGCAGAAGTGTCTCATTCTTTTGAGGTCAGTGGAAGTGATAAGTCAAATTTCTTGCACCATTTAAAGCAGAGAAGATACATGCACATATGTGTGTGTGTCAGTATATGTGTATATATATATGTGTGCATACATATATATATACATATATATATTTAGTGGAGACCTTTACTGATAGATTTATATTAAAATACATGTTAAATATTATTTAAGATCTTTCTTCTGCTGGTTTCTGTGACATTAGGAATTTTTTTCAAAACTTTCCTTCCTAATTCCTCAGGTTTCCTCCCGTTTATTCCAAAATGTTGAGGAAGTTTCAGTACACCTAGTATTCCAGGGATTTCTAACAGCATGAATAGATTAATTGCATATAGCACAGATCAAATTGCATAGAATTGTTAATGTAGCCCAGTCATGCCCTGTTGCGTCTGTGCTGTCAGACTGAACAGGTCTGTCTTAATAACCTGAAAGAGGTTGAGAGAGTGAAAATCAGCTCCATAAAATTCCGCCCAAATGAGAAAATCATTCCTGAATGGACCGTGAGTACAGACCATCAGAAATCGTTTTTCCTGATGAGCAGGTGGAGAAATGTGTTTTTGAAGGTAGGTTGTTAAGTGTTCCAAAGGTAACTATCAGAGGTCATTTCAGCCTCAGCTGATTCCCTCTTAGGCTTTAGCTAATACTAAGTGGCAAGTTCACAAGTCTTACAGGTGCAGCTGTGCTCTGCAGAGTGACAAGTGTTTATTGAAAGTTGAAGAAAAGAGACAAAGTCAAAAAGACCACAAAAAGGACCTTTTAGGACATCTCATGCTTATCTGGAAACTGAAAGCCAGGAGTTGGTTCATGTTGTGTAGCACTTTGCTCCCTTGTCTATGTGGAACCAAACCAGAGGTCCTGTTTGTCATGCAATTTCTGCTTGTTTTGTGAAGAATTCTGGGTTTGTATGTCTAAAAAACTCCATCATTCTCCATGAAGATAAGACAGTATGCAACTTAAAGAAAAAAAAAAAAAAAAAACACAAAAACAAAACCACAAAGAAGGCATCAGGAGCAGACAGAAATTGTCCTCCTAGTCAAAAGGCATCAGCAGCATGTCCTTATCTTCATGATATACTTCCTAGCCATGGAACAAAGATGAAGCAAAAACTCACAGAGAGATTTTATATTCAATTATTTTGTCTCATTTCTTTCCTTATCTGCCAAAGTGTACAGTAGTCACATATGACAACTGTCCTTTACACACAAGATTGCTATCCTGACTCCCTCCAGCCCATCTATCATTTCATTGTCACTGTGGCTGCAGTGCTGCTGAGACTTCTGCTGCTGCAATGACACCTGAACAACCATCCAGTGTTAAGGCAGTTCCTCTCATTTGTTGAAATAAGCTGAAATTTTCATCAGGGAGCTGTTGCTTCTCATTTATAAAGAAAAACATCAGCTATCATGGTAATAATACAGAAAGCCTCATTAATTACAGCACACAATAAAGAATAAAGTGAGTGTAAAGAAGCCAAGCAGATGGTGCATTGTAATCAGACTTTTTAAACAGTAACCTTCACAGTAGGGAATGCTGTAGGTAAGAGTGCAACTTAACTTTCATTAAAACATTTTTATTTCTATGCTTAGGACATAAATACATTTCCAGATATGTTTTTTGCTGAAAGTTGAATTGTTCTGGAAAGCCTGAGAAAAACAAAAAAGCAATACAATTTCTTTCCAATTACAGATATTATAGAGTATGAAGTGGGGGAGAAGGGAATATGCTGCAAAGTTTTTACTGGTTTCTGTCATTCCTTCTGCAGTTTTGAAACATACTGTAAAGAAAAAAAAATTTAAAACTTTTTAAGAAGAGACAAAAATAGGGGCAGCTGTAGCTCTCTATTTTGGGAGTGTGGAGTTGGGGAAGAGGCTTAGAGAGCATTGCATAAAACTTGGAGTCTTTGAGGTACTGTTTTGCCCAAAGCGAGGGAAGAGGAGGGTGAGAAAATCCTGCTATAGGTTAGTGGCAGTTTTAAGAGACAAACCCAGCAAAGATTCCTCCTCCCATATCCAGCATTCCTGTGCACCCAGGAAATGAAAATGTAACCTGTCAGTTTGCCCTTGCAAGTATTCAGAAAATAGCTGTAATAGAAACCTGTAAAATATTTTGTTAGAAAAGTGATACCCAGACAATTTTACATAACATAAAAGAAGCAAAACTAAACCTGTGAGGTGTAAGACTTCAATTCCCATACAATAATTCATTAGAAGGACTGAATTTAATGAATGCTAGAAAAAGGCTTTTCTCTGCTTCAGCACAGCAGTAAAGAGCATTGTTCACCTCTGCTGGGTAACTGTAGTGTCCAGCCCTAGGAACAACAGCTGCTCAGAGAGCACTTTGTGTCCACACCTGCAGCCTCTGTGGGCTGTCCAAACTCAGCCTGCATGCAAATCCCATCTGCCTTTGCTGATGCTGCAGTGGGAGCAATCTCAAGCCTTTTTTTTCCCTTCAATATCCTTTGACTTCAGCAGGATAACAGAGAGGAGACAGAAGAACTAGCTCTGACCTGAGAGCTGAGGAGGATCTATGAGAAATGGAAATCTTGGCTATTGGAATGGTTTGATGAAGTAGCCTGAAGGCTCCAGAACCACGTTTGAGAGCTTTTGCTCTAAGGTTTATTGCAGACATGGGCTTTGTGCTTGGAGACAGAGAGTTTAAAGTAGTTGCTGTTCAATCTCCTAATATTATTCAACCAATTAGGCTTTATTAGATTGTGCTTGAAATAATGTATATAATGTCCAACTGCTCCCAGTAAATTCTCCTGGTCCTTTCAGCTATGAGCTTCCCATAGTGGCCTTAGTGGCACACGTTACACTTTATCGTCAATGAAAATATAAGATTTATGGAAATATACTGACATTCCATTACTGTTTTTTTTCTTCTTGATGTCCTTAGCAATTAAGTCCAGTATATTTTTAATCAGGACATTGAATGGCAAAAAAAGCAACAATCAAATAGTCTATATTAAAAAAAATAAAAATCAGTATTCGAAGAACTGTTACTTCAATTCTTAAATATACAATCAGGTGGAATTGGTGAAATTACTTCTGTTCAGCTCTCTGGGTTGGCAGGTTTTTGAAGTGGGCAGTAGGAAGTTTGGATTCCTTAAGCTTTCTCCCATTGCAGTTCTATATAAGTATCAGTGTATGGGAGCATGTAGAGAAAATATTCAGAGCATTTTGTTGGGTTTTTGGTGATTCTTCCTAGGTCTGGAATGATTCACTGGCCAACCCATCCATCCATTGCACCTTGTTTTACAGGTCAGAATTGAAAGGCATCTCCCGTGGGGCTGTACAATTCTCCTTTGGGCATCTCACCCCTGACCTTGGCCTGCCCTCTTGCCAGTCATGGGCAGCTCATGGTGGGTTTTGATACATCATCACTGGTTATGTTTATTGCTCCTTGAATGTGGCAATAGAAAGAGACAAATCCCATCCCTTGAAGAAAAGCTGCTCTTGTTAATGAAGCTTTCAGTCATCCCTCTGAAAGGATATTTAGCTCATGTGTTCACAAAATACTTGTTTGCAACCGTGGCAGCTCTGAAACTGAGGAAAGGAGCACTTTGCTGCCACCTCTCAGTGAACTGAGAAGAGAAGGAGCTTTATCTGCAAACTTTTGGGCCTATTTATTTGTCTACTTTCTTTCTGAAGTGCATTTCTAGCCATTTCCTAAGGAATCAACTGAAATTTGGAGAATCAGAGAAATGAAGTAGTGTTATACTTGTTTTATGCTGGAGAAAATCAGAATGGTATTTAAATATTACTTGTTTTGGAATTACCACAACTGAACCTCAGTCTTGCATGGGGCAGTAAATGGAACTGAATGAAAATAAATATGTAAATACATCTATTCCTAAATTATCTGGTGCGTTGAGTGTCCTAAAAAATGAAGTGCATGCGTCAGCATGACAGAAGAGGATGGTAACAATAATAGGGGGTTGGCACTGAAAAAGGCTGTAAATGGGTGAGACATAAACTACTTCTATGAATTGAGGCAGCCCTTGCTGAGAGTGTTTGTGAATTTGTCTATTCCCTTCCTTTAAATGATGAAAGGGGTGCAGCTGATGGGTAGACAACAACATCATTTGTTCATCAAATGTTCAAACTGAGCTACAGGATGTGGTGTCTGAGTCGGGTCCTTTGTGTTAGCACCAATATATGGAGGAATATTTCAATGTTTGTGTGATTACAGGAAGTTTTCTTAACACCGTACTCATGAACAGTCTCATTAAAATCAAAGACTGTGACTCTGTGGCTGTGCAAACACCCAGAGGAGGAGAAGTGCTGGGGTTTCTGTGACACCTCCAGGGATTGCACCACTGCTATTGATTTTACATGAAGGCTCTCGGATGGTGCAGTGATGGACAGCAGAGTAAAACCCTGGGAGAGATGGATAGACATGATTAAGTGTTGATTGGCCAGCACTCAGTGCCTTTTCCTATCCTCTTAGGTCCCAATCCACAGATGATATGCTGTTACCACTTTTAGCTCCAGGGTTGGTCATTAAACTCAAGCAGAAGGAGCTGATATATTTAGGACCAGAGGTCTCCAGTTCATTGCTTGTTTATCTCTGTGCTGCAGTCTGACATCATTACAATATTGAGGCCTAAATAAACAGCAGAGCTCTGAATATTTAATTTGCAAAACCATTTTATTCAAATATCTTAAATCTCTAAAGTTTTCAGCTCTTGTGTTTGTTCCTTGGGGAATTTACAATTTCCCTTGAGATTGTTGTCTGTTGTTATTCTTTCCAAAGGAAATATAGAAATCATATTTTAACCTGAAAGGGTTTTATCCTCCCTTCATGTTCTGCTTAATGTTTTTTTAGTTGAATAGTGTGAACTTTTCTAGACACATTTCTGGGATTTATGCATTAATATCAGGCTCCAGGTGGAGAGGCTTTTTATCAGATAAGCAAACCTGGGAGAAAGGCCTGAATGTTAACGCTGAGGATGGAGATGGTATGGCACTTTTTCTTTGAGCAAATCTGATTGCATTTCAATGACACAGAAGATAGAATACTTTTATTTTATTCACTCATTCTATTACTCCCACAATAAGCTATATAAGCTCAGTAAAAAAGTTTCTGAGATGTGGAAAAATTTGATAGCAAGATGTACTAAGGAGCAATGGACATATTTTTGTAGTTTGCTCTTGCTTGATATTAAGGTGGCCAGGGTTCTTAAGAGTGCTTTCAGATCCTGCAGATCAATATTCTGCTAGGTTCTGATTTTATTGAGTTGATGGTACTGCTATCAATGCCTTGCAATATAGCAAGAAGTCTCTCTGGAATGAAGCATGTGGGCCTCATTCAGAGAATATTCAACTTCTTTTTCAGCCCCTGACATCAGCTGATAAGGTATTGCTGGTTCTTGTCTCATTATGTCTGATTTTATGATACAGCATCAAGGTTTAAATTTCACAGAGGTTTTCATATTCCCTGGGGGAGAGAATAGTATAGAGTTTCATTTTAGAAGCAACAGGCCAGATCTCCCCTGGCCAGAGTAAATAGCCATAGATGATACTTGTGTAATCCACAAAAATATAAAGAAAACTGTACCCCATTCACCTTTGTTACCCTTTCAATAAAATATAGCTCACAACTAAAATAGAGCATATATTTGATTTGATTGGAGCTAAGTAGATAACTCTTGGTGAGCACTAAATTAATGCAGTGTTTAATTGGTATTTTCTACTCAGGAGAGGGCTGTGAACTGCCATCATTTCACTCCTCAGAGTTGTTATTCAAGGCCAGTTTTCTGGCACTTCTGGAATCAATGAATTTGGGAGGAAAGCTATATCTTTGAGATGTTACCCCAGTGCCACTCTTCAAGTGAAGTCATATGAGTCTGTCTCAGACCAAAAGTCTTTCTGCACTCTTAATATTATTCTTTGTAAAATCTGCTTCCCACAGTTCTGTGGCCAAAATGCATTTTGGTCACTAAAACAAGATAGAAATGGTCAATTGCCAACACCTCAGAAATGTTAGGTAAGCCAGGGACTGAATATTCATAGAAACCTTTTCTTTCTTTTGTGCTATGTATCTTTTTGCAATAAAAAATGTGTTATTTCTTTATTTGTTGACATTCCCTAGTGACATGTCAGTGGCTCTGGGAACAAAAGCCTTTAAAAATCTCGGTGTGCTTTTCTGTCACCTGAAAATACAGAACTACAAAGTCTTTGCCCAGACAGCCTGGCTTGTTGTCTATTGTCACTTGCTTCCATTTATCTAACAAATGCTGCCAGTTCCTTAGGTTTGTCACAGACTCTGCTTCACTTTCCTTTCACCTGATGATGTGACTTACAGCTCCATCACAGAACTGTTTAATAGATGACTGAGCTTCATTTCTCACTCCCTTGTCCACACAGTGTGGGGAGAATGTTTCTGATCCATTTTGCTTGCAAAGGACTCTGGAGCAAAGACTTTTTTCTGTCAGCCTTCCTCTTGTGACTGAACTGGTGTACCCCAGCCTGTGTGTTTCCAACTGCTTTCCACCTGATCTGATCAGATATTCTTATTTCTTTAGTGATGTACAGGTGTGAATATTGGATTTTATTTTATTTTTTTATATATAGATTAAAAATATATATATAAATAGTGTGTATATACATATATACACACACACACTGTATCTATATCCATATAATCTATATCTAATCTATATCTATATGTATTTTGTGTGTGTGTGTGCATCTCTGTCTTGATTTCTTTTTCACATTCATTCTTCCACATTGTGAACTCAATGATGCCTGGAAAATTCATTTTTTTCAAGCCTGCTCTGAAATTTCACTGGAAATATTGCATTGTGTTTGCAATTACACCTTCTTCCTCACCCCCTCAGTTTATACCCCACTAGGCTGTATTTCTCTGGGAAATCATGGTTGCTTGACCAGCTCAGTTTTACTGTGTGTTACAGAAGATTTTGCTGCCATGAAACTCCACTGTAAAACAGAAATAAAAAGCTGAATAATCCAAGGATAGCTGGAAATTTTATACAAATTCAAGCAGTATGGCAACAGTATATGGAATTATGTAAGTAAAATGTACCCAAGCTATATTGGTATCGCCCACCCCTACAGTAGAAACAAGGGCAAATATTGTATTAAACTCCTCAAGTACTTCAGCCATTTCACCTTTTTGTAGGGTGTGTATTGGAAACACCCTGTGTCCTGCAGCAAGGCAGCTTGCTTACAAAAAACTGGTTTATAGCTTTTCTCTAAAGCTGTTTGTGTTTTACAGGTAATTTTTTATTGAAACCGTGGTATTTTCACTACATCAAACCAGTTGATGAAGTATTTAAGAGCAGACAGAAGAAACTGACTGACATTCTGCTAAATGTGCAAGTAACTTTATCTTTTCATGCACACATCCAAAGAAAAGATTTAAAAGGAGCTGGAGAGCTCCTACAGAATGTGATGTATTTTGGACAATTGCACTATTCTTATCTCAGCAGTTGGAGAGGATTGAATTTGATTTGCTGGGAGGTGTTTGACAGTGACTCTTGATGTGTTTCTTAGTGGTGGTGTTATGGTCTAATGATCTCTGGGCCCAGGAGCTGTGCCTGCTCCTTCTGGCACAGGAGGAATTCCAGCTCACATTTCCTGCAGCTCCAGAAGAAGGAACACTGTGAATGGAATGTGAAGGAATGTTCCTTGGCTGTGGAAGAAAATGCCAGACTAAAGTTCACAACTCTTCCAGAAATTGTGGGAATATTAGTTTACTTTATATACTTTCTGCAGAGACTCAGAGAATTTCAAAGGAGGAAAAGACAGTTGCAAATATTACACTGAACTAGAGAACAGTGATAAGAAACTGATAGAAGAATGTGACCTCCAGCTGTAATTTGAGGCTGCTTGCAGAAATCCTTGTGAGTTCCAATTCCTTTCCTCAAGCTAAAAGAAGTACATGGATTAGGACACATAATTTCTGTAGGCAAAGGAAGAAAACCTTTGCCACCTTGCTGCTGCCTGTGTTTAGCTCTCTCTTTTATTATTCCTCCACCATTTCCTTTTCTTCAGTGATGCATCACCTCTCCAGGTAATAAATCATAGAATCTTTGTGGATAATGTCTTCATTTTGCATGGCAAACACATGCCATAAATCTAGGTGAAGCTTAATAATTGGTATATGACATCTTTCTTCCTGTGAATGGCAGAGACAGAGGATCCCATTTCCACTCTACTTTCCCACTGGCAGAGAGACAAAACCTGTTGATCAGCTATTTGAGCACTGCAGTGATTGAGATCAATGCTTAAAAAAAAAAAAAAAAAAAAGAAAAAAGAAAAAAAAAGAGGAAAGGGACACTAATACTGGCCTGGTCACTTCTCAGAATCCTACTGGAAGACTCCACACTGGTCGATGTCTCTAGAAGGGCATACAACACTTGTGAACACTTGTACCTTGTCACTCACTGCTCATGTGCCAGTGCTGATCTACTTTTCTCTCAGAACTGTCCTTATCTGGGACTAGGGGCTGTCCTGGAGACCTCCTAGTCTTGCTTTTCCTCATTGTTGGACATGATGGTGTTTCTATGGGGCAAACTGGCCAGGTGTGAAGGGACTGTAATGATTCAGAGTGCTCTAAATGGAGTGGGCTAATTCCAGAGTTGACTGGACTAAAACAAGCATTTTTCTAAAGACATGGCATCTCCATGCCCCTTCCACCCTGACTGCTTGGGATATTTTGGCAGCCAGGTGCTCACTGTGGTGTGAAGTGCCAGATCACAGAGCCATAAGCTCCCAAAGTGGAACTGACAGCTCTGAAACAAAGACAAGGGAAATCTTCTCTGAGCAGGAGTGGTAGTATAAGGTCCCTCAAATGTAAGGCAATTACGGTGCCAGCTAATGAAATCAGATGCCAGATTTGCTGATATAACTAGTTTCACAACCTCTAGCCTTCCTAGCATAACACAGAATAATTCATAATGAGACTGCACAGAACTCTTTCAATTAGATTGCAGCAGTGGAGCGAGTTATTTTAGCTCGGCAGAAACATGCAAAGCCTGTAGGCTCAAACACATGGTAATTGAATGAATAGACTCAGGCTCTTGCTATCATACAAAGGAAATAAGATGTAAGAGTCTTCCTCTAGAAGACACCCATTCAGCTGAAATCATCTGCCTGCACTCCATTCAAAAATCACACTTCTGGATGAGGGGACAGGTTGTCATTTCTCAGAATAGCTCTCAGTGGTGAGGATGCCTTCAAGTGAAGATTGGGAGTGCAGCTGTAACTTTCAGATGGCACAAATGTCAAGAATGCCTGCAACACTTTAAAAACAACAACAAAAAAAGAATGCTAAACAGTAAGCAGGGATTCTGAAGGCAAGCTCTTTCATGGATATTATCTTTATTAAAGGTGATATTTCAGCATTTCAGGCAAGTATGTGTTAATCACATAAACCCAGTAAAGGACAGGAATTTATATTTCTGTGTGGGGTTTTTTTTGTATCTCCACATCATCACCTGCAACCTTCCTGCTGAGGGCATTGGAAACAGCAGACAAATATCACAGCACCTCAATGTTTGTGTCCCACTGCCATAGTGCATGGAAGGTTCTTCCTGTCCTCATGGTGGTTTTTGCTCTTTCCTGATAGTAACTACTTCTAGGATTGAGTTTAGGTCACCTTATCTTTCCCCTTGTGTTAGGAATTCTTTCCCATGGTTCCCCAGAGATTCTGGGCTTCAAAAAGCTTTCAAGCAGCAACTCCTAGATGAACATAGTGGCATAGCTGATTCCTGGCCTACTAATGGATTTGAGGAGAACAAGAACAAATTCAGTGTTCCATGGAAAAAGTCCATAAATTTTCTTTCCTAATTGCAGTGTTATACTGGAGAGGAATTAGGAGTAGTGTTGATTATAATATTTTTACAGAGATTTGCAGAAATTGTCAATATCATTCTCTCCAGTGGACAAGGCAGCATTGCACAGAGAAAGAAAAGTGTGGTCAATTTGCAAAGAAACTCATGGGACTTTCGGTTTTGGCTTCAAAAAGAGAGAACAAATTATTTTAACTTCTAGGTTTGAATAAGAATTGCTTATAGTGAAAGAGATTTTACAGCCCATTAAGTTCAGTCAGTACAAAATGAACTTAACTGGCCAGATTGACACCTGGAGAATACACCTTGTGCTAGAGGGAATCTTCATCTGTGTAAAGTTGATGCTGCTAATTTTGTTATCTCTTGCTTTGGGTTTGACACCTGTGAAGTTTTTGCTGCTGGAGCTGCATTTTCTGGGTGATTTGGAACAGGCTGAGACCATAGGAAATGAAGGAAGGGTGGAAGGAAAATCAATGCTGTTCTGCTACATCCCATACTCAGTGAGCAAAATAGGCAGACAGGAGCACAAGGCTCACACTCAGTATCGTACAGCTCCAGAGACATGCAGATCCTGCACGTTACTCCTCTGATGATCATACCTGAACCATGAAGGTTGTGATAAATCCAGTCCATTTGTTACTCCTGTTTTTCTTAATTATTGTGAAGAACAGAAAATGGTTAATGTCCTTTCCCTGGTGGAAATGGCATATGACAAACTGATGTTGCAAATTAGCAAATGGTGTTTGAGATCCGGGCACTGAGAAGAGGATGAGAAGGCAGATTTCTTGTGTAGAAAAGAATATCCTAACTCTGCTCAGTTCTTAAAATAAAAATTTTAAAAAAAATCCTGTCTGAAAGTGATACAGAATATTATGTCCTTCACAGGAATGAAGAATTATGAACTTCAGCTCAAGTGTTGACAGAGTAGTTTATCACAAGATAAGCCACTTTCTTTAGGTAACTCTTGCTTTTTAAATTCCTATGCATGCAATTATTTTCCTTTTGAAGACATTTAAAAGTAAACTATCAAACAGAACATTTCCAAAATGACAAGGTGCTGAATCTGCAATTCTATGCAATAATATTTGGCCAATAGATTAAATAACATTTCCTTCTACCATAGAGTTAAGTGGTGGAGTATGAAACTGGCCATGTACATGGACAAAATCAAAAGCCCCCAGAATGAGTCCCATGACAATCTAAACAGTCATGCTGTCCCAGAAAATTTGCTGCCTTGCACATCTAAAGCATCAATCACAGTGTTTAATGCCACCTCACAGAGAATTTCCATTCTCATTTCTTTGCCATGGTGTGGGGTTACCTTTACAACAATAGTTGTGGCTATGTATAAATTGTTGTGGAAAAATAAAGGGGATGTAAGTGACAGGCAGTGAAGTCTGGCACCACAATTTCTCCTGTCACTCAGGATTCGACAGGCATTGCACCAAGTCCTGCACTCAGCTGACAGGATCACTTGTTATTTGGTCTTTGAAACTTGTAATGCATCATCATCATGCCAAATTGACTGGGTTTTTTCCAAAAATAAGGAATTGTGAAAGCTGGTTACTTCTTCTGTATATTGTTCGGCACTCTTTTGTATGGTTTTTTTTTTTTTTTATCCAATCACAAAGGGAAATCCTAGAACTCATAGTGTTTTCTTTATGAACTTAGGTAAGAAGTTTTCATCTATTTAAGATCCTACCACAAGAACTGAGCACCAGTTTTCAAACACAGAGGGAAGTTGTGGGGTTTGTTCTGCTCAATGCAGGAGCCAGATTTGATAACTGGTTGGACTCAGAATTGCACACAGGAGGACCAAAGATGCATCACTTCTGATTGTTTTGTCTGGGAGACAACTTTCACTTGTGCACAAGTGTAAAGACAGAACTCCCAGTCAGTCAGTTTCTCAAAATAGAAAGAGACTATGGGATCCTCATCTCTGGAAGTGTCCAGGGACAGATTGGATGGGGCTCTGAACAACCTGGGATAGTGCAAGGTACCCATGGCAGGAGGACTCGGAAAAAATTATCTCTAAGGTCCTTTCCAATCCAAATCATTCTATGATTCTGTGATTATTTCCACTGACTGCAAGTCAGACATTTATATTCCCTTTTTTTTTTTTTTTCACTGCCTTCCCTTTTGAAGAATTGATTTCAATAAGGGAAGCAGTACCAAGAGAAGATTGGCTCTATTGAATTCACATTGAACTGATTAAAAAACACTGAACTTATTAGAAAAATAAACATATTTCCTTTTTCATTATGCAATATATCAACAACAAATTTATTAGTTTAATATAACGTCTAAGTAAATATGATAGGGAATATTATTAAACATGATTGCAGAATATTTCTGGGAGCTGGAGAACATATTTTTATGTGTGCAATGCTGTTTGCAATTAAATAGGTTTTTTTATGAAAGTGATCATATAATTTTTCACCTTCTGTAGCAAAGAATGAATAGTGTGAGGATAGTCTTAATCTTCATAAAAGAGCCTAGTTTTGTTAAGATTTTTCCAGATTATTGTAACACCATAACTACTGAGGAAAATCCACATAAGGATAATTTGGACAATAAACAAGTGGCAGTGTGAACAGGCAGCTGCTGATCACAATTTCCAGTGTGCAAAGCTGGGGTTCTGGCACTAAAAAAGAGGTGCTGTAGCTGAGATGAAAATCTTTTTTGGAAATTTCAGAGTAAGTAACTAAAGATCAGGAATGGAAACTGCTGTTTCATCATTCCAGTTTGTTCCTTTGACTTTCCATAGATTTTCCATTGCTGAGACTGTTACTGGTTATTAGCTGGTACAATGAGACTGGGGAGATGAGACTTTGCTGGTGAAGAAAGCGTAAAGAATTGAGCTGACACAGTTGCACCAGCAGTGTGGAGGCTGCACTGGCTCCAGCCTGGTTGTGGGTTGTGCTGTAATATTACAGATGCCTTGTTTTGTTGCAGGGAAATTAGATCAGTGCCCATGGGCCCCACCACAGAGCTGTGAAACAGTGCAGTGTTCCCTGTCTCTGTACCAAGGATATCCACTCACTCTGCAGAGTGACTGAACTGCTGCAAGTGTTAAACCAGAAGAAAAACATCATCTCTGCAAAGTGAACTGACAAAAAATCAGGCAATGTTCTACAGGCAGTGCTATGTACTTACAGCTCTTAATAGTTTAATTCTGGCTTATTCAGGGACTAACACAGTGTTTGGAGCCTCAGAAGCAAACTGTTCTTCAAGTGTCTGTGCTTCAGGCACAGGCTGTGATTCTTGAGGCTGTTCTGTGCAGACTTTGATGGCCCTGGTGGGCTCCTTCCAGCTCAGGATGTTCTATGATTCTCTGACTCTATGGTGTTGAGCCATTATCTGCAGACACCTGGGTGTACAGTGGGGTCCTAAACCTCTATGAGTGGTGGCTACAGACACCAGCCATTTACAGCCACTGTGCAGCTGAGCCCAGCACTGCCCTCCTGGATCTGGTTCTGTGAACTGGGGCACAAAGACTTCACTGAAGACAGTTTTTGGGTATTGCTGCCTTCTGAGCAATGGCTTGATTTAACAGCTGGAGTCTTCAGTTAAAATATCTTTCTAGGTGCTTTCTCAGTGTAAGAAAACTTGCCTTGGGTTACATTTGTCCTAAAGACTTTCCCAAGGCAGCTTAATGCCTTTCCCTTCAGATTGCAGGGCCAGACACTTTGCTGACAGAACCCTGACCATTTTCTGGATGTTGAAGGACCTTTCAGGGATTTGGACCAGGTGAACAAATGATGTATAACTTTACCACAAATACTTGTTTTATACATATATATGCATGCATTAGCAGCTCAGACCCAAACACTCCTTCATAAAATGCTTGAAATCACGAGTCTTGTGTCCATTTTGTACCTTCATAGTTTGGCCCTTCACTAGTCATAGTGCCCGCATGCAATCCTAGCAACTTAAAAATTCATACAGCCAGTTATACACTAGGAACTATGGTTGGAAAATCCATTATCTTTAGAAGATAAATAAGGCCTGTGAAAATGCCTTTTCTTCCACAGTGCAAGTATTTTTTCCATCATTATGACTGGGTGCTGAAGTTTGCTAGTTCACAGCAGTAATGCACGTTGTGCACATATGAGTGACGTGGGAAATGAGGAAAATCGGGATAATTTAACCTCTTTCCTAATTTGTTCTAAAACCAAAGAGTTATTTAACGAAATTAAGTTTCAGGTTGGAGAGAAGAGCACTTGCTCTGCATAGGCAAATGACAACATATACCACAGATTTAATTAAAGAGAACAGAGATAAGTACTGCATTGTATGCTAAAGTAATGTTTACTATAGCAACTGATTACTCTGCAGACAGCTTGTTATTTTCTTTTCCAATTTAAAGTGAAGATAAGAAATATAGAAGGATGATAAATATTCGATCTGAATTGTACCTCTTAGGGAGGTGACTGAAAGATATTGGGAACACTTATATAAGAAATAAAGCTACAAAATCCTCGGGCAATATAAATTGGCCTATTTCCATTTGACATTACTGAGTGTTCTTTTACACCAGTTGAGGAGATACCTCCCATGAGAGCTCATAAAAAAAACTTTTGTACCTTCAAACCTTTCTGTGAAGAGCTGGACTTTTTAGATCTGTGTGCAATGGCCTGATAAATCATCCTCCATTTTTTTTCTGAGAAAGTGAAGAAGTGATTGTAAGCAGGGCTGTTGTTCTCTGGAAGAAAGGTGTGTGACATAACAAAGAGATGGTAACCAAACCCTGGTCAGTCCTCGGCCTGTCAGAGCCTCCACCTTTGTCATTGCTGCAGTTGCTGTGCAAGGTCCCTTCCTCTGTTTTGTTCTTGTGGTTGGTTACAGGAGGTGTAAGAGTGTCTTTCTGCTGATGGAGGAGATTGAGAAACAATTCTATTCCAGAGCCATTTCATGACTTTGGCCAACTACAGTGCTACTGTATGCCTGAATTTCTTCATCAACATGCTTCTTCCAAGCTACCCTATCTCATTCCACTGTCCTTTTCTTTCTGAAAGGCAGGAGAGAAACATAAGCAGTCCATGGGAGAGGCAATGATCCTGTGCAAATCAATTGAATTTAAACACCAGACAACTTCTCACCAAGAGCAATCCTTTCTATTCTGTCCAGGTTAGAGCTAGCTAAATACAAAACAGGGACAACAAAGCTTAATTGTTATCAAATCATCTAGGAATGGGTAGGGGCCCAGCTTTGCAGCTCCACAGGATGGTGGTGGTGGTGAGAAACAGCTTGTATCCTAAAGTTAGCAGTGGGAAAGCAGCCCCTTGTCCTGGTGCAGCAGGATTTTCAGGATCATGCAGGAACCACGATGAAGTTCAAGTCCTGCAGGGAGGATAGTGCACTGCTGGCTCTCTGCACTCCTCTCAGAGCAAGCACTCCCTGAAATCCAGACTGTTCCAAGCATTCAACTCACGTTTCCAATGTAGCAGGGCAAAGCCAGACTTCACATGTGTCAGATTTATCCAAGAGTAAAACCAGGCTATGTGAGCCTCATTATTCTTTTATTATTATTATTATTAATGTGTATGTATTGCATTTAATTGTGGCATGAGCTCATGCTAACTACTTCCAAATAGCCTTTTTAACTAGAAAGTTTATGTTTTATTTTATTAATGCAATAGGTTCTGACTTTTGAAGTTTCCTCAAAATGAAACAATTTTCTTTTCAAGTGTACATCACTGAAGTCAAAGAGACATAATATTCCCAACTGTATAAAACAGCCTGTGGCAACTAGGTTAGAGCTGTCAGTTTTACACATGGGGTGCCTGACAAACATATTATACATACAATTCAAGGCTGACCTTATACTGCACCTGAATTTAAATCTGTGTGCTGCGCAATGCTTTATATCCTAAACAGGCTGTTAACACCCTCTTGCAGCCCTTCCCTTTATAATGGGCTATAACTGCAAACTCTATATTGTCATGAGCAGCAGCCAGAAGGTAACACCATAAAATTAGTTAATTTTAACATAAAGATGCCAAATCAATGCTGCACACATTTGAAAAATACATTTTATTTTAAGCAGTTGAGTGCTTGCAGATAAGAAGAATGTTCCATAAAAATTCACCATTTTTCCCAGTGTTTTAAAGTGTCTGATGTCTCCAAAATACACGGAATAAGAAAATGGTGAACATGCAGGACTGAGGACCTTCAAGACAGAAATTCAACTTTGAAAGAAGCACAGATGTTAAAGAATTATTTCAAAGATTTTTTTATTCCAAATATTGCTGTAAGGAAAACTGTATACAATGAGGAAGTACCAATAATCTCTGCAGACCATGGTGATAGGATACAGCTTTTCTCAGGAGCTTCTGCAAGTCTTGTGAAGGCACTTCATGGGCAGTAGGCCACGAGTGGTCACTGTGGGGCTCTTTTTCATCTAATGTGTTACACACTTTGCCAACCTCTCCTTTCTGGTATCCAGGGGGGTTTACTCACATCTCTTAATCCATCTGTGGGATAATCTCCTCTAAACAAGAAACTGCTGTTTCTACTAGTTTGGAGATGCTGAGATATAATCCAGTGCTTTCCAAGAGTGTAGCACAGTCATTTTTCAAAACTCCTGGTGTCTTCAGCAGGGTAGAATTTCTGCTGTAACTAATGAGAGCACCACAGAATCAGCCAGCAGTGCTTCTTCTGCTTGTGTGCTGGGGAAGGAAAAAATTCATTTCTCTCTTATTATGACTGGAAGATTTTCAGTCTTTAAAAGGGATGGTATGACTGCAGCCAGTGCAGGAGGCAGGGGGAGGTGGGAACAGGGAGGATTTGAGCAATACACTAAATCTCAATGTAAACATTTGTAGGGTATGTAGGAGGCTAAAGGGGGAGGTGAGATGTTGAGACCGATGCTTTGCATCTCTTGACTCTTTCTGCCAGTGCCTCCTTATGCCTCAACCTCTGCCAGGAAGTTTTCAAAGCTTAAATGTGGATTCAACTTGTCTCCAAAATGGATTCTTCCCACCTATGGTCACAGAGGGAAACTGTTGCTGAAGGATACTCAAAGAACAACACTCACACCTTTGTCAGAGCAAAAAGAGAGGCAGTTTATCTTTTACTTGAATTTATATAGATTTTGGACAATCACTAGAGACTGAACAAACGAGGTTGACACCTCTCCAACCACACTGGTCAAACTAGAAGTCCATCAATTGTCCCTCCTCCAGAGAGTTATGTAAACATCACTTTTGTTTACCTAAAAGTCCTGAGAAACTCCACTACAAAAATACAAGCATCAGAAGGCTGAAAAAGATCGGGGTGATAGGAAACTGCTTGGAGTAGGTTTAGGATATTTTGTTATATAAAATTGAAGCACTGCTTGTCCTGGCTGCACTGCCACACATGCAGCTCATCGTGTCACACAGGCTAAACAGGGGTAGAACTGGAAAGAGCTTCAGGCTTTAAGTATTATTTACACTGCTTAGTGTCAGTCCTTCCCTTTCTCTGCTGAGTAAATAGGAATATGGGAGGAATCATGGAATCAAAGGGGGTCATCTACCTAGTCAGTCCTCTGGCCTCTCCCTCCCAGGAGGGCTGGTCCAGTGCTGTAACACTGCACACTCAGTAGCTGTGTCCTTGCTCAGAATCCAGAGCAGTTCTGGGGCTTACTTTACAGCACTGTGTCTTTTATTTTTCCTGTCCTTGTTGTTGCAGAGATGTGCTGTTTGCATGTCAAATTATCCCTATATTCCTGCTCAGAAGACTGAAAAAAAAAAAAAAAATTATCCAGCCAAGCCAAGCTCAAGAGAGGCTCCAGAGCCAGGAGTCTGATTTCGGACTGATTTCAGACTGACCCAGGCAGTGGGAAGGTTGAGATCAAGATCTCAGCCTGAGCTCTGTAAATCAGGCTTGGCTCTTTGGTCAGTTTCCAATCCACAACAGGAGCTGGCTGGGTCTGGCTTCCTGCCCTGTCTCTGTGAGCTCCTACCACGCCTGGCACCTTGAGCAACAATGGGAAAAAGACTGCTTTTCTTGGCATGAACAAATCCTTTTGGAAATGTTTGCAGGCATTGGGAAGAACTGATTGGAAGCATCCTATTTCAGTCTGTAAATTCCCTTTGTTATTCTCCTACATGATCCTGTCAAGCATTAATAGGTGCTGTTTCCTTTTAAATTATTTTGGAAGTAAAATCCTTAAGAATATTAGGTTTGTCTTTTGATTTGGGTAGTTGCCACCCATTGATTCACATCAGACTTTAGAAAACTGGCTGAACTAGGGTACAGTGCAGCATGTATATTGTTATAGTTATTGAAATTATTTCTCACCAGTGATGCTTTGCTAACTAACAGTAGTAATTCATTGAGTGGATTAGTTTCTATAATTGATTGCCAACTTTCTTAACAATCTCGTACTCCAAAACTTTAAATGTAAGATGACTCCTGTCCCTCCTCTGGAGACACCTATCTTGTATGCATTATGAAATGGGTACAGCCTATTAAGGTATTCTTCCCTGCTTGGATATGACAGATATTCTCAAAGGAACCAAACTCATTTCTGCACACTGTGCTAGAGATCTGAGGAAGTAAACTACAATTTGTCCTCCTCAAATAGCACTTCTTAGTTCAGTGCCCAAGCTGGATCACCTTCCCATGAACTTTACCCACGGATGTTTATCTGTGGACCCAAAGCCGTATGGATTTAGTTTCATAATATACAAATCATTTTGTAGATAATGTTGGAAACAAACATTTTATTACTGATTTCCTATAAATTAGACAATGTCATTGACAAAAATTTGACAAGTTACACAAATTCTATTACGGTTTTGCATATTGACTTTTAATTATGCACTGTTTAATCTAACAAATAACAATATCTTTCCCATAAAATGATAGGCAAAGTATGCAGTCTCTATCATGACTTTTTTCTTAGCTCATCCTCTAGATTCTGTGGGTTGAATAAAAAATCAGAATTTTAAATGCATATTGAAAAGTAAGAAGGAAGCCTCTAATATTCTAAATATCCTTACTTGGAAGAATGCTTTGCTGAAGATGGGTTAGATGTTTGATTGGCACAGGCAACTGGACTGTTTAAACTTGGTCCACACATTACAAAGAGAGGGTTTTTCAAGGTGTCCTTATGCTGCATATCTTTCTTTAGGAATTCACTTTCATAGGCTGCAGTTTTGGTTCAGGACAGGAAGTTTTTATATATTTTCTGTCATCAAAGAGATGAAATACACTGGGTGTTAAGCATCAGTTCTCCTGTAAGGATTGGCATGCTGCTATTCACAGACATAGACTAACCCTCAGTGCTAGTGGGTAAAAGGACAGGGCAGTGTAAGCAAGTCCTTTTGGGCTTTTTAATCCAAGCAGGGTTGTTTAAACAGCTTTTCCTCTGGGTCAGATGATCATTTAAGAAAAGTCATGGTGCTGCTTCTCAGAGAAGAGACTTTGTCCCTAGAGATGAGCAGACATTGAAATCAAGACCTGTTGACTGTCCCAAGTGTGAATAGGCTGGTGTCTGCTCAATCCCAGTCTCAGTGTCCCTCTGAATCATCTGAGCTTGCTGCTCTGAAGCCCAAAGCCATGAGATGATCCAGCAGGCCAGTGATTCTCTGCACACTTTTGGCCTAATTCTGACCCTGTGATATTCCCTGTCTGCAAGACAGGTGGGAGAAGTCACAAATACGCAGAAAATATTTTAAGAAGACAGAAAATACTTCTAGTAGCCCTTCTAAAAGTGGTAGAAGTCACAACCATATTACCTTTTAAAATAGCCATCCTTCAGTTTTTGTGGTTCCTCGCTTGCTTTTGCCCATCCCAAGATTCCTCTCAAGCTCACTGTTTCCCTGTAACAACCGCAATTCCTCAAGACATTCCTAAACTACTCTTTAAAAGCACAAATAGAATGAAACTATTATGAGAATGTTATTCACATATGAAACTGTGGCCTGAACAACTTTCCACGTGTTTTATTTGTTAAATAATCTGGAAGCTTCCAGAGCTGATTTTAAAGAGTCCAGTTTATAGACACATGCACCCAGTGCAGCAGCCTGTGCTGAGGAATATGTTTAGAATATATGCATGAGCTTGTTTTATGTTCATATAAAGTATAAATGTTGTTTTCTCCAGGTTGTAGTACCATGATCCTAAAAACTGAAGACAAAGGGTTCTGTACTAAAATCCTGCCAACAGAATGAACAATAGTTATTAGTACTTAAGCATTTTTTATTAGAGTGTTAAAAATACTTATCTCTGCTCACCTCTCCATGACGTCGGAGGAGAGGGGGGACTAAGGAGAGCTAAAACATTTGCATTTGCTGTTATATGAAACACAAAACTATTTTCCATTGCTCTCACTACCAAGCAACTTGGTAGCAATGAATTCTTTGAAAAGCAACCATTTTCTTAAAGTGGCAGAGCTGTTCCTTCAGTAACTCGTTCTGCTAGAAAGTTACTCACACTTAAAACCATAAGGGAGAGATTTTCCAAACCTCCCTTTATAAGAGAAAGTCAGCCAGTAGACATAGTGGGTGGGTATTCACACCTTTTAATTTTAATTTTAAGGTTTCATTGAAATCAAATCCTGACCTTCCAGAGTTTGCTCAGTGCTAAGGAGGTTATGCAGGCACTTTGTTAAGACAATTGATAATTTGGCTGTTGTCAACTGCATGTTAATTTGCTATTAATAATTATTATTAAATAATTCTAGGGCAAATGCAAGAAGTGTAAAAGGTTCAATATCATTCTTGTCTGGAATTAAGCCCCTCCTGCAGTCTCTGATTCCACAAGGAGCACATACTCAATGGCCAAATTTAGATGTGTACCTTTCACAAGATGTACACTGCCTGCCTCCAAGAGAGGCACAAGCCACAGAGAGCTGAGGATCAGCCAGATATCCAACATATTTTTATTCTAGTACTGTTCAGAGTCCCAAGTTAAGCCCTGACAGCCAGCTAACCTGGGCAGGTGCAGAGCATCCATCAGTGAGAACAGCTATCTTAGGGCTAATGAAGGAAGTCTCCAAGAACTGGGACTTGCATCCCTAATAGTTTCCTTGATATACAACACAGGTGCACGAAAGCATTTGAGAACTGGAATACCTGGGTTTTGGCTGTGCTTTTTGGAAAGTGGCAGCTTATCTGTGCTTCTACATACAACAAAAAACAATGGAAATATCTTTAGAAGTGGGCTCAAGAGGCTGACTCATAGCTCCAGCAGAGATATATCCCACTTTTCCTTATTGACCTTTAATATAGCTTCCCTGGCACTCTGCAATCAATGTAATCTTTTCACTATGATCATAATGGCCATTATCCTGGAGACAACAGATAGAAGTGGAAGCAATATTAAATTAGAAAAATAGCTGAAGGATTTCTTTGTTTTCTTCATGGATTTCTCATGAGTTTTTCTTTTTTCGCTCTCTTTGTTCTTCCCCTGGAGTCAAAAATATTTTTACGCTGAAGAAAGAGGTTGGTCCCATTAATATTGCACACTTTCCTCTGTTCCAGTACATTGCCAAAAGTAAGGCGTTATTTAGGGAAAAATATAAATGCATAATAAACAGATCTATACAATCATTACTGAACTAAAATAGCAGTTAGGAAAGTATTTTTATTGTGAAAAATGGCCCTGTAAGACTTGCTGGCTATTTGTAATGTTGCAATGTAACTCAGATAAATTGGTGCCCAGGAGTGTGACATTTCAAAAGCTTGAAAATACACTGCATTTTTCTGGGCTGCCATTTCTGTAATTCTGCTATGGCTATTTTGCAGGAGCAAGAAGCAATTCCTCTATGTCCAGGCAGTTCAATTAGAGTGTTGTAGACGTTGTCACAAAGGCTCAAACATGAGTGCCCCTAAGCAACAGTTGTGATTACATGAAGTATCCCGTGCCCGTTCTCCCTGGTAATTGACATTTCTGGTCATTTGTGTGCAATGTTATTAAATAATTTTTTAAGTAATGACTCATTTTTCTTGTAAACTTTGTATGAAAAGCTCTGCCATTTGGGGTTAGGCATGCATTTTTTAGTAAAAATAGGTTAATAGATCAAGATTTCCACAGGGACAAAGGCTTTTCTCTATTAAGTATTTCTACTAACAAAAGTAAAAGTTCACCAAATTTTGGAGATGGATGTAGGGCAGCCTGGAAATGTTATCTGCTTCTCTGTCGTTATTCATAATGCAGATCAAGAGTTCAGGAGATGCCCAAAATCCATGGTGAACTCAGGCTGTGGAGTAAGAAGAGGAGAAGCAGATCAGGCACTGATGAGGCTGACCTGAGGTTAAATAGCAACCTCAGCTGAGCAAACAACACTGCACTTTAGGGGCAGAAATCAAGTTTTAGGAGTTTGGATGTGCAGCTAAAAGCTGGATAAACTGTACAAAAACAGTGGGAGTGGAGCAGTGGATCAGGACAGGTGGTGCTGGGGTCCCTCCACCACACTCCATGTGGCTGAGGCATCGCTCAGGACTGGATTCCTTCTGGTTCCCTGGACCTTCCCATTGCTCTTGTACTTTGCTGCTTCAATCTCTCAGGTCCTGGCAGGGCTGGAGCCCCTTTGAGCCCTGTGCTTCTGTGTGCCCCAGGCCATGGTGCAGGAGCCTTCATGGCTGTCCCCAATCAGACACAGCTCCTGCACCTTGAGGCACCTCAGCATCTGATCCTCTGCACACACACGTGCCAGGCATGGAGGTTTAGGAATTCAGCTCACCAGCAGCACAGGAGCATTGAACACATTTCATTTCACAGCATTGAGCAACCAGCCTCAGCTCCAATCCACAGAAGCTTCCACAGGGATGAGGAGATGCAGCCCTTGGTCTGAGCACTGAGACTGCTCACAGGGCACCTGCTCTTATCCTCAATGCTGCCCCCATTGCCTGGATAATTGCAGCCTTCAGAACTTTCCCCCATTGTTTCTTCACTGTCTTTGTGCAAAAGAAAGATGATTTGTGCACATTTAGGAGTCACAGATTTGCTTCATGCTTCTGCTGCAGTTTTCAGACAATGGCCTTGATTTCCTTGCTCTGAAATGGGACAACAAGATGTTTTCTGATCTAGCTATGTAGCTGCTTTGTAAGGATGACAACGTTTTCCTACTGTATGTGCATGCAATGCTCAACACAACAGGATGCTGATTTTCTAAAGCAAAGCACAAACTGTCTTGTTAACCTCCAGAGCCTTCTGAAGCCAAAAAATTGGAAACGCTTCTTATAGGTGAGCTGTGACAAGCCTATTCCTCTTAATTTTCTGATTTTCTACTAGGAGTTTGCACTGACTGGTATGAAAAATGGTAACTGACCAGTTGTCTAAAATCCTCTTGATAACGAGCAGCAGTTTTATTTTTGCAATCTGAAAATTGATTCACTCTTGTGATGATCAGCCTTCATAGAGGTGTGACTTAAAAATCCATTTCCTAGTGATGATAAATAGCAGTCTGGATTTAAAGCCTTTGAAAATCTCTGTATGTGGCTTAACACCAGGGGATGAGACAGCATGACATGATGCAAACTTGGTGTTTTAACCTCGAGGCTTAAATGTCATAATGCAGCATCACTTGGTGTTACTACCTAAGAGACATAAAAATAACAGAAAATTAAATTAAGGAGTATGGTTTCAACAGTTTCAGTTTCAGGAATGAGAATATGTTACAACTCTTGGAACTACATTTGTGATGTTTCACATGGAATCACTTCATGTCCCATTAAGAAGCTGTTTTAGCTTATTTTTCTCCTAGGTATCCACCCAAATGACATCAGCATCATTGTCTACATCAAATCCAGCACTAGTACTGAGTTGGGAATTTTTTCTTAGGTGTATCTTAGCAGGGACTGCCTATACATTCTGGTACAAAGAAAAGACTAAACCAAATGTCCTAATCACAGTTTCTGCCACTATCTGCTTTCTATCTCAACATTCATCTGACCTGGAATGTTCCCTTAGAGGGAAGCATTGCCATTTTCTGTTGACAAAAGCACAGTCAAGAGGTCTGGGGGAGAAAAGCAGCAATTATTTAACAAGCACACATCAATTCCTAAAATTGCTGTTAAATACATGGTGTACCACTTGAAAATCTGTTATTATAGGCTTCTGATGAAGTGAGCAGAAATTGTTATCCTTGTGCCTGTGGCCTGATAAATAATCATGAGATGACGAGCTTGGAGGAACTTTTTAGTGCATGTGAAGGGTTAAATCAGATTTTACTCCCTAAGTGGATCTCAGAAAAGAACAACTTGCTTTTTCTGGAACATATTCCAATTCACCTTCTAGAAATGATCTCACTTAGCCTCTCCACAGTAGTTCAAGATCCATTTGGGATCTGTATCTAAATCTCTATCTAGTGGGAGCTTCAACAAAGGTCACAGGATATACAGACATTTCCCTGCATCAGAAATAAAAACCAACCAAGTCACCAGACAAACAAATAAACAAGCTTGAAGAGAGTTCTTCCAACAAAGTTATTCAGCGGATAATAGTCCTACAGAGAGGAGTTCTTATTGTTGTTATAATCATTGTGTCTGCAGTCTGTCAGATACTGACAGGCGCCTCTTCACCTTTGTAAAAGGGAAAAATAAATGATCAGATTGCCAAACCCATAGACTTTGATATCTGATCATGTCTAGACAGCCTCTGTCCCTGCCTTTTAAAGACAGTCGTCAAATGCTTTGCATCAATAATTTGAAATGCTGCTGTTTTCAAGATGTTGAACATTAATGTCACCTCCCTGGGTCCCAAGTGCCTGCCTGTTCCACACTCGTTATTTTTAGGCAATAATGGATACTTGCTTGTGTTTAGTTTTCATAATCATGCAGATCCAGCAGCTCCAATATCTGAATAAACTGCCTCACAAATTAATCAGTGCAGAACAAAGCTGTTTTAGGTCTATGACAGCCGATAAAGTCGTTTGTGGTGCATTATCTCTGCTCTGTGCTAAATACTAGTGCGAGCTGCAGAGATGGGAGGAAATTTTATTAGAAATCAAATTCTCTGGGACTTTTTTTGCCAAACTGTAAAACTGGATTTTATACATTATACATGATCGTTTAATGTAAGTCCTAAAATTTCAGAGGATTATTTAAGAGACTACAAGCTTTAGGGAATTAGGAGACAGAGCTGACAGTGGAATTGCCCTTGTGATGGGAAGAAGTCTTGGATAGGTTAAATGCCTTGCAGGCAGTCAGAGTGCAAATTTCTCTCACTGGCAAATAGAATCTATGTCTTTGAGCAGAACAGAACTGTTTGTGGTTGAATTGTAATATACCTCCCTTAGCTCAGCTGCTCACTTTTTGGGCATTTAAATTGTACGGTTGTAGGAAATAACTGAATTACGTGCAGCAGTTTTGCATCAGCTCATCAATGCAGAAAGAACTGACCAGAACTATCACTCATTTATTTTCATTTTTTATATTGGATATGGAAAAAAAGTAGTTGCATATTGAGCTAACTATTCCTCTTGCTTCTGATTATTCTCAGATTACATTTAACTCTACCATTTATCTGTTCAACAAATCTACGTCCCCCAAGCATTTATGAAAATAGCATGGGGTAAAAGCTGACATATTAATGTTGATAGATATGCAGAGATAGTGAGGGTTTTGAACATAGCACATTGTAGATGTGAAGACCTTAGTATAGAAATGATCTCCTGAGTAAAATCTATGTGAGATATATAGGAGTTGCAACACAGAATATTGGCTTATTGCACTCCATAGATTTGAAACCATCTCTCTTGGATGGCAGTGGAAAACTTCAATATACTTACATGAATTATAAATGATGTCTGATTCTCTTGTTGAAGTAGGTACTGTATGTTTTTCTAACATAGGCCCTTCAGCCTTTAAAAAGCTCCTTTGTATGTGCAAAGGCGAAGGATCTGCATTTGGAAACATTTACTGCTGTCAATATCTTTGTGTAAATTGTGTACCCTACTGGAAATTTTTCTGTTTTAATTAGGAGTGCCACAGTTATTCCCTTAAAGTCACAGCTTTTAAACAATTAGTTTGGAGATGGAATTGATCTGGAAGAAATAACGCTCGCAAAGATGCAGTGTAAGAAACCAGAATTGATTCGAGGCGACAATTCCTAAATGGTTCAGACATTTTGGTGCCTTGAAATGAACATCTTTTCTGTCAGCTCAGAAATATAATAATGCGCAACAAGGCAGATCAAAGGCAAGAAATCATCACTTTGCTTATCGGATTCTCAGCAGTGACACAATTTACATTCTTTTAGATGTCTTTTCATTGTTTTTATTGCAAAACAGTAAAAGTGGAAGTGCCTATTGCCAGCCTGAGATGTTAACCCTTCATCATAATTACAGTAATGGCTTCAGGACATGAATAGCTGGATAAAATTCTGGACAGGATCTTTTAGATTCTACGGTGATGATGAAATTGGTTTTTTTCTTGGAAGAAAGAAATCTGATCTTTGTTTGGAGCATATGAGGTTCCAGTTAATCCATCAACCAGCAGAGCTTTTAAACTTTGTATGCACTTCCTTAGGGCTGGGTCCAGATGACTTTTCCCATACTGAATAGTGCCATAGACCCTTCATAGCCCCGAGTGAATTAACTAAATTTGGCATAGTGAGGTAGATCTATGCTTAGGCTGAGAATCTGACTTAAAAACTGAAGTGTTGCACGTGGACAGAAATATGCAAGTGGCTTCTTATTAAATTGAAACCTGAAGATTTTGTCCCTGCATAGATCTCATCACAATATCAGCTGGGGGAAGTGGCTGCTTGCAGTGCTGTATCCGTAATTCCTGGAAAGCACTGCCCTCAATGTGAACAGTCAAGCTGGGAAAAATGGAACTGGTAGACAAGACTTTAGCCAAACTACACTAGCAAAGGTCAGTCAGGGATAAAAGAAGCCTGGCAGACTGCTTGATGTAAGGATTGCTTTATGCAGAAAGGACTAAATGGAAAATAGAATGCATTTCCTGAAAGAACAAACTGATAAGGATGCAGTGAAAATGGTTATTATGTGTGCCAAGAACAGAAGGTGGCCCAGACTGGAGAGTGCCAGTGGGAATGACTTTTACTGTTACAGGCCCATGCAAACGTGGGCAGGCTGTGCACAGACTCCAGAAAATTTGAAGGATGTTTACCTGCCTTCATGAGGATATTGTCAGAATTGGCTTGCTCTAGAAACACTCTGATTTCAGCCCTTGCAGTGCCTGTCATTCAGCTACTCCAAAACTAAATGTGAATCACAAAGCTAATCCATTTCCCAGTCTGATGGCACAACTTGGGTCATTATCATTGATTACAATGTAAAGCCCTAAAAAAGTGTTTAAAGATCACCATGGTAAAGGGTCTGAGCAGTTCAGTGGCAGAGGGACAGTGTGACTGCACAGGAACGTGCCCAGAGTCACCTGTGCAAGGGGTGGTCACAGGGACTGAAGAAAAGGACACAGACTTGAAAACAACCTGAAGTCTTTTAAAAGAACCTCAAGTTTCAAAAGGGTGCCTAACAGAATTTGGAAAGAAAAATGGAGCCAAATAAAGAGAAAGTTGCCTGCACCATTAAGTTATCTAAGCTCTGACAAAGCATTTTTCCATCACAGATCTCGAGACATCTTAAAACTAGTGATAAATATCATTATTTCTATTGCATAGCTTGGGAAACCCAGAGAAAGAGGAAATTCTACTTACCTATTCTCATTCAAAGCTGGAAAAGATGGATTTCCTAATTCACTTCATGCCTGCTATCATGTGACCCCTAAGTCACAGATGAATGAACTGTAAAATATGGAAGAACAAGTTGATGAATATTAAGTCATGTTTGAAATATTTGAACTGATATTTTTGCACCTTGATCTCTCTTCTTACTGTACCCAGCTGCCTTTCATTTTCTGCTGCCTCCGTGATATGCGTTTTTTTCATATTCATGATGTAGCTTAGCTCTGCTAATGGTTTTAAGGAAGTTGTTCAAATTTTGTTCTGCATTCCTTTGATGATTCTGTACCAAAATCAATTATAAATATCAGAAAATGTTGGGGTTTTATACAAATTATAAGCCAGATTCCAAGGTAGAGTAGGCTGATTAAAATAAAATAATTGGAACAATGTCTATTTATCCTAGAACAGAATTTTTTTTAGTATTGTTAGTACCACTGTCATTTTCAGACTTCATTTCTACAAGTTCAAAGCCTTCATCTAGAAAATACGCCTTTTCTTCCGATTTAAGACTCTCACTGCTGTCATTTCTTAGTGGCACTGCAGCCTGTTCAGTGGTCCTGCACCCTCAAAGGGAGCTGATGGGAACTGATGGACTGTTGCAAACGCAGACCCAGAGGAAGTGTTTTTACAAAAGAGAAAACATAAAGGGTATTGCAAATACATTGTCAGGAGATGTTACATCTTCTTATTTTAGTGAAAAGACAGTGATCCCTCCGTGCCACATGTCAACTACCTGTGTGCACAGCTGACATGAGAACATGTACTTGCACCAGTGTGTTTGCAGCACAGGAGTGCAGGGACAATTTCCAGTTCATGAATCTTTAATTGCAGTGAGTAGCATCACAAAAAAAAACCTCATCTGATATTTTTCTTTTTCTCCTGCAGCAGTTTTTTATGAAATTAAGAGGAGAGGAAATGGGCACTGTGAGCAAACAGCCTCCAGCAGGTTGCTCTGGCTACACTTTGTGCTGCATGCCTGCCTTCTCTCTTCACTGATGCTGAGGAGGGGATGTAGGTGCTGTTCCTGAGGAATCACTACAGCAGAAGCTGGCCCTGGTGTTTCTGCACCACAGCAGCCAGTGATGGATGTGTGTGCTCCTGGGACACACACCCCCCTCAGGGACAGAGATGGTGGACATGGGGCAGCTGACATTCTTGTTTCACCCTGCATCTGTCCTTAATAAGGAAAAGTTCTCCCAAAAAGCTGAAAAATGTTTAGTAGAAATCCCATTTCTCCTTAGGAAATGAGTCCAGCTCATTGAACCAGTTGGATGTGATGAGTTGGAGAGCCCAGATCCTTGTGCAGGCAGGCAGGTGCAGCAGTCCTGCATTTGCTGTTTGCTGGCAAACACTCCAGAGGGACACTCTGAGGAGTTCTGTAGTTGGATTTGCACTTCAGTGAGGTGGGGTAGGTGGGGCTGGAGTGAGGGACAAACAGCAAAGGAGTGACCACAGACTCTGGGCAGCAGCAGCTGCTCCCCAGCTCTTTAGCGAGCTAAAGACACAAATGGAACTGAAATGGAGCTTTTGTCACTCTGGGATGCAGAAATACTTGACTGTCTCCTGAATGGGTGAGAGGGTGACTGTAAGATGGGATGACAGAAACTTGGAGTAAGTAGGAGCATTTGAGTTCTTAAAACAGATTTCACTGAAATCATCTGATATTTAAAGTATGTTATCACTTGGTCAAATTAGAAACAGATTTCTCCCCTTTTTTTTGCCCTTATCCCAGACTTTTCCCAAGAGATTACATAATAGCTCCTGTCAGGGTCGTGTGTTTGTGCAGTGCTAAATATTAGGGAAATCAATATTTGATTATAACACTTAAAGCTGAAATTTATCATTGAACAAAATTCACCTTTAAAAAAAGCAAATGGCACCTGATTACCTTTAGTTTTATGAAGGAGTTAGTGAAACCTCAGGAAAAGCTACTGGGTTGAAATTTGCCTCTGTTGACCATGAGTTGATAGTTCAGAAAGAGGAAGATATACTTGAGCCTTTTGGGAACTAAGGAAAGCCATTTTCACCTCTGCCCTCCTGACTCTGGAGCCTGTTTGCTGTCCCTGGTGGCATTTTGCTTGTGCAGGACATGAGCAGGTGATATGGACTTAGTAAGAAATAAGAGATGGAGATTCCACAATTAAAGAAGAGGAAAGAGGAACATTGGGAAGACATTGGGAAGTGCTGTGGTGTGGACAGGAAGAAATGGGGGTATGGAGGAGCAGAACAATTCTTAATTCATCCCCATATACACACAGTTGTTCATGGCAGCTGAAGAAATAGGAAATGTAGAAATCCTCATAGAGTGTTCATTCACTAAATATTTCTTCATATTTAAGAACATGGTTTAGAGGTCTTCCATTTCTGTTGTGTTTATCCTTCTGCATTATCAAGTGACTACTCTGCCTTTCCCATTACCTGGTTTGTCATTTTTCAACTCATCACACTGTGTTGTAATGCACACGATCTCAGCACAACAAAACTAAAATTATATAGTGCAGAAAATACAACGGTTCTCAAATAGCTTCACATAAAATAATATCTAGGAGCTTTAAAACTGAGCTGCATTTAAAGCTGGAAAAGCCAGCCTAAAAAGATAAGATTTCAATTTTGTCTTAAATGAATTCACTGAATCTGCATTTCTGATGTCAAGTAGAAGCAAATTCTGTACTTCTCATGAATAGCAAGCAAAAGCCCTACAGCTATGAGAATTTAATATGAATCTTTTATTTTGAATGTCTGGGATTTTTTTTTTTTTAAATGTTTCTTTTCAAATGTTCTGAAATCTCTGTGGATTTTTAATCATATGACTTTCATGGGTTTTTACTTCCCACAATTGTCCTTACAGTCCCAATTACTAAATGAAACATTCTCCTGGAAAAGTATTGTTAACACAACAAATAGCTTTGAAATGACAGCCGTGATTCTTTGGGGCAGAATGCTTTTAAGTGGAAAAGTTCCTTGCTGTACTGCTTTCTCTTTGAAAAAAAAACCCCAGTCATTCAAGAGAAGCTGTGGCACATATGATGAATGCATATGGATACACTTAGAATTATGAGTCAAAAAAAGAAATATAAATGAATCTTCCAGGAGATTTCAGTTCTGAGTCTGCTGCTGTAGGGTCATTAACCCAATTTACAGTGCTCAGAGATGAAGAGGAGAGGAAGAATGATTTTATGACTAAGGTTCAAGAAATCTACATTAATTCCAGCCTCTTTGGCACTTTTTGTCCTCCACTGCCAGTGACCAATGACCAACATTTCCCTTGTCTTCTTTTGTCTGTCTGACAGGCTTCACTTACAAACTTTGTGGGACAATTGAGGTCTCCTCTTCTGTGACTGTAGGGTGGAGCTAAAATGGAGAATTTTCTTCAGAACTGTTGAATGCAACAAAATAGGTAAATCCAGTGATAGGGAGAGCAGAGAGATGTAACACCCTAGACTGATTAATACAGTTATTAATTTTTCTTTTCTACACTTCTCTCCCTCCTTCTGCCAGTGAACTCTTCTGTGTGGCTGTAATCTCCACGTGTGTCTATGTTGCCATGACAAGGTAGCTTTAGACCAACCCAAGCTGAGGCTGCAGCCCCAAGAGCAGGGTTCATTTCCAGCCCAGTGCCAGATCCACTGAGATGGATGTGCTTTTGTGACTGCCACTTTTTTGCTCCCTGAGCCAGCTGGTTTAACAGAAGTGAGCCAATCCATCCAAAGAGCTGATGGCCTTTACTTAGACAACTTTATCTTTGCACCACCTGCAGGAGAAAAATGCAGTAGCTGACGAGGGGCTAAATTCTCTGGAACATTTCATTCACATTTGCATACTTCCATCTATAGCCAGGAGTTCTTACTATTTTTCTTACTAGAAAAATAGTAAGAACTCTTCCGTCCCTTGTGTTATTCTGTCCAGAGAAGAGGGAATAATAACCCACCTTCTCTTGTGCCCCAGGCTGTGCTCTGGCAGAGCTGAGGGGGTTTCAGTGCCTGTGGTGAGGTTTGGGAGCACAGAACAACTGCAGTAGACACCAGCTCCCATCCAGGAATGCATTCGTGCCAACTGTGCTGCCTTGCAGGGAGGGAATTCTGCTCCTGGCAGAGACACAGCATGTGCTGGGCATGTGGTTACAGAAGGGCAGATGCACAGGGCTTTTTTCAGTGGTCTGGCTCTTCCAAATTCCCAGCAGCTGTTATCAATATTTGAATAATGTTTCTAGTGTGCTTCATGTGGACTTGGCAAGCTCTCTCTTCCAATTCCCTCTGCAAACTCCTGAGCCATGTGTTTCCTTAGTGCCATGTTCAGCCTCTCCTCAAGTCAGTCTGGAGCTGAGAGCCTGAGAATCATTTCCTGGGCATGGCTTAGAGCAGGCTTGGGGTTGCTCTTCCATCTGTCAGCAGGAGCCTCCAAGTTCCTGCTCCCACCCCCAGCCCCAGAATAACATCTGTTCTGGTGAGCATGTCTAGTGAGATCTACTCTGAGTGCTCACCAAAAAGCACTCTAGTCTGAATGTAAGGAATAAAGTAGTAAGAGAATATGCTCTGCAAGACTATCCAGTCTTGCTCCTTGCAGGGGAAAATCCAATTCTGTTTCCTTTGATTGCAAAGTCCCAGGAAATGTTGTAGGTGGGTAGAAGAAAGGGCAGATATGGTCCTGGGGCTTTGTCCTCAAGAAAGATGAGCTGGAATTTCAGATTACAATATCTGATGTTTAGTTTTGGTTGCTGCTGGCTGAATTTCTTTCCCTTTTATACAGTTGCTAATGGTCATCAGAATCCCTTGGGGTTTCCTAGAAATTATCCCCTTTCCACAGGGAGGAGATAAAGTGATTATAAAATGATAAAAATTGTGAGCATTCCCTTAAGGATGTTCACAGATCTGTGGTGTCCCTTGTTCCCTCTCCATTCCCCCCAGCAGAAATAGTGTTACCATTGTATATTCACTTTGTGCTTATTCACTTTGTGCTGTTGTGAGATACCTTTGGCTCTTAGATGCTCAATATATACCAGATTGTCACTGGGAGGTCAGAGCTCACACTGTCAAGAGAGATACAAGTCAGCAGGTACAGCACAGGCACAGATTTATCAGGATGGTAAAGTGATAATAATTTTACTAAACTTTGTACAATAACTACCTGCTCATCCCTTACTTTTTTCATATCAAAGTTATATCTGAGTCTATTAGAGTAATATCCATTAAACCCTGGGCAGAATACAACATTTTTCTTCTAACTCTGCTCCCTGGTGCCTCAGCCCTGGATTACAACTGCATGGGTAAAATATGTCCACAAGAACCTGAATGTCCAGAGCTAAACAACCAACATTTTCCAGTGCGGGAGGAAAAGAGCATCAAACCCATTTTCCAAATGAGAGTGTGCAGCAGAATCAGACACATCTCCCTCTGCAGGAACACCTGGACAGAAGCAGAAGTACCTGACACTGCTCCCAGGTGGGAAATGGGTTTCCTAGTCTGCAGCAGTTTGTAAAATTTTAGAAATAATAACTTTGAAGTAAGGTAAAATTGAAAATGGAAAAATCCAAAGTGACTGATCATCTCATGCTGTCTCCCTTAAGCTCCTTGTTTCAATAATTCTGAAAATACTGACAGTCTATTAGACCAGGAAATGAAACTTCTTGGCAAACAAGGTATTTGCTAATTTCGGTATTTTGTGTGAGTCAGAAATGTGTGGAGGGAAATATATTGAAACTAACCCTGTCTTGTGAACTCTTTCATATTGCATAACTGACATTTGCCAATAAAAAAAATGTTACATCATATAGTTTCTGAAAACATCCAAAAGAAAAGGCATTAAAAGCTACTGCAAACCCTTTCTCACAGAGCATTGGAGGCCCCTGGTCCCACTGGATTTTCACAATGGTCATTGTGATGAATGTCTCTTTGTGTCTAACAACTAATTGCAAAATAATCATGTTCACTTATGAATTCACACATTCCTGCATAATTTGCCTGATACAGAACTACCCTCTTCCATTTCTTTTTGTTTTCTGCTTTCAGCTGCTTAGTGATAGCAAATTGATGGAAAAATCCAACTCTTTGATATGGGAGTGCAGCTTCTAGAAATCAGTAAAAAAGTTATATTTCCCTTGATAGCATTTTCACACCCACATGTATTGAAAACTCTTAAAATTTTCATTTTGGCTTCTGGAAAGTACATTGTAAAGCGAAAATTATGGCTACAGAATTAGAATTGTGGTGTTCAAAAATCTACAAAGCAGTCTTATTTCAATTATCCACAATTGTCTGTTTTTCTTCTTACTGAGAAATAGTTTGTTACAGGTTCTCAGGATTTCTTTGAGTTATGCTAAAAAGCCTTGCACATTACTTATTTGCTTAGTGCACTTTTGAACTGAAGCATTTAATGTTGGAAAATAAGCAGTAAATATATCGCAGTTAATTGGAGAAAAAGATAGATTTTGGGAAAGAATTTGAGCTTCTGTGACAGCTTTAAAGTTATAGTGAGGTGTGATTTTGCTGTCTTGATTTCTGAGACCTATGTTGAATTCTAATTGCATTAAATGAGCAAAATATGTTAAGAGCTATGGAAACTTCCAAGAGACAAAATAATTGGATCAAATGTGTGAGTAACGTGAAGAATGGAAATTCCTGCTTAACTAGCCTGTGTTGATAGCAGGTCATTCAAGGATCTCCATGGTAACGGTGAAAAAATATGCAGATATTTTTAATTTTCAGGAAGTTCTGTATTAAAATCAATATGACACCTGAGAAGTGTCTAAACACAAAGTTACAAGAATTTGAGTGAGCAGTGAAGAGTCAAGGACAAAATCTACTAAAAATTGAATGTCCTTTTTGGGGTGATTCTAGTTATTCCTGGGTCTAGATCTTCAGCAGTAGATCATTGATGATTAAAGGTGTGGAAGGCCAGAGGGGCTGATCCTCAGTGAAGCAAATCTCTGCAGAGACAAGGATATTTTTTGCATTGGTTTCACCCATAGCTTTTAGCTCTGTAACTGGGAAATGATAAAGCCAAAAGAAATGGATGACATCTTCTTGTTCTGGAAGCTTCTAAAGACATTTTAGTGACAGTGCCTCTAAAACAAAAACTTTACAGTTTCCACTTAGCCGATATAGTTTTATGTAAATCAGAAGGGGGAGAAGAGATGTGGCATCCTCTAGGTGACAATAAAATAAAGCATTGCTCTGAAACTGCCACACTGATCCCATTTAGAAACACAGAGTGAAATAACACATTGAGAGTTTCTTTGTGGAGACAGACAGAACTGTTGAGATGAATCGATACGGGAAAAAGACACTGAACTAGAATCTGACCTGAATTACAGCTGCAATGGAAGGACTTCAGGAGTGCCTGGGTGAAAAGTCAGGATGGATGCACAGAGAATTGGCTGGTCCTGGCAGCTTGTTTGGAGCCGCAGCTGTGCCAACACAGTGGCTGTGGTGGGATAACTGCCCCAGGTGTTCTGTCCCCCTGAGCTGCCCTGCCCTGGGTGAGCACAGACACCCTCTTGTGCACAGGCTTTTTGAAAAATCCAGATACAAACTCTTTTTTCTTTTGTTTTTCTCAGGAGTGCTGTAAGGACCTGGTGTTTCCATGCAGTGAAACCTGCCTGGCCATGCAGTGCCCTGCAGAGGTGTGAGAGAAGAGTCTGTGCTGGCCAAAGAGAAGGGACAAGGCCAGCCAATCCTTTCCCCAGCAGTTTGAAAGGAAATTGGCTTGGAGCAGGTACAAGGATCTTCTTCTACCATTCTCCAAGAAGATAAGAGGTGACTCCGTAGCCATCAGGTCCTTTATGTGTTTATTTATCAGCTGCTGTCCCAGTGTCACGTCTGTCTTTTGTGCCACAAAGGGAAGCCCTGGCATAGGAACTGCTGTGCAATTAAACAATGTTTGTGCTATGTGTATTGTCAGGCCACATAGGTTTTGGGTCAATAATTATCTTGGTGCCATAGCACCAAATGATACAGAGGAAGACTATTTTTGCATCTTGTTGCCAGTCTTCCCACTCTTGAAGCCAGTGTACAGCCAGGGTTATGGCACTCACAGGATTTCAGTGGTCCTTTACTCAGAAAGCCTTTGGGACCAGTTTCTGCTGCACTGGGGGTGTATGAGGAGGGGAGTGTGTGTGTGTCACAAAAAAGTATCCCAAGTCATGGAGAGATAGGGAAACAGAGAATGCTATCAGAAGTTAAAGCTATCTTAGCTCTTCAGCTCCAAAGTGGTTTCTTTGTGGAGTTATTTCCAGTAATGACACATGGTGGGTGGTAGGTTGTGTATTCAGCTCCCCAATTAGTTGTCTTTGCATGAGGTCTGCTTTTATCAAATTAAATAGAACAAAACTCAAGACAGATGCTACCTGCTGATCAAGATACTGTGGTACCACGTGAATGCTGCAACAAAACCCCAAAGGCTGAAAAATCCACATTGTGGTTTAGTTACAGCTAGAGTTAAAAAATGATACTCATCCAAGTTCCTGCATCAAAATATCTGTTCGCTTGTCCTCTCTTACAAAAGTGGTCACTACCTGGAAACATTCAGAGCTGGTGTTATTAGACTTTGCTTCAAAGTCCTTGCAGTTGTTCCAAGGACTCTTCCTTATTGGAATATTCCAACTTGGCATAGCCCAGCTCCTAGTATTTCTATCACAGATAAATTTGCTGTGAAAAAAAAAAAAAGGGAGATATGAAATAGAAACTATTCTGGACAAATGGGTAGCAAGAAGTATGACATGAGTTATTCTCCATCTCATAATTCAACCTCTCTTTAAGATGCAGCAGAGTTGGTGTGGTGTGCCCTGTGTCAGCTCCCTGAACCACTAATTCTCTTTTCAGTGTGACTTTGTAGATCCAAAGAGCTTCTGTGACCCTCTGTGATGTGTAAAGGAGCCCACAAAGCTGGGAGCCTCTGCCACAGAGGGATCTCAGCACCTGCCTACTCCATGCCAAACACAATGATCTCAGTTGTTTTTTCCCCTCATGAGTGGGTGAAAAGCAAGAAAAGAAATATTAATTAATATTATCTGGACAAATCATGTCCAAAACTTAAAAAAAAAATAAGTAGAACCTTCTCTAAAATTTGTTTCAACAAAACGCTTGAAGAATCCATCTCTGTCAGCACGGATCCCCCTCTCCATTGTGTGTACATATGCAAACTGTTCCAACTCCTGTTGTGTCAAGGATGTGGAATGGAAAGAAAAGTGTGAAGACTGTTTCCCACACATGTTAAGAAAAAGATCTGCAGCAGGCAATAAATAATCTGATAATGGGAAAAGTATCTGTAGTTATGTTACAAGGTAAAAGATGAGACTGCGGCTGTGAGAGCAAACTAAAACAAGATAAGGAGATAAAGTACCTTTTTACCAGATAGAGTGGTAGTACTGTGGAGCCACAGTGTGTTGAAGCATTGTGGGAAGGGGATTTTAGGGGTTTGGAACCTGGCCCAGATGACTTTGCTGATGCTGATATTACACAAAGTTCCCTCTCAGATAACCACAGAAATGTAATTCTGACCCAGCCAAGGAAAGGCCAGGAAGTCTGGATCAGGAAAGTGGGAGGTGGCATTATTACCCTAAGAAGGAGCAAGATGTTTGCCACAGTGGGATGTATATACAGGCCAGGGAAGGAATCCCCACTTGGAGCTGTAACACTGGAGAGTTGTAAATAAATACTTGGAGAATGTACTTCTCTTGGCATTAATAATGTGCTGCCTAAAGTATGTTGGATGTGCTTTAAATATTACATGTGAATCCCAGGCCTGTCTTGTAATAATTTTAGAAAATATCCATAATCTTGTCATTTTAACAGCAGAACAACTTTTCTGGCCTTTTCATCTTGGTGTATTAGGATCTGAGAAATGTGGACTTTCTCTACATTAAAAATTGCATTTTGTTGTTGCCTTTGCAGCTGTGCAAGTAACAGTTGCCTTGATTTCAGAGAAGCAAAGTAAATTAAGAGAAGATAAAGATCCAAGCACAATGAAGCTACTTTGGAGTCATTACAAGAAATAAATACAGAGCAAATCTCAGGTCAAATCCAGGTCTGGCATCAACAGTCACAGCTCCAGCCTCTACAAGAAGTGTCTGCAAACATCAGGGTTGACTTCATCCATCAATCAAAATTTGGATTGATTGGAAGACAGTGTTAGACTTTGGAAAACAACATTAACAGTACAACAGAATCACAGAACCATCAGTGAAAGGTTCTTGTCAACATGACTTCCATTCATTTATTTCACAGTTTAAAGCAGAATTACTCTGCATGCAGATGAGGACTACCCAGTTCTGTACAATGTACAGAATGTGAAACAAAGCTGATTCACTTTTCTACTTCCAAATTTCCTCTAAATTAAAAAATAAGTAGTAAAAAGAATGCATGGACAGGAAAAAACAATTAGAGGAATTTTTTTTACCAGGAAGAAATGTGTCCCTTTGCAGCTAGTGTCACTGGGACTTTTGAAATATGCTTGTGAGAAAACAATTTGTTCTTTAGATATTAAAAGATACTCAAACTGTTGCTGTCAACAATGCAAGATGGGCAAGTGACACAATTCCTGCCTGAACTAAATGAGTGATTAAAATATGTATGGATATCTTTTTTGTTCCATTTATGCCATACCTTTGATATTGCTGCTTGGTAAAGGTCATGGTAACAGCTGAATCTTTCTCTTGCTATTATTAAAACTGCTTAATTAAATTAATCTGGAACTGCTCTCTGACAGCAGTTCTTTCCCCCTTAAACGAGGGGCTGACAGATTTAATCTGATCAAGAACTATAATGATTATTTTCTTCCTTCCTGGCAATCCATTTATGTACAGTTGTACTTACATTTTTTCTGTTTGATACGATCACTGTGCCGTTTATTTGCTTAGCTGCCCTTACTGATAAGTTTATCTACTCTCACTTTGGCTGCAGAGCAGCACTTCCAACATGTTATAAATACATATTATATGCTTGGATTTTTGCAAATATTAAGGTGAATTCTGTATGCAAAATAACTTTGCTGTAAGGATATTGTTCTTATTTCTGCTGTTAGCAAATATGAACTGTAATCATCCCATTCCAGCAGTGATGGAGAGGGAGGAAACATCACACTGGGGGATTGGAAAGCAAGTTCTCATGTTTGTGGTGATGCAGTGAGTGAGTACAGGCAGGTCACTCCACCTCCATGTCCTCCTCCCCTTTTTATCTCTCTGACACACTCTGGAGCAGAGTTGGGCTCCTTCCTTGTGAGACTGTGAAATCCTCCCTGTGGTTTCCCCCTGATGGCAGCTCTGGTCTTGTCAGAGGGCCCTGAGGGCACCGAGTGGGTGTTTCTGTCCTGCTGAGTGTCCCCATGGCAGGCAGGAGGATGAGCAGGTGAGGCAGAGGCTCCAACTGCACTATTGCTCCTTTCAGCTCCCAGGTCTAACTCTCACTATTCAGCTGTGGAAATTGAGCCCTTGGCAACACAGCAGGGACTGGGGAACTGTGTGAAATGCACCTTCTGCTTCATTGTGTAGTCTCTGGAGTAGGGTGTGCTAATGGGGGGTTTACAGTCTCTTTTACTCCTTTCTGCTTTATCTGCTCAGGGAATAAACAAATACGCTGCACACACACCCCAAAAGCAGAGGAGATTCTGCAGGAAGCTGTTCAGTGTGGAAGTCATAAATCACCCAAGAAATGAGTGTCACTTTGGTGGCCTGTGTTATATGAAGGCTTCCTCAGATAACAAACCCTCCCAAAGAGAAGGTAAAAATGGCTTCTTACAGCCTAGACTGCAAAAATGCAACATTTTGCTGTGTGAGAGGGGGGTTCTGGCAGGGCTCCCATGCTTAAATTGTCACCAAAGGCAGGAGAGTGAACATGAAAACTGGGGAAATGGTAATGCAGAGAAGAAGAAAGCTGGAAAGAAAAAAGAAAGCCACACAAAATTCGAGCTGTTAATCACATCCCTATGTTGATAAAATATTTATGAGATCTCATTCAATTAATTAGAATAAACTATGTAACACTGCAGGAAATAAATTGAAAATTTAATAAAGTAAGTTCACTTCCAATTTCTTTTGAAGAAAGAAGCTAATTATATTTAGTTCTGTAATTATAACTTTAATTAAAATATAATGCAAAATATTTCACAGAGTGAATACACTTCTGTGATAGAAAATGGAACCTTTAAGACAACTTGCTCCTCAGACAAAAATTCATAACAATTTCACATGAACATTTTAATGTACTTGTTTTTAAAATCTTTGCAGGGTAATTTTAGTACAAATCCATCTTAGAAGTGTTCATTAGTGTTAGCTTTTACTTAAAACATAGTGGTTTACCTTCCTGCCTCTATCCAGAAATGTTTCTTACTCTGTGTTTGGGATGTGTATTTTACTCACTCTATTTAAACTAGACACATTCTTTATTTATACTTGCCTACTGCAGCCTCCAGAACCCAATTTTTATTTAGAGAATAATTTCAAAACACACTGTAAAGTATATCCACATAGCAGCTGCCTTCACCTGAGCAACAAGGAAAGAAAGTGCCTCAGGCAGAGAGATCCAGGCAGGCACAGGGAAATTTGGATCTGGCAATATAGAATGAGAACATTGACAAAATGACCTTTCAGTGATGTTTTCAGTGATGATGATTTAATAGCAAGAGAGTCTTCTAGGCTGGTATAAAATGAATTTGTCTTTAGGACTAAAAAAAAAAATTTTACAAATGATTTCTAACACACATTTCCACTCTACTCTGCCCTGGCACAGCCTCGCTGGGAGGTTTTGGGCACCACAATATAAAAAAGACATTAAGCTATTAATGAACATCCAAAGGGGGCCACGAGGATGGTGAAGGGTCTGGAGGGGAAGCCAAATGATGAGCAGCTGATGGCATTTGGTCAATTCAGCCTGGAGGAGACTGAGGGGAGACCTCATTGGGGTCTTTAATATCTTCATGAGGAGCAGCACAGATCTCTGCTCTTGTGTGGGAAATAGGAAAAGCAGAAAACTCTCATAGCAATGTGGATTTAGTCCTACAGTTAAAAGGATGCAAGAATAAGGACACAGAACAATAAGACTATTGTCTTATCTTGTCTTGTTTTTGTCTTGTTTTTGTGCTGTGTAGAGTTAGGCCTTAGCAAGTAGAAAATTATATTAAGCAAGATAATAGAAAAGTTTAATAAAGAGGCTCTGTGCTTTGTTTATAGAAAAGTATAAAAAGTTTCTGAATAGCAAAATATATGAAACAAGCACCTATTGTTAGATATAAGGTATAAATGTAGTCTTAATGACTGGTTATGTAGATGTCTGTAAGCTCTTAACAATTTGCAATTGGTTAGAAAACTTTTAAAAGGCCTTATAACAAAGAGAATTTCAGCTACTGTTGGCAAGACATGAGCTGTTGCCATCTCTCAATTGTCTGACCCTGTGTTGAACCTGATGTTGCAGGAGTTCAGTCCTGTTATTTGGAAACATTTAAATCCAACACTCTTGGTGCCCAGGGGCAGGACCTGAGGGAATGCCCTGAAATTGCAACAGGAGAGGTTTAGGTTGGACATCAGGAAGAGGTGGTTGGGCACTGAACAGGCTCCCAGGGCAGTGATCACAGCACCAGCCTGGCAGAGTTCAAGCAGTGTTGGGCATCACTCTCAGGCACAGGGTTTGATTTTGGGATCTCCTGTGCAGAGCCAAGACAGGGACTCTGATGACCCTTGTGGGTCCCATCCAACTCAGAGTACTCTGTGAACTGTAGATTTTCAGTGCTAACGAAAACTCCTTCTGTTCTCCTGAAGAGGATCAGCTGTAATGAGAGTGAGTCAGTGATAGCAGTGTTAATTGAACAAAACAGGAACTGAAAATAGAACAGTTTGAAGAAAATGCTGGATTGACATATGCTGTTTTCGTACATTTGTTGAACATTATTGAGCATTTCTAGTGCAGTAATGGGAGAGTAGGAAAATATCTGGGAGTGTTTATTTGATAGAGTTTACATTACACAGCCTGCAGTACAGCCACAGCAGCATTCTGTGATCTTTCTGATGGCACAGTTGGGGTTTTTTCTCCTCTCTGCCAAGGGAGTTGTTATGATCAAACTGACCACTGTGTGAGCAGAGATGGAGTTCTGAGGTCTGTCTAATGAACACCAAGCACAGTGGCAGTGACACCCTGATCCTCTCAGAGTGGATCACAGGCTGGGGCACAATTCCTGAAGGAGCTGCAGAGCTGACTCCCTTTCTGAGGCCATGACAGTGGACGCTTTAATCTCTCACAGTCTTTAGTTTGCTCTGCCTGGTGAGTCAATTGGGGTGCTGGCCATTCATCCCTTTCACCATAAAACCCTTTGTCCTTCAGGCCCTTTTCATGATGGAATTTCTTCATCTCGAGGAGAACAACTAAAGACACTTGCTCAGAGCTGGCTCACTTAATCCCTTTTTGGCAGGACCAGTTCTCCAGTGACATTTCAATCACCCTGAAGTACTGAAAATCTAAAGATCTGGGATGGTGGACTCATCCAGATGAAAATCAATACTGAAGTCAATGAAACTGAATCAGGACATAATTTGTGCAAATCACCAGTATCACTACTGAACTTATTAGAATTGCTGCCATGTCTGATCTTAATTAACCCTTTACTTTAAATAACGTTAGAATATGATTATTTTCTGACACATTTATACAGACACAGTATTGGTTTGTACCCTTCATCCACAAATAAACTCACTGAACAGGCAAACTTATTGTAGGGAAGGATAATTTAAACACAAAAAGTTAAAAACCCCTGTGTTTTGCCAACACACAATTGTGTTGAAAAGAAGTGGAGAGATTTGGTCTGAACTACAAGGACTGAGCAGGATGAACGAGAGGGTCAGATGAACCTTTACTTTGCGTTGGTTAATATGGAATTAATTATTGCATCTTTGTCATGGTGAGATCAGAAGCTCTCGTACAGACAGGAATTTATGCTGGGTTTTTAAGTGGCTTTAGAGAATTAGGGGCTCAACTCCAATTAATTAAATTTGCAGAAAGATGTGGTTTATATTCTTTTTTTCCTGTTGGTTCCCTAGTATAGCATAGAAACTGACTGTGGGTGAAAATTATCTTCTGCTGGGTGTTATGGTTATGATTTGCAAAGGCCTTTCTGAAGTGTCTGCAACCAAAGTATCATCTTTAATCTAAATATAATACCCTGTGAATTCTGCCAGGAATCTACTACACAACTATTTCCCCCTTTTTTTTTCCATCTCTCTGATCTTCTGCCTGTCTAGTTTACATAACTTCTACACTTCACTGCAGGAATTAACCTTTATGGTATGTCTATACATTACCCAGAAAAAAAGGGTGTTGATCTCAGTGGGGGCCCCTGGACAGAATTATCCTGCAAGGAAGAATTTAATCTGTAACCTGTCTGACCCTGTTGTTTTCAATGCTTCTCTGCATCCAGAGGAAAAATAATAACAAAAGAAAACAGACTCAGTTGTCATAGAGGAGATGTGAATACTTAAATAGCTGCCTGCTCTCTTTCATATTTTTAAGACTTAAAGGTTCATGTTTTTTTTCCCCTGCCTGTGTTAAATGAAAACATCTTTACTTGATATTCATCATTCTACAATGGCCATTTTATCACCTAGACAACATGAATAAAAGTTATTATTCTTACTCATTAGTCACTCAGTCAGGGAAAAGAGAAAAATGGAGCATTTTAGAACATTTTACTTTTCTGTCATTTTAGAGTAAATGACACTCCTAAATGATGGCCAGTCAAACCTACAGAATCTATTAGTAACTTGATAATAAGTGTGAAGGGATGCTGGGACCCAAAGGAGTCTTAAAGTGGCATTTATCAGGCATGTCACATCATTGCTAGTGGTAATAAAAGCATTTTTGTTTTATGCTGCAGCGTCTGTAGAGGATAATATTTTTTGTGCTATAGCCAAAAGTGATATTGCTACATTCATCACACTGTTTGATATGAAATAGCCTAAAAGCACTGGAAATTGGCTGTCATTATTTGTTTCTTCCTTTTTTTTTTTTTCCCTAATGAAGGAGCCTTCTCCAGTGGTGAGGAAAGTTTTCGTTCTCTTCAACATGGACACACAACCACTGTAACATTTCTCCATTAGAAATCTGACCCTTTGTTTCTAGCACCATCTTAAAGTTTTAGTGTCATTTCAAGAAGAACATTTATGATTAACTCATTTCATTTTCACTTTGTCTTTCCTTATGACAGCAAGGTTCATTGTGTTTGGTTTGCTGTTACAGCCTTTCCTGGCTAAACCTTCACTGGCTACTGGGAAAATTCTTTGTATTTGGGGACTGCAAGATAGTGCTTTGAATGCTAATGAAGTGCTAAAAATCAGAAAGTAAGCAGTTGTCTCTCAAAGTGATAAAATTATTTGGTTTTTCCTCTTTATTTGATATTTTAAATAAGATAATTTAAACAAGGGCAGATCACCAGGTGCAATTAGGAAGGTCCCTGTGCCACAGTCCTGGTGTAGAAACCCTGGTGAAGGGATGGTGTGCACTGCTTGTATTGCTGAAAATAATTCTCCCTGCTGGCCCATAGCTACTGATGATAGAAACTAAACTCTTCAGGGGGCACTTCCTGAGTTATGTAAATTTTATTTCAGGCCTCAAGGACACAATGAGACCAAGTTAACATTTTAGTGTAGCCTTGGCTGGTGGCACTGTGGGAAATAAAGACTGTGCATGACTGTGATAGACTCTGTTCTTCCTGCAAAACAAAACACAGTGATGGCAGTAACTACATGTGAACAATGGAAAAAAAAAAAAAAAAAAAAAAAAAAAAAAAAAAAAACAAAAAAAAAAAAAAAACACAACACCTTAAAACCAAACAAAATACACAGAAACGCCTAGAAGGGTTTTTTCCTCTTTTCCTTGATGGTGAAAAAACCCATCAGTTATGCTGGATTGATGGGTCAGCCAGTCACAGACCTTGTGCTCTGTATCCCCTTTACAGCTGCTGCAGATTTGCATGAGAAACCTGTGTTATTTCCTATAGAATTATAAGACTTAGATAGACAAATGCATCACAGAAACTGGTTTAATAGTAGAGAGGGAACATCACATTCATCATATTGAATTCTTTCCCTGAGATATTCATCATTTGCATGTAAAAATGCCATCTGATTTTTCTTGCTCACAAACCCAGTGTGATGTTTTCCTGTTTTCCTGTTGTTATTTTGGTATGGATTTAAATCTGTCACTTTTAAAAACTTACGCTTTTTAAGTCCTACTGTACTCTGGAAGTAGGAAAAAAATGAGATTTTGAAAGACTGGGCAAGTTAAAATACTCTTTGTGGAGTGTGTTTGTGCAGCACAGTAGATTTTAAAATTATTCGACTCTGCTCTGGTGTTGGGGTTGCTCTTTGAAGCTTAATTCTGCCCTGACCATTTCTTTCAGACTTCAGGGTTTGTCATATTGACTGGCTCTGTTAAGATCTGGCATGTCTTATTAACACCCTTCAGCAAAGCAACCCACTCTTTGTCTGAGACACACAGCCAGGCAGGGCTGTTAGAGCAGCCAGAGCCACCTTTGCACTTCTTAGGGGCACGATGGTGCCAATACTGTGAATAGCTCCCAGCACTTCCCTCACATTAATCTTATTCTGTCTTTGTAATGTGCTGACATATCAGCTGACTCCATGGGACATTCAGTCCAGTCAGAGTATGATTCTATGACAACTTAGTTCAGGTTTTTAGAAGTTCAAGTAGCCAGACAATAATAAAAGGCATAACATGCAGGAATGTGGAAATGCACCACAAATGCAGAATTGCTATACCTTTAGTACAGATCCACATTTAGAATGGGTGAAGAGCTTATTCCTGCCCTTTTCCTTGTTTTTTATGGAATTATTGCTCATTTTTGCAAGGCAATTAAGGACTGGCAGATGAAGCAGGCTGTCACTTTGAGGTGAAATATAATCACTTGTGGAGTATGGTGCTAAGGAATGCCCCCAAACATTTAAACTAATTTGTAAATAAGACTAATTTATTGAACTCAAGAACTCTCTGGATGAACCTGTTCATCCTTCCAGAATATAACAGCATGCCTCAAACCATTGGTTGAAGTACCCACTTGTTTAACAACCTGCAGGCCACACTGAGAATTCACAGTCATGGAACAGTTTGGGTTGGAAGGGACATTTAGAGACCTTCTAGTCCAACCCCCTGCAATGAACAGGGATGTCTTCAACTAGGTCAGTTTTCTCAGAGCCACATCCAAATTCACCTTAAATGTCCACCACCACCCTCACCATAAAAAATTTGCTTCTTTGGGTCTAGTCTGAATCTACCCTCTTTTGTTTAAAACTGATACTCCTTGTCCTATTTCTACAAACACCATTAAAAGTCTGCCTCGATTTTTCATATAAGAAAGATCCCCCTTTTAAGCATGGAAGGCTTCAATAAGGTCTCCCAGGAGTGTCCTCCAGGCTAAACAACCCCAACTCTCTCAGCTTTTCCTCGTAGGAAATATGTTCCAACTCTCTGGTTATTTTATGAATAAACTTATATCACCCTGCACAGGCTCAATTTCTTCTATGTTCTTTTTCCCCAGCAGCATTTCTTTCTGAAGCTGTTTCTGGCAGAGATCAGTTTGGTTGGCCTTAGGGTGACTCTTGTGGGTGCTGATTTCCACCACTGGTTGTTTTCCTAAGCATTCCTTAGCCCTTTCTCTGGTAGTATTTGCTGATTTATTTCTGTAAAGCTAATGCATACACTAGCAGACAGTTCTGTAATAATCATGTCTCAGCAGTTGTCTTTGGTCACCAGTAATGAGAAGAAAGGGATGAGCTCGAGAAAATGCTCTAATTAGTTCCTGTAGATCAGAGTAGTTCTCAGCTGAAATAAGCCATGTGTCTTCCCAGAGTTAATGTCACTGCACTTAAAAGTGAGGGTTTCTGGAGGAAAGAAATTGCAGAATGTTTTAATGGACAAACCAAAATAATTTTGTTATGCAAAACAAACAAACTGCAGTAGACCGAGGAGAGGAAGTTCAGGGTTTGTATCTGAAAATCTCAAAATCAAATATGTTTTATGTATTTATGTTTTTATGTTATGTACTTATGGCTCATATTTAGTTTGCTGTGATCTGTGCTCTTTGGCTATTTTCAGACTGGGTTTCTTAAGCTGTTTGCAAAAATTTTCCTTTTGTTTATTTAATCCTCAATTTCTTTCTTGCTGGTTTCAAACATCACTCCCTCTCACGGGATTTGAACCAGGTGAAATGACCCACTCTTTCTTTCATTAGTAGTTTCCTGCAAATCTTGAGATGTTTGCAAAGGATCCATGAATTTATTGTACAAGCAATTGCGAGCAAAGACAATTTTTCTGTGTGAGCACAGTGAAATTTCACCAGGAGCAAGCCACAGATGTCTCTCCCTGAGACAGCTTGCCATTTGTTAGAGGAAACAGTTTGAAGCTTCTGAAAATTCACTCCTTGCAGGAGCAGCTGCCTCAGTCCCCTGTGCATGTTGTGGAGAGTGAGGCAGGTGTGTGTGCACACCCATCTCCTGTGCCCTCACTATAACCTATCCACCCTTCCCCTCTTTACACAGAAGGGAAACAGGACAGTGGCTTTTTCCTGCCCAGATATTTCTTGGCAAACATTTACCACTTTCCTTCTGTTTCCCCTCCCTCTCACCATAAGAATGAGTTGTGGGTCAAACAAGGATCATCTACATTGGAACATACATTGGAACTTGGCAAAAAACAGTACCTTGGAAGGGGTAATGATTCTCTTCTCTAAACTCTTGCTTGGGAAATACTTTTTCTGATATTTGGTTGAATGTTTTGCTGTTTCTGTTTAGTCTGGTTGAGAGTGACTGATAAAGTTTGGACATGGAGCAATCTTTTTTTCATCCTGGCAAGTGGAGACTCTATGGATTTGAACAAACATCTGAATTTTTAAATTCTCCTTTCTTGTGAAACTTGACAAAAAGCCTGATATCCTAAACAATTTAGCTGACAGTTAAAGCTGGAAGATTAGAATGAGTATCTCTAAAGTCCTTATTTTTAACTAGATGTTTATAACTACAAGACAAAATTTCTTAGCTAAATGGGAATGAAGGCTATCAGCTACAGCTTATCAACTTATACCAAAAGTATATCACTGTATTTATTATCCAACCTTACAGAGAGCACTCAGTTCACTTGATAGAGAACAGAGCAAAATGCACTTTGCTCTGTTGAAATTATGAGTGTTAAAATGTTACCCATCCTTAGAAAACAAAACTAATGAATGTTTTTGCCTGTTCACCAGTTTGCTGCAGTCTTATATTACTTGTGAAACTTATGTGATGGCATTTCTGGGACAATCCTGCATTCAAAAAACTTGGCATTTCCTTCTTCTTGAAGAGGCGCATCCACTGCTGACATTACCAATGATGCATAAACCAGCAGTGATAAATTAGACATTATATTTCCCAGTCTAACTCTGAATGATTGTTTTGAGAGACACCTCAATTTCTTCAGTTGTTCCTTTAGCATCTCTGTATTTGTGTGTACAGTCTGTGTGTGTGTAGCTCCAAATCAAAGCTGATGAAGGTAGGAGGAATACAGAAAGATGGAAGAGTAATGTTTACAGGAAAAGAGCTGAGAGAAGGAGATTTTCACTTATCTGGACGGGTGGATTGCTGTGGATGGCAATATTTGATGGAAGACCCATGCAAATGTCAGGCAGGAAAGCAATCCATTCTGACAGCTATCAGAGATCTAACAGAAAGATGCCTCTGAAGAGCAAAGGGAAGATCTACAGCAGCAAACCCCTCCAGTGCTTTCTGTGGAGTGGAGATGTGGCAGGTAAGACAGAGTAGAAATTGGATGCTTTGGTACAACATTTCTAAAATCTTTCTGGAAATGGAAAGCAAGGAAGGGAATTGTTAAGCAGACTTTTTTTGCAGATCTGCCATCCAGATATTTGAGCCAGCCAGAAAAAAAAAAAAGAAGGAGAAAAAAAAAAAGGAGATACAATTTCTAGTGAATTTATTGCTTTTCTATATTACTCAAAGCTTGAATAAGCAAGTTGTCAACTGTAGCTCACAGGGACAGTGAAGAAAAATGGAAGACAAGGCTATGACAGGTTGGGGTGTTGGGACTGAATACAGAAAGGGAGAACATCTGTGAGCTGAATTTGAACAGATTCCAGGCAGCTGAGATGCAGACATGTCACCTCCCAGTCTCTCTGCACAAAGGAACTTACATGGGCAAAAATCCTCTGGTCACACAGAGAAGTGGATACTGCAGAATGGTTTGAAGAGGTTCAGTGTTGTAACCTTTCTGTTGGGAAGAGTGAAACAGATATAGTAACTCAAATACCCACTGTTCCCACTGCCTCAGTCATTCCTGTATGAAAAAATAAATCTAGATTCGTGCTTATCTTTCTGGACAAAAGTTTATATTCTAGTAGGATGGCGTCTGTAAATTAATCACCTTTCTAAGACCTTATCACATTGTTTAGCCCCTTCTCCCAGGTAAGTTAGAGATGATATAAAGCAGTCCCTGCAGCTTGCAGAGGAGCAGAGCCTGCTTTCCCAAGTGTAGGAAGAGGGCAGTGTTTCTTTCAGTTCTAAGCTTCCCTTTTCAAGGAGAAAGGGGCAGTATGAGTGAAATATCTAAGATGTTAATTTGGAGGAGGATTTTTATCCCAAGTAGAGATGCTTCAGATGGGATAAGACAGAAATTCTTAGACTTGCCCACACAGGGAAATATCAGGACCACAGTTTTAAGGGAGGAAGCATGTATCTATCTTAGGTGTGTTTCCTGGCATTTAATTTTTATATCTACATAAATTTCTGGTTGCTTTGTGGGTAATTGTTTGCATCCACCCATCTAACCAGCCTCTGCAAAACTCTTCCCTACAGGTGCAGCCAGGAGGATAATTATTTAAAGCAGCACTTTGCACCAATTCTTTTCAGCCATGACTGGGTATTGTGTAGATACCAACATATAGGTTATACTCTGCTACTGGATTATATCAGATTTAAATTATTCAGGGATATACCCTCAAAGCTTGTGAGTATTTAAAAAACTGGTTCTAAGTGTAGTATTGTGTCCCATCTCAGTTTCTACCACTAGATATCCAGAGTATTTGGTAATATGAATCTCAAAACCTAATTTTTCCCCCCATTTACTCTTGAAGCTCTTCTCCTTTGAAATCCCGTGTTAAGCAGAGGTTTCTGGCTAGTTTTTTTTTTTTGTTAGGTGAGCTACCATGTTATTTATATCACTTTATCCTGCTCCCCTGTCCATCTAAATCATCCTTGACTTTAATATCACACATAAATAGTGTATTTTTTATAACATGGAATAGGAATGATTGCTATCTGGCCGAGTGGAACTGAAATCAAACCCCACAGTTTGTGATAATAGCTTCAGAGTGTGTCCTGAGGGCTGGCGAGCCACTGCCGTCCTATTGATTTCAAGATATTGCAAACAAGTTCTTAAAACGTGTTATTAAATAGGATTTTCTCCTGTTATTTGCTACGAGCAGAGTGTGAAACACCCCCCAAAATGCCGTGGTGGAAGGACATCTGAGGAGGCAGGTGAGTGCCACTCCAGTCCCTGCACTGCTGATGATGCCACCTCACTCCCACAGAGCTGCCTTTGTTTGAAGCACAGGCACAGCAGCTCACAGGTGAACCTCTCCATTTTATTGCATGCCAAGTTCATCCCCCTTCGACTCTTTATTGAGAATTTTAATCCTGCAATTTAAGGGAAATGAATTCCAGCCACTGGCTTTTGCATCGCTTTCTAATAGCTGTAAAATTGCCCAGGTTCTTTGGAAATTGCCCAAGAAGCATGAACTACAACAAACCTTTGGAAAATATTGTTATAAGTTCCAGATGCTCTTAGGAGTGTTTCCAACAGCCTTCAGTAATAAAGGCTGGAAGATTTCCAAAGCTGGGAAATGCATCTAATTCCCTCCAGGTCCAAGAGCTGCCACAACCTCCCTTGGAGCCTTCAGCCAGGAGCAAGCTGTACTTTTGTTGGGCAGCTCAGACTTTCCCTGTAGCAGATGATTGGAATGTAATCACGTTAGCAGTGAATTTTACATTAGAGCAATCCCAAAAATACTACCAATCACTTTAAGTTTATGAACCACATCTCTCAGAGATGAACCTGAGTAGCAGGAATTGTGTGAGAGTCAGATAATCCTTCCAGCTGCAGAGAGCTCCTCTAGAAATTGTTTTAAGATGTTACTGTGGGATGAAAGCATTGCTTTAGCTGTCCAGCAGTTATAAATGGGTTTTTTCTTACACAGCATTTCTTTTTCCGGCAATCACCTGATCAACTGTGTATTTTAATGTGATGCTGTAATGGTCTACCTCAGTTTTTTTCTTACTGCTTTTCAGCCCAGAGGCATTTTATATCATTTACTTACATTCCCTATTACTTCCCTATTATGCATTTCCCATTATGATGATCTCTATTGTTTTGAATGGTACTTGATCTTAAAGATGCTGCAATTATTTTAGCCACATGAATTTCAGCCTTGATGGGGTGCACAGCAGGATTGCTATTTTGTCTAATAGCAGGTTTTCTATGTTAAATCTTTTCCTCTGACCTGTACCACAGAGGATTCAGACCTAATAGCTGGAGAATGTTTGGAAGTGAGCCCATGACTGGCTGTATCCAAGATGTAAGAACTCACCAAGTCCACCTGCCCAGTCAAGGCATGGCTGGGGACAGTAATATCAACTCTGACAGCTAAATCCAATAGGAATATCTATAGGGAAAACCAAGAGCAAATATCTGTTCAGCTTCAGAGCTCAGCTAAGCTGTAGCTGCCAATCTTGAGTCCTTTTTTTCACTGGATGGGACAACCTAGGCAGACACAGGTTTGTGTATGGACAAGTCCAAAAGAGTCACTAAAGGCTTCAACGGTCATTTGAGGGATTAAATTTGGATAGCAAGTGCATCTAGAACTTCCAGCTCTTTACCTGATCTTGACTGACACGCTTTCCTTCTCTATGCAGGCACAGCAGAACACTTTATGAAAGATTGCTAAACCCATTCATTTTCTAAGTCAGTGCATTAAGTGAACCAGTCTCAGGTTATGCAATGGACCAAACAGAAGACAAGTGAGTCCAATGACCATCCTGTTGTCCCCACTATGGTGACATCTGCCATCCATGTGACAGGTGACAAGCTGGGGACAGTGGCCTCTTGATAAGACAGAGCCCATCCTGTTGTGTGGGGCACAGTGCCATGGTTACATTGGTGGTTTAGGAACCTGAAAAGCTGTGTACACAAACATTCAAACCTGTAATCCACAAGGGATCTTCTCTAGGTCATGGGCTGAGATCAGTTCTTCTTCTAAAGGATTTTATCTCTGTGGTTCTATGTGGGATTGTGGAGAGATTTTCATACTCCAGATCCTGTTCAGGCAGGAATTCTGGGACAATAAGATGACTTGGCTCTAGTCTCATACAGATGCATTTTTAATCTTCCCTTTGTAGGAGAGCTCTAAAAGTCACTGACTGTTAGAAAACCAATGATGAAGACAAATCTGTCAGCAAAACTTTTAAGAGATTTTTTTTTTTAACTTTCACCTGCTTCCAATAACTCATTGGTGCATGGATTATTAGACTTTGAAGCTGTGCACTCTGCTTGTGATTTAGGTTTTAAATATGGACAGGCTTCAAAATGGAGTGTTAGACTGCATTAACAATGTTTTTCATTACACAAACTCTAAATTTTGTGTGTAAAACTATATTTTCTTGCAATTTTTCTTCAGTGTTTGTGGTGACTGTAATGTCACCATCTGTTCAAGAAGAAATAGCTCAGATGTGTCAGAGACATTAAAGCCATGTAATGTTCCAAAATTTCACATTATGATAAATCTATTTGTTTTCATTTAATATATGTCTGTACTAGTTATTGTTTGTAGTCAGAATACCCAACTATAGCAGCCGTAAGTGAGAAACTAGAGACTGATTGGACACTTGAGGTAAGTTCTTCCAGGGGAGTTGAAAGCAGATTTTCTTCTGACTTCAGTTTGCAATGTTTCTGAAATTAGCTCTAAAAATGACCTGCTTATTTTGGGCCTCCTTAATAAAACCCTTCAGTTCAGGGCACACACTGCCTTAGCTGATCATGTTGTGTTCAGTCAAGACCTGCATTTCAGCTGCAGCAATCATCAACCTTGATGCTTTAGTGAGCAGGATGCTTTTATTTTATCCTTGTCTGAGACAGACTGCCAAAACCAGGATTATACCAGGTGTAAGGTCTTATACCTCGGGACATGCAGCTTTCAAGCCCAAATTTTATGAATAAATGATTCATTGTGCATCCTGATTTTATCTATTGACTTTTGGGTCAATTTTATCACTGACTTTTGGGTCAGTGACTCCTTTGAAAAATCAATCATAGACTTTTTTTTTTTTTTTTCGCAATAACTGCTTTGATTCTTACCATATTTATAATGAGAATTATTTAAAGCAATCCCTTTATGTAAAAGGATATTTGCCAAACAGATTGCACATGAAGCAATGTTTATGATATCTATTTGCAAGCTGCTTGGTTCTGTAAAAATATCCAACAAGACTGATGTCCCCTTTGGAAACATTCAAACCAAACTGGAACCTACAAGGGGGACCAAACCTGACTACATTTTGACAGGATCCTCTTCTGGTGTTCAAATCCATCAGTCTGTGCAATCTTGTAGGTTCTGAACTCTTCAACACATTCAGTGTCCAAAGCACATGAGGTTCCTTCTGCCATGAAGAATCCACCTCTGTGACAGCATGGATTAGAATCATTGAATCACAGAATGGTTTGGGTTGGAAGGGACATTGAAGCCCATCTTGTGCCACCCCTGCCATGGGCAGGGACACCTTCCACTGTCCCAGGCTGCTCCAAGCCCCATCCAACCTGCCCTTGGACAGTTCCAGGGATCAAGGGGCAGTCACAACTTCCCTGGGCACCCTGTGCCAGGGCCTGCCCACCCTCACAGGGAAGAGTTTCTTCCCAATATCCCATCTAAAGGTTTTATTTTAAAGCCTGTCACTACATGCTCTTGTCAAAAGTCCCTCTCCAGCTCTCTTGGAGCCCCTTTAGCTGCAGGAAGGCTGGTGGAACATCTCCCCAGAGCTTCTCTTCTCCAGGCTGAACAACCCCAGCTCTCCCAGCTGAATGCCTTCCCTTGACAGAGCTCCAGAGTTTGTCCCAATGTTAAATATCAGATAACAGAAAAGAATTGAGCTATGCCAATGGTGATATTTGCGTCAACAAGGAATGCTGTCAGCTCTGTGCCTCTTGTGAGGTTCTCAACAACTTCTGTCTTCAAGGCTTTATTAGGACCTTTCCTATTCTGCCCCAAATAGAGTTTCAAGCCCCACACTGTGATTTTAAATACATTCTCCTTCCAGCATGGAGCTGCTGCAGCTCCTGCAGGTTCAGAAGCAGTTGCAGACATCAGAACAGGGCGTGAAGGTCTGACTGAGGAACTGTTCAGCCTTGCAGATATTTTTAGGTGGATGAACATCTCACTTAGGGTAACTTGTAGAAATACTTCTAAAGAGATTTTACATAATAGTTCCCTTCCATGTGCAGAAGGAATATTTCTCAAGATTAATGTTGCAGAAGTTATAAACAGTACTGAATACCTAATGATGACAACCAGTCAGAAAATCAGTGTTCAGATTATGCCAAGACTCTTCCCCAGAAGTGTTCTTTTACCTTGTCTTCTGAATCTGAACATTATGGGATAGAAGGATTAGACTCTCTGTAGGAAAGGCTATTTTCCTAAATACTGACATAACCAAATAGAGATGGGAAAGACAGTAGGGCAATAATAGGCTCATATCTAATTAAGACAAGCAAAACATTTGCGAGTAATCACCTCACAAGAGGCCATCATAGGCTGTCACTGTCCTTCAAGAAAATGTTTGAATTCAAGGTTTAAATTTGATTTACCAAAATGGCCAAGTACTGGATAGATGAAGATATTACTAAATTAGCTAGGTAATAAATCTGCTTAATCTCACTCTAACATAAGCCAGCCATCAAGTGCAAAGAAAAACAGTAATTTTCCTTCTGGCAACTAGGCCAGTTTCTATCTGAGTAGGAATGAATGTACCAGGGCACATATTGAATATGTTGAAATAGTTCCTCCATCGTGTCTACAGCAGTTTCAGCAACTACTCAGTGTAAGGAACCTGACACATACTTCAGGATCAGACATTATTTGAAGAAATAGTTTTGTTTTAGAACAATTTGTCTCACTTTGAAGAAGAATCAGTGCAACAGAAATATTCAGTATTTCTAGATGGGTTAGAGGGTTGGCACATTCCTGGTAAAGGGCAGCAGGTGGGGTTCAAACAGCTTCTACAGTTTGGAGGTCAGGAGTTCTCCTGGAATACTGCATCATGGAAGATTTTGGCAGTTCAGCAATTCCTCTATTAAAACAAATAAACAAAGGAAAACATGTTAACAATCGTAATAAAATAAAGCACAAATCCGTGTGAGTTGTGGTATGTAAAGTTCAAGCTGAGATCTAAAGCATGCTCCAGCAGTTTACATTAAATGCAATATTTCAAACTCAGATACTTCAGTATCACTACAAAATGAAAGCAGGAGATACAATCTCCAAAATCCCTAAGGCTGCTTTTTTTTTCTTTTTGAGCAATTTCGACCAAGACCTTAATCAGTGTAAGAAAACGGGTGAAAAAGGCTTTAGGCATGTATAAAACAACCCAAAAAATCATAGTGACAAATCTCATGCAATGGACAGGATCAGATGACACATGCAGCCCTGTCAAAATCCTTTTTTACACTGACTTAAACAAGTCTCTGGGCATGTGAACTCAAGCATGTGAAGAAGCAAGAAAACGTTTCTAGAGAAGTTTAGTTTCTTCATGACCTGTTGAGTTCTGTTCTCTTGGCTCACTTTAGCATGAAATACTCACAGCTGTCTCAGGTACGAAGTAACAGGTGCTAAGAAAACATGGAGTAATTATAGAGAAGGTAAGATCAGAGGTCAGATCCCTGCCTTTTAAAACAGCTTTGTCTCCTGTCATGCTGTCAATCATCTCTCAAGCAGTGGCTGGTACCTGAAACCAGAAGGGCTGCATAAAAATTATAAAGGTGTAAACCAATTGCTCCCTTATGTAAAAAAAGGGGGAAAATAATGTTTGACCCCTCTGAGCTGACTGGCGTATGTCTGGAAGGATGAGATTTAATTAAACAGATGGTAGCATACATTACCGCTTTAGAAATGTGATTAATCATTATAAATGTTCTAGGTCCTTTAAAAGAATGACTAGAGCATCTGGCTCTGCACACTGAAACAGTGAACACCCACCTGACAGGAATCCATCTCCATAAGGTAGACGATACTCGTGTTTATGTTAATTATTTGGAATTTTTTATGCTTCAGCTGAACGAACGAGTTCTGGCACATTCTTTTAAATAAGGCAGATTCATTCTGGTGTTAGGCTGCACTTAGAATCTACCTACTGGTGAATTTTAGCATCAGCAAAAAAAGCATGAAGTGAAAAAAACCCCAGCAGTTTTCAAGGATCCTGGAGCTGCAATTAAATACAGAATTTCAGCCTCATCTCCAAACAGCTCTCATGTTACACACACATGTGATCCAGCTTTATCAGGGATCAGAATTGCTGCCTGGCTGGAGTTCTCTGATGTACATATATGAGATTCTGTCACTCCTAACCACAGTCCAGGTATCTTAGGAGTTATTCCTCCTGCAGGTTCCTCCTTGCCTGTCACCTTGCATGTTTCTCTGAGGAGGCAGCACGAACACAGGGAGAGCTTGGCTGCTGCTGGTCAGCTCCTTCTGGGTGCCTTTGGTTACCAGCCTGGTGATTTATTTGCTTCAAATAGATATTATATTTTTTAGTCTTCTATATTTATCCACGTGCTGTCATTTAGTTCCATCTGCTGTACATGGGAAAATGGAGTCTTTATTTTAGAATCCAAACTTCTGTCAGCTTGAGGCTTTCAGAGACTGGCAGTGCTTAGATCCGGACAGGACCTTGTTTTCAGTCTAGAATCATGCATTCTACAATTCTATTCTATGACTCTTTGCCTCTTAATTCATTTTTTGCACATTGCTGGCTGATATCCAAAGTACAGAGCAATCGTACAGGAGGTGTTTGGTGCCTTGCAGGGCGGGGAGATGCCCTTGCAGCTCTCTGGGCTTCCTCTTCTTGGGAATATTTTAATAATGCTCAGAGAAATAAGAGATGAGAGAAGCCTGAGACTGACTTACAGCCATCAAGTCAGAGCCAGTGTTCTAAAACAAGTAGTGTAGGCTTAGCTGCCAACCTATATTGGTTTTCATTTGCTAAAAATCCCAGTGAGAGCCAAAGGTACTCCAACAACCAGTTTGCTGTTCCTCTTGCTCAGCAGATCAATGGATTAATACTCTCTATCACTTTCATACGGCTCTGAAAGGCTCACAGAAATAAACTTGCTGTAGAGGATCACCTTCCAGTTTCCATGCATTTATAAACGCCATCTGTTCCTCTCTGAGAGCTGGGTGTTATGGTAACCTGAGTGTTTCAACTTGAGCTAATTGCAGAGTACATGCCCATGCTCAGGGAGCACAGATGCATGTGGGTGCAGAATGCTGGCACGAGGATGGCACAGGGAAAATCCAGAATATGGGAAGCCTTTGGATGGGTCTCTCTTAGCAGGGGTGTGGTTGGAAGCAAGGAGGTCTTCTCCTCCTCAGCCCCAAGGAGGGTGACTTGTAGTACTACCACATGCCCAGAGAACATTTTATCTGCTTTTTTTCACAGCGTGGATTGAGCTTTACGGGACAGACAAGGGCAGGGTGAGGCCTCTGTGCTGAAATTTTATTTTTCTTATAAACCTTGAAATGCCTTGTATGTGGTTCAATGTGAAAGTACCACAAGTTCATCCCATCTGTACAAAGAAAAGTTCATGATCACTGTGGCTATGAAGTGAATTTGAATCATCCTGCACACAACTCTGTGTGCCTTTACCAAACTTCTAAGATTATTCTTACTTCTGAGAGTAATTTGGCATAGGTACACAAGGTTTTTTCAAACACTTTGTGCTTTTTGAAGTGTCTATGTGTATGCAGCCACTTAGGTCTAATGAAATTTAGTTAAACAATTTCCAAAAGCTGGACAGGCACACGGCCTCATTCCCTGTAGTTGACTCTTGTATTCACCAGTATCTTGCTTCTGTTTTCCTGCTTTGTGCATCCATTAATTATGGATCAATTATTCAATTCTTTAGGAACTCAGGTGAGCCCTGGGCTACTGAGTTGTGAAATTAAAGCAATGCCACAATGAACAGGAGAGAACACATTTACTTCAGAGCCATCCTCCTTCTGTACTGATATTCCTGGGACAAAAGTGCTTTTCTTCAGTCAATAATTAAGGCAATTGGTGTGGTTGTCCTTTTCCCCACACAGCTTCCAGCCCTTCCAGCATGTTGTTTATCAAGATCTTCTTTCGAGTGACAATCTTTCCCCATTTTTTAATGGCACAATCAAAATCTGAAAGCCAAATGCCTGTTATCACTGTAGGCACAATTCACTCTCTGCTCTGAATGTTTCCTAAATGAAGCACAGCACAATTACCAAAAGAACAACTGCTTTACAAAGTGAATCTTGTACTTCAGTAAAACGTAGCCACCAAGGATCAGCTCAACAAATAGAGCATTAATTTTCTATTTGACATGCTGGAAAAGGTGTTAATCCAAACTGAGAGCAGTGGCTTCTCAGCTCCTGGGAGCAGGAGGAGCAGCACTCTCCATCACATTGCTCATTTTGCAGTCTCCCTCTTTCTTACGACTGCACTTTAATTCCTCCAATATGTAGCTGGGTTAAATCACTTTCTCTTTACCTTTGGGGAGTGAAATTTCTGGTGACAAGTCTTTTGCTAATAAAAATTGTTTGCTTTTGAAAAATGCTCTCCAGTGTAAGAATCTGAATAAATTTGAAACAAAATATTTACACAAAATCGAACTATGCTAACAAATGAAGATAATGGTCTGTTTTTCATTGCCTTACCCTTTGTTCAGTCATCTACATCAATCAAGTTAATCAATTAAGCTAATTACAGGAAAGATCTAACACTTTATAGCTTTTTTTTTTTCATGGAGAAGAAAGGGGAATTAGGCTGATATTGTTTTCAAATATCTGTTCTTCTGCTAAAGTGCCAGGTCTTTCTAGAGTGCTGTATTCAGTGCACAGTCTCCCTGGTAATAACTGCTGTATTGTAATTTATCTTTAACAATGCAGCAGGAAGTCAGCTCTCTATACACAGTGAGGAACGTCTGTGCTGCTGAGAACCAACCTGCTGCTGTCAGAATTCTTTGAAACCTCAGGACAAGGGGTGCAAACCAGTTTGAGCAAAGATTTCCTTCAGCTCTTTTACAAAAATGATCCTTCTGTGCTGTGTGAGAAAGGGATGATCACGCCACTAACCTGAGGCTGCTTTGGATATCTCAGAAAAACACTACTTAGAACAATCAAATGTGGGAGCCCAGCCTTCCTCTCTTATCAGTGAAAAAATATTTAGGGCTTCTAGTTCATTTGTGCAACCAAAGCTGGGTATGGGATGATGCATAGTTTAAAAAAACTCTTCTTACTTTCTAATATTCCAGATGGACACATTTCGTTGTTTAGTTTCCAGAGAGGTCATCACGACCTGGGAAAGATTGTCTTCTGTCATATGGTCTGCAAAGGTGGGAAATACATCAAACAAAAGCTTTGAGTGTTTATTTTGTAATTTATTTTTAGGTGGTAGCATTTAAAATGGGAAGAAAACTTCCTTCAGGGTAGTCACATAGCCATGTTTTTTGGATCATGAAGTAGCCTGCAATCATGGGCTGCTTAGGCTGGGCTTCTTCACATGATGCTTCCAGAAGTTCTCCCTTAGCAGGAAGCAATTGTGCATCCCCGGAATTCAGGGAAACTTTTTGGTTGTGTGATTGACACTGAGTTACAATATAGAGAACTTTTTCTAAATAAAACTGATTAACCTTTGAAAAAGCTGCGTTGAAAGTTAGTTTGTCAATTGAGAGACAAAAGGGTAAAGCTTCTCTTAGTCTATTTTGAAAGCTCCAGCCTACACACATTTGCAAGTTTCTCCCAGAAAATACTGCTCAGGTGTAATAGCTGCCAGAGGATGGTGAGACAGTGCACTGCTCTGGTGTTAGTCATTCATTGACAAACTGCCTGCTTTTGCCACTAGATTTATACAGCCATTTAAAGAGAGAAAATTCAGGAGCTGTAGACTAAACCAGAGCAGCATAATGTGCTATTTCTCCATCTAATGGAAATGTCTGCTTCCGTGGTCACTCTTCTGTCTGCCCATGAAATCCTGTGCCTTGAAAGGCAGGTATGTTTTATATAGGGCAATCTAATTAAAAGGGTTCTTTTTTTTTGTCTTCTAAGGGAACTATTTTTGAGGTTTATTATCTCTCTGTACAAGGTTCATCCCCACTCTCAAGGCCAGACTTGTCCATCCTCATTGACAGTCACAGTGTCCATGTGTGGGGCTCTCCAGAGAGGGATCTCAGCTTTGTTCATTCTGGTCTGTCTGGAAGGAACACCAGTAATATCAAGTCCAGACTCCTTCAGGTTCCAAACCCATTTCTTCCTGAGATGAGCACAGACATCTTCAACTTACCTGTGCTGGAGTCACAACAATCCTATGGATGAGTTTTCCCAAATCTGCTCCCAAACCAGAATTCCTCTGGCAGTACAGACGCAACAGGATCACTTACAGAAGTTGGTTTGTGCAGGAACCAGGGGCTGCAAGCTTAGAAAAGTTGTATCTCTGGACCTCAGTTCAGCACTCCCTTTAATGGGGCCAGTCATATCAGCTTCCAAAAGCACCTTGAGCAATTTAGATAAGCCATTTAGCAGCAGTGCTATTAATAGGCTCTGACAGCCAAACGGGGATAACACTTCTCACTGCCATAAATTAAAGGAGAGTTTTTCCTTTTCTCATGAGGAGTTGGAATAGTGTTAGCAAACACATTTCCTGACTGCTTTTTTTCCTTTCTGTCTAACTTCAGAATGCATCTCTTTGGGGACTGTATCACTTCCTGACTTGCTCCTGTTTGCCTCTGTCAGCAGTCTGGGATGCAGCCCCTGACATTTTTCTCTCCTTGTCTCAGAGGCACAGGGTGCTGAGCCCTGCCCAGATGCTCCTGCAGGCTTTTCTGTGAAGTCTGAGGATAGAGCTGTTCAACTGAGTGATACTCATAGCAAGACGGGCAGTCTTGAGAAAGAAAATCAGACCAAAAGCAGACTTGCCTCAGATGTTGCAAGCAGTTGAAGAAGAATTTGATTTCAATTTAAAGGGTACTTCTTCTTTGCCAGTTCTGAAGTGCAGTGTGTGGTAATAAGAGATGATTATGCCACACAATAGCCTGAATATAGTCACTGAAGCAGGGTGAAATTAAAACAGATTTCTTCATATCAGGCATGATGTAATGATTTCTGTCATGCTTACAGCCAGCAATGAAATTAGCAACTCATTACATGCCCAAACTAAGCCAATATTTAAGGCTGCAGGTAGTACATAAGTAATAACACCAAAGCCAATCTAAGGACCCAAAGGCTGAGTGCATTTCCTACTTAATTTATCAGACCAGAATACAAGAAACTAGAAATAACCATCCACCTGCTCTGAGCACCCTGCCAATTATTTCAAACTACAAACCCGAACTGCAATATGAGCAGCTCCCTGCTTCTAGCAAAGCACAATACCCACTCACATATTCCTACCCCTCCTTTCCAACCAGCACTTTAATTCATTTCTCTTTCTCCCAGTGCCAGGTCAAGTAGATGAATATTGCAAGCACTGCTGATAGATGCAATAGCAAAGCACTCTTTTCCTCATTTTTCAATGAAAAGTAGGGAATGCTGCCTAAAGTGCAATGAAAACATGTTACAGTGTCTGTTTTTAGAAACAGGCTTGTAAATTACGGGGCTTTTGTTCCTTGTTCTGACTTTTCTTAAGAGACTTCCTTTTCTCTTCTCTTCTGTGTTTAGCTACTCAGTAATATTTTGACCTAAGACCTTCTTCTCTGCTCTCTTCTACCTTTTAACTCACTAAAGCTTGAGAGGATGAGTAGCAATATTGCTTTTAGCAGGAGAAAACCATCTGAAAAGCTGCTGATGTTCCTGCTGTTCAACCACCACATCTTTCTCTCCTTTAATCTCCCTAGAGGTTAAGTTTAACAGTTTGTCATGTGTTATCCTGAAAGCATGAACACCTTAACAGTTAACATTCTTAATAATTACTTTCACTGGCGTTGCCATTATTTAGATATAAACTGAGAAAACTCTTTTTCCCAGACACATGAGAGCAATTCTGTGTTACAACAATAGTTTGGAAACCACAGATGAAAACCCATCACCCTGGAAATCTATGGCAGAACTTCACAGAGTGCCAGTACCTATACTTTCAAACAAATCAAATGCCTGGATTCCTTTGAGAAGATCAAATCAGTCACAGGCAGTGTCATTGCAGCATACAGATGGTTTGGGTGGGTCTGAATCTGTTTACAGATGTGACCCCATCCCAGTGAGAGCAGAATTTAGCAAAGGACTGCTGAAAGTATTTAAGAGAATCAGATACCCACATCCATGATTTCTCCTTCCACTCCCTATACACGTATTTCCCATTCATGCCTCGGCTGGCTGTCCACAACTGGGTGTAAGGCTGCACACACACATTCTTTTCTGGAGCATCTGTGCTGCTTAAAGAGGTTCTGCCCACAGCTCACACCCATCTGTCTCCTCTCCCTCTTACTCTGTCTCCAGTTTTCTAAAGCCACCCGATTCCCTCCAAGCCTTCCAGATGTCAATCCAAATCTCACTGATATTGCCAAGAATCACTGAAGGCTGGGCCACAAAGTAGAAAATGAGGAATTCTTTCTCTGGAAAACATTATTTTCCCTTTTCTAATTAAGAAAAACAAATGGAAAAGATGAGATGTATTTTTTTTTTCAGCCTGAAGTCCAGGACAAAAGGTGGATTTCTCATTGTCTTCACTTTGTTTTTTCCTTCATTTTTCATTCAGCAGAAAATCCAGCGTGGTGAATGTCCACAGTTTTTCAGCTCTGCTCTGAGCTGTGCTGTAGAGGGACCAGCCCTTCTCTGGGGGATGTACACAATCCCCAGCCACGTGAGGCTCTCTGTACCTTTCCATCTCCCTTACTCCAGTATATACCCCTCAGGTTTTGGTACAATGTATGGAATGTAAGCTCTGAGCTGCAACTCCATGTACATATTTTTTGCTCTTTCATTTCAGGAAACTTGCTCACTTGGTAGATAAATAAATCTGAAGGTGACTATGTCAGATGAAATATTAATAAAAAGTCTTCCTTTCCATTTCTACCATACCTTTGGTGATTCTTTGCATCCATACAAACCAGGTAAGTGACTTCCTGAGCTGCAGCAGATGTTGCCTCTTCTTTCTGGTCCCTCATGTGTCCCTGATGCAGCTCTAAAGCCCTGGCTGGCTGCTCCAGTAATTTTTGTCTCTGTGTATGCTTCAGCCTCCTCCTCACCACATAATGGATTCCCTAAAACCTCTCTCTGGTCAGCTTTAGTTGCTCTGTTGATCAGGAATGTTGTTCCTGATCCCAAAATATGGGATTACCTGATGGCAAAGGTAATGCCCTTTCAAAGGATCTTGCAGGAGAGACTGGGAATAAACAGATGCTCTCACTTAGGGGGAAAACTGAAAGTCTTTGCTTAATCAAAAGGTGCTGTATGGCCTATTTAATATTTATAAAATTGTCTTTTAAGTATAATTCAGAGAAAACTTTGATACACAACTTGCTTTCTGTGTTTTATAAAAAAGCTGAAAAGTGCTTCAGCATTTCTAGATTGCTCCTTTCCATTGTTTGAGTTGCAGAAAACAGTGAAGTGTCACCCACAAGTGCCTTTGTTTGGATGTAAAAGCTTATTTGAAGTAGCATCAAGAGTTCCTTTAAATCTCCTCACCAACAAAAAGGGGGAAAAAAAACCCAGTTTATGGATGTGCCTTCTAAAATTCCATACTCAGTGCCCTTTAGTATCGCAATCCCATGTTCTTGAGATTCCTTCCAGATATATAGTCAGATTTAGTGTGTAAAGTGAGTAAAGGTGAACTTCAGTCAATAAGTTCATTATAATGGTATTTCATGGGTTTGGGCTGGCGATTAATGGATTGTAAATTTATACTTTAGGACTAGAAGAACATGATCATATAAATTGTCTTATTGAAGTTAACAGGGCTGTTCTTTGAAGAAAAATGCCACTCAGCAGAACACTTAAATGCATGCATAGCTCTAAGCATATGTTTAAGTTCAAATGAAGGCAATCTTTTGGTTTTAAGAGAACTTGACTGGGCTTAGGTTCCTTAAAACATTTATATTAATATTTAGGGTGGCTGCTGCAGTAGCCTTGGGGTGTCATTAATGATTTAAAAACCATAGTCTTTCTAAGCACTCATGAACATTAGGTAAGAGAACTACTATTAGTTGGCAACAAGGTTAAAGCCTTAAAAACTCTGTCATCCGATATGTTTATTAAACTTTCATATACATTTTGCAGAGGTAAAGAGGAGCATTTAACTGCACACCAGTTGCTGAAGACTGGTACCTGCTGCCAAGTGTTGTAAATAAAAAGTTGCCAGAGTGCAGTTCAAGAGTGGTAGTAAGGAAAGGATTTGCTATTGCTAATATTTCTGGCTACATATTCAGAAAAAAAATATAATGTGGATTTGCTCTGAAAATAATTTTTTCTTGGGTTATTTTGTAATATCCTTTCCCTCACAGACTAACAGGACTTGGTGGAAGGATGGGAAGGAACTCTGTGTGGTCATACTTCTCTGTGGTGACACAGCGCAGCGTGATGAAGGAGCACTGCTGACACAGCATCCACTTCAATGCATCTCTCTCACAGCAAAAACTGCTCTGTATAAGGGTAGTTTGAAGGAAGAAGTTTATTTATTATATTTCTGTAACAAAGAGACCTGATGTCTTAATTATAAGAACCCAATACAAAACGAACAGGAACATTCTACATTATTAAACAAGGGTATTGAGGTTGAACGTATTTTTTGCTCTATACACGTAGGACAGTGTATATACAAAAGAAACTTTTAAAGTAAGCCTTCCAAATCTGAATCTCAAGGTCCTTATCATAGGTAATCTGTCAAGAAACACAAAACAAACAGCACGGTTAATCCTCAGCTTCTGAAGTGTATCTGCAGGTTACTTGGCAGCACAAAGCAATCACATGCTCCACAGAGCATCCTCTCCCTTGTTGGGAGAAAATCAGCCCATAATTTTTTTCTCCCCTTTAAATTCTAAGTTAATTTTGATGTGAGACTCCAGGTCTTTCCATATCCACAGCCACCCCTCTCTCCAAAACTGAAGGAGAGCACTACTGCATTGGTGTCTGGTGTTCACACCTTGAATCAGCCCCAAACCTACTGATTTCCTTCAGCAAGGGGTTCCTTCTCATCAAAGAGGTGAGTAACAGGTTATAGCAAAGGGTACAGTCCCTTTGGTCTTTTATTTGAAGTAACAATAATGAAGGACAGAACAGCAGTGATGATGATTGATCAAGTCTAACCCCTTGCCTCGGTTTAGGAAGACAGGTGTCTGCCAGGGAAAGCCAGAGTTTCCCTTGGAATGGAGAATGTAGACCCCCTCCCTCTGAATTATAATTTTGAAATTAAGGGAGTCTCAGGCAAAGATATGGGAATAGAAATAACAGTTATTTAATAGGATTATTAAAAAAAAAAAAAAAAAAGTACAAAAAAACCAAAAAAGAAAACACTGAGAGAGACAGAATATGACCTGACCTCGTGTTGGTCAGGGTGTTGGTAGCAGTCCAATCAAGTCCTCCTGGAGTGACAAATGTGGTTCTGTGGTTAGAGTAGTGATGATCCTGTTGAAGGGTGTAGTTTTCCTTTGAAGGTCCAGTGAGATGGATCCAGTCTTCCTCTGGGAATCCAGTGCAAACAGGCTGTCCTGGTGTTGTAGGAAGGCTTGGCTCCTCCCCCTGGGTGGAGCATCTCCCCATGGGGTGATGTAATGTTATCAGTCATGCAGTGAGCCTTGATGGCCCATTAACAGCAGATATCCCCTGGGGTATAGATGGGTCATGGGAGAGATAAATAACACTGCCCCAGCTGTTTTTAAGAGCTGGCCCTTGAACAGCAGGCACCTGCCCCCTCCCCCCTGGAATTATGAGGAATGGGTCATGGAAGAGAAAAAACACTTCCCCAGCCAGTTTCAACAGATAAAAGAATACACACTTTTGGTTACGTCTTGCATTGCAACCCAAGACACACATTTATATTTGAGCAAACCTCTTGATCATCATTTTACATGACTAGATCAGTCATGGTTTTGCAAATGACCAGGTACACTGTGGTGGTGCTTAAATTCAATTCCAGTTGGGTTTTCACTGCTCCAGTTTGGTTTTATAAGTTGTGTTTTATAATTTTGTAATTATTACTATTGTTTAAGATGGCCTCTCCTTCCCTCTCCTTCTCTCCTTCCCTCAGACTTTCCCGCCAAAACCTTGGTTGTCCTGGTAACCCTATCCCATAATAGTTGTTTACCACTTTTCTGTTAAGTGTCAATCTTTAAGTTATATAACTTCCCCACCCCCTCATCATGTATTCCTCCTCCCCAAGTTACTTATTATTGGTTCAAAAGTTGTGCATTCCCTCATTATACGTTGGCAAAAGGTTGTGATTGGTCCCACGCAATCCCACCCCTGTAACCCACTCAATAAAGAGCTGTGGCATTCCGAGGTCAGCGTCTCTCTCGGAGCGCTGCCTTGGGGAACACGCACCCCTTGGTTGCACATCCTGAGAGTCCCGCCTTTCTATTCTGCGCACTATCCGCACCGTGGTCGGGTTTGCCCACGCCTCTGGCAAAGTGGCCCCCGGGTTGTAGTGGCGGCAGGGCTGGCCGGAGCTGCACCCATTGGAAAAGCCGAACCACTGCAGTACACCCATGAAACCATGGAGAGGGAGGAGCAGATATCCCCAGAGCCCTTAATGGCCATTTCTCACCTGCATCAACCCTGCTCTATAACACTTGGTTGTTGTTGTCTTGGAAAACACCATCCTCATTTGCACAAATGGGTTGATTATATGATATATTTAAAAGTTTTTTCCACATAAATGCACGGAAGTAGTGGGTTCATATCAGGCTTTCTGCTGGATACTAAGTGGTGCAATTCAGAAGAAATTCAATACTGCCTCTTTTTTAAAGCCTGGCACAGGTATCATGCATTGAAAATAACAAAAGTCCTTATCTGGCTGTGGGTATTGAGAACTAGGACAATGGGTAAATGTTGATTAAATTTCAGATACACTGTGCTGGGCACTGCTTAAATCAATTTTTTTTTCATATGTTCCCAAAGAGATGCATATTTTAATTTAAAAGCTCTGGAGAAATGAAAAAGAAGACAGTAATGCCATCACAAATAGGATGTAGAAAAATATCAGAGGCCTCAGTCAAACATTTCCAGGCTTTTGTACAGAAAAGCTATGAAGGGCTCAGAAATGTACAATATCAGAAATGTAAGTTTTTAATATTGCTGTTCTGCTCCAGTGAATGGCCATAAATATGATATTTATAAAGTTTTGTGTTTGTCACTCAAGGATCCAGTATAAAACTCATTAAGTTCATGATTAGATATATGTTCTGTTCATTTTCCAAACCAGCCTGTACTCTGGAAGTCAAAATGCATATTTTCTATCACATGCATTGACAATAAAGATGAAGATTGAATGCCAAATTAGGGCCTAATCAATGCCTCAATCCCTTCAGATTTTAATGCACCTGCCCAAGACTAAAACTTATTTAACAGCTTTTAGGATGCTGATGCAGAGGAGGCAACTTACATTCCCCTCTTACCTTTGACTTGGCTCTTAGGAGCTGAGAAGAATTAAAATAATTTCTATCATAGTAGTAGGATAAGATGAGTGTTGTCTGAAAACTGCCTCGGGCACAGGAAACGGTGCTGTTCTTACCAGTTCTTTTCCAGCTGGAACCACAGTTTGAGTTGTACTGAATTCTCTTTTGTTCTCATACACAAATTTCTCTCTGAGGTTGTGTGAGGGAGCTGTGAGCAAGTTAACCTCTGGATATTCATTGATTTCAGCTAGAAAAACAGAACATAGGAGTAGTCCACCCATAGCTGACCAGTGAACAGAGCTGGCTAGAATTAATCTTTAAAATTCATTGTACTATGCAAAAATAAGGCAAGTGTGATTAGGCAATGTGGCATTTACATGTTCGCTGCTATCAAAGTTCAGAGATGTCGTGGTCTAAATAATACAGAAGGATGCAGATATTTGTTTTGGAAGATCACTTAATATTTGGCACTTTACTTCTTAACAAATTATTTGAATAATATTTGGAAATAAACCTTTTTATTATTATTATTAAAACTTACAGAAATAATACAAGGTTGGCCTGTGAGTCGTCTGAGCATTCTCATAAATTTCTTTTTGTTTTCAGTTCTTCTTTGAATTAAAAATAAAGTCCTGATGAATGGAAATTTCTTCTGACAGTTGCTATTCAGAGAAGCATTTCTGTAGCTGCAGCTTAGCATGGATGCTAAGGAATAACAGAAACTTTTTTAAATTATAGAACTAATTATCTACATGCAGCTGATCAAACACTTTGCACTTCTAGCTGTGAGCACAGCTCACCACATCTGTTGGCCTCTCCCTGGGTAAATCTGCACTGCAGTTGCTGCTGTGAATGTTATGGAGTGGAGACACACCAAAGGCAGCATTAAACTAACAAGCCTTGGATTTGTTACATGACAGCACAAAGCTTGGTGGTGGCTTTTTGCCTGCAGTCTTACCCAGCCACTTGCTGGGTGTTGGAGCCAAAGGAGATTTTGGGGGTGCCACAGAGCTGGGCAGCTGCTGCCAGCCGTAAAGGGTAATGATGCCTGCCCTTCACAACCTCTTTCCTCTACTGGTTTTTTTGGTGTTTCTTTTTTAAAGTTGCTTCTTCAGAAAGCTCACTGGACCCACAAATTGCACTCAATGTCCTTGGAGGACAAAGGGATGGCTGTGAATTGGTGAAACATCAGAAATGGAAAGAGTCCAGGCAGACTTGAAGTAGTTTATCCCTCCATGAAAAAGCTGAGTATCCTTGAGTTGTATAAAATGAAAGAGGAGATCTGTTGAGATAGGGATAGTGTCCTCTTGAGTACATTGTATTGTGACTGCTGTTTAACATTGAGAATCTCCTTGTCTCAGATCATGAGGACTCCTAGAGCTGCAGGATAGAAGCACAACTGATATAAAATGTGCTCCCCCTTGCCTGTCACACGAATGGACTGTATCAAAGGTTGTTAGCCTGCAAGACCAACCTTCCTGCAAACACAGAGAATTCCACCTGCAGGGCTGCAAACATTCTCATCCATGTGCCTTGGCAAACTCTCCACTCCTGTCCTGTGTGCAGTCACTGCCTTGTGCCATATGTCCAGCTTTATGCATATCCATAATAATAGAAAGCCATATGATGTTGTGTTTCATGTTTATGTATGAGAACAGTGCTACAAAGCTTTCTGATGCTCCATATTCTCGTTGCAAGCAGAAAAGAAGAAGCAGTTGCATCCCTTTTCTTCAGACTTCTCTCATTTTTCCCCTTTTGGGATCTGCAATTGTCAGCCCGTTGTTTAAAAATCCCTTTTGCTGGTGCTGTTTGTGGTGCCTAAAACTCTCGCTTTCTCTAACAAAAGGCTTTTTATTGTTAATTTTTCCTCCACTGAATGGGAGAATAAGGACAAGCAATTTTTGATTTAACCTCCTACTGTTGAGTTTTCAAATTTTAAAGTGTTAACAAAAGGGAATGCATGTTTTCAGTGTTGAAAGCTCTGATTAAACTATGGTAAAAATTGATAAAAATCAAAGGCAGGCAGACAATAGCAAGCTAGAGATATGTGAATTCTTTAACTGCTGCCCTTCTGTAATAGAAATGGAACTTTGTCAAGAAAGCAAGCTGTAAAGAGAGACTGTTCTACCAAGACTTAGACTGTATCCATTTTTGATAGATTTAGTTAACCTACAAGGGAACAACAGTATTGACATATATCACTTTGAAAAATGCCAGCTGAATGAGGTATTTTTGTTTCCTGGGTTACATGCTGAAGCCATGTCATTTGTTCTGGTTTTTTTCAGTCCCTGCTAACACATTCTGTTCCTGTATTTTATGATTATATGTTCACTCTCTGAACTACCCCAGAGATATTGATTGCATATTTTGGAGACTGAACAGTATTTCAGTCTATATGAAACTCTCATTTTTGTTCCTATTTATGTAATCTTTTGGACTAGAAATACAATTAGATGAGTAAAATTACTATCCTAAAGATCCTTTAAACCTGTTAAAATTATTTTTAGTAGGGAAACTTCTGGTTCCACAGTTTTCCTCAGCTGACATAACACATAAGAAAGATTTACTCCCAAAGGAGGAAACTAAAGAAATTAGTTAAATTTGGGTGTTGTCCCAGTGGGTTTTTCCTAATAATTAATCACTGCCTGGTCTTGTGCCTTTCAAGTTTCCATCCTGGAAAGATAATGAATATTAAGGAAAGTAACCTTTAGATTTTTTGAGTCTTCATTAAAACTAAGGATACAGCTGCCTGCTGAGGCTCCTCGCAGTTCAGACACATATCTGGGATTTTAAGATTCAGAGCATGACCAGAACACCAACCCAATCTGATCTATGTCACCACTGCTGTTACTCACAGCTTGTTTGGGGAGAAGAGTTTGGATCAGGCTTGTCAACAACATTTGATGTGAACAAAGCTTTTACAAGAGAATTGTTCTCTTTTCCTTTCATTCTCTTGTCTTCTACTTCCTACATGTGTAGTGAGTGCACATCTGGGTGGGCAAACCCTGTTCTCCATGATGTCCTGCTGACATCCCATCAAATCTGTGTGTGCTAAATTCCCACTGGTGTGGCTCAGGACCCTGTTTGGAGCTTGCTGCTCCCTCACTGCTCCCTTCCTGGGAAAGCCACCACTTGTTTAGGAATGGAGCTGATAGTGTTGATAACAGCTCAGAGCAGCTCTGCTCCCAGGCCACTGCCAGAAAACAGATGTATGACGTGCCCTGTCCTTGGCAGGTGGACATGCCACATCCCATTAAAATGGTTCTCCAACTTTCCCTCACATTGTGGGTGAACAGCCCTTCTCCTCTGCACCAAAGCCTTACCAGGCAAAAAGAGTGAGCTCCTGGGTAGGTGAGGAGCTCAAAGGAAGGTTTCCCAGAGTGTCTCAGCACTGGATGATTGTAGCAAGATGGGGTTTAGATGGTGCTTGCTGCTACCTAATTCCCAATAAGCATCTCTTTTAGACAGGCTGCTTGGATGGGCACCCAGGCAAAGCAGTCAAGTCCACACACCACAGTCAGCTCAGCCAAGAGAGGCAAGAAGGGCCTTTTGTATAATAAATTCCAGCTGAGATTTATTCCAACACACCAAAGGGAATCAGGGACAAAAGATCCAACCATGTGGGGCTCAGTGGTTAAATGTGGGGTCACGAATCAGTGGTCTGAGGGCACAAGGATGGTACAAAGGGCAGGGCAAAGGGCAGTGCCCTACAGGGGAAACAAGGGCAGGGATACCACAACCAATGGGGAAACAAGGAAAGGAGAATTAGGGACATTTGGGGAGAGCAAAACTGGGGTAGATCACACAGTATTGCAGGGCACCACAGGGGAAGCCTTTTCTTTCAGCCAAGGTGGAGGCTTTATGGTATTTTCTTCCATGGCAAGACCCTGGGGATTCCCCTGGGGAGTTCAAAGGTTTCCACAGCTGATTGTGGTCTTTGAAGGGTCTGTCTGTCTGAGAGGTTCCTGTGCCCACAGTCTCGGCTGCTCTAACTCTGGGATTACTCTAATGCACACCCAAGTCTGAACTAATTTACTTTGCTTTTTCCTAAGGCAGCTTTGGAGCCTGGCTAATGTGGTCATGGCGGATCTGGAATGGCTTGGCATGCATGGAGAGGCAGCTCCCATCTCCACAGAGCAAAGGCAGGGCTTAGAGGAATAAACCTTTTGTGTCACTGCATTCCAGGAGGAGCAGTTCCAGGAGAACTCAGGAAGGAGCAGAAAGGTGCACAACAGCCTGAGAACAGCTCAGACATAATTAATGTGCTGTTTGGAGATCGTCTTTAGGTGGGATGCGTCCAGGCTGTGCTTCAGGTACTGAACTGCTCCCATGCTTTAAGCCCACTTTTAGTTTTGGTGCCATGGGTGATGCTATGGAATTCTGCGGTCAAATGGTGTGATAGACTGTTGTAGAGGTTCTTTCTGATATTCAGGAGCAAAATTATTGCCATCCCACTAGCCACTTATGGCCTTCATAGGAAAGCTGTGATGATCCATGTTTTATTGTTTTGGGGTATAACCAAAGGGACAAACCCCATTTTGGTGAACAGTTGAAAATGCTTCCTATGAGGGAAAAATGAAATTATACTGAGAAACATTGCTTTTATAAAACAATTTGTGCTGAGAAGGTGAGTCTGCTATGAAAAGCACAGGATTTTGCTGGAAATGTGCCAGAGCAACACTGTCCCAAAATGATTGATTTGACTTCACTATAAATTTGTTTAATTCAGATGAATGACTGGGCTTTGGGCTGGGTGGTATTTTAGGAGGAAATGATACAAAATGGGAGTCGAGTGGAAAAGATTTGGGAAAAGTCTTCATAGATAAAGACTTAGACCCAAGTCAGCTCCTGAGGATGGTGGTTTTTCTGTCCCAAGTTATTCAGAAACCTAAACTGCAGGAGGATTGCAATGAATGGGTTTGATTTTCAGAGTCTACAGCACAATGTGAGACAATGGGCACATTAAAAGCTACATTGAATTGAATAATGAATAATGAAACTACCTACAGATTGAATAATGTTGAATCAATACATGAATGGAAGTATGTGACAGGGGTTGCTATGGCATCTCCCTTATTTAATAAAGGAATAAATAAAGGAATGGAAATCTCCATAAATAGTCTCAGCAGAAATTAGAGCTGCTCCTGGTGGCTCTAATATAGGCAGTAGCATTTTTTGAAAGTTAATTATCTTCATCCATGAACAAGAATGGAGTTTTTTGATCATGTTTAAAATGATTTTAATTTGTCTAAATTTATGCCAATTCCAGTTGAACTGTCTCTGAAGCTTCACTTGAGGAGTAGGGAGGTTATGAGCAGAGAGCTGTACAAGGTTCTGTTCAAATTTCTGTTTTCTGATGGATGTCAGAGGATAGGCCCAAAATACACCCCAAAATGCAGCTCATTGGAGGATGTGACACCTAAGCCTGAAAGAGCTTGAGCCCTTAATTTTATGACTTGACTTAACAAAGAAGGATAGTAACAGGATTTACTCAATGCCCCTGAGCTGGAAAACCAACATTTACATTCCAGATGGAGATGCCAGATCACATCCTCACATGTAACATCAGGGTGTCCATGGAATTAATTGAATTACACAATTTGGGTGTGGAGACATGAAAGGCCAAGAGAGTTATATACAACAAAATTATAACCTATGAAGTTATGATCCGAGTTTACTTGTCAAACATTGATTTTCCCATTCAGCCTTACCAGGATGTGATGATATCACACACATTGAAACAGTTTTCCTGATCTGAGCTTTCAAGGTATGATATTTAATGATGTGTCATCAATCATGTGTTGTAGTTCTTCATCTTGAGCAGGACAGGGCTGAAGCTGCACATCACATCTTGTAGGTGTTCAGATGTGTAATTTATTGGCAACAGATATTTATATTTTCTCAGTAGGGTCTTTTTTTGATAAAATCTCTATTATTCTAGCAAACATTTCCACGCAAATCAACAGCAAAAGGGCATATCATGGCAAAAGAAAATATAAAGAAAATTTAGATGAAGCTTCTTAAATTTTTTTTTTTTTCTTCCATTTAAAGGTTAAGTGGAGGTTTCTCTGTGCTTGAGCATTTGTTACCCCTTAAATGTAACACACCCACCACATCTCCTACTGTTCCTGGAGACTGTATCAACCTCTAAATGAATAATTTAAAGCTAAGTTAACTTTCTTGAGAAGGAGTTTACTGAATAGATGTAACTAGTGCCCACTAGTTATCACATTCCAGGGTACTTGATGAATAAATTATCTTTTTTTCCCCTAGCATGAAACAGTCCTAATTTTTGGAAGTACATTTGCTCAAAATATCCAAAAAAAAGTCAAATATATTTTTATGTGTGAAGAGCCTTCACTCACTTCATTCACAGGAATCTATTTCCACAACAAAATGTAAAAACCTGATGAAAAATGATTAATATTTTTCTTAGGAAAAAATGTCATTGTTTGCTTGTAGAATCAGACATTTCTATGTGCTTGATTTAAAGCTTATCAGTCACAGGAAGGTCGTGCACCTCGTGTCAGTCAGGCAGATGAAGAACCCATCTTTCCCCAGATTTTTTGTGAAAAGAGTAAACAGCTCATGGGGATATTTAAAAGTAGCCAAATAAAGTTCATTCGAAGGGCTCCTTATCTCTTGCTGTTTGTCTGAGTTACAACTGAGGAAAAGGGAGAAGATTTGTAAGAAAACCCTTCACTTTGTGAGCTGTGGGCCTGTGCAGCCTCCCTGATGTGAAAGGGATGCACTTCCAGTTACTTACAGTCAGTGAACTGCTGGAGCTAATTAAAAGTATAAATAATTTGCAACAAGAGGATGAACAGGGCTGGGAAAATTGTTTATCCATGTTTTGATTGCAAGTGTATTTTTCAAGTTCCCCATGATCTGACTTTTTTCCCACAGGTGGGGAAAAAACTTGGGCCAGATCATTTACTGGAAACTCAGCACCATCTGAACTGAATTCAGAACTGCTGGACAGTTTTTGCCTTTCCGTAACTCTGCTCTGTAAATCAGCAAACAAAATTTGGCAGCTAAATGTTTTATTCTCAATAATAAACTACACTTGAGAGTGCATTTGCTCTCTTCTGTGGATTTGCACAGACACACTTTTCTTTGCCATTACATCACTTTTCTGCCAAACTGTATTTTGAAATTTAACAAGAGGCCAAAGGATGTTTATTGAGTTAATTAACTGCTTTTCTTTTTCTTTTTTTAACTTATCTATTAGGCTGCAATTTCATCTTTTTACAAGACATTCAAACACCTTTTGACCAAAAATACCCAGCAGGTATTTTTATGGTTGTAGCCACCCTGATTCACAGGGGGATTTTACATGTGCCACAGACAGGGACAAATAAACAACTGAATTCACTATAACATCACTCCATGCAACTTTCTCTTGCCACTAGTTAGGCCTTAATACACTTAGAAGGTTGCTCTTCTAATTCGAACTGTGTGAGACTTTGGCTGGAGGCTACCTCTGTGTCCCAGTGATAAAAGAAGACATAAAACAACCCAGTGCCTGATCATGCTCCCTGGCTGTCAGTGAATCATGGTTAATAGCATCTCCATTGCAGTTTTGGCCAATTTGCTTGCAATGGCATCCTTTTCCATGGGCTTGCTGCTCAGCAGGCCCTGAAGCAATCTATGAATAACTTCCCAACAGATGCTGTTTATGAATTGAAGCAAATGGCTTCCCTGTTTCTCTTTTTTCTCACTTCAATAATTTTCAGTTACATTACGATGAATATTTATAGTCCTATAGCAGTGCATAAAAATGGGAACAAGCAGACCTGTGCATTGTTTCATACGTGAGTGCTGTTCTAATGGCTTTTGCCTCAATGGTTTTAATGTTCTGCTGATGGACTGAAAAGAGAATGCAAATTGTAGATCAGTCACTTCCATTCACGGTTTTAACAGACTGGGCATTGATGGAAGAGTGTATTAGGAGCAAGTGCAGTGCACCTGATCTTCTGGAAATAATACACCCCCTAACACAAGCCTACAGTGCCTTCCTACTTGGCTTCACCTCCTGGGAGTAATCCCAACTCTCTGCCTTGTTGGATGCAGGGGTTTGCACGAGTGCAGCCAGTCCTTGCTGGGGCTGTTGGGTTTGTGGGGCCAGGTTTTGAGAGTGGGGGGCTGCCAGAAGCTTCTCCCATCCTTGATGGAACCAACCAAGGCCGAGCCTAACAGTGACAGAGCCTCTGGGATAATGTGTTTAAGAAAAGGAGAAATTTATTTAAGAAAAGGAGAAATATATCTGTGCAATGGAAGCTGCAGCTGGAGGGAGAATATGAGAGAAACAGCTCTGCAGACACCAAGGTCAGTGAAGAAGGGGGAGAAGGAGGGGAGGAGGCATCCAGCCCTGGCCAACCCACTGCACTGGATTCATCAGGTAAAATGTTATGTGACTTAACATAAAATTAATGGTTGGTGGCAGAAGTAGCCAGTGTTTCAAGTAATTCAGTTGGAAAGTGCAAAGAACTAACTGGTCTGTGATCAGCCATCATTCTCTAACAGAAGAGTGCACAATTCTTGTTCAAGACTAAAGAGGCCACTTTACAACATTTTATAATTCTGTAACAGTTCTTCAATGTTGTTTTGCCAAGAAAAGTGGTTAGATTTACAACTGTAGATGTTTATTGAGTTTTTTTCCAAGGGAACTGCTCTTGTTGGTGCTTCATTCATCTCCAAATGTCTGAACTACTTGTCATTTCTATTAAACAATAGAAGGGCTAAAGAAATAATGCTTTTACTATCACAGTAATTCCAAGATTAATAAACCCCTCTAACCTATTAGATACACTTGTACAAACATATTGTCTATAAATCTATGCTAGATACAAAGCATGCATATTTAAATACAGAATATGTCAAATTGTGGCATTTTCCACTGCTCTATAATAAATTCATTTATACAATAAAAATAATTGGAGATATGAATGACCACACACATTATTCACACTACACATCTTTAGCACAGCAGTTTATTCCCAGTACAGAAGCTGGAAATAGGAAACAATCTGAACAATTTCTTGTATCCTAATATGATGGCACTCATGTGGATTGCAGCTTTTAAAAATCCACTGTAAATAGAGCACACTAAATAAATATGACTGTTGTGCCTAGGAAACCCAGACTGTGTGATTTCATCACTTTTGGCTTCCCATAAATGAATAAAAAAAGCATATACTGCGTTAACTTACATTATCAATTGCTGTGTCAGAAAAGTAAACTGGAGATATGCAGTGTGTCCCCAGTTCTAGCCCATTAAGTAGCAAAATAACACAATTACAGCCATGCCAGCCTACACTTATAAAAGTATTTCTTTAACACTCTGAAGTCTCTTCTGAAAGGCACAGATAGTAGAAGGCTGGACTTTCTAATGGACAGGATGAATCTGATGTTTGGAAACACTTGTTTCATTTTCCATCCAGTCAGTAACTGGAGGAGTTGTCACGTTGGGTTATTGAGGAGGCCACAGCCAGGCACCAAATTCAGGTCTGGCTGCCCACATTGGGTGGTGGGACCAGACCTGTGGCTCTTCAGAGAATTTGGCTGCAGCCTTTGACCCACTCATCTTCTTTTCCACCCTGTGCCATCTGCTGCAGTTTCCTCATAAACTCCTGGCACTCCTTTCCTGCCTCCTTTGCACCAGGAGAGTGCAATGTACCAGTGCCTTTCTCACATCTTTGATGAGGTTTTTTTCTTCTTCTCTAAGCAGTCCTGCATAAAGTATAGAATCATAAACAAGTCCTTCCCTTGAGATTACATTTAATTAAGAAAGGTACCAAACCCACAGTAATGTAAAGGCCTAATTTAAATTTTTCACTATCTTTTAAGAATGAAAAAATGCAGTAAAAAGTTGACTAGATACTCGCAAAAATGTCTTCTCCCTGTCAATCACACACAGTGGGTTTTTATTTAATTATTCCATATAATTTATCTTCACAGTTCTCTCCATAACTCATTTCCACAGCTCCTTGCTTCTTGGACAGGTTATTGATCTAATGTGTGCAGAGGAGGTTTTTTCAAATCAGTCTTTTAATAATAATCACCTATACACAAAATCAAGGAGCTTTTTAATACAGGCAGTAGTAAAAAATTGATCAATGTGAGCATTACAGCATTGGGCCTTAAATTAATTGTTTCAGCTTACACTTAAGGTAACTTTGACATCACTTCAGTAGCTGATCTTTTAAGAATTTTATCATGTAGGAAATGTTATCTTCATAAATCACTGTCAGCTAAGAAAACATAAAACAAAGTAAGTGGCCTGAATGATTTTCCAGGGGAAGTTGGGGACTGAACTAGATACTGGCCCTGGCTTCCAGCCCCATGACAATGATTTAATACTGCAAAAATACCAAGGAAAGCACTGAAAGAGCTCCACCCAAAGCATTTGACAGAAATGTTTGGAATGTGTTCCAGGTAAAGTGCCTTTGGGACATAGCAGAGATGAGTTATGCTGGAGAGCAAGGCTGAGTCTGTGTCTCAGAGCTTTTTCTTTAGTTCACCACAGAAATTCCTACTAAGGAATATTAATGGAATAAGAATTGGAATATTGGACTAAGAACAAAAGTGTAAACCCATTGCTCCCTCCTTGTCAACACCAATTAATATTTTCAAGTTATCACAAGTCATTTATTTTAAAAGAAATCTGAAGTAACAGGTAGACAGTGAACTGGGGGGGTCAAGTGTAAAGACATTTTGCATCACACACTTCTCAGCTCCCCGCTGCTCCTTGGGGATCATCACTCCCAGTGGCAAATTCCCTTTGGGAGCAGCAATAGCAGAGCAGTCAGGGTACCCCAGGAGATGTGAAGGAAAGGAAAAAATGGCTGTTCTGTGCAGGAGGAGGAGATACCTATAAAATGCACATATATTCCTTCAAAGGGGTTTAATGGTGTGAACTTCTGTGCATTTAAACAATCATAATGCTGGGTGTTTTAATGAGCTGTTTATTACTGTGGACCATCCATTTACCACACAGCGAGGAGGCTATAAATACTGATTGATATAAATTATTAATAAAATCAACACATCTTTTATCACTTTCTTGCCTGACATAAACTACAATGAGCTGAAAGTCCTACAAATGCTTTTAAGTGGTTCCCCCTCCGCCCTCCCAGCACATATGAAGAAAACATTTGATTTTATAAAGCAGTGGAAGTGCTTTTTCTGTGGCTGGAATAAATTTCCTCAGTGTTTCTATAGTGGAGACTAATAACCAAAGTGGCTTTGTTATTACCTAACAAAAGGCTAACATGTTTTATCTATAAAAAATCGTATCTTTTCTTTTGTCTGTTTCATCTCAGCCTTGTTTTCTGCTATAGTTAATTACTTTTCTCATAGACAAAATAAACTCCATTAGCAGTAACAAGGGAGATCCAGATTAAGGGCTCAGGGAGGCTTGGATTTTAAAGTTAACATTATTGTGTGAGCTGGAATTTATCAGTTTGGGATTAAAAATTAAACACCAGCAATGTTTTAGAAACATTATTCATAGTCAAACCAAAATACTGGAATGCTTGTTTGATTCCATAGAAAACATAGTTGTCTGTATCTGAAGTCTGTGGGAATTGCACTGGAAATCAAAAGGAAAATGTCTTTAACAAAGCTAAATTTGAAATATCACATGTGATCATTTAATATTTTTTTAATTTTTTTTTTCACTTTTCCCAGTGTGACAGGACTCAGACAAAAATAGCAGGATAATATCACAGATGTTCCTTTACACCAGTCGCTGGTGCAGCTTATCCAAATGATGTTCTAATACAAACACACAACTGCTCCTTCTGTTTCATCGTTGTCAAAATTTTGTTTCATGTGTAACAATAAATGGAGCAATGTGAGCAGATGTGGCATTGACAGTTTCCTTCCTCCACTGGGCTGCGTGACAAGCTGGAGTCACATCTGCATTTTTAGAATATTGAATTCTTTTCCACCCAGCCTGACACTCCTCAGGGGGCTGCTGGGGCCACTGTGGGTGGGCTGGGGCTGTGCAGGAGCTCTGGACAACTCTGCAGCTCAGAGCTGTGCAGTCAACTCCCACCATCATCTGCTCCTGGAACCTCAGGTACCTCACTGACTTCTTGGAGAGTGTTGAGGAAACTCACTTTTCCAGCCACAGGTGGCCCTTGCAAGCCTTGATGATGTTTATCCCAGATTTTTCCCCATGTTTGCTGTGGCACCAAGCATCCCTAACTGCTGCACCACTTTGGTTTCTGTCCCAGCTGTGCTCTCATAAAGCCAGTGATAAGACTGGCTGCCAAAATCAGATGGATGGGAGTCTGCAGACTCCGGGATGTCTGGAATTTCAAGGAAGGGTATTTCTGGTCAGGTGGAGGTGTTTTAGGGCATAGGGGGGAAATTTGGGCAGGAGAGTCACCCAGATTTCAGCCAGCAAGGATCCCCTAACCTATGGAAATGGGTAACCTTTGAATCTGGGAACCAGGCAGTGGGAAATCCCAAGGAAGAAACTATTTTAGTATAACAACAGCTGAGGCCATAAACCACTGTGAAATAAATATACTTTATAAACATCAAGTGAAAAAGTAGTCCCTCAGTTACAGTTTTTATGTGATTTATGTCTTTAATTTATTTAAATCAGTGACCCATCAAATGCAGACACAAAATTAGAAATTCAGAAAAAAATTCAGCAGCCATAAGGAAATACTGAGGTTTTATTCTCCTCCTGCAGCTGCCTCTTCATGTAACGTGAATTTATCTCAAAATGAAGCACAATGAGAAATCATCTTGCCAGGATATTATTGATCTGTGATTTGGGTACCAGGCTCAATACCCTGCAGACACAGATGTGAAAGAGACAATTTACACCCTCTCACCCCCCAAATTTTTCAGAGGGTACTTAGTTTCAGATATATAAATCTGTACAGCTTTTTGCAGCAGTTTTGTGACCAAATCTATGCCACTTTTATTACTTCTGGGATTTTTCAGTAAACCAAGAATGAGTCAGTATCCTTGAATAATCAGCTGGTCATGCTTTGAGAGCTGCTAATATCCGTGCACAGGGCCCAGAGGGTTCCTCACACAGCCTGCCTGGGCTGGGAGGTGCTGAAGGGAAGGAAGGGAAGGGGGTTCTTTCTTCTTATTCCTTTTTTTTTTTTTTTTTTTTTTTTTTCCCATTGGTTACAGTGAGATTTGGTTGGAGCTCAATAAATTCAACAACAAGCACCGGATCTTCAGCTGGTGTAAATTTCACACATTTGCTCCAAAAGCAGACGCTGCCTTTCACAGTGGGAATTTTCCTGCTATCTTGGGTATGCACAATTTGCAAGTGCTGAAGTTGGAGTGTCCGGCTCTGTAACTTTGGAAAAGACACTGAGATTTTCAATGCTTTGCTGGTGGCTGCACAGTTCTTTCCTCCCTGTTTCTACTGTCTTTGTTGTTGGCTAGTAAAGGGATTATTTGTAGAGATATTTTTTCAGAAATATGTCACCAAATAATGCCCACAGCATTTGAGCAAAACGTGGTCTGTGTGTCAGGACAAAGCCAAAAAACTCACAGAATGATATTTTCTTTGGCCAGCTCTGCTTAATTTAGGAAATGAAAGTGTTTGCAACATTACAATCTGGCCCTTCCTACCAAAAATAATCCAACTCTCTTTCAATATTTACCAGGAAAGCTACACCAATGTATCAGTCATTAGCTGTAGAAAAGCATGTATGAGCACAGGAAAAAGGGAGTTTTAATTTTGATTTCTTTCTGAGAAGTCAGACAACATGTTTGGCAGCAGCCACTTGTTCAGGATATGGGTGGTCAGGAAGGAAGGGCTGGTGGGGCTGACTGTGAGTATGGGCACATGGCCTGGATGAAGCCCTTCTGTACATATTTGCCTCAATAAAAAGCCAGTTCACTTTTGCAGGCTTGGAATTGTTCTACCTGGAGAAGCTCTTTTATCTTCCTTAGAAGGTGGTTAGTTCAGTTCAGCTCAGGAGCATATTTATTCCTTGGGAAGATATCTTTAGGATTAGACTCTTTGAAGTGCAACAAAGACAGGTTGCACTTTCTCAAGGCTAAGTCATTATATGTAAAAGCTCCTTTTGGAGCTTGGCCATTTAAAATATTTTAAAAGTATTTTTTTGTTAATAGGTTGAGCCATAATGATGAGATAATGGCAGTCAAATATTTGTTCCTGTTCCCAATGATTACCTTTTCCCCTTGTCCATGTCAAGGAGAAGCTCTTACACTCATAATACAGATTTTCTGCCAGTGCTTCTTCAGAGCTGTGCCCAGCTGTGCACAAGGACAGCAGCTTCCTGAAGGGCCACCAAACTCTGCCCTGGGACATTCTGTGATGCTCATGGGAATTTCTTCCTGAGCAAGACAAGAGAAACTGATGATTTCTGCAGGACAGGGAGCAAGACCTGCTGCCTGTTTTTCCCTCCATTCTGTGTGTCATGGGAGTGGCACCCACCTGCAGCTGTAGCCTCTGTCTAGAGGCATCACAGCCACTGCATAAGGGCCATGGCAGCTCCACTTATCTTCTCATTGCTGGGGACAAAAGGTGACAGAAAAGATGTTCTAGTTCATCAGTTTTTCCAAAATGTAACCCAGAAATTTTCAGCTGGTGCTCCTGACTTAAGAAGCTTCAGCAGCTGAATTTGCAGCACCATCAAACCTCAGCTCCAAGAGGAGCTGATAATTCTCTTTCCAATGTCATCTCTATTGACCTCAAAATGAGATTTGCTTTTGCCATACTCTGTGGAATATGGAGCCCTCTAATGTCAAGAAACTGCAGTGGGTGAGATGTGTCCTCCACAGCTCAGCTCCTGACCCTGGAGCAAGTTGTGAGTCCTGGCAGTTTCACTGTACTGTGCTGAAACACAGGGTGACATCCTTGATGAATGAAAGACTTGTTAAGTGTGCTGACTCCTCATGCAGATTGTCACTCTGATAACAGCTGACTCCACTGGTACTTCACCAGGCCCAAACCCAGCACTGCACCTTCAAGAAACTCATGTTTTTTCTCATTACAGGTGTTTTTACAACATTCCACCAAGTACTGATGAGAAACGAGGTAAATAAACACTATGTGTTCCATGACAATTTTGTTTGCAGAGTAGATACAAGGCAAATTTCTGGAAGAAGCCAGCAAGTTAAAGTTAGAAATTAAATCCTGCCAAATCCTTAAAGTTGGGGGAAATATGTGGTTACCAAAGAAACAAAGAGTATGAAGAGATAGCCATGCCACTGAAGCTCAAATCTCATCCAATGGCCAAAAGCAAGAGCAAGCTGTATTAATAGGAGAGAGCTCAGCATGGAACAATGAGAAAATCTGTAATAATGGCTTAAAAAGCCACTCTAATTTTCCATGACCTTCTATAAGCCCAGTAATACTCATTAGTGTCTACATGAATTTGTTAAACCTTCTCAGCACTGCGAAAACATGACTTCATTCAATTTGGATTTGTTTGCATCTAAAACTTCCATATGCTGTAGCTTCCCTGGGAGTGACAATAACTTGTATTTGAGGATTAAGGAAACACATAATATATTCCACACCTCAATAACACTAGCTAAATAGTGTAATCTACCACATTTCAAAAAGCAATCAAATGCACAGTTCCCTGCCCTTTTAAGTAAGAGAGCTTGCCTGTAAGAGAAGCATTCTGAATTTCTTAATTAAATGAAAAATGAGATGAATGCAAGTGAGGCTGTGAGCTGATGCAGCAGTCATTAATAGTTATTAATGATAACTGGGATAAACTGTTAGATGTCATCCATGTGACATGAAGAAATTATTAATACATGTATCTTAAGGGGAAAAAAACCCTTGGCTGAGACTTGGTTGAACTTGCAGGTTGAGAGAGTAGATACAAAAAAATTGCAGGAACTGGGCATTTACTTTGATTTAGGATATATTGTGTTTGGGCAGGGAACCCAGCATCCCACAGTGGCCCACCAAGGAAACAGCAAAGACTTCACAAGTTGTGATGAAATGCCCCTTTTGGCTGAGAGTCCTGTGTTCACCCCTGACTAATTCCATTATGCTGCTCAAGCTGACATCCTGATTAAAAGCAAGTCATTCCATTTAATCATTAGGCAAACACAATATGAGTGCTGGGTGGGTTTGGTAAATAGGAAGCAGATCGGTTCTTGCTCCTCAGGTGCTGATAGCACTAGCACCTGCCTTATCTCCTGTCTTATCAGCAGCACAGGGATATTCTCCTGTGTTATTCTGCCACAGAGACACTGCTTGAAACTCCAACATCGTAAACAAGAAGCCTTTGGGTATTTGCTTTTCTCTCCTTCAAATACACACAACCACTCAGCAATACCAGGGTGGTTAAATTGCCCTTAGAGCCAAATGACTTTGAGTTAGATTTTCTTCTCTTAAGTGCATAGAATCCTGATGCATCACTGGTACCTATGAATGCACCAGAACAAAGATCTTTCTGGGGAGATATTTTGGCACCCACTTACAGCCCAAGGTGAATGGAATGCATAACCCCCCTCAGTGGTTCATGCTGTGATACACAGACTGTGCATTTCTCCACCTGAAGAGGCAGCTGAGTCCACCCACCCACTCCCATGTTCAGTTGGTGGCCATCAGAGATTTCTCCTTTGTCAGTGCTCTCACTCCTCACTGAACAAGGACATTTTTGACTTAGGTGTGATGCTGTTGTACACTACAACAACACAAGACTTCGACCTCAGAAGGCTGAAAATTACTACTTTATTTTCAGGATGTGTCTTCTTTATATACTATTTCACACAGACCAATCTGATTGGTGACAAGAAGACAAACCTCTTCAATCACTTTGGTCAGACTGGAGGGACATCAAGAAGAAATCCCTCCTAGGGAAAGAATATAAACATAGGTACAGTTACAAAAAACACTTCTTTTGTTTACAGAAAATTCCCTGAAAAAAGAATTTCAGAAAACCACCTCAGGCATGAACCAAAGATACAGGTGTGTGACACACACTTTCCAAGGCGGGTGAGGCCACTGCAGCAGCAGAGGGACATTTTCAAAATCACTGCTATAGTTCTGGCTCTTTGAAACAATGGGAAATTTACTACTGGATTCCATGAGAGTAGAATTAGAGGACAGCTTTCCAAGACACTTCTATGCAAAACATGCAGACTATATTTCAAGATTTAAGGATAATTGAGTCACAGAATAGCTTGGATTGGAAGGAGCCTTAAACATCATTTTGTTCCAACCCTCCTGCCATGGGCAGGGACACCTTCCACTAGACCAGGTTTCTCAAAGCCCAGTTCAACCTGGCCATGATGCCATGAGGGTTGAGCTGAGCTGAGCTGTAGCACTGGTGGGCATCCTCCTCTTTATCTCACTCCTTTCCTTGTATTTACGCTGAAGTGTAAAATATTTATCATCCTGTATTTACCATCTGAAGTGTCAGGGGAAGGATGGGCAGGTACACAGAGCTGGAGGGAAGGAACAGACAGTGCTTTTCCTCGGACACAGCTCATCCTTCCCTCAGATCCACAGCAGGATGGAGCCTTGCTGTGCTGCCATACAGGGGTACCACTCAGGAGGTTGCACCTTAATCCTTCTAAAATGGATGTTCTGTCATTCTGCAAGAAACAGCCTCTGAATATCTCTCAGAACACGAGTTTTGAAAAGCCCTAACTTACAAATTAATATTTTTCAGGCAATTCCTGTCATATTTATTATTACGTTACTATTACTACAATTGGCATTTTTGCCCATAGTTGCTCATGCATTTTCACAGAGTGAGGATAGAATTGGAACCCAATTAATTTTTCCCAATTCTACTCTCACATCTCTGAAACCCAAGAAATTCTGCAATTGTCACCAGTCTGCTTATTATGCCTATTATTTTGTTCCCTGACTCCCTGGACTCCCTCCCAAAGAGGGAGCATCAAGATAAGCTTATTCTTGAGACCTTGCTGTCATTTCCCTTTGGTTCCTGTTTGCAGGGTGCTGCTGGTTGGTTGCAGGTTGGAGAAGGCTCATCAGCTGTCTGGGCAAAGTTAGATCCTGGTTTAATACTCTTTGCATGGCTTTCCCTCTTCAGTTTGCAATCACCCTGACTTCAAAGAAGTGTTTTACAAGTTCCTACCTTCAGAGCTTTGTAGAGAAAAGTATTTGTTCCATCTTCCCATCAGGTACTCTCAGAGACAGCCTTAAAACCACTGGTAAAAGGCAGGGAGGCATTTTATTGTTCTGATTCCCTTAAAGCAGCAACACCTTGCAAAACTGCAGGACAATTACAGGTGCTGGGAGGTTTTTTGCTATCTCCCTTCTTAGCTTGTGTGTTTCAGTTTGATACATCCTCACAACAGTGATTTTCCATGATCATAGTTAACATTTTGCTTTCTAAATGCAAAAAGATGCATTTGCTGGTCTGTCTGGAAGCTGAGCTGGGGAACATTGCTTCCCACTTGATAACACTTTAATGTTCTTGGGAAACATTGGTCTATTTGTTGAAATTTTGTTCAAATAAAACCTCAGCCAAAAGTGCTGTAGGGCTTTTTTACATTAATCTTTCCAATGGCCTTGTTTAAAACATGAATTTTCTTTAGGGGCTGTTGTATTAACTTGCTTATTATTAAAGACATTGAAGATTGAGAAAAATAAAGGCAAAGCTGCAGACTGCTGAGCTGAGAGACCCATATCCTAATCACAGCCTACAGTGAGATGTAGAGACTGTGATTAGGATAAAAGTCTGGTCATGAAAAGTGACAAACCCCTCATTGCCTTCAGGAAGATCAGCATTCCTCCAGTGTCTCTCTGTTGGGAACAGAGGCTCTCCTTCTTTGGCTAAACCTTGTTCCTAATTAAGTCACTGATTTCAACCTCACAGCAAACTTCATCTATTTTTTTCCCTTCCACTAAAAATTAGACTGTTTTAAAATGATCTGTGAATTCTACAGAAATATTCTGGTTTAGACAAATTTGCCATTGAGTAACTGGGTATTTTTTGTTGAAAAGTCTTTAAGATCATGGCACTTATTTTACACTGATTCTGAGAAAATTTCCCCTTCAGGTCCCTGTCTGAGCCTCCTGTTGGTTTGATTCATTGCAGATTTTCCCCTTATCGGGTGAGTAGCTTGACCATTTGATTTTATTGTTGGTTTCTTTCCAGATGCCAGAAGTACTGAGTATTTAAATATATATCTGAAGTTCAGCAGGAAATTGAAAATTGATTCTCCACAGCAGTTATCTGAGATATGGTTCAAGTTCTCGCTTCAAGTTAGTCAGAGCAAAGAGCTGAAGCACTCCCTGGGGAATGCCAGCCTGACAGATGCTCCACAGTGATTTCTGTGGCATCTTTGAAGAGAAATCCAGAAATTATGCTTTTGTTTAAAGAACTCTCCTGTCTCCTCTTGGTTGTTCTAAATGAGTGTGGAGGGTAAGAAGAGAACAAAAAGGATTTTTAATTCCTTGGTTCCAGATTCCCATCAGCAGAGATGTGTGATGAGGTGTCAGGTGGGTGATGCTCAGGCTCTCTGTGACCTTCTTTAGTCTTGTTGGGACAGAGTGACACCATAAAAGTTCAGAAGGCTTCTTTATTCTTGTCTTTTATACAGTTTTTACAAAACTCAAGGGCAACCTCTAATTGGTTAATAGCTTTCTTTTTGATTATTCTGTTGGTTGGTAACGGGCATTTTACTTGTCCATCAAATCCATCTATTCTCAGATTGTTTACATATTTTCTTTACTGATTCTCATGGAACAACTCCCATGTTATTACAGGTGCATTTATTTTTCACCCTCTGAACAGAGGGTGAAAATTTTCACTTCAGAACAAATTGTTGTGTTAAAGGAACTTCTCATTCCCAAAACAGCTTCATATGGGAACTCACAGATTACTTGTGAGCTGCACTGAGAAAAAATGACAGGCCAGTTTTTTACCCTATTCCTACACTTCAGCTCTGCTGGGGCACAGCCACAGGGTGTAGTCAGAGCTCAGACAGCTCTGCTGGATCTCATGGATGGAGCTGTGAAAGAGGAGGTGGCTTCTTCCCAAACATTTCAGTGTGTTGGGCAGGACCAGGATGACCAACTGGAGCTGGGATGTCCACAGGGACAGACACGAGTAATGTGGGTGCCTGTTCCCACAAGCACAATCCACTGCTGACTGGTGCTGGAACTCATGTCTAAACCTCTGCCATGATACTGGAATTATCCTTCTTTGCAAAGGTTCTTGCTTCCTTTTTTCCTTGCCAAGATTGGGATTAAAACACGGGAACAGTAGGTTTTGTGTTCGGACTTGGATGTTTATTATTTCTTATCCATTTACAGAATCATGAGCCATGAGCCCTGACTATCAAGTTAGAGAAATTAGGTAAAATGGAGGACCTCTAACTATTTCCAAGGTTATTTAAGCAATAATTACCCAATAATGAGGTGACACCTATATTACTTATACTTTTCACCCAATAATGACCACCCAAGGGCCTCAATGTGGACCTTTTTCACCCAATTACAGAAAACCACCCAAACCCATGCAGAAGAAGGAAGAAGAAGGTGAAGGACTTAGACAACACCCAGAGCCCTCCATCTTGACTCACGTGTATTACTATATACTAAACCCCAAAATTCTCAGTTTCCAGAATTTCTTTAGTTTCCCAAGAAGTTCCCTAGGCTGCCTCACACTGCTGAGGCAGAGGAGGCTCCAGTCGAGCCAAGTGTTTCCTGTAAAAGTAGAGTGACATGACATAAAGTCCTATTTTTACCAATATTTCTATGAATTTGATGTCCTAACAGAGATTTACTGACTCAGACTGGTGCCCTTTGGCATTCTGAGCTATATAAAAAGAGAATGGTTAAAACAACATTTGGAAGCAGAGTTTATTGATGTTTTTCTCAGCAAAATTAGTGAAACTATTCTTGGGTAAAATATTTACAAGACTATAAGAGCGACTTAGATACTTCCCTGCCTAAGTTTAATGTGTCTCCAGCACCACTTGCAGTGGTCACTTATCAAATGTCTCTTGGCCTCCAGAACTTGGGATATGTGAGACCTCAAACCCTTTTATGCTCTGGCAGGAGAGTGAGAGCAGCAATGATTCACTGTTACAGGCCAGGGTTCAATACAGATTGATTTGGTTCTGTATCTTTTTTGTCTAAAATGCATCTCCACACAAATGAGTCTGGTGTGTTCAAACTTCCTAAATAATCATTTTACCAAAATTCTGTAATAAATAAATTATCCTCAAAAATCTACTGGATGTACAAATAAATCTGCAGGTTCTGTGTTCAGCAGCAGCAATAAATCCTTCCTCTATCACATACAGTGTTTACATTTGCCTAGGGGCTCTAAAACATTATGAGATGAAATGATTTTCCTGTTCCTTGGTGTCTGACTGCCATAGAATTTAAGTGTTTCATGAATTTAATTGTGAAGAGAACAGTTTAACATCTTTCAGCCCCCTGTGGGAAAATGGAAGGAGGAGCCAGCTGGATATTGCCTGGAAAATGATTCATATTTAAAATTTGACAATGATTACTGTATCAGGGGAGGTTCAGAAGGGCAGCAAATGACCCCATGTCCATTAAAGACCTGTGCAAACTGGCAAAAGAAGGATTTGGTATCGTAAGTAGGGCCCAGCCTCCTGCTTGTGGTACAGTTGCATTCCAGGTTGCATAAATATCTGTATTTATGCAACATTAAGCCAATCTTCAGCATTTTCCTGAAAATCTATTAGTTGCTTTCAAGCTCTCTGAAAGGTATTCTATTTCATGGCAGGAGAATTCATCTGCCATGCTCTGAAGAGGGTGTTTATATCTCTAGCAACTAAAAGCTTACAAAAAGGCAGTGGCAATCTTCTGCTGGAGCAGAGGTAGATGAAACAAAAATTCCTACTGTCGCTTAGATGTAAAAAAAAAAAAAATATGTTTTCAATGGAAAAGATTGTCCTGACTTGCCTTGATTACTGAAATCAAGGAAAACATAACTTCAGTCTATCAAACCGTTTTTGTACCAAATAGGGAAAGAAAGAGGATTGCTCTACAAGCTGGGAAAGAAAGCAAAACTACCAGTTGTACCTCCACAGCCCTTCATAGTTTCATTTTCCCACCCCTATTTTGTTTTCCTGGCCCTCTTTTATTCACCTTTTTCTTTTCAAGGAATACAAGAAGGAATTCTAATGTATTGTGTATGATCCTTTACTCTGACTTCCCTGCTTGGTGCAAGGATGTCAGGGTGTGACATGAACAACAATTTGATGTACAGAGCCTGCAGTGGATTCTTGGATTTTATTCAGGACTAAATGACAACAGAATCTTTGAAAACCTGAGAAGAAGGTGGGGTAGTAAATGGGATGTGTGGGAGAAGAGGAATATAAAAAAAGGATCAAAACAGATAAATTTCAGTTGGCAAGTGATAATATACTCTTTTGCTTTCCTAGCATTAAATTTGTAGCTTCCAATGTATTTTAGTGATGGATTCTGCATAGGAAACTTAATGTAAATTAGCTATTATAAATTTGTTTTCTAACAAGAAAAAAAAATTAAATATCATCTTATAAATTTTGCTAATGTGCTCGGTAGTGAAGCAGAATCAGCAGTAAGAAAAAGAACACTGCTGACAGTTTCAGTGAAGAAGATGATCAGTCAAGTGTAATGTTCATCATTCCTTATTTACTGGGATAATTTGATCCTGACATCCTGCACTGTGATGGGCATGGCTTGCTTTGTTCAAGATGTTACCCATTTTGTGTCTTCAGGAGCTGTCTTCCCTTGCCACCAGCATAATACACATCCTTTTAACACACACATGCATGGGAAATGAGCATTTCCAGAGCTCCTGATTATCCCAGACCTCTCTAGGTACAGCTGATACGGAGACAAATGAATCTGCTTGCAGGGACACATTGTCTGGAGCATCTCTTTGGTTCATTAAAGCAGTGCCTGAGCAGTGCTCAATAAATGCTCTTTATCACTGAAAATTAGCAGCGGTGTGAGCAGGTCTGTTGAACTTTGCAGCTCCACTCAGGGTTAAGAATGGCAGGATCTGAGTGCTGGGAATTGGAAGAAATAAAAACCTGAAATCAGAACAGCCTGGAGACCGGAGCATTCATCCCTGCATCTCTCTTAGGGTGGGACTGTGCATTAGCAGATGGCAGCCTAAAAACAATATGTGCTGAGAGAGCTGGAGATGTATGGCAAGATTTTCAACACCTACACAAACGTTCTGAGGAGTATTGTCTGTCAGGGGTGGCTCAGGAATTTACGAGCTGCTTTTGTGTGGATTCCTGCAGTTATTATCTGTCGACGATCAGCCACGAGATGTTGGAGGCAAATTCGAGGGAAATTTTTACAAAATGGAATATGATAACTAGTCACAATATTAATCCCTAAGCTTTGATGTGAGCCTTGTAAAACACATATAAAAGCAGCCCAGGCCCCTCTTTATTGGTAGACTGTGGAGATGGGTTGGGTTGTGAGAGGCAGCAGAAAATTGTGACTGAGGAGCAAACCATGATCTCGCCATCTGCCTGGAAGGGACTATTATATAGGGTTTGCTGTCAATCAACCAACCTGTTTGGGAGCAGAGGCAGAACAGTATATGATTTTTTTTTTTCTAATCCTGCTTATTTCATGCACTAATTCCCTACCCAAACTCACCATTTCCAGCACCAGCACAGCACAACACACACACACAGGGCTCTGGCTGCAGCTCCTGCCTGGCCGCGCAAACAGGGAGAAGAGGTGTGGAAGAGAGTGCTTATCTTATATAATGACAAAGCCCATAGCAGTGACAAGGAATTAAATCTTAATTGTTCAAGCAATGGCATCAGGGAATATTGGCTGCTGTATGTCACATATTCATGATAATTCTCAGTTTTATTTTGTTCCAGTGAGAGATCTTTGCCCCAAACTCTCATTTCCATCCTCTTTAATGGTGTCTTTTGTGTGGCTTTATGATTTTTTCTTTTGGTTGGTTGTGGGTGGGTTTTTTTCATGAACATAACTGAAGGCAAAAATTGTTGCTGTCTGCCTGCTTTATCTTTGCAACGATTTTCCTATGAACCCTAGGCTATAGTATTGCACAGCAGTGTATTTCATCCATAACTACATTTCCTCATGTAGCACCTCTAGTCTGAGGATGTCCAAGCATGTTAAAATAGGTGTGTGGAAGCCACACTGTGCCTCTGCACAATCCAGGGCATTTTAGAAGTAATAAACTGAAGTATAATTTAATATCATAGAGTGATTCCATTATGAGAGTCCACACTGCAGGGGACCAGTAGCACAGAAACCTCTCAATTTGATAATGTATTTTTTTTCCCCACCACTGTCTGTATTTATGACAAAGTGGAAGCAAATACATGGTTTGCAAATCAGCTGGTTGGTCAGTCCCCTGGTGTAATCTAAGAGCTGAGATTTGCTCTGCAGCTGAGGCCAAGGCAGGGTTAGAAGACTTTAAAGTGCTATTTTCAGGGTAGCACCTGCACTTAAAGAGACCAGAAGTACAACACTGCAGAGCTGATCTGGCCCCTCACATTTTCCTTTGGCACCAGCTGAAGCTTCCTTTCCAAAAGAGGTGTTGGGCTATGGCAGGATGTGCATTTTGGATGTGCCCTGGAGCACCTGGGCAGACTTGTGTGTCTGGAAACATTTCACAGCCAGGAGATGCCCTGAGCTCCCAGCAGAGCTCCTGGCACAGAACCACCCTGGCACCTTCCCACATCAGCCTGGGCGTGCCTGGGCATTGGGATTTACTCTAACCAGAATAACACTCTGAACCTGAGGGTGTTTGGAGCCTTTGAGCTCCTCCCTGTGCTCAGGAGGTTTGAGTTTAAAGAAGCTCCCAGTAGGGAGGGAGGACACTGAGAGGAATAAAAGGATGGTGGGTTTTCTTGTCTTTGAAGCTGGGGAAGCAGCCAAAAGGTCTTAGAGAGAGAGAGAGAGAAAAAAAACAAACAAACAAAAAAAAAAACACAAAACACCTAAGGTAGAGGAAAACAAACAAGAGCTAGACCTGTCTTTGACTTCAAATCCAATTTTTGATTGTTTTGTATTTTAAAGGTGAGTCTTTGGGAAACAGTATTTTGTGGATTGTGGAGTGCTTTACTGGTTGCGTTCATGGTTTGGGCTCTGAGCTTTTGCGGTTTGTTGGGGAAATTTTTCCTTCTGACAGTGGTGGGGACTGGTGGGGTGTTGATGTATTTTTGAGCTGTGGTCTCTGTAACAACCTTTCATATGGATTTGGCTGCTTTTCCTACAATTGTCCCTGTGCCAGGAGAAGGTGGGAGGCTGTCTGGGCTGGGGAAGGAGGAGAGAGAGGGGCTATCAAGCTGGGGCTGACTTGCTGCAATGTTTTAGGGGGAAATTTGTTTCCTAGATAGTCTTGTTTCTATGCTGATGTCTAAAATATCTCAAATTTGACTGAGGAGGCTTCTTTTAACTGCTGTTGAAGCCTTCTTTTTTAAATTGCTTCAGGTTAATGACAGAATCACAAAATGCCTGGTGTTGGAAGGGGCCTCTGAAGACCAACTTTGTCCAACTCTGCTTCTAAAGCTACTGAAATAATAATGGAGATCTATTTTTTTTTATTAAGTTTAACTGAAATTTAGGAACACAGGAGTGAATGTAACCCAGTGATGACATCTGAGCTCTCACCACAGTGAATTTGCTTCCCAAAGATTCTGAATGCTCTTACTTTTCTTGGATTTATTTTATTTATGCTTTAAATATTAAAAACACCTGCACCTTCATGTAAAAGTTGACTTTTCAGCAGCAAAGGCAGATGCTAAACCTGTGTTTGAGGACTGATGTTTGATGCAATGAAAGTGATATATCAAATGCCAAATGTCCCCTCTGGCTATAGATACAGTAATTTTCAGTTCATGCAGCCTCTGACCCATGATTTGCCCACAGTAGGTGGATCTTGCCTGTAATGTGGTTTTAGCTGGTCTGGAAAAGCAGCTGTAGCCTGACAGAAGTAATGGTTTGTTTTCAAACTGGGAATATTCCAATAGCATTTTATGTAATGGGTTCAAGCTGGCTCTTTTAAGAATCAGCTGGAGGCGCTGAGTTTGTGCTGGGACAAATTTGGGAATCCATGAAAAGATTCTGTGTTTTCACATCAGGATGATCTCTCCAGCTAATGTCTAGATAAAGGATAACAGTATCACAAGGAGCCATGAACTGCTATCAGTTCATGGGCTGTTTTAACTTAGATTTCTTTGCTTTTTGGTATCTCTGAATTGAAACTAAATGGACAATGCACGTCCATTATATGATGGTTTACCTGCCATGATATCCTGAGAACAGTCATATTTTGCTGGTTATATTTGAAATGTATTGACTGCCATTGGAATCTTTTTTTGGCATGATGATAATGTAGTGCACAGACAATTCATCTTGTTAATCCTTAGCAAGTGCTGATCTTGTCAGCTAATGGCAAGTTCTAGATAAGGGTTGAGACTTTTTGTGTGCGTTGTCCTACATACTTTAAAAATAACTAGGACACAAACTTTTGTGATATAAACTTCCCTGACAAATATAGATGTGTTCTTTTTTTCTTTCTCTCCCCTCTAAAGCTTTGGAAAACTGTAAAAAGCAGAATCACTGCCTCCCAAACATGGTAATTGTGAAGACCAGACATCCCTCTGACAAGGAGTAGCTGCATGTTTCAGATGGGCTGAAAGGAACAATTGTGAGAATCCTTCCTTTAGTCTTCTGTTCTCACTTCTCCCTGCTTTTGTCAACACTCAGATTTGTTATTTAATTCTTTGTTGTTTTCCACTACAAGCTACTTGCGCTCTTGTGGTTGTTGTGGGGTTTCATTTGGCTGGGGGTTTTTTGGTTGGTTTCTTTTTCCCTGTGGTTATGTCATCTTCCTGGTTGGCTCTTCCCTGTTTACTTGGTTGGGGATGGTTGAAAAAACTGCTTCTGCCAAGCAAGTTTGGTGTGGCTGAGGCAGCAGGGAGAGAGGCAGAGCAGTGATGTGCTGTGAGATAAGAGGGTGGAAAGGAGCCACCAGCTCTGGGTGCCAGGAGCAGCAGGTGGAGCATCTCCTCCGAGTGTGCTGTGCTCTTGCCTTGGCTGATCCTCCATATCCGTGTATCTGCACCTGTGCTGGAAGCAGAGCAAATCTTCCAACATCCTGTGCTTGAAGTGGGACAATAATTGTCTGCAGCAGCCCAGGACTCCCATGGGAAGTGGCTTCCCTGCACATGTTGTCCAGCTCTGCTCTTTCAGCCTTGTGGTGTGCATGGTCATTGTGTTGGTCAGTGGAGGCTGTGGTCACAGCCAGACAAATCCTTGGTGCTTATTCCCTTAATGAAAAATGTTGTATCTTTCTAGCTAAGCTTTGCTTGTTTGCCTCCAGGGAAAACACTGAATCTTCTCTTGTCACTGGAAAAAGACATAGGAGAAGAAAATCTGACAATGTAGACAGAAGGATTTCCTGCTGTCATTGGAGACATAGGAAGGGCAAGGAAGGAAGCAGATTCAGTTTGGTGGCTATTGAGGTTGGATTGGATGTCCTGCAAGAGAGGGAGAAAAGTGGTGAGGACTGAGAAAAGGAAGTCTCAAGACAAGGAAGGTTTTCCTTGAGAATATATCAAAAATTCCATACATGAAGTGGAGCACCTGGCTGAGCAGAGGGGATGTGCATGCAGAGCATCAAACATTGCTGCACTCATTCACTGAATGTGGGTTGGGAGTGTTTGTCTGGGCCAAGCTGTGACCAGAGAGAGAGGTAAACTTGTGCTCTCCCTGTACCCAAGGACTCCTCTTTGTGTTTCCCATTCCACAAAGGGAAAGGAGAGCAACCAAAAGCAAGAAACACAGGGAGGCTCAGGGCCCTGGATGAGCATTTCTTGGCTGGTTTTACTCTGGGCTTGCTAGCATTGCTGTTCACATGTAGGCAGCTCAATCTTCACATGCTCAGCTGCTGGTTATCCATGTGGGATGGCTCCCAATGAAAGACAAGCTCTGTGGGGAGGTGAGGGGGTCAAGCAAAACTGCTCTGCCAGCTTTTTGAATAAAGCTTCCACAAATGTTGTGAAGCTAGGATGAGTGTCAGAAACGTGGCTTTTGGTGGAATTGAGGTAAAACCTGCTGTGAGACTACACTTGGCTCACCTGGGTAGGGACCTTTAGGTAGGGAGGAGCTGCAGTGTGCAGTGCCTGTTGCCCAGGCAGCAGCCAAGGCAGAGTCTGGGATGAGGGAAGAGCTTTGTAGGGTGGGTGGAACCAGCTGGGTGGGGTGGAGAACACAATCTGTGAGAAGCAAAGCCTCATTGTCCCAGGAACACACTGGAACTGAGGAGCTTTGCATTTCCAAGGTGCTGAGCCTTCTCCAGACCCTGTGAAATGTGAGCCTGGGATGTGTCTGTCGTGTTTAAAAAACCCCTTCATGGGGAAAAGGCAAGTGTGGGGGAGGAGGAGAGAGAGGCAGAGGAGGCAGAAAGCAGAGGCCAGAGGCCCCTGTTTGGGTGCAAGCACCAATCTGCCGTCTGCGTGAGCTTGCCTGAGTTGCATATGCTCTGCTTTTCCATGTGCCCAGAAAATTGTGATAAATAGAGGGCCAGGCAGGGAAGAGCATTTATTTTTATTTGCCTATTTTTGTCATTCACTTGGCATCTCTTGATGAATGGTGGAAGCAGGAGGGAGAGGCTGTTCTCCTTGTGCATGCAGCCCTGGGTGTGGGGCAGGTTCTCAGAGACAGCTGGATTCCTGCTGACCCCTTCACCTTGGGAAGATCATCCAGTGTACTGGTGTGCTTGTGGCAGCTGTGCCAGCAACCCCGTGGAGCCTTTCAGCCAGAGCTGTGGATAGGCGGTTTCCAGGCTCTCCAGCTGGGATAGCCCAGGTGCTGTTCTGTCCTCTCCTCTTTCCCATCAGGTATCAGAGTGGGGTGGAAGGACCTTCTCCTGACACTTCACCTCCCAGCAGTCAGATACACACCTCATAACCCAAAGGATGTCCTGCCCCTCTGCTGGGCATGGATTCATCCTGCCCCAGCACTGCCAGGAGCTTCCATCCCACAGGACACCACCTTTTGTCCCATCTCCCTTTTGTCTAGAGACAAATTGCTTTCAGCCTTCCCTCTAAATGAGAAGGCATGTTGAAATCTTCAGTCTGCTCATTCATGCCTTTTTCTCCTTCCTTTTTTTCTCTTTCCATCATGTCAGTGTCAGATGCCCTGCATTCAGCATGGGCCCAGGGGTGCTTGTAAAGCATCATCCCCTCCCTGTCAGAGCCAAGTGAGGAGGCTGAAGTAAAGCCCCAAAGCATCAGGTGAATATGACACTGTGCTTAGCAAAGAGGGCAAGAGGAAAGTGTTTGATGTCTTGTTGGCCCACTGAAAATTAAAATTGGCAGCAAAGACATCAAAGCAGGTGTGAGGATGCTTCTGCAAGATTTGCCAAGGACTCCTGTGCTCCTGTCTGATGCTGGGAGGCAGGGCAGGGGAGAGGCTGCAGGCACAGCCTATTTAATATTCTCTCTGTCCCTCTGATCACCCCCTACCCTGCAGAAGCAACATGTCCCCTGTTTCTGCAGAGCTTGTCCTGAGCAATAGCAGCATCTGTCAGGGGTTATAGTGGCATTAGCCTCATGGAGCTGGGAGTTAGCAGTGCTTGGCAGAGTGACAGTTCTGCTGTACCTTACATAAATCTGTATCTTGCATAAATCTGTCTCTGCCTACTCTGTCAAGGTGTGTGGCCACAAATTGTCTGATTCTTCCTGCTGTCCATAAGGCTTTGGAGTTTCTTAGAAAATTATATTTGCTTGAGACCCTCCTCCTTCATCTTTCTTCACACCTCCCCACTCCATGAAGTGAAGTCCCTTTCACTTGTATCTTTCCCACAAAGTCCTAAAAGGTACTTATCTTAAATAGGTATTTATTTTCAATTTAATTCCTATCACCTGCTCCTCACAGGAGCTGCAGAAATCTCCCAGTATTCCTATGGAATTGAATTCCTTGAGCCTTCCTGTGGTTTTGGGAGCAAACCCCAGCAGCCTCCTCCTGCTGACTCCTGCTTTGGGCTGATCCCAGGTAGCTACAAGGTACCAACATTGTTCATCACTATTCATGGTATTTTGTTGCCTCTCATCTGCTTTTTTTGAGCCTTCTAGACCCTTCTGAGGCCAGAAAGGAATAACTACCTCAGTTCTTTGCTGTCTTTCAGTGTCTAAGGAAAACAAAATCCTTGTTAAACACATCATTATATCCCCAACCATACTTGTTCCATGTGTTTTCAAACAAAGCACCTGAAAAGAAAATGTTGACCCCTTGGGAGCATCTCTGGTCACATCAGGCCTGGCCTGAGCCACTCTCTTGTCCCAAGCTCTGCTCAGGGACCTGCTTTGGTGACCTGTGGTGATCTCTTGTGCCACTTTGTCACACCCACCGGCCACCACCAATTGCCTCACTATGTTAAGGCTGTAATAAATTCTAAGCATTGTGGCAGAGACCAATATAACACTCCTGTTGGTCTGCAGGGCCAAGCACTTGGTATGTGCTGCCCAGGAAAATACAGCAGCTCCAAAGGAGACTGTGATCTGTCAAGTAAACTCATTGCACCTCTCAGTGAGTCTCCACTGAGATAGATGTCCTCAGGTGCTGAGATGGAGTTGCTCGAGTGTAAAGGTATTTAGTGCTGGTGTTATTTATGATTGTTTGGTGTCTTGTGCTGGTGGGCAGTGAAGGTGGCACACTCTTCTTCCACAGGTTATGCAGGGGAGAAAAAATAATCCCCCATTGTGTTATAGCACAAGTCCTGAGCTCTTAAAATGGAAGTTTCTGTTTTGTCTCCAAGCCCTTTTTCTTTTGTAGGCAGACATAAGAGCTGTAACACCAAGTGAATGGTATGTACTAAGTCTATACAATGGCTCTTTAAAAAAAATAATTACATATGGTCCAAGAGGGAGAGGAAACCACTCCATTCCTGTAAGTGGCCACTTAAGACGTGGAGAATAAATAACTGCAATAAATAATCTGGCATAGCTGAGCTTCAGCATTTGGGAGTAAATCAGAGCTCTTTCCCCATTGTCTGCAGAGATGCCTCGGAAATGGAGTTGGGAGAAAAGATTCCACCCAGAGTTGTGGCAAAGGTGCTGGAAAGCCCCTGGGAGCATGTGGGAGTCTCCTGTTCTCCCGCGGGTCTCCTCACACTTTCCCTGCACCACCCTTCCCCATTCCCAGGCGTGTGCAAGGGAAGAGACTCCCTTTAATTTAAGTCTCGCTCTCCTCCTGTGAATTAAGTGGCAGAACAAGGCTGGGGAATAAAGGCTCTGCGGGCGGAACCAGTTCTCTGCCGGGCTGCCCAGCCCCTCGCCTCCCCCCTGCCCATCCATCCCTCTATCCCTGCATCCCTCCCTGCATCCCTCCATCCATCCTCCCGCACCCCGAGCGGCCGCTCCCCTGCGCCGTGCGGGCTCCGCTATTTAAATGCGGCTGGGGGGCTGCCGAGCGAGGGCCGTGTCGCTTTAAGGCACATGTGATGCTCTCCCGAGCAGGGAGGGATGTGTTGAAATAGGCTCCGGTACCCGGGAGCAGCGCTCGCACCGCCTTTGCCTTTCCCTTTGCCTTTCCCTGGCCGCCCGAGCGGAGCCGGAGCTGCCGCTGCCCCGCCGGTGCATCATCGCCCCATCACCCCAAAGGGCTCCTCGGGCACAAGGGGGGATGCTAGGAAATGATTTAGAGGTGAAAATGAGAAGCTTTCCACCCCTCAAACCTCGGCCACTTTTCTGACGGCGGTCTGAGAGATCGGATGTCTTCTCTACTCTGGAAACAGGATTTGTAACGGAAAAGAGATTTTTTTTTTTTTTTTTTTTTTTTTTCTTCTCTACTGTTAATCCTGAGAAAGAAGATTATTGGGAAGCTATAAAAGAAATCCCCTTATTGTGATACAGATGGATTTAAAAAAGTATTAGATCTTTCCGATGAACACTACTAGAGTGCTCTGCTCTTGGTTGGATTACTCAGGTAAGGAGCTTCCTCAGGATTTAACATTCAGAAAGCAGGTCTGGAACTCCGCAGATAATAAGTGGGAAATATTCTCTGCTGTGTTTCTAGACTAATGATAAGAGAATCTCTGGGTGAAATTGTGTGTGTGGCAGTTTGCTGACGAACGAGTGCATGGAGAAATGTGTGCAAGAAATGCTGGGTTTGAGCAAAGGTAATTTGAAATAGTGCAGTTTGAGACAGTTTTTTAATATTAAAAAAACCCACAAAAACTAATAATAAAGCCTGAGTGGGTAAAGTCAGTCTGCTGTCCATGTGCTGAGAACATGATGCCGGAGAATAGGCATTTAGCAGGTTGTGGAAGTTTTGCTCTTTCACTGGGATTTTTAAAGTTCAGTTTAAATAACCCGAATACCTGGAATCCCCCTGAGTGAGACTCACCTTTCCCTCTCCCTTGGGGTATAAAAAAAGCACGGGAGCACCAATTATGACAAGAAGGTGTTAATTCCTGGAGACACGGGGAGCCTCCCGGGAGCTCCCTGATCTGAGGAGATGGAATCTGTTTTGCAAGATAAATGGGTCTGAAAAGAGAAGAGAAAAAAGTGCATTGTGTACTGCAAAGCAAACAGTTGGAAATGAAATTAATTATCCACCAAGCAGTGCATCCAGCACTCAGTACAGAGAAAGGAAGAGCCTCATGCTGATCAAAATAATGTTTTGGTATTCTCTATTAATTATACTTGTCAGTTTATGTGGTTCATTTCAACTAATTAGACTTAAAAAGCTTCCCAAAGACTCCGCTGCTTTAAAATCAGGGCGAAAAAAGGATTTATATGCATGCATTTTATTACCACAGCATTTCACTATTTAAATATTGCTCATCTTCCTACCATAGAAATCCCCTGATATTGCATGCAGATTCTTTTTTTCTTTGTAAAGACATGATTTTTTTCCATGCGAGAGATTTAATCTTTCAAAGTCTTTTCTTGCTCTTGTGAAAATGATGTTCAGCTGATTGGATTATTAGATAGGGAGCAGCATCCCGCCATTGGCTGAGTGAGGAGAGTGCCTGAAGTTTGATTAATTTGGCCATCTGAAATGCAGCAGAAGGTGCTGTTAGGGGGACTGGACGATGTGGAGCGTAGCTGAGCCTTGCAAACCTCCCCAATCCTTGCAGACAACGAGAAAGAGCTGCTGAAGTTAACAAGTCACAGGGAAATTCAGCCACTCAGTACAGCCATGAGCACGAGTGTGAAATACCACAGTTGCCTGCACTGGATGGCCAAGTGCACCAGCAGACAAAGAAATCGCCTTTTCCCTTTGCAAAGGGAATATTTTTAAGGTTTTTGACACAATCTGCTTTGTGAAAACATCAAATCTTCTATAGGACACACCTGAAATTCAGTCTGGCCACACTCCAGTCCTTGTACATGCACAGGTCAAACAAAAGGAAGCTGATTTCATCTGGAGAATAGAACATAATTCTGAGAAACAATGACTTTGTTTGGTAGACAGAAACATGATTAATAATTAATGCTTGCAAAAGCAAAAAAAAAAACCAAATAATGTGCTGTTACCTTCTGGGTCTGTAATAGCCTTTTTAGTTTTGGGGATGGAGTATTTTGGATATCTGAGGATGTTTTATGCCTTTCTGCAATGTGTTTAAAGCAGCTTTGATACTGTCTGGACATCATGTTGGGTTTTTTCTGGCTGGTATTGTGATTTTTTTTAAAATTTGGTTTATATTTTTAACTCCCCTGTAAATTGAGCTATGGATCAGTGTGAGAATAATTTTCAGCTTCTATTTATATTGTGGGTTTTTTTTAGTCCTTGGATTATTACAGTTTGATTTTTACCACTGAATTATTAAAGTTATCCAGGCTCCTGTGTTGATGTTTCTTTACCTCAGCTGTCCTTTTTGGGCATGACCTTTGCTGTACAACAATTGCATCCTGCAGGGGGGAATAATAACCCAAAGACATTCAGCAAAGGGAACGAAAAAGAAAAATATTAAAAGCACTGTTGTAATGGAAGGTGACTGTGAGGCATTGGATAATAATGTGTGTCTAATATTTTGTTTAGAGAATGGCAGTGGTCTCTGCAATGTCCTGGGTCCTGTATTTGTGGATAAGTGCCTGTGCAATGCTGCTCTGTCAGGGGTCCCTCCATCACACTTTCCAGCAGCATCACCTGCACAGACCAGGTAGGACTGAGCTCAGCTCTGGCCTTGCAGGCTCTCTGCTTGTGTCTGTCTTGATAAATGACTGACTAATCAAAATTCTCTTTATCATTTAAGTTTTATGACTTGTTTGCCTTTGTATTGCACAGCATCTGTTTTTCTGGTGAGTCTGATGTGTGTTGTGCTTTGCCAATCCAGTGTGGGAATAGCCATCCCTTAATGTTATTTTCTAACCATTTCCCAACATAAGGAACCCCCTTGTGGGTAAAGGTTCAGTTTCTGTGTCTTTGATTCCCACTCCCCTTCTCCCCATTGAAGTTCTGGAATTTCTGCAGAGCTTGGACACTGTGACAGCACAGCTTGGTGGAACTTTGTATTTTTGTGACCCAAACTGGGTTCAGGTTTGTTCCTTAAAGCACCAAACCTCCCTCAGCCACACGTGTGTGCTGGAGGTCAGGAGTTTCCCTTGGATTAAAGAAGACACACTTTGAGGTTCTCAAGTTTACCTCTGCAAATTGATGGGGCTGCAAAAGCAGAGCCTGGAGGAGAATTTGGGGCTGTGAACAGAGTGCAGTGCCTGTAAAGGCAGAACCAACCCCACAGGTTAGCAGTGGAGAGCACAGCTCACTCAGACTGCTGGAACTGCAGGGACAGCACAGCAGTGGTTTTATTGTGTTTTTATTAATAGAAATGGATCACATAACACCTTCAGCTGCTAATTGCACTTTGAAGAATGTGCTGTGCTCAGAGATTGGGGTGGTGGCATTTTCTAGTGCAGTATTTTCATCTGGTTAAAATTAGATGGGCCAAGAATGTCACTTAACCAAATCTGAATCCAAAGAAAGGGTGGGAGAGGCTTTAAGAGTTGTAGCAATGAAAGATGGAAAGTGTTAACTCACAGTGATGAGTCATTTTATGATGTGGCAATTAATATTTTAATGTTTTTTGATCACATGGCGTCCCTTCAAAGGCAGATGGTCTTGACCACAGGTCTTCAGCAACTTTAAAACTCAAAGTTTCTCCAGGTATATTTCTTGCCCAGAAGTCACAGGTATTGGCATTGTCTTGCTTTGTTGTAATAAAACATAAATGTTATAGAGGAATAGACCAAAATCCTTGCTAGGCCAGGTCTCAGTGCCCATGTTGGAGCATCACATTAACCAAGGGTGTTACCTTTACCCCTGGCACTGGAAATTTGGGAGTGAGTGAAGTTTGAGAGGTGAAGGACTTATTTGGGACTTGCAGAGATTTATTACAATGCAATTATTAGTCATGCTGCTGGTTATTTGAGTGTGTCCCTAGTGAAGGAAAGGGGGGAAAAAACAACCCAGCTAAACAGGTCTGTTAAAGGAAAATATCATATCATTTTATGGAATCAGTTGAAACAAGTGACATGATGAGAAAAAATGAGAGCTGGGCAGATCCAGAGCTCTGCAACATTTGCCTAAGCTTGAAAAATCACCTTTTTTATGAAGCAAGAACAGCAAGACACTGAATGCATACCAAATGTTGGGGAAATGTGAAAAAATGACAAAATCTTTCACTCAGAGATGTGCTACAGATAGAGTGAAGGTTTTACAGCTGCCTCATCACCTACTTAGAAGCAGCCAAGCTTCCCCTCCTGCGAGCCTGGCTCAGGCAGCTTCTCTGCACCCTCCATGAACAAGATTGATGGTGTTCTGATCCCAGGCAGCCAATTCCAGTCTCTCAAGAAATAATCCACTACGTTGACAGATGAGTGGAATTTGACATGATGTTCACCTCAAATTCGGATTGTGCTGCACCTGGGAAGTGCCAGCCTGTGAGTGTCCTTTAGGGAAACTCTTAGATATTTTGGACAATTTCTGCTGTCACAACAGAAAATCAAGACAGTGGGTTTTTTTTATAAGACCATGAATTTGCAGTCTGCCAACTGAATGTGAAAGGTTGTACATAAAAGGGATGGAAATATGTTAACTAGCAAACTGAGTGATTTTAATGTATTCAACTGCAGTCCCTGTGCACACCCTATTTTTCATATTTATATTATTAGGAATGCGTAGTTTACTTTTAGTTAGAAACTGTGTAAATAAGATTAAAATGTTCAGTCGAAATAAAAGTGAATAAAAAATGGATGCAGATGAGGCAAAGCATAATTTCAGTAATTTAATACTTGGTATATGAAATTTCAACTTATTGAATCATGACAAATAGAGCTGTAATCAATAGCATGCTCAGCATTCCTTTTCTTTCAGTTTGTAATCTTCCATAGATAATGAGCTGCTCTAAAATAAGAGAATTTGAGCAGTTCATCTCCATCATGGGGCCACTTTGGTACAAGATAATTAAAAAGGCAGGTTCCACCCCATCTTGTGCTTCCCGTGCTTGATGAATAGAAGAGTCTCACTGAGCACAGGAAGGTGCAGGTAAAAGATAAAATCCTCTTGGAGTGTATTTAGCATAATAAACTTGAACTGAACACAGTGGATTAGCACAGTGAATGTATCCATCTGGACCACAGCAGTTAATCCAGTTTTGAAACCCTGGAAATCAAGGGCAATATATTAAAAGGTTAGTTTATCATCAGAGATTTCTGAGCTTGATCTTTTTCTTTTTTTTTCTCTCCTAGAACCTTTCTTAACCAAGTATCTGAATGGGCTGAAATAGATTTTTACACACTGTGCAATCACAGAAGCTTAAAGCCTCTTTCCAGTGCAGAATAATTTTTCATTTCTATAATTCATTCCTTCTTTATTCAGTTAGATGACTTAGCAGAAAGTATGAACCTGGAAACAAATGTGATAAACTGCTCTACATGACAGTATTTGTGATTGACCGTAGCTTTATTTTCTGTGAAATGTTGGCAGGTGGGCACAGGTAGTAAGGCCACAGTAAATACTGCTTGCTGGTGAGATGAATGATGCTGTATTATTTGTGCCTGTTCATTAATTCTTTCTTGTCTCATTAACACGGTGAGAAGTTTGAGTGCTGCTCTTTAGTGCCTTTAAGTACTGATGCCTGTTCCTTTTGACTTTAGGTGAGCAGGAGGAGACCTGGGAGTAAACCTGCAGAACCCCACTGCAGTGTAATTCCCCTTGGGCAATACTCATGGCTTTCTGCAGGGGGTTTTTTTATGACTATATTGCATTTTCACGAAAATCATGTTAGGCAAAGGATGTGTGAAAGCATTCACAGGAAATAACTTTATGTGGAAACAAATCTCCATCTCCTTTGCAAGCTTGTCATTTCTGTGTGATTTAAGAAAAAAAACCAATGGTAATGAAAAGAATTCCATGCTGGTTGTTTTAGTCTCTGAGACACACACACAGTTGTAGGGCTGTTCAATTCGCCTGGGGGTTAGAGTGGACGTGTGATTTGCAGAGTTATCTGACTGCCTGTGATAGTTCATTGATCATCTGATTGATAGGATTGACCCTCCCAGCAGCAGGAAGTAGATGCTGGGATTTGGTGACACAAGATATTAGCAAAGTAAAGGATTCAAGTTCAAAAAAAATTTTAAAAAATCATCCTTTTTATCATGCAATTCTTTGCAAAACTTTGACTTTGCTCCATGACAAGGTGTTGGATGTGTCAGCTAATCATAGGTGACAGCACTGGCCATGTGTTACCATGAAGGACACAGGATTCACCTGTAAGTTTGTGCAAATGAATCAGGCACACATCAAGTTAGTCTTGTGTGCAGTGTAAAAATGTAAGGCAGACACAAGCAGAAAAAAGTACCTACTGTAGCACTGCTGACATTTGCAAATATGTTAATTAAAAATAGGCCTGTTCAGAGGAAGAAATCATGGACTGCATCAAGGCTGGAATTTTATGATGCTAAACATGAAGTACCTTTTATTGTGACAGTAGTTAATGATGTGCCTATTAAAAATCTTCTCAAGAAGTGATTCTCTGTGCTACATATTACAGAGAAGGAGAAATCAGTCTCAAAGCAATTCTGCACCAACTAACGAGGAACATCAACCTAAGGATGCTCTGAGCATGTTTCTCAGTAGACAGCATTTTGCAGAAACTGGAGTCTGTGGCTGTGAGCAAAAAATGTCTTAGTTCTGATCTTGGCCTTCCCACTGATTTTTTTTATAGCCTTGGGGTAAACTGCATATTTTCACATTTCAAAAGGTCTGCTATTTTCATATGCCCCATATATGTGGCTACCCTCAAAACAGGCAGGGTTTTGAATCTAATTCCTCAGGAAAATGTAAATAAAATGCGTCTCTACTTTGTAGAACAATTGCTATTTGGAAGGTGAGCTCAGCAGGATTTTTGCTCTTGGTGTTGACAGAAGCAAGTGTGGCACTAAGTAGTTAATATATAAAGGTTTCTGTGATTAGGAAGGGTTGTGTTTCATTAATCCCATGGTGTGAATGCAAACTGTTGCCTTCAGTAGACAATGTTCAGATTGCCAGGCAGGAACACAGCCAGCCATGGCCACAAAAGGTGACACCTATTGTTTCTTGCTGTGTTAATTACTATGAGAATTTTTTAAGTTCTGAGATGTGATTCAGTTTTCATTTACACCAGCAAAGGCACAGGACGTGCCACAGTGCCCTGGTTTGTTCACAATTAGAAAATTCTGCTCACAAAGAGCTGTTCCAGTCACTGGAAAGATCTCCCTTGTGATACCTTTGTTTGACACACCTGGCCTTCACAGGCTGCTCTTGAAAATGTGAAATTACCAACTGCTAAGTGAAGAAATCCAGGTTGTAAATACCCACTGTGCTCCTGGTCACACACAAAATACATTTGGATGTATGTGGACACATATTTTGTTTAGGAAGAGAACTGATACGACAAAATCGACACTTAAGCATGAGGTAGGGTTTTCTAGCAGCATGATGGCAATGAGCTGCCTGCTGTGCTGGTGTGATGTGCTTGTTTACAGCAGCACACTCGATCAGAAGTATTGCACTCTGTGATTTGGATTTCTTGATTTATATTTTTTTTCTGAAAAAATCAAACTTCCCAAACAAAACCAGCATGGCTCCAGGGTGTGCTTGCAGGTAGGGTAAGATTGGGGGTTTTTGGAGCCTGTGAGCTGTTGCCTGAGGCACAGGGCAGTAAAGGGGAAGGGATAGGTTGGCATTGCCAGGGATCAGCCAGTCTTCACTGGCTGGTCAGTGGCAGGAGGAGAAGGGCAGCTGGGATCCTCACAGGTTGGTGCAGGTGGAGGAAAGCTGTCACCAGTCAGAATACAGAATGACTAAAATGACTAAGTTGGAAGAGACCTCCAAGATCATTGAGTCCAACCCAGCCCCAACACCTCAACTAAACCATGGCACCAAGTGCCACATCCAGTCTTTCTTTAAACACATCATTATAGACACACTGTGATGCAGTTACAGCTGAATGTGTTGCCTTGTTACTCCTGATCCAGGGAGGTGCAGCAACCTGAGGGGGACCTTGATAAACCGTGAAGAGCAGCATGGCCAAGGTGGGCACTGGGGCCCTGAGCAGCCCAGGGAGGCTCCCCAGGAGCTGCTGGAAATGTGGCTGGAAGAGGTGGACACTCCCTGTGGGTGGGGGCACTCCTGGGGTCACCCTCCATGCACACCTTGTGGCAAACAGGATGGCAGAGTATTCCCAGAGGGACAGGGATGATGGCAGAGTGCTCACAGAGAGACCAGAGGGATGGAGTCTCCTCCCTGGCTGCCTTGCACTGACCCTCTGTGCTCTCCTTTAATCCCCCTGCTCTCCCCTTCCTCCTGGCTGTGCTCCTGTCCCCACCCTGTGTCACTCCAGCTCTCCCTCAGGCAAAACAAATCTCTCTTGTCATGGCAGGAGCTGCCCTGGGGACACAGGGACCAAGAATCACCTCTTGCTCTGCCCCAGCAGCATCTCCTGTGTGCTGAGCCTCCCTGTCCAAGTGCAGCCCCGGGGCCCTGGTGAGTCATGCAGGGACCTTTCAGTGCACACCACTATTTGTAGCTCTCTGCCACGGCGTTAAAAGACTGTGAGAATTCATTCTGTGCTGGTGAAGTCCCAAGGAAAATTTGGCACCTACAAATATAAACCCCCAAAGGCAGACTACATTGCCTTGCACTGAAGTATTTCTGCTGATAGCATCAGAAACATGCCTTTAATGATTAGCCTGCTTTAGTCCAAGGCTCATTTATATTTTAGAGAGCAATATTCAAGTGCATTGCTTTGTAAGATTGATGTGTTTTCCCCTATAAGTCTGATATTATTTTATCCTGTACTGTCTATAATCTTTGAATTTCCTTCTGAATGTTTTTCTTTCCACTCTGTGAAACCAACCTTTGCTGTGAGTGAGATTTTTATTTTTTTTTCCTGGTGGAACTCAGCATTTTCTGCTGTTTTCAGATACCCTGCACACAGAACATTTTTCTCCAGCTGAACTTATTCCTTTGCATGGGACTGTTGCTGGAGCTTTCTGTTCATCGTGCCCTGGGTAGGGACCACGAGGGCTGCAGCACAGTTGGAATCTAAATTTGTGAGACTCAGGCAGTGCTGCACAATGGGGAATCGGGGGTGTAAATTAAGCTGAATGAAGTTACAAAGCCCAATCTTTCTGTGACTCATATTTCCACGCTCTGTTTGGATTGTTTCTTGACATCTCCCTCTTGCCTTCTGTATTTCTTTTGTATAAGTTTGCCCCTTTTCCTTCACAGTGGGTAAAGAGAACACTCCTGCCCTTCTTGAAAGGTCACTTCAGTGACAGCAGCGTGCAGGGTCACTGTTGCTATCATCATAATCAATAACTGTGTCCTGCTATTCCATTGTAATCCTTATTTTGAGAAAACAGCTCAGCTTGGGAACTGAATTGATGGCAGGAATGGAAAATTTTACTGGTTTTTGGAGGTTGTGAAAATGATTCCTTGAGAATCAGCAAGTGAAGAACAGCACATTAACAATCTCTTGCCTGGGATGGGTACCCCCATTGTGATGCAGTGTCTCTGAATTCCAAATAACCCAGGGAATAACCTGCTCTCCATGAGCAGCTCCCACCCAGCCACATGTGCTGGGAGGTTTTTGGAATTGGGCAGAAATATTTCTTCCATGAACAGTTAAGTTTTATTTGTATACCATGCACCTTAACTCTCATTAAGTGAGTAGGCAACTGAAAACCAGCTTAAGCAGTGATCCTTATGTCTTGATTATCAGGAGAGCTGTTGGTTCAGATTAAAGGATGTCTTTAATCCATCCTCATGCATGATCCATGGATCCTACTGGATTAATTTAGTTTGCTGTAGTTGACAAATCTGAATCAACCCTCATTTTGAACCTACCAAAACACAGTGAGCAAAATGCACTGACAATTAAACTGTGTACAAATGAAAGTTGTATCTGTGGAGAACTGGATTAAAGACTCCTATGAATGTACATGTCATTTTGTTGGAAAGAGAGGAAGCTGGGACTGTGATTTTCTTGTGCTGTAAATAATGTCAGCAACCAAAGGCTCTACAAATCAGCCTGGGTGCAGGCAAGAGCCTCAGGATCTAAACTGCACACTCTGATAAAACTTTATTTTTACTGTCCTCATTAATGCTCTCCAAAACTGCTGCTAAATATTTCTGGCAAGCAAGGCTTCAGTTCAATTGGACTGTGTTGTTCAGGATTTATTAATTATAATCTTTTCTTGCAGAGTCTATTTATATTTGATCATGACATTAATTGGTTGCCAAAACAAACTAGAGTTAATGGTGTTTAATTAAGTGGTTGAGAGCAAGCAAGGACATTTTATTTGGAAAATTGGCTTCATTGATTTATATGTTTGTTTCTGTAAAGAACATGCAGGAATGAAGGGAACCTATTGGTTAGCACCTTTTTCCTAAGTGCTGCCCAAGAATCACAATAACACCGTGGTGACTTTGAACACGTTCAAGAGTTTAAAAGTATCTGTAGTTCATATATTTGCCTATATAAACATATTAAAAAGTAAGTGTTCACATTCTGAATTTAAATAAAACCAAGAACCAGACAGAAATGAGATCAAATAACAATGAAACTACCATTAAGGTCATTTTCAGAACACTGCATTTTGAAAAAAAACCAAACGTTTTAGAGCAGAGCTTAACTTCATTTCTGGACTGGCTAAATGTGTTGAGGATAAGGAATATAAAATACACAGAAATATGACTAGATAGGTATTTCCTGTAATTATATTCATTAAAAAACTCCATTATTTTATTTCTATGATATAGTAATTCCAATGCTTTCTATCTTGTGCTTAAAAATTGGCTAATTTTACAGTTCAGAAACCTTTGAACACCAGCCTATTCCATGTTTTAAAGCCAAAATTGGAACTGAGTAGGAAATTCTGAGGACTTAATATCTGGGGGTTTTGTTTGTTTTTAGGAATCCCTTTCCTAAGTTGAAACTTTAAAAAGTGGCTTGACATCTTTGTGCCTTCTTTATTTCTGCCTTGATATTCCTCTTTGGGGGGGAAAAAAATATCTGTGTAGGTATCAGCAGCTACCCAAAACAAGCCATCATCCTGATAAAGGCATAAATCCTGTCTGGAAACATAAATTCAGGTCTGCCAGTGGCTGCCTCTTTCCCAAGAGGAATCAGGACCATGGAGAGCTCAAATTCAGTTCCAGAGTGGACATGAGGAAGGTCGTGTGTGTCCTCCTGGCTGGTGCCAGCTCTTCTTTTGGTTTAGAGCAGCACTGAAATTAAAGGAGATTTCCAGAAGTTACCCTTTTCATACAAGGATACACTTTCCATTAAACAGCAGAGATCTGGGGGAAAATCTTGCTGTAATCATAAACTCTCATGGCTAAGCTAACACAATTCACTGTGACTTCCATTAACACATTAAATGCCTCTTTTTGGTTACTTGCATGGAGTGTTTTCAGATTTGGGTGGTCACCCAGCCAGAAGTCACTGCTGCGTTCAACAGAACAACCCCAAGGGATGAGGAGATGCTCACAGAGGTTTTTTTTTGAGTTTATAATTGTTTTCAGTGTGCTGGGGCAGCATCTGATAGAGAATGAGTGTGTCTGAGCCAGCTCCCACATCTGTAGCATAATTATTTCTTCAGCAATATCTTTTTGTGAAGCTTTAAAATGCATTTTTTTTTTTTTTTCCTTCCAGGTAATTAGAAACTGTTTTTCCTCAGCTGAAATCTCAGTGCTTTCTCCATTAAGTCAGCTGCCTGGGTGGTGTTTATCCTAACTTTGTTTTGAGTTTCTCCAACAAATAGATGACTCCTTTAGTTGTAATTTAGTTTCTCTTGGTATTTCTATTATCTCTTCCTAGTTGGCAGGCAAGGAAATCAGATGTGCATCAAATGAAACCATTTGTCATGGATTAGTGCATGCAAATGCCTCGATAACAGCAGTAGACAAAAGCTCTGAGTGTCTGACTTAGGAAGAGAAAATTAACGAGGCCAAAGCAGCACTGATAGCTGTCCCTAAATGAGATTATTCAATGCCTAAGAGCAGGGCAACACTTCTGTGCCCTCCCTTGACATTTGTCCTCTGCTGAAATCTTAATGCATTAGGGAAATTCACAGTGGAGCCTGTGAATTTTCTGTGGCAGCTCCTGGCTTTCCCAGGAATATGGAGAGACACCAGGACCTTCCCTCTATCCATGGAAACCCATCTGTACCCCCAGCAGAAGTGGACAATGAGGCTCACAGGTTGGCAAAAGTAGAGAAAAGACATTAATGATCCTCCAAAACCTTGTATCCCAATTTGCCACAGCACACTGGGAGCCAGGAGAGCTGCCAGGCAGGACACAGGGAATTCTGTTGAGGTTGGTTGTATCCTCCTCTGCGACTTCTTTGGAAATATTTTGCATTTCCTTCTTTCCCCGAGGGCAGAATTGGGTAATTGTTTAATGCTGATCCCTGCTGTTGACAACACGCTGAATTGAATGAGTTGAGTGGTTATTAGATATTTATCTCAGGCTTGTCGTGGTTACTCCAGCTCCATTATGAGCCTGGTTGGTCTCTTCTGAGTCCCAGGAGGTAAATGTGAGCTCTGGAATTCCCCACTCGAAGGATGGAGAGGGAGGAAGAGCTGGAACACAGTTGTAGGAAGGGGAATTTTGAGATGCCCTGACTGGGAGCAGGCTGTGGGCAATGAAAATCCAGGACATTGTATTTCTAACCCTCCAAAGCCACCCCTGGGAGACCACCAGGCACAGAGGTTGTCATTTAGTGCAAGCTCCACAATGCAGGCAAATTACCAGCTGTTTTCTGTGGGGTTTTATCCTGTTTCAATCTTTATTTTTCCTCTCCTTTCCTCTAAATCAGTTTCCTTTTTTTTCTCTAAATCTTGCTTTGTGTAAGCTCCTATGGCTGTCACTTTTGGAAAAGGCTTTCTGAACTCCCTCCTCTCAGTTCATGCACCTTGATGTGGTGTTTGAACAACAGAATTACCTTTGATTTCACCCCAATTCGAACACCAGGGATATCTTAATAAACTCAATAGTTTCAAAACAGTTCTATTTTAAAAGTGTCAAAATGAAGCTATTTGATTAAAAAAAAAAAAAACAACCTTTAAATGCTAGAAAGAATTTCCTACTTCCTGATATTTGTTGGATAGATGAAGTGTTATTAATAGATTAAGTGTTTTTAAAGTGATAGTTAAGAAAAACTGGGGAAAATAGAAATCATTAACTCTTCTACCCATAGGAAAAACTATTTCTGTTGATCAGAATCTTCCAGTGGGAAAGATTTTGTGGTGGTTTCTGGTGTCTGCACACCCCACACGTGTTTTGATTGGTACCTCCCACAGGCAGTGTGGGACTGAGCAGCTCTTTGTACCAGTCAATCCTCTGAGGTTCTGCCTCTGCAAGTCCCCCCATAACCCTGTTCTGAGGTGAAATGAATTATTTCTCACGTTCCTTTCTTGTTTTTGAGCCTATCAAAGGAAAAGGTGTAATCTGTATTGTCTAGAGATGGAAACAAGCTACAAAGTAGTATCAGGTTTATACTGAAGTCCTTCTCTGGAGGGTTGTGTGTCTCTAGTATGCTGCTCCTTAGATCTGAGGGGCTGTGCTCTTTAACAGGTGAGAAGAGATTATCCCTTAGTCCTGACAGAATCTGTGAATCAAAATCTGGAGGGAAAATTCAGGCAGAGTTTAGAATGCAAACCTGCTTTAAAATGTAACTATAGTAAAATAATTTTCTCTGTATAATGCATTATATAAATTAGTATATTAAGTTTCAGATGTCCTACTCTGAGCTGTGTCCTGTCTGCTTTCTAAGTGCTTAAATGTCCAGATTTCACATAGGAGGCAAAGATATGAACAAAACTCAAATATGCCTTTGTCAGGAGGGATTATTCCATATTTTGATGGCCCATACAAGTGTCAGAGCCTCATTTGCTATAAAGGCAGCCTGGCTTTACAGGGACTCTAGCAACAACTGCCTGTTTGGTTCTTTTCTCTGTATGAGCAGCCCAGGGACAGCCTGTGCAGGATCCAGCAGTGCCATCAGAGCAAACAGCTCTCCCCCAGGAGCTGGGAGAACATTTCTGGAAGCTGAGATGGAAACAAGGGGGGTTTGGTTACTCTGCTGCCCACAGCCTGCTCTGGGGGCTGCCAGACCCTGTCCTGCAGCTGTACCGAGAGCAGGACCCCCTCCCTGGTGCTCTGTCCTTGGCACTGGCCGGGTGATGGATCAGGGATACTCTCAGCTCCCTCCTTCCATGGAATCAAGTGCTTTGCTCTAAGCCAACTTCATGCTGGCTTAAACTTCCACGGTGGTTAATCTGTAATGGCTCAGGCTGCCCCAGCTGAGAGTGTAAAGAGCACTCATGTTCTGGTGCTCAGTTGACAAACAAGTTGTGCCATGTCAGGGAGTGTTTTCCTATCCAGGTAATGTTTTCCTGTCCAGGAAATGCCCAGGCTGATCCATGGACAGACAGTGCCAGCTTTGCTTCAAGTCTGGAGCTTCCCACTTTCCACTGAACTGCTTCCTAAAAAAGACGTGAAGATTGGGCTTGCTTTAGGACAGGAAGGCTTCCTCTTTAAACATGTTTCTCACTTGAAACCTACATTTCCCACCTGAGTTTAGTGCTGTGCTTCCAGCCTTTCCCAGGCAGTGCAAAATGGATTCTGTATAACTCCGTGTATTTTTTGGAATGTGACTAAATTGCAAATATTACCTGCCCACTGTTACTCAGTTCTTGCAGGCCAGTTACAGCAAGGTGGAAATTTGTGTTAAGATAAATGTCATCCTATAAAGGGAAAAAAAACCCAGGCTGTTTCTTTTGCTATAATTGGAAAAAAAAAGACCCAAAACTTTAATCTCTTGATTGAGTCTAAAAACACAGATCACACTAGGGAAAGCCCTAGAAGATCTGTCCCAAAGGAGGACTGAGCTCTGGGAATCCTGGGTGGAAGAGAACCTGTGAGTCCTGTCTTGTTTGGGCCAGCCATAGGTGTGGGCACACACACTTGGTGGGGACAGGATGGTGTCAATGTACTGTCCTTCCCCACTGATGGCCATTTTTGGGCTGTGGCTGTTGAGGTTGACTGCAGGGGTTTTTCTTCTCGTTTGTTGGAACCTAGAAAACCTCCCATCTGGAGAAAGGTCTTCTCCAGGGTTTTTATCTCTGTTTCAGCAACACAAAGGCTCAGAGGCTCTACAGATACTTATCAGCATTTTTGTTTCATGTCAGGACTTTTTGCTCATTTTGCTGTCATGGAATGAATTGTGTGTCCCACTCCAGACTGGAGTCACCTATTTGGGCTGGGGGGTCCCGGCAAGGGATCATTTTCCAGAGGATCCTTCTCCTCTCATGCAATGAAGAGGTGACTGAGCACCAGCTGCTGCCCTTGGTCTGGCTTGCAGAAAGTATCTGAAGGCTCTCATTAGGCCTTGAATATCAAACCAAGACTTGATTCCCTCTCTGCTGATGAATTAATGTAAAAAATGCTCATTGAATCTCTTGTGGTGATAAGCTTTCAAATTCCTGAGTAATTGTAGCAAATTTTCTGTTGTGACAATTGTTTATTTTTAGTTTGAGAGAATAGAGGATAACAGTCTACATTTTGAAAAGCAGCGTTGCTTTTGTTGTGTGACTAAAGCAGTGTAAATAATTGAATTTTTTTTTTATATGACAGCCAAAGCAAGTTATCAAGTGTTGGTTTGGTGCAGTATTTACATTTTGAAATTAGTTTAGAACCACTCGATTGTTTTTCTGACTAAGTGGAAAACAAAAAAAATAGAAAACGGAACCTGAAACAAATTGACAAATTTCTAGACACTAAAAGAAGTAGGAGGAAATGGCCAGATAAAGAAAAAAACACCTAAGGATGGTACTTCTTCTTTCCTTAAATAGATTTAATTCAGAATATCTCTAATCAGAAGTTGTGTTCTGCTTTAGGGGCTGGCTCTTCATCTTTCTCCCTAAAGTGGAGCTGTGGTGTTAAGATATGGCTGGAAGGGAGAGTGCCTTCCAACAGCTCTTCAGTTTCACATCTTGGATAAATAAACAGGAGAGCAGAGGTGAGACATCAGGATTTTTCTGTCTCACTTTTTATGATCCAGCAAAGACCCCCAGTCCATAGCCCTCAGTCTCCACGGGTGAGGCAGTTGTTCTGGGGAGGTTGGAAGGGTTTTGAACAGCCCCTGACCCTGCCAGAAAGGGAGGAGATGGACAAGGCAGGTCTAAAATCTCTGCCACTGAAGCTGAGCTCATGGCTCTGCTCTGAGCTGGTGGGGGCAGTTTCTGCTCATTCAGAACTTAAATGTGGAAAGGAGGTTTTAACTAACAGAGGATGTGTGTTACAGGAGCAGCTTGTTCCAAAGTTTGCCCTCTGAACAGGGACCACTTTGGCAGATTTTCCTTTCTCTTGGAGGAAAGTTGGATCCCGGCCCCCAAACTCCCAGAGCAGTGTGAAAGACAAAGACTTTCTGCTACTCTGCTGTGTTTGAACTCAAAGCTTGACCTGTAGCTTCTCTCTGAGTTTTGGGGGAGGCTGAGGCTGCCCCAGCCCTGCCCGTGGCCTCTGCCCATCAATTCAGGAAGAAGCAGGAGCCCAGAGGGAGGGAAGGCAAAGCTCTGACAGACCCCTTTTTGTCTGCAGTGCTGTTGTGTTATGCTGACTCCAGTCATCTCAAGATCTCTGCTAATTTAATGAGCACATTTCCCTCATCAGTGTGACAGTTATCCATGTCAGACACCAATTCTCCTCCTCCTTTAGCACATCTGCAGCAGCAACTCCACTGTCCTTGAGGAAACTCAGACTGAAATGTTACCTTGAGAGATGCTTTTAGGGTGGTTTTTTTTTGTTGTTGTTGTTGTTTTTTTTTTTTTTTTTTTTTTTTTTTTTTTTAACAAAGTCTTCGTACTAGAAATGTATTTCTTTATCTCAGTAATACATAAATTTCACATAAAAAGTGTTGCTTTGTACAGTACCACTGTTCTCCTCTGGAGAAAGTGGCATCATCTCTCAGCAATGGAGCTCTGTGTGCTCTAATAGCAGTTGTGAAAACTGCACCTAATTGTGCCTTTTCCATTGCAGGGAGGGTGGAGGGGATCATGGTGGTTTTCGTACATGGACATATTTGTTTTAAAGTAGTAGGACTGGCAGTAAGTGAGTTGGGGGTTATGTGCCAGGAGATGTTTTGTGAAATACAGACTTGTGGAAAAAAACCAAAACCTCACACACTTCTGGTAGGACCATACCACTTTCAGCAGGATCCAAATTTGAGTAAAATTGAGAGGTTGAGATCTGATGTGTTGGGTTTGGCCAGGTTTGGTGGCAGTAGAGGGGCTACAGGAGTGGCTTCTGTGAGAAGCTGCCAGAAGCTTCCCCCATGTCTGACAGAGCCAATGCCAGGGGCTCCAGGATGGCTCTGCTGGCCAAGGTCAAACCCCTCAGAGAAGGAGGCATCACAATAATATGGTGGTTTGGGAAGGAGAGAGGGAATTTGAGACAGAAACTCAGCCTAGAAAGATTGAAGGCATGGGGGGAAAGTGGATTTGAGACTTTTTTTTATTATTAATATTTCTCATCATTCTGCTCTGGTTTGGTAATAGATTAAAGTGATTTCCCCAGGTGAAGTCTCTTTGGCCTCTGACAGTCACTGGGGAGTGGCCTCTCCCTGCCCTGCCTTTCCTTTTGTCTGTCCAGCTGGGAGGAGCAGGGATGGAAGAGCTTTGGTGGGCACCTGGCATCCAGCCACACCTCACCAAGGGTTTGGGTTTTTTATTTTTTTAGCAGCCCAAAGCACAAGCCTCTTTCCAAAGCCTTGTGATGCATGTTGAAGTCCCAGCCCAGTTTTGTGATATCTTTTCATGCTGTTCCCCATCTCAGTGGATGATCTCTTGCTGTCAAATCTCAGAGCCCCAACTTTCTGCCAGCAGAAATAGAATAGGGTGTAAAACACTTAGGGTTTTGATGGCCCTTCATGTGGAATGGAAAATGTAGATTCATTTCAGAGCTGACAGAGAGGTGATTATTTATGTTTCTTAGAACACAACGAAGAACGTCCAAGAATCTTTTTTTACCATTATGGATGACTTTCCTTGTATTTTTCACATCGTTCTTTTCTGAATCATGACAAAGTGAGATTAAACAACAAACAGCCCCTGAGATCTGTCATTTTCTTTCCAATGATTTGCATAGGATGGTGCCCATAAATTATGGAGGCAGTTACTGAATAGTGTGAATGCACAAGTACTTTGTGTATACTTTCGAGAAGCATCCTGTGTATTATATCTGCACAAGATAATGATGCAATTCTATAAAAAAAAGCTGCTAAACATTTTCAGGATGCTAAACCTTGAGGCAAGGGTGCTAATTTCTTTCTTTTTTAACATAAAGATGAGAAGTTTTATGCTGGATTATATAACACTCTGCCTACCTCTCTTCTTATTTGTTTAAACATCAAAATTACAAAAATCCTCAGTGTTTTAGACACCTTCCTTTGTCTGTAAATCCTCCTTCTGTAAATGGGAAGCTTGGGGAAGATGCTCTAAGAAAATGAGGCTTAATTCTGTTCTGCTGCAAAGACTCCTTATTTATGGCTGCTTTTATGTTATGAATTTCCATTCATTAATTCTGGAGGAGGGTGGAGGAAGGGGGCAGCGTATCATCTCCCAAAGTGAGAGGGTGTGGACATGCTCATGGCCAGGCTTGTCTAACCTTTTGCTCTCTGTGGCACAGGGATATTCACTGCTGGCTTCTGTGCATTACCTCATCTTGTGGTGCAGAGATTCATTTTTAGTGTGCAGAGCTGGAATCTTCACATGATTGTCCTTTGCTCTTCCCTAATTTCTTGTCTTCTCAGTACAGCCTACAGTGGGATGCTCACAGCAGCAAGGCCTTAGGCTTGGGTAACTCATGGGTAACTCAGCGCTAAAAGTTTCCCTTTGGCTACCAGGTCTTGCCCTCTGTTATTCAAACACTCACAAGGGTTTGGGGTTCTGGCTGCATTCCTGCTGGTCCTGATGAAGACTGAAATGTTTTCAGTCCTGCTGTTGCTGAGAGCATCTTTCCTCCCTGTCCAAGTGCCAGTCTGGGACAGGATGTTTCCCCTGGGACCACGGCTTGCCATGGCCCAGAGCAGCAGGAACAGCACTGTGAGGGACAGCAGAAAATCCCTGGGAAATGGATGCTACTGCCTCCTGCAGATTTCTCCCCCTCCTCCCTGAGAGAATTTCTGCTGCCCCAGCAGCAGTGGAGGTTTCTGACTAGTGAAGTTTTCTCCCTGCAGCTGCAGGGACAAGCAGTGTCAGAGCTGCCCTGGCCAGGCACTGCAGGAGCTCAGCACACCCTGATTTTCTATGTCCCTCTTTTCTGTGCCCCCAGGGCAGTCTGGCTCTGTCTGTCCTGGGGCACAGCTCTGACAGCTGGCAGAGGTGCTGGGGAGCTGTTGTCCCAGTGGGACAGGTCTCCTGCCCCCATAAGGTAAAGGCCTAGGTGACCTGGGGGTTGAAAAGGCACAGGGCTTCTGCCATTCTTTAGGGTAAAATCACTCACTCAAATTCCCTGATTTCTATTGGTTTGTTATCTGTCTGCCCCTTCCCCAATAAAGAAGATATACCTCTAATATTTTTATTTTACATTCTGTTTTCTGGTGGCCAGACCTCAGTGCTCACAGGGATAGGTTTTCTAAATGAAGTACTTAAAATCATAAAGGATAAATGTATGAAACCTGAAACCCACATCAATTACCCTGCCTTTGCTATTCTCTAGAAATATTTTTCTTATTACATTTTGAATTATGATTCCTGTAACAAATTCTAAAGCATACCTATTGACTCAAGTGCAGAGAATGCTTAAAGTGTCATTAAGCCTGCCATGGCTCTTTCTGTCAATAATTCATATTTGGGTAAGTGCAACTCATGCTGTAAACAAAGCCATGGCAAACTGGGGGAAGGTGGTGCTGGCGTGTCCATTCCACAGCTTTGCATCCACAGCTTTACTGTAATCCAACTCACTTCTTGCTTTGCATTTCCCACATTCACATGGATTTCCTCCACTAAAGGGGTTTTCAGGCTCTGAGCCCTTCTGTGTGTATGGCAAGATCCAGGAGCTGCAAATCCATGAAATCAATCTGCTTGGTGATCTTCCAGTAAATAGCACCTGAGTTTATGGTTTGTTCAGCTTTGTGATGGATCATAATTTGGATTTAGAGCCGTTTGCCAGCCTGGTGGGCAGAGGGGTAAATCTGCTCCCCTTGGGAGCCTCCAGCCTGGCAGCACCTCAGCTCTGTGTGATGCTCAGAGCCTGGCAGGGAGAGGATGATCCAGTGACTCCCTGCTCCTGGTAGCTGTGCCTGGGGATTTAGGGAAGTAGCAGGCTTTTTTTACTTGCCAGATATTTGGCTTCCATCACCCTTCTGGCAGTGATGGGTTTATTAATTATCATTTTTATCATGTAATAGTCTAAAGCCCTAAAATATCAAATTGTGAGCACATCTGCAGATTAGGTTTAATTTTTAGTGCTTTTCTGTATCTAGATAGATATTATTTCTCTATTGGCAATATGAAATCATTCTAGTTGAAGTGTTAAATATCTGTATTTTATTCATTTTTCCCTTTCGACCAGAATCATGCCAACATCACAGCATCTTGCCCAGCTGTCAGTATATGAAGATGTTCTCTCCTTATAAATCTCTTACATAGTTACACCACATGAAAGAGTGGAGGATATAAAGATTTCATCTGTATGCTTTCCCATAACTTAATTTATATTCCCTAATTTTCCAAGGAGGGGAACTTCCCCACCTGTGAGGAGAAAAAGAGAGGTAAACTATGGAACATTGTTTTTAATGGCAGCAGTGAAAGTGTTCTGTGATTTGGGATGTTAGAGCAAGTCTGCTGGGAAATGGATTAGTAGGCCAGGAGAGAGTATTGTGATCAAAGTGCATAGTAAATTAATTTACCTCACACTCCAGCAATTTATCACATAGATATCACCTCTACACGTGTAAAGATATATGAGCATGGATGTGATATTGCTCTAGTGCTTATATCTTATTCCTGAACCTAAATAATTTAACACTCCTGCTTTAACCTTATTGAAATATTAAAACCCTGCCATTCCTTAGATTTGGCTTTGTTACAACTGTTACATTACATTTTTGTGTCATTATGACACCCGTTGGTAGCTGCAGCCCAGACAGGTCTTTGGCTGAATAGAAAGCAAAGCTGGTATGAAATGCAAAGAAATCTCATGATGAACAAGGATATGCTTTGTAAAGTAGGAGGAATAACAGATTCACTGACATCAGGAGCCTTTTTAAAAATAAGTTTTTCATTTGCTCCCCCTTGCAACTTTTTGGCTTGTAGTCATTTCCCATCTCTAGAGCAGTTCTGAGTGCTTTTTCAAGTTGCACTAGTTATGCTGCACAATTAGACTTGGCTGGTAAACAGTTCATTAAAAATATCTACTTCAAAGCAAGATGAAAGGCAGCTCTCAGAGGTTTAGATGGAGAATGGAACGAAATAAAGATCCACCTATTGTTGAAGGGCCTCGAGGTCGGGGAGTGGAGGTGGTGCAGTAAAGTTGGGCAAAGAGAATTCACAGTTTATGTCCTGAATTAAGGGGGGAAGAGTTTTTCTTTGCTACTTTTGGGCTAGGGAAGTGCTCTGACACTGAGCTCTGCTGTCCCTGTGCCTTTGACTAAAACCTGCCTCGTTCCTCAGCAACTCTTTCCCATCAAAATCCCGAGGGGCTTCTCCTCAGGAGGTTTCAGCTGTACAGAATGTGTGCTAACAGCTTACAAAACAAATTCCCCCAGAAAATTCCCAATTATCTCAGTGCCTGTGCTCAATTCAGTGAGGGTGAGGTGGTCCCTGCTGCTCTTGGAGCTGGCACAGGGCTGCAGAGAGAGGATCTTCCCCTCTCCTGCCATTCCACAGCCTCCTTCCAATGATTCCTTGGCTCCTCTCTGCAGAGCAACCAGTTTCTTAGAATCCCTTCATTGCCTGTGTTCCTCTAATTAATTACATATCTCCAGGTCTTTTAAAAATCTGTTAATTGGTCTATGTAGCTGTCTGTTTTTCCTGAAGTCTGAAACCATTTTGTGCACATCTTATCTAAGTGTACAATCAGCTAAATTAATACTAATTACAGTTTCCGAGGCTCTCTTGAATTCATTTTCTGAAGGGAGAAAAGTTTTCTTGATGTTTATTTACAAGTAGAGGTCATGAACATCCCTGTATTAATCTTTTTTGATTACTAACACCTGATAACTCGGATTGCTTCTTCCTAAAGTATTTTTGGTTCAATTAATTTGCCTTTACTGCTGGATCTAACACACATCCTGCTGTAGTAAATCACCTGCTAATGAAAGTACATCTTCTTAAATCAGTTCAGACTTGCCTTGTTAGACTTCTGTTTGAGGGAAAAAAATGTACTTAAAAATACTTACAGAAAATGCAAATAAAAAATAGTTACTGAGATAATTAATTTTAGTTGAAATTTTTCAAGTGAAATACTCTGACCAACCCTTATTTTTTTTTTGAGTGGGCTTGACCAACATCTGCATTTTTCTTTGTAATTTTTTAGCATAGAATTATTAGTGTTTCTAGTAGTTTTTTTTTCTGTTTGAGTCTCAGAACTTGTACTATCAGTATGAAAATATGGACCAAGGGAACCATGAAGTGTTTTGCAGAAGCTCATAGAATGATGAGCTGGTGTAAATATTGTAACTCAGACTCCAAAACTGCCAAGAAAAAGGGGATGGGAGAAGTTGATTGTCTTGTACAGGGGAAAATCTTTCCAAGCAAGCAGTTGGCTCTCAGCTGAGCTTTCACCCTCCTTTTATTCCACCAGCACAACGTAGGCACCAAGTAAAACCACATTGATTCAGTGGCATTTGACCAGCATTCCCCAAAAACCTCAGGGAAGTAGATAATTATTCCAGGCTTATACAGAAAATCAGCTTTAGACCCTCTACCAAAAGAAATCCACTGATGGCTTGTGTGAGAGATTTCAGGTGAGCCTGGTGACCCAACAGAGAAAGGAGTGAATGTTTCATCAGGACACTTCATCTTAACCAGGGCAAAACGAATCTCTGCCACTGAGGCAGAAAATTTGTCATGGCAGCTTTTGTTGAGGCCCTTTTGTTGAGGGAGAGTGTGGTGTGTGGCCGGGTCTGCAGGTGCCAGGGGAGTGTTTGGGTGGTCAAAAGGGAAGAAGGATGCAGTGATCTTAAATAAAGAGGCCAAAACTGCAGAACCACTTTGCAACATGTCAGACTCTCCACAAATCAGCATATGGTGGGATTCAAAAAAACAGATTAGAGACTTAGACAACTAATAAACTGTAGATATATTTGGATAATTTTTTAGGTTACAATCTTCATTTGTCAGTATAATCTAGCTATTCCAATCCTAATTTAATGTCTCTAGTGCAAATCCTAGTTATGCCTGCACTAAAACCTGCACCTGTCTCCCTGATGTCCGTGATATCTGTTTTTTTAATCTGATACAATACAGTTAGAACAAAGTTCTTCTATTTATCACAGCTGTAGCAGGCCTCATCACTGTGTCAAATCTCAGTTTTTGGTGTTGTCCACTGTATATAATTTCACCCTGCCTGTAACTTGAGTATCATCTTCAGCTCCTGTCATCCTGGCTGTGTCTGAATCATGCTGCATGAGCCATCTAAGATGCAGCTGTTGAAGTTTATATGTGCAGCCAGAAGCCTTATTGAGGTTCTTGTTTCATGCTCTGATTATTTCCACCTTCTTTTGTTCTTCATAAGTTTTGTTGCACTGTGCTGGAGTCTGTCCTTATAGCCGGTACCTTGTTTTCCCTCTTACCTGGTATCCCCTTTGCTATTGTATCAGTTGTTGACTACCTGGTTTGATTTTTAATAGTATTTTTTGTCTGTTCCCAGCAGATTCATTTCCTACTTGTGTTGCAGTTGCTTTCCTGTGTGCCTTGCACTGGGCATGTTTTCATGCTGCTCATTCCCACAGAACTCTCTGTACCCTTTCCAAGCACCAAACCCCTTTGGCATCATCTGCTTTTGGGATGGGGAATTAGGTGGAGCAATTGCTCTGATATTCTGTAATAATTTACCTATTACTGCAGAAAGAAAGGTTATCTAAAGAAAGAAAGAAAGCCTGTACTTAGGATAACAGATAAATTATTCTGAAACTCTGTTGACTTTATCTGATCTCCAAACTCATCTCCTGGCACAGAGTGGTTTCGGTACCCCAGTGCAGGTTTGTGCTTTCTGTGGATTTCAGCCATGAGTTCTCAGGTATTAAGTTTAAAAGTTGCATCAGGGTTTTCATTCCAATGCTCTTAATTCTCTGAAAATCCCTCTCATAAAGTGGTTCTAGGCATGTCCACAGAGTGCAAAGGAGCACAGAGGTGTCCTGGCAGGAGCCTGCACCAGCTCCAAAGGCAGCACAGGTGCATCAAGACACTCTCCCTGTGTTAATCTGCTACCCTGATTCCCAGGCTGGGCCACTTTATGTTGCTTCAATGCCACACGTGTTGATTGCAAATCTGCTTTCTGCACTCAGGTGTTCAGAATAGCCTATTTTTTAGCTATTATACCATCCTAGGGGCTCGTGAGACCAAAATTCAGTATTTTAAGCGTTATCTTAATTGTGTGTGTTCATGCTATGTTTCTCAGATTTTGTTAATGAACTAAATTATCAGCAAAACCCTGTTAGAAGGTGTAGCTAAAATTTGATATTGATTGACTCGCTTGTGCCTGTGGGTATGCATAATATGGAGTGCCCTGGTTTATTAATCTGAACCCAATTTTACTCTCTGAAAGAAGGAAGATGTTATTAAAGTGAAATATTTGTGTACAGCCAGGCTATTGCCCTACAAACTGTGGTGATAAACCTGAGGCTTAGGAACTCCTGAAAATATCCCCTATAGAGAAGGACGTGCATTTGTTTATAATAAGTCAGGGACTAAGAACAGGATTTCTGCTGGTGTTTGTAGCCCATGCCCTGGCAGCAGTCAGCAAACCCTTAATTAGCATCTAAACCCAACTTTAGGGCCTCAAGGGTGACCTTCAGTAGAGGGGAGCAATGAGACACTTTTAATTTCCTAATTACTGAGTGGAGTTAATGGATGCATGGCGACATCAATTCCACAAAAACTCTTCTCGTTCCTTTTGGGTTCCTTGGACTCCTTTGTGTGTATTGATTGCATCTCTGCCCTGAAAAATGTATAGGCAGTGTGAAATAAAGCTATTTTAGCCTGAGGGGCTGCAAGATCAACACCAGCACTGTGTACAGGGTGATTTAAATGTGGCATTCCAAACACAGGCCAAGGTGCTGTGCTCATTTCCACTGAGGTAATAATTTTTAACCGTCCTCTGTTTTTAAGGAAATAAATGTGAAATAGGGATTTTCCTCAGAGTTGAAAGGCTTAAACTGCTCCAGTGAAGAGCACATTATGCCACCAGTTACAAGCAGCAGCTGAGGTCTCTGGGCTTTTTCAGCCTGGGGAAGAGGACATTGAGGGGACACCTCAAATCTGCCTTAAATTTCCTCACAAGGGGAAAGTGGAGGGTCAGGCACTGAACTCTGCTCTCTGTGATCAGTGACAGGACCCAGGGAATGGCTGGAGCTCTGCCAAGGCAGGTTTAGGTTGGATTTCAGGGAAAGTTCCTTCCCCAGAGGGTGCTGGCACTGCCCAGGCTCCCTAGGGAATGGGCACAGCCCCAAGGCTGTATGAGCTCCAGGAGAGTTTGGACAATTCTCTCAGGCACAGGGTGGGATTTTCAGGGTGTCCTGGGCAGGGCCAGGAGTTTTCTGTCTCCACTTGAGCAGCTCAGCTGCTGGTTTGTATACAGAGTGTGTTCACAGGGTTATCACTTATCACTGCTCACCAACCCAAGGGACTTAGGGCAGGGGCAGAGCCAGCAGCTCCTGGGGCTCAGTGTGACCACCTCACACACAGGGGTCACAAGTTGTGATGTGGGTGCAGACCCACACAGAGACCGCAGGCAGCAGCAGGTCAGACATGGAAAGATTTTTTATTTTTCTAAGATGACATTTTTTCCATGTCATCTGCTAATGTTTGTGCTTTTCTGTGTCCCTCCTCTTTGTTTGTCCCTGCTGGAAATCTAGTGTTTAAATTGGTTAAATGCCCTTGATTCCCCTTGCTACTTTTGCTGGTTTCTCACTTTGTCTTTTTTAGGGTGAGTATCTTATATCACACTAAAAAAGAGCAAAACTTAAATATATTCCTTCTGTACTATTTTCTTCAAAACTATTATGTTTCTAGCTCCCAAAGTGTCAGGTGTTATGGCTGAATTATCTTTTTTTTTTTTCCCAACCTGACATTGTTTACTTTAGAAATAGCTTGGAGAAGGTAAAGCTGACATATGACTCGAGGTGGAATTGCATCTGTTTTGCTAACTCTTGTATCATTTAATGATTTTTCCCCTCTAAAAAGAAAAAAATCAAACCACAAAAACAAATAAAAAAAAAAAATCAATTGAAATGCAGCTCAACAAATGAAAATACCAGTTAATGTTGGCCTTCAAAGTGAAGCAGGGGGAGTTAATGCTGGTATTCCCTCCAGAGCCTGGTGCTATTTTTCTTCCTTTGATAATACCAACAAAGTGGAAGCAGCTTGGGCAGATTTGTGTGGGGAGGTGTAAAAGTTGTGGGAGTGTGGAAACAGCAAAATAAATTTATCTTCATCCCACTACAGTGTGTCATTGCAGCTGTTTATTTCAGTGGTTGTTCCACAGAAAATGCCAGAGCAGAGCAGAGTTTTCTCTGCTCTCTCAAACTGGCTGCAGCACTGGGGTGTTTTCAGGTGATGGGCCAGTAAAGGAACAGTGAATGCTGCCCCTGTGCCTTGGACAGAGGCAGGTCCTGCTTCTTCACCAGAAAACAAAATCCTGCTGCCAGGAGCTGTGCCTGTGCACAGCAAAAAAACAAAAAAAGTGAAAACCCTCTGAGGAGGAGCTTGAGGTTGGAGGATGATCTTTCCTCTCAGATTTGAAAAGCCACGTCCTGTAAATGTTTTTCCCTGAGTCCCCATTTCTGAAGGGAGCAGTGGGACAAATGCTGAAGAGGATTCCCCCGTTTCTCCTTCTACCTCTCTCTGGGGAAGTGCCACAGTGAGTCACTTGTAAAAAAAAAAACAGAAGTGACTCCAGGAGTGTTGCTGTTGCCTGTAGAGGGGAGAGCTGCAACCCCCTGATGAACCAGAATTCCAGCTTTTGCAGGGTGTATATTTTAACTCCAATATAAATTAAAACTGCTATTTTTTCCAGGACTTCCATGACACTTGAGCTGTTACATTGCAAAGAGACTTCACCATCTTCTCCCAGGCTCTCATCACACCTGGCCAGAGACAGGTGTGACTCTGGGTAGAAAGGGGAAAGGAGACTTTGGACAATTAAATAAATACAGGTTCTTTGGTGTTTATTAAAGCATAGTAACTCTCATATTTAAATAGAAAAATAACTCTTGCAAAAGCAATTTTTTTTCCCTAAAGTTCATCTGCTGCTATATGTGATTCTGGTGCTCCTATACTTAGAAACGCTTAACATAAATTATGACCTAATTAACATTTGCATGGTAATCTAGACTTCCTACAGCTTATTCCCCTAATTAACACATGACAAATGATCAAGAATTAATATTTCATTGAAACATAAGCTGTCCAAGAAAGCCCATTAATGCTGCAGGAAATGTTTGGTTCCCTTATAGTTTTACAGCTCAAAAGTGTTCTGTTACAGCTGAGACTATTATATAATATTTTGTCATTAAAATCATTTGTTATTAGAAAAATTATTGTAATAAGAATGAGTGAAGGTGATTCAATTTTTTTTTTCTCAAGTTGTGTTACAAATAGAGCAACATATGTCCTAACATGATCACCTGGGCTCATTAGGGCTAAGGAGAGTTGGAGTTGCTATGTCATTCCTCCTTGGACCACAGTGAGCTTCAAACAGGTGCAGAGAAGTGCAGAACCCACAAGAAGTGCTGTCCCTGTGTGTTTATTTGCAGTGTGCCAGTGCCAAAGGGCAGTGGCTGCTCTGTGCAGGGCTGGGAGCAGATCCCAGGTAAGCTCAGGGAGGCTGATCCCAGCACACACAGACACAGCCTGGTGCCTCATTCACTCTGTATTTCATGTTTTCCCTTTTTAATGTTCCAAACCATCCTTGTGTTCATCCCTGCTGCAGTGGGGTCAGTCTTTGAGTGGGACCCTGTTCTTTGTCCCCACCTTTCCCAGGGAGATGTGCTCCCTCCTAGAAGGATGTGAGGATCTGAGCTCCAATTTCCCATCTTAAATGGATGGCAAAGTACAGCTAAAACAGAGAGCTAACACTTCAGGACAAAATACTTTCTTTAGATCTACAGGAAGGGAGCCTGATGACTTTAGTAAGTGTGTATACGCTTAGGATAATTAACACTTAAATAATAATTAGCTGCAAACTCATATAACCAAGGAACTGAAGTTCTAAATCAAGGTTGTAATTAGGGTTACATGATCAATGCAGCACAAAAATCCAATGAGCTAATTCCTGGAGTTCACAGTGATTAAGAACTGGCCATTTTTGCTGTGTCTTTTTGAGCATTTCTATTTCTGGGCACTACTTACCCAAAATTTGAATAGAGCTGTGTTTCCTTGGGCTGAAAGTTTGGTTACACTTATGAAACTCCAAGAATTAAAAATAATCAAATGAAAACAGATTTTCTCCTGTTGAATCCCCATGTAAATAATATCGCTAAAATATTGGGTACTCTTTTGCAGGAATGTAAGGCCCATCTTTGTTGTTTGGCCATCAGATACAACTCTACAGGCACCACTTGCTCCATTTCTTTTAGATAATATGTCATCATTTGCTCACTGAGCAATAAATCCTTAGTGATTAATCAATCAATGCCTATCGGTTTCAGAAGGAATCTCAGCTGCTTGTGAAATACAGGCTCTGCTCTCTGAGGAAAGAGCAGAAAACATGCACATATTAGACTAACATTTGCTTTGTTTTAAAGTCAAATTAATTTTTGCCTTGCCTGAAGCTGAGAAGGAACTTAATCATATAGAGAATGTGTAATAAATCCTGCTTGACATCTGGTATTTCCTTCTGAGCCTCTGAGAAGGAGGGGGACAGAGCAGACACGGTGTTCAGGGACAAAGGCCTGGTATTTATGGAGGACCAGCTGAACTCCGACATTTTGGGTTTGCTTTTGTTCCTGAGCTGTGTCTGCTTTTCCTGGAAAGTGCTCCTGAGTCAGTTTGGTTGCACTTTTCTGCTTGGCAACACTCTCAGGTGAAAAACTCTGCTTCACAGGTTGTCAGTCAGCTCATCTCCGAGGTGTGAGGTCCATGTTTAAGGTTTGAGCTTTATGGCTATTGTTTTATAAAACCCTGAACACTTATCTAATTGTAAATTACCCATAACCTTTTTTAATTCCACCAACAGTAAAGACATGTGGGTCTGTATTTTCAGTTCTGAGGTTATGAATATCTATCTCAGTTCAACAAGCCCAAACTTCCACGAACTGTGGTCATGATTTCATTGATCAGGTTGGGGAATCTTTTTCCTCTCCCAGCAAATTAAAAAGCACAGGGCAAGAATGTGGGGAATTTTGGACAAAAGGGAAAGACTGGGTTTGTAGCTGAATAGTGGCATTATGTACCAAATCATCCCAACTATCAAATGAGTTCAGGATCCCATTGTGTCATCCTGCCATTCCCAGGAGAGGCCTGAGTGAGCACTGGGTATCACTCATTTTTTGGCCTTAATATTACAATGAACTGAATGTCGCAGAGTTGTAACTTTGTCTTTCTTGTTAAGGGCAACTGTTAGAAAATTTCCCTTTGTCTGGGATGGGAGTGCAAATGGAAATTGGTAATATTGATCTGCCACCAGTGATGTATTTTACAGCTGAGTGTGAAGCATATCATCCCTTTGAAGCTCCTTTTTTTCTTTGGGTATTTTTCCTTTGTTCTAGTTATTTTTTATGTTCTGGGATTGATGCCCACAGTGCAAAGAGAACTGAATGAGAAAAACTCTTCAGAAATATAGCAGTTCATGCCTGTTTACATTCTTCTGTTCTACATTAGAGATACCCAAACACATTTGACCCTGAAAAAAGGTTTCCTTTAAGGCTTTTGATTCACTGTGACATATTATGTGTGTCTGCATTATGCAGGTGCCATCACAGCATTTGCCCTCTACTGTACAGCTGGAGGAGTAAAGTAATAACACAAAATCTTGTGTCAGTCACTTCAACTGTAGGTGACCTCTCAGTGCTCCCAAAACCCAGATGTGCAGGAGGTTTTTTTTCCCATGAACTTCATAGGAAACAATAAAAGATTGTTTCTGTGGAACAATAACAAAGCTGATGAAGGGAATAAAGCACAACTCAAAGGAGGAGTGGTTGGGGGGTGTTTAGCCTGGAGAAAAGGAAGCTCAGGGGACTTCACACAGCTCCTAAAGGGACCCAGGTGGGCCTGGGTCTCTTCTCCCAATAAACAAGTGACAGGACCAGAGAAAATGGCCCCAAGTTGTGCCAGGGGAGCTTTAGATTGAATTTTAGGAAAGCTTTCCTCACTGTAAGGGTTGTCAAGCACTGGAAATGGCTACCAAGGAGTCACCATCCCTGGAGGTGTCCAAAAAATGAGTGGATGTGGCACTTGAAGGTGTGGTTTATTGGTGAACATGGAGCTGCTGGGTTAACTGCCAGTGGCTTGAATTCAAAAGGAAATATCTTGAATGTCTGTGATCTATGACAAAAGGTCAAAAGTCTGAGATGCAGAAGATATTGCACATCACCCTTGGGTCTGGGGATGGCAGAAATGTCAGTCAGGCTCCTGGCTATTTTGCAGCAAGAGCGATTTTATGTCTCCTGTTGTTCTAAATCCTCCAAATGCAGAACACTCTCACTCCTGTGTCCTTTGGTTTCTTCAAACACCTGAAGAGTGACTGTAACTTGGCCTACTGACTGAAATGACTTGTGAATAATTAACTCTTGGCTTACATGGTTATTTTAGATCAGACAGGCTCTGATCTGTATTGGTTACTGTTTTCTTTTTTCCCCAAAGGTTGGAGAGTCAAATACCTTGGAGTGATTTTATTTCTTCTACACAATAAACAGCAGCGTTTTGCCTCTCTGCATTGTTATATCCTAATTCCATTAGATCTGCAGATAAACCCACAGCCTTGGCTGCTTCAGAGAAGGTTTTACTTTCTTCTAGCTGCTTGAAGCAGAACCTATTTGCAAACAAACAGGGAGTTGTTAACCGTGTCCCGTTAGAAACGCCGCTCACTGCAGTGGGGAAGCTCCTCCAATTTGTCTGTCTAAATGCAATTAAACGCTGCAAGACTCGCCATAACAAACTGCTAAATTGTCACTGTGATCTACTGAGAGAGACACCTGGAGTTATTGGGGGCAGTGTTCATTTCCTGCTGGCAGATAAGGGATCCGTGCTGCTGTCAGGTGTCAGGGGCTGTCAGTGCTGGGATGTGCACAGGCTCCAGAGCTGGGATGGGCTTGGGCTGTTGCTGCTGCCTGCCTCTGCTGCTCCAGGGCTGCGTTTACACCTTCAGCTGATGCCTTAAGTTTTAATTTTCATGTTTTTCAGATTCTGTGCTGCTTAAGTGTGTAGTTCTTAGCCTCACATTAAGTGTCAGTCAGGCTCTCTGCACAGAGTAGGGAGACAAAACAAATCCTTTTCCTGCTGGAGACCAAGGACAACTTTCAGGCCCAACAGCACAAACAAGGGTGGATGGAGGGAGGAACAAGAAGGATGGGACCTCACAGCCTGGAGCTGGAATTGGACAATTAAACCCCAATCTGCAAATGAACCAAAACTTATAAAAGTGTGAGATCTCATGACTGGTTATCCATTTTGTGACCATTCTTAGTCCACCTTGGGTGTAGCTCTGGTCAGGCTCTTGTCCTGCCCAAGGTGGATCCTAAAGGCCTTTCAATAAAATACCTGCTTTATTCTCTGGCTCTGTCCAGTCTCTGTTTCAGGTCAGCCTGCCCAAGGCATCACAGCTTCCCCAAAAACAATTTCAGGTTGTAACAGGTGGGGGTAATTCTTCAGGAGAAAAATGGAGTGGGAGCAGGGATTTAAAGGGGTGAAGTTTTGGCTTTGGTTATTTTTCTGAGACAGGGCACAGCTCTGTTCCCTGGCCATGGTGAAGGAACGAGCTGTGGTTTTACCATTTGGGGTCTGATTGCAGGAACTGACAATCACAATGTCATTTTTTTTTTCTCCACCCAAACTTGTGCTTTGTACAGAATATCTGCATTTCCACAGACCAGCATGACATTTAAATGGAGGGAGAGAAAAAAAAAAATCTCTTTTTTCATTGTTAAGTTAGTTGTAAACACCTCACAGGACAGTCCTTTCTTGTTGAGAACAGAAGCCTTGCTACCTGAATTTGGTCTCTCTCTACCATTGAACTATCACTTCTTTTACCTTTCTGCTTCTCATTCCTTTTTTGAAATGAGAAAAGCCCACCAGAGGCTGTTTTCATCATTAATTACTTGGCGTAATTTGAGACAGTGAGAAAACTCATGGTAGTTCAGATACTTTATTTTGGGCTGCCATCTCTCTTACTGATTGCTGTTGCTTTTTCCTAATTTAGTAGGGAAAACACAGACCTTTTCTTCTTTCTGTCCCCTGCCATCCAAAGCATCTGGAAGCAGCTGCCTTTGTGCCAGGCCATTAAAGAGGGAAGTGGCTGTGCACTGCTGCACACGCACATTTCTTCCTGACACCTTTGGCTCCAGTGCTGTTGGAAGGCAATATTTTGGCTGCTGGAGCTGGTATTTACATCTAGAGCAGCACTGTCACTTTGCTTCATGGCCTGGAGACGTGAGGCTGTCCATCCTCAGAGCCAGCACGAGTGGTGGAGAGCCCTTCTGCTCCTGCCCCCTGCGAAGGGATCTCTTTGCAGTGACTCATCCAGTCACAGAATCAAAATGTTTATGGTGTCTGTGCCTTGGCAAGGCCGTCTGCAGTGCCCCAAACACAAATCCATCACAGAGATTGTTGCAGGGCAGCCATGTGTATTAACTCTATTTATCAGATAATTAATTTTGGTCGCAGGGAAGAAGGGATGACCATAATTTACAAAGCAGTTCGGGGTCATGTGGAAGAAAGAACAACTCTGTAGTGTTGTGGGCTGCAAATGGGAATTTTAAACAACACCTTAGTATCCCAGTGAATATACTGAATAGATTAGACAACCTTCTAACCAGAAAGTCATTTTTGTAACACTGCAGTCCAGTTCATGTTTCTGGCAGGAAAGGAATAATTTCTTCCTCTCTGTGTCTCTTCAGTAAAAGATGGAGTTTGGGCTTTTGCTGGGATTTTTTGGTGTTTTAGTATCACATAATTCTCAAGAGGCACTTTTACTGGTTCTCTGGCAACAGTCATGTTTTAATATTTTTTAAACAATATGGTATTTGTAGACCAGCAAAAAGATTAGAACAATTTTAAGCCACAAATTCTGGTTAGACTAGGAGATGTGGAAATAAACTGTCCCAGGCAGGGCCTGAACCCTAGAAATGTATAATCAGCCCCACTGCCATTCCCTGGATGCATTTTGTTGCTGAATGTCCTGCCAGGGACTGCAAGATGACTTTACCTTGGTTTTCCTGCCCTTTCTTAGGAGAGAAGAATCACACATCACATCATCTGTATCTCCTCCGAGCGCATGGAGGGCTTCTGCCTTTAATCCTTCAGCAGCCATGCTGAGGCAGGGAAAATATTTTTTTTCCATCTCTTTTTCCACTCTTTCCCCCCCTCTTTTCCCTCCTCTTTTCCCCTCTTTTTTTCCTCTTTTTTTCTCTTTTTTTCTCGTGTTTTGGCTACTTCTTTTTTTCCTTCAGTGTTGTCAGACTGGGCATTTCCATTCGACAAAAAAATGTACAACACGCTAAATTTCGCCAATGTCTTTTCATAATTGGGGTGACCTCTTTTTCCAACAGCTCAACAGAGAGCAGGTAACATCTTTTAAATTTTATTCTCCTTCCCTGCAGTTCTCCTCCTCCATTTTCTACAGTTTTTAGCTGGAGGGGAAAGAACCAAACTGAGCATTCAGTTTTATTTTCCAGTTCAGCATCCCCTGCACTCCTGCAAGCCAAGTGTGGGTCACACTCCAAACACCAGATAAATGGCTCCTTTTACCTCATCTCCGAGTGAAACAGTCCTGCTGGCTTTTTTTTTCTGCTGTTACAACGTGTTTGCTGTTGTTCCATTTGCAATATTTGTTGCAAGTTCTGCTCTGGTGCTCCCCTCAATGCTCTTGGCAATGTCTGCGAGTGGTGCTATTATAGCACAAGAGGGAAAGCAGCAAAAGTTCCTTTACTGCTGCAGGACCCTCTGCAGAAATGCCAATTCCTTCATGACATGGTGCATTGTTAGTTTGCTTTATATTTTCACTTGTTGTGAGCAAGTGGAAGGAATCAAAGTTTGCACCATTTAGGCTGAAAATGTAGTTGTGTCCTGGGAAGTGAGACACTCTTACAAAACCATATCAGAATCTGAGCTGGTTAAAATGTGAGATCTCAGGGGTTTTCAGAATATTTTATATTCTGTTTTTCTAACTTTGTAGTCATTTTTTATGAGTGGTAGTTCAATACTTCGCCAGCTCATCTTTTGTGTTGTATCTTCTCCCATGTTGGTTTGAAAATCATGATTGCCTTGCACTGACCAGATCACAGTTGCCTTTATCAGATCAAAGTGTCAGCTTTGAGCTGCAATGAAGGGTTTGACCCATCCAAAATCAAAAGGCATATCCATGGGAAAGGAGTGCAGAGTGTTACTGCCATGGTGTTGGAAAAGATGAGAACATGGGGAGACGTAAATTGTAAAACACACCACATCATTTTAATACCACACTTATAAACCCCTAATTTAATTTTTAAAAATGCCTTATTGGAATACATTTTATTCCACAATATCTTCATTGAAGTTTGCATTGAATCAGTAGAATTAGTGGAAATTTATTTTTCTAGCAAATACTATTGGATCCATCCAAACAAACAATGTATCCTGAGGGGGAAAGGCCCCTCAAGACAATGAAGTCCTTATCAGAAACTCCATAAGACTGATGCTAAACACACTTCCTATTCTTGTCAGCTGTTTCTCAATCAGCCTCTACTGGGCAAGAGAGGGAAGGGAGAGCTTCTTTCCTAGAGAGGAAGGAAGTTCTTTCCTAAAGCCCTTTTATGAGGCTCTGAAATCCAAGACACAATCAAGTCCTTATATCCTGAGGAATTGTGTAGTAGATGCCAACCTAAATAGATTAAAATGAATTGCTTATGTGCATATTTTTGAGATTGACAGCAATCAGTCAGAGATGACATTTATTTTGCTCAGCAGTGTTCCCCCAGAGACAGGACCAGATGGAGCAGCTGGGTTGGGGCTCCTCAGTTTGGAGAGAGGATTGAGGAGGACATGGACCTCAGTTATGAACAGGACAATGATTTTAAAGAACATTTGTGTTCTTGATTGTTGCCAGTGAAGGGCTGTAGGTTTGTAGGTTGTTTATTCCCATTTATCCCAATTACTCCCAATGCCACAGATCAGCTCTGGTTGTCACCAGAACCAGATTGTTTCCTCTGAAGAACCGAATGAAATTTCAGTGATATGGAAAAATACTTTTGAGATTGGTTTCCAGCAGGTTTAGCTTGTTTCCAGAGCCACTTAATCTCAGATTATTTAATATAAAAGATTAATTTTCTCAGCTTTCAGTTTCTCCTGGTATCCTATGTCCAAACTTTCTGCAAGGAATGCAGATTTTAGGGTGTAATACTATTGTGATGAATGCATGCATAATGTATCAAACCTATTCCTAAGCAAATACTGGCTGATATTTACCAACATTTGCTTTGTATCCAAGCCAGTCTTTTCAGCTCAATCTATATTGATCTTTCAGCCTGATTTCCACCTTTCCCCATCAAGTATTTTTGAACCACTGACCTTTGTTTTGTCCTCTGGAGCTGTAAGAATGACTGAAGTGATGCTATTAGCTTGCTCTTTAAGAAGCTGATGGTGAGAGTGGCAGCTTTTACTTCAGGCTCACAGAAGCCTGCAAGTGTGTAATTGATATTCTCATATTAGTTTAATTTCTCAGGTCAGTTCCAAGAAGAAGGAGCAGTTAAACCAAACACTTTGTCACCCCTGAAATGAGAAGAGTGTACAACAGAAGCCTGTTGGTAGAGCAGATCTCTCTGCTGCCTTTTAGGGGTTCTTATTTCAAATTATATGGAAACACCAGCTTCATACTTTATATACTATATAGGGATATATATCCCTATACAGACAGGGAGCACACAGATTAAAATTTGATGTGGTTGAACACTGTCCCACTTGTGGGGTTGTCAGGAATTTTTAGCTGCACCCTGCAGAATGAGAACAAACTTCTTGACAGGATAGCCCCTAAACCCCAAGGCTGGGATTTGTATTCCCTGTGTTCTCTGCCTTGGAGGTGGGATTCTCTGATGTTGGCACATCTTCCAGTTTGGCACTGGTGGCTTTAAGGCCTGTATAAAATATTGATGTGCTCTGCAAATGGCACTGCCTGGTTACTCATGGACCCCTGTTGTGGTACAAGGCTTAAATCAGAATTACCTGAAGGCTGAACCACAACCTGTGAAACAAACTCCTCAAAACAATCCCATTTTGTTCAAAGAATGTGGTCCTTTAGTTTGAAGTTGGTGGGAACTCCTAATTCTGTTCATTTCCAGAGGAAATGTGCTTTTGTCTGGATTGGCTGCATCAGGAGAGAGATGAATGTTTGGCAGTGTTTTGTGAGAACACAAAAACCACATCTTGGTTGGCATATTCTATATCCTTAGATCTACTCCAAAGGAAAAAGCAGGTCACAAAAACCATCCCACTGGTTTTGAGCTGAGTCTCCAGTTAACTGATGAAGAACCACACTCTGCAAGCATTATTTTGGAATTTTTTTTTAAATGAAGGGATAATTACCTTTTTCTCCTGGGAGCTGAAAATGCTGAGCATGTCAGATGTTATGTTCAATGCTTTAGAGGACTGGCTCTAAAGGTGCCATAAGTATATATTAAGGTTCATTTTAGGTGTAAAAACCCATGGAGAGAGGCTAAAAATCATGACACTGAGATGATAATCTCAGCCTCACAACTCTCCTTCAGCACCTGCCTAATTTCTGCATCTTCTAAGGAAATTACTCAGGTCATCCCTACAGACATGCATGTGGGTACAGAAAGATGCAAACCAGAATCTCACTGGATGAGTCACTCTATTGGTAAATGTTTTATTGTTTCAAATCCAGCTCCTGGACTTTGGCTCTTGCCTCAGCCTTAATAAACCCAGTCTAAAATAATCTGGTTTTGTGGTAGTGTTTTGAGTTAAATTTCTGAGTTGTGTCTTCTCCTTGGAAGATATTATAACAATAACAACCACCACCACAACAACAATACTACTACTACTATTATTATTATAATTATATTTTTATTTTATTTTTATCTTATTTTTCATGCTATAAATTATTTCCTACCAATCCTGAAGTGTTTTCCTCTTTGGATCCCTGCAAGATTGATGGTCTTGTTGTCATTTGAGACAAATGCACAACTGTCAGTGCCACTTGCTCACTCAGGGATGAAGAGACCTTTAATAATGAAAAATGGTTAATAACAACAGCTTTTCATGTCTACTATCTGGAATTAAAAATCTCATGAAAGCTTTTACACGCTCTCAAATTGTGGTCTCTTAGTGCCTTTGTATTTTACGTGCTAAAAATCTACCAGCAATCCCCTTCATGCCTGCTGAACTCACAATGGGCTGATGTGGGAATGAAACTACAAAGAGGGTTAGAACTCCTCCAGCACTTGCTTGAAGATTAATTTTCATTTATATTACTCAGTGATTCTAATCTTTGTTTCAATTATGGTAACATGTTGATAATGTGATATCTGGGCAGGGATATAAACCAAATTTATGTATGTGTAAATTTGATAGGTAGATCTACCTCTTTAATCTGATGCAGAAATATTTTCGTGGGTATTAGTGGTGTAGAAAACATATTTCTGCAGAATTTGTAATGCCAGTTAATGCATGGTATTACAGTGCAGGTTTTTGGTCACTTCTCAGCCTGTACACAAAGTTATTTGTTGTGCCATAATGCTGGATGGGCTCAGCCTCTTTTACCTGGGCTGGCAAATTTAGATCCAGGTAGCCAGGAGAAGTTCCCTGGTGCCTCTGTCAGTGCAGAACAGTGGGACCAGTCTGACCAGAGCTGCAAGATCAGATGTTTCTGGATTCACTCTTGGATCTGTTGGAGGGCTGAGGTGCAGCATCCAGTGGCTCTGCTGGATTAACAGATGGAAATAGGTCCCCTCTTTTCCAGAATGAGAATTCATTCCACTAAACCTCAAAAAGTCCATAACACTTCCCTAAAAATAAGCCCTGATGTATGGGAAGTTTAGTGCAAAATCATTTTATGATATTTTTCAAGAGAGCACCAATATACACCTTTGGTAGTAAGTTAGAGCAGATATTTAATTAAAGAAAAAGAGAAAAATTACCACAGTTAACCTTAAACACACTAAACCATTTTTACATTGAAGTATTAGTGTGGATTAAGCACTCCAAGGAGTCTGCAGACATTTGGATGACATTCACAACTTCCTTGGGAGTTTCCTGTCTGCACTGGAGACATGCCCAACGAGTGCCAATTAAATATTTACACCACCACAAACTATTGCACAGACACAGTGCTCACCACTAACATCTCAGAATTTGTCTGCAGGTGCTCAATTCTCTCCACAGTTATTTGCTAATTCAGACATAAGCACTAAAAAATAGTGAGCAGAACAAATGATGTTTCAGACAAGTAACAGTTGGAGGAGGACTGAGGACATTCATTCACTGGTTGTGTCAGTGTAGGATGTGAATTTAGACAAGCACCAATGTCTCACCAGTCATCTTCAAACAAAAATAATGCAAGGTGTAAAAAGTGACTTTAAAGATATTAAGTGATGTGTCCTTTCATGGTTTCTTCTCACTTTGGATTCGTAGTTAATGTGGTTGTAGTGAAAAGGATCTTTCTTTTAAGTTGCAGTTATTCTCGTGCTCAAAGGGTACAGCTTAATAAAACACAGCTTCTCTTTGAAATGTCTCTTGTCAAAACTAAACATTCGGAAATTTTCAAACAAACGTCAGATGAGCTCACTGTAATTGGCACCAGTGTGTTGAATATAAAATGCATTACTCTTGTAGGATTTGTTTCACTTCAGCCCAATATCTTGAAATGAATGTATTCTGCACACTGAAAATCTTTGGTGGCAAGAAAAGTGATGAATGAATGTGACTGGTGCAATAATTAAAATGTGTAAGTGTGCATTCATTGTGCTACTGTGTAAACTTTTCTCAGGTTGAATAAAGTCAATTTGCATATATTTGGCTGAGCACTGATAAGTTTCGAGATTTTGTCATGTATTATTGCTGGTTTAATAATCCATGTATTTTGACATCTGTTAGTCTCTCTGGTTCTATGGACCAGGTAAGAACTGCTCCACAGTGGGAGAGCTCAGGTCCATCTGCAGTGCCCAGACAAATGCACCTTTAAGTGGGTGTGGCACATGGAAAGAGTGCTAGAGGAATAGGATGTGGCTAAGAAAGGCTAAAAGAATCATAAAAGAATTAGAGTGGGAAGAAAAGCAAAATAAATCAAACTAACACATAGGGAAAAGAAGATACAGCACCCTAGAGGCAGGGACATAAGAACTGAAATTAAATTAAATTGCTATAAAGTATTACACCAGGAACACCCCTACCTACTAGGCCAAGAAAATAGAAATGAGGCTTCAAGGAAGACCAGTGTTGGTATGGAAAAAGAGGAATAGAAATAAAAACACATTGTCCTGAAAATGAAAGCTGTGGTATGAACACCTTCAAATATTTCCTCTGTTGTAACTCAGGGGTGAGACCATCTGTCCCTTCAGAATGCAGAGTTGTTTTTTTTTCTTTTTTTTTTTTTTTTTGTCTGAGAGGGGATGGAGGCAAATACCTGGAGGCAGTGTAGTAAATACAGTGAGGTATGAATGAAAATTTCCTCTGTTGAGTAAAAGACTAGGTCTTTTTGGTCTTTTTGCAAGGATGGGGTAAAGGTTTTTTTGATGTGTCTATTTGTGTTTGTGGTTTTGGAAAGTTGCAGTCCTGGTTGCTGTACATTTGGAGGCTTTAGTCCAGCTGATGTGGGGAAGGCAGAGCAGAAATTTCCATTCTGCTCCCTCTGGTTCAGGTTGAGGATTTTTGTTGCTGAGTTTTTGCTGTGCTGTTGGGGTGAAATCTGTGCTGTGCCCAGGGGTGTGGAAAGGCACCTCAGGAGAACTGGGCTCTCTGTGAGACCCAGCCACACTAAAGCTCAATGGATTTCACACTCCTCTGCAGTTCATCACTTGGGTGTCTCAGAATAATACAAATTATGAGCACTCACATTAAAAAAACCTCCTCCTGACGGTGCTGTTCAGAAATATGTCAGCTGCTGACATCAAGGTTTGAAGTCTTTGGTTGGGAAACCTGCCTTTACCTGGTTCTTTTGTTGCTAGAAGACAATATCAAAGCTGCCATCTTACCCTCCTGCTCATTTCCTTCCAGTCAGTCAAACAATGAGTTTAAAGAATATTCTTTTTCCTTGTATCTGGCAGTTTAAGTCAACCTCTACCTGTTCTTCCTACACAAAGCCAACAGCACAAAAACGCCTCCTGACTAGGTGTGTGTACATTAACAGTTCAGTTTCCTGGATAATCTGATCTCTAAAAAGCAATACTCTGTTGCTTGTACAGTTTCTGAATATTTAGTTTAAAAAATGTGTGACAAGGATCTGGCGTTAAAAGCTTCTGGGAGTTTTGTTTAATTAAAAAAAAAAAAAAAAATAGTTTTTTGGGGAAAAAAATTGCAATGAAAGAGTGACACAGCATTTCTACTCCTGGGATGAATTCTGGGTCGCATTTGCTGAAGTTGGTCACAAAATGAGTTTATGCCGCTCAAAGCCAGATCTGTCCTTTCCTGTACATCCATCAGGAGCAGGGCAGAAATGCTTCTCACACTCAGAAACGCTTCTCACTCTCAAATCACTCCAAACAAGCATGCCTGGAGCAGACAGGATTACAGGGATATTAGGAAGGGCAGTCAATTTAATACTGATGCTGTAAGAGCATCACTATCATAGGGTTTTTCCCTCTTTGGGGTGTATTTCAACCCAGAATTTGAGTTTCTGGGGTTTGAATTCGTGAGGTTTCTCAGGCTGCCTGGAAATCACTGACTTGAAGGAAGCTCAAAACAAAGAATAACTTCGATTTTAATTTTTTTTTTCCAGTGCTTTGAAATGAGGTTGTTTGTTCCCTCTTTACAATCCTAGGTGATTTAGAGGGCTGGGGAGAGGCAGATAGACACAGCAGAATAATTAGTTTGCATTCACACAGCGAAAGGAGGCAAATGAGAGCCTCAGGGAGGATGTGGGATGCACCTGAATTAGCCTGGGTGCCCGACGAGAATGACAAAGCTGACCCCAGGCTGGCACAGGGACATTAAACACCCATCCTACAGAGAGCTCGGGGTGCTCACACCGCGCTTTGCTCCACTAAATCACCCACTAAATGAGAAGCGAGCAGGTGAGCAGGATTTACACAGCCCTGCCTTGTCATCCCTTTACACGAACAGGCACTTAGGACGTTTGCTGCGGTTATGTCTTGCTCCCCTGGGAGACTGGAATCATTTTTTTGTGGGGGTAGTTTAGTTCAGCTCCGAGGAGGTTTGTCTGTGCCTTTGTTTTATGGCACAGCTGATCTCCCCCAGCCTGTCTTTGCTCACAAGCACTTTCTGGGGAACTGCGTGAGACCTCTGTTTCCCCAGCAACTCCATTCATTCATTTAAATCTTTCTTATAAAGTAACTTTTGCTGTCTACCTTAGGATAGAGAATTGTAAGGGAATTACAAAATCAATATACAAAACAAACACAAACTACACTTAGAGAGACCGCTGCCAAAACAATGTGTGTTCGTGCTCCTTATCTAAGGAAGATTTATTTTTCGCGTTGTTCGCTTTTATTTTCCCTACAACTATTTCTTTATCCATCACATTGAACGTAGCAAAGGATGCTGAAGCTACTGAGGTGTGAGTTTATGCATAAATGTGATGGAATTGTGCTCTTTCCTTCATCCAGCTATGACTTAAATGTAAATCCCAGGTTTTGTAGTATATAAACTGCCTGGTGCATTTATATGGATATTTTGGAAGTGCAGAGAATATTTTGCAGAAGGGAATTCTGTGTGTGAATGGGCACAGTGCTGGGTGGAGCTGCAGCCAGGATGATTTACCCACTCTGTCATTACATTAGAATTAGGAACAGCCAAATCTATTGTGGTAGTGATTAACTAGAGGATAAATATTTTGATTCAGTGGTATTTGGTGGATGAACAGCTAAGTGCCCTGCCTTTGGCTTCGGTTTAGAAAACATTGGCATGGAGATCAGAGCAGTTTCCCCACAGTGATGAACTCCCACTGCCTGCCCAGTTTGATTCCTTAGCACTCTAAATAAAACTCCCAGGACGCTGGCAGAGTCTTGAAATTTCTTTGGAACTCAGGAAAACATGAAAAATGATGGGCATTTGCTTTTAAACTGCTAGAACAAACCCTTAAAAATCAAATCCTTTTGCCTTCCAGACTGTGACAAAGCCTCTTGTGTTGCAAGAGTTTTTCCAATCCATACCTTCATGGTGGCTCAACCAGAACCAGGCTTTGAAGGTGTGTCTGATGCCTTCTCATGCTGAGCAGAGCCCAGGCTTTGTGTTCTCCGTGTTTTCTTCCCAAAAAAACTGGGTAGCAGTGGTCAGGGCACAGCCATCTATCTGCTCCAGGGCAGGTTTTGGAGTTTTCAAACATTTCCAGTGTCAGCTACTTCTGCTCAGCGTTGTACAGGCAGTTCCAAGGAGAGCAGTGAGGGCTGGGCTGAGCTGCTCTCCCTGGCAGGGAAAGCTGGGTTCTGTTGTCTCTGCAGCCCCTCTCTGCTTTGAAAAGATGAAAATTAAACTTGCAGGAGCGTATCAATCCTGAGAAAGTTGTGCGCAGCCCCGTTGCCTGTGGTCTGCACAGGGGCCAATTTCACCCTGCCTTTCTTCATAGCCCAAGGCTGTCAGCTCCTTGCTTTCCCTGAGCCATGAGGATTCAAAGGAAAAGCAAGATAAAGAAAGCTGCTTTGATTTTTTTTTTTTTATTTTTGCTACCACCACCAAACAGCATATAATTAGTCTTTCTTTTACATATTAAAGCTAGCCTGATGATGCAATATCCATTATAACTCTAAAAGCTTAATCTTAAACAGAGAAAAAAAAAAAAATTAAACCCTGAGGAGGATCATATGCCTGGAAATTAGCATAGGGTTTTTTCCTCTTTAGAGGAATGCCTGAGTGCATGGATGCCGAGAGGATGTGACTCACACTGAATGAGAACAAGTTGTTCCTCAGCCTCTTGATACAGTGCCTGGGATCTCAAATCAAGTCCAAGCCCTGATTTGAAACTCCCTTGGAGGACCAATTATTAATTGGATGTGAACTACTTTTAATGAAGGCAGGGCACCTCTTTTGGCATCGTATTTAGGTGAAGAAATGAAAAAGTAGTTTCATAGGAGCAGTAACAATCCAGGGCACGCAGCCATAATCCAGCAGAGATGTTTCCTGGCTGCAGGATTCAGAGCTGAACTGTGGCATGTGGAGGATCCAGGCTGCATGTGGCATCTCACACAGGGCTCAGCACATCAGTCCTGTGATGCTGCTGCTGCTGGGATGTTTTACAGAACACTCCCCCCTCAGGACAGGAGTATTTTGCCACGTTTATTCCCAGGAAAGACCAGATCCACCTGGTGATTCCTGTGTTCAGTGCATGTGGAGAATGAATAACTGGCTGGCCCTCAATTCTCCTTTCATCAGACCCATTTTATTATTCCCACACTGGCTGTGCTGTCCATTTCACCTCTGCATGAGCTCGTTAACCTCCCTCATTAGTGCAGTGTGGAGGTCCTGGCACCGTCCCACTGGGGAATGGGGTCATGCCTTTGTGACTCACTCCTGTGCAGCTGCTCTATTTAGTGGCTTTAACTAGACCATGTTTTGGGTTGGTTTTGCTTCAGTGCCAGAGCAGAAGCTTTTAGGAGACACCTCTTTGCATCCTGCACTGTTCCTTGGCAGGCAGAGCACTGACCATCAGCAGCTGTAATTGGCACAGCAAGTTTGTCAAATAACTCTTGGTTAATTGTTACTCTTTCTTAGAAAGAGATTTTGCTGGGTTTTTTTTCTTCTTTTCTTCTTCCCTCTTATTAACCAGCCAAAAAATGGCTTATAAAAATAACATTTAGAACATGTCTTTGCTGGGCATAATGAGAAGCAATTTGAATTAAAGCACAGCTTGGAAAGAAGGAAAAAAAGAAACCCACAACTTGGCCTTTGCTTTGTATTTTATACTTCTTTTTTTTTCAGAAATGATAAACAAGCTACCTGGCTATTTAAATAATCTTTCATTCCAATGGCTAAGTCACTACCACAGCCTCATTATTTAACATTGACGGGAGTGTTTTGCTGTGCAAAATCTCACTACTCTTCTTACCCCTTGTTGTTCTATCTGAAAACCCTCTCACCAGTTGATTTTCTGTCTTTGCTTTTATGATTTAGCAAGTTTAATATTCTGCCCTATGCTTTCTGTGCCCTGGGTGTTCTCACAGAGTTGTTATAAAGTAGCTAAGCAAGGCTACATTAATAATTTGCTTCTCAGTAATTTTCCTGCAAGCACAAAGCTCTAAAACAATTATTTTTCAGCTGAAGGTCTTGGAAACTTCATTTGATTATCCAACAAGCAAAGACCTGGTCTCAGGGTTGGCTTGACATCCACTTTCTTCTCCCTATTCTCTGCAAGTTTTTGTAGCCACAAATTCACAGCTGCACCTGAACACATTTTTCAGTGTGTATCACACAGCACAGTCAATATCTGGTGTGTGTTTTCCTTCTCACCTGCTCCTCCTTGGAAAGGGAAGTGTGAGCTGCACTGTTTCTTAGATTTTTTTTTTTTTTTTTTTTTTTTTTTTTTGGCTCATGCAATAGAAACATTACCCTGAGTTTGTTTCATTCAAGTGAATGGTTTTGAAAAGGAGATGTGGAAGGGTCTGTAATTCCTGTGGCAAACTGAAGAACCTCAGCATCCCCCTGTGTGGGTTTAATATTCCTTAGAATTTTTGTTGTTGTTGTTGTTGTTTTGCTTTCCCCAAACAATGAAATCCTCAAAATCAGGTTGTAACCTACAGACCCCTTGGCCTCCGGTGGGCTGCAGGAATTGATGTGTCAGGGCAGAGCAGTGCTGGGGTGTTGCTGCCAGCTGGGTGGGCTCTCCAAGGCTCCACAGCTGTGCCAGGGGACAATTCTACTTTATTTATTCTGGTTATTTGGAGAAAACATTCATAGGACCACACTGATAAAGGTATTTACCCTCTAGTCTAATTAGGCTGGTGAGTACTGGGTGCTACAGATTCACACCCTGAGGTGGGTGGTCAGCTGGGGCTCAAGAAGGAGTTGGGAATATTTTCTAATGTTGGTGTTAGAAAACAGAAGATTAACTCAATTTACTGACAGTGGAAGCCAAAGGGTTTATTGCAGCTTTTTGTCCAGGTTGGGTTTTCTCTGAACAGATCTTGCTGCCCAGGACCTTTGCACAACGTGCACACCCGACAAGGTCTGAACTAAAATCATCATCTGCACCACTGAGGGGGACAGGGAGCAACCCTTGTGTGTGCTGACACTTGTAGCCTTGCATTTCTGGAGTCTGTAACACTATGGAACTCTTTTCCAGACAGCAGGACCCCTGAATCCTATTTCATTTTGGTCACAAAGGAAATTGGTCCAACCAATTTCATTATTTCCTCACTGAGAGTCAAATAGACCTCATATTAATTGTGACAGTGCTTCAAATTTTCCTTTTTTACTGTATGCTGTATCATTCTTTCATGCCAGTTATTCTTTGTTTGGCCTGCCTCACTGCAGGAATTTATTAAGAATCCTTATAGCCCAGATTTAGACATGCTTAGGCATGATGATTTTTCATTTATTGTTATAGAATGAACATTGCAGAGCAAGCAGGAGGCTAACCATTTAACACCAAGTGTCTTATTAATCAGCTTTTGTTTATTTAATTTAATAAGCAGCTTTTGATAGCTGTGAGAGTCTGGTTGTGTATTTAATTAGATCAGCACTTACTGCTCGGGTCTGTGGAACATCTGACTTCAGCTTTCCTGATACTTTGCTACTGTGTAATGGCCTTTGGATCTCAGCAAGTTTATTTCTTCTTTTTTTTCATTTTCATTTGAAGTATTTTTCCAGTAAGATAATTTCAGCTCATTCCTGATTTTGGAGGGGATGTGGGGGGGATACAGAAATCAGGGAACCACTTGCCTTTTGGCATTAAATACAGAGAAGCAAGTGCTGGAAATTCTTATCTCTAAAGCCTCTCTGGTCCATTGGGAGGATGTGGAACCTTCTCGCCATCCTCTTCTCCTGTTGAATAAGTCCCAAACTATTTCAAAACCACAACTCTGTGAGGTGGGGGCCAGAATCCCCCTCTGAGACGACTCTCTCACAGTCCTCTGATCATATCTGCTATGGGTTTTCTCACACAATTGGTTTTAGAGGCATTTAAAACATTTCCCAACATGCACAGTGCTGCATTCCTGTACCCGGCACCTCAAACCTTGTCTCCTTATGGATCTGGGGTCCAGCAGATGATTGTCACTCTGTGCTCCTCAAAATTCCCCAGGACAGAGATCAGACCTGCAGAGTAACAGGGCTCTGGGAAACCTTCCTTCACTTTCATTTGCATTTCATGTAATCACTGCTTATTTATTAAGTAATTAATCTGGTTTTATTTTTCTGAACTAGAAGAATGCCATATGGTTTTTTGTCTTCCATTAGTTCAATCATGTCACATTAACAGGATGGGTTTGCATGTGCAGCCTGGAGTTCCAAGAGGCCTTGGGCAGCTTTTTCATGGATCCCTGTAGCTGAAGCTGAACCTGACTCTATTTAGTAAAAAACTCAAGGATTCTCCTTAATAACCAGTGCAACAGGATTAACTAAGATCTTGATAAATTGAGGACAAAGTATTGCTGAAATAAATTCATATACATGTGAGTTCCATGATATTCTTTTTCCAGAAAAAAAAAAAAAAAAAAAAAAAAGAAACAAAAAAGAAACAAACAAAAAAAACCCCTCTCTTCTATTACTCACAATAATCATATTTTTGCAGTTTTGCAGTACTATATTGACATGGAGACCATATAATAAATTGACTATGTATGTGTATATATGTGCCTAATTTTATTCTCAGTGCTGTGGGCTACAACCTTTTGTTATGAAAGAATAGTCAGGATTAAGTCTCTTAACTTCACAACTCCTCTGAGCATAAATTACTTAAATACTGCAGGGGCTGGGAGGGGAGTTTCAGAAAACCAGATAGTTGTAATTGTCTTGGTGAAATATATATTGACAACATTAGTGTTAACTATTTGAGAAACCCTTTGGGACAAAAAAAAATAATAAGAAAATAATGTTTTCTGTAACTGTCAGATCCTAAAGCACTCTGAGGAACCCGGGGATGGACAGGATTGCAGAATGGCCCCTGTCCTTGGTCCCCAGCACTGCAGCCCCCTACAAGTAGCCCCTATTGCACTATTCTGACACCTAAATAAGAAGATAAGTGAAGGACAGTTATTCAGTGCTGAAAAGCTCAAGAAAACCCAGCCCAAAACAATAATAAAACAATAAAACCCCCGAAATCTCTTACACAATTTGTTTCATTTTCTATTAAAACTACCTAACACCCAAAATTCCATGCCTGGCAGAAAGCCAGGGGCAAAGTTGAATTTGTTTTTCAGAAACATGGGTATATAAGTAATTAACAAAGCAAGTTTTTAAACCCAATTTAGAAGAAAAAAAGGGGGAGAGTTTTGAAGCACATAATTCAGCTTCTCTTTCAGTTTATTACCATGCTTTCATTGGATTTTAGGGCTGTTGAGTAGTTCAGTTGTAGTCATTAGGATCCTAATTCTCTTAGGTACTTATTAAGCACTGAATTGCTTGTTTGTGCCAATCCTTAATAACACACTGTCCTGGAATGAAAAGAGGGAGAGTACAGATTGACATCTGAGTTATTCTTCCTATTGTGTTATCTGGAAGAACAGTAAAATCAGCATTTTACAATATTTTTCCTCTCTCTGCCCTATAATCAGCACGTAAGACCCTTTAACAGTGATGGAGGTGCCTCATCTAAATGGCAAAACTGAAGTTTCTATTCCCCTGATTTTTTCACCCTTCCAGGAACAGGCATCCACAATTGATTGTTGGTACCCAGCTCCCTCAATTTCCAGATAGAACCAAAGGAAAAGACCACTGTGCTCAGGAGCAATGGAATGTTCCTTTATCCAGTAATAGTGGGACTTTGTTTCAACCTTAAGCACAGTTGTAGGAGCCTCAGCTCTTCACTGTGAGTGGAAGGGGCTGTTGTGTGGAAGCAGCCATGGAAACTCATTTTCCCCTGTCCATCAGCTCCAAGAATGAGCCATCTCTCATCTGTTATGCCCACAGAGCCTATGTGGATGTCCAAAACCCATTTCTGATGAAAATAATGTCAAAAGGTCCATAGGTTAATTATCTCTGAAGCATTACACCTCCTTGGGGAGGCATAAGAATAAAACCAAATGCTGCTGTGTGCAATAGGCACGTGAGTAGAGCAATCGTGTTTTGGGGACAGAAAATGCCAAATTGGGAAGAGATTCCACTGCAGAGCCTTGGGAACCTTGGCTTTCCCAAAAAAAAACAAACCAAAAACCCAAGTGGTCATCTGCAAATGAATCTAAGAAGGCCACTGCAGAGTCTTGGGAATCTTGGCTTTCCCAAAAAAAAAAATCAAGTGGCCTTCTGCAAATGAACCTGAGATGGCTCCATGTTCTCATGGAAGAGCTGTTAGGCAGGAGTGTCAACACAGGCTCTTTGAAAGAAAAAAAAAAAAATCCTGGATAAAAAGATGTCAAAAATAGTCCCTGGGGAGGGGAGGCAATCAAAAGGTCACGTTGGATGAGGAATCAGCTTTGTGCAGCAAAAGGTGACACCAAGCTCCCAGCATGGGATAACAGGCAGGAAATGATCCTGAAAAGAGCTGGGATTTGTTATCCTTTCGTGACCTGAAGTGGTGTTGGCATGAAGGAGCTATTAAAGGGCAGTGGAGGCAGTGGAAAGAAACTCCTTTTAAGTGAGAAATGAGTAATTTGAGGAATGAGTTGCTTGTCTTTTTTTTTTTTTTTTTTTTTTTTTTTTTTTTCCCCTTATTTAATTGCTGTTCTCTCTCTCTCTCTATTAGTTAGATATCAGCTCTGAAAAATGTGCTCTTTGGGTTTCTGGGGATTCATCAGTAGTATTTCAAGTTTGTTTGTCTATTGTTTTTATAGACTTATCAGCAAAAAAATCATAGGAGAGGGAAAATCACTAATTGTGTGTAAATCATCAGTTCATTTCCATGGCTATTTCACAATCTTATTTCCACAACACTAAATGTATGTATGTTCTTTGTTTTTCATTATGTTTATTTATTGGAAAGCTATGTTATCAATAGAAAAGTGTTTTTCTATATGGAGTCTTGCTGCAATTGTCATGTCATGTCTCTGGCACTCTCAGTCCTGCTAATGAGAGTATTTATTGTTGCCATTTCTAAAAATTAAGTGATAGTCTACAGTTTCCTGCCTTATTTCTGCCCTGGGCTTTTTTCCCCAGGTCTGTATGGAGCTCCTGTGAGAGCTTTGCCTGTCCCCTGCACCTCAGGAGCCCATCCCTGTACTGAACAATGTAAAACCCTCAAATTGCCTCCTCTCCTCTGGTGATACCCCCAAAATCACACCTCAGAGCACACCAAGGGCTGATCCAGGCTTCATCCTTCCCATCCTTCATCTCATTTATTTATCTTACTATTTAAAAACATTTCATTCTCTCACACCTTGCTGCTGTTTCTCCCTTTTTCACATCTCTTCCTGCCCTCCCAAAGACAAACCCTCATGTTTCACCCACCTTGGCTCTCTCTCTCTGTCCCAGTGGTTGCTATCCCAGGGATAACCATCCTCTCCTCATCTCCTCCTCTTTTCTAGAACTCCAGTTTCTTTCCAGGGCAGTGGCAAACAGGTTTACACCAATTCACCCAAACCAGATAAAATGAATGTACAGTTATTTTTGTTCCTAGCAGCTTCTTTCAGTTTACATAAAAACTGCTCTTACACTCTGCCATGGTGAAGCAGCACAGAAAGGAACTTTTTTTTCTCTTTTTTTTTATCATGTTGAAGAAGCCACCCAAGGTGTTTTGCTGACTGATCCCTGCTGGGTTTTGGATAAGGAGATGTGAGAGGTTGTGGACAGGATCTGAGGGCTGTGTTTCAACCCACAGCCTCTCCATTATCCTCTGCTTCTGCCCCCAGGTTGTTTTCAGGTGAAAAAGGCACTTCCCTTCCACCCCAAGCACCTGCTCTGGTCTCACCACACTTTTTCTCTGTCTCTGAATGGAGTTTGCACCATTTAGACCTTCACCATCTGAGTGGACAGAATTTGTAAATAATGGATTTTCAGCTTGGTTTTCTCACAATTTCCCTCCTTTAGGAAGAGCATGGAATCAGCAGAGCAGTCCCTCATGGATGTTAATTGGGTCACTCTCCTCAGTACCTCTCCTGACCCATCTTTTCCACCTCAATTTGTGTGCCTGAGCTGGGCTGGCTTCCTCAGTATCTGTGCAAACATTACAACATTTTATGAAAATAGCAGTGAATAATTCTTTTAGCTCCTCCTAGCTGGGGTTTCATTGCCTGTATTTTAAGCATAGCTCATTAAGGCTGTAGTTATTTATTTATTTTTATTTTTTAGCTCTTATAATTTAGTTTTCAGCTCAGATACCATCTAATGTTTATTTTTTTTAACTTTGGTGTCCTACTGCTCTAATAGAATCTTCCTGAGTTTCTGGAAACTGCTGAGGGCTTGACTCTGTCAAGAACCAGGTTCTTACTCTTTTCATCAATCTGATTTTCCTGTTATTTATGACTGTCAATGGAGCACAATGCCTTTGTTTATAGTGATAAAACATACATTTGTACCCCCAAATCAGCTTTGGTTTTTTTGTAGCTGGAGAAGGTGATGATTGTTTCTCACATCCCTCAGTCTGACATAGAGGAGAATCATTATTTTGTCTTTAATTCTGGTTGTGAGAATACAGAAGACACCTCTAGGACAGGGGCTGGTTTGGAGAGGGATGGATCCCCCCAGCCAGTTCCCTGCTTGCAGAACCTCATGAACAGTCTGAATTCCTCCATCAGCACTAAACACTCACTTGCTTCACTGATCTGGTCTGCTGATCTTCTGCATGGAGGGGTTTAAAATAGGTATCATTGCCTTCAGCTTAATTAATTAAATTTTCTAATTGTGTTCTCCTTTTACTGCTGTAGGAGGTGATAACTGGTGACTTAATTGGGATAATTCAAGAAAAAAAGAATTGTCTTGTTCTTATTGCTGAACAATAAGTTGTGGAGTTTGTTTGTTTGTTTTAGGTTTTCCTCAACATAATACCTAAACACTTAATTGCTTGGGACTGTGGGAAAGTTTCTGCCAAATGCAGCACAGGAGAGATGCTGAGGATCCTGGGTGATGTGGGTCAGGCCTGGCTTCCCAACAGCCCTGCAGCTGCTAATGCTGGACTTTGGTGTGAATATATGGCTGGGAACCCATATATTCACAGTCCTTTCAGGATTAAATTGCAGCATGAGGACCACGGGTCTTGTTAGCCTGATCCCAATTTGTAATGACTTCATTGTTCCTCTGAAATGGATTTTGGACAAGAGAAAATAGGCCCATCAGGCGTGTGATGATCACAGGGCGCGCACCACAAACCAAACTCTGTAGTTTGTTTAGCAGATCAAAATACAACAGGAAGATCCATCTGAAGATCATCACATCTCTAAGTATGAGCCCATTTTCCAGAGATGTTTCATGAATGGTGATTGCTGTTTTGGGAATGAGGGTTTGTGGATATTTGGCAGTGACTGGAGCCAAGGGGCTTTCAGGGCTTTTCTACATGGGTAGGTTAATTGGTCTAATTACACTGTGCAATTACACACCTCTAATTGACCCAGCACAAACACCCCACGGCTCCCAGAATGAGGGTTCCTTCCTTTGTTATGGTGACATGTTTTGGGGAAAAGGCAGCAAACTTTGGCAGGGATGATCTCTCCTACCCGAGTGGTGGAGCTCAGCCTGTGCCAGGGGTTTTCCATCCTCTGCTCTCCCCACAGCCACATGGATTTATGTCCCAGCACCATGCTGAAATAAAGAGGGCTGTGTTATATGGGATTATTTTGCCCACAGGCTGTGCTCCAGCCAGCTCTGTTATCCCTCTATTCTGCAGGGTGACAGAAAGGAGCTATCTAGCTTTTGGGGTTTTTTGTGGGTTTTTTTGGTCTTTTTTTGGTAGCACAGATTCTGAAAAGAGCACCAAGTGCTTTCAGCAGGATAATACTGCAGGGGAGCATCAAACCACCTCAAAAGGGTGGCATGGGACTCTTTTGAGGGCTGCAAGAGGCACATCCCCAGTGAAAAGTGCCTTTCAGGGCTTTCCTTTGAGGCTGGGTGAGGGGAAGGGTAGAGGAGGTAATGCAGGTGAGGGGGGAATTAATTTGCTGGAACTTCTGTGCAAGGTGCAGTTTGAAGCATTAGGAGTCCTTGTGTAACCACTGCTGTTTGAAGAGACAAATCTCTAATTTTGGAGTTATGTGTGTTCAGGACAAAGAAATGTTGGTTCTTTCTGCAAGTCAGCATCAATAGCCAGCTGGAACTTGTATAAAAATGTTTCTCTTTGGATTTGCAATTATTTTTTGATTAAATAAAAGAGAGGGACCTCATTTTGTTTTAAGTACACATTCTGCAATATTTCTGATACTATGGGAAAGAGCACACCATGCACTTACAAATTACTGCTCAGTAATTAACTTCTTTGATCCTAAAAGTGAAAACAGCCCACCTGTGCTACAAGATGGCTTGCAGAGTCTTTTTTCTAAAGACTTTTGCTGAAAAAGCCTATTCTCTCCGCTGTGTTATGCAAACAAATGATTTTTTTTTTTTTTTTTTTCATTTAGAAGAAGTGAAGTATGAGTTCTTTTTCTTTTCCTGGCTTGCTAAAAATATGGGATAACAAGTTGACTTCTGTGGGAGTTCTGCATGGGTAAAATCTGAAGGATCAGTCCCCATATTGTATGTGATTTTGCCCTAGTAATTATTCTTCACTTGAACAGCTTCTCCATGGCAACTGCTTCAAGAAAGTCTTGTATCTTCACCTATTTTTAAAAAAAGGACTTATTAAGATGTATGTTTTAAATTTTTTCACCCTAAAAAGAGAAACAGAAAAAGAATCAGACACAAGCAGAAACATATGGAGTTTCGCCCAAAAAGCCCTTCCTTCCCTGCACATCCCCACCTTTTCTCTGTCCTAGGGGTAAAAGAGAAAAACCAAACTTTACAGCAATTAAAAATAAATTCACTAGCTTGCCTTTCCCTGTCCCCTTCCTGAGCCTCTGAGACATTGTGATACTTGATCAGTCATCCCACATCCACCCTGGCAGTTTCCTAACACAAACTTTCCTCTTCCCTCTATTTTCCAGCCACGGTCTGCTCTCAGTCTGGCAGTTAATTGTACCCCTGCTCCAGTCCCACAGTTGTATTCTTGTCAGAAGGCTCAGTTGAAGGTCAGGACCTATTGGTTTGTAGCCTCTTGCTATAAAGCAAAGGGAGCAAAATATTCTGTGCCTGGGTATTCTCTTTCTTACTGGGCTCAGCTGGGTCACTGGTGGTGCAGTTCTACTCCTGAAACAGGAAATTCTCTAATGTTTTGCCAGAGACTAGAAAACACATCTGTTGCCAGCAATGCAATAGCCAGGAGAAAGCATCCATTCACTTTAAACATATTTTCTGTTTTCATTTTTGTATGGCAACTGTGCTCTCTAATAAAACTCCAAGAGCAAGGGAGTATCTCTTTCTAGGAGGTCACTGTCTTCTGAAACAACGCATCCTTTAGAAAGGTTTTTTTTCCTTGATTCATTTCCAGATGTGGAGTTATTGTTGTGTGCTGGGTGCTGTATTTTGTGTTCAGCTGCTTATTCTGTGACAGGTTTTAAAATCTAATAGGGTAAAATGGGGTCCCTCTCCTTTGTGCTGACCTCATGAATATGGACCTTTACCTGCCTTGGTGACATGATTTTTGTCACACTCCTGACTGACAGTCTTGCTGGCAGGTTTTCACCCATGGCTGTCTTAAACTGAGATATATATATACACCTATAGAAATATATATATATACAGCCATATATACACAAATATATGTGTATGCACAATATATAAACACCTGAAATCCCACATAATGTGGCACACAGAATATTTTTATCTAATTGGCCTCAGCAGTGTTACAGCACTGGAAGAGCTGTTTTATCATTTCTAAGGTTGTCTCTGTAAGTTTTTTCAGGTTATGTCTGATTTTTAAATCACTGCTCTTGTGATGATCCTCACCACTGATGATTTTTTTTCTGTTTTTTAACACAACCAGGCTGACTGGTTCAAAAGGTGTGTGAATTTGGCGCTTGGGGATATGGTTTGGAGATGAACATGGCAGTGCTGGGTTAACAGTTGGACTCAGGTGATCTTAGAGGTCTTTTCCACCTCAATGATTTTGTGACTGAGACTCTGAGTTTTGCCTTCTGTACCTGCTCACCCTGTGGTTATGTGCTGCTCCCATTCTCCCAGAAAAACATATTGCTGTTAGAGATCCAGTCTCTATTATGACCCAATAAAGAGTTTTATCTGCAGAACTAAGATGACAACAAACCGTGGCAGGAGCTAGGAAGAGTTTGCTGGGGGATGAGAACATAATAAACCAGCTTTCTCATTTAACCTGATTTATCACTCTACCCTGAGCCACAACACTCGTGCAAGTCAGCAGGTGCTGCTGAGTTTTGTCCTTTTCTTTGCAACTCTGTGTTGAGAAGAGGACTCATCGGGCAGTGTCCCTGAGTCTGCTGGAGCACCATAAAACATTGCCTGGTGCTGTTTCCTGACAACCACAGCAGAGAAGGTGGTTAATAAAGCTAAACCAGTGTTGCTCAGTCAAAATGTTGACAGCCATTTTGCAACTGCCATCTTGGCTCTGGCATCTTGGGAAACAACCCAATAATTAACTTTGCAGTGGAGAATTTAACTGTCTGCCAGGTCTGAGGAGCACCAGAGCAACACCCAAACTCACTGGATGGAGCAGAGGTTCCTCAGGTGGGCTGGACATCAGGCACTGGAGAGCAGCTATCATGTTTGATACAGTGCCATCAGACGGAAAAAACTCCAACAGAATCTTAAACAGGATGCATCCATTAAGTTTTCATTATACATGTTTGGCTTGAACAGTTACAACAAGGATTTAATTGTCTTTTGTTGACATTTAAAAAATTAAGCCAGCAATTAGAAAATGAAATAAGCATAACTAGCAGTGAGAAATCTAGGCTTGTTTTTTAATATGTCTTGGCTGTAATAATTGTTAAATAGTGATTAATGGTATGCTGTCAGTCAGGTTAGGAGAATAATTTTGCTCTAAAAAGCTGCAAGACAAAATTTCTTGTTACCCTCAGTTCTGCACTACCTGTTTTGTCACTTAGTCTAATACCAGAGTAATTAATTCCAAAGAGCTATCTTTGAAAAACAAATAGCCCTGGCTTCCTGCTGAACATGATAGATATCACTCCACAGGGAGGCTAAAAAATAAACAATAGTTTATATATATCACAGAAAATTGGACTTTTTAATTGAGAAGTATCTAAATTCTCCAAGCACTCTCTGATTAGTGCTTTCATATGTTAAATCTATGGGTAAAAAATGGGTGTGATTTGGTAAAATTCTTCAATGGTTGCACAATTCTTTTGGTTAAAACAACCCAAAAATTACAGAGAGTTCTCTGCTGTATTCATCTTATTCCTTAGCTTTTAATAATAATAAACAGAATACAAACCTTCATGGTTTAATGTGGTTCTGTGGACCAATGTGAAGGGAATGCTGGTGTCTTGTGGACGACCAGGGACAGGTGGGATCTTTGCTGGTGGGATCCTTGTGATCCATGGAGTGCTGCTGCTGACAGTGCAGAATTTCCATGGGCAAAGAATTTCAGCAAAAATCAGCTTCCCCTCATTGCCAAGAGAGAAACCTTTCTGCAACAGCAATAAAATGATGGATGCTGCTGTTTTTCATTACAGCTAAGTCTTAAAACATCCACTTATCCCATTTGTCTGTCCCATGCAGATTTTAGACAAAGTGACATCTTCTCCATGAGTCTCCTGAGCTTGCTGCTCTCCCTGAGGCAGGGCTCCTCAGTGCTTGTATTTTCCTCAGGACACCCATCTCTTTGCCTGTGTAAGTAGGATGGTGAATAAAGTGTTCTTTTGTGGGGAATTCAGCAAGTTTATTGTTTCATTTATTGCTGCATTTGGATTTTGAGCAAAGCGTGAAGCAGAGGGGCTGCACATGAGTGCTGGAGGGAAGGGTAAGTGTTGCACAGTCTGCATCACTGGCTGAACTGCACTCATCTGGGCAGGGTCCTGAGGAGCAGGGGACATGGAATTATGGACAACTTGTGCATTGTGCAAGGATTAATGTCATAGGTTTAGACATGACAGCAGCTTGGATAGTGCTTTCTAAGGCTTTTTTGACTTTGCAAATTTAGCACTTGTCTCAGCCCTTTTGTGTATGAATGAATATCTTTAGACACCTTCCAGCAACTTTTCTAACATAAATTTTCTAATCAAAACCTTTTCCATCCAAACTAGACCTGATGTCCCACTGTATTATGGGAATTACCCTTCCTGATCTCAGCTGTGTGCATCCAAATGTTGAAGAAAGAACTGTGCATCAGATCAGAACAGGGCACAAGGGAGAAGGAGAACAGGGTATGATATCCAAGGCTGGAGGCCAAAAGAGCAAAGGTTGTCATCCCTTTCTGTCTCCCAGATAACAATATACACCACCTGTTCCCCAGCTTTCTGGTTAGTTTTCCCTGCTTTCCTCTCTAAGCTGTTCATATTTGAAACATACATCTGCCTGAAAGGTGGTATTAAGATAATATCATAGAACCACAGAATAGTTGGTGTTGGAAGGGACCTTTAAAGGTCATCTTGTCATAATATGGTACATGTGTCTCTGTCAGCTGTTCAACAGCAAGGGATATCACAAAGCAAGTGGCTAAAGCTGTTTTTGTACCATACCAGGTCATCTTGTTATCAAAATTACCATGTAGCAAACCAGGTATTAGGTCTCTCCTCTTCCTGCTCTTATTACAAATTAATGGCACCAGGACACCAGACTAGATGGGAAAAACTCTGAAGTCCAGCTTACAACTTTAAGTTTTTTAAAGAAATAGACCAAAAAAAAGAAAAAGAGCTTTATGAGTGTTAATATCCTCTAAACTTAAAAATGCCACCTAAAGGTGGTAAAGTTAACATGCGTTCCTGACAAATTCCATTTTTGGAATAGACAGATTACAGCTTAATGTTTTTCTCAAGGTATATTTGTTTAAATTCCATCCAAATCCAACTCTGTAAAATCTGCTGTCTATGTATGATTTTTTAAAAATTTTATTTGTATCCCATGCATAGATTTAGGTAGCATATAAGTTAAATTCTGTCACATATTAAGCAGTTAAAACTGAGCCTAATTCTCAGGATCTATTAAAATGCAAAAGGAGTCATGGCATTTATCTTGCAGACTCATGCCTTTGAGATATAAATGTAAAGGAATTTGATTTGCTGGGCTGGAGTTTCAGGTCATGCTGAATTTGTGCCTGTGCAGACTTTTCTGAAGGAAAGAGTCTTTGCTTATATCTTACAAGGGATATGAGGTAATGGACTTTTGCACTGAGACGTTTCTACTTCCAGAAAAGCTTTTACTGACCAAGAGCAATGCCCAGCCACTCCTGTGGTTTAGATAAAATTAATTGGTAAAGAGGCATTCCACATCTACTGAAAATGGAAATACAGTGCTTTGATAACTTTAGGGACTTCTTTCCTTCCTAGAATTGACCATTTGAACATGCTGAGGGAGAGATACAGTCCTGTTGGTGCATTGAAATAAATCTCAGGGAAAATACATTAGCAGGCAGGGTATGTAGTTGTGGATGTGGGCTAAATCAGATGGCTGTGATTATAGATATGGAAGAGAAATCCATGATGTGAATTCTACATGTATCTGTGTCTGCAGAATAAATCTTGACAAAATAACAGTGGAAGGATTATGCTGTATATGCTGTGAAGTCAGAGTTGAAAAATAGTCCTGTGAACTGCCTCTTTTTTAGCTAATGAGGACATAAGAATTTTTGTAACATACAGAAAATCAGGACCCTGTAATGTGCTCATTATCCTCCCAATAAAGATTATCCTGGACATAGAAATGGAATGTAAGTTAACTTTATAGGGGGAATATCGACTAGACAGGCTGCTAACACGGAGATGGATTTTATTATTTAGAAAGGCAGAATATTGGGATACATGAGCGTTTCTTTTTTTAACAGAGATGCTATGCTGTCAGCAGTGAAATATTACTGCAGGAGAGTTTTCTTTTTATACACAGTGGTAAGAAGTATGGCTTCCTTTCTCGGCACTTCAGCCACAGATGCTATCGGCGAGACCATCTGTGGTGACAGATTTGTGTTATATCACTTGGAAACTCAGAGAAGCTGGTAAAGCCTCCTACTACAGGATATAAGTAGCTCCTGCTAAGGCTGGGATGTATTACGGGGCTGTCTTTCTTCGGGGGGCAGAGCAGTGGGAGGATTGTGTGGATTGAGGCTCACAATAGCTTTCAATCACCTCCCCACCCAGCCTGGGAGCGCTGGTGTGGATCTGCTGGGGCAGCATCGACACAAAGCTCCTTCCTCTGGGTCCCACGGGATAGATCTGACCTCTTCTTGCTCTCTGCGAGGCACTTGCAGAGCAATCTGATCTGGGGCTGTCGAAGGGGACGCTCTGCCCTCAGAGGGAGTCTGTGTAAGTGGTGATACCAGGCTGTCCTGTGGCCTGGATCTCCTCTGCGGAATGACTGCAGAAAGCACCATGTCTCCTCAGAACATCTCCTCAACATCATATTGTCCTAAAGGTGGTCACCCTTTCATTCACGGTGGGCTTCTTCTTGCCCAGTCGTAATTTTTTTCTTCTCCTAATCTCCAAAATTATTTTAATTGGTGTTCTGGGATTTCCTAGGCTGTGTTGGATGGGGGTTGGAGAACCCTGGTCTCCAAGATGATGGAAGATGTCCCTGCCTGTGACAGTGGGGCTGGAGGTAGATGATCTTTTGGGCTGCTTTGAACCCAAACCACTGTGTAATTCCCTGACTCCCAGGATGACAAACTCTGATGAGCATTGTTGTTAGCAAGTGACCATGGTGACCTTCCCACCGTTTGGGCACTGCTGGGACAAAAACCATGGCACCACACAGGGCCAGCTGCCTGCACCAGGGGCAGGTTTTCAGGCATGAGTAGGCAATAAAGGGATGCTGATGGCACAGAGCATCACGCAGCATCTCTGTGACAAATTGCTGTTTTGGCAAAAGCGTTGCAGAAATCCTGGTTGAGCCAAGAGTGGGAACCTCCAGTCTTCACATCTGTGACTGTTGAAAGTATTTGGAGATGTGTTAGATTGGAAAGATATCCATGTCTGCTAACCATAAAAAAAAAAGTGTGGGTTTAGCCTGAGAAGCAATTTTTGCTGCTAATATCATTGCAATAGCCTTGCCCTATGTTCAGAATCAGTAGGGCATGCTCAGATACCAAATGAGCACAGGTAATTCAACACTGTGGAAGCTCTACAGATATCTTGAACTGAGATTTACATGCTCCTCTGCCCCTCATTCCTCATCTCAAATTCTAACAAAAGAGCTTAAAGAGTTGAGCACCTTTGCAGGAGTTGACATTCCATGACCTCAAATTCCTCACCTACAAAAGAGAAGAGATCATCCATTTGGTCATGTCGAGTAATGGCCATGATTTCTTTCAGTAATACAACCCATAAAACAACCAAAAATAAAACTATGGCATTTTACAAAATCTAAGTGATAACAAACACCTACTTGTCAGTATAAATTTGTAAAATTGTCCTTCCGTTCTTTTAAAATAAAATCCTGCTGATAGCTTATACTTTAAAGGCAGCAAAGAGACTTTCCAACAGATGATCTGAGGAAATTGTTTTTTATCTTTGTCTTTGGAAATTTGCTGCATTTCCTCCACAATAATTTTGCAGAGGGAAATCATAGCAGTGTTTCTCTGGGTACTGTTCCTGCATGCAGCGCAGCCACCTAAAATTTTCTAGTCGGTAAGATAAATATTGAAAGAGTCATCAAATGAACAGCTCTTTTTTTGTGAAGTCAAGTATCTCCTAAAGGATAAATTGTCAATCAGTTCAGTCCCTAGCTGGAAGATACAGCTGATGTATCTTCTGTGTGGTGGTTTGTCTCCTCTTTATTCTTTTCTTTACTCTTTCTCCTCCTTCCATTCTTCTGTGTTCGGACTCTTGTTTTACAGAGACAGAGTCCTGCATCCAGAGTAGCTGGATTGATTGCAGGGGTTACTGCATGTTTGGCATCTGTGCTTGTCACACTGCCTCTGAGCAAATTCTCCACTCAAGTTCTCTTCTTATTTGCTTTTAAAAATGTGAACTGGCCATCCATTTAAAATCATCCATTTTAAAGCAGAATGGAACCAACAGTAAAGACTGCTGTATGTAATTATTTTCAAGGTTTTTTACATTACAAAAGTATTGTCTACAATGATTGTGTTTTAAAAAGGAGAAGAAACTGTGACTGGTTTTACTTCAGTATCAGTGGTGGCCCTTTAACTGGACTCTTTTTCATGAGGCATTTGTCAGGAGGGCTCTTGTTTGTGTACACATGGTAGGATCAAGCTAAGCTGATGATCTGCAGTTTTAATAATTGTTTCTTCTTGTTTATTGCTTGTTTGGTTTTTTTCAGTCTTCAATAAAATAATTTGATGCAGCCCTCCAAAATTCTGCCTTTAGCAGGTTGATGGTGCCTGTGTTTGTTTCTCTGGCCATTGGCAGGGTAGAGAATGATGGGGGATTGCAGGGGGTCTGTCTTTGTCTCCAAAGCTGAGCACTGGTCCATACACACAAAGATATTTTCCCCCCAATGACTCTTCATACAGCTAAGGAGATCAGTGCTGGAATCCAGCTGCTCCTCATCTCTCTGGCTATTGCCTGGATAATTTACAGCCCTGGTAAAACAATGCTGTGAGTTACAAACACTTAGAGCAGCAGGGATGGGAACCATGAGCTCTTGTCAGCTGGACAGCATCACCCAGCCTGGGCGTGCTGCCTCTGGGCAGCTGCTGGTTAAATTCCTACTCAGAGAAAGCTGCTCAGGAGCCTCTCTGGGCAAGATCTGAATGACACAGGCACCATGAGCTCCTAACAAGGTTTGTGGGTGAAATGAAATTTAAATGTGGACAGGAGTTATTGCCATAGAAAATATCCTGGCAATAAAAAGAGAGATGATCTTTATGCCACAAGAATAAATGAAAGAAAACCAAAATCTTTGACACAAACACCATTCTTTGTTATGTTCTTGTCATGTCCTTGAAGCCTGGAAATCCACCCCATGGATAACTGGGGTCAGAACCCAGCTCTGCAGCAGACATGTAACGACTCTTCTGTAAAGAATAATACTTTATTAACAATATGTTCAAGTTATGTCAGCTATCAGCCATTCATGAACTTTTATTGACAGCTAAATAGAACCTGAATGATTTGAGCTTTTGGCTGTCATTCAGGGGGGCATTTGCTTTCAGGTCTGCCTTAACCTGCAAGTATGTAATTTGTTTCATTTATGGTGCTGCATAGGAAATGAACCTGGATCTGTAGTGCTCAAAGGGAAATGCAGTAATCATCTGCATGACTTGATTCCTTATTCCAGTAATATGAAAATTGTCAATTATGGATGAATTATGGGTGCTACTGATACCTGTAATTTGGTTCTGCAGTTTTGTAAACATATGCAGCTGCATTTAATTGTATTTCACTAGTCATGTAATTCATTAAGGTACACCTGCAGTCACCTAAGATACAGATATTAATGAACTGAAACGCTGTCTTTCATTGCTTACTATTTATATTGGCACTCCTTACAACTGTTTGTTTCTATTCACATATCTGTGGATCTGAGATGCATATATTTAAAAAAAATTAAATGATTGTGAAATAAACAGACAGCATAGCTAGGTGCTAGATTTTTAACTTCTGAAAGTACTTTCTAAATAATTAATTTAAACAATTGCTTTTCCATGCAAAGCCCAAGACTGGAGGAAAGCTGTAGAATCGATTTTTGCAGCAGTTATTGTGGCAAAGATGAATCATTAGATAACTGATTCCAGGGATGTGAGCTGCTGAAGCCCTGACTCTGTATTTCCATGCTCCAGTGGTGATGGATGTTGTTCAGCTCTGCCCAAATACACTACCTTTACCTTTTAACTTCCAGTTAAAACTTAACTTCCAGTCCAATCTCTTGGAGACGTTATCTTCAGATTTGAGAACACATCTATGAAATAGGCATTTTATTTTGCACAAATATGTGTTTAATATTCAAAGCCTATTCCTTCTCTGCTGCTGCTGGATATTCCTTTCATTTGGATTAATGCAAAAACCAAGTAGATTTATGAGCCATGGAACCAGTCCTTGGCTCAGTGGATTTTGGAGAATGTGCAAGTAGAGCACTGAGAACCCAACCATACCCCAGATTTGATATTTTCCTTTTTTCAGCATTTCTCATTTGGCCTATTATTATCAGGTAAAAAAAAGTTTTTGTGGCAGAATTTTGTGCCTTCAGCAGGTCTGGGGCAAACTCTGTCTCTGTAGGGAGTTGTCCAGACTTTGCAGAGGATGAAGAGGAAAAGGAGGTGACAGAGAGATGCTGTCCCTGGGAACGCGGCTCTGTGGCTGCTGTCGGTACTGAGCACACGGGGAAGAGTGATGAGCCCATTAGCTGTGAGCTGCTTAGGGAAACACAAACCTCTCCATCAGGACAGGAGACGTGCTCTGATCTCCTCTCAGTGCTGGTCTCAGCCTGTTCCTGCTCTCTCCATCAGCTGCCTCTTGTCTCTGACAAAGCACCACAGTCAGGGACCTTCTTCCATCGTTCCTTTCTCCTTGAACAGAGTTTTGTTTCCCTCGTCCCCTATACTTTTCCTCAAAAGGTTACTCCCTTTTAATTATAAAACCCCTCCCTTTTATATCTGTCACAGATATAAAAGAAGCCACACCACTAAAGTTAAAGAGCACAGTAACTAAACAGAATAAGATTATTGAGTCCAGGAGAGATGTAGGCTTGCTTACCTGAGGTTACAAATGCTGTAGCTGATATCTCTGAATCAAAGGTATTGTATTTCTTGAGAAAAATCTCTTTTCCTCAATGAACCTGTTGGTGGATTAAGGATCATTCCTGGAAACAACTTTAACTTGTATATTCTCTTTTCAATGAACTTTTTTTTGGTCAGAAAAGTTTTCCAGTCTCTGGTTTATTGGAGTACTCTTCCTGCCTGAAGGAAAGTTGTTCCTCTGCCCTGCAATATAGGTCCTGGGACAAAAATAGAGTGGATCCTCTCCATACATCTTGACATTTTCAAGAATGTGTAAAGTTTCTGCTGCAGGTTGGGGGGGAAGGGTGTTAGTTCCGCATTTCAGAAGTTTCTGTGATCCGTGTGTGTCTGCTGACATTATGTCAGGAAATACTTTCTGGCTTTATGAGATTTTATGATAGATGCTTTTGCAGTCACAATATTTGTCACAAAATGGACTAATCCCATCGTTCAGATGAGGTACTTTGTGGCTTGGCACCATTTAACAGCACAGTGATGGTTATTGTAAGAGCAGGCTAAATATTCTTCAGCCTATCTAGGATATTAAGTTCTACCAAGCATCACACCTCCATTTCTGGAGGTGCTTTACAGACACAGTTTCCAGCTAGGAAAATGTCAAGCAAGAAGATGAATTGGAACCTGAATAGCAGGACTTGCATAAGATGACACGGGTTCCTCAGATGAAAGAGGCAGATATCAGGACAGATGCCTTCAATTAGAAGGAATTAAAGATTTATGTTGTAAATAACTTGGGGGGGGGGAAAAAAAACCAAAAAAACACAAGAAAGAATAATCCGATTATGTCTGTTCTGACATCTGTGCAAGTGTTGAAGTGTCCAAAGGCAGGAACATTTGCATGGGAACAATCAAAGTACTCGTATGCTCTTCTTATGTCTAAAAACAGATGAAAAAGTTAATGGCATTTTTCTTCTCTTTCTTCGTTATGCCCATTAAGAACATTGCAGACAACTGAAGGAGCAAGTAAAGGGAAAAAATAAATGAACTGCCATTTTTGGGAAGAGGGCTGGGAGGTGAGGAAAGGTTGATAGGAGTTTCCTGTACATCAGATTGGGGATGGCCTTATTTATTAGGGAATTCTGTTCAGAAACCTGAGTTAATGTGGCAACTTGGCTGTTCTGTTATTCTATTCTACTGACTGTATTGAAATTAGGGAGTGAAGAACAATTGAAATGCAGGAAAATGTTAACAGTAGGCTACATTTTGCAATCACTTTGTTCAAGCTGTGCTTTCCAAGGAAGTATAAAACAGATGAAGCATAGTTCCATTAAATTAATGTGTTGGTTGAGGCATTTCAAAGTCCTTCTTCTGTGTAATAACAGGATTTGTGAGGAAAATGAGATACCCCAGTTCCAGAAGTTCGTTCATTTATCAGACTTTGCACTTCAGCCAGCTCCAGTTAGGGTTATTTTCTTTCTTAGACTCAGGTAAAATCTGCTCCAAAGTTTGGCTTTCACTGGACTTTGGAGTTCTTGGCACTACTGACATCTTACCCACTTCACTGTGTGAGGAAACAAGATTCAGCCTTCATCTCTGCCTACACTCTTCACTTGAAGTTTCCTTTAAATGGAAGGCTCTTCCAAGCCACATAGGTACCTGGATTTGAGATAAAACATCTTAGTCATTAAATGGGTCCTTGTCTTGCAGCATTTCATGCAGTGTTGGGAATGGCTCAATTAGTTCTGAGTTTACAAATGCATTGATTTTCTGCTCCTTTTCCCTCTGCCAAGAAATGGATGCTGGTTATGACAGCACCTATCTTTATATAAAAAAATTCCACATACAGAAACAGGCTTCAGAAACAAATGGCTTCATTACAAACTCACAGAGTTGTATGGCTGCATTTGCTTTGATCATTGATTTGTACGGAGTGAAGTGCTAGAGGAGAGGAGAGGTGTATCCAACTCTCAGCTGACCAGTAAGTGCCATATCTAATTGATTATTTTGTGCCAAGTGGAAATTGAGTTTTCTTGGCTTAGAAAAAGGTGTCTGTTTCTGGAGTTTGCTGCCACTAAAACACTCCTGTTTATTCTCTTCATTGCCATTGCTATGAAGCATTATCATTTGCTTTTGCTGCTGATTTCTAAGCACACTAAATTAATGGACTTAAGTTTATAACCTTAATGCTTGTTTGTCTAATTAGTTCTTGCTACATTGAATGTTCATCCTTATACCTCATGTCTTTTATGGCTGAACTCCACTTAAACACTTCACTGATGAAGGTTTATCCAGACCATGGAACTGCTCCATACACAACACGAGTCAGTCAGTGTTTTGTTTCCTGCAGTTCATATTAAGGACAATTATCCCGAACTTGGTTTGTCTTGAATAAGGACAGAAATATGATTATTTTTGGCAACAATAGAAGTCCAAGGGGCACAAAAAAAAAAATAATTTCCTCTTTTTTTAAATAATATTGGCAACTTCAGGATGTTACAAGACTTGCCTCTTGCTAACTTTCAGCTTCCGCTGCTGATTTCTGAGAGGCTCTCAGAGCAGAGCTCACAGTGGAAACCACACAGTGGCTGTGTTTTAAACACAGCTTTATTTTGAAAAGAGGAGTGTGGGATAATTTATAGTTTAATTGGTTTGTGGCTTCATCTGCCTAGAGAAGGTGGGAAGAGGGGATATAAACCTGCCCCCGTTCTGCAGCTTGGCTGAGCCTCCGCTCCCCGTGAGAGACCAGGAGCGAGTGGGCAGCTCCCAGGGCTGGGTAACACCTTGGCTCAGCCCTCCCACACGCTGGGTCAAAATAGCTGAGCCAGCACCTGCCTGTTGCGAGGGAATAATTTAGTCCTGCTCCAGGCCAGCAGTAGCTCAGTAGCCTTTCCCTCCCACGGGGAGTAGGTGCTGGTGATTCAGAGATGTGTCTCTGAGTCAGGTGGCCTCCCAGGGCTCCCGTGGGACGCTCGCTCCTGGTTTGGAGTGTGGAGATGCACAAGAGTGGATCCTCACCAAAATATCGCTGCAAGGGGGCTGGTGGCATCCAGCCTGAGGAGAAGGTGTAAGGCACTGCTTTGTTTTTGGTTCATAGAATCATGGAATGGTTTGGGCTGGAGAGGACCTTAAAGCCCATCTCGCTCCAACCCCTGCAGGGACACCTTTCCTTTATCCAAGGTTGCTCCAAGCCCCATCCAACTTGCTCTTGAACACTTCCAGGGCAGCCACAGCTTCCCTGGGCAACCTGTGCCAGGGCTTCAACACACCCACAATAAATATTTCTTCCTAATATCCAATCTAAACCTACTCTCTGCCAACTTGAAGCCATTCCCTCTTGTCCTGTCACTCCAGACCCTTGTGAATAGTTCCTCTCCCTCCTTCTTGCAGAACCTCTTCAGGCACTGGAAGGCCACAATTAGGCCACCCCAAAACCTCCTCTTTTCCAGGTTGAACATCTCAATTATCTCAGCTTTTCATTCCCTTTCAACAGTGTCCTATCCCTGAGGTGATAAAGAATGGTTTAACATCCTGAAGTTGAGATTTATATCCATTCTTTTCCAACTGGTTGTTTTCTAAAGAATGTGCTGTAATGCACAGGAATGTGATCATAGTAAAGCCTGTGTGCCTGCAGAGATGTCCTAAGTGTCTTCTCATGCCTGCATTTCAAAAGGCAGCACTTCCAAAGATAAAGGAGGAATCTGAAATAGTTGAGGTGGTAGAAATTTTCTCTACAAATGTCTTTCCAAAGAAAAATATATTTCTTTGCAAATCTGCAAAATGCCCATCACTAGAAATGTCAGCTTAATGCAAATTAATGTGGAAAAGAACATTGGAAGTTGTCTCTGGTGTATCCCTGAAGGCACTCCTGAAGGACTGTGATGGTGCCTTCACTGCCTGTCTGCTGGAAGGAAGGGAATATGCAAGATTTTTTCCCCAAGGCAGCAATTTCAGCCATGCTTATATGGAGGGTTTTTTGGGGGGGTTTTTTGTTGGTTTTAGTTTGTTTGTTTTTTTTTTTTTTTTTTTTTTTTTTTTTTTTCCCGAAAAACTCTTACTGGTAGGCAGATGGAATTGTGTTTCTTTATAGAGTGATTTTCTTAATTAACTCCTTTTTCTTTATACTTTCTGACCAGCTAAGCACTCTGGCCAAAAGGAAAAGTCTGGTCAACAGCTTTATTCTGAAGGTTTTATGGGTTTCTCTGTTACCACCAGGCTTTCAAAGTCCTTTTCCTAGTTCAGGCACAGCAGAAGTGGGGTTGCAGTAGTGCAGTAGGAGATGCTGTGGGTGAAGCCCTTGTTCCCCTGTGTGTTTCTTTCTGGTTGCGGTTTTTTCTCCACTCAATCTTTTTCTGAGATTTTTGCAAAAGACTTTGACATCCTCTTGTTTCTGATCACTTCTGCTCCAAGACTAGCAAACATGCAGGAATAAGATTACATGTTTAGAATCCACACAAAACCCCAAGAAATTTCCTCTTTCCCCTTTACTGGGAGCAGCTATTCCCTGTCTGTTCCTAGACAGTCAGTCAAAGGAGCAGTGTTACTATGTCTTGTAAATATATTACATGTGAACACTTTATTAGCTAAAATGAAAGTGTGATCAAAACCCTTCCTTAGGCAGGAGTGAAAGCAAATGAAAGAACAGGAGAGATTCAGGATTTTGTTCTGCCTTAAGAGCAAGTGACTCAGACTTGTACAAGGTAACTTTTATTCCCGTTTTTTGCACTCATGTCATGACATACTCATGTCTTGTTCTTTCTGTAAGGCACCTGGGGTACTTGTGAAAAGGCTGTCATCAGTGCCAGGGAGAGACAAGTGCTGCATGAAAAGCAACAGTGGAACTTTTCCTGCTCCACCAGTGCTGTTGCCTTGATTTTTATTTTTTTTTTTTTAATTTTTTTTTTTTGAGCAGTCTGGAGAACAAAAGCTGTAGCTCAGCTATTACAGCCATTCAAACAAACCTGGCTATAAATATCTCTGCAGGCTCCAAGTGGAGTGTAGTTTTTCACTGGGAGTGTTTGCTCAATCAGGGTCTCCCGACCGTCCCCAAGCACTGATGAGTCAAGGCTCTGCAGAGGAAGGGCTGCTCTCCACAGAAACACTTTCCCCCAGACCTGGAAGGCTTGTGTCTCTTCCTAACACTCCTAAAAACTTATGGTGAGAATTATGGCCACCCACCAGTGTTTCAGAAAGAATGGTTTGCACATGTGGAATGGAGTAACTGCACTGTTGATTATTGCAGGCACAATATCAGTACCAGTGGTGTTCCCACAGGTGGTTTTTGCAGGACTGCTGGTTTCCCAGGTGATTGTACAGGGCACCCATGCAGCCCCTTTCCAGGTTATTTAAAAGATATTTCCAAATTCCCTTACCCAAGGAAGTTATTTTTATCCTCTTCTGTTTCCTGTGAATGGATCCTGTAGTTCTAATCTTCAAATTCAGGTTGAGCGTCTGACTAAAAGTTCATGGTAATGTAATTGTTTCATATGAGATCATTCCACTTCATAAAAGGTGTGTTCTGATGGTCTGGAAATAATGTTATAGAACAGAAATACCTCAGAAACACTAATGCACTAAGGCTAGAATTGTGTTATCTAAAAAATACTTGGAGTGTCTTTCTACTCTGCGCTGTGTCTAGAATCAAAATGAGGAAAGAAAAATTTTTAAGATAAATTGGTTTGTGAAAAATTTATGTGCACTTTACTAGTGCAGGCAGGATGTAATCTGCTTTGTATTGAATCTGCTTGGAAAAAAAAAAAAGAAGCCACAATGATAATGAGATTTTTTAAAGGCACTTTTAAATTCATGCTGGCAAAAGACAAATAGTCATGACTTTTAATTTCTATAAACTTAACAGCTGGGGACAAAATAAAGCGTTATTAACTTAAGGGGTGTAAGGAAGTTGCTTTTGCTTCAAGGACGAAATAAGTTATTCTATTCTCAGCGTTATTCATCTCAGCTGTCTGTCTGATCTTTCTGCTGGTGCAGCCAGGCCAGTGAGTGGGTTTATTTATACTGCTTTTACTGTTAGCAGGGAGAGAAGGGGGGCTGTAGACATCTTTGGTGATGTCTGTATTCCTTGTCCTTGGTAAGGGCTGTGAAAACACTGATTATGGTGGAACTGTGTTTCAGGGGCAGGTTGCTCTGCTCCTAAATGGGAAATTTCAAAATATAAACTGTATTATCAAACAGTGAGGAGCTTCTTAACTATATTTTATTGTTTGGAAAAATATTTGTCTCTTCTGCCATAACAGCCATTAATGATAAAGATGTTTGTCCTTGTCAGACTGAGTTCTTACACCAATTTTAATTGCATTAAGGACAAGCTACTGTTATCAGAGGATAAATAACAGTTATTTTTATCAATCACTATATGTATTGTATTGCAACTAAGAATCAATCTGCTTGATTTTGTATTTCTTTTTTTCATTTTGATTAGAAATTTAGTGGTAAGCCAAAGATTTCCATAGTTTCCTTGTACTCTTACATGCCTGCTCTTCCCTTTTCCTGTTGAATTCAATTGCACTTGTATTAGTGACGTGTATATTTTTTGCTGTGTGTATCTTTGCTTGCCACTTGCAGACTCCTCCTGTATTTTCCTGGACTTCACCATGGAAGAAGTTGTAGAATATATTGTGTTAATATAAACCACAAGTTCATGTTTACATACCCGGGAGTTTCCCCTGAGTCCCCAGTCTTTACTAACTGATTTGTCATGGAGGTGAGGGGCACAACCTCTGTGTTTAGGAAATCAATAGCAGTTGCCATTTCCATTAAGGAGTCTTGGCTGAAGTTGTTCTGTCTTACATATTACATTGCTGTCAGGATATGCTTTCACTTGCTCATGGCCTGAAGCTAAAGTGGGGACAGACCAAAAAAGGTAGACGGTTTTCTTCCTCAAATAAGCATATCATGTCTGTGAGATTGGGAAGGACTGATCTGAAGATGGCTCGAGCAAAGAGGGAACACAGGAAAATTGGTGTGAGTAAATGTTAAACGAGGGTACTTACACATGCTCAGCCAAATCAGAACAGTAAAACAATATATATACATGTGTATATATACACATAAATGTATATACATACATATATATATATATATATATACATACACACACGTATTCCTATAGTTTGACCTAGTGTAGAAAAATGAACAAAATTGCCAAAAATTCAGAAAGATTGATCTCTTTGCAGGGAAGCTTTTTTGGTTACTATAATGGTAGCAAACTAATATCTCTCAATAGTTCTTGACTGCTATCTGATGGCATTCCCAGCCAGATGAAATAAGGACCAATCTTTGAAATAACTTCAGGTAGAGTAGCAGCAAGGAGCCATGTTTAGGAGAAAATGTATTCTTGCTATTGTCAAATTATGGCTTCTGCAAGGGCTTTTTTGGGCTGAAGCCCTTGATCTGTACCTGTTGCTGTTCTTTTTCAATATTTCTGACCATCAAGGGACATTTTGTTACCTTTGAAGGCCAGGAATTCACACGTGCACCAGCGTGATGGTGTCATTACAAAACCAACTTGAGCGCCTGTAAATTCTGGTGAGGAAGTGGACTTGAATCCAACCATAAATACTCCTGAAGTCAGCCTGGAAAATTGCAAAACACATCTTTTATGGTCTTGGATTGGCACTCACCATTTCCTTTAGGCAAGAGTGTCATTGGAAAGAGATTAAAGTGCACATGACAAGGATAGACTCTCCTCCTCCCAAGGTGCTACTCAGAGTTTACCTGCTTAATACCAGTGTTAGTACCTTCTTCTCTCACTGGAACCTTAATTTAAATAGACCCTCAGGTGGGACTAGAAAGATGCTCATGGTGGGTGCAGCATCACCATCAGGGCTGCAGAAGTCTTGGCCATAGATTCTTGTCCACAGCACCAATACCCACCTAAGAGTAGGAAAAGATTTATCTCCCAAGGCAGTGCTAAGTTCACAGCAGCCACAGTGGGCTTGAAGAAAATTCATCAGCCCAGCTTGTTTTTCATCATCTTTCTCCCTGGAAGAGCCACTGTGCCATTGCTTGGTCTCAGGCACTCTCTGGTGTAATCCAAATATTCTGCCTTTAAGCACTGGCCACCAGCAGAATGGTGCCAGTGCTGAATGCTGTGCTCACAGATAGGAAAATCTGAGGGAAAATCCATTTCTATCAAAATTATTAGAGGGACATCTGATAGCACTGTTTCAGTTCAGGCTTATTAAATACTCGCCATTTTATCCTTCATTTTTCAGGGATTTATAATTCTGCTATAAAAATTCATTCAACCTTGAAACTTGGCATCCATCGTTTCACTCCACGAGATATTTTTAAAGATACAAGAGCAGAAATATTCCTATTCTGGCAATGGCTTAAACGGATATTAACTTTCAATCCTGCTGCACAGCACATTGGAAAGCTGAAAAAAACTGCTGAAAATTACTGCTAAAAAAAAAAAAAAAAAAAAAAAAAAAAAAAAAAAAAAAAAAAGCCTTTTCAGCAATATAGCTGGAATTGTCCACTGAAATCTTGGTCTGTTGAATATGATCTGGTGCATTTTGAGGGTTGTTGTCCAGTTTCAGAGGGAGCTGCTGAGATGCAGCAGTGCTGTATCACAGGAGTGCCTGGCAGCTTTGGCAATGGGCACAGTGGCACTGAGATTGTGTGGAGAATTACTCTGGGAATTACTGGGATAAAAAAAACACTTTCTGTTTAGACTTGGAACAAATTCCTTAAGGTCGTTGTATGTTCTCTATGACAGAGCTCCTGCTGGCCAGGCTAAGCAAGGCATGTCTCAGTAATGTCTCAGGTACACATGGAGAGGGAGAGTTGGACTCTCTCACATGTCCTCCAGCCCATTTTTCACACATTTTTCATGATAAAATTTGCTCTATGCTTTGTCCTTAGTGCTGCTTATGCCTCTCTCCCTTCACCAGGAAGGTGCTCTGCAGGTGCCTTAAGTGGGGCCTTATTTCTTAGAGCAGAGAAAAAGTTCTTGGTCTCAGTGGAGGTCTCCATTTTCCTGCCCTTTTTTCCTAACATATCTGAGCCTGGTGTCTTCTTGATTTCATTGGCATTTAAACTGCTTGACATCTTTAGCCCTCAAGGATGCTCTGAGCTGTAAAGGCTCCTTGCTGAAACTGCTGTTCTGGAGTTCGAGGTGATGCACGATTGGTTGGCTGCTTCATGCACTAAAGAAATCAAGCAGCGTGTAGCTTCTCCCATTAAAAATTAACACTCTGCAGTAGGCAGTAAAGACCTTCAGTGTTTTGTTGTTAAGGAGCAAATAATGGAAAAACACCACCTTTTTTGTTAGAGTAGGAGAGATGCTTCAAATTAAGAGCTGTCTCCTGTTATTGTAGCTGTGTCCTCCTTGAAACTGGTGGCTGGAGAAGGATTTCTGGGAATGTGTGGCTGTGCATGTGGTTTGCTTGGATGTTGTTCCACAGTCCATATCCATACTGCTTTTACCTTCCACAGCCAGTGTATACAATGTGTTAAGAGATGGATAAGTACCTGTTAGAGCTGTTAGCATTTGGATATCCTTTCATGTACTTTGTGTTCATGTAAAGCTTCACACGGCTGCAGATGGCTAATTCCAAAAGAGGCCTGTGGGAAATTTGGCATGGAGTATATTTGTTAATGCAAATAACAATAATTCATGTGGGAAGGAGTGAAAGGATCATTTAAATGGAGCACTGATTCCAAAACTTCCCAGACATCTGTGAATATCCCGGGCTGAGGGGCTAAGCTCGTGCTGGGGGATTCAGTGTTTGTTTGGGGTTACATGAAGGTGAACTGTGGGATGTCCATGCTCACATCTAGTTTGCACACTCAGCCTGCACAGGGGGACTTGCCTGCTGCGTGGGGTTCTGTTGCCCTGCTGTAGCTGTCTCAAGCTGTTCCTCACTCTGCAGAGCAGCAGTGACTTGGAGCCTGGGAAGTGTCCGCGGCGCGGGATGCGCTGATGGGAGCAGACTGCTGGAAAGCAGGCACGTTCCCTCTGTCTGCCTCAAACTGCATAATGGTTCTGGCAAGGGCCACAACGAGAGAGAGAGAGGAGAGGGGGGCATTCTGTCCAGCCAACTGGCACTGCTCACATCCACCTCACCTCCGCCTCCCTGGTACACTGTCCCTCTTTCCGTGGCACCATCTAAATGCTAAATAGCAGGGCTGTTGTATGCCTGTGACTGTGCAGCACTCCTTTGTTCCACTCTCTGCAGTTATCAGATGAGAAAGAAAAGTAGTTATTAAGTAATCGAAGATTTAGGAGAGCTCTGAAGCGCTGTCATGCAAATAAGAGGAAAAAATATGATGTTATGAGAATGAGGCATTTGTCTTGAGAAGGTCTCTAGAGTAAGAGAAAATGAAGTCTGTCTATTGAACAGCATTGCAGCAGAGGGGTCCTTCAGCTCATTTGGCATGTGACAGGACATAAAAGCTGGTGCTCACAGCCTCTGTCTAATTGGGAGTAATTGCAGTAACCAAAAGGTGTAATAAGACCAGTTAGGATAAATGCTATTAATGAGGAACACCTATTAACATTGATGTAATTATTGCTGGGTGTTGGCGTGCAGTTGCTAGTTTTCATTTTAATTTCAGACAGAAATGACCTATTATCAGCCACCCAGTTGTCCAGTTCAGTTAGTTAAGACACCTGAATTCAGGCTCCCCTGGTTGCTTTACCCATATTTCACTGTGCTTCTCTGTAAATTCTGTCCAGAGCCTCCAACACATCCTTTATGGAAAGAAAAGAGCAATGTCACTTTGAGGCAGATCCACAGGGTTTAGACCAACTTTCCATTTCCTCAGTTAATTACCAACATAATCTCTAGATAATCTCTTCTCAAGTCTGTGAAGATTGGCTGCCTTTGAATTCAGAGGACACTTGGTCTTTTTGGATCGTAGCCATAGATTAAACTTCTTCAAAGTGGAGATAGCTGTACTTTCCTGCTGTTGATTGAAACATGCCACTGAACACTTCTGAAGCTGGATAACCCCTCCAGAAACACAAACAATTGCTGGCACCCTGTGTCCTCCCAGCTCAGAGGTGTCAAATCCCATTATAACTCATTTCTGTGCATACAGTCAATCACAGCCTTGTTGTTCAGTGTCTAAGAGATTTTTCTACTTTTACTAGGAAAGTTTTATCAATAGAAATCACACAATATGAAAGAGTTGCTTGGACCAAATTGGCAAAATCATGTCTGTAATTGTGGTGATATATGTTGGTTTTTCATCAACCTAAACAGGGGACTTTTCTGCCTGTGTTTTCTAAACCATCCTTGTCTTGTCTGAGTTCTTACATCTCCCGTGAAAGGAGAGATCTCCCACCTGCAGGGAGATCCTGTGGCTTGCATTCCTCTGCTATCTTCAATCCCAGCAACACTGGCTATGCAGGGCACCTCCCCACAGAAACCTCATAAAGTTTGTCTGAGCTCACCCCTGGGAACTTTGCAGAACATCAGAAAACTTTCAGAAGAAAATTAAACAACAAGTGATAAAACTTACTGAAATGAACAAATTTCCCTTATCCTTTGTGCTTTCCTTCTGTACCACCCACATCACCTCTCCATTTTTGTGCAGGTGTAGGTACTGTAAGGAGCCATTTGCCTTCTCTGTGGATGGCAGGGAGTGCAGGATCCTCTGTGTCTCTTAGGAACCACATCAAACCTTCAGACTCATGCCAGGCTGTGCCTCAGTAGCCTCTAAAACCATTCCTGGCCCTGTTCTTGTGACTCTCCACTTCTGGTGGGCTCACTAAAAAATGCTGAAGATTGAGAGTGTGAATCCATTTTGTGTTCACTGTCAAATGCTTAATGTATGTTTTCCTGTAGGGCATAAATTTAAATTAGGTTTTTCCTTTTTAATTGGTCTTACACTTGTAAACTATTTCACATTTAAAAAAAAAATGCAGATACCTGCTGGTGTGGTTTGTCTCTTTTTGGTTTTAAGATTGTGTCTCTAGCAGCAAATCTGTCATTTAGTTTGCTGATGTTTGTTTACAAACTAAACTCTGCCTGTATCTGAATGTAACACAGTAAATGTCTGGTTGGTTCCAACACCAGCTATGACCCATCGTTCAGATATCCATACAGTAATTTCCCAGGAGCTCAGAGGAAATCATTCCATCTCCCAGTGGACATCCAGCACCATTTTCTATTGTATTTGAATTTTCTCTGCTTGTGATATTGCATTTCTCCCCCTCCCCAGACACATATAGTCATTCCAGTTTCTGGTAATAAGTTTTTGATCAGGTTTTCTTTGTACTCTTCAGCTTTTGAAAGCTCACCATTGGGGTAAATTTCCCTTTCATCTTCATGTAGCCTTCTCCTCCCCTTTTCCTCTGAAAACAACTGAAATTGGTAAAGAAGAAAGTTGCAGTGCAAACACAATTTGCTTATTTAGTTTGAAATTGTAAATCTCCTTTTATAAAAATTCTTCCTACAGTGAAGGGAAAAAAACAAACAAACAAAACCTCAACAGTTATTTTTATCATCTGACATTAAATTCTGAAATTTCTACTTCTGAAAGATAAGACAACTCTCGTTCACCAGCTGTATGTTTTTTACAAATGTCAGGCTTAGTATTGAATGAATATAACATGCAAATATAACTGCAGACCTAGATATGTGCCATATAGACATCTGAAATGATGGAATTAGGGTTGACACCCTTTGGGTGGAGGGAATGGTACAAGATTCATTTCCGCCCTACCTAGGCCTGATATTTTGAACATTATCTGCAAAATATAACAGCTGAAGGGTTTGGTAATTAAAGCCTGCTCTCTGCCAAAGTACTAGAGATGTTACCATGGCTCAAATGTTTGTAACTCTGTGACACATTGAGAAGTGGGCAAAAAATAGCTTTCAGGGAATGGCAGTGATTTTGGTTAAAGTAGGAAACTTGGACTTGACTTTCCACTATGAAAGGAATAGGAAATGGCCTTAAATACAACTTCTGAAACCACTGACCAAACAGCCAGCAGTGTGTGTCATTGTTTGGTTCCACAGCCATTGTGACAAGAACCAGGGATGCTGGGGCAGCTGTGGAGGGGGTGCACTGGTTGAACTGGGCAGGAATCAATTTCCATCATCCCCTGTCTTTTAATTCATCCCATTGCTCTTGTCACTGTCTTCAGCCAGGTGAACGGAGGACAAGGAATCACTGGATGGTTTGTGTTGGAAGGGGCCTTAAAAAGCATCCATGGCATTTCCTCTGCCATGGGCAGAGACAGGTTGCTCAAAGCCCTCCAGCCTGACCTCAGACACTCCCAGGGAGGGGGAACCCTCCATAACAAGCATCCTTCTGTCCCTTGTGTTTGTCTCAGGGTAGGCAGGGTGTGATCCCAGGGGTCGGTCTCTCACAGTCACTGGCATTCCTCAACCTCCTCACCTCCTCCTGCAGCTCTGGCACTAAGGGAAGGATTTGCTCCAGCAGGAGAGCTTTGCCCACTGCTGCTGGATGGAGCTGGAGCAAGAGCAGAGCCCATCCTGCAGCTGACACTGGGTGGACAGTGTGGTTCCCCTGAGCTCTGCCCTGCAGAGCAGCTCTGTCACTGTGGGTGCAGTCAGTGCTCACAGAGCCCCTGGCTTTGTCCTGGGTGGGCACCAAAGCTCCCAGGCAAGCTGGCAGGGCCCTTCTGTGCCATCTGCCCTGGTAACAGCCTTCCTGGTCTCCAAGTGCTTCCCAAGGGCTTCTTTTGTAGGTGTGGGTGGGTTTGTCTGCCTCTGCTCCTGGTCCCACCCAGGTCCTGCCAGTATCTGCCTCTCCCACAGCTTCTCCCAGTTTGGGAAAGCCCCCTGCAAACCCCACCAGAGCACTCTGCTGGGAATTGTGCCAGCACCAGGGCTGCTCTCCTCAGCAGCAACATGCCAATAAAACATGGATAGAAAAGCCATGAATATTTACTCTGTGTCTGTGTCCCCTCTTCCCTGCCATGGAGTGATCTGCAGGCTGAGAGAATCCCTGTGACTCTGTTACAGTGACACAGCTCTGCACTTGCTCTCTTTCCCTGCCATGCTCTTTATTTTGCCAGGGCTATGAGCAGCATCTAAAAAAGCCTGTGATCTGGACCTATTGTATGAAGGGCTGGTCTTTCTGTGTCCTGGAGGAGTACAGGCTGCAGCACAGGAAGGGTTTTGGCTCAGCTCAGCAGATGAGCTCTGCTGGCACCGGTGCAGCCCCAGCAAATGCCACCAGATAAAACCCTGATCCAGAGTCAGGTGTAAAAGCAGATGTTTCAGGCAGGAATGTCAACTGCCTTTTGTTTTCTGAAATGAGCACTGTGAGCAATCTCAAAGCTGCAGTCTCACAAGAGTGACATGAGTGGATTTTGTAAGATTTTGGAAAGCAGTGAGCATGTACAAAGATCTAAAAAAAAAATTTCATAATTTCTTGTTCTGCTTATTGTCTGTAAAAGCTCCCTGTTCTTATCTGCTTTGTTACACACATCACAGTTTAGAACAGGAAGTATGTTTTATCTCTTCATCTGTGTGAATGCACACCAAGTGCTTTAAAAAATAAAATTTACCTACATTTGGGGTAAATAATTTCTTAATGGAAAAAAAAAAAAAAAAAAAAAAACAAAACCTTCCTGGATGTCCAGACCAGTGGGATTCTTTAAAATTATAATGTGAACCAGATCTCAGCTGATGTGAACTAGTATTGTCCCAATGAAACCAAAAGAGCAGTTCAGACTACAGCTAGCTAAAACCTGCAGCTTGTTTAATAGGAAAGTTTCAGAAATAAACTGTTTATTCCTTTTACTGTAGAATATATACTGTGGCAGGATATCTTCGGGCAGTAAAAATAAGCAGCTCCCAAAATTGTTAAAAATATAGAAAAGGCTTGGGCACTGCTAAAAGGTGTTATTTTTTTTACTGAATGTGGTTTATTACTTGCATAATTGGCACAAAATAGAAAGCAGCTCACAAAAATGGCATTGTTTGTACTTCTGTAATTAAGATTGTATCAGTATTTCAAGGGCATAATAGCCAGCTAGAAAAATGCCTGCAATTACAGCATTAATTCCTCAGGAAGTAAATCTTTAGCCAGTTTTTGTGGGGAAAACACTGCTTTGGTTAGTGACCAGGTAGAGGAGTCCAAAGAAAATCATTCTGGGCTTCCAGCATGGCATCAGGTGTTCTGCAGTCCTCACATAATTAAAGCCTAATGTGGCAGAGACGCCTTAACGGACTTAACAAGCAGAAATGCAAATATTAGACCGACTTAGTATGTTCCACTTTTGCAATTTATTAATTGCTGTAAATATGCAAAGGTATGCAATTAAAAGAGCAAATGAGTGCCTCTAATTAGGATGGAATGGTAGCACATTTCATCGAAGTAGGACACAGTGTGCTACTTTGCTGTGTATATGTTTTTGCCAATTAGCCAACATGGAATTCTCCTCTGAACAATTGAGCCTCCTGCAATTGGCAAACGAGCACCCGAGCACCAAAGTCCAAAAACAACATTTATATTACCCTGTAACACAGCAGGGCACTTCTGGTCTTCTTTGCATCTGGGGAAAGGGATATAATTCATTGACAAAACCAGAGCCAGCCTTGTGGGGGTTTGGATTTTCTGGGGCTGCCCTGCTCACAGTGACACAGCAATGCCTGGCACTGGGACACAGGGTTCCCCAGCAGACCAGGGCAGAGCTGCTCTCTGTCCCTTGCATTTATTCACTCAGATGTGTCATGCAGCAAGTGACAAGTGTCCCCAGTACATGTCCCTGTGACACTGAGGGACATGGATTGGGACAGGTTGGATCCTGGCTGTCCTGGCAGTTCCAGCAGTGTGCTACGGCCAGGAAATCCTCAGTGGCTGAACATGTCACCACCACTTTCCCAGGAAGCAATGAGAAACAACCCTGAGCTGGAATTACAATGGAAATAGAACTCTAGGCTACATTAATTTTGATCTGATCTCCTCTATAGAGTTGTGTTTTGTGGATGGAGCTGTGGGAGAGGGATAATTCCACACGATGCCATGTGTGGGATGTGCCAGGGCTGTGTGACCACTTGGACCATGGAGAATGACCTGCTGGCAGGCTGGGACAGCTGAGCTCTGTGCTGGGATACAGCCCTCACACAGATACCAAATCCATCTCTCTTGTAATGGGTGAGAAAATTGATTTTTTCTGCAGCCAGGGCTATCCCAGTGAGTACTCCCCGTTTTGGATGAGGGGACACTTGGAGCAGGTGGAATTCCTCGTAATTGCTGTACAGTGCTCAGTCTCATGGGAAGATTTGTGTTTGCTGATTTAGCAAATTTGGTAATTTTAAGACTAGATCTCTTCCTTCTTTTTCTCTCAGGTGAGAGGAATATAATAAGAAGGAGAAGAAATTCTGTTCTTAGCTAATGTCTAAATTTCCTGTATGGAAAAGGATGCTACCAGTACAAATTGGAGCCACCAATTCATAGTGATGTGGGGTTTGCAGGGAGAAGTGTTTAGCTGCTTGTCACAAGGAGCTAAAAATCTGAAACATCTTTGGAAAGCCCTTGAAGAGGCAATGGAGCACAAGATGGATGAGGAGAGGAGGGGTGGAATGCACAGCAAAAACCCTCAGCCCAAGGGCTCACAGGAGCTGCTTGGAACAAAAAGGTGCCTCTGGTTCTGTGATGCTCTGATGGGTCTGGGGCTGGTCTTCCCTTGCTTTTGGATAAAGTTTCCTTCAATTTAGAATCTGTGTTGTGGAAACACTGAGTTTATAGGCTTCATTTGGGAAAAGGAAAAGCCATTTTTCCTTTGTATAATAATTCAAATAAACTTAGACTTAGGCTGTACTTAGAACTGACTGACAGTTTCTGTGACAGATGGAATAGAACATTCTGGGGTTGCAGAATAAAATAGTATAATTCAGACTGTAGCAGGCAGCCTCCTGCCCTGAGCTATGACCCCTCAACAGATATTCTTCCCATAACCTCCTGAAATATTCCCAGAGCCTCTTTCATGGTGAAATGTATCTTGCTTAGTGCTTCTCCTCTGCTCAGAAGGTACAGGCCAGTAGCTATAAATAATTACTGACTACTCACACTGCCTTGCACAAAGTTCAGGTTTGAACTTTCATTCAGATACCTCTGTGCCTGTTCCTGCTTGCTGTACCTGGGAAAAGTTGTATTTTTTACATCCAGCCCATTTGCTCCAAGCTAAAGTCATTCTGTCATCTGGCTGAGGTGCTCAGGCAGGGGATTAAGTTCCAGGCTTTTTTGGTGATTTGGGCTTTTCTTCCCGTCTTGCTTCTTTTCCTGAGGATGGTTACTAAAACCTTGATGTTTTTCCTGAAAGAAAGGAAGCAGTCACCCACCTATAGGTCATAAAGGTGGGAGTGTTTAACAGCCTTGTGCTCCAGGGTGAAACACATAGAACTGAACTGAGGTCTGCCTTACAACTGCCTTTCCCAGCTTTCCTCAGGAATTGGGATGTCCCTTGCACCCAAGGTGAGGCAGGGGTGGGGAACATCTGCAGGTCTCTTCACAGGGAAATCCTCCAAGTCCTGGCAGCTGCCCCAGAGTGGGACATTCCCTGTCACATCTCCTTTGCTGAAGGTCAATGCTGTGGTGGCCCATCCTCTCTTCTGGGCTCACTGGAGGAAGGCTCCCTCCAGGCTGGACTCCATCGAGGTCACTCACTGATGGCAAAAAAACCCAATTTTACACACGTAAAAGCATCACACAAGCCTGTGGGGCTGCACCTCTGCTTCCTTTCCAAAGAACAATTACATTTAGCAATGACAACAAATGCCTTCTGCATCGTGGCTGGGTGTGAGGTGTAGAGCTGTGTGCTCACAGATTGTGCTCAGTGGAATGAACCATCTTCCCCAGCTTGCAACAACCCTCAAGGAGTTTTGCATCAGGTTCTTGGATGCTGTTTTTCTGCCAAAAGTGCTTTACATCACTCAAGCTCACCAGATGCTGAGCTTCATATTTTGAAGTGAGGGTAACTTTCCTGATGTATGGAAGGTGTTTAGTCCTTTCATTTGACCTTACCTTTAGCTTGCTCATATTTGTCACTGGAGAGAAAGGTGATTAGGAAGATCTATGGCCCTCAGCGCTGATTGCAGACAGCAGGTATGCAGCACTGTCAGAGTGGGCAGTTCTGACAGAACTGTTTCAAGTTCAGCACACTTTGGATCTCACATCTCCATCAGCTCTATTTGAATATCTCCTAGCACAATTTCAATATTTACTTCCTGCAGAATAGAGAACATCTGGAATTTATGTGGCTGCTCACAGGAGTAAAGAAAAAAAAAAAAAAGAGAGGGAAGTGTTTCTGGGGCTTTGCCTATAAAAGCTTCAACTTTCTGAGCAAAGCTAAATGGTGTTTGGCAGTGCTGTAGTAGAAAATTAGAGAGAAAATGGTATAAAGACTCCTGTTAATACCAAAAGGAACTTGCATTCTGCAGAATTTGGCATAGCAACAACCTGCATTCCCAGAACTCTCCCTATGTATTTGAAAATAATGAAGTGAGAACAAATTGGGTTTGTGGAGTGCATTATGTGTGCCAACAGGCTTGTTTGTGTGTGTCTGAGATAAATGTGCATGTGCCTGTGTGTATGGGGGGTAATTGTTATCTCTGAGTGCTGTGAGATCCCCTTCCTCCCCAAATCCACATCAGCACTGGATGCTGTGAATAACAAAATCCTGGGTAGTGCCATTTCTACCTCTAGACTCAGCTCCTGTGTAAAGAGGCTAATGCTAGCTAAGGCTGAAATGGTCTTCTCTTCCTGCTACTTTTGAGGCATTTGGGAATATTTTTATATCCTTTTTGCTTTTAATTGCCGTTGTCCCTGCTTCATCCTCTCCCTTGTTGCCACTTAGTCCTTGCTGAACTGAGGAAATGGCTTTTACATGGTGTTCTGTAACTGTTGAGATCTTTGATTATAAAAGGTGCCTGCTGTTCCTGCTATCTTCTGTAACTGTAATTTGCTCAGGGAAGGGATGGTGAAAGGCTGCATTGAGGGGGTGGCCAGAGCCTTAGGAAAGCCACCAGCATGAAAACACTGCTCTCCTTTGCACTGGGGGAGGCTCTGTGTCTCTTCTGGCCCCTCAAAGGGGACTATTTTTGTCAACAAAATAGGGCTTCCTTATGGTGTCAGGGCTTTATTATCCCAGAGGAAGTTAGCTGGATTTCAGGACAGCACAGTATCTTCCCATATCTTTGATGCTGTGATAATTTATGCTCCATTGACAGCCTGCATCCGAGCTGACACTTCACACTCGGTGCAGCGAGAGCCTGATGTGCTGCAGTAATTCCACAGCACTTCCATTCCTCCCCTGCCATTCTTCTTCCCATGAATCCTGAGTCCTTACCTAGCTCAGGAGAAGTTATTAGCATTGGGCTGTGCCTGAGCCAGATAATCTGTGTGAGGTGAAGTTGCTCAATGCAAGAGTTCCTGCAAAAAGTCACAGCACACTGCTGCTAACTCAGAATTGCTGCTGTTGTGAATTTACAAATTCTCCTATCTATCCCAGCTCCTGTGTGCCAGCCTCTGGGTACCCCATGTCAGAAGTTTTCTCTGCTTATTTTCCTACAAATTTTTCAAAGTAAATGTTTTATCCAACTACACAGTAATATTTATATCCATGATTTCTGTGTGTCTTACTAACACATGTCAAGGCCAGGGCACTGCAGGTAGGCAGTAAGTCAAACTCACCCTTTAAATGTTGACAATATGGTGCATGCTCTGTAGATTTATTGCTAACCCATAAAGCAAGCCCTGGACTTCATGAAATATTTGGATTTACTTTGCATGTCTGGAGAGTCAGTCATGTATGAAAGTGCTGGGTGTACTGCACATGCACAGAGCATCTGTGTTGTACATCCACATTAGGAGTGATGCCTCCCAGGGGCATCTGTGTGTATGCAAGAAATGCACAGGCTGATGGTTGCAGAGCAGGATGCTTGGTCTTCCAGGAAATCTTGCCTGGGGCATATTTTGTGTGGTTCCATAGCAATGGGCATCCCCCACGCTGGCCCATTATTTCAGAGAGGCCTTTCCTGAAGGAAAACCAGCCCCATTTGAAAGTGGACTGGTCACCAGGAGGTGATGAAGTGTTCATTGTTGGGGGGAAAAAAAAAAAAAAAAATTCTGACATTTCTGTAATTGCTTTGCTGCTGTGTCTCATATTGCAGCAGAGTGGTTCTGCATGTGTGGGTACCTATAATAGAGAGTGATGGTGTCATTAATCTCAAAGGAACATCAAAAGTCTGAACTGTTTCTGAGCACTGGTATAAATCAGTTAAGTGTTGTCCCTTCCACATAGTCATCTACTCTGCTTTCCTAATAACTCTGATACATCCTTTTTTTTTTTCTTTTTGACATATTTCTCCTTAAGCACAGTGGTAAGATGTACCTCCTGACATGAATCACAGTTTGTGCAGACTTCCATTCTTGGATTTTAACATCAATTTCACCTTAGGATAGTTACAGGTTGTCACTGTGCCTACTCAAGGTGTATTATTTCCATATCATTTTTTGTGTGAATGTGGTGGTATTTATTCACACACAAATAAAGCCAATAAAGCACATAGCCAGTGCATATTTTATTACTAATGTAGCATTTACAGCACTTTATTGTTAACATAAAAAAATGGTACACATATAAAAAGCAAATGTTACAGCATAAATCGCCCCAAATGTTCAGCCAGCATGACCATCACATATGATGTTTCCATTTATCAATCAATATGTCAACATGCCTTGATGCTTCAGATGTAAATTGTCACCTAAGGTGTCTTTAACTCCTCCAAATGTCATCTGCTGAACCAAGCTCATTCCAGTTCACCTTTTAGCTTTTTCCCTGAGATGCTCACTGTCCATCAAATAAGTGAAGGAGTCCAGAGGTTAATGAATCTTAATTGGGCTTCATTATGGGGCAATAGAGCACCTCAGGTGCCTGATAGTGTCACGGCAGTGAGGAGCAATGTCCTGAAGTGAGGATGTGATGGAGCAGAAGCCAGGCTTTATCCTTAATGACAGGTTATGGTTCCCTGCATTGTCCCCACTGAGATGTAAAGCTTGGTGCAAACCAGAACAGCCACATTTCAGTTTTGAGACTCATTTAAAACACATTTGTAAGCGTGAAGGCTTCTGAATGACTGAATTATGCTGTAAGGGAAGCCCAGTGCTTTATAACTTCTATCATTACCATGATCTGGTGTTCTTTATTGCCTGTGATCCAGAAGAGAAATTGTATTCCCTCGCTGCAAGCAGGGCAAGGCAAACCAGGGGAAAAAAAAATCCTTCACTCACGAATTTTATGGTGTTAATTTGCCACATATTAATTTTCACGTATCATTTGAGAGCAAACAAAGAATTAAAGTCGTTCGTTCGGTAATAAAACTGTTTTATTCAGAGTTGTAATTAGGCTATATTATTTTCACTTTCCCTTTGGAGGATTGGAGGCCATGAACAGAAAATGATCGTGCTGCTATTTCTTATGTCAAAAAGTTCTGCTTCTGCACTGGCTTTTAGCAAAAATGCCCGTAAGATCCTGGAGAAGTTAGAAGACATGGCCAAAATATACTGGATTCAAAATGTATTTTTGGTATATTGTAACTACTGGTGTTTGTATTTCTGTTCCCCAAAGTTTCACGTTCTGCATCAGCTGCATTTTGCCATTTTTAGGAGTTGTCATTTGTATAATGACTTTGTCCTCTTATTTAAAACAGGAGCCAGGTACAATGTCTGTTAGCTAGAAATCATATTATGTAAATAAAAGGTGTAGTAAAGATCTTTCAAGAAGCTCTTTACAGAGTGGTGTAACTAATTGATAGATCTGTTTGGGGTTTTGTTGGGGTTTTGGCTTTTGGGGGTTTTAGGATGGGGCTTTTTTGGTTATTTGGGGTTTTTTTTAATTTTAGTAATGCTAGAAGAAAGTACTTTTTATTAGCAAAAACAAATTAAGTGTCAATTTAGGTTACCAGTTTGAACAAAATGATGGTTCATATTTCTAAGGATTTTAGGCTTCTTTCTATATTTCATTTAAATTAAATGATAAAATTTAGTCATTATAAAAAAGCCAGAATGTTAAAATTAAAAATAAAATATAGAAAGAATCTTAATATTTTAATATTAAAAAGTAAAAAGCCAAAAAGAGTATCAAAATGTTTCACTTTGAAAATATTAAATGAGCACATCAAATTTTGAAAAACAAACACTTTTTTAGCCCAAAACTGTTCATGGATGCCACCCCAGAAAGGCAATATTGTATGTGCAAACTACTCGCTTTTTAATTCTTCATTTCTCAGGTCATTAGTTTTTAATGATTTTTTTTTTCCTTTTCCCCTTCAAAGATTTTGTAGCTTTTTTAGGGGAAAACCCAACCATATTCACTCCTAACATTCTCTGCTTGGACCAAATCTTGCTTATCATTATTCATTAACATTTGCAAAACCAATAAAAATTCAACCTAAAAGATGACAAACAGCGGGACCACTCCAAACCTCCCTGCAGAGAAAACTGTACTTGGGGTGAACAAATGTGCTGTTTCTTCCTGGCATTGCAAATGGCAAATAATTTTAAATTGTTTCATAAATAAAGGATTTTCAGCCAGCAAAAGGCCACCTTCATTTCCGAGCTGAAACTGGTAATTTTCTTGTGGACCTGCAGTTGTTAGGGAAGGGAGCAGAGTTATATGCTGCTGTCTGCACCGTCAGGTATCCTGCTTTGAATCCAATAACTGAGCTCAACAGCCTCAAAAGGGTATTAAACATCAATATCCTTTCCTCAGTTAGAACTAATCAGTTCCATCTCTCTACCTTTTAGGATAAAAGGAACTGTCTGGTTGCTGCAGGATTTATAATATTTATAAGTGCATTTTTTTTATTCTGTTTCCACCTGCCTTTGTTTCCATCTTGCTCGTTTGCTTTATTTACATGGGATTGTGTGAGCTGATTGTAACAGCACAAATTGGATCAAGGGCCAGGCCTGGGGGATGCACCTGCCACAAGAAAAGGCTCCAGTGGTTCTACTCAGTAACTGAGTCTTGCAAATACCTTAATTCTTTATTTGCACTTTATAAGGACAGGCCCCAGGGCCAGATGGGAGCTGTGGGGATTCTTTGTCACAGCAGTGGCCGAGGAATCTCCACCTCTCTGGGAGTGCTCGTTCCTTTGGGCACCTGGGCACCCCTGGGGGAGCCCACAAGTGTGGTTCTTCTGAGCTTGTCTCCTGGCCAGCTCTGCTCCTCAGATACCATATAAACAAGTTATTCCTTTGGGTGCAGATTTCAGACAGAGACGTGACCTTGCTTGGAAGAAAAGGAGTGGACCCACACTTGGTGGTAATTAGGAAGGTGTTTATCTAGGGTGAAGCCCCAATGTCAGAGAGAGTGAGAGTGTGAGTGAGGATTTTGGCTCTCCCCTGCTCTTAAGTTCAGGGGCGTTGCTGTTGGTAATGAGGGGGAGTGACTTAGGTACAGGGGGCAGTGACATGGCCATTTTGGGGCCAAAGGGGTGTGGGGATACCTGAAGCCTTGGCTGAACCATCTGGCTTTGCCACAGCCATCAAGTACCAGGGTGTGTCAGTGGATGAGATACAATAGAAGGTACAATAGACTGGGAGAGGCTATTCAGGGGGTACAGTGGGGAGGGAGGCCTATTGAAGGATAATGACAGGGATTAGGGAAAGGGGAAACTCAATAACAAAAATCATACAGAACTTAAGAAAACCCAAAATGCACATTGCAACACACAAGGAACCTGGGGAGGGACAATTTACAGTGGCCTGGAGTGGCAGGACAAAGGGGAATGGCTTCAAACTGCCAGAGGGCAGGGTTAGATGGGATATTGGGAAGAAATTCTTCCCTATGAGGGTGGGGATGACCTGGCACAGGTTGCCCAGAGAAGCTGTGGCTGCCCCTGGATCCCTGGAAGTGTCCAAGGCCAGGTTGGATGGAGCTCAGAGCTACCTGGGATAGTGGAAGGTGTCCCTGCCATGGCACAGGGTGGGACAGGATGGGCATTGATGTCTCTTCCAGCTCTGACCATCCTGTGCTCCTGTGATGGATAACACAGTGGGACCCTGCTCCTGATTAGGCTGTCACAGAACTTTTATAATAACTTGTCTATTTTCCATTTCATCATCTGATAACCTCATTCAGATAAATGATTACCTGAAGAAGATGAAAACAAAACCAAAAACCCCCAGGCATATGTGGTGTATGAAAGCAAATCTCAGTTCCTATTAATTTTTAGGCCGTTAAAAGACACTTTGCTAGGGAATAACACATTCCTATTGTCCCTAGGATGTGAAATATAATACAAATAGCCAGTGGCAGCAAGGGATTTATTTGCTGTGTGCTCAGGTAGGGTTCATCTGGTGGAGTTCTATCACATTCTGATGGATTTATGACAGTTCAATCAGAAGTACAACACTCGTGTGCATGTGCTCGGCACCCGCAGGGACAGCACAGATCTCAGGGAATGCAATGAGCATCCCAGCAACAATCACAATTCAGGACAGCAGTGTCTTCTTGCTGGATATCTGTGGCAACATCTAATTATGAAGAAAATGTCAATGCTTCCTCTTTATTGCCAACATTGTGGCTGCATTAAATCTAACTTTATTTGACAGGGCCTACTCAAAATTATTTCCTACAGAAATGTGCTATCAGACAGCAGGAGTATATCTTTGTCAGAACAGCAAGTAGTAGCTGCTGTTAAGCAATTTTGCAAACATGGTACCTTCAGGCACATATACTGTATTTCATTCTGCATTTCCTGATATGACAATTAGCCTTCAGTGTCAAGATAAAAAAAGATTATGGATGCAAATATGGCTATTTCTTTTCCTTTGGCTGATTGTATCTGATTACAGCCAGATACTACTTCTCAGCATGATGAGTTTAAATATATTTTACTCTTTTCTTAAGGAAAAAAAATGGAAATTGACAGCAGAGTGCTTAACTGTTGAGATTCATATGCTCACTTTATGTATATATGAAATGTAATTCAAGTGGCTGCAAACATTGACTAATCCAAGAATTCAAGCTTATTTGAGTTTTCTGTAGAGAAGCATAGATTAGATCAAGTTGATGAGTTCTTTTGAGTCGCATATTACAATGTCATAAAAGACTAACTGAATTCACACAAAACATGAGCTGGGCTCCTGCTCTCAGCACCACCAAAGAAAAGAATCAGGATTTGCATCTCCTCCTCACAGACAGCAAACCTCCTCTTTCATTACTGGAGGAGTTTTCTCTCACTCAGCAGCAAAATGACATGAGAAAGTCTTATTATGGAGTCAGTCCTTGTCTGTGTATTTTATTATTGTAATTTTCTAAATGTGAGCTGTTCTTCAGCTCTGCAGCCTGGAGGTGGCTTCAAAACCTGCCTGGGAAGTTCAGTAACAAATTTGTCATAACAACGATCTGAAAAAGAAATCCTGGAATTATAAATGCATATTGTTGAAATTAGTCACTCCAGACTCACCTCTCGTGCAGTTTGACCCTGAGGAGCTCTGCCAAAGGTCCAGCACAGCCTGAACTCGCCCTGGTGCCCCAATGAAACCCAGTGGGTTTTGTTCCAGAATGTGCCAGGGAAGGGCTGAGCCCTGGCTGTCTCTGCCCTCCTGCTCATGGCAGGGGAGACAGCAGAAATCCTTGTGCAGTTTTGAGCACAGTCTTTGTAATTAGAGACCTTTTCCTTTGAATCTGCACCAAAAAGAAAGTCACATTATTCTTTGCAGCTTATTACCTGAAAAACAGACCTAACAATGGAAGGAGGATGTGTGATAAAGAGATGGAGCTAAATAAAGAGAATAAATATTGCTGAGATTAGGCTGTTGGGCAAAGAGTTGAATGCAGCTGAAAATCCAGCAAATCAGTTCAGGAAGATGAAGTTCATTGAGATCAGGCATCAGAAAACTCTGTTTCAACCGCAACAAAAACTGAAAAGAAAACACAGAGATGGCCACAGCAGGTGTACTTTATACTTCCAGCTCTTATGAAACCTGCCAGAGAGCACTATTGACATGCAGCAGCAGAGCATTTGAGTAGAAAAAGGAACATAAAGCTGCCTTGGCATTCACATCCAATTTAAGAGAAAAGTGCTCGGATACCTAGAAAATACATATCCTCCAAATATTTCATATGGAGCTTGTGTGCTAATCAAGAGGACATTCAGGGAAGAAACCAGTAAACAGCAGGCTTGAGCAAATGCTTTCCCAGCTCCCAAGTAGGAATTATTTTTAATCATAAGACATAAAGCATCCATTGGAGTAACCCCTGCTCAGTGTCTTGCTGTCGTGTGAGTTGTTTCATTGACTTCAGTGGAGCTATTTAAGATAAGCACGTGCCTAAGTGCTTGGCAGGGTTGAACCATAAACAGGGTACCCTATTTTAGCAAAGATACTGACAAAAACTGCCCTCATTTGCATCTCAACTCCCATCTCACAGTTCTGTCCTTTAAGGAAACATTAATTCGCTCAGGATAAGAAAGGAGTCAATCTGCACCAAAACAGAGGAAGAGTGTTTTCCCTGCAGAGATTTCAGCAACATGTAAAGACCTCCAACAACTTTAATTAAAGACAAAATGCATACAGAAGGGAACAGTACAAAGCTATAGCTGATAATTTAGTTCAGCATCAAAAGTCAGCAAAGCAGTGTGCTTCATGAAAAGCAACTGTCAGTCCTTGGCCACCAACTACAAAACATGCTGTGATGCACTGAAACATTAGGGGAAAAAATGAAACTTTTCCTGACTTCTTCAAACTGGGCAGAGGGTTCGTATTCCTTTTAACTACCTGGGGGAATTAATTAATGAGGGGAAAAAAAACCCACCATAAACCCAAAGTCCACCGGGTTGTTAATTGCAGGTATCTGCTTTGCAGCTCACCTGCTGCTTTGGCTGTTTTTATCCAGGATTTCCATCGTTAGCTGCTGCTGACCTCACCCTGTGAAAGCACCGCACACACTGACAGGGAGCTCAAGGTGCTGCAGCCCCCTGTGCCACTCCCCTGAGCTGCCTTTCCAGTGGTTAATCCAGGGCAAGTGATGAACAGAGGGCAGCCACCTTTCCTTTCACATTAGCTGCAAGCTGACAGAATTTCCATCTCCATTAACAGGGGAAGGTGCCCAGGGAATGGTCACAGCCCCAAGGCTGCCAGAGCTTCAGGAGTGTTTGGACAGCACTTCTGGGCACAGGGTGGGATTTTTGGGGTGGCCTGGGGTCAGGCTCAGTGATTCTTGTGGGCACATTCCAGCTCAGGAGGTCCAATGATTTTAGGAATGGACAAAGGACTTTGACACAGGGTTTCAATGTGTCCCTGCCCCTCCAGCTGCTTCTTTCATTGGTTTCACCTCAGTTCTCTTCAAAGATAGCTTTGTGGACTTCTCACTTTCTCCCCAGAGGGATGGAAAGACTCAGGCTGGGTGAGGGACACTGTGGGAATTTATCTTGACCACTCCTTATCAGATCTTGTGGGGTGCCAGTCACAAAAATCCATGGCAGCAGGGAGTCTGTCTTGCCTTCATCTGTAAATGTCTATTTTTCAACTTCGGCAAACATGTCATTCAAGACAGGGGTAGGCCATGCAAATGTAGACTTTCTGACTTTCAGGGGAAAAAAAAATCTATGGATTTTTAATCACAGAAGGCACTCTGTATTTACATATTGTTTTCCTGGAAACTTCTGTGATATTTTTTGATGATCAGGACATAGGAGTCTGACTGGGATGCATAAAAGTCACACAAATTTAAAGGAGGTGGGGTTTAACAACTTTGCTGCTCTGGCCCTGTACAGAGACTCCTGCAGGAGGACAGGGAGGTGTTTGCTTGAGTAGAAAAGGACAGGCTGTGTTAAATTAGGGAATTAAACTGCAAGCAGCCAGGTTGGCCAAACTGTCTGTCCTTAGTTTCTGAAAGTTCCTGTTGAATTCAAGGCATGTTTTCCTGCTGGCAGGTCTCAGTGGAGATACCCTTTCCAGGCACTAATGTAACTGATAGCATCACTTGAGTGGTGTCAGCTGGAGTGATATTTCTCTTTCCTTCACCTAATAGAGACTGAAAGGGCTCTGAAGTTCTGGATTTAGTTGTGGAAGTATGGGGTATTTAGGAAGGGAAAAGGAAGATCAGATGCAGGAATCAAACCCACAACAAAATCAACAGAGTGTAATTGAAAGATCAGTCACACAGGGCTGGAGCCTGCTCATAGCAGACCTGGTAAAGCAGGAACAAGTTTGAAGAAATACTGTATAAAACACCCAAGGCTGAAGCTGGGACCTTTACCTGTACTATGACAATGCTTAGTTACAGATATACAGGACTAAAATATTCTAGTGTGAACTGGATTTGATAGTTTTTCCTCAAACCATGTTTAAAGTATGTAATTTTGAAAATATAGATGGCTTGATTGCAGACAAGTAGATAGAGAGACCTATTGAGAATTAGAGCAGGTAACCACACTGACAAGGCTTGCTGTGCTCTGTTTTATTTACAATGCATGGTAAATTTCTTTTATTTGAATGTCTCACTCCCATACAAAGTATGACTCAAATACTTGGCTGAAACTGAACCACCAATAAGGTCATTGAAGTATTTATTTCACCTTTTAATCTACATGCTTTTAATCCATTAGGGGTTACAAATTTAATCAAAGAAATACTTTTATTTCTTCTGAATAAACCTCTAAACTCTGGCTAAATTTCAAGTCTTGGTTCTAGTCCCAAGCAGTATAGTGGAAGCTTCACCAGTGTAAGGAAATTCAAAATAGATTCAAAATAAATCTCACTGATGGCAACCTCACTTCCCTGGTAGTCACATAATCTCAGGGAAAATCTTCTGGCTGTGAGTGTGACGTCTGTAGTAGTACAACTGCATTTCTTGTTGAAGTGTGTTTCATCCAAACTGTACCATTTAGCAAATAAAAACCATTTAGTGAGATACAGTAGACGGATGCTGAAATTGGCCTATTAAAGATGCTTTAACAAATGGTGTAATGAAATTCTCTGCAGCTGAGACACCACACTTAATATGACTCAGAATAGATAAAGTAAATAGTGACTAAGAGTAACAGCACTTTATAGAACATAATTATCATTTAAGTGAGGTGCTTTGCAGATGTGAGGAATTTCTGCAATACACTTTCTGCCAGCATTAAAGGTAGTTTTCTCTCGATAGTGACTCAATGTGGAGCAATTTGTTTCATAACTGGAGAGTTTAAAACGTAGTTTGGAGGTTTGCTAAAATGTCTCAGACTCTTCATTTGGTGATGCTTTGAAATAGGCTGTGTATTTATGAATGGTTTTCCCCTGAGCCTTTATTAACCAGCAACCACAAGTCCCCCACATCTTCCAATACAAACTCCTGTGAGTAGTAGATTTTCTTGTTGCCTGTGCAATATTTTCATGTGCCGTGAGAAGCTTTACAGACAGAGACTTTATTAAATTCTGGTCAAATAATACACCATATGATTTAGGATATAAAGTGCAGGGTGGAGCTACCTCTTTTTTTTATTATTAAATAGAACAGTAGGATGAGTGTACTGTGTCTGACTCGGCTACAAATATGTCATAGAGATGTACCCATTTCCACTGTGATATAAACATGAGCTCCACAGCCTTGTAGCCTCACCTTCTAGTATCACTTTCAGAAATATGGAGACTGTTTGCAATTCTGTATGAGCCAGGTTTTGCTTTCCAGAATAAAAGTGGTTCTAATTTTGGTCGGATACACGTTCAGATCAGTGACTCTGGAGTTATCCTCATGTATCAGCAACTCCTTCTGTTTATCTGTGGGTAACAGGCTAAAAGAAAGGCTGTGTCTGGTTCATATAGTCAGGATCCAAAGCCAAATGAAGTGAGAGATGCCCCATGAGCTGCTCTTTACAGCCCTTGAAGTCATCATTTCCTCCTGGGCAGGGGGAACACCCCCAGGCAGGGTTCTGGCAGACAAAACCTCCCCAGATGAGGTGGAAGAGGCTGGCACACAGAACTGATTCTGCCTTCTTAGGATGTGTTCTGAGATCCATGAGTCCTGAACCATTTTTCAGTGGGTGACTTCTTTGACTAATTAGTTTGCTGTGATACATGCTATTCATGGGCAGTTAAAAGGCTTTTCCACATTATCACAAAGCATTTTATTTTGGTAACTATTATTTTTATTTAATACACAATCTATTCAGGAGCTTATTGCTGAATCCACAATTTTTTTTATAAGTGTTGCTGTATGTTCTAGTAGTCACTACAGTTATTGTAAGGTTTAATGTTCTCGGTGCTTCTGAAACAAATGGCTTTTCAGTGTCCATATTATTTTATCATATCAGTAATGAGCTATTACATGAATATGGAACAAGTTTTATGTAACATAGCAGAGAAACAGTATTAATTTTCCATGCCATTACATTCTCATTTTGAATTAGCAAAGGTGTGACTGAGGACCATTTCTAAAGCACATTGTGCCATATAGTGCTGTATGAGGAATCTTTGACAAGGAGTTGCTACAGTTAAAAAGAGGATAAATGAAACTTTACTTTTAGATAAAAACCCCACCTATGAGGCTGCACAGGAGGGGCTGACCATGCTGCAGTACCCCCCTGCACGTTTGATTTAATTTCTCTCAGGCTGAACCCCCCAGTAAGGTCACTCAGAGACCTTCCCTCCACCCCCTGATGTCTCCTGCAACAGATTTAGTTTTGTCTTGCTGCCTGAACCACACCTTGCTCGTGGCTTTCCACCTGAAAAGGGCTTCCATGTCTTGAACAAGAGTGCTCCAGGTTGAGATTAGATTTAGGGCCAGGCAAATTTTTTTAAGGGATTGAGTTATTCACACCAGGCATTGGAGCCATCCCAAAGCTCCTCGCTGAGCAGCTAAAATCAAATCTGCTGAATAAAGTATTTCAGGGTAAATCCAATTGGGGGCTTGGGCTGTCCCCAGCATGTGAGGAAAGCAAGAAGGCACTTGAGGAGGAGGGCAGGGGCTGCCCCACTCTGTGCAGGCTCCCAGGGGAGCATCCTCCAGCCCACGCTCCCTGCAGCTCCTGGTGCTGCTCTGCAGATACCCACAAACCCCAGCACAGCCTCCCCTCACTCCCAATTTGCTTTGCCCTGTACCTCCAGCTGTGTCCCAGCTCAGTGTTGGCACCTCTGATTTCCCTTCCACACCTCAATGCTTTGCATTTGTCTCCCATGAATTCCATTTTCTCTATTTCACTCTGTTTCTCCCATTTATCAAGATCACTTTTCTAAGCCTTGTCCCTGAGAGACTTCTCAGCCTCTTGTCAGCTGCATGTTTCAGCAGTGGGTTCTCTTTTCTAATTACTCACTGTGTAAAAAGCAGCACCATTGCCACTGATAAAGCACAGCAATCATTCCTTTGCAGCCTGCAGAATTTAACCAGTGATGCACTTCTGCCCTAAATGGGCTTAAAAATCTTCAGAAGGTGTGTAATTATTTATTTAAATGTAGCAGTTTTATCAATTCCCGTGGAATCCAATTGATCTCATCCTAGGGAAAACCCAGGTGAATGAAGAATGCAGCTTCTTTGATAAATTAGTAATTGAATGTAATGAATTCTTAATCATGGCTCTTGTTCTGCATTTGGTGACACAAGGTGCAGAGACCCCAATTAATTCCTTGCCACCCCCACTTCATTCAATGAGCAGTTTCCATACCAAATTCAGTTTTTTTATAAATCTAGCAGAGGAATAATATTAGATAAACTCTTTGTCCTTTTAGTTTTCAGTCTGAACTATACATTTGCATTTCCTGAGACTTCCTGAAGTTATTTAAGGGTTTTTTGTAGCATGTATACTTTTTTCAGCAAAAAACCCTCTTGTGCTCCACAAATATGAATTTCACTACATGTGTTCTACCACTGTGTGTAAAGATGTTCATTCATCCATCTCCAAACTATGGATTAAAATCATCATCAAAATTATAGGTCAGATATTTTATGTGACACAAATTATTAATGAAAAAAGAATCCTGAAAATCAAGTCTTGACTGGTGTGTGGGACAGTAAGTGGAAGTCATCCACAACACACACACATTAAAAAAAAAAATGGTTTAAACCAATTTAAACCAAGAGAAGCCTTGCCCATGTTACAGGAGAAATCAGCCAAATTCACTCTGCTGTTTCCTTCCATTCCAACATCCCTGTTTGTTTTGCAGTTCCCATTTCCTGCAGCTGCACACGTCACTTGTACTCATGATCCTGATTTACCTTCTTATTGCCCTAATAGGGAGAACTCAATACATTTTCTGGAAGATGGGATTACAAACAGCACTGCACAAATGATCTCCCCTTCTCTTACCCTGCCTCAGGTACCTGGTGCCCCTCTGGCCAGGTGAGCAGCCAAAGCTGCTGCTCAGTGTCCTCTCCTCGCCTTAGGAAATGCCATTTCTCCCAAGTGTCCTTGATCTCACCACAGCATTTTTAAATAGAACTACCTCCTTCCTAAGATTCTCTTTTTTTTTTTTTTTTTCACCCTGAATTATTTTAAAGCAAGATATTCTCTAAAAGGATTTATAACTTACGATTAGAAATCCTCTTCGTTGCTTTTTAGCCCTTTAGGATTTTGTCAGGATTACTAACGGGATTTTTATCGCCGGGGAAATATGGCTTCAGACATTATATCCTAAAAAAATAAATCTGAAGCATAGACTGCCAATGAAGCAGCCAACACATTTATATTCACTCCAGAACAGCTTGTCTTGTAAACCAGAGGATTCTTTAGCAAGGTGTTTTAATTTTTTATGTGTCAGAAGAAAGCAGATTTCTGGCTGAGGAAAACCATCTGTACAGATGACAGCTTGGCCATCCTGCTTCCCCAGTTTGTAACATGTATCTGCCATGCAGTTTTAGCCATGTTTTCACCATGTTTTGCTGCAGCTGCATTCCTCATTCTGGTCCCACACTTAAATATATTCTTAAATCCAGGTCTGCTCAGCAATTCACTCAGCATTACAAGAACGTGCCTAAATAAACCAAGCAGCCCCTCAAGTGTTTTCCTGCATCAAGGCCTCTCTTTTTTGTGTGTAGAGGATGAGCAAAGAAGGAATTAGGGACATCAGACCTGTGCTGGACCCAAGAAGCTCTGCAGGGTAAAAAGCGGTTCTACCCTGCATTTATCTCTGGGCACAGGTTATAGAGGATTTAGGGGGTAAAAACTCAGGTGGGCAGGAATACAATAGAGAACTGTATCTCTGACTTTATTTAATGGCTTTCCCAAGTGGGTTTGCTTGTCTTAAGGTTGTTCTCCTCCTCCCTAGAGGGAGGGTGATCACAAGGTTTTTGCAGTCCCAGTTTTCTGCACGTCCATGACACCAGTGGAGGCTGTTCACAGTCAGTATTTATGTGTGTATTCATGTACTCTGTCCCTGACCTGCCAGGTCTCCACTTTCCACCTTATGTATCAAAAGCTGGGGAGTGGGAGTGAACCTGGGCAGGAGAAAGTGTTAGCCTTAGATACTGTCATCAGGTATGAAAGAGCTGAAATCCAAGCAAAAGCAGATTTTGCTTCCATAAATGCTTCCTGATGATCAGAATCCTTTCATTGTTTGTCAAATGAAGGAAGGAAGAAATGCATTTCCTTTCTCCTCTCTCTAAAACTGTCCTCCCAGGGTGTGAAGAAGAGCCCTGTGTCTGCAGTGAGCTCTTTCTGCCCACATTCCACCCAGTGAGATGAGATGACTGGATTAGTGTCAAAGCAGAGCACTTCCAGATTGGAGCAGAAGCCCTTGAAGTAGGAGGTAAAAACTCTGAGTTTCTGACAGTGTTTCTCCAAGTCTTTGTTTTGCCCAGGAGGCAGATTCCCATGTCATACCCCAGGCTCCAGGTTCACTGGGGCTCTGCATGTTCTTCTTGTAAACTGGTCAAAACCATTTTATAAATAATTGTTTTATTTAGGAAAATCCTGTGGGTGTTTTCTCTGCTGTTTGTTTGTTTTGCTGTGGTAAGGGATTTCTTTTTCTGATCAATAAAGAGCAGAGTTAATTAGTTAAGATACATGACACTGCAGGGGTTAGTGGGCCACATAAATCTTTTAGAGCAAATAACTCTCGAGGTTTTTATTCAAAAAACTTTATTTCAAATTGTGTGTCTGGGGAGGTACCATCAAGGCTATTACAATTTTATATCAACTATAATTATTTAAATGACCTTTAATCTATTACACCTTAAAAAGTCTGGAAGGCTTTCACAGGAATGAAATCCTGTGAGTACAACCTTTCTACAGGTTTATCCTTGGGAAAAGCTGAGTGTTTTGCAAGGAATGGCCTTTCTGAAAACTTCTGGATCACTTAAGAACAAGTTCAGAATAATTAACAAGTGTAAAATATAGAGGTTCCTGGGAATGGCAGAAAATCCAAGCAGCAATAAACATGATCCATCCAGATCCAAGTGCCAGGGGCTTTGTCAAGCTGTGACCATATGAGAGCTGCATGCTCACTTTCTGTTTACAACAGGTTGTTTTCCAGCTCTTCTTCATTTTACTGAAGAGTCTGAAGAAGTTTTGGGAAAAAAAAAAAAAAAAAAAAAAAAAAAGGAACAACTCACAATGAAACATTATCAATTTTTAAAGTGATGAGTACAATCCTCACAGCTGGTGTCTCTCTGCTATTTCCAGCACAAGTCCACTGTCTGTTTATGCATTTATGGCAGGCCAGGTAGTGATAAATGTCTGGGGGCCACGGGGGCAGCTTTCCTCAGCAGGCACCTCCATCACTGAGACCCTGGAGCAGAATTCCTGCTCCCCCTCCTCACCCAGCCCAGGTCACCTCTGTCCCTCCACCCAACTGCTTGTTCTGCTTCTGCACCACTAAATTATATAAGTCAGGAATCATGCAACAGGATTAAATGCCTGTGATCTTTGAGAAGAAATCCATGTCAGGTAACTCTCATTTCCATTCTTGGCTTTGACCCTTCAGGCTTTAATCAGTTTTCATTTGCAAGCTCGTCTTTGAACCCACAAAGGCTCCCTTGCAAAGGTGAGATATTATGTCTAATCACTCCATTTCAAGGGCTGGGGTTTAAAATTAAAATACCAGATATTCAAGTTCATGATAAGGGCAGGAAAATTCATCCTTAGAACAAAAGTTATCAGGATTTCTTTCTACCATCTCCTGTGCCATCCCTGAGGCCAGGGCAGAGCCCTGGGCAGCCCTAAGGGACAGGCACAGGGCACCTCCTTCCCTGAGTCAGATTTCACCAATTCCAGCCTTGGCAGCTCGCCTCAAGCAAAGGGTTTGTTTTACCAGGGGAGCAAACACTCTAAATGCTCAGATTCCAGGCCCCGACCTCAATTAACCTTAATTAATTAATTAGATATTGGCACAAGTCATCAAGCCTGTAGGTGAGGAGAGGAAAAAGCTGCTATTTTGGAGCAAGATCTAGGACCTTCTCATTTGCCTTTGCCAGAGGAGGGGAGTGGGAAAAGTGCTTTGCATTGTTGTTCAGACAAGACCTGGCACAGCTGGGGTGAGGGAGATGTGAACAGAACCAGGTGTGGGGCTGGAGTAGAGAAAGATTCAGGGAGACCTTAGAGACCCCTGCAGTGCCTAAAGGGGCTCCAGGAGAGGTGGGGAGGGGACAGGGACAAGGGCCTGGAGTGACAGGACAAGGGGGAATGGCTTCAAACTGCCAAGAGGGCAGGATTAGATGGGATTTTTGGGAAGAAATTGTTCCCTGTGAGGGTGAGGAGGGCCTGGCACAGGCTGCCCAGAGCAGCTGTGGCTGCCCCATCCCTGGAATATGCGAGGCCAAGTTGGATGGGGCTTGGAGCAACCCGGAATAGTGGAAGGTGTCCCTGCTCATGGCAGGGAATGGAACAAGATGAGCTTTAAGGTCCTTTTCAACCCAAAAGATTCCATGATGACTTTGGATTCTCCTAGAGCACCTGTCCTGCAGGAGTTCCCGTGGCTGCTGTCACCTTGGGGTGCTTGATGTCCACGCCTGATCTGCTGAACTGATTGTTTTAGAAGCTAAAACCACCTGAAGGCAGAAGGGCTGCAGCTGGAGTGTGTGTTGGGTACAGTCTCATGCAGGAGTTGGTGTCAGGTTGTCCAACAGACTGGGGGTCATTTCAGGCAGAATTAACCCCAGCTGAAGGATTTTAAGTCCCTCTAGGCAGTAAGGACATTGAGGAGGGCAAGGTCCTTTCAGAAGACAATTCAGGAGAGGGGTTTGACTGGACAGAAACCCCTTTTCTTGGTTAGAACCTCTCCCTGAGTTTCCCTCCTGGAGCAGCTGCCTCTGCACATGGCGAGATGGGTGCCCAGGGGAGGTTGCAGCAATTGCTGTCATACAGCTTGGGGTGGCTGTAACTCAGCAGGACAGAAGCTTGTTTGCCTGCAGGCTCAGGTTTGGGATATAACAGCTTCCTTTGGGAAGGAAAACACAGCTCCCCTGAATAATTTATGGTTTTTTCCTTAATTATGCAATAATAGGAGCCCATTCTTTGGTATTGAGCTCCCAGATAAAATGCCAACAGTATGTTATGTCTCTAAATCTTATTTTCAGGAGTAGTTTAAGGCCAAATTTTCAAGGTTATAAAAGCAACTTAAGATAGAGATAGCAATTTTCAAGACTAGTAATTAAGCCAGGCATCCAATTCCCAGGGAGCTCAACCTCTGTAGGCATTTAAATGTGTCTTTTGGCACCTAATGACCTTGGCATCTTTCTCAAGAACAGAGAACACAGGGAGCAGAGATGACTTCCTATGCCTGAACTGCAGTGGAAGTTTTTATTAACTAGGAAATGCAAAAATATCTTTCAGCGTGTTTATTTTGTTAGCTGCTCTCTCATAATACAGAACAAAAAGATGAGACTTGTAAAAAGCTGAAGCAACCACCAGTCTTGTTGTTTTGAGGCTGTGCTAATAAGTAATGCCATGTTTTTCTTCTGGTTCATTTAAAATTTTATGTCTGAGCCTATGGAACCAACTTTATGTGGCATCATTAGAATGCATACCCCAGAAATAACTTTACACTATTCGTTTCTTAGAAGTCTGAAATGTGACTAACAAATGCTAAATCTTTTAAGCGTAGTCTTCCCAGCTGTACAGCACTACTGCTTGCCTTGGCACATCCCCAGCATGCCTGGGACTCCTCTCTCCACTTTCTGTCCTCAAAATGTTTTCTGGATCAGAGCTTTTGACAAGTAAAGGGTGTGGGAGTGTCACGTTCAACAGCCCTGAATCATTAGGAAGAGGCTGAAGTGGAGTAAATCAGCATTCCTGCTCTGACCAAGCTACCGTTATCCTTGCTTTGGTTAGCTGAGATTCCAAACCATTTAATGAAAGATTTAATTTAGATTAATGCTTTAAAGTGCTAATTGAGGAGTTCTTTACATAAACAGTCCCTTTCTAATGAAATATTGCTTCTGTTTGCAGATTTATCTATATATGGGCATATTTTATTTATTTCATAATCAAATTCACAACTGAAATTATAACAAATTAATAGGATCTTTTAATAAATAATAGACAGGAGGGGAAGAACAGGACAGGAATTCCCATAACCCTGGCATGAAGTTTATTCAGGTCCCACTGAGTGTGTGCTAACCATAGCCCACTCCAACTTCTGCTGTTCTAGGCTTCTATCTGATCACTTACAAATAAAATTAAGAAGACTAATTATTTACAGAAATTATATGGTAAATAATTGTGCACAAAAGATACACTTGTTTAAACAAAAACCTGCTTGATTCACAAAGAAGGAAAATGGAATGTTTCATTTAGGGTAAATTATTCACTACTATGAAGTGATTTGAAGTGAAGTGCTGATTCTTGCCATATATAGAGCTGTGTTGAAATTTATTAAATAGTTTAGGAAAGAGTCACGAGTTATATTGCATAGCACAGTTAGTGTTTGTTTGTAAGACTCTGGAAATGACTGCTTAGCATGAAGGTTTTGCTCAAGAAAATCAGCCAGCACTCCAGACTGGTATCACATTTTCTTTACATAAATCTCAGATGAGAACAGCACTGCCTTGCTAACCTTAACTTGCATGTGGAGACCAGGGGAAAGCAAATGAAATGACAAAAATAATTTTTTTTTTTTTTTGCTAGGCTCTTGCTTCAGAAGATAATTTCAAAGAACATCAGCTTTTGCAATAGGTTTTTATGGTGCCCAGACAAACAGCAGCAATTCTTGGTATCTGTGTGTGTTACTTGACATCTGCCAATCAATCACTGTTGAAATTTACTTCTTTGTCATATGTGTTTTATGGAAAAAAAATAGGAGAGTATTCACACCACCTGAGTGGACTTCATTAGCATAATGACAATAACACAGCATTTCTGGAGAGAAAAAGAGAATAAGGGAAGTTTGACTCACCTTCCACCCCAGCGTCTGCATGGAATGGGAGTTTTCCAACCAAAGAATTGAATCTAATTTCCTAAATCACTACACTGATGCTGGAAATAGGAGAGGGGATAGAGATTATTTCAAATGAGGGGTCATTGCTATTGAGACTGAGCAGGACACTTGGGAGAAGCCTGCCTGGCTTCTTGGTTTGAGCATTTCACCTTCTTATTGCCTTAGTTTTGATGAACATGGTTATGTTCTGTTATGGTTTTTGTCTGGGTTTTATTTTGCTGAGGACACTTGTCTTGACATATGTGAGATATATATATACACATAAAAATAGATTTATAATATACTTGAATGGCTCAGTAGTTAATATTATCAGGATGCCCAGAAGCACTACTACAGCATCTGTGGTATAGATGGCTTTTGTCACCAGCTAAGTCAGCAGCAATTCTAAGTTGCTACTTTTCACCTGTAGCAAAAATAGGGTGATACCAGAGCCCTCTCCAGGTCTCTAGCTAGGGATTCTTCACAAATTTCACCCTCATGAAATAGTATGTGGTAAAGCTAATTTTTTAAGGCTTTAAATGCATCGGCCAACCTGTTTGTGACTTTCCATATTGTAGTCCATACAGAGCTGTGCTGATTTTCCCCAGCTAAAGACTGAAAACCTAGTCCCAATGCTTTGAAATTATTACTTATTACAACACTCCAAGGGAAAAGCTTGTGATAGGAGGCCCAGCTTTGGAAAAATAGCAGAATTTTTTTTTCTGTGGTAGCTAGGGAACAGGCTTGAAAATCAAGCTTATCCACATATGTGCATGTAGATGTGCACTTTTCAAATGTGTGTATGTGTATTTTGAAGCCTTTTTAATATATATTTGTGTAATCACATCGTTATTTGTGTTTATATGTTATAGATTCAATTGCATATTCAAAAAATTCAATTCATTCTAAATCATAATTCTTAAATGAAGAACCAAAGTTTTTCTTCCTTGCACAAGAGATAACCTTACAGAGTGTGCCAAGAAAAATACCACAGTTTGTATGCCAAGGCACTGGAGTTTTTGCTGGTTTAAAGAAGTTAAATATAACTCATTTTGTAAGATGTTGTTTAATGAAAATTCTTGCTTTCTTTCACACTGGTGCTGTTTATTTTTGTCAGACCCTGGCTGGTTTGTTAAATATCACTAAATGATATTTACAAGTTTGCAAGGCTCCCACGGACCAGGTGCAAAGACTTTATGTTTCTATCTAGCTATATTTTACATATATATATTCTTTATTATATATAATCAAAAGGAGAAATTAATGACAAATTCCCACCTACCCATCATGAGGCATGTCACTGCACACTGAATGTCATCTCATTTTATCTCTACTCAGTTTATTGCTCAGGGAAATGGATCAGACAATCCAGCCAAACAACCTGAATATCTAGTAATTCTCTACAAGGCTTTCGAGCAGATTAACATTTGCAAATGTTCTCATGGACTCATCTCTTGATTTTACCAGAAACTTCTTCCCAATTCCCAACTCCACACAGCTGCTGAGGTTTGGGTTTCATCCCCTTTTCAGTCCCAGCCCTCAGGAAAAACCTGTGTGTGGATCTCTACTGCAATAAATCCTCATCCATTTTCAAATACCAGCCGTAAATATCTTCCTCTTGCCCACAACTCTTCATTTCTCACCCCTCTGCAGCCACATTATCAGTGTTGATTTTGCAGTTGGAGTCTTTACCTGTGGACTGTGCTTTGGGAAGCAAAAGTTTCAACCTAGACCTGGGGTACAAGGCTGGGACCACCAAGGAGAGTCATAAGATCATTGAGGTTAGAAAAGACCTCAAAGGTTGTTGTCCAACCATCAGCTCAGCACCATCACCATGTTCACCATTAAACCATGTCCTCAATTGCCACATCCACACATTTTTTTGACACTCCCAAAGATGGTGCCCCCTCCACTTCCCTGGACAGCCCATTCCAATGCTTGAACATTACATTGTTCAATTTTACAGTGCTTTTTCTGGCTCATGACCCTGTTAACTTAACCACTGTGTGGGGGGAAGCTCAGCCCTGTGGGTCCTGTCAGCATCACTGCAAGCTCTGTGTCACAGATGGCTTTTCAACTATTCAGGTGTTTCCTTTAGGTACATTGGAAGAAAACTGCATTTTCAGCCAATTCCCCTGCTCGTCCTGAATTACAGACAGCAAATTGTTTCCACATATTTTTTTTCCCAAATTGCCAAATAAAACTGATGATGTCAGTTTAATTGATTACAGGATGGAATCAGTCAGACACTGGTCTCTAAATATGTTCAGATGCCAAATAGGGCAAACAGCCACTTATGGCTGAGCATCTCAGCCTTTCCTTCTGTGGGTGTTACTGTCTGCACTGCCCAGGACCTTCATGCACGTGTACAACTCCACCTGCATTACCTCTGAGCGAGGTTACAATATATTATGGGATATATTTATATATATGTATCACCCCAATGTACCTCAGAGCACATCAGCAACCAGTCTGCAAGGGCAGGGTCAATTTTTTTCTGCTTATTTCTGAGCTATTTTGGATGATCCAAAGAGCACATTCACCACATCAGGGAGAAAGTCTTAATTCTGGCATTCAGGTGTAGTTGCTGCATCAAACAGGGTAAATGTATGACAGCAAGTCTAATTCCAGCCACGCTCCTGAGTTCAGTCCACCTGAGCACAAAGACTGTTTGATTGATAGGAAAAATGTGTGATCTATCTGTCTCTAGGGTGCCATCTTTTCCCATTGTCCCTTTGAGCTCTCAGTTCTGACACCACTGAAAACAAAGGGTCAGGTTACTGCTCAAAATGGAATGATTTTATGCCACTTACTAATGCAATTTCCTTGTAGGAGAGCCAAAAGAGGATGGAAGAGCTTGACATGCTTTTATGCCCCTTGAAATGTGGGATTGAAGACCATATTAGCACAAACATATTTGCTCCATCTCTTTCTTCAACTGTATAGCTAATGTGTTCTGAAATTAGTCTGAATCAGGTTTCTCATAGAGTAGGAATGTGCTCCTTTGAAAATTTTTTACCTTGATTTCTGACATGCAGCATCTGACCTGCATTTTAAATTTAGTTATGAGTAAAGACAGCTTATTGATAGACAAAGATACCACTGGTGCCTTATCTTCTTGTTATTTTGACGTTATCCTTGTAATTGGTGATTGTGAAACTTGAAAATTAGCAAGGTGGAATCACCTGGTACAAAGAGAATGCAGCAAATTTTGCAACACCAAAGTGGAACAGAAATACATCCACAACCATTTTCCTATAATCATTTCAGGTGGGTGTTTGTGTTTCAGAAACTGCAATTTATTCTTCATAGCTCCTTTCATCCAGAAGAAATGGACTACGAGGTGTTTTATGGACTGTGGTAATTTAACTTACAGCAGTAATATAGGCACAACATGGCAAACACACCTTCTAAAACTGGCAGAGCAATTAATTCATGCTGAACATTAAGCATCTCAGTAGCTCCAAGATGAAATCCACCCAGAGACTGCTGACAGGCCATTTTAATGTTAATCTCATGCTTACAACCTCTGCTGTATGAAGGACTTCATTTAACAACACTTTAAGAGTAAGCAGCTGAAGAAAGAGAAAATAGGGAAGACAGTAAGGGGTCACTCCCAGGTAAAAAGTTTTACACTTCAAAGTTTACTGAAATGGCCACATTTACTGATGCTTCCTGACCCTATGCCAAGATGTTGCTATTTCCATTTGGATTTGTCACTGACAAGAGCAAAACTTTCCTCACTCTTGTCTTTATGATAAGTGGTGGATCTTGTGGTGTCAGTGTGTTGAATTCTAATATTTTAGGCTCGTTCAGAACAGTCCCAACTGTTTCCCACAAGCAAATTAAACTGAAAATTACCACAAAGAGTGGAAAAAGTCTTCTTTTTGAAGACTTTTTGAAGGAGAGCCAGCCTTCTCCTTCATGGAGTTGGGGTTGTCACCAGTCAAAGACAATGGAGGAAATTCCCTAAAATTATCTTTCTGTTTAACCAAGGTAAGTGGGAAAATGTGTCTTTCAGTAAGTGACATTACTTATTGATGGTGTTAGAATATGGGTTTGAGTTCAGGGCTTTGGTGAGCAAAGGGAACGAAATTTGGTGGATTGGGACCAGGTTTGATCCTCTTGAAACCACAGGATGGAAAGATTCCAGGCATTGTGTGAGATTTGTGCACAAACAGTTTCTTCTGAGAGATTTCTGAATCCTTAAGAGGTTTCAGTGATAGAAAGTGTTTGGGATCTGTTTTGTATCCTCTTGTCTGTCTAATGGGCGTTTTGTGGATTTTTCCTGTATGAGCTTTGGATGACAGATTGTCTTCACTTTCAGTGAGACATATTCAGTCCTCTTGACAGTTCCTTGGGCTTTGTTTGGGTTTTTACATAAACATACACATTTTTAAATCTATGTAGATTAACCAGTTGGGAAAAAACCCTCAACATTTCTCTCATCATAATGAATATAAGTGCACTCTAGAAGAAGCATCGCACAAAATGAAGGATGAAGAGATGTGTACTGACTCTATGCTGACAGCAGTGAAAGTTTGGCAGAGTGCATTGAAACTTCTGTCATTAGAACTATTTTATTGCAGCTGGGAATAACAAGAGCTGTGAGAACTGATCATTAGAGACAATAAAAACAGTGTTTGTTTTTTTTCTCCAGATAGGTAAATCACATTTTGAGAGGTAATTGATAAGCTAATGCTACAGAGCCAGCTGTAAATAAACCATCCATCCCAAAAATGATATATATACTTTCTTCAGTCACAATTCTAAGCCTCCATCAAAGATCTAATTTCCTCCCTTTAGCAGGGGAAAATACAAGCCTTTATCAAACAGTAATCCTTTTAACAGAAATGCCAATTAAAGCTACCCTGTTCTTTATGCTAGATGGGTTCTTACCATCTGTCTTGCAACTCTGTACTGTAAATAAGAAGGAAAATAAAAGGATTCTCAGTTTATTATAGCTTTAACTGTAGAAAACAAAATTCAAGCATTCCCCTGATGTCAACAAATATCTTTCTTGGCACCCAGTGGAAACAGGATTGTACTCCTGCACTTCTGCTTGAATTAATGAGTTTGGGCTTGGTGTGCAGGGTGCAGGGCTGAGAGCTGGAGTCCTGGAACCTGCAGCTCAGGGCTGGCAAGACCACTGTGGGCAAACAGACCTTTGAAACACTTTTGGCAGATGACACAACAGCCCCTAACAGGAGTGGCTGCAGACAGAAAAATATGCAATAAAAAGTGTAGAGGTGGGGGCTGCAAACTGGAGGTTGGAACTTTAAGTTTCCTTCCAACCCAAACCATTCTGTGGTTCTGTGAAATGTCCCTTTCCATTGCTGATGAAAGATTCCTTGGAACAAATCAGGAATTTCTCATCAGCTTCGCTAAGATCCTGACTTCTTACTTGGAAATGGAATGTCTTTTTAGACTACCAAACCTAGGAGAAATCCTCTCCATTTTCCTAAGAGGTTGCATCAGTCCTGAATCATATTTCAAAGTCAAATCTCTGGCGTGCTCTCCTTTCTCTATCATGCCTAGATAACTGCTTGTCCTACAGCTCAAAATCTGGAGATGTGACAGCAAAGTCCATCCACACTAATAGCAGTTTAAAAAATAAATGAGAGTCACTACTTCTCAAAGCTACAGCCCATTTTCAGAAAAGTACCATGAAAATAATGAAAAGATGTTCAAGTCCTCTTTTCCTTAATGTGTAATACTATTTTAAGTATCCCATGACCTCTTTTCTTTGATATCTTAGCAAGTGATTCATAAGTTTATTTCCATGTCCTGTGGGACTGATATTCTCACAAGCTTTTTCTGTTCTGGCAAAGGCCTCATCAGTTGGCCAAGAGGAAATTGCAGAGAAAAGCTGCAAGCCTCCAAATTTACATGAACTGATTAAAAAAATGTCATTAAATGGTATTAAAAGTGGTTTATAGAGATCTGGCTTTCCTCCTCTCAATGTTGGTTCTGTTTCCTGGGAGTTCCCTGGTGCCTGGCAGTGCACACGGGGCTGGTCTGTGCTGTGTGTGGGACTGAGTGTGCTGGAGAGGGTTTGGTGCGTGGCCTTTGCTCAGGCTGTGACATTAATGTTTGATAGATGATGTCTCCTATGATGAATTCAGCAGGTTAGTTTGGCAGTTTTTTTAACTTTTTATGAATTTACAAACATAGGGACAGGGAGTTCAGGGAGAGATTGTGTGACAGTTAGAAAACTGAATATTTGCTCATTTCAAGACAAAATATCTTCTTTACTCAAAATACCTCCTTTAAACCCTTTTTTAGATCCAGGAACATAGAAAGAATTTGTTGTATCAGGCAGAATGACAAAAAAAAAGTTGGGATTTTTTTTCCACCTGTATGTCATAATGCAGACCCCAATGCATTTATTCAGGATTAAATTAATATTGTTCTTATCAGTGTTATATATCTGAACAAAATTACCTCTTGTTGGCCTGACTTTTCCTTTTCTCCAGCTTTGTCTCTGCCAATCTCGTGGTTTTGCAGATTATTATCTCTACTTCAGACACCCCTTGTGCAGACCTAACCACAAATTCTTGGTGGCTCAGCACCTTCTCTGGGACTGGAGCAGCAAAAAAACCCCTCAACTCCCCTTGGTGCTGGGGGAGTGCACCAGGAGCCTTCCTGCAAAACGACTTCCCATCCTTTTAATAACTCCTTTAACTCTCCCATCTCCAGTTTGATGGCTCCTGTTTTACTGCAGAGTGAGCTTTCCTCTTAAAGTTAATGACACCCTTTGGTTTCTAAGTGTGCAGTAAATTGGGGCCAAGGTGTCTTATGACTTTGGCTTCTTGAAACATCCACCCCATTCCCTGCACAGCTTCTCTCATTTCAAAGGATCCATGCCTAGTTTGTGACAGTGATGGGGCTGCTGTGTAATACTTTTGATTGTGTCGTTATTTTTTTATTTTTATATTTAATTTATTAATTAACAATTTGTACATCTGCAGTATTGAGATGTGTTTGTTGCTGTGTGGTCACACATAGAACACATAGAAACCTAACTCAGATTAAATTTTTATTAAGGAAAAATATGTATTTGTTATATGTATCATGGAAATTACTTTTTCACTGAAAAAATTGTAAGAAATAGGAGGAAAAAGAGGATAAGTTATTCAACACAAAATGTGATGTATTGAAGTAAATGAATCCTGTCTATCAGATCATGCTTTCTTTTCCACCACAGCAGCTGAAATCTTACAATAAGCCTGGGGAATATTATGTGTTTCTCAGACAAAAGCAATCTGAAATATCAGATTCATAATCTGGTAGAATTGTGCTGCCTAGGAAACCTAATGGCATATAAGGATCAGTGTTATGTGATCTGGGGTAGCAATGGATGACAGGAAGTTCCTAAGCCAAAAGAATCCATGAATATGTGTAAATAAAGAAAACTAAACCTGGCCTATAATGGTCTCAGGAGAGTATAAAGGACTTCAGTTCCCTTTCCAGCAGTGTGTAGGAATGCACTGGTCATCCGTATAAAATGTGAAACAAAATATCTCCATGAAAAAAATATCATGGAATGTTTAAACACATTAGAAATTTAAACCCATTCAGAAAAAAAAGAAGAAAAAAATATACAAAAAAAGCAGATAGCACCTTCCAAATAACTCCTGCACAGGACACGTAGGTTTAAATTTCACAAGAAGTTCATGACAATGCTACAATTCAGACAAATGGAAACATAAATTGCAGATCCTCTGCAGGGGTACCTGTTTTGGTGAGCCAAGCTACTGTCTTGGGCATATCACTTGACACTCATAAGTGATAATAAAAATACAAATAATAAATAGCAATAAATTGGAATAATGTACCATATAACAAGGAAACAGAGCAAGTGGCTTTCTTGCAGAATGAATATAAATAATACCACAGTGAGAGTTTTGTCAGTCTTTCTCAATATCACATTCTGAACACTTTCCTCTGAATGGTCCACTTGGCCTGTCACTCATGTGGCTTCTGAAATGAAACACCCCTCCTCATGCAAACACTCAGGCTAATTACTGAGGCCACTGCTTAAATAACTCTGCTGGAGTGGCTCCATCTGTGAACGGCGTGAGCCCACGTAAAATTATTCACTACACTTGTAAAGAGAGGAAGAGACACACACAGGAACATTGCAGATAACCTCAGGGCTTGGCAGTGGGTCTACGACAATTAAATGAAAGATTTTCTGAAGGTGACCCTGTGGATGTTCATCCCTTACTCCTGTCAACAGTGGGCCGTGATGACAAGGCGGGCAGAAGGTACTAATGAGGAGCTTTGATTGATCAGTGAATGTCAAATTAATTCAGCTGGAAGCATGCCAGAGCAAAACACAGAACTGCACGGTGGAATAAATAGAGGAGTTTTGATACTTTGGTTAGAACAATGCCCTGAAAGCATCAAAAAAAAATGTCTCAGGCAAGAAAAGTTAAAAAAAAAATTGGATTCTGTAATGAATTATTTGTCATTCAAAACAAATTCGGTTTTACAATGGAAGATAAAAAACGAGAAGCAAATCTTAGCAGGTTTGCCAAAAGGAGAAGCAATATCTTAGAAAAATGTTAGTGGGACAGATGACAAATATTCATTTATCTTTAGGCAATCTGAAAATTCAGCCTTTTAGATTAAAATCAAAGCAACCAGTCTGGAGTATTCAGTAATTTAAAACATAAGGGAAAAGGGCCCTTTTTTCACTGTGTTTTATATGTACAGGCACGTATCATTTTACAGAGCTTCTTCAGAATCAATCTTGAGAAGATTGGTCTATTAAATATATTTATTTGGATTTGATTGCAGTCATTTATGAAATGTTTATGGTCTTGTATATACACAGAGGGGGACCCTGGCTTGTTGAGCCAGTGGCAAAGCCTTCCTGACTTCACGAGGTGCTGGTACATTTACAATTGTGCCTCCTGAACTCAGATTTTTATCTGATAATTAAATATAATGACTATTTTTCAACTTAATTCACCCCATTTTGCTCCTATTAGCACCAAAACCATATTCACCTCCTTAACAATACTCTTGCATAAGAAAAGGTCTCCACAAAACTTGTGCCTCCAAAGAGCTGGTTGGTGCTGTGAGGCTTTCCAGTGTGGCTGCACATCCAGAAAAACTTCTTGCTCATGAATGTTACCTGTGTTTGACATAATGGGGCTGGGAGGGATGGAGGCAGTGGTGGGGTGTCCTGGGTTGCAGTGTAGGATGTACACAAAGTATTTATTCTATCACCATCTTCATGAACTGTTGAAACCAGGTGGGGCAGTGTTTTCCCAAGGCCCCTGCCTCTTCTGCTGATGGCCTTTAGGGTGTCTTCTGCTAATGGTCCATTAACATGAGTCACAGGTAACTCCCTCCAGGGGTTATCTCTGTTTAATGGGCCATCAAGGACCCATTTCACACTCCTCATCCTATTGTGAGATGCTCTGCCTAGGGGCAGAGCCACCATTCCCACCTGGATATAAGCTGGTATGTGGGACAGTCAGGTAGCACTTACCCACTGGATTCCCAGAGGAGCAGGGCTACCAGATCTTTCTACAGGATCACTGCTTCAGGAAGAGCCCCTCACCTGGACTGCTTCCACCATCCTGCTCAGGTTGTATTCTGACTCTGTCAGTGGTCCTTTGTGTTATTGCATTTATTTTATTTTACTTTTACCTTTTTACCTTTCTTTTTATTAAATTATATCTCTGACTTGGAGCCTCTCATTCATTTTGCTTTCAAACCACAACATGGGGCTATGGAGGGATCAGGGCAAGGGGTAGGAAAACCTTCAGCACAGTCCTATCAATTGTGGGATCCCACCCTGCTTTTCCCCAGAGCTGATCCCCAGTGATCCCCATGCTTCTGTCTGGTGGTATCTTTACAACCAACTTCCTTAAACCAGAGCTAGCCCAGTAAATGTGGAGTCTGCACAGTGGTTACGCCAGCACTGTGTTGTATCAGCTGCTGGCAGCCCATAATTACATAGCTGCACACTGTTAAATGTTCCTTTTTCACAACATAAGTGGCATTGTCCTATTTAGACTGTAAAGGTACTTATAGCAGGTACTTTATGATGTGAACTAATCCTGGAGTGGGAGCTTGCTGCAGTTTCCCACAGGTTTGGTACTTGTGCTGCAAGTGCAAGGGAGCTTAGAAAGATTTTTAACTGGGCTTCATTATCAGCCCTTTATGCATCTGCTGCTCTGCTGCAGGTGGAAGAATTTTCCTTCCGAGTGTAATGCTGATGTTGAAAGCACAGAGAGAGCTCATATAACGAGGGTTAGTTCAATTGCTCAGTGTCTCCTGGGAATTTTCATGCCATCACACTTGTAAATTAATTTCCTTTGGCTATTCTGTGCTCCACTTGTGTTAATTTTCTATGAACATTTCTACAATATGGTTTTATCAATTAAATTATATTCATAGAACGACTGTTTCTAGACCAAGACATATTTGCAAGGTCAACTCTGCTACTTGCTCAAGTACTTATTCTGAAATCATGAAGTGCTCTTGCATTGTGTGTAAGCAATCCTTGTTTTTAAAATGAACAGTAAAAGTAGTGGCAGATCAGAGAGAAATGTTTCTCCAGTGTTAGAAGAGTCTCAGGGCTTCAGATGTATCTGTGAACACCGGGAAGGGCTGATGGTAAAGCTCTTTGTGCAACAGCTCCAGCACCTTCAGTGGTTATACCATAAATCAGGTTTTGTATCTAGAAGAATAAAAGTTAATTCCTCAAGGTGAGTTTCCTGTGTGTGCCCAAACCTGGAAGTTTGGCATTGCAGAGGATCAAAAACTGCAGGCTCATTCTGCACAGTGCACAAGGAGCAAGAGGAGAGCAGTGGTGGGACAAGGTCCTGTGGATTTTCCCCACAGGCACCACTCACAAATCCACTGGTGTTATTCTGTCACTACAGCAGGACTGCTGTGAGCACATCTGGGCACAGACTGGAGGGTGGAGAGGAGCAAGACATGGGAATTTAGCCACCAGCTTCAGTGGAAAACAGATTGAGGTGGTGTCTTTTTATGCATTTATCTGCAGTGATTAATTTTTCAGGGAGTCAGGGCAGCCAGCTGCCACTGAGCTCTCTGCTCTGGGCTCCCAGTGTTCGATAACTTCCCAGCTGGAGAAGCCTTTGTCCCCACCTCATCTCTTTTCTGGTCGTTCCCATTATCACTTGATAAATATCTCATGACCTGCTGCTCTGTTTTACCCAGACCTGCACCTCAGAGACCTCCCTGCAACTTCTGCCATCTCAAACCCAAGACTGTAATGCATCAATAAAAAAAAAAAATAATGACTTGATGTGACATGAAGTGAGACCTGCAATACCCCTGGTATTGTGTGTTAGACACATTGCAAGCCATCACACACTACAGGGTTTAATGGCTTGCTACAGTTCCACTGAAAAACTTTACTTTTTTCATCTGAGTGGAAATTTGTCATATATTGTGGAATAATGAGTCAGCCTGATGGAAGACAGAGCCTCTTGATGTGATCTGTATAATTATACCATGCCCATTGCATTATTTGCTCATTTTTTCTGCAGTTGTAAAAGCATCAGAACATTTGTTTGGGCACTACCTGCCCTTGGTGAAAACTCTTGGGGTTTTGATGGTGGTCAGCACATCCTGTTAGGGCAGTGGAATAATTTGGGGATGAAAAACTACCATGCAAAAATTCAGGCAGCCAATTTGAATGCCCCGAGTAGGATCCTGATCTCTGATGGGCTGAACCACCTTCAAAAATGCCAATTTCTTTCCACCATGAGGGGAAGCTCAGGAGTCATTTGGGTGCCTGAGCAAAGTGCTGAAACAACGCATCCTCTGCAAAGGGCCAAAATTATCCCTGAAACTTCACAGCTTGCAGGAGCAGATATTTGTACATTGATAAATCTCACTTGAACTTGACTTAATTTTGACACTGAAACCCTCTCTTGATTTCAGAGATGCAGATTCCTACGTGTGCAGGGAAAAGTACAATTGCCCAGTTAAACTTCCAGGAATTTCCACTGAAAAATGATCATTGAGAGATTTGGATCTTTTAACTCTCAAGGCAGGAAACCTGCTGCATTTCAAAGTAGTCATTGTTTTGGTCTGAGTTTGCACCTCCTGCAGTCTGTCATCAAATGCAATGGGAAGGATCTCAGCCTACCCACTGCCTAGAAATTCCACCTATTCTTTCTTGGAATAAAAAGAAGCATGGTTCTCTCCACTGTGATAATGCTATTTAACTCTCCAGTTCATTTACAATGATATCCCCCCCTAATATTTATTGTACGTGTTGAACATTTTTATTTGATCTTCATTTCCAGATAATGTCCTTATGCTCATGTGATAATATTTTGATTTTCCAGCTGATGTACATTTCTCAGTAATGCAGCACTTGAATGCATAGCCATGGCTCTGAACTTCGAAGAGGTATCATAGGACTGGAATGAACCTGAAAGTTGCTTTAAAAGCCCCTCTTATCTTAAAACACTTCATGCAAAAAATCAAGTGCAAAGCATTCCATTGATTAAAGATTATTTAGCATGTTTGAATAGCTTTCCAAAGAAGCCACATATCTAAAATTTAGTCACATCTCTGTAAGCCTGTGCTGATGTTTCTGACATGATTTTTATTAATATTAAAGGAAGGGAAATTATTTAGAATTTTCCCAAGAGAAGTAGCAGGTTTTAATGTGGTGAAAGGACGAGCATTTGCTGATATTTCTATTGCTGTGTCATTTACTTATCCCACTCTTTCAGTAATTAGCTTGGATGGTTTCTTTTTCTGCCACTTGGCATTCCCAAAGCGTATGAGGGGGAAATCCTGGTGGTTTCTGTTTGCAGCAGCTGAGATGAGAGAGGTTCTGGGTCACCCTTTGAGCACAGATTTTGGCCTTGTCCCCCAGTGTGCCATCAGCAGGTTGGGTGCCTGTTCCCTCACCCCCAGCTCATCCAAGTGTCACCTCCCAGCAGTGGGTTTGGAGGAGGAAATGCTCCTGCCTGGGATGTGGCGTCTCAGAAGAGTCACCTCTGGGAAGGTAACATTTAAAAAAGACACAGGGAGGAAAATGCCACTTTTGGGAGGGTTTTGACACCTTGAGTTTCTAAATTGGCTGTTGGATATGAGGAGAGAATTACTGCAGGGAGGTTTTCCCCTTCTTCCCAAAAATCCTCCGCTGCATTTTGCGGTACAAAGCAATTTTTAAGTGCAGGGAGGGTGAAGGGAGGGAAGCATTAAAGATAAGGATTATATTAAGGGAAGTGGCCAAGTTTGGAGCCACAGCAGCGTGACAAGATTGAGGTAGAAGAGCAGAGGCTGATTTTTGATGTGGGATAATTTGACTTAAGACCGTGACTATCACTCCCAGTTTTACATATTGTAATGAATGCAGGCATGCAGCAAGAACAGTTTGGGAGTATCTGATACATGAAAGCATGAATATGATATTAGGTGCTTTTAATTGCTGGATTTTTGGTGTCTCAGGCTCTTTTCTAATAATTTCCATTGTTATTCTTTCTTAAGAAGCTATAAGGGAGCTCCTTCACTCTACAGAGCGTGTTGGACGTGCAAATGTAGAAAGCAATTGACTTGTTTCTATATTCTATGCTAGTAAACGAGTTATTTTGTACAAGAGCAGCTTCTGTAAAGCTTCTCCCTAATTAAGCTCCTTCAAGCACCCTTCTGAGCTCAGTGTACATTGGCCCAGGTTCAAGATCTGCTCAGTGCAGGGGAGGGGCACCAGGGAACCCATCTCAGGTCTCAGCCACACAAACCCATCTGCTCCTGCCCTGACTTCAACTACAGCATCAGAGAGGGTGCTCCAAGTTGGCCCCAGTTCCTTTGTGGCCTCAGAGTCTCCCAGCTGGCTGGAAACTGTGAAAATGGAAATTTCTGCCCATTACACACATTGTTCTCAGGCAGGTCCATATTCCATCCAGGTGTGGTCTGTCACTGGTTGGGATGAGTGGGGAGAAACTGTGGCCCTTTAAATATAATTCTGCTTCACCAGCACATCTGTCTCCTCTCTGCCAGTCCCCAACAGCCTAATTTATGTATGTGGGTTCTACTCTCCCCAGACTTCATTACAATTAAGTAGTTACAAATTGTATGAAAATTTAGTCACGATACTGCAAAAGTTTCCTTAGGATATTCTAAAGGAATATTTTCATATGAAGCAGGGAGGAAAAAAAGTGGTAGCTTCACTTAATTCAAATGGAGATCCTTGATGTGCTGATATTCTTGGAAGATTCCTGTCAAAAGCTTCAGTTCAGCTGTAAATATTTCTGTCAAAAAATATTTGAGCTGCAGTGTTGGGGAGACAAATAATAATCTTGGGACTTTGGGAAGATGCATTTATTGAACAAATGCTTATAAAAATTAGCCACAGGGCTGTTCTAAATAGAGTTGATATCTGAAAATACCACATTAGATATTTAAAAAAAAAAAAAAAAAAAAAAAAAGAAAAAAAATAAGAGAATTTGTTGTCCTTACTTAAGTGAAATAAAGTGTGTTGTGGGATGCCCCTTTGAAACTCATTTGCTGACATTTGAGACATTTAAACTCACCTGTGAAGGATTCTGGCCAAAAGAAGGGTTGCATTTGAACAGCTCTGGAAGCAGGGCTGGTGATTTGAAATTTTAAAATTATGAGGAGAAAAATCTTCTTGTAGGAAGAGTCAAGGACAAACCTGGAGTTAAAGGGAATTGAATCAGAAATCTTCTGTAAATTATACTCCCAGGCTACTAAAGAAGAAAGTTTCACACATGTAAGGAAAAATAAGTCCTTGAGCTTGACGTCCACCATTTCTGAGACAGCTCTGGGTGAGTCCTTTTATTGTGACTGTGTTTATGTTTTTATGACTTGTGAGGAGCTTCGAACCTTTGATCTGGTTTAACGAAATACAATCATAGCAGGAGCACTGGGGAAGGTGCAGGAGGCCACTGGGGAGCTTTGTCAGCCGTGGTGGCTCTGCTCGAGAGGGTCCCTGCACAGGCTGCACCAGGAGCAGCTTTGGGAGCAGGGGAGTTTCCAAACAAACAACTCTTTCTGATCTCCAGAAATATTCTTTTGGATAGGGCTCCCAGGTCTCTTGATAGAATTCCCCAACACAGTCAAGAAGAAACATCCAGGTTTCTGATGGAGTTTATTCTATCTCTTAATACTGACAGATTATCCTTGCCAGAGACATCTCACACCTGAGCATGGGAAAAAAAAATACACATCAAAATGGTCTTTGTCTCTTTTTCTTTTTCTTTTTTCTTTTTTTTTTTTTTTTTTAATAATCCTAAATAAAATAAATGAAGGATATTTACCATAAAATAAATCACTAGGAAGAGAAGCTTTCAATGCCACAGTACCCAGTTCTTTACCATCGATATTCATAAAATTATATTCAGCTCTAAAACACAAATATTAATGAAAAAGAGGATCTTAATAAAAGCAGCCTTTTCATATTTAGGTTGTTTTGTTTTGTTTTGTTTTGTTTTTTTTTTTCTTCAAGTTACAGAGTTATTGCCTTGCAAAAGCCATTAAAAAGCTCCTGTAACTGCACTCTCTGTTGGAGAAGGATGTCATGTCTAAAAATGTTGTCACCTTCAAAATACTGTGAAAGTCAGGGCCAAGTTATTTTAATCAGGCAGTGCTGGAAGTTGTGGGTAGAATGATAATGGGGAAAAGCAACATTTACCTTTATATGGCCAATGCAGTAATCCTGGCTCCTCTGGGGAGTCGCTCAGAATTATGTGGATGGTGAGATTAGTGTATTACTAAAGCATTTGACAGCAACAACAGCTACTGTGTTTGCTCTCTAATGCATTAATAATACTTAACATTTCCTTGTTGTAAAGCCCCTTTTTTACAGGTTTTTTGTGCCCGTGCCTTCCTCACAGCAGCCAGCTCTAGAGAGGTGGAGGAATAGGAAAGTTTTCTTAGGAAAGTGATTGATTGAGGTGAGGTTGGGGCTCCTGTGGGAAACAAAGGAGGCTGCCAGGTTCATGCTTTGGAAAATGCCACTGAACAACAGTGTGATTTTTATAAAAGAAGAGACCTTCTTGTTTGGGAGAGAGGTGACACTGTGCAGGAAGAACCTGATGGTGATTCTCAGATGAAAGGTTAATAAGAGAGTCATTTTGTAGCCAACATAAAATTCAGCTTACATTGATGGCTTTTCCATTTGGAAAGCTCTTTTCTTTTTTTTTTCCCCCTGCAGGGGAAATCACTATAGGTGAGAGCTGGAATAAAGGAGATTTCTTGCCCATTCTCCTCCAACTGACCCCAGGCCTCACAATTTACGCCTTGTGCTGCTTTCTCTCATTTGCTCCATTTGCTGCCCCCACCAGCTCTGATGCCAGTTGTTAAACTGCTTCCCATTGGGACTTTCACCGGCTTTGCTTTAGAGTTGCACCATCTCACTCATTGGAGGTTCTGTTCCAGATTCCCTTCATTTATTTATGCACAAAAGCTTCTTTTCAGCAAAAGCTCAGCCCTGAGCAGAAGGTTCTGTGGCCTGGGCAGCATTTCTCCCAAGAGCAGGATCGGGTGTTACAGGGGGAGCTTTGCTCAGGCTGGGGGTTGTTTGCAGTGCTCCATTAACACATTTTAACCCATCTCAAGCCTTGTTTGCCTGTCTGATCATAACTGAACCCCAAAGAGCCCAGCCTTGGTAATTAGCCCTCCTACCTTGGCCCCTGCCTCCCAAACCAAGACTGAACAGCCCTTCATAGTCCTCTTAATTGACTTTTTGGGAGAACTGAAGTTTACCTATTCTGCCTGGCTGATTTGCTAACAAGGCTCAGCTGCCTTCTCTGGGCCTTGACAGGCTGGAGAAGGATTTTCAGGGCTTGGCTGAGTTCACAGGCTTTGGAACAGCTGCCAGTAGTACCTGAGGGCTTCTGTCAGTGGCTTCATCTCTCCTGTGAGAGCCTTCCTGTGCATGTCCAAAATAAGCACTTTTGTCATTGAAAAAAAGATGAGTGAATGCTCCTTCACCATTCCTTAAACAACCTCTTCTCTTTTCCTTCACTTCTCACAAACCTATCCAAGAAGCAGTGTGTGCCAAGGAAAATAATGAACCTGTATGTGGTATTTTACTGCTATTTTCTGGCCATGTATACTATGTCAGGTATATTGAAAGGAATGGGATTTATAACACTGTTATGGTTCAAATAGTTGGCCCTATCTATGGCTAATCTTATTTTTTTTTCTCTGAGCTCCCCTGTCCTTTGTTGCACTCTGATTTGATTATTTTTTTGTAATGTAGTGATATCAATCTCTAGGAGGCAACGTTCTGCCACAATTAGAATTATTAGATGGCACTATTTATAAAATGAGGCCGAAGTGACTAGATAGTTATTTCCTTTCCTTTTTTATTTTTTTTTTTTGGTAGTTATAGACCCATTAGAGGAGACTCATCCACTTGTGGCAGGCAGGCCAGAGCTCACCTTATTAGTGTTTAGCAGGGAAAAATCCTGGCATGAGGCACCAAAGGTTAGTTACAGATGTATTTCAGGATAGATCTAAAGCTCTCTATTTTAACACTTGCTCTAAAGTAAAGCTGCTGAACCATGGCTCTGTATTGCAGCACATTAAAATGCAGTGGTAATTACCCTCATTATGAAAACTTCTTCTCATGACTGTTAAAATACTTGCTTTAAAATGTATTAAGGGAGAGCACACCAGTCATGCAGTCCACAGAGTGTGGGGGGTGAAGGGTAGGAGTGCAAAAGTACATTTATGGACAGCAGAGGTGATGAAGAGATGTCCCTCCCTGATTGAACTCTACTGCAAAATGCCATCTCCCAGAAAAGCTCTGATTCAGCACTCACCAGTCAGAAGTTCCCTTTATCTGCCTTGGAATCAGCACTTGGACAGTTCCAGTGGTCCCAGTGCTCCCCATACCCAGGTCTGGTACAGGACTGAGCAGTTAAAGGGGTTTTGTGCAGGTGTGCCCTTACCTGGTGTTCCCTCACACGCTCCTTTTGGGAGTTTTGAGGTGACAAAGGTGGTTTAGCTGGAAACAGGGCTCATTAAAAGTCAAGTTTGTGTTTCCAACCTGGCCATGCACACAGGGGAAAAAGAGTTCTTGTGCCTGGTGTGTAACCCACAGGATTTGGTTTGAGGAGCTGTAGTAGCCTGGAGACAAAAGAGGAGAGCCTTAATTAGAAACAAAACAAGCAGGTTTTCAGCCACCCTGTACTTACAGGATACAGAAGAGGCCTTGCAATAAGAAAACTCCTTGATCTACTGAGTTACCACAACTATCACCTCCTAGAAAAGCTGTTCTATTGAGTGAGAGAACAAAAATAGGATCTCTCCCCCCACCCTGAGCAGTGGTGGTGTGTTCTGCACTGTGCCTCTTAGCAGGGGACAGCAGTTTGAAGAGGATCAACATCTGATCCTTCACAAAGCTGTGGAAAACTTTGCTGACATTTCCATGCCTTGCAGTTTGCTGCTCATTTGGAGCCTCCAGGAGCTGCATGAGCTGAAAACCAGCCAGCTGGGTAATCGAGGTAATTAAAAGAGATGTAAACTTTCAAAGTAGCTGACACTTAGTCATTACACCGAGCTGTCATGCTTGACTGAGCTAACGTTAATTCCAATATCCCATTATATCTTGCTGATATCAGTTTAAAAGATAGCTGCTGTGTTTCTTCAGCAACTTGCAGCTACAGTCATAAAAAGTATTGATTGCAGTGGGCTTTGACAGATGTGAGATGTATTTAAGAGAAATTGTGCCATAGATATTATTTTACCTCAGCTGCTCAAAGCTGTATGGATTCCAGATATATCCTTCTGGATTTCACTGGGAAAGTCCTGTGGAATCTGCCTGAGAGGTGCAAGATTGAAGAAACACCTTCTCCCAGGCTGTATTTTTAGGTTTTTTTAGCATAGGTCTCTTTGATTTTTGTACCTGAGCTACAAAGGTGCTGGGTAATGAGAGAAAAAGCAGATTTTAACCAACTTAGCCATTTTCTTTGAGCTTTCCCCACATGCTAAGGTACAGCCCTGAGCAGAAGTGAAGTCTTCTAATTGACTTCAGCAGCCTTTGATGGAGAGGTTGAATACTGAAGTTTTCCATTCCCTGCGAATTATCTACATGTTTAAGGGTTATTTTATCTTGTCTTCTTGCTGCCATCCCACTGATTTCCCAGTAGTGAATTATTATTTTTAATGCCTTGCTAGATTTCTATGGATACAGAAATCCCAGCCAGTGGAAGCTGCTGAGAGCCATGTAGGAGCTATGGAGAAATTCTCACTTACAGGATATAAACTCTATGGAAGTGGCACATGGGGTGCTCACAGCAGCCTTGGGTCTTACAAGTGGCTGAAGAATATGAAGTTTCTGTGTCCAGCCCCCAAAGGTTTATTACTTTTTCTTCACAACTATTCCACCTTTCTTTATCTTGCAAATGAAAAGAAGTTTTATTGGGCAATAAATTCCATTTCTTCTCTTCTATATGCAGTTTTGAACCAGTCCATATGCCCACATTGAAGCATGAGGAAAGTACTGACGATTGTCCTGGGATAAGAAAACTGAAGAAAAAATTTTCATGTCCTTTAAAAAAAAATCACTAAAAACCCAGCAACTTGAAAAACTCAATTACTGACATCTTTTTCCTTAAAATCATGTGCTGGCTTACAGCATGGCAGGAAAAGGAAATCAGGAGCAGCCCCCCAAACTTGTATGAGAAGTGAGAATAGTGAAATGCAACAGTAAAAGATTATTCATCGTTTAATTCTCTAGTTTTGGCCAAAAGAATTGTGTCCCTGTGGGCTTTCATAGAGACAGGCATGCTGGCATTATGAAAAAAAAAAAAAGACATTTTTCAACTCTATCTAAAGATTCCAAAGCTGTCATCAGATCAGTGTGTGCCTTAGAGTGGAGCTTGCAAAAATCATTCCTCAGCTAATATTCTCAAGGACAAGATGTAGTTTGATTTGGCTCTTCCAGGAGATGTTCCTGATTGCCTTGGAAAGCACTATTTTAAAATGGGGGTGAGGGAGGGTAGTACAGAGTTTTATTTTTGAAGCACTTCAAAACATCAGTCAGCCATGAGGATGGAGACTCTCCTTCTTCCTTTAGAAAATCCATCTTGGATCTCCTATTTTATGCTTAATTGGGAATTGTTTTAATGAGTTTATGAAAATCAGCCTGCCTTCCAAAATGGTCCAGAAGTTGGTTTTGTTTGGGTTTGGGCTTCTGTTTGTTCATTTCTACACTGCAGTATAGAGGAATTTTGGACCTATTTTTTGTCAACACTTGCATTTCATTCCTATGTAATAGACCCTTAATACTGTGTAAATGGATAAGCCAACAAATCTTACAAAAAATGCATGGAAACATGCTGGGGACAGCAACCCCATAACTCAGTGCTCCCGTACTGAGGCATTATGAATACCAACAATTTACTTTTTTTTTCCTTCCCCAAGGCTGATTGACAGAGAAAATGAAAATGGTAAATAAATGTTCATGCCAGTTTATTTAAAGAGGTGCACAGGCTTTTTTCTGTGCATCCCACAAGTCATTTAATGAGATTTGTGCACAAGGCTCCCACACAGTGCTTTACTCCCCGATGGGCAAATATACACATTCCATGGCCACTCCTAAATGCAGGAGCCTGAGAGGCCCAGTGCTTATTTACTCAGTCAGCAGTGCCATTGTAACTGTGCAAGGAAGGGATCTCACATTTTGAAAATCTGAAATCTCCTCTCCCACCCCTACCATGGCAGCAGTAGCTCCCATGAATCACTTGTGAATAGCTAGTGATGGAGGAGTACCTGCTTTTAATTCCCTCAGGAAGATGATTACAGGGATGGTTTTGCTCAGGAGACCCCACAAACATCACTAAAGTAACAGACAGACATTGCAGAGCAGTCTTCTTTCTTTTAGCTTGGTTGGAGGTGTGGTCAGAAGGCAAATTCAGGTGTGCACATAGTTAATTTCATTCAGGAAATAAAGCACAAAAAAGGCTCTCAGCTGCCCCGTGCTTGGCTCAGAAAGGGAAGAGATTTTGTGAATTTAGTTTTCAGTGTTTTACAGGATAACCTTGTGGGTGAAACTAAACCAGGGGCAGGTTTTGAACACACCCTAGATGGCTGCTGATAGTGGGAAAGCTGTTCTTAGGGCAGATGTACCTAGTTTTATTTCTAGATTTATTATCCTGAGCACTTCTGCTGGTCCTTTCATTTGAATTGCTTTTTTAGTTGCTAATTTTAAGGAATTTTTTTTTTGGTGTTTGTTTTTGTTTGGGTTTTTTCCCCCATAGTGGGAGGAAGCCATTTTTTCTCCAATTGTTCCTTCTCAAAAGATGAAATTGAAAATGTTTCATAAACTGGAGTGGCTGGAAGCTACATCCAGTGTGCACAGCTGAACGAATCAGAATGAGCAGGTCAGGATAGCAGTCCTGTGAATCAGTTGAGATGTTGGTGGGCTGTTTTATAGGGACTGGGAAAGCCAAACTTTCAGAGCTATCCATGTGAAGCACAAAAATAAAGGAAAGAGTGGGAGAAAATTCCTTTCTCTTCATACGTGTCAGTATAAAGCCTACACTGGCACAAATCAACATTGATTTTTTCCATCTCTGCTCTGAAGTAGATTTTTGTCTGCCTTTTGGTAAGATGTGGAAATTCCTAGTTGCTCAGGGGTGTAAATTAGCATGGAAAGTGTGTCTGGGAGAAAATGCAGCACATGTTTTTAATGGCTCTTTTTCCTATAGGTACTTGGAATTCTATTTATTTCACTTAGTAAACCTTTGAAATGTGTATTCTGGCAAATCTGTGTATCAAGCACACCCATGGAAATGAGCTGGTTTCACCTCCAACCCTGATTTTGTCCAATTATGTCAGGATGTAGTTTCCTGAGCCCCTGGAGTTGTGTTTTTGTCCCTCTGTCACCAGGCTTGTCCCAGGCATGAGCTCACAGTAGTGTCCATCCTACTGTTGTACTGGTTAAAGAAAAAATCATCCTGGCATTATCCAGCTCAAAGATACTGAGAAGAAGAAAATTTGCCACTTGCCAAGTGTTTTTACAGTTTACAATAACTGTTTTTACAGTCATTTTTCCAAGTGCATCTTCAGCTTATTGGTTTAAGGGATATTTGTCCTCCAGGTCCTGACGCTTCATCATTTTGCAGAAAGGAGAAAAACAGGCTTATAAAACTCGCTAGTTTGAACAACGATGCAGTCAACTCTAAAAAACACAGCCTTCAAGACATGGGAATCTCTCATGTAGTGTGCCAGGCAGTGATCCCGGGCTGATGGTTGTAATTGTTTATCACTCTTTAGTGTGATCGATGCAGGCGTTAACCACAGCGCTCCCTTTCAATGCCATTGATTGGAGCTGCTCCCACTGACAGTCCCCCCGTGTACACCACGGCTCCAGCTACATATTAACATGACTTCTGAATGGCTGGGGAGATTTAGACTCAAAGGATGCTATTCTTCACTGATTTACAGCCCTTGCAGTGCTCCTGAGGCTACGTGGAATGTAAATCAATGGAGAAGCTGGCCTAGGTGATGAACTGTTCCATTACAGAGGAACATTTCCATTTTGGTGTATTTACAGTATAATGCACTTAGATCCTCAGCTGTTACCTCTAAAGCGAAGTAGGGGTTCAGCTTTGGGAATAAAAAATAAAAAACCCTATTTGTTCTTTGAACACACTCACTTAGAGTCATTACTTGCCTTTTTCCTAGTGACGGAGTCAGCACAAAAGCACAAACTTTAGAAAAGCAGTTCTGGCAAATTCCCTGCAGTTTGACCTGAGTTCACTGTGTGTAGCTCAGGTGGATACACTGCACTTGCTCACCTGTAGGTCATTGCCTCGGGTACATGTGCCTTAACCTGGCAGGTCATTGCCAGGGGTGAGCTGTGAACCCTCCTGCTCAGATTCCTGCCATCCCCCAGCAGGAAGGAGGTCCTGAAACAGACCAAGGACCAGTTTGCTCTGAGCAATTTCTGCCTGCCCTTGGGCAAAGTGCTCTCAGCAGATCTGTCCAGTGGTAGGAGCTTGCAAACAGCTGGGTCGTGGCATTTAGCCTGTGACACAGGCACCAGGGCAGGAGTCTGATGGCTGAGGATGACCAAAGCTGCTTTATCTGCTCTGATCTGGGAGCAGGTTCAAGCTTTGTTCTCCCTGGGATCACAAAGCAGAGTTATGTTCTGGAAGCTTAAAAGTTTATTCCATGATTTTTATTTTTATTTCCTTTGACAATGAGTATGATAGTAACTTCTGTATCAGAAAGAAACTGCCATTACACTCTCACTCGAGCCCTCCCCATTAATCAAGCTGAAGGAATGGATGGTAATGGCTCAGTTGCTTATTGACAACCATTGGGTTTCTCCTCAGCCATTCATGATCCTTGTCTGGATTAGTGCTGGAGTCTACCAAATAATCTATTAACACTTCAGGCTATTGACAGACCTCCTTAAAACACTTTACAATTGTTTTTGTGGAAGTCAGCTTGAAAAACCTCGGAGGAAACAAGTGCTACCCTCCAGCCCTACCCAATATATTTGGGTTTTGTGATGTCACCCAGCTGCAAAACAGGTTTATACATGCATGGCCCTGCCAGGGCCTTGGTTTGTACAGCCTGCATTGGGTAGGATGCCATTCTTTCCCATGTGCCAACAGAGTTTTCAACTGGCCGGAAGGATATCACCCAAAATGCCCCTCCCTGAGCACAGATGCCGATGTCAGAACTTGTAGTAGGGGGAAAATGGCTGAGATTTTGTTGCTGGTGTTGCCACCAATCTTAGAACAAATATTGAGATGTCCATGCTGATGTAATCATGGTTCCTGTTTATTTTTTGCCTTTTCAGAACTGCTCCATGCCAAAGTTACAGCCATGGTACACAGTGGCCTAGAGCATGAAAAAGCAGCAATCCTACATCAAATGAGTTTTGTTTCTAGTTTTCTTTCCTTTCTCACCTCCTCAATCACTAATCACGGGCACAGAGATGAAATCTGCCCATGGCTGTATCTCCAGACTCCCACTGACTTGGAGTGAGATATACAGTGGGACCTGAAACTAGAGGTTCTGCCTTGGTTTTATTTTTCATTCTGAAAAAGAAAAACTAGGCAAGGGACTAGTCAGAGCCCAGAATTGGAAATTCGAGTCCCCAAAGAAATTATTTCTGTGCACCTACACCTTGAAAATAGGTTGTTTTCCTACTTCTTTGTGTTGCTGTCTCAGACGCTAATTGCCTAATTAACAAGCTGACATGATCTCCACTGCTGAATAACTGAGCAAATTAGGATGGTGCTACATGTGTGTTACTTGAAGGACATGCTTCAGCTGGGATTTCCTTGAGCATCACGTTTCTGTGGAAACCTAATGAAACTGCTTTGTATTAAGTGCTTGTGATGATGTTTCTGACCTTTTGTGCTTCCCTCTTCATTCTTGGAAAAAGCACCTGCATTTTGGGCCAACTTGCTATGCATGTAAATCACCATAAGTGGTGAAATGACTTTTTTCTGGATTTGACAGGGAGCACTAAGTATTGTGCTTTTGTTCCCCACGCTGCTGAATTCGAGCTGGCTAACTATACATACTGTGAGAGCTGTTGTATCACGCTGTTAAAACCTAAGGAGCTTTTTATTGGACTTTCATGCTAAATAACTTCAAAGGTACCACCTGGTGGTTTTTATATAAATTATAAATGTTTTAAAAATACTTCAGGAAAAACACTTTAATAGCACAGTTGCCCACTGCAGTGTCTCACACTATGTAAATTTTTGGTTAGGGCTATTTATTCCTTCCCCCACCAACGACAGTCTGCTACATGGGATTCAGTTACAACTGTTTGTTCAGCTTGATAAAAGGTTTCTTTAGATATTTGGTCTTGGAGCATTCATTCTTGTTTTGTAGGTTTGATGGGAAACACCCACAAATGTGATTTTTGCTGCAGTCCCCCAGATAGCAGTTGTGAAATGTGGCATAAAGAGCATCACAAAATAAAACCACTGTAGCTTCAGAGAGGAGCACAGAGTTTTCCATGAGTTTGATCTCGCTCAGCTTTACTGGGAGCTGTGGAACTCTCATCTGTGGTATTCAGAACTGCAGGAATATCAGGAGGGAAGCCCTGCAGCAGGTTTGGAGGGTCAGCTCTGGGTGATGTGTGCAGGGCAGACCAAGGATGATGCTCTCCTGTGTGAGAGGCTGTGTGGGGCCAGTGATGGCTCAGTGGCCTCAGTCTTGCCTCCCTTAGACATAGCTGAAGTGCTGCTATGGGCCAAAAAATTCTTGCTTTTTAAACTTGATTATTTTACCTAGGCAACCTTTCTTCCTCTGCTTTTCTGCTCTCCTCATTAATGTTGACTTCAGGGTGTTCCCTTGTACCCCTTCTAATGAATGTATGATCTTTGATACAAAAGTGTTCACGTGTGCTGGGGCTGGGTCTGTAGACTTAACTGCAATTAGTAATGGAGCATCAGCTTGGAATAGGATACTGTGATCCATCATTTCCAACAGAGCCTCTGGGTGGAACTTGGCTGCTGGTGGAGCTGGATTGTTTCTGTTTGGTGCTGAGGTCACTGGTGAGCTGTGATAAAACTGGAAAACAGAGAAAACCTTCCTCCCAAATATTTGCATAACACTGGCCAAGTCTGTCCTGTAAATTTCAACAATACAGGAGACCTGCAAGGTAGCTGGGTGTTTGATTCTAAGCGAGGGTTTTTCCTAGAACGGGCAGTTATTTGCTGTACATAACTCTTGTGACCATCAGCTGTGCGTGGGCTTACAGTACACTGCAGATCAAAGTATTATTTCTGCTGGCCTTGAAACTGCTGCCTGGAGTGAGATAATATCTGTGAATGATGCATTGTAACTGTTGACACGGGAAAACTGTTTTGCAATCTAGTACAGCAAAAAAATAAATTAAAAAAGCAATTGGAGAACTTGCAAATGTAACAATCCTGCAAATATTATTTCTCTCTGCCTTCCTATTTATTCATACATTTGTAAATGCCAAAATGTCTTTTACCTGCCCTTTCTCAAGGGCAGATCCCTAGTGCCATAGTAATTGAAAATTAAGAATTTACAGTGTCGTAATTAAATTCTACCCTTTGAACTCGTGTGGACTCTTGCTGCATATTAACAACTTCCCACGCAGATCATGAGTGGCAAGAAGTATTTTGATCACCAACTGCTGCAAGATAACATAACAAGCTCTGACAGCTCCCTAATTACCAAACTACCCACTAGTTAAAAACTCTTCCATACTACAGCAATTCTCTTCCTTGCACATAAGTCAAAAGGTATAAGTAATTTGTCCTTTAACTGATATCTATATTGCTGTTTAAATAAAGGGCACATTCTCCTCCAATATGCTTAAATATTAATTTGTTATCTATGAACTGAATTTGGGAAGTAATTGGGATGACTAAGACTTTTTCATTGATTTTTGCCCATTTTACCACGAAACATTTACATCTTATTTGATCATTACTCATGTTTAGTGATTGGCAAATCATGTACAGTGATCCTGAGCAAAGCTGAAGTTCAAATGCTTCTGTACACATAAAAGATTCCCACAAGTCCAAGTCCCAGTGCTTGTGGCTGGGTACAAAACAATAAATAATTAAGCCTTTAAAAAAAAAAAAGGTTGCAGAGTGGGCAGACCTGGCACCTGGACAACAGCAGAGGGAACCAAGTCGTGCCTGCAGCACAACACCCTCTTCCTTTTCCATAAACTCATCAAGATTATATTGGTTATACTCATTAAAACTTTTTCCCCACACCAAGGAGGGGGAGATGACTCTGCTGGTTCAGCTACCCCAGACTCCACCAAAACTGGCCCAGCACCCAGAGCCTTCTCTCTGCTTTTCCTGTTGCTGGCTGGAATTTAGGGGAGAGAGGGAAAAAAGAAAAAGAGATGTTCTGGTGGCTTGCCAGTTTGGAAGGAAGAGTGGGAAGGTGATATGGAAGCTGCTGTAACTGCACTTTCAGCGCTGACACAAAGAGCGAAATCTGGGTGGGTCTGAAGGTGGGAGAGGGTAGAACTCTCTACCCTCCCAAGATGTTCTGCTCCGTTATTTCCAGAGGGATGAGGACATGGGGCAGATGCTGCCAGGGGAGTCTCGGGTTGGATTTCTCACCCGAGATTCAGGTTGTTTAAAGTCCTTGCCCTCTAAAAGCCCCGAGTTGTGTTGGTACAAAGAAGTGGAGTCTTCAAGGCCTTGTTTTCTGGTTTCTCATGTTGTTTATTATTTGATGTCTCAGAGTTTTTCTCCACTTCCAGCCGAGGTCCAGACAGTGGCTGGGACACGAGGGGACTGCCCACCAATGGGACGTCACCTTACATTTATACAGATAATTACGTGTAGGTTATTTACTATTTTGTACCAATGCCTAGTGCTTACACTAAAAGGGTCACTTCTGCTTTGACCCAATCCACTCTAACTACCTTATATCATCACCACCCCAGAAGACGGAGGGCGAGGAAGAAGGAGAGGGAGCTGTGATGGGAGTGCCGAGGGTCACTGAGAGACTCCCGTCTTCCCAAGCCTCTCATGACTGAAATCTTCCCTTGAACTGCAGCCAGAGGAGGTGGGAGACCACTAATGAGGCTGGCTTGGGGACATTCCTCATGCTGTGTAAATACCCCTCAGGGAATGTGCTGTAGGCAAAGGGAGTAAATGCTGGTTTCATTTCTGCTTTTCTCTTTTGTTCAATGCTTGAAATGAATTTAATAGAAATGCTGCCTTCAGTGCATGTAAATACAATGGGATGTTTTGATGTCGATGACTAAGATCCTCTGCATTATTTAGGAAGCTAAAGATACAGGCAAAGTGCTTCTGAGAGCATCACTCTGTGCCTCACTCCATCAAGGCTCCGGCAAGGGCAGAGGCTCAAACTAACCCACGAGTACTGGCTGTACCTTGGGTTGCCACTCCATCCTTCCCCTCTGCCTTTCATGATGCACAAAACAGACTCAATTTCTTACACAAACCTTCTCCCTTCAACAATACCACGTCCTTTGCATGAATTCCTTTAATGGTCACCACTGAACTCAAACTACTTCACTCAGTCAGTGAATGGCACAACAGATCTGTGCTCTTACAGCACACAAGCAAATCTGAGGCCTCTGAAGAACAAAAGAGGGCTCAAAATGTTTTTCAAAACTTTTTTTTCATGCTTCAGGTTTTTTTTTAAATGGCAGGACAGAACATTATTGATCTAGCTAAGAACAGTCTCTCCACAGCAGAAAAATAACAAGTTACTCAGAACAAGAATATGGTGACTTGAGTACAAGTTACTCAAGAGATTCATTAGTTAAAACTTTAAATTATTTTAGCAATCATTTTTTTTCTTTGTAAGGAATTTCTGGGTCATGCTTTTAATTCTGGCTAAAGCAGAGTCAGCTCAGTGAGGAAAAATGTCTGATGAGACAAAAATTAAAAAGACATGGTGGTTCTGTCTGTCATTAAAATATTTTTAACAAGCTGCCTTGCTAGTAAGAAATACCTTTGTACTCTTGCTTTTCCACTGGAAAGAGAAAGAAAATATCAGTGCATCATGAGGAGAATTGCTGGCAGTCTAAGAGATTTTGGTAAACATTCACTTTGTGCCAGCTCCCCCAGATTTATTTATGAGTGAGTCAAATGCTGAAATATAAACCTAACGTAGATGACACCGTGGAGAGGAAAAAGGGGATGGTCACTCAAGTGACAGACCAGTAGAGCAGTGTGCATATTCTGGGATGAATGTTAACTGAAATGAAACTGAATATAGATCCACTCATTACTGTTCTGTACCACATGTTGTGTATGATGGATGTAGGGACCAGTCCACTGATTACAGAAAATGCAATGGAAGCCACCTCCATTGCCTCCCAAAAGAAGGACTATTGCTGTATAGTTCATAGCAGAAAGTTTATATTCATGTGGTTTTCCCATTGTTCCTGTTTGCTTTGGACCCATTCAAAGTCTGTTTCCCTCTGTGTGCCCTGTGGATGGTGTGAACCTCCTTGTGTGGAACGTGTATCCTCAATGCCTTTGTGGGGTGACAAGTTGGTCATGGCCCATCAAAGTGACTCATCAGAAGCAGGTGGAGGGAGGGAAGTGAGCAGGTACCACAGGTTTAATGAAAAACCAATTCTCTCTGCTTCTCTGGGTACAACCACCTGGCTTTTTGTATCGACTGCTGAAATGTTCTGTAATTGTGTAAAAGGGACCTCTAGACAGAAATCTATTTTTTGTTCCTCCTCTCCTTTGTATTAAGTGAGCTCTTCTATAATGTTACTTTTTATAGCCTATAATCATGGTAATTATGTTTTGTTGAATCTTTCACAGTAGTCTAACATTTAGTAACGTTTATCTCACTGTGCTGGGACTGGAAATCTTCCCTGCCATCAGATGCTAATTCTGTTATATTGTTGTGGCAATATGGGAGCTAAGCCTAAGTGCAGTTGTTACTTGTTACTGTTGTTACCTTTGGCAAATTACTTTGGTTATTACGAGTAGCTGCATTTGGAAGGTCAGTATTAAGCAAACCATGAAGAAGATAAGGGCAATAGAGACTTTAAATATCCATGTAAAACACAGAGTTGTTGCACTGGTCAGCATCCAGCAATCAACAGGCCTTGCTTTCAGCATTGTGCTCATTGAAATGATTATTTTTTTTTTTGTTGGAGATCCTCTCGTGTGCTTTTTCAACAGAATGTACTTGTATCCAAAGCTAACTCAACCAGAGAAATTCTCCTAAATGTTAGTTATTAGTATAACTAATATAACTAACATTTACTAATATTAGTAAATGTTAGTTATATTAGTATAGTCTTGCCAGCTTATTTCTATAAATTCTGGACTAGACAGCATCCTTGTATCATCAGATCAGTAAGAGGAGGTATTTCAAAGGACAGAAGTTTGGAGAATTAACACTGTGGTTTCTGTCACATACTCTGGAAATGGGAAATTCTCATCCCTTTTTCTCCCTGTCATCTGCTCACTTGCTCTCCTACTTTATGACTGATATTGCCCTCTGTGCTGTACAAATCACCATTAAACTCAATTGAGGCACTTCAAGACAACAGCAGAACTTACACCAACTGTTTATTTCTCGTTGTGTTTCTCCAGCCTGGCCTGCTGTCATCATTCCAAGGCAATATCCTCAGCTGGCAAAACCCAGCTGTAGTGTGTAAACTCATGTCAGTCAGGATGCACCCTGTAATAAAGGCACTTTTATGAAATGTCTGTCAGGTTGTCAGGTGCTTGCTCAGAAGCCACAGGCCCTGGATTATCAGTGGGGTAGATACAATCCTCCCCAGACCATGTCTGATGCCCACAGCCCAGTAAGTTACAACGTGGATCTTAGTGGGGTTATGTTCATCTCAGGCTGCAGTAAACTGGAATAAGACTGATCAAATGGCTGATATTTAGCTGAAAGCATTGTTGCTGCCTCTTTGTGTCTTCCTAGTGCACCCTTTCCTCAGATGCTCATCAGCTGGGGGATGCAGTCACTACAGCCTGTGCCTGAGGCCAATCCTGTGACACACCCTGGGCACTCAGCAGGGAGAGATTGCTCCAGCAGCAGAGCAAAGCCAGCAGTGATGCTCCTGCCTTCAGTGGGATGACACTACAGTGCTGCAGAGCATGATCCTTCCCAGCTTTTCTGGGGTTTGTGTCCCAGAACTGGAGGCCCTTTGAACTGGATTTTCTGTATTTTTCCACATGGCACCCAGGAGGGGTGGCTGGAGGACAGCTCCTCTCAGCCTAGCAGAGCAGGGCCAGCTGGGGCTCAGAGCAACACAAAAACCCACAGGGGGCTGAGCTGACATCTTGTGTCACTGTAAATGATATTTAAACTGCTGTAAAGGTAAATGGGTGCCCGTGAAGGCAGGTGGCTGTGGGTGGCATATGCTGTGTCATGAGTGTTTAAGGGTGAGAACCAGAGAGAAGGGAGTGTCTCATCACCTTTTGCAGCTCCTTCCAGGCATCACTTGGCATCTCCTTCACCAAGAGGTTGTTTCTCCTCCAGGTTTTTATGGACTTGTCATCCTCTCTGTCTGGAGACAATACCACTTTTCCCCATAGGTTTTAATTTCGACTCCAAGTGAACTTCATAGTTTCCTGTAGCTACTGTGGCCAGCACAAGAATGCTGGCAGCAAGGTGATCTTTGGAGTAAAGCTCTAGCAAACACAGCAGAGATGCAGAGTAACCATAATGAATAAAATTTTTTTTTTTTTTTTTTTTTTTGTTAGGACACTGTTCAGCTGCCACTGTTGCCTCTGCTTTCAAGGGTCTGATGATGCTCTGGGATATACAACTTTCTTTCTCTAGAATAGTTTCCTTGGCATGAAATGTCCCAGTGCTCTGTTCACCAATAGAATCTCCAGCCTGCAATTTTTATTTTTTTTTATAAAGAGCAATAATGAGTGCAGCATCTGCTTGCAGAGCTTTGTGCTGCAACAAACTTTTAGTATAAGATAAGTCATTATTGATTTCCGGAGTTATTTGAGTTTCTTTGCCTTGCCACCACTCTGCTCCAGTGCTTCTGACAAGCAATTGGCTGTCAGCTCCTGGAATAGGAACCAGCAAGACAAATCCCATACAGGATTTGAGCATCAGTGTAAGGCTTGGGCAAAACTCAGGTTCCTCTGTCTGGAATTGCAGCTCTGAAAGCTCATCCAGCTCCCTGCTCTGGGAATGCCTAAATGCCTTGATTTAACAGCATGCCTCAAGTGACTGGATAAAATGTGCCAGTAGTTCTGGAAGCAAAGTCCTGATTCCAGGGCTTCTACCTTTCCAGAGGCAGCTTTCAGATTTATTTTTCTCTCCACTACCCCAGAAGGGCTTCTCCGCCTATGATTTAGTGAGCAGGGTGTTCAGCAGAAGTGGATGATGACAACATCTGGGTCTCTGCTTTGCTGGTTAAAGGTTTCAGCTACAAAACCTCTGTGCAATGAAAAGGAAATCTCCAGCACCATCACTTTTAGCTTTTTTTGGCACTAAATGGCTGCTTGGAGCCCATGTTCTGGTACAAAGGCTGTGGATGTGTGTGTTCAGAGAGGGCTCAGGTGGGACTTTCTCACAGAAAAGTGTTGAGAATAGGGAGTTTGGAGTTGAGGGTTAAGTCTTACATCTGACCCACATCTGCTGATGGGTAACTGGACAAAAATAGTGATTTCAGGTGCTCTGGGCTCCAACCACGAGATGTTTCATACTCATCTGAAGGCACTGTGCAAGTGTAGGAGTGGTAGCACCAAACTACTTTACTAGATCTTCTCAAAAAATAATATTTTCTTGCATTTTACCTGTCCAAGAAATTTCTCCCTCCATTCATCTTTCCTAGTGGTACTTTTAAAAGCATTTTTAAAATGAAAAATATTAGCCACCTATGTATCATTGAAGGAACAAATGCAAGCTGTAGCATCAGCTGTAATTGTTCACTTGTGTTTCTCGAAATGCCATTTTTAGCCAGTTTTGCACATTTTACAAATGTCTTCCATGCCAACTCATCCGTGGAACGTACAAATCATCCCAATTGTTAAATTCATTAACCTAACAAACTGTGGACTAAAAGCCACATTTAAAGCATGCATCCTAAATAGTATTCTCATTATGTGGAATCAGATTAGTCCCTAATCAAATTTAATTTGGAGCTTGGAGCAAAAGGTAATGGAGTATGACCCTTGATGTAAAACAAGGGTAGGTGAAGTGAGTGTCTAACACCACGACACCTCCATTTTGTGCTCTTCCAACCAATTCCATTCTTTCCGAGCTCTTTCATAATTTTGTCAACAGATTTGGACTTGTTTGGCTCCTTACCTCAGCCTCTCACACACACATGGCATCTGCTGAGAAATTTGCAGATATTTGTCCCAGCAGCTTGATGTTTTTGCACATTCATGTCACTGATGTGACTTTAATAGCACGGGCCAATAATAATTATCAAGTCTATTATTGTTGTGCCAACAGAGTGAGCGTTGATGGGACACTGTGGTTTGAGACACGGTAGAGACAGAACAGGAGAACATTTCTGCTTCAGAAAGTTTGCTGTATAAATAGAAAAGGCAGGACAGGGTAGAACATGCAAACAGAAGGGGGGAAATGCTGAATAGAGACAAATGTTACAGTCAATTTTTTCTCTCCCAGAAAACAAAGACATGAGGAGAGAGACTTGCAATAGAAAGGAGAGGAAGAATTGAAAAAGCCCATAGCACGTTATGCATTGGGATAGTGGATTTTTCTTAGGGATTTCCAAGCACATCTGAATGATATTCCTTAATGAAGATTTGGGAAACCATCTTTTCCCCAATTGTAGTCTTAGGTCTTCTAATTAACCCACTGCAATGTCCTATTTATTTAATGCAGGGATATCCAGTATATTTCTGAAAAATCAAATCTGCCCTACAACTTTGGTAAAGCACCTGCATACAAAAGACAAACAAAGGTTCATATTGAGGTTTTAAATTCTTGCTTTTTGAAAAACTAGAGCATCCTTTGAAACTGTCCCACTCATGCACTGCCATAGAAAAATTTTTTGTTTGCCATTGGCTAATTAAAGATGGAGCTGTTTATAGGATAAATGAATAACATATCCCAAAGCTGCTTTAGCTCTTTAGTTGTGTATCAAAAAGAAGGGGTGGACTGCATCTACAAATATATAAAAAAATATTTAAATAATAATAAAAATAAAGATCCTTCTGATGTTCAACAGCCCCACTGTCAGCTCTTTGGAAAGCAAGAGAGAAATACTTGTAAAAGTGTGGTCAAGGACACGAAGTGAGGTTACCACAAAGCAATTTAGCAGATAAGAGTGTGTGTGACAGTGCTGAGGTCATTGCCAGCCTGCTCATGAGCTGCTACCAGGCTGATTTGTGATCAAGTTTTAGACACCTGAGATTTGTGGCTGTCTGTTTGCAGCAGCCAGTGCTCCATCAAGGTCCTTGCATATTTTCCTGCAGCAGGGCAAAACATGGTCCCTTGTTCTACCTACTCGACTGGCAGTGTAACACCTTTATCCTGAGATTCTAAAACCATCTCAGGGGGAAGGTGTGTGGGGTTTTATTTCTTACAGCCACCTCAAAGCCACCATCAGGAATCTGGTGCAAACAGCAATCTTTGGTAATAAATGTGTAAAAAATTAATTAGTAAGAATTACAATGAATTTTCGTAACTTGCACCTAAAACTGAGATTACTTTTTCTTTGGTTCACAGCAGAATTAGAAGAGTTGTCCATTTTCCTCTTTGCAGGTAGTTTCTTTTCTTCAATCTTCTCAAAAATTTTAGAAGATAAAAAAAGCTCCTCAGACCAAACTCTTCAGAGACACCTAGAAAATTAATGGGATAACTGGTTATCTTATTATTATTCTCCTTTTTAAGCTACAAAAGTTTTAGATTTTTAACTTTTTGGCCCTTTTAAGTAAATTTGTAAGGAGTAAGGAGTTTTGATTCTCACTTCAATAAGATCTGTCTTTCTTCTGCTGGAAGAAAATGTGGTTATGCAATTTGAACTATATCAGAACCTTTCTGCTTGCTAAAATAAAAGCCCCTGTTTCTGCCACTTTAGCACCTGCCCACAAGTAGTCCTTGTGGGGACTTCTGAAGTGTTATTTGGGGAGAGTTTGGCTCCAGTAAATTGCTTTGAATTTAGAACCAGAACACGAGGATGGAAGAATGGCAGAGGGGTAGAAAATAATGCAAAACCTGGGCAAACATAACTTAGTAGCTACTCTGCAGTTCCTAGTACAACTCTTGGCCAAAATCCAATTTGCACCTGGAATATCTGGTTCAATTATCATATCTACTAAGAGAAAGCTCTGTGGGTTTTTTATCCCAAACCCTTGTGTCTTTTACCATTAAAATATGGTCCTTCCCTCCCAACTCCTCACTCAGCCCATGAGAAGCTGCTGTTTCAACACACAAAAATTTGTTTTAATTAGTTACTTGTGCTGAAAGGGAGGATGCTCAGCTCCAAATCTCAGCATCAGGGCCTGCAGGAGGGCAGAGCAGGAGCAACAAAATGATTTCATAATGAACAGTTGGGCTTCAGCACATACACAAGGCATAAAAACTGTCCCTGCAGGCAGAAATGGGGTAATTTGTCATAAATAAAAGAAACAAGATACTTAAGGCATAATTTGCCTATTCTGTGGGCCCCTTCATGGGAAATATTTTGAAAAGTAAAAGTGCAGTAAGGACAGTCTTGTGTTTCCATGCTCTCCATTTTTGAGGCGTTAAGAGGTTTTTTACTGCTTGCTTTAACTAAGTGAACTGATGCTGCCTTTTGGTCATGGCCACTATTTCACTGGACAACTAATAAATTATCTGAAAAAGAGGAGCTGGCTGGGGAGAAAAGAATTTGGGTCAAATCTTATAAATAGCTCCTGATGAAAAATATAGGAACAAGAGAGAATTCAAAACCAGTTCATGGGAAATGCCAAAATGGTTCTTTTCAGCATTTTAATGATCTAACTTCTGAACTTTTTGCTTCAAATCAGCATTTTCAGTTTATAAAAAAAAAAAGGAAAAAAAGCTCAACATACTAAAAAATGAAACAGTATCTTGTTCAGGAGTTAAATAAACTAAAACATAATAAAATGCTTTTTTTTAATTTTATTTTATTTTATTTTTTAAGGTTAAATGAAGCATTTTAGATTCTGCCTATGTTAAATGCAGAGGTTTTCTTGTTGTTGAAATAGCATATATATTTTGACCTAAACCAATTTCCTTCTCAAGCCCAGAACTGGCTGGGAAACTGAAAAAGCTATTTTTCCTCTCTCCTTCTCCCTGTTCCAACATTCTTGAAGTCCTACATTTCTTTGGCAGACTTTTTGAATGTGGACAGGCTTTCCTGGAAGCAAATTTATTTACCTGTGATTAGAAACCAAATTTTTTTCTGAGGAAATGTTTTTCACATCTGTTCTTTCTGAGACAGACTTTTGCTGCAAAGTATTTTGCAGAACACTTTCCTTGGACATGCACTCAATGGGGAATTATTCCACGGGTACTTTTTTTAAAGCTTTGATTATCACAGCAAATGTAGGAGTTAAATTCCTGTAATTATTCTGTGAGCAGTGGAAACATCCTCAGGAGTTGATTTATGTGCATTTGCAATCCACCAAAGGCTGGCACTGGTGAAACAGGATTGGTGCAGGACCCCTGCAAGCACATCCACTTCTTTTCTAGTGATGTGGGCTCCTGGTTGGAAAATGGACCTGTAAAAGATGCTCTCAGGGATGTCCAAACCTATAAAAATATAGTGCCACACTGTGGTAATCTCATCTCTCACTCTAGTAGATCTTTCAATAATGTCAAAAAATACTTCAGGACTGTGAAGAGCAGGGAGTTGGATGAGGAGGGAAGGCAGAATGGAATGGTTTTGCTCAGGGCACAGCTGTTCAAGTGCCTGTCACATCTATTGCTTTGTTTGCTCTGTGTAACTTGCACACTCTGAAAATGGAGGAAAAAAAATACAGTGGACATCCACAGACACCACTTAAGGTACTTTTATTATGGCTGAGAGCAAGAGGTGGAAGGGAAAGCTGGATAACTAAAAAGCAGGCAGGTGCTGCTGGCCTAATTGCTCACAACACTTGCCTTTTAAATTTCCCACCTGAGCTGGGACTGAGATCACTGGGGGATGTGAGAAGGGGAAGCTGGAATCTGTTGGGGTCCAGCCTCCAGCTCACACTCAGAGGGTCTGACAGAAACAGGAATTAGCCCCAAAACATTATGAGATGTCAATGATTCTGTCTGTGCTGCTCTTCTCTGGCACAGCTGAACTCTAAAATTCAGCAGGGAACACACAGACTGTGGCTGTGGTGAGTCTCACCTGGGCACTCACAGCACAGAGTTCCTTCCAATTCAGCCTTTGTGCCATCTTACCTTCTTTTCTGTTTGGGAAGAGACAACTCCACAGCTAAAATCAAATTTCTGACTGCTCTTTGCTGCTCTGCTGATGTTGTGAGTATAGGGAGAAAAAGGGAGGAGAGAAAAACATAGACTTTTGTGGTATTATGGGGGAAGAAAATAGATAATTTTCATGAGAGGAAAGAAAAAGATTTGTGTGAATTTACTGTAAGTTAGAGTAAAACATTTTATAGATATATGGATGTTATTGTCTAAATCAAGAGTATTATATGAAAATACATTTAAGTTTTGTGCCCAAATTCCAGTTTAACTTCTGCTAAGTCAATAGAAAAGATTGCAGTGTGTTGAATGGAAGTGAGATGTAGGTCTATAAAAGTGCTTTTCTTTTCACTGGGGACATTGCTTTGCTATTTGTACTGTTTGTTCCTTAGGAACATCTCTCAGAGGTCCTCCCTCTTTCATTTCTCTCGTCAGAGACATGTGATTAATGATCTCTTTTTAAGCTTTATTATTCAATTCAGCTCACTAACCCAGTACACATGTGCATAGTTCTGAAAACCTGAATTGTCACCACATTCATCCAGCCTGGTGTACGTAGACTTGTAACTATCCTGGAATCTGACAAATAAAATCATTTTAATGAACCACAGCAAACAGTTCATGTTGAAACAGCTGTAAGCACAGTATGCAAATCGTGTTTACTGGTAGCTTATGCTCCAGAGAAATAATCTTTATATGACTCCTTTATTATTTACAGGAGTTCCAAAATTTAATTTTAGTCAACAATGACAGATGCCATCCATGTTAATAGTTGGGCTGCTATGTATGGAAAATGCTAAGCATATGCAGAGATCTCATGTTTGTGAGTTGATAATGTGGGTGACAAATGGGTTTAACAATATCCACTCCTTTCTGAGCAGTGGGCTCAAATTCACCTGAGGTCTGCGGGAACAGAGTGAAGAAGAAGGTCAGAGGAATATGAATGAAGACGAAATAAAAGAATGACTCCAGAGAGCAGTGGATATAATAAAAGCATGACAGAGGATGATTAATTATATTTTAGAGTCAGATAATTCCCAGAGAATATGCGTGCATGATAAAACTTTCTAACCTTTTGAGTTGTAATTAAATGAGAGATACACTAATCTGACCAAGTGGAGACTATTCTGTTCCTAAAACAGCACTAATGCATATATTAAAAATGTGTGAGTTTGAATAAACAGTCCTACCTGCCATGAATAAAGTCAGAGGCCATAAATGCAGAAGACAGAAATGACAGTAAAAGAGCTAAATTAGCAGAAAACTAAAGGAGATTTTGAGATATGTGTGCAATATGTAAGATGGTGTAAGATGCAAGGAGCAGAATTAGTAGGAAAAACTATGGCTGGAAGATAGGGGTGAAATCCTCCAACAATTTTCTCGACTTTTTAATCCTGTGTCCTTGTTTTGAAGATGCTCATTTAAGCCTTTGCACACTTGCTGTCAGTGAGTTTGGTGGCTCTATCAGAAGCAGCATGAACTCAGCTTTTGGGTGGTTGGTGGGTTGATTTAAGACAAAAACCCCAATAAGACTCTAGAGTATGAAGTAGTCCATATGTATCCAGCAAAAGTAAGCACAGATGAGAAGGAGCATAGTTTCTCTTCCATTGCTTATTTCAGCTCAAAAAGCATCTGAAAATCTTTCTGGATCTTGACATTGGCAGAGCTGTTCCTTTAGGTGAAATCTTAGAGTGGGTGAGCAGGAGCTGTTCTGGATCACTTGGGGATAGACCTTCAGATTGCAATTATTTCCCACTTAACTCTATTCCTCTGCAGCAATTACTGAGGTACTGGAATCTGTGGTAGAAACCCACAGTGCTTTAACTTTTAATTAACCCAGAAGACAGAGCTTAAGGACAATGAGCCGTGTCCCCCTGTTTAGTGAACTTCACTCTGGTAAGAGTCAATATGTTCATTTATACTTAATTTTACAAGACTTATTGCAACCCTCCTTTTCCTGCCTCACTTTTAAGAGCACACTCTTGAGGGCCATCACACAGCACATATAAGACAACCAAGGACCAGCAGGAGTTTAGGAAAGGCAGGTCCTGCTTCACTGGCCTGATCTCCTGATTGGTGACACCATAAAAAAAAATTACAAACAAAATAACCCCAAAGAGTTGCATTTGAGAAGGAAAATATCCTTTTAAATAGATCTGGATGTATCACAGAAGCCTGGGCATAGAACAAGCCTTTATATTCATGGTCTGCTTAACAAGCCTATGGTTTGGCATTAAAATTGAAATCTGTGAAATGGTTAAGTGCGTGTTTAATCACAATGGATTGTGGACCCACTCATGTATAGCATTTTAACAGTTTTTCAGCTTTCTGAAGTGCATTTTCCCTTAAGTTTTAAGGTAATAATGCAGTAGATTGTGCTGATTTCACCCTGATCTCACATTTTTAACTTTGCAGGCTTGATCAGCAAATTTTAAATCAAAGCATTTCCTGTGGCTTCTTAGATTAAAGCAAGAGAAATACAGCTCAGCTGTTTATATATAAACATGCAACAGTTATAATGAAAGAATTACCCACAATGCCAGTGTAACTATAGTAACCAGCATTCACAAAGATCCACATTTAAGGGTGGTTAAAGCCAAATACATATTTGTTTCACACAGACAATATTATTCTTTTAATGGTGCACAACAGCACAAAAAAAGAAGACCTACAGATGCAAACATTAGCTGGGTGTGGAGTCTCCTGCAAAACAAACTCTGCTAGCAGCATGAGTACTCCCAGGCTGCTCCAAGCTGTCAGAAGACAAAGGCATCCAAAGTGCTATTTTAGCACCAAATCAGCTGAAAACCCATTTCTCTAAACCCTCATCCAGAGCAGTGTCCACTGGCAGAGACCCCACTCTGCAGAGTCCTACTGCAGGAAGGTGAGGGACAGACACTCTCTAACCTGCAGAGACTCCTGCACCCTCATCCTGCCATAAATACCAAAAATAAGGCATTTGATTGTGGCAGAGCTGACTCCAAGTGATGGAGAAAAAAGAATAGCAATAAACAAACAGAAGGCAGGGAGAGAAAATAAAAATAACGAGTGGTTGTACACTGTAATCAAAGGCTCTTTCTAGTTTGGATACGCTCTATGATGATGCTCTGTTAAGCAGAGCTTGGTTGGGTTTTTATTTCAAGTCTGTGGTTGATTGCAAGCAAAAATAACTACTGATCAATAGAAACCTCCACTGGGAATGGAACATTGCCTGGAAATGATCTTAGCAGAACTATCTGGCTTATTGCCCTGCAGGTTTATGCAACTACTCCTTCACAGTTGTTTTAATTCTTCTTGTATGCAGAAAAGCCACTGCTAGCCTGTATCCACCTTTGCAGCCTGGGAGTGTGAGTATACAAAAGATGACTGCTTCTTCTGCTTTGACTGCTCTTAAACATTATGATTTTAGTTTTGTTCCACACTGAGATTGCAGAGCATTCAGGGCAGTAACAGGGCGTGGTGGGCAGAGGACAGGGAGAGTTGGGAATCCAGTCACTGTCTGAAGTGGGAGGATGATCCCAACAATAAAATCTCACCTTTCTTAAAGAGAAAGGCACAACCATCCTGCAAATCTGACACAGAGGGGAAAAAAGTCCCTCCCAGCTCAGAAGCTGTTAAGTGGGGAAAGTTTGAGAGGCAGAGCCTGGGGATGGATGTTGTCTGTGCCACCTCCTCCTTTAGTCCCAGCAGCTTCTCTTCACAGCATGGCTCCCCACTGATCCTTCAGACAGGATAAAATCCCCAGATATTCTCTTGGCAGTTGTTTGCTTTATACAAAGGAAGCAAAATAAGTATGACCAGGTTTGTCTGAGATGAGTGGTTTCTGGCCTGAAAATACAATACAATACAATACAATACAATACAATACAATACAGGCCAATTCTCAGGATTCAGAATAATTCTGAGTTCTGTTTTGTTCCAGCCAAACTTAAAGCAGTGCTGTGTTTTTCACAGGACCCTGCTGTTATAATATTATTTAAATAATGATAGCTGTCGTTGTTGATTGATGTGGAAGGAAAGCTAAGGGTTGACAGGTGGAAGGGCCCAGTTTGTTAGTACATTTCCATCAGATCCAAAGCAAAAATGAGATTAAAATGACATATAAATAGGGGATTGAAAGTAGCAAAGTGGGAACTGTCCAGGCAGGATGGAGTACTCACCATGACATCTTCACAACACAGGACAGGAGTTTAAAATCTTGTTCCTAAATCAATAAAGAATTTGAACATGGCATAGTTTACTCCAGTCAAATAACACTTTGATCTTCAATTTCAAATAAGGCAAAAGCAGGTTGCCATGACTACTGAGTGCTACTGGGTGTCTTGGTATGTGGATAATTGCTGAATATTTGTAGACAAACAGCTGACGTGCATCTTTTGCTTTCACCAGCAAACTTGGAAGCTTAACTAGTTGTTGATGTGAGTCCCCTGGTGTCTTTGTGAATAATTGGCTCAACACTGAGATACATTTATCTCTATCCAGACAGAAAGAGAGCCTTTCAAATCTGCACATCAGGCCCCAATGTCACTGTGTGTTAACTCAGTGTTACAGAGCCTCCCTGTTTGGAATGATCAGGGCTGCTGACATGCTTGACATGATTTTATGAAGGTTGGCTGTTTGATCTTTGCTTGCGAAACTCAGTAGCTTTTCCCAGAGAAGTGGATCTTTCCACACAGCTGTGGAGTGCAGGGAGAGCTGTCAGCTCTTTTGGGGCTTGTCAGGGACCTGTTGTGGGGTTATTTTGTGCAGTTTTCCCCACAGTGTTTCCCTTTCTCTGGCTGGGTGGGAGATCAGATCCAACGGGAAATTTTTTTCTCTTTTATATTTGTATTGATGATTTCAGTTAAACCGTTCACATGCAAAGCGAGATGTGGAATTTCCTCTGTCCTCATATATTATGCATATATACTTTACTCTGTTTGTCTGCTAAATGCAGCACTTCCCACAGTCACAGAAATAATTGGTGTTTAATCCTGTATAAGCAAGCACTACCCACAGTGAGGATAATTCAGACAGCCATGAATTTCAAAAACATTATAAAATCCAAATTTTTATTAACTTTTAATCATCTATAAGTGACCTATGTAGTTTGTATTTAGGCAAAGCATTCAACTTTTTTTTTTTTTTTTTTTTTTTTTTTTTTTTTTTTTTTTTTTTTTTTTTTTTTTGCCTATGGCATGCATTTGAGAATATCTGGTCCCAAAACTAGATGGAAAATACTTGAAAGAAAAATAAATCCTTAGTACTTTCCCTGCTTCTCATCCAATTCAGAAATATAATTAAATGTTAGGGACACCAAAAAACTGTTCCTTCTCTCTCCCTTTTCTTTTTAACTACATCTACAGTAGCACAGTCATGGCAGTTAACAGCAGGAAAGTGGTCTGGAAAACCAGATTTTGTATTGTTGGACTTGTTTGGACAGTTCTCTCTGTCATAGAGCCCCTGCAGAAGAATTAAGGTGGCACAGGATAACAGGGCAAAGTTCTGTAAGGTACTGAGAGCTTTAAGCTGAAAGTCATGCAAGTAAACCCCTGAGAAATAAATGTATGTGAAATGTAAAGTCAGAAGGAATGTGGAAAATCCTGGAATATTCTGGGGAGCTATTTCCCCTGCACTTCAGCAATAGAACTCCTAGAACTCTTGTTCTAGAAACTGTTATTCCTCAAACAGAACTTTGGAAGCTGTACCCGTGTTCCTCACCAGCAATGAAAGCCATAGAGTTCTTGATAATTAACTTCTATTACTAGAAAAATGACAGAAGTCCAAACCAGAGATCCCTTAAAACTCCTGGCAGCACCTAAAAGTACAGATCTGGATCAAATTTAGCTGCAACTCTCCTGATTCACAATTGCCCAAATTCTAACTTAGACTGTACCTAGTTCTGGAAAATAATTTAACCCTATACTGAAACCTAGTAGTAGTGAAATTATTACCTGTAGCTTGCTTTCTGTTAAAAAGAATTAATTAAAAATTGCTAGCTCAAAGTCAGAAACTTTATTTTCTTTCCACTAACTGTACTCGGATGGGTCCAATTTATTTATTCAATACTTGAGGTGTGTATATAAATCAAGTTTACACATTGCTCTATTTGCATAATTCCAATCAACCAGTGGTTGAAAAGAAGCGCTGCATGAAAGTCTGTGGCCTTCCTACCTAAGCTTATTATGCCTCTAAAGAGCACTCAGCTACTCCTCTAATCATTTAGATTTTTTTCTGTCAAGCTGTATTAGTCTCTGTTCAGGTTCCACCGGATTTAAGGTTCTCTTTCTTGGAGTTTGCTTAATTGTATAAATGGAATTTCTTTCCTCTTGCAGAGCCTTTGGAGAATGCTCCACACCTCCAGTCTCAGCACAAAAAGCTCAGTCCCCCAATGATACATATTTTATTCCTTCTCTGACTGCAATTCTCTGCTTTTTGTATTTACAACCTTTTCCCTTTCATCATCGAGCCCATCCACACCTCCACATGTGAGGCAAACAATTCTTTTGAAGAAGAATAATTTGTACAAATGACGTTCATGTTTCTCTGTTTTCTCATGGCCGTGGATTTCCCCCTGTGACCTGCAGCAGCACCTTGGAGAGCTCCAGGGATGTTGTGCCTTCCATGAGCCAACTCCATCTCCTTGTAGCTCTGAAGGCGTTTGGAGTATTTTTGTTGCCCTTTTTAGGCCAAGAGAAACTCAGTCCATTGTGCCTGGGGCTGAGCTGTGAAATCATCACCCTTGGGCAGCACTGTGTGCCTACACCAACATTTCAGACATGTAACTCTGGTGTGACTATAAGAAAAAAAGAGGGTTTTTTTCCCAGCTGTGCAAAAATTCTCGAACACTTTTCCAATTTCTTATAATAAATGGTCTCTACTATTTCAGTTTAATGTGCACAATTTATGGTATTTTGAAGTTTTTTTCATGTTTTATACATTGGCCCCAGTAAATTAGGTGGTAATATAATTACAGTGGGTTTTAGATGTTATATCCAGTGTAGATGAACAACAGAAAAAATAAAATAAGATAGAAGAGAGAATACATGGAATTAATTCTTTGAAAGTCCACAGACTCAGCATTTCAAAGATACATGAAAATTCCCCTTTTTTGTAGTCATTCCATTGTCTCAAAGATTTTTAAGGTCAGAAAGTGCCTCTAGAATTCCATTCTCTTGTGTAGCAAAGGTCACAGGATTTCATCCAGCTGTTTCAGTGCTGAGCCTTGTAAACTCTGTTGAATAAGCATGTTTACTGAGGCAGAAGTCAATGAACTGAAGAAATGAACTTTGCCTGCCCCTCTCAACCTGGCAAATCCCTTCTGTCCTGCTCCATTTTTCACTCAAAATGCCAATCTTTTTATGTAGAAAAGTATTTAAATAGAGGGAGATGATGTCACTTTTTGGAAGTAAAATCCAATGATTTCTTTATGGAGAAGGAAATACATATGACATAGTCCTCTGGATACAGATGTGCTCACACACATTTATCTCAGGCTGCTTTCTCAACTTGCTAAAGTGTCCCTGAGAACAAATAGTGTTAGTTCTGCAAACATCTGTAATCCCTCCTTCATGATCATCTCTAACATCTATAATGATTTCAGTTTAAACAGTAGTTTCTGAAGAGAGAAACTTCATAAAAGCTTTATAGATCAAATTTACAGGGTGCAAGAAATTCTAACTTATGCTTTTTCTTTGTTATGGAAGTTTTATTTTATATGTGTGGTCTGGGCTTAAATATATAATTTTCTGGGAACAAACGTTTGGTAAACTTTCTAGGATAGAGACTCTCTGGAGAGGACTGTCTATGGAATGGGTTGCAGTGAGGACCAGACTTTTCCATGAACTCACAGGCTGAGTTCAGCTAATGCTGGAAAAGCTGACGTCAAGGCTCAGCACTATTTAAAAAAAAAATCTTCCCTTGTGTTACGCATAAAATCTTGTTAAAAATAAGATTTTCCATGTCTTAATTGTAATACAGAAAGTATCTTTTATTCTTCCTATGCTTGAGATAGCAAGGTAATTTCAGAACTGAAACTGATTGTCTCAGACACTCATGACTCAAATATTTAATCTAAAGGGTAAAATTCCCAGAGTACTTCTCTCATCATTCCTCAGTTCTATAGAGAATAAAAGCTTCAACTTTATATGATGTGATATTATTTCCATTATTGGTATTATGCTGGAGGCAAATATCCTTCAAAAAGCAAAATCCACTTCCCCAGCTCTCAGCGAGTTGTGCACCACAAAGGCCCCATCCCTCCTTTGCACTGTGTGCTGGAGATGCCTTGTAATCTGCTGAGAATTTAATCACAATTATTTTACTTCTTGTAGTGAAGAGCCTTTAAGATGTAATATAAAATATTCATCTGAAATCTGATGTCTCTAGATTTCAGGGGTGATTTAGGGCTGAAGGATGAATTTTCCAGCTAGCTGAAGATTTTAAGGCGTAGTGCCTCTATTTATCTGCATCTGGGTACCTCTGTACATGAATGTGCAAGGGCTTCCTTTGGCACCTTTCATTTACTGTTCTAATAAATGAAAAAGGCTGGGATAAGTATTATCTCACTCCTAAGCAATTTATACATTTTTGGAGCCCTGCCTCAGGAAATGAAAATAAAAGTAATCATTTGCCTATATGGTAAGCAAAGACAAGGAATTAATTTGTTCCAATAACCTCTCAAATTCTTTATGCCCCTAATAACATCTCCAAGGTTTTCACACAGTCTTAATCCAATTGCTCCCATCTGAAAGTGGTAAGAGCTGCTAAAGGAACTTGTAAAGAGCTTGCAGTCTAATATGACAAAATGTAAAATATGCTGGGATCGCAAACAGTGGGTAATATAATGCACTTTATCTGTAATCCAGAATAATAATCTCTTGAGAATATCAGACAAATTCTTCATGTCTCTTTTATTTCTTTACTGAGCAGAAACCCCATTGACTTTATCATCTTAGTGGGGCTGCAGGATTTTATCCACCCTGTCTGATAGCATAACAACATGAATATGGATCACTTTTTTATTGTAATACAAGGAAATATGCCTTGTAATTATGCATAATGAGGCCTGTAAGGCTGAGAGCTGTGTGTGTGTGTCTGCTCCTCAGCCACAGTCATGCAGGCAGGAGATGGATGCAATTTCTCTACTATCGACCGTGAGCATCAAAGGAGATGGTGGGGGAGATTGCTTCCTGCAGCTGCACAAAGCAGTGCTGCTTCCACAGAGGGAACTTGTGCAAATATGTGTTTTCTTGGGGGGAAGAGTGAGGACTGAGTCTAAATACATGAGAATTTGGGGACACATGGGTGGTAATTGTATAATAGTACACACATGGAGCAGTGAGATCAAAGATTGGACTGAAACACTGAAGCAGACAAAGTCTTTGCATCACTTTGCATTACTTTCTCTATCCAAAATATCTTTGAAAAGCATTATTTCCTGCATGTGGGTGTCATAACCAATTTGTAGATGACACAGTTGGGCTTTGATCAAACAGAGAAACAAGAGAACTGAAGACCAAGAATAAACAATCATGACTCAGGACTGTGCAACAGACTGAGGAAAGAAAAATCACAACCTGTGCCAAGAATGCAAGTATTAATGTGTGCTTAGTCTAAATTTTCCATGGCATCCCAACCAGGAAAATAAGAAGTCTAGATATTTAAGAGTTGCACAAATGTATTCCTGTTTTGGCCAGGAAAGGGGGAATTCATTTCTCAGTGGTTTGAAGGTTAACATACAAAAGTTTACACCAAGTATTACACCAAGTTTACATCAAATATTCCCCTGCAGTGAAAAGCTTTGCATGATCTGATGCACAGAATGCTCCAGCCAGGCAGCAGATGCTCCAAAATATTGATAAAGGCATGTAGATATCATCTGACAACCAAATAAGCTGCCTAAGTTTTATGAATATTGACACACTAAGACAAAGGCCTAAAAGACACCAATAAATAAGAGAATCACAAAATAGTGTTAGAAAAGGGAATTGCATTTCAGGAGATGATGCATTTAGTTTATGGCAATGATAGTTTTAGGAACTAGATTTTAAAAATTAAAGCCAGATCAAGTAGACAGATCAAACAATAATAGCTGTGATGGTCCACATTAGTTATGTTTTCATTCCAGGATTCTAATTTAGGTATTTTCAAAGAGTAGAAAACAGAAAAATAATGCAATAATTTACTTACTCTGATAAAGTTAATTACCACAGTAGATCAGTTCTACTGTCTGGATGTATGTGAAATCAGGATTCCTTGGGTGAACTGGGGTTGTCACCAAAATGTGATATTTCATTGTAGAAAATGATCTGTATATGTATTTTTTTAACCTAACTTGCAAATAGCTAGTAAATGTCAGAATATGCCAGATGACATTAAGAAACTTATTCAGGCAAAGATGGTTTAAAACACTCACTGAGTGCCTGTGGTGGTTTTAGATGGAGAATAGAAGACATCACTCACTTTCCTCTTGTATTCTGAAAATAACAGCAGGTAAAGGCAGAGCATTTGTGGGAATGCACCTCCAGCTATCTGCTAACTGCACAAATCTTTCAAGATAGTCAGAGACTCCTGAGGAAAACACAGCAGAATTTTAAATTCTGAGCAAGCTGAACTTTTATGGATATATATGTTTAAGAATGAGTATGTGCTTATACACATGCACAGAGATTTTGGAGGTATTCACTCTGAGTATGTGCAAATACATCCTTAACTGACATTATAATCTCCATTTAAGTACAGCATATGCTCTGCTTCAAAGTCAAGTCACAGCATTTCTCTCATTCTCCTTTATTTGCCTTTTTCAAAGTATGTTGTAGGAGTGAAGTCATACTCAGTCTCTGATTTTATAGATGAAAATAGATAATATAATTTAACATTCATTGATAACCCTTTTATTATCTATTATTTGGTCTTTTGAGCAAACATAATACTGCCTACGGCTGCATGAAAGTCATGATGATAATTGCTGTTTGGGGACTAGAAATGGATTTCCTCAGCTTTAGAAGAGCTGGGATTTTTTGTTACTATTTAGATAAGTTTTTGTTTTATGTATTTACAGGTATTTTAGTTTGCATTTATAGCAGCTACTTGTTGCATTATCTGGATTTTGTAGGGACAAGGACTGTAGAAAACATCAGATTCAGGAGCAACTGTAGGATAGTGCAAAGATTGAAAAAGAATTAGAGGAACAGCTAGAAAACAGCAAATAAGTAATAAGAGGCATAGTCAGCAAATTGGATTCCCACCCATGATGGGAAGAATGATATCCAAATGTTGTGTCCATCTGGGGAGCGGAACCCAAAAAACACCACCACCAAAAAAACCCAACCACAAATAAAAGGGGGTCATTCTGATTTTATTTGATGAACAGACTCTAGAGTGGCTGACACTCTGGAAATTATGCTGATGAATGAAAAATACCCGACTGGTGACATTACAGGATAATGTGATGATGTTCCTGGGGATGGGGATGTGTTAGTTATGCCGGTGTTGCCATTAAAAATCTTTATATCTTGATGAAGAGGCAACATCTCTTGCCCCCCTGGACCTTTTCAGAAGGGAGTTTTTGGGGATTGGGAAGCAGTGGATTTGTTTGGCTTGGAAGCAGCTCAGCCCTAATGGAAAACACAAACAGCTAAAGAGGGTCCTACCCTAGCAGGAAAAGGTCCTGCAAAGATGTGTGAACCTTGCAGGTGATGCAGGGCATCCCTTGATGATGCAGAGCTCTTCATCTGGGCTGAAAATAAATGGGTGAGCCCTGCCATAGGCTCTTGTTTCTCCTAGTTACAGTATAATGATGAGTTTACTCTAACAAAGAGTATTATTGAGCATGTTCTGCATGAGCTTTAAAAGTCAATTCCTAGATCTGACAAGCAGTGAAAACAGCTAAAAAAATCAAGTTTTTAAAACATTTAGCATTACTGTCCAACTCTTGAAGTTAAAAAAAAAAAAAAGGGGGAAAATCTGTCATCCAAGCTAAGTGCAGGAATCCAAGAATGAAATACTTTCTGAAACTCTGCTTTCTTTCCAAAATAAAACAAGCTGCCAAGTAACTCCCAGCCATTCTTAACTATAGCAATAACCTTTCTCAAATAAATTGATGCCCTATTGTTTATTAACTCACACAGGTAGAAAATTGTCTCCAGCCAGCCAAAGACCCTCTCCTTGAAGAAAATACACTGAATTTAAGCATAGAACAGGGATTTTCTTGGCATTATCTTGTCCACAATAGATCACTGGGAAGAGGTGATACAGGTGTTCATAAAGCAGTTAGTGTTGGGTTAGTGTGGTATCCACACTGCTAAAAGTGCTTTTACCAAGGAATTATCACCACTTGTAGCCCTTGGAGATGTGATGGAGTTCTTTGTGTAGGGATGAGTGCAATTCTACAGTGTGAACCCTGGATGTTTACACAACATTGTTTCTAATGAAAGTTAAATGTAAGGGGTCTAAGGAGAAATGTTTCTGGTGTTCATGATGTGTCACTCCAAAATATCTTTGGCATTATAGTTGTGTAATTTTGTCCAAATATATAAATAGATCCTGTAGAACCAAGGGGTTTCAACATTTTATATCTGATATTTATGAATTTCCTTAGGAAAACCACACAACACAGCCTTTATTAGAGTAGGTGTTTTGTCTGATCCCTTCCACAGTGATGTGGTGTTGTTGTGTTCCTTTGAACATTTAATTTCATCTTTTGTTTCTCTTCTTTGAACAATTTTGCTAGAAAATGTAAACAATAAACCCACCTAACCCTGGAAGTTAACACACACAAAAAGATATTTCTGTGTGACAAAATTAACCAAGAAACACCTGGATTTCTGGGTGGATAAACTTCAGAGACTTTTTGATGATGTCTTAGTAATTGAGCCATTTACAGCCCAGAGAAGGGGGGAAATGAACCAGTCCACAAAATGAACTTTTAAATTTCACTTATCCTCTTTTATTTAGAGGTTGGAATCCTTCACAATAGGTTAGATATCAACTGCATGGATAAAGTGAAGGCAGCTCAATTCCATACAGTCCTCATCCCAAAAACAAAACCATTTTCAGTTTGCAAAATGAAGCAGATGGAGTGAAATCCTGTCCACATTTGCCAATTTCTTCTGAGGGACCAGGATTTTGCCTTGAGATTCTGTGTGACATACAGGGACCAAATTTTCTGTCAACTTTTGCACTCTGAGCTTTCCTTATGAGATTGGTTTCTTTTCAGCTGTGTTAATTCCTGAGAAGCTTCTTAGAAAGCTCCTTTGGTGGATTTTGTTACATATACTCAGAATAGCTGTGGAAAGTGAGCCAGAGACAGAAATGTCTATTTAATTCAGATTCCTGTTGCTCCAGTGTTTGTACTTCAGCTTTACTTTTTTCCTCAGTTCTACTTTTCTATGTTATTACCATCTCATTAGTTAATTATTGTTATTGATTCTACTGTATTATCAAAGAGAAAACTTTCCCCTTTTGCTTTCCCTGTGAGTTATGTTTAGACATGCAATAATTACTTTGATAATAATGGGTATAATGATGAAGAAATCTCTTCTCCCTCCATCTGCAACCCTTAGGCTGAGAGGGAGATGCCAAAGCTGAGTTGAGCTGCAGGTGTTTATTGGTGTTGCTGTTAAACTGGTGTGGGTGTGACCCTCTGCAATCTAAGGACAAATCAGAGTGGACAGAAGCTTTTTTGTGGGGAAATAAAATTAAAATAATAATAATAATAATAATTAAAAAATCCAAGTATAAGGTCATTAACCTGTTACTATGTTTGGGAAAGGGAATCAACATCTCTTACCCACAGTGTAAAGTTTTAAAAGCTGTACACAAGGGTGGTAGTGTTTTGTCTTTTCTCCAACTGCTCTTTGGTGATTGGCACCAAGGATCAGTCAGTGTGATAGAAAGACCTTGACACATCCTTTAGTGACTTCCAACTCCTCGCAGGCATGGCTGGCATGAACAGAAATTGGCTTTCCATGAATAAAAGTGTAACACTTCCACAGAAACCAGCTGACATCCAGTGTCTGCCCTGCACCACCTCAGCTGTGACACACAGCCTTCCAACAGCAGCCCCAATTCACAGCTCTGTCTGAAATATTGTCACTCTGGCAATTAACTTTGCAAAGCTCATGGCAGTAGTAGTAAAACACAAAGTCTGCAGTACACAGAGTTTAATGTTACTGAACAAAACTCTTCAGAGTAGCCTAGTGGAATGAGAGATATGCAGGCAAGTTTGTGCATGCATTTAATGAACTGGGCTAAAAATATATGAAACATATTTTAATGATTGGAAAAAAATGCAGAAAAATGTTCTGCTCATCTGTAATGAATGTTTTTTCTATAATAGGCCCTGTGCCTATAACATGGAAAACTCTTTACATCTGCACACAGACCAAGGTCTGGCATGCTCAGCACAGACTGTTGCAGACATGGATGGATGCTGATGTGCACAATTGCCCACCCTGTGCATGTGCATCCAGAATTTTTACAGGCTGATGTGCACAGCTACTGCTAAAAAGTGCATGTAGTTCATGGCCCCTGCTGTAATACCCAATTCTCTCTCACTGCATGCAAACCAATATTAAAATTTAAATCTTCTTATCTTTAGGGAGCCAAGACAAAGTAAACTTAAATAATGCTCGTGTAACTGTGTGCACATGTGGGGATGTGTGTGCAAAAAATGGAATTACCATCAGTGATGCCTTTAGTGTGTTAACACTCCTTTTAAAGCATTTCCGGAGGTGTGCAAAAATGTTTGTTATAGTTATATCTTATTTTTAATGTTAATTAATTAGTACAAAGATAATATTTTCTGTAAATTAGATCAACTAAAAGCTTGGGCAATTATCTAATACCTTTGGAGAAGTATGGAATAAAATATTTTTATGACACACACATAAGGACTTGACTTAGACAGACTGATACAGTCTTGGGTGATAGAGAACATACCAAGACTCTCACAGGGATTAAAAAGCTGCATGAAAACTGAGTGAAAGGGTAGTGTAAGGGCAGATGATCTGAAATAAGTTGATTAAAGCAGGAAAAAGCAAATGTTTACACCAAAAGAAAATCACGGAGGATAATTTTAGCCTTGGGGCATTATTCATGCTCCCTTTCTATTCAATGGAGGGAGATGTGCATTTAAAGGGCCATTTACAGGATCCCATCTGGGCTACAGGCAGGACTGGTGGATGTCCCTCAGCACAGGGCTCTCATTAAATCCTGACCACTGGATCCCAAGACCCAACTCCTTCTCCTGAGCAGAACATCTGGTTCACAACACTGTGAATTGAACCTGTGACACGGTTCCCAACACTGTGCTCTGAAAATGAATAATGGATCCGTGAGGGATCTCCTAAATGAGGAACGAGGGGAGGTGGTGATGTCAGGATGTAAACGGCAGAGAGACAAGAGCACCCAGGGGAACGTATGCTGAATGGCTCCTGGGGATGAGCAGAGACTGCAGAACAGCATCAAAGGAGCTCAGGCCCAAGAGGATAGGGAGAAAATGGAGAATGATTTGAAAGCAGAGCTGGAGTAGTCCCAGGGGTGAGCCACCTCCTGCCCTTGGAGTGGTGGGGGAAAATAATCCATCTGGTGAAGCTGCAGAGGGTGATTTATTATGAAAAATTGGTTATTGGGGGAAAAAAAATGTCAGGGTGAAATAGGTGTGCCCAAACTGGTGACTACTGAAATGCTTGCTCCAGCACACCAGGATAAAAATGGGAAATGCTCTATTGAATACTAAGCTCTTGAATGTCCTCGTGACTATTTGAGATGTGGCTTCTGACAGATTCACATTTCCCCTTTTATCATCAATTTTAAAGCACCAGTGAAATCTAAAATGGTAGAGCCACATGATACGTTTGAGAGACAAGGAAATAGCTTTATATGAGCAAAAATTGTCGTGTAGGTGACCATACACAATAGAGAAAAACTCCTGAAGAGGCACAAAATGGAATGCAGAATAACTGTTATGTTTGCAGTCCTTTTGATGAATGAATGAATGCAGATACCCAAGAAATTTGTAAAATTGACGCAGAGAACAAGGTTTAAAATATTTAACAATACAGTGTATAATATATGTGAACAGTATGGCACACCAATAGTAATAGGGACACATAATAATACATGTATTTTTCTGGATCATTTGAACATTGTGAATTTCTCTAGGAATAAAACAGCTCCCAAAGGACTAGGAGCTGCTATTCCCCAGAAAATAAGTGTGTAGGCAGCCTATATTGCAGTTGTCCCATTTATGGGCTCCTTTACTGTTCCTTTGAAGCCCTTTGTGTTTCATCTGTCACAGGGAGTGCAGAGGAGATGATGGACAATTGTTCTGATCCAGTTTGGCAGTATTTGTGTTCCAGGTTTGTACATGTTTAAGGGCCATTTAGCAGTGAATCTGGGACGCTCAGAAATCTGAGGCTTTCTCAGGCACGTGGGAGATTCATCCTCAGCTTGGAGCCCAAGAACAAAGAAGTTTTGGAGAAGGTGTGGCTGGCAGCAGAAATCAAAGGCCTGGGGGATGTGCATGACAACTTTGACATTTCCTGCCTTGTTCTGTCCTGTAGCAGTGACTCTGGACAAGGCTCCTCAAGGCAAGCTGTCAGATGGTGAGGAAATAAATAAAAGTTTTGAGTGTGCTTGTGATGGCATTTCACAGCACAGGTTGGGGAAGGAACGTCAAAGCTGATGCGATTTGAATATAAAGAAAATACAGGAGATGGAGATTTTCCCTGGATAAGAGCAGGGAAAAAATGGAAATGCAAGACCTGCAACGGGATATGAAAGTCCCAATATATGATTTATGTTAGGAATATGTGTCCTAAATAGCTTGGTGATACTTTACAGTGGGTTACTATTTTCAGATGACTAGAAGAATGACCTCTGGGACGTTGGGACCATCTCTGGGAATATAAAAACAGCCATAATGGGTCAGGTCAGGAATCCAATCTTGTTTCCAGTAGCAGTTGCAGCACATGCTAAGGCAGAGCACAGGAGTGATAAACCAACAAGGAGAATTTCCCTCCAGACCTTTCCAGTTTTCAGCAGTTTGTGATGCAGGGATTGTGTTTAATAACCCCTAAAAGAATTTGCTTTTCTAAGTGCTTTGTGAGCTCATGGAAAGCTTTAATCTCATGTGCCTTGTCTGAGATTTTTACATTTTTTTTTTTTTGAACCTTCGACTTCATGTCCTGTCTTAACTCCTGGGTTTAACACTGGAAAACACAGTAAAAATTTGTATTTTCCTGACATCTCTCAGTACCCTCATTACTCATCACTCCAACCACCTCTCTTGCTCATCACTCCCAATAATGTTCTTCAGAAAGTCACTTTTACATTGGTTAGAAACATTTAAATTTTGTTCTTAACTGGCATTACTTCACTACCATATTAATTATTTTTTTTTACTGTTGGGTGTCAACGAGTTGCAGTTGACTTTTTTTGTCCTCTTCTATTCATTTTTTATTGCTATTTTACTGAGTTCTGTTAACAGATATTTATTGACTTCATTATTGGTTTGTAGTTTTTGGGGTTTTTTTTAATTGACAGCCAAAATTATTGGCAGGAGTGGAGTGATTAGGTTAAACCTAAATTTAATCTTTCTCCTAGAAGTTTCAGTGCAGTTTTGCACTTACCTTTTTCTTTGTGCTTTGTTCTGATGCCCAAGTGCTTCCTCTCCCTCTCCTGAGGATCAGGAGCAGAGCCATAAAGCCATGAGCAGTTGACTGGAAATCTGTATGTCAGAACCTGGCCAGAGGGAGCAGAGCCACCACCAGTCCATCATGCTGACAACCAGCTGATGAAATTCACAGCACTTTAAAAAGAATTTCTTACTGAGCGAGGGTCAGTGTGTGAGCAACAACAGCTGAGAGCTCATTTGTCTTGGGCATTGATGAAGTGAATATTTTCCATCTTCTGAAATATCATCCCATTTGAAGCAGCCACAGTCGGGAGTTTATTTAGGACACAAAACCTCCAACGTAAACATGGTTGAATCTTGGAAGAAAACTAACAGAGACAACAGCTTTGTGCCATTTCTTTTGTTTGTATAATTAATGTTCAACATTAAGTGCTCACTGGGCTGACACATCCATGGTACCAGCAAAGTAAATTCATTCAAATGCAAACAGTTTCTCTTGTATTGTTTCTGGAGCTATACGGTACATTTGTTCAGCTCCCTGGTAATACTTTAAAAGCTAATTAGTTTGCAAAGTAAACAGATATGCAAATATACATCAAGAAGTTCCAGTGTGTTGTCTCTGATGTTTTGGGTTGAAAAAACCCAAGAAGAGACAACCATGTCTTCACTGAATTACTGACAGCGCTGCGGTTTCTATTTCCTGTTGATTCTTTCTTTATCCAGACTAATTTTAAAACAGTTGAATACCGTACTTTAAATTGTGCAAATTTTCTGCTGAAGCAAGTCAACAAAACAGGGATAGTGGGGAGGAACCCACAAGTGCCCAGGTGGGACATTTATGCACAAAGATAACAGACTCCTTAGCCAGCTGATCTACACCAGCCAGGGATGACAGGCCTGAGACTGCTGTAGTGAAAACAGGAATGAACAAAGCAGGACAGGAGAATGGGAAACCTGTGGCAGCTCTGTCCTGTTGTGCCTCTTCCCAGCCCTGCTTGTGCTGGGACATCTCGGGGTCAAGGATTCCTTCCCTGGCTCTGTCTCTGCTGCAGTTCCTGACCAGGAGCTCCAGTGGTACAACCCAATCTCTCCTTTCTGCTCCTCACACCCTTATCCCAGCTGTGAATGGGCAGGTGCAGGAATTTGCTCTTCAGTAGTTGTTGGTTACCTCAAATATCTCAGTATTCAACTGTGCCATCAAAATATGCGTACTCAAATGCTCTCACCAGTTTTGCTTGGATTCAAGAGACCACAAGCTCAGCTTTGCTCCCTGCAAGTCTTCATAAGGATTTGGGAATACCAGATGCCAAGCTGCTGGTATTCCATGAGGCTGTTCCCTGGGCATAACCAGTGAGCAGGAGGACAAAGTTAAGGCCTTCCAAATCTAGCCAGAAACTTAGATTTTTTAAAATGATAAAACCATATACTTGACACTTAGATATAGAGTCAACAATGTCCAGTAACTTATCAAAGGTGGTAATCAGTGGTGATGATGATGATAATAATAACAACAACAATAACAGTAATAATAACAACAATAATAATTATTTTTATTATTTATTACCCTGATATACAGGAGCTCCTGGTTCACGTTTCTAAAGGAATAGTCAGCTTATAAAATCCATAGTCAAAAATTTATGCCAGGGGACCTCAATATTCTCTGACATGACAATTATTTAGGACTTAATGGTATCTCACTGAGTTAGAAAGTTTCTCACAAGACTGTTTGATGGTCTCAGAAAGTCCTGCCATTAGATTTTTGTTCCAGAATCATTAATTCACTATTCTGTCTCTCAGTATGACACTGTGCTTGCACATCCATCTCTTAGAATGGTCTTTTAGTCTAAAATTGTGGTTCCAGCATGGCTGAATGCTGTTTATTGATGTGAAACAAAAAAAAAAAAAAGTAAAAATCTGATCCTGAAAGTATTAACATATATATTCAGGTATTGAAAAGGTGGTTTGTCCTGCAGAGAGAATTATGATTTTTTAAATAAGAGAAGGGCTGTGATGCATGAGACTGTGAGGTGATTGCAATTTCAAAGGAGAAAAAGGGAAAAAAATAAACTTTCCAATTATTTTAGTAACCTTACTCACTTGATAGTGTGTAAATTATCATAATTTATTCAGATAAATTTGTGTAAGCGAAAGTATTTTCCTAAGTACATTAAATTTATCAGAAAAAAAAAAAAAAAAAGAATTTCTGTGAAGTTTCCTGAAGGTTTCTTTTTTTCGTGGTGATTGAAACAAACCCCACGTCCTAAAGCCATTATTGTAGCAACAAGGATTTTCTGGCTGCATTACTTGTTCACAGATGGTTAGCCTTTGACATGGCAATGAGATTGTTCACTTCTGCAAGATGTTAGCACAGATCAATAAGGAAACTGTCTTACAGAGGGAGCACCTGTTTGTCAACCCAGGCTGCCTTAAAGGTATTGCTGATATTACATTTTTGTTTGTTCAGTGAAAAGTCAGTAGTTTTTCTGGCTGCAGGGTTAAACTCCTTCTTTGTTAGTGTGCAGTTTGATAGGAGGAGGCTCCCACTGGAACGAGAGGGAAACACACATTTGCAGTGCTGGATAATTTGGTAAGTTGGGCTTGAAAATATGTTCCTTTACTCCATTTAGGACTGGGGCTATTGCAAGTGCTAGTTTAGTTTTCTGCCAAGCAAAAAAAAGCATCTTTTGGGTTTTAAAATAAATGTTTGAGAATGATTTTATCCGGCTTGTGGCTCACACGAAACAGGGCCTCTGCTAATTTATCAGTGATAGTAAAATATGTGTTACATGTCACAGAAGTACAAGGCTCATAATAAAAAGGATCAGAAAATTTTGAAGGCACAAGAAATAGAGTGTATCTAGGAAAAAAAGTGAGCTAATATACTTGGGGAAAAGAAATATTCAAGCATTAATGCTGGAAAATTGCCAGCTATTACAATTGGGCATGAAAAAAATAGGAAAGTGATGGCATTTTCTCCAAGAGCAGGAGGTAATAGTGTCTTTCCTTGTTGAGAACACTGCTGGGAAGCACAGAGCACCATTTCAATTAGATATGGCATTTCTCTTCCATCTCAGACTGTTGGCTGGATTTTCTATTGCAGAGCATCTGCCTCTGTTTCTACATCCTGTTTTTTATTCCTTGTCCATCCTCACAGTGCTGACGTGCCCAGGCAGTAATAAATACCAACGTATCTGGTAGTTCATACACTGGTGAGCAAATATTCTTGAAACTTTATTAACTTGTGCTGGTTGTCTATGTTTTAGTTAATAGTACTGAAGAGCTGAGTAGAGATAAATGCTGGATTGGGAAAATAGGGCAGATTTTCTCTCTTAAATGGAGATAATAATACTCATCCAATTTAGAGCACAGAATTTCTATCACTTCTAATAATAATGTAATTGTTATACAGTGGAATTTTAAAAGCATCAGTGATGTCAATGATGCTGAGAGGAGCTGTGGACATCAGTAAGGTGATGGGCACAGGCTCATGAAGAAAGATGAAGAGAAGCAGCAAATGCACAGCTTGTCTAAGTGGTGATAATGATGATGGGGGATGTGGTGACCATCTGAAACATATCTGACATCTGTAAATGTGGGACAGGGAATAGCTGTGTTCAGTTGGTCATAGCATCACAATTAGTGTTAATGAGGAAAACTGAGCAAAAGAAAACAGAACATTCTTCGTCTGTTCAGCCCAATGATAGATCCCATTAAACACTAGAATGGCACCTTCAAAGCATCCCCTGTTGCACCAGCAGAAGTCCAATTGCTTAAATAATGGGAAAATAAATTGAGCAAGATGCTCTTGAGTGTGTGGAGGGAAACATTTTGATACTGAGTAAAAACTGTGCAAGATGACCTCTTCTGCTTCTAATTAACAGCACACCATTAAGGAGAGTGGGCAGAGCTGTCCTATTTCTAGTTTACAGAGTTTTCTCATTTTTTTTTTTAATTTCTAATGAAAGCCCAGTTTATAGCCAACATTATCCAAAACTTTTAAGACTGGAAATAGAGGCAGGGGCCAGAACACTGGGGTCATTTCTCTGGTGGGGCTCACCTGGAGCTGGATCCTCATGAACACTGTGGGATGGCACTTAAACCTGAGCTCTCTGAAGCAAAACCTGGGGTCTCAGTGAAATGGGGCTTTTCCAACTAGCTCAAAAGTGGACTGAGCTGGACATAAATCAGGAGCTGAGGGAAGAAGGAGCCTTTGGAGGCAGAGCTGGAATTAGCCCAGGATGTGCAGCTCATCAAAGGGGCTGCTGCTCCTCAGGAAGCTGCAGGACATGCACAGGACACGTGCATTTATCTTCTTTCTTTTTGCATAATTTCCCTGGAATATATCTCTTGGATTATTTTGGAACAAAAGTTTTTTGGGTTTTTTTTATCCTGATGTAAAATGGTTTCTTTGTGACCATAAGAGACATAGTTCAAATAATTTCTTATTTCCTTCTTTGCCTGGACTTCAGCTTTTAAGACATTTTCCCCTATCTGGTGATGATGTGAGTGTGGTGTAATTTATTTGCTGTAGTACTATATAGGAAACGGGGAATCATTTGCTAAAAGTGTTTGAGTTATGTGAATTATAACACACACTGAAACAGGGATTTTATCTTGAATTGAAATTTGTTGACATTGGCCAGTGAAATGTCAATGTCTTTCATCAAAAATATTGTATTCTTTAAAGAAATCTGTTTTAAAAGCAACCTTTAATTGAAAAATTGGATTCCAAATTCTCTTAGATAGTGTTTGGATGAATACTGATCATCACCAAGGGTAAACAGGGGAGGAAAAAATGTGTTTTCTGCCCATCCTCTTAGGCTGTGCTAACTCCAGAGCTCCCTGCATACAGCCACTGTTTAACTAATAAAAAAAATAAATTAATATTAATTTCAAGCCAATGTTGCAATGTGTCACATGTTGCTTTCAAAGTAGGAAATTATTTGCTCACTAGACTTCCTGTATTTCCACTCGAGTATGCAGCCCTTTTTATCCACATTACAAAGGAGCAGAGTGAACTGAATTGCACACGTATTCAAAGGAGCAGCACAAATCTGAACAGCAGCCAGGTGATCAATTATTAGGAGGCAGTACTGCATTGTGTTGTTCATCAGGAGATCCCAGAGAGAAGAGAAAGAAATTGTCAGAGAGAGAAACATTCAATGCACTTGGAAAAAAGGTAAAGGGGAGGAGAGAGAGAGAGAGTGGGGAACCTGAATAAATCAGGGTTACAATTGTATGCAGAGAACTGGAGCAGAAAGAGCAAATCAAGGTGGCAGGAAATAAAATATTGTTCATCAAGAGGAATAGGGAGGAGAGAGGCATCAAAACATGGAGACTCATAAAAAAGCATCTCAGAATAGTGACTATGGAAAAATGCAGGAGCAGAGAGGTTTGGTAAGTGATTAAAGTAATATGGAGAAAGATAAAATCACTCAGACTTGCTTTGTTTGAGATGAACGTCACCAGAACAAAACCAAAAGAAGAAAATAAGAGGAGCCAAAAGTTATCATGAAATTAAATATTGCCACTTTCCTCTCCCTTAAAATTTCAGTGAGGAGGAGGCAACCACCCTCCCACTGAGGCTTCTCACAGAAGTGGCTGCATTGATGAGTTAAATTTTGAGAATAGTATGGTCTGAGTCCCACTGCATCCTCTGCTTCCCCCTCTTCCTCAGCCATAGTTTGGTCCTGACCAGAAGTAAAACAGCTCAATCATGCTTCAGTCTGGAGGGAATAGATCATTTTGAGGAGGAATCTTTTCACTTGCTAATTCATAACCACAGTAGAGTAGCCTTAAAGTTAAAATAGATTATTTTGAGAGAGAATCCCTTGACTTGTTAATTCATAACTGAGGTATAGTAGTCTGAAAGTTTAAATACTGCTGCTCACATACCCAGTCCCTAACATTTACTGAAGTGCTTGACTGTGCTTGAAGCTAAATAAGGTTCAGAAATGAGTGTGCTATAAATTCCTTAGGCTGGAGACTACCAGCTTCTTCTGCTATGGATAATGAATGCAGTGTAAAACGCTTTCCATGCAAGAACAACTGATTGCTTCTGAGCCTTTGGTCCCCTCCTCTGTCCTTCTGCACCATTGTGCAGCCAGTTCCTGGCAAAGAAATCCTTTTCTGCTCAAATGCAGGGCCAGCTGCTGGCGGTCACAGTATGAATAATTCTAGAAATATATGGGGTGGGATAATGGGCACACTTGTCCACTGAAAAATGCCTGGGAAGTGATTGCTTGGCATTGCTCAGCTGCTGCAGAGGACAGGATTTACTGCTACTGCTCATCACACACAGCACCTCACAGTGACTTTTGCTTGCACATGCTGTGACTTGCAGTCATTGTTTTCCCTCTTATGGATTTTGTGGGACATGGTCAACCCCCTAGATGAAAATGTTATTGCCATATGAAAAGTCAACTCAACCCATTGAAAACACCTCCACTTTGATCCCAGCCTGACACCTGAGTTTTATACATTGGCCAGATTTGTTTAGAACCATTCCTTCCTGTTATTTTATTTATTGCCATTGGTTGGAAGATTAATGCAGCTTCTGCACTGGTTATAATTCTCTCTATCAGTCTGTCTGTAGTATCTCTGCCATCCCAGCTCTTCATCACTGTGCATTCTTTATGGATCACATTACTTTCACCACTCCTTATCTAACTACCTCATAAAAGCACCTCACACATTTATAAAGCATGACAAGAGCATTACCATAAACTATGCTACTGTGCTCAGTAAACACATCATGGGCTCTCCATAGGCTAATCACCTTAGTGGATAAAATTATCTGGGGATGAATTTATCTGCAACCATCATATCAAAAGATGAACTGTATAGGGAGTTTGTTTAGCTTTTCCACAAGAATTTAAGACCCTTGAATCATTTTGTGATGACTCAAAACCTGGATTTGGAAGTTGTTTTTGCGGAGCTGCTTTGTAACCAGTGGATTATTTTATAAATATTTTTTTTTAAATCCTAAAAGTGTGACATTTGCATGTACCATATGAAAAATGCAAAGGGTGCATCATGAGCATAATAAGAAATTTTGAGCCTCTTTTAAGGTTGAAAGGAAAATTAATATGGTTTCCCAGTTTGGAGTAGTTTGGAGATTAAAGTATTCAATAAATGTATTAGGCAGTTTTAGAGATCTGGTGTTTGAGCAAAAGCGAGACTCTGGCAGGACCAATCTGTGCTTGCATAGTTGACATGGAATAATTTCTAAATCCTTTCTTAGTAACCACTCCTCATGCACATTTCTATATTCATTTCTCATCAGCAGCTCTGACTGAATCACTTATTCCTTATCAACTTAATTATTCCATCCAAAATGAGAGTAGTCCTATCCTCCTTTCGCTATGTGCTTTTCCTGAAACTTAACACTGATTCTTTGCATGGCTTTTACTGGCAGCATTTAGAACAACATTTTGAGCTTCCAAAAACAATATTCTGTGGATCACTCAAGATTTTATTGTGAGAGTATTTTCAGGCCTTATTCCACTTTGGATTTTCACTGTTCTCTGGCAAGGAGCTAGTGGTGTCGATATTGGAAATGTTCCTTTCTGTTCAGCAGCAGAAATGTACATTTCTCCACAGCTTTGATACCTAGAAAATTTGTTCTGGGGAAGAATTGTGCAGCTGCAAAGCAATGATCAGAATAGCACAGCAGGTCTTTTTAATCTCTAGTTTATACTGCTGCCTGCAGTTTAAGTTATAGAAGGAGCGGTGCTTCAATGCAGGCATATTACATCTATTTTGTCCAAACTCGTTTTTTTTATCCTCTCTGACATATCAAATATTAAATTTTCCAAACCACCCAAGTGACTAAGAGCATGATTTTTTTTTAAAGGTCCTTACAAGATTTTATGCTCAGCCTTACTGGCATACATCATTTAGACCAAGACATCCCATTTACAAGTGATATAGACCTCTAGGAGTGTCATATCTCACTGAAAGTCAGTGAAATTTAGAGTCATAATGCTTATTATTATTGATATGGAACTTCAGTTATTTCTCAAAAGTAACATTCTTCTCTTTCTGAATTAAGTCCTGCCTCTTCACACACATCTCTTAATGGCATTCCAGAGCTGTAAATCCCACCAAGACTTCTAATTTCTAACCTCCATTTCTCAAAGTTGCTGTAAGTTGGCCTCTCTTTGAAGCAAAAAAAATCTCATTAAAAGACTGAAGATCCCCACTAAGAGAACATTGGATTCTTGCCTGCCTCGTGAGTTACACGTCTGGGTTTTTTAGTTCATCAATACGGGAGTGCTGATAGTCCTTATTACAATTCCTTTGCCACTCTCCCCGTGACAAAAAAGCAATCAGTCCTGGGGGGAGTGGGAATGGCCCTGGCAGGGACAGCTCCACGCACAGGAGGTGGGGTTTTCTCATAGATCCTCTCATTGTGGGGGTATATTGTACACAGTCATGCAAAGTCCTGATTAGAACTACTCACAACCCTGCTGAAATAAGAACTGGGAGCAGATTCCTCATCAGCATTCCTCTCCAGCCCCCCTTGCCCTGTCGCCTTGCTGGTTATTCCTCTGCCTTTGGAGCTGCAATGTGCCAGGGGCAGGAGCTGCTAGAAGGCTGCCTTGTTGTTCTGGAGACCATTTTCCCTTTGATTCATCTGTAAGAGATTTTTAAAAAATTTTATTTTATTACTTTTTTTAATATGCATAAGAATAAGGTCCTGCACAAATTCCTCGGGAGATCAATTTGCAAGGCTCTTTAGTAGAAAAACCTATTCTCTGGTGTGTGTACATTGGTTTGATATGGAAATCCATAAGGCAGCCCAAGATCCAAGCACAGCTCACATGCTGGTGTGCTCTGGCTTTTCCTTGTGAATTCAAGAGTGGAACCCATACCATTTCTCCTGTACAGAAAATACGTATTTTTAATTTCTGTAAATAAACCAGTTTGTGAGGATCAGAGTCTATTCTGGGTGTAAGTAGAAGAATCTGTAAATCTCTCCAATAAAAAGCCTCCTGTGGCTGATGGCAGATAGCATTAGTGGAAAATTCTAAAAGACTACAAATCTTGGTGCTAATTAGAGCTTTGCATAGCCCTGCTTCCCCTATTATACTGAATTGGAAATAAAATACAAATGGAAAAAAAAAAAAGAAGTTAATGTTAAATTGAAATATTAACATTCTGCTGGACAAAATATTTTAAAGATATAATGTTTTTCTAGAAGTTCTTTTGTTATTCATTTTTTGCAGAAAAGTTTGATTTCAAAAAAATGGCCTTTTCAGTCAAGGTTACTCTTAGAAACGTAAGAGTTTCTAAGAGAAATAACAAGAGAAGCCTGTGAGAATGCACACTGCCCCTCTTAGCCCAGGAACTCTCACTCCAGAATCTGTCAGAACTTTGGCTGAGTGTGAAATGAATTTTCACAGGTAACTGACCTGCTTTGTCCAGCAACTCTTCTCCAGACTCTGACCAAGGGCCAGCACAAAGAGAGAAAATCTCATTATTTGTCTTACTCAAAAGGGGGTGTTGTGCCACGACCCAGGAGCTGGGGCCTCAGCCTACAGGAATGTTGCACCTCCAGGAGTGCTTTTTCGAGTGACCTGGGCATCAGAAAAACCTCAGGAGGGTTTTAAAGTTTAACACAAGGTGCATTTCCAAGGGAAAACAGATTTCACTGGCCATGGTCCTCTCCTTCTGGTCTTTTGTAGGGAAGCAGCAGTTTCTCTAAGGGGATACCCTGTGTCTCCAGAACCCTTTCCCAGCAACTGCATTCGGGAAAATAATATCCCAACCCAAAACTTAATGACCCACAGTGGGAGTCACTTATGTTTCTGCTGTTGCGTAGAGTCTTCCCAAAATGAAAATAATAATATAGGTCTTGCATAATGAACAATGAAATACTGAATATTAATGAAAATATAAATAGAAATTTAGGAAACAGACCACTGCAGTCTATTCTGATCCGCTGGGCTAAAAAAAAAGATCCACTCTGTATCAGGGGACTTGCAGAGCATGTGTGGAGCATTCTGAATTCCCATGGTTATGGTAATTCCATATATAAAGAATAGCTCATCAATTTATTTGTATCAGTTATCGTAATGGACACTCATTAAGTAAGGAGTTAGGTTATACTTAGGTCAGTTTTTTGATGATGCCTTTGTGTTACATCAGGTTTATGAGCCAAGTTCAGCTGCTTTGTGACTTCATTGAGGACAGTTAACCTTGACCTTGTGAAAATGAGTGAAAATCCTAAGCCTTCTCTGATTGCTCTGAAAATGCATCCTGCAAGCTTGATTCCTTTTCCTTCTGGAGCAGATACACAATGTCAGTGGATTATATGTAAAAGAAAAATTGGAGTGTAATTGCACTGTGGCTGTGAGGAGTCTTTTATTTGTTCACTTGTGAAGTGGCTCGTAGTGTAGCATGGGACTTTGTTTTTCCATCTGTTACATATTCCTGTCAGAAGCAGAAATGTTTCTTTGTAAGTTCCATAGTAGTGGCTTATTATTTCTTAAAGTAAAGTATAGTATTTTCCCCTGTGCACAGTGTAGTCTGTAGTTCTGGCACATTAGCTGGCATAAACATTTTGATTAAAGCTTATGAATGTATTAATTACACCTGGGAAGTTTCCAAAGCTTATTCAAACTGAAAACTCTTTAAACTGCAGCCCCCAAACTTGAATTCTTTATAGTAAATGTAAAAAAAAAAAAAAAAGCTGTCACCAGTTTTGTTTTTTTTTTTTTTTCCTTTTCTCTTGGATGTTTGTATAAAGACATAGGGTGGCAAGGGTGAAAATTTTTTTATCCATTAGTTTCTGGGAGCACTTTTTTCAGCAAGTCTACAAGTGTCTGAAGAATTTTTGCTGTCATGTTGTTAAACATTGGCTTGGAGTCTATAGAACTTAGATCCTCTTTTAAATTTTGTTTTTTCTCCTAGGTCTAGCAGCAGCAGCATCTTCATAAACTTAAGCATTTTCAGCATAACAAATGGGTCTATGACCTTAGCAGGACAATAGCACTGGCACTTAGACTGCCCACTTGAAGCTGTATAAATAAATAGAGTTACCACAAACCAGCTATTAGAACTAATGAACTGTCTGGAAATGTTGATAAAATTGGTCCATATGATTTCTTTTGCTTGTATTCCCGTGGTGAATTACCAGTGGTATAAGGGAGGCAGAATTTGGCACAATGTTGTTTGGGCACTGCTATTTTCTTTGCAAGCAGCACAACCAGGTTCTCACAACAACCTTCATCTGGATTAGGCTGTGAGGTGCATCTGCAATGAGCTCGAAGCAAATATAACAGAGGGTCTGAATTCTAAACTGACTGTGTGTATGACCCCGAGAAGAAAGGCACATCTTACCTGTCAGCTGTCTATGCCAGCCCCAAAGAGCCCAAGGAGCCTCACCAAAGCCCTGCTCTGCTCATGCATTCATGCACACATGCATTCATTATGAGTGACCTGCCCTAGGAAGGTCCATTAAGTGGAGCTCATTTCAAGCACAGATGGTCCTGAATAGCTTAATGTCTGTCTGGTGGCCAGAGTAAGTGAATTCTTGATGGTCTTAGACTTCTGATCACATACATGCAGCCAAGGAGGAAATGAAAACATGTTTATCATTTTGATAAACAACCTCTCTCATTGCTGCAGGATGCTCCATGTAACTCAGCAGAGTCAAATACTATTAAATTGTCATCACTGTCAAAGGGAGAACGTAGAAGTTTTGCTACCTGAGTCATAGTTAATGACTTGCACAATGTATAACACAAATCAGTAGTGCTGTTTGCCTTCTTTATGTTTGTTTACTGATAAGTTCAGGCTTGGCTGGAATGCACAGGCAAGTTATAATTTTGAAGTGCAAAATTTGCTTTTATTATTACCTCCTAGCTAGAAGTATAAAAAACAGAGATGACTAGGAGATGGCTTTTTTGGCTCCTGCCAGGCATGCACTCAGACCTTATAGGTGATTAGATATATTAAATCACAGCCTCCCACAGCAGACTCATACTCATGGTAAATTATTTCACTCTGTGGTATGTAAACTCAGGGTGGCTTTATAACAGAGACAAAAATGAGCATTATTTCAGGAGTTTAGTACCCTCCAATTAGAACCAAACAAAACTAACTAACAGTTGTCCTGGTTTTATGGCAAGAATGATATATTAGTTCTACACTTTTCTATTTTAAGTCTGTGCAGAACAAGGATTTCTGGAACATTTTCAGCAGGCCAGAATCCTCCCTGGCAGGCAGTTCTGTCCCTCTTGCTTTGGCCACATTTCCTTCATGTAAAGCTGAGAGCCTCCTGTGAGCTGAATGCTCAGAAAGGATCAGCTGCTCACACTATCAGGTCCTGCTAATGTTTGGTGTGAAGAAGATATAAAGTCATGACAGGACATTTTCATTCATCCTTGAACCTTCTTGAAGGAAGATCAATGCTCTTCCTGATCTGCAAGTTCTAATTCCATTTCTAATCTTCTGATTTTCTTGGGGCAGAAGGGAATTATTAGGGAAAAAAAAAAAAAAAAAAAAGCCAGGTGTATAAAACAGCCACTTCATGAAATACAACTGTCAACGTAACATTCAGGAGATGCTTATTTTGAGGATTTTTAGGCCCCTTTCCTTTCCTTTTAAAATCAATGGCCAATCCTCTATTGACTTGAATGAGTTGGATGAGGCTGTTGTTGTGGAATCAAAGCCAGAAGCTACTGTAGCTCAATAGACCATAAACTTCCAAAAACAGAGACATTTGTGAGGTTTATGACAAGGATGCAAACTTTTGCTGCACTGGCAGCCTATCAGGGCAATAATTCACTTTTTATTTCAGGACTCCCAGCCATGTAATATCGTGCCAGGTCTTCCTATAATCCAGATGAACCATTGAGAAAATAATGGTTCATGGCTCGGGAAAGTCATCAGATATTGAATTAGAGAATTTCTTGGTGCTCTCCAGCCCCCTCCCCCCAAAAGAAGAAAGCTGGAAATAAAGCATTAAAATCACAGAATGCAAAGTTATTTCACATATCCATCTGAACACATTGAGTGGTTTCCAGTGGAAATTGAAGGTGGTTTCTTGCTCCTCTCCTCACTCAATTAATTTCCTCATTTATGCAGCTGAAGCAGATTTAAATAGAACCACCCACCCTCAATGTATTTGTGGTGTATGCTTCTGTGAATGGTGTAGTAAGGAATATGCTTTTTCAATGAGTGTTTTGTTTTTTTTTTTCTGTTCTCCCTGTGTCCATTTATATCTGTCTCTATCCCATGTTGTATATGGCCATGTAAAAGTCTCAATGTACATGCATGGTTGGTAAAATTCACACCAGCAAAATACATTGCATGCAATGCTGCCTAGTAGGGCATCCATAGGTTAAACATGCTTTAATGCAAATATCTTATCCCACTTAGCAGATTTTTCAGGAAAAAAGCCTGTATAACACACAGAATTTTCTCCATGTGAGGTGGATTTTTTTCTTCTCTGTCAGCATTGGAAGGGGTCTTTCTATGATTATAATAATTATTAATATGTGCATACTTTTAAAGACCATGTAGATAAAACTTTCAATTAATGTATTTAACTGTCTAGCAGTTTTTCATTGCTTTTACTTTCATTATGTTTTGCCACTCCTAAACAACTACACATTTGGAGCTAAATTCTTTACTGCTGCAGCAACTTGAGTGTCCACATAACAATTAAGGGTGTTATAAAGCTCTTCCAGCACAACCCATTATTTTGAATAGATAACCAAATAAGCAAGACTAGGTTATGTGGTTCTTAGTACTCATACAGCAAATTTATAGAGAAAATTAAGCATTTAGGTTATTCACAGATATTTTTCCACACAGTCTATGTAATCTAAAATTAGAAATGCTTATTACTGTGTACATTATCTTTATTGTTGAAATTGCAATCAATAAAATCACAAATCTCTCTTCTCCTAGGTCATGACCATAAGATGGATTAAACCAATGAGAATCTTTTCATTGCTTTCAATATGACTTGGATAGGGGAACAGGGAGTTTGTGTGAAGGATTACTTCATAGAAAATGCAAGCATTTGGGGCTGAGTTGATTATCACAATTCCTCTTACTCCTCAGAGACACTTCAAAGGCCGTTTGTCAGAGGATGACTCTCTGAATTGTTGGGATCTCTCTTTTTTGACACCTATTGGCTTTCAAAAAGCTCGTGTCAGCAGGCCAAACACGCCTAACAACTGAGAGGTGCAGCACAATGTCTCTCCAGATGATCTCAATATTTACTACAGAGTTAATCTCTTGCTTACAAACTCCACCATATGATACCACCACATCACCAACATCAGGAAAGGCAGAATCCTCCCTGCCCAGCTAAAAATGGCACATTTGTAGAAACCCCAGGACTCACTCCTGGCAGGGAGATGCCACTGGACTCCCAGATCTCTACCAAAACCCCTTTTTCACAGCCAGACATGGACCAGTGTCTCCACACTCCTCCTGGCCACACAGCACAGTGTCAAAAGCTCTTAATATTCTTGAAAAAGAGTGAAAGACAAAGACATGAGTAATGTGGTTCATGCTGCAGTGAAAGCACTGTGCACTTAGCAATTCTTAATGGCATGAAAAAATAATGGTTTTCTAGAAAATCTTGCACATCCTTCCCTTTAGTGGGCAGCACATGAGGTTTTGTAACCAAGCTGAGACAAACCCTGCCAGATTCATGCTGCAAATTTCATAAAGTAGCCAAAAATCTGTGGGGAACAGCCTGGCACCATTAAACACTCAGTGATTACTGAGTTAAATGCAGTCTGAAGTGAGGAATGGAGAAATTACCTGGGCAGGGCATTAACCCACTGTGGTGTTTGTCTCCTTGCCCTGCAGAGCTGAGGTGAAGGGGAATGGCACACCTGGCACTCCATTTCTGTGCTCAGCATATGGCACAAACACCAAGCACTCACAAGCCCAAAGCCACCGTGGATCTGTCGATCACTCCTCTGTGCCCTCCTTCTAATAAAACTATTGCAAATGTTCATAAAGAACAATTAGGGAGAAGCCTAATTAAGCCTGGTGATCTCATGCACAATGGGAATGTTTCCTGCCTTAAAATTACCGATTTGGTGAGTGGGAGAGCAAAGGGAAGTGATGTTGGGCCACCCTGTAATCTGGAGAGCCTCATTGTCGTTCCCTAAGGGCTGAGTACTAGCAGAGAATCAAATATTTGGAGAAAAATCTTATTTCTAGATGGATTCCCTTAGTCTCTGTCCTTGTAGGAGAAAATATTTGGGGAAAAGGCCTCCAATATTACAAGCATAAAACAAGCCAACAGTTGTTGCACATTTTCTGTAGTGTTTCACCTACATTTCTTCAGGCCCAGACATTGACAACATTATTTTTAGTCCAAAAGTTATGTGGATGTCATAGAAACTTCTAAAATAAGAAAGACAAGGGACACTTATCTACATTTTCTATTAAAAATGTAGTATAGCAGTACCTTCCTTATTCAGGAGCACACAAAAAGAAATAAAACTGTAATTCCACCTGTAGAGAAGTTGGGCAGAGGCACAGACAGGAGCACGCCTGGGTGCTGGGATTAGCCACTGCTGCTCTCCCTAATCAGTGTCAATATTCTCTTTTTTCTTTTTTTTTTTTTTTTTTTTTTTTTTTTTTTTTTTTTTTTTTTGCCAGAAGGAGGAACGTGTGAAGTTATAGCAGCACACAGATGCTGTAATAAGAATCGAATTGAGGAAAGATCACAAACAGTAAAATGCTCCTGTCTACCTGGGAAAGTGGCTGGGACTACAAGAAACAGACCTTCCTGTGTTGATGGCAAGTAGCTCCTCCTGTGTATATGTTTCTGTTTGTGTACCATCCACTAGAAAGCTGTAAGTCTTTAGATTGTGCATAGGAATTTTGTTGTGTTCTTTATTTAACAAAATAGAAAAATCTATAAGCATAAGTATATTTTTAGATCACTTTCTTGCTGCTTTAGTGTATAGTTCTTTGCACATGAGTCATGTTAAGATTTACCTGAAAACTGTGACAATATTGCTCAGTATGGATGCTTTGATGAGTATAAGAGATTTATTATTCATAAATATCTGGACAAAATTATCCCTTTTAGTCACTTCACAGGCCCGCCTCGGTGCCACATTAGCTTTGATTCATAAATATTTCAAAGGACAACTGCCATTCATTTTGATTTAATTAGCCATTTGGAAAGTCAGTGGCAAGATAACATAAATAAACAAATCTTGTATTCTAGTCCTGAAACAAACATTACAGAAAGCTGGAAAAAATCTTTGCCTTTTGAAATCACTGCTGCTGTTGCTTGTCACGGGGATTTTGGGTTTTTTTTAATTTTTTTTTTTTTTCTGAAGGAAAAGCACCATGTTGTTTGTGTCTGGGTTTGAGATGAGGTTTAGCTCCACAGGGTGTTTTCCTCTCTGGGGCTCCCCTGCCAGCCCTGCAAGGTGAAACCACAGAGCAGCCAGGGAGAGAGCCATGGCTGGGAAGTGCTTAGGAAATATAAATCACATAAGAAGATGGGGAGTAAGTGGTACTAATCCCATTAGTCACCCTTCCCAAACAAGCTGCTCTGTGCTGCAGAATCCCTCAATGCAGCAGCTTTGTGGAATGGAATATCTTGTAAAAATCCCTGGCTGTTCTCTTTGCTGAGCATTGTGTGCTGTTGTTTTTACCAACCCACAGGTGCTTCAGAGAGCCACAGGCTGGTTTTGTGCAGCACTGTAGGCTCTGTGCTGGGCTCTCCTCTCTCTTTTCATGTTGGAATCCCATGGGTGGTGATGTCTCTGCCAGTTCTGGAAGCACACAAAGTTTCCTCTTTGGGGCTGTGTTTGGGAATCAGCTTCACCCCAAGCAAGTGAGAGTGGGGAGCTCTACAAGCAAATATTGGGAGAAATGTTCTCTTCTGGGTACCTTTCCTCAATCCCAGGCTGCCAAGGGATTACAAAGGAGCAGGGAGTGGTCCAGTGTAGCTCAGACAGGAGCTGTAGTTAGGCAGGAATATTGGCAGATGTTGTGGAATGGAGAATTGTGCAGGCAGAAAAATCATTTTTGCAGATTTGACTCCAAAAAGGTGAGAGGATAAGGGGAGGAATGAGGACCTCCCCTTAGAGGAATGAGAACCTCATGTTTTCTCAGCAGGTATTTCTGGCATGTGGATATCTGGTTTATATATTAGAGACAGAAAAGGAAATGTTTTGCTATTTAAAAAAAAACACATTCAATTTTTTAAATTATGAATCAGTGTTTCATAGTTTGTTACACTGGGAATGCGATTCAGCTTCTGAACTCATGATTAAACCCAAGCTATGAATGCACCTGTGAATGATTATGCGTTAGTCCACATCCTGTCATTCTGTTATTGCTTAATTACCCTGATAAAAAGAAGCATTTCTTTTTCTGCTAAGCACACTCATAAAACGGTAGGTGAAAACTACAGCTGGTTGTAACCAAAGATCAGCTTTACAAACCTTGAAGAATTTCATGTTCTTCTCCATCAGGTCATGAAATACAGAGGCAGATAGAGCAGAGAGACACCATTAATTCAGCTCTCATAGCTCTGTTCAGAGAAGAGAAGCTCAAAGAGTGCTGTGTTAAGAAAAAAGTCGGGTGCAGGTGTGGACTGGAGCCTAATTGTTCTGTCAGGATTACAATAAAGAGAAATGTTATGGTGTGGAATTTTGAAAGGAGTTAGGATAAAACAATGGCTAATATGAAAGTGTAAGGCAAGTCCCATTGAAGTCACTGGTAAGACTCACTGTGACTTCAAAGCCAGCAGATGTGAACTACAAAGGAATGTCTTCCCCTTTCAAGTTCAGTTGTTGTAGTCAGCCCATGGCTGCTTTTGTAGATGGCTGGAGAACAGTTCAAAAGCCCAATATGCTGCTGGTAAAAATTAATCCAAGGGACATTTGCTTTGGCCTTTGCTTTATCCCAGACTTTACTTTGTGACTCTTGACATACTGACCTGGTTTAAGTCAAAACTTTTTTTTCCAATTTGGTGGTTCTGTTCTTGTTAAGACAAACTCCCAAAACTTCCCATGGGAGTCCCATTGACGTCAGTGCTTTAACTCACACAAAGATTTGGGATTTGCTGTTTATTTTGTACATGAGAACATTTCAAAAGGTCACCTGCAACTTTCTACTTTCTTTATCTACCATATTGAAAGGACTAAGACCAGTTATTCACAGACTAGGTTTTATTTACAGTGTGTAAATATATATAATTTCAAGCCATAATGTGTCACTAAGAAATCTTGCTTGGGTCCTAATTAAATATCCACAGGTGTTCAGGTGCAGCAATATACTCACACACAAACAGAGACATCACCTCTGAGAGGTGACAAGGACTGGGAGCAGTTTGGCTGTTGGTTGATTGTCACCTCGAGCTGTGTGCTAGTGGGTGTAAAACAGGCTGAGCCTCAGTATTGCCCTGCCAAACTGTACTTAATGGTATTGGGGTCAAGCTTTTGGTGCTTTCCAGTTAAATTGCATCAGAAAACACCTCATCAAAGTGTTGGAGTTCAGGGCATCCCTCTGGGCATCCTGGGAAGGGTGGCCTTGGCAGAGAGGTCTGAGACCTGAGCAAGAGAGTCTGGGGTCTGTGCAGGGAGGTTTGAGACCCTGGCACAGAGCTCAGGAATACACTGACTTTGATTTCAGTCCATGAGAAAATCTTCCAACATAGAGAAGAATTACAAGTCACAAATGTGTAACAGACAGTAGTGTAGTTTATCACCGGGTGGAAGATTTTGTAGTTTTGAGTTCTTAGAATTGGGAGACAAGATGGAAGATTTAAGGTGTTGCCCTAAGTTCTTCTTCATCCTCATCCTACATCTTCTGAGGAGGTGATTACACAAGGTAGTTTGAGTGGATTGGGTCAAAGTAGAGATGACCCTTCCAGTATAGGCACTAGGCATTGGTATGAAATGGTAAATAATAAGTACGTAGTTATCTGTATAAGAAGCAGTGACCTCCCATTGTGGGGGGAGTCTCATCATGTCTGAGCTGCTGTGAACACCTTGGCCAGGCACAAAGAATTTGTAAGATAGGAATTAATAAACACATGAGAAACCTAGAGAGAAAACACGACCTCGAGACTCTGCTTCATTCTCGCGCCAAGCACAGATTCAAAGCCTTCAGAGGGCAAAAAAGACCCACTCAAACCACCAGCCTGAATCTCAGGGAAAGAAAACCCAAACCCGAGATCAAAGCTGCTGCTTTGACAGTGTGAATCCATGTTGCAGAGCAGGGATTGCATGGCCTTCCACTCCTGCCAGCTGTTGCTCTGGGACACAGCTGGGATGTGTGGAGAGCTGGCTTTGCTTTCTCTTTCAGAGAACACAATTATATGTAGGAAGCATCTTAACATCTGCAATAAGTATCAGGGGTGATGAATGGTCCTTTTGCCCCTTTTGTTGTGAGATGTGATCATGGCTAGCCCACCACCCCAGTACACAGGCCTGGCATGCAGTCCTCCTCCTGCACGGGCCAAAATTCAGACTGAGGTTATTTGTACTATGAAGGGCATGAAGTTGATGCGTATACCCAAGTATCACTTCCTGCCAAGTCCAGCAAACTTTGTCTTTGGGGTCTCATCTTAATAAAGCATAGGGAGGCCAGGCCATAGTGCCCTCAGAAGTCATAAATGATTCCTTGTGGCTCATTCAACAGGCACTGTCCTAAAAGCTGCCTCCATCACCAGTGAATTATGCAGAAGCAACAGAGGGAGCAAAACAAAAGCCAAACCTTGCCATGAAACACAAACACCAGTTTCTGTTTCTTTGCCTGTTCTGTTGCACATTTACTTTCATGATTCCCTTCACTACTTCAAAGCCTTTTTTGTTTGAAGGATGGTTTGAAGTGCTCCCTTCCCCCTCTCCAATTTACCTTGCTGCCACTTGGCCACAGCACACACCACGGGCATCAGGCTGCTCAACTCTCTGCCATGGATATTATTATTTTCTTCGTTTGCCCAAATACCTCTCCAGAGCAAGCCCCAGGTGGATTTACTTCCTTCTGTGTTACAGGAGTTTCCCATTTTTCTGGGCAAAGCAATGTCCAGCATTTCCAGTGGCCACCTGAAGGCCCTCAGGTGCTTCAGCAGAAATCTCTGTCATTGGTGCAATTTCTCCTGTGGGCTGAGGTTTTATTCCTTTGTCATATCATTACTATAAAAAAAAAGATATTTGTAATTTTAATACTGTCACTTTTGTACTGGGAATTTCATGCTTTTTACCATGTCCCTTAAAATGGTATTGAAGCATCCTGTACAATCAGTAAGTGGTTATATCTGTGTTTTCCTCAAGGCTTGTGAATAATATATAATTTGTTCATCTATACTGGAGTTTACTATGTTATAGTCAATGTTCTCAGACACACCATTTTGTTTTAATGTTTCATTTTTCTGTTCCCTTCCCTTCAATCTTCTTCCAGGCTATTTTAAACTCTTTCACAGGCAACCTCATATTTCTTGCATAATTATCTGTGAAATTTTTTGGACCACAGAGTGTGGAATAACAGAAAAGCACCTGCACTGGCTTTTGAAATCTGCCACAAAGGGACTTTCATGCAGGTTGTGCATATTGCCAGTGCTTTTAGGAAATGAGGTGGGTTTAACACTGGTGAAGACCAATGAGGAAAAAGGAAGGTGCTATTAAAATGCTGAGCAGTATCTCTCCCTCTAAATTGTACCTGTAAGAAAGGCCTCTGCAGACAAGTGAGGTGATCCCATTCCAAGTTTTCTGCAGCACAAGATTCACAGCATTAACTTTCATTAAGTGGTTTAGTCTGCATGGTTTTTGCTCCTGTCCTGTTTTATACCAGTCATGCATCAGGGGAAAGAGAAATCCTTCACTGATACAGAAAAATAAAATAAAATCAAGACAATATTTTTGTTCTTCACAGATTGATTTTGGATCATCTCAAGTTTCAGATCATTCCACAGTGTATGAAATATTAGCACACATGCACATACTTCAGATTTCTGTTAGTTTGAGGCTCACTAGCCACCATGTGGTCTTGTGAATTTACATCACACTCCATCAGGGCAGCACTACCAAACCAAACATGAGTCTTAGTGACCAGAGGGAGCACCCTGACTTTAATGCCTCTCTGGGCCAGCACCTCACACCTCTCCAGTCATGCCACTGGATGATTGGTGCTACTCATCCTGATTTTCCCATGTGCAATAGTTGGAGCACGGAGAGGACAGCATTCACAGCACACATTCCATTTTCTGGTGTTTGCCCTGATTTCTCTCACCCAGGAGCCACAAATGAAAATTCCCACCTGGTCTGCCACACCTTAGGCAGACAGTGCAGCCACCATGTTCACATCAGTTCATTTATATTTGTTTTTATATTATATGTAAGACAATGATTGTGGATCAAGCATCCATAATTCAGGAATGTTCCTTCAGGACAGAGGTGCAGCTCAGCCCCTCGTGCTGGTGCTCAGCCTCAGCCTCCTCCCCCAGCAGTGGTGCTACCCCAGCTTGCACCAGCTGGGAGGTGGCCATGGGATGCACAGACCCTTCCTGGCTCTCCCTGCAGTGAAAGCAGGATTCAAGCCTTGTAGAGTCAAATGAAAGGCTGCTATTGACTTTGGGTCAGGTCCTTAGTAAATGCTTTGTTAGAGATAATCCTGTATCTATCAGCACTTACATCAAGTGAAAACAGTTCACAGTCACAAAGCCAATAGTTTTCTATTTATCTAATGTGTACTTTAGGTGGTATCACCAAAAAGCCTTTTTTTTTCCTCACTCTGTGAAAATGCTTTCAATCAATTCTTATTTCTTGAAGAAAGGGGGAAAAATGCTTTTTGAAATCCAAGGAGTCAGCTTCTCATCCCTCTAGCTGTGCTTCGGCCTAGATAAGAAGAGATCTCAGGGTCCCATATTATTAATTCACTGTCTATATGAATAACGAGCAGCCTTGGTGAATTATTCCACACTCCTGGGAAAATCTATAGCCCTGTCCTTCTGCAGCACCACTGGAGCCAAGCAGTAAGCTCATATTTATTTTTATTTGGTGAATTCAGATGACTTCATTTGTAAGGAGGAAAAAAAATGTCTCTCTTTCTCTCTGACATCCATTTAGTAAGCTCAGAAAAAGTCATAGAATGTTGCAAGTGCTATTAAAAAAAAAGAAGGGAGTGGGGGGGGGGCGGGGAGAAGTTTAACTTTACTGAAATATTTTAGGCTTGTCTTGTCCAAATTATGTCTTCTTGAAACGCCCTTGCAACCAAGACAGACCCTGAGAGGTGCTGACTTCAGAGGGAGCAAAAGCAAAGCTGGCAGAGGCCATGCAGAGTAATTAATTCATTTACCCAGGCACAGAATCCTCATTACCAGATTGCCTGCCCATGGCAGGGCAGAGGCTGAAGGGAGCAGAGGGGAGGAGTGTTCCTGACCCTGCCAGTGCTGGATGAGATTTCACGGCAGGGCACAGCCCTATCTCCTGAACCCAAACCATCAGTGGGCAGCCTGGGGAGAGCAGAGGGGCTGTGCTGCTCCCTGAGCCAGTGGATGTGCAAACAAATCTCTGTGTGGCCATATGGATATATATCTATGCATTTATATATATATGTATATATATATACACATGTGTGTATTTCTGTGCACACCCTGCAGAGTCACTCACCATCCTATTCATTTTCCTATTTCCTAAACTCCACAAACTCTCTGAGCCCTCACTTGGCACAACCCAGCAAGTCTCTCAGGGTTTCAAGAGCCAGTTTACACCAGCTGAAAATCTGGGTGTCAAACCACTTTCTGAGAGTGTTTTGGATGCGTCATTCGGGCTGTGCATGTGTGTTTAGGAAAGTTTCTGGGGTTTTTTTTGTTGGTTGGTGGAGATATTGTTGTGATTTTGTTGATGATATTGGTGGGAATTTGATGTTGTTTATTTTTTTATTTTTGTTTTAGAAATTGGATTTTTTGCATAGGTTTTTTTTTTATTTTGGGGTGGTTTTTGATTGTAAAATTAGTTTTTAGGAGAATTTGGAAGATTTGGTTTTTTAATATTTTAGTTGAAATGTTTTTTCATATAATGATGGTACTAATGTAAATATTTTGGAGGTTTGTTGTTTTTGGGGTTTTTTTTTTGTGTAGTTTGCAGTAGTTTATGGTAGATGGTAGGATTGTGTTTTTATTTTTGGGCTAATTTGTTTTAGGTGCATTGTATGGAGGTTTTTATGTGAGGGTAAATTGAGGTTCGTATTTTGCTGTTAAAGGAATGGAGAAAAATGCATTGGTAATGTTAATAGTATATTATTTTGTTGGTTTGGATTTTAGTTTGCATTGGGGTTTTAGTATGTTTGGTATAGTAATGTTTACTGGTGGAGTTATTTTATTTAATGTATGATAGTTCATAGTTAAATTATTTTTTTAGATTTGTGTATAGGTATAGAGCCTTGCAGCACCCAGAGGTGCTCAGACACACGGGGATGATTTCCTGTGGTTGAGGTGCACACAGGCAGGACATCCAAGGAGCAAACCTGCAGCTCACCTGAGGCAGTCTACAGGGAGGGCTCCCCAGATGGGGGTTCTCCGTCTCCCAGCGAGGGCTTATGGTTCTTCTGAGCTTGTCTCCCGGCCAGCTCTGCTCTTCACATACCATATAAACAAGTTATACCTTTGGGTCCAGATTTCAGACAGAGACGTGACCTTGCTTGGAAGAAGGAGCAGACTCACACTGGGTGGTAAGGAAGGTGTTTATTCATGGGTGTGAGTCCAGATTTGGGCTCTTACCTCCCCTTAAGTTCAGGGGCATTACTGTTGGAAATGAAGGGGAGTGATTTAGGTACAGGGGGCAGTGACATGGCCATTTGGGGACAAAAGGGGTGTGGGGATACCTGAAGCCTTGGCTGAGCCACCTGGCTTTGCCAGAGTACTCAAGTACCAAGGTGTATCCATAGGTAAGGTACAATGGGAGGTACACAGACTGGGAGAGGGTATTGAGGAGGGACAATGGGGAGGGAGAGGGCTCTTGAGGAGGATAACAACAGGGATTAGGGGAAGGGGGGTGGGAGTGGATGAACTTTTACAGAAACTCAATAGCAAAAAATCATACAGAACTTTAGAAATCTCAAAATGCACACTGCAACAAGGGCTGTGCTGTTCCTGCTGCCTGCAAACTGCACCAGGCCCTGGGAAGAGGGGAATGGATTCTCCTCATCCTGGGGTGAGGATGCTGCAGCTAATGAGAGCCTCTGTGGGTCTGTGTGAGCACCTCCTCATCGCAGCTGTAATTTGTCTCCCCACCTGTGCTTTATGTTTCTTTCTTTCTCCAGTGACATTGTGGTTTCCTGCACTGCAAAGAAACCACCTTTTTTAATATCAAGCTCATAGAACAGCAGACTAATCCACCCCGATGAAGTGCAGAAAGCTCACTTAAATCCTGATTCCAGCAGGAAAAACGTTTTGTTTTTCTACTTAAGAGGGGTGAAAAAAAAAAAAAAAAAAAAAAAAAAAAAAAAAAAAAAAAAAAAAGCTGGAAGTCGTGGCACTGTCTCCACCTGTGTGAGGGGTGGTCGCTTTTCCAGGCTCCAGCTGGCAGATTTCAGTGCTGACACAGAGGGAGCACAGCCCTCACAGCCAACCAAGGTGCACAAACAGCATCCCTACGGTGAAATTAAGGAATGGCATGGCTCTGGAGCAGTGTGAAGACACACAGGAACATATAATTACTTCACCTCCATACAGAGGAAAGTAACCTTTCACTCAAATACTTGCAATAAACCCGCCAGAGGCTAAATGGAAAAAACAGTAGGGGATTTCTCCTCTGATAGGAAGCATTAAGTGTTAATCACAGCACTGGAAAGAGCCTGGGAAGAGGGTTTGGAGGCAGGGAGGGCAGCTGGCCACACCAGTATGCCAGGCACCAGAGGGAAAAAAACATGAGCTGGAAGGGAAAAAAGAGCCTAGAGAGAATTCCTTTGTAGGGATGAAGCCACAGGCAGGACCAGGGGTTCAGGTTAAGGACTGATCAGGCTGCCTGGAGAGCACAGAGAAAACAAATCAAGGGGTTTCTGCTCTGCAGACACAGATCTGCTTTGGGGTGCACAGAGAAAACAAAACAAGGGGTTCCTGCTCTGTGGACACAGATCTGCTTTGGGGAGCCCAGAGAAAACAAAACAAGGGGTTCCTGCTCTGCAGACACAGATCTGCTTTGGTGAGCCCAGAGCAGGAGACTCAGCCCCCTGTGACCCACAGTGCCAATACACAGATGGAAGATTTAGGGGCAAAACCAGCTGCAGCAATGCTGAGAAAGGCTTCTCACAACAACCCTTCACCCAGCAATGCTGAGGGAGAGATTTCCAGACATCAGGAAGTACAGTCTGCTCTGTGTGTGCCCTGCATGGCAGCAGGAGAAAGAGATTTGCTGCCATTTACTGCATCTGTGTGGAGAGGTGATGCAGCTAAAGGAGGATGTGTGGTATCTAGGAGGGTTAAATCTTTACACCCTGCCTTTAAACAAGCACTGGGTTCATCTTTTCCCTGTGTGGCAGAACACACATGCACAGCCCAAGTACAGCATCCAAAACACTCTCAGAAAGTGGTTTGACACCCAGATTTTCAGCTGGTGTAAACTGACTCTTGAAATCCTAAGAGATTTGCTGGGTTGTGCCAAATGAGGGCACAGAGGGTTTGTGGAGTTTAGGAAAATGAACAGGATGGTGAGTGGCTGTTAATCCTTGCTGACAGTCCTCAGGGAATGTGTGGGGCCAGTGTCCAGCTAATCCACAGCCAAGGGGAGCTTAGGGAAGCATTAGGGTCGGGGTAGCATCTGTGCTCTATCCTCTCACACCAAATCCTGGCAGGAATCCTGATGATAGTTTATCTCTGCCAGGGAAGACTGTATTTTTAAGTGGCTAATTCTGCATGAGCTCACTCCACACATCTTTTCTGCATCAGATACTGTGGTTTTGGTGCACTGTGAAATGCTGTGTGCCTACAGGTGTCTCTAATACACTGTAGAAAATATGTGATTGGAGTATTGCAGGAAAAAAGTCTTTTTTTTTCTTTTCTTTCAAAGCTACCTTCCATCTATAAACATGGAGCTAGTTCACAAGGCTTGAATGTGATTTGTAGGATTAGGGTTTGAACACAAAAGAAGTGGATGATTAAGTAAGAATGAAAAATGCTCCTCCACAGTGAGCTCTCTTTAAATTAATAAATGAGAACCTGAAGCTATTACACACTGAAATTTTAAAGAGACAGTGACCAAATCTTTGAAGGAAGCAAACACATCATTTATCCTCTTACTGATGAGGAGAGCTCAAATAGGAGTCACTAATTTAGCACAGAGAGTGTCTGTTGTGTTGAACTATGTGAATTAATCTGGCAGCTGCAGCTGGAAGCAGGCAAGTCAACAAGTGTTTAATTGATTTCAGAGGATCAATTATCCATACAATTGATCACAGACACATTTATGGTTCCTCCTCTCAGAATACAACCAGGTCACTGCAGGACCCAAGCCCCTCAGCAGTGTGTCAGTCTGTAGTGAGCTTTGGGAGGTTTTTATGCATTGATATTTCAGAATTGTCTTAAGTTTAATCAAGTAAGGACATTGCAAGCAAGGGATTTCTATCAAATCTTAGACTTTTTGCTGAGGGAGTGTGCTACTCAGCATGTAAATGGCCTTCAGAGTTTGGAACAGGTTTCCATATGGACGTGTCAAAAAGCAGTTTACTAATCCTGTATATCAAAGAGAGCATTATTCCTCTTTGGGAACTGTTTTCATAGACCAGTCTATTACAATAACTGCTCAAGGTTAAACAAGATGAAGGATGGCAAATTTCAATATTATTTTTAAAGTGCTGCCTCTCCCTTTCGAAACCATCATGCAAAAGACAGTGGTGGGGAAAGGAGCTGTGCTCCACAATTTAAGTGTTCTGCCCTATGTCATTAGTACATAAAAAACTATTCTGCAGGCAGATGGATTGCTTTTAATATGTGAGTTTGTGTAATCATTTCCTTCTGATTACAATTCCTAGGCAGCAGCCATGCAGCAAAGTTTTAAAGATGCATGTGCATGGTCAGTACTTTTTTTTTTTATCTTCCAAATGTGCCCAGAACTCAGGAACAGCAAGGTGAAACATCAGCACAAACCATCATTCAGGAATGAAATGGAGAAGCAAATGACACTGTCTTAACTGAGGACAAAGGCAAATCTCCCATTAACTCAAATGAGAGTAGAAAACCTCTCTCTCTGCTGGTTTTCTTATTACAAAATGCCCTCTCCTTTTTCTCCAGACCCCTCCAGGAAATACCATCAAATGTGGTTGTGTGTAATATAGTTATGCAAATAACAAATGAACTCTATTTCCTTTAGAAGTTTCTTTTCCTCCTCTCGAAAATTGCCAAATGGATGAACACTTTTTCAAACAAGAGCACCCATAGTCCCTGTTATGTATAAAAACCCAAGTTCATTAGTGCAGTGAATCCTTTTATTTATCACACGGGTTATCGAAAGACTCAGGAACCCCTTGCTGTGAGCAGGATGGGGGACAGGACAGTGACCACAGCTTTACACCACAGAGCACAGGAGCAGAGCAGAAAATCTGTATAGATTTGGGCAGGTTGTGTTTTCTCTGGGATTCAGCTCAGTAGCAGAGGCCCAGCCTCACCATTGCACTGGTGCTAATTCATTCCTCTTGCTTGTCTGATAAATTTGGTTGATCTGAATGTCAGGAAGGGAATCAGGTGAGGTGTTTTTGGCAGAGCTGGAGGAGTGAATTGCTTCCCTCTAGCACCAGGGCTGCCTTTCCTGGGATGGATGTGCAGTTCCAGCCACTCTGCCCCCCAAAAATGGGGTGGATTAACTCATGGGGCCAGGTGTGGGGAGAGGCTTTGGCTGCTCAGGAGAGCAGGAAGCCTCTGCTGGGAGAGAAGAGTTGTAGGGCAGCAGAGCAAAGGATGGAGGAGCAGGAATCTGCTGTCAGACCAGGGATGGAGAAAGGCTAAGAAGACAGTGGGGGTTTAATTGATATAAACTCTCCAACAGTAAATGTAGCTCGGAAATTAGAATAGTACTACCAGCTCTAAGAGGGGGTTGGCAACAGCTTCCCACCAGGGATGACAGCTGATTTTGAAGACTTCCAGTGTCATTTGTCTCATCCACAAAATGCAAAGTAATTGGTATTGTTTGATCAAAATACACTGCAGCATACTGCTGAGCAATGGGTGGGTCACAGACATAAAAGCCAAGACAAAATGCTATACAGCAGACTCATGAAATTCATTTTTATGTTAGAGAGCAAAAAAAAAAAAACTCTCTTGAAATCTTTAGTTACAGTTTGGCTTTATTTGATACAATCATTTTTTATTGTTTGGTTGACCAACATTGGTATCTTTTTTTTTTTATTCATTTATTTGCAATAACCTGCTGATAAATCAGCTTTAGCAGTGGAACCAATTAATTCTCCATTGTAAATATTGACTTAGATATTTTTAATCTATTCCGTTTGTCAGAGATGGGAGTCTGGACCTCCCTGGATGAGCAATAATGAGGCAGCATTGCAGAGTCCTTTTCTACCACTCTTCTGAAATAGCCCTTCTAAATTTTGTGTGATCATTGCAGGAAAAAGACCCCACAGCATTTGCAAACACAAATTAAATAAATTATAGTTTTGCTACATGGCTTGCATGCTCCCAATGACCCCTGGTGCCCACAAGTGGGGATTTTAGCAGAATGTGCCCATTGGAGTTTGCAGGTTTCCCAGCTGAGCTGCTCATTAACACACGGCCGGGTGGGAACTGTGATCAGAAATGATCTGTGATTACAACAGGCATAGACTAAATGTCTTTTGTGTAGCCAGGTTGGATAAATAGAATGAATGGGGGAGGTTTTGAAATTCCTAAAATTCAAACCTAATTGCAAATGACCCAGGTCTGTGTTTTACTGTTTCGTGGCACCTTTTGAAAGCTGATACAACTTCCTAGTAGAAGGAATAAATTGACAAACCAGGTTAGAAGCTTTAGCTTTGAATATAACAATCCTTATTCACAGGAAACCTCCTGCAAGTGTGTGCTGAACCCTATCAGTGTATTTCTCAAATCATCAGGAGCACTCATTTGTAGCTGGCTTTGGGTTAGACCCTTTCCATCTGAACTGCTTTCATTTTAAACTCATTATTTATGGTAAGCATGGCCACACTCTTCATGCATTTTGCATATTCAATTTTCAAGCCAAAATACAGGAGCTGCATTAGCTTCAGTGCTCCCAGCAGGTAATCAGGCTCCTGCAATATCAAACCTTATGTCACCACCAGTTAATGGGCTGAAATAGTCCTACCCTCATAAGGACCAGCTCCTATTAAAATTAATGGGCACTGGGCATCCATTCCCTCTAGGCAGCTTTGGAAATATCAGCCAAAATGTAGTTTTGTCAGTATTAACCTTTAGGAAGTTAGTGTTGGCAGCTTCCCACTGCTCTGCACTGGCTTCCAGAGCTCTGCTGAGGGGTCAGCCCTGCCCTGCCCTGCTGGGACCAGCTCCTTGGGGCTGTTTTGGCACCCTGGGGCTGTTTTGGCATCCTGGGGCTGTTTTAGTACCCTGGAGTACCCTGGAGCTGTTTTGGCTGAGCAGAGCCCCCAGGCAGCCCCGAGGGAAATTACCAGGCTGCCCTACCCTCCTCCCAGGAGCAGCCTGCGCTGAGCCTGTTTTTTTCCTGGTCATCAGACAGAAAGGAATCCCAGCCCCATAAAGGTCAGTAGAGGCGGTGTGAAAATGCTGCTCTGACTCAATGTTGAAGTCTGGGGCAGAAATGCCAAAAATATTGCAGCTAATTGTTAAAATAAGCATATTTGGTGTAGCAAAAAAAAAAAAAAAATTATCTGTGAATACTTTAATATATTAAGCCTCGTAAGGAACTTTGCCCTGCTGATTTAATGTTCTTTAATTAGTTGGGTTTTTTTCAGATTTTTTTTCCTTTCCTGTCTGAGTTTGCTAAGAAAAATTGTCTGGCATTTAAAAAGAAAAATAGGATTAGAATAATTTATTATTGGATTACTATTGAACTAATAGAAACAGTCGTATAAATTCATTTTTATAAACATCCTCCAGGTCTCAGGTCTAATCCATACAAATGGTGACCTGTGAGGAAGCAGTGTTCCAGGAATAAATTTGCTGGTTTAGACTGGAGGGTTTCAACCCAGCTAATAAACTCTCAGTGGTGCATGACTGAAATGTTACTGCAGTAGCTGGAGAGCAAACTGTCCCCTCTTTCACTTTTTTTTTTTTCCACCAAATAGTTCTAAAATAACTAAAGTGTAATCACCACTCTCAACTAGCAGATTGTTCACGGACACAAAATACAGTCCTAAATCAAATAAATTGCTAACTGTGGAGCATTTTCTAGGCTCTGCTTTGCATAGTATGAGATAAGAAGCAAATATAACACACTGGTCTCTATTACTAAATGCTGCTAAAAATGCAAAGTGATAAATGTGCTCTTTCAATTTCAATATGGCATCATTAGCAGAGAAACCCTTTAAGGATCCCTGCATCTTAATGACCTGCATCTCCACCACCACTGTGAGTGCAGCTCAGTGCTTTTGCTGGGAACCTATGCCAGTTTAGGAAGTATTAGTGTTGTTTTGTTACATTTTTGTTCTTGTGTTCTTACTTTTTTACTTTCTCTGCCTAAATATGTGTGTCTAGTAGTGAGAGACCCAGGGGAAATGTGCAGCCAGGGACGTCAGCAGTGCTGGCAGATCAGAGGCAGCAGAGGGGGCAGCCAGAGCCTTTCCTGGCTGTGCTGAGTCCACAGGTTTTGGGCAGAATTATGGGCAAGGCTTACTGCAGTATCCCTGTGCTCAGGGTATGGATCGTGCACTTGTTCTGCCAGCTTTTCCTGAAATATTGGGTCTTGCTCCGTGCAGCTTTCTGTGGAATACAAATCAGCCACGTTGGTGTAGTGTCCTGCTTGTACAACATATTTGGGTTATGTTACCCTTGTATTTGCTCACTTCATGGCATGCTACAATATGTCAAAGGATGTAGATGCTGCTGCTTCCTATATAATTTTTCAGCTAAAAATGACAGGTGCCTGGAATTATTACTGTATTATTTTGGTTTGGGAGCTTTTTTCACTAAGAAAACAACATCACAGGTGTTGAGAGGTTCTTCCCAGGAGTTTTGCAGAGACCAAGGGGGCTATATTTGCACTCTGAAATCTAATAACAACAACAACAAAAAATACACTCTACTATTTTATGCTGCAAAACAAGGCAGGAGTCCAGCGAGGGCAGGAGCACAGGCTTCACACAGTGAGAAGAACAATTGGGCTGTGGGCAAGACAGGAGTGAAGAGAAGCCACACTGCAGAGTGTCAGCAGACTTGCTGTGTAGGTAATACTGGATGCAGTAAATAACCTCAAATATTTGGATTTTTTTTTTTCTTGTTCCTGAGGGCTGAAAGAATGTACAATAAATTAAAGATGTGCGATGTTCAGATCAGTGTTCCTGTACCTGTGAAGGATGAGATAAGAACAGAGCATGGGGGGACAGTTCCACAGGGTTGTGATTGCCAGTCACTCTGGGGAAACCCTCAGGTGAAAGGAGATATTCCTACAGCCTGCTTTTCATTTCCATCCAAAAATACCCTTCCTCCCAATTTCTCTTTGGCGTCAAAATAAATGAAAATATTTCATATGATTAATGGTGTGCTGGCTACACAGTGAATGCCAGTAGGGATGCAGCTGATCAGCAAAGAGGATATTTTCAGAAAACCTCATCATATTTTGTTTTGACTTTATGCTGACACATTGAATTTTTTGGGAAAAAAAAACAACAAAGTGATGCAATCCAGCCAGTTGTGTAGGCAAGAGTGTGACACACAGAGGGAGAGTCAGTCCCACGGTGATTCTCTGGGAGGAGATGCCTCTCCATGTTGCTTCGCGTATCTGTCTCTCAGGCCAGCCCAGCGTTCTGCTGGGCCACCCTGCTAGCTCTGACACGCCTCAACAGGACCTTTGTGTGGGTCTTGGCTCCGCAGCACCTTTACCTTCGCTGTCATGGCCGTGGTTCGGAAGAGGGGACACTCTCGAGGCTCAGGGAGAAGGTTTTATTCGGGGATCACAGGGGCAGTCCCTGGTCCCAGGCCTGTGCCTCTGGAGAGTGACCCAGGGCCTGGTCAGCAGGGGGTTTTTGTTCAACAGAAGTCTCAGGGGTGGGCACAAGTTACAAAACCAATTAAACAAAGCCAGGTGGGTAAGGCCAATGCAATACACAAACCTCAAAAAATCAGGTAAATTGGGGTGAGGTCTTGAGGGATCCAGCAACCACTGTTTGACACCTCTCAGAATGTCTCTGACCTGGGAGATGATGGACAAGGAGGGGAGAATATACATTGTGATGGGGGAAAAGACAATGGGAAGACCAAACTCCAGGCAGAGGCTTAGGTTGTCTTGGAAACTCTTATCAACTTCTGATAAGAACATTCCAGGGCAGGAGCTTTTGTCTAGCTAGGGTTAGAGTCCAAACCATACCAAACTTACAACTAAAAACCTATAAAACAATTCCAGCACCCCCACATCTCCAGAGAAATGCCCCATCACTGGGGCACCTGGATTGTCCTCCCGAAGGATTCAGTCTGCAGGACAGAGTTGCAGGAGCATCTCTGCAGTCTCCAAGACCACCCAAGGCACTGAGGGACTCAGCAGGTGCCACCTCTGAGAATAGAAGGAGGTGAGAAATGTCACCACGTCCTTGTTTCCTTTAGGAAACAGTTCAGTTATTTAAGAAATGCTTACAAGGTTTTGGATAAAGGACCAAAAAAAACCTGCAACCTAATGCAAATCAACTCTGTGCTTGTAGGTTTTGATGGAGCTGGTTATACATAAAGTCTGTGCCGTGTGTATTCACCTGGAGACCTAAACTATTATGTAGAAAAAAGAACAACAACACCACAATATTGTTGCTTTCACTACCATTGATCTTTAATTTCCCACTTCAATTTTGCTTTCTAGATTAAGTAGGTGGGGTTTTTTTACTGCTGTGTATGTGAGATGTTTAAAACTTGCTTGAGATTTCAATTTCCAGAGGGTTTTGTTGGCTGAGGTTGTAGCTTATCTAATATTTTGACGAAGTCACTCTGTGCTGTGAAAGTCAATTTAGTTTTAAGCTGTTGTTTTCACCACTAGAGTGAATAATCCAATTTTTAATTATTTTTTATGTTTTGGGAGGGGGATTTGAGTATTATTTGCTGAAAATTTAGTTGTTTGTCATTACTGTAATTTCAGTGGAAGGGACATTGGAGAAACCAAGCCTCGCTGGAATAGATTGTTATCCAGTGTAATGTATTGATCAGGTCAGGCAGTAAATTAACAGCAGCAGAACACCATTAAATTTTGAACTTAATTGCCTTCTACTCTTAATTTCTATTGGATATAATCAATAGGTGCCAGAGGAAAGTTAAAAGAGTTATTTAGCAAGCTGCTATTTCCTGCAGCATAATGGAAAACTAATGTTTCATCTTCTAGTTGATGCAAATAATTTGTAGTTCAAGAGAGGCCACTTACACATTTTATCAAAGACTCACTTTTAGTTCTGTCTTGATTAATCTTCACCCTTCCAAGAAAAAAAAAACATGATTTAATGACACAATCTGTTTTGGCTTAGCTGGATCTTAGACTGGAGGATCTCTCCTGTCTCTATTCCAATCTCCAGCCATGCAGACCCTGAGAGTTTCCAGGGGAGGGTTCTCAGGCCAGTACCTCTCAACATGATTTCCTTTTCCAGGGAAATGCTGTGCTACAGCCAGCGAAAAATGAAGACCATGGCCTTGGCTTTTCTTCTTGGTTCTTTCCCCAGCTTGTTTGGGCAAGTTGCTCATTTCTCTTATTTTCCTGCCTGAAAAACACCAAAGTAAACAACTGCCTTTGCCAAAGGCTGGTGTCAAGCTGAAGTGTTGCACTTTCTTGCTGGACTCCCTGTGCTGATGATACATTTTGTTCTCCTCTCCAGCCTCAGTTCCTTACTCCCTCTGTCTCAAATTTCCCTTTATAGTAATACTTTAGTTGCCTTTTTAAACTCGCTGTTGGATTTCAGTACTGCTTATCCTGCTGTAATCTAAACCCAGTCCCTTATAAATCAATATCTCAGCGCTGTTATTATTTTTACACCTCTTTGAGCACTCTTTCCATTACCTGGCCTTTTGCTAATAAAAAGCTGCAAAGGGAACACCAGGTTTCAGGTGGCCCCGTGCCAGAGCCGTGTGCCCAGTGTCACTGCCCTGTGGAATTACAGGGATATTAAACAGCCATTGAATGGAGGATAGACATCTGATGCAAATTAGGGAATTACTGCAAATTTTGGTGGGCCTTGGGAACTGTGTTACTGAGGCAGCACGCAGAATAAAACAGGCCAAGGTAATCACACCTCAATATTTTACAAGGGTGTCAGTTCTGTGCCAGTAGTGCTGCTCCATATTTATAACTTTATACTGGCATGAGGAAATTCACAGTCAAGCTAATGGGAGTTTTCCAGGAGTGTTGATTCAGGTTCCTGATGAGAAATGAGTATAGCCCCTTTTGCTCATCTTCACAGCAGAAAGAGCAGATAGAGTTGAGAAGAGTCTACTTGAGGTTTTATGAAGTGGAGCATAATGATGCACCTAATGAACAGACCTTCATAGAAGTCTCATTTTCTAGGAGAGTTGACCTATACTTGCTCTGAAAACCAAGTATCTCCAGGGAGTGGCAAGTTATTACCCACCTGAAAACAGAGTGACAATGAGTGGTCCTTGCTCTGAAATCTGGACCTACTTCTCTCCACAACTCTTTCCGTTATAAAGTGTGTATTTTTAAAAAATACAGGTATTTTACTGGGAGCACATTTGTTGTTATTCAAGTCCCATATATTAAAAAAAAACATTGCTTGCTGCCTGTGCAAATTCAAAAGCTGCCAAATCATCAAAAGAGCTGAGTATGAATTTACCGCTTTGACAATTATTCCTTGTCACATTATTCTGGTTAACAGGGAATTCATCACAGTGGAGAAGGCAAAAATAAAGCCTCTTGACAGTTACAAGAAATTACCTGTGCTTACAATAATATATTTTCCAAGGGAAGGCTGGAGGGCAGAGTTTGACAGTGCTGAAGCTGTACCACCTGCAGTGATGTCCTCTGACCATCGCTGGCCTGGACTTCACCTCTGCAGAGGGAAGAATTGTTTGTCTGTGTTACCAGCAGGAATTATGGAAGGTTCACAGCCTCAGTTCCCCAGAGAGGCTGAAATTCTCCTGGTTGGGCTGCTCCACTGGTGTCCATCACATCACTGGCCTTTATACTGGGAGGAGACAGAAGAGGTGGTGTTGTGCCTGTTGTATGTTTAGGGTGCTGAACCACAAAGCCCATGGAAGCCAGTGGCCAAACGGGAAATTGGACATGGAGCTGAGTGCCCCTGGCCAGGAGAGTGGCTATAATGGCACTCCCATTTCCCATGAAGAGCCTCTCCTCATGTTTCACTCTTCTGCCAAGAAAAAGATAAAAGGAGATTTTTCTCTGTCTCACTGAGGAGAATCCCCTTTTCATCCAAATGAATTATGCTGTCTTTGAGGCGCCAGATTAATCTGTCTGTGATATCCCTCGTGCCTTGCTTCCAGACTAACACATTATCTGTGTTTCTTCTTCCATGATCTACTGGTTCAGATGAAAGCTAACACACATGGTAGGCTGGAAAAGACTGCTGCTCACGGCCATGGAAATTTCTACCAGGAACAATTCTGCCCTACTGGAGGAGAGAGCTGCATAATAAGACAACATTTATGTTAAAGTTGATTACAAGGATAGTTTGGTGCAGATGAAGCTCCTTCTCTGACTCGCTGTCATCATAAAAACTTTGTGAACCATAGATTATTGCATTTTAGGCACCCACAGCAGGACAGGCAGACAAGGTAGGAAGTCTCAGAGACACACATGAATTAGGATTAAATGGAGCAAACTAATTCCCAATCAGATCTACTCAGCACTAAAACAAAGAAGATGGAAAAAGACAGGATCAAAATTAGCGAGCTAACAGATTGCATTTCTGGCTGGGAGGAAGTCCTGGGTTATGAAATGCTGGTGGATTTAAAGTTCAATTCTACCCTTATTTGTCATGCACATTTGCAATGCATATCTGCAGTCATCACCTTCTAGTTCAATCAGGGCAGTGAGTTTTTGTTTTTCTAGGAGTGCTGGAGGTTTTATAGCTCAGCCTTGGCAGAACTCTGCCTGTGTAATACACACAATTCACATCATGGTTAGGCTGGGCACTGCAATTGTTGCTGCTCTGTCTGCTCTCTGATGTGTTTGTAAAAGGATCAGGATTGGAGCTGTGAGGTTTTCTTCTGATCCCTAAATCCAGAAGTGTATTTGCACCATTTTTATCCCCAGAAAGTTATCCACTGCTCACCACTTGCTTTCCTGAGAAATAGACAGACAAGACATTTTGGAAAAATAAAAGGATTATTTTGTCCATGCTGTTTGCAGTGCTAAGAAATTATACCTGGCAGTAACTCTAGTTATGATCCAAACCCTCCACACAACAACAACAAAGCTCCAAAATCCAAAAGAAAGAAAAAAAGTAACCTGCAAAAAAAGATACAGCCCTTCAGAGGTTTTGCAAGGTAGTTCTGGGGGTTTCAGGCAATAATATTTCCTTTACATAACTGTTCAAACTGAGTTCATTGACTCTATGCATAAACTGTTTTCAACTCTCTCTTGTTATTCAGTCTAAGGAGTTTTTTGGTGGCACTTTGGAGTTTCTCAAAACATTGGTACTGGCAGGTGTAAGACCTTTGGACTCTGCTGAAGGGGAGCTGAAGGGAAGCTTCAGTTTTTGGAGGCAGTTTTGCCATTAGTTTCATGGCCGGCAGAACTAACAAGTGATGGCTGCAGGGAAATTGTATAACAGGCTGACAATGGGAAGGAGTTTACATGGCATCACTGGGAAAATGTGTAAACCTTGCCATGCATTTGCACGTATTTTCCAAGAGTTTCAGCCAAACAAGGAGATTTCCACATCTTTCTCCTGAATGACAGCAAGTGCATTTTGTAAAGATGTGCTCTGCACTGCCATAAATAACAATTTCTCTTTTTGCCTTTGCAAGCCATCATCAGGAGGTGATGGCATCACCTCCTCATTCCTACCCTCCATCTACCCACAGAGCCATGAGAGCATGCATGCAAAAATGCATAAAAATGTCAGCCTTGCAATTTAAATGTCAACTCTTCAATCTCATTCCAGTACATTTAGACCCTCCTTTGCATACAGTGTGGCTGACTTCTTACAATTCCAGTTTTCTTCAAAATGACAGAGGAGGCATCCATGGCCCTTCCTGATAGTTCCATTTGTTACTGTCCCCTTGCAGAACACAAATGTAATGCAGTGTGCTCTGCTGAGAGGCCAGTCCCAGGCAACCCCTTAGGGATATTAAATAGACATTTCTATTGTCTTGGTGCTGCTCTGACTCCCTTTTGCTTCACCAGAGTTCAGCAGGCTCTTGCTGAAATGCTGCTTGGATTTGGTTTCATTGTGATATCTCCCAGCACCTCTGCATGGGGGGAAGATGCTGCAGAGGTGTGTGTCTGTTGCCCATCTCTTTCAGCACCCTGGAAAAAAGAAAACACAGAATTAGATATGTAGATATAGATATATATTGGTGTGTAATCCATTTCACAGCTTTGTCTAGATGTTTTTCTTTCCCATCCTGTGTAGTTTTTTCAGGTCTATATCAAGGAGAGGCATTTGGCACCATGCTGGGTGATGCTTTGGTGGGTGCTGCAGGCTGCTGGAGAGCACAAACACACCTCTGCTGCACTGCTGAACCTGCAGGCACAGCCTGCTCCTCCTCTTAGTGCAAAATGCTGTTCTAGAACTCACTTTCAAAGACTGGGGGCTTCCAGTGAGTTACCTAAATTCTAAAACCACCTAAACAACTTGCCTTTGGTGGTTTTCTAAATTAAAAATTGCAATTTAAAACAAAAAGCATTATCTACACAATTTACTTTCTCATATTTATTCTGTTTGAAATTAAGACCAACTACAATGAGTGTAAAAAAATAAATTTACATAACTTGTTAGCTTTTGAAGAATTTCCTCCCAAACAGTAATGAGAAATGTACATGTGCACATTAAGAGATTTCTCTGGGGTCAGAATTTTTTTTTTGTATTATTCTTATTTAGTGAGATAAAAATCTTAGGGCCATTCTTAAGGAACTCATGAGCTCCTTTCCATTCCACTGCCCACAGAAAATATAAAGGATTGACTCTGCTTCTTTCTCTGTCAGAGAACACAAATACAACCCAATATTTTCACTGAAGGATCAGGAATATTTTTACCATTTTCCCCATGTCCTGCAGAGCAGATTTGTACAGCCCACAGTGATCCAAGGACAAGAATATTCTTTTCCTTCTACCTTGGCAGGATTTTACAATTTCAAGGTAGGCCCTGAAAAGTGCTTTGAGATCCTTGCAGTAGGAGTGTTGAAAAGGCACAGGAAACTGCTCTGCTGTGATGGGACACCAACTTGGCTGCAGCATCAGCTTTCCCATTACTACAGAAGCCTTTGGAGGTCAAAAGCTGTCCCAATTTGACTCTTTCCACCTGCTTTTTAATAGAAAAAGAAATCTGATAGTGTTTGAATTATTCATTTATATTAAAATCCGAAATCTTGAAGCACATCAGCCACTGAAGATTCTTCTTTGCAGAATCTCTCTTGCATTTCCCTGCCCAGGGCTGCTGCTCCCTGCGAGGCAGAGCTGGAAGGTCTCCCCATGAGCTCCCAACCCAGAATTGAAGCCTTGAATGCTCCCTGGCCACAGATTGAGGCCCTGAATGCACAGTAACTGAATATTCATTTTGTCCATTCTTTGGAAAAATAGTTACAATTTAAGGTACAAGAATAGCTCCATTCATGAGCCACGACATGAGCGAAGCCTCTGCTGCCGGTGCCGGATCTGCGATTCTTAATAAGAAGCCAACAAAGCTGATGAATTACCACGTATAAAATAATGAAAAAGAGATATCCAGGGAGAGAAATTATGTTTTTATCATGAAGTGGTGTAGGTTGATTATAAGCATAAGTATTATTTCTTTCTCTCTGTTGTTCACTTGTCTGTGCAGAGTGGGACAATCTGGGTGCTCCTGTGCAGGGCTGGGCAATATCAGGGTTTGAACATTTGGAAGAGCAGATACCTAAGGTAAAACTTTCCCCTGATTTGAGCTGAACTATTCATCACACACGTAGCTGTCATTAATCTTACATGCAGAGCCAGGCTTCTCATATTTCAAAACCTTTGGAGAGGCAGCTTTTTAATCTATATTTGGTTCTTCTTTTTTCCCCCTCTGAGATTGGTTTCTCTTTGCATATAATGCTGCAGTAGTTTCAATTTAAACAGAACCCTGAAATAAAATACTCGAATTTAAAACCCTAGCAGAGAGAAAGGAAACAATTATCTTGAAATTCTTTTTTTTTTTTTTTTTGAGGTAAAAAACTTGAATGACAGCACTGCTGACTGCCAAAACTGACATGTATTTTAACTTCTGTTTCAAGCAATGCATTACCTTAATCACAACAAGAGGGCACATACTCCAGGATGGAGACATAAATTCAATTAATCTCAGTAGTAATTCACAAAGCAATTCATTATAATATAATGCAGCACCTTGAAGTATCTAAATTACAGCAGCTGAAGATGCTTAATGGGCCAGAGGCAGATGCAGAAGCTGCTCAGCAGCTCCTGGTGGCAAATTCTAACTTCTGCCTCCTCTCTGACACACCATTCCAGACAAAAGGCAGATCTGCTCCTATGAGCATGGAGAATGAATAAAAAGGACAAGGAAACAAAAATGTCAGGAAAAACAGGAGGAAAGACAGAATTGCTCTGAGGGCAGAAAGTGGCAGCGGGGTGAGGTCTAAGCTTATTCTTAAAAATAGATGAACTATGGCAGCTGCAGGTTATGAAGTATTCCTATCAAAACTTTCTAGAGCAAAGAGCAAAATTTTAAGTGATTTGCATACCTCTCTGGGTTCTTGAGATAATAATACAGCTGCCTGCTCCTTGTTTTGTGGGTCATTAATACACCCCTCACTCTAAACCCTTCTGTCTGCTCATATTCAAACAGGTTGTCCTCAGAACCCCAACATTTTGCCATTTTGCAGAGCAGAGTCTGGACACAAAGCATGATAAATTCAGCACTGTGTGTCACTATGGGAACTGTTTCTGCTGCCAGACTCTGTTGGGAATGAATTGGGGTCTGGGTGTTTAGGCAGGTGTGTGTGCCTGTGTCTGTGTGTCTGCCAGGCAGGCACACACATAAACATTCAAATGCAGATATGTAAATTCTACCATCGAGTGTTTGCACCTCTTTGCTTCCCCATTTCTTCTTATTTTGCTTCATTTAGCACAGATTATCTCGGTAAGGCTGGAAACTACTCAATTACTGAATTCCTTTCAAAGGAAGGGAAAAGGGAGATTACAAAATTCATCAAGCTAGTATAAATCACCCTATCTTCCCCACCTGAGGATCTGACCCTCTAACAGTAGTTTCTTTCTTCTTTATAAAGGTAATTATTCTATTAAAATTAATAGTAAAATGAATACTGCTGTGACTGAATTACATGGGATAAGCGTGAAATACTGTGATCAGTTCTGCTATGAATTAGTAATTACAGTGTGCCCAGTGAAATTTGCATACTTTGCTCTCCTTCCCTGCTATCTGCCTTGCTTTGGCTGCCAGTGCTCTCTCCAGGGCTGGAGCCAGAGATTGTTAGTGCTTTATGCAAAGAGGAGGTGTTTGCAGAACAGTGCACCCCTGAGTTTTAAGATAGCAGAAGAAGTTAGAAGATAAGCTCGGGTTTGTTTGGTGTTTGAAATAGCTGTGATTGCCTTTCTAAACGTGATGGTGTAGAAGGGTTTTTAGTGTTTACATAGATGAGGTGAGAGGGGAAAAGTCTGCCTCCTTTCCTCCTCCTATTCCTGCATGAAAAGTTTGTGTTCATGACTTTGAGTTGATGCTGCCTGACTTAGTGGGAGTGGTTGGTGTCTCAGAGGGATGGCAGGTGGAATAAGGGAGAACCAGAACAGGAGCTGGTGGACCTGCCTCAGCAAGAGCAGCTCCTTGCACTCAGGTGCTTCATGCAAAGTTTAAAAGTGACCTTGAAGAGGATAAATGATGATGAAAACCAGGATGAAATGCAGCCCTTCCCACACACACGTTGAGAGCCCTGCCTTGGGCCAGCCATAGCAATTACTCATCAGCTAAAGGATGGAATGTAATAATCCCTCTTTTTTTTTGTGGTGCTATAAGGTCATAGGACAGAAGTCAAGCATCAGTCCAGGCTGGTTTCTCAGGAAGAGAAGGAAGGGAAGATTTTCTCTTCAGCCTTAGCCCTGCCATGCCAGGACACCTGCTCAGCTCAGGGACTCTCCACCCCAGCACAAGCTAAAAAAAACACATCCCATTGGAATGGGATCTGGGGAGAAAACAGATGGAGACAGAGTTCCTCCCCTTCAACACTCAGTGACTGGAATCTGACACGAGCTGTGTGCTCAACTCAGCTCCAGAGGTGGAGAGAGGACGTCAGTGATGCCCAGGCAGGCTGGGAAAGCTCTAACTGGCTGCATTCCTGTGAAGTAATTGCTTTTGTTAACAGGATTTTATTGTTATTATTCATATTAGGATGATCACAGGCTGGTTTAGATAGCTTATGCTTGATTAAATAATGGCCTGCCCTAGTGATAAATGCAAACATGCAACAATGGTTAAAAAATTTGTTTCTCTTTCCTGAAAATAGTGTGTAGCAACAATTTCTAAAAAAAAAAAAAAAAAAAAAAAAGGGAAAAATAAAAAGAATTAAAAAAGGTAAAGGAAAAAAAAAAAAAGAAAAGAAAAAGGGGGAGAAAGGAGACTTATGGTGACACATCTAACATAATATATTTTGTTTCTTTGACAATCCCCAAGTTAATAGAAAGTTGTTCTTTTTCCCTCCCTAAAATAGCCTGTGTAGTGCACAGCTTATCCAGATCAATAGAAGCATTTTTTCACTCCAGGAATGCAAACTCAGACAACTTGTAAAAAGGTCATAAAAACTTCTGATGCAATCCATGATTTTTAATTCATGTGGTCTACCCATGTTTCCTAGCACCTGAACTGTCCTTTCTGCAAATTACATTCCTTTTGTGAATATAAACAGTTTATTAAAACTCCTGTATTAATTATTTAAATGCGTTTATAAATATTTGAGGAAGCCCATGCAAAAGAAGCTCATAATAAATTATTATATTCTACCTTCATTGAAAGCTAAATTAAAGAACTCTGATGATTGCCTTTTGTGAGAAAGCCTTTTCAGCTGCCTGTCATCACAAGGTCTGGGAGAGCAGAAATTTGTCTAAGTAGCAGCAAAAAACATAAAAATCAGCACCTAAAGGTCAAAGTGAGATAACAACATTTGTGTCTTAGGTGTGTTTGTACTAAATGTGACACAATGGAGTATGGGACCATTCCTTTAGCTGTGCTCAGAGTATGATGGGAGAGCCACCAGTTTCCAGCTCAGCTTTGGGATCCCAGTGTGGAGACTGAATTACTGACAGAAGGGAAGGATTGGTGCTGAGGACAGGCCTGAGGCAAGGGACAGGAGGAATCACTCACACACTGATCGATTGATCAAATCAGAAGTCAGATACTCTAAGTGGTGCTGGGAAGAATATCAGCCCTGAGAGTCTGTGGCAGATCAACCTGAGCAGTGCAAGGGGAGTTCTTATAGAAAATAAAATGGAAAAAAAATTATATTGGAAAATAATATAAATATATATATATACTTAATAATATAGTATAATATAATATAATGTAATAATAATATTTATTGAAAATATAAAATTATAGAAAAATCATAGGAAAATTATATAAAAATAAAATTATATTAAAGATATATTATATATAATTTATATAAAATTATATTAAAATTAAATGTAAGAATAAAATTATATAAATATATAGTTTTATATAATTATGGCACTTTATAATAAGAATATATAAAATATTAAAAATTATATTAAATGTATCTTTAAATATATATAATTTTAGAAAAATATGAAATATTCTGAAGCAGCAAAATAGCAAAAAACTACAAATAATTTTTTCTGGAAATTCTTTTCTGGGTGGAAGAAAGCTTCCTCTGGATCTCTCAGTTTTGCAGTGTTGGTGGGTAAGGGTCACTTTGTGGACATTCCCATATTTTAGGTCCCATTCTCAGTGCACATGGTCATGTCTGGCCGTCAAGGACATTGCACATTATAAGTGGCAGGTGCCAGAAATGCACCTAATAAAATAATAATTAAATTGATTAAATAGAAAGAGATGTCTGGTGATGAACCCCTTCACCCTGTGCTTCTTTCTTAACTGTCCTGTGTTCCAGGACCTCATGAGGTGGGCACACGGATCCCAGGATTGATAAAGTCATTTTGTGGTCGTGCAGGATGGACCAGGAGATGCTCCTGCTGTAAAGCCTCAGGATGTGACCTGAGGTGATGTTTGATCAAACTTGTGGAGATGGGCTCAGCTCTCTGAGCAACGACAGGTCACATCAGTTGCACACAGCCAGTCTTTACAGCTTTCCCAGCATTTTTCACCAACCTGCTTCTCTTGTTCATCCACTTTCTCTTCTATTGGTGATCACTATTAAAGCTGAAAATCAGAAATATGATGTCTGAGAACTGCAACATAATACCCAGAATTAGGGGGCTCACTAGGCAATTATCCTCCCTATTTGATCAGGTATTTTTGAGAATTAATATTTAGAAAGAAAACACAGATCTTTCACCCTTGTTCTGTCTTAAAGTGCTTTAAAGTGATGGAGAAAGGGAGTATTGTAAAAGTAAAAAAATACAAAATCATAAAATTTCATCTAAAGTTTTCTGTTTTGTTTTCTGGTAGCTACAGCAATTCCCAGGGTCTTTGTTTAGCCATTTGTCTTTGGAAGGCTCCTGCTTGCATACATTTTGCAACTGGCAGAGCTGAACACATCCTGCAAACCCTTTTTTCCACTAATTCATGCTCATAATTGTAAAGAGCTCGCGCTGGGCACGCTCAGGCTCCACGTACATTCATTTTGTATGAGCATTAATGAGATCAAGTAGAACAAGGACAAATGTTTGTGAAAAACAAACTCTCTCTTGTAGTGATGGGAACAGAGCTTACAGCTTCATAGCTGGGAATCACCTGAGCAGAGGGGGTACGAGATTCCTGGAGTATCTGGAGTCTGAGGCTCACAGCTCCTTCCACCTTCTTGCTTTTTCAAGAGCACATCTTGTGCATTACAATGGAAATAATAATCCTTGTATAAATTCAGGATTATTCCCTCTAAGAACAACAGGGTAAGGTCAATGTATAAATTATTAGTAGCAAAGAGTTACATAGAGGAAGTTAAATCCAGGGCTTCTTCCAAGGTAAAAAAAAAAAAAGAGATAAAAAATATCACTGTGGGTGGTAGTGAATTTTGATCTTTTAAAATAATACAACTCAGAGTTAAATTGAACAGAGGCAAAAAGGCATGAGCAGAGCCAACAGCAGCGTGGCCATGAAATTTCAAGTGCCCATTAAAAGACTTCTCAGCTCTGTAAAAGGTCTCAGAGTAAATAAGCATTATGAGCACTGAAGGAAAACATAATTTCAAAGGAAAGCTTGTCAGTTAAGGTCAGTTTAATATCCACACACGAATTTCACTGTTTATAAGTCTTGCTGATAAGCTTCTATAATTGAGTTAGTTCTCATATTCCATGCATATTGAAGCAGTAATTAAGCTATGATATGAAATACAAAATATCCTGTGCTCAATTCATCAATTTTTGCTCAGTCTCGCAGTTCCTGTTCCATTGGCACTGGCATTGTTGCAACTGAAATATCTCCCAATCTATCATGTCAAGATTATGCATGATGTAATTTGTAAGAGCAGCTAGGGATTTGTTTACAAAAAAACAAATGTTCCTTTAATCTTTGAAACAAAATTAGACTTGTCTTACATCACAGAACAAAGATAGCTGAATGAATACAGCACTTTTAATAAATCAGTAATTACCTTGTGTAGTGCCAGTTGGCTCATTTAACTTGACCTTTGAAAACAACTTCCTCCACACAGGTTTTAAAAGGTTCTCTTCTGGACTGTGGAGATACGAGTGCTCTAAAGGTGTGTTATTTATACCACAGCAAATCCCAGTTCATGGAAGAGGATTTGGACCTTTTTGTCTTTTCCTAGCAGAGATAATTGCAAGTTAACTCAACTACCTCCTCGAGAAATCTGCAGGCTCTGCCTTTCAGCACCACTGTGCATAAAGCAGCAAACACCACGTGCAAGTTCAGAGTGCCATCATTAGAACAATAAAACCTCACTTAGTTTTCCTTCCACATGGAATCATCCCTGCAATGAGAGCACAGGGCACTGACCCCCTGCAGAGTGGGTTTGGGTTGATGGAGGTCTGAATAAACAAATTTCTGCAGCTGGACTGAAATTATCTGGTGGGTACAGACAGCAGCAAAGGGCTGCTCCCACCCTTCCCGGGGGTTTTGCTCCAGGAATCTTCCAGGGCTGATTATGATCCTCTTTCTATCCTTCTTAAGGGGAGAACAGCAGATGGCTTCATGTACGTCTTAGCAGCCTCTTTTCCCAAAGACATGCAGATTTTAGGAGAAATATAGAATCACAGAAAAGTTTGGGGTTGAATTGACCTTAAAGCCCATCCTGTCCCACCTCCCACTGTCCCAGGCTGCTCCAAGCCTCAGTGTCCAGCCTGACCTTGGACACTCCCAGGGATCCAGGGGCAGCCACAGCTGCTCTGAGCACCCTCTGCCAGGGCCTCCCCACCCTCACAGGGAAGAATTTTTTCTCAATATCAAATCTAAACCTGCTCTCTTTCACCCTTTTACTGCTCAGGTTCTTTCATATTTTCAATTCTTTTGCCACTTTTCCTGCCCTCCCTTGCTTTCTCCAGCAGCAGGCACACATCTGATAGCACCCACTGCTGCAGAGACACTTGAAATCTCAGCCACAGGTTTCAGCATTTTCTGAGTTTGGAGTTCAAGCCACAGGTCTGTAAGGCACAAAGAACTTAGTAGCTTTCATAGAGGAAGAGAGAGACAACATAATGGCTTGCATTTTAAAAAGAATAAAACATTTTTCACTGGAAAAGCATACACACACAAACACACACACACACAAAAAAGGTGTTTTTCATTGACTAATGACACATAATCACATTACATCTTATTAATTTCTGTAAATTCAATGGAAACATTTTCTCTGTATATTTATTTAGAGGAATCTTCTCTGTTAGCAGGAGTTTGTTAATGAGAGAAACCCTACACAATTTCTGCCCAAGTGGTACAACAGAATTTAATTTCATAACTGATAACCCTCCAATATATTATGCATGCTTTGTTATGCCTTATAAATGCATTACAGTTATATAATTTATTCATTTCCACTGTTCTTTCATAGAGTGCTTTGCTGCTAGGCTGTGATTCTGGCACAATATTCAGTCAAAATTTCTTGATAGACTTTCACCCTTCCGAGCCCATTTCACAGCTTTTCCCTTCCACATCCCCAAATCCAACACCCACAGCACAGGAACTCAGGTTTGAGCAAATGGCAGCTTTTACAGACACCAGATTTGATCTGAAGTCTGCAAAAACTGAGGAGTTTTTATCCCTGTTTCTCCAGTAACTGTTGGATCACACACCAAACACAGATTTTTGGTTTACACATATATATATATTTTTATGTATATGGTTTAGGGTCCCAGCAGCCACTGGAGGAACAGCACTGCAAGGCCACCCACAAAACTCTCTATACCCCTCTAATCTTTATCTCACAGCCTGGCACTTCTCTCTCTGCATTTCAACTCATCCATTTACTTTATTAATGAATTATTATTCCTGAAAAATTACCATTGCATGGAGATACAATTCTTTGATGGCACACCAGTCCTCAGCTCTGGTCTGAAACATGTCTGTGAATAAGTAGTTTCCCATTGTCTTTCTAAATATGTGCAAATATGTTGCATTTCATTGCCATTTCATTAAATATATAACAATAAGATTAAGCTCTCACTAGGCTATCTGAAGCCATTCAAAGAGGCTGCAAATAACATTGCTTCATTGCACAAATATTTTAGCAGCCTGCTCTCAGCCTTGTTCTGCAGGGAAGGGTGGATTCAGTTCCAAACCTCAGTAACAAATAGCAGCAATGGGTCTCCCTAACCTACAAAAGAACCCAGACAGATTGGGAAGGGGATCCTCAGTCACCTGCATTCACATCATCTCCCTGAATCTTGGATTTCACATTCTCATCAGCCTCATTAGCACTCGGGTGCCAGCAGATTTCTCTCAAATGCCCCACTCTCTTTGCACAGAGGTCGTGTCAACCACCAATAAATTCACACGTGTAAAACTATCAATAAAGTTGGCAGCTTGATGCTTGCCTTGGATATATTTTGCAGTGCAAGAATTCAGGAAATTCCAAGAAAATGTGTTCTAGCACTCTGGAAGGTCATAGAATACTCTATGCACTTTTGGGGAGACAAGTTTACCATACATGATTTATTTTATCATTTTATGTCCTTTCTCTCTGCCACAGATATCTGCAAAAATCTGTTTTGTCGAGGCTTGCTCTGCCTTTCCTTTGCAGAAATCAAGTTTCCTGATAGATAATGTGCTGAGGCTTCTGTTAGAATATCAACTATGATCCATGACTTTCAGAGAAAAGTGTCAAACTTTGGTCTTGTCTGAGTTCAGTGGAATGTGGAATAATTACAGCTCTAAAAAGCCTACCACTGTACATAGAAACTTCTAGTGCAAGGATTTGATAATCCTCTAGTCACTTTTTGGGTACAGGATTATCAAATGAGAACAGGGTTGAGAGCCAGCTGCCAGCACAACTGGCCTGGGACCCACTGGCATCTCCTCAAGGAGTGCCACAAGAGGCCTTCCAGTCTGACAGCTCCTTGCTGGCTTCATTTTTGCATTTCCTAAAATCCCAGACTTTGAAAAGATCTCACAAGTTGAACTGTGAGGGGCTAAGAAACATTTTGATTTCTTTTCCTTGTCACTGCTGCTGAGACCCTCCTGACTACAGAAAATTGTTATGCAAATTCTCCAGCTCTCCTTAAACTCTGGGTGTTTTATCTGTGTGCCTGGTTAACAAACCAGAGTTTTACCCCTGAACAGCTGGGCACACTTCACAGGTGCTCAGAGGACCTGGGAATGGGCTCAGGGAAGTGAAGGTTCTGCCCATGAGGAATCCTGCTCCTACTTCACCTGTGGAAGCCCCTCAGCCACCTGTCTGAGCAGTAATCTCCAAAGAAAGGGACATGGAAAAATGACAGAGCTGCAGCAGTTGATGCTCCCAATCTGAACAGCATTGATGGCTAGAAATTCCTTGGCAAAATCTAAGCTTTTTTTTTGTGTGAAATCTGCTCTTTACCAGACCATCTCCACTCAGCTCAAAGGCAGGAATGTGCTTGAGGACCTTCTGGCAGCAAGCACTTCACATAATTTTATAATGTTATAATTTATTTTCACAGTACCTGAGAAACCCATTCTTCAAGCTATACAGTTGGAGAAAAAAAATGTCAGTCCCAAACTCATGCAATTCAGCAGGGCAGGAGAGACAGAGAGCAACATCCAAGGAACCATGGCAAGAATAGCTCATCCTCTAAGTAAATAAAATTGCAAATGGCAAACTGGTACAGCAAGGAGGTGATTTACCTGTAGTAATGGAGAAAGTGAGAAGCAGGGCTGGGATTAAACAAACCTTGGGAGTTTCTGCTTCTCAGGCCATTACCCACCACCAGCACCTCTGTTGGTCACACTGTGAGGAGGGAAGCACACAACATGTTTATGTCGTTTTTCCTAATTTACCTTACTGTAAGGCAGGAAATGGCAATGTAAGTGGTTTTTCACTAGTGAGTCTTCCCATGCTGTCGAATTAACACCCTTTTTTGCTGGTTTATGCAGATCTTAAAAGGAAATTGTGCATGGATTCTTTGCATCTAATTTGCCCTTTCATATTTAATGGTGCAGCCCACAGCATTGTTCAGACAAGTAATGCACACTTAAAAATATCTTAGTGTAGCTGCTGAATATTTTGCAGTGGAGAATCAGGAGCTCTGAATGGAAAAAAAAATTAAATTTTTCAATTCTTTCAATTCTGCCAGTGATTCAATAAAACACTAAAAAAAAAAAAAAAAAAAAAAAAAAAAAAAAAAAAAACCTGGAGAACACTGCAAAGATCAGAGTGTTCAAAAAAAAAAGAAGTTTAGTATGTTGATGTCTTTTTAATGTTTACTACAATTAACAAATATTAAATTAACTCAGCAAGACTGAATTTGAGGCAATTAGAGATACGAGACACCACTTGCCAGGCTGATTGCATTGTGCTTGTATTTTGAACAGGAGAAATGTCCATTTTCCCAGAGCTACGAGAGGTCTGTTATCAAAGTCTGTGAAGCATTGCTCTGCAGGAGCATTAGATTGATACTTCTAAAATTGAGTAAGATTGAATTAAAGCAGAGAGTTTGATAGTTTGGACTCCCTGTAGGAAACATCCTGCATTTCTCCCAGATAGCAATATTCAACCTGAAATCTTTTGTTTTGGATTTGTATTCTTTAACTTATCAGATTACTTCTCTACAGCTCCCAGAGTGGCTGCTATCTCAGTGTGTTTATGAAATACATAACCCTTCAGATGACACTTTCTTTCAGTCCAGTTTTCTCATCCTCCCAGAAAGTGTGTTCCCACCCCTGTAATTCATTCTGCTCCCCATGACATCCCAATAAACTAAGAGAAACTGCATGTCTCATTCAATTCTCTGAGATTTTGTTGTATAAGGAATAGGTGAGCACAGGGTTGCAGTTTTTCCCATTCTACTTTATATCCTTCTTAAAAAAAAAAAAAAATACAAACTACTTGAAAGATTTTACCCACCTCTGTGCTGCTGCTATTGCCAAAATCTCCATCAGAGCAAGAACCTCTCACAGGGAGTTTGAACTTTCCTTTAATCTAATCCATTTAGAAAATGACTCACAATATATTGAATAAAGTGGAGAAAATTGATATCTTTTCATTAAGTTGACAAAGTCTTTTTCACTTCTGACATCTGTGAAATGTGTTCTCTATTTAAATTTTATTTATATCAATCTTCACTGGTGGAAACGAGATTAAAACAGAATTCTCTGTGCTTACAGGGAAAACTTCCCCATCCTGCAACGAGTGTCACATTGGTTTTGAAAATGAGCTTCTTGTTCTTTGCAGCAACATGACACCCATGATCAGGAGGAGCCACAATCTAATATCTCCATTCCTTTGTATTCTCTTTCTATATAAACAAAATGTGTGCACTTTATCACAGGCAAAAAGAGAGCTGCTGTGGCTTTATAATGCCAACTGCAGAAGCAATCTTGGAACATTTTAATACATAGCATGTTCCCTCTAAACTGTTGAAAAATGCATGATGATACTTTGCTCTGTTTTCATATTTCTGGGTATTCCATAAACATGAATTAAAGTTATCTATTACTCTGTGAGGATGATCTTATTGTTACAGTGCTAAATATAATGTCTTTATACTTTTTGCCATATAGATTCTGTTGTATTATTAAAGCAATTTCCTAAATACCAATGCAGAAAAGTTAAGGAGGATTTTATTTGCAAAACAAAAAATATTGGCATTTTCTCTACAGACAGGAGCAGCAAAAATGACAGAAGCAATTGCCTGTGAGTGTCTGGGCTGTGTGTGCACAATTTCTCTGTCCACATCCTGTTAATCATCTGTAAAATGGCTTTGAGGAACTGAGTAGCTTCAGTTTAATGCAAGAACTTGAAGACTGAGAAATGTGAAACATAATAAATTCAGGAGTTGCAACAGTCAGCTTTAATCAAATGGATTGTGGATTTTTTCCAAAATTGTTTGACTCAAGATGAAGATGATTGAACAATTAGTGTTTCCATGCTGATTTGATCTTTTAGGTGTAGATATATGAAGGTGCTCAGTGCGTTTCTACTGCCTCTGAATAGAATATTTTGATACTGAAATTCAAGGGGAAAACTTTTCCCAGCCAGCTGCCTTCATGCATCAAAACTTTGTGCTCCAGATGATGCACGAGAGCAAATCAGAGCACAGTCACTACCCTTGTGCAACCTCCAAAGGGTCTCATGAACTTTGAAGGCTGAATCCAAGCTGAGCTGGCAGTTCCCTGCAGCCACCTAAGGCTTTGAGCATTATCTTTGGGAACAAATGTATTTTAAAATGCAATAGAATTGTGTAAACATGAGAAAATATGATCTATTCAATTGCTTTTTCCCTGTATTCTGTCTGATCTTCAGATTTCTTATTTGCAGTTTATTTGTCTGGAGCCCATGATTTGCAAATGCCGTTTCGACCAAATGCTTTTTGTGTGTGCTAATCCATGCAGACTAAGTACATCAAAAGTTAAATATTTTGATCAAAATCATTCTATGGCTTTGCAAACAAAGATTTTGAGAAAAGTGTGAATTGGGCTGAAAAAGAAACCTTGGGAATTTTCTGAAGAAAGTTACTATTTCCCCCAGCTCTATTGGTGATACATTAAGAGTTAAATATTCTTATAAAAGAGACATTTTCTTGAAAATAGTTTGGATATAAACAATCCCTTATTTAACCTAGAAGGTGATGGGGGGGGGGGGGGGGGGGGAAAGGGACTGAAACAAAACAAGCAAAGCAGGAGCAGTCAAAGCTCTTCTTTTCCACTTTGTTTTCCTTTCCCCATGGCAGGGGGGATCTGTATCAGTCAATTCAGCCTTGCATGAAGAAACTCTTGTGCTTTGTGTATTCCCCAGACAGTGAGAGGAGCACAATGAGAAGCACTCCAGAATGCTACAGGTGTCTAATTCAGCATGATGGGAGCACTCACAGCCTGTGCTGCCTGGTGATTAGCAGGAATCTCTAATTCTCACTCAGAATGAGTGGTTGGGGTCACTGAGAAGCTCAGGTTCCTCGGGATCTGGGAGTTCTTGAATCAAAACCACCCTGAGGGGGAGCATCTTAATTTGAGCAATTCCCTCTCTCACCCGGCTGCTTCAGCTCATCTCAAAGTGACAGAACCAAACACAGAGAATCGTGTTTCCCTGGAGAAGGTTTATCCCCTTCTCCTACAGGTGGGCCCAGCCTCAAATGCTGCAAACTGTGATTCATTTTAAAGCTTTTTCCTCCCCTCTTTGAACAGAGCTGGAGGTGTAAAACTTTGAAATAAAGGAGAACTCAAAGGATCAGCAGTACCCAAGAAAGACAACTGGTCCTAAAGATTAAAAGGCTCTTAATAGGAGAGAAAACCCATAAAAACAAGGTTCAAAGAAAGTAATTTTCTTTGGGTTTTGGACACCCCTGCCATGGTGTGGGGCTGAGGACTAGAGCACAGTGAGCTTTGTAGTGCTTCAGACTTACAAAGGATTTTGCCTACTTACATTAGAGACAAAGAGGAGCTTTTCATCTGCAAAGTTCCCCCATTAGTTTCCCCCATTATAAAAGGAGCCTGGTCTTCAGCCCAGGTGAGGGTCCTCACTGATGAACACTTGGGTATAATTGCACTGTGATCATAAATCAATAAAAATATATATGTATATACTAAAACCTACACACCACTCACTACATGAGTCAGTTGCCATTAAGGTTCAGCGCTGACTTTGCATTTGATTATTTTTCAAGGTCAAGGTCTGAATACTTGGGCTGTATTTAACAGCATTAAGAAATCGTGAGATCATTTTAATTTCTATGAACAGCATTGCTGCCTCTCAGTCTGCAGTCAACTCACATCTCTGTTTTACACTGTAAACTCCCCAGGCCAGGGCATTCATGTTTGTGGGTTTTAGTACCTCACACCACAGGATCCTTCTCTGTGATTATTTAATGCTCCTGGTAAATAATTATGATCATCACTTCTGGTTCCATGTCACAGGATTCTTCTCACCATCCTGAGGATGCTGTGCTCTGATGATTGCTGTGAAGGCCAGCATTCAGCAGGAGATGGTTTTTCAGTTTGCCCACTGCACCATCTATTATTAGAGCACAGATTCAGCCCTCACGCCTTTTCATGCATGGCAAAGAGAGAGATCTTTTCTCTCTGCTGTTAGCAGCATTAATGATACCCTTCTGAAAAAGGTGTGTGCACAGCATCATTAAACTGCCTTGCCAGCACAGGTGTAAAGGACTTTTTTTTGTGTCTTGTATATATGGAGAAATGATACATTATATGATAAAAATCAGATGCAACCTGTGGGAAGAACCAGGAAAGACAACACTGAGAGCTGTATGATCATTGTAAGGTTCCTCAAATTGAACCATTCTATTCAATTTTATATTCAAGAATTTAATTATAAGCTCTGTAATGTCCTTAAATCAATGCATGCACAAGAGGGCATTTTCCAGAGCTGAATGGCAGTCTGCTGGTGTGTGTGTATATATATCTATATATATTAATATATATGTATAAGGTAAGCAGCTACTTCAAAGGTATTTTGTGGGCTTGAAGCAGCCATGTGGGATGATATGAATGGGTTAAGTATCTCTCTTTGAGCGACTGTGCAGAAAGCTTTGACAGGCTTCCTGAGTGCAACCATGAAATTAATTCTTCCCAGGGAAAGCAAATCACAGAAAGAGCCACTCATGAGCCAACTTGTCACAGTTGCAAGGTTAGCTAAAGTTTATCAAAATCCCCAGACAAAAAATGTCATTAAGATACAGTTAAGGATATAGTCAGATACCAATTCCCAGGCAAGAAACTTCATTAAGGTACATTCAAGGTTGTAAACATATGTGCCAATTAAATTCAAACAACTGGGTCCAAACACTGCCCAATTATTTACAATGTTAAATATTTTGAAATTAAAAGTTGCTTTTAGAGATAATCTGGTTTCTATAAAATTCATAATCATGGTTCAACAAACAATTTCTGCTGCTGCTCAGTGTTACCTTACCCTCTATTTCTAATTGTGGTGCTCCCTGTGATGGCATACTGGGAAAGCTAAAAGTCTCCATGAGTTCAAATAAGTCTGGACAGATTTGTGGTTGAAAAATCCAGGTCCTGAAAGCAAAAATATCTGGCTGTAGGTCCTGAAAGCAAAGCAGACATAGTTTTATGTGGAGTACACTGAACCAGAAGTCCTAAAGACCTGGAGAATATTCTGAGGAAAATCTCTTCAGCCTTGCCTTGTTCTTGTACACATTGGTGCAGATCAGATCGGCACCCAGGGAGAGGGGCTGTGAGGCTCATGGTCCTTTGGTCCCTTGGTCTGTAGCAGAATTTTTGTCACCACAGCATTCCCTGCAGCCACAGCTCAGGAGCAGGGCAGATCTCCCATGTGAGGAGGCTGTGGCAAGCAGTGCACTGTCTTAGGCAGTATGGGATGCCAAATAAATAATTAAATATGAAATCCTTACAACTAAACTCCAGTGGAAGGGACGCTCTGCCTTTTAGTGTTAAACCCTTGAGATATTATTTAATTAGATTTGGTCATTGTAACACAGTTGTGAACGTTGTCTTTTCTCTTTTAGCTTCTATAGTGATTGGGAAATGGTGGTGTGAGATGGAGCCCTGCCTAGAAGGAGAGGAATGTAAGACATTGCCTGATAATTCTGGATGGATGTGTGCGACTGGCAATAAAATCAAGACCACCAGAGTAAGTCTCCTTTCTGTCTGCACCCAGGAGGTCTGAAAAGGAAAGGGAATCACTAATGATTACTCATCCATGTCTTCTCCATCATCATGCCTGCTGTAAAGGTCTTAAAGACCACTGTCATGATCACACAGTGCTTCTGGCCATAGTTTGGTGAAAATTCAGAAGGATCAGGCTGGTCAGCTGGGTCCAGGCTTGGTAACCAGCAGATTGGAGCTGCTGAATTACCAGGTCACTTTCTTACATTGTCACCTCAAAATACCCTTAATGCACATCACTGAGTCCCTTTCTGGTGGCTAAAGGGAAGCACATTAGCTCAGAGGGATCTGCTGGATCCTATATTCATTCCTTGGCTGGTCCAGGCCACATCTGGATTAGCAGCTGTACAAGTGCTTTGTAGCAGAGGACTCAGCTCTCTATTTGCACTGCAGATTTCACTTCAGAGCAGCTCCAACCCCATGAACTCATTAGTGACAAGCTCTTGAGATGCTGCAGGTTCAGGCAACACAGGCCAACAGCTGACAACAGCTTTCACCACACCATGCCAGGAAAAGGCAGAGAGAGAGTGTGAATGAGCTGCCTAAATTTCCACCAGGATATTACCTTGGGAATCAAAGTGCTTTTCAGAAACAGACTCTGGTTTTCTTTTGCATTGTGTGACTGTTTCACAACCATCATCTTGAAACTGTCACCAATACCCGTATTCAACACTTTTAATTAACCAACTTTCATACCACAATTGATTTTTTTTTCCAAGAAAATTGTCAACTCAAATGCTTTTATAAATATATAAATTTTCATTTTCTGTGAATTGGAAAATGGCTTTTGAATGAAAAAGAACGAATTTTCAAGAATTTTTTCCCCATTTGATAAGAAATTCTTATGCCCAATTGCTAATTCACAGGAATGTGCAGCATAGTGTTGTAATTTCCTCATTTATTCCTTTCTCTCCAATCCTACCTCCAGTCATTTGTCATGTCTTCTAGGCCTTCTGTTGAAGGAGGAGATTTTACCCTAATTGATACCCATGCCACCTGAATCCTTTTCTTTCCCTCCATAGGACCCACCCCAGGATGAATGATTTATATTGCAACCCTCATTTCTGGAGCAGAGCCTTCAGCCACACCAACACATTAAATTATCAGGACGCCAACTGACTTAGGAGGTTATCTTTGTAGGAAGTAGTAAGTTGGCCCCCAAAAACAAGATCCATATGATCTCTGTGTCACCTCCCAGAGAAAAGGAGGAAGGATGGAGGGAACTGGGATTCAGTTTGACTCAGTTTCTTTCTGTTTTGCTGCTCCTGCAAATCTCTCTGTGCCCACAGCTGATCTCTCCCCACTGCAACACCACTGGAAGGCTGTTTTCTAATGAATGTGCCTTGCAGTGAAATTAGAAAATCCCAGACCACAAAATCACTTTCCAGCGAGGAAAGTGGAGAGTTAAAATGGAAGAAAGTGATGTAGAAGAACTAAGAAGCAACATGAAGTATCTTATACAATAATTCAGCCCTTCTGCAGTCTGCCTACAAGTTATATAATTGAGGAATTGCATTTTCTTTCTCCAGTGAAGCTGTCCTTCTCTTAAGGCCCCCAGTCCTCATCATATAAACTAGTTTTAGGCAATAGAAGTGATTGCTAGAAATTTAGCAGCTTCATTAATATGCAGATGTATGGTCCAATCTATTCAGTATGCATTATTGTATTTCATTTGAATTAAATACTTGCAGAGTGAGTGCTCATAACTGAAAAAAATATTTCTTCATTTACCCACAGGAGTTATTTTAATTAGCTTGCAAGGGGAGTACCTTATGGTGCTGCTTCCAGTAGAATTTTGCTTTGTTGCTTTAAAATATCATTACAGAACCCAATTGACAAAGGCAACGTGACATGATGTGCTCCCCAACTGTCTCTTGCATTTTCTAAGGAAAAATTCTACTTTTTAGACCCTGAAACTTTGCTCGAATCCGTAGCACTGCGTCAAGTCTAGCAACATAAATATAAAATAATGAAAGCAATCAGATAATCAGATCCTGAAACAGGCTTTTTTTTTTCCCCCTTTGTTTTGCCAATTCAGACAGCAGCAGAGAACGAGATCACAATGTAATCTGCCCTGACACAATCCAGGTTCCAAGATTGGGCCATGTGTGTCTAATTTGAGTAGTTAAGGAAGTTAAGAAAGCAGAAGAAACAAGACAAATCAATCAACATCCCAGTTCTCTCTGTGGTGATTAGGCAGAAAGCTACAGCAAGTCTCCATAGGCTGTAAACTGTAAACTGTTTTAATGAAGGCTTTTCCTTACACTAAATACATTACACTAAATACATTTACGTTTGGCAACTGCTGTCCTGGCAAGGAAAACATTCACATTCATGACTCTTGGGGTTAAGATACCCATTAGTAGATTCTTCCAGGCCCACAGTAAATCACATATAAGCACATATACATATTTATGAATACATGGATATACACAATAGATATCTTTTTCTAGGGTGGTGCATAACTTCATGCTTGGGTGTCAAATGTGATTAATACTGATTAGTGTCATAAGGAGGTGGACAACAGACTCAGTAAAGCCTTTACCAGCACATTCTTCCTTCCTTCTTTTTCATTCATTTCTGTGCTTAGCCCTTTAGCATCGCTCACTATGTAAGTTTTTAAAGCCAAAGTTATAAAGCTCACAGCTTTCTTAAATTGATTTGTTTTCTATTGATGGTCAGGCAGGTGACAAACATGTTAAGGAAATCATTTTGTCATTCAATTTTTGGAGCAGTTTCAACATTTTTTTAATCCCTCGTCACCTTTTATTTTTATATTTTTATATATATATACTTATTTATATATATATAATTATTTAAGAAATCTCAATGGTTTCCTTAAAAATGTGGGGCCCTTGGAGCTGTAGTAGGACCTGCTAGATGTCACATTGCCACTTTCAGCACAGCAGCTGGCACCAGGGGAAATAGAAGAGCAGCATCTCAGGGTGGATGTTGCTGATATTCTGGAGCATGGAAATAAATGTGATCAGTATAATGATTAATGATCAGCTGGGCAGAGGAGGTCAGCTCAAAGCCCCTCTCCAGTTTCTCAACCTGTGCCTTGAGTAACAGCTTGGTTTGATCTGGTTTAACCAAGTTTTGACCCATCTGAACTGGTTCTGACCCGTTTGAGCCAGTTTTGAACTGGTTTTGACAGGTTTGATTTGGTTTGAACTGGTTTAAACAGATTTCTACCACTTTTATCCTGTTTTGACCAGTTTAATTTGGTCTGAACTGGTTTTGACCGGTTTAATCTGGTTTAAACCATTTGTAACTGGTGGGATAGAGTTTCATTCCATTTGAACCAGCTGGATTTTGTGTAAATCTCTGTTGCTCTAATATTTACTGCTGCATTTAATCACCTTGAGTTTAGACAATAATCTGTGGCCCTGATTTAATGGCCAAGCCAGATCACATTCAAGTCAATGTGAGTTTCATTGCTGACCCAGGTGCCTGGTAAAAGGCTGAACCCCTCATGGAGTTCATCTGGGTGTACCAGTCCAGGAAAGAAACAAAAGCATAACAAAAGCATTTCCTTGAGAGCAATGCTTTGCTCTTGGTCAGTTGTTCTTATTTCAACACCCTAAAAAAAACCTCCTGGGCATTGGTGTTTGCTCTTGCAGCACTACTGCAGCACCCAGATCAGTTTTGGTGGTGGTCACAAAGGAGGTGGGTTTTGGTCTGTTGCAGGGTATGTTATCTCACCTGAGGTGAGTAGATGGAGCAGCTGCTCTGGCCAGGCACCACCCTGCCCTCTGGGTAAGTGGGTTGGTGGGGCTCCAAACAAACCTGAAGGGTGAATACTCCTGCCTGTCTTGTCCAGCAGAAATCACTGGAATCTCTCTAAGAAGGGGAGGGTGGAAGCCTGAGATGAGCAGAGCCCCAGGCCCAAAGCTGTCCTGGCATGTCCTTGTTACCTGAAGGGCTCTACAAGGAAGATAGAGAGTGACTCTTCACAAGGGCATCAGGGGACAGCACAGGGGAGAATGGCTTCAGACTGACAGACAGTAGGTTTAGACTGGATATTAGGAAAGAATTCTTCCCTGTGAGGGTGGGGAGACCCTGGCACAGGGTGCCCAGAGAAGCTGTGGCTGCCCCCGGATCCCTGGAAGTGTCCAAGGCCAGGTTGGATGAGGCCTGGAGCAACCTGGGACAGTGGAAGGTGTCTCTGCCAAAACAAGACCTCTTGTGATTCTGTGATGTCCAGGTGATTAATGCACATCCAATATCTCCCAAGGCAGAGGCAGGATCTTGCTCAGGGTCTGTCTCTTGCATATTTTTACACCCCTGCAGAGCTAAAACAAACACACACCTCTAGTATTGCATTTAAACTCAGCTATATCAATCAGCTATAACCCACAGAGCCTTTGGGTCTTTCTTTTCCAAAATACTATATTTAAAAAATAACATATTATTCATAACTGACTCTTTCCCATTTCCTCACTGCAGATCCACCCAAGGACTTAACAGAGTGCCCACGTCTGCACGGAGACAGTGAAAGCCCTGATGATTTATGAGGACAAAGTATTGAAAGTTTAAAACCATCTCAGCATTTAAAGCCAAATGGATTTCTTATTTGCACTTTGACTGTTTACCAGAAAACAACAGTGGCTTTACTGTGTGAAAGAAAGGATTCGGTGGAAATAATGGCCCTGATTTTTGACAGCTGAAAATAAAAACAATGAAGAAAGTGGTTCCTTTGGTAAAGTTTCTGAGATTGCAAAGTACAAGCAACAGTATAAGTTTGGATCTACAATTTACTTTATACCAGTTAAAGTATATATATATATAGAAATATATATATATTAATATATGATATTTTGAAATAAAAGCCTCACTCTTCAAGAAATTGAATAGTACCACACTTTGCTGCAGCTGCTGTATTTTTTTTCCTTTTTTTTTTTTTTCTTCTTTTTTTTTTTTTTTTTTTTTTTTTTTTGCAATGGTCTGGAAGTTCCCTACCTGTTTGAGAGAGAAATGTGGCAGTGAAGAGGCAAAGCAAACCTGCTGTGGTACAAGGACGCCTAAGAGCTACACGAATCCTACCGATGCAGCATCCAGAGCTTCCTGTTCCCTTCGGCAGAATTTTGAGGGCATTTGTTGTTCCACTTTGTGTTCTGGAGGCTTTTTCCCCTTGTGCAATACTAGCATGCTGGCTTTGCTTCATTAACCATACTTGATTGATATATAACGATGATAATTCTATCCTCCTCCAAGAAAATATTTTTAGAGCTGTTAGATATTCCATGAAGAAGAGATGGACAACTACTGAGTGAAGTACAGTATGTATTAAAAGTTTATTTGGCAGAGTTTGGTAGACTGTGAGCTCCCTTCTTATTAAAGATGTACTGTACGTACAATGTCTTCAGACTTTGTATAGCTCGTAGAGACTCCAGTAAAAACCCAGTAACCACCTCCAAAGCTTTGTGTTGTTGGCTCACTAATTCTTTGAAACAACAACAAAGCTATTTCTTTCCAGAATTTTTCACACAGTTTGGTTTTTCAGGAGCCCGTTTGCAATTGGTGAACAGGCACCTCAGCTTAACCATGCCTCTGTGGACACCTGGCTGTGTGCTCTTATCCCCCAGCACACCTGGGAGAACTACCTAAATTTAAGTTTCCCTCATTGCAGGCCAGGCTAATTCTCACTGAGAGCATTTGCCAGCAGCTAAAAGCATACACATAAGCAATTCCATGGCATAGAAAATGCACAACAGTTTGTGGCAAGCACAAACTTGTGGCCGATCCCTGCTTTCGCTTCAGAATAGTTTCCTTTGGTTTATTTTCAATCTGTTTTTTGCTCTGGTGAATTCAGCAGAGCTGAGATGCTCCTCAGCAAGGATGTGTCCACAGAGACCTTGACCCAGTCACTGCAATCAGTCTGAACTCCCATTTCTGGCTGAGCTGTAGCTTGTTCACCAGGCAGCCTGGCCCTGGCAGTGCTGAAGATCAAATCTGAGGGCTGAAATGTGCAAGCCTAGTTCACATTCCCAGGCATTTTTGTGAGCGGTCCAATTAATTTCAGGGGGTTTATTGGTGTGGAAAAGTGTCTTGCTGTCACGCATAAGTCTGAGCAATCTACCCCTCAGTCCTCCTAATGCTACCAAATCAAAGAGGAATAGGGAATTGTAAAACTAGTTCTGTCCAGTCCAGCTTCATTCCTTTAATATTTCCAATTTCCTTTCAGCCTGCTTACCTGTCTCTCACAGGATGCCTTTGGCCATGCTGATCACTTTTAATCCAATGCAGAGGAAGTGCTGCACTTCCCATCCTAGATGTGGTTGAAATTCTCCCGCTAAGTTTCTTTCTCCTTCAGGGTAAACCACTTCAATCCTGATGCTTCAAGAGGCAGAAATTGTCACTGTAATTACAGTGTGGATTAAAGCAGCTACATGACGTGTCACGCCATATTCCATGCTGGTTCTCCATGCTGGTCTTTTCCCAGTGCTCACAGTGGAAATGGATAAGCTGTTTCCAAGCAATTCTATTACCCCCCCTTCAAAAATATGAGTGAAGGGTATCCAGGGAAGAAACAGACTACCCAGAAAGTGGTAGAATTACTGTCCCTGGAATGTTCAAGGAAAGGCACTTGGGGACATGGTTTGGTGATGAAGGTGGCAGTATTAACAATCAGACTTGATGATTTTAGAGGTCATTTCCAGCATTAAGAATTCTGGTTGTGTGCACAGAAAGGAGCGTGAGCCTCACCATCACTTGTGAGTGATGGTGGTCCTTGCACATGGAGACCACCCTCCTTGGTGGCTCAACTGGACAGGCCAGGTATTTTCTGGGGACAGCCACCTGCCCACACCACAGAAGATACCTGGACCCTGCTCTGTATTTTAGATGTAGTCTGCCATGGCCATGTGTCCTCAGCACCATCATCTCAGTTCAGAGGGGAGCACTGACTGCCTCATTATCCCCAAATGGATTATAAAGTCAGCTCCAGGCTCAGTTCTCACTAGTAAACAGAAACTCCTCCAAAATAAACCCCTAGCACTTCTGAATTTTACTCAAACAGCACTTTATAAACCCAAGACCCCCTCAAGCACCCCTGGTGCACCAGGAGATAGACCAGCAGGTAAGTCCATTCAAAGCCAGGACATGTTATCAGCCTTTCACCAGCTGGAACTGAGGCCCACAAACCTAAATGTCCTCCCACAATCACAATGGGGAGCAGTGAAAAATCCAGCAAAAGGTGAACTTTGGTTTCCTTACTCCCAGTCTGCTGATACTCTGTTAGAGGAACCCCACAAAAAAATTAAACTGTGGCCTCTGGTACCCTTTGCTCAAGGTGTCACCACTGGGAGGTTTTTACCCCACAGCAGACCAGCTGCCATGGCTCATTCTCTGAGTAGATAACGCTGCTCGAATACGCCTGTTGAGATTGGGAAATATTAGACTTGTTAAAATATCAGAAGGAAATGTTGTCATTACCACAGGAAAGTTTCTTTGAGATGTTTATGAATTTCTTCTTTGCCAGTAGGCAGCCTCAAATACCACCCCACCAAATCCAGTAAACATCTGCGTCTCTTTGAAGTTGCTGCAAAACAATCTGCTCGTGAAGTGTGGCACGGAGAAACTGCTGCTTTAATTAAAATGTTTTAGAGGGGAATTAAGGCCTTTGCAAAAATAATGACTGATAGAACGTGAGGTCCAATTAAGAGTCGGATGCAACTAACCTTCATTGTTTCAGGGAAGCAAATTGAGAACAATAATAAAAAGGGATTCAACAAGCCCAGAGTCACAAGTGTTCTGCATTTCAGGGATATTCACAGTAGCACAGTGTGTAGCACGAAGATGTCAGAGCTACTTATCCTGGCTGATGGAAAGCAGATGTGTTTCAGTGGTGGAGGGAGTGAATGGTCCTGATATCCTCATGGGAAAGTGACAGTCATGCCATTCTCTGCAAAATGTTGAAAAGGTGTTTATGTTAACAGAGGAGAAAAATGAAAGTTTCTGCTTTTTGGCAGAAGTCTAGACAGAGACATTTCAGGAAATTAAAAAAAAAAAAAAAAGAAAAAGAATATTTGTATATGCATCAAAGATAAATTTAGATTTATGTCAGTGTTTCTTCAGATGTGTGAAATCAAGTTCTGTAACTCTAAAATGTGCAAGTTGGAAAAAAATGCAAAAAAAAAAAAAAAGAAAAAAAAAAAAAAAAAAGAAAAAGAAAAAAAAGTAGCTACCATCTGCCTATTAATTCAGAAAATTTAGATTATGTGCTTCTGTCCAAAAATCTCTGGTAATAAAAAGCTCAGTGTGGTATGACTTGATATTGTTTTGAATATACTATATGCTATATCAAAAAACCAAAACCTTGAAGGAAGTCCGCTCCTGTGGCCAACATCAGGAACAGCAGGATGTGCACCCATACTTGGCACTACATAGAGGAAGGACCATGAAAAATTGCTGAAGGTGAAGTAGTTTATGATGAGTGATGCTCTTATCAGAGCTATTGATTGAGTATTAGCAGAGTTTGCAGGTACTGTCAGTGGTGTACTGCTTGGATGTTTTCCTATTATAAAATGATTAGTTACATTCCTAACTCTTCTCATTTGCCTTACCTGTTTCACTGGCTGGTCCAAATATAATTACAGATCATAGAGAAGTTGTGGAGGAGATAAACATACTTTGGCTTGGAAAGCACATCCATTTCTTCTGAACGTGGCAGGTTTTGTTTCTTCTTCAAGGGCAGGATGAATATTGTGGCCTGAAATGAGCTTCTCCTTTATCAATACCTCAGTCACATCCCAGTAAGCAGGGTTTAGAGCTTGCCTGACAAAGAAATGGGTCATGCTTCTTTGCTTGGTATTCTAGTTTTTTTTTTTTTGTCAGAGAAAAATAGAAACACATTCCACAAATAATCTTTCAGGTAGACAGAAGGAGATGTGTGTACAGGGCAGTTGGTTTCAGGCTGTCAACACTTTTTCTAGTTCACCGGTTTGAATTCAGATCATAGGCCTGACACATATTTATGGTTTCTTCTCTCAGAGGCTCACACAGTCAAAGCACTTAACTTCACAAATATTTGTACTTTATAAAAACCACGCTGCTCTGAGGAAAGAAACTGAATCCTCTGCTTTCCAGGCAGGAAAGTGAAACTCATAAGACCTGAGACCTGCCCAAGATGATGCTAAAAACCTGCAGCAGACCCACCAGTAGAACTGAGGGCTCCTGGATTTCAGGTCATAGCTGAGGATGGTTCATCTGTGATTCACATCAGTGAAATTTCGCTGAGAGCAGACCCTGGCCTTGAGCTTGAGTCACAGAGAGCAGAATGAGGAGGCCTGCAGTCAAGTGTGGACAATCATGTGCAAGCACCAGCTGAGCAGAACTTGTGCATCTCCCTCCAGCTGGGATTTTCACACCATTGATGCCTGGAAGATCAGCACTAACACCTTTTGCTCCCACAGTCCTGCCTTAGTTTGGTTTCATGGCTCCATAGTGGAAGCTGCTCTGAGCCTTTCAGATGAGAGCAGAGATAGAAAATGGCCATGCTTAACCCTCACAGGCTGAAAAAATGACCAACAGTTCTCCTTCTGGAGGTCGTGATTTTTTAGAGACAACCATCTAAGAGAATGATTTTCATGTAAAAGCTGACTTTGAGGAGAGAAAGCCCACACTGTCTTCCACCAGAAAGATGGTGAAGTAGCCAATGAGGAGCACAAAGAACTTGGTGCTCACACCTGAAGGTGTGAGCACCACCAGCATAGAAGAGGATACTGTGCAGAGCAACTAAGTAATGGGGAAAAAAAATACTTATTTTGTGACAAATATTCCTGTGTGGGTCCATTTGCTAAACTTTTACTTATGTTTGAGGTATACCTCTAATTCCTGCGTGCAGCTCAGATATGTGGAGAGGTCTTTCCCACATAACAGGCTGGGTTGTGGCATCTTTTTATCCAACACTGATGGCTGGATTATTTCTGTTTTCCCACCATGAAGCAATATGATCAAAGTTGTCTGACCAGAAACAAAATACATATTTGAGCATCAGGTCACTAACCTCTTTCCCATTATTTCTCATCTGTTCTATTTCTCAGATTACTGTCCTTGATTCAGTTAGAAGTGAGGGCTAGAGGCCCACCTAGATATGAAGCAAACTACCCATAACCTAAAATATTCCTCAGGGGAATATGTAATTTCTTCCTCCCACCTGCCATCCCTCTTCATTTCCTTTTTGATTTCACTTTCATTTCATCTCATCCCCTCTCTTCCACACCACTCAATTGCATTCATCTGTCTCCATTAGCCTTTTATCACCACTCCTGCCCCACAGACTAAAGAAGAGACCCCTTTCAGGGAGCTGTCCCCCACAACAACAGTGATTTATGTGATCTCCTCTCTTTTCCTTTCTCCTGTGTATTTGGGAAGGTGAGATGCCAATCTGTGCCAGCAGCTCCCTGTATTTCCCTGCCCAGAGCAGCAATCCCCAGCTCAGGGCCACAGGGGCCCTGTCAGGTGTGCCCTCGGTACAAAGCAGGTGCTGCTGCTGCTTGATTTGCAGCAGAGGAGTTAAGTGTCAGCTCTCACCTTCCCCCTGAACCTGTTTGTTGCTTTTCTGAAGGTCTCCTCTGCCTTGACCAGATCCAAGAACTGGGCACACCAGCTATTGGGGGCTTGCCATCAGTTTAAGCCTCTGCAGGAGGAAAATTTATCACTATTGATTTGATCAGATTTTTTTTTTCAGACTTGAAATAAGAAGAGGAGAACTGGCCAAGCCACTGTGAAATGCACAGTGTGGGATCTGAGCACAGACATAGAATCATTTCAATTGGAAAAGACTTCTAAGATCACCAAGTCCAGTCATTAACCCAACACTGTCAAGTCCAGCACTAAACTGTGTCTCTGAGCACCACATCTACATGGTTTTTGAACACTTCCAGGGACAATGATTCCATCACATCTCTGGGAAGCCTGTTCCAGTGTTTTTTCTGAGCTTTTTTTCCCCCGGTCCTCTTGCAATTGCATTTTCTCTCTGAGAGACTCTGCTATCTAGACTAGAAAAGCCTTCATGTTGTTCCATGTAGAACAGTCCAGAGTTTTTAGGATCTGACCCCAAATCCCTAAAGCCTTCCTGGTGTCTCACAGACACTGATACAGAGCAGAGGAACAGTTAGGAAATGTTACAGGCTAAAGACAATGGTCTCTGTGTCCTTCCCTGCTTGAAGAGAAAACTCCCTGAAAGTATTTTTGAAATTAAACACCTTTTCAAGCATTCTGCAACCTGAAGAACCTCAGTACTTGAATTAATGCTGAAGATCAGCTAAAAATGTCTTAAAATAAAAAAAAAAAATGCACTTGGCTCTTGAATTCAAGCCCTTAGGCAAATCTTCCACCAGCTTTACTTCTTGAATAGGAACTGATAGGTCACACTGAGACCCACTTAAATCTCAGTAATGAACGTAAGCAGGGAATGAGGGCTGTCACAAAGACGTCACTGCCTTGCAGTGCTACCTCCAGGCACTCTACAGCTTTCCTTTAGTTCTGCCACAGGCAAGTTTATCATTTAGCACTGGATCCACAGTAAGCAGATTTGTATTCCATCAACTTTCCCTGCTCTCAGTCTACTCTGGATTTGACTGATGAGTGTGTGTGATAACAGCACTTCTGTCTTCACAATGCAGCACAACAGCCCAAATAAAGCTTTCCTACTGAGGAAGGCATTTCCACCTCAGCTGAAGTACCTGCTCTTTGGGCAGTTTGGTGGCCTAAATGTTCAAAGATTTCAAGAGAAACAACCAGGCTGCAATGCTTTTCCTCAGAAGCTTGGTTCTATCTCCCAACCCTATTTGGCCACCAGACTCAAAGACACATCAGCTAAGTAGCAGCAGCCAGTGCAAGGAAAAAATATCACAGTCTGGATGTGCACCTGCCAGGGGCAGCTTTCATGAGGGCTTCACTCATTTGGCTTCATTTTCTTCAGACTTTGACTCCCAAAAACTTACGGTCTCAAAAGAGAGCAGTGACTGGATAGAAAACAAAGCAAAACAAATCATAGCAGTTGTTGCTACATCCCAGAACTGCTTTTTCCTCATCTGGAATAGGAGGGGGGGAAGACTTATAAATGCAAGGACAGAGAAAATCTGGCATCCAAAGGTGTAAGACTCTTACAAGTGATATTTTCTGCTCATCAGTGCTGAGATGTGATTATTGTAAGAATATCACATTCTCAGTTAGCTTTTATACTCTCTCAGCACCTGATTTCTAAATGTTATTATAGCCTATCTCCCTTTCAGCTCATCTCTACTCTGTCTTTGTCCAAGGCAGAAAAAATTATACTTGGCTTACACAAAAGCCTATTCTTTTACTTGGCACACAAAACAAGACAGGGGATAAGAGCCTGTTGGTTTTATTCAGCAAAAGTCATCTCAGCATTTGCTTTGCTGTTGGATTATAAACAGTATGCCAATCCACTCCCATAACTGAAACACCTTTTTTGTATCAATTTCTTTTTATTATCGTCAGACTACTTTGATTTGTTTACAGCTCTACCGCATGTAACTTGTGTCTGTTTCTCTGATTTGATCAGAATTGAATGCAGTTTTCAAAATAGTGAGCCCAATCCTACCATTTTCCCCATCTAATCTGCAACTTCCACCTTGCAGTGCTCTTTCCAACTGTGCCTTGTTACAGCCAACACCAGCCTTGAGCAACAAAAACTGAAACAGCCAACTCTGAAATGATAGTCCAGGTATTCATGTATTAGACAAATTAAAATGCATGTTGGATTGTTTCGTATTTTTGGTAGTCTTTATCTTTTATCTTTATTTTTATCTGACCTCAAGGAGAGCATGGCAAAAATTACACCAATGCCCAGCAAGGCAAGGAGAACAACTGGGACAGGATCAAAACAAGAGAGAGTTACCCACACACATGGTTCCTGCTGCCTAGGAAGATTTTCTGGGCTGAAGTTTCTGAATTCACCCCAAAAGATTGGATAGTAAGAGTCAATACCTGCTTTCTCCAGGTACTTCAGTTTCTCTCATCACTGGATTTGACCCACAGTATTCGCTCATTTATAATGTTGCTTTGCAGCCCCACTGCTGACTTAGAAGTATTTTTTCACCCCTAATACTGATTTAATTGTGACTTTTGTGACTGCTCATTGCATATAAACTGTGAGATCCTGGAGTTAAAGCTGTCCCTCAAAAGCTCTCAGAAGTGTCACAATGGCTTCTCTCAATAATCATCTCCACTGGGCATTTAGCAGCAATCTACAAAAAATACTTACAGTGGGACCACAGTACCTCCCTTTTTCCAGCATGAAAAAAAGCTGCAAAGGAAAATAAGAGTGAAAAGATCTCTTACAATCAGTGCTGTTGAAGACCTGGTGGTAAAATCAGGAAGAGCAGCCTAAAGCTGCTGGAATGGTTTAGCCCCAAAACTAAAACTGGTTTAACACAGAGGTGACATTGATTTCTAGCCCTCATCATCTTCCTTTAATATCTTCTTGGAGACTACATCAGCTCCACCTTTAAACACCTTCTGTAGCTCTACCATTTGAAGCCTTGACAACTGAAAAGGAGCCCCAAAAATCAACCTCACAGAAATGAGAGTAAGCCTAGTCCGTGTGTTGCTGTCTCCCTTTCTGCTGCCCTTCACACCCCACAGAATTTTACCAGAATAGCCATGAGAAAGTTATTCTTTCCAAACTGCTGTCAGACATGAAAGTCATCTTGTGCCTGAATAATTGAAGCACTCACCCCTACCAAGAGCCAGGCATTTCTGTAGTCCTCCCCAACCCCCAGCAGCCCTGTTTAAACTGATCTAATTAGTCCCTTGCAATCAAAGGCTGTAGTTTGGGCAGAAGACTTGAAAAATGGGCCTTCACAACTGCTAAAGTTCTTGATCAGGATTATTATAATTTTTTTTCCAATCAAACGCAAAGTTTGCATAATGAGGATTTCTGGGAAGATAGGGTCTATTACACAGGAAAACCAGCTGTTCACCATTAATTGACTCCATCCTTCTCAGACACTTTTTTCACAGATACCTGGAATCAGGATTTCTGAGCACATACAAGCCTGGCATTAAGTTAAATGAAAATTGAGGAACTGACCTGAAAGCAAAGATTACCAACCTTAACTCTCAATTCATCAGGACCTTGTCATGATTTAAACACAGGCTGCTCTGCTGAAATGCAGAGAGTTTCTACTTGCAGCTCTTGATTTTCTTCACTGCTCTCTGATGCAGAGGTTAAATGTGACCTGTTGAAAACACCCTGCACACCTCTGGGGTAACTTTCCTCAGCTGTTAGCACTGAAACACCCTCAGGCACAGGGGAGCCCATCAAATATAACCCACAGAGAATCATTAGGGCTGGAAAAGCCTCTACAATCATCAAGTCCAACCATTAACCTAGCCCTGCCAGACCCACCACTAAACCCTGAGTGTCTCATCCACACATTTTTTGAGCATTTCCGGGGCTGGTGATTCCACCACTTCCCAGGCAGGCTGTTCCAGTGTTTGCCCAGCGTGAATGATCCCAGCAATTCAGTCTCAGGTTTATGCAATAGAGAGGCAAACCAGACTCCCAGAAGGAGAAAATTGGTATTAGAACCATCTCTGGACAGCAGAAGATCCACATCTCACTCAAGACTTACATATAAAGTGAGTCTATACAATGGCAGTGCTGATCATTTCCTTAGGTTTTAGAGAAATGAACAACTTTAACTTTACAGACTTCATGGCTGCTTGATCTCACTACAGTAAACAGCTCCATATTTTTCCTTTTCATGTTTTATCCTGAAGCAACAGAGCATTACATTAATTGACTTGTCTTATTAATTCAATAAGCTGCTTCCAAGATGAAATGCTTAGCTATGCTTGCTTGTTTTTGGCACTTTTTGGTTGTTGGAAGAAAAGCTTTAAGGCTAGAATTGCTCTGATGTTTTCCACAGTTCACTGAATAATTTTATGCACTACTGAAGATTTGCCACATTTGGAATTACTGCAAACTGCTACTTTTTCATCATATTATAATTTAATTCACACTTTTAGTATGATAAGAAAACATTTAACAGTTTGCATATTTGAGAAGTATATTTGTTCTGCCATAAAGTTGTGGTTAAGAATTCATTATGGGTCACTCATTTCTAGGATTTGTAATTTGGGCTTAAGATACATTTAGAAGATTAAAGATGACATAGAAGCCACCCCATTCAAATGAATTATATGCAAGAAATCCAGGGAGAAAAAATTGACCTTGCTGTAAATATAGGGCAAAAATAATTTATTGCGAGCTTGGGTGAGATTGAGAATTTTTTACTATTTCAGCAAGATATTGGAGGGGAGGTGAAACTATTTTAAGCTTTAAAAAACAAAACCCTGACATTCCTTAAGGGGAGAATATTCATGTAACTATGTGGAGTCTTAGATTTCAACTTCTTTAGAAGCATGAACTCTTGGTTTGTCTTTCAGCTGGTGAAAATCATGTGGGGTTGTTTGGGTTTTTTTTTTTTTTGGGGGGAGGTGTTTTGTTTTTGTTTTTGTGGTGTTTTTTTTGTTTTGTTTTGGTTTTTGTTTGTTTGTGGTTTTGGTGGGGTTTTTTGTTTGTTTGTTTTGGGGGTTTTTTTTGTTTGGTTTTTTGGGTTTTTTGGGGGGGTTTTTTGGGTTTGTTTGTTTGTTTGTTTGTTTTTTGGGGTTTTTTTTTTTTGTTGTTGTTGTTGGTTTGTTTGGTTGGGGTTTTTTTATTGAGTTTTTTTCTTCTTCAAGAAGTCTGGCCAGGGGCTGGCATTGCCATTACCTTTCCGTCCATCCTCCAGGGTGGTGCCTGCTCAGGGCTGGCACACACCTGGCAGTGACACAAGGCTCATTCCCACACCTGGTAGTGACACAAGGCTCATTCCACTGGTTAGAATCACCCTCAGCCATCCTTGGTGTCCCTTCACCTCTCTGTGTCCTATGGAGGGTCTTGTCACACCATGGGCTGTTGTCCTAGACATAAATATCCCTTTCCATTTCATTTCTTGGGCTTGGAGGGGAACCTCGGAGTGAAGTCTCTAAGGTGAGGTCTCTGCAGGGTAACTGTGAATATTCTCCCTCTGCCTTCCCCCTGCCAGGGCCTGTGGGTCCTCCACCCTCCCTGGTGGGAAAATGGACTGAGTGAGAGAGCCCTGGCAAAGCTCCTGGAGGAAGTGCTACAAAAGGAGTCAGTCCCTGGAAAAACACTTCAGCTGCTCCTGCTCCTGGGGGTAGGAAGGCATGGCTGAAACAAATGTCCTTTACATTCCTTCTCCCCCCAGAGCCAGCTACAATCCCTGCTGCAGCAAACCCAGTCTGGTAATCACAAGGTTTTGAGTTAAAGACTTTGCTTGCAGCGAGGTCCTGTTTCTAAATGAAGGTTATTGATCAAGTTTCTGGCCTTAAGAAAAGAAATCAAGACATAACTTATGCTCAGAGTGACCTGTAGGTGTTTGCACAACAATTAATACCCACAGTTATGGTGATGCAGCTGGACACGAGGCAATTGATCTTTTCCTTAAAACTTTTTGCCCTTACAGCCACTACCTCTAACTCCTCATTATGTGTCCCCGTACTCGTTGCATTTCAAAATTATCACACTAAGCAAAGCTCAATGCACTGTTTAAATGAGTAAGGAACATCTGGTGAGCTGAGACTACTGGGACTCCATGGACAGATAAAGTTGTACCACTTTTCCTCTGTATATGGAAATGCATTGTAAATTAAATCTGCAAATCGTCTCTGAGAAGGCACAGGTCGGAAAGGAGGTGGAGAAGCACCCTCATTTGTGCCAAGGTCAAATTCCATGCAGCTTAGCTTAAAGCCAGTGTATTTTCATGCATTCAGTCACAAAGCTTTGTACTGTTCACTCATTATTTTGTACCTTAACAGTTTTCTAATGGTGCTTGGGACATCCTCCTTTGGCCATCACAAAATAAGTGCCAAATATACTGTAAAACTGACAGATCTTGTGACTATGAAAATATTTCTCTCCTAACTTTTTTTTTTCTTTCCTTCTTCCATTTGCTTTAAAGAAATGTGGGATAAAACTGATATCTCAACCCAGAGCTGCCTGAGACTGAACCACTGCCTGCTGATCTACCTTGGTTTAACAAAAAAAAAAAGAAGCAAAACAACAAGTTGTGCAGTAGACCATCTGCCATGAGACATAAATGTCTTGTAATAGCAATAAGCCAAGAGCCATGAACCACTTAGCCTGAGGGAGAAGATGTTTCAGCAGGGTGAGCAGGGAGGAAACCCTCACAGAGACGGGTGACGCTCCCGTTGAGTTCCAGCCGCCACCGTGTTGGAGGGCAGCTCTCCACAATCTGCAGAATTCCCTCCCTGCCCCAGAGCTCCTGCTGGGTCACCTCTTCACCTTTGCACCTCCTGCAGAGAGGTTGAGCCCTTGGGAGGATAGGAGTCACTTTAGTTAGTGCTGCTCTGTGGTCAGAGATCCTGTCTTGGTTTGGATAGACAGGAATCTGCCAAGGAAGATTGGAGCTTCCCTTGGAATGTAAGCCCCCCCTCTGCCTTTTCAAATAATTATAAATTTGCAATTAAAAGGCTGTCAGGCAAAGATTTTGGGAATAGGTATAGCAGTTCTTTACTAGGGATATTAAAAATACAAATGTTGGAGTACAAAAGAATAAGCAAGCAAACAAACAAGAAATCCCAGAAAATCCTGAGTCAGAAATACAACCTGATGCCCTGTTAGTCAGGGTGTTGGAAACAGTCTGAAGTGAGCCCTCCTGGAGTGGCAGATGCGGTCCTGTTGGAAGCAGAGATGGTCCTGTGGAGCCAGGGGTCCAGAGATGGGTCTGGACTTTCTTTGGGAGTCCCGTGGGAACACTGGAGTGCCTGGGGACTCTTGTGGCTCCTTTTTATCCAGGTGGAAATGGTTGGCTCCTTCTCCCTGGGTGGAGCATCTCACAATAGAATGATGAAATGTGTCATGTCTTTGGTGAGCTTTAATGGCCCATTAACAGAAGATATTCCCATGGGGGTAGTGGAAGAGTGAAGAGAGATAAGAAACAGTGCTCCTTCTGGTTTTAATAGCTGGCTTGTTATCAGGGAAGGCAGTTACCCCCTCCCTTCTGGAGTTACAACAGATAAAGAAAAAATCTCCCCAACCAAGCTTTGGCCACCTCTTTGTTTGGTCAAGCATCCAACATTTAGTCTCCTTGGTAACTTATGGGGAAAAATTCCTTAAAGTAAAAAAGGGAACAAACCCAACCCCCAACAACAGCAGAGGATGTGACTATACCTGGGGTTATCACCCCCTCCATGCCAGGACATCCCTGACTGCTGCCGCCATTTGTGTGACACACAGCAGGAGTGTCACACAGGGCTAAGTTCCCTGCAGGAAGCAAGGAGAAGGCACTACAGGCTGGTGGGACTTCTCCTGGAAGTGATGCCACAGATGTGCCAGTCTCTATCACTCCTGCTTTTTTCCCATCCCACACAAGTGTTTGCAGGACCTTCATGCACATTTTGGGTTTTGTTTTTGCATCACAAAGGGGTAAAAGACAACTGGCAGAGCACAGCCTCCATCTCTGAAAGACATTTTACTACTTTTTTCTCCTAAAAGCACCAAAACACTCTTTACTCCATGTACACCTGTCAGGACTTACCCTGGCACAGCTGCTAACTACAGCCCCAAATGTGAAACCTGACATTAATATGAAGCAGCAGGACATTTCCAACTGTTTACTCTGGAACAGAGCTAATAACAAAAGACAAGCAGTTTTCAGCAAAAGGTAGGGTTAGCTCATGTCACAGCAGCTAAGGAGTATCATTTGAAAACCCCAAAGGGAGTATTTAAGGAAACGTCTTCCAGAAAAATCCCTGCTCTTGTTACCATCTCAGGAAGAAACAGCAGGAACATGACACCTTTGCCTTATTGGTGTAATAATGGTACTGAGAGTATGGCAAGGTTGAGTGTTAATTGTTCATTGGGTGATCACTGATATTTCCAGGTGGCTGCAAAGGCAGAAGTTGAAGGGGGAAAAACAATCCTTTGGATTTCTCCTTTCAAGAAATCTTTTAAACAGAGGCGTGAATGAAAGGAGTGTTAGGACTGAACCTGCAGATGGCTCCAATGTTAGGCAACATTTATCTGATAGCCAATAAAAATGTGACTGTCTCCTGTTTTCCCAGGCTGTGTAACGTCACCTTGATGAGTGTTCCCAGCTCAGACAAGTAGATGCAGGAGGGCACATCTGCTGCTCAGCACAGCCTGGGCCCTGGCACAGCAGCACGGCTGCCACTGCTGCTCCTGCAGCTCCTGCAGGGATTAGCACCCAAGGCTTTGCTTGCATCATCCCTCTGACTGCCCCAGCCTTCTTCTCCCACTCTCTCCATTATCCCCATGAGGATCATCCAGCTTGGCTGGTCCTTTTCTAGACCTGTCCATCCATTCCCAGAGCTCCCATGCAAGAACGTGCCAGCACTCACAGCCCTGTGTGCAAACAAATTCTCTTTTTAATTCAGTCTCATTCACAAGGTACCCATAGCCCTGATTTGGGAGGTCATGAACAGCCTCACACCAGCTGCCTCTCCCACTCTCATATTTGGTAACCCACGCCCAGGTGCCCCTCAAACTTCTTCCCTCAAAACCACAAGCTCCCAGCCCAACCCTTCCATTTATTGCTGTATCTAGGGATGTATTATTTCTAAGTTGGTAGCCCAAAATCCATCTGAGCATTTGGTTTTGAATTCCCTCAAAAAAAAAGGACTTCAACAGCTGGTCTTTACCTACCCAGAATGTAGGTCTGTGATATGCATGAACAAATCTTCCACTCCTTTGAGCAGGGCTCAGTGTGGCTGAGGAGAGGAGAGCAAAGATGCCCCACATCTGGAGAAAACACATCTGCTGCCTCAGGAAGGTCTGACATTCACTTGGTATCAGCTGAAGGCCACAAAGGTGGTGGAGAATCACTCCTGGAGTTCCCTTGTAAGAAATTATCTGGCCTAGCTGATAATAATCAATGCCCAAGGGCAAAGTGACCAGTATTAACCTAGCTGTCCTCTCAATGCCATGAAAAATAATTCCATCCTTTGTATATTCCTAAGGAAAAAAAAAAAAAAGCCAGAAACAAAGTGCTTATAAAACCTGCATTTGTCAGACTGATCCTGTTTAATTAAACAGGAAATTGCAGGGCAACTAAATCAATCTTTACAAAGAAAAGCTGTTTCTCTGTTTACAGAGGAGAAACTTGTGGTGATTTATCTTAAAGAATGTAATTGCCTAATGATTAATAGTGACCAGAGATAGGAGGAAATGAGAAACAGGAGTGACTTCTCTTGGTGTGTGAAGCATGGCAGAGCTATGTGCCCCTGCCACAGGGAGCATTAAACAAGAAAAATTTCCTGGTTCAGAAACCTGCTACTCTTCTAGTTTCTTCTTTTGATACAGAAGTTATCACCACTGGTGAAATGCGGATATGCCATTGGATAATAGGATTTGGGTTCAGGTATACATTTGTTTTTTTCTTTTCTGCTCATGGTAATTCAAAATCAGATTTTCCTCTTCCTTCCCATCCCTTTCCTGCAACTGCGACGGAAACCAGTGGGCTTCACAACTACAATGTACCTCAGTGAATGCCACAGCAAAGTGTCCCAAATACTTCTGCAGCCCCATCCTTGGAGGGTTCATCCTGGTTCTGGATCCTGCCCTGGCTGCAGGACACCTGAGGTAGAGGTAGGAACTGATACAGACAAGCTGCATCTTAGTGCCAGGCCCTAAATGCTAAATGCCACCTTCCAGTCCAAAGGGTGTCTGCTCACAGCTTTCCAAGAGATAAATTAAATTTGCTGGTCATTAATGATGGCTTAGAAATGGGGCTTAGAAATGTGGGTTTCTCACACAGAATAACAGATACTATGGCTGCAGGGTCCTGGCAGGACAGTAAGGCGTCCCCCACCTCCATGATTGCATTCAACCATTGATCAAAGTAACATACTTGAATTTAAATAGGAAGCAGATGATGCCAGTAACTCTGCAGGGAAGGCAAAAGGAATCACCAGTGGCTTGTCAGAGGAGCAGCACACCCTGGGCTGCTGAGCGTGGAGCATCCCAAACTGCACAAGGGACAGCTCAGCCACAGACTGAGAGCACACAGCCACTCTGGTGTGGGACTTGAGAGTTTGACAAGTCATGATTCAATCCTAAAGCACTTGGTGATGTCACTAACGACATCCTCTGCAGCCACACACAGAAATGCCACTGCAGCCCAACACAGAAGAGCCATCCACACCACCCCTCTCGCCTCACAAAGCAGATTTAACAAATGGGAACAATTTCTTTTCGCTTGGAACCACTGAAGGTGAGGATAAAACTCTAACATTTTATGGAGCTATTGCTTTTTGATTGCTTATGAGGAAAAGGCAGACAGAGTTCGCACAAACCAGTTAAAAAGCCCTCAGCAGTGAAAACTCATGGCTAAGGAAAATGAGGATTGTTTATTATAGCTCTATGGTGGCTTGCACTGAGAGGAAGGTTTGGAAGACCTGTAACACCTGTGAAAGAGGTGTCTTCAACTCGGCCAGAGTGTAAGACAACCAATTTTACCATTTTCACTGTTTTTCTGTTGTAGCTGAACCAAGGCAACATTCTGCTTGTTTTCTCAGCTCAGTCAAGATTCATCTGCACCTCCAGTGGGACTATTCTGACCCTGATAGTTCATGCTCTCTCCCAACAAAAGTGTTTTGCCAGCATTTCAGTGCCTTACACTTAAGCACCATGTTATTCTCTCAGCTACACAATTTTTCCCCATTTCCTTTAAATGACTCAAGGAAAATCTGCTCTCAGTATCTTGCAGACAGGAACCTGTCAGGCTTTAACCCATAACCTTTTTCTGCTTTACTGACCTAAAATTCTGCTGCCTGTAAGGCAGACTCACATTTTAGAGCATCTATCTCCATAATTTAGGGAAGGTCATAAAACATTGTCCAAGCATATTCACTCTCTTTTCCCATAGATCATTTACTGATCATTTATAGGCAGCATCCCAGCTACCTGTTTGACAAGTGCTTTCATTCCTATGCCTCCATATGAATTAACCCACAGATTGCAGTATAAATTCCCTGTTAAATCCTAACCATTGTAATTACTCAATCCTAAATACTCTAATTTCTTCCTCTGCAGGGTCCAAAATTATCTAGCACATGAGGATCTCATAGCCACCCTCACTGATCCCCTGCCACCACTTAATTGAATTATAACACCATAAATAATTTGGAGGCTATCTCAGAGGCACCCCGTACAATTTTCAGGGATGTTGCCTGGTGGGTGACCTATTTGGAGAGGTGCAGACAGATTTCTCAGGATTTTCTTCAAGCTGATTATCTCCATATTCCCTGATGGGCCTTTGTTGCAAAAGAATTACCAAAAGAAAAAAAAAAAAAAAAAAAAAGAAAAAAAAAAAAAAAAAAAAAAAAGTGCTATTTAATTTATTAACAGCTAGTCCCAAACCAAATTCCCACGGTGGAGAAACACTGAGCAGATAAACCTAAACTTCTGGAACTGAGAATGTCAGGACAGCAAAGTGTTTTAAGATGGGGATCTGAATTTTGCAGCTAAAGACCATCTTCAGGCAATGCGTGGATTATGCAGGGATACAAATGCATGAGGCACTTAGTGCCAAGTGCCTCCTGGCATTCACAAACATAATCTCCACAAAAAGAAGATTTCCACCACAAAGAGATGTATACAGCCAGAAACAAGGTTGCTTATTTGAATTAAACGTTGCAAGGGCATTAAGGCTAATCTACTGGCAGCAATAGGTCTGCACTTCAGGTAGATGGAGTGCTTGTGCTGTATTGTAGCCCTGCATCCTCTCAGCACAAGGTATTCAGAGAATTGCTCTTCTCTCTGCTTGTCCAGCTGCTCTGGGGACACTGCCACACTTGTCAGACAATAGATGTGGTATGGGAGCAGTTCACATCCCAACCACACGCCCACGAGTGCTGTTTGTATTAAACAGAGCTCTGCAGAGCGGGTCTGCACAGCACACATCTCCTTTTGTGACCAGCCCCTGCCAGCCTGCAGGTGACACCAAGCTGAGTGCTGTGGCTCAGGGTGCCACCCAAAGGGACCTGGATGAGCTCAAGGACTGGGCCCATGTGAACCCCACGAGGTTCAACCAGGCCAAGAGCAAAGTCCTATGCCTGTGTCACTGCAGGCTGGGGGATGAAGGGGTTGGGAGCAGAACTGCAATACTTTGCATCTCTTACAGCGTGACCAACTCCAACCGAAATAAGACAGCCTATAACCTGAGTGCATTCACACTAATTCAGTGTAACACATCTGCTGCGACCTTACACACCTGATATGCTTCCAGAGCAGGTTAGAACCTCTCCAGACACAGTGGGACACAGTCCAGCACCAGCAGTTATCTGCTTACCCACACACACTGGTGGGGCAGCTCTACCATGGACCCACTCTGTCTGGTTGCCGTGACATGTAGCTGAGGGGTTTGGTTTCCTCTCTTTCCTCCCCTCCCTGAGTCTGCCTCTGTGAGTGCCCCACTTGTGGGATGTGTGCCTGTGCTGCCAGAGGATCACAGAGCTGCTGAGACTTGGTGTTTTTCCCAACCCCTCTACTGCTCTCTGTGTGTTTCTGTGTAACCAGAAGCCTTTGTAGCCTGATGTATTAATATATAATGCCTACCTTGGGAAGCAGCAAGGTCTCCCCTCCTGCTGCTCATAGAGCACCTTTACATCTTCCCTGCTTCCCAAAGGAAGGGTTGGGGAAAAGAGCCAAGGCTCAGGAAGGAATCTGCTCTTTTTTGCCTTCCCATCAAGCACAGCTCTCTGCATGTGGGAGGTCTCACAAGGGGTGTGAGCCAAGCCTTGTCCTCATCCCAACCTTCAATTAAGGAAAGAGAGAGCAGAGAGCCTGGGTGAGCACCAGGACCACTCCAAAGCCCAGAGCTGTCAATGTGGCTGTCCACAGCAAGTTCCCAGGAGCTCTCTACTGAGATTTAGAAAACAAGGGCAAACAAACCCAAAAGGAACCCCTGAGCCCAAATTTCTGATTAAATACAACTAAAGTGCACATAGTCCAGACTGCTGCATGCCAAGGAACCTGGAAGGTGGGTAATCTCTGGGACTGAGTGTCCTCAGGTCTTGGCCAGGAGCCAGGAAGAGGAGCTCCAGCAGGAGCAGCTGTCTGGGGCCAGAGAAGGCATCTAAACAGAGAAAACTCAGGAGGCAGAGCCTGGAGCAGTGCTCATCCTCACCAGTATCTCATGGGCTCCGTTTCGCTGGTTTGAGTGACTTTCTGCTGACTTCCTTAGAGGTTTTATCCAGCCCAGAGGTAAATGCCACGCCAAATCAGGGTTTGCAACAGACCCAAACCTTCTTTCCAAAGTTTCAGGAGCTGCTGGGGTATGCAGCTGAGACTTGGTACAGAGCTGACCTGCACAGAGAGGAGAAGACATTTTCAAGTGCAAATCCCACAATATTCAATTATCACCCACCCAGTGCTGAGCCACGTGATGGAAGGGAGGGACCAGGGGGATGCACAGTGCTCTGGGTCCCTGTCTGGCTTTACCTCTTTGGGGTAGGGAAATCCCAACTCTGCCTCTGTGTTCTGCATCACTGAATTCCCACAGCAACGGGGTCAGACACATCTGTCTCATAGAGGAGAATTAAACTAGGTTACCAATTTAAAAATGCACTCATCCTGTTAAAGGAAGTAAGTAAACACTCTCCACTGAGTGATTGATGTGTTGGGAAGTTACACAGCCTAATGAAGAGCACTGTGAGCTGTTGGCATTATTACATTTGCTGTGACCTTAAAAAGGAATAGCTCCAGTTGTCTTTGGAGTACAGCTTTGTATGTTCTTGGATTTCTAATACTAACAGGAGCACAAAATCCAGCACTGATTAAAATCATAGAAGCTTTTGCTTCTACATCAAGGAAGGAGTGAGAATGGATTATATTACAGGCATTTTGACAGAAAAAATATTTGCTCTCACAGAAGGAGATATAAAGTGTCAGTCCTCTAGTCAGACAGGCTGGCTTCCACTCCAGCACCATTTCAGCAAAGTCTGGTTTGACTCTATTACACATTTCACAACACGTGAACCCTGGGCAAACACCTCCGAGAGCCCCTTTGCAGATGCTCCTGGTGCAAGTGGAATGGGTCAGACAGGGCAGAGTGGGCAGGACTGCAGTTTAAAAAAAGGTCTGTGGTAGCTGCACGGCTCAGGAAGAGCTCACCCACCATGGACAGCTCATGAGCCATGCACGAGGCTGCTCTGGAAGGGCTCTGGTGCTTGTGGGGCTGAGCTGCAGCAGGGACTGCACAGGATGCCCTCATAGAGCTTGTCCCTTCCTCCTGAAAGGTGGCTGTGCTCAGGTGGGGTTTGGTCTCTTTCTTCAGGCAGCACTGACAGCACGAGAGGACACAGTGTTGAGCTGAGCCAAGGGAAATATAGGTTGGGTATCAGGAAGAAGTTTTTTACAGAAAGGGTAATAAAGTATTGGAATGGTCTGCCTGGGAAGGTGGTGGATTCAGCATCTCTGGATGTGTTTAAGGAAAGATTGGATATGGCACTTGGTGCCATGGTTTAGTTGAGATTAGGGTTGGGTTTATGATCTTGGAGATCTCTTCCAATCCAATGATTCTGATTCTGATACCATCTCCATGGCGTCCCACAGGATAAAGAGGAGATTGCTAATGGTTTCCCACACTGCCAGCCCCTTGAGCATCCCCAGCCCAGTTTCCTGATACATTTCTCATTCTACAACCAGCAAAAACTGTTGGGTTTGTGACTCAAATTACCAAAAATCTCTCTGTATAGCCATGCCTATGTGAGCATGGGTTATGCTTACATCTCGTTACTTAACCTCCCTGGTCTAAGAAATTTGGCAACAGGATTGCTGTGAAAACAAATTGGATTCAACATAACCTGTTTCAGAGACAGGGGCAAATTCCAATTGCATTTCCATTTCTGTAGAGAGGCTGAGGGTGGTTATGGTGCCTCTAATGTCACTATTCAACTATAGGTGACTAATTATACCAGAAATGAAACAAAGTCAATATATTTCCAACTTCATTGGCTTCCAGTTGTGGCTTTATCAAACAAAAAAGAAGAAAAATAAAGATGAGGCTTGTCTGTTTGAGATTGAACCAGAAGATTTAAATGCACATTTTCAGACTTTATACCATTCTTTCATATTTAATCTTTCTTTTTCCAGTGTTGTTATTAGCTTTCAAGTGATCACAATGCCCGAGTCTTAAGATACTCATTTGTTTGGGAAAGTATATGGGAAGATTTCAGCAAAGAGAAAGTTAGGTTTCACCTCTTTCTCCTAGAGAAGAATACAATGTTATAATTAAATGTATTTATAGAATAGTGTCTGGCAAAGCATATTTATGCTGTTGTTGAGAACATGATGGTGCTTTCCCCTCTTTTGTTATATTATCTAGAAAATGAATTATTTCCCTTATCCATTGTTTTTAACAAAATATTTTTGTTTCTATCAATATGAAATGTCAGACTGAAACACGCAGCTATTTGCTCTGGAGTAAGCACAATATCACCCACAGCTCCATTCAAAGCACCAAAGAACATAATGGTGTTAACTATAATTAGATTATTTTCCAGAGAGTTAGAAAGATTCATTGTAGAGCAGGGGTTTTCATAAGGAAACAGAAATACTTACTTTATCAAATAACTCTGCGCAAAATAATTTTGGAGCATTAACTCCCTTTTGTGCCTTGGCTTTAATTATTGTCTTTTTGGCTTGGTAATGCCTGGATTCCAATTATCACATTTTAACAACATAATAGATGACTCAACAGACAAATGTGGTTTCAGACTACAGAATTATCTTACCCCACTGCTGCTCCACACCTCCTGTGCCCACAGCACATATCACAGCTACTCTCCAGGACCACCCCTTACCTTCTGCATGGCCCAGTAGCACCAGATGTAGATTTTCTCCACAGAAATATTTCCTTTCATCCCATGCATGGCATCCTGGCCAGCACCTCTCAGGGGGTCAGCACTTCACTCCCCCCCCTGGACAAGGGTGGCACAGCACTCTTGCTAAAACAGTTCTGTCTCAACACAGTGCTCAGGCTTAAAAACATCTGATGAGACTTTACAAAGGTGTATCTTCCTGACACAGAACACATTACAGGCCATCACAAGGAATCATATCACCAATTTCATCAGTTATTTCTGAGCAAGCAGGTGAACATGGCTTAAATTTTTTTATTCCAGGAAGTCCCTGTAATTGTTTGTTGTGTTTTCCTACACCTGAGGTCTGTGTCCTAATGGATGTTTCATGGACAGCTCATCTGGCATCTGGATCAGAGACTGAAGCCTCTATTGACCTGTTTGGTAGGAAGTCAGTGCTGATCATCATTGTATCTGACAAGGTTTAAGAAAACCCAGATAAACACAGGCTGATAAACTACTTGCTGCTATACACCTGGCACTTTTGGACTTACAGGATTTATAGCGGCTGTTTCATCTCCAGTTTTCTTGGAAATTAGAAGAAACTCAGGAAATCTTGAAATTTGTAAGATTTAACACAACTTCAGCATTAAATTGAAGGACTCTGCACAGCTCAGTGGCCATTTTGCTGTGGACTCAAATCCTTTCTTTGTGAACTATAATTATTTTCAGTCATATGAACTTTGAAATTCAAAAATTAAATTAAAAAATCCCTAAGGTTTGGTGTTACTTATTGGAAACTCACTGTGGTTCTGCACGGCTGGTCTGGAAAGCAAGATATAAGCACTGGTGTGCTTTATTTCACATCCAGCTGGACATTGTAGCTGAATCAAATTCCTCAGTATTGGCCTGGGTCCCCAAATAAATATCTTCAATTCTTCTCTACCCCCATGTGTTTTAACTCTCCATGAACACTGAAAGAATCAATCTCACACCTAAATGGCTTGCAGAAAGGGAATTTTAAGGGAGAAAATCCTGACTATTGAGCCCTAGAGTTGTGCATCCAGCTGGGTGGCTCCTGAGGGTAACCACAGTCAAAAAAAGGGAGAGGAAATATCAAAGCCTTTAAGTCAGACCAGAAGATAAAATTAAGTCTAAACCAGGAATTAATTTGAGAAACTCATCAACACTCTTGACCTCCAGCACAGATGAGTGTGGTTTTGCAAGGTCTATGGGAAAAGGTTGCTTCTGCCCATGTGGGTTAGTGCATCTCTATTCAGCTGCCAAGGGCTACACCACCAACTACTAAAACATCTTTCAGTTCTCTCTGTTCAAAGGGCTGAGGAAACTGGTGACAAACCTCTTTAGCAATGGCCCTTGTTTTGGAAAAGGTGTTCAATGGTCTCTGTTGGGAAAGATGGGACAGGAAGGACTTATGGATATGATGGTCTGGTAAGAAATACTGGAGGTGTAAAACCTGTGAGTGAAATAGAAATGAAAGCCAGCTTTGAAATGCAGGCATGGCAGGCAGGAAAATAGTGATTAGCTGGAGATGGGTTGAAGGACAGGAAAGCAAAAGGAGTCAGGAATGTAGCCTTTCCACCCTGCCAAGGCATCAGTGAACAAGTGCATAAGAAAGTAGTCTTCAGAGTTTAGAATATAAAATGATATGGTAATAAAATAGTTTTTATAGGCTGCATGCAAAGTTTGTAGGTTTTGTATCTTGCACAGGTTGGTCATTGTAAATTAGAATATTCAATGCAAAAAGAGAAATAATGTATTGTAACAACGTCCTCATTCTTTTTTCCGCCCTCTTTTCCCTGTTCTCTTACTCTCTTACCCTGCTTCTACCCCTGAGCTCTCTTCTATCTCTCTCTCTCCCCTTTCTCTCTTTTGGGGCTTCCTTTCAGCCGAGGCTGGTGGCTGAAAGCAAAGCCCTCTTTACCCATGACCCTTGTAATAAAACCATGTTTCTAGAATATCTCAGGTCTGCAGAGTTCCTTGTCCCTGCCGTCCACGGATGTTACTACAGTCTCTACTGACACATTTCATACCCCTCCCTGTGACATTGCTCACAGCACAGGAACCTGCCCCAAGCCATGGGACCAGCACTGAGTGCCACCTCATTGGATTACATGGGCAAATTTACCTGTACCCCAGGCTGCTCCTGGAGGGCTTCCATTCACAATGGACAAGGCACAAATCAGCTTGCCTTGCAGGACTCCTGCCCAAGCTCCTGTGGCTGCAGATATGTGAACAAATCTGCATCAGAGAGAGCTGAGAGCAGCAGGAACTGTAATGATGCTGGCAGTGAGCTAAATTCCATGTGTCAGCACTGGGACTTCACAGTGGCACTGGTGTGGAAATTGGATTAGTAGCTCCAACTAAACAGAGCTTAAGCCATTATAAAATCAGTGGGAGGTTCTGATTGACCTCAGTGGGCTTTGGATCAACTCCCAGGAAGAGTATGACCAAACTAGACATTGTTACCACAAAACGTTATTCCTAGAAGACTTCCTTGCCCATGACAGAAGTGTTTCTAGTGAACAGCTTTCTAGTGGAGAGCCTGGGCTACTGGGAGGATTGTCTGGATGGTTTTTGAAGGCAGTTTCTTGAGCTACTGGCTCTTGAAAGCAAGAGCCAGACAGGGAGCAGACAGTTTGGTCTTGTCCAATCTTCCTTTTACTGTGACCTAGTCAACCCTAGGTGTTATTAAGCACATTTTCTCACAGTTGTTTTCCCTGTCTTGAAATCTCTAGATAGGACCTCAAGAGTGTGGAGAGATGGAGGGTTTTTGTGAGCACTAACCAAGTTCTCCTCTCTGCTTCTTCTACCCTTGCTCTCAAAGCAGAACATGATATGCCACTTGAGATGAACAAATGGAAGCTGTCACCTAAACTTTTGGACAGCTACTTCTTTATGGAAAAAAAAATACAGTGAATATATCAACTTAAACCTTGACTTTTGTTTTTCAAACCTGTTAATTAACTGAGTGGAAAAAATATGTTTTATGGGCAGATACCTTCACTACTCACACTGTACAGAAAAGAAAGACGTGGTCCAAAGCCTGCCATTAAATGTTTCTCATGATTGCTTGTTGTTAGAAGGGAGCTGCAGCTATGCTAATACAGTGTGCTCTCTACAAAAAACCCTGTAATTGGGACAAGGCAGCCACAAAGCTTCCCGCAGCTGGCAGGAATTGTGACTGTTCTCCTCAGCTTTAATCATGGCTTTTAAAGCAGATCAGTAACAGCCACAATTAGCCTTTTAGATTGGTCTCAGAAATTACCATTTTTAAAATATGGTGACTCTGCAGGCACAGACCCAAAAGCTCTGAGCTCTGCATAAAACAAGCAGCCTCTGACTTGTTTGTCACTTGTTTGGTTGCTCCTTTGTCTCTGCAGAATTGTGGTTCTACAAAGCAGACAGGAACTTGCACAGATTTCTCAAGAAGAAATTACTTTAGCCACCTCCTTTTCCTCAATAAACCCACCCTCTGAGACAGCTTCTGCTCTGAAGGAGTGTCTGGCACTCTGGCTGTGTATGAGGGATGGGAGGCACAGCCATGTGGTGGCTGCTGCCTCAAAAGGTTCCTGGTTCTTGCTCAGCAGAAAAAAAACTTTGAATCTTACTTACTAGGGAAGCATTGAAACAAAACCATTGGGAATGAAGACATGAGAGAACAAAGAGGTGAAATAAACAGGAAAATTTTTCATTCCAGCAAAGGTCCCCAGAAATCCCCATGGGGAGGTTATGGAAAGCAGGGTAGGAATAGGAACAAGCACCTCGTTAGAGCAGGTGGTGGGGGGTGTAGGTTGCTGTTGAGAGGGTTTTTCAGAGCACCTCCACAAACAGCAGCAGTCAGCCTGACAAGGCTGGCAAGAGCTTGTTTTGCTCATATCTGCCTCTGTTAAGCCGCTCAGGAGTTTCTGTCTGCACAGCAAGGTTACTCGGTGACCCTCACATCTTTTGTGAGCCCTCTGTGTTAGCCACACAAGTCCTGGCATACAAAACCGGGTATCCCTATCTGAGATCTCTCTCTCTCTCCCTATTCTGTGTGGGATTACAAACGCCTCATTCCTTCTTGGAGGGTTTGCCAGCACAGCAACACAAAGGAGCCTTTTCAAGTAGAGATCTGGCCTTTGTGCCTCGGGGCTTAATTCTCTGATGCTACGGCTGCTTTGTACCACTCCGGCTTACAGAGTCTTTAAAGTACAAGTGTAAGTGCACTTGGATGTATCTCATGTCAGGTGGTAACAGGATGTTTCTTGCCTACCTCAAAGAGTGACGGAGCGCCGTTATCAACCAACACTTCCACCGGGCTTTGATTTCCCTCAAAAAAAGCACTTTTCCATTGACACTCCTGGCTCGGTCTCACTGAAGCAAGCCCCACATGTGTTCTCCACAGCAGTGCATCCCTGGCAGGCTGCTGTGCCAGCTACTGGCCAACTCCTTTGTTCCCAAAACTTCATTACTTGTCTTACCAGCTGCACGGGCCTCAGGCAGCAGAGGGTTTGGGAAGGAAATGTGGCAGCTGGATCTCTGTGGCAGACATGAGCAGTCCACAGTCTGCTCTGTGTTGTCCTACTCGTGTGAAAACAACACAAAGATGATGTTCCCCGAACCAAGTTTTCCAAGCAATGCAATTATAAAATGGCCAAAGGATAAAATCCATGTGTGTAAGAAATACTGACAAAACCATCACCCCGTGCAGCATATCCATAAAGAATTCTGATATTTCCTTGCTTTATTTCTGCCACAAAATTGGGAAATTTATAAAAATCTTCATTTTTCGACACCATAATTTGTCTTTTTCTATACTCACCGCAGACCTAGGAAGAAAAGAGTTGAAGCCTCAATTACAGGAGGCTTTCAAAGAAGCAAAGGAAAATCAGCTTTATGGAGCAATCCTGCTTGATGAATAACATGTGGAGCTTAGGCTGAGCTTTTCATCTCCATGGGCTGCACGGACATGTGGACAGCAGAGCAAAGTGCCCACTTTGTACCTCGAGCCTGTCACTCACCACATCCACTCAATCAAATGGCATTGAAAGGTGGAAATGCTGATTTTGCCCATGATGGCTGATAATGGGTTTAACACCTCCCCGGGAAAGTGCAGTAGGAATTGGCAGGAATATAAACCTTATATTTCCTGAGGTCACACTTTTGCTTTTAAAACGGGACTTTTTGCTGCTGTAAATAGGGGGAATGCTGAGCCAGAGCCATCATTAAGGTTTGCATGTTCTGCACTGCCCATTACTACACTTGTCTGCATCAAAATCTGCACATAGGCACAGCAGGAGTCTGATAAACCAAACGCCTCTGAATGCAGTTTAACGTTGGGCTTTCAATTATTCCTGCTTTATGAAAGTTAATCATTGAGGCAATGTGCATGAACAGTAAACCAAAAGGTACCTTCAGCAAGGACAAATGCTATTGGAATGACTGTGAATGATTCCTATTATAAATAGCAAAGCAAAGAATAATGAGTTTATTTCAAATGCCAAAATGGGCTGCGTTTCCACCCCCCATACCTCTAAGGGATCAGAAATCATCTTTTTTTGTGTGTATTTGTAATAACTGACACTAGGATGGAGCTCAAGCAAATGACTTAGAGCCCGTGTTAGCTTTGCCCACCTCCTCCCTGCTCACCAATTCCCAAATATCACATTTGAGGCACACATCCTCTTCACTGCTTTGTCTTCACTCTGGTCTTCCTCCTCATTCTGTAGCATCTCCTAGAAATGCCAGCACCAAGCACTGATGGGAGCATTTTAACAGCAAATTCAGGAACACTTGCCTGTAACAAGAGCAGAGCCTTATTCAGAGCTGTATGGCCCTTGTGGAGGTGCAGTTGCTGAAAATGTATCAAGTGGGTGCTGTTGCCTTGATGTTCTCTTTTTATGCCACTCAGCAAAATGTGCTTATTTAGATTCAGAATTCCTGTCCTTGGGAAAATGAAAAGCTCTTTTCCCTCCTTCCCATCCCAAAATGGAATGGAAAACATCTTTAAAAGTTGAATTTTTGAGATTTTCAACCTGTTTTCAGGAATGAAATAATGTAGGCCGGTGCAGCTACTGTCCTTGGTGGCTCACACAAGGTGAAGTTTTTTGTCTCCTTTAAGCAGGTTCTGTTTCTCTTTGTTGCACAGAAGTCATGTGGCTCTCAGAGCACAGAGGCTGTGGTGTTAGCTGGGAAATTATGTCCCTTAGATCATCAAGATCTCCTAAGTATGTTTTCTTTATCGTGATTCAGGTTTTATACACAGTCCTTGTCTTCATAAGTATGTTTTCTTTATCATGATTCAGGTTTTATATACAATCCTTGTCTAAACTTTGTGAAGTTCTCTCCTTGGAAAATCTCTCTTTTTTTTTTTTTTTTTTTCCTAGAAATGACTGTTAAAAAAATTTAACGTCTTGTGAAAAATTCAAGAAAAACTGTTCTTTATAATTAAAATTTTAATTGATATCTGCTTGAATATGTTATCCGATTCATTATTCAAATTCTATTCCTACTAAGCTTTTTTTATTTGAAAAAAATGCAAGGTTTCATTAAAAGAAATGTGACAGGTCTAAATGTCTTCAAAGGAAAATTATTTTGCATAATGAATTGTGGCATTCAAGCCAACCTCATTGTCTGCTCTCGTATCTGATAATGCCATGTGGGACAGACAGCCTCCCACATCCATAGAAACCTAATATTTGACACCACTATTTTTAAAATTGCTGTATTAGCATGTAATGCAACTGAGTTTCATGAGGTTTCAGGATGAGGCATATGGAATTGCCCAAGGGGATATTATACATGGTCCCAACAAATCAACCAACCTGCCCATGGCTTTAATTTCTTGTGGAGAGCAATACTTGGTGATAATGTCAACTCTGAAGAAAAATCTAGCAAAATTTTCTTCATCTGAATGTGGATGCCACTTTATTAACAGAGACTATTTAACTTGCTGCTTGAATGAAGGAAAATGTTTCATAAAAATAGCTTGTAAAAAAGACAATTGCCTATTTCTTCCTAAGATGATCTGTAACTTCTAGACAGTGTCCTGCTAATTGCAAAAAATCTGACGCATTGAAGTCATAAATTAACATTTCTCAAGGCAGCCAAAATAGCCTTTAAAATTCATTTGGGTAAGACTGCTTTAGTGCAGTGCTGAAACCACAGTTTCTCAGCAGCAGCTCCCTATTCAGTCCAAGTATCTCTGCCAAGAGCTGGTAAGACAAATAGGAAAGCTGGGGCAGAAAAGAGGGAAATGATGAAAGAAAACTTTACTGCAAATTATGTACAAAATGATTTTAAGTTATCTCATTTCAAGTGTCTTTTGCCTCCACCACATCTCACTCTTTCAGGAGGGATGGGTTGTGCTGATCAGCCCTGACTCACTCCTTGTTCAGGAAATCTCCCAAGGGCAGCTTTCCCCACCCAAGAAATGGGGAGGCACCTTTAGGATTTTACACATTTTGCTTGAAACTGCAAGCAGGACTTGACCACAGAGAGATATGCAGAAAATAGCTCTCTTCCAGGGGATATTCCTCCCTGCTATGTCTGTCCCATCTCTGATTTGATTTATATTCCTTTTTCTTTCCTTACTCAGCCTCTCCCTACTGCACATCATCTCCCTGCATCATCTTCCTGATCAGGAGGGAAAAGTGATTATCCTGTGGCTCCCGCTAATCCTCATGCCATATCACTTGAAAGGTTTTTTTAGGGTGATGATTTCCAGCCTTCCTGAAATTGAGTAAAAATTAACACTCAGAAACCCCAGGATCTGTGTTCTGTTGATCTGACCCCAGGCAAAACACGGCTCTGGCTGGGGCTGTTTTACATCTAATCACAGCAGAAGAACAGCTCCTAACCAGTCTTATTTGTAGTTTTTTATCTCACTGTCCAGCTAAGCCAATCAATTGCTGCAAACTGTGTTGTGCTGCAGGGGAAAGAATAATAGGGAAATGCTCAGCCAAACTGTACAAATGTTCCTCCTACTGGTGTGTGTCTCTGTTGGAACAGAAGCCCAGCCCCTGCTTGCCAGGTAATGCAACTGCTCTTTGACAAGGCTCTTACAGCTCTTCCACTTTCAGGGGAAAAACATAACAAGAGTCATCACTCACCTCAGGAAGCATCCACGGAATAATTACTCCCTCCAAAACAATTATATCTGCAAAATGCTCCTTGTCCTCAGAGGGAAGATCCTCGTGGAGACTGTTCCCAATTAAGGTTAATATATGCCTCTATTTCTTCAGGAAAAGGGTTGTTCTTGTCCCCACTGGAACCACTCAGAGACTTTAATGGCCTTTGAACCAAGCCCACTGACAATGTGTCTTCATTAGTGATAGGAGTGCTCCCTTGCTTCAGGTTTGTCTGGGGTTTGGATGCTTATCCATCACACTGTGACATGCTGGGGACAAGAAATTGAACATGAACTTAGGGGAAGAACTGAGATTTCCTACAATTCAGCCGCCCCTCGTGCCTGATTCAAGGGCTGCATGGAGGATGGTATTTTTGCTCTGGTAACATTTGCTCTGATGACACTGTCGGGACCAGGCCCTGCCTCCAGCTTCAACATGGCTGGGAAATCACAAAATCATGGAGTGGTTTTGGTTGGAAAAGACCTTAAAACTCGTCTCAGCCCAACCCACTGCCATGGGCAGGGACACCTTCCCATGGGTTGCTCCAAAGTGGGGCTGGGCAGCTCAGCACTGGTTCTGGACATACTCCAGTGTCCTCAGCTGTCAACTGGTGTCCTCTGGGCCATTACTGGAGCAGTGTATTCTCCTGAGTGATATGCACACTGTAGTCCTCAGTTCTGGGAGCTGGAAGCTGCCAAGGGAGGGGAAGCAAATGAATAATTATGCAGCAATCTTTCTGGCTTTATACCTCTGCAAAACAGATTTGGAATGATTTGTGTGTCAATTGCCCCACAACAACTACATCAAAGGTTCCTGGGAGGAGTAGGGATTTTTATTTTTTTTTTTAATGGAATTATTGTCTAATTTCAATGCCATATTAGACAAACAAACTGCCAGACTGCTACCCTGGAGCTCTCTGCAGAGTCACTCTTACCAAATGCCTGGGAAATTTGAAGACAAATTCCCTCTGACTTTCATGGGCTCTTTTATCACCTCGTCCATGCTTTCATCACTCTGCTTATGTTTTCCTGTATATCCCATTACTTTTTACAACAAACAGGGTGCAGTTGTTAATATTGATCACCATTCTTCCTTCTCTCACACACAGACTGACTTCTCTCCCTCTCCCTTTCATCATACAGTTGTCAGTCTCTACTCTTACCCTGGTTTAGATATTGTATAAGGTTTTTCTTTCTATTTTTTATTATTCAGTTAATGACTCCTCTAGATTGAATCTGCACTACAAAATCTCTGCAATGTGCTGGTACCTGAAGTTCCCCTTAATTCTTCCAGTGCTGTGGTTTCCAAGGCTTTGCTCTCTTGCCATGGCTGTCTGTGCAGCATTTCACACTGTTCCCTTCAGGATTGCTTTTCTCAGCTCCTCCAGCAGTGTAAGGGTTTCCTTCCAAAATATCCGTGGCTTTTCTTGGCATCCAGGTGCCTGTAGCACATTACAATGAATGGGGGAAAATAAGTCACTTGTGAGCTGCAGACAGATGAAGTGGTTTTGCCAACCTTAAATCACCAGAGCATCCAAATGTTTGTTAAAAACAATAATAAGCACCCTCTCATCAAATGTAGTACTCAAAAAACTATTGGATTTTAATCAAACAAGAACAAAGGCAGTGCACAGTGGCTCCCATTCATCTCAAGGCATCTTAATTCTGGCTCAAGATACTGTTGAAAGTGAGATGAATGGGAACTACTGACACCACTGGCAGAGTCAGCTCTTGGCTCCTGATCACCCTTAAAGGAGCTCAGACTCTAATGCCCACCCATCAGGGGGTTTCAAGGGAAAGCCTGTGCCTTGGAGTAATAGAGACTTTAACTTCTTAGTATAAATGTGTAGAATTGAGCCCCCATCTTCTTCCAATCTTAAAAACTGTTTTGACCTGTGCTCTGTCCAATATTCCATAATACCATCATCAGCCATGTGGTGTTCCCAGGACAAGGCTCATCCCCTGCTCTCCACTTGTGCTGGGTTTGTGCTCCACTGGGTTTCTTTGCAGCTGGACCAGATGAACATCATAGGACCCTTCCAAGTGAACTACTTCCATTCCATTCCATTCCATTCCATTCCATTCCATTCCATTCCATTCCATTCCGTTAAATAAGGACCTGCAACCATTTCTACACAAAACATTGCAGCTGGCCCTGGACACCCAACCCAGACATGTCACACACTCCAAGAACACTCCTACCTCCAGATCCACCTCTGCTGACTTTAACAGCTCTGGGTTCTCTGGGTGTGCAGCCTGCTCTGAAATACACTTGGGAGGTGGAGGGATGTTTGCAGTTTGGGATCCAGGTGAAATAAGTGGAAGAGCAATCAGGCAAAAATAACACTGAAGCTGCCTGGACCACACTGTGCATCAGCACAATAGGGATCCCACTGAGCATTCCAGCCAGCTCTGCCAGGCTGGGATCCCACTCAGCACCACCAGCTGTCTGAGGAGTCATTTCCAAAGCCACTGGGTTTCTCTGTGCTCAAATGAAAGCAATCCTTGTGGGCTATAAACCAGTAGTTGGATTTTACAATATCTATGTTGCTTATCAAACTTCTGAACTCTGTGAGAAATATGAGAAACACATGTGAGAGTTGCTTGTGAATATACAATGAAATTGTTCCTTTCTGGGAAGCAGAGATGCTTATCAAATAAATGAATAAAACAAAGTATTCCTTCTTAACATAGAACTTACATCTTTAATAAATATCAGCCTCATGTTCTCGTGAGAATCTTATTATACAACTTCCTTCACTGATTCATGTATTAATACCATTTTGTATTAAGCTGGTACATAATTGATGATATGGAAGTGTTTTCATATAACAACTCCTTCACTGCATAATATAACCCACTTATCATATTTTCAGCTCAAAATTCAGCAAGTTCACGCATGCATTATACACTAAAATGAACACATTAACTGTATAAAAGTACAGTATATCATTGGCAAATTGCATGCAAACCAAAGAAAATATACAATGCTAAATGCTGACTTTGATATAGCTCATGTTGAAAGGCATAAATCAGCTAATAAGAAAAAAAAAAATTTGAGCTCAGTGGAATGGAAAAATCCCCTGCAGGAAACTAGACAGACCCGACCTAGTGATTTGGGTGCAACCTGTGTCCTTTGTGGCTGTGATTAACACATATGTTTCTCCCCCAGAAAAACAGTCCTGTCTTTCAGCACCACTCACTAGAAGCAGGTGAAATTCCTGAAGAGATTTGACTTTTAGGTTTAGGACATTATTGTTTTGTTTTGTATTCTTTAGCCTGGATTTGCTTAACAGGATTCAGCAATATCTAATATGGTAAAATTACCTAAGGCTCAGGATGTTGCTCTGTTTTATAAAAGCTATTTAAAATTAAGCCCAGGAAGACAGAGAAGGAAACCAAACAGCACACCAGGACAGTGAGAGCACAGACCAACACTCCCTGTATTGACTTACATGGTTTTCATCCTGTGGAGCTCATTTTACAGATGCTCAGGCAAAACCATTAATATTGGAGAGCTCTCTGGAATAAGTTCACTGATAAAAAAGATGATGCTCTGCAGGAGGAACACGTTTCCACTTCAGCCATATGCAAACAGAGGAAGAGTTCATTTCTGTGCTGCTGCTGTGTCCCAGATGTCCCAGCCTAGCAAAGGGACACTTTCACCAGATGCCACTACCTGTCATGGACTTGTGCCAGAACAGGACTGGCTCCGAGTTTGCAGACACTGTTTAATTCCCTGTTATCTCCACAGGGGGGAATGACTTTAAACTGAAAGAGAGCAGATTTAGATTGGATATTGGGAAGAAATTCTTCACACTGAGGGTGGGCAGGCCCTGGCTCAGGGTGCCCAGAGCAGTTGTGGCTGCCCCTGGATCCCTGGAAGTGTCCACGGCCAGGTTGAACACTGGGGCTTGGAGCAACCTGGGGTAGTGGAAGGTGTCCCTGCCCATGGCACAGGATGGAACAGGATGGGTTTTAAAGTCCCTTCCAACCCAAACCATTCTGATTCTATGTTGCACCATTGAAAATATAACAGTACTGAACCTCCTGGCTTTTCTCCCTCCACCACAACACTAACTCACCACCTCTCTGCTGTTAGAAAAGGTGCTCAAGACCCTGGGTTCCCTCCCAGCTCCCTTGGACAGGTGGCAAACCACACTACCTGACCTTTTAACTCCCTCCCCTCAACATGACCTCTCACTTCCCAACCCCATGGCTCCTCTGGGCAGTAAAACAAGCCCTGCTCCAGTGACAGCATGATCCATTATTAATCCAGCATCATCACTATGTCTGGGACTTTGAGTCCAGGGCAGAAATAAAAAGACAACAGCACAGGCAGACTGGGAGCACCATCAGAACAGTGTTTGTAATTTAATAGAGCTACCTAGAGTAATGCTATAATCTCAAGCAGCCTTCATGAGTTGTTCAGAGAGAGATTCCCTAAATCCTCAAATCAGCTACAAATATATAGTTGCATTACTACCATGGATTTAAATGCCTTTGAAGTCAATAGAGAGATTCTTATGGATTTTTTATAGGCTTATGTGGTATTTACATATATATACACACATAGAAATACATGTATTTATATATATGTGTATATGTGTGTGTATATATATATATATATATATATATATATATAAATCTCCCTAGGGAGTTAATCTGGATTGAGAGTCCCTGAGGAACTCGTAGCTGAGACCCTAAAGAAAGGCACAGTCAGAAAGCTCTCTGCCTGTAGGGTTTTATTACAATGTCTTTTGAACATAGTTTTTATTTCATTAACCACCATCTTTCTTTCCTTTTGTCAAGAGTTGTCTCTATTCTGTGATGTAGACATCACCATCTCAGAGGATGTTCCCAAGGAGGCCAATTTAAACACTGACAAGAAAATCACCCATTCTATTTAGACAGAGAAAAAAATATATTTTTCCAGCTGGAAAGGAAAAAAAAAAAAAAACCTCCTTTTCTGTAATCTGAATCAGGTTTGCTGGACAAGTCAGGGACAGACAGAGGTTTTGCCAAAATGAGGATGAAAATTACTGGAAAAGGTAACTGAGTTTTATTTGCCTGTATCATTGCAGTAGTTTTCCCAAGCCCTGGTGTTCCCTTGGTGCAGAAGCAAGGCCAGCTGGATGTTTTCATGACCTGCACAGATCCACCCACTGCCACCAGTGTCACCAAAGCTGATGAATGGGTCACCCATTCATTTTTCATGCCTGTTTTTATCTTGCCCATCTTGCTCCCTTTCTGCCCCCATTCCCATGGTCTCCCATGACACAATCCCCTCCTCTTCCACCTTATTTTGAGCAGTGTTCCTCCTGCTTTTTCTCAGCTCCTAAGGGATGCAGGGGCTGAGGGATGACACCTGAGGGTCAGAGCAGCTCCAGCATCACCCACAGCTCTGCACAGGCAGATGCAGCCACAGCCACAGCCCTGACAGCCAAAAACACCATTGAGCACAATCACAGGAGATACCAAAAGACAGAGGGCTGGAGGATAACTTCTGCTGGAGGGCTTGACAGACAAAAGGAAGCAAGGTGAGGGATGGGGTAAAAATAAACACAGGTGTCATTGGGAGGGCACAAATAGGATCAGAAGGCTCTGACATTTTAACTGACGTCTGTGAAAGCATTTCCAAACCAGAGAGTAACTTGCTGTGGAAGGGGGAAATGTTCCAAAGAGGAAAACATCCTTTTTTTAATTCAGTAAAAAGGATGGTATAATTAAACGTTTTTGTTTCAAACTGATTTGGGGATGGGGGATTAAAAGTAAATTAAAAGCCTGGTTTGCAGTCTAAGGGCTGTTCCTCACCTCAGTGGTCCTGCCAGTTGGGAAGAAAATCTTTTCATACAAGTCCAGGATGGGTTTAGCACAACAAGTCCTGCTGCTTGTTCTCAGCAGTGGCCAAAAATCCCATGGAATGCCACCAGCATGGGCTAGGTCTGCCATCACTGCAGGATCTCAAAAAGCTCTGCCTGGGAGTCACACAAGGCTTAACCCCCAGAACTGGCACCCCTGCCATGCAAACATGGGGAAAAGGTAATACAAAATTTAGCTGAAAACTCAAGTGTGTTTCTTTAATCAGATAACTTAAAATTTTGCTCTGTATTTCTTTGTTTCAAAGCAGAAGAGAAAAAAAGAAAAAAAAAAAAAAAAAAAAAAAAAAAAAAAAAAAAAAAAAAAAAACAGAAAGTGCAAATGTAGACCAAGAACAAAAGGTGAGGTGTGTGTCTGTGTGTCTAGTGGATAAGTAAAGCATGAATAAGGAGTAGGAAACCTCAAGCTTCTTAAAATGTCCTTCTATTGCTAATTAAAACTGTGCAGAATTTCCTGTGGGAAGAATCATGGAAATTGAGCCTTGTGGCACAATTCTGGTAAAGGGGTAAGATACAACTTCCTCCCCCTCAGACAAAATCCTCTCCCACACTTTTTTCCACCATGCTCTTTCAGTCCAGCCTCCCACACACCTCACCACAGTCCACCCTCTCAGTGAAGAGATGTTTCCTAATATCCAATCTTAACCCCCTCTGCCACAGCTTGAGACCATTTCTTATCCTATTACTTGTTCCTGGGAGAAGATACAGCCCAACCCTGTTACAATCTCATTTTGGGGAATGAGAAGGTCCTCCCTGAGTCTGTTTTTCTCCAGGGTTAACACCCCCAGCTCACTCAGCTGCTGCTCATCAGACTTTTCAGGGCAGGGATGTGTCGTGTGCTGGATTCTGCAGGTCAGGAGCACGAGGCACCTTTGCAATCCTCCCTCTTTTTGCTCCCCAAACCCTGGCCCAGTGCAGCCCCCCTGGCACAGATCCTTTCCCAACCTTCCCCCCACCAGTTTCAGTGCACAAATCCCAACCTCTGCACTTGCTGGAATAATCTCGTGTCATGTTCACAGAGATCAGACAGGATTTATTTCTCGATGAAACTCGGCTGATAATACAAAGCAAGTTATTAATCCACTCAGACCAGCCATCTAACACCCAAAGCCTGTTACTCTTGCTGGCTGGAAGGAGATATTTGATTGAATCAGGAGGGTCTTTTAGCTCTGTCTGCTTGTTTGAGTTAGAACCTGCTGAAAAATGTGTAGCCAGGGTTTGTGTCCCTGCATCCACCACCTGGCTGTTGGGTCTTTGTTACTGGTGACTGAAGCTGTGAACTGAGTCTTTGCAGTAAGAACAGGAACAAAAGTCAGGATTCAAGTTCCCTCTGCTACACTTTCATTTAGTACTGAGATCCCAGGACTAGAAATAAGGCCAGTCCTGGTTAATCATGTTTTTGTGGTTTGTTTGTTTGTTTGTTGGTTTGGTTTGGTTTTTTTAATTTTTTTTTTTTTTTTTTTGTCTTGACTATTCATTAAACATCTCTTCCTTTTTGGCTCTGAGCTCTGTTTCCCTGCCTCTCCCTGGTTATGGCTCAGCAGCTCTCAGTCTTCTCTATCTGATATCCCCCATTAGCTCCCTGTGTTACCCCAAATTTTAGCCTCCTCCCCATGGACAGCCCAGTTTCTGGGATCATGGCACATCCTCACACCCCAAGAGAGGTCCCCATGCCCACAGGCTGGGCAGGATGCAAGGCAATACCCTGCAGCATTTACTGCTCTTCTGGTCATGAAGAAGCTGCACCTTAAGAGTTTGGGGGGGTACAGATGCTTTGAAGATTGGTGTAGCTTTTAACACTTGTGCTTTTGTACCTCTGTGCTGAAAAACTCTGATTTCTCCATAGGAGTGGTTTAGATCTGTCAAAACTCTGTGTTTAGCTGCTGGTTTAACCAGCAGGGACTGGATTTTCTCTCCTTTTCTGTCAGAGGGTTTGATGAGAGAACTGGTATCAAGAGGATCAGCCAGAGAGTGATGATAATGCTTTTTGCATCTGAGCCAAAGCCCACTGCCTTTTGTGAAAGCCTTTTCATTGACTTCAGTGGGGTTTGATCAGCCCTGTGCCTCACACAGGACTGGGCAGGCTTTGCTTTGAACACAGCCTCAGCATCAGACACCAAAGTTTCCAAAGGCCACCAAGTGGCCCGGTCACAGAAGTTTCAGAACAGGCAAGGCAGCCAGGGGAGAAAAGAATTATTCTCTTTCCTTATGCTTTCAGTTCCTTAAACACCTTTCTCATGCCTCTCCCAATATATTTCTTTTTCAAGTATTCCCCAACATCTCCTAAAGCATCCAAAAATAAGAAAAGGCATCGACTTATTTTTAACACACAGAGGTAAAACCCAAAAGATTTTGTATAAATAAACAAATAAATATGAGGGGAGCTAAGAAAGTAAACACAGAAAAGATGATTAAATGCTTTGAGAGGCTGACAGGAAGGCATTAGTTTAACTCCTCTCTCTCACACAGCCTGAAATCTGCTAAATGCAGGGAACGCAATCCTGCCCGTCTCTATTTATTGCATTATGCATAAACTCTGCCATCCAGGGAGACGAGCACATCTTGACACGCTGTGACAAGCTGCCAAAGTTTCTGCAAACAGGAGGTTCCTCAGCAGCCTCACTAAATGAGGACAGCCCACACGTGCTCCTAATGAAGCGAGAGCAGAGCTGTGCCCAAAATCTGCCTCCCTGGGTACACCAGGAACAAATGGGGGATGGAAAAGCCTGGCAATGGGAGCAGTGGATGTGAACTTCCACACCTCCCAACAGCCACTGTTGCTGCTTTAAATCAGAAATTAAATGAACAGTCTCAAGCCTGTGACCATCCAAGGATTTAAACTCATTAAGATGCTGTTTGACTCTGAGTATTTTTGGGGGGTGAGACCACAGTCTCATTTCCCTCTTAGGTTTTCTGCCTCGTTACACACTAAAAACTGAAAGCTAATTAGCAGCTTGCATAAAATGCAGGAGGGATGAGGGAAGGTGTGACAGAGACAGGTGGCTGTCACCAGGGATTGTCTCTTCCCATAAATGCTGGTGCCCATTCACAGGCTCCAGAAAAACCTTGTCCCTAAGAAAATAAATGCCAGCTCCAAGGAACATGGTGTGTTCTCTGCTGCTCTTCAGCAGCTTCCCCTTTGCACCCCCAGTTAATTACAGCTTTGAGGGACAGCAGCCCATAATCATGGACATGCAAACTCATTTCTCTTTAAATGAAACCTGGCTCATGGTTGGCTTTTAGTGGAACAATTTTCAAACAAACAAGCTCTGAAACTTCAAAGGAATCTTGAACTCCATTAAATAATACAGTTCCTTCACAGGGATTTCTCCTGGGAGGGGATGTCTTCGATTCAAGTGCCATGTTATGACAAGCATGACAGACTTGATAGCGATCTGTTCCAACTCATGACATTGCTTAAATTAGGTTAGATAGAATCTGCACAGGCTTTCCAAGGAAAGCTCCTCTGGGTGAAAGCACTATTATTTTTGTTAATGGCAGTGAATTATGATTTTCTTCTCCTAGGAGTCATAAACTGTGTTGCTACACAGTACTACATCATGTAATGTATGTAATACATGATTCCTTAGTAGGGGTGGAAACTGTTACATTTGCATACATTAGAGCCAGAGTTGTAATCAGAATGTGTTTTCCCGCTTCCTTCATTGAATATTTATGGGCTTCTTTCCCACTTCCTCCTCTGCTGCACATGTCTTTCCTTGACCTGGTGTCTTGCTCTGTCTCATTCAAACTGTGGAAGGGCTGGCAGGCTCGTGGCAGGCTCCTGTTGCTCAGCAGACACCGAGTGCCTGGCTGGCTCTCAGGCTGCTCTCTCAGCCTCACTCTCTGCCATGCACATGCAGCCACAGCCTCAGCCATGTGGGAAGGCAGATGGAGGCAGAAAGCAGCTCCACTCCATCGCTGTGGGCTCAGGAGCACATCAGGCCAGGCAGCTGCTGACAGCAGCCTTGCAGGTAAACAAGGGGATTTTAAGGTTGTAGCAACTCCTGAGCAAGCTTGGAAACACCATAGGCAGCAGATGACAGGGTAGAAAGGCACAGGGTGATGCCTTCAGTGCTGTGCCTCTGTGTTCAGTGTGTTCCACACAGTTGTTTCCAAGAGCTCAGATCTCTAAAGGTGCTCCTGGATCTCTGATGCTTCACTCAGAAATCCTGTTTAACAGTCCACAAAGCAAACCCATGCTTATATTCTTCCACAGCTTTGATAGTTCACATCTCAAATTTAAAATGAGTCATTCAAGTGCAAACAGAGATAATAGACCAAGGATTTGTTCTGAGCTCACATACCTGTTTTCTCATCAGGACAAAGCAAGACAGGAGACTGACACCCATTTGTAATTTGCAGAGGGGCTGGAGGCCCTCTGAGCAGCCTGGACAAAGGAAAGCAGCAAGTGCACTGGTTTTGATGCCACACGAGCACAAAAACAAAACAGCAAATCTTGAAGACTATTGGAAAGATCAAGAAGCAGGAGAAATCCAAATTCCTTTTGGATGCTCTAAAACAACAAGAAGTATATAAAGCTCTAGGAAAAAATGCTTGGATCTCAAGTATACAAACCCACACTTGGTCCATTTTGCTAAATACAGTGTCTACAACTTGTGTAACAGCATATCTCCAATCTCCCCTCCAGATAAAGTTTGTGCAAAATGAGATTTTGGGTTTGAGACAAAATGGGAGGTGGGTGAGATCCCTCCCTGGCTCCTGAGGCCGTGCTGGAGCACTCAGACACTGACAGAGGTGGTGTCTCTGATCAGGGATGTGCTCCCAGGCTCACTGGTGCTGATCAAAACAGAGCAAACCTTCCTGATGTCCATCATGCTGGCAAGGCTCAGCCAGGTTAAGAGGAGATTTCACATCCATGTGTCAAAAGCCCACAGTAATAACAGGCTGCACATTCAGAGCTGAATTATTGCCCGTGCCAGGAGGTTAGAGAGAAACCAAGAGCATTCCTTAGCGACTCAAACCAATTTAAGCTCAGGTTGCCAGAGTGACACGTTGTTATTTCTTAGCTGAGAGATCACTCAAGGCAAAGCTGAGCCCTGCAGGCAGCCTGTGGGCAGCCCAGCACACAGCCAGGGGCAGGAGCTCTGAGTGAGGCTGCAGAGTCAGGGAGCACTGCAGGTTAGAGGCCACTGCCACCAAAAGGACACAAAAAAGATCCCTGTGCTGCCACAGAGAAATATTCTCTGCCTCAGAGCAGATTTATGGCTGGGCTGCCAGGGAAGAGCTGCCTTTAGTGAAAAGGAGCAGAGAGGGTGGTTACAGAGTGAGGCTCCCAAGCGTGTGCAGATGCAAACTCCAAGGGTTTTAATACATGACCAAAGATGGACTTACAGCTAGAAGATGACTGGGTGCCTTAAAATGCAGAGAAACACATGGGACCAGATCTCTGAAGAAGAAAGTTTTTCCTGGGATGGGATTAGAGGAATTTCCAAGTCCTCCCAGTCAAGGGAAATGCAATGACAGGAGTGTGGCACCTCTCTGTTTCTTAAAATTGCAGAAATAGCTCTGCACAACTGGTCTTTGTGCTGAAGAACAGCTGTAAAACTAAAAGGGGAAAAGAAATTTTAAATAGGATGTTGCAATTCCTGTGCCATTGGGACAGGCACAAAGCAAAAGAGTGTCAGGTGGTTTTACTTCCTGCATTTGAATTGGTGACAAGTTCATGGCAAGAAAAATATGAAAAGCCTCTTGAAATGACTTTGGCCTCTCTCTTCCTACATGAGACACTAGTCACAATTATCTGATAATTGTGTTACAGCCATTTGCCATCCTGGGAAGGACAGACACTGTCACTCTACTGCTGCACTCATCCTGGAAAATCATTCATGTAATGCAAACAAGGAAGGAACATGCTTTAAAACACTATCCAAACTCACAGGCCCTAAAGTTGGAGGAATCACACACCATTGAACAGACAAAAGTCCTGAGTTCCCACCCAGCTCAGAGCAGATGCCTCTGCAATCCCAAAGTACAGGAAAATTTGCTATTGTACTGGATCATGGTTCTTCAGCTGTAAACCAGCAGACTGCAGTGCTGTTAATCTAAGATCTTTATGAAAACAACATTCTTTTCAAAGGGAACTCTATATTTATGGCTGATAAATGTCATTTGATCATTTTTTGGGAAATTAAATTTAAGTTCATAAACTATAAAATTACACTTAAAGCAAAAACTATATAAATCATAAACTGATACAGTCCTTACCCCTTAAAAGTACTGCATGGGTATTATCTAACCATAATATATGCAAACAGGATGCAAATTAAATAGCAGTGGGTGTGGTATAGATGCAAATTTCAAACCCTCCCCAGTCCCAATTTCCCCTCCATGAACTGCCTACAGCTATAACTCAGAATTTATAAACCTCTCAGCCTCTCTGTCAGGGGAATGAGGCAAAAAGAATGGAAAATGATCCAAAGTCAACCTGCTGCCTTAGGCCCTGTTCCTACCCAGGGATTTGGCCACCCAAGGAAGTGAAGATGGCCAAGCAAGGTGAGGCACAGGAAGGTGTGGGATTTGTGAAAAACCCCTTGGCCAGTGGGCACATGAAGATTTCTGTGTTACCCAGCAGAGAGGTGAGAGCTCGAGGGCTGGAATTCCCGCATGGAAAGCACCATGGACAAGGAGCTGCCCTGCTGCTCCCTGCAGCAGCTCACCTGGGGGGACACCTGGCCAAAAGGGAGCCCTGCAGCTGCTGTGCCCCTCACACCCACTGTTCACAGCCCTCCCACTTCCAGCAGGCAGATCTCACTTTCCCACAGCACAAATTGCTTTCATCAGCATCTCCCCATGGTTTTCAACGCAATCTGTCTCCTTGTTTTCCAGCAGTAATGTGAAATGACAAATTCCATGAAGAACTCTATCACACCTCTACCTAGAGGGGATAGTTTTTTATGTTGCTAAGGCCTAAGTGCCTGGATTTAATTTTTATAAAAACAGAGCCCAGGTGTTTGGACAGAAAATATTCCCTGATTCAAACCAAATTATTATTTTGGAGAGTCTTCACTCCTAAGGTGAGAACTGGCACTAGAAATGACCTTGGGGCACGTAGGTCAGTATCTTTGTGGAGGAAACATGAAAGTCATCCTTTTGTCTGACCCACCTGCCACTGACAGAGGACACCATCACACTCACCAGCACTGAAGGGAAAATGCCAATAGCTTGAGTTGAGCCCTATATGCCAATCCAGTCTCCCCCACACTGGTCCCAGGTGGAAATTTTCCATATGCTAGATGATAAAGCATTACAAATGTTCTCCTCCATCTCTCCTAACATTTGAAGGCCTCCCTGCCTTTTATCCCCTTTAAAATTTCATTTTCAAGCATTTATTTGGGCTTTCTCTCAAAGGCTGTGGGGACTTTCACCCTGTGACAGCCTCACTGTGTTTTTCTCAAGAGCCTTCCAGTGGCTTCCTTCCTCACCAGGGACCCAAAGCATCACTTTTAGTTTCAAGAGACTCAGTAACAGAGGATCTGTCTGCCAAACCTGGCAGACTCAGACTTAACAGAAATTTCCTTCACAGTTTCAAAAGCAATAGGATAAAGCAGCCCCAGAGTCTCTGCTTCACCTTCCTCCTCTCTAACTCACACACTACAAAAGGAAGTTGGTTATTTTTCACTCCTTCATTGGACTCACTGGATTTGTCATCAAGACTTTCCCCTGAGGACAAACCTAAAGATGCACCTGAAGGACAGAAATTAAGGTTTTCCTCATCCCACTGATTGAGGATTTGGAGAGGGAACAGAGCAAAACACACAAGACATGTCTGTAAATCTGTCCAGTTCAATTCCAGCACTCTCAGCTCTATCTCACCACTCACAGCCCTGGCCACTGAGTAAATTTGCTGAATGTTACCACATTTTCTGCTTTTATTACACCTTCAAGAGCCACACAGCCTTCACAGTCACAGTCGTGTAGAAAGGAAACTTAGTATAGAGAGCAGAGACAGGGCTCAAAGAACAGAGGATTAAATAATTAATTTTGGTTCTGAGAAAGCACCTCAAAGAAGCACAAATGAGAGCCTACTTTCTAGTTCAAACTCAGTGAAGTCAAACTTTATGTTCCTGGAGACTGGGAAAGTTGCCTTTTCCCCTGTGAAAACCTTTTGGAGATAACACAGTTTCTCTGAGTCCAGAGTAGCCTGAAAATTTCTGCATGAGAAAAAGGTATTTGAAGAGGAAATCAAGGAAAAACACAGCTTTGAGCACAAGGTGCTTGAAGCCCCATCCACTGCAAATAGAACACCCTAATTTGTGACTGCAAACCTGGGAGTAACACGATGATCAAAGGCAGTGTCTGATAGCGCAGTACTTGTGACTTGTTCCTGTCTGTTCTGTTCCCACCTAATTATCCCTTCCTGAAGTGAATGGAAAATAGTTTCATCTGTTTTTACAAAGCTCGTTCCATCAAATTAGTCAGTGAGGTACATGGTACAGTTACTGCTGGTAAAACCCACACCCAGGAACAACTGGAGACAGAAAAACCATCTCTCAGTGTCTTGTTTCTTTATTTGACAAATTCAACCAGCTCCTACAAGGGGAGGTAGGAAAAAAAGTGTGCAGGAAAAGGCTCAGCAGACATCACCTTCCTCTGGCACACAGGTGTCAGGATGGTGCTGCACATACAACACACTTTATCCCTACCGAGACAAACAAACCAAAAAAACACAGCACCTTTCTCTCTCTCCAGTCCTCTCTGTGCCCACAGGAGCACAGGTTTTCCATTACTGGTAAAGTCCACCAAGGCTTCTGTCACAGGGAATGCTGTCCTCAGCCCTTCCAAAACTTCATAGGAATGCTTGCTCGTGCCAGGGTGAGCTCATGCCACATCTGTGAGAGGAAAGCCTTTGAGCATTTGACTTGTTAATTTAGCAAGGGATGGGGCTTTGCTGAATGATTGGTTTTCCTAATCACAGATCTCCTTCCATTCATAGCTCTGGCCTTGGTGACATCTGTGGGAGGAAGGTCTTTGAGCATTTGACTCTCTCACCTTACAAGAACATAAAATTCTTTGACATCTACTTCAGTTTGTTAAACCAGTTGTAGCCAGTTGAAGAAGAAATGCAAATCTTGCACAGAGTCCAGCAGAGCAGAGAGAATCCAATCCCACTGGGGCTCAGGAAATAGAAACCAGCAGGATGAAGTTGCTGTGATAAGAGTGCCCTAAACCTTCTCAAATTGCATAAAATATTTCTTCCAACTTCACCGTTTGTTGAATCAGTTGTGAAGACTGTTGCTCATTCTGCAGCACCATTACAACAGAAGAGGAAGGGGGAAAACCTGACAGTGTCAGGTGGCTGCAGGATAAGATGCCAATAAAACAAGTGAAAATCACACAGCTTCTCAAGGATGGAGAGAGTGTTTGGATTAGCAGGGTTATCCACATTCAGGAGGGTCTGAGCCTATCCTCATCCTTGGAAGGAGAAGCTCCTACCCAGGGCATGGTCTGGTTGGAGCATGAGCAGTTCCAGGCTTTGGGAGCTCTCACTAGCAGTCAGCACTTTATCAGCTGCTGTTAGGCTGCACCTGTGCTTTGGTCTCCTGAGTCTGTCAGAGTAATAATCCACTTGACATCTCCTCAGTCTGCTGTACATTTTATGGTTTTATGGCTTATTCCTCTCTAACATCACTGTGTACTTGCACTTCGGGTGGGCTGACCTTGAGAGGCAAAAGCTACCTGTTAGATAACTACACCCATAAATCCAGCTCAGCCTCGTGTCCTGCTGATCCCTCTCCACTCTGAGCCTAACCCAGGTCTGACTGAGACTCCTAGGAAACTTCTGGCACCAGATATATTCTTCTTTATCCTGCCTTCATGCCTCTCTGACCAAGTAAGCTGTAGTGTTACTAAGCTTTCCATCTAAAAACAATCCTTCCTTATTTGGAAATAAATTTAAAGTAGTGAATTAGATAATTATGGAAGACAGATCCACAAGGGGACAGAAAAGGTTACCAGCCTGTTCCCCCAATCCCAACAGAGAACCATATCTTCTTAAACTATTCATAAAAGGTCTTCTTTAAGCTCTTTTGAGAGTTTCCAGAGGTGAGCCCTGCTGCAATTGTATTTAGACACAATTTTTTTAATTATTCACATGGCTTAGTCCTTGCACAGGTTTTCATATCAATTCTAGGTCCATGGAGTGAATCAAATCAAAGATCATTATTCTTGAGGGGGTGTCAAGGGGTGGTGTTTGCTTTAAACTGGTGCACAAAATACACAAGACACTGTCAAAACAAGCTGGGAGTCTCTTTGTCTGCACTTTTCAATCTGAAAATATTCCAAACTATACAGTGCAAAACACATGAAGTTGGAAAGTAACCTATGGGGAGAAATAATGAATAAAACAATTTGATGCGTTTCCAATCTGACAAAACAAAGAAACATTCTGAGCAGCAGTTCTAAGGGATAAAAATCATCCAGCTTTTCATTATATGTGTTAATTTATGCCTTACATATTTTAAAAAACATTGAATTTTTAACTTGGAAACCTGCTGCTGCATCTCACTCTGAGTGGCACTTGAGGAATACCCAGAGAAGCACTGGTAGATCTAAGCACTGAGAGTGGTGCATTTGCAGTTACTACCAACACTTGCTAATTTAGCAAGGGATGGGGCTTTGCTGAATGATTGGTTTTCCTAACCACAGATCTCCTTCCATCCATAGCTCTGGCCTTGGTGACATCTGTGGGAGGAAGGTCTTTGAGCATTTCACTCTCTCACCTTACAAGAACATAAAATTCTTTGACATCTACTTCAGTTTGTTAAACCAGTTGCAGCCAGTTGAAGAAGAAATGCAAATCTTGCACAGAGTCCAGCAGAGCAAAGAGAATCCAATCCCACTGGGGCTCAGGAAATAGAAACCAGCAGGATGAAGTTGCTGTGATAAGAGTGCCCTAAACTTTCTCAAATTGCACAAAATATTTCTTCCAACTTCACCGTTTGTTGAATCAGTTGTGAAGACTGTTGCTCATTCTGCAGCACCATTACAACAGAACAGGAATGGGGAAAGCCTGACAGTGTCAGGTGGCTGCAGGATCAGATGCCAATAAAACAAGCCAGACTAGGCAGGATTTCAATTTGGCTCCTGCATTTAGCCATGACTGTCTCACTGAGACGTGACTTGATGCTATAGACTCTTGAAAAGACACCCCTCTCACCTTTGCTCCTCCTCATCAAAAAGTCTAGGATACGTTCCACACTCTAGGATATATTTTTGTACATTCCAGATGAATGAAGAGGAGGGTTATCTGTTCCTCAGTTTCAGATGCAGAAAGCATTCCTGCATTGAATAATCAGAATTAAAAATAAATACATGAAGAAAACCCATACAGCAAGAAAATAAGATGATCAGCAGCATGTTCTCCTCCAAAATGAAAGATTTCTGATTCTCTCAACAGAATTATAGATCAGCTGCCCACCACCACATTGAAATTTCATATGAGGACATTCAGCTATCATGTTATTATCTGGATTTTCTTATGAGGTGAACACATTTTACATCATATTTTCAATACAAAATCTGAAATCTTGTATTCTGGAAGCACCAGGAATCTCAGACTCTGTTGGAATCATTACCAACTAATGAGAGCAGAGATCAGAGGTTAAACTACACACCAGAGTAGTGGCTGAGAACAACTGAAACTGCTTTGCCTTTCAAAGAAGCTTCAACTTGTCCTAAGTGAGAACACCAGTCAGAAAAAAAGTCATTATGTATTTTCTTCTACTGTTTAGATGCCTCAACACTCTACCTATTCCCTTTATCCCTACCAAGAAGGTCACTCCATGAATCTGTAAGCCAGCAAAACAAACAGTCATGGAGAAGTACTTGTCAGCTTAATAATCAAATGCATATGGCTCTCCCTGGAAAAGAAGCTTTCACCTACAACCAAACTGATGTCTGTGTTTCTGTGCTCCAGCAAAGTCCTTTTTTTTCTTTTTTTTTTTTTTCCAAAAAAAAAGCCAGGATTCAAAACAAGTATTCAAAAAGTCAAGTCTTCAAAGTCCTTCTTTCGATGATAAGTAATTTCTTTGACCTTTTCAAAAGCTGATCCTTGACCTTGAAGATTCTGACACGTGTTCTCCTCTTGACACCTCCCTGCTCCCTGTCCCACTTTGGCCAACAGGACAGGGATGCAGCCCCTGAAACAGCACAGAGCTCTGCTGACACCCAGTTCTTGTTGTCACCACCTTCCTTCCCATTCCTAGATTAGTCTGCAGCCTCTGACACAAAAATTGAAGAAACCTTTAATAACAATAACACCAGAAGTGGACAGCTCAACCCCAACACAGCTGCTGTCACTGTGTCCAGCAAACCTAAGCGTGGAGCCAGGCTCTGTTCTCCCACCCTTGAACAGCCCATAGACACTCACATCACCCTTCTTCCTCTCTTTAATTAGGAAGGGTGATTGGGAGGGATGGAGAAGGTGCTGCAGGGTTGGTTACCAGCAGCCTGCAGATGACAGTGTCCTCATTCTCCACGGGTACCATCAGTGGCACTCACAGCACAGCAGAACAACTCCAGGAGCACAGCTCTTGGAGAGGAGCAGATGGCTTGAACTGCATCCAAGGAGGCTGAAGTGAATGAATCCAAGCAGAGCCAAATGCAGGATGAGGGGAAGGATTCCTTTTAACAGCTCGTGGAAACATCATCTGCCCCTCTGTGGGAAAGCACACTGCTCACATTTGTCAGGGCTGTGCCTTGGGTCTGACACCTTGCAAAGTCTGGCTGCTTAGGTGGCATCAGTAATCCATGAATTTGTCACCTCTGGGCTGGATTATAATAACTCAATGTGTTTTGAAACTCAGTGTGGAAACTGTACACCAGCTCCAGCTGGTTGGGAATGGGGAACAACTGCTTATTTCATGGCTTATGCCAAGGGCATATCTGGTTTGTGCTCAAGTCTTTTCCATGGCTCCCAGCCAGTATCTGATGCCAGCTTAAGGCCCCAAGTTCTATTTTTCAAAGCAATTAGTGTCTCAACTTCCAACCACATCAAAGTCTGAATTCTCATCCATGAACCCCCATGGCATCTGTGAGCCTTTGAGAGGTCTTAAAGCTCAGAACAAAGCATCTAGGGAAGCTGTGAGGAAAATGAGGTGAGGTTTATCAATAACTGTGGAATATTTTTCTGGTGGATATCAGGCAAGTCCAGATTCTGATACACTTCAGGCACATTTCTTTAAGGTGGATTTACTTCCTTGCCTAAATTCACAACTCAGATAACTGTTCAATGCCAAAACTCTTCCCAAAGCCCTCATCATATCAAATGACATGAGTTTCTACTCCCATTTGGAAGAACTGGAAGAGACCCTGCAAAGTCCATTAGACAACACTGCCACTGACCTTGCCCACAACATACAGATGCTCCAGCAGATCAATACCCACAGAGAAAGTACAGAAAAACAAGAGTGGGAAGAATGTGCTGAATGCTTCAATCCATCCTTGACATTTTTTTGGGTGGCAGATAATACCAGAGAAGAAGTTAGAAATTATTTCCATTTGGTCTACACCTACCTTCTCACATCTGGCAGTTTTGCAGCTTCATCAGATGAGCTCTTTTGTTCCATTCCTATTAGGAATTACAAGTAGATTTGGGAGGTTTGTTATTTACTCCTCCAGGTTAAGTGCCTTGACAAGAATCTGGGGTGATGTTATCCCACATAGCACACCAGCCTGCAGGCAGACTGATTTGTCTCCTGTATCACCTAGCGGAATAACCAGGTTTATTTCCTGTGAAAGCTTGCTTTTCCAGCTCTCCATAATTTTAAGAATTACAAAGGAACACTCTTTTTCAGATGGACAGGATTTTCCACACATTACGTGTATTGAGCAGGCTTTAAAATGCAGTTTCCTCAGGAACTGTATTTTTTTACATGGCTGGTTTTCACTCAATAATTCTCCTGCTGTTTTTCCCCCCTTCCCAGTTCATCCCCCTCCTCTTGAACTTCCTCAGCATCAACTCCTGCTAGCAGTAGATGTGATTATCTTGCTGTTCCCACCAACATCCGTGACATCTTTTGTTAAAAAACAAACCCAGAGTAGCACAGGCAACCCCTCACATCCATCATATTCTGCCCTTACTCAGACAAGATTAAAGACCTTTCAGTAATTAAAGATGGAAGGGTGTCATTGAGAGGTGCAGGGCAGCAGGGGAAGGTGAGTTATCCAGGCGACACATCCGTGAGCCTCTTGTCTCTTCTGACCCCTTGTTCCGAAGGCCACTGTTTGTAAATCAAGATTAATGAGAAGAACAGCACTTAAGTGCACCTGATCATAAATCTGGGAGAGTTAGTACACTCTCTGACAAGATTAATATATTTTATATCTGACACTGTCTGTGAAATGTTCTGTGTTCAATTTATTACCGTCTCAGACCTGAAAGTGGAGCACAAGATTTCCTTGCAGAGCAAAATTTGCTTTTTGCAGAGTGGTTTATTTGCAACTCCATATCCATTATCATTCCTCTTGAGGTTATTTTCATTATGAAATAAACTTTTAATATAATTCCAGGATAATTATACATAAACCAATATATTGGCAAAAAGCCACAGAAGAGTGGTGTTGGCTAGATCATTAAAACAATTTGGGAATTTTTTGAGGAAACATCAAGAAATGCCATTCCACCTAATTCAAAACATTGCAAATAAATTGTTCAAAATTTTTTAGCTGGGGAAAAAGGTCTGTAACCTAAACTACTTTTTAATACACATTCTTACTTGAAACAGACTGAATTTCACATAGCCCTGCTTTCTTCCTTTGAAATTTGTAATGAGCAGCAAATACTTCATTTACATTTTAAAAAGTCTGAACCCAAACTGCTGTAATTGCAATTTACTGAAACAGGTTTCTTCAACTAAGTCAGTTCCTTCCTTTAAATTCCCTCAGCTGATGACTAAGAATGGTTGAGATTTGGGGTTTCTGTCTTAATTTGAGACCACAGCATTTTTCAAATCTTGAATTTCTCAGCAGTTAGGAAGCAATTCCCATGGAGCCATAACAGCCACAAGAACTCTATGACAAATTGTAGCAGATATTCAGATGTCCAGAAGTTCTTGAGCATGGTCAGTGAACATGATGATGATTAGTCCCTGAAGTTCTCCTTGGGGGCTGAGCACCCCTGGGATCAGCATCAGGCATTGCAGAGATGCAAAATTATTTTGTGCAATGACAGCGTGATATGACAAGCAAGAAGCAAAGGTGATGCCACCCAACTCATCCCTTCGCTCTAAAGGAGCAATCAGAAATCTAAAGGAGCAATTAGATTTTTGGGAGAACTGGAATTTTAAGGAGAACTGGGATTCAGTCCAACTGAAGGATCTCCTCACCAGTTGCTTCCCCCTGGCGCTGCCCCTGTGGTCCCCATGAGTGAGCCCCAGGCAGGATGGGCTGGTGGCACATTTCTTCCCAAGGCCATTCCCTCCTCCCAGGGCTGTGCTCATACAATCATCTGTGCCAGAAAAATATCTCCTGTCCCCTTCTGGATCAAAACCAGACCTAGAGAATAACCAGAGAGCCCAGTTTTTATTCCTCTGGAGAGCAGACTAAGGACGCAGGACACCCATCTTTAAGAAGCTCCTCCAGTTCACACCACAGTTCCTGTGGCCTCCAGGCTGACATGTGCCATGGGGAGAACACTCTTGACAGAAGGCAGTTTCCCTCCCAAGGCTCATCCCTGTTCACAGCTCCTGTCTTTACCCTGTTTGATTCTCCTTTGCACAAACAGCCCCACTCTCACCAGTCCCTGCCCTCTGACATTGCATTCCTAAAGGCAGCACCCCACAAAAAGTTTACTTCTCATTATATTTCTTGATCTTCACTGCCACTGTCACCTCCTCCCACCACACCATATGTTCCTCATCTCTTCCCTGCTGAGCAGTCTCTGGTCTCTGAAATCTGACAGCTGAAGTGACCTCCACCTCCTGTCCCCAGCTCTGTCTCAGCAGAAGTCAGGGACTGCAGTTGGCACACTCTGCTCTCCTCAGCAACACACCTGCGAATGAAGGTAAAAGCAAGTCCTCATTCCACCCTCAATCAGCTCTCTCTCCTGATGGGTTTTTTGGGACACAGAGGTCTCCTGTTATTTGGCTATAGAGTGTTTCAGCAGGTCCTCTCACCGGGCTGAGGTCACTGGGTGCTTCACAACACAGAATCTGCTCCCATATTACTACAGACTGTCTGTTTCTAAACCTTTCTGTCATATTTTTCTCAGCAACACCACAGGAGAGTTTCTGCCATGGTGTGAACTCTCAAAGAGATTCTCAAGACCCAAGGTCAGCATCCCACCCACAAACAAACCAGCTACTCCTGTTCGTGCTCCAGCTCCTCAGCCAGGACTAAAATAAAGCAAAGTCAAGTTCTCTAATCTTCCACAGTATAAAACACCCAGCAATCAGAGCCTTATTAGCAGACAATGATTTACTTTCTATCCACCAGTTATTTGCAAAGATCATCCACTCTCCCTGTCTGAAGTGTCATCAGGGTTCCTCCAAAAGTCTACTCCATTTATCATTAAGGGGATTTACACTGTAAACAGGACAGCTGCATTACTAAGTCTAATTACCCTGAGAAGACAAAGCACCGTGTGCCTACACATCACACTGGAATTAGAAGTCCAGGTAGAACGAGAGAGAGGCTTTTAATTAAACAAAGTCAGTTACCTTTCACAGAAAGCCTACAATTTAATTTAAGCACACACATGGGAAGAACAGCAGGTCAAGCACCTTCCCCATCTCGTGAACCTGAAGCCTGGTGATTGCCACACACAACACAATCATTTCTACCCACCTGCCTCACATTTCTCTTTAGGAGTATTTCATTCTCTTCTTGGCTCGCTTTCCTTTAATTAGGAGTAAGGAAAGGTTGTAGTGGTTTCATAGCATGTCAGATTTAATCTGCATAAGACCCCACAACATGTTGGGGGAATGTGTGGCAGGAGTTTTTAATAAAGGATTACAGAATACACCTGCTGTGGCTGAAATATTGTGAGCTTTTCCGAAGCTCTGGGAGGCCTGCATTAGGTCAGCTTTGACTTGAACATTTATTACTTCTCAGCCTTTGGCGTTGGGATGGAGTCTGGAGCATGGTGATGATATCAGCTGATTTAAATTGCCAAAAAAGTGATCAGGTTGTTTGCACAAAACCAGAGAAGTGTTTGTCTTAATGGCTGCTGCAAAGATGGGTAGGATTCCTCTGCCCCAGACAATATTGGTTTTTGTGTTCCCAAATGTCATCAGATAATGACTTTTATGCCAACAAGTTAATTGCAAAAGCAAAGCAATGAAAATATATTCTCAGCCATAGTCACGTATTTTCTACATTTGCTTCCAATTTAATGTAATGAACAGAGAGTTTTGTGAAGGAAGATTGCAGATGCCATGGAAAATAAATGCTGTTTCTCTGCAAAACCATCACACAGCCAAATGAGCTGCCAATTTTCCCCTTTCCTTGCACCTCTTGTACTATTCATTTCTCCCACCTTCTGCAGGGTGTGGGAGATGGGGTCAGTCACTTTCTCCATGTGAAGGAGCTCAGCCCAGAGCCCTCCAGGACACACCTTTGGCCACCTGGTGCAGGTTTGGGACAGACATCCTCACTCCAGCCAGCTCGGGCAGGTCCAGGATTCCTGGGGCAGACAGAGGCAGCACCTGTACACTCTCCTATGTGATTGAGGAGCCTCCTGCTGACACTTCCTTCCCATTTTCCGGTTTTGAGGTGGTTTGAACTAAGAAAAGCTCGCTGTAGAGCACTGCTGGCATGTGCAGCTGCCCTGCCTGGTTCAGCAGCTCTGCCAGCCCCGAGCAGAGCCAGGAAGGAGTATTTGCACAGTTCACCTCACCAGGGCTGCAGAGCTGGACCAGCAACCCCAGGAAACAGCCCCCTTTGCAGTGTGTCTCCTTTTGAATCAATCACTTGTCAGTCCATTGCTCACAGCTGCCAGCCTGCACCAGACTATTTACTGCATCCCAGCCCTGTGCCTTCTAATGGCTCACAATAGAAGTGAGAGACATCCTGAAAATACTCGGAGCACTGGCAAGTGCTAATGGGACTGCTCTCCTGCTTTAAAGCAATTCTATTAACACATTATGCTGCAACTGAGGGTAATTATTTCCAAGGGAAATGGCTCCCCACGACCCACGATGGGCTCTCAATGGCGATTAGACTCACATGTGACTAATGCACATGAAGACATTAACTGAAGTTTGAGGATTTATTAAGATTTGCAGAGACCTCTCCAGGGCTGCAGAAGACAAGTCTCCTTGGGTTGCAGAGACCAGATACAAAGTAAGAAAAGTTCTCGTTGGCTCATGAAGCTGAGTAAATTAATTTCAGATTTTCGGTAGTACTTTAAATTATAAAGGAATACCTCTGCAAATCCAACATTTTATTTAGCAAACACATGAAAATAAAAGGGTTGTCACTCATAACAGGTAATAAAGTATTACATTTTACCTTCAGTTAACACTACTTTTACCTACAAGATTGAAGAAAATCCAAGAAGGGTTTGGACAACACTCTCAGGCACCTGGTGTGATTCTGGGGCTGTCCTGTACAGGGCCATGAGTTGGGCTTTGATGATCATTGTGGGTCTCCTCCAACTCAGGCTATTCTATGGTTCTACCTCTGGATATCAAGATAATTGAGAAAAATTAGAAAGGGGTTTTTTAAATAGTGTTTACATTCCACTGTTTCTCATCTAGTATTGCCTTTGTCTCGCTTCCTGCAACCTGATGGAAGCACAGCATTGTGCATTCAATCCTTCCCTGCCACACCTATAAGCAAAATACTGATAAATGGGATTCTCCTTGTTCCTTTGCAGCACCCAAGTGGCAAAGCCAGTGCTGGAGAGGGATGAAAGCCAGCAGCTGATTCCTCTGCCACTGGAAAATCTCCACCTCTCTCCCTCCTGACACTGGTTCTCTATTACATGCCAGTCATGCTTCCATCTACCCCCCTGTAAATCCATCCCAGCAGGAGCTGTAACAGGACCGACAGCAAAGTGACAATGCAAGTTCTGCTGTGCCATGCATGCTGCAGCCTGAGAGTGTAACAGCCTTGCCAGCAGCAGGGAAGGAAACCCTCCCAGGGGCTTCCACAGTGGCTTGTGGTGAGCTCTACCACCACAGACAACTGAGAGGGTTCCAGTGAGCCTCCCACACCTCCTAGGGTGGCTCTGCTCTGGAGGGATGGCAGCTGGCTGCAGCCACAGAGCAGCTGGCAAACCTTTAGCCCTTTACAGGAAACCATTCTGCAGCACCTGTCTGTAAGAACCAAATGCTCTGATGAAGAGTTTCCCTGGCTGCACAATACTGTAAATGCTCCTGAAGAACAAATTGTGCAGTTTTGAAAGGATAAATGATTCTCATCTAATTCTGCCCATGCAGGAGCAGTGCAGGAGGCTCTAATGACTATCTCTCCATTGCCTTTTGAATGTGTGTTTATGCACAGTTTGGATATAAGGAGTGGAAGGAAAAGGAGAACAGAAATGAGGAAAATTTAGATCTACATCTCGGGCTGAATGAGCATAGCAGCAGCTTTCACCACACAGCCAAGTTTTCCACTGCCTGTAAAGCCTCACAGTAGCTGCACACAGTCAATATTTGACAGACAAGTTGGCAAAGCTCTTACATCTCACATTACCTGCTTGCTACACAGCAGACTGAGCTGTGGGTGGTTGGGCTGCAGGAATGCACACTGGGGAAACACCACAGTCTGGCTTCTCCCTTGGACCTGTGCCCTGGGGACAGGATGGGAACAGCCCCAGCCTCTGAGCTCTCACTGTCACAACCAATAAAGCAGAGAGGGACAGAATTGCTTTCCAGCATTGATGGAAAACCTTTGGGCTCCATCATTCATGCAGGATTTCTATGGATAAAGGATATCCACTGCATTTACCAACCTACCTGCATTTATTCAACCACCTTGGTGCTGCCTGTGTGCCCCAGCCTGCAGCTGGATCTCAAACACAATGTCCATAGCAGGACTCTGGCTAGGAGCAGCACCAAATCCAGCATTCCTCTCTCCCCTCCTGCTTGGCCACTCTCTGAAATCAGCTGAGAGCCAAACCTCATAGGTGCAGAACAGGACATTTATGAACTTGACAGATACAAAAAAAAAAACCAACTTAAAGGACTGACATTGTCATTCATCAAATATTGATTTGTCCTAGATCTGAGGACACAAGGAATCGCCCTCTAGAACATAATGTGCAGTGGGCATAAGCATTAATAAAGGAAATAGTTTATAATTTCACAGTCTATTTGTTCATATATATATATGAATAGCATACTTATGAAGCAGGATAGGTTCTTATCAAACTTATCAAACACAATCACTTACCAAACTTACTTAACTTATTTATCAAACACAATTGGTAAGCTCAAAAATGTCATTCCTTCATTGAAAACACCTCTAGAATCTCCAAAGCAATTCTTGAATTGAGCCTCCCGTAAGGAAAAATAAAAATATTGCTGGAGAATACAGAAAACATTCCTGCCTCTTTCAGCCTGTCTGACAGAATATAATTCTGCACACCTATGGATCAGCAGATCAATGATCCAGGAACATAACTCTGTTGAAATATTCTTGATGTGGTGAGCATTAATGGCTCAGAATAGGCCTATGGGGTCTCACCCATCAGTGCACCTGCAGCAATTCAGAAAACTGTAGCACCTCTGAAACTGCCATCAGCCCATTAAACCACAGGTCTACAGAAGCACCTGTCTCTAAAGGAGGAGCAAAATCTGATTTGGTTTGGCAGACTCAAACAGCCTCATCAGAACTATTAACTAAAATATCTTCAAAGGTGCTTGTGGGAGCTTTAGATCTCATTGAAAACCCCACACCGTTTGCATGCCGTGAATCCAAATGGATAAACCAAGATTCCATTCATGAATTCCTGTCCACACAACACAGAAAAACCTCCCCACATAGCCCAGCCAGCCTTCCCCATCCCTCAGGGTCTTTCCCCAAAAAGAGGATGTCCAAAAGGGACTGGATTTGTGCCATCACTGCTCAGGGGTACAAGGGGGAAAAGACACAGCATTTAGAGCAATACCCCATCCATATTTTAAGGTTTTTCTGCAAAAATATTTAGAGATACTTAGAAAAAGCCTCTCTAAAATAGGAACTAAAATATTGATACATTAATCATAAATAAATATGTACCACAAATGCAGCTCTGTAAGAAGAGTCCTGAAAGGTATTATAAACACCTCAAAAATTTCTTCTTGCATGAACTCCAACACTCCAGATCTCTTTGGTGTTAGGCTTAATTCTCAATCATGTGAAAAAAAAAGGTTTTGCTAAAAGAATGCAAATATCCCTCTGCTTCATAAAATAAAGTTCCTTTTTTGACATGATTACCCTAATCTAATTAAAAACTGTGCTTGTCACATCATGGAAAATTAACTGTCTTCACACAGGGCAAGTGCTATCATTTCAAAAGGTCACAATAAATTACTTATAAACAAGAAAACAAAATTAATTCCTGATCTAAGCACCAAATTCTTTGCAGACCTAATTAAAGAGCAAAAACTCAGCATCCTGAAGTGACTCTGAGATGCCTCTCCACTTGCAGAAATCTGTGTTTAAGGGAACAGCTCAACACATTTGGGAAAGAGATGGAAAGCAGCAAATGAATAATATAAAAGATGAGAGGCAGGATTTTATGCAAATGCAATATGCATATCAATACACCCCAACACTAGAACAGTGAGTGCATCATTACTGTGGGAGCTGGGGGATTGGCTTTGTTGTCATTCAATGCCAAAAATCAATGCTCAGTATCCTTTTCTCATAACACTGTTACAATTCATAAATTATTAACTGCAGTCTTTTGTAAAAAGTTCCTGTTTACAAGGTTACTCTGTAAGTTAAAATGTTTGTTTGCCCTCAGATCTCTGCTGTAAAGCATCTGTGGGTAGATTTACATGATGAAGTTGATAGATTTGTATTTTGACAGTACATCTGTCATCCTGGCTTCCCGTGTCAAGAGGTCAGGTTTGCACTTGGTGTTATCAGGTGGCTCATTAGTGTCCTCTGGGATGTGCTACCTTGTCTGCTTTGCTTTAAGTGACAAAAAGCACACGATCTTTCTGGTCCTTGCTGCAGGAATTCACATCCCCTCTGCAAACTGTATTTCCTTACTGCCAGAAGATTGGATGCTCAGCACATGGACAGAGGGAATGTCTCTGGACACAGCACTGCGTGGGGGGAAAGCTCAATCCTTTCACATACACCCTGATCCATCTGAGGGTGCAGAGTATCCCCATGGCCTCTTCCTTACAAGCCCTGGAATGCATATTTAGACACTCAGCACAGCCACATCACATCTTGCATTATCCCTGTGTAAAAAATGCACCTTAACCAGAGCCAAGGAGCCCTGAGCTCACTGCCAACCATGGGCAGGCACTTGTGCTCTCTGCAGGGCTAGTGCCTGGTCCTCAGGCTGTGAAAGCCATGGGCTACTGTGGGATGATGCAGTTTTCTCCGTTACTTTCCAAAGGCTCTGTAAAAGTTGTTGAAAGCAGCAGCACATTCCTCTGCTCTTCCTGCAATATTCCTCACGGGTTTGCTAATGCCTCCTGCTGACTGCAGGCACATCTTCAAAAGGCAGATCGAGAGCATCATTGTGCATTCATGTGGGCCCCTGTGAACACATCAGCTCCAGGAGTTCCACAGGAATCCGAGTGACAGCAGAGTTTAGTCCTGTGAATAGCAGGGCTGCTTTACAAAGCACCGATTTTATTTTGTTGGGAGTTAGAGTAATGCATTTTACATTGATTTTACCACTGTAGTAGATTACTTTGTGAGCTACTTAATTTCAAGGGTAAGCAAACAGCTGACAATTTTGCTTGCAAATCACTTGTTCTAGTGAATTTTAAGCAGTGGGCATATTTGTCGGGAAACACGGTAAAGAAAAAATCATCATGAGTCTGTAAACTGGAAAATCACCCAGTGCACGAGCTTGGGTGGATCAGTATAGTGCTGTACAGCAGACAAATAGATTCTGTAGCTGATTTTGTTGTATTTTAGGCTGTTTTCCCACTGCTATAATGTTCACCTCTGTCTCACGGCAGCTCAAGGATAGCATCGTAGGTGTTCCTTTAAGGTGCATCAAAATTATTTTGCAATTTATTGTGGCTGTCTGAGGCCTCAGCCACATGAAGGCCACAGGTTAACAGTCCTTGAAATGTCTTGCCTAATGCTTTGTAGTAATAACATGAAGTATCTTGAGGTAAAGTTGTCCTACCCATGTCTCATTGTCACTCCTCTGGCTCACTGAGAGCATTTGTGGGGTTGGATGAACTTTGCCCCTCACAGATTTCTTTTCATGTCTGAGCCAACCATTCCCTCTGCTCAGAAGAGCCAGTAAGAAGTTCCCTGACTGGAAGGCATTTCTGTAAAAAAACTCACTGATGATTTAAATTAAAAAAAAAAAAAAAAAAAAAAAAAAAAAATAAAAAAAAATAAAAAAAAAAAAAAAAAAATACATCCACCCACAACCTTGAACTGCAAAGAACACGAATCAGGATTCTACAGCCAAGAGCCATGAATGGGATCCCCAAACCTTCACCCAATGAGAACACTAAAGAGCAGAAGGGATGCTGAATTACTACAGTTTGTACAGTTTTGTGTAAATTCCTGTACCAGCCATGCAACCTCATGGCAGCATGGATTGTCAATTAGTGAAGCACAACTCCAGTGAGCAAACAAAATGTTTGTGTTCCTATTTCTCTGCTGGAGGACTTCAATGCCTAAACACCAAGATTGAAAGTGGGGTGAGTTCTGCAAAATTTCATTTACAATAAAAACCTTTTATACTCCAAATTTAAGAAGTCACTGCTAGTGCTGGGTTATCCAGTGTCCCTAAATAACCCCTGTGAGGCAGATATAAAGCAGGTTATGGCTGAGACAGACAACAGAGAGAGTTAAGAGAGCTTTAAAAGCTGCAACCTTCAGAGCAGCTTGAGGTACCTCACTTTATATCCACAAGGAAATATGGTACCTGCATTTCAGCTAAAGCTCAGTGTCCTGATTAGATCACTGCTTAACCACTTGTGATCTGGCCATGCTCTCAGATACCTTCCAAAATGGAAAACTTACATGGGCTAGAAGAGATTTATAAATCTCTGAACTTCAGTCCCAGAAAAGGGCACAAAGACTGAAAGTACAAGTGTTTTCTTCTCTGTTATGGAATGGGCCAGGAGAGTGAAAACAGAGCTGATTTTCCAGTTAAGTCTCCCTCATGTCTGCACCCTTTACAAGTCATTACATCTCAAAGGACCAGAAATATATATTCATTTCCAGGACCCATCTTGAGCTGGTAAAATGCAACAGTGGCTTTTCACAGGTTTGAGCCTCCATATCCAGAGCAGCCTGTAGTGATTTTTCTGGCTATCACTGACTATTATTTTGCATAAATGATGGTAATAACAATATGCTACCAATAAAACATGCTACCAAAACTGCCCTTCTTTTGAGTGCATGTGATTTCTGTGTAATAATGGGAATGTCACACACACAGGGCAGGGCAGAGTGGCCCCTGAAGTGTTTTTACTCAATTTCTCCTGGTGGGTGACTTTGTCTTCACAACCATAATAAAGCTGTGGTTCTCTATAAAATGCAAAAGGTCTCCTGGAGGTTGGCACATGCTGTTATTCCAACCCCCATCTGTGAAATTTCATCCAAATTAGAAAAATCAGGTAACTGAGACATATTCAACAATAGAGTTCTAGACTCTAAAGTACAAGCTGTTAACTCTGCCCAGGCACTTTTTTGTTTGTCTTTTTAAGTAACTTTAACAGCAAAAGACATAAAGAGAATTATTTGGAGAAATGCTGTTTATTCATCAAGGCAAAATCATCATGTGGGAAAAAAGCTCCAAGTTTTATCATTGTTTAGTTAATCCTGCTCTTACAAATGGGATTCTGATTTCTCAACTAAGCTCTAAGGTAACTGAAGTGAAAAACAGCACATACTTCCTCTTTTCAGATGTAGGATTCTCATTCCCAGGCAGTGAGAATCCCTTAACCTTCAAAAAAACCACCCTCCTGAACATAACCAATATATTCCAAGTTCCAAGGTGAGCAGATCTGTTGTGAGTTTGTCCAGAATTATTACCCCAGTGCATTGCTGAGAGACACTGCGCTGCAACAAGCAGTCCTTTAAATGACATTATTACAGTTTAGAGGTACTAATTTATCCCAAATGTTTGTTACAGGATCTTCTCTATCTCAATAGATACAGAAGCATCTATTGTTATGACAGAAGTCTTAACTGTTCTCTTACCTCAGGGTCTTTTCAGTCTGCAAGCAAATTGTGAGTCTTCAAAGCCATTTTCTATTGTTGTAGGTTTGTTATAAACTAACCCTTGAGAAAATTTACAGCAAGTGTAAAAAATTTATCCACTCTCTTTAGATCCAAATTTGAACAAAAATCCTTGAAGATAACAGACTTAGAGGTAAATGGAAAATGAAAAAAATCTATCATGAATTTAACAGAGTTGTAGGATGCAAGGGGAACCTTGAAGGGAGTTATATTATGATAATTTAATTTCTAGATAAATAAAGTGCCATATATCTAGTTTAATCTATATATCCAAGCATTTATTTTGATACCACAGATATTTCCTTATCTAACTGGAGAAGACAAAGATGGTGGTAAGGAATGGCTGAGGAGTGAGCAGTGGCACTTCCTGCTCAAAGTGAGACAGGATGGAGCCTCTCACCAGTCAGCCCTGCCAGGGTTCAACACTCCTGTGTGGCAGCAATGGCAGATGCCAAATAAAGCACATCATTCTGGCAATCTGTGTGCAAAAACATTCACCAAAACTGCCAGGAGGGCTGCAAAGGCAGGCAGAGGGGAGAAAATGGACATGAAGAAGCCATTGTTATTTTATGCCTACTGAAATGTCACCTGGATGAAAGGAAAAGCATCAGGGTTGTCCTGATGAGGGACAAAAAGAACCCAGTTAAGAAATAAGATATAGGAATAGTCAGGATATAAATATATTCCAGTTACTGGTCAACACTGTACAAAGAGCAAATAAAAAGGATCTTCCCTGATGACACCATGAATATATGTGCAGAGAAACAATAGAAATAGTAAAGGTCCTTTTAAAATTTAATCAGAAAATCAAAACAATGGAAAAATATTGGGAATGTAGAGCTCATTTGGGCAAGCAGAGTCTATTAACTGTTCAGCTGTCCAAGCGCAGAGCAGAAAATCTCGTTTGCTTATCACTGAGTACAATGACCACTATGATCCCAGCTGTCATCAAACACATAATTGAAAGTGACCTAAACCAAGGAAATCAAGACCAAGAAACACAGGGCCAGATCTTTCCACCACTGACTCTGGTGGAATTAACTGGCTGAATGCCCCCACTCACTCCAGCAAATCAGAAGTTAATAATTATGACCCTGAACATCTTTCCACTGCTGATGGGATCTTTCCCATGTGCTAGAAAGCTTATGCACAATGACTCACATTAATTCAAGACATCTTTTTTTTTTTTTTCCATCTTTCTGTCTATATAAAAATTGGATGTGCATTGTTACCCCAGTATTTACATAAAGCACAACAATGACTTCTGTCTCTGGGTCACCAGCAGTTCATCTGCACCACTGCACTTCAGTCTGCTGCAATGTCAGAGGGAACAGACTGGCTACAGCTTCACCTCTACCCTCTAATCTATTTACGAAGACTGATGACAAAAAACTCTAACAGGCAAATAAGAAAAATAGCATGAAATGCATCTACAATAATAGGGAACAATTATGTGTCTCAAAATGTAACCACTCAGAAATTCAGTCTGTCAAGGAACTGGACATTTAATTATTATAATCATTCTAAACAAGAACTAATTGAAACTGAAGATTCACTTTTATCTAGAATTTTCCTTATGAATTTTAAGTATGTTACCTATTAGGATATAGCCAAAGCTATGAAAATCCAAACAAATTACTCCCCTCCCTGTAAGCCTTCGTTATGCAGTACAAGCCTGCTCTCCTTTTTTTTTTTTTTTTTTGAGGCATCTCAATGAATATTTCTAGCTAATGGCTAAATTCTTTTCCATATCTAGATTCAAAGAGGCAAGGAATATGTATACTTTGCTATTCCCCTAGAGAATGGATTTATTTTAGGACAAGAAAAACTATGCCTGCTTTCAAATTTTATCTCTTCCTCATGCTTTCCTGCCATCACTTATGAATGTAAAGGTTAAACTACCTAGAACTATCTAAGGAAATAAATCTAATTGCACAGCTATAACCAAAGTTTGCCCTACAATAATTGCTACTAATTCTATAAGTTCCATCTTTTCACCTTCATACCACCTTGATAGGTACTAAATTACAGTTAAAAATACACTAAGACATAACTTACTAACACAGTCCTATCAACTCACTGGGATCAGCTTTGTATTTTTGTGTTGTACAGTATGCCAGGAACACCTCAGACAAATCCATAGAATCATATAGGTTGAAAAGACCTTTAGAGATCCTCTGTACCTGTTCTAACGTCAGCATTTTCTTTCTATGATCCCCTAAGTTACATTCATTACCTAAGCTCATTTAAAACAATTTTACATATCTTTGTGTCATTAAGAAAGTCTTATCCTTGGTGCACCACAAGAAGCTCAGGTGTGTTATTCCACAGTTTTCAGCCATGTCTCAGATCCCTGAAGAATTGAGAATCCTCGAGATCCTTGAGAATCCAAGGTGCATTTCAGGTAGAACCAAATCTCCTTGTGTTTTCTTGTGAAATTATAATGTTCCACTGAATAGCAAAATCCAGGTTCAGGAACTGCAGCCACGGTCGAAAGGAGAAGTGCTGTCCTTTTTCCCAACTCCTTTGCAAGCTCAAAGGATTAAGACAATAACCTCTTGACAAAAAGGGGTCTCTGTGTAACAGCCAAGGAACAGTTCCAGAGTTCTGAGAGTGACCCTCAGCATTAGCCTTTGCTACCGTGTTACCTATAAAAGAAGAGGAAAGAGTTACTAACACAGAATTGACAGAGAATAGGGTGATATCAAGTGCATTGTTACTGCAAAAGAACTGTGCACACAAACAGACAATGAAGGAACTTGTCCCAGCCACATCTTTATACACAGAGAAACAGAATCTCTGTAGAAATGTTAATTACACTGTTATTTGATAGCATGAGGGGGATTTGCAGATAAAGAAATGGCAGTTCACCATCAAATTTGCCACCAACATCTCCTGGAAATTTCCTATTTTGCTTTGCTTCATGTCATTCCCAACACCACTTGTGCCTCCAGCACAAGTGTGGGATTTACATCCCAAAGGGCCATTCATGCAAACTGCTGCCCATTCCCAGAGGTCCATCCTACCAGGGAACCAGGGACCAGGCAGCACACGGGGAGAATAAACTGTTCTTGCAGCAGAAATGTCCCCCAGACAGCAGAACTCCCCCAGGACCCTGGAGGGGCTGCAGGAGTGTGTTCAAGCCTTATTGCACACACAGGGCACAAACCAAACCGCTCTGGCTGCACACTGAGGAGGGTCCTGTTGGATTTCCTGTCCTGGAAATGGATGAGAACAGGCAGCTGGAAGGAGGAAAGCTTTGTCAGCTCTGCTCTGCAGTGTCTACATGTGTCACAAAACTAAACAGACACTCAGCATAGAGAAGTTTTTATCTCCTTCCCTGAGGGAACTGATGGAGGATGCAAATTCCTCAGCTTTGCACATTTTAACTGTCCCACTCAGACACTAACTATTCATCTAAATACTGAGTAGTGTCAGCAGTCTCCTGTGCTTCAAATATTTTAGTTACACTGCTTTTACTTATTTTCAGAAAATGAAAAGATAGAGGACTTAAAATTGATTAAATGGTATTTCCTCTCTCAGTGTATAATTAACCTGTGGAAGACACTGTCCCACGTAGCACTGATCCCAGGGTCTTAAAAAGCTCTAAAAGTTGATTACAAATTTAAATGGTAATGAGATCATCTCTGGTGCATAACACAGAAAAAAATTAGTATGGAATGGATCTCAACTATTGTGTTTTAGACATAAGGGAGTTATTAAATTGGAAAAAATCATGGATGTTTACACTTTCTGTAATTGTCCCAAAGGGTTTTGCTGAGTCTGATTTGAGCATCCCATTGCTGAGGCTCACAAGGGGCTGAACAGTTTGGGCTACTGGTCTGACAGTTCAAACAGTCCTCTTTGTGTAAAATTTTAATAATATACCTAAGAAGTATTTTGTTTATTGATCTGACCTTTGGTCATTTTCAAAATAAAAATATGAGTTACACCATTCTTCCCTTTTACCTATGACAAGGGAACTTGTCTTTCCATTCTGTTTTCCTTACTTCTGTCCACAGGAAGAGGCAGCTGCATGAATGAGGATTTGACACCTCAGGTCCCCAGTCATCAATGCCAGCATAAAACTCTTTGTTCTGCCCCCCACCCCTCAATACCTGTCAAAGGTATCAAGGATGATTAACCCTCATTCCATGGCTAATTAGCCTGACTCATTCTTCTCCAATAAGGTCCTTTTGGTATAAATTGTCATCTCTCTTCTGGTATGTCCAGAGATGAAGCTATCTTGTACAATACCTAGAGCTCCTAATTCACCAGTCTCAACCTGCAGTGTGATGCTACAATGCTACTCCTTATCTACAAAGGAGTAGTTAAAAATCAGAACTGGGGAAAAACTGAAGGGCTGAGGGTAACCTTTATCTTGCAATAAGTGAGTCCCAGTTACCCACATTGATTGCAGAGTCTATCAAATTGCAGCTGCAGTGGCCACCACAGGATCCAGGCATTCTATAGAACACGCATTTGGCATTTGCTAAGGAACACTGGCCATTGGAATCACAGAAAGGTTTGGGCTGAAAAGGTTCTTGAAGGTCTTCCAGTTCCAACCCCTCTGCCATGTACAGGAATGCCACTTCCTCTGTGCCACTGTGCAATGTCTGCAGACCACCACAGCTGTCAAAAAAACATCCCATTTCCTCTCACCCATCCAGAAAATTAGTGCAGTTTCCACTCCTCAGAACAGCCTTTACTGAACAGCATTTGGTGACAGTACTGCTTATTAACTCAGGCTGTAAACTAATGAACATTCTTTCCCAGCTAGAGGAGGCTGTAAAGGGAAAAGCTGAGCACATGTCTCCCCTTGCTATTGCCTGCTAAAGACTCCTGGTTTATGATGTATTTAGACATGCAGTTTGCTGTGACTTGTTGAACTTCAATGCACTCAACTCATTTTCAATTGTCAAGCAGACAGAGGACATGATATTTTCTCTCCATTAATTAAGAAATAAGATGACATAGCAAAGGTTTGGTTCAAATTTAAAAAAAAAAAAATCATGCCAGCTACAGGGTGGTCTGGAATTAGAAATATTCTGAACCAGCCTGATTTCCAGTGGTGCTCAGTGTGGCACAGTGGCATCAGTGCAGGTTCCCAACAACTCCCAAGCCAGGCTGCTACTTTTAAAAGACAAAAGGCTGTCCAGTACAGGAATCTAACTTTATGTGACAGTGGTAAAGGTCTTGGATTTCTGTACTCAGCCTGGAAATTGAAGAATTGGTTCTGGAACATCATTATCCCTCTAGCACTGAGCACAACAAAATAATTTCTTTGGCTCACTGAAGACTGAATCAGAACCACTTTCAGTTTGACTGCAGGAGTGAAGGGGCAGTTCTGACCTAGTACATCCTCTCTGAGAACAACTACATTAATCACAGCTTTCCAAAACTCTGAGAAGGCCAAGACTGGTTCTCACACCCACATACACAACGCAGTAAGAGCAGTCAGCAGACTGGCACCTTTAAATACAGGTGATCTCTGTACTTGCCTTTGTGGTTTTGACTTTATTTCCACTGCTGCAAGACCAACCTGAATAGTCTGGTAGCACTTTACAGTCCTCTCCATCCAAACAGGGGTTCATGTGACACCACCACTTCTGCAGGACAATGGAAGCTGGAAAAAAATGAAGCAGGAAGGAGAAGCAGGAAGGAGAAGTTATCTTTTTTAACATTGCTGTTTGTTTGCAGGGAGGTTGTCTGTTCAATTGCTTGATTTCAAAAGGTAGAAACAACAATTACTGGTTTAACAGTGAATTACATGGTGGTTAAAAAGTGGCTGAACACTTCACCAGCCCTCAGAAGGGTAAATGCCACATGTAAATGGTGAAGAGGTAGGCACCACCAGAGGCTGACTCCAACATTTGAATTGACCTCTGGAAGAGCCTTTCCATTTCCACTGACCACAAAAACAACTTGTCTCTGTCATTTGCATCTTCAGCCAAGTACCTGCTGTAAGGGGGAATGAAGCTGAGGCTTCTTGTTTAACCCATGTATGCATTTGGGAGACTGGACAGAGAAATGCCAGTTTCTTCCTTCACTGGGTGAGAAAATAGAATTGCACAGAGATGTAAACCCATGAGGTCTGTCAGCAAATACTGCAAGTAAGAATGGGGAAACCTCTGGAATGCACTAGAGTATGAGTTAAAGATCTACTTGCAGTCACACTGCCACTTTTGCAATATGTTTTGGAAGGCTTCAGTTGTACACCTTAACTGGGCAGATTTAATAATTTTCTACCCTTAAGCCAATTTCTATTAAGACCCTGCCTATTACTTTTAGAAATGTAGTCATGGCTTTATAAACCTGCTGTTAACAACAGCACAGACACCTGCATGTATTTCTCAGTTTGCATTTCTCATTTTTCCATTGCTCATGGCACACATCAAATCCCAGAAAATTATTATGAAATGTATCAGTACGCAATCCTACATAATCTATATTGGATTTCAAAATAAAATATGGCTTAAAATGTTGATTCAGCTGGTCTGCATTATGCTACTGTGTGCACAAAATATTGAATCCTATGCCTTAAAAGATCACACATTCAGAAGAGAGGAACAAAAATAATGGAGTTCACTTCTTGTAAAGCACTTTTTTTTTCCCTTTTAATTTCAAGACATATTTGTTCTTCTGCAACCTTTAAGTTAGGGTGTCAAGAAGGCAAGCTGACATCAGGATATTGCCAAAATCTTCATTCAATTACTTTTGTTTTGCACTTTTACTGAAAAGTGTTATGAAAAAATTCACTTCTGGAACACTGCTTTGGCTTTTATAAACTAATCTTTCAGCCTTACAACATTACAAAATAAATGTATGAAATTCCACCAGTCAATTGGGTTTCAGATCATTTGCTTTGATACTGATTGATTGTGGACATCAGGTTGTGGACAAAAAAAAAAAAAAAAAAAAAAAAAAAAAAAAAAAGGGTGAAACCTGGCTGTGCTTCCTGGGAGGTGAGAAATAATTTCTGATAAGGTCAGTAAGGATGGAGTGAAAAGCACCCAGAGAAGATGGCAGCAGCCAACAAGGCTCCTGGCACAGAGAAAAACAGACAAAACAAGAGAGTGTGGGGTGGAAAGAGGCACCATGACCCTTCCTGGAGGAGTGGGAGTGAGGAATGCCAAGCCACAGCTCTGCTGGGGAAATGGGCTGGGTGATCTGAGGTGGGAACACCAGACACCAACCACAGCAGTGAGAATTGCTGCCCTAGTGCAAATGATCACCACTGCTGGATAAGACCTGAAGTTCAATAAAAATAAAAAACAGCTACAAGCAAAATGCTTTATAAAATCTCTTTTCTTTTTGTTTTTGGTTGGAAAACTCTATGCTTTGGGTATATTCTTCCCTTTAAACTCAGGAAAAATTAGAGGCAAATTAAACAAGCCTGAATTCAGGACAAAGGTGCTGGACAAATACCCTAAATATCTGTATCAGTCTGCAATATGCAAATTCAAGAGCCAAACAGTTTCTTGCTTTCACCATGTAGGAGTCCACTGAAGGGTATGTGTAGAGTGGGAGAAAACACATCTAATCTTGAGGATAAGAAAAGAGAGTTACAGTTTCTGTGCTGCAGCAACTCACTGTAGTCCCAAATGCTTGCAAAAATAAGCAAAGCCTGCTAAAGCTTACCCACACAAAAAAGGTGTGAGAGGGAATCAAAGGCTCCCACTTTAAAAGTCAAAATCTCACATTCATAATATTTTATTGCACTTAATTAGAACGATACTTGAAGAAAAAAAAAGCAGCTATAAAAGTCCTTCAGCAACTGTTGACTGAATCAAGATTCTGCAGTATTTATATATTTCTGCCACAGAATGGCAGTGTCAACTTCGCAGCCTTTAAGTGAGTTTAAAATAATGCCCGACTTCTATTATCTGTTAAATGTAAAAGTATTTCTGCTATTTGATGTGTCGTCTAAAAATGCAGAAGACACTTCTGATGTAACAAGAAAACTCTCTAAGAAAACGTCCAGTTAAACTTGACTGCATTGCTGAATAATAAAGCATAAAAACACTACACCTCAAAAATATATTTTTTAAAATCCACTCTTTAAAATATCTGTTTTGACAGCTTTATAATAGGCAAAAAAAAAACCCTTAAACAATGGATACACGTGTATTTAGAGTTTTATGTCTGACACTGAATATTTCTGAATATTAGATTAGAATTGGACTTTGAAGCTTTTTGTTTTATATTTAAGCGAACAGGTTGCAATTTTATGTGTAAAAGAATGAAAACGGGATCTTGCTTATGAATTAATGAAATGAGGGATTTTGGTACCTTTAAGATTAGAAAAAAACAGTGTATAACAGTGTATCTTGAAGTAGATTTACTAACTTAACAAGAGCAGCAACCTCTACAAAAATAAGCATTTTAAATGGGCAATATCAGATGTCCCAGCACCACCTGCATGCCCAATGTTAGGGCTGCATTTTTTAACCAGCGAATTTTGAGCCAAGCTACTAAGTCTTAAGACATCTGGAAGAGTTAATAACATAATCTTGAATTTCCTGGCTTATGCTGTTTCCAAACTAGTTTTAGAGGAGAATTCTTGTGTGAAAAAAAAAATTAAGAAGTTTTATTGGCACAAACCTGAAATGGGCCAGCACATACATTAAGAGGATTAATTACACCGAGATTTATGCACAGGCTCATTATCATCAACGCCCAGAGATGTTTCCAAAAATTAACAAAAGGAAGGATTACGCTCTTTGAGGCAGCAGGAAGTCAGACATCAAGGAGAACAAACTTCTCCAAAAAATCTTAACCAGGAGGGAGCAGAGCCTCTCACCTTCCACACAGGAGGGCTGAGCCCGCGTGGTCCCGGCCACCTGCCCCGGGAAGCAGGAGCACTTCACGGTCTGGGAGCGCTCCTCGATCCGGTTCTTGTTGCAGCACCTGTGCACGGCCACCACCTCACACGTGCCTTGCTTCACCTGGTGCTGGCCTGGTCATTCCAGAGGTGAGGGGTGGAGAGAGAGAAACACGTCAGTGCCTTGAGGAGGAGGAGGAGGTTGTGCAGCCCTACAGGATGCTGGATCTCCCCATTGCCGGCTTGAACCCCAGGAATGCAAAGAAGCAAAGTGTCTTGTAGTATATGGCTCGTTCCCTGAGTTTATATACTATTTTTTCTTATAAAATTAGTTTTTGTAAATCAGTTTTCCAGTCCATCTTCCGTCACCCTTACAAAGCCGTAGGGAGAAGAGCAGGTTGGAGTGTTCAGTTAGAGGATGAAGGCAAAAAGAACGGAACACGCCCCTCTTCCTTTGCCTTCCTGACATCCATCAGGTTTTATATTTAATTCTTTCCCTTCATAAATGGACACAATAAAGGGCATAAGGGATTTTACAGCAAGTTGCCAAAATGCTGAAGATAACATAAAAGTACCTTACAGAGCCACTGTAATAAGTTTACTGGTAGACTCCAACTTTTCATGCAAGTACCTACTACCCATAATATTTAATACAAGAGAGACCTCTTAAATAGTCGGGAAACTTTTTAACACGTCAACAAATAAGCACTGCTTGCTGTGCTTGTCATCACAGACAGGCTGAGAACAAGGTAGGCTGTAAAGTTGTCACGAATAGTCAAGTTTTGTCCAAAAGGAAAGAAAAATAACCACCCGAACTGTGTGGATTTTTTCAGTTCCCTCCCAGACCATTCTGGACAAACCTCTGATAAATATTGTGTCCTCCTGCTTTTCTCATGATTCACTGTCCTCTATTTCTCCAAGTTTATTTTCCCCCTCCCTTTCTCTTCCTTGCTCTTGCCTTCACACCTCACCTCACTGCTCCTTGCAGCTGATCATTTTCCTGCACTGCCAAACTTCCTCTCCATCCTGCCCAAATCCTCTCTAAGAAACTCCACAAGCCCCTCAGCTCCTTGCATAAGTCATTTCCATGTCCTCACTTCCCTGAACAGCTTTCAAGTGCTTCATCTTGCGTTTGTCTTGTCTTGTTTAGAGTAGAGCCTTGGATGGCTCTTATCTCTGTTTGTAAAGCACCTTGTAAATTAACAGCACTACAGAGCAGGGTGAGTTATTTCATAAGAGAGCGAGACAGAGAGACAACACTGAGGATAATAAAAATAGTCACCATCAAAGCAGCTCCAAGTGTGAGAAAAGAGACAGATATGGGTGTAGGTGTGGCTGGTATCAAAGGCACAGAGAATAAAGAGATGCAGGAAGGGAGAGAACTCTTCAAAACAGACAGTCCTCCAAGCAACAAACCTGAGAATTACCCTGCTCCCTTCCTCACTCCATGTTTGCCCTGTTTGGAGGTTTTTGTTTGGATATTATGGGTTGGTTTGGGGTTGGCTTTTTTTATTATTATTTTTTACAGTATCTGCTGCTAACTGATATCAGGCACAACATTACAAACAAAATTTTACTGAGGGATTAAGATCACTGTAATTTTTGTGCAGAAAATGTTATGACTTGATAAGGTGTGAAATCTCAACTTTCAAAGAGAGTTAGCAATGCAATTTAGGCTTCTATGGAGGTTCTTAAAAAATTAAATACATACATATAACTTTTTTTTAAAAGTTGGCTTGGCAGTGTTCCTTACTGTTTTGGTTTCACAAGTATTTCAAGCACAGCTGAAATACTCATGAAAAAACACTTGGCTGCCTGAATTTTGTTGCCAAATTTGTATTCATAACAACCTCAATGGACAAGAAACTATGCATATTCAATCTTGAAGTGGAAATGTAGTGTTCTACTTGAGCACTCAACTTTTAAAAAAAATTATATATACTGAGATTTTGTTGCTTTACTTTTTTCCTTTTTTTCCCCTGAGGACAAAGCTACACTACTTTTAAGCAAAATGTGCTACAGTAGAAAAATGCATAAGGTATTTTACAGCAAGTTGGCAAAATGCTGAAGATAACATAAAAGTGCCTTACAGAGCCACTGTGATAAGTTTATTGTCAGACTCTGACTTTCCATGCAAATACCTAATACCCATATAATAATAAACTGCTACTTGTCAGGAGGACAGCAGCTTCTCTCTAATTCAGTATGGGAAACAAATACACAAAAGAGAAAATAAATTTGCCACTTCTTCCCAAAGTATTGTTCCTCAAAATACCTGACGTGACAATGCTTGGAGAAAAGGTGGCACAAGTTCTGACAGAAAAGATTCTGTAAAATGAGATTTTTAATTTAAGAGTGGTTATTAATTTAATGAGGTTGTTTATTTATTTATTAAATAAATTTAATATTTATTTAATTATTTGTTTTTTAGTGCTGCAGCCTGAATCAACACTCTTTGGAGTAAAGAGTAGAAAATGCTCATTGGTTTCCTACAGTGCTCACTGTGGTGCTCCTGCATTCACTGGAATCAACAGCAAAGTTTCTATTCACTTCAGGAGAGCAAGGTCAGAGTCTGGTTTGTCTCTTGAGAATGAGATTTTATAAGGGAAGCAATAAAAAGCAAAAATTCTGAGCTTCTCAGGCCACATATTTGTGTTTCCCATGTAACTCATCTGAAAGACCAAGTGGCCAGGTCTTGTCCTTAGTCAAAGTCACTATTCACCAGACATCAGATGCTGAGACAAGAGAAGAAACCTTTTTTCCAGGAGGTACATCATAAGAATGGACAAGATCCAGCTTCAAGGATCAATATGTACCTGCAGGGATGTCTATTTTCCAGCTCAAATCCTGCTTCCTTTAGGTGAACAGTCCTGTTAAGCCAATACCAAAGGCAATCAAACACACTGTCCCTGAGTATACAGCCCCAAAAACCTGGGGCTCCCTTTCAATTATCTTGTTTGACTTTTAAAGCAGTGACACTGCTGCCCTGGAGTGCCAGGAGTCAACACACACTGCTGTTTGCAGAAGGTGAGATTAAGTTTCCTCATGAAAGCAGCCCTTGGTGCAGGAGCTGTTTTTCTGTCACATTCCTGTTTGGCAGCTCCACGAGCAGGTAAGGGAAGGATGTAGCCCTTGTTTTCTGCCTGAGATGTTTTGGTTTTCTGGAATTCTTTTCTCAAAGAAAACAAGAAAAGTGTTTTTGTGAACTGTACTTTGTTTTCATTCCTTTTCCTAGGAGGGATTTCTTCTTGAGGTCCCTCTGGTCTGACCAATGTGATTGAAGAAGTTTCTTACAATCAAATTGGTCTGTGTAAAGAAGTATATTAAAAAAAAAAAAAAAAAAAAAAAAAACCACACATCCCAAAAATAAAAAAGTTGTTTTCAACCTTCTAAAGTCAAAGTCTGTGTCATTGTACTGTACAGCAATATCAGATGGTGTCCCCTCTTCATCCCTTGGGAGGAGTGGGATGCCCAAGTTTGAAAACAGCCACACGAGGGAAGGCAGCACTCCCCTCCCTCATCCCTAATGCACAGCTCTTATGGAGCACAACAGTGGAGGCACTAAACAGCCACAGACATCTGCATGCATCATTTGCATTAATTGGATTGCCCTTGTAATAGTCTTTCCCCTCCTACACGCTCACATCGATATTTCCTCCTGCTTGTTCACACACATCCTGACACTTTTTATGCTGTTGAGCACCATATGAATTTCTCCTTAATATTCAGACACATCTGTGAGCAGGTGCTGAACAAATGCTGGGGGTTAACGTGGTGCCTTTCGGTCCTGTTTTTGCCGGTGTTCAGAAATCTAGAGGATAAACACTCATTTGCAGAGTGTCTTTCACAGGTAAGAAAACTCACAGAAAATCTTAACCAGCCCTAACTCAATCTATTCCTCCCTAGATCTACTGAAACCTGTTGTAGCTGCATTCAGCAGCAAAAAGAAAAAATATAAGAATTCTCTCCTGTGTGTTTTAACATTCATCTTGCACTAAATAAACCTTCATCTTGGGTTTAGTGTACTTTAGTACACTTAACATGCAGCTGAGATTATACTGACAGAAGCACTCAAGAAACACCTTAAAATACTTTATAATCAATGGATTCTCCAGAAGCCAAGTCATTAGAGGAGCAGGGACTGAAGAGTTTTTAAAATGTGAAGATCACAGTAAGTGAATTCTATGCTGGACACATCAGGAAAGCCATTTCAGGGAGAAATGCAGTGAGAGAGGGGGAGAAAAGCTGTGGGGAGCAAAGCCCATAAATTCATAGCTCATCACCTATAAACCTATTCAGACCTGCAGCTTAAGGGCTGTCAGTGTTTGCAGTTGAAATTCAGTTACATCTTCCCTTTTAAATAAGAAAACTGTCCAGAGGGACAAACCTTTTATCAGCAACACCACCACACAACAGCCTCTGCCACAGAGCAGCTTCTGCATGTTGAAGAGTGAACATGGGCCAGCCAGGCAGGGTGGAGGACAGGGGATGAGTGCTGAAAACCATGTAGCTCTGTGTTTCCTCTAGCCAGGAGTTTGGCACTTGTGTTGCTATCCATGTCCTAATTTCTTCACAGCTCTGCTTCCCCAGAAACCCCAGTGCTGTTCTGGGACACACTTTCTCTGTGTCCCAGTACCAGGCACAGACACAACAGGACAATGCTTCCCTAATGGAAGCAACCCCCAGAATACACCCTGCTATCAATGTTGCTGCCTTCCATAAGGAGATACCTGCAGGTAACAACAGCCCTCAGGTCTAGAATGATCCTGAATGGCCTCAAGGAGTGGCCACACGAAGGTTCTGTGACCATTTATTTGCCACCTGTAGGATTTTCATCCCAGGAGAAGGTGCTGTGTAGAGTTACAAGACAACCCCTCTGGAAGTTCAGAGAACACAGACATCATCTCTGAAGAACAAGAAAATACAAACCAGGAAGTCATTAGGCTTGGACATTACAAACCAGCACAAGTGTTGTGAGTAGAGTTGACTCAATACTCACTACTGAGCTGTTTATTCTCAGTGGTGTTCTTAATATTCTCTGTATTATTCTTAATGTTTTTTTTCAACAAACATATTTGACAAGACCTTATTTTCACTTTCTTCACAGAAGTCAGAGGGCAGGTACTCAATTAATACTTCTAAAACTCTTTGAAATGCTCAAAAGAAAAGAGGGAAATACAATTATTGTTAATAAAATATCAGACATGGTAGTGATGCACTTCAAAACCACAAGGAACTTATCAAAGAAAGAAAGAGGCTTTCAGAAGGTTGCTAACCAATTCTGTCCACATCCATTTCATCTCTGTGACTAATTCTGATCACTCCCAGGGAGTGAGTGCTGTCTCAATGCAATATACATGCAGGCAGCATGCCTCTACCAGAAATCCTGAACAACCACCTCTTCTTTTAATTTCTTGGCTAAGAAACATGAGGAAAAGACAGATTTAAAGGGAGTTTTTATCTCTGTTTCATAATCTGCCACCTCTGATGAAGAGAGTTGCTATGCTGTGGAGAGCAAATCTGGAGTAGGATGAGCCCAGCTCAGCACATTCCTCAGAAAAGCCTCAAAACCAGTGAGCTTGGTCTGCACAAAATCAACTGCATCATTTATTTAAAGGGTAAGAGGATGGATGTCAATAGGAGGATGAACAGCTATGGAACTAAATATTGTAGACAACATTAAGAGAAACAAATTAGTTTAGAAGTCAGCACTGATGCTGTTTGGAAGAGGAAAGCACTTAAAGAAGCTTGGTGCCAGTTCATCATCTGCCTTCATCTCATGCTGGCTTTTGCTTACAAATACATGAGCATGGGAAGCACACACCAGAAGGCAAATATTGTTAGAAAAACACAAATATTAGAGGAAATAACACTTGCTATTTTTGGTATTCTTCACCAAACATATTTACAAAAACCAATCCGGCTCACGTGGCAGGTTTTTTGAGGGGTAAAAGGGGAAAAGGGGTATTTCTAAAGATGACAGCTCTTCTAAAAAAAAAAAAAGAAGCTAAAAGTCAGTTGGAAAGTAAAATTTACACACCATGTTAGAGGCTGAGAATATCAGCAGAGCTTTTTCTCTACTACCATTCCATCAGCTACTGGATTTTTTCACAATTTCACATTCATGTCACAAGGTTCTATCTTAGATGCTCTCCTCCTTCAAGGATATACAGTATATATGTGTATACACACATACACTTTCTCAGAAATTGCCTCCGAATACACAAATCAGTCCAGTTCCACTTTTAAAGTTCAACCTTTTCACTTATGGGCAGTCAGGGAGTGCTCAGAGATAGTCCAGAACTGCCACAAAAGCCCAGTTCAGCTGTTCGGGATAAATAGACAAGAAATATCTTCCCATAATCACCTGCCTGTGATAGTAGGAAAAGTAAGATGTAACACACAAAAAGAAAATCAAACAAAAACAAACAAAAAAAGGAAAAAGGAATTGTGTTTGCTAACCATTACTCTTACAATCCTCAAATACACTGCAGGATTGTGATTTCTAGTGCTAACATCTGTAAGAAAAAAGCAAGCAAAGATACAAACATTTTCCAGATGTAGGAATAGAGGTTGGAGCTTCCACAACGTGCAGGTTTCAAAGCAAAGAGTTTTTCTCACAACTTATGAAGTTACAGATTTTGCTCCCATCAAGACATTTGTGCTGTTTTCCTTGTGGAAACCAGCAGTGTGGAATGTGCAAAATCACAATCAAGATTTTAACTGAAGAAATCAGGGAACCAGCCCTGAACCACTTTAACTTGTTTCAGGTGAGAAGTGACACGTGGGGTAGAAAAAAAACCTCTCAAAACAAGCAACTAAGTAAAGAGGAACACCAGGGGTACAGTAGGTGCACCTCTATATTTGAAAATAGGTGAGTGCCCTCAAAGCCTGATAATGAGACCCACGGAGTTAATGAAATCATAACCCTTCAGAGCAGGTGGAGGAACCTGCTGACACAGCTGGAGAGAATCATGTAGCACAGTGAATTCTGCACTGAGTGTCAGAGGTCACATCCATATGGAGATTAAAGTCCCCTGGAATAAGGAGCACGGGTGACCTTAGATCAGACACAAGCACAGAGACTCCTCTAAGGCACGAAGTATTAAATCTGAGTGGTCGATAAATCAAAACAGCTGAGAAGGTGCTGGAAATAAGGGAGGGGAGGAGGGAAAAACTGCTGCAAACAGAAAGGTGGATGGAGGAAGGGTGACCTGGAAGCAAAAGCAAATTAAGACATGAGTGTCTCTATCTCCTGGGGGGCTCGCTGGAGTCGATCAATGAGGGCTGCTGCCTTTCAGCTGGGCACCAATATTCATCCTGGTTCCAGCACACACATCACTTGTGCAGACAAAATCCAAGAGCACAAAACCTCACAGGGCACCTCAGAGCAAAGCAGTGTTAATAATTTCCTAAGGGGAGCTTCCTACTGTGGGGCTATTTTAGGTGAGGCAGAGGAGAAAATGCAAAGGAAAGATTTGGTTTTCAATCATAACTTGTAGCAAATGAGCAACATTGTGCTCTCTAATATAGAAGTATTTCCCAGGTGTCCCATTAACACTCAACTCCTGCTATTACACACGGACCTCTATTTTTCTCTCATTTGTTCCTTCCTTCACAAATTTATCATGAGAGAAAGGGAAAGAGAATGAAACCAGCTCCCTGGAGAGATTTCTGCTTGCCTGAAGAAAGCAGGTACACACACATCCATACAGGCCAGGCTTATGGTTACTCACCACTTTGTAAGCAAAAATTAAATTTTCCGCCTCAAGTGTGAGAGCTGATTTCCTCTTAAAACAGGGTTGTTCTTGCCACAGGAAAGAAAAAATAGCATATTTGGGACCACAAACTGAGAAAGGCAGTCCTATCCACATCAATAATGAAGCCATCCTGCCCAAGGTGCCACTAACACGGCCCTTGCAGGCACCAGCAGCTCACTGCCAGTCTCAGGGCTGTGCTTGTTGTCTCAGAGCAGTTTATTGCTACTCATCTATGGCATGGCAGAAGTTCATTTAATAGCATCATAATCTTTAAGAAATTTTTAAAAAAAAAAAAAACACCTTTAAAGTCTGTCCCATCCATGCAACAAAATATATTTTGAGGATTAAGCCTTGTGCCTTTCTGAGCATTCCTTCATCACCTGAAATACCTAATGATCATTTCAGGCTTACTTGTGTAAAACAAACGTTTGTAATCTACTAAATACCAGAGGTATTTTTAACCTAGTTCGAGGTCGTTCATCAGACAAGAATAATATTTGTTTAGAGAATATGAAACACTAATTGTCCTCTAAGTCATTAGGCTTTGCAGATTAAGTAAATGGAAACTGCCAGAAAACAAAGTAGATTTTTGGGGAAAAAAGGATTCCCTTCATTTCAAGTGAAAATTGGATCTTTATTCTCATGTCCAAATAGAATCAGTAAAACTGGGAGAGCAACCAAGGAAACATGAACTGTACTCCATTTCACTGCTCAAACCAGCTCACATTTACAAGACATAAAGTATTTCTGCTTTTCTGGGGTTTATTTTTATAATGCAAAGGTATATATCTCTCCTTAAATTACTTTGATGAGACTACAGAATAATAGGACTTTGCCTGAATTTGACAGTTTGAGGTAGGCAAATAAATAATTATTCATTAATTAACCCTCATTTGGCAATCTGCTCCAGAAAGATCCAGACATAACTGTTATCATTAAATAGTGTGGTTTATGAAACTCTTCTGGTTGTCCTGTTTGATATTCTTAATTTAAAAGACGGGCAGTGAATCCCTCTTTCCACTAATTGCTCTGTGTTTATTAAAATCATAGAGCAGCATTTGTTACCACTGGAAGAACTGTCTTCTGCAAAAAGCAGCACCAGCAGATAAGACTGAACCTGAATTATAGATTTCACTGCTGAAGTGGAATGAAGTTTTCCTGCAAGAGGCAAATCAGGCAAATGGAATTCTGAGGAATGTTACAAGCAATCAGATCAGTTAATTCACTGGGCACCAGGCCATCAGGTCCTCAGCTGCTTTTTAATCCCTGGGAAAAGCCCTATGTCTTGATCACCACTGATTAATTATTTTCAAAGTTTGTCTCATTCTAGATCAGCTTTTATACAGCTGTAATGATTACCTTGGGTTTATCTGATGGTATAGACAAGGAAAGCATCACAGCAGCCCGAGTATAAGATCCAGCTGCCAGTTAAGCAATAACAGGTCATAAAACTAAATTGAACAAATGCATTTTTAACTCTGAGTGCCACGAGGACTTCTAAGTGGTTTCAGCATGCACAGACTCCATCCAACCTGGCTGAACAGTTCATTGAACTTCAGTTGTTTTAACTGCTATATCCAGAAGTGTAAGGCATAAGTGAAATTTCCAGAATGTCATCATACATTTTTTTAGTCATCATTATTGAAATATGAGGGGGAGAGGGGATTCTTACATGAAAAAAAGAAAAAAAAAAAAAAATACACCACAGACTGCCCACCACTTCATGCTGCACTGTAACAGATACACAATAAAACATAATCACAATGAAATAAAGTGAGAATCAACCTGGTAACTGTTTCCCATAGGCCCACATTTAAACTCCTGACCCCAACTTATACTGCTAATGACAGAATAATACTTTAAAGGTCAGAATTCAGAAGTTGTCAGGGTCTGTACATTTCCTATTTTATCCTGACAACTTTCTGTCAAAGCTTCACCATTAATACTTTTTCTTTTCAAGATTCTGCAGCTCTCTTGAGCCTCTCAACTTTCACTTTTTAATCTTCTTTACCTAAGAATAAAGGTGCAAGACTAAAATTTTAACATTCTAGTCACAGGCTGTAACCCAAGAAAATCCCAGAAGGTGCAGTTCAAAGAGCCAAATGTGGGGATGGATCTCTGCTCTGTAACTGGGCATGCACAAGTGGCTGCTGCCACAACACACAAACTGTGCTGATCTCTCACCTTATTTCCTCCATGCCATTTATATTATTAATCCTATTATTTTCTGCAGCAAAAAGTTGTTTTTGAAGTCAGTGTAGAGCTACTTCTATATAAATTTAGCTTTTTTCATTTGGCAACTAGCAATAATAAAGATACTTCACCCAGAATTAAAATGTGAATTACTACACAAAAGCTGCTTGATTCAGTAAAGACAGAGTGCTAACACACCCTTCTCAGAAATGAAAGAACTATCAGTTAAAACATTATTTTTTTTTTTATTCCACACATCCCATTCCAAGCATCCAAGAGTCCAGCTCTTCTTCCATTCTTATTAAGATTGACAGTCCTTGACAACTGTTAGGTAGATTTTCCATTTTAATTAAGCCATTCAGCTTGAAGTGAAAAGTTAAACACAACTTTATAATGACATATAAGCCATTATACCCTGTAATTTGTACCACAGGAACCAACTGGAGAGCAGCATCAAAAGCCTCCCCCCACACCATGTCACAGCTTTGACAGAAAGAGACAACTCTGGGAGAAACTCTGAGAGTTTGATCCTTGAATCAAACTCAATCCTCACTGCCATCACTCAAAGGACTAAGAGAGCTCTTGACTCTTGCAGATTATTGTATTTGGAAGGGGGGTTTTGACCATGAGATGGAAATTTGCCCCCAATAACTGAGCACATTTATTTCGTGATGCAGCAGAGGCAATAACAGCATTTCCCTGTGCCTGAAGGAAACCAGACAGACACTGGCTTAGCTCCAGGACACTTGACAAAGCATATTTGGATTAGAAGCTCAGTGGAGTTAGAATTGAAAGGGAAGTCTCAAATTCCCAAGGGCTTTTGAATGTCCTGTTCTTATATTGGCAATGAAATATGTTTGAAATCAACAGCAATTAGATGTTTAAATAGAAGGATAGAAGGAAGACACTTGGATATTTTTCTAGATGTTGGCCAGAAAAAAATAAATCATGCATGTACGTCTGAAAAGGAGATTTACTTCATTCACCACAGAAGAGAAGGATTGCTCTTTTTAGCAGGAACACTTGTCACAACTGGGCAAGTTGCAGAAACAATGTAGTGAAATTGTCCCTCCAAAGTATCCCAGACAGCTTGTCAGATTTGACAAAGTTTCATTCTTACCAGAAAACAACAGGCTTCCTCACCCGGTGAGTTTTTCCTTGGCCGTAATAAGACTATCAGCAAATGCAGAGATGGATTAAAATAGTCATTAAGGAGACAGAGCATAAAAAATGAGCCACAGGAAAGGTCAGAGCAACGAGGGTGAATGAGGAGGAGCACGTGCCCTGTCACCACCACTGCAGATGTGAAGGGAAAAACCAAGGGAGAGAAGCAGATGTTCCTGTTAAAAGTCGTGCAAATTTCATGGCTGCTTTCAAGGATAATGGAGCAGCCATAGGTGGCAGGAGAGGACATGTCATTACCTTCTGCAGTGCTGGCTGGGCTCCCCCAAGAGCCATTGACTTTAACAGCAGTGCTGCACCATCTCCTGTCTGAGAAAGTTAAAGGTGACCTGGCACAGTTGTCATTGGTTTCACTCTTTCCACAAGGATGGTACTCCAAATTAAGCAGTTGGGGTTTCCACTTGAAGTCAGCATATTAAAAAGGGGAAACTTTTAATAGGTTTCTTCTGGTCGTATTCTCAAAACAAAATTTCAACTCACAGTTTATGTGGAGGTTTTCTATCCTTTAAAATTGTGTTGACTTTATCTTACTAGAAAACATTTTCTGCCAGTGTGGTTGGCTTTTCCTCATCTCAAAACACACATTGCCTTGAAATATAAATTGTCAGAATAGTAGATAGCTTTGAAAATCCACGGACATTGTGAGATTATATTCAGTGTCCTTTTGATACTTCAACTCAGTGTCTCAGAAGGGACAGGGTAGGAAGCAGCTATGGTTTGCAAAAGCTGTTCCTACAGAGCAGCAGCAGTTCCATAAAGGCACATTCCTCTCAAGACCCCTTGCTCGAAGGTCCTGAGATGCCAAGAAAAGGTCAGATTTGATGTGTAGTGAATCCCAGCAGCAGCAGCAGACAGTGACAGTTGCATTATTGCCACTGTGTGTAATGAGCTGCCAGGTGCTCCCCAGCCCTGTACCCCACACTTGGTGGACAGCCCACAGAAAAAGCCTTCCCTTCCATTCACACCTGCCCAACTCCTGTTATTTTCAAAGCTTCTCAGGATGCTGTGCGGGGTTGGACCGCCTCCCTCACACTGTTCTTTGAGCCTTTAAACATGAACCTCTAGCAGTCTCTGCTTTGAACACAAACTACTGTCCTGCCTCCTGCTGCTGGGCTCCCTCCAGTGCCCACGGCAGAGGACTCGTGTCCAGCAGCATCATCACTGCCCAGCAGGCAGCTCCCAGCAGCAGGAACTTGGCCAGAATCCCATTAATCTCCTTCAGTCAGCACAATCCAAGAAAACAGCAGAAATCCAGTCTCCTATCTGGATAAGAGGGAAGGAGACAGCCAGAGAGAAAACCAACGGGCAGTTTTTCTTCCGTGAATTTGTACTTATCAACAGCCCTGAGAGGTCAAGCTCACTGCAGACCAAGCACCTGTCTGAGGGCACTTCCCAACAGCAGCAGGCAGATCTGGCTTAGAAACAACAACCTTGAGGCAAAAAGCTCTGTATTTCCTTACTAATCCATCGAGGCTCCCTGATCTTATGTGATTGCATCTCGTAATTATCTGCAAGCGCCTCTTTCAAGCACAAGAAATTACAAGACTTTCTTTATAGTGACTGTCCACCTTCAGAGCATGCAAACCTGACCAGTCGAGATTAAACCATATAATTTACAGGTTGGTTTCTGCACTACCACCACCTCCCTGAAGAGAACTCAATTGTCAGCACACTGACAGGCCTGGCTAGCCCAGTTTAATTCTACCTTGGCAAACAGAGCTTTCAAGGAAAATAACTCACCCACTTGAACTGCCATGACTTTTCTTTAATGAAATAGTCTGAGTGCTGTAATGTAAAAATACCTACATTTCTGCATTTAATAAAAATATGAGTTTTGCTTAAAAATATTATAAAATTTTATTGTTGGGGAACAGGCATGGTGGTATTCAACATGACAATGCAGAAATAGAAATGGCTTTTCAAAAATCTTTTGTTATTTCATATGTGATTAAGTGCCTGCAAGGTTTCTGTTTAAATATTTCTAAGAAAGTCATTTACTTTTTACTCCTGAATTACAGGTGAAATGTGTAGTAATTTTAATTGTAGTCTCCAACAAGCTGCTTCTGAGAACACAAAAATGACAGTACAGAATCTAAGATAAAACTTCCCCTTTATTTTTGGGCAAAGGTTAAGGGAGAGACAGAAATGTGGAAGACTTAAAACATTCTAAAATGAGTATAAAAAACTTACTGGGTTTAAAACAAGAAAATGCAGCAAAAGATACATTCCACTGTGAATCAGTGGCTGTGATAAGGCAGGATGCATCTAGAATGAATATTTTAATTCATCTTGAAATCGGTGGCAGATGTCCTGAGGTTATCATAAATATGTACACTTTGGAAGTAGCCTTAGCTGAGAAGGGATCTGGCTTCAGCAACAAAACCCTAGAAGAGTTCACTTACAAACAAGAAAACAGGTTTCTCACTATTCTATTCCAATCACCCTATGTTCTGTGAAGCTGCAAAATAATGATTTATCTTTAATCACAATTCAAAACTACACAGCAAACCAGACCAATGAGCTGACAGTAAACGTGCTCATAATTTGACCTGTATAGAGTATAATTTGGCCATGTATAGAGTGTTCCTAACTCCAAGTTATACAAAGCAATAGTTTACAAGGCTCAGCACCAGAGAGAATTAGACCTTTAGATATTAAAAACATCTGACACTTTACTCACAGTGTCCTGCTTTTATCTAAAGGAAGTTTGCCATGCAAGTTTCCTAAAAAACAGGGAAACACCAGAAACCACATCCATTGCCAGCACCTGCAGTTTCACCTGGGGTGAGTAAATTGCACATTTCAGCATCACCTGCTCCTCAGAGGCTCTTAACTCAAACACATCCTGGAGATGAGAGCTGGACACCAAACCATCACAAAGATGTGATTCCACCAGGTACCAGGATAACTCCAGGGAAGGAAACATCCACATGAATGTCCCTGAGCCAAATATTCTGCACTGCTGGTGGATGGGACAGCTGAAGAAAAATGTGATAATCATAAAATAATTGAATCATAGATAGTTTTGGATTAGAAGGGACATGAAAAAACACCTTGTTCCAACCTGCCTGCCATGGGCAGGGACTCCTTTCTCTGTCCCAGGTTGCTCCAAGCCCCATCCAGTCTGGCCTTGGACACTTCCAGGGATGGGGCAGCCACAGCATCTTTGGGCAACCACACCCACAGCCCAGAATTTCTTCCCAATATCCCACCTAAAGCTGCTTTCTCTCAGTTTGAAGCCATTCCCCCTTGTCTTGTCACTACAGGCCCTTGTAAACGAGTCTCTCTCCATCTCCCTCACAGCCCCTTCAGTCCCCACAATGATTTCTCTGCTTTCTCTCTCCACAGAGCCCACAGTGTTCTGGTGGACCCAGCTGGCAAATGATTTCCAGAAAAGAACTTGGAGGAGGTTTCAAGCATTTCTTCCAAACTGACTGCAGCACTGAGGCACCTGAAGGCCTGAACCACTGAATTTCATATCAATTTCACTCCCTACCTAAGTTTTAGATATAATTACCTTAAATATCAAGTACCTCAAGTAACAATGCTAAAAATCTCAGACCACCAACACTCTTCTTTAGGTACAGAGGCTGCCCTTTTTTCCCTCCTCTTGAAACCTATTGAGGCTGTGAGCCAGGGTGGATTTGTTCCCAGTGTGCCCTGGCTTCACATTTATTCTTTCACACAGGCAAGGCACTGAGAGCACTCAATTGCCACCTGTGGGTATCTTTTACAAGCCAGTGAACAGCAGGGTGTCAAAAGAAGAACTCAGCTCCCTTCCTACTGAGAACTATTCCACTTTTCAGTTTGTACTCATTAAATTCCACTAACTATTAGACATGAAATCAGATATGTTATTTGGCAACAAACCTGACATCTATTTGCAATGGTCTAGAAAAAAACCCAGCATTATTTCTCCTTCAGGAATGCATTTTGCTCTCTAAGATTAAAAGGTGAAGTCTTTTGAAAATCATAACTCATTTTCCCTTTCATTTATTTAAAATCATTGACATTTTATCAGGAACTTCAGTAATATATTGTTATTCAAAAAACAATGAAGTTGGGTAAGAGAGAATATATTTCTATTTCTTTACACATTCTTGTCTGTTCAAACTAGAAGGATATTTTTATTTAGTTAACTTTTCACATGTCCATCAAATTTCAGAAAAAATTCCAATCAGTAGAGAAAAAAAATCTGTTAATCTAGACCCCCATAAAACCTGAAAATACTGCAAGTGAAGAAACAGACAAATTTGTGCATGAAACACCTTGTCAAAATTGGGACAACCCTCTCTAAAAGAGTTTTTCACCTCGTATTTCTCCTCCTAGCATTATGAGCACAGAGCTATGACTGATCATGATTCACAGCTTAAAGCACAGGTGAGTTTCACATGAGAGGTGGATGGCAATTACCAGGATGAATAGATTCTGTGTTAGAGATCCAAGGTGCTGCCAGTCCAACACATTATCCTTTGTCAGCTTCTGAGCAATTTTACGTATCTGGATAGGGGTGGATTATTAGGTAGTTTATGTTTCATGGCACACACAGAGCATTCATGGGGAGTCTGTTAGAAGTGGAAAGGAGCTTTGTTTGCAGGATTCTGTAAATGGTTTCCTCAGATACCTTTACTCTGGAAGGTGCTGCTCTCATGGGGGCTGAGCAGGGACCCTTTTCTCTCAACTGACACCTTGGACCACACAACAACATGGAAAGTGATGAACTAAAATACTGACAGACAACCCTGGAGCAGGGAGTGACCAGTTTCTGGCTAGAGGTAGAGAGAAAACCTTCAGTATATAATCAGGCCTGGGTGTAAAGATAAATGCAACGTGGTTTGTGTCTTGTCTTCAGAAGTACTGAACCAAGACAGGCAATTAGGCAAAATGAGAATGGACTCAGTGAAACAATTTGTTATTTGTTTATTATTCACTAACATCTGATAGAGACTCCACAGAAACAAAATCCCTTCCTGGAGGTCTTTGCCTTGCTTAGAACTCATTACCCCAGAGACTGGAGATATCACTGATGCTATTTTAATCCACTAAGCTGCTGTTGCTTAGCTATGTGGCAAGTCTTATAAAACTCTGCTCTGCACAAAGCAAAATCTTTTCTCTCCTGGCAAGAAGTCCTTGAACTTGAATTTCTAGCAAGTCAGACTGTGGCAAAATGACTAGTCATAATAGCAGTGCAGGATAATGCCTTGTATTTTCAAATTTTAGGTTTTGCTGTACTGTATTAGTGCACATCCAGCAGCTCTTGTCACCAATAATTACTATCCCACAGCAACTACACTAAAGTACCCACCAATTAACTAATTTCATTTTGACAGTTTTAGAAGCAGAAGAGGAGAAATATTGATGTCTCCGAAGCACAGTCAGCAGCTGACACACATCTTCTTTCTATCCAAAGGAGCTGCTGTCAAATGAATTGCTTAAAAAGGTATTTGAGGTGATGCTATAGAATACAGCAAGGATGCACTGCAGAGCCTGCTGCAAGTATTAATTCTTGGGGAGCTGTTAAGGTTGGTACAAATGAAAAATACTCCTTGGTGGCAAGAAATGACAACCTGAGAAAAGCAGTATTTATAGATGGCCAGTATTTTAAAGGCTGAGCAAGTTTTGAGAATAGACATTTCCTCTGAAAAATAAAGCAAATCTTGACTTTTTCAGCAATGTGCACTAAATATTTAATAAGGGATCCTGGAGCTTGGGAAGGTTTAAGACACTGTGTTAGAACATTGAACTAATAAGCTCCTCCAGTAAGCCTCTAAATACGTATAGTTAAACATTACCTAGTTTATTTTAATTATTTAACAGAGAGACTGAAGGAGGTTAATGTGACCCAGTGGACTTGTTTATGTTGAAAACTATTGCCTCTCCTTACTCAAAAATCTGCATGCTGAGCTGCATCAGAGCACTGAGCTACAAGGGAGCCATAAGGAACAGAGGTTTACAGCTGCCTGCTAACACCAGGATGGGAGTGTTTGCACCAGGGCTGTGCCTGCACAGAGACACAGCCCATAAACAAAGCCAGGCCCATTAATTTTATTTACATCACTTGGAAAACTAATATACTCAAGTTAGAGGTGTAGCTGAGAACACCCTGGGTGATGGGGGATATTGCTCATTTCCAAAATTTGGTTTTAGATATATAAAAATCCCCATCATTTACTCTTCAGTTCAAAAATTCTAATGGCTAGTGGTCCTTGTTTTTCTTCAGACAATGGATGATACTTCACTTGGATCTTCAGCCTGGTCCTCCAGCTACTACAGGAGAGAAAGCTGCCTTCACTAAGCCCCAGAAAACAAAGAAATAACTCAAACCACCCTGAAAAGTTCAAGTGATGGAGGATAGGTACTAAATATAATGGAGAGAAAACCAGCTTTGCAGTCTTCCACATCCGAACAAAAAGAAGGAGATGAGGGAAAGGCAACTATTCATGGCCCCCATGAGGAAATAGGGGGGAATAATCCAATTTGAGGCAATGCCACCTAAGACCCAGCATATTCACCCACATATCTCTTCTTTAGGAAGATTAAAAGCAAGTCTTCCTCAAGTAAAAGGCTTGAGTTTCATTTTAGCTGGGTATCTTGTTTATCAAAAGAAATCTTGTTCAACATTTGCTTTCATTTGTCCTTGGGAATGCCAGCACAAGCTGAGGCTTATGTTCCTTCTTGCCCATGGAATGCAAAATCATCCATCTCATGCACAGCACAATGCGCCAATGAGCAACATGGCTCAGCTCTGCAATGTCTCTGTTTCAGAGCCATCGCTTTGATTCTATAAACTGATATTGATAAAATAAAGGTTACTACAGACTAAGGAGAAAAGCCACTGAGAGCAGAAGTCAGGGGACTCTTAGAGGATGAGCTGGCAGAAGGAAGGCACTGGAGTTCACTGTGCTAATGGAGTTATAGGCATTCAAAAGGAGCATATAATGAAAATTTTGCATATGTGTTTCCTAGAAACAGAGAATCCTCTGTGCTAGAGCAATCCTATCAGCAGATCCATGCACAAAGCTCTGTGCTGCTCCACCATTGGAGGATCTACTGGTTTAAAACTGCAGGATCCTGCCCAAGTGGATGGTAAACACCTATTTCAGCTTCACAGGAGATCTGCTCTGCCACCTCCACCCTTTCTCACCACCATCACCTTCTTGGAGGTTATAAACGTGGGTGACCATGACTGTGTTTTGTTTCCAACTCATTGCTCTGCTTGAGTGAAAGGTGTGGTATTTTTAAACCTTCACAAGTTCCAGGTGCCTAAATTCCACAGCTATTCAATTTCCAACATTTAAATAAGTTGGTGTTTGTGCTTTAGAGCTTTGCCCTCTAGAAAAACAAAACTTCATGAAAATTATTGATCTCACAGTAAAAACAACCTGATTTTCAAACAAAGCTGAGGTAAAACGATGCAAAACCTCCAAGTAACATCAACTTCAATCACCTAAAAATCTCAGGGAAATCAGTGGAGCAGGAACTCATCTGCACAAAAAGAATATAATAATTAGTGATTCAAATGTTTTATCTGAGAGTGAACCCAGGGGGTACCAGAGTAATTTTTAACCCCAGTCCTGAAAAAAAAAAAAAAAATAGCATGCCTAAGTCTTAATTTTGTTGGCTTATTTTTCCTTTTCTGCAGGAATTTCATTAGCGCTTTCCTTTAAAGCTCTCCCAGAAGTCGGTTATGTGCCCGGAGAGCTTTTAAAGGAAAAGCACTTACGCACTTGGCATCTCCCTCCAGCCCCTCCTAGCTCTAATTACAAGGTACAGATTAAAAATACAAATTAGTTCTATCATTGCACCCTTGGCCTTTTGGAAGGGAGAAAAAAAAAAAAAAAAAAAAAAAAACATAAACAGAACCTCAAATAAATAAATAAATAAAACAGTGGAGCTTCCAACCTAAAGTAAAATGTTGAAGTCAGCAGCTTGTACTGGGATGGGGGGGAAGAAAAGATGAAGTCCAATTTTTAAAAAAATTGCAGTACAAAGCTCACATGCCCATGGCAGTCTTGCTTTGAGAACAAAGTTGTGCAGCATGCAGGTGACATAATTAGGTCACTGGGGGCAAGGTTTCTTAGAACTGTTATATAAAGAAATCCATAAAAGTTCTCAAATTACACACCTTCCAGGTTTCAAGAAAGTTCAAAACAGCAACTCTGCAAGCAACCTGGTGTAAGTCCTTGCTGGCAGTACAAAGCATTGCAGTTATATATTCCATCATTATTCTGTTCTCACCTTGCAATTATTTATGGGATCCTGCTAAACATATTTTATAACTTAGTCATTGAACACAAAACAACATTAAAGAAATTAAAGGTGGGGTGCTCTTGGTGTTTCCCTGTCATTTGAGGATGAGGAATGACATTGTTCTTGTAATAAATGAGACTAATAAGAGAATTTTCAGGTGGGATTTTCAGAAGAGTCTTAAGGGAACACTTGAAACAATGACCTTTCCTGTTCAGCACTTGCTGATGATTTCTAATGGATGAGATTTAACTCAATGGATGATATCTAATGCATGATATCTCAAAGGGATGATATCTAATAATCAAAATCTAATGGAACTGAAACCAAGTGTGAGTTGGACACTCAGACATGAGAGCAGCACAGGCTGTGCTGGGAGGGAGGGACACAGTGTTTGGGTCACAATCTGCACTGACAGCAACCTCTGCTGGCCCAGCACTCTCAAAAATAACTGGGGACTCAGTGACAGGTGGAGTCACCGTGAAATAACATCTGTCCTACTCCTTTAGGACTTCCAGTCCTTCAGGGTTAAGAAGGGTTTGAAATTCAAGGTGCACACTTGGTTCCCCTTTAGGAAAGCACTGTGAAATACAGAGTCTCACTAAACTCAGCAAACCACACCAATTTCCTGTTCTCTGCAGTCACAGTTCTATTTACTCTGAAGCATTTCATAATTAATTCAGAACATGCTGGACTGTTGGACTGACAAATATCATAATAAACAAGAGCAAATTGAAACGGAACCAACTAAAGAGAAGAAATAACTTGCTTAGGACAGAAACAAAATATTGATCTCATCACCTGTAGCCAACTCCAACACTTGGAACAAGACACCAGTATCAGGATGAATTTAACAGCAGCCTGTCTACACCACTGCCTAAATAATCTCTTGATTGCACTCTATCGTTTCATAATGAATGTACAGAACCAAATCCCAGTACACTTCTAAGCTGTGCCCTTAAAACTTCCAAACTCCCCTAAAACTCCTGAGTTTCATATGGATTATTTTATATGTCTGCCAGCTAGAGCTGTTCTGTCCTCTCCATGGATATTCCATCTCCTGTCACCTGGAGCATACACAGCACTGTCCCACAGGGCCAGGCACAGACCTAGATTAATAATGCTAATGAGATTTCTTCCCTGGATGGCACAATTAACCCTAACTGAGGGACCTCTTTACTTTTAAAAAATTCTCCTTCAAAGCAATTTTTCCTTTAGGCTTTTAAGCCAACCAGATAAATCCAACAGCTGGGAGAGTCATGTAAATCAAGCAGCCTCAATTTCCATAGTGCAGCATCAGATAATACATTCAGCCAGTGCCGGTGTTGATAAGTTTGAAACAGTTTTGTGTCACTATATCTGCAAGCAAGTTCAGAAGGAAGTGAACAAGTTGCCAAAATCTTGTTTCATTCCAAGATTAAGGGCTGTAACAGAGGTCAAGTCTGTACCAGCTCCAAGCTTGCGGTTTTTTTTCCATCTAGCAATTTTCCTCACTTCTTTGTCTCCATATTCTTGCCTAAAACCATCACAAAGACCTGTGGCTGGGATTAAGTCCATTCTACATATCCAAAAGGAAATACTGGGGATTTACTGTTAATAATTCAGCATTTACAGCCCTGCTGTTCTAGGGAAATAGTCTGTTCTGATCTCACATTTCCTGCTTGTAACAAATAGCACTATCCTTATTGCAACCACTTAATGCCATATTCACACCCCAGTAAACACAAGTATTTTCTCTTGAACTCAGAACCACCTCCAAAGAAACCAGGTGTGATATTTCCTAAAATAGAGATTTGTACAGTTAAGGGTCTCTCTTCAACATGAGAAAGTCCCACGAAAATTGAAATTCAAATGGTAGTAACATTTTGGGTATCTAGGTAGAGCCTGAACTTCAATCGACAAAACAGAGCTTTTAAATTTTTAACATCTGGTCTCTTGCAACCAAATGTTGAGAGTCAATGCATTTTTTAAAACTGCTCTTGGCTAATTAGTAAATACTGTAGCTGACAGCAAGATACATTTTCTCTCACAGTACAGAGTCCACACACAAATAGCTAAAAAATACAGCAGTGACACTGAGGTGAACTGCCCACACTTTCACCCTAATAGATTGTTAGCCTTGGAGGTGAGATGGATCTCATTTAAATACTGGCACACATATAAAGTATTGCAGGTCCGAGCACTCAGCATAAAATCATGACATTTGGCTATGAAACATTTAGTTATTATGTACCTTTACAACATCAATGCTGAACATCTCCGTGCTATACAAGATGTTGTTACAAATTTTAACAAACATAATTTACATTTTAAATAGACTCAGAAACTCAGATACGGCTTCTAACACGAGGACACCAACATGAGGAATGTGGGACTGCTCAAGGTCAAACCTAATTACAAAGCCTGCTAAGATGAGGATCATTTTTTAAGCAGTGCAAAATTAAATTATTTGTCAGCACTATCAGGCAGTAAATACCTGCCTGTTTTAATTGCTGTTGATACAGCCTAATAAAACTTGGAAAGGAAACGCTCAGTGTAGTATTTTCCGTGGATGGTTGGGACAAGGAACTTTGCAGAGCTGAGATGTTCTAGAGAAATGTGGTTTTATTACAAGGGTTGTGGGTAAAGAGGGCTTTGCCTTCAGCCACCAGCCTGGGCTGGAGCAAAGCCCTAAAGAGAGAATGGGGAGAGAGAGAGATAGAAGAGATATAAGGGGTAAAAACGGGGTAAGAGCAGGGGAAAAGTGTGGGGAGAAAGCAGGAGCAAGAGAGGGAGAGAGAGGTAAGAGAGAGCAAGTGAGGTAAGAGAGAAGAGAGCGGGGGAAAAAGGAGAGAGCGATCACCCTGTAGCAATACATTATATCTCTTTTTGTGTTGAATATTCTAATTTACACTGACCAACCCGTGCAAGATACAAAACCTACAAACTTTACATGCAGCCTATAAAAACTACTATATTATCATGTCATTTTATATTCTAAACTCTATAGACCACTTTTCTTATCTGTTTTCTCCCTGATACCTTTGGCAGGGTGGAAGGGCTACATTCTTGAGTCCTTTTGTTTTCCTGTCTTTCAACCCATCTTCAGCTAATCACTGTTTTCCTGCCTGCCATGCCTACATCTCAAAACTAGCTTTCATTTCTATTTCACTCACAGGTTTTACATCTGCAGTATTTTTTACCAGACAATCATATCCATAAGTCTTTCCTGTTCCATCATTCCCAACAGCTCAGGCACAATTTCCTTTCCCTTCCCAGGTCGAGATGTGCCTGACAAGCAGCGGGCAGGGCTGGGCAGGGCAGGGCAGGGCTGGGCTGGGCTGGGTGTCACCTACACAGGGACAGGTCACCGGCTGACCTTGCCCCCTGACCTTGGAAAATCTGGACCAGCAACACCCGTGTAGGAACTAGACACCGAGCTTTGCCTCTCCTGGACACGGAGGAGCAAATAAAAGATTAATTAGGGAGAAAACCCCGTGGAAATGTGGGAGGAGATGCTCGGGGTGGGACCCCCTTGGCTGTGGCGCTGCTGCCATCCAGCGGGGCGGCTCTGCAGGGACCAGGGAGAGGCACAGGGCACAGGGATGCTCCTCCTGCCCCTCCCCGCCAATGCCCAGCGAGGCTGGAGTCCGCAGAGAAAGGGAAATAAAGCAGGGGCTGAATGAGAAGCCGCTGTAGGAGTCCTGCTCCTTCTGCATGAGGATAAAAGAGGCGCCTCCTGCCCGGACTCGCTCCTGGTGCTGCCTGAGAAATCACTCCATGGGCTCCATCCACTCTGATCCTTCAGCTCTTTAGCTGGTTTGAGATGCTGGAGCTCAGAGAGGAATGGTTACTCAGAGCTTTGAAACATGCAGGATCTTATCTATCTTATACAAGCACAAACTCCAAGACTTCACATCTAGAATTTCATTGCACTGAAAATGGAAGTTCAGCACATACCTTGCACTAAACCCACTTAAAAAATCCTCCTGGCTGCTAATCTGCTGTGATAGGTATCTAAATATCTTGTTAAATCTAGCTTTAAGAGCCTGCATCTGCCTTGTTTCAGTACTTGGGAGCTCAGAATACATGTAGAGCAAAATGAGACTTTGATATTCTGCTATCTCCTTATCATCTCCTCATAGATAACAGAGGGGCTAAGAATTTGTAAATGATAGCACAACATTTTCATTATCAACATCATTACTCATGGATGATGAGGCAGAGACAGTGACAACAATTTAAAGCCAAGTCAAATTTTTAGGGTACTGTCTACAGGGCAATTTATGAAGAAGGTAAATGTCTGATGATAACAGGACTCTACAGCAAGACATCAATGGCACAAACCCATCCAAATCAAGGAGTGGGAGGGAAGGAGGAGGAAAGTGGCTGACCTGGGACCAGAAAAGAGGAAAACACAAGACTTTCCTCAGCAGTTTAGCTGCACAATCAGTATTTTGCTCTGTGAGATGCTGCTGAGACAGAGGGACAAGTGTCATTCTCTGTATTTTTCATACCTTCATATTTCCTGTAAAATTGCTATAAGAAACATTAAATGATCCTCTATCCACTTTTAATTTAGCCCATCTTTAAATCCCACAACACAGAATTCTCCCAAAGAGCAGCAGTGGTGTAGCAGTCAACAAAGAAGGGGATGATGCTTTATTTTTGGTGTATGGGAGGAAACAGGTGAACTGTGACTGATAAACAACACTTACCAGTGCCTGATATTCAACTACACCACTGGCGGAATGGGAGAATCATAATCCACATTTCACCTGGTTTGGTTATCTTGGGGGTTTTGTAACAGTTAGAAGGCCTGACACGTTGTCCTCCCTGTACACTCAAACTTCCAGAACAGCAGGGGCACAGCCAGAACTCCTTCACTCCCCAGAAAATCCTGAGTGCTGTAAAAAACACTTTACTGGAGTCACGGGCAAAAGCCAGGGCTGCCCTGTGATTACAGGCTGTACATTGCACCAAGGTAGCTTTTGGAGAGAACCTGCAGGGGTTCTGCCTTGATTTGCTGCCACATGTTCAGTTCAGCTATGTCTGAGTGAGACACCCAGCCCAGGACATTCCCAGTGCTTCATTTCAGGAGGACTCATCTAGGATAGCTGTGTTCTGTCAATAAAGAAATTTACTTGATATATCTCTATACCAAAACACAATAAGCCTATTTACCTCTTTAAAAAGTTAACTGTAGCATTAAATCCCTGATAATTCACATACCCCTACTAACAAGACTTGCACAGCACCTAACATGAAGAATAAACTCAGCTTTGCACATTTCTACCATGTTACTTCTCAGCTGCATTTTAAAGTTCAGCACTTGTTTGGATACAGGAGCTCAGACTTAACTGAAAATGTAAAATATCTTATTTGATACTAGTCAAGAGGTTATGTAATCATTAGTGCCGACCTATTTATCTCCCTCTCGTTTCATCATTCAGAAATTTAAATGTGATTTTTGAATTTCAATTGGCTTATCAAGTGCTCAATGACATCATGAGATCCTGTCTCCTCTGAAAGGGATTTCTGCCTTTCTTCTTCCTTGAAGCCTCACGTCCTGTTCACTCTATTACACAGTCCTTTCACAAAGCAGATAGCTTAAGTCATCAGATTTATGCAAAAAAAGACTGAGTATCTCTCATTGCCCCAGAGAGCACTTTGCAATTGGATGCTGTTTTTACACACACTCTTACTGAAGCACGGTGTTCATCCTGGTGATTTTCACGCCAATTTCTGTTCAAATCCAGAATTACTTTGTTTAATGCTTTATTTGCAGTGTGTTATAACATCAATGACTCCTTCCCTGCTGGAGGCCAGCACATGCTGTCCCTCAGCTCCAGGTACCTTGGTGTTACCTGTGCTTCACACTGCATGGAACGAGGGTCAGCCAATGGCTGCACAATGCCTGTGCTCTCACCTCACTCACCTGAGACACAAAGAGCTCATTTCTTCTCTCCCCATCCCCACAAAGCCAAGTAACAAACCAGTTCCTACTCACCACACTAATATAAGAGCAGTGGCAATTAGCAATATCCACTCAGCACAACCATCTGCTGAGCTCCCACAAACCAGACATCTCTCCACTGCTTGTCCCCTGACTGAATTCATCACTGCACAACAGCCAGTTTTCCCTTGGTCAAGGAGTGACTCTGCTAATAATATTTCTCATCTAACAGATCTCAGACTGAAAGGTCATGTCATATTTCACCAAAAAAAAATATAGGGAGCAAAAGTTAATAAATAAGAATAAATGTCCTTTCTTTGCAGTGCCTTTTGACCAAGTCAGCTCACAGACTCTGGACTGAGAAATGCTGGAAATAAGTTTGGGAAGGAGCTCCCCAGTCACTTGCCAGCTCTGACAGGTACAATTTAAGTGTGTTGTTTGCATAAATCACAGCCCAGCCACCAAGCCCCAGGCAATATAATCTAAACCTGACCCCAGGCTCTGTTCTGCAGCTGAGAGCTGTTGGTTCCCAAGTCATGGAAATGTTCACCACTCACACAAGGGTTTCATCCCCCATCTCATAATTGAAAATAACCACACTTCCTTTGTAGAGCAGTTCATGTGGCTGACAAACACCTTCTATGGCTTTGATTTGGCTGCCAGAGGAGTCACCCCAGCAGAACACTGTTTATTTAGGCTGCAGAATTTGGGGCAAAGACATTTCTCCTTTTTGGAGAGGCGATACAGAAAAAATGCTGAATCACCTTTATTCCCTGGTAAACTGGTCCTTCTGCAGCCATAGTTCTTTTTAATGCTGCTTTGATGCTGTTCTTGCTACAGCCCAAAGAAAAATGGAAATGATTTTGCAAAAAAAGCCCTACTCAGGTTTTGAGTTTGATCCAGAATTCAGTCAATCCAAATCCCTTGATACTGGGCAAGGGTCAGGAAAAATCCTTCACAGTCACTACTGGATTAGATTTGTTGCCCCAGAAGAGGACATGTTTTCAGAGTAAACTCTCTTTTCTCTCTAGCTTGGCACAAACTACCATGTGATGCAGTCTGATAAAAGGATGTTTCATTACATTAGCATAGCAGACTTATTTGTCAGTTGCAGACTAATTATCTTGGCTCCTTGTTTGGGGACTGTGGCATCCCTTGCAGTAAATTGCATTTTGCTGAGGGCAGCAGTTTTCCTCCATTTCTAAAGAACATCAACACAAAGTTGTGGGGTCTTTTATATTTCCAAATAAAATGTTAAAAATAGTGTGTGGCGGGGGGAGAAAAAAAGCCCATCTGTCACAGATTTCTAAATGAAATATCAAACTATTGCTTTTTTCTATATAATTCAAACAGCAAACAACATTGAACATAGGTCTGATAATAAAACCCATTATATTGTCTCCATATTTCTGAAAGCTTGGAAGAAGAACAAAAGCTGAAAAATTAACCCTGGGCAAGTAAATTATTAAACTCTATTGTCAGCAGCCAGTCCTACAAACAAACAGAGTTGGACACCCAGACAAGCAAGTGACAATCCTAAAAAACAACCAGCGGAACAATCAGACTTTTTTTAACAATGTACATTTAGAAATACTGAAAATAAAATTATCAGCTACATTTTTTTTCTCATTGACACAACAGTGCATACTCCAATAGGTGCATGTAGAGAACACAACAGCAAGGACCTCTTTCTGCATTCAAACTCTTTTAGATGAGAAATTTCATTTGACTTAATTTTGGTTGGTTTGGTTGTTTTTGTTTGGGGTGGGGGGTGTTTTGCTTTTTTGTGGTTTTTGGGCTTTTGTTTTGGTTTGGTTTGTTTTTGGGGTTTTGTTTGTTTGTTTGTGTTTGTTTGTTTGTTTGTTGTTTTTTTTGTTTTTATTTGGTTTTGGTGGGGTTTTGGGGGGTTGTTTGTTTGTTTTTGAGGTTTAGGGAGGTTTTGTGATTTTGTTTTTGTGGGGGGGGTTTGGGTTGGGTTTGTTGTTTGGGGTTTTTTTGGGGAGGAGGGGGGCGGTGTTGTTGTTGGTTTGGTTTTGCTTTATTTTTTCCAGTTGGAAGAATAGCAGCATCTTCTGAAAGGACTCCTCAGTGCACAGAAATCATCAGCATAGCCAGACAATTTATGTCAGACATTTGTGTTGCTGGGGTGAGTTAAGCCAACTTACATCATATGCTCTTTTCTCAAGTTGTATTCTGACTTGATTTTATTATTGTCAATAAATTATGTTTTCTAAAGACAAATCTGAGAAAATTTAGAAGCAAGCGTCAGTGCTGACAAACAGTCTTAAGATCTTCCTGTTTGATCTCCTCTGGAAAGGGCATCTCCTCAACATGGCAAGTCAGGAGAGGCTTCATGTCCCATCCAGAGACAATCCAGGGACACAACAAATGAGGAAGGTCTGTGTCTGCTCCTCATCAGCCTCCTGAAATTTCCTAAGTAAGGAAAGGCAGCTGTAGAAGGGATATACAGAACACAAAAGATGCTTTAAGGTTTTACACCCAATCTGAAAATAAAATTAACCCAAAAGACTGCCTTGGTAGGTTGAGATTTTTGCTTTACAATCACTTTCAATTTCGTTTTTGCTATCAGGAAAAAAACAGCCAGCATGATGTAACACCCTACAAACAGCTGTTAACACACCCCAGGTCTGCTAAACACAGATCCTGCCATTCCACCCCAGCTAATTTGCAACAGTTTGTGCAAAAAAAAAAGAGGCATCAAAAGAAATCTGCTTATTCCAAAATATTCACTGCATCTCGAGATGCTACTCGAAGGAAACACAGGTATAAAGCAGAACTGGTGTCAGGAAGCAGGAAATAAAGCTACAAGAAATCTTGCCTCATGTTTACCTGGTCATTATTTCTCCAAATAACATAAATCAAAAGACTAGTGACCATTCATGGACTGCAAGGCATATGGATGATATCCATAAGGAGAAAAAATAGGTGGAAATAAAGAAAGGAAATAAATAAATTAAGGCAGACCAAACACTAAGTAAGAGAACTGTTGATCCTAGAATTTTCCACTCATAACTTCTGGCATTTCTGGAGGTATTGTTAAGGATTGCCACACTGGAAGATAATGAATGTCAGGTGTAGCTTCCATCTCCAGTGTGATGAGGAGAGATTACCCTGCTGAAGCCTACAAGACATCTTTAATCTCCTGATTTAGAATCCATTGTCTGCTATCAGTTGTCACTCTCCTGAAGGAATGCAAGAATGCTGCCAAACAGTGAAAAACAGCTGCAGCAAAGAGCTACCAGCAGCTCCCAGGTGCTCTGCCAACAAAACACTTAAATGTTAGTCAAAAAAAAAAAAAAGAAAAAAAAAAAAAAAAAAAAAATTCCATCTCCAGGTTCTTCCATTATTAATTAAATGCTTTTTGGTTTTCAAGAAGAAATGCTTGCTCAAATATGTCCTTGAAATCAGGCACATCAACACCACAAACTTTCAAAGTTGAAGTCAAGGAGCATTTCTCTGGAGGGGAAAACACCAGGCTTGGCACAGGAGCAGAGCTGGGCACTTCTTGGAGTCTGACTGGACCAGGCACGGGGGGGACATGTTTGATGCTACAGCCAAAGATGAGAACACATTTCCTGCTCTTAAATACCAGGTGAATATTTTATACCCACCCACAGCCAAGGGGGCAAACAAAAGCCACCATGGAGAGCCAGCCCTCCCCAGGCTGCCCCTAAACCAAACTTCATCAGATAGCACTGACAAAACCAGACAGCCTAAATCACCAGAAACTGCTTCCCATTTCCATGGACATTTATTCAAGCTTGTGCAGCCACCCATTTGGGAAGAAAGGCCTTACAATCAGGTTAAAATGGGACTTTAGTCTGGGGCAGGCTCTGCCTTGTTGTCACAATCCATGTAACTGCCTGGCTGTGGCAATGCAGCCCAGTCAGTGAGCACAGATGTGGTGATCAATAGAAGAACAGGCCCTAAAACAGTTCCCATCCTTCAAAATGGCAGTGATTTGGCAAGCACTGAATGGTGACTTCTGTGAGAATGACTGCTTTAAGCTTTAATAAAATCATAACTATGAAGTTTCACTTTTCTGCTGAGACATATCCGGAGTGGGCTGGAAACTAAATCACAGAAGAATCACAAACTCCCACTTCAGTGGGGTCAGGGCTTCATCTTAGGCAGGTCTTTTAATCATTTCAGAGCAAGGAACTCGATGCAAGTCCTTTACATCTCAATCTCTTGCCTTCATCACTCTGGCATCCATCCTCCCAAGGACTCAGTGTGTTGACCTCCATGTAAACCCAGAACAGAGCATGTGCTGCTTTTTGTTGTGAACCCCAAGGACAAGATCTTTTCCATTCTATTTGTGGATTTACTCTCATCCAACCATTTCTTTCTGCACAAGATAGCACAAGACTATCCATTTGTAATGTAATATTTTCTTCTGTTATCAGATCTAAGTTTGGGAGAAGTAGATTTAAAAGAAAAGACACAGAGTAAAGAAAGCTTTCCTGGTTAGAGTTTTGGTCAATGGAATATAAAGATTATCATTTACAGCAGGTGGCAGCTATGTAAAAAAAAAAAAAATGATAGTGTCAATGTAAAATGAATAAAATAAAGACAATATTTCCGCAAGCCCCAGTGGCTTTAAAATAAGGTCACTTTGATACTGCAGGAAAGAGCTTGGTATCAGCCTCTGCTGTACAGTGTGACACACTGGGCTTGGCCATTTGTATTAAATGAAACTGTCTTCTTTTTATCACAGAATTCCCCCACACACACTTTGAAACAATGACATTTGATACATAAACCTGCACGTTTACCAGTCTGTCTGTAATCCTCCCCCGCCCACCCCTCAATTCCCAGGAATACACAAATCTTTTCACATGCAATCACATTTCGTGCAGTTAAGGTGCACATTCATGGAAAATGACACCAGGAGCTACATTTTACCCTATAAAAGAGTAAATCAACACTGAATTATTATTTACTGGTAACACAGCTATGCATCTAATTTGAAGTCATTGTCAAAGTCTGTCACATATATTAAAAGCTCTCATTGCTATTTAAGGGAAAAAAATAAAGAAAATAAATATTTCTTATGCTTTTTTCTCCTCCAAAATAAGTAAACCAGCAAATTTCACACAGAGAATTCTGCTCCTTTTTGTCTTAAAGGGAACCTATTTCTCAGGTGAATTGCCTTCCCTACCTTATTACCTGAAGAGATTACAGTCATGGTTGTATATTGTAGCTCCCCTATATTTAGAAGCTGGGTAATAAACCACATAAATAGCACACTGAATAAAACATTAAGACATAAAAGGAGTTAAACAGAGCAAAGGGCTAAAGCTTATTGTGCAGTAACCATGTCTGACCCGTGGAAATACAGAGGACTCATAATTCTAGTTAGCAAAATGCAGAACTGGGGTTTAAATCAGGAGGAAGGCAGCAGTGGCTGAGTGCTGGAGCCTCTTCCACAGCCTTGCAGGGCCCTCTGCTGGAAATGGGAATCCACCTCATGGATGCTCAACAGCACTGCCAGGAAAAAGGATGCTCCAGTCCCAAAATAACGGGAGAGCGAGCAGCATGGGTTGTCCCTGTTTTCTTGAAAGCAGAAATATTCCTTGAATATTGAAATATTCTTGAAAGCTGCATTTTTCAGCTCTCCTTTAAGAAGATTAAATCCTGGAGTCTTTGTAAGTAAATAATTTTTCCTCTGACTCCAGTGGGGACAGAGTCTGTCCATAAAGCCCTGAAAGTAGAAAAGAGAAGTCCTCGAAGTTGTGAAAAACTGCAGTTGATGTGGAACATCCTGCCCAAAAGTTTAGACCCTTCAGCAAAGCTGGAAGCACTTCAGGTGAGCATCATCACGTAAAAGAGTCTCAAAAAAGCCAGGCTACACCAGTAACTCATGACAGAAACTGCTCAGCTGGCTGTGCCAGCCCAGGGTCTGCAGGGCCAGCCCTCACATGAGCTGACCTGACAAAATGTCTTTTCAATGCTTCTTCATTTGTGACTTAGAGCAGTGAGGTGGAAACAAATCTTTTCTGGTACTGAATGTATGTTGCTTCATCCTGCACAGCATGGAATTGATCATTATATTGGTATTATGTACTCAAGAGCCTGAAATACTGCCCAGTTGTTTTTGGGGGGTTTTTTTAAGTAAAATTGGTGCTTATAGTTCCCTTAGTTATTGTCAGGGAAAAAGAGAAACTCTTCAGAAGGGTATTCACAGCAACAAAGCCAGATGAACATTCTCATGTTTCTTCACACAGATAAACAAAGAGTGCCAAAATAATCTGCACAAGCAGCATCTTCGATGACCTAACGGTGATGAGAAGGAAAATCTCTCCTCCACCTTTTGCCTTTTGACTCAGTCAGTCAGAGCAATGACAGTGCTCCAATGAAAACCAGGTTGTGGCCTCCAAGATGGATTCAAGATCCAAACTGCTCCAAAGGCAGGATTGGCTTGCAGGATTGAACAGTCTCTCCCCTGACAGGTATTTGATGGTGGGGAATATTTCACAGAGCCAGAAAGAGGCAGGTCTCTCTTACACTTCAATACAGTGAAGAGGCCTCCATTGTCAAAGGGATCTCTCAATGCCATTCTCTCCCACTTTTCAGAAGGATAGTTATTGGGTCCATAAAATCCAGTTTCTGTCCCTGCCTGAATAGGGCAGACAGCTGTCATATGTCATTTATTCAGGCACCATCCAGCATGACCGAGGTCAATAATTGCGTTTTCCCACATTAGGCTCCTTAAAAATGGCAGTATTTTGAAAAGAAAAAGTCGACTCCCACTTTTCATCCTAAATTCTTCTGTCTGCTCTTAGTTAATAAAGTTTCTTGGCTGTAGCAAGTACATATTTATTTAAAGGTGCTGATGATGTCAAGTAAATCACTTGAAACACATTGATTGCCAGGAGCAAACACAACCTGTTCTGAAAAACCAGTTCCTCCCAAAGCATCCCAGGCTGGGCACCTCCTGCCTCCCAGCCCAGCAGGGACCTGTCAGGTGACAGCTGCTGGACCTAAAGGACAAAGCCTTTGCTGAACCCAAAGCTTGGAATCATTCCTCTAATGTGCTTCAGGACATTCTACTTTGAAAAATGTGAATGCTGCCTATTGACTGCAAAAATTTTATCTCAATTGCTATCCACGAACGTGCTAATTTGTACGAAATAAATGAGGCTAATTATTTGCTTTCCACAAAACAGGCTCTGCTAAAAGCTCTGAATTATTTGCTTTCTTGATGAACAAGGCAGCACCTTGCTCACATAATAGATTCCATCAGAGATTTGATTATCCATTAGAAGGTCAATCCATGTGTTGTGTCAAGCAGCAAAGATAAGACGAGGCTGGAAAATGCAGGTGCCTTGAGGAGAGACCCCTAAACCCTCTGTGGTGCCAAGAGTCAGATGGAGGGAGTTGAGGAATCAAAAATGGAATCACTGCTTCATCTGCCATATGGAATAAAGTGGGATGAGGGTCACTTCAAGTGTACAGAGGAAGGAAACTCACATTTAGGGAAGGACAGGACACCACAGTCTAAAAACGTGCATGAAGGCTCCAGCTTCAAGGGTGCCCATTTGAAAAACAGCCCCACAGCTGGACCAAGCTATTGATGAGGAGCAGAACCTTCTTTTAGCTCACCAGAGAAATCACAGCACACAAATTTGCTTAAAGTTGAGCAACTTGACTGTGTTTGTGGTACCTCTTTGAAACGACTGAAAGAATTCCTGGTGTCAGCTTAAGGTATGGTCTCAAGCATTCTGAAATTTTGTGTAAAAAATATTGCCATGATTTACATAATACACTGTGTTCATCATACAAGCCCACAACACAAGATCACTGCTGCCTTATTGCAGGTATTTCCCTTAGGCACACAGGCAAAGTCCATCTGGAACGGGCAAAAATAAAATTTCTCCAGACAAGACCACTCCCCAAATGACACAAAGTGCAGAAAGGTCTTCTCCAGGTTTTTCTGCAGAGTCAGCTCCAAAATGCTCTGCTATTAACTCGTGATTGTGCACAGACCCCCTTCCTCATGGAAGTGATACAACTAATTCCCAGAACAAAGCAGCAACATGGGTCATCCTCTACCACTGCACTCACTGGAATCACTCCTTAGGCTTTTGCCTCATAATGCACTTACTCTCCAAAAACTGTATTTTATAGCAAACACAAGTGTTGCACAGCCAGGGAAAGCAGAGCTGGTGGTGGGGGAAGGCAAGGAGGAGGTTTTGGAGCTCTCAGAGGCACAGCAGCTACGTGCAGGTCAGCCAGTCCTGCTTGCCAGCTCTGAAGATATTTTGGTGACCACAGGAGGAGCCTTCAGCTCCCACCTAGACAACCACTGGAAGCAGCCAGGAAAGAGATCAATAGTTCGTCTCTTCTGGAGGATGGACCCTCTACCAAATGCATCCTCCCTTCCCAGCCCTGAGGGGAGTGGATGCTAACATTAGACCTGGACCCACAAGAGTCTGGCTCAGAGCTAAGAGTATTTCATATGGATTTGAGGACTAACACCTAATTTAAAAATAGAGCCACATCACAAGGAGCAACACTTGCGCAAACCCCCAAGTCAGAGTGCAGCTGACCATGGTGCTGAAAACACAGAGACATTGTGGAGCTTTGCAGCCAGAATTTTGGCCTCTCCTGAAAAGCAGCACTGACAGGGGGTATTTTTGTTACCTTACCCTGTGTGGTTGTTATCTCCTTTTTTTGTTAGGGCCAGGATTAAATGCTCGAGAGACACAGTTTTTGTGTTTGGACTCACTTGTTTATTAATTCTTATCTACAGCACAGTCTCATAAATTGTGAGTTCTAGCTAACAAAGTAGAAAATAGCTGACTCTCTCTTTCCAAGGTATTTTAAGCACAAATGGACCAATTATGAGATGACACCTAAATTATTTTTACTTTTAACCCAATAACAACCCACCTGTGGTCCACAATGCAGATTTTTTTCTACCTAATTACAAAAAAAACCCACCAAAACCATGAAGAAGATGAAGAAGAAGGACTCAACCTACACCCAAAATCCTCCCTCTTGCTTTATATATATTACTATATACTAAAATCTTAAACTCTACATTTTTCACCCTGTCATATCACGCACTTCTATTCAAACTACACACCCACAATCTCAGTGCTATCAGTCAATTTTGGAAGCCTCTTCCGTGGCCTCAGGTCAAATGCAGTGTTTTCTTGAGGGCCAGTGCCTGTTAGAACAGAAAGCCTGAAATTCTCAGCTTCCAGGGTTCCAACACTACCCCTCTCTCTAGTGGGATCAAAGGTGGTACAGTCTTAGCACATTTTATTTAGGTCTTCCACAGATACCTTTGCATTAGCACAGGTACATCTTTATCTCTTTCTGCTTTCAAGCTGAAATCTGCATGATCCTTACCAGAGATGTTGCTACAAAAATCCAGTCTGGAAGTCAATCCAGCTTGTTCTGAGCTTTTTCTGACATTTATAATATGCTGACACATTGTGCCTGGTAGGTATTTCCCTACTACAATAGGGAAATTTCCCCTTAAATGTAAGATTTTGGTTTCCTCACTATGCCAGTTAGGGAAAGAAGGAGAGTATCACAGGCTGAGCTAAGCACAGGTCAGAATTTGTGTCAGTCAGTGAAAGAACTGGCAAACGTGAGTCTGAGGGCTTCGATTTATTGCCCACCAGAGCAAATGATACTGCTGTAAAGTCAGCTGATAACGACAGGATTAAGAGGGTGAAGGTAAAGATACATCTCAGAACGTCTTTGGATAAGGATAAAGCAAAATTACACAAACAAATCCCAGAGTCCTAGCAGTCATGAAGTCACTCCAAAAAACCCCCTGGCGAGCTTCAGTACATAAATAACTAGAAAAAAAAAGCCACAAAATTTTACAATAACTCTTTTTTTTTTTTCTCGTTGGTGGTGTATTTTTAACCTATTGCACTGATTATAACATGCTGTCAACAGCCTCATCAATTATCCATTGCTAGAAAGTGGGCTCTAACATGCTGCAAGTGGTATTAATTGGTCTCAGTAGCACATAATGAGTTTAAAAGCTCCTACCTGTGTGCCCCCGGGGATGGTGACTAGAGGCGGACAACAATTTACAGCAGACCATTAACACATAGACCAGAAAGAGCCAGTCAGACAGAAGCATTGATTTGGCACAGAATCTCATCCTGGAGGCAGAAAAGGAAGCAGTTGAGTGAAAGAACAACGCGAGGAGGGAATAACATAAAAACGATGTGGGGAGGGAAAAGCCAAAAGGACGCTGAAGAATAACTAATGTGGCTTTTTGCAAGGCAGCACTCACAAAATCAGACTCATTATTTGGCTGGGACCAGTTCTTTGTTAAGGACATTTTATAATTAGAAGCAATGTCTATCACACATCACATTACCCACAAGCACACGTTTATAGTAACACATTATGAGTTCTATGAAAGTCAGATAAGGGAGGGGTTCTTTTGTTTTTTTATTAAGATTCAGCTACACTCAAATTTAAATATACATGTCTGTGAGTTGTGCTACTATTTTTAAACTGCATCTCCCCTAATGACAGAAAAAAAAAAAAGTCATTTTTACTTAACACTTCTCAGGACATATTTACTAAAGCCACCAACTCCCCTGTAGCCATGCACAGGACTTGGCTGGGTCTCCCAAACACACAATATTTGGGAGGTTTCCTGGAGATCAGCCTGTTTGCTGAGGGCAAAACACTCATGAAGCAGCACCTCAGTCAAACATGCAAGGACTCACTTCTCTGCCTGGGATTTGGAAACTGCATTTCAGAAAACATTTGCTCTGAAGAAGGTGCTGTTACTCTTATGTTGTTCTTAGAACTAAGATTCCAAATCCTCTGTAATTTTCCTGCAAATATCTACAATTAAATCCCTCAATAGCTTATGTTATGCCATTCATCATATAGAAAGGGAATCTAATCATCTTTTTAAACTCAGTTATGGTGATTTATTGCTTGCATGATACATAAATGGGCGTTATGTAGTTGAACCCTTACACTCTGTGTTCCACACTTCCAGCAAATTCTGCAAGCAGGAATACATCAAATTAATTAAAGGCAATTTATAGATTTGCATAAATTGAAGCAAACACTGTTTTCATGGCTGTGACGTTAGTCTGCAGTTAATCAGCAGGCTGGGATTTGGGCAAGCCTATCACAAGTTTATTTGCACCAAAAAGTCCTTTGGGAAATTCTTTCCCTCTGCAGATTCCAGTTCTGAGTCTTCCAAGTATTTTCAAAAAAAAAAAGTTATTTTTAGATCTCAAAAATACCTAAGACTATTCAGCTAATCCAATGTTCAAGTGCTGAAGAGAAAAATTTGTTTTAAAAAATCCCAAGCAACACATGCCTTCGACAGCTCCAATGTCACAACCAGATGACACACTTAGATGTTGTTTGAATTTAATAAACATCTACTACCTAAACCAAAACAGAGGCCATGTTTTCTCATTTAAAATTGCTTGCACAATTTCTATTTTCACATTTTGCAAAACAATACTTTTTCTCTAATTGTACATGTTCATAAAGCCCAAACAAATAAAAAATTAATTTATTAATATCAAAAGTTAAGAGACCAGAAGCCTGCTGCATGTAAATATATTTTAGCAACACATACTGGTTTATACTTCAGAAAGAAATACATCAGTGCAAACACCACCAACTTCAGCCTACATTTTTTTTTAAATTATACAAATATTGTGAAAAAAACAGCCCACCATGTCTCCAGATTTCAGAGAATGAAAATTATACATAAAGAGGCCACACTTTAATCACTGATTTGGCAAAATGGTACCTTTTCTGGCTTTAAGAAGATGCTCTGTTTTGAGCCCAATGTTGCCACCCTGAATACAAACATTCTGATGGCATTTTACAGCTGTATATAGGAGATTTCTGTGAGCATGAATCAAGCCCAGAAGATAAACACATCACTGCTTCTCACCTACCCTGTGAGTACCCTCTTCTGGAGAACTCCCAGAATAATTCAGAGCAGCTGAAACTACCTCACCTCTTGCATCCAGCTGAACCACATAATGTCACTGCAGCTTATGGGATTGAGACACTGTGAATTCAGCATAAATATCACTATTGCTGTGGATCCAGTATTAGCCTAAGAACACTGTCTGGTAAGTTCTAAAATCAGTGTACCATTTCAGAATTTGGTCATCCAAATCTTTCCCAGGTGACTGAACCTCTTTCTTTTTTTTTTTTTCTTTTTTCTTTTTTCTTTTTTTTAGGAGTGAGCTTTATTTAACCTTATTTTTCTTGGCCTCTCCACGAGAAACACACAAGTTACAGCTCATGCACCAGTCATCACTGAATAGGATGCCATCATCTGCTCAGCTTCCAATCCCATCCTTCTGTTGCTCTAAATGCAAACACTCAGTTCTGATCCAAGTGTCAGTGGATACCCCAGCTCTGGTGTCACTCTGATACCTCACCACGAAGACAGAAACCTTCCTCCAGGTTTCCTGGATTTAACCTGTGGAATTAAACACCCCGGCTCAGGCATGCTGAACATGCCATTTCTGGTGGGAGTTGGTGGAAGGGACAGGTGTGATGAAGGACAGGTCCCAAATCCTGCATCATAAGCTCAACAGCTGCTGTTCCAGCACTCAAGTGGACCCAGGTGTTCCCACCGTTCCCAGTGCAGCAACAAAACTGCCTTCAGTGGAAATGGCCATGCACTGACCTATTTTCCAAAGTTTTCCCCAGCTGAGTTTGACTCTTTTGAGACATTAAACAAGGAAAGGGAAACCAGGGCTCATCAGGTTAACAGGATAACCTTACCCCTGTGTAAGAATGTTCAAGCCCAGGAACAAGTGTATCACTACAAAACATCCACTTGGTCATATCCAAACTGAAAGGCTGCTAAAAACATCCAGTGCCATCCAAGTGACACATCTGCAGGCTTCAGTCTGCCTTGCAGGTAGACAGGACACAAGTTTTCAGCCTGCTAACATAAAGAAATACAAGAGGATCTTTGAAAAGGCAGAGAAAAAATGGAATTTGGCAGACAGATGCAGCAAGGGGTGCTGAGCCCTTCAGCATCACTGGGCTGCCGCTTTCAGAAATGTCAAGCCTTCATTCTCTATTGGACTCAAGTGGATATTGTTACTAACCAGAACAGCAAATCTCCAGTGTCATTTGAAAGATAAAATGTGCTCTTACCTTGGGGACTTAGCAAGAATTTTGTTCCAGTCAAACACAATTATTTCAGTGTGTTTTTCATAGTTATTCCAGATTCCCATTTGCGGCAGCAAATAAGCCTTTCTGCATCTCAGAATTTTCCCTTCACTTCGGGGACCTAGAAAGAAAGCCACATTACACTGCAATTAATGTCTGGAAAGGTGCTGTAAAGCACATCTTTGTTACCAAAATCTTAGTTTCACAGTGCCATCTACAGTGCAATCCGGGGCAGAAGGCAGCAGTTGTGTTGCTCTTTTCTTTCTGAGAACACAGAGGAGCAGTGGTGAGGCAGCTCTGAGGTGTCACTGCATTCACTAAAGGCAGAGTTTGCTGTACTAGGGGTTGCAAACAAAATGTTTGCAGCTCACTGGGGCCTCATCACCACACGCCCTCTCACCACCCAACTGCTGGAAAAGCTAAAGCTGCACCATAGTGCAAACACATTTCCACATGGTTCCATGAAGCCTCCAACAGTTTGAAGCAGAGATTATTAATAGTGGGGGAAATCTGTCATTGTCTCCATAAAGGTTTGGCCCTGGCCCTGGAGCCTGCCTCAGCAGCAGAGGGCAACATCCACAGGAGTGTGTCTGGGACTATGCATCACTGCAGCCCCTGACCCTGCTGCCTCCCCTCGCTCCCAGCATCTCCTCACACCAGCACACAGGAGTTACACATGGAAATCTCCACATGGAAACACTTTTTCTGCAGCACTGACACAAGTTCTGCAGAATAAGGAGTTCAAACACTCCATTTTATAGACATTCAGGCCTCTTTGCTTTTGCTGTTTATATTTGTTCTCTCACTTCCATCCCTGGGCACAACTTGACCTTTTGCTATTGAGAATACGAGACGGAGCAATTTGTGAGAGTAATAATAATGTAGTTTTCACCTACACAGTGATCACAACGACCTTTCCTCATCTTATCCACCATTCTTTCCATTTCACTCCTCCTTTGATCAGTTAGAAATCTGCTTTTAAGAAGCACAGAATTAGAGCATCACATTGGAGGACAGAGCATGTCTGGGGTCATAAAGCACATAGGCAGACACCTTTCAGCAGCTCAGGACAGGAAAGCCCCTGGCTCAACACGATCATAGAACCACAAAACCTTCCAGCCACAGGTTGAAAGGGACTTCAAAGCTCATCTTGTTCCAAAAAATGGGCAAGGACACCTTCCTCTGAACCAGGTTGCTCGAAGCCCCATCCAACCTGGCCTTAACAGCTCCTTTTTGTTCAGAATGCCATGAGAAAACAGAGTAATTGCTGGAATTAAAGAGGAGCCAGGCCAGCAATCTATAATTAATCACATTTTACTCTCTTTGCTTTCCAAGGCAGAGTTCCAGGGTGAGCCAAAATCAGTGGCTCTATCAGATCAGCACTGCAAATCAAAACAAAATGTGGGCAAAGACTCGTCTTAAGAAAAAGCACTACCATCCTGTATTAATCCTTTCTTCCACAAATACACATAAAATAAAAAAAATAAAAATAAAACAACAGTGTGCCTCAAAAGGCCTATTAAGAAGAAGCAAACGAACAGGATTTTCAATACAGCATTGACTGACTGAAATGGTTATGTGGTACATTTTTACCCATTTCATAACAGGACAGGTAGATAAATATATTCTTACAGTGCTCTTGTAGAAATCAATACTGCAATACACTAACTTGGGTTTTAGTGCTTATCTGTTCCATAATTTTTATTAGAGAGGAAAATAAAACCCTGTGCAGATGCATCTGGAGGTAAACACAAACATCAGTGTAACCTGCTCTGTAAACACATGTTGAACACTGGTGGAAGGCAAGGGAGTATTGATTAGTCCAACTCATTCTAATTAAGTGGATGCAGCGAAAGTGACAGATGATACCTCCACCTGCATATCTCCAGGCTTTCTGATGCCTTCCAGGCTGTGATATTTCTTTTAAAAACAGAGTTGTATTAGAGGAGATTAAGGCAAACTCCTGAAACCAGCTTCAGCTGGTTTATGTCAATAAAGGAGACAGATCAGAACAGAAACAAGAGGCTCACCTGGTTAATAACTGTAAAAAGGAATTCCAGGCTTTTCATGGCAAAAGAATATGTTCTGTGAGCAGTGGGTCTAACTCCTGGTCTCTGTCTTGTCTCAGGGTGTCACGTTACTTTGGAAAACAGAGTTGCTTGTTTATTTTTATACAATGAGCTCTGAATAGTGAGCAGCTGAACCCCACCTCCATCTCCAGCAAAGATACAGAAAAGAAGAAGAAATGGGAGAGGGGAAGGGCTCCACTTTCAGTATTTATGCATGGACTGGCCATGAGCAAATCCTGCTTTGCACAGGAGTTCCCCAGAGGCTACACCACTCCCCTGGGTCAGTGTTGAGGGCAAATGAAGATTGTGGGCTCTGGGATGTGGAGGGAATTGCAATGGTCAGGTCTGCTGCACCTCAGTCCCAGCACAGTCTGCTCTCTGTGCCTCTGCACTCTAGTAAAATGGGCATAAACAGCATTTCCCTGTGCCAGGGAAGTGTTTCAAGAACAGAAACAATAGAGGTCTAAAATTATTTGAAAACTGTATAGGCACTGTATAATTCCTCTGACAGATGGAATAAGATAACATTTTAAATTAGGTGCACTTCCTACCAATATTTACATGTTGTAAAACGCTTTTTACGGCTACTTTCTGCAAAGAATAAATTACTAAACCATTTTGTGCCATCTTTTATAATAAGCTATTAAATAATTTAGAAAACCTCCTTTCATTAAATATTTAAACGGCCTTAATTTCTCCATTCTAAATAATTCCTCACTTAAAATACAACTGTGCATCTCTTAAAGAGTCCTCTTCTGTAAAGCAAGGGGTGAGAAGGAAAGAAATTTGGGGGCTTTGTGCTGTTCAGGGGATTTTCCAGCCTGACTTTAACCCCACTGTCAGCCTGGCCAAACTCTTATCTCATACAAAGGGAAAATAGAGAAATATCTGACATATCTTAGGCGAGGGGAGAAAAAATCTGGTCAGGTCACTGTGTGTATTTGAAAACTACTGCTGCTTGAGGGAAACTAGAGACAAAAGAGAGAGCTAAAGCAAACACCCACACACTGGCTGACCAACCCAGACCCCCATTTTGGGGCTAAATCACTACACACAGTAAGTATCCAGTGACAGTACAGATGAAGGGGGGTTATAAAAAAAAGGAAGAGCAAGTTTTTACACAGGCAGGTATTGGCAGGACAAGGGGGAACAATTTTAAATGGAAAGAGGAGAAATTTAAATTAGATGTTATATAAAAGTTTTTCCCTGTGAGGGTGGTGAGACCCTGGCACAGGCTGCCCAGGGAAGCTGTGGCTGTCCCAACCCTGTCGGTGTCCAAAGCCAGGTTGGATGGGACTTGGAGTAACCTGGGACAGTGGAAAGTGTCCCTGACCTGGCAGGGGGTGGAATGAGATGGGCTTTAAAACCCCTTCCAGCCCAAACCATCCCTGACTGTGCACCGATGTCACCCCATGGCCTGGGGCAGTTCCAGGGCTGCGGGTGGATACAGGTGAGGGATGTCCCTGTCACGGTGCAGATCACTGTCCCTGTAGGGATGCAGGTGACTGATGTCACAACACAGGTGACTGATGTGCCTGTCAGGGGATGGGGTGGACTGCTGTTGGGATACAGGTGACTGACATCCCTGTCGCGATAAAGGTGTCCAATGTCCCTGTTGGGATACAGATGACTGATGTCCCTGTCAGGGTGCAGGTGACTGATGTCCCTGTAGTGATACAGGTGGCTGATATCGCGACACAGGTGACTGATGTCCCGGTAGTGACACAGGAGTCTGACGTCCCTGTCGGGGTGCAGCTGACTGGTGTCCCTGTCAGGGTGCAGGTGACTGATATCACGACACAAGTGACAGATGTCCCTGTCGGGGTGCAGGTGACTGATATCGTGACAGGCACGTCTGGTGTCCCTATAGTGACACAGGTGCCTGATGTCCCTGTCGCGATACAGGTGTCTGATGTCCCTGTACTGACACAGGTGTCTGATGTTCCTGTCGCGATACAGGTGACTGATGTCCTGTAGTGACACAGGTGTCTGGCGTCCCGTCGGGGCCGCTCCCGGCTCTTCCCGAGGATCCATCGGGGTGGTGCTGCCCCCTGGCGGCCGCGCTCCCCTCTCCTGCTGCTCTGCCCATTCCCGGCTCCTGACAGCATCGGGAATCTCATCGGGAATCTCACCCATCCTCTCACCCAGCCTCTCATCCAGCCCCTCATCCAGCCTCTCCCGCCCCAGGGAGCCGCCCCGGCCCCGGGGAGCCCGGCTCTCCCCGCAGCAGCGCTGCCCTGTGCGGGGCCGGCTGTCCGGGGCAATTAGCGCCTGTTGTTAATCACATTAACGCTCTCACAGGGTTGGTGCCATCAGCCTGCCCTCGGAGAAGGGATGTGCTGGCCTTCCCCTCACAGTGACCGCCGTGTCCTCCAGGTGGGCCCCAGCAATGGGTGGATACAGAGAAAGAACATCCTGGATTTGGTCCCTTGACCCTCGCCCAGAAATCTCTGCATCGGCTCCCGTACCTGCAGCTCCATCTGAGGGCTTGGAGTGTCAGCAAATCCACCTCGGCCGAGTTATTCCAGCAGTGAGGGGAGTTGATTAACATCACCTCAAACACTGCCCCTCCCAGCTCCTGCCTCCTGAGACATTCCCGTTGTTTTCCCACAGGGATGTGTCAGGCATTGAAAGGCCTCGGCTCTGCTAATCCTTACTCACACCAGGCAGGAAAGGCACTGTGCAAACTGGGACAGGACACAAAACTACCCATGTAGTGCAATCACAGAATCACAGAATGATTTGGATTGGACAAGACCTTAAAACTCATCCCATTTCACCCCCTGCCATGGAATAACACACCTTCCACCATCCCAGGCTGCTCCAAGCCCCAAACAACCTGGTATTGAACATTTTCAGGGATGGGGCAGCCACAGCCCCACTGGGCACCCTGTGCAGGGCCTCATCACCCTCACAGTAAAGGATTTTTTCCTAATGTCCAGTCTAAACCTACTCTCTATTTGTTTAAATCCTTTCCCCACTGTCCTGTCACTTCTTGCACTTGTAAAAAAAAGTCTCTCTCCACCTTTTCTGTAGGTTCCCTTCAGGTACTGGAAAATAGCACAAGACTAAGCTCACAGTGCAAGAAAATAAAACTTTTGTTGAGCCCGTTCTCTCTTCCCTTTCCTCCCAGAACTGACATCAGCTCTTCTGCTTCCCTGCAGGAATCTCTGAGGGATGGAGGTCTGGTCACATCGAGCTCCCCAGGGCAAAGTGAAGTGAGGAGGCTCTTTGGACCACACAAAAATCATCCAGGCAGGTCTCCATAAAACCACAGGGTCACTGCAGCAGTGCCCAGCCCTCTCAGACCCCAGCAGACTCCCCACACACTTCATGGGCAATTTTTGAACTGTTTTTTTTATGGCATCACGTCCCATTTATGACATCAGTCTCTGCTGGCAGCAGCTCAGTCTGACACCCCTGGTCAGGCCTTTCCACAGGAATATTTCAAAATCTCACTTAACAGGAACTGAGGGTGGTGGGGAGGAAAAGAAAACAATGCCAGTGAGAGCTAGAGGAAATAAAGCCCACATCCTCCTGAGGAGGGAGAACTGAGCTGCTGTTACATCCACATAACAGGAGGTATCAACCACACCAGCAGCCAGACCATCCCCACACAGACAGACATCCTCTGTGCCATGGGTTTGGAGGGAACTGAGCCTGTCTTCAGCAGCATTTGGAGTTCTCTAGGGCAAATCTGTCCTCACCACCTCCTATAAACATGAGAACAAACCTTTTGTCTGTTGTGAGCATGTAAAGATGATGCCCTGGGAGGATTTCCTGCAAAACATCCTTAAATCACTCTAATTTTCTAGCCCAGACTTCATTAGTTAATAGTGCCAGAGTCATAATAGTGACTTGTGTGGATCATCTGAGGAAAAGGTTTTTCAGTTTGACTCGTTTTAAGTGAGAGCCTGTGGCCTCCAAATTTGAGCCAGCAGAGCTCAGGTCACACAGAAGCAGAAAGAGCAGTGCACAGGATCAGGAATCAAATTCAAGCAAGGGACTGAGGGCAAGGAACAGAGGACTGGCTGCCAGAAAACCCAAAGTCCCTGCAGAATAAGGAAGAGATCAAAATCAAAGCTGTTGCTTCCTCTGCTCTCTCAACACAAAGTGAGTTCTCATCTTTCCTCCAGGATAAAGCCCACCAAGACCAAGAGGACTGCTCAGAGAGCAAAGTGCAGCTATTCTGACTGTCAGGTGGGGGGAGAATAGACCCTTTTCTCCATACAGCATTATTTATTATTCATCACCACCCCACTAAGGACCGTTCTGCCCAGCTCCAGAAAAGGGAGGTATTACCATCAAGGTTTCATTTTCAGGGTTGCACAGACTTACCAATGTGGGCAGCCAGCACAGGAGATCTCATTACAGCACAGCATTTCAACTCTTTCAATTACTTTTATCAGAAAGAATTTTTCCTTGTGATTATCCAGGTTCTTTCAGTCCCTCACTGCAGCTCAAAATCTTCTCCACCCCCCCTGTGCAAGCCCTGCTTAAGAGATGTGCAGGCTTCAGGCACTTTGTTCAAGGGAGAGCAGGAATTCCTCCAACTCTGTTCAAAGAGGACACAGAGCAGAGACAGTGCCCTGCTCCACTCCCATCTGCCCTCCCAGAAGCAGAGCAGTTCTCATCTAAAGCAGGCAGCACACCAAAAAAAAAAAAATGTGGGGAGAAATGTCTTTGAAGGAAATCTCTTCAGCAGAATGTTTCAGACACAGCAAAAACACTTTTTCCCCTACAGTAAACTTTGCCTGCCTGGTAGCAAAGCATTAAAGTTGTTGCACAGGTTATCTTGAGCCATAAAACACTGTTTTCTCTACCCTGAACTGAGGGAGGAATTTAATTTCTCCCATGGAAGGCAAAGATAACTGACCTGCTATAGAGCAGGTCACTCATCTTCCTTCCCTCTCACCAGGGACCCAGTTGAGCTGGTGGTTATTTTGCAGAGGTCACTCAGCAGAGGGAGGAAAGGATGGAAGAGATGGAGGAGGAAAACTCATGTCCATTTGTGCCTCTGGATACTGCACTGGGAGGTCCCAGATCTGTTCTGGGTGTGTGGGGCTCACATGCAAGAAGCAGGTCATTCCTAAGGGTGGCTGTTCAAATTAAGAACAAGAGGCAATCCAAAGGAAATAATGTGAAAATTAAGAGAGTCAGCAAATGCAACTGGTGAGGAAAGGTGGAAGTAACTGTTTGTTTAGTCAAGAAAAAGAGTTTGATGGAGACATGTCAGCTGTCTCCTTGAAGAGGCTTGCTTTCAAGAAGGGCAGGATTTGAAGTGGTTCTCTGTAGCTACTGCGAATAGCATAAAAATAAATTCAATGTTCTGCAAAGATTAATTGTTGTGTGCATGAAGAGAATCTTTCTGTGTCTAAGTGAGGAAACCAGTGGTACAAACTGCTCAAAATCTCATGGAGCCTGGTTCCTGGAGATTTCTTTAAATTGGATGAACACCTGTGGGGTCGTCAAGATTCCCTTCTCCATCCACAGGGTTGGATTACGTTTCCTCAGGATATATCCTTTAACAGGATATATCCTTTATGCCCTGAAACAAAAAATCCACTGGGATATAAATGTGAGGTAGTCAGTCACTGTCCAGTGTCATCCTCAATACCCTGAATCAAGGCAGAGGTTACTGGAGGAAAATCCTGGCAGAAACAAACTGAAAATCCTCCTGACCATGTTGGGTGTTTCATGTAGGCAGAATCAGGGTGTGTTGTATTTAGAGATCTCTCTGGTGGTTCTCAGGGTCCTCATGCAACCAAATTTGGTTCTTTCTGATTCTACTGCATTGAAATATTTTATTCTCTTATTATTCCCCAAAACACCTCACTCACAATTTCAGCATGTCCACTTGTGCTTCCCTGACAGCAACAGGGCCTATCCATTTCTCTGCCACCAATGTCACCTGGTCCCTGTTTTTATTTCTATTCCTGAAACTCTCCAAGAGGAAAGCACAGAACAGCCAGTTTTGCCTTTAGAACACAGGCGTGTTTTATGAGCACTGGATGCACGTTGGCTGATGAAGGATCCTGACTGTCTGGGTATATGGGATAATTGTTCCACTTGGGACTCATTAGCTAATTATTTAAAGATTCTAAGGAAAAGCATTTCATAAATAGAGCACTAAATTTCCAGAAGTGTAATTACAGGCTGAACACACATTTTTTAGCACCTGTGTTATCCACTACACAAGGCAATGGCAAATTACCTTGTGCTGTGCTGTCCCTGCTCTCTGGCAGCCTTGGGGCAGGACAGGGGAACTACTGGGAAATTGAAAGGGAACAATTTTGGTATCCCCATTCTGGTAACAAAAAACACACAGTCATCTTGGGGTGGTTTAAAATTCTGCCCCTAACATACAGAAACTCAATAATGAAGGATAAAAGTTCCCTCACAGGGTGAGGGAAGCACAGACCAAACAGCCATAACCCAGATTCTTGATCTGGATTTGTTACTTGACTTTGAAGTTTCTTACTCAGTGTTAGAAGACATTGTTTGCTTCTCAGTAACTTCCTCAAGTTATTCTGGAAAAACATTGTTCTACTGAGGAGGAGAATTCCAGAATAGGATTTCTGACCCACCAGTTCAGGAATTGTTACTTAAAAGGTTTCACATCACAGATTGACAAAAATGAGGCAATTGTGGGGCATGGAGACTTGGACTTGGGTCAATAAACAACTGCATTTAAAGGAGAACCTAGTCTTGTTCAGTCTGGATCCTCATTAACTGAGCAAAAGCATATTTAGAACCAATCTCAGAGTTGTATTTGCTTTTCTATGCTGGATGGGAGCCCTGCCCATCATGCCCATCACACCCACACTGTCTGTTTGTGCACGACTTCTGCATCCATCCAGCAGGTCCTGCCTTTCTCCTGGTAACCAGAAAAATTCCAAATCTCAATATGAGTACATAAACCAACACTCTCAGCTATTTTCATTTCCAGACACATTTGCATTCCCTCATGCAAGAAAATTTCAGAGGTCCCGTAAATTTTGCTCCTCATTTCCAGAAGGAATTTCCTCCACCCTTTCCTTCCTCTTCCTGCCCAAACCTCCATGTCTCCTTCCCTGTGAATCTCAGCCCTCTGTGTTTCTTGCTTTCACAGCCTCTCTCCCTGCCTTCTCTGGGAAGTTCTTCTGCTTGGCAGCAGCCCACGTGTGAATCCCCCCAAAAAAGGGCTGGGAGGCAGGGGAAGAGACCCCCCCTGAGGTTCCTATTGATAAATCATAGAAAAGGTCTCCTATGGCAGGTTAATCAACTGCTGGATGCTGTTTTCATCCCTTCGAAGGCCCAAGGAAGCCACACAGAGCTCTGGGTCTGTTGCAGTGGGAAAGCAGCAAACCTTTCAAGGTCCCAGACACCTTCCTGTGGCTGCACTACCAGGAGAGGAGAGCAGCAGCCACAAAAGCTGATACCTGCTCTGCAGAAACAGTAAGAGAGGTGTTGATGTGGTATTTCCTTCTCAGGTACCTGAATTGTGAGCGGGTCCTCCTTCCAGCACCTGTCACGACTGAGGGAACAGTTTCCATGCAGGAGGTTCAGCCAGTGACTCTGCCTTTGAATGAGTAACACCAAGTCCTCTTCATGTCTAGGGCTAGAAACTTCCTTTTTTATATGAGTTTTTTATGAGGTTTTTATGGGTTTTGTCTCTCTCTCCCTCTTCTCTTTTTTTTTTTTTTTTTTTTAATACTAATATTTTTCATTTTCATAAAGCCCAGAGAAGCCTGAACTTCAGGTTTCAGTTCCCAATCTGCCTAAGATGGATTTTTTTTTCTTTTCCTGTTCTTCATTCATGCAAAAGCCTCTCCATGATCAGGTAGCCATGTGCATGATGGGAAGAATAAGGGGAGGGTAAGTGGTATAATTTTGATTATGCTTTGAAATGCTCAGGGCTGGAAATGAAGTATGAGATTCCCCCCACTTCCCCTGCCTCTCTTGAAGGCAATTATGATTGCCTTAAAGATGTGAGATCTGTTGAAAGTAACAAATCGCTGATTGTTTATTTTCAGGGTAGACAACAATCAGCTTTTAATCAGCTTCTCATCACCGCTAGAGAGCTATTAACTCTCTTAAAAATAATTAGAAAACAGAAAAGAAAAATCTTCTTCAATTATTTTCATCCAGGAAACTGAGATTTTATGGAGAAAAAAGAAAAAACACCTCGAGATTGAGAGAAAGAAAAAAAAAAGTTAACATGGTGGCACATTAAGTACACTCTTTTAGCAAATGAGATATTGTTTGCCAGAAGTTGGATTGTGCTTCCTGAGCTTGTACGAGGTTATGGATGTTGGCACCTGAATAAGAAACAGTATTTTCAGTCACCTTGGGCAGACACGCAGATATTTCTGCTGAACATTTTTAAGGAAATGGATTGCATGAGTCTTCCATATCTCTGATTTCTGACTGTTCACAGAACCCTGGCTTACAGATTCCCACATTTTTGTGGGATTCTTTCCATCTTTGAGTAAACAGTCTGTGAATTTCTGTGCTGGGGAAACAGTACTCAAACTTAACTACAATAAAGACAGCAACATCCAAATTTCAATTATACTGGAATTAGCAACAGGTATGAAACATCCCAGATATCACCTTTTGTGACTTCAGATGGGCAACTGAATAGTCATTTCAGCTCATGTACAACTTTCCAGGAGCTTTCTCCACCAAAAATGCCATTAAAATCTCCCCTCAGTGTGCCTCATTTACTACTACCACAGAGAGTTTTAATAGTACACTGTTTGTAACTCAAATGTAACTCAATAAAATCAACCATGAGCAGTTTGGAGGGTCCTGAGACAGCTGCTGCCTTTCAGGTGATGGCCAGGCAATGTCTTGGCTGTTCCTGAGCTGCAGTTACACAACAAGGAGCCTTTGGTTGGAAACTGGAGGACAAACAGGTTTTGTCACTGTCACATTGCAGGGAACCTGCCCTCCAAAAAAGTAATGGACTGCAAATCCCTTATGGACTCTCTAAGAGACAGATCTCTAAAGAGTGTGTGAGTGCTCAGCTAATTAAGCTCTCCCCCACCAGGACCCCAGTGACTGTATCTTTTTATTCTATTTCCTTTTTGCCCATTGGAGGTGAATTGTGATGACTTTAAAAAGGGATTCTTCCTGCCCATGGATCAGTGTTGTACCCATTTGACCTACTAGTGTCTCTTTAAAGACTGATGAACTGGAACACAAAAGTGGAACTCTCTCAGTTTAACTGTTCCCACCTGAGTTTCCTGCACTGTGAGATATGTTTTTAAGGAGGCTCATGGAGTGGTTGCACCATTGGTTCAGGTTCCAGGGTTATTGCACACAGAATTTCCATGGCCTGGCAAGAGGCAAGACAGCAAAGACAGTCACAGGACTGGTTTACATTGGAAACTGCTTTCATTAAAAATGTGCTACATCTCAGGACCAGATCAGGAATTTAATTCTGCTTTGGTACTGGTCACTAATTAAATGAGAAAGGGCAACACTAATTTAAAGAAAAATATGGAAAAAATTACTTACTGGATTTATATTTTCCCCTCACTCACCGAAACCCCTCCTTGCAAATGACAAAAGTCTTGACTAAGACTAACAAGAGAGGCTGCAGGCAGCCAAACCTTCACTCACCAGACAGCACCACATCTAAAAAGGAAGACTCACATTTTTAATTTAGAGCTGTGCCTTGCAGTAGGCAAGCCCCACATTTTCACATAGTAATGTACTGCCAATATAGTCTAAAACATCATTTTTAAACCATGGATGAAGTCCTGTCCACCTCTATCCTCCCTTAAAGTTGACAGACAAAGTTGGCAGAAAAAAATCACTTCTCTGCTCACAGAAATTGTTTGGTGAGCCAAACCTAAAGGAATTTTCCAGAGAGTGCAACCACCCTTATTCTCTCTTCCTGATCCTTTTTCTAGGCTGATGGCTTTGGGTAAATAGAATAGCTGCTTGGGTATTTATTTGTTCAGCTTTATAAAGATTGTATGATTTTGAGGAGTACTTGTGAGTATAAAGTGTCTTGTAGCAGGTGTGTGTCAGAAAGACAGAAGAACCCTCTTGGAACACTGATATTGCTGCATAAACCAGAATAAATGGCCAGTGGAGGGTATGGTTTATCATTTTAAATTATTTTTTCTCTCCAGCCAAAGACAGTTGGTTTCTTAAACCATGATTTTATCCTTTCTAATTTGACTTCTCAATTGTACCAGAATTCTTAATTATTTCACTGCTCGCAATTTACACCACCCAATTTATCACCTGAGAACAGCAGCGCAGCATAAATAATCTATTGCCTTTTTAACCTGAAGGCCTCAGCATTTAGTCTTCAAGAATATGAAAAATTTCTAATTTAATAATGGAATGTTCCTGTGACGGTCACCCTAACGGGAAAGAATTGCTGTCTGAAGTTTCCTGTTCTCCACTCAAGAGAAGTCAGCAGAGATAAGTGAACACAGAACTCAAGCCCAGCTTGAGCTCCATTCCAGCAGTCTGGAAACAGCTGGAGGTTGTCTGGGATCCCCTGGAGCTCTCACCTACCAGAGACCCCTGGCAAATCATGTCCTGAGCTGGATGTCCCTGTTGGAACCCTGGGCACTGAGAATTTTAGACTTTCTGTGCTGACAGGCACTGACCTCCAAGAAAACACTGCATTTGACCTGAGGCCATGGAGAAGGCTTCCAAAACTGACTGATAGCACTGGGATTATGGGTGTGTAGTTTGAATAGAAGCATGTAATATCACAGGGTGGAAAACTTAGAGTTTAAGGTTTTAGAATATAGTTATATATATATATATATATATATATATATATCTCTCAAGATGGAGGTTTTAGGGCATAGGCTAAGTCCTTCTTTTTCACCTTCTTCTCCATGGTTCTAGGTGTTATTTTGTAATTGGATAGAAAAGTCTGCATTGTGGGCCACAGGTGGTTGGTTATTGGGTTAAAAGTAAAAATAATTTAGGTGTCATTTCTTAATTGGACAGTTTATCCTTAAAAAGCCTTGTAAAGAGATAGAGAGAGAGCCATTTTTACTTAGTTAGCTAGAATGCTGTAGAACTCACAGCTCGTGAGACTGTAATGTAGATAAGAATTAATAAACATCTGAGTCCAAACACAAAATACCATCTCCAGCATTTAATCCTTACTCTGGCAAAAAGAAGATAAATGCATCATGCCCCAAAACATAGAACCACAGCCAGGTCCTGCCTGTGTGTTGAACAGTGTTGAGCAAAAACCACGAATGAAAGAGAAACTCCAGAGGCTGCTCCCCTGGCACAGAGGACTGGGAACAATCTCTGCTGTGAGTGGGTAAATTTCAGTGATCTTGCAGTAGAAACAGGATTTTTAAAAAAAAAATCTCAAAGAAAAATCTGCTGAGCACCATGTAATAATTAAGGTAACAATTTTCCTTGACTCTTATTCACATCTTTGATTCTGAAAGTCTTGTTCTGGACAAGAAACACTGACTCCCATCCATCACTCCTAATGGAGCAAGACCTACAGTGTGGCACAGTGTTTGTTACTCATCTCAGACACAAATATTATGTTTAATCAGGAGCTGAAGTAAGATTAAATTAATAAAACAAACAACACAAAGTAAAGCCTGAAGCACCAGAGCATCCCCAGCACTCTGCAGTTTGGCAGGGTGGAGCAGAAAGAATAAAATTCGCTGCCCAAATCTCACTTTACTGTCAAACCATGTTGTGGGAGCTCTACAGAGACATCTTGCTCAAATCATGCTCTGTCTGCAAAGCAATGTCCTACCCAGAGGTCCTGAAAAGCCTCCCCAACCCCTTCCCATTACAGGTGTGGCCACCTACAAGCTGCCCCTTTTTTTCTCAGCACCCTGAAGCTGAGTCACTTCTCACAGGACAGCCCTGAGTTAGGAAAAGGCAAAATCTGCAGATCTGTCCTACCCTAGAAACCAAAGAGAGATGTTTAAAAAAGACAGGAATAACTAAACTCCAACCCAGCCATTGGACAATGCATTTGCCACAGAAAGGCAGTGACCCAAGGGCCTGAGGCAGAAGCTCAGCCATGCTTGTCAAATGATGCATTTGTAGCTGCACTGAGATTTGAGATTCAAGCTTGAAAGGCAGCAGGACTCATCCCTTAGAATCAAAGCAGGTGCAATGCCATGCACATCATTATTCCCACCAGAGAATCCTCCCGTGGGACTCGTGTGGGTGCCTGCTCCATTAATGTGAGACTGAAAAAACCTTGAGTGTGAGACACAGAGGAGCCCTTCCAGCACCCGCCTGTTTGTCTCCTCCTTTAAAAACATCAGCTGCCACATCTTAATAGAGCAGCTCCTCCTCTCAGCTCCTCCTCTGCCCTGGGTACCCTGATGATGCCTCCTGGATTTTAAAAGCGGCGTCGGAGGAAAGACGGAGGCCCCGAGACGTCCCTTTTTTTCATCATGTATAATTTGTGAAGCTAGTCAAAAAATAGCAGGCAATTTAGGCTGGAATTTCTCCAGCTGGGATATTCATAGCACATGTGATCAAACAGCAGAATTTGCCAGTCCCTGGGAAAACAATCAGGCTCCTTAACCTGACTTCACCGCCGAGGACAGAGCCTGTAAACATGGTTATTGATCAGGGCAGAGCTATTTCCATCAGGCTGCACTGCTCTGGACATCTGCAGAGTCAACACCTGCACAGCTGAAGTTAGGGCAGATAGCTCTGAGAATTTAACATTCCTGAGACAGGGGAGATTTCCAAAAGGATTATCAGCCAAAGACACTCTGAAATTACACTGAAAATTGGAGAAAAAGATATCATAAATGGATTTTATGTAAAACTCCGGGTTATGGTACAGCTTATTGACATATACAACAAATTAAAACAGCTAATTCATCTTGCTACCTTCCACTGATAATTTTTTAATTAAGTTACTTATCTTTATCTACATATTTAAGAATGTAGGTCTTTCATTATTCATCTCTTAAAGAAAATCAATGTTGTCCTGATTTGCTACAGCTCAAACAAGGGAGCAGTATTATCTATGCTAGGACTGACTAATAGAAAAAAAAATTCATTAACTTTATTAACAAGCCCTAAGAAAATGCTATTGAGCACATTTTCATACTCCTAAAAGTCTGAATTATAAACCAAAGGCTTAATAGTGTTCAGTAAGACTAAAATAGACATTGTGATTTTTTTTTTTTTTTTTTAATGCTTACAAATAAGACAGGAAAAGGTAGAAAATTATTAAAGCAGTCTAATGAAATGTTTTAGAAAGTTCAGTCCTAATTCTGGATTATATTATAAAAACCACTAGCAAAAAAAAAAAAAAAAAAAAAAAAGCTTTATATTCTGGGTTTTATTATTTATTAATTATTATTCTGCATTTTATTTATTACTGAGACTGGAAGCTGATCTGTAGCACTGGTTAGATGCAAGTGTCTAAATGCCTATCCACTGCACAGTTCTGAAATATTTGCACATCAAAACAGACCCTGGTTTTACACTTGGGATTCCAAAGCTTTATAAGAGACATTGTGAAAAGAGTAAACTTTGAATCTCAATTTCTGGAGGAAACGGACTTTTTCTAGTCATCTGGAGTGTCCTTTTCTTCTCAAGGTGACCTTAAAATTCACATTTGTGAAATGGTTTCCTCTTGTGCTCAATCCTACTGTGAAATAAGTTTTAAAAATGACTATTTATCTTCTTTAATATATTAGTCATATACAGCAGGAGAAGCCTCTGTGGGAATTTTTGCTATCGGGTTTGCTCAAGCCTAAGTCAATGCTGATTTACAAAACATAACTTACCCTTAGTAACAAACAATCATGGATATATTTATTGGAATAACATCTTCCCATTCTCCTCCAGCAGCGTGTTCTGTTTATCAGTTCCAGAGCTGCAGATTGGGGGATATTTACAGTGACCAAGGCAATTTGAAAGCAATGCTTTTATGTTGCCCATCTTATTACAATTTTTACAAGCCTGAATCGCTGGCATTTGGCAAAACAAATAGATCTGATGGTTCTGAAAAATGTTAATGAAATGCAAATCAGCCAGGCAGGTATAAGTTATATTTATGTCTGAGAAGTGAGAATTGGTGCATTGCTCAGAAACTGCCCGTTGCAAAAGTTAAATTTAATGAAGTTTGAATTTTTTTAGATTTTTGCCTTGCTAATCATGACCTCGGCTGCCTGCACCATGTAATGACAATAATGAATAAACATGCTGTGCTTATGAAGAACTAGAACCTAACAAGCTGATCAATTGTTAATTCTATAAAGTGACTAAAACGTGTCTCCACTATCAATAAGTAAATCAGCTTCTATTTGCAGTACTAATGCACCTTGTACATATCCTCCAGCTATCCTGCCCTTCTCTGTAATAATGTAATTATCAGTTTGGTCATATTTAAGTACAACCTGAATGAGATTTGATATTATTTTTGTCTTGAGGGTGGAAAAAATAGGAGAAAAAAATTGTTTGGGTATTTAAAGAGACACAATACATTTATTTGGAGGAGGCAGATTTTCCACTTGCCCTCCAATTAGTTATACAAAATTATTCGTTTGAAAGCCAATTATTTTACAGCATTATTCTTAAATCATACAGGCTATTATTAGACAGACATTCCAGAGAAGAAGGTCTTTTTATTATTAAAGCCCTTTTGCTCTAAGCCTCTGTAACAAAGACTTTAAACAAAAGACAACGGTGCTCATTAACTGTAACAGAAGATGTTTCTTCTGTAGGGGAAAAAAAAGTAAAATAAGACTAATTTGGCTTTAATCAGGCTTTATTTTTCCTCTTACATGAGGAAAACACAGAAGGTAGATCAGATCTTTAGCCATAACACAATTATGTATATTCCAAATATGCTAATTGCAAAGAGCTGACTGTCTCCACTACATTTCCAAGCAAGATTTAGCAGTGATAGTTTACCCATTGCTGAAGAACATGTTCAAGAAAAAGGATGTTTAACACATGCAAAACCCAGGAGTCTTGCTTGAATTATCTGTTTTTCTTCTCATTCCTAGAGCTGCCTGCAATGACACTGGGAGGAATCAGTTCATCCACCCCAAACCACCACCTATCTCAGTCTGGGGTGCAACCAGTGAGGAAACCTCACCTGGAGCATTTCACAGGTGAGTGATACACACTGGAGGGTGAGTAATTGTATTTAAAGTGGCTGCACTAATTGCATCTGAAGTGGCTGCCCCTTATCCAGAGCTATAAACCGTAATTATTCTTCATGTTTAGAGCTTCTGTGATTATTCTTCTATTGTTAAGCTGAAATATATGTCACAAAAATACATTAGAAACATTGCAAGGAGGAAATGTTCTGGAGGGAAATGCTCTTAAGTGTGTGGATAAGCTCAATATACCAATTAATTTCTAACACTTAACCAAGTGTCATTTCTCAGGTGGAAGGTTACACTCATTCTGCCAGAATTTGTCCCATTTCACCCCAGATCCATCTCTCCATGACAATTTGGTGTAGAAAAGGGGGGGATAGTCCTTTTTACCTGCTACTCTCTTAAATTAAGATGATCAGCACAGGATTTTAAAAACCTGACCTAACAAAGTTTTGTTCTTTCAGTGATCTCTGAACAGAAACAAATCTATTATTAAACAGAAGCAGAATTAATCATTTCAGCAGCACACAAAAAATACACAGGGGTAGTTTAGTACTAAAATAATTATTTTGCTTTTTCCTCCTTCAGCCCCAGTCAAGCCTACACACGACATAACTGACAGGCATTTCCACAGTTAAACTCTTACTCCAGCAGTACTTTGCAGTTAAATAACCCAATCTCAATTACTCTGTGATGTGCTTCCAAACAATGGGCATTAACTCAGAGGTTCAGAGGCACTGTTTAACTGAGGAATGCAACAGGAACACACACATCACAATCTCTCTGTATTCCACAAAATAAATATTCCTTTTTGAGACTCAATGGGCTGTTTTATGTGCAGGTCCACTCACTGCTGTGGATCTGTGTTTGGGGAAATACTCATAGCCCTTGACTTCTAACCAGGGTGCTTCAGAGCCACTGAAGTGGCAGTGCTCAGCACAAACAGTGACACAGCCACCAGGAGCCCAGCAGCCAGGATCAGGCTTCTGCACCTGCCTGGATCCACGAGGGGGCAATTCCAGTTGTATCCCAGTTTTTCTCAGGGAGGAAGCAATGCCCCAGGGCAGGGCAGCCACAACACCTTCTGTCATTAAGATTATGAAGATTTTCTTCACACTATCTTATTTTTTCTATAAGAAATAAAGCAAGTGGGTATCCTGAGTACAGCCCTGGCTTTGCCACAGACCCTGGCACTGGCCAGAGGAGGAGGGAACAGCAGAGGGGAAGGGATGATCCCTCCTTCCCCCCTAGTAACCCTGTCTGCTGAGCATTTGCCAGGAAATTGGAAGGAAACCAGCAAGAAACACGGGCTTCCCAAATGCCCAGTGAAGAGATCATCACCAGCAACCAGAACTTCTCTAATTTATTTTCAGAATTATCCTAGAATGGTGGAATAGTATGGGCTGAAAGAGACTTTAGAGTTCTCCACCCCAGCACGGGCAGGGACACCTTCCACCAGGGTGCTCCAAGTCCCATCCAGCCTGGTCCTGAGCACTTCCAGGGATGGAGCAGCCACAGCTTCTCTGGGCAACCTGTGCCAGGGTCTCACCACCCTTACTGGGAAGAATTTCTTTTCAATATTCAAACAAACCTGTTTTCTTTCAGTTTAAAGCCATCCCCCTTTTTCTTGTCACTACAAACTCTTGTAACAGGGAACTGAGTCCCAAAGACTTAATTTAAGCAGGGCATATTCACCCCCCCCTACTTGTGTCATAGAACCATACTTCCATTAAAGAACTCAACCACACCTGTTTAATAGCTTAAACATAACAAGAAGTTCCATTTAGGAGTCCAAGCTAAGTTAATTTTGCCAGGAAATTGTAATATGGATGTATTACATTAAATTCTGAAACACGGCGTTTCTCTTCCTGTCTCCAACATTATTAGCATCTTACAGTGGCTTGAATTAAAAAAGAAACATTTATTTTATCACCCTGATATCAGCCCGCTGCAATATAACATTTTTGAAACGGGGAAATATCACAGCTTGGCGACATAAATTCAACACTGCAACAAGATAAATCCTCCCCATTAATGTAAACCGCTGCACTTCCCAATATATCTGCATCTGCAACACACTTGTGTTTGCTGATCAGACCATCATAAACACACATAACTCTCAGTGAATGATGGAAGCTGCAAGAAAATCCGAGGGTAACTGCTCTCCAGACTAAAGCAGCCACAGCCTGGTCCTTCAAACAGATTCACTCGTGCAGGGATGTTCCTGCTTGTGTTCAACAGGATAAAATACCATCCTCCTCACCATTGGAACCAATGTAACACAGCAAAGGACATCGAGGTACACTCACTCCTTAATTACACATGCACAGAATGGATGCTGGAAGCTTTATTAACTTGCAATATGTATAAATCCCAGAGATGCACAAAGGAGAGGTTGGGTACCCTGTCAATTAAGAATTTCTGGATTTCTCACTGAATGCTTAAGGTGACAATGAATTGACACAGGAAAAAAGAAAAAAAAAAAAGCTCATTTAATTTTGTTGAAAAGAAAAATCACTTAGTGCTTTCTCCAACAACTCAATTTCCACCTTTTCCCCTTAACACTGAGATCAACACTCTGAAACTTGCGCCAAATGGGAATTTGGCACACAGTTTAGGAAATGCAAACACATGAATTAATAACCTGAATTATGCAAATACGAACCTGAAATTTGCAATTTGTTTTAAAAAGCTGAAAGAACTCCTCTTAATTGGTTTATCCATGTCTAAGCATTACTCAAATGATTCTGGTTTAGCAGTCAGCTGCCTCTTGCAGGCTCAGAAAAAAAGTCTATAAATGCTTTAAAAGCTAAAGCACTGAGTTCTGCTCTCTCCTCTATAAGGAAAAGGTTTGTTGTTTCCAGAACCAGAAAGTCCAAGCTGATTCCATGTTCTTTAGCTCAAAGGGATGTAGCACTGGCTGAGTTATGTTTTGCAAGAGGCTGGAGAACAAAAACGAAGCAAGAGCTCTGCACTGATGGTTGGGGGGTAAGTTCTTTTACCATCCTGTAACACCAAGGGTGGGATTGCTGCCCCTTAATATATTTATCCTTGTTAGAGCTCACAGCACATGCAGCACAACTGCTTTGGAAGGAGGGAAAAAACTTGTACTGGTGCTGTGCAGAGGGAAATATCCTTGCAGGAGAAAGGCCTGACCCCACCAGTGTTTTTATTCACAGATGTTCCCTGTGAAGTGTAGCTGAAATTGAAACACCACAGAAAGGGGAATAAAAACAACGGGTCACCTTTGGAGTCACGGAGACACCCGGTGCTACTTTCCCTCATTTGAGCTTCCCTCTGGCACAGCTGTGCCAAGCCTGAGAAAAATCAGCCTTTCAGCTCACGGCCTTTCCAAAACAACTGCTGGAAAATACACAAAATAGAGCAAAACCCGCCGCCCTTTGTTCCTCCTTACGAGCCTCTCCAGAATAGCAAAGAGGCTTCGGTGGCAGAGCCCGACAGAAATCCCCTTTTCCCTTGCAGGCACTGGGGATGCTCTGGCACTGCAAAGCAGCTCCGCTCCATCTGCCTGACCCCAGGTGAGGGTGAGCTGTGATCTCCTGATCTGCGGGCTGGCACTGCCTTCAAAGCGATGGTTATCACATTTTCAAAGGGGAAAAAAGAGATGCTGAAGGAGTTCTACTAGACCTTGAGAAAAGGAGTCCCAGGGCCATAAACTCTGAGAGAGAGAGACAAGGAAAATCCAATACCTCAGATGAAAATCATTTGTGTAGGGGAGATCTTTATTCTGAGTGTGCGTACAAAATCCAGGACAAAATATAATGCTCAAGGTTTTCCTCCAGAGGCTGGAACAAGGCTTAGGACTCAAAGGTGTCTTGCTGCTCCATATTCATATTGATAGCGAGTTTAAAATAATAAAAGGTTGGTCTTAGAGAGTTATAAAATATTGGTAGTTCAAACAAATTTTTTTTTAACTCACAAATTCAAATTTAGTTCTAGATTAGGAGCTTTTTACAATGGCATTTTTTCAATGGCCAACCAAGGTAGGTGGAATTACAAAACCATAATAATTTCAAGATGTTGTAAGAAATTTCATTTTACACAAGGCTGAGAATTAATTACTTTCCATCGAGTATTTTACATTTTACTTCTCCATGTGCAATTTTTCCTAACACTGAAGGAGTGCTGGCCAAATTCTGCCCTTTTCACTCTCAGCCCAGTCCTTAATTGGGAAGATTTGCCTGAGAGAGGACAGCAGGTGCTGGCCTTCAATTAATAAAAGATTGGCATGGGGAGATCAGGGGCTGCTCCCAAGTCCCACCAACCAGTTGCCAATTCAGATCCAATCCAGGGCAGCCACATCTGGAAGGCAACACCAGCTGACACCTGCACCTGAGCTGGGTGACCAGGACAACTGGTGGACTCTTAGTAATTTATATAAAACTCAGAGAAGTCAAGGTGATTTTTTTGTTTAATTTAAATAATATTCCACAATCACCAGAGCTGGAAGAGCCTTCTAAACAGCTGAGGAAAAGGGCCATGGAATAAGTGGCTTGAACCCAGACAATCTCTGCACCCTGGAAAGGCAGAAAGGTCTTCAGTATTGGACTAAAATCTATCACCAAGGCTCTTGTTTCCTTTTGCCTGTGTTTTTCTTCAATAATTGGGAGATTTTTACTATCAGAGTATGTCAAACCTCTACCTCCCAGAACACTGAAGTCACCCAGACCAATACATCAAACATCAATATGAAACTATAAGGGGAAAAAAAAAAAAGAAATCTGCTACAGCATCATCTAAACATAAGACACTAAGTAATAGCATTTTAAAAAAAAATCTATTTCACACAGATGAAAATCATTACAGTTCTCTAGAGACCCTCTCTCTCTCTCTCTCTCTCTCTCTCTCTCTCTGCAGCTCCCCATATCATTTCCTAGCTGGTAAAAATGTGCCACAGGATATCAAAAGACGGTTACGTTCTTCTAATTTTAATATTCCTCTAATCCAATAATGGCTTGTTTACTGCTTTCTAATTTAAAGGTAATTCATTAGATGTATCCTGTCACGTCTTATTGGCAATGAAGGCATAAGGATCTTACACAGAGCTCTGAGGCATGTCAGTCATATTGCTAATATTCCGTGTGGGTCCCTCAATGCAAAGGGCTATTGATGCAATGGCACTGGTGAGGGACTCTGTGTGTGCACCTACATACAAATCACAACCAGAAATATTAAAAGACTTTCAGGAGTGAAGTCTGGACCCCAAAAAAAAATTATGTTTTAGCATTGAGAATTCTAGCAAACAGAAATATAAGTGATTTGAGGGCAAATATTTGTGATAGTTACAAAAAGGGTCTTGCACAGCCCGTGGGGAAGCCCCTGCCTGACCTGAAGGGGAATTGGATGAGTCTGCAGCAAATGATGAAGGTTAAGGAAACATCAGACAGAAAGAGCAGCCTGAACTCCAAAATTAACATTTCAAGAGCCAGACCATGCCAGGCAACATCTGTTGTGATTTTCCAAAAGCTACTCCGAGTTTTTGAGTAACCCCAGGGCAAAGTGACAGGGACCGAGGCCAAGGGCTTCGGACCTGCTGGACCTTGGCAGCAGGAGCACCCAGGTGAGGGTGGGAGCACAGCAGGAACCACTGGCACAGCAGGGCAAAGCACTTTCCTGCCTCACCAGCCACAGCAGCATCACCTGGCTGCTGGGGCTCCCTCCTCACTCCCCTGGCACAGAGCCTGTGCTCACCTCCACGGGAGCAGCTCTTCTCTGAGCAATCAGGCAAAGGAAAGCAATTTACTGCGGGTGAAAGCCCTGTGAGCTCCAACACTCTGCTCAGGCAGCTCTCCTGCCACAAGGGCTGGGAACTCTTGGGCTGTTCCCACTCTGCCACACCAGCTCTGCCACATCAGCTCTCTCTGTGCCAGGGCACTGATATGCCCATTTTCAATAATCTCTTCCCCAGAAGTGAAACCTTTAAACCTTTAACCAACCAGAGTAACCACTCACTGCCTCACAAATCGTGGCTGTGTCAGAGGAGGACACTGAGAATCACAGAGGGAAGCACAAACTGTCCCCATTCCCCAGGAGCACGGCAGGATCACCGCTTTGGAAGACACTTTGGGTCAGTACGTGTCCAAACCCATCCCCTCATTGGCTGTCGGTGATGTCATGGCCGTGCATTAATCCCCGGTGACTGCAGGTTTAATTTAACATCGCCCCATCCCCTGCTAACGACACTGACCGCGCGCCTGGCAGGAAATTACTCGAGCAGAGAACAAAGCAACTTGTTGAAACAGGCAAAGTCGCGTCTCTTAAGTGATTATTTCCAGCTTTTCTTTTGTCAGAGTGAAGTTGTTGGGGTCAGGAGATGCCACGCGCCTCGCTGGAAGGAGCGGGGATTGTCAGAGCTCTGTTTCAAAGAAAGTAAATCCTCCCACTCAAAAAAAAAAAAAAAAAAAAAAAAGTGCAAGTGCCAGTGGTGGGAAACCAACCGCTCTGGGAAATGAAAGTATGTAAGTATATATATGAAAGTATTTCAGGAGCTATAAAATCGGGAGCTGAAATTATAAACACTTTTTAGGGAAGGAAAAAAAAAAAAAAAAAAAAAAAAAAAAAAAAAAAAAAAAAAAAAAAAAGAGTGACATTTAAAGAGCAAAGCCTGACCCTTTGCTATGGGCGCTCTCATCGCTGGGGGAACGGGGGCAATAAATGAATTCCGCTCACACGCCCCAGAGCAGAGAGAGACTGAACTCCAGGACTAATACCTGGGGATGCTCCGGACAGACACACGGCCGCTCTCCCGGAGCCCGCCCGGCCCCTGCAGACCTTTTGGGAAGGGCGAACACCGCAGGCACTGCCGGCACGGGGGGTGCCCCTGTGGGGATCCCTCTGCCCCCGGGGCCTCTTGGGGAACAGATAATTCACTGTTCGCCCCCACACTGCCGCTAATTGCGCTCCGAAACACAAGTTCCATCGCGGCTGGAGCGATGCTTCTCTCCCCGCCGCCTCCCCGCGACGCGCATCTCTCACCCCCCGGACCCCCCGAGGCTCCCGGAGGGATCCTCAGCCCCGGCCCGAGCCCAGCCCGGCCCCGCTCACCTGGCCGCCGTGTCGCCCGGGGAAAGGGGACTCAGCCCCGGGGGAGCGGGGAGAGCCCCCGCGTTCAGGATGCTCCGCAAGGCTCCCGCAGGCAGCGCCCCAAGTGCCTTCGGAACTCCCCTCCTCCTCCTCCTCCTCCTCCTCCTCCTGCTCAGAGCCGGGGGAGGAAGGCCGGTGTTACGGCTGGGGCGGCTCTCCCGTGTCCCTTGAGCATCCTCCCTTGGCTCTGGCTGACCCCGCCGAGCAGAGCCGGAGCTGCTCGGGCGAGGAGCGCTCCCCTCCCTCCTTCCCTCCATCCCTCCCTCCGCCCCGGGGAGGGTCGCGGTGTCTCCCGGAGGCAGAGCCTTCGCTCAGCCCGCGATTTTAATCGCTTGACGGAGCCGTCCTGACCTTATTTCAGCATCCGAGTGGTGGCCGCTGAGCCGAGGGAAGGAAGAGCCAGGGGGGCCGGAGTTCGCAGCATCTCTCGGAAACAGGCGCAAGTTGAGAAGGCACCGGGGGCTCGGGCCGTGACCTGCCCGCCCCTGTCACCGCCGCACGTCCACGGTCCTGCGGGTTATCAATAAACCAGCATCTTCACCCCGTTTGGTTTAAATGATCCAAATGAAAGCTGGTGTTTCCCTGGCTACAAAGTCGGGGTCACTTTGCTTTTTTTTTCCAGCAGCCACCGGGAAAAGGAGTCTCCTCCTCGCTCTGCCAGTGACTCTGTGCCAGTGAGACAGAGAACCTTTATCCCTGCACTTCTACACCCCCGGATCCTCCCGTAGCTCTGCTGCTCACCTAAACAGTGACGTCCAAATAAACGCTCCGGTGGCTGCCAGGCGTTTGAATATGTGTAGAATGGAGTGTGATTTCTGTGAGAGAGGGCAGTGTCTCACCACAGGGAACCACAGGGCTCAGAGCAACAGTAGGTTGATCTCTAATCTACTACCTAAATCCTGTCGTGATACAAATCGTCACCCTCCTGGATAAACATCCCTTAAATGGGAAGGATCGCTGTAAAAATGCCTTGTGGAGCAGAGCAGGTTACTTTTATCACAGGAAAACCCTCCCTGGATACTGTTGTGGGATTGCAATTTGCCTTTTGAGTTGTCTTAGTGCAAGTTCTCTGATGCACGTGTGAAAAACAGTAAAAAATCTCAGCAGCTCCCACACCACCATTCGTAGTAAATTAATAATCCAGAAGCAGACTCTCACATCCTGGATAAATTCACTCAGCCTGAAAGAGAGGGTCTAAATGCCCAGCCTCAGCTCTCCCTCATCCTGTGTTATCACAATGCAGTTTTGCTCTTTTAATCAGCGGGAGTTGCAATATAGTCAAAATAGGAGGGAAGAAACCCACAGCATGGGACCACATCTCTCCATCTCGTTCCTTACCTGAGGAGCTGTCACCTTCTTGCCTACTGCTCCTGACACTTAACACCCCTCCAGACCTCTAGAGAGCCTGGAAAAGGGAGAGAGACAAGGCAGGAGCTCCAAGGTTGCATAAAGAAATGTGAGAAGTAGATGTGGGTAAAAGGGAGGGAACTGGATGTGCTGATGGGAAATGGAAAGATTTAGAGGACAGGAGGCACAAATTAGCAGGAAGAAAGGTCTCATCTTGCTGCCTGGGGTACAGTTTGTTGAAAGTAGGCTGGTCAGGACATCAGACAGGGATTATGCAGGAACAACAACCCCCTGATATGTGTGGATGGAGCAGTTTACCAGCTGTGGGTGCTTTGAGTCACAGGACACAGCAGCTCACAGCTCTCCCTGGCCTGGTGCTGTCCTGTGCTCATAATTCCTTCCCATCTCTCAGCCTCAGTTTTCCCATCCAGACAGCAGAGACAGCCCCGTTTCCAGCACTGGGCTGCTGTCAAAACGAATTAAGAGGTCCAAAGAGTACTTTGAAATGCAGATATTATGCTCACTAGTTTTAATGTCTCCAAAGCGGTCTCCAGATATCTCTAAATCCTCAACATATCCCTGATCAATTCCTGTTTTGCATAGGAGGAAGCCAAGCAGAGGGACAGAGGCTTTAGCCCATCTCTTTTATGCTGTGTTCTGAGGGTCCCCCTGACCTTGCCACAGCTCAAGTTCCCAGATTTTTGTCCCACAGTGTCTGATCCCACCCAAAGCCATGTTTTGCTGGTGACACAGAACAAGCTCCATACATGCAGAGCCTCCACACCTGATTATTAATCATTACCCTATTAGGAATAAATTACTATCCCCCAGAAAGCTATTTCCTCTGGCAAATAAATGCCCAGGCTTGATCTCCCTCACCCTGGAGTTACACCCATATTTCTGCCACCCCCTGTGCCCTGCAGGGCCCTCCCAGCAATCTTGGGTGCTGTGGGGCTGGACTAAACCTCCCCCCCTGTGTTTTCCTTGCCTTTGCAGGTGCACTGGGGAAGGAGCAGGGCACAGGAGCTGCTGGTCCCCAGGCCTGTGATCAAATTATCTCTCCCTCTGTCACACATCCTAATCATCACAGCTGGCGGCCATGCCAACAATATTAACGCCGCTGAGTAGCTTTCAGTTTTGCAATTAGCAAGGTTTTCTGCTTCCCTCAAATAAAAAAAAAATAGGCTGGTGCTTCTTAACGCTGCATAAATGATACAGAGACACTCAGGGCCCACGTTCCTGCCTTGTTGAGATGAACCGACATTAGGAGCGCTGGAGATATTTTAAGTCTTCTGAAGATTAAAATGGTTACAAAGCTTATTATTTCTAAACATGTTTATCCTGCCTCTCTTTTTTGTTTGCAAAATTAGGCAAAGTGCAGTTTAAACAAACAACTATTGTACTATTAAACATTGATTAAAGAAAAGGGTTCCATTTAAATTATTAAGTGGTAAGATAAAAAGCATCCCTTCTTTTTTTGTGCGCTACTTTATTCAGAAGTCAAACTTCTGCAGTCTCACTGAATGCTAATGAGCAGCATAATAATGCACAAGGGCAAGAGGGGGCTGAGTAATTAAAAACAGAGGCCAGAAATCAAAGGGCTTGAAATACACTTAAGAAAATAATTCAATTATACATTAGAAACCTGGGATAATCAAGACACGTCCCACAGTTTCATTCATCATTATGCCCCAATTTTATATCTCTACTGGTTTGCTGTACACAGGAAGCAGCAATTGGGACTCTCATCTGTGATGCCTCAGCTGGAGAGACAAAGGCAACGTGCACTCAGGCCCCATCCTCATCTCTGCTCCTTGAAAACTGCTTCACTTGACTGAGTAGATTCTCACTTAGCTGAATTAGGGAAATACTTTTGGTCACAAGATAATTCTGTCTTGGTTCCACATTCCTTTTCTCTGTAGCTTTGCAATTAATTAACAGAGATCTCCACACCCACCATTTTCTCTTCCCTATAAATCCATCTCCCACCACCCTCCTTGGCTTCACCATTTCCCACGGCTTCAGACTTGCCTGGTTACCCACAAAAACCTCTGCCAAGCAAGGCACTGGGTGGGTTTGTCCAGAAAACCACTTATTTAGCTGGCATCATGAAACTCTGAGGTTTTCACACAACACAAGCTGGGTCAAAAAGTCCTGACATGGCTTTGCAATGTCACTTTTACAGGCCAAGGAGTCCCAGTACAGCTCCTGGTCTCCAGGAGAGCAAAGCAGGCTGTACCATTTATAGGGAATTCCAGTGCCATGTGATAGAACAAGGAAAAATGAGACAGTTTAGTCTTGTTCAGTGACTTTGGAGATCAACAGAGGATTTTAAGTGATTTTGCCTTGTGCAGTCTGGATGCAATAAGCAATTATCAAACAGACTCATTGCACTGACTGCAGCTTAAAGGAGGGAACTGTAAGTGATGCATTGTCAGGCACCATGGAAAAAAAAAAAAACAGAAAAAGTGAAAACAAGAGTTTCCATCTGACAAAGAAGAGCACTGCGTTCACAAGCTTTGCAGATGCACAAATTTTTACCTCCTTTTGCTACATAATTAAGGCAATGCCAGGAAAAATAAATGTTGGAAACAACCCAGAGAAAAAAAAAAAAAACCAACAAAAAACTCAGGAATTTTAGCAGAACTGACAGTGAATTACATATCAGCTTCCTGAGAAATCAGAGTCTGTCTCATTAGGATTTTTAAAGGTTTAAGCATGGAGACTGTGAATTGTCTTTAATGAGCAATGGAGTCAAACCAAACACTGCTGTGCTCCACAAGGCCAGAGAAGGCCAGAGTCCAGCACAGGTCACTTTGAACTTTGAACAATGAGAAAAAGCAACAAGAATCTCAGGTCAAGTTTTCCAAAACTAGGGGTCTCAAAATGAAGGTTATGACTCCAGCAGATGAGGGCTGTTTAGTGTAGTTCCAACTATTCCTGTGCTTTGTTGCATCTTTCATTCAGGAAAAAAACCAAAAGGCTGCATGTGAAGAGCCAATTTCAACCAGTGTATGACAGCAGCTAAAGTGCTTGTCTCAAGATCTCCCCAGCCTTATCAGCCACGCCTTCCTCAATCAGAAATAAAGCTCTTTTGGAGATGATTCCTCTTCCCCCCCAGAAAAGATGCACACTCACTTGTTAAACAGGAGATCATTAAGACAAACAAACCAGCTCATAATGTGAGTGGAGCAGTGTTTGCCAAAGGTGGAGAGGGTAATGTGCAAATTAAGACAGACATTAAATTTCAACCTACAGTGAGTTCAAGAGGGAAAATATCCATTTTCCCCTATTTTTCTAATGAGGAATTAATTTTTAGAAGAGAAGACAGAGACAGACACGTTGCTTGATTTTGCAGAGGGGGTGACTGGAAGGGGGGAGCTGCACCCAAGGGCAGAGCCTGAGCCACAGAGGAGCCCCACTGCTCAATATTCATTTCTCAAGTTTGTGGTTGAAATACTCTAATAGATATCTTAGTGACATCCTTTTCCAAGAAACAGTCTGGGGCAGTAATTCTGACAGGACAAGTCAGCTGTAATGAATCTCTTTCCTCAGCACAGATGGGGCCTTGCTTTACTCACATGCATTGCTCCTTCCACTCCCTAAGACTACCTGGAGACAAGAGAAAGCAGCTCTGGCCTCTTATCTTACCTGCCTGAAACAATATAGTGGCAATCAATAAATGAACTACATTTTCTTTAAATATGCAATTACATGGAATAGATTATAGAAGTGACAAAACCCAGAACAACTCCACAAACACAGAGCTGGGCTCTGATTTCTATCAATATGAGATGAAAGTCATGTAGTTGCTCATTTACAGCTCAAAGCTGCATTATTTTCCCTAACTCAGGCTCTATTGGTAGTCAGCTGAACACTCTGAAGCAGAAATACCAACTCATCTTGATATTCCTTCCACAGTAAATAATGATTTACAAAGGAGGGAGGGGGGAATTTTCCTTCCCCTCCCGCTTTCAATTCATTAAGCTCAACTGTGATAACCAGTGAGGCATACAGGAAAGGGTTAGGTATCTCTGCCTCTGAATATTTAATTCGGGACTAAATGTAATGCACAGCATCTTTGCACCCTTGGGAGTTCAGCAGCCAATATGCCAATGAATATATTCTGACAATAGTGATTTTTTTTCTGCACTTTGGAGGCATGAGTGACATTTGCTCACCACATATGTTACATCGGATGCTGAGGTCTACACTTGTGAGAAATTAATCAGAATCCATCTGTTTCCTTCTCATCCTGGACAATTTCATTACAACTTAACCAAAGATTATAGGATTCCCATGTCTGTGTCCCCAGCCCCCAGCCCAGTCTTGGTGTTTCTATCCCCAACGATTAAAGCTGCTTAGTTTAAGTAAGGTCAGAATCAATCTTCCTTCCTGTAGGGGAAGGCATAATGCTCATGGGCAGGGTCCAAAATCTGCTCTAAATTACATGTAGGTAAATCCAGAATATCCCTACTGAACCAAAGGGGGTTCAGATTTATCATGGAGCAGGTTGTGGACCTTGATCTATCAATACACGTTTCTGGTGGCTGATTTTGATGGATATCAGGCTCAAAATGGCACAAAGTCAGTCCCTGCAGGTCCTCTATTTCATTTTCATTTACCTGTCCAGGTGGTGAAGGGGATGGCTCAGCCCTTCTGTGGGGCTTAGAGACACCATGACACTGCTGGGAAGAGCTCTGGCTTAAAATACTGCCTGTACTTAGGTGGCTTAGAAAATTCTTCACTTACTTCATATTCACTGGTACTTCTTTAATTCATTATAGTAGCAAGAGAGAACTGGACAAAAAGGTTGCTTGGACCCTGATTTATAATGCAAACATTTGCACAATGGTGGATGAAGAGCTTTAAAAGTGGAGGGTTCTAGGAATTCTTTGGACAAGGCACAAATGGCTTAACAAGCCCAGAAGCAGAAATACCCATGAGATTCTGGTACCAAATTACCCTGTGAGAGTCCCAAACATGAGGCTTCCCGAGCAACAGAGAAGCCAAAGCTGTGAACCAAAAAGAGAGGTTTCCATTACAGAAACTGGGCAGAGAGACACAGAGTGGGAGGCCTGGGAAAGCCCAGTAAGGAGGAAAAAGAGCTCCAGTGATGAGGAGCTGAGAGGCAGCTCTAACACCAGGGGTCTGCAGGTCAGGGAGGCCACACCTGATCCAGAGGGGCCAAGCTGGAGGTTGCAGGCTGAACACAGCCATGGCAGCTCCCAAAACCTTCCTGCCACTCACCTGTGACTGTGGCAGAGACACCTCAAGCAGAGGAGCTCACCCAGCAGTGGGGAGGTGGAAGCTGAAGGAGGATGAGGAGGATGAGAACAAAACCCATTCACCAGCCTGGGATGGAACCAGGAGAAGCTCCCTGACCCCACTCTGAGCTGTGCTGCCTCCCCCACTTCTCTCAGCCATTATTCCAGCTGACTTGCAGATACCTGAGAGTTATTTCTGAAATGAAGGTGTGCTCGGATCAGACTGTCACAGCCTGTCTGTTCAATCAGGAGTTACTTGATCAGATGGTTTTTTGCTGTAACACAATCACACGATTCCAGGGCTGGAAACAGGACCTACATTCCAGCTCTAGGGCTGGGCACTTCCTTGCCAATAAGATATTGACACATTGGGAGATAGCTGTAAAAGAAAGATCTTGCATAAATTAACTTATGCTATTTATAGACATGGAGAGCAGTCTATCCATGGGACCATCTGCTAATCTATGTCCCATGGCAATTAAAGTCAACGTTTCACTATATCTTCTCCATCAAGGGCTGAGATTATGCACTGAACTCCTTTTTTTTTTTTTTTTTTTTTTTTTTGTATAACACTAACCTTGCATCTGTGCTGTTTAGTGTTTCTTTCCAACTTTCCATGGCACTTCCCATGTCCATTCTCTGAGTGCCTGCTGCAAGAAAGAAAACCTCAAATGGATGGATCATTTTAATTTATAGTGAAGGGGGCAATAAGTTTCTCATGTTTCTCAAGAACTCCTCTCCTTTGATAACAAGAAAAACACACCTTATGTACTAAATTAATGAATTTATATATTTGATACAAAATGATCTTCACACAGTCAAATTTTATCAATGCTTCTTGTTGCAAACAAACCTCACAAATTTTTCAGAAGTAACTTATGATTTTGGACATTATGTTTTCAATGTTCCAACCCAAGATGTTTCCAAAAATCATCAAAAACCTGAGAGCAGACCTCTTTTATTCAGACCATTTCATTGTCTTCAAGGAAAGCTGGAAGCCTGAAAAGCATGGCATCCAAATATTCTGCTTTAGAAAATATGTGAAGACAAAACCCATCTGTAATTACTGTACCACTTGTCCAGATTATAGATAAAGAGAATTTTCTGGAGTAACTTGAAAGCTTGAGTCCTACTGCCTTATTCTGTATCTTTTTATACACATCACATTTTTATTACTCCATGTAATTTTAATAATTTATACTGGCACCATCACTTCAGCAATTGCATTCACTACATTTAGCATTAGGAGTTTCTATAACAGCGAGGAAGAAAACACATAAGATTTGATTAGCAGGAGGGTTTGCAGAAAGGCAACTTTACAGCAGGACTGAAGGGCTCCTGCTCAGGCCAAAGATATTATTTTACAGAAATAATTACAGAAATACATGTTTCCTGGACACTAACACATTTGGTTGATTAAAAAAGACAATAAAGTGAATTGATCAATTACACAAATAAAAACTCGAGTAATGCTCCACTTCTGTCACAGCTGATATTACAGAAAGCTTCTCTTTTCCAGCTGTGTGGGGATGTGTGTGAGGGAGGGAAAGAAAAATGGAAACATTGAGCAGTGACACAATCAAACCTTATCCCACGTTGGTCTGAAACCTCACTGCAGTCAGAACACCATCAGGAGTTACGCGAGCACAGAGCTTCCCCCACTTTGTGCTGACTGAGCCCCTCTGTGGGGAGTGATCACCTCCCAAATATCCCTCCCCTCTCTCTGGTTTCCACTTTCCATCACAGGATACAAAACCTGGGCTTTACATCCACAGCTGTCTTCCCAAAGGTCCAAACTCTCTGCTCAAAGCCTAAAGGTTATTATGCAAAGTCCTAGAGGAGAAAACTGGTGTAATACCTTCCCTCAGCACCTAAAAAGTCATAACAGACCATTACTGGCTGTGGCTATAACATCTACAGAGTATACCAGGGCAGAGATGTAAGTATTTGTGGAGAGGCTTTAAAGCCATTGTTGTCCATTTTTGCACATTAAAACCCACAAAGAGTTTTATTTAGAGCACTAAATCCTTTCATTTCTCTCTGGCTAGATTTTTTTACTGTTAAAATATTTATCATGCACTCCAAGAATCTCGATGCCAAGTATTTATTTTATTTTTTTATAACCTTTTAAAGTAGTTTCTTTAAAATATCTTCAGGTGTGCATATTGCTCTTAAAACAACCACTGAAAATAATGGTTAATTGTAAAACAGAAAGGAGAGGAATGAGGCATCAGGCACTGCTGAGACCACAGCAGAACAAAGGGTGGATTTCACAAAGTTCAGTGCTAAGGGCAAACAGAAAGGGAATTTTTGCAAAACTGAAAGTTTTCAAAGTTAAAATTTTTAGGTTTCACATAAATAAATGTAACTTCCTATTGCCAGTGGGTTGGGTGGGGTAGAGAAGAAAGCTTCTTTGGAGGGGATATTTGTGTCAAAGGCTTACATTTACATTTCCCTTCAGATAAGCAATATTTTTTGTGAGGTGGGCGGCTGACACTGAGAATAATCAGTATTTCCTGTCTGAAAATTCCCCTCTAATCTTGATAACCCTGGAGGCTGAACCCAGCTCATCCTGCAGCTTTTGGGATGTGGCAAATGAGGCACCTTCTGCCTGGAAAGAGCCTTTGGATGGAGCCCCTGAGAGCTCAGCCAGGGCTGTGCTGCTCCTCACCCTGCAGCCTCCTCAGCCAGGGCTGCTGGATGTGAGCAAATGCAATCTGGCAGCTGCGAAGCTTGGTTACAAATGCCTGGGAAGAGATTACCTTCAGCTTCCAGAACATTTCTTTTAATCTGAAGAGAAGCAGACACCTCCCCTCTCCTCCCCGTGCAGCCTCTGCTTTATGCATGGAGTCAACCTCATTCTCAACACCACAATTTGAGCCATTATGTTCTCTTCTCTATTCCCATGTGAGATTTAACTTCTTTCACATGGAAAAAAAAATATATATATCTATATTTTAACTTTCCTTCTTTCTGTTTCTTCTCACAGAGGAAGGAGTCAGGGTGAGGCACAAACCTGAAAAATTATCCCACATTTTTATCAACTGCTTTGGCACCTCCTCCAAGAGCTCTCTGGCCACTGGTGCACCTTGGAGGACACAACAGCATCTCCATGTGATTTCATGGAGAATTTGTGCGATTGCTTCTCTGTCCAAAGATCTTCCATTCTGCACCTATATAAATATAGAAAGTAGAAGATAATATTTACCATCAACCATCTCCAAGGAGCAAGGGATGTGCTTGTACATAGTTATTCCACCTGCTTTGTTTTCTCTCCCAGACACCAAGATTAATGAAAAAAAGGCAAGGCTGCATTTGTAGACACTGACTACCCCATTACTGAACACAGAACTTAACATTGAACGTCTGGGTCATTTAAAAGGTGACCTGCATTGGTGAGAAAAAGCATTTGGTTTATTTATGGACAACAGAGGGACACACTGGATTCACTATATCATAGGCTTCTCAAGCAAAATGCTCCAGTTAAGGCAAAGTAAAGATATCCCACAGCTGGGGAGGGAGCTTGTTCTTTTTCAGCAAATTGCTGGTTCTATGGCATATTAGGTATCATTAGTGGCTTAAATAACTTTTATGAAACATGACCCGCTATTTCCACAAACAAGTCTCTTAACTTCACCACAAATATTTCCTCCAAACTCTTTGATTTTCATTTAGTGTCTATCTAAAAGGCTAAAGACCCAGGCACTCCACTCAGTTGCACTGACATTATCTTTTAATTAGCAGAGGTCACTTAATGCTTTTAGTGCAATCAACAGTTGCTTTCTTTCCATGATCAACTACAAGAGCACCACAGTTAATGCAGACTGATTAAAACTTGAAAATCCTTTAGTGCAGAAGTATCTCAGGGCAAATATAATCAAGCTACTGCCTGTAGATCATTTTCCTTGACAGCTTTGATTGCAGCACCACCAGGAAGAACAATCCAGGAGCTGTGGGTAAAAGGCCTCTCTTGTCCCGTGGGTCTCACTGAGCCCTGATAAAACCATGGGTGAAATTAATCCCCAGGTTTATCTCCACCTGCATGTGTTGGATATCCTTTGAGTGCTTCCAAAACCTTGTCTCAGTAGGGGGAAAACTAAAATTACTGCTCACATGAGATTGATAAATGATAAACAAAGCTCACAGTGGAGAGATGTACACTGCAGCTGAAAGCACACACAAAAAATTAGGACCAACAATACTAAGTATTGCAAATGTAAATCAGACTCTCTCATGTGAAGATGAAGCTGAGATCTGTCTGATTTCAGTGGAGAAAGACCTATTGGGTATTTGGTGGTGAGGAACTGCTCTGGAGTGAACAAGTTTTTTGGGATTAGGGACCATGTTCAGTTCAAGAGAGTGGCAAGTCTTCTGTTTCAGTCACTTGCCCAGTTAAGAGACAGGTTTTAAAAGCTAAAGGCAGACAGATTGGGCTGTTGTCTCCAATACCTAATAATTTTGTTAATCCTTATTGTTTTGACCCACACACAAAGAAAATTATTCCAGGAAACCAATAGTAGCCATTCCTTTTTAATCCCTGCATTATATCTGCAATGGAGGACCTAAAGCCAGTAAAATGAGAAGAGCTCTTACTATGCCAGTTATAAATTCACAAAGGGTTTTAATCTTGGTAGCTTTTCATTGCTAGGCAAGGAGCATATGTCAGAAGCCATATCACAAACAACAAAACCAGGATGAACCAGACCAAAAAAAAAATAGAGCAAGCATGTCCATTTAAAAAACAATTACATAGAGCTTCCTTGGAATGGCCATATACATCCCCAGCCCAGCCGCTTTCATCTCCTCTGCTGCATTTAGGTTATGAAAGGATTTAGTTTCCCAAGAAAAGAATTTGAGACACAAGGAAGGCAGGGCAATTTTAAATTAAACAGCATGACTATGGTAACATCTGCAATAGATTGGATGCCCTAAACACAGTGCAGGAGAGATCTGTCGTCTTATCTACAGTTTGGTAAATAATTTCTCCTACTTCAAGGGTCATTACATCTTCAGCTCTTTCTGTCATTTGTGATTCCACTGAGGGGCTGGAGAATAAAGTCTCTACAGGTGCTTGTGGTGCAAGTGAGCAGCTATAAATAACATCCCGGAGTTCTGCTGTGCGGGGTATGAAAACCTCATTCCCAGCCTGACGTGCCTTCATTAGGCACCAGCTCCCAGCCCCACAGATCTCAGCCTCTGCCAACATTGAATTTGGCAGGTGGTCACTAAACAGCAATATGAGCCATTAGGGAAAAGGTTTTGCCTGTTCCCCCACGTCCCCAAAGCTCTGTAGTGCTCTCCTGAGAGAGATGGGGATTTGGGGTGGAAATCCTGCCAAGGGCGTGTTCCCAAATGGGTGATTCAGCAGGAAAACCTCCCTCTGCAGTGCTGAACCCTGAACTCCTTATGATGACAGAGCGTGGGGTGGGAGCAGAGCCCCTGATACAGTTCAGCACATGGCCAGAGTGTTATGAGCCCCCTGTAAATGTATCAGTCTCTGAGGATCCAGCCCTGGCAGATTGGCTTAAAATAATCTCAGGGAGACTGGTCTTCAGAGGCGTCTTGTAATGTAAAAGGTTTAATAAATGAAAAATAACAAATGTTGCAGAAAATAAAAGAAAAGCAGTTCACAGGTGTCCGAGACTGACACCCTGCTAGAAACACTCTAAAAGACCCCTTAGTTCTTTTGTGCTTCTTCCTAAATACTGAATGTTTTAGGAGGGGCAATTTGGTTTGCTGCCAATAGGGAGAGGGGCAGGATTTGGAGAACAGTGACAAGGTCCGACAGGGCTTCTCTCTTGGCCCTGAGCCAATTACAATGAGAAGGGCACAGAACTTTCTAGTTAAACTTCCTAAAATGTCTAAATGTAAACTGAAACTCTTTCCTTATACAGAGGTGCCCACTCGGGGCTGGGGGACACTTTACTACAGTCCCCACCGTGGGGTTGCTCTCCTCATCTCTCCCCAGCCACTGCTGGGTGTTGGCTCCAGCCAAGGGCAGCTTGGGGCTGGAGTCCTGGCTTCGTGCCTGAGATGTTCTGGTTTTCTGAAATTCTTTTCCCAGTTAATTTTCTGTAAACAAGAGACATGTTTTTGTAAACTGTACTTTGTTCTCATTCCTTTCCCTAGGAAGGACTTCTTGATGTCCCTCTGGTCTGACCAATGTGATTGAGGAACTTTGTTTCACCAATCAAATTGGTCTGTGTAGAATAGTATAAAAGGGAGACACATCCCAAAAATAAAGGAGTCATCTTCAGCCTTCTGAAGTCAGAGTCTGGGTACAACAGCATCAGCCACCTGGCTGTGAGGCACACACCACAGCTCCAGGGCAGGCTGAGGTGAGCTAAAATAACCCCCTCAGTCTGGCTGGAGATTGCTCCTGTGGCTGGGGAGGAGATTTAAGGCTGGGGATGCTGCAGCAACATCCCCCTGCTGATCTCCAGAGAAACACAAGCTTGGTGCTCTACCAGCACAGAGAGGACCCATAGAGAGCATAAATGGATCATGTGGAGGGGTGTGGAGGGGTAGAGGGGTGTTGGTTTTCGGGGAGTGCCAAAAATAAAAGTCACCCTAATTAAAGAGAAGGGGGAAAAAATCCCAGCCAGACTTCACGTACGAGGTGTTAAAACTAAAAGAGCTGAGGAGAAGATGAAGGGGCAGGCAGAGCTAGACACGTAAGCAGAGCACAGAGACCTCGTGGGACAAGGTTAGGACAGAAGTGACAGCTGGTCTGAAGAAATAGCATTTTAAGATCCAGAACTCTGTCAGGAAAAATCCAACGGCGCGGCCGACAGAGGAGTTCAATAAAAAATGGGCAGGCAGAGAAAAGGACACAAGGTACATAAATACATGCTTATTCAATAAAGCAAGAAATGGGATGGCAAAATTGAGCAAACAAGGCTGCCTGGTGGTGGGAGACAGCCTGATTTATTTGCCTTGCTGAGACACAGCAGCGTGGAAAACACAGCGGGGAAACTGTGTTGTCTCGGTAGGAATTATTCAGCAAAGGAGGGTTAGGTCATGGCTGGAGCATCACAAAGAGCCTCTGCAAGCCAAGTTTCCACAGGAAGAAAAATCACACAGACGATGCATAATTGATGCAGATGTACCAGGAGTGCTGAACTCTCCGGAGATGGGGAGGAAAATTATTTAAAAGAAAAACAAAAAAGTCAACAAATAGTTAATAATGAAGGGGGAGTGACTTCTAATTACCTGTACAGAACTGCCTACAGCCCATGCCACAGTGACAGGCTGTTTCTTAGCAACTCAGAGGCAGCTTTTGGAAGGGCTCCTTCCAAGGAGGGAAGCTCCCACCTTCTGGGGACCAAAGTTCAGCAATGAACTCTGACTGCACTTTAGGTTTTGGGGGCTGTGGTACATTGTAGTGATGTATTTTACCTCCTGTAGGAAGAGAGCAGGTATCAAAAAAAAAAAAAAAAAAAAAAAAAAAAAAAAAATCTGGGAATGTGGGCAGGAATCAAGCAGCCCTGTAAAGGAGGATGTTGAAGTAATGGATTTGGCATGAGGGACACCCAGGAGTTTCTGGCAGAGGAAGGGTGCAGCATCACCTGAGTCAGCAGCACAGAGAAAAGTGCAGATTCTCAGGGCCAGATGGTTCCACCCAAAAGCTCTGCAAGGAGAGAGTAACAGAGCTGCTAGCCTGGAGATCCCTTCCCATTAACCACCTTCTTTGAGAAATGCTCAAGACAAATCCATTTCCCAGCCACGATTTTTTTTTCCTTTCCAAAACAGCTGATTGTTTTGGGAAGTCAGCAAAAGCTACACACACCTTGCTGAACAACACATTTCTACAGAGCAAAACTGCACCTTTCTGCAAGCAAATCTGAAAATAATATGGGAAACTCAAAAAACCCCCATGATTTTTAAAATCATCTCATGCACAGGTACTGGCAAGGCTCTGTTGATGAGGCAAAATATCCAGGAGAGAGGGAATATTGCCATGGCCAGGAACTGGTGAGCAGACAGGCGTAGGTGGTTAATTTTTAAGTGGATCAAAGACCTGCATCACCATTGATGTTTAATAAATTAATGAGGTGGAAAAGTACACAAAGAATAAATGTCAAATAGCAGAGAGGAGCTAGGAAAATTGCAGGGGTTCAGGAAATCTGCATGAGCAGACATATAGAAAAATAAACACACCCAGAGAAGCCCTACTCCTCAATAGACATGAGGATTTTAATTCATTAGAAACTGCTTCCAGTGATAATTAATAGTGAAAAAACAAAATTAAATGGAGCTGCTTACAACAGACCTGCCTAAACTTTTCTCTGTGTAATTGGCTGGGAGAGTGGTGAGCAGGAGTGTCCCCATGTCCAAGGGTATCAGACCCTTCCACTCATGTAATCTTAGTGGCATTGAAGTCCCAGGAGTGATGAGTTGTGGGTTTCAGTGTGGGTTTCACCCTCCATCTCAGGCTGAGGGCAAAAGTCCAAAGGATAACCAAAAAATAGCATAAAAAAGAAGTAGCTGGGCTCTTATTAACTCCAAGTGTAACAGAATATACTGGAGGTTTATTGACACTTGCCCCCAAAGGAGAGAATCTTGGGATTTCTTCTTAGTAATGAGAAAAAAGGTTCTATATTATTATTATTATTATTATTATTATTATAAAAATAATTTGGGTGTCAGGAATTTGAAAGTGATGGAAAGATAATCTGGATGACACAAAAAGGTCTACACAGGATCTGCATTCCTATTTATCCTCTTCCATCTAAATGTTCCAAGCACAAAATTTGATAAGGAAGTGACTGCACTGGTGCGTTCAGCAGAAGCCCTTCTCACACAGCAGTGCTCTGATGTGCATTGCAGTGCAAATATTCTCCTGAAAGACACTTTAATAAAGTGCTCTATTAAAAATAATCTGCCAGCAGAAGAGTATTGACTGTGTAAATATGATATTGGAGAGCTGGGAGAAAGTAAATATGGGAACAAGCAAACATTGTTTTGTCAGGAGGGGGCAAACCCCCAAAGCCACAGAAATAAGCAAAATTGTTTATTATTTGCAAAACATACGGTAAAAGTGTTTAGCCAAGCACTGAGTCAGTGGGATCTGGGGTGTCCTCAGCCAAGTCCCTCCTGCTGAGAACAAGCTCCAGCCTTGCAGGGATTGTGCTTCCTCCTGCTGTCCCCAAAGTGACAGCAGCATCCTCTGCTGATGTCACTGCAAAAGCTGATTTCAAATGCTTTCAAATCTGATCAATAAAATAGAACTTACATTAAATGGCCAGAAAGCTATCAGTTCTGTTTTTCAGTCCCAGACTCTCTCCTGAGTTCCTGACTGAAAAAGAAAACATTGTGGCTATTAAGTAAGTAAAGCTTGATTTATCACATAGCATTTGAAAATGTTTTCTTTGAAGCATGCACTAACAGGTCAGATATTCCCAACTTCTTTTTTGGCTGGAATGTTAAGAAGCATTGAATAGATAATGTCCAGGGCATTTTTGCAACCAAAGCCATAAGGAGGAGGTTTGAAACATCTGTGTTCCTCTCAATTTACTTAACCTTTATTTTTTTTTTTTTTTTTTCTTAAGGGAGTGTGATAATACTCTGAGCTGAACGATCTACCCAGTTTTCTTTTGTTAGGGAAAGGCAGTGCTGGGAACATGACACCTTCTGGACCCTCCGTTCCTGATGCAGGCATTACCCGTGGAGTCTGGGGGGGAATGACACATTTGGCAGCATTTCAAACACCGAGCCCTGGGAGCAAACAAATTGCTGCAAGAATTCCAATCAAAGCATCACTCACACTTCACAATGCACAGACTCGGGTTTTTTTCCGCTGCAAATGTTCCTGTTGACAGCTATCCAACTTTGTAATTAGTGACAAGACAGGGAACACTTTGCACTCCAGGTGCACCTCCATCAAAGGGGTCCCCTGCCTCTCACCAGCGCTGGCTCAGACACTCCTGCGGGGTGGGAGGTGCTGCCAAAATGGATTTTCACCGAGTCCCGGGAGGGGGACTCCAGGTCCCAGCAGGAGCTGGGGTTCCCCTGCACCAAGAGCTGCAGTGTCTCATTTTCCCAAACTCCCTAAAGTGCCACTGAGCCACTTTCTGTCTCAGGGGAGCTCTGAGGCCTCCGAACAGCACATGATGGGGCATCACTTCAGCATGTCCTAGGGTGCTTTGCTGGAGCTGCAGCCCTGGAGCTCTGTGCTCACCTCCCCTCCCTGCCAGGCCCTCTGCTCCTCCCCAAGCAGGGGAGCTGGGATGGGCATTGGTGAGGCCGCACCTTGAGTGCTGTGTCCAGCTCTGGGTGTCTCAGTTCAGGATGGACATTGAGTGCTGTGTCCAGCTCTGGGTGTCTCAGTTCAGGATGGACATTGAGGGCTGTGTCCAGCTCTGGCCCCTCAGTTCAGGAAGGACATTGAGACCCTTGAGCACATCCAGAGGAGGGAACGAGGCTGGTGAGGGGCTGGGAACACAAACCCTGTGAGGAACAGCTGAGGGAGCTGGGGGTGTTTATCCTGGAGAAAAGGAGACTCAGGGGTGACCTGATCACTCTGTACAACTCCCTGAAAGGTGCCTGTGCTCGGGTGGGGTTGGTCTCTTTCTCCAGGCAGCAACTGACAGAATGACAGGACACAGCCTCAAGCTGCACCAAGGGAAATATAGGTTGGATATTAGGAAAAAGTTTTTTACAGAAAGGGTAATAAAGCATTGGAATGGTCTGCCCATTGTGGAGGGTTCACCATCTCTGGATGATGTTTAAGAAAAGATTGGATATGGCACTGGTGCCATGGTTGAGTTGAGGTTAGTGTTGTGTTGGACTTGATGATCCTGGAGATCTCTTCCAACCCAATGATTCTGTAATTCTGGGTGCAGGAGATGAGGGCTGGGGGATCAGCACCCCAGCCTGCCCCTTCCCTCTCCCTGCTGGAAAGCTGCTGACACGGGTACACAAATAACTGACAGCATTAAGGTACCAGGGAGGAGGGTGTTTTGCAACCAGCAGAACTCAGACTGCTTAAATAATGAATTAAGAGGCATCAAAAATGCGTATGTAAAAGGACAGAGAGGGAAGGGCTGATATTTTAGACTATGCTAGACCACAATGAATAAATTATAAGAAAGGCTGAATACTTTACTAAGTATAAAGATGTCTAGCAAAAGAAAAGTTCCTACTCTTTCATCCCCCACTGGGTCCCAAATGAAGACAGAGCTGAGAGGGCTCAGCTGGTCTGTGAGGTTTTCTCTCCATGAACATTTTCATCTGGACTGAGGCATTTTTATTTAACAGCATCCACCCTGTCTTTAAGCCTTTCACACCAGAGACAGGCTTGCTTATTTTTCTGACGCTGCTGAAGTTCTCCCAGTCATAACAAACTCAGAACACCCAGTCAGTGTGACAGAGATGAAGTGATGGGTAAGAGGCACATTTCATTTCTCTATCAAGGCCTGGGAGCAGTAATTGGTGAGGCAACAATTGGGAGCTGTCAGCTCCAAACACACGCCCTGGTGCTGACTGCTGTGCAGAGCCCTGGATGGGTGATGAACGATGGCCACTGTGGTCACCACTGCCCTCTCACTGGTGCCAGGCTCCTGCCACAGCCCTGGCCACCAACCCTGTCCCTCACAGCCCCCTCAGTCCCCTCCTGCCTGTCCCAAGGTTCCTACACCTGACATCTGAACGTGATGAGGATTTTAATTACCTGCAAGATGCACAACAAATCAAATGCCAACCAGGCAGAGCTGCCCACACTCCACTGCATATTCAGGGTCTGCCCATGTTCCTCACCTGGCACAGATCCACAGAGAATGGCTGAGAGATGATGAATTGTTCCAGTGATTTATTTGCTGACCTTCATTGTCCAAGGCAGCTTTCCCCTTCTCACAGGGCCTGCCCACCAGACAGGTCTGACCTGGTGTTAGTCAGCACGGAATTCTTTGGGTTAGAAATGACCTTTTATATCCTTGAGGCCAACCATTAACGCAGCAGGGCATCAGTGAGAGCAAAAGGAGAGTTTAGGTGTTTGCTCACACATGGGGATGTCAACAAGCCCTGATTCAACCACCAAAGCTGACAAGGGACACCTTGCTCTTCCATCACATCACAAACTTCACCTCCCTTCCACCCTTCTTTCATAGCAACTCAAACAATTCCTACCCTGTATTAAGGTTTACAGCTTATTTTTGTTTTGCTCAGCTGCTGAGAGCTGTGGATCAGATGTCAGGCAGACAAACCATCTCCTCTGGCTTTAGCCAATGCAAAGGGATAATGCTGGACACCACAGCCCTCCTTGGGCAGCCAGAGTCAGCTCAAGGCTTTCCAGAGCTGAAAAGAAAAGCCAACCAATCCCATCTTTAGTGACCAGCTGGAGGATAAATTTGGAAAGGGGGCAATCTGCAAAGCTCAAATATTTGTCTTTAAAAACAACTCTCTTCATGGTGGTTGCTGTTTAAAAATAAACAGAATAACAACTCCATCATTTTTCAATATTTTCTTACTATTTTTCAAGTGTTAGTGGCCCATATTTCCATGACACCAGATGCATGTGCACACAACCACCCTTCCTAGTGAACTGCACTGGAGAAGTGATTAGGTAGTGGAAGGTGCAGGATATATTGCAAAGCTACATAAGTGAAAATCAAGACGTCGCAGCAAAACAGGAATTGCACTAACTACTAAAAGGCGACAGTCTGGCACAAAGTCGTTTCAGAACAAAACATGAAGCAGAATTTTGTTACAAAAGATTAACTGAAAATTATTTCCCAACACCAACTAAGTTGCTTAAAGAAAAACTGAAGAAAAATATACCAATATTATGGCATCTGAATCATCCTAGGCTAAAAGCTAAAATCCCCACGGATTAATTTTTTTGCTTCTACAAACAGGAAGGAGGAAAAACAAAACCATGACTGCAGGAGCTTTTGTCGACTGCTTTGTCGTCGGTGAGCAGATTCTGCATCTGAAATGAGATTCTCTCTGAGCGTTGGGAAGGGCTCTAGTGACACCTACTGCACTCTGCCACAATCTGTAGTGAGAGCTCTGCTGCCCTACCTGGAACAGAGTGTCCCTGCAGGGCAAGGGGCATTTCCAGCCTGCAGAGACCCCCGGGGCAGCAGCAGCCCCCCGAGGTGAGCCTGTCCTGATGCCTTGGGAAGGCTGACCTGAAAAAGACTGGACAGAGCTAGAGAAAAAAGTAGGTATTTATTGAAAGGCCTCCAGGATACACCTTGACAGGCCAGGGCTATACCCAAGGTGGACTAAGAATGTTCACAAAAATGGACCACTGGTCATGAGGTCTCACACTTTTATAAGTTTTGTTCCATTTGCATATTGGGGTTTAATTGTCCAATTACAGCCTCAGGTTGTGAGGTCCCATCCTTCTTGTTCCTCCCTTCAGCCACCCTTGTTTGTGCTTTTGGTCTTCAGCAGGAAAAGGATTGGTTTTCTTTCCCTACTCTGTGAAGAGAACTGAGTGACACTGAACGTGAGGCTCAGAACTTAAGTTCTGGGCAGCACAGAATCTGAAATACATGAAAGCTCAAACTTAAGGCATCAGTCCCCTGCCAGCACTGGGGCTGGTGTGTCCTTCTGCAAGCACTGAGACACTGGAACAGCCCCAGCAGTGCCAGGGAGAAGAGACAGCAGATTTCAGGTTCTGAAATGGGGATGATCAGTGTGGAATCACAGAGTCTGTAAGTTAAAAAAGAGCTTTGACATCGAGTCCTGCCTTTACCCAGCACTGCCAAGACCACAACCAAACCATGTCCTCACATGCCACATCTCTGTGTCTGTCAGACACCCCCAGGATGGGGACTCTGTCACTTCCCTGCACAGCCCCTTCCAGCACTTTCACCAAAACCCTTCTGGTGAAAAAAAAGTTCCCTAATATCCATTCCAGTCCTCCACTGGCACAACTTAAAGCTGTTTCTCTTGTCCTGTCCCTGTTCCCTGGGAGCACAGCCTGACCCACCCCTGGCTGTCCCCTCCTCTCAGAGAGTTGTGCAGAGCCAGAAGGTCCCCCCTGAGCCTCCTTTGCTCCAGGCTTTATCAGTTGTGATTGAGTAGGTAAAATTTCTTCTTTTTTTTCTGTATGTTTTCTTTATTGAGACTATTTATATTCTACTACAACTTTATTATCAGCCCAATCTAGAAAATAACTGAGGCATTCTCAACTTTCTCTTTTAAAATCCTGGTTGAACTGTCATCTTTTGTTCAGTTTTTAACAAACCCAACCCTCAAACACCTGGCAACCAAAATTCACATTCCTGACACTTTTTTGTTCCCAAGTGATGGGGGACCTGAGCTCCAGACTATTGATTTCTTACCCACTACCCATAAGCTTTATGCAATTTGTGTACTACATTAATAAATACTTTTCTAAAGGCCAAAACAAGGTCTGATTTAAAAAAAAAAAAAAAAAAAAAAGTCAAAAGAACAATGCCACTGTAGAAGTTATACATATTCAAAACCAATTTATTCTCAGTCATAGTGCAATTTACCTTTTTTTCCAACTTCTCCTCCTTTTTGATTTGCCATGTAATTATTGGAAAGGGAAAGGAAATTGAGAAAACATAAAGGAAATTAAGAGACAGTTTGTTATTTGAGTTTTATTCACCTATCCAAAAGATAATGATAATAACAAATACTTGATGTTATATTTATTTATATATTATTTATTTTAGTATATTTATATACTAATGTTATTTTTGTATTTTATCTATTTTATAATGTTATATTATAAAAATATTTCAGTGTTCCAAGAGGGGACAGCAGTCAGGAAAATATTACACCTGTGAATGTGCTGTGAGCTCTACCCAACCATGGCAGCACTCCCTTTCATCCTCCCCTGCCCTTCCCTTCATCTCTCCTGCCCAACTCTCCCAGGTCACCACCCAGTTTTTCAGCCCTGTCCCTTCTCCCCACCTGCTCAGGGATGCTGCTCCCCTCTCCTGGCTCAGACTCATGGGAATTCAGAATTTCCTTTCCCCCTCCTGTACCCTCCCTGCAGTTTGTGACATGAGTATTTCCACTCCACTCATTTTTGGCTCTGTCCCAACAAGGTTTCCACACATTTCACTCGATTTATCACCACGTTCCCAGAGCTCTCCTGAGCTCCAAGCTTGAGAACGATTCCCTGCCTGTTTAACCCATCTGAAACTTTACCCTTGTAAGGTTTTCCCTCCTTGCCCCTCTCGTTCCCTGTGTGCATCTCACTCCCCCCAAACACAAAATGCTGTTTTCAGCTGCACTGCTGGCACAGCTCAAACTGCAGGGTTTGGGTGATGCAGCTGGACTGGGCTGGGCTGAGCCCTGGCACTGAACCAGGAGGGCTCCCATGGTGAGCAGGGCTTGGAGTGGCTCCCTGGAACAGAGGCCAGGCAAGATAAAGAGAAGAAGAGCAGGTATTTACTAAAGGCCTTCAATAAATACATTTTGGGCAGTCCAAAGCCTCTGAGAGGATTCTGTAGAGAATTCTCTAAATGTATTTACAATAAATACATTGTCCATAAATACAATCCATGTTTTTATGGACCCAAGATGGATTCTGTAGAGAATTCTCTACAAATCCATTTCCCACATCTCCCACTCTTGAAAGAAAAAAACCTCTTTGATGGCCTCGTTCATCATTTGCTGTATATGTTACATGTTTTGTAATTAGGAAATAGTTCGGCTTCTGATTTTGATGGTGTAAATTGTAACATCTGTCCCATCTCACCCTTCTCATGAGACTGAAAATGGAATAAAATCTTTCAAAACACCTCTCAGGAGCCCTGTCCCTGGGTCAGAAAAAGGGTTTTTCCAACAGTGGATGATGGTCACAATTTTTTCTAACTATTAAAAGTTTGATCCATTTACATATCAGGAGTTAATCCTCCAATTACAGCTTCAGGTAATGAAGTCATATTCCTCCCCAATTCACTTTTGTTTATACTTTTCAGAGCCTGAGGCTGAAGGGTGTCCTTGAGTTTCAGGCTTAGAGAAATTATTTTGTCTGACCAAAATGTGAAGACAATTAGCTGACACTCTATATGGAGTTTAGAGCTATGTATTAATGCAGTACAGGACTTGAAAAATATAAAAGTCAAAATCTTAAGGCATCAGTAGCACCCTCACACCAGGCCTGAGGTGAGAACCTGAAATGCAAGAATGAGGAGAGCTCATGAATGTGCAACAAACCCCAACCTTGTGTGGCCATTTCAGGGCCAAAGCCAGAGGGGATTCAATAGCAGTTCATTTATTTCAGGCAAAAAGCCCAATCCATGAAAAGTGTGTGTTCAGAGGAGTGGAAGTAAGAGCTCAACTTCAGGCAAACTCTGCAAATTGAAACAATTATTCAGTGCTGAAATCAAACATTTCACCCTTCTGAGAACATAAAAAGCTCTTAAGAAGAACGTTTTCTTCTGTTTTTCTCCTTAAAAAAAAAAATCAGGATTAAGAGATATGCTAAACCCTGATCTATCTCATTAATAGTACTGGTAAGATTAACAGCAAAAATTAAAAATTCCGTTATTACTTAATGGCTTTTAAAAACGTATTGCCTTAATAATTATAATATTTATAATCAGACTCTTAAGATTAATAATGCTGATTTGCCACCTCCCCATCACAAACCATTTTTCACACTTACTCAACTTCCATAAAACTTCCCAAAGAAAAAAACTGAAATTACATCTTTATAAATTCTGAAGTAAAAAAGGAAAGAAACCACATGCATCCATAAATTATTTTTTATTCCAAATCCAGCTCTTGGTTTACATTTTACAGGAAACACAGGCAATCCCAAAAGCATTCAGGACTTGCAACATTAAACAAAGTCCCAAAACTGAATTCATCACACTGATGCCAAGGTGCTCCTTAGACTCCAAGCTTGGGTAAACTGGAGAGACCAAAAATAATTTTTAAAAAAATCAGAAGTAGGAAGGAACGAGATTCCCATGGTCTGTCAGGGAAACTTAACCCAGAGCTATATCCTGCCTTAAGAGCAAATGGCCCAAAAGTCTCATGGATTCCCCCAAATCCCAACTTCCAGACAGACCCAAGATGGTCCAGATGCTCTTCAAGTCACAACCCAGACCTTTGCTGTTGTCCAGACCCCCTCAGGATTTATTGTCAAAATCCAAAAATCCAACCAAACCTCCTGCTGCTGCCAAGAAAATTCTGTACTATTTGTAAAGTTCATCAACACAAACAGCCTTTTTCATCCCAGCAATATTGAGCCATAAAGGCTGAATAACATGTTGGCCATCAACTGTTGACACTGCACTCAAATTTGCTGAAACTGGTGAATGTTGGCAGGATATTTTGCCCGTGGATTAAGTCCCTGCAGCCTCTCCTCCACACATATGTTCAACCATTTGTTTCAGTGATCACTTGAAAGAGCAGCTCCTCATTAGCTGCTCCTGTGCAGACTCAAGCACTCCCTCACTGCCTTCAGCAGCATCACCTGCACCACAGGAAGTTAAATATAGACAAAGATTTGCACAAACCAATCTTCAAATGGCCAGCACTAAAGCCAGCAGTGCAGGATGGCAGCATCACCTCTGAATGATTCTTAGGTAAACAGACCTGAATGTCACTTTGGACCTCAGAACATCAGCCTGTCATGGCAGGAGAAAGCAGAGACTCCATGCAATTAATAGCATTTAAAACATTTGCCTCTAAAAGCTGGCAAACTGCCAAAAATTTTACACTTTTTTTTTTTTTAATTAAAAAGATTTTTATTATAAAAAAATTATGTGCACAGTTCATAATTAAATGTCCTCTTTCCTTTGACCTGGTTTCATTCAAACACAGATATTTTACTGGCTTAAGTTTTATACACTTTTTTACTTTAAAAATCCCACGAGGTAAAAAAACCCAACAGACACATACAAATACAGGAAATGGTATTGCTCAAGGGCTTTTTTTTTTTTTTTCCCCCACCCTCATATTAAGAAGTGCAATTTCGCTTCTATGGTCCTTTAAAGTGAAACAGTTTTCTTCCCTCAGTAAAACAACATTCTCCAGGAAGAATTGCACCACACACACAAAATATATGAAGGTCTCAGCTCCCCTATGTACTGATTAAGGTGGTGAGAGATCTATATGAAAATTGTGCTTACAGTAACTCATCCTTACCAGTACAGACAGGTCAGTAAATGCACACACACTCTGTGAAATTGCTGGGGAAGGGAAGTCAATACCATCTACCATTAGAGCAGTGAAATGTTTGTATTTACCAGAATTCTCCTGCTTTTCCATACAAATGTGTGCCTGTCCCAGCCCCTGGGACTGTGTGGCTGAACTGCAAGTCCAGCACAGGGATACATTCCCCAAAAATCCATAATTTAACACAGAACTCAAGGGTTTTATCTCACTGAACTTGATTCTTCTACACATCTTTCTGGCCCTGCTTAAGATGAAAGAACTACTACCTTTATTTTCCCCATTAGAACATCTCAGCTCCAAGGGGAATTTCAAAAAGAACTCAGCTTTGGTTTAATATTCCCTTCACTGAAAACAGTGAACTGTGCTACTGGCTTTGGAAAGAATTAATTTAAAAGGTTTTCTGGATTAACTCTTTAACATTTTGAGGAAACGAGAATATTAAAAATTAGGCTTTTAGTGACTCCAAGAACAGGGTTCCTCATCAATTCCTTTCCTTTCAGCTGCAGCTGTTGAAAGACACTCTACACCTTTTATCATTTGTCCTTAAAAAAAATAGAAGGCCATTCCTTCTGGAAGGCCATTCCCTCTACAACTCTCAAAAAAACCCAAGTTTTATTCCAATTTGCTCAAGGTTTCCAATGCAGAGTGCTGGTTTTTGTGAAAAAGTAGGAAACACCCAGATTACCCGAAATTTTAAGTACTCACTTAGGAAAATATTTACCTGCTCTGAGACAGAAAACTGACTGAACCTACTGTGCAGATCTCTTGTATTGGAGCATTTACAACTACAGGAACAAGAGTCAAAGTTTATATTTAAATGCAAAATCATAAGACTGTGCTCTCTAATGTAAAAATGTTTCTAAATTTAAAGTAGAAGCTTGCAGTGTCTGTTGACCCTGGATCTGACCCCAGAAAACCTTACATGAAATGGGTGGACATAGCTTTGTATAAAGAGTATTTCAGAATCTGGAATGTAGAAATACAGTGCAAAAAACCCAGAAATAGTCTGAAAAATAGTTTTTACATATCAAAACCTCCCAGATTAGAAAGGAATTATAAAGACAAGGTATGGTGCTAAGAAATGGTCTGACAAATTAACAACAGGTTATTTCCCTCATAGGGGGAAATCTATTTTTTATGGGCATGTAGTGACAGGACAAGGGGGAATGGCTTCAAACTGACAGAGAGTGGGTTTAGATGGATACAAGGGATAAATTCTTTGCTGTGAGGGTGGGGAGATCCTGGCACAGGTTGCCCAGAGAAGCTGTGGCTGTCCCTGAATCCCTGGAAGTGTCCAAGGTCAGGTTGGACAGGGCTTGGAGCAGCCTGGGATAGTGGAAGGTGTCCCTGCCATGGCAGGGGGTGGAATGAGACGGGTTTTAAAACCCCTTCCAACCCAGACCATTCTGTGATTAATTAAAAAGTATTTCAGTCAGAAGTCTAATTTAGAATTCATCATGTTTTACCCTAAATGGCCACTTGGAATGCTGTGAAACATGATTTGCAGCCAGAAGCACCAAATACATAAATTCTTCCACATCAAAGGAGTAGTTTGTAAATTTTGGATGTTCTCCCAGTGTTGGGTGGTGTCCCTAGAAAAACAAGATAAGGACTTTCAGACAGAAAAAGAAAGATCAATACATCTTCCATTCAAAAAAGCAAGAAAAAAATTAGGATCTTCCATTTTAATTTATTATTTCTGATCCACTTCTCTGCTCTGAGGCAAAAGAATCAGCAAAGGAACTGCATAACAGCCATGCTATGAATGGTTCATGGCCAATTAATTTCATTTCTCCTCTTCCCTCAGCCATTAATATCAAATGATTTCTTAATCTTAACAGGGAAGTTAATTTGGCCTAAAGAATGAATATCATATTTCAAATACCAGAACTTAGGTAGGTAAAGCAGGATAACTGTGAAGTCCTTCAGTTGCAGCACCTCACCCTTCCAGAGTGGCCATCATTACCTGATCCTGGGGGAATACTTTATTCTTTTTCCTCCAAGTGATGTAATGAATGCCTCTCAGCCTTGCCAAATCCAGGTAACAACGTTCATCTTCACAATTGTACCTAGGGACAGGCAGAAAAAACATATTTACCTACAGAGATTACACTGAAATTACCAGGGTGAAAGAGGAAAAAAATTGAAATGTCTGTTGTCCAGTTCTAAGGCACCAAAACCAAGGATGAATTCTGCTCCACTGAGACAAGGGCTGCCTTCTGCTCTCAGGATGTGTCCTTGGAGGCAGTTTGAGGCACATCTGCATGTCAGACATGTCCCTGTCCAGCTGCAGCAGCTCTTGGACATGTGAAAAACAACCCCTGAGTTTCTGAACTTACTTGGAGGCTGGAAAACATTCTCGAGCCAAGATTACGCTGCAAAACACCAGTTCTGCAGCCTTCCCACAGCAGAATTTCCCAGGATGGAGAATTCAGAGCTCTTCTAACAAGCATTCTGGATTTCTGCTTTGTTCTGTAGATTGGAGTGTCTGCTAGCACCCCTACTTTGTGACAAAATATGTTTAGAAGGAAGCTACAGGAGAAATTTAGGCAAAACACAACAGCACAGGACTGACCTTGGCCAGCAAACTGGTGCTCATGTCCTGAGCCAAAAAAAAGAGGATATAAAGGGGGTTGCTTGCACATAATCAATTCATATCAATATGAATTCATATCAATATATATTCAATATCAGTATATATTCAAATGAATTCATATCAGTAATAGCCCTGGACATGCAGATAACCAATTCACCTGCATCACTAAAACATCATTAGACCTCAGACTCCCCATGAAGAATGCAGAACCTGAGCAATGAGGTTTTCTCATTGTTTGCCATTTTCCCATTGTATTTATACCATGGCAGATTAAGAAATCACAGGCTAAGCCTGTATGATATATTTTATAATGAAATACACTGTATTTTATAATGAAAGCTTTCTCTGTTTTGATCCCCAGGAGAAGAGGCTGCCAAATATGAACTCTAAACCAGGCTGCAAGAAAAACATTCATGGTCAAATACCAGGAAGGGAGAGGCTTCATTAACACACAGCAACAAAGAGGAGCAGTTTGTGTGCAATAGAGGAGGAAGGAGAGACAAACAGACTCACAGCTCAAACACAACAGCCCAGTCTGGCAGGAAGAGCAGGTGGGTCAGTCCAGCTCCATGAATCCCAATGAATATATCAGAGTTGTGGGTAATTCTCAGCTGCTCCGAAAATTCAAGTTCCCTGCAGGCAACACAACATAAGTGGTGATGAAATGGCAGCTGTGTGCACCCCAGCAGAACATGGGGAAAGCAAAATATTGGCATAACGGAATACTGAAACAAAGCACTGATTTTTCTATGAACAATACTAAGAATGAAAAATGCTGCAGACAGCAGTAACTCAGCATGGAAGTATAAGAAATGAGGGCAGGATTCAAAACTTCACAAGAATTTATTTAAAAAATATTTTTTGCAACTTGTAGTTTTTGTAAGTTTAAGGGTTTGTTTTTTTACTTGCCTTTTAAAAAAACACATCACCTTAAAAAAACCCCAAAAACTAAGAACAAAATGCCCTGAAAATGCCCTGAACAAAACCTAAAAACCCAGCATAAAAAAAACATTTTTGAACTGCAGAAATAGTACATTCAGTGTCATGTAAAATACACAAATAAACATCCTCCCACTATCTCTGGTCAGAACATGGATGTCTCAGTGCTGTTTCAGTTTTTCACTCCTCTGCATGATTCATGAGAGCTCCAGGTGGAGCTGCTGCCATTTGGGACAGGCAGGCAAAGTTTGGGAACTTTTCCTTCAATCCCTTTCTTCCTGGCACAGTGCCTACTACACCTGGCACCACAAACTGACCCCAAGTGGTGCCTTCAGGGGCCACCAGAGCAGCAAATAATCAGAGTTATTACTGCTTATTAAACTCAGGCTCATATAAAATAAGACACTGACATTGTACAAGAGAAACCCCTGTTAACACAGTTATTGCAGAGCAATGTGCAAAAAGGTGATGGGAACACAGCTGGCTCTGGGAGAGGGAACAAAAGGGATTTCAAACCCTGCTCACTGTACAGTGGCTTTAATCTGAGCCCACTAACCCTGAGCAGGGCATCATGGAATGGGGATGCTCAACCACCTCACCCAACACTTTTCTTTGCCAGTGCTTGGATTTTGCCCAGGTGGGAGCTGGGGACAGACACAGCTGGGGACAGCCACAGGCAGCACGAGCTCACACCAGTTTTCTCCACCCAACTCACTTGTACTTGTAGTCCACCACTTTGACCTCCAGCGTTGACACTGTCTTCAAAGCATTCACAAGCTGGGGAGAACAATAAAAGACAAGGATTTGGTGTCTCCTTCAGTTAATTGCTCCCTTGCATTCCTGATGTGGTAAAGACAAAACCAACTCCTCTCTTTGCCACGTTACCAGAGCACAAACTATGAGCAGCAGTGGAGGCATCAGCTGAGCACAGCCCAGCAGATAAAACACAAATCCTTTGCTCTGTCTGCTCTGAGCTACTGCATCACACAAACCTCAGTTTCTCCCTACATAAGGTGGGGATGATAATCCCAATTCATTGTTGTCAGGCACTAACAGCAGAGAACGAAAACAGGTGTGGAAACATTAAATATTATTATTTTACCATGAAAGAAGCTTAATGAAAACAAGTATGAAAGCACTAAATATTATCATTTTACCACAAAAGGAGATTTTACACACGTTCAAAAAATTGCATGACTCAAAATCATAAATCAATATGAAGATCCGTTATGTTCTGAGTGCACAAACTCTGATACAAGGGCTTGTGCATTCCAATCTGCAGGCATTACAAAGGGTTTTCTTAGGCTTCAACACTGGAAGATGCTATAAATAAAAGGAATAATTTGAAAGTGAAATAATTTAATTTTATCAGAAGATCTGCAGTGTCTGTTTGCTCAGAGGAAATACTTTTAGTATTACATTTGTAGTCTTCTACTGGATATTTAGAAAGGGCAGCAAGGTTCAGTGTCTGGGGTACAGAAATGGAGACTGCCTAGAAGACATTTTAGAACAAATTAATATAAATAAACATTGGACAAATTTGTCTGAGATTTGCCAGAAAATAGATGTCTTGGCTGTACCTGAAAAGAAGTCATTAATCCAATAAGAAAAAAATTTAAAAATCAATCCAATAAGCAAAATTTAACTTCCAATAAATATTTTTTTTAAAGATATAAAGGACCACACCTCATTCTGGTTTAATATTTTCCGGTAATCTGTGCTGCGTGCGAGGATGGTGACTCGAATTTTCCCATCCTGAAAAGAAAGAAGCAGCAGTGTATTAGCTAAGAGGCAGCCCTCACAAAAAAAAACAATCCCAAACGCTTCCATATTTACTTCTGGCAATTATTTGAGCAACTAAATATGTTCCTTCCACATGTAATAAATAGATGATGTAATCGACTTAAAAGTCACATCGTATTTTCTGACAGATTCAAAGCATCAAAAACTTTGTGAAAGTCTGATTATTAATCATGAACTAAATATTTTCTGAAAGATTTATTTTATCCAGGACAAAAGAGCCTTTGTATTACACATTATTATATGGCAGTTTTTGAAAGCTGGAAAGCAGCTTTCTGGATGGCTTGTGCACAAGTTCCTTGGGAAAAAAATATTTCACTTCTATAACAGTTCCTCCTTTTACCTCTTTTAATTAATTGGACTCACAGGGGTGAGCGTTCCAAGTGAAATAAAGAGATTTAACTGCATGACTCCCATTAGTGTCAGCAGGAGAAGCATAACTGAATGCCTGTGCAGAGCTCTGAATGTGCCCCTCAGCAATAATACGTGGGCTACTCTCCAGCAGACAACTCCACCAGCCCAGAACTGCCCTGGCCACCAAGGCAACGTGCAAAAACCATCAGTGTGAGAGAAACAGAGGAGCCCAGACCAGGCAGATGGTGCCGGGCAAGCATGGAAGGACCAGATTCCCCTGTTCCCAGCTCTGATCCCAGCTCAGCACTGCCCAGGGGGATTGATAAAGGGCAAGCTCTGCTCTGCTCTGCGGGATCCCCTCTGATGCTCCATGGAACACGTGGCTGACTTAAACAGGAAGGAGACAGGGGCCTCCAGCACAGAAAATGGATACAGGGATGAGACCCTTAGGTTGGAAGGAGAATGCTCTAAAGTCTGTCCTACAGAAAAAGGCAGCTTCCACAAACAAACACAAACGTTCTCTGAAGATCTTTGCAGGGAAACCCCAAACCCTAAACACCACAAGCAAAGATAAAAAGTACACAGATACACCCCCATTCCCCCCTGGGTTCAGTTTGCTACTGCTGTTCTCTGGCAAGAGCCACCAGCTCCATATTACAGCTGCTTTGTGCATTTATCACACCTTGGGTCCCTCCTGGGTGATATTTAATCTGTGTAGCACATGCTGAGAAAAGGCTCGGAACAGCCCCGTGCCGTGACAGCCAGAGATCTGAAATTAAAAAAGCAATTGTTAATATATGAAGTTATTTTGCTCAGAAAACTGAGCTTTGTGATCAGGTTTTTACCATTCTTGTGGAACAAAAGCCCAGTATCATGCACTGTGCTATTCACTGCAACACAAGTGGCACTTTCATTTAGAAAGAAGTATAACTCTCTCCAGTGCTAGAGCCTGAGTGTGTGAGCTAATACCCTCAGGGAAGTCTGACTGTGTTCAAGCTCTTGTGCTCTGCAAAAATACCAGTTAGTTCACAGTCCTCACCCAATAAAGAGGAACAATACGCACCTTTTGAGCTGTGACATAGGAGACTGCACACAACTTTAAAATCCCAGTCTTTAGGGAAAATCATTCTGTTTGGAGTTGGAACCTCCACTGCAGTGTATTTCATGATCCTGGAGGGATTCCCAAGCTCAGACTCCCCCCAGTGAGAAGGGATGGATGAAGGGACTCACCAGAGGTGTGTTATAGAACAATCCATATCTCATCCGAGGCAGCAGAGAGAACACAGCTTCTTTAAAGCACACCTGGGAAGGGGATCACAAGGAGTTACACCCCACTGCTGCCTTCCCCCGGGCCATCCCCTGCCAGCCCTGCTCCTAATGAACCAGTAATTACTGCTCCTGCCAAGGACAGCCTGACTTCCTCGGCTGTGCAAGTGAATAGAACAAAGATCCCAAAAGAGCTCTCGCTACGTGCAAGTGTGGGAAGAGGTGATGAAAACAGCCCCAAACAGAACAAACACGGACTAAAGAGAAGGAAACCAGTTAGTGAGTTTATGACTAGATTGAAGAGGCTAAAACGAGCTCTGAATGAATGGATGCTTTTTTTTTTTTTTTTTTTTTTTTTTTTTTTTTTTTTTTTTGGCATAATTTTTTTTATTGATAAGCAGGAATGCCAAGAGTTACAGGGAGAAAGAAACACCTCAGGAGGAATCAGAAGAGTTTGGAAAGACCATTTGAAAGCTCTTAACTTAAGCTGGGAGTCCTGCAGAAGCAAAACCCATTCACAAATACCACCTCTCAGGACACAAAAGTTAGGTCCCTCTATATAAAAGACAGGCACACCACAGAATCAGGTTACAGCTCTGTCTCTTGTTTCTGAGGCACAATACTCATATTACACAAATTAAACATGTATGGAAAGTATTAATGCTTTCCTCTGGAACACCCATAACCCCAAGCAGCTTGAGAAGTTGTCACATTTGTTCCCTAGTGACGGTGAATTAAAACGAAATATAGAATTCCATACCCTTTTAGAGTCAAAAGTTTTCAAGTGAATTATTTCATAGTCAGTAAAGGCCTTCCATGTCTCACTGAACAGGTCACCGTAGCCATATGAGCTCTAGGAAGAAAAGCAAAAAAAACCCAAGGATAAAATAATTACATAAATGCATATTAGAACATCTTTTCACGATTTACAGTCTCTGTATATGATTTTTAATACAGTTAATATGTGCAACACCACCACAGAACCCAAGGCAGCCTAGCACAGAACACAGACATTACACAGCACCAAATTGTGTTTGCACAGGCAGGTAACTCAAATTATCTCTCAGGTAGTTAATTTTTAATAAAAAACTTCTATAAATTAGCAAACTAGACAATTTCTTCAGTAGCAGATTTTAATTTCTGAGTTAGGAGTGAGAATTGCTTACTACTTTTCCAGGAACAACAGAACACAAGTTAAATTTGAAGTAACACAAACATAGGCATGGTAGATGGCCTAAACCTCAACACCTGAGATTAAACAAACAAAAACCACCTGGGAATTCAAGTGCAGCACTGAAGTTTGAGGTAAAAAGTCACAACAAGCTTGTTTTGCATTTGCCTGCTTTGGGCTAGTCACTGGCATGTGGCACATGTGTCACAAATTGAAGGCAATGATCTGATTTGATGGAAGAAACAGCTAAGAGGTTTCCATACAGAGCAGTAAAAACTTTCCCCTTTGCAGCAACGTTCTGTGGGGAACTTTTAAAGAGCCATCTACTCCCTACAACATTATTCCAGCAGCAGGGGCTCCTGCCTTCAATCTGTCACCTCTCCTACACATCCCAGGGCTCAGCCACCACCTCTTGCTCTTTGAATGCAATTAAATGTGCCCTCAGCAGCCCTGGTGCAGATTCTCACTAAAGCTTCCTTTCAAATCTGGGCTGCTTGGAAAGTTGTGTGGGAACATTCCCTATAAGAAATTTGAAAATAGGATCATGACAAATGATAGCAGGAGAGAACAGATACCTGGTGAAATGTAAAAGAATCTAAAGGGCACCAGATTTCCTCTGGTTCAAGAGGCCTTCCTCTTGCTCTGCCATTAGGCTTTAATGAATTTTACAATCCAGGCTCCCCCTGGCCATGTATTACAAGAACTGCTCTCCCAGATTAGAAGTGGAGAACTGATGAAAGCACCACTTTCTAACCCTCTCTGCTCTCCTTAAAAGTGCTTTATAAACATTTCTTCCCTGCATTCACAGAGGATCTGCACACCAGCACCCAGTGGAATTCCTACTTATTTTCTGCTTTGTTTAACCTACATCTAAGGGCATTACTCTTTAATAAGAAGAGTAGCTAAGGAAGTATGGCCAAATCTAATTACATCAAGGGGAAAAAAAAAGAGAATTAATAATAAGCTCAAGTCCACCTTTTGATGAGCACAGACAGCTCATCAGCAGTTGACTGGTGCCATCACCTGGTTTTACACAGCAATGAACTCCATTTGCCTGAGCAGGTAATGCTCATTTAAAATGATAACAGTGATAACAGCTAACTACTTTGAATGGTACATTTGAAAGAGTCATTTGATTCTGCAACATGATATAAGACAAAGAGTTGCTTTTCAAGGTAATTTACAATGCTGTCTGACACCTGATCTTTTCAGAAAGCCATCAGAGCTGGATTAACAGGTCCCTGTGCAACACCTAGAGAGCTCACTTATCAGACAGATGGCACTGATTTTGGCTTTAAAATACAATAGAATTAGGAAAAAAAAATAGTTTCTTTTGCTAAACAGGTTTCTCATTAAAAAGCAAGGAGGAGATATTTGAAGTTCTCTACTGAAATATAGTTGTCCTAGCACTAAATACTCTGGAAAGAAAAATCAGTACTTCATGATCACAAATGAGGTCTGGGACAGTATCATATTTAAGAACTGTTATTTCTGGACCTAATTATGCACATTATCTAACATATTGCAAATTGCCCAGTTGTTTTTTATTTAGTTTAATACCCTCCTACACAACTTTAATACTGTCCAATAAAACTAATATTACTCTTAAACACAGTAATGGTTTCCACTCAGCAGTTCAGTAGAAACAGCCCCAGTTAAAAACTTGGTTTATATGTTATCATGGCAATGTGAGAGGTGATTGAGGGAAGTAACTGCAAGAAGGCTACTTAAAGGAATTAAATATTAAACTCTGTTTTAATATATATAAAGATTTAATTTAGCTGTTTTCGTTACTACAGGCTGCACATTACTGATTTACAAACACACTAGACTGCATTTCTTTTTAAATATAGAAGAAACAGTTGAGCAAATCTACTTCAATATTCCAAGAGAAAAAAGCCTAGAAAAACCAGTTAAAACTAAAAATGCTACAGATCAGAAATACTGAGCAGGTTATTTTTGAGGTGATGCCAAAACACAGGCATAACTATGTCCTAGCAAAGCTGAGCATTCCAACAACATACTGTTTATCATTAAAAAAATCATTTCTCTAACTATTACTCATGCACCTGTATTAAAAGGATCCAGAAATGTATCAGTTCCACATGGCTAAGGATTGGCTACTAAAACCTTCAGAGCCTCTATAAAGCACAGACACAACCCAACACAAATACACTAAAAGCACAGCAGACTTACAGTGTCCCACATGACTATGTTGACATCAGTACTGAAGGAGTTGTTGATATGCTGGGTAATGTAAAGATTGACAAAATCACAGAAGTGATGGTACATATTGACACCTGAGAAAGAAAGATCTGTTAGCAAAGCACTGCATTACTTGCTCCACTTTTATTGGTTTATGCATTTTTCCTAATTAGCATCCTGCATTTTATATTGGCTTCTCCTGCTTCTGACTCCTGGAATCCTCCTAATACACCCTATAAAAGGAACCTCTAAAAGGAAGGAATCCAGGAAAGAAATCTGAGGTAAAATGTGTTTTTAAAAAGTACAAAAGAGTTAGAAGAGTTGTCATAGGAAAGAATAAGATGTGCTATTTATCTTTACAGTCTGCAGCTGATTTCTGAAGGATATGAAAGGATCTCCTGCTTTAACACAGCCCAGACAGAAGGAAACATGAAAACTGGCCTTCAGCCCAGGTCTGGGTTCTGCTTTAGTGGGGCTGAGGGCAGCTCTGTCCATGGGACCACAGGACAGAACTTGTGCTTTCACACAAGTCATTCCTCAGGTCTTGTTCATTCTTGGTGCACAAAAATCTCCCATGAAACCAAGGAGGGAACACAAAGGAGGCAACACAGTCCAGCTCCCTGCAACACTTTAAAATGCTTAAATTGCTTAAAATGTCAGGCAGTGGCAGGGGAAGAGGAGGAATTGGGGTCACAGCTGCTGTGTGTGACAGGGACAGGACACAGCACACGAACACCCTGCCCAGGCTCACCCCACTGCAGCTGCTGGGTTTGTCCACCCTCCTCCATCAACACTGGGCTGCACCAACAAAAGGGCTGGTGAAGCTCAAAAAATGTCAGATTCCTGGATGTGCTGCCCCTCTTGGAACATCCTTTCTCTTCCCTACCATCCCATGCACACAGAACTCTGCTGCTGAGCACGTCCTTCAGGACACAGACACATTGTGTATTTCATGGTATGGAACCTGCCATGCAGAAACACAGTCAGAACAGCCTCTGGTACAAAGTCAAGCACTGCCAAACCACAGTCCAGAGAACAACTGTGCAGAGCAAACAACAGGAAATAGTTCTGATTTATTTTTTTTTTTCAAATCATCTGTGGGAAATTTTAAGATTTTCAAATTTCGGTTTCCAAGTTCCTCACTGGAACTACACCAAGAAAAGGAACTAAAAAGCCACATCATTTTTTTATATTTCATTTACAAGTAAACTTAACTGTCAAAAAGGCATAGTGTAGCTGGGCAAGTTGAATATGAGCTTTTTTTACTTCAGTACAAAAAAACCCTGAAAAACTAAACTAAAGATAGCAATTACCTGCATCTAATTTCATGAAGTATGTTGGCTTTTCAATAACAATGTCACACTTCTCATCTTCTAGAGGCCTGAAGTCTAATGCAGTGAATGTCTGGAGTTCTGCAAACCTAGAAAGATTCAATCATACACAATATGCTTTGACATCAACTCATTTAAACAAACGTATTTCATATGTCTCAGGTTTAGTAACTGTCCTTCCAGTCCATTTCAGTTAACAGGACTGCTGAAAACTGATAGAGTCTGACAATTAAAATTATTTGAAATTATAATGGAAGGTTCTTCAGAGCTTCTAGAGGTTAAACACTGCCTTTGATCTCAGGAGTGAAGAGCACCTTTGATCTCCAAATCAAGGCAGCAGGGATGTAACAAAGAGCCTGAGCCTGGATCTGTGGCTTCACCCAATTTGATCTGCCTTGCCAAAGACACTTAAGGGGAGATTTCCATGCTTTGGTTGGAATAATGAATAGAAAGGCAGTATTTGTTGTTCCTGCATCTAAAAAAAGATGAGCAGTTGTGATGACAATAGGAGGTAGAAAAGTCTTCCTCCTCTGCAGCAGTTCTTCACTTAAAATTAAACATCAATGAAAAATGAGGGAAGAAAACGAAAATACAAGCAAAGCATAAGAATGAATTATTATATGGACCTTAATGGCTCCAGTTCCTTCATCAATTAACTGGCAAGGCAGCTTTGAAGTGCTAACATGCAAACTGTGATGCTCTGCATTTCCTACTCAGCCTGTGGACTCAGCCCACCTCACACTCCCAGCACAGGCTCCCTGAGCACATACTCAGATCATCCTCACCAAGGACTGCGTGAACTCACACACAAGGGCCAAATTCAGGGCATCTCACCACAGAACACCACCCCTTCTACACACAGATCAGGCACAGCCACAGCACCTTGCCCAGAAAACACCTGAAGCTTAGAACTTCCAACTGCAGATGTTTTCACATCTTTTGCTGCTGCAAATGAGGCAGGACACAATTACACACAAACTAGAGGTGTACACAATTACACACAGTGTAGTTCAGACTTTCTGCAGAGATGGAATTATCAGAGGTTTCTAATCTGAACTCTCAAATTGACCTTAAAAGGAGCAAGTCTTTCCTCAGCATGAAATCCCCTGCACACAGCTGGTAATGCCAATGACAAAAACCAAAAATAATTAGCAAGTGAACTTGGGAGCAGCCTTGACAAGAGATTCTTACCAAGACTGCAGAGGGCTCTTGCGTTGACCTTCAGCCAAAAACGCCGGAACGTCGAGGGTGCAATGACCACCAATTTCCCCCTTCTGGAAAAAGTCTTCTTTGAATCTAATGCAAATTAGAAAAAGTCTATCAGCTTTTGTGCAACAGGGCTACCACTGCCCTGCAATCTCAATTACATACTCAAGCCAGTGCTAAGTCTCAGTTCAGCAGGGCACTTCATACATATTTAAAATCTGAGTATTTCCTCAGTGTAAATTAAGAATTTCCCACAACTCCCAAATAAAGATAGTGGTGTCCTTGAAGGTCCACACATCACCTCAAAAAGCAGCACTAATCCACCCAGGATGTTATTAAGAATTATTTACACATACCCACAGGAGTAATTTAATTAGATTTTGCTTCATGACAGTGATGTATCACTGCATGACAGGACCATCACTGGTTGGAGTTTTTGTTTGTTCTTAACAATTTCTTAGCAAAATTTACCTCAGATTTCACAACCCACTTCACTAACCAAGGATTTTATATGACATATGAAGAGTGAGGTGCAAGAACAAATTTCTTGAAAACAAGTTGCCAGCTAAAAGCACAGTCTTAGTTTTCAGGAGAGGCTGTGATGATGACAAAACCCATTCTGAAGGGTAGGATCAGTCTCAGTCATGAACCAGACCAAGACATTGACTTTGAAAACAAGGCAGAGGCTCATGCCAGCACCACTGGCATAGTTTTTTCATCTAGTTTCCAACATGTAGCTTTTTAATTCAGGATGTGGAAGATACGGGTTCAGATCTCCCCTCAGTCAGTCAGTATCTAAAAATGCAGCTCCTAGGTCTAGTATAAAGGTACAGGAAAGGTCCTGGTTCCTCAGACAAAAACTGTATTTTGCACATCATCTGATGAAGGAAGGACATGAGTGAAGACATGGAAACATCTTCCTCTCTTCCATCAGGGAGGATTTCAGTCACCCATTATCATTCCATAAAACTGAGAACTTCGGTTTTTACACCAGCAGCAGCAGCAGCCAGCAATGAAGAGGTGTAAACCTTTACAGAGCTTCAGCAACAAACCTCTGATCAGCAGTAAAACCCATGGCAGCAAGCAAACCAGCTTTGTTAACCAAATTCCCGAATCCATTTCCCTGTCATCCCCTTTTTGCTATAACACAAGCAAATCAGAGACCTGTCGTGGTTTCTCTTCACAGCCCGTAAATCAATGTACAGGTTTGTTGCTCTGCAATGCTGAAGGTACTGGGAACAGGTCAGAGATGAATCCCCCTGTCAAGAACAAACAGAATTCTGTCAATAACAAAAATTATTTTTAAAAACAAGGCCAAAGTATCACATCTCTCAGAAATACCTACTGTTGCTGCAGGTTTGCAATGGGTTTTCACTTCACTGAGCCTCTCTCGAACATATCCAAAATCTGCTTGTTTCCAGAATATCTGCTGGGCTGTCTCAATGTCACTTGCCCTGATGTGTGAAGGAGAGAGAAAACAAATCAAGGTCTGTTGTTCAATTCTAGTAATTACTTCAACAGATAACATTTTTCCACTGAAAGTGGAATAGAAGAACCAACCAGTTATTTTGTTGGCATTTAAGATGCCAAAACAGGAAGCACTTATCAGCTGCATGTAAGTGAAAACAACAGTGACAATTTAAAGCTATTCTCCCCTAAAAGGGTACAGATATTTTTTTCACATTTTTCCTCTGTTTTTAAAGCTAAGAAAGGAAATACGGTTATTTTAGGAATCTGAATTCAAGGCTAAATCAGAATAATGAAAACATTCTGGCAGGAAGCATTTCTAGCAGTATTTTCTTCCTTAAAAAGTTAATTCTTTTAAATCATGTTGAAAGGTCCATTATGCATAAATACACATTTTATATATGTATACCCAGATGTCCACAAAAAAAATCACACCTTAAATTCTAAATATCACAATAATATTTGCTTCACAGCAAAGTGAGCACTACAGTATTTTATTTTTTTTTACCATAATGTATAGTAGACATTTAAAATTAAACTTACCACCCAGTTTCAACATAATCACACACTGGGTAACTGAACCTGTTCTCTGATCTGCAAGACTTCTCATAACCCCAGCAGGATTTTAGTTTCTTCAAGTGTTTCTGCAACACAGAATGACTGCATCAGGTTTTGCAACAGGAAAATGGGAAATGACTTAAGTAAGCTGTTAGCTTTTAAATGACATCATGCTCATAAATCTTGCAAGAAAGGCTTTTAGTTTGGTCTGTTTTCAAACAGAGTTTGAGAAAAACCACCCAGATTCTTCATGCACAGCAGAGGCTCCAAAGTAGACACACATGGACAACAACATTACTCTTGTCTTTTCTATGTTCTAAGACAAACCCTCTTCCTGACTAATTGGCAAGGAGACCAATTAATCACCATCTCCAACTGCTACAACTCCCACAAACAAACCAACCCAATAGGACATTTAAACAAACAAACAAACAAACAGAAAAAAGCAAACTTACTTTATATGGGCAAAGAGCATCCTGCTTACAGATGTCAGCAACGTGCTGGTTATTGTGCAGAAAGTAGGGGATATGCTCATCTGGCAAGTTGATATCCTTGTAGCTATACAATGGCTCTTCTGGAATGTTTGGGAATTCAGTAGGGTTTTCAGCTTGGGAATTAGCCAGAATTTCTTGCAGTAGCAATCCAAACACAAGCAACATAATCATGGCAACCTGTGAGTTCCGTGCTTTATAAATAAAATAGAAAAAAAAAAGAAATTAAAATTTCTGCAGCATTTCAAGCACACAAGACAAAATTCAGTCAGAGTCAGGCATCTAGTCAAAGGAATTTTTGGGGTGGTTTCTTTTTCCTGTGAAGACCAAACTTTCACTGAGAGGCCAGACTGCACAACCTTAGGATTATCTCTGAATCATTAGTCATTGAGTGTTATTACGCACTGCAAACTCCCAGTCAGGCTAAAATGGGTGTGTTTACTTTAGCTAAATGCCAAGGGATCCTGAGAGTCCAGTGTGGAAACTAAGTATAGAGCATGTAATATCCAGTGAGAAGGGAGAAAAAGTAGAAGAACTGGGGGGAGGGGTGAGAAAACTTAAAAAAAAAAATAGTTTTAAAATAAGTATGAAAATAATACATTCTCCTCTTTGAACTCATCATTAGCTGAAGGAGAAATAGGCAGACACAAATAGAGGGTCACAGATAAGGCTGTTATAGAGTGCCTGTTTTTAGTGCTTAATATCACAATAAAGAAATTTGACTACTAAATATATTCTACATATATACATTCTATATATAAAAGTGTATTTATATATACACACATGTACACACACAGAGGCCCACACATCTGTATACCCTAAAGCTGACTGCATACCTTCCTGCTAACACAACCTTTTCATCCAACACCCCTGCTTTGAACCATTAAACTTCCCGAGGAAAAAAAAAATAACGTATGGCCTGTATCTAAACTCCACCTTTTTTGGCGTTATAATTTGCTAAAATTTGCATGCTTGCTTTCAACTGAAGCCTTTAGCAAAATTCCTGCAATACAAGTCGTTTTACCTGTTTGGTTTGAGAGGAACCACTTCAGATTTCCCAGGTATGAAAACCTAGAGCGGGGGAGGAAGGAGGAGTTAGATACGAGCTGCAAAAGGAGATTTCCTCAGGACAGTGTCCTGCTCCTGGGGACACGTTCCCAGCAATGAGAAGCACTGTGCTGACCCCTCACTCGGGTCCTTTTCCCCGGCACACAGACGGGGTATGAGTTATTTCATAAGGATCACACCTCTCCCATCACACACCCTGCGGTGCCCCCAAAACACGCGGCTCCTTATCCATCCCTGGGCCCTGGCAGAGGGGCTGTCCCTTCGGGGAGGTGCCCAGCATCCTGCGCCAGGCCGTGCTGGGCTCCATGATGGACCTAGAGCCGGATCCAGACCCGGACCCAGCCTCTGGCCCAGCTGGACCTGGTGCTTGTCCTGCCCTGCGCTCCCCCGCCCCGGCACAGCATCGCATCCCACCGCGTATCCCACCGCATATCCATCCCACCGCGTACCTCAGCCCCGCCGGCCCCGAGGAGCCCCGCGGCCCAGGGGACCGGCCTCTCCTCCTGCTGGGCGCTCCCCGCCGGCCTCAATGCTCATGTCCCGGGGCAGCGCTCGGCCCGGCCCCGCGGGGCTCGGGGAAAGCGCCGTGCGGGTGCGAGGGAGGGGAGGGGAGGGAGGCGCCGCCGGGACCGCCCCGCCCGGGGCGGCGGGAGCCGGGCAGGGAGGCAGGGAGGGAAGGAGGCAGGGAGGGAAGGAGGCAGGGAGGGAAGGAGGCAGGGAGGGAAGGGAAGGAGGCAGGGAGGGAAGGAGGAGCCGGCCGGGCCGGGCGCGGGTCGGGCCCCGGGGACGCGGCTCAGGTGGAGCAGAGGGCACCTGCCCGCGGGGGAGCAGCGGCGGAGCGGCCGCGTCTTCCTTCTGCTGCCGGAAATTAAACGCTGCCGCCTCGGGAGCGGCCAGCGCAGGATGCGGAGGAAAAGGGCCTTTTCCTGCCGCGGCCCGGCAGGAAGCGCAGGCTCCGGCACCCCATTGTTCCAGGCGGCCCCCCGAGCCCAGGCCGGGAGCGCCGCGCTCACCAACATCCCCGGGCGCAAGGGCAGAGGGTGATGGATGCCCCGCTGTCCCCGGCACACGGCACCGCTCCTGCCTTTGACCCAATTCCCGCAGTGACAGCGCCGGGGGAGGCACAGGCGCCAACACTCAAGAGCTTTGAGTCCTCCAGCACAGCCCGGACTCTTCTCCCCTCGTTCCCAGGTGAGAAACAGGAACAAACGCTCAGCCCGAGCCAGGAAAGCTGCGAGAGAACGCGGCCGCCGGCAGAGGGGCTGACACCGCTTACCTGAATAAAGGAAATTACTCTAAAGGTCACATTATCCACAACCTCATCCCTGCGGTGCGTTTAGAAATAAACCAGCCCCTCGAACATAAATGCCCACGGTACCGCAAGAGTTTAACTGGCACCTGTAACTCCATTCCAACTACATCTTCTATCTTCTACCTTAAATAATATTTTCCTTTCACAGCACTAAGTTCACACCCACCCCCCCCCCTCCCCAGAACTATTTTTGAGTCTTTTCTCAAAGAGAACCAGAGCACACTGTTAGCGGAAAATTTTATTTTACGCTGACCCGTGCTTTTTACAGTTTATACATATCTTACAACTAGAAACCAGGGGGTTTAATTTCACTGTGATAACCATTTCACCTCATATTAAGGATCATTATAGCCCTTAGTAAAATGTAAGCACATAAATTAGAACAAACAGTGTAGCAGGAAAAAAAATAAATAGAACTAACCCTTCTCTCGTGTGATTTTGAAGTGGGATTTTGATCATGGGGTGTGAAGTGAGTACCAGAGTAATCTATTCCTCATCCAAACCCACCTACATCCACAGAGGCCTTTCCATCAGCAGTTCAGCTCCCTCTGAACACTACACTGAGTAACCTTTAAATAACATTTCTTCATACTTGCATATGCAGTGAAAATGAGAGCTAAATTAGTTGCTTTCATGAGGAATGTTCTAAAATAATAAATTTAGACAAAAGTGAGTACTAGAATTCTAACCTAATTCCTTTCATTCTGCACATTACTCTTCTAGGCAATCTCAGTAAGAGCAATGAATTAAGTGTGTTCAAGCAGACATTAATGTTTCTTCAAAACAAGCATACAATTCTATCAAAGATGAGCAAACCAGGATATTTTAAAGTCTGTTACCTTCCAACAGCCACTTTGTTTTCTAAGGCTTTGATGATTAAGACACAGAAGGCCCTCTGATTCTTAGGTGACAGTAAAGGCTGCACTACAAGGGAAATATAGAATCCAAAAATAGTCAATACAAATATTTACATCTACTTTAGTAAAATTTAAAAACCTAATACCTTTTGCATTTTTACATCTAAAACAGTTAATGCTGATTGCATGTTAGAATTTCCCTTTTAGCTAAGCTTTTCCTGGAAACCAAGACTGCCCAAGACATACTCAGAACTGCCTGTCAGCCCTTCAGGAGCATCTGCTCACATTACACAGGAAATGTTACCTTCAAAAGCACTGGCAGCAAGAGATCCCAATAAAAGTTCAAAGGATAATTTATTTTTCTTTGCTGCTGCATTTTGCCTGCCAAGATTGTAAAAAAAGGTGAAAACCAGGAAGTTATTGATTCGCTGTAGTAGAAAAAAGCTGAACAGAATTTCAAATCTTTGACCATCACAAAAAGCTGTTTTCTTAAGAAAAGGCTGAACTTGTACATCGTAATTCTAAATCAGTAAAATTCCACCAAGTGTTTTAATATGGACTGATTTTTGCTTAGCTTTGATTGGTCTGGGGTTTTTCAGAAATTTAGAACAACTAGGCATGCTTTAATACGAAGGTGAATTGTTAAATTCTGAGGTTTTTAGAAGAAAAATTGTACCACCATGGTTTCCAAAACTGAAAGGAAGACAACAAGAGGGTAATTCCCTCCCACCTCCCAATGAAAAAAAAAAAAAAAAGGAAGAGAAAAAAGTATTTTTATTAAAGCAGTTAGAAAATTCTATGACAGATGGGAAGTTGCAACAAATTTAAGTGTTCTGGCTCTATGGTTTTAATGAAATCCTCACAGAGTAACTTCCTGAATCTCAAATCAGACTAGGATTTTCCATGAACATTCCCTTGCCTATGTAACTTCAGTGACTAACTGTTTTCCCAGTGAGGAATAAATCCTTAACGCCCATAGTAAAATCATATTACCAAGAGGTATTTCTTCAGAAGCAACTCCTCATCCTTCACATCCTTTGTCTGTCAGGCCATTGAATACCCAAGCAGGAAAAGTGTTCCCAAATTAAAACGTGCATTGGTCTGGGAAAAAAACCCTCTCCCAACAGAGGCACTGGTGTGATAAGCAAAGAATTTCAACTGCCCAGTATTTCACACGAGTAGGTTCTGAGATGCAGCAAAATATTTGCTCTCTGGAATGCAGAGAGGAAGACGAAAGCTTCTTCTCAGCATTCCCAAGGGTCCCATTCAAACATTTCCTCTGACATTACCAAAAATGCAGCTCAACTCCAAGTCATGTGAGTGCTCTTTGACCAATACCTTGCTTAAGGAACGGCATGAGAAATACTCTGCAGCCACTGGAGAATCACTGGAAAACTATTATTAAGCCACAGTTCAATTTTACAAGAAGTCTAACCCTTGCTACTTATATAAAAGGAACCATGAGATCTGCAGCAATTTGTTTTTTTAAAAAAATCAGTTTCCTGCATTCTTCTGAACTGTTCTAGCTACTGTTAAAAATCAGCTACTAAATCTAGAACAGATATTTAATAGTTCAGATTTCTGGTGTTAGGAGTAGAACACATTTATCATTACAAGCAGAGCTGCTGTCTCCAGACTGCTCATGAGAACATAAGCAATATATAAGATGAAGCTGTAATTTGAAGTCTCATCTGAGTCTCACACTCTGCTTTAGAGGACTTAGAGTAAAGCAGTCAGACTAATCAGATTTGTCTAAGAATAATCACCCTGACACATTCAGATGTTGTAATCACAAATCTAAGATTTTTCCTGTCACAAAAATATCCACCAATGATGCTTCAGACAGCAAGTCCTGCTACTTAGTTATTAAAAATTACTTGATGAGATTTTAGAAAAACTCATATAAACACTTGAGAAAGACTTCCAATGTGATTTTCATAGATTTAACAAAGATTATGAATCAAGGGCTGCTTTAGTACTACTCATGCCTTCCAGTTCTGTCTCGCAAGGTAATAACCATAATTTCTGCTGTTTATATAAAATGACCCACCATTTAGCAAAAACTTAAATACAGGGATGACTGAAGAAAAAGAAAATTAAATATTGCACAAATAATTTAACTGCAGACAGAACAGGACACTTAAAGCATTGATTCTTCTGTCAACATATGAACTCTATTATATAGTCACATTTTCTATAATACAGTTTTTTTTTTACAGGACATTTAAATGCAGCATTTACATAAACAGTTATCTTTACAGTCCGTCACCATACAGTGTTAAGAGTTCCATGAGGAATTAATTTTGTCTTTGCTTTAAAAGTTCATCTATCTGAGTCTTGTACATGTTTTTCACATCTTCCAGATCCAGCCGGAGCTCCTCAGCCTCCTCTGCCTTCTCCCCATACATCTGGAGGATGGTGTTGTACCTCTGATCCAAATCCTGCAAGGACACACCTGGTTATCTCACTGGAGTTCAGCTGCAGAAAAGCTGCTGCTGGGACAGGGTTTTACACCACCAGGGGAAATAACTGCAGCATTACCTTGTCAAAGTGAAGTGCACAGTAAACTCTTCAAAAGTAAATTGTGCTTTGAATACAGCTAGATTTATATTCTAGATGTTAAAGACAGACATCCCAAAGATCTTAAAAAGAGTTAGTGCTGGCTTCAGAGGACATACTGAAACACCTTGAAGTTCAGTTGCTATAAGCATTAAAATCAGTTATAAAACTACACTGGTTTACTACAGGAATGACCAGTTTGTCATTGAACACTCTGTATCCAAAAATTATTCCAAAACTTTCTCAAATATTTCAGTTTCAATTCAATAGATTTCAATTATTTGTCCTATTCCCTGAATATGTCTCTACTGGAGACATATTCAGCTTCAGCATCTAGCTCGTAAACCCATGCTATTTATCAAAAACACTTCCTCTACTAAATAATCCAGTTCCAGACAAGTGTCTAAATGATAGAAACAAAAATGGCTTTTCCCTGATTCAGCACACAGTCTTAGGCACAGCACCTGTTTCCAACAATTGTGTTTTGAAGTGACTGCCTAACCATGGAGTGGGCATTTTTAGATTCTACCATATAAAAGAAAAATCAAAAAACCAAGTTCTTCAGTCACTTATGCTTAGAGACAGATTTGAATAGATTCCTAAACTGATAGGACTATTCCTAAAGAAATGCAATTATTTGCATTTTGTGCTGGATTTACACCAGAAATGCACTTACCTTTAACTGTGTGCGCAATTTGGGTATTTCCTTCACTTTTTCTTCCAGTTCATCATTTTGATTTGTTAATTTAACCAGTTCTTCTGCCATTATTGATCGAGTTTTCTCCAGGTTTCCAATTTCCAGCTAAGGTAAACACACATAACAAGCAGGAGAAATAAAGCATTTATTGTATTTATAAAATACAGTGTCAAAATACACATGGTATTTTATAAATACAATAAATAGGCTTATTTATTTATTTATTAAATAAATATTTTATTTATTATTAAATAAATAATTAGGCTTATTCTTAAGCCAGACTGTGAATCAGCACATCTCAGATCCACTCTTTCTCCTCAAATCTCAGTGTCTTGGGTTTTTCTACTTTTCAGACAGACAGGTTTTCTGGATAGCTCCTTGCCAAAACAAAAAAGGAACCAACCATTCTTTCTTGTGCTCATCTCTACACAGCTGTGCTGGTTCACAGAATTCTCCTACCACTGACCAAGCTTTCTGAAAAGATACCTGTAGATGTGAAATCTCTCCTTCTCTTAGTTTCAGCTGTGACTGAAGATTTTCAATTATACTTGAACCTGATCCCATCCTTATTGCATCATAGAGATTGCTCCCACTGGTAGCAATTGGTCCAAATGAGTGATCGTGAGGATCATCCTATAAAAAGAAGGTTAGAGAAGCTGAAAATTAGATAAAAATATGCCCAGTTTGGAATATCCCCTTTCCTAAATATGACATCATATAAGACTTAAAATTCTACTGTGCTAGGCAAGCATTTCAATGTTTAAGCTTGCTTTTAAAACAAAAGCTTGAGATGAATAGGTACACTTTGGGATAGCTCCCTACTGCAAGTTCTCCTGACACTTATACAGGTGCCATTTAATGCTGACAGCATGAACTGGACTGACAGGGAAGGAGCAGCAGTAGGAGACAGCAGAGTACAGCAGTCAGTGATGCTGCCTGGGAGCAGGTGTGCCCTAAACCAGGAGTGCAAGTAAAAATAAATCAATTGTTTTACAATCACAGACATATTGCAAGCAGATTTTAGATGTTTCTGCAGAGGATGTTACCTCATCTAAGGCCAATACATTCCTGAAGAGTCATTTTCTACATTACTAAAAGTTCTTGAGGAGGAAAGTAAGTGGTCTGTCAAGAAGAAAAAAGCCATTCTAGGTGATCCATCCTACCTGTGAGAGGAAAGAGGTCTGAAGACCTGCCATGTCCACCCCACTGATGGAACTGGAGCGGGACATGGAGGGGGTACTTGATACAGTTTCAACCGTAAATGACTTTCGGTCCTGGAAAACAAACACATCCAATATCACCAGTTAGAAAAAGAAAAAATGTGCACAACCATGCTAAAAGAGATTCTAGAAATAGCCTCTCTTTTTTCACCAACAGTTATAGAACACTATGTGACAGATTTTCTACTTGCCCCATACCCAAAACATATGAAAGTTCAACACCAAAGAATTTCTGTGCTGTAACACAGCCTTTCTTCAAGATCCCAGACCTTTCAGGAAATCAAGACAGAAGCTGCAAATTACACCGAAGAAAAGTTCTCTTTCAAGTAGCCAAGATAGACTCAGGGGCAATTTTGTATGTCCAAATGTATCACAGAAAGAATATCTCACACCCAGAACAACACCTCTTCTTAGAATTAATGTTAAGGCCTTTTTCTTCATATTAAATAAAGTGTATGAATTAAATTCCAGGATTTTTCACATGCTGTTACTGATACCTCTTCAAAACAGACTGGCCCCTTTTTTCAGGCAGTATCTGCAAGCAGGTTAACCTCTGAAGGGGAAAGCACTTAGATTTTAGAACTGGAGACAGTAACAAACAACCAACAGAAATAGTTTTACTTGAATAGTAGCTGTTAATTAGTGGTAATGAATTTAATGACTATTGAAGATTGGTCTGTGACCTGTGACTTCAGATGGAAAGCATGAGGAACATTGCACAGAGTCATGTGAAACAAAGCAGGAATCCAGTGGAAGCAATGCTGGTAGTGTAAGCAAAGAAAACAAGTAGCTTCAAAAGAGAAAGGATCCAAGAGTGCTCAAAGAACACAGGATTAAGACAATAATCCATATTTTACCTCTTCTCAGGTTAAATAGACTATTACTCAAAACTTTGTGAATCTAACACAACATCTATTTCACTAGAAAGATACTGCCAGACACTAGCAGTTGCAGGTATAGATATCTACTAAAATAAAGACAATATCAGTAAGACTTAGAAGTGTTAGGTTTTGGCACCTTCTCCTTTGCTGCTTCTTGCACAAGAATAGCCTTTTTTCTCTCCTGTTCAACCTTCATCTTCTCCATTTCTAACTGAGTAGCCAGCAGTGCCTGCAAAGATAAACACCAGCTGTTAATCTCTTGTTAGCTCAGATTTCAACCATAAAACAGAGATTAATGCTGAACTAGGCAATACCTTTTCTTTCTTTGCATCTTCCAAGGTTTTTGCATACTCATCTTTGAGCCCTTCTAGTTCAACCTCATACCTATATCGAGGGAGGGAAGAGGTAAAGTCACTAAAAAACTATTGCCTGTAGATTCAGATGCTTTTAAAACAAACACAGCTGCAAGGCTACAAAGTGTTATGAATGTAATAATTTTCAATCTTTAGCATGAAACAAAATATCCTTAACAACATTTTTGTAACATTCTGCCAACATGTTGCAGAGTCATATCAACACTGCATTTCACTACAGTTATGAAGAAATGCTCTTTACCAAAAATGAACTCACCTGCTGTTTTCATTTTCCATTTTCTTCAATTTGTTTCTCTCCACTTCCAGCTGAGCCTGGAGACGGGTATTTTCTTGCCTTAAAAGACTGTTTTGAGATTCACAAGAAGACATCTGGATTTTATTAGCAAGAAGTTCTTCTGTAGCAGCTCGTTCTCTCTCAGCAGCTGCTGCTAGAAGAGTTTGAGACTCACCTAATAGTAAGAAACAACATGGAATTGAACCTTTTTTGAACAAACATCTAGAATATGAGCCATTTACTTACACATCGAAATTGAATTTGAGAATTTTTTTATATGCAATTAATCTTTCTTAAAAAATACATCTTGTTTTCTTTCATAAAGGAAATTAAATATTTTCCACGCACAGACAGAGGATCAAAGCAATGCAGAATAAAGAGATTTCAAACTCTTTCAGAATGCAGTATACAATTACAGATTGCCTCCAGAAAGGAAATAATTTCTTTGGGTCCACCTTTGGGCTTTTAATGTATTTTTCATTTAAAACAATAGGCTACTACTGAATCAAACAATATATGTATGACCTGTCCAAGAACTTTGGCGTAACCTCCCCAACACCATTTCCTTACAGGAAAGCATTTGGTGCTTATCTCTCCTGACCCACCATCTACACATTGGGCAACTGTTAAACCCTTTTACATTTCCCTTCATGCATCTCACATCTTCACCCAGAGCCTCACAGTTCAGTCCAAGCTGAACTATCTTACCCAGCCTGTCAGAAAGGTTCTTCTCCAGTTTCTCCCACGCAGAGGTCTGTGCCCCCAGCGTGGCCTGCAGGTTCTCGATCTGCCGCAGGAGGGGTCGTGTGGCTGAGGTGACACTCTGGCTCAGCTCTTGGTTCCTGCTCTCTGCTTCTTGGAGTCTCTGAAATCACAGATCAAATATCATTAAAATTAAAAGATGGATGGAAAGATTCATACAGAATTCATCTAAGTAAACAGCAGCTGCTTTACATTCTAAAATTATTGCTTCACAATGTAATATTCGTGTGGTTCAAACTCATGGTAAAGTGTGAAATTCCAAGAGAGAAGTTAAATATTTTTAGATACGTAATAGAGCAAAGGGCCAGAAATTCCAGAGCTCTGGACATAATTTGAAACATTTTGGCAACAATCTATATTCTGGCCCTTAAGAACAATAAAAATATTATTAAGAAGCAGATACAGAGTCATTCTAAAGTGTATTTGCCAGTAATTTTAGACAACCACCACAAAATCAATGTCTGTATTTTGTCTCGTATTTAAAAAGGACAGCATTCTATTTAAGAGGCACCATAAAAAATTATGATTTTTTCCACTATGTGATGTAAAAAAACATTTTCATTAATATTTTTATTGCTCCTCTGTAAAGGACAACCACTGCAGGTAACCAGGAAAATAAAGCCTCTCTTTCAGGCTGTTCATGTCATGGTGGCATTTTATTTTTGCAGATGCAAGTTGGCATCATCTGTTTGTTATAGTACCTGTTGTAGTTCACCAATTTCCTGCCGTAAATAATCTTCTTTTCTTGCTGCCTGTTGCTCTGCACGTTGCAGTGCCAGCCTCAGGTCTGCCACCTAAATAAACAAGAAATTGTTACTGAATTCTTGCCAAAATCATCACCTATTCCTTCCCACAGCCCCACACAATTTTCAAAGAGTGTTAGTCAGGATATGTTTGTTTACAAGTAAAGGCTTCATTTTTGCATGCACACAAATAGTTACACTGATATATCACTAAAAATCCTAAGAGGTCAGAGTACTACAAACTTAACACAGAGCCTCTCAAAGTGATTTCATTTAGACAAGTAAAATTAGAAGTAATTTTAAATAAAATTAGTATTAGCACAACCAGCCCTTAACATGGAACCAGTTCCATGGGGAAGAAATCCTCTGGGTGTTTGCTGAGTACACAAAAGCAAGTTCCACCCAGTTCATTACATCAGGTGTACACAGCACCTCAGTACAGGAACTTGTTGAATTAAAGAGTTTATTGACCCCATTTCAGACCCACCTGGATTGCCAAAGCCTCCTGCTGCTGCCGAGCCTCCTCCTGGGCCTTTTCCAGTGCTAACCCAAGCTCTTCCTTTGCCTTCATTTCCCGACTCAGGGCTGCTTCCTGAGCCTCACTGTCCTTGGTAGCATTAGCTTTGTGAAGATCTGCAAGTTCCCTGGGGAGAAAAAAAACAACCAAACAAATAAACAAACCCCAGTATATTTAAATGCCAACAGCAACTTGGCAAATAACTTTGTTACATTTAAATATTTCACAAGCATTGCACAAGGAAGAGCCACAATCTGAAGATGTGATTGCTTTGCTTACTTGTATGCGCTGTCGAGTGCTGCCTGCACACTCCTATTCCTTTCTTCCAGTTCCCCCACTTCTGCCTGAAGTTTAGCAAGGTCCTTTTCTTGTCTCTCCACAACACTGTTCAGCTGTTTAATGCTGTCTCGATGCTGCTTCTCAAGGTCTTCCTTGCCATCAAGCACCTGTCAGTGCAAACAAGAAACATGAAACAAAGCCCAGGGTGTGGGGCTGACAACACTGAGGACAGTGATAACAGTGGCAGCCAATTTGGGATAAAATGACTAAAGTCATCTAACACTTGGCAAAATGAGAAAGGTTTTCCTTCCCTGCCTTCCCCAGAGGAGGGAGCTGCTCTTCACCAGTTTCAGACAACTCCACATCCTGAGTCTGAAATTTGTAAGGTCTTGATTCCATCACTAACTGCCCAAATTTTCATGGTACAGGTTTTCTAGATCACATGGTAACAGCAGTGCAAGTGCAAACAAGCAGCTGAGAAGATCCCTCACTGCAGTTTCACAAGGAATACACACATAAATCACAACCCAGAGCTCCAATAATGTGAAATGGTAAGATCCTGCACAGGCTGCCCAGAGAAACTGTGGCTGCCCATCCCTGGACATGTCCAAGGCCAGGCTGGACAGGGCTTGGAGCAGCCTGGGATAGTGGAAGGTGTCTCTGAGGGGAACTGGATGGGTTTTAGGGTCCCTTCCAAACCATTCTGGGATACTATGAAATAGACAAGTCTCGAGAAAACAAAAAGTCACTTTCTCAAGAGCCTTCCCAAAGGCAATTTTGCAGCTAATATAAAAAGCTTAAAAACAAAACAAAAACAAAACAAAAACAAAAACAAAACAAAAACAAAACAAAAAAAAAAAAAAAAAAAAAAACAAAAAAAAAAAAAAAAAAAAAACAAAAAAAAAAACAAAAAAAAAAACCACCAAACTCACCTGTTTTAAATGCTGCAACTCCTCTTCCAATTCCTTAATCTTTTTGCTCTGTTTTGTGTTAGTATTTTCTCTCTCTTTCTCTTTGGCTCTTAATTTCTTAATAATATTGGAATTGTGCAGCTGCTGTTTGGAAAGCTTTTCTCCTGTGAAGAAATTGAACATGAAGCTAGTGCATACTGGTGATATTCTATGGCTCCTCTCTAGTCACACCAGCCTTGCTCTTTAGTCCCATGAAAATAATAGTTCAGTAAATGTGGAAATACTTATTCTTACATATTTTCATGCAAGTTCTTAAGTTTAAATCTATCTTATCCTGAGATATCCTTGCTACACTGAGATAGGATAGGTTGTAAAATGCTTTGAAAATAAAGCAAGTGAGCTCATTATATTGGAAAAAAATTAAATTACCTTCTCATTTAGTATCTATATTTTACTTCCAAAATTAAATAGTATTAAAGTGTAGAAATGCTATGAACAATGCCCTCATTAGATTTCTTCTGAATGGAACAGGGAATGTTGCTCTGCACACCCTGGTTTTACCTCTCAGCACCTTTTAATGCATCCTGAAGGAAGCATCTCTCCAGTCATCTGAACCTGCCTGACCCCTCCTGTTGCTCTTTGCTTCTCACTAAATGCTTCAAACCTTCAGAAACATCCAACATGCTTCAAATTTAGCACTTTTTCCCCACACAAAGAAGGCTTGTATGCAAGGCCAGTACATTTCAAACTATTCTTCCTATTTTTGCTGCAAAAAAAAAGTTAATTCTCACCTTCCTCCATTAATCCTTTGATTTGCTCTTCTTTTTCTTTCAATAATTCAGCAGTTTCATTGGTATTTAGTCTAGTAGCCAATTCCTCTTTAATAGTCTTTACTTCCTAAACAACAGGATAAAATATTTAGGACTTTTCATTAAAACACACGTAGGGAAAAACACAGAGTGAGTTACACTGATCACCTTCTTCTGCTGCCCTTCCTCTCAAAAGGCTTTGCTTGGAAAACAATTTAGGTTGGAAGGGAACTCTGGAGATTATCTGATCAAAACAGATTGCTCAGAGCCATATTGCATCAAGTTTTAAAAACCTCCAAGGACTGAGACTCTGTAAATCCTCTGTACAATTTGTTCCAACTTCCCCATCCATTTAATTTTCTCAAAACTTTTGCAACAGACAAAACCCAACCTGTCCTATTCACACGTAGATACTGAATAATTTTTCTAGTTCAACTCACTGCTGTGTCAACACAGTGACAAACAGCTGAAAAATATTTGTTTTCCAGTTAGATTCAAGTTTCCTTTTTGCATTAAGCTAGAGAAATTAAATGCTGTGACACCAGGTCAAGAACATTTAAACCCCATAAACTTTGCTGTAGATTTCTCTGCTTGTTCCAAATCAATCTGTCATCAGCCCTTAATTTTCCTACCAGTTAATCCTCTAAAGAAGCCATTCCCACTCTTCACCCCTTCCTCCCACCCGAGGCCATTCTCCTTTATCAATGCAAACACATATTTGGTACAAGTTGAATGGGAGCACACATTAAATCTCTTTTTTTTTTCCCCAAGCCAGACCAACATAAATGAGTTCCCCAAGCTGGATCACAGCAAGAACACAGATGTGATCACCAAGTAACTCATGCTGGTTACTAACAGCCTCATGCTTTTCCCTGGGTTAATGTTTATTGTTTTTCCTCATGAAATTCAATTGTGTCATAAACTAATAAATATTAATTTCATTTAAAAAGCCAAATTACCTTTTTAGCTCTATCTCTCTCTTTGCAGGCTAGTTGGAGCTTCTTCTCAGCATCTGCAATTCGCTGAGCAAACTCCTCTTTAAGAGATGAAAGGGTGCTGCTCTCTTCTTTCATTCTGAACATTTCACTGCATTTAAAATTAACATTTCAGAACAGTTCCACAGTTAAGTGACACTCCAAAAAGTTTGCAACAGGTTGTCTTAAATGCTTTAAAAAAGTATTTTAGTTGTATTACACATGATAAGCTAAAGTCAAAAAACCTCACATCTGTGTTAGAAGTCCCAATCAAAGATCTTAATTCAGTAGTTTACCCATGACAACAACTAAATGCTTGATTTAGCTTAAATGTTTTTCCCCTTGATAAAGTCCTTTTTCATTAACCATAATCTGTATTGGGTAAATTATTTATTTTTTAAGTTAGGAACAATTTAGTCATTAAACAACAGCATCATATATCTGTAAATTTTATAACTCAATATTTGATCAATGAGCTGGAAAACACAAGTTTCCATTTTTTTCCCTTTTAACTTTAACCAAATTAAATACAATTTCATGTTTTCCCCTAAAACCAGCCCTTCTTCCATATTTTTGCTGTCTACATTTTAGTCAACAAATTACTTGGTAAATCAGGTTCATTTCTCTGTGTTAGGGAAGTCAGTCTCTCTTAATAGCTAAATCCAGTCTTATAATAAAGATCTTCATTAGTAACCAAGACTTATTCTCCACATTTGTCATTCCTACTGTTTGCTTATTGAAAAATCCTTCCCCAGTCCCCTCCCAAAAGAGATTTGGGCTCTAATAAATAACATGTCTTTAAAAAAAAAAATCCCATCACAGCACATGCAATCCTCATTTCCACCTTTCCCAAACAGTGCACATCCCCTGTAACCTTTGTTCCAGTCATAAAGCACCTTGTTTTATCTGTTATCTAAGATTTTATTACAGCAAAGGCACAGTTCCAGCACTGAGTGCATTTTATACTCACTCTTTGAGGTTATCATAAGCTTCTTCCAAGCGAGCCCTTTCTTTACTAGTACTTAATAACTGTGTTTCCCTCTTCTCCAGCTTCTCAGTTAATGAATCAATCATCTGGACAAGGTTTTATAGATAAAGATAAGATGAATGGGACAATTAAAGCACAAGAGGGGCAGGTTTTCCCTTTCCCCCACCCCATTCCCTCACAAGATTATTTAAAATTGAACTGGTCAATGTCTCCAGGAATTTGAGGCAGAAGTCAGTGAGGATTACCATGTCTCTGCCACACACCTGAGCACAAAGACACCTGTTTTCTACAGCTGTACACATCCTACTAAATCAGCACACGTGGCTCAAGGAAGTTCCTCAACAAAATCATCAACAGTGATATTTAATCATGCATGAAGTTTTTAACTAGAGCTGGTAGTCCATAAAACTTATGGCTTAACATTAAGCATTAAGACTCACAATGTTCTTTACAGAATAATTTCTATGGGAAGGTCTCTTCTAATGTTGTGAAACATTAGCACAAAGCATCAGAGTAGCCTCAGATGAGGAAAGAAAACTTTCACTCAAGGTCAAAAGCTCCAAGCTCACATCCTCAAAACAATTACTTAATACCAGATTTTAGAAAACTGAATATAGATAAATAACAACCATATAAGAAAATATACAAATAAAAACACCAAATAATTAAACTAACACATTTGACCTATTAGGCTTCTTGTTTACCACCCCTACTCACAATTCACAACAATGACAACCAGGTGGATGAGGGGAAACCCACAACTATCTGATCAGAAATTTCACCAGTACTGTTCCACTGCAGGGTATCAAGGACAGTTTTTAAAGCGTCAGATAGTTCAGCATCAATTAATTAATTCAAATAAGCTGATATAAGAGATACAGGACAATGGAAGAAAATGTCAGGAGTATCATTTGTAACTGAAAGGTTGTTTGCAATACATGTTTCAGTTACCTTTTTAAGCTCTTGCTTTTCGGTGTCCTCTTCTACCAATTGTTCCCCAGCACCCTGCTGGGGCTCGGCCTCCTCCTTCACAACCTGCTCTTCAACAGTTTGCACAGCAGCAACCAAAACAACATCTGGCTGCTCAGAATTAACAGGGGTTGCACTTCTCCCACTCTCTTCCATCTCAGCCTCCTCAGCATGCAGCACAGGAGCATCATTCAAGTTTTCAGATTTATTTTTCAGGGCGTCAATCGTTTCTGTCTTTGGCACGGAAGGACTGACAGCGACAGACGCCGAGGCAGAGGCTCTGCCTGATAACTCGTCATCTGAATTTATTTCACTGACACTCCTGCTGTCCAAGGACTGCACGCTGAATGAATCAATTCTTTCAAAAGCATCCGAGGAGCTGCAGCTCTCTGTCATTTTCTGGAAGTCATCTAAGCGATTGTAATCCGCACAGGCAGAGGTGGAGAGGAGCTGGAACGACGTCTGCATGAGGTGAAGGCTGGACTTGGAATCTGCAGCTTCTTGTCTGGAACTCACTGAGCTCTCACTTATCACACTTTCGTGGTCCAGAACTTCAATGTCACTCGTTGTGGAAGTGCCTGAGGAGAAGGTGCTGATGGGAGGTGATGGGGTATTGCTTTGTCTGTCCTCAGTCTTTCTCTCCTTCCCTTCCAAACCCAGGTCCTTCGTGCCTGCTCCAAGGGGCTGAGAAGTGCCCTCGGGGGCACCTGCTGCTCCATCCCCTCCTACACTGGATTTTTCAGTAGGAGAATCTTCTTCAGGTTCTTCAAAATTTAGAGCAGACACGTTTTTGTCAGTAGCTTCGCTTGTGCTTGCTTCATGCTGGGCATCAGATTTAAGCACAGCATCCTCTTCTAATTTCTCCTTGGGAATATCAAGGCTTTTCAAGTCCAGGACAGCTACAGAGGAATCCTTCACTTCTGCCTCTGTTGTCACTGCCCCTTCCAGCTGACTGGAGTGCTGAGACTCCTTTAAAGTGCTTTTCACCTCCTCTTTGGGTCTCTGTGATTTGGCTGGAGGTTTAGACACCACTGGGTTTTTCTGTATACTCTGGACGTCTGTTGGGGAGAGAAAGGCACTGAAGAAGTTTTCAGACTCATCCACCACCGTCCTCCTCACGGGCTTTGTGATGGCTGTGGGTGATACTGGCTGGTTCTGGGGTTCTGTGTTTGAGCTCAAGCCCCAGGAAGATGTGTCCCATCCTCCACTTATGAGAGAGTTTGTTCCTAAAAAAAAAGGGAAAAAGGGAGATAGGCAAAAAAAAAAAAACCAAAAAAAACCTACTTTGAAGGCTACATGCAAAAGCAAATGTGGCTCCTGCTCCCTTACAGGGAAAGGAGTCCAGGCAAAACAACCTGAAGAGCTGTAGTTAAGAGAATTATACTGATTAAAAAAGGAGGAAAAAATTACAAGGTCTTAAAAGTTATCTGCAAGTAGCACATAAACACTTCACACACCATTACAGAAAACAGAGGGGAAAAGCTTTAAGTATTTGCAGAATTCACAATGTAAGAAGGGTTCTTGCCCTTCAGTTTCTGAGAAACTTCATTTTTCCTCATACACCAAGCATCAGCATGGAGCTGACAACAAAAATCAGCAGCAGCCCAGCTGAGAATTTTCTTCTTCTGTGGAGAAATACTGAATTGTTCAGTTCTGAAGCTGCCCTAAAACATTAACAATTCCGATTATTGTGTTTCTTCCAGGTTTTCCAGGAGTTGTCAACAGCAAGAACAAGAATTTCAGCATCAGATTTCAGTAGCAGCTGAAGTAAGAAAGGGAAATCAGAAAACAACATCCAATTTTGTACCTACAAATATAATCTGGGTAAAATAACTATTTCAGGCTACTTAAAAACAAACCCACTCTATACAGCAACGTCTATTAAAAACACTGAGCTACAATATTTAAAGCTGGCTTCCACTTTCAGAACAGTTGATAGCTGTTGGCCTCAAATCTCAAATTCAGATAATGACTGTCTTCATTGCCCAAAATACTACAAATGTGTGATTTAGTACTACAAACATCTGACTTACTGCTACCTTGTCCATGATTCAACAGCTTCAGAAAAAGGTCTGAGTTAACTGTAACATTCAGAACATATTTGACATCTCTTAAAAACAAGTCCGTTTTCCCTGAAAAGCAGATGCAGGTTAATGTTTGCTGCTCTTCTTATGAATTACAGAACTACCATAAATACTAAGATATAAATCAAATTTTAAAAATGACTGGATAAGTCTAAAGCTTTGAGAAATTAAGCATGACAGAGTTTTCTATAAGCAATTTCTGCATTTTAAGATGACACCAGACCACTCATATGACTGCCAAGCCCTAAAGGGACATTCCAAACTGACCTTTGCTGAGCAACCAACCTGGAAATAACCTCCCCCTCCTCCAAATACACACAGTTCTTCTAGATATAGTTGTAACAATGACACTGATTCCAGATGACTTAGTTTCCCATCCTATTTTTTTATTATTATTATTCTCTTTAAGATATTATTTTGGGGGGAGCTTCTAGTAAGAGAAGCTTATTGCTCTTTCCTTTTTTGCTCTTTCCCTTCCAAACAGCAGCTTCGGGCTGGCCATTCCCTCAGGTTCTCCATTAGCACAGGTACAGGGGAGACACTTCCTCATAGCCATGACAACTTTTCCCCAAGCACAATAATTTCAGTAGATCCTGGAGGATTATGAACTGGAAATTTGAAAAGTGGAAATTTCATTTGGTCCACACGGACCAGACTTTCAGCTTCCACTCTGCCCTTCCTGTTGCACAGAGAGAATCCATGCAAGCCTCTGAAAAAAAGCCTTATTTCCCCCTTTTTTTTTATTATTGAGCAGCTTGTACCAATATTGACCAAATTTTTACCATCTTTTTACCCATCAGCAAAAAGAATATAAACAAATAAGGCCTGGAGAAGCAGGGATATGAAGCTCAGTGTTATCCATGCGATAAAAGCAGGGCACTGGTGACACCAGCTGGGCTCTGGGCTTCGAGCCGGTGTCTCCCCTCACGGGGGGCGCGGGAGGGAGCACAACCTGGGTTATATAAATCAGGGGGGTCTATAAACTCTGAATTATATAAACTGAGGGGGGGGACTGTGAGTTATATAAACCAGGGGAGGTTTGGGCGGGAGGGCCGGTTAAAGCTCCCCAGGGTAAGGGCAGGAGGACGCGGGGAGGGGAAGGCCCCGGGGGCCGCCCGCCCTTACCGTCACCGTAGTCGGGGATGACGGCGTCGGGCCAGGGGCTCTCCTCGGCCTGGATGTCCAGCACCCGGTCGATGGACTTCTGCGCCTGCGACAGCGCCTGCTTGGCGAAGCTGGACAGCTGCGAGGCGTTGAACCAGCTCATGGTGGGCGCCCGTTCCCCGCAGGAGCCCCCGCTGCCGGCGGGCCGGGGGGGCCGGGCCGGGCCGGGCGCGGCGCTGGGGGAGCGGAGCGGAGCCCAACGAGCGGGGCCCGCGCAGGCGCCGCCGGATCCACGTCGCACCCGCGCCCGGCGCAGCCGCGGCCGCCCCGACACGTCCGGGAGGCGGGACCGGGCACCGCGACCAGGCCCCGCGCCCGCCCTCAAAGCACCGCCCCAGCGAGGAAAAGCTTCGGCTGCAGGGCTGGGAGAGGCTTTAAGGACTGTCCGGTTCCAGTCCTTGCTGTGGGTACAGGCGCTTTCCGCTCCGAGGTCTGAGCGGGCCTAGAACAGTTCCAGGGGTGCGGCAGCTACGGCTTCTCTGGGCATCCTGTGCCAGCCCGCACCACTCTCTCAGAAAATAATTTCTTTCGAGTGTTTAGCTAAATTTTCCCTTTTCCAGTTTGTACCAATTGTGGTATCCCCCTACTTCCCCTCTTTTAATTTATACCCATTACTCCTTGACCTATCCCCCTATTTTCCCTCGTTCAGTTCGTACCCATTACTCCTTGTCTTCCCCCCTTATTTCACCCCTTTCAATCTGTACCCATTACTCCTTGTCTTCCCCCCTTATTTCACCCCTTTCAATCTGTACCCATTACTCCTTGTCTTCCCTCCTTATTTCACCCCTTTCAATCTGTACCCATTACTCCTTGTCTTCCCCCCTTATTTCACCCCTTTCAATCTGTACCCATTACTCCTTGTCTTCCCCCCTTATTTCACCTCTTTCAATCTATACTCATTATTCCTTGTCTTCCCTCCTTATTTCACCCCTTTCAATTTGTACCCATTATTCCTTGTCTTACCCCCTTATTTCACCCCTTTCAATCTGTACCCATTACTCCTTGTCTTATCCCCCTATTTCCCCTCGTTCAGTCTGTACCCATTACTCCTTGTCTTCCCCCCTTATTTCATCTTTTACCCATTTCTCCTTGTCTTATCTCCCTATTTCCCCTCTTTCAATTTATACCCATTATTCCTTGTCCTTTTAAACTATGCAGTTCATAGTTAAAAAATTGTAAATTTCAAACACAGCTAACACATCAGACTAGAATTGAGGTTGTGGCACCCGGCATTGCTTGTCTCTAAAGCAGCCAAAAAAATACTCCAGATTTTTTAATGGAGGTTATAAATGCTCTTGAATGTCCACAGAAAAGCCCCAAACTCAGGTGTCTTTCTGGTTTTTTATTAATAAATACCTCAACAGCACCAATGATATTTGAACATAATCTCGCAATGCTGTGCATGGCGGCTGCTTGGGGACAGTGAGGAGACACAACTCTATTTTCATGTACAGTTGATCTTTTTCTCCTTTTGTGTTTCTTGTAAAAAAAAGCCATCTCTTCCACATTTAACACCTTCCATAAAAATGATCAAATCAATAGCAAGTAAGAGGGAAATGCTCATTTTAAACTACTGCCTCCTTTGGTTTAAGGTGACTTAGTAAGTCTCAGGAGTGCTACAACTTAAAACCAGATTGTTACGGTTCCTTTTAAAAACATGTTTTCTTTGCATATATGTGTGCACACATGTTGAAAACAAGACTTTTGGCTACCTTAAAGTTCCATGTATTTGAAAGTACATTAGCATGAACATTTTGACAACAATACCAGGGAAAAGTGTAATTCTATACATCAGAGATCTGTACATGAATAAGCATTTATACAAATATAATCCACCAAATATTGGCTTCTACGTACAATTCTGAAATACGGTGATTTATTTAGATTTCCTAACCTTCAACCATGCTGGCACTAACAGGAACATTTCAGGCTGCTTCAACACCCACAGAGTATGTTTGTTTTATGAGGTGGGCACAGATTTCTCTTGCTGTATTTGCACTTTACTTATGAATAAATTAAGTGGTAAAGTGAAGCTTGAACAGCATAGTCTGTGGTGTAGTAACATCAGCAACTGCAAGTTCCTGGCCATCCACAAGCCCCAGTTCTGAAACAGAAAAAAAAGCTTAATTAATTTAATTAATTTAATTAAATAAATTGTGCTTTGCTTTTTCAAAAAGCAAAAAAAATTAGAAATGCTATTCCCACAAACCATAAATATAATGACATAAAGCTGCAAACAGCTTAAATAATTATTAATTAATAATTAATGACTAATAATTAATATTCATCTAATTTAACCAGCAAACAGACCTTGTTGAGAAATATATATAAAACACACTGAAGTGTGTTTAATTTACAGCATTTATTTGGTTGCTTTGTTGCTATTCTGTGCATCTGCCTGCACTTCCCCTTTAAACAACTGATATATCTGAGAAATGTGAAACTAATATTGAATGTGTGTTGAATGTAAAAGGACAATGAAGCACATTCTGCTGCATAATGCAAGATAAAGCTGAATATCCACACAGAGGGGTGAAACTAACTTTCTCTAACTTGAAAATCTACACCTAAAAGCTCCATAATACCTTTTAGTGTCTTGGAAAGATTTGGCCTTGTTCGTTCTTCAATTGAAGCTACTGTCTGCAAATTAAAAAAAAAAAAAAAAGGGTCAAAATATTTTTTTTCAAATTCAGTAAATTTAAGTGAATTCAGAATATTAAAGTCAATTATTTATGTTCAGATTACCTGTAAATAAAGTGTTTTATTTCCCCCATACATAGTTGCTGTGATTGCAGGAGATTTCATCTGCCTATATATAAAACATTTAAAAACAAACAAACAAACAAATAAAACACAAACCAGGCAATCAGGTTAAAAATACATTTAGAAATTATTTTTTTAAGCACTAAACTAACGAATTATCAAATTAGTCAGAATGTTTTCAACTTACAATGAAGCATTATTTGTCAAGTAATCCAGGATCTCCTGCAATTTAGCTGATGGGGAAATCTCTATGTTTTGGGGAAGCTGACTGCAGGCTGGACAGTTCTCCTACCGCACAGAAAGAAAAGAGAAAAGAAAACAGCACAAGAATACACATTAGTTAAAGATGATTTTAGAAATGCTGCCAGTAAAGTCTCAAAAGTGTTTGTGTTGTGGTTTTTTTTAAGTTTTATCTCTAGAAATATTAATATTTGCAAATATTAATGACAAACCCCATTTCCTTCTGAAGTCTGTCACTGACTGACTCCCAACAGCACTTAAGTATTTATGAAAGACGAATTTCATCTGACATAAAATCCAACACTACAAACTTTCAGGTCAATTTTTTTGCCATAACCTCTTTTCGAGAAGATCTGCCCATGAGTTGTCTTAGGTTTGAAGATTTTATTTTGTAGCTCTACTGTGCAGAAGTAGAGGACCAGTCACACTGTAGTTTACACTTTTAAAACTTCAGAAATATTATTATTCTGTGCTAGAGGCCAATGGATTCAATACTGAGGTTCAGAAATACACACAAAGTGCATAAATTGAAATCAAGGAAACAACCCTTCAAGCCCTTTAATGGCACTGACCTTTCTTTCAGCTTCAAAACTGTATGTATATAATCCATCCACATCATTGAACACCAAGTAGTTGTTAAGAGGAACATATGCACTGTAATGACAAATATGTCAGTGTTGATACATGGCATTCTGCTGGAAATCATGTCAGTTATTAATAAGAAATTAAATACCTTGTGGCTATTTTAAAAACTTCCGTGGCGCAAACAGCTGCAATGAGAAAAAAAAAAAAAAACTTCTTCACCAGCTTTACCAAACATGCAGATATTACACAGTTGTACCAAAAGTGACAAAAAACAATCAAGTATAACAACTTATAAAGAGAAAAATATACATCTGAAGGCAACTAGTAGTTCTAGTGCATTAATACCATAGATTTGGCACTAATCTGAGACTATGCCAAGCCTATGTACTGTGGTTTTCCATTTTTTCTCCCCAGTCTTAAATGCTTTTGCTCTCTCCAGAGTCATAACCTTTATCCAGTCACATACAGTTTCTCTATGGAAAACAGAAATGAGACTCTAAGAATAAATCAGAGACACTTAAAAGTTACTATTATCCTCTCCAAGTTCTCAACTCCAAATTGCTGTCCCACAAAACTCTCAAGTCAGTAAAGCAGAAGTGAAATGAGTTCTTTCAGCATTACCTGCAATGACTGCATTTGTAGAAGCTACTGCTGGAATAATTCGTTTAACTACCCCTGCAAAAAAACAAAACATACAGCTCTGGGTTTTCCAAGAAATTCTATTGAGGGACTACTTTCAGACAGAATAATTTCAAAGGGCGGTCCAAAGGTACTTTCAAATGTCCAAGAATTTCTGTAACAAACAAGTATAATGGCATGCTGCTGCAGTACTTGGGCACTTTTTTACTTTAGGAATGGTTCAAGCACATTGAAAAAAAGCAGGTATGAAAGAGAACTACTGAACAAACTCTGAAAGCAAATATACTGGATTTAGCACTGGAAATTAAAATTCTGTTCTATTCCTGTTTAGCTGGAGAAATACGCCAAGGAAAGATAGTTGAGTTTTCTATTTGGTTAGTGTTTAAAATGCTGATTAAATGAGTGTCATCAGCATACTGCACTTGCATGTGAACAGAGGCAGGGACAGCAGAGAGGAACAGATGCTGTAGACTTAACCAGCCTGAACTGGCACAAAATGTTGCAATTGCTAAAAAAGACCATCAAGTCCTTTTGTTTCTACTCTTTGACCCAGCAAGAGTGGTCACTGAGTAATGTAAACTGTGGAGCTGCTCCAAGTTAAAAATAAAATGGCAAAAAGAATGTTCAGTTTTATCCCAGATAAGTTCCTCTGATTCATCATGAATGCCTGAACATCTGATTTGTCATAAAAATATTTGTGCTGGCACAGGAAACAAGCTGCTTGTTTCTGTTTTAAGGGTGAGGGGAACCATCTCAGCACAGCTGCCAGCTTAGTCATAACAAATACAAAGAATGCCAATCCAGCCTAGGTGCAAATGCTTCAAGTGGGTGAAATGACATTCCCTTACCTTGGGTGAGTCTGTAGGTGACACCTTTAATATTAAATTGTGATGCTCTTTCTAAAGACTTCTGGTAAATCCACTGTATATGTTCAGGGTCATCTCCATCCAATACAATACCTTCTACAGTAAAGAATTTACAGATAAATCGCAATTATAAAAGTTCTTCAGAAACACAGCATTCCTTTTCCCTAAAAAAATCCCTGTTTTAATTTAAAATTCAATACCCCATGAAGCTATTGAAACTTGACACTTTAAATAACCCAAATATTATTTTTACAAACATCTTTAGTTTTAACAGATCCTATACACAAACCATCATCACTGCACAATTCATAGAGCTGTTATAGGTTACATTTTATTCAGGAAAGACACTGTGCAGTGTGAGAAACATGAGCAAATATGGAACTGGAGAGTGAGTTCAAGAAGAGAAAACCCATCTCCAGCTCAGAGGAGGCTTTAGATTCAATATAACAATGTACCACACAAGGTTAAGAGGCAGGATTGCCTTATTAGAAGTGTACACCCAACTCAAGAAGGAGAAATGTTCATTTAGCACCAGTACAATACATTAATTACCTCCAAAAGGCTGTTCCTTTGGCCACTGCAATATCCTGACATACTCAATGCAATGCTCTGGCAGTCTGGGCATGGATGCAATGGTGCACATGGGAAAATTGACCTGGTTGGGCAGGGGAGGAAAACCAGAAGAAACCATGAAACATTGGATGTAGTACTAAAGAAAAGAAACCAGCAAAGCAGAGGAGTATGAAAAAATGGCAATGCCAGTGGCTGAATTACCTGTGGTGGGTAAAGAGCAAGTGTGCATTCAATACAGGCTGTCATACCAGGAATAATCACACGAACGTTCCCTTTGAACCCTTCTGTCCCTCCATCTATCAGAGGGATGATGGAGCTTGGATCCAGGACACCATCTTCATAATGCAAAAATGACATCTAACAAACAAAGGGGGGTGTTGTTTTTCGTTTGGTTTGGTTTTTTAAACAAGTTACAGAAGAAAAAAAACCTGAAATTTTATTCTTAAATAAGTATATTTTATTCTTAAACAAGTATACCCAACTACTGAGTGCTTATTATACAGCTCATTTTGTGAGTATATAAAATACAACTTATTTGTCAGACTTTACTTTACAACAGACTTTACAACAAGACTTTATCAACCACTTTCACCCTCTACCTCCTCCCCTTATTCCCCTGATCAATGCTATTATTTGTTATATATGTTCTTATAGTTCATCAGAACAAATGGTTGGTTGGTTGAAGGTTTGATTCTTGATTTGTTGTTTTGCTTTTGGGTTTTTTTTTTTGTTTTGTTTTGGGGTTTTCTTGGGTTTGTTTTGTTGTGGTTTGTTTTTTGTTGTTTGTTTTTGGTTTGTTTTGTTTTTTTTTTTAATACAGGTAGATACTCCAGATGATTTTTTTTATAAACAAATTCACAATGATAAAACTGTCAGCTTTCTGGTCAGTGAATTCTTAACAGTGCAGCTCTAAATAATGTATTTATTTATTGTATTTACAAGTTGCACCATGTTAAATACTATTTGGGTAATGAAGAAAAAATTCACAACAAGAGCACCCCGAGCAGCTCTGGAGCTTTCTTTCTTGATTTTCAAAGGCTGACTGCAGAAAGCCACAAGCAATGTAACCTAACTTTGAAATTATCCCTGCAGGGCACTACACAAATGCTGGCTAGCACTTCTCAAGAAAAGGGCAGGTAAGAGAGCCTGCATTTCATCCTGCTCACAGAAAGAAAACAAATAGGTACAGAAAGCTGAGAGTTTCAACAGCTCTCATTCATTTCCATGACACATTCTACACAAGCATGTTTCATTTTAGTCATCTAAACTCAAGCAAAAATCAGACATTAAGAAGATTGAAAACTTTACCAGCATGCCATTTATCCATCTTCTTGCAATTATAGAGTCCAGCCCACAAACAATAATATGAAACTCTAGGAAGAAAAAAGATCATTCAAAATCTATACTAATGCAGACTTCCTAAGATGAGCAAAGTATTCTGTCCATAACAGGGAGTGCCTGTAGCTTACCTATCTCCCCTAGATTACCTGTATCACACATGTATTTAAATTTTGTCCATGTGTTACTTCTACTTCCAGTATACTGTGGAAAACTAAAATAATTAGCAAGCAAACTACCAGGAAAAGCAGTGAGCAGCAACATCTGCAAGGTTCCCCTAAAGCACCAGTGGGTGTTTGCCAAGCAAACAAATTCCACTTACGTCGATAGAAGCTTTCATCCATGTCTTGAATCTTTTTAAAATATCTGAATGCAAGCCCAGTAAAGGAATATATTTATATAGTTAAGTTTACTGCTTTCAATTTGCTAACCTAAAACCAAAATATTACCTAATTTATTACTTATAATTTTATACAACATCTTCTAAAAAACTGTGTGATCTGAGATTCAAATTCCCACAGCTGAAGGTGTAACATCTCACAAAACTAGTAAAGGGCACAATGGAATAGTCTGCTCTATGTTTATAAACTAGTCCCTCTTACCAGTGCTTACTCAAAACTCTCTGGTTTTATAATAATATTCCAGTATTTCAGTGAAATAACAATTATTATTATAATTATTATAATAATAATTTTATAATAATAATTCCAGTATCTCAGTGAAAATCACAATACTGCACCTGAATAAAAAGACTCAGTGGAAAAATCCAAAACAATTTCTCAGCCTTTCCCATGCAGATTCCCTGTATGCTAATGGCATGGAGAAAGAATTCTCGACTCACCAGCTGAATGAATGTGCTCTTTCTTGTATGAGAAACAGGATGGCAGCAAAATACTTTAGATACTCTTACCACCTCCAGAGTTTTCTAGGATATTGAAGCCCTCAGGGCTCCTCTGTGAAAGGATACGGTACAACAGCACAGCTGGGAATGCGGCTGTTCAGGAATTCTGCTGCAACTTCTGCTTTTGGTCGCCCCACATCCTTCGGTCTGGGAAAAACCCAAGCAATTCCAAATGCTTTATTTTAGCAGATTTTGTCTTTCCAATCTCTACACATTGCAATACCCAGTTATGTGGCTAATTGTTATTTTAGAATAATTTATTTCATTGGATAATATTGAGGCATCCAACCCAAACCATTCCATTATCCCTGTAAAGTATCAGATGTGAGAGCCTCAGAATTAACTATCAGCAGCACAGAAAAAAAAAAAAAAATCCAGTGATTTTGCACTGTACTTGATTGAAAAAGGTACCAGAAAATCTGAGATCTCAATCTGTGTGCATTTATTCCTTGGGGTCACCTTTTCCATTAGTCATTAGCTGCACTGGAATGGCAAGGAACATAGGTTGATTTTCTTCATGCCACAGATCCCAAAATAAGAAGGAATCATGTGCAACATTTAGTTAATTCTGAGTACTAACGTGACATGAAGGTCCAGTAATCTTTAATGACTTCTTGCCCAACCAAAATAATGAATACATTAACATGTTTTGTTTAGGTACATTTAAAAAAAACCCAGAAGTTAAACTGTGAAAATATAAAATATCACTCACCGAAACAAAAACTGTCGATTAAGGTTAGAAACATCTATAGTATCCATGTCAATAACATGGATCTGTCTGAAGCCAGACAGTGCCTGGGAAAAGAGAAGGTCAGCTTCATTTAACAGGAAATTAAATGCTCACAAAGCTCCAGAACTCACTCCACATGCCAAAACAGCAACCTTTGGAGGAACAAATGTATTTGCTCCTCACTGCCTGTGCAGACAGGTACGTGGCCATTCTTTGTTCAAAGGGGTTTTGTTGGGCTGCTAATGCTGCTATTCAGACAGAAGGAATTAATAACATTCCAACAGTCAAAGACAATGCTCTCCTGAAGGCAATATTGCATTGGCTACCTAATGCTAACACAGGGAAGACAAGAGTAGGCTGATCTATAAGGGGAAACTGAAGTATTCCTTCATGGCTGGAGTAAATCAAAAGGCTCCATTGGGGGAAAAAAGCACAGAATTTAAACAAATACCATAAGCACTTCCATGCTTGGCAGGAATAGGAAAAACAAAGTTTAATTCCTTTAAAATGTGCTTTTTTTAAAATTCCTGTAAATGTTTGGGACATTGACCATTTTCACAGTTGGTATAAACGAGCCTGGCACGTTGACCCAGATATCAGAGTTCAAAACAAGGCAGCCATTCCTCATGGCATCCAGTGCTGAAGGAATGTGAAACACAGAAATGTGAAACACAGAAATCAGCTCCCTATCTGAACACACTGAGCCTTGACAGAAGCTCTGCCTTGTCTCCATTTGCATGCAGGCCATCACTACGTCTGGCAAATAACTTTACAGTAAAATTGCCTTAAGACTGTATTGTGGGTCTGATCTGATAAAGCAGTAACATCAGTCACACACAAAGAAACAATCTGAACTGCATTTAAAGGGAAATAAATGCTGTAAAACAGGGTTTAGAAAAAAGAAATGAGTCGTGATGCTCTGAAGTGACTAGAAAAAAATTGAGTCATATAAAAAACACATTTTTGCCTTTAAGACTCCATCTTTATATATATAAAGACTTTGAAACTTTTCCCTTTACATTTTCTCAACAAACAGAGCTATCCCATGCATAATAAGGGATGCACAGAAATCCTTCTTCTTAAATAGAAACATGGGGAAGTAGAATAATGGTCCAAACTACCAAACTCAAATGGATCGTAACAGTGATACAGAGAGATAAATATGAGTGCTTGTGAGGATAAAAACCACAATAAAAGGGTAATTAAATTCTTGCACTCCAAACAACACTTCTTGTACCATTAGGAGCATGAATTGTCCTTAGCTGACTTCATTTCCCTAGATCTGGCAATTAGGGAAAATCACCAATACAGACTGGATCTAAGGCTGCACATGAACTCTTGGTTACTCTTCAAAGCAGCCTGTTGTACCTCAAGACAAACTCTGAGATAGCTGAATAAATAACATGCAGCATATGAAAATGCCACCTTTCAAGTGCATTCTTCATCTTTTTTGTCTGTATCAACATGTATTTTACATATGTTGATTAGAACTTAAAATTCTAGTAGCTATAAACAACTAAAACTGCAAAATCAGCCAATTAAAAAAGATAGTTTTGTCAAAGAAAAAAGAAATAGAGAAGATTCTAAGAAGAAAAGGGTTAAAACACAGTAATTACCAGGTTTTTCAGGAGTTCACATCCTAATCCTCCTGCTCCAATAACTAGTACTTTACATGTGCTTAACAAAAAATCAAGAGCCTGCAGAAAACATAAAACAAAAAATTAGTACAATCTGTCCTTTGCTCCATAACCCTTACAAACATGTTACCATAAATTTTCAGTGCCTGTTGAGTTACAGATAAGTAACTTTGAATTTGCAGAAGTAATTACATGTTGGACTTTAATCAGTTGTTGACTTCATGCAGTTCCTACATCCCCACTTAGAGAATCAAGACCTTTGCTGGTATCAGTATATTACTTTTATATTACTTTTGACTATAAAAATGCAAGGTCCATTCTTATTATTTGGTTTAAAGTGATAATGCTTTCTTTCTTCAAATATTTCACTGATATTTAATACAAAACAATTCTAAACAGATAGACAGAGTTGCTGGACAGAAAAAATTGAAAATGTTATGTACATAAATGCTTTCTGTGAACTGTTCTACTTGACCCCAGTTTCCACCCAGTAAATAATGGAACAGTACATAAAAAGGTAACAGGAAAATACTTCCAACCATAAGCTCTGAAACAAAATGTACAACAAAAGAAAAGCAGAAGTACTTTAAAAAGTCTACCCTACTACACATCTTAGCCAGTTCTCAAAGTACTCATAATTCTCACTCATAATTAACACTAATTTCTTCTTTAAGTAAAATAAATTCCTCACTGTATCAAATTACTTAGAAAAGAGATATAACTGCTGCTATTTTTCATGTGAAACTCAAAACCAGCATAATTCATACACTGCTATATATTTTATATGATGACAGCAAGCTTGAAGTTGACAGTGTGCTACTTAAAAATACAAACTTATAAAAAGAACACAACATGTTCTTCTAGGACCATAACGTTCAATTGATTAAAAGAGCAGCTTTTCATGCAGCTTTAGTATTCACACACTGCTGGTGGTGAATTAATGAACCTGCTTACATTAATTTGCAACACACTCTACAGATATTTGATTGAAATGAAGTTCTTTCTCACTTGAGTGCCTGGCTCGAAATCGGGATGTGTGAATGGTCCAGATCGCTCCAGGAACTTCTTTACATGGTTCCAGCGACCTTTCCAGTCTGCAGAGTCCCCACACCCACCATCAACAGCCATTCTGCACAGAACACAGTAAATTCACTGCAAAATCAGACAGGAAAAGCCACGCCTACAACTTTCTATACAAAGAGCGCCTAAATTACTGACCATTCGTACAAATGCATCTGCATGTTTTCTATGCCTCTAAGTTATGCACGTGAGCATTTGCATGAGTGGGTTTGATTTGTGGAACTAGAAAGCAATAATATAAATGTGCACAGAGGGGAAAAACAACCCAGGCATTTCAATAAACCCACTGATTTAACTGTTACTAGTAAAAGTTGACCTGCAGTGAAGAAAGGGTCTACTCTTATTTTATTTCCCTCAAATTTGAAGAGGACAAATGTTCCTTTAGATTTTGAGGGTGATGGTTTTTTGATCAGTCAAGTCTTGTATCTTTTTTTGACAGACTTATCAATCAGTAACTGCAATTGTGAGGCTCTGAATAAATTATAGTAACATACCAATCATCCTCTGAATCTTCAGGGCAGTTTATTTAGACAAATATTTTTAAAAGACATTTATTTTGAATGTTCTTCACCCTCAAGTGGTACCATGGAATTGGAACTGCCACATTTTTCAGGCATCCCTAATCCTGTCTGCAGTAATAGCCTCACTTGAAAAAAAGGAATGTTTGCAGTTATTGTTCTTTAAATTTTCACTACCCTTTTCTCCTTTTGCAGGTCACTTTTAATAGTACATAAGTATAGATTTAAATTTTTAAGAGACTTACTGAAATAGGTCAAAATCAGCTCTCAAGTAATTTTCTACTATAAGACCAACACCTACTTCTCTATTAAATAAATAGGAGTTCCAATCAATAAATATGATTGTTTTATGTTAATATAAAACTAAGCTCATTATAAAAGAGCTCTGCCAATCCAAAGGATCAGCCACCACTGATAAAGTGTTCTCTGCTTTCTCCTGTGAAGCACCATGAAAAGCACTTGTCTAAGAACTCTTGGGTAATATTTAGAATTTATTAAAACTCATCTCAAAATAAAAGGTAAATGTGGTGAAAACATCTAGAGTGAGTTTCTTTAGCATCACAGAATTCAGAACCTGGATAACACAGTATGCTGGTAGAAACTGAACTTACAAGCAAATGATTTTGCAAAAGATTTTCAGTAACAGGGAAAAACTTCTCTAAACTGCAGGAATAAATAAATCCTAATTCACCTGTGATGTCCCTGCCCATGGCAGTGGGTCGGAACAGGATCATCTTTAAGGTCCCTTCCAACCCAAACCATTCTAGAATTCTATTATAATGTGATTACAGACTGAACTCTCCTCAACTGTTGAGGGAAGTTACTACATGAGCAGTTAAAGACCTACAAAAATTATTTTACTTCATAGGGGTCTTTCAACCTCAGATGCACTTCCATATCTCCTCCAGTTTTCACAATAATGTGAAAATACACATATTTCACAAATGGGAAATGGTGTAAATAAACACAACAGCCCCTCTGCAGAAGCCTTCACCTGCTCTACACCAGACTTCAGGAGGTGCATTAAGCACTGACTTAAACAAATAAAATGGGTCAAGAGACATCACAAAAACTGCTTCTATAGATACTATAGTTTTTAGCATTTCTGGAAATGAGTGTAGAAGCTGTGTTTGGTGACATTAACAGTTTTTTTATTCTTTTAGAAACAGCTAAACAGCACCACTTCTTTTCTGTTTAGAAAACAGCACTCGTTTTCTGTTTTTCTGTGAATTTTCCTTCCTAAGTGATAAAAATGATAAGATCTAGTTTCACTTTTGTAATTATACTACCGTTCATTTTTTTAGAGGGTTGGACATTGTGGAGATCTGAAAAACATCATTAACTCAATGTGAGATTTTATGTTTTATTTCAGAGACCGTTTTTTCAAGTGTTTATTTTTTGTGCTGTTACAGCACGACCAGGTATAAGAGTCTAACATCATCCTTATTTATTTCATTGAGTTATTTTCATTGGAAATTTTGTCTGACATTATCAGAGCGCCACAGTCCTTACATTGCCTTAAGCTCAGACTTTTCCCTGCCACCTTCACACCTCCAAAGCTCCATGCTTTTGGGGGATTCTGCATGCAGCCCTCCCACCCCACATGCCCAGGGAATGCTGTGACCCTCATCCCACACACATGCACTGCCCGTGCCCAGCGAGGCCAGCCTGGTCACCCTGGGGTAGAGGGAATCAAGCACGTGGAATGGAGTAGTTAAGGGATGGAAGCAGATGATGTTAAAAGATTTCTCAACATTCGTTTTCACAGCCTTTAAGGCAAGTGCGTAGATTTTAAAGAGTTTTAAGGCGCAGAGACAACAGTTCTGCAGTCTGATTTTTTTTAATTTTCGGCCAAAACTTAAAAGTCACCTGCTTCTAGCCTAGCGGCCCTCCCAGGTCCCTGACAGGCAGCTTTTCCCCCTGTTATCACCAAGCTCTTGAGCACACCATGCCAAGCTGCGAGCCCGCCACTCGCCCCGCTCCGGGCCAGCCCCTCTCGCTCCTCTCCCCGGCAAGTTCCTCGCTCCTCGCTGCTCAAGGGCCCTGCCCCACCTAACGCCACCTTTCCTGGGGCTCCCTCCTGGCTGCCCGCGCCTCCCCTCCCGGCCCTCGGCTCCTGCGGGGCTGCGGTTCGCCCTCACCTGCCCCCGCCCCAGCAAGCGCTGCCCCTGCCCCGCTGGCCCGCAGCCCCGCACTAACCCATCCGCCAGCAGCTCCTCTAGCCTCCTTCTTTTCTTCTCCCTAAAAGAGAGAGAATAAAAGAAGGGTCAGTATCGCGCTACAGAGACCGGGGAGGAGGGAGAGGGGGACCCCGGGCCCGGGGCAGGGCCGGCCGAGCACACACATACAGGGCACTTACGGTTCCTCACCATCCGCCATAGTTCCCTCTGCTTCCCACAGTGCCCCGCGCGCGCCGGGCGGGGCCGGGCCCGGCGGGCTGAGGGCGGCCGGGCGGGGAGGAGAGGGGACAGTGGGGAGAGGGGATAGACGGGGCCGAGACGCGGCCGGGAGCCTCCAGAACACACCCCATCCCTCATAACCGGCACCGACACACGGCCGGGAGCCTCCAGAACACACCCCATCCCTGGCACAGAGAATCCCTCCCGTCCCGCCTGCCCTGCCCCTCATGATCACAGACAGAGTCATGATCAGGGATCTCCCTGCGCCCGCCTCTCATGGAGTGGTTTGGCTTCCGAGGGACTCCAAATCCCATCCTGGCCCAGCCCTGCCGTGGGCAGGGACACCTTCACTACCCCAGGCTGCTCCAAGCCCCAGTGCCCAGCGTGGCCTTGAACACTCCCAGGATGGGACAGCCATCTGGGCAGTTTCTCTGGACAACCTGTGCTGGGGCCTCACCACCCTCACAGGGAAACATTTCTTCCTAATTTTTAATCTAAACCTACTGTCCAGCAGCCTGAAGCCATTCCCCTTTGTCCTATCATTCCAGGCCTTTGTATATAATCTCTCTCCATCTTCCTTGCAGCCTCCCTTCAGGTACTGGAAGGCCACAATTAGGGCACCCCAGAGCCTCCTCTTCTGCAGGCTGAACCATCCCAATTCTCTCAGCCTTTCCTCATAGCAGAGCTGCTCCATCCCTTGAATCATCTCGGTGGCCTGCTCAGAACTTCCTGGGAGCCATGGAAAGGATCCTCAGGGACAAAGTGTGTGGAGATCACAGTGCCTTAAAGCCTTCAGGAAGGCTGGAGCCCAAATGTGACCAGGCTCAGGCTGGTCGCTGCCTGCCACAATGGCTTTTGTCTTATCAGCACTCCCTGGGCAGGGACCACACAAAAAAAAACCAGAACAAGTGCAGACCAAGGAGCAGATGAGCAGGGCAAACTTGGGCTGCGCTCAAGGCTTGGGCTCCCAAACTTCAGGGATGTAAATCCTTCACAGATGGAGCTGTGAGAAGCCTGCTGACATTTTGAGAATGATTTTGATGCTCGGTGTGGTAGCACAGCAAACTCTGTGATGCACAGACAGCCTGTGCTCCAGCCGTGGTGGCTGAGGTGGGAAAGCCTGAAAACACAAGTGTTCCAGTATTGACTGCTGGGGTTAAAACACCACAGCTGCTGGCACCAACCTGTCCCTCCAAAGGCACGGTCGCCCTGTTGCCCATTTTAGGAGCTCTCTAAACACAGAGTTTGGTTTAGAAAGGAAACATTGTTTAATCTGCACACGCGGAAATTTTCACAAATCAAGTACCCCAAGGGATAAAAAGTTCCATCTGTTATACAGTAAAATTTACATGAACCCGCCTATACACTACATATTCTCCGCCCTCCTAATGCATATTTATTTAGGTGATGTAATCTTACGCAATGCCTGAAACCCAAACTTCTTTTCTTCATTAGCCAAATTCTGTCGCAGAAATACCAGACAACATCAGTTACTTTCCAAAAGGTGAGAAAACCCAACCTGAAGACAGAAAATTCAGCTTGAAGACACCAACTCCACCAGCAGAGCCCTCCTTGCCATGGGACACCCCTGACACTTCTCCTGGTGCCCTCCCTGCTCATCCCTCCCTTCACAGATGATGATGCCAAGTGCCTTCCCCACGTGAACACAACGTGCATCCCCACTCGCTGAAGGAACAATGAATTTACAGCGGTTATTGACAGCGGCCGCTGTCAGGGGCCAGCCCTGGGCGGTGACACACGCCTGTCACTTGTGCTTTTACTGCTGCTCGTTCGCTGGCGGGTTCAGCAGCGCGGGGCGGCGGGGCCGGACCGGAGCGGGGCCGGTGTCGGTGCCGGTGTCAGTACCGGTGTCGGTACCGCTGTCAGTCCCCGTGTCGCTGTCGGTGCCCGTGTCGCTGCCGGAGCGGAGCCGCCCCGGGGCGGTGCCCGGCTCTCCCGAGCCTGCGCGGCGGCGGCGGCGGCCATGGAGGTGCAGGTGGCCCCGCTGCGGGCCTGGGACGATTTCTTCCCCGGCTCGGACCGCTTCGCCCTCCCCGACCTTAAGGACATCTCGAAATGGAACAACCGCGTGGTCAGCAACCTGCTCTACTACCAGACCAACTACCTGATGGTGGCGGCCGCGCTGGTCTCCATCGTGGGGTCAGTGCGGGGCCTCGGGGCGGCAGAGCCGGGGCAGGGCCGGGACTGGGACCGGCGGGATGGGATGGAGTGGGGTGGGGTGGGGTGGGATGGGATGGGGTGGCCCCGCTCCCCGGGCTGGGGGATCTGCGGCCACGGGAAAGGGCCCGGCCGCCCCGGGAGGGATGTGAGACTACGCGGGGGAGCTGTCTTTTTGCCTTTTCCCTTCCTCCTTTCTCCTTTCCCCCTTTTTTTCCTTACCCTCTTCCACTCCGCTTTCCCCTTCCCTTTCCCCCTTTTCCTTTCCCCCTCCTTAAACCTTTGGTGTCGTTTAAAAACGTAAAGGCCTGGTTCCTTGGCGGGGGGCTCGGTGGCAGTGCTGTTTGTGATGTATCGGTGGGGTGTGAGCGGTCCCTGTTTGTTGTCCCCCTTTCCCCGGGCTGCTCCTCCAGCCGGAGCCGCGGGGGCTGCGGGCGCCGCTCGGGCGGGAGGCGGCGATGCTCGGGGATGCCGGAGCCGCATCCTGCGCAGCGATCTGTGCTTCCCCCTGAACCTGCCCGCCGGGGCTGCTCCGGCTGAGACACACTCAGCTTTTTGTAAAAAAAAAAAATGCATAGATAAATTCTGCTCTCTGTTACTCTAAAGTAATGTTCAAAGCAAGCTGTTCTTATTTCTGAGCTAGCTCATACCGGAAAAAAAATCGCTGTAGAATAAATAAGGTCCCCCTTCATTTCGTTTTGGTGGGCAGGATTCAGACCTTCGAGGCAGGACCATCTGCTGGTACCATGTTGTGTCACACCCAGCATTCCTGAAGGGAATCAGGAAATAACCTTATAATAACCTTCTGAATCAAAGGCTGTGTGACTCTATTGCTCTGGGATCTTTGGTCAGAAAGCTCTTAAGCAAGACGTGCAGCAGAGATGATGATTAAGCTTGTAATATGGGAACTGAAATACCCCACTTTTCTCAACAAGCAACACACAAATGCGTAAATTGGAGAACTGCCCAGCCACCAGGCCAGAGTGGCTTTGGCTGAAGTACATCTTATCTCTTATGTTGCAGAGGCTTAAAATGATTCCCCTAAATCAATTTTTTTTTTTTTTTTTGGTGTGAGGTAAGCATTCTGCATCCTGTTAGGGTTTCTGAAGCTGTTGACACAGCATCTAAGTTGATAAAGATTCTCTGGCTCACAGGGGACTTTCACCTGTGCTCTGTGGAAGAAAAGGCTCAGAATCCTGCATTTTCTTCTTGATGTGTATGATGGCTTCAGGTTCAGTGTAGTACCATAGGCCTTGTTCTTATGTATTTTGGTGGGGATACATTGCAGTGATCTTTACAGACTACTAGGCTGTCAAAATGAGACTTCCATGGTCTTGCTGTTCTTCTGCCACTTTGTTCTAGACTTGTGTGTTCACTGTTTAGCAGCACGATGCTGTAGCCAGCTCTGGATGAACAGGTAAATCACAGTGCCCCTGGAAAGCAGGGGGACAGAAAGCTCTTCTGCCCAAAAAGATAGGAAAAGAATGTAAATAATTCTGTTTTCTCCAGTCATAAAACAAGGATTGCAGCAGCGTTTACCCACCCCCCTAAATTCCTCCTTTTGAACTCTTGATTGCTTTTCTTCAGATCAAGGGAGATTTATCTCCCACTTATTTCCTACTAATCTGCTGAGGTGGGAGGTGGAGGAGGAAGCGAGCCACAGAAGATGGAAACTAATATCAGAACTTCAATTATAATATCTTAATATTGAGTGATAACCCTCTGTGTTGAAAACTTATGGATGAACAAGACCTGAAGTGGGATCTTTATCTCAATTTTTTAATTTTTTTTCTATTGCATGTCTCAGAGTCTTTGGGATATTATGAGTCTGATTCTTCTAACACAGAAGTAAAATCAGATGGGAGAAGAATTCTAAAGGAAATGGGATAATACCTCAGTAGAGAATAATAAAAATATTTTTCATTTGGCCAGACTGTGGTTTTGGAAGAAAGGTAAAGAAAGTTCTCCTGATAAATTTGAATTGATGACTAAGTTGTCTTTCACTTCATTCTGTAATGGGCAGGAACCCCTGATAAATGATGAATCATGGCTTTTTAGGAACTCCAGGGCTGTGTCCAGGCCTAAGGGCAGGATTATTGGAACCACTAATGGAGTGGTCTTCCTGTGATCAAAACTAAACTGACCAACTCTACCTGCTCATAAACCATCTAATTATATAGACAGACTTGAAATGCAGAGATAATATTTTCAGCTCTTGCAGTACCGTGGTTGTGCTGGGCTGACACAGAAATTGTAGCCTAGAGGTTTCTTGATACTGGAAATACAGTGCTCTGTGCCACAGCTTTAGTTTACTGCCCCTCCTACAACAGAGCTGACCTCTCCAGCCTGTTACCTTCTCTCCACAAGGTGTAGAATAACCTCACCATGAGCACAGTGGGATTGTAATGATCTTTACTGCATTGTGTCCCTGCCTTTCTCCCATAGTTACTGTTACCTGAAGTTCTGTGCTTTGTAGTAAAGCAGATTTTACTTTCAGCCTACAGGACTGGGTAGAAAATAATAAATCAGTGAACAAGAAACTAAAAGTCATAAATTAGTGCCACTCCACAAATACAGGCTGGTGGTAGCAGCCACACTCTCTCCCTGCAAATTCCTTTAAAAAGGACTCTGGACTTGTCTGCTTTTTCTTTTCTCCCCCCACCTCCAACTCTGTTGCAGTAGATTGCTGATAAAAACCAAGATCTTGACAAAAGTCTGCCCTTTCTCCCAGTTATAGAGGAACTGGACTCCCTGTTCTTACCCTGAGCCAGGGCCCTGTCATTGTGAGTCCTGTATGAATTTTTATTAAAATCAGGGCCTTCAGTGCCTCCCACATCTTGCAACTTCCCTCAAACAGTCAATTTGGTTAATAAGTGAAATTCTTCCACCTACTCCAACAAGGCCTCTCTATCATGTAGTTCAAACTTAACTACTTTAAATTAATGTAATTTCATCTAAGCTTTTGTTGCCATGTACTTGTTAAAAATCAGCTTCTAAATCTGACAGTTTTAAAAAAGGGTGCTGAATTCTGGAGTGCTGCATCAGAGAGCTCATTCTGTCTTGGAATAATGTTCTCCTTGCAGCTTGAGGTTTGATGTCTCTTTTCTTTGACATTCCTTCAAATCATCTAGTGTCCATCTGTACAACCACAGCAGTCAACAACTGTGCCTTATTTTTTTTTCCATGTTTTTTCCCCAGACTACCACCTTAGCTGATGTACTTGTAGTGAATCCCTTTGCTGAAACAAAGGCTGCAGGGCAGCAAAATGTTTTGTTTCTCTCATGCTTGATGAAAGATTAAGAACCAGCAAGCAAAACACATAATTTTAAAACATGTTGCATAATAATATTTGGTGCAGAACTTCATAAAGGTCTGGCAGTTCTGCAGGCAGGAATCTGTCTCTTGTTCTCAAAGCCGTGCAAGTGAGCAGCAGTAAGTGCAGAAGCATTGCTAAACCCATGGATGCTGAGGGCTATCTCCCAAGACAATTTTTATGTGCTAGCTGTAGTTAGAGGTTTATAACCTCAGTGAAGCTCAAAGTGTGGGGAGAGAGGAGGCAGAACTTCAAGTTATTTAAATTAATACAAATGAGCACATTTTAGTGCTCTAACCTGCCCACTGCTTGGGCCGTGGTGGAGCAAAAGGGCTTCCAAGAAGGAATTTTCGTGCTTATTTCAGCCTAACTGAGCTGCTCTAAATTAAAAAATGTTCTCAATGACTGCCAGTCTCCTACTCAGTGCCTTTGTTCAGACTTGCCTGGTCACATGCAAAAGAAACAGATGTGACAGCAACTGCTGAATAATCACCCCAAGACAGTCATCTAAAATGGAGATGATATGAGGATGGAGCTATCTTGCTTTTGCTTTTTATGGGGCCTATCCTATTTCTGGGCTTGTGCTGCTGGAGGCTACTTGCCTTACACGAAGGATGTGCCTTGCCAAGCTCTTTTTTCCATATGCTACAGCTGTGTGTCCTCCCCCTCTCCTGCTGTAAGGCTGTGCACAAGTGTGCAGGTACGAAACAACCTGACAACAGGAGGGGATGTGATAACTCACTGAAAGCAGAGCTTTTTGTGTTTTCCTGCTCCTGTGTGAGAATTCTGACCTGCTTTGTGATGCATGTAGGGCAGAGCCTAGAAATAAGAATCTAGTTTAAAAGAACGAAGTATTTAATCTTCATTTGTTTCTGCTGGCCAGGGGTAGCTGCCAGGACTTCTTCCCACACAACTGCACCCCCAGCATCCCTGTTCTCCTGGGGCTGCTTCTGCCAATACAAAGTGTCCCATGGTCCCACTTGACACAGGACAGTTCCCTGTCCCTGCAGCCATCCGGGATGTTTCTTTTCATGTATTTGTTTTTCCTATCTCTACTTTGTATCTAGGTGGATACTGAAGGAAACTGAATCTGGGTGATGGTTTTTCCTTGTCCCAGCTCTGCTGGAGGTCACAGCATCCCACCAGGGTTGTACCTTGTCACCACAGAAAACAAAGGAGATCATCCAGCTGGGCTGCTCTGGGCTGTTGGCACCCCCAAATGCTGTTAGTCCTGCCACACTCACTGCTTTCAGGCTCAGAGAAGTTAGTGGGTTTTATGTCCAACCCTAAAAGAGTTTTTCTTCCCCTAAGTCCTCTGAGCAGTATCAACTCAAGTCACTGTACACTCTTGCCGTGCTGATAGTTCTGTGCATTACATTTTTAGGTATTTGAGGTCTCATAAATCCCTGCTAAAGGGAATTATATTTAGAAAGTATCTTGTAACATACTTAATGGCTGGTCACTTATCTTTTCTCTGCATCTCTGAAAGACTTCCAGCCTGCTTGCATGAGCACAAATTTGTCCTGTCGTGTTCTGACCTCTGTATAAATAAGGCCAATATCAGTGTTGGTGGTTCAATAGTAAGTGACTTCTAGAGCTGTTACACAGCTCTCTTTTCCCGCAGTCTCTGTTCTAAAATTACATATCCCTGTTTTTTCCTTTCTGGTTTTTAGCTATTGTGTTATCAAGAGCAGCGTGCCAACAGATCTGAGTGAAACTGTATAATGGAGTTCTGCCTTCCTGAAAACTGCCATTGTTGTAGAAGAATTTTCTATATATGAATTTGTAGGATTTTAGATAGTGTTGTAAATTATGCTGTGGGCGAGTCAAGCAGTAAAGGGTGGCTTTGGCATGTGACACCCTATCCAGCACTGTAATCACCAGTAGTGAAGTCTATGGACACATGGCTGATAATTTGAATACTGGTTTTCAGTGGCAACTGCAGTCCCCATCTGTGTTCGTGTGGCTCTGAATGCCTTCACTTGATACTGGTGTTCACTGTTGCCTTGTGCACGTTGGAATGCAGCCCACTTCAGAAAACATGTGAGTCAAATCTCTTTCCTCAGAAAAGAGGGATCTTCTGAATGCATTCTCCCCTCACCCCTCTTCATATCCCTTACAGCCAGACAGTTACACAGAGCCTGTGTAACACCAGAAAGAAATGTAGAGCACAGAGGTCTTTGTCTCTTCCTTATAAATATGGAGGGATGGTTCTTCACCACGGGTTTCTGAAGTTGTAATAAGAGTAACGGGAAGCGTAGGGATGATAAGGCTTTGAGAGTATTTTCCAGGCACATTTTCCAGGCTCCACACAGAGTGGAGCTCTGCCTAGATCTTTGTTGCTTCCAGAATTATCTTGTCCGTAGATTTTTAGCAACAAAAATAGATTGCTGTGAGTTGTGTAAATTTGGCCATTTCTGCTCCAAGACAGCTGAAGTGTGGAGTTGAATTCTACTTTAAGAATCTCTTATGTCCAGTAGCACATTTATAACCCAGGCACCAGTGTGGTCCAGTCATGAGTCACCCTCCTCCTGCTGCAGAGGAGCACAGATGAAACTTATTTCTTTCCAGAGCAATGCTGTTCACTTTTTCCAGCCTGGAAACTTTAGATTGACAATTCAGAGCTAAATATAATCTGGCTGGCTACAGGGAGTGACTCAAAAGCAACAAGCAAGTCTGGCCTGTCACCACTTCCAAGAAGCCCTATTGGCTTTTCAGCATGAGTAGCAGAAGCAGGTGGGGAAATACTCTGAATTTTAATCTTTTTCTGTCCAGTTGTTCCACCTCCTGTTGGCACAACTAACACAAATAATCAAGAGCCAGTCCTTGCTCTGAAATAATTCTTGGGGAGGTTCTTCCTGCTCCAGGAAGATGATGCCTGGTGCTGCAGGTAGAGTGTTGACAGTACCAGGCCAGCAGCAGATTTCTTCCGCCTGGGCCGGATGTGAAGCACAGACCACAAACCATAACATCCTCCTTGGCAGTGGGGAGGAGTGGTGAGTCACTGAGCACGGTGGCTTTGGAGCTGCAGGATGAGCTGCAAAGTCTGCAGGAGTAAACCTTGAGCGTGTCTGGCTTTATCAGAGCAGTATCATGCTGCTGCCATAGCTGTAATAGCCCAGAGGCCTCAGCTGCTGTGTAATCACATCAGTGCATGCAAAAGCCAGAAAATCAGAATGCATGTGAATTCACATAACTTAATATTATTTAAATGAAATACCATAGAGCCTGGACTCTGGATGAGTACAGAAACAAGCTCAGCAAAGTCATTGCTGAGCACTTGATTCTGAACCAGCTCTGAATACTTGGGAAAGTGGTTTGAGCAGGTGACGTTCTTGCTTTCATCCCAAAAAGGGACTTGCTGTTTATAGTTCAAAGCTGATCCACTCGATGGCTTGGTTTGCTTGGAAACTCTGATAACAATAACAGAACACAAACCTCAGCAGCGACTCCCTTGCCAGATCTGGCTCTTCTTCCTGTAAGGCCTTCTTCACATACTCCAGTTCCTTCTGACTCTCAGGCATGCTTGCTTGGGACTGGGCTTCTATCTGTTGTGCTAACAGTGGTGAGCTCCTTTTGCAGGTTTATACAATTCTTTTCTTTGAATGTAAACAAATGAGAAGGTTTATTCAGAAATGAGAAGTAGTGAAGTAACTTTCTTTATTCATTGCTCTACCTTTCCCATTTTGCAAACCTAGACAAGAAAGCATGAAGAGCTAGCTCATCTGAAGGCCTAGCCTGAGCCTGGTTTTGGTCATGTGAAGGGAAAAGATCAGTCAATGTTGTCTCCATCTGCTGTCTGGATATGCTGACCCTGGGTGTGATATCAAATGAGTTGATTGCAGAGGTAGGAGGGACCCTGGTGGGAAGTGCTTCTATGATGATGTGCTGCAGAAACTGAGCATCCTGAGCTAAGCTCAGGAAGAGAACATAAAGATTATCCAAATTCAATGCTAAGGGTTTTTCTTGAGTTGTACTTTTTACTTTATTTATCTCCTGTTAAAGACCTTGGTGAGGGTCTTGACAGCAGCAATTGCCTTTTCAATGCCTTACTTCCCTAGTAACATTACCACTGGGCTAATGCCATATGAACACAAGTCATGGAGGTTCTGAAACTAAACTCTTTATTGTTGTTATTCCTCTTCTCTCCAGGTTTCTGAGTCCCCTGAACATGCTCATTGGTGGCACTGTGGTGGTGCTGGTTTTCCTGGGCTTTGTGTGGATGTCACACAACAAGGATATACTCCGCAAGCTGAAGAAGCAGTACCCCACCACGTTTGTCGTGGCCATCATGCTGTCTAGCTACTTCCTGATCTCCTACCTGGGAGATGTCATGGTGTTCATGTTTGGGATCACACTTCCCCTCCTCTGTAAGTATTTCTTTTCTTCTCTGAGGGAGTAGAGGTGTGTGACTTGAGCTTTCTCAAACAAGTCTGCAGAGTCTTAAGTTGGCTGTTAACTTTGCTATCTGTGTTTAAATGGTCCCAAAACAGAACAGGGGGAGGGCACACAAAGGAGCTCAAACCATCTTTAATGTTGTTATTAAATGAGTACCTGTGGTTACTCAAGCAGTCGTTGATACATCATCATCTTCCAGTGCTGTCATGGTGCTGGGATGTGTCTTAAGTGCTGCAAGAACTCTGCATTCCTTGGGCATTGACAATTCATGAGTGTGTTTCTGTCATGCAGTGATGTTTGTCCATGCTTCCCTGAGGCTCCGGAACATACAGAACAAGCTGCAGAACAAGATGGAGGGGATAGGCTTGAAGAAGACCCCGATGGGCTTCATACTGGATGCTCTAGAACAGCAGGAGGATAGCATCAACAAACTGGCTGACTACATATCTAAAGTGAAGGAGTAAGCAGCTGCAATGTGGCATTTCTGCCTGTTGCAGGGGTGTAGTTGCTATTTACTATTGTTCAAGCTTGCTTTCAGTTTATGTACAAAACAGGAAATGCATGTGGTGCAGGTTAATAGTTGCAGGATACAGGTATTCCAAGGTCTTCAGGGCTCCTCTAAGAACAGCAACTTTTTTTCTATTGTATAGCAAAATGTTCTGGTGTTTACACAAATACATACTAATTTAACCATGTTTGCTTGTCTCTTCCTCTAGGGGTAGAGGAGGAAGAGGTGGAAACCTATGGAATGCAATCTCTCAATCTGTCTTGTAGCAAATTGGTCTATTAAAGCAACATCCCTTTCATCTCAGTTCTAAAATACTGCAGTTTAGCCAGGTTATGCTGGGTAGCACCTTTCAGATGCTCAGGTGAGCTGGAATGTATCACAAGCAGGTATCTCTTGCGTCCTCCAAATCCGTCCCTTGAGTGCTCTGTATTACAGAGAGCATGTTACCAGCTTAACTGGCACGTGGTAAAACTGTGCAGTGCTTGTTTCCAGTCTGGGTTCCGTCCTCACCTCACAGCCCTCCTTTAGCAGCCTTGAAACAATCTAAATAGCTGGAAGCATGAAGAGTGTACATGGCACTGCCTGTCAGTCCCAGTAACATTTACCTTCAGGCTCTCCAAAATCCTCATCCATAGAACTGCTCCCTCTGTAGGGGAGCCAAAATTCCTTGTGTACCAGCTAAAGTCTGGCCAAGCATGGGAGAAAAAGTGATAAGTTGGATAAGCTGGGTTTCTACCCCTTTGATGTTTTTAAATACTGCTACTTTAGGACTTACCTGCTTTAGTCTGCACAGGCTGTTTGTAGATGGAGGTGTATGTGTGTTCTTGAGAATGGGTCATCTTTTTCTTTCTTCTCACCCAGAATACAAAGAATACAAGATCTGTTGACTTTGTACTTCCAACACTCCTCAAAGTAATAAACTGGATTTCAGGTTTACTAGTAAAAGCAATAAATGTCAAGATACAATTTTTGAAAACCCATTCCAAATTCATGAAGATATTTGCCTGTTAAAACTCCTGATGTTGAAAGCAGTGTGGGGGATTCTTTTATATATACACAACTTAACTGCCAGCTCTGATGGAATCATCTTGATAACAGGAGCTTACCAACTACAGGGGGGGAAAGTTGTCCAGGTGAGACTCCATTTCAAATATTCTTGCATTTCTCTTTTCTAACCAAGTAATTAATTTAACAAAAAAGCAAGGATCCTTGAAGTTGAAGCTTTTATGTAACTTGCCATGCTGTTTTCATAGTGAACTGTGTAGAACTCTGAACATGTCATTCCATTTAAGTGTTAAGGTGATCAGTATTTATCAGAAATGTCTGTATATTCCAGCTGAAGAGTCAATGGCCTGTTCCTCACTTGTAGCGCATGGTCTTTGTTTTTTGAAAACTGTTTCCACACCTAAAGAACATAGTAGCCTATGACTTCATCATTACAGTAACATTTTAAAAACTGCACAGTTATGAAGAAAAATAAATTCTAATGATTGGAAACGTGAGCTTGTGCCTGTGTCTGTGTTTGGGGTGGTGGGAGATCTGTCACCCTGGGGCTTGTGCCACAAGCCCGTGCTGGGGATTGAGCTGCTGGCTCTGACTGCTCTGTGTCAGCTTTGTTGAGCCCCAAGGGACTTCTGAACTGAAATGTTCCAGCCTTGCTCTTGCATCCTTAAAACAGCTGCTTTACAGAGGTGGAATACTTACGGTATTTCTTCATGCAGTTTTGGTCTCTTATATAACTCAACTCGACTTAACTGGGATTTCACATTTCTGTTAATTACCTGAGAAGGATTTCTGCTTTTAGGATTACTGGGAGCTGTGCCTTGAGCAGTATTAGTACCAGCCCTGCTGCAGTCAAACCAAGGGTATGATCTCTGTGTCTGCCTCCCTCCTCCTGTGATCACTGAGAGGCTGCTCGGTGGGAGAATGTGGATCAGAGCAGAGTTTCACAGGTCATGCTCTATCCACCCTGGAAATTCATGTTTGGCAGCTTCTGGGTCTGGCAGTAATTGGTGCCTGGCAGCTTGAATTGGAGATTGTAAAGTGCTATATTATATATTCCTTTGTGCTTCCCTGTCCCAACTGCTGCAGTCTGAGCTGCTGCAGCCTGGCCTTGAAAGCAGTCTGGAGAGCAGTGTGCTCCAAGAACTTTCCTGGGGAGTTACTTGGTGCATTTGTCACTTGCTGCTGTGCTCTGTGCAAGGGCTGGGTTGGAAGTACCAAGCTTCTTCCTTTCCTACTTTTCTTTACAAAAAGAGAGGGCTGCAATGAAAATTACTTTCATTTTTTATGTTGCTTCCCTGTTATGTGATACTTGCTCTCTCTTGGGCAATACAGAGACCAGCTTTCCCAAGTTTAGGGCATTACATTTGCAAACAGAAGCAGGGAAGTGAGAAGAAGTGAGAAGGAGCTTTACAAGTTTTGAAGGTGGAGATTGGAGAGAGACCAGATGATAGGTACCAAAAGGACAAGAACAAATGAAAATTTGAACAAGTGATAGTAGAGACTACCTCGGATTCAAGAGGTGCTGGACATCACTGATACTACAGGACTGTTAAAATAAACATGGGAAGGGGGAGCAGGGTAGGACAGGGATTTAGCTGCCAGGGGAAGGTTGCTAAGAGTTATCACTCAGAGATTAACTCACCTGAAGGTAATCCTGCCAGGAGCTACAAAGCTGTGCCTTTGGATCAAGCAGCCACAGGAAAGCCTTTGTTCTTTCCCTGTGCCTTACAGCTTTAAAAAAAACAAAGAAAAAAGCCCCTAAAACAATTGGTCTCTCGTGGATGTATTTCACAAGAGTGTGACTTACTTGTAGCTGCTTTACCAGAAAGACAGCAGAAGAACTTAATGTGATTATAAAAGAGGGAGGAGAAAAGAAATTCACAAAAATATTAAGGAAAACTAAATTGTGTATATACAGGTTTTACCCCTTCAAATACAGCCCTGGCAGGATGTGTGACATCCTATTCACATATCATACTAGGAGGAATGAGGAGTTTCTTAAACCTCTGGAAAAGAGGTGAGGCTCATCCTCCTGCCACAAAAACAGCATGGAGAGAGACCTAAAATGGCATTTCAGTGCTCTCCAAGGTGGCTGTAATTAAGGATTACAGTAAGACAGAGGTGAATCACAGGGAATGAACATCACAGTTCTCAAAGCAGAGCATGGCATCATCTTTTAAATGCTGACCAGGTGCAATACCCACTAGACATTGTTCTGAAATAGAGAGAGCTTGGAAGGTGTTTGTTGTACCAGAGCAGTCATTCTGTTAGTGAGTGCTTTGTTAGCAATGGAAGTGCTGCACACATCTTACAGAGAGAGCTTTATTTCGTTTCTGTTTCCTTAGCCTAAAAAATGAAGCTGTATACATGGAATCCAAATACATTTCTCATGGACAAGAGAGTAATAAAGTAGCATGTGTGTGAAAAGAAAGATAAAGCACAGCGTGTTCCTGCAGAATCTGGCAGCAGAAGGACAAAGTGGAAGCAAAATAGTTTGCTGACAAACTAGAAAGACAAGGTTATTGATGCCTCTGAGAAAATACTCCCACAACAAACTGAAGCCTCCAATCCTCTTGGCAGACAGATGGCAGCGGGATTGTTTGATACCTGATGGAAACGCTCAGCACTGACTTTTCCCATGCCAGCCGTTTTCACCACACTAATACAAGTGTGTGCTGCAAGCTTTGTTCCCAAAGAGTTGAATACACCACCTGGGTTCTGCAGAAAACATCTGCTGGAACAGTTGTAAGCAGAACTCAAATAAGTCCTTATTCCAAGTTGTTTTCTTCAGGTCAGTCTGGTCTCTCACTCCAGTTGCTTTGGCAACGGCACCTGGACAAGGACACCAAGGATTAGGAGGAGGAAATTTCTCAGTCTTATTTACAAGGCCAGCTTAGTCTAATACAAACCCTCAGAAACTAAAAATATAACAGCTAGGAGCTCCAAGGAGTTCTGGTTGGGAGCTCTCTTTTGTTTGGAAAGCCTCACTTGATGTTTGCAATGCTTAAGGTCCAGGAAATCAATTTGAAGGCATAAGAGTCCCACCACAGAGAGAACAAACACCTGGCTCAGCTCAAGCAGTAAAACTCTATTTTAAAAATGAAGTTGAGGAAATTGAGGAGTTTACCAAGATCATGGAGGATGGGGAGGATAACACCTTAATGGCCCAAATCCAAACCCAGTGGTCTGGTGACAGAGGCCAAAAAAGAACCAACCCAAAAAATCCCCAAACAATCCACCAGAACAAACTACCCCAAACCCCCAATACACGTGTCCATCATTTCATCTTTCCATGGGCTCTTAAAATAGCTATTGTTACCTGGCATATTTAGGACGCACCATGAATTGATCCCTCAACCTTTAACCCCACAGCTCTCATAGATAAAAATCCCCCCAATCATTTTGGGGGGGATGGCTGGGGTTCAGTATCACCCCTGGCACATGGCAGCACTCAGGTTTCTCAAACATTGCTGTGCAAAATAAGGGCTATGCCTGGCAGAGATCAAGTGCCATTGTTCCTGAGGGCTGGGAAGGCAGCAGGTCCCACAGCCATGAAGGACCAACCTCCTGTCACCAGCACTATTTGTGAGCTTTCCACAAGCAGGTGTTATTGTCTGGGATGTGGAAACAAAATGGAAATCCTGGACTGGCCTAGAAAGGCCAGAAATGCCCTGAGGAGAGGCCTTGGCTGCAGCCAAGTTGGAGTGGCCAGCAGAAACTCAGAACCCAAATCTTGCCTTGGGGACAGAATGTTCAGGGTAATCCTGGACCAGGATCTGAGGTCACTGCAGGACCTGCCCCTGACAAAATATCAGGACAAACTACTCTGTCTGGAATTACTGAGGAAGTAATTATTTCTTTGTAGGTATAAATGAAAGCAAAATTAGGCTCACTATATTAAAACGTCAATATTGAAAGAAAAAAATAATTACAAAATACTACGTGACTGTTTCTAATTACAAGGTATTTTCTGTCCTCTTCCTCGAGCCTTGGCAACACAAACGGGCAACAAGCTACAAATACATTAGTCAGCTTTCAGGATTTCTTGAATCAATGCAAGGGAATATAACAGGTCAGGAGAGCAAGAGGTTAAATCTAGTGGCCAGCATTTTGAGAAGCAAAATGAATTTGGTACCGAAGAGGCAGTTCTCAGTTTTGGACTGGCATACTCAAAGTCAGGACAATGTTGAGCTCACTTGAGTTGACCACTGAGCCAATTTTCAGTGGCAAATTTTAGATAAAAACGAATATAAAATCCCCTACAGTACCACTACTTTCTTCCCGTAACCTTGTTCCATCTTCACTGCTGGTGGATCTGATTTCTTTTTTTCCCGTTAGCTCTAGAATTTTGCAATTGATCTACATAAGGACAAACAAAAGAATGAGCAGCAAAGGATCACTAAAATACACTCCTTGTTCCTGGGTGAGGCAGGCAGGAGCAGGGCTGCAGATTGTGAGTCCAGGCTGGATTTCAGTGTGTGCCAAGTGACAGTGCTCTCTTGTGTAAAGTGAGAGCTAAGGAAAAACACAGCTATTGAAGAGAGAAACATGGGGCTTATGGGAGACTAATGTGAAAAATAATACTTCTTGGACTCCTGAAACAACTGTCTTCTAATAGCACATGCCTGTCATGACTAATACACTATTGTGAGTATGGTAAGGTTGAGTTTCTGTGGGTTTGTTCACCTCCTGAGCAAATATCCTTTCTCAGATGCAGACAGGGATGCCCAAGGTGCAGCCTTGGCGCTTGCAGTGAGTTCCCTGCACAAGCCACACCTCAGTGCTGCTGGAAAACACCCCCCTGCACGCCAGGAGTGGCAGCCTGACAGCAAAGGGTGACAATGCCTTGTGCAGGTGCATTTGCCAGCCCTGGCAATAGCCAGCATTTCCAACCAGAGCTCAGAGCCCAGAAGGTGACTGCCACTCCCTGCCCTCGGTGCCACCACTCTGCACTCACCGGCTTGAGATAAGCGACGTTGCTCTGGCGGATGTCGTTGAGGAGCTGATCTCTGGGGGTTATTTCCACCAGGGGAGGGGGTCTTCTCCTGGGAATTGGTTTAAGTGTTTTGATGACGTCCTTGAGGTTGGTTTTCTCAGCGGGCTCCACGTACTCTGGCACGGGGTTTTTGCGCTGAGTCTTCTTCAGCTTGACCACTTTGAAGCTGATGGGTTTCTCTCTGCACGGCTGCTCGGGTGCCGGCGGCCTTGTGTTCTCCTGCCTTTTGTTCAGTGACACAGCTGCAGGGACAGGGGGTTTGGGGGCTTGTGGGGGCTCCTGCATTCTCAACTGGGGCAGTGGTACCCCCAGCATTTCCCACATCCCGGGAGGCAACCCAAGTCCATTCTCCAGCATCGCTATCAACTCTTTCTGCTCCTTCATTTGCTGCTGCCTTTGCCCCTCTTGCCTCTTTTGCCTCTGCTTGTCCAGGTTCCTGCTGAGCAGGTTGGTCACCACCATCCTGGGCCCCGGCAGCTCAAAATGATAGCCCATTTTAAGGAGGGTGGTGTTGGCTTTCAGCAGCCTGGCAATCTCCATCTCTGCCTGGTGGCCCAGCAGGCCCCTCTGGTTGTGGAAGCGGAGCTCCGTCAGCGTCTCGTTGTACTGCAGGCAGCGCATGATGGCCACGATGCCTTTGCCAGAGATGAAGTTGGAATCAATGTTCAGGGTGGTGATGCTCCTGTTCTCCCTCAGCATGTTGGCCAGGGCAAAGGCCACGTTGTCATCAGCCCCCACGTTGGCCAAGCTGAACGTTTTTACGTTCTTGTTCTTTTTCATGGCGTTGACAAAATCTATCAGCATTTCCTTGGGGACGTTTTCTATGTTGTTCAGGTTGAGCTCCTTCACGTCTGGGTTGTTTTTCCGGACTTTCTCCAAGCTGTCTTCTAAATTGGTTTGATTTCCTGAAGGCCTGGCACTTATCTTCATGAAGCTGGTGTCCAGTGCTAACTTCTGGGGGATGTTCAATTTTGATACTTTCTTTTCATTTTCCTTAGGCTTTTCCTTGATTTCTCCTGGTTCTGTACCTGGCTTCTGACTTATCTGGTTGCCATGACTGTTCTCATTGGTGTAATTCTCCTTTGTTTCCAATTCAGTCTCACTTTCTTCTTCTTCCTCTTCTTCCTCCTCTTCCTCCTCTGCTTCTTCTTTCTCATCCTCCTCCACCACTCTCTCCTTATCACTTCCATCTTTCTTGGTCTCCCCAGGTTGTGTTCTTGATTCGGACACATGTTCATTTTGATAATGTCTCTCTTTTGCCTCTGGCATCCTCCCACCAGCCACCTCACCACTGCTGTTGGCCTCTCCTTCTGTCTCCTCTGCGGCACTTCTCTGAGGAAGACAAAACCTCACAGCTGAAATAGTTGCAAAACATCTTTGTTACAATAACCTTCTGCTCAAATAAACACATAGCAGCTGGATTTAGATCCCTCTATGCCCATACAATAGAGAATAACCCTTAAAAGTGTCATTGCTGTAAGTTCAGGCTGTACCAGCTTGCTTGGGAACACAGGAACAATTTGTTCCTAAAGAGGCTGCAAACCAGTTTCTCATCTCTGCCTACTAAATTAAGTTCTGAAAATTAAACCCTAAACATATTTAATGATATGTTAAGATGGTCTTTGAACCCTTCTGGGGGTTAAGAGTCTCTGATCCAAAGTCTCTTTCTGGATTTAGTGCAATCTTTATAATTTCTTTGACAAGAGAGGAAGTTTCCTTCGTATGCCACAAAGCCCTGGACATCAGTGTGAAGCCCTGATGGTTTGCTCAGCCCAAGGAGGAGTGAAGAGAGCACCTTGTGACCACTGTGGAATCATCCAGTACAAGGGACAACAAGGCAACCTGCTCTGGCAGTCCCAGAGCATCACACCTAAGGCAGCATCTCACTGAAGATAAAATACTAGATCAGTTTGGAGAGATAAGAGATATCCAGAAGCCCAGAGATGAGAAACCAGCCCCTGCACAAAGCAGTTGCAGGGCAATGAGGCTTCTACAATCCAAATAAATTAATTGCAAATGTCTACGAATTCCAGAAACACTCCTAGCTGAAGTTTTTCTTTGTCAAGCATCTTTGTGCAAGCCATTCATCCATCACAGAGAAATGCTAATAAAGCACTAATAAAATCAAGCTATTTCTCTGAGATTTGCACTGGTTCAGGCAGGACAGTGTCACGGCTTGTGCTGCACCCAAAGTCAGACAAAATGGTCCCAGTCACGTCTGCCCTTGGGGCTGTGGTGGTGAATGGGTTTGGTGTGGGGATTGCTTGACCAGCTGTGAATGCAGCAGGCAGCTCCATGCCTGGATTTCAGATTTAACCTCAGAAGTGTTTAAAAAATTGTTTCTTTGAGCGTAAAAGTGTTGCAGAAGGAAAAAAATCTTACAGATTTCCCCTGGTCTCCAAAGGGAGCCCATGAAACCTGCCCTGAGAAGTCTGGGATGTGCCACATTGGTGCGTATTAGCAAATCACTGATATTTAAAACAAAAATAAAATAAATCACTTACTTCCAATTCACTTCTAGTGAACTTCACATTCAAGTATGGATGAGTTTCATCTGGCCAAGTTTCAATTCTATTAACCTATTTTTAAGTGTAGCCCTCATCCTGAAAGATATCTAAGTATGACCTTAACTTTATTTCAAAGTCATGGGGATAGTTAAATACATTTTAACACTGTATTGAGTAGGATTGAACCAGTTCACAGAGTTTGCATGTTTCACCCTGCTAAAATACAGTGGTTTGGGATTTTTCTCCAGTATATCACTAAATTATGTCAATTATTAATTTAATTTGTATGATTAATATAATCTTCCATGGAAAAGCAACATGGTGTTCTTCCATATGCAAACTCAAACAAATTAGAGTTACATCCTCCAGAACTGATCTTGTGACAGTTTCTCAGTGATTTGCTTTACTCAAATCAGAATTAGGATTCTTTCTTATTAAAAAGCTTAAGTAAATATTTGGAAAAAGCAATTAAAAAATTACTAACCCTGACATCAGTCCAAGCTGGATTCTATCACTGATGAGGCTTTTAGGATTAATCTAAATATGTTTGTACTCTACCTTACGTAAGGGACAGAAGCAGGGGCAGGTTAAGGTATTAAAGCTATAAAAACAGATCCCACTGCTGATGCATAATAAATATTTGTGATTTTTTGCTTGTTACCTCAGAGGGCAGGAGGGTGACAGGAACTCTCTCATCCTCGAGCATGCGTCTGGATGCCTTCTGCCAGTACAGGTAGTCAACCAGGGACCTGTGGTCGAAGCTCCCCGTGGGGGGTTTCTCTGTCTGATCCTTCTGTATCATCCCAGTCGGGACTTCAGGGTCTGGGGCCATGACTTCCATCTCACTCTGCAACTCCTTTAGCTCCTCGGGGGACAGGTTAGCCAGGATTTCATCTTCATCAATGTCCTCGGCACACACATCTTCATCGGAGTTTTGCCCAAGTTCAGACATGTTCATTCTTCCCTCCTTCCTCTCAGACTTTTCAAATCTAAAAAGAAAGATGAATTTCAAAGGATTTTCTCTTTTTTTCCCCCTCTCACTAGCAGTAGTTGATCCGGTTAAATCGACAAGTTCATGTTTTGGTCATGAGCTGTGGCAGCTCCGGGCTCAGTGCTGGACACAGCCCGTGCAGCAAAGTCTATATTAAGCTGCACTTGGCTGGATGAAGAGAATTTATGGCGATGCTCCATTTTCAGCAACCTGTCAGCTGTGCAAACCCTTCTGACATTTCAGTGCAGCTGGTGTGTGCCCCGCTGAGGGGGGCAGAAGAGAGACATGTTCCAGAGGATTCCCGAGACACTGCACCACTCAGGGCTTCACCCCGTGCTGGATCCAGGGACATTCGTGGTACCTGTGAGATGTGCAGGTGAAATCCAGCCTCTGGGAAGAACCAGAAAGATCTCTGTATCCATAACATCTCCAATCTGTCTCAAAAGGGCCAAAACCCACAGGTTTTGCACTGCCTTTGGCCATGTCTAAGCCCTGACTGACCATCACAGGGGGTTTTGGTGTGAGTGCAGCCACCCTCAGTTGGGGACCTGTCCCAAGCTTCACATCCTGGGTAGGGGAAAGTCCTCCAAGATGGAAAAAGGTGGGTAGAGCTGGTACAATATGCACCTTGTGCCTGGGGACAGAGGTCCATGTGAGGACAGGCACCAGCCCTTTGAAGCAGCCTGAGTGCTCCCAGGGAAGCATTTCCCATGGCACATCTCTGCTCCCATCCAGGGACAATGCCAATGCCTTTTTCTTGGCTGGTCTGTCCCCATCATGAGTATCATCTGCACCCTCAACTCTTCTTGGCTGACAGTTCACCCCAGGCTCATCCTTCTCCTACTTTTTACCACTTTTTTACAGAATTAGTTAGCAACTACAAGGATTTACTTTGTTACATTTGTAGACCTGATGTAACTCCCCAAACTACTTTTTTTGTTAGGTGTCCATTTCATCTAAGTGCCTCCTTCTTCAGAATATTTTATAGGCTTCAGAATATTTTATTGCTCAATTCACACAGCAAACCAGAAAGCCATACCTCCAACATCACCCTGTGCACAGTTTCTTTGTAACAGCAGAGTACCAAGGGTGGCTGTGGCTAATTTTGTTACTTACAGTTTGGGCCATTCATTGGATTAGGAAGACTTCCTCTCATAATTTCAAATTTTCTTTGCAGGGGTATCAAACCAAATCCTCACCTTGCAAATGCAGCTTCCATAGGAGCAAAACCATGGGGGACAGGCTGTGAAACCATGCCCTGCCAATTTTTAAGCCATATTTCTCATCACAGTCTCAACCACGCTCTGCTGGAGTCTGCCAGCAGCAAAATAGGCTCTGCGTGACCATGGTGCCTCTTTGCTGTGTTTTGTAACAAGAAACATGGAGCTCTAATCCCTGTTAACCTCTGTTAAAAGTCCATTATCCAAAGGTCCTCATTTGATTCATGCTATTACACAGCAGGGAAGAGGGCAAAAATTTAAGAACAGAGTAAGTGGCAAAGGAAAAGATAATAAAAACCCAAGCCAAGAATGCAATGGCTCCATTTGCCCCTGTGGCATTTCAGGGACGTCCTCATCCTTGTTTTATATTATGCAGTAGCAAGCACAACAGCAGACCCACACATCAATCTATCTGCTCCAGCAGCTCTAACCCCCAGCAATTGCTGCCCATAATAGAGCCCATAAATGGTTTCCTGGTGTTATCAAATAAATCAATGTTCTTCAGTAGCTGGTATGCTACTCTCCCAAACGATGTAGTTTGGGCCACAGAAGCTGTCTATTCAGTGCTTACTTCTCACTTGCTAATTTCTTGACTGTAAATAAAGCCCCATGCCACCTTCTTGGGTTTCCATGTTCTTCAGCCAGGCCATCTTGGGCCATGGTCTTGTCAGATCATCTAAGTTAAGCAGGGTCAAACCCATGAAGTCCTCTTGAGAAGGAAAACAGGAGTACTGAGAACACTATCAGGTGTTTGAAAACCACTTTTTCTCTTAAGCAGAAATATATCACTTGTCAATGCCACTATTAGGAAACACTATACTGGGAATGATGCCTTCTCCATCAGATGCAGAGCAAAGGGCTGCCTGGTGACACCCCTCCTGGTGACACAGGTGCTAATCCCACAGATTTCAGAGATGGGTATCATATTTTGCCTACTTTAGGTCTCTCCTCCATAAATTATGTTTCCAGGATGTACTTCCTTTCCTAACACACTGCTTAGTGTTTTGGTGTTCTGGTAACAGCACATTAGAGCAACAAACAACACCCTTGAGGTGAGGAGGACACGCTCACGGTGGGTCTAAAACACTTTTCCAAGTCTAAACTCCCCATCTTCTTCCCAAGAACATTTGTTGGTGTTCCCCTCAGAGCTTTCCAAAGCAATCACACATTTCTCAACCTTCGTTAAGACAGGAAAGCCACTTCCACTGGTGACACTTGCTATTTCCACACTGATTTGACACTTGTTCAGGAATCCCTGGACTAACAAGCTGCTCCTCGAGGTGCCCTTTTACTGGAGGGCAGAGGCGTGCTGTGCCAGAGCTGCACTCAAAGCCCCAGCAGAAGGCAAGAGGTACCTGCAGCAATCACAGAGCAATTCCTACAGGAAGTAGCAGCTCAGAATTCGTGCTAAGTAGGTACCCAACAAGCATTAAACAAAAGCACTTTAGGAGCATGCTTGACAGAAGAAGAGGTCTGCCCTTGGTAATGAACCATTCTGACTCTCTGCTCCCTGTTTGTAAAGCAGGTTCTCACATATGGATGAACTCTAGGATGAAACCCAGCAGCCTCTCCTGTAGGATTGCTTCACTTCATTGATTTTTTTTTTTTCTCATTTACACATTCTCTTCAAAAATTCCCACTTGTCCCTCTTGAAAGACAAAAGGCTCACAAGTCCTTAACTTGAATATCAGGAAGGCCTGACCCCTGTGCCATCACTTGACACGAGGCAGCCCAAGAACCCATGTTTCATGAGTGCCTAAACCTGTTCTATATTTAAGGTAATTGATGGGACACATGCTGTGGCCAAATATTGGAGAGCAATTTTTATAATGCTGGCTTTCATATTTTTTTTGCTTATAAACTCTCCCCACATTCATTCCCCTCTATTACCAATCCTTGGCATTTCCAAGTGCAGCTGGAACGAGTCAGGGAATGTGCCCATGTAACATAACCTTGCCTTACTTTTAAGAAACTCGTAGGCTGATGGGAGAGTCTAAAATTGACAATCAAGAGCATACACCAAGCATGTCCAGCAATGCAGTGTAACCCAATATAGGGATTATAAAGGGTCAGATGATGGGATCTTAACAATAACAACCACTAAGGGGTGGGAGCAGTCATAGAGAGACACCCTGTGGGAAAAACACCAAGGGGAAAAAAAAAATCACCCACCACACCTCCAAACTCTTCCAGATATAAATATATCAGATTAAGTTTGTTGCTTAAATAGAGTAAGGACATCTGACTTAGGAAGTATTTGCCCAAGTCACTGGACAGAGAGCTGCAGAGTCAAACCCTGTGAGAAGCAGCAGGCACAGCAGTGGCTGGATCAGGGCAGGATGGAGCAGCAGGGATGGGGATTCGAGCCCTCCACTGCTGCCCCAGCTCAACCCATCACCACATCTCACTGTGCTGAAATCTCTCATCATCTCCCATCATCACTGTGTTGATGTCTTGTAATTTCCTCTGCCTCTAGAGAAGCAAACATCTCCTGTTTCAGTGGGACCTGGATGCTTCTAATTTGGCCCCCCAAAAAAGAACTTGGTGATTTGTTTTTTTTCTAGTTTCTATTTTTAGAGAAGTCTGAGAACAGCTACAGTACCTACACAGTAGGAAACAACCTCTGTCATCATCCACCTTCTTGATTACAGGGAAAAGAAAACTTTAACAAGTGTAGGGAGAAAAGTGGAGCATGGAGAAGACTTTGGTCATGACAAAAATCAAGAACAGAACATTTCAGCCTGGCACAGGGCACTGACCACCCACAGTGGCCTGTCCAAAGCAATCCTGTAGGGAAACACACACTGGCAAGTCAGATGTATATGTCTTGGTTTGTATCAAAAAGGGTTAAATAATCAGCAGATGGGTTTCTAAATAATTTGAACCATTTAAAACCATTTAAAAGTATCAAAACTCCCATGATTTTGGGGTAGGAGACAGTCCCACATATGAATGCTGACACTGAGATTTTGCTGCTGGGGGTCTGGAGATGACACAAAAGGCAACTGAGCTGTCTGGGCTGACCCAGGACAAACCTTTGCCTCATTCAGAGCCAAAACCTGTTCCAAATCTGACCCCCTAAGACTGACTTTCTGTGCTTGCTCAACACTGAACAACACTACACCTCCCCTGCCAACTCCCAGCTCTTTTTTTTACTGACCACATTCTAAAGTGGCTGGAGCAGCACCCCCAGCATAGCCAAGGGGGCTGCTCTGCACCATGTTCAGTTACACAGAGCAGTTCTGTGGCTACAGGAGGGAGTTTCTGCTCCCAGATATCATTTATAGTACAAACATAGGCAAAATGCTGAAACACTCAGTAGTAATTTCTGCTAACATGGTATTTTCCTTTCCCAGCTTGTTATTTATGTGACCTTGGTGAAGCACTTCTAAATAGCTGAATGTTTTCATCCCTGGGTGGTGGTTTGTTACCTCTTCTTCCCAAAGCACAGAGCTAACAGCTGCCAAAAGGAGTAGAAAACCAGCCTGTGGTGAATAAATACAGGTCTGTGAAAGACCAGGAGTAATTTTGTTATTTTATGGGGAGCAGGCAATTCAGAATGTTTGCTACCTGACCACGGCTTCAGAGACTGAGCTACAGCTCTACCTGGGACTTTCCATCAATGGGCAAACCCAAAAGGTGCCCTGAGCTGCCTCAGTGTGGCTGCACCTGCTTTGGGACAGAGCTGAGGCTGGTTATGGCCATCAAAAGGGGACACTAACCCCTGCACCAGGGTCTGCCTGGGGACAGACCTGGGGCAGCACTGGCTCCTGTCTGATGGGCACAGCTCACCCAGACACAAGGCACAGTGCTGGATCTCACACTACCCATGGGCATTTACCCAAATGTTCACTACTATTAACAGGGGGCTTGTTATTGCAAATCTGTGCACAAAACAGGCTCAGAGATCCAATACTTGCACCAGAAATGCAAGCTCAGACTTTGAGAGAAGACATTAATCTCCTTGAAAGCTCTGTAAGAACCCATCTGTGACAGCATGTGCAATTCAGCAATTATTTACTGCCAACTCTACCTTATTCCTAGGATTTATCTGTGCTCTGGGTTTGCAGGGCAGAACTGTGGGAGTGATGAAAGCCTCATGCTAAAAACAGGGCCAGAATTAAATGTTAAAATGTACCCTCTCTTTTTAGGCTAAATCTACAGTTTCACTGCTATTGTTGTCTGGCAGTGCCATTAAATCAGAACTGCAGTAACACCACATCGAGGATTCTTCAACAAGCAACATCAAAATCTTTGCAAGGTGCAATCACCTCCACATTTCTATGAAACACTGAATTCAGCACAAGCAGATCAGATGAGAAACAGAGTCATTCTAGGAAATAATGTCACCCTTCACAGTGAAATAGGCTGTATCTTTCTTTTACAGCATCTAAACCTATCACAGCCCCTCACCTCATATCCTCCTGCCACCAAAACATGCCCACAGGCAGTGAGTGATGCTGCAAAGGCCACATGCCCACCTCCTTCTGCACACATGGGGCACGTCCTTCCCTAACCTCAGCCTGTCAACAGGTGGAAGGATTTCTTCTAGAGTTACTCCAGCTGAGCCCTGGCTGGCTGCAAACCCCTCTCCATCTGCAGCACTTTGATGGCACTCTAATGATTAAATATAAATTGAGACTCCTTCCTGCTGTGCTGGAATGGGGCAGGAGATGTCCGGGGAGGCAGAGCACATCCCTCTGCAGTCAAGGACTTGCTGAAGGATTTATGGTGATTCCCTTCATCATAAGGGACAGACAGGGATAACAGAGTTGGATGGATGGCAAGGAGCTGCTTCTTGTTCAAAGTCTTGCTTCTGTCATTAAGGCCCTGACCTTTGTGTCATGTGTCCTCCTGGGCTACCAGCACTGATCACAACTCGCACTGCCCCTTCTCCCAAAGAGGGAATGGCTCCTCAGGCTTCACTGGCTCCATCAGAGCACAGGGTGAAAAGGTTTGATGATAAATCCTGCCCTGGGAGAGATTTCACTGAGAGAGATTTCACTACTTGTGTGAGGCCCTGCTGTAGCTGAGACTGTCAGTTCTATACCTTAGAAATGTATTAAATATGACAAAAAAAAGTACAAAGGAGATAGATGAACAGTCTAGAATGCAGAAATCTTCCTAGGAGCAGTGTGAACATACCCAGACAGTGCCAGGCAAGTGCAGGGAGCTTCTCCCCAGGCTCAGGAGCAGCTCTCCTGCAATGATCCCAAAGCCCAGAAGATGGAGCAAACCTTCAGCCTTTACAGGATTTCCTACACAAACTCTGGGACGGGCTGGGTCACAGTGAAGGCTCCTCACCCACACAGGAGCAGCAAACATTGCTGCTGCACTCTTCACACTTCATCTGAGCAAGTCCAAGATCATAAATGACAAGTCAGCAGAAACCTGCAAGAGTCACATATTGAATCACCTTGGACAAAAAGTTTCACGTAAGTATAGGCAGGTGAATTTTAAAGATTAGTGATCTTAAAAGATTTTCCTGTGTTGGGGAAGAGGCTCCTGGCCTGAGCCCCATCCCTCCTGGTCCCTGCACTGGAGGAATGTCCAACACCAGCCTCCCACGGGGCTCATGGCAGCTCCCAGCAGTGTTTGTCCTCCTGTATCTCAGAGTATTTTTGTTCAAAACAGCAGAGAAAAGGCAGACAGCAATTAAAAATATCAGGCATGGCTTATTTTAGCTCAGTGCCCAAATTCCTTTTTAAGGATTCCTGGCAAGGTCAGGGTCTTCTTTTTAATTAAAAGCACTCAGAAACACTCCACTAGACACAGATTTAAGCGGGGTTTTATTTCTCCTCCACACTCCCATCAACATCTACCTTCTGAAAAGAGAGATGTTTGTAAAATCAAACCCTGTGGGTCTGGTGTTTCACCTTGTTCACCTCTTGGCTTTGTTCTGATATTACCAAGTAAGAATTTCTAGATATTTCTTCATACTGGAAGGGTCAGGAAGGATTTCAGAGGAGCACAAGAAGCAGGAAGGCTCCTCTCTTCAACTCTGCTATCAGGCACTAGATGTCCTCAGTTATCTTGGTGAGGCAGGCTGTGGTTAAACAGCAACACAGATGAGATAGGAATTCAAACAAAGCACAGGCAATTTGTATTTCAGCTGTGAACAAATAAGATAATGATTACAACTATGTCTTTATTACCTCCTCAGCTGCATTATACAGACTGGTCTCTGAACAGTTGTATATATGCATCTCCAGAAACACAACAAAGCAAACTGGAAATTTGCAAAGGGAAAGTTAAAGGTCCTGGGGAACAATTGGCAACAACTGGGTGCAGCAGCAGCTCATTTGATAGCCAGGAGATGCCACAGGGATGTCATGGTCTCCCTTTCCCTCCCTGTGCCACGTAAGACTGACCGTAAACAACATCTGAAAAAAGAAAAGTTGGATATTCTTATTCTCTTCTTCTGGGCCTCCTTCTTCACTGTACTTCCACCCTTCATCAAAGTTTCTAAACAAAACCCTTGCAGAGCCAGGCATGTGAAGAATGACAAGAGGGGCTCAAGAGCTACAGCTCCACCACTCCACTTCAATTCCCAGTTTCTCTGCTCAGCTCTGGCTAACTGAAAACCACAACCAGGCTCCGAACTCTGGCCCTACAGGATTTATACACAATACCCCCAAATACAGCAGACCATCCTCAACCCAAACCCACTTCAAATTCCCATCTTCAACTTCATCCAACATCACTCTGGTTCTGTCCCAGCAGGCTGGGAGGCCAGGCTGAGCACCAGCATTGTGCCAACACGGATGTGTTGGGCTGAGCTAAATCCTGAACACTGATGGAAAAGCCAATACAAAACTCCGTGGCTGCAGCATTAAAATAAAGGAATGAAAACAAAGCTTTAAAGGGAGTACAGGCCTTGTTACACAACTCATTTCCTTTCTGTAGGAAAAGCTTTGAGAATGTTGATTCCATGAGCTGTGGGTAAGGAACTGGACTTGGGACCACTCAGCTTCCTGCTCAAAGCACTGGTGGTTTGTAGCAGCAGGGAGCAGTTGATGTAGGAAGAACTTGCCAGCAGACAAACCCCAAATGCTGCTTGGAGAAATTAAAAAGTACAGTGTCATGGGGGGTAATTTTAATGGGCACACCTTCAGGGGCTTTTTAACACTTATTTTCACCAGCAACCTGGAAATAAGGATAAAATTCAGTGGCGGTTGTGAAGTTTATGGACAGTACAAAAAGTAGGGAATGATAAATAACTCTGAAGAAAGCAAGACTGAATAAACTGGGTAACCAGGGTGGAGAAGCAGTTGTGCATCTGAAACCCAGGTCACTCTTCCAGATAGGTGGGTCTCTCGGGGGGTACAAACTCCAAAGAGGACCCAGCACATGAACAACGCAAACCCCAAAAGCCACATTCCAAATGGGAAAGGCTGTGGCAATTCCTAGGTGCAAGGACAGATGAGCAAGAAACATTTTCAACAATACAAGGACATCTCTGTCCATATCACTGGAGGGATGCAGACTGAGTACAGCTTGGCTCCCTCAGTACAGCTGATGGAGAAGCAGAAATTCTGACCTGATATTCTGATATTTTGAGATCTCTGACCTGCCTAGGGCCAATCTTCCTTCAGAGGAGGCCACTGACCCTCTGCACTCCACCCAACACCACAGACCAAAAGAAATCAGACCACAGTGATTTACTTCAAAACCCTGGAATAACAAACACTGCACTTTCCCAAGCACTCAAGGAGAAACAGGAGGAATGCTGAAGTGGTTTTGGTAGCACACTTTTTAGTTTATTGACCTATACAAAATAATAGGTCTAAAAAATTCAGAAGTAGTAAAAGAATAAGCAAAAAAGAGCTTTCGCATTTCTAGAAGGCTATACAAATATGCAAAACCAAGGAAATAAGTTATTTATTTTGTGGTTTTTTGTTCGTTTAATTCCAAATCGCGACTCTAATAATACAAACAACTAAGTACCAGCTTAACAAGTGTGTCCTTCTGTATATATTACATGCTCTGGAATACTGGTAAAAAACGTCAAAAAAGTTTATCAGAAACCTTTCTATTCACAATATGAACAAGGAGTAACTAATCTTTTTGTATAAAAGAACAAAAGAGCACCATTTCTGGAATCCTGAAGCACGGTACGGCTGAGAAACGAGAGAGATTTTACCGTATGCAGACGAGTCATCAGGAATCAGGCAGGATAACCCTGTGCCAATTTGTTCCTACAGATGGATGACCTGAGGTAGGTTTATCCCTCTTCAATCAAGACTGCAGTTGGATGGTTTTATCCCTACACAAATGGTTCTGTGAAAACGCTGTTCTGTCACTCAGTGACTCTGCCACGCACCTGGCAGTTCAGGTGACTCGCAGTACAGTCCTAATGCCCCTCATTTTAAGGCACCCACTTGGCTGTTTTTGTGTTTGCATCCACCTTAAAATACTGGCCATTGCTACCAAATTGTTCCCTGGGGCTCCCCACTGTGGATCCTCAACCCACTGTGGCACAGCAACGTGTCACTGTCACCCAATTAACAGGGGGTCACTGTGCAGCCACAGGGAAAATTTGCCTACTCCTGCACACAGTGAAGTTGTACCATGGAAAAGTCATTAAATGGGCCGTTATTAATTATGTTTTATCATGGGAAAAAAGATCTCAAAGTTTACTGCTTCTGTTTCCAAATCCACGACTAACTGTAGTTTTTACACGACGTATGTGTCAGCAAATTTTTTTCTTTCCAGAACTTGCTTGTGGTGCTAACAAACACTCTTAACAACACCTCAAAAACTGGACAGACTCATTCAAACCTCCATAATAAAAAAAATTTCCAGCCTTCCTTCAAGTAATGTTCCAATACTGATTCAGTCACCCTTTGCCTCACTCACACACACAGTATCTATCCTTCATAAGCCTATGAAACCTCTTCCAGGTCCTCATAAGCCATGGCAGAATAAATTTTCATTTTTTCCTCTTCTTTCAGACATCAGACTTGTGCTCCTAGAATTCCTGGTTTTTCCATAAGAGTCTCCTTCTCACATTTTTTTTGTTTTCTCTGAGGTTTGCCTTCAACACCTTCCAACCTTCCCAAAAAGTGCTTGCTAAATATAAATACTTCAAACCAAGTGCTGCATCCGGTCATAGATGAACTGTGGCTTGCCCTGGCTCCCGTGGGCTGTAGGGATTCACAAAGAAACGCCATTCGTGGTAAGACTCTGTCAGTTTGCTGCAGTCCCTCTTAATGCTGAATTCCACTTTTCCCAGCAAAAAACAAGCCTGCTTCTTCCTCTTTTTTGTTCCTTTTGCAAGTTCCACCCGAGGTCCTCCTCGGAGCCGCGGCGTTTTGTGCAAGGCACGCAGGGGTAGGAATGAGGGGCTGCACGGGGGGCTACACCAGTGTCCCAGGCTTGGAGTCCTCGTGCCAGTACAGCCTCTGCTCACTGCTGGGCAGCTCTTCCTCCAAGCCATCCTCCTCGTCACCGCCCAACTGGCTGGGCTCTGCGTATGTCCTGCAACACACACATGGCACCAGGGTCAGCTGAGGAGCTTCCCCAGGCTCCTAAATTCATGCAACTCTAAGTTATGCTGGTTATTTTGATTTTACCTCCAAAGACAAACCTGGTTTTTGTGCTGTAATCAGTAAAAGTGTGTGCAAGAGCAATCTCAGCTGCTCAAAACTGTCAGAGTATCACAGACTGGTTTGGCTTGGTGGGACCTGAAAGCTCATTTTGTTCCAACATCCCCACCCTGGGCAGGGACACTTTCCATTACACCTCCAAGCCTCACCCAACCTGGCCTTGAGCTCTGTCAGAAGTGCTGGGTGTATTGATTGCTTGTTTGCCATGATCACATTAAAGTAGAAAATAAAGCAGATGAACAATCAGACAAGTGATTCAGAATATGGGAAATTAATAGCTAATGAAGCTCATTTAGATAAAGCTGCTAATACAAACAGAATTTTCAAAGCTCAATTACAAGAAATTAAAAAAATTAGTAGAAACAGTATTTTTAAACACTGTTGCCATAGATATTTTAAATCACTTCAGTAAAACAGCCCATAGCACTTAGCTTAAAAAAAAAAAAGAATCTAGCAGCAGCTTTTATGTATTCCCTTACACTTTCATTTATTTTAAAACAAACAAAATTAAAAATTCAGTATTTTCACACAAGTCGGTCTGGCAGCAAGCACAAACTGCAACCCACAAAGCAGGAGGCACACACATGGGGTACTTACTACACTGAGCATAAGTGTATTTAAATGTGATGGCATTTGTGGGGGCAGAGTCATCCCCCAGGGCAGGAGCTTCCGGTCCTCACAGCCAAGCATTCTACAGTGGGGGGGACACATCAAAAATGCCATGCAGAAGCAGCAAGAGCTTCAGGATTTCCTGCAAGGACCAAGCAGACCTTGGGCTCTCTGCAGCCCTTGGGAGAGCCCCCACAAGCAGGGGGTGTCTGCAAACAGCAGCACATCCCCCATGGCTCCCAGGTTCAGCTCTGCCAAGGGAGATGCACCTGGCAGAGGTGGGACCATGTGAGACACGAGGCTGAAGATGTTTCCTCTCCTTGTTTTTCCAAAAGTTTATCAGCACAAGCACGACCGTTTCAGAAACCCAACAGGACTGTGTCCTATGAAACTGCTGATGGGGTTCAGGAGTGACCCCCACACAAGAGGAACTGGGCTCACTGTGAGCTCTGCCTGCAACACTGCCCAGAGCATCACAGCCACCAGGGAGTGCAGGAGGTTTGACTGTCCAGCACCAGCCATAGGAAAAAGTTGTGTAACCAAGGAGTTCATCCTTCACTACAACTGCTCCCCCCTTCCTTCAGTGTCAGTGGTGGTACAGCTCCACATAGAAAACCTGCTCTCATACCTTCAATTTTGTAGTTTGAAATCTAGCTGATTTGCTCAGAAATTTTTTAAGAGCCTGTGACATGCAGGAGGAATGGCAGAAAATTTTCATATGTTCTACTCACCTGCTCTGCAAAGGAAGGTTGCCATAAACATTCCCGTAACAGCTGGCGTAGGAGGAATGAGACAACGTATCGTAGTCTGAAAGTCCCAGTGCCAGGGGGTTTCTCCAGTTCCCAGCAGTGTTTGTGGAAGATGCTGGAAATTTAAAAAAGGATTACAACAAATTAGACCTTTCTTCAGCTAAACCAGCTGAGGCAAACAAGGCAATTCTCATCAGCGACCTCCATGGGGTTTTGCAGGACACAGGCAGACAATGCAAACACAAAATACGATTTACAAGCCCTGTAGGGAGGCGAGCGCTGCACAGGTTGTATTCTGGAGCTTTTAAAGTGCTTTTTGACACATTCAGTGATGCTCACTGGAATGTATTTTGGAACCCATCACAGCCACTGCATTTACATGGCATGAAGCTTTGTACAACTGCTTCTAGTCGCTAAATACACCTGTCTGAAATTCAAATGCTTGTTATCCTTCTCTGGGTTACTGTGCTTACACAAAGAGGAAAAGGAGATTTTTTACCCTTCTACCCTTAGGAGAAGACAACAAGCAAGACTTTCCTTCCAAGAGCAGAACAAGACCCTACTTGGTTCCTCATCCACCTTCCAGGCAGCGACAGGGGGCAGGACTGACAGCACAGAGCACAGCAAGGACTCACAAAAACTCTGAGCACAGATAAAAATCAGACATTACCCGAAGAGAAAGATGACACCCGACTGCTGGGCGAGCACGGCGTCTGCAGCCCAGCAAAGCCCAAACTCCTCTGAGATCCTCTGTCAGGCTCAAAGCCCGCCGGCAGGCTGTGACCCTGCTCCTTCTGGCTGGAGGCGCGCTGGTACCAGCCACGGAGATGCTCCGCTACTAAGGCCTTGTGGATGTTTTTGGTTATGTGCTCCGTTTTAGCCACCTGCTTCCTGGGGAGCCTCAGGGTGGCGTAGGGGTTGTGTGGGACTCTGTCCACCTCGTCCTCGTGGTAGGAGCGGAATTCCCGGTACCGCTCGTACCCGTAATGCGCCGAGGAGCGGTAGGAGGGGTTGACACTGTACTGCCCCTCCGTGTCACTCTCATAAACGTATCCTCCGTTGTAGTAAACATCAGGTTCAGTGTAGGGGGAGTATCCAGAAATATAGTAGTTAGAGGAAGGCTGCTCCTGGTTTTTGTGGAAGATGCCGCTGCGGGCGTCCTTGTGGGCCAGGTTTGGCATGCTGCCCGAACTGGTGGCAGAGATGTTGTGTTTCTTCGACCGCCTGCGGCCCCTGGTCCTGTTGTCAAGTGTCTGAGTGGTGTAGTAAGGATTGGGAGAGGGTGTCACGCAGTAATACTCCGTGCTTGACTGGCTGGTGTAGGATGATCCGTCGTCCAGGATCTCTGTGCTGCTGCTCCGCTGGGATTTGGAGAGGGAGAAGGTTGTCTTTTCAGCAGGGGCCTCGGACAGCAGGTGGGTCTGGGATTCCAGACTTCCGCTGCGCTGCCGGCAGTGGTGTGGGGAAACATCTGGCCTGGAGCAACACAGATGTTGGCTGGTTAAAGGCAGTCTCACACAAACATACACACAGAGCTGGGGAGAGCACACATGGACAGGTCAGCTGCCTCCCCAGACCAAGCACAACACAACCCCTGCCTTATCTTTCCATACAGAGTATTTGCAATGCACAGAACTCCGTTTGGCTGAACTCTGTATTGGCTGCAACAGCAGGGGATCTCCCATATAACAATCTGTCAGAGTGAGCAAGGTTAATCTGTGACAGGGACACACAGAGCTAAGGTCACAAACGCACATTTGGTAATGATTTATGGGAGGGCTCCCTCAGCTTTTAGAAAGGTAAAGCTTACACAAATAATAAGCTTGGAGCAGAACATGGAAAGATGGGTTTCCTTTGGATCTGTCTCTCCAGGGCTGCACTACCCCAACCAAATAAACCTTCAGCTCTTGATAACATTTTAAGATTCTTCTTCATTGTAAGATTCTTCTTCTGCATCTCTCCTTCCCCAGCACAGCTTGTCAGCTGCCTAACAATACACCAGAGCTCATATTACAGCTTGGCTTCCCACAACAATGACTCTAACCAACATTTTGAGAGCCTGTTGCCCCGCTGCGGGAAAACCACACACCAAACCACCCTTTGCCCTCTCTCAACACCATTTCCCTTTATTCTCGTGCCTCCCCAGCTGTAAAGCAGAGGTTGCTTACTGCAGGTGGCTGCTGCTGTAGGCGTTCCGTGTGAGCACGGGGGTGGTGGGCATGCTCCTCCCGCCGCGGGGCTGCGCCGGCCGCTCCAGCGTCCGGAAAGGGCTGCTGTGCGTGGAGAGCACGTCCCTGCAGCAAAGGAGACGAGCCCCATGAGTTAAACATCACACAAGGCACAGCACACACACAGTACGGGCACCCCAAGTGTTGGAGAAACAAATGGAAGAGTGGAGCATGTGTAACGATGATGTGTTAAAAAACAATAGTTGTTAAATGGGAAGAAGAATTCGGCCCTTTCCTGTGGTTCAAGGGAGGTCTTCATTGGATGCTCAGCTGCTGCCAAAGGACAGAACCATCGAGGAGATACAGAGCAGGTAACAGAGAAGCACACAAATTAGGTTTTCAAATGAAATGAGTACATATGGCTACAATTTGACTTCTGAATTTGACATGAAGGAGTGTTTCGCTTATCTTGAGGGACAGATGAGAAAAAAGCAAAGATATGGCATTGTCCAAAACTCTAAAATGTTCTTAAGTGTGTCTTTAACACCATGCTCACATAAGGCAGTCCAAGAAACCTCAGGATCAGTGGGAAGGAATCCCTACACTGGGAACAGCTGCCAGCACCAGATCTGACATGATCACACATAATGTGATCACCTGCAAACCTGCTGTTATTGATGTGCTCCATGGAGCTGGTCTAGCTCTGAAAGTGCCCAAATCCTATAGATACACACAGCTGCCACTAATGAGAGAAGCTGGCTGAATCCCAGGAGCTCTACTTGTAAACAGAGAATTCTCAATCAGGCCTTACATGAATTATGCCTGCTTTGACCATGCACCTGCTGAAATACTGATACAATCAGGAGGGATGGTTAGGGTTTGGTGCTGCCTGAATCCACTAAGCACAGTCATCAGGAAAATGACAAGTTGTTAAATTAACACTGAAAAAACCCAGAAACTGACACAAAGAATGACAGCAGTGGTAGGCACGAACAACTCCTTAAATACAGCCCTTGCTATTAAATTTCTCACCCATCTCAAACCTCTTCACAAAAACTACACTCATCTTTGGTACAAGATACTGTGCCAACTACTTATACCCACTTTTGTTCCAACCAGGAAATTCAGCTCCCATCACCAAGCCCTGTAAGCCCAGAAGAGCACGGAGGCAGTGGGCTCTGCTGGAATGCTCAGCAGGGCAGGATGGAGCTCATGGCAGCAGCAATGAGATGTGCCTACCTGGAGTGTCTGCTTTCCAAGAGCTGCTCATTTATGGATGACTTCCTGAGATGAATTCTCTCCACTCCAAGGGACTTGGGTGGAGGGAGTCTTGGAGAAAGCTGTGCAGAGCTGGGTCTCTGTGCTGCCGCAGGAAGTGATTCACTGACTGTCAGAAAGGAATATGCATTCTGTTAGAGCAAAATCTGTGATATTTTTGCCCTGTGTGCAAACCTGTGGCCCCTAAGGAGAAGCACTTTACAGTACAGGGACAATGACAGGAGCTGTGGAGCGAGACAAGATTTCCTGCCTGCACTGAGCTCACTCCACACAGACAGGAGGACATTGTGGAAGCTCCTCCAGATCCCTGCAACACAGACTCTTATGGAAATGACACCCAGCCTGGGGCTGCCAGATCACAGAATGGAACTTCCTGGGAAAACATCTGTTTGCAGAGCAATCCTCTCCAGAGCCAAGCAGACAAGCTCAGCCTCTGCAAAGGCCAGTTCCTCTCCCTCAGCTTCCAGTTCTTGAAAATGACATTTTAAGAATTAATTTTGAAATACAACCTAAAAGGGACTGACTTCAAAAGCGACTGAATGAGCAAAGACAACTGACAGACACATTTGGCTGAAGGCAATTGGGAAGATGCTGGTTTGATCCTTGTTCTCACTTTGCTTAGGGCACAACCAGGTCCTGACAGAGCCAACAGGAAACTCCAACTAATACATATAAATGCAGGATGAGCATCACAGAGAACATGTTCACAAGCCTGGCTCTAGTTCTACTTGTACAAGCAGCAATCAGGTGTAAATCCATTTTATAACACCACCTGGTTTCTACAAGTCTAAAACTGGGACAAAGTGAGATCAGAATCAGGCCTGAACTGAAAAGTGAGTAATAATTCAGATGTTTGTCCCCAAATGACGATTATCCAGTTTAAGGGAGAGGCAGGCCAAGTCCTTTCCACCTTGTGGAACAGGGTGTGAGTGTGTCTGTGGGTGTGTGTGTGAAATGAGTAAGCTGAGCAAACACCACCCCATGCAAGATGCAAGCTCACCAGGGAACAGATAAACGTAAACAGAGCATTAATATCTGTGACTATTCCACCTTTCTCTGAGTTTTATGGTGGCTGTGAGCACAGAAGGGCTGGGCCAATTCTCCCAATTTGTAAGTCCTTCAGTTCTAAGCCAGGCCCTAGGGACAACGTATTTGACACCCACAGTGTCCTCAGCTTGCAGGTTGGTCATGTTAAAACCAACTGCCTTCTCCAAAGCTGACTCAGCTCAGCTCACAGAGCAGAAACTTTCAATAACTAACCCATTAAGAGGAAAGACATTCCTGAGTAGTATTTCTTCCTCTGCTATAAAGTAATTTGTCATCAAAAACCACCAAAATTACAGAATTATATAATGACTTGTACTGGAAGGGACTTAAAGCTCATCTCATTCCAACTCCCTCTTCCTCTAAAAGGTTTTGCTCAAAGCCATGTCCAGCCTGGGCTTGAGCACTTCCAGGGATGGGAAATGCTAAAAGGACATTAAGTCAAAGAAATATCTCTGAATGGACAAAGTTCTTGGGGAAAAAAAAAGGATGAGCATCATACCATCATCATAGGTGGTTGTGTCTGACAGGGAGCTGCTCTCAGATGGAATTATATCATCTGTGAATAAAAACAAACACCTTAAGCATAAAAGAGCCAACATCAACTTACAAATATCTTAATATAGTTTATTTTCTAGAGTTTCAGAGCCAGCTGATACTTGTTAACTCTGCAATCCATATTCTTTAGCCCCCACAGCCTGAAGACACTCCTGGTACATCATCACTCTGTGTGTTCACTGCAGTTCAGCAAGCGACCCAGGTAATTATCAAAGGAGATTTTTTAATTTATTTTTTTTAATCTGCAGCGGGAATCAGGCCAAGATTTACAAAGGTGTTTTCCACCCCACTTCCAACAGATCTCACAAGGTGTTTTGGTGCTTCAGTAGGAGTCAGGAGCCTACACAGACATGTAGATCTTGGCTGTTAGCAGCTCATCTCCTCTAGGTACACCTGAAACTCCACCAGGTAGGTACAAAAAAAGCCTTTTAAAATTTGGCATTCACTTCTGAATGTTTCATCAGCATACAGATCCTGTTTCAATTAAATTAAGATCAATGCAGAATAATTCCACTGATTTCCATCAAGGTGTTGCAAATTCCAACAACACAGAAAACAGGAACTGTTACATACGATTTTTTTTTTTTGTTTGTTTCTTCTACATTTTGTTATTTATTCACAGCACTTCACTGTACCTGTCTCACCTTGATGCTACACACTGAGAAACAGCCTGTCCTCACCCAGGTTTGGAGCAGCAGAAAAATGAGACTGAACTAGAGATAACTAACCCACAGACAGCTCAATACCTAGGCTGTCTCTGGCAAGATATGGCAGTGGTGGGGTAAAAAAATCTCCATGAATCTTCAAGCATGAGAGAAAGGAAGTTAATAAAAAACAACAGTGGCAGCCACTTTGTGCATGACACCTGCTTGTGCCCTCAGCCACCACGAGCACGTGCAACACACGCTGCTCCTGCTGTCACAATTTGCTGCCAGGGAAGGTCTGGTTACAGGAATGTACTAAACACAGCAGCTGTTCAGGAACAGCAAAAATCAGGACTTGGCCCCTGCCCTAGGGGGACCTGTCAGACCACGGAGAATGGGCTGCAACTCTGCTTGCAACCTGACACTGGGAAAAAGCTCCAGGGGAGCTGATTCATGTGGATTTGACCACAGGGTGGTAAAACATGGAACTGGGCCCAGTGCGGGGAGGAACAAAGCCTGCTGAGGAAAAGAAAAAAGCCAGCCTAAAGCTACAGTGCTGGAGTCAGGGGGGTGTGCAATGCTGACATATTCAGAAATGGTGACATATCTGAATTTAAATTCCGGGTCTGTGCAAATCCCTGCAAAGGAGGAAGAAACTCTGGGCTAGAGAGGGAGGAAAGAGAAAGTAGAACATGGAAAGCAGTCCAGTATGTCCTTCACCTCCTACCCCCTGGGGCTGGGATGGAAATAGCTATGGTTTGATTCAATAAATCAATGGGGCTATTTAACATGTTACTTCCAGCAAGTCATTCCCTGAATTCACAGACACAAGTGACTCATCACTGCTTGGCCTCCTGAAACCCAGACCTGGAGCTCGAGAGCACCACCGGTGACAAGGTCACACATAAAATCAATTACTGAAACTGGTGACAGCTCTGCTTCAGGTAAACAAATACACACTGCAGGGTGAGAGCCTGGGACTGGAAGGAAATGCAGCAGCTTATGGCTGGCTTGGACAACAGGGCAAAAAACTGCCAGCAACAAACAACAGCACCCATGGATGGATGGATGGATGGATGGATGGATGGATCTCTGCTCACCAGCCTTCCTGGCCATTACCACACACCAGGTGCCCCAGGTAAGACAGGACCTTCCACAATCAGTATTCAGACTGCTGAGCAAGAGACTGGAAAAACAGATGTTTCCCTCCCTTCTGTCAATCAGGAACAAGCTGGGCCACATTAAATACTGATCATCAGCCTTTCAGAATAATCACTTTGTGATGATGGATAGCCCAGTGGTGTGTCAGGGGTAAGGAACCAAAGCTCCTGCAGTTGGCTTGGATACCAACAGGTATTATTAACACATTATCTCATGGAGCAGCAAGAATCTCACTTCCCTCAGGAGAATCACACTCTCAGAACAGAGGGGCCAAGAGTATCTGCTTTTACTCTGCTCATCAGTGCAAACGGATTCAGTCAGAAATCTGTTTGCTACTATTGCATCCATAAACTCCTGACTTCACTTGCAACTTCCTGGAAATCAGGAATTTTGACTCAGGAAGCAATGTCTTTCATCCTTATTTCCTGGATCCTGCAGGAAAACCTGCCTGGTATATTTCTGCCAGAACTGAAGCACCACGGGAGGGACAGGGGAGAGATGCTGCATGTGGCATCTCAGATGTACAACTGAATTCAACACACCAGGAATTCAGGCATCAGAAAAGCTTCATCCAAGGTGTTGCTGCCAGCCTTTTTGTGCACAGCACCTTCAGCCCATATCTGGTGCTGGAACATGCCTGTGCTTGCTCCTAAAGCTGCAGCCTTCTCTGCCCCCAGCCTACAGCAGTGCACTGACTGTATCAGATGCAGCAGTTTCATCTTTTTTTTTCTTATTTAACTGTCTTGGAGAAGATAAAAACTGTATAAAGAAGATGTAAACCAAATTTCTAAGTAAGCCAAATTGCTCCTTTTCCCTCCTGTTTGCATCAGAATGTGGGGAATTCTCTCACCTGGTAGAGCCAGAGTTGATTTCTGGGTTGGTTTTTTGCCACACTTGATTCTGTATTCATTTATGGAGTTTTCTATCTCTTGCAGCTTTTTTACAGCATCGGCATACTCTTGCTTTCTTTTCTTCTTCACGTTTTTGCAGAGGTCTGGCTCACTGGCAAGTTTCTTTGCAGCTTCCACCAGCTTTTGGTGTATGATAAAATTGCTCTCCAAGTCCTGCAAAGTAGGATCCTGAAAATGTGTGAGATAAATTATTTGTTTGTACTCCAGAGAGAAATTATCAAATGAAAGTAATTAAGAATAAGAACTATTTTTGTGGTGATGAAGTGAAATCTTGAGCACAAAACACAGAAATATCAAAGTTCATACAAAAGACAATCCCAGCATATTAAAGTTTTAGATCTTATTTCTGGCTAGGATACAATTTTGAGATGTCTTAGGCAAGGTCCAAAGTTCTGAAGCCCAGGTGACATAACACAGGCTCTTAAATTCAGGTTTAGGCTGCTAAACCTCCTGCTGTGAGTCCAACCCTGAAAACCTCTCTTCAAAAATCTCTCTCTACTTCAGAGAAATAAAAATGGAAATTGGTATCACCATACCTACATAAGAGGGAGTTTCAGGCTTTAATTAATTGTTTGTAAACTACTTTGAGAAGCTCAGATGAAAGGCAATGCAGAAGTGCTCAGCAACACGTTATTAAATCTGGTCAGCAGGATTTTGGTTTAATAGCATTTAAGCAGTCCACAAAATCACTTTGCTGCAGACAAGGAGCACACCAGTCCTGTGAGGCAGGGCAGTGAGTTTCTGGTGAAAGACAGATGCCAAGTGCCCAACACCTACTTACTTGGATGATACAGCTTGTTAACAAATCTCACAAAGAATGAGGGGGAATGGAGTGTGTCCAGAAACTGCAAACATCTGAATTACGGCATCTCTCAAGTCAGTCTCTGCCAGCAAAGTTCATTTTAGTTTCTTGAGCAACACAGGGAGGTTTTACTCAGGTGGAACCTCCATTAAGCCACTTAAAACTCCTCCTCCTGTCACCTGTCACACAACTATGCTCACAGGCAGCTGATTTTGCAAGGGGGACAGTGCACACCCCTGCCACGTTCTGGGTTCAAACACCATCCCAGTGTGATGCAAGTCAATGCTCCAGAAAAGCTCAGAGTCATGGGCTGGCCAAATGCAGCATTATGCACCTGATCTTCTCTAATTAGCAGCAAAATATCCATTAAAATTCATGCAAATCAGGGGTTCAGGCCAGGTGAACTTAAGGCCTTTAGAAACAGCCAATTTCCTGGCCTGTTCAAAGAGTGGCCGAAGGAAGGGCAGAACCTATGGAAATTTCCTACTCCACACAAGCAACTCCTCTTAAAACACCCAGGGGAGAGCTGGATTATCTCTAAGTGCCTTTGGCCACTGGTGTGGCCACCCCAGCCCTGCTGTGCCAACAATCTGCCAGGCTCACCTCCTCACTGGGGAGCAGGTTGTCATCCAGCTTGAACGCCGTGCCAACACGCCTTCTCACCTGGGGAGGCTCCTCTCCAGCACCCAGAGGATACTCCTTGGGCATCTTGCCTGTCAGCTCCTGGGGAACAGAGAGGGCTCCAGGTAAGGCCCAGGGGGAGAAAAGGGGTCCCCACCTGCCCGACCCCAGTGTGAGGTGCAGCTCTCACCGCTTCTCGCAGGCAGATCTTCTTCAGCTCCTCAACCTTCTGAAGCAGTTTTTCCTGAAGGAGTTTCTCTTTCTTCTTTAGTTCCATAATCTTCTCCTTCTTTTGTTCTTCACTGACCTCTGAATCCTGAGAGCCTGGAAAACACACTCTGTATCAGAGAATTTCTAGGTAGAATTTTTCTACATAAAATTTTTATTGTCTGGTAGTCTCATTTCCCTTTTAACAAACACAAGCCCCATTATACTTGACTATGTCACATTTACGTGCAGTGTTACCTGATGAGATCAAACTGCCATTGCTGGCCATAATAAGCTGGTTCTTGGCCTCCAAAGTCACCAGCTTTGATACTTTTGGTGTTCCCATCTCCGTCAGATCCATGGCAATATCATCCAAACTTCTGGCTGATGGAATTTTTGCCTGAAGGAGTTAAAAAAAAAAAAAATCCAGCCTCATTGAGTTACCTCTAATTAACTTCAGAACACATCACAGAAGATGACATTTCACACCTCATCTCCCACAAAATTAAGGGCTAAAGCAACAGCATCACACAGGTGCTTGTGGTATACAAGGGCTGTTTGGCATTCCTTCTCCCTCTCCCCCAAAACCTGAACCATCTCCCAGCTCAGAATCTCTGCAGCTCTCAAAACAAACACAGGAAAGCAGACAATAGGAAAGGCAGATTAGACAGACATGGGAATTCCCTCTTCCTGATTACACTTCCATAGGCCTTAACTGCAGGCAGGCTAAAATGAATGAAATAACAATACTTCCACTAATAGACTGCTTAAAAAGCTGACATGAACAATTTGTAGTTTTTCTCTGGAGAGCAGTTCATCCGTGGAAAAACATAGGCTGAAGGATATACAGGAAAGGTGTTGAAACCCATGCTTGCAGTAAAATGCCTCATAACTTACTTTGCTTTGCTTCCTGTCCAAGTAGAACTGGTGCTGACTGATTGCCATCACCCAGATGGACTTGATCAGAGAAGTGTTTGCATACCAGGTCTGGACCACAAGCCCGCTCTGACCAAAGGTTCTTCTCGACACTGAAATTCTGAGGAGGTGAAAAGAAATGCAATTTTAAAGGTTTAAAGTTCACAATGCTTCTCCCTTGATCAAGTGAGGCTCAGCCTTTGTTTTAGGGATGCAAAAACTCAAGATTTCCTTCATCCCATCACCCAGTGCTGCTGCACATTGGGCCATGACAAACAGTTCTCCTCCTGCTCCAAGAACTCCCTGAATGGACACACAGGGAATCTGAGAGGATACCCAGAGCTGTGACAGCCCCAGTCTGCCTCGCCAAATGCTGGATCAGGATCAGTCCCAAAGCCCAGAGTAAACTCAGGTGTTACCTCTGAGGCACCTCCCACCCCTTCCACTAACACATGATGATGAGTTCCCACTTTGGGTAAAGATTAATCCTGATGACAGAGCTACTTCCTCCAGCCTCACCTGCGAGGATCGTGTACTTCCACAGCAAATTTCTTCTCACGGAAATAGAGATTTTCCAGCTGCTTCCATTGAAATAGCTAGGAGAATTGGGAGAGACAAGCAGAACATGGTCACTAAATCACCAGTCCTCTCACCCCAAGGTGATGTAATTTCAGCAAATTACAATTCCTGTGCATCCTCAGCTATGGCATGGACTGAGCAATAACGACATTCATAACTTCAATTAAAAGAAGCACATAAATACAGGATTCCTCCTCAGTAATTTCACACTCTTACAGACAATGTGTTGCAAATTGAGGATTTTGCTGGTGACAACATCTGCCTCCATCAACAGCACACTTAATTTCACTGCTAGAAGTTCCCAGAGATCTTGGCAGGGCAGCTAAAGTCATTTTCTCTCTGATTAAACGCAAAAATCTCTTTACAAAGTAATTGTATAGACAACTACGGTCTACTTCCCTGAGTCAGAACATCCCCAGGGAATGGCAGCAGCTCGGAAAAACCAAGACCTTTCTCTCGTGAAGACACTGTGTGAGACATCCAGCATGACATTTTAGAGCAGAGGTACACCATGTACAGAACAACAGCAGCTACAGGAGGAAGCCACCCCCAGCACATCCTCCTGCTAGAAACCCACATATTTCCTCCAAAGTGCCATCTGGGAGGAGAGATCAAAGTCAGTCAGGGCTTGGCAGCTGCACCCGTGGGATCAGAATTTCATATGAATTTGCTCTCCTTTTGCAGCAGTTACAGCCACCCCCTGGGGATGAGGCACCAGGGGCTGCATCTTCCCAGCCTTGCAGGTTTTGGCAGCATCACCTCCTGCCCCTTTCCCCAGCAATGCCAGGGTGCCTGGGTGCACATGGGGACCCCACATGGTGTCCCCAGGGATGTCCCCCTGACCATGATGGGCTGCACAGGAGCAGCAGCACGCTGGAGTTTACATCAGCTGCTTTGCAGAGCTGCAGCCCACATGAAAGTACTGGAGGTGCTTCCATTCAGTAGGGACAGGGTTCAGTGAGAGATCAGCCTCTGACACCAAGGATCCAGCTGAGGCACCCAGGCCAGCACAGCAACTCCCTCCTTTCCCCACTGGAGTTTTTCCAAAGCCTCCAAAGGTGCAGCCACCACACCAGAACCCCCCAGGACACACAACATTCCCACATTCCTGCTGGCCTCTGCCAAAACCTGGCATGCCATCCTACCTCCCACTACAGAAGCACTTCAAGTTTTGTAAAAAATGACACATTACGCTGTGATGCCATCAGAAACATTTATAACACAATGAAATATAACCCAGCTCATCTGTGTTTAGGGGAAAAAAGTGGCTCTTTCAGCAGCCTTTCCTTCTGTTTAATTAAAACTTTCCTAGGACTACAACTGACTATTAGAACCTGCTGTAGAAAAAGTGAAGCCAAGTGGAAATATAATTAACTTGAATTAATAAATTATTTTCCAGACGACTGTGGAAGTTTCCCTCTGCTGCTTAAGTAAGTTTATGTTTGTCTCAGAGCTCTCCAGCCCAGTCACGCTGCTGCCAGAAACGCCTCTTTACAACTCCGCACTGAACTTGGAAAATAAATTTCTATAAAAACCATTTATAAAAACAGGAAAGGAAACAACCCCAGCACAGCCTGTCAGGACATTGAGCAATAGTTGCCCATGGGTGCTCCGGCAGAGATCCAGGCTGGGATCCCAGCACAGCCCCAGCTGCTTCCCCGTGTCCCACACTCACCTCGCTGCAGCTCCGATCCCGATCCTGATCCCGATCCTGATCCCGGCTCCCCCGGGCAGTGTCAGGGCTGGCATGGGCAGAGCAGAGCCCAGGCGGCCCTGCCGTCCCTCTGTCCTTCTGTCGTGCTGCTCTGCCTCGGCAGCTTCGCCTCCCACTGCTGACACACGCCTGACATCACCACCCACCCGCTCCCCTGCGACGCCTCCCACGCCCCTTTCCCCAGATAAAGGGAAAACCCAACGGCGGAGGGAACCAGGAGGATTCCACTGAGGAGCTGCACCCCTTGCAGCACTCTGAGCATCTGTGGGGGGCCAGGGCAGTGGTGTGGGGGCTGCCCGGGGTCCCCCGTGGTGCCTTGTCCTGGCCCCGCCAGCCTTGACTCACACCCAGAGGCAACAGGTTCAACCAGAAGCATCATCCCGGCGTTCCCGGCCGCCCGCTCCCACGCTCGTAAAAACCATGGGCGTGCTTCAAATATGACCTCTGGAAAAAAAACTGCCTCTCTGCCGCCTCTGATCGTGGCGGGTGATGATTCCCCGGCCCCTTTATCACTTCCTTTGGGTTTTTCTCCTCCGGACGCGCTCAACGTTCCTGAGGGCTGTGGGAGAAGGGGGCACCTGTCCCAAGGTGAGGAGGGTCGACAAAATGCAGCAGCCCCAGCAGCTGGAGCAGCCTCCTGCCCAGGAAGAGGGATACAGGGGTCTGTGCAAATCCTACACCAGGATCATTTGCAGTGCCGAGAAAGGGGAAAAATAAAATAAAATAAATAAAATAAATAAATAAATTAAAAAAAGAGTTTGCGTTTTTAAGAAAACCTGCACGGAATTGCCTCAGGATGTGGGTAGAGCTTTGCCCCATTTCCTCCCCACCCTGTGAGATCCATCCCAGCCCAAAAGGAGCTGACGGGCGCCCCAAGTATTCTGGGTACATTACAAAGATATCTCTGCCTCCTTGCCCAAAGCCTGGGGTAACTCCAGGTCTCTCCTCTGCTGTTCCACAGCAGCAGAGATGGGACCTGACTCTGTACCCAAGACACATCTTGGCTCTCAAGGACTGAAAAGTGCCCTGTCCTCAAACTATCTCACATAAGAACAATACAAGCTCCTTAGCTATCACCTCATCTGACAAACCCTCCTAAATCAATCCTTGTAAAAAAAAGGCTGGTGATTAAATGAACATCTTCAGAATAAATTGTGAGCTAATAATATTTATGCAGATGCACATAAAAATAATCCCAAATGAAAGTGTTACGAGTTTCTGCCTAACACGCTTGGATCCATGAAGAGGGAAAAAAATGCACCCAATACAAACAAGGACAGAGTAATAAAGTAATAACTTTGTTTAACTGAAATTTTTCTACCTCGTGGTCAAAAGGCAACACTCAGGAAACCGTCACCGCTCTAGAGATATCCTGCTCCCTTCAAATACTCCCTACCCTGTACAGACATGTTCCTAAATAATTCCTAATTCCAATCTTACCTAAACTACATGCATTTTTAAAGACAAAAGAGTGGCCAAAAAAAAAAAAATCTGTAAATCTGGAACTGGTTTTTGAGGGCTGGAAGAACAATTAGGAATAATTAAAATGTTTTTGTGGAAGTTTTGCAATGTATGTTCCCTTTAACCAGATGATTAAGTCCACCTGAGCTAATTAATGTTTTCTTAATAGCCTTCCCATCCATGTAGGTTGTCAAGACACTTAAATGCTCCTGAAAAACTACTGAGCATCCCAGGGGCTGCCTGTCTGACTCTGAGTAGAGCTTGGCCTGGTCAAGGTTGTTTTTCTGATTATTTTTTTGTAGAAAAGTGGAGGTGCAGCTCTGATCACACCTCATTACCCAGGCACCTCTGTGCACCAGCCAGGCTCCTACCACCCAGCTGTGCTTTTCCAGCCCACGAGTTCAGCCTTCCCTCCATTTCTAGTGGGAATCAATTCCAGAGAGCACTGAACCAAAAGGAATGGCCCTCTTTCCCTCATAAGAAGAACAGTAACAGTCTAAGGCAGCCCAAAGAGACATGGCATGCCTAAATGTTGAAGCACCATAAAAGAAGCAGTTTGGTTTTTTAACCTGGCTGATCTTGCATCCAGTTTTGAATAAAATGCAAGTTTGTCCCGGCCTGACAGCGAGAGCAAACTGGCTCAGAAAAACAGCCCAGTCAGGATTGCAGGCAGGAGCTGGCAGAGACCCTGCCCAAAGAGACGTGCAGGAGAGATACTCAGGGGCTCCTGGCTCAATACTGCTGTGAGCCTCAGGGATTTTGTTTTGAAAAAAAAATAAATTATAGTATTTTTTTGCAAGGAGGTGAAAACGTGGAGAGCAGCTGAGTGCATGGGCTGTGTGGCCACACATTGCTGCACCAGCCCACGTGCCAGAATTGCACCTGGGATGTTTCCCAAGGTTAGTGACAGATGCTGACCAAGAGCTAAATTACCCAAATCTCTGGCTTTCCACCCAAGGGGTCTTGGAGTAAGGTCAGCATGGAAGTGCAAGCCATGCCACAGTGCTTGCAGCAGCCTTTCCCTCGGGAAGCACTTCCAAAGCACCTCGTGGTACGTGCAGGGCCTGCAAGGAGGTTCAGCAACCAGCACCTCAGGAACTGGCTGGGAACAGCAATCTGCAGACAAATCTGGCAATTCAGAGCAAGGAAACATAAAAGATTTCTGCCCACAGGAATGCACCCCACCCGATGAGGGAAATTACCACCCTGGCAGCAGTGCTGGGAGCAGGGCTGTGTTTCAGCCCCTCTGCTGCACTCAGCTGTGTCTGGCATTCTGCCCTCAGCTGGAATCCTGTGTTTCCCTGCTGTGCCTGCCCATGGAGGGAGGCACCTGAGGAGATGGCAGGAGAGCCAAATTGCCCCACCTGCAGCAACTTCTGAGGGAAGGAGGCAGACAGCTCCCACCTGTGTCAGCTTTACCTTGGCAGAGCTCACCTGCAGGCATCCTTCAGCCCTTAAATATTAAGCCAGTCCTCTAAAAACTTCTTCAATCATATTTTTTTCTAATACCTTATGATCCTTTTTTGCCTGGTCCTCACTAGCACTGGCATCATAAGGCTGAGAGATGTCTCAACATCAAACTGCCCCAAAACGTTTGTGTTTTGCAGCAGATGACGTTCAAGCAACTTTTTGCACATCTGGAAAGAACTGAATTTCAGAGCAATCTCATAAAAGCTCATAAATTATTTTAAGTAATTATGTCAGGTTAGTATCTTCTAGCTAAATCAATGGCTTGGTGAGAAATAAACACAATAAAAGAAATCTCTGCCTAATTAGAGCTGCCTGCTGAGAAGACTGTCCCAATGCTGCTGTGTTCTGAACTATTCAGCAAAGCAGGAAGCAAATTTACATGAAGTAAATGTTCTGCAAGGGAAAACTTTTAGCATCAACTCAGCATATGTTGAATTAAGAAAGAAATACCATAATACCTCCTCCTCACAGCTCAGAAGCAATGCATCCCAACAAAGAGAAAGTCAGGAGAAAGTGTCAGGAGGCTTGCAAGGATGAACAAAGAGCCTCTGGACAAACTCAGACACAAAAAAACCCCCTATATAGACTGGGAGAAATACAGAGAAATTGTCTGAGCAGCCAGGGGTCTGGACTGGAAAGCTAAAGCCCTGGAATTATTAAATCCAGCCAGAGATATTGTGGAGGTGACAAGGCCCTGGCACAGGCTGCCCAGAGCAGCTGTGGCTGCCCCTGGATCCCTGGCAGTGCCCAAGGCCAGGTTGGACACTGGGGCTTGGAGCAACCTGGGACAGTGGAAGGTGGCCCTGCCCATGGCAGGGGGATGGAATAAGATGATCTTTCAGGTTCCTTCCAGCCCACAGCATCCTGTGATAAACATTACCCAATTCAAAACGAGTATATGCTAACAAAAACACTTCTGAGAACACAATGCAGTCAAGACATCAAGCAGTAGAACCGATATTCTTGGACATTTTAAACAATACCATAGCAAGATTAGTTCTCTTCAGATAACACAGCTAATTTATCACGAGGGAGTCGCCCACAGAAACACAATGAAGTGGGAGAACAAGTCAAAGAGCCAGCAAGCTGCCTTCTCCAGCCCTCAGAGGATCCTCACATATTGGCTGAACACAGAATAAACTCAACTCATGCCTTAATACACCCTCCCTTAACAAGATTAACAAGACATACATTGTTTATCTTGCCAGTGAGAAGAATGGGGTAGAGATAAAGGGAGATCTATTCTGGCTTGAAATGACAAACCAAGTCCTGGGACCTGTTTTATACTTTTCCTAATTGATTCAGAGGATACCAGGGACAGGATCTTGGCATGCCACCCCACAGCAAGCAGGAGGCACTTCTCCAAGCAGGATTTGACTCTCAATATTAACTGCAACTGAAAGAGAATATGTCTGCAAAGCAGCAGGACTGCCGAACTAACCCCAGGTCTGAGCTCAAATCTGAACAAGGACTGCCAAAGCCAGTCTGTTTTAATGCCCCGTGAGACTTCAGGATGATAATCAAGTGAGCTCAGTATAACCTCCAGCCAGTGTGGAGCCACTGCTTTTATCCACAAAGACAATTTTCATAAAGGACACACAAAATAATTCTCCCTTTTCAGTCTGTTACAGACTAGAGCCCAGTGCTTCCCTCAGTGCCCCAGCTGGCAGTCTTGGGTGACACCTGGGCACTGCTAGAAACTGCTCCTGAAACAACACAAGCTCCCAGCAGTGACTTGGAGCAACAAAACACCCTTGTCCAAACCGTCTCAGGTCAACCAGAAAAATATTAATAGCTGGAGCCAAACCTCCCCAGCCAGCTCTACACAGCCAGGGCAGGTTCTCCAGGTCCAGCCCCAATTCACACACCAGCCTCCCCAACACCTCACACTCCCTTCATGGATGGTGAGGATGGAGCAGTGGCAGGGCTGGGTGATAGGGATCTGCAGATTGCTTCATCCAGGCCTCTCCTGCAAGCTGCTTCCTGTGAGGAGCTCTCAGCCTTGGACTTCATGCACCGGTGTTGATCCAATAACAAAATCTTGGGATAACCACTGCGCTCCAAGGCTCGCATTTACGTGTCTTTGCCTGAAGACCTACTTGGATAAAGCCAAAAGATTTCACTTTTTGAAGAGGGTGGTTAAATTTCTTTGGATTTAACTGACTATCCATTAATGGGTGCAGCTAATGTATTTTTTATTTCTATTATTAATAGTAAAATTTTATTCTAAATATGGACTTGGCTCTTGCAAGATCCCTGTGATTCTACGGAGAAACAAACACACCTGTCAGCACTGCAGAAAAGACATGGGCAGCAAAATAAATCCTCCTGGTGTGAATTCACTGGGGCACAGGCACCAATTCCTGTTAAAAGCCTCCCATCCAAAATGCTGCAGCTATCCAACCACAACCAGTATCAGAGAGGTTTGCATACCCAGAGATCACTTGTAGCTTTAAAATTTGGGAAGGCAAACTCAGTCATCACTCGACTTGGACTCAGCCTTTCCCTCTTATTAATTCTCCATTTATAATAATCAGCTGCATGTATATTTAAACATCACCAACTGGAGAAGTGGAGCACAATGAGGACGCTCTTTCCCAGATGGCTAGGGATAAACACAACAGCAGTTTTGATCCACAGTATAAACAGCTGGATAACACCTTCACACGACAGTTGTGAGTTTGGCTCCATTCCCAAAAAGCAAAGCAAGAAAATTCTGCTAAATCCAGCAAAACTAGCACCACTGCTCCAACAGACAGGAATAGTTTACATGTCTATTCCCCTCCTGACTGCTACTCCAGAGACTCCTGGAAGATTCAGGCAAGCTGTACATACTCCTCTCTCTGAAATAAATTCTGATACATTCATAAATATGAACAAACAATAATACAGATTAAAAGGAACTTCTGTCTGCTCCATCACAGGCAGCAGGGCTGTGGTTACACTGAAATTAGCAGCAGAATCTCAGCATTTTAACTCCAAACCCAAGCCTGGGTGTAGGTGCCCCTCTAGACCTGATGTCTGCTTTTCCTCCCAGAAGTGATCTGATTCCAATCACGTATCCAAAGTGCACTCTGCATTTAAAACCCTGAAACGTTTTTCATATAAAGAAACTGTCTGTATATTTAGCCACTTGTTAAAGGCAGTCATGGCTCAGGACAAGCTGTGGCTGACATCATTTTTGTCCCTTTGCACTGACACCAGACAAATCCTTAAGGACACTACAGCCATATCCATCCCCACAATTTCAATGAGATTATTGTAATTAAACCTTCCATTTGCATTTAGGCTTCTCTCTCTCACCTTCCCTTTTAACCTCTATCCTCTGTTGTATAATTATAATTTCAGTGAAGCCAACAACTACTCTCATTTTCATTGTAATACCTCCACTGCAGAGATGACCTCTGGTTTTTATTTTATTTTTCTTAAACACAACTCCCACTGTATTCAAAGACAACGCCTCGTAACTAACTGTAGCAGGGTGTGACTTGGTATCTGGGCCCTGCTGACCTTAAAAATTTTTCCTTAATCTGCCTGGTTGATGTTGTAAACTGAAATCCCACAAGCATAAAAAATGCTTGGCAAAGCAATGCTTCCAGCCAGGCAGGCTCCGTTTTCTTGGAGAGCATTGCTGGTCACAGCTGGACATCTTGGCTGCAGAATGATCCTTTCCTGGCAGGAAAATCTTATAGATGTTGCCTAAAATCAGGGAAGTGCTCAAGGGCAAGAGGGCCTCCTTGATGCTCTCTTTAAACATTCAATGGCTTCATCATGTTGATTTACAAAGGGTTCCCCTTGTGTTACTGTCTCTTAGTGCAGGCATGGGAAGAGACACCTGAGCTAAAACTCTGTATTTTACTAAACAAAGTGAAGGAAGGACATGAGAGCTCACCCTTGGACACACAGGTACATAAATACACCGAAAGAAACCAAGTCATAGTCTACTCTGGAAAAAGAGAAGATCAAGTTGAAAGCTTGAAGAGGGGGACTACTCTTTAACAAGGAAGTTTTATTAAGCTGTGCTTTTTGGCACCAATACACTAAACAATATCATTTTGCAAATGTAAAAACTCCCTGGCAGGGAGCACAACTTCTTGTGAACTCCTGCCCAGATCACTCCCAGGGAAAGAAGAACAGCAAACTCCCAGGTCTCCATCCCCTCATGGCTTAGATGTTTCAATGAAGACATGACCAGAAACGAGCCCCATCCCCATCTCTCATGGCTCCAGCATGAGCAGCCCTGGCTCTCCCACCTCCCATGGGGGTTAAATAACCCTTCAAAGACTTTTGGGGCTCAGTGCTGTCACAAGGACACACATGTGGCTACAGGAGGGGGAGAGCTCCCACCACGCCATGTGTTGGGTGGGTGTGTGGTGGGTTTCCATAGCAGAGCAATACAGGACCCTCTGCCCTGTTCAAACAGCACAGGAGGGTGTGGGCAGAGCTCACTCTGCAGAAGACACACCGGAAAGCAGTGCAGGAGAAGAATGACCTCCAGTACTTGGCATTTATTCTCAATTACTCCTTAGAATTTATAGAAACACACAGTTGCTCCAACAAGCCTTCAATTTCACCCAGTTCCCCTCACATTCTGCATATATCAGTGGAGCCTTTTATGCTTCATGCACAAAAAAACCCCACCTACAAAAGTGAAGTGAAAACACTGCCCGAGTACAAGGCCTTGCAGCAACACAACGGCTTCGTATTTCTGTGGTTACCCCTGGGGGTTGCCAAAATTCCCACCCTGAGACCACCAAACTCAAGACACACGAGCCAAAGCTCCCAAAGGGAGTTTCCACTATCTAGGAGAGGGAGAGATTTACTGCCTCAGTGCCAGCAGAAATCTCCTCCTGCCTCCAGCCTTTGGTCTTTTGCCCACCAGTCTAATAAGCAACAGCTTAAAGGAGAATATTCTGACACATACTCCAAACCATGTTCCCCCCACAAAAAAAAAAACAATCAGATGTAAAAAAACCTTACTTTTCTGGGTTTAACTTTGTCTTGTAAGTCGTACTGGCCGATTCCTTTGTAACTTATTCCAAGCCACCACGGGATTCCTTGTTTATCCTGAAAAATGGATGTCTACGTCAATCAAGAGCTCCTCAAGAATTAGGCAATTCCAAGATTACACAGCCCTTTTCACTCTGTGACAAGTACGAGTAGGTACAGAACAAAGATCTTCTGGCAAACAATTTGAGGTGAAGTGGATTGCTGGGGTGAACATGGAAACTTTCTCCCTCTGCCTTCTGAGGCAGAGGCACAAAACCTCAGGTGGTGGCTGTGCAACGTGGACAGAAAAGCGACAGTGCTGCTGGAACAACGGGGTGTCACTGGCTGGAGGGGTGGCTGTGAAGGGCAAGGACAGGGGACAGGGAAAAACTGTGGCCAGTGACTGCAACCACTATATTCAGGCATGGACAGCCACAGGAGGAGACACCAGCACAAAACATCAGCTTCTCAGGTACCACAGTCATGGCCACGACTCAAAAGTAAGGAGACATCATCTCTGCTGAGCTCTTCGGCACAAAACCCTTTGGCCCCGGCTCTGCTCTACAAATGGGAATAAATGGTGTATTGCCATCACTCTCCAAAAGTATTTCTCAGCATTTCCCCACTCCAAGCACACACCACTAATCACCTGCCACTTAGGAGGAGTCTTTTCCACATTTTGTTTTTCTAATCTTGATTAATGTCTCTGGGGAAACTATTAACTGCTTCAGGTCTAGCAGCGATATCCAGTTTAATTAAGATGATAGGAATGTAGCTCCTGATAGGATTACATGAGGTTTTACAAAGATTCCTTTCTGCTTTCTGGAAACAATTTTTAAAGTACATGGAATGGGGAAAAATTACAGAGGTTGAAAAATGTGGAGTTTCATACTGATAGAAGGGCACTGAATCATCCAACTGCTCTTTTAGGAATGCAAGTCCATGTAATAAGCTCAGCAATCACATTATCTATAGGCAGTTACTGACCTTTACTCCATAGTAATGAACTCCATATGTTGGCAAAGCTTCTACCACTTTCATGTACCTGCAGACAGATTTATAGCATATCAGATGATTTTCTCTGGAGGGAGTAATATCTATTAACATATTTTTTTCACACATACATCCAAGACATGTCATTTATCATTTGCATATTTTGAAGGCCTTAATAATTGAAGGCCCATGTTCTCAGAAAAAAAACTGAGCATCTTGGTTTGGGGAAAGATGGGGTATTTTGGCCCAGCTAAAGCAAAAAGAAAATCTCTCATACAACAGAACATTCAATCTCTTATCAGAAGATTGTAGAACTGAAAACAAAAATTCTGAACTGAACATGTGAGCCTTTTGGGAAATATTGGCAATAAAGACCTGCCTATAATTATTCCATTATGGAGCTCTGGTTACAAAGGATAGGCTCCAAATGAATGTGTTTATGCCATTGTACAACTGTTTCATGAGGCAATTCAGAGAACCATGGAACAGCCCATTTTTCCCTTGTTCCTACTGAAAAAAAGACCACAGATTATTGAGACAGATTTACAGGCACTAAGGTACATGAGAAAAACTGCGAGCAGTCTGCACTGTGCAGCCATGGCCATCATCTCAAGCATCTCATAACACATCCTACTGCATCTGCTTGTAGGAAGAACAGTAAATATTAATGGTAAATGAAAAATACAAATCCACAGGCTCAGTGGGCAGCTTGGAAGACCTTGATGTTTTGAAAGCCAAATTCTAAACGTTTCAGAATTTCTTACAGGACTTAGGGTAATACACACCCTTAAGAGTTTGGAGCGAAATTAATTGATGGCAAGCAAGGTACGGAGAAGTGTCTTCCAATAAAGTAAGATATGAACAATTTCTTTTGTATTTGAGGTACCCAAATGACTACACAAATGCTGAATTGTAAGCCTGTGAAGTGTGAGACTTGAAAAAATTCCACCTTGCAATGTAACTCAATAAAAAGAGAATATGACAGATACAAATGAACAGACAATAGTGACCCAGTCTGCCTTGCCACTTCTCAACCAAAAAAAAAAAAAACCAAACAAACAAACAAACAAACAAAAAAAAACCACACCAGGAGAAAAATAAAAATATCATCAAGTGTCATACTCACTGAACGATGGCTTGTCCTCTGGTCAGACCTTTGATTTGTATGTAATGCTCAATTACTCTGTCCTCACTGCAAACCAAGCACAAAACCCAGTTCAGAGGCTCAGTGACTTTGTTCATGTGTGACAGCATCTGCCAAAACTCAGCCACCTGCTCAGCATGCAGAGAAGGGTCCCTCTGCACGTTTCTTGCTCTGGTTTACATTCTGGTTCTTGCGGATTTCTTTCCCACCCTTCATTAGGCAGCGTGGAGCTGCCTGGCTGATCCCCACCATCACATCCTGCCTCCCAGACTAATTAACGAACCATTTCGGATCAGCCTGTTCTGCTGCAGATGCTGCTGCAGAAGAATGGTGCTAATTGTGTAAATTCATCCTAACTTTCTAAAGGACCCAAACTTCAAAGGCTGGTTAATGCCCCATATGCAAGACAGGAGAAGTTTAACTAGAGCTGTTTTCATTCCCATGTATTTTTTCCCCCTCCCTGACATTTCATAGGTGAAAAAAACCAACACATTTGTCAGCAATGACTTTTTTGCATTCTTTCTGTAACATATTTCAACATTTTGTTTTGGAGGAATGCGAAATAAAATATGCATTTCTGTGTCAGACACTTGAAAGCAAAGAAAAGCCCAGCAGCATTCATTCAGAGACAAACAAATAATAAGCAAGCATGGTATACTTGAAAATCCATCACGTACACATCAATCCTAAAAAAAACCAAAACAAATGAGGGAGTTGAATTTGCACAAAGGGCATAAATTCCAAGGAAACAATATCACTGATTCATCCTAAATGCTGTGTTCCTTTACAGCAAATCCAAGCCCTGGAATTGGAACTGTCTTTCCTTTTCAAGCCTTTCTAGATTATTTTCTTCCCCAGTTCTGTCGAGAGGAGCTGGGTGGGCAGCTGGCAGCCAGCAAAGGTCAGCCCACCACAAAGGCTCCAGTGTGTGACAGATGAAGACCGAGGTGCTCTCTGCAAACCCAGGCTTGGCTGGAGCTCAGACTTCAGCTCCTTCTATTGCAGGGTCCCCACATACTCTGATCCAGCAGTTTCTGACACACCAATCTAATTTAAGCAAACTTTGAAGGAGGAATTTGCATCAGATCTTGCATAATTTATCATCTTCTAAAAACTGGAAATGCTTGAACACGAGCAATTAATTCCACGTCCTGGGCTGAAAACTTTCAGAGGAGTTTGCAAACTGCTTAAAAGTGATCTTCTTGTTACCATTCACAGCAATGATTTACATTTTAAATTAAACAGCTCACCAGTAAGCAAGTGATGGATGTTCCTGCAGTGTCTTGGTAGGAAAGACGGGCAGTGTCTTCAAGTCTTTTCTAGTGTTCTCATCACTGCAAAAGCAAAAAATGGCCCAGAGTCAGTGCTAGTGAATCAGAGATGGACTCATCAGTTTGGGCAGAAGGAAGGGCTGTATTTGCTACTCACAAATGTGTCATGTTGCCCCATTTCAGGCTGTCATAGCAACGTAACTCTAGAGGCCCTCTCACATGGCAGTGATGGATATGGTGTCATGCAGGCTCATTGTACACACACGTGGTGCTCAGGCCACCACCGTATCAATATTTATTCTGCACACCCTCAGCCTATTTGCTGAGTGCAGAATGAGCCTTGAAACAGCTGCAGGAAAGCCTCTGCCCAAAGGTAAGGCTTGTAGTGCTAAATTTTGCTCTGTCTTCAGCTAAAGCCCTACCTCTAGACAATGCATTTCATGAAGCAGTGTGGTATTTGTTAAATCTCAGAAGTTTAACAGTGATCTGATTCAAAACAAAGGGTTTCAGTTCATATGCTTTAAAATATTTTCAGTGAAAACAGTTCTCCTGGACTGCCCATTGTACAGAAAGTTCAGATATTCTGGACTCTAGGCCCAACCTCAAATGAAATACAGGGGGGGTTGAAGTATGTGAATGCAATTTGTCATGACAAAACCCCAGCAGAATATTTCAAAACCTATTTACAGGCATGGGTAAAATGGTTCATATTCTCTCCTCACACGGTCCATTAATTCATCAGCTGAAACCTGCACGCCCCATTTCAGCAGGATCTCTGCGTGCCTTCGCGGCAGCGCCAGCAAGCACCAACACGACTTCTCTATGCAAAGAATGCACCAGTCACGTCCATCAGCATCTGCCTCAACTTTGTCCAGGCTTTTCCTTGAAGGCGTTTTTTTCTGCTCCTAACCTCTCTTCTCATCAGATTGAGCTATTAGAGTTCTCATCAGAGCTATGTCCCCCTTCGCTTCACCCTGTGCATCCCTAGAGTGGATGGAGCTCTGCACACAGCAATCTCCTCCATCCCAGGATTCCATCTCCCAGATGGCACATGGAAATCGCAAGAGATAAAAAGTTTTTTTGTTCCTCGGGAGCATGGACTAATCACCCTGCAAGGCTCTTCCCCAGCCCTGGGTAAAGGGGGACCACCTCTGAGGAAACAGCTCAATCAACAGCCTATTTATTCTTCAATATCTTTGATGAAGCTGCCAAGAAGGGGTCAATTAGCACCGAGGAGTGCTGGTCCCTGCACTCTTCTGCCAGGAATATCCATTTTTCTTTGCAAGCTTGGCCAGCACCCAAGTGTCACAGACAGGGACAGCTGGGCAGAAAATCAGGGTCTCTTCTTCCAGCGCTCAAATACAGCCAATGCTCACAAAAGCTGAGTTTGATTCACCTCTTTACAAGCACATTTTGATGGGATCAAAAGGCTGCAGCACATCTAGGCTTGAAGAGAGAAGGCAGATTACCAGGTGTTTGTAGGGTGACATGGAAATGCAGATACAGAGCATGTTCTTCTGAGGCCTCAGAAACCAGAGCAAAGAATAAAAACAAAAATAAACCCAAACCCTGAGCGACCTGGCCTGAACTCCCTCTTGGAGCTGGAGGGTTTGGCCAGATGACCTCCTAAGGTCCAACTTCAATCACAGACTCACAGGATAATTGATTATTAAAACACAGTTTTCCTCCTATTTTTAAACCTGACTCATCACAGCAATGGCTGCTCCAGCAGGCAGAGCTGGCAGGGAACTTCAGTGAAGCAGGAGAGGTTTTGGAAGGAAGCACTAACAAAATAGCTCATTTTTACCAAACAAAAGGGCTGTTCCTGTAAATGTAGATTCTCAGCCCCGCAGTATTCATAACCAGAGGTTTAATGGGTGGTCATTAAACCCCTATTTAAAAACCTGGTTGTAAGGGCTGAGGCAATAAGGAGGCTGATGTGGGAGGCCAGGGCTGAGCTCTGGCAGAGGCAGCCGGGCACAGGGGACAGCTGACACCCAGCTGTCACCTCTACACATGGGGGGAGAGGTCCCAAACTCTCTTCCACCAACCCTTACAGGGCCAGGAGCCTCCTCATCACTGAGAGTGTGCAGAAATGCCACCAATCCTGGCAGCTGCATCTCCCATGCTCTGAAATGCCACCTCCTACAACATTTGTGACCTCCAACAAAACTACTCGCCTTCCTGCTTGGTTTTTGGACCTCTCACCTCTCTGGTTTTTGGGCCCCTTGCCTTTCCAAATCTGGCTGAGTAGCAACTTAATCCTCCTCAATGCCAAAACAAGGGTGCTAGTTAAGCCTGAGTGATGAGTAGCAGCTCATCAATATGAAAATGTCTACCACTGAATTTAAATTTTGAGGGCCAGCCAGCAAACTCACCTCCGAGCAGGGCCTGTGGGCTCTGAGCTGGGACATTCAGTGATCAAAGGGCTGTCACCACGTCTGTGCCATGGCAGGGGGCATGTCCCTGCAGCACTGACCCAGACCCAGACTGTCAGCAGGCAGGGGCCACAGAGCTGTGACAATTTACAGCATTGCTGGGCCTTCTCTCCTCTTCTGCCAACCTACAAACCCATACAACTTTTTGCAATAACAGAGAATAATACACTGATTTTATGAGGCAAAATTGCCCCCTGGGATTTGTCTTCCTGATGGGACCCAAACTCACATCCTGAGGTTTTGACACCATCCCATCCACACGCACTGGGAGAAATCCATCAAAGTGGACTTATAAGGCTTGAAACTCTCTGAGAAGCAACATGAGGAATTTTTTTCCCCCTGCATAATTGTGAGATCAAGCATGAAACAATCCTAGAAAAATGTAAAAGACCTGGGAGAGACAGGGCACAGCTCCCTGTGCCTTCAGACAGTGCAGGCTGGCACGAAGCAGCCTCGATCTGCTGACTGCACGCCCCAGGATTAGCACTGGGGATGATTCACGGCTTCAGGGATAATAAAAAGCCTCAAAGTGGTCCTCCCCCTCCTTGCACAGAGTCCATTATCACTTCATCTGCACCGAGCAAGTCTCCCCTTGACCTTCAGGATCACTTTCCCAAGCCCCAGCGGTTCCCCAGAGGTGACAACTCCCGATAGCAGGAGCTGAGGCTTTGAGTTATGACCTGTTCCTGTTTGGTTTCACAGCGACCACAAGACGATAGAGCGATCCCAGGGCAGACAGCCCCGGCTCCAGATGTCCCACCAACCCCACTATCAGCCGGCCAAACACCCCCTGTTGTATCTGGCACGTCCATGGTGGGTTCCCACCAGGAGCAGGACAAGGCTGTCGGGATGGGGAAGCCCAAGTTCCATTTAATCTGACCCCTGCTAAGGAGGGGGTTTCTGGACTGGTGGTTTTTGGCATGATTTCAATACATAAACTTAAAACCGCCCCAGAGTCAATGGGACTGAACATTTTTTGGCAAAAGGTTTGTTTATTCCCCAGGAGGAGAATATAGGAAACTCTCATCTCAAGTATTTTTCCACTATGGAGAAGAATTAAACAAAAGGAGCAGACAGACCTTTTCCTTCCTATTCCACCCTCTAAATAGGAGTTTTCTCTCTGGCAGATACAAAGCAGGACTTGGATTAATCTGGGCAATGCAAATGGAAATAATGAAAATCTGCATCAAAGCCTCCTCACGCTGAACCTCAACTTGCACTCCTGGTACTGCCCATAATTAATTCTCTGTCCCAACATGATCAAACGTTGGGCAAGATGCTGTCCCCAGCACGCCTTGCTCGTCAGCTCCATGGAGAGGGAAGGCAGCTTGACTCTCAAACAACCAGTAACAACATTTAATGATCTACCATGCTATCAACTGGACTTCCCACTTAAAACTGTCTCCAGCAGCAAAAACAGGACCAATTTCATGAGCTTCCTACAACCTGCTGATGTTACAGTGAAATTTTAGGCATCTTGCTATAAAACCCCCACCAGAAATCCACGAAGGAACCAAGCCAGACCATCATGGCATGCTCTGCCTCTAGAGCACATTACTGAAAATTAAAAAAGAGTTACATATTTATGCCCCCAGAAAGCACATCTTGACAGCTTGTAATGGAATGATACAACACTCCCTGCCAGGCAAAGATTTACAGAACTGTGCTAATTAGGACCATTTGTCAATACCTGGCATTTCCCTACACCCACTGTCAAAAAGCAGCTTATGCCCCTTGCTAACGCAGGTAAAGAGCTTAGATGGAGTAAGATGTGGTTAATGAGATTAACCAAACATGAAGAGCAAGTGACACACCCAGCAGCAAAAGCCATATATTGGAGTACAGCATAGAAACTTATCAGCCCACAGATTCTTTGTAAATATTAACAACTCGATGGGAACAGGACTTCAGACAACTCTTAACTGACTAAAGCAAGGGCAGGTGTGTCTGCCTCTGCTGAATTGCCTTTATAACATGTTATAAGGTATGAATTTATCACTAGGGAAAGTGCTTTGTATAGCAACTTCCCTCTGTTCTTGGAGCCTTTTGACCTCACACAAATACTCTCTCTTGTGCTGTTACAGGATCACTGAAGTAAGTCACTCCCAGGTTCTCATGAATGGCATTTGGTTATGTTCAGTTAATTCTTGAAATGAAATTTAGCACAGATAGAATTTAAAGTGGCCTTGCCTTTTGAAAATGTCAATCAGCCTCACAAAATTAACCTGAAAGTTATTTAATGGACACCTAAATATCAGCAAATTTGAGAATTATATATGAGATTCAAGGAAATGTGCAGCTGCGCAGCAAAAGGATGACACACTATTACCCTACACCATTAATATGATTCAAAACGTTTCCACTAGGATTTGTCACCTCGTTGTCTTCAAGATATTTACAGCTAGCAAAATAAACATTCCAAAACAGCACACAATTAGAGCAGATGGTTGAAAGCTTGGCAAGGGTTTCAGTGGGTCAAATTATTCAACTGATGTCAGTAATAGCCTTATTTCTTTAGAATGACCACTGAATTCCTTGGCACCAAATTGTACAAGAACATCCTCTGCTGCTGCACACACCCTAACCTGGTCCTTAAGTGATTTTCTCAAGTGACCAGAGACTCAGGGAAACATCACCAAGGTCTCCAAGGTGCTCCCATTCATTACACGTATGGATGAAAACCAGCAACACGGACCAGCCTATTGTAGCTGGGCTGCTTCAGCAAGAGGTGCCTATTCTGTAGGCTTTGGGTTTGTCATAAAATAAAGAGCATGGCAACCTCAGGCTCCCCTGGAAGCTGCTCTGCCCTTCAAGGTACCACGAGAAACAGGTGTGAGGAGCAAGCAGTGAGGCAGTGGAAGGGAAAAAAAAATAAGCAGGGTTAAAAGTGCAGGAGAGAAAAGGGGCAGGGAGGGAAAGGAAGAGAGAGCAGGGGAGGTACAGGGAGAGACGATGGATTTAGCAGCTTTTGAGTATGCCAGAGCAGCGGGATCTTGGCAGCAGGACTTTGAAAAATGCACTCTCGGACAAATCTTCTTTTATGACAAATGCCAGACGTTTCCCATCACTTCCCAACCTTTCAGTTTATGGTCTGCTGGCACACTCAAGAAAGTTATTTTTCTATTCAAGGGAGCCCAGGATGTGGAAAGGCCATGAACAAGGGGCTGCCATTGGTACAGGACTGTCAGAGTCCGACCTTCCCTGCAGGCAGCAGGAGCTTTGGTGGGAGCAAGGTTGCAGGGGCTGCCACTTGAACACCAGATAGCAGCCGCCTGCTCAGAGAGGTACTTGAAGGGGCATTTAAGAGCCTTCCAACCCCATCTGTGAAAAGGACCCTGATAAGCAGTGCAGATGGCTTTTTCAGCCCCAGCTTGTTGGATATTTAGGCTGTGGCTACGCTGCAGGTTCCCACCTTGTGCAACTGCAACAGCTTTAGTTTCACAGCTCAGGGGGGACCTGCACCAAACACAAAGTGTGGATGGGACTGGATAACCATTCCCTATACTTGGACCAGAGCCTTGGACTCCCAGGCCTGACCTTCAGCTCCAGCCCTGTTGTTCCCTGAGCCAAATTTCTCTGCTTCCCAAGCACTGCCCAACTCTTGGGCAGAGCAGCAGCAGCTGCAGATCTGCTGGGGTTTGGTGACCCCAGACATTGGCTTTTGGAAGATGGGCCAAGAGCACCAAGGAAAATGTAACATTTCTCCAGTCAGCTGTATGCACACACCTCTCCACACGAGGACATGGTGCAGATAAATGGGAACATGAGCTGCTCCCAGAACCACCTTGGCAGAATCAGGCAGTGCTACAACTCCCAGACAAGGAAGAGGGGCCAAGGAAGCAGCTTGTCATGACTAGGGAAAATCTGTGACCTGGAGCTGCCCTAAATCCTCAGGTCCTCTTTTACAGCTCTTGATGTGAAACATGAATATTCTGAAGACAAAAACCCTTTTGGTCCTTGGACCTACCACCTACAGTGGGGTGGTGGGTCCCATCCCACAGATCTGCTATGGCATATCCATGTTTAAAGAGCTGCTTGGTCATACCTACAGCACATGTCAGCAGTGCTCCCCTACAAACCAGACAAAAGCAGAATGGCTCTGCTGTACCTGGGGATTTACTGCCAGGCAAAAGATGGATATTCACAGCTGATACAATGCTTGAAGGATCCCAAGCCCTCCCAACAACAGACTGTTGTTTCTAACATCCACACTTTCTTCCTGTTCACACAAAGGTCAGCTTAGCCATATTAGTTGTGAGTTTTTAGCATGTCTGAGTACAGTAGCAAAGTTTAAAGCTTGTTATCACAGCCCGGCTGATACAGAGATACATGGAACCACAAGAAAAATAAAGTGTCCAAATAATGATAAAGACCTGACAAATCTGCAAAAGCAAAAAAGCTGAGGCTGAAAAGCTGTCGGTCCATTTCCTCAAAGCACAAAATACACTTCATGTGTCAGATCTCAGCCACCATGGGAAGGAAAAGCAAAAGGTTTACTCCTGCTTTTCTAGAGTGAGGATGTTGTTAGGAATCAGACCAGAGTCCAAACTCCTGCTCATAGCTGAGGGTGCAAGACTGGAAAATAATCCCTGCAGACCTGAGAAAGTTTTGCAGATATTCGACAAAAAGAAGGTGAATACATTACAATGCAAAACCCATGAAATGTGGTTTTTACAATAGGAAAAAGCCATGTGTTTTAATACTGAACATGTATTTCTAGGAATAAGGGGAAAGCATCTTTTACCTATGGCTGTGGATGTCATGATGCTACCCCATGGGATGGCTTCCTCCCTGCATGGGAGACAAGCTGGGGGATGTTGAATTTCCTGGCACCTTGCTTGCCTTGTCTCTCATCTGTTTTGGATGCAGAGCACACACAAAAGACCTCTCTAGGTGGCAGGGTTGTAAGCACTCTAGCTCTGCTTTCTGAGTTAAAAATAATTAAAAAAAAAAAAAGAAGAAAAAGCAAAGAAAAGAAAGTATTGTGGAGGGATTATTAAAGAGGACAAAACACAGTAACCCCTTTTCTGCCCCTCTGGAAATTGTACAAACACCATGCATATGAAATCTAAAAATCACTCTTCCTTACCAAACTGCCACAATTATGTGTGAATATTAACAGTTACATTGCTATATACAAGTAGTAAATCCCATGAGATCAGGTTATTAAATTACTGCAAATATCCTTTTCTTTTTCCCCCTCTTCATCTAATCCTTTTTGCTCATTTCCACCCACAGTGCTTCCACCTAATTAATCTGCTACATAATAAGCATTCTATACAAATTCCTTGAGAGTCCTTACAGAACTGCTTTAAAATAGGAAATTGTAAAAACCATTACAATTACATCACTGCAGGCTGGATATGCTTTAGTCTGCCATGAACTGGATGAATCTACAAGTAGCACCACTCGAAAAAACCCTGTTGCTATGAAAAGTCTATCCAAGAAATGGCATCTTAAGTACTTTTTCTTTGTATTTGCACCTGGTTTACATGAAAAATAAAACACCAGGAGAAAACAATGTTTTCATCTCATAATTGCTGCCTCAGTGCTCAGGGAGATGGAGCTCAGCAGTTCCCTGCCTGGCTCCCCTCTGCCTGCTGCCTTCCCTCAGCTCCTGCTCCTCATGGCAAAAACCTGCAGGGATTCACCAAGGAAAGCAAAAATTTCACCCTGCTGGAGAAAATGACTGCAGTCTTCAAGCAGCTTTCTTTGAAGAGGGCATAAAATTCAATTAAGCTCTTGGGAAAGTGAGTATCTGATACCTGTCAGTAGGGTGATCACCATCATTGTCTGAAATAGACACGAAACATGACTTTCCCTAAACTTGCTTATTTACTACCTTGGTTCATCAGATGTTCCCAAATAAACTGAAATAATCAACCCCCTCAACTAACAGGCTCTGAGTAAGCAAATCTTTGCTTATCTTGTCCTAAATTAGCTGTCTATTGAAAAAGAAGGAGTAAGGAAAGCACAGAGCTGGGTATGAGGAGAGAGTTAATGGTTCAGAGCCAGTGCCTCAGCAGGTATTTAAAGGAAAAGTGCTGGGAGTCACAGCTGAAAGGCAAAGCACACAATGAGTCACTTGACAAACAAGGGCCAGGAGCACAAGGGGCACAAGGCAGCGCCAGTGCTGAGCACTGATTTACAGCCAGGCAGACACAGCCCACAGGAGCTGGGGGCAGCCTGGAGAAAGGCTGAGGGTATCAGTGCATGGGCATTTAAAAAATGCATGGAAAAGAACATCAGAAACTAAACTAAACTGCTGCTACAGGCCCCAGGTGGATGTTCTGAGAGTGAATCCTCTGGTGACCCACCAGCTCTGTTGTATCACCCACTGGCACAGGTGTGAGGAAATACCTGGGAATGAAACAGGATCCAGACTGGGCTCTGGTCTTTGGCTGCCAGATGAGATGTCCCCTTGTAACTCATCCCTGAAATTATCTTCCTGCTACAACCCCTGTCCTGGGTGCGGCCACACCTGGAATTTTGGTCACACAAACCTGGCAAAATTCCCAGATACAGGCTGGACAAGCCACCTCCAACAGACCTCAGGTGTGTCCTGTTCCTGAGGGTACCTTAATCTTGGGGTTAGCGGTAGAGTGAGCAGGTGCTTTGCTATCAGACAATCATTAACTTCTTTCCAACAGCTATTTTCTAGCACTGCCCAAGTTATCCTTCCCACATTCTTTTCTACCAGAAGATCTTCCGGTTTGCCTGGTAAAATATCCAGCTTCCCAACGAAACACTACACCCAAAAACATCACTCTGAGCACTCACTCCTAATTAAGAGCAAATTGTTAATACTACTTTCTGCACCTAGATCAAGAACTTCACTTTTTTCCTAAGCAGAATTTTAAAAATCATGAGTTTCTGAACCAATTACCCCATAGCCTCAGTCGCAGGGCTATCTCTCACCCAAACCTTTCCCTTTTACAAACTGCCCTTATCACCTCCATAACGATAAAACCCCGGTGCCTCGCACATGTCAGCTATCAGGAATTCATTATTTTGTCTGTGTTATGTTATACCAGTCGGGAGTTATCTTTGCAGCCCACAGGCCAGAATCAAAAACGAATGTGTCAGCTATTTAAAGAAAATAGGAGCCCTCCTCCAGCAATTTAATTAACTTCCAGGGAGCATGGCTGGGTTTCAGTCCTGGAAATGGTACTGGGGAAAACACAGTCCAAGATTATCAGTCAGAAAATAAACTTTTTTTTTCCCCCCGACTTACTTTCCTTATATAGTCCCTGTAGCTAATCTGATTTTGATAAACATTTTTTCAATGCAAGGACAGCATTTAGGACTTCTCGGTTATAAATTGTCTCTCTCATCAAGCTACAAAGGAAAATAAAAAGTATGTAATATTTTACAGCATTTTTGATGGCAGATGTTTAATTTGTGAACTAAATGCAGCTAAATCATTTATTTCCCAAGGAGGCTAGACTTTATAAGCTGCATATTTACAAGATGAATAATTAACAGACTGTTAAAACGCTGTTTCTTTAAAATTCAAATAAAATTCCTGAAATAAACAGAATATGTATGTTTTTCCTCCAAAACTGAGCCACGCCAGAAGCTGCAATTTGAATCACATTCCCTTTCTAAAACCTTTGCATAAAGTTTAAAAACCAAGATCTCATAAAACCACGCTTGCAGATTTTTCTGTTTCATTTGCAAATAGGAGTGTGTAGAAACGCAATTTACTCACGCAGAGTTTCAAAACTCCAATCAATGACTAATGCTTGTTTGGGGTTCCTATTGCAGGAGCTGGGTAAAAGGTGCTGGGAACTCAGCTCAAAAGGAGGAGCAGTCAACTGGAAGTCATGGGTGAGTCGTGAAAAGCAAACACGAGGCAGTGTTACATCCTTCCTCTTGAGCAAAGCGTGCCCAGCACTGCACAGGAAGGCAGAGGGGCAGGAATCTGCAGAATCCCAGCCTTGCTGGGGACAGCAGAGCTGCAGGAGTGTCCTGCTCTGCTCAGGGCAGCCCTGACACTATCTCAGGGAGTGGGGGAGAGGGACAGCTCAATGAGAATCCTTGTGACATCCTCTTCATCACACACAGCAGGGAATTATCTTGGCTGGGATCACCAGTTGGGTAAACAGGAAAAGGAAATGGGTACATGGTGAGCTACACTGACCATGGTCTGCTGCCACCCACCTCTGTCATCATTCCTCCTGTGTCCCAAAGCCAGTCTAGGCTGCCTTTGAGAATCTGGAGTTGTCCAAATCAGGACATGCTGTGGGTGCAATTTTGAAGCACGCACTAAAGTTTTATAAAGATGTCTTCAAAACCAGGGTCCTCTCAAAGTGGGACTTGGGTGTTTCATCTCACATAAAGTCTCTTCCCAAGTAATAAGGCACAACTAAATGATCTTTAAGGTCCCTTCCAACCCAATGATTCTATGAAACCCCTGTCCCTGTAAGAGCTCAGCTCAGGACCTTGGGGTCCTACTGCAAAGCACCTACAAGAACCAAACCCCAAAGTCCCTGGTATTCCCATGCTGCCAGTGCTACCAGACTGCAAAGCCTCTGCAGAGTCACCTTTGTAGTGCAGAAATCGAAAGTTTTTTACTTTCTCCAAGTACCCACGTGTCAGGTTCACTCACTGAAAAGAAACAGATTTCCAAGGAATGTGCTCACCCACTCAGCATGGGGCAGGGGAGGGTGTTTCTCAGAAGGCTGCAGCTCCCTGCCATCAGGGTGTTATCTGAGAATTTGAGCAGTGGATTGGGAAAGAGGTTCCTGTAGAACCACAGGAGTCTGAGTGTACAGGCCCTGGTACAGAGCTGACGTCAGTGGGAACTCTACACGCTGACCCCACCACAGGATGTGTCCCCGAGGAAAAGCTGCCTATGGGATGTGTGTGAAAAATGAGACAGGAAGAGAACCCCAGCATTGCCCGGACTGGCCCAACCCTCACTTCCACAGAGCTAATCTCCAGGACTTCAGGCAATTCCTGTATTTACCTGCGTTCATTCAGCACTAATCCAGCATCAAAAAAATCAACCTGCACATTCTCACGGAAGCACAGGTGGTGCAAGAGCCACATTCCAGAAGGTGATTCAAAGCAGAATGTCCAAATGACAGCGAGCAGAGAACACACTAAACTCAAGGCACTGCTGCAGGGAGGCAAATCCCAGTGCCCAGGAGCACTGCTGCAGGGACACAGCCTGTGCAGCACAGCAAGGGCCAATCCTTTGGTGTCGTTGTTAAGATATGCTGGTAATTAAGCCAGTGCTTTTATCAGCGCTGGCCCAAAGGACCACTTGTGATATGCGACATGAAATTCCTTCACTCCTGGTGTGCTCACTGGGCCTGGGACAGCTGGCTGTATTCATGTGCTATGGGGGCATAACATATGCTCAGTTCAGCAGAGGAAACAATTGCTGCAGTCATTTCCATGCAACTCTTAGGGGAAGAGCTGCATTTGGAAATCACTCTTGTAGCAGAGTGCTGCTCTTCCCCACAGTTTTCTTTAAATACTTCTGAAGGTACCCATGGGCAATCCACTCCTTGCAACGTGTCCAGGGAACCATGGAAAACAACCACAGACACAGCTCTTGGGCTCGTGAGGCCATACTTACAAACTATTTATGGCAAATGATAAGGAGGCAGGGTTAAGTTTAAACCACATCAGGGAGCTTTTCACCACTAAGGTGGTTTTTAGCATTAACCCCTGCTCTTGAGAATCAAGAAAATTGTGCCACCAGTTGCTACAGCTTAACAAGTTACTTATTGTGGAGTCAGCAGTGATTTTCTGGTTATCTGTGACTAAACTGAGCTAAGCTTAGGGCGTCCCTGTAGAGATCAGGCAAGATAAGGTTTTTTTTCTAGAGAAAAATGCAGCGTATTATACAGCAATATACTGGGGGTCACAAAGCAGGTCTACAGCATGAACAGGAACAGAAATGGTCTGCACAGTCAGCCCACCCAGCTGATCAAAAACACGTTTTTCTCCTTGCCAGGTGTGACAGCATGCCAACAAACAGGAGGAGGAGGTTTGATGGACTCCACAGAGCGTGTCCTTCAGCAGAGAACTGACAGGCCTTTGAAGGAAAGGGGTCTGGGGATTGGCACTGGCATTTACTTGACAACTGCCCCCTCAAGGGAAAGCAGAGGCACTCTGGCAATCAAACGTGACTTGCCCCCTGCATTTGGGCAGACAGGTCTGTACTGAGCTCTCTGTTGTAGCTGAAGCGTAAAACACACCTCTCCTCCCTGCAAATGGTACGGAAACCCAGCAAGGAGTAAAATATTAACGTGACCAAAGCCAATCTCCCGAATCTCTATTTGCTCAGCGAGCTGTTTCTAATGGGAGGTCTTTCCCCGTGGCTCCAGCAGGTCCAGGTGTGACCCCACCTGCTCCTGCAGCCCCCCAGCACAAGCAGAGCTAGGTAAGGAGCACCTCCAAGGGGAAGCCACACTTGATGATGCAGCTTTAAACAGCTCAAGCAGAGAAAAGGGGGTCACACATCAAGCACAGCACAACTGTTGGGTCAAGTGTGGGGAGGGAGAGCCCCCGGGGCAGCTGCAGAACACACACAGCTCATTGATCCCTGGGGCAGCTGATGGTCCCTGCACGGGCAGGGCTGTGGGCAAAGTCACCCCCAGGGACCCAAGCACAGGCAATGGTTTGCTTGGCAAAAGTTTGGCAAAGAACAGGCTTTTCCGGCAGGGAAGTGTGGAGCTTTCCCCTTCTCCCACTGTGGCACCCACTTTTTGGGAGGGGAGCAAAATGTGCTGCCTGAAACAGTGTTTTGACTCAGAGCTCGCTCACAAAAGGCATTACTCACCCTGCAGACTCAGATTTTATCCAGCCCAGCAGCAGTTCTCACTTTCTTTGGGCACTGCTCGCAGCTGGACTTTACCCCCATTTGTGATTGTTTGCAGTACAATGCCAACACAGAAAAACACATCCATCAAGCACACCAGCATTAGAAAGGAAAATGTTATTACCTGGAATAGTCCCCTTTAGCTTCCTACAATTGAAAAACAGTGACAGAATTAAAACACGATCTCTTCAAACCCCTCGGTTTTCCCAGCATTGTTCAGCTCCCCACTCCCACAGCTCTGCAGGCAGATCCTGACCCCGGCCACACTCACTCCCTGCAAAACACTCAAGAGCTGGACTTGGCCCCTGGTGCTCCCAGCTGTAGATAATCCACCTACAGCACAAACAAAACTTGCTTCCAAAACGGGGATGAATTTCACATTGCAAATCAAATGTCGCTTTCGCTGCACAAGGAGTGAAATACAATTCTCCCTCTCCTCTCTCATCCAGGCAAAGGTTGGCTGTACAGTCAGGTCAGCACTTGGGAGGAATTGTGCTCACTCGAGATGAAAACAACTGTTCAGGCACATCGAGCTGCTGCTGCTGCAGCTTTGCTGTGGCACTTTGTCAATGACAATGCAAAGGGAGAAAAACCCCCAGTTTTTTAAAGGTAGAATTTTATTTCATAGAAAGCGGTAAATAACTGGAGTTTAACTCCCAGTAGAAGAAAATTAAATTAATGAGAGTGAAAAGTGACGCTGTATATTTCAACATAACAGAGGTATCTAAACCATATGCTCGGAAGATTCACAGGCATAATACAGCTGATTTAGCTACAATATTTACACTTTCCTTCCCAGATCTCTGGAATGTATTTAAATCAGGGCAAGTGATGAATTGAATGGAAACCTGCCCAGATAAATGACTTCCCTTGATTAGCTTTTTTACTCTTTCAATTTAAAACTCCTCGAATAAATATTTCCCTTACTGAGAAATGAGAGAGAAAAAAAATTACTCATGTGTTGCAGCTCCCTCTCCACTCCCCCCATCCCCATCAACATCCCTGCGGGGGATTATCCCTATGGGAAAAACCGGGAAAGGGAAAACGCTGAGCCAAACCCGGCGGGGAGGAAAAAACACTCACCTGGAGCACCAGGGCGGCCAACTTGAAGACGGTCTCGCTGTCCACCTCGATCTGCCCCTGTGGCGGAGAGAGCGGAGCGTGAGCGGGGCGCGCCCGGGGGAGGAGGGGAGGGGAGGGGAGGGGAGGGGAGGGGAGGGGGCACCGGGGGAGGCGGCGCCGGCTCCGGCCCCCGAGAGGAGCTCCCGCCCCGTGTCCCCCCGCTGTCACAGCCCCAGCCCTGCCCTCTGCCTGCTTTCTTTACAAATCTGCATTTCCCGGGATGCCGCTCCGTGTTCCCCGCACGGTGCCAGCCTGTGCCTGCGGCAGGGAAGGGATGTGAATGGTTCAGAGCGCACCCCAATCCCAGGGCGATGGTCACAGCTCTGGTTTGGATTGCAATCATGCACTAGCGGTGTTTGGGACCTTAACATCCATTTCTCAGGGGCAGGGACACCTTCCACCAGAGCAGGTTACTCCAAGCCCCGTCCAGCCCGGCATTCAGCACTTTCGGGGATGGGGAATGGCAGATATTGGCTGGATGACACCCAGGAGCACATCACATCAGTATTTGACAAGATCTAAACCCCTGACACGATTTATAAGAAAAGGTATTTCCCAGCTCATTTTGTGCTCTCCAGAGTACAGAAGCTGAACTTGGGTGCAGCAACCACTGGGACAGCCAAGAGAAAACCAACATCCATCTCTCCATAAAGAGTTTTATTGCTTACAGTTTTAGGACTGTTCCTTGTTTGTTGTCACTGTGGTATGCAGCCCCCTGATGCTAAAGCAGTCATACTGATTAATCACAAGGACAGCACAAACCGAGTCCTTTGTCCTGCTCAGTCTGCATCCTACAGCCTTCATTTCTTCCAACCCCACTGGAGCTCTAGAGCAACGTTCAGTAGAACTGCATGGACCCCATGCTGGAAATCTGTGCCTTGAGCCCACTCCAGAACCAGCCCTGTGTCCTCAGAAACGCTACAGGTGCCAAAGCATCAAAACTACACACGGATACTACTTTTTTTTTTTTTTTTTCCTCCTGCTTACAAGCTTAAGGACAAACTTCCCAGGTCATTTTTTTTACCAGGAAAACCCCTGGCCTTGGTTCTCCTCTGGGACCAGCAGTGACACAGGAAGAGTAAAGCAGATGCACTGACAATTGTACTCTTTACTCCTCCTGCATCCTATCCTGCAAACAGTGGGTAAAGCACAAAACTGAGCCCATGAAGCAGCCCAGGAACACAGATTTTTCTTATTGCCCTTCTGCAAATGGAAATAGTGGGCATGATGCCTGCCTCATGTCACTGAGATCCCAACACATCCTTAGTCCCCAGGATCTGTTGGCTGAATGAGGAGACAAAGCAGACCAAAAGCTGAAATAATGCCAAAACCAGGGCAGCAGGAAGATCTACAGAATTACATACAGATACAGGGAAATGACATCTCGAAATATATTAGGGCACATCTGGAGCTGAGCTAATTTACCACAGCTGCAGGTCTGGCCCACAGAGACTAAATTCAAAAGTGAACAAACAAATAATTCAATTTTCATGGAAAGGAAGTTTTTTTGCCAGCTTTGTCAATAAAACATTCCAGCAGCAGCACTCCCCCAGGCTTCTCTGACAGGCAGACCAAGAGGAATTTCCCCTTCCCAACAGGTGTGGCACCAAAGCATTCCCAGATGTATTTTATTAGAAGAAGAGGAGGGGTGCATCACAAGTTAAGAGAGAAAAAAATAATAGCTTGAAGTGCATCCTTCCTTCAGATCTCTTTCATGTTGGTGCTTAAGAAAAGAGACAAGATTGCAGCCCAGAAACTCTTCACGTAAGTGCAATTTTAAGGCACTTTGTTACTTCCAGGTCTGTATCAGGTTAGTCTTTGTCATGCACATCTGAGCTGGCTTTTTGAAAGCTCAAATTGCATCTGCCCAAGCAGCCTCTGATGCCAGCTGTGGTGCTGAGAGGATTACTGCAGATCAGGTCACCTCAGCACCACGGTGTCCTGCACCAGCAGGCAGAGAAGTCACACAGGAGAAAATATCATCACAGAGAACCTCAGCTCAGCAGGAAAGCTGAGATCTGGCTCAGCAAAGCTGTCCCTGGATCACAAAATCAGGGAAAACAGGGACAGAAGGGACCTTAAAGCTCATCAAGACCATTGTCCTGCCCAAGGCAGAATCAGCTACGTGTGGCTCATCACCTTTTAAGCCTACAAGAAACTCAGGGAGATTTAACTCTCCAAAACCCTCTTGATTTATTGCTGTCTCCCAGATAAGCTGAGCAGCACTCCAAGAGATGCTGCAGCAGTCTCTGCTGACTCCAAGAGCTGCTGCTGGCCTTACAGGGGTGTTTGGGACTTAATAACCAAGCACCTTCTCACTTTTCATCTTCAAAGCACCTCACAGCCATTAACTAATTAGCAATAATAATTACAAGGCTTCTCTTCTGTATTTATTTGCTTTTTCCTAGGTACTGACCTTAGAAACTCTGGTCACTTTACTGGCTGCTATGGCATTGCCATAAGTGTTAACAGTGAACCCACAAACCACTTCATTTAGGGTTTTAGGAGACCAAAGAGAGCATGAAGAGGGACTGACTTCTCCAAGTGATGGAGTTTCAGTCTTTGCTTTCAGAGTGAGGGATTTGCTGTGCCAGTGCCCTCAGTTTCAAACACATTTGCTCAGAAGCTGTAAAGGAGTGAACAGATAAGAGGGTCCTCCACAACTTGACCTCTTGAAGCTGCTGCAGGTGTTTTGACCAAGCAAAGGGGACAAACAGATCACCCCAGGAGCAGGGCTGCCACCATGTCCCTCCAGCTGCTCCAAACCTCAGAGCAGGGTGGACCAGCCCTAGTTGTTTTCCTGGGCCACCACACAGTAACAGTGGCAGGACACTGGGGCCACTCTAAGCAAGGCTCAGGAGAAAAAAAACCAAAAAACCCACAACCAACCTGAAGATCAACCCACCCTTCAAAGGGACTAAAAATCACAGAAAAAAAGGTGCAGGGAAGTGAAGGGACTGCCCTGAAGTCCTGCAGTAGCTAAGTAGCAGAGCAAGGATTTGAAGCAAAGGATTCCAAAGCCCAGCTCAGCCTGTATTTGACAGACTAATGCTCTATCCAAGTGACAGTGTCTTGGACAATTCCCTCTGAGCCTGGAAGTATTTTTCATCATAATGTAACATTATTTGCCATCTGGCTCCACAATTGGCCATTGCTGTAATGTAATCCAGCTCTGCCCTGGGCTGTCACGGAGTTTGGACAGCCCTTGGCTTGACACAAATCCAGACAGTGATATGTGTCGTTCTGGAGTGCAGGACCATGACTCTTCCCACTCACTCAGGCAATATTTTGATTTTATAATCATCCTTCAGCCTGGAGGTTGGCAGATGGGGGTTTCTGTTCTAGTATTGCTTTATCAGCAAGGTCAGATTTCAAAAATAGATGAGGAAAATGACTGTAAGAAGATTAATTTGCAATGCCTGCCATCACCAGGGTAATTCAAGCAGAGGCTTCAGTGAGCAACCGAGGGGCCCTGAGAGCCAGGGCAGGCAGTGCTCCCACGGCCATGTGTTGAAGATGAAGGTGGAAGGTTTTCCCAGATTTATTCCAAGTGGGAACCAGGTCACCAGCACGAGGTTAAGTAGATGTATGTCATTCAGATAATGGAATCTGAGTCTTCTGCATTTGAGATGTAAATGAGTTTGAACAGACTGGTGACTGCAGCTCCAGGGAGGGGATGAAACTGATATTTTTCAATTAGAGTTTGCACAGGGACTGATCATTTGAACCAGTGAGACAGATTCAGCCAAAAGACCACTGGCTTATCTGAACACTGCACTTGGTCCAGCGGATTCAGGTGGTGGCTTTTGTTGTCCTGATAAATATCAGGGTAATAAAAGGCTGCAGCAGGTGTCCAAACTGGTTGGCAATTACTGTAGAGCAGGAGTGGGTCACTATCTCAGCATCTGGTAAAGACCAACTGAACCTTCAGTGCCCATGGGCAGAATTTAGCCCCCAGTTCAGAGTCTTGCTGCACAGACATAAACTTAGAATGTGACAAAAATCACAAGCTCGGTCATGAATAGAGCAGTGAACCCTCATTAGACACAGCAACAACACTAGAATTTACTGCCATAGAGATACGAGCCTGAAATCCTGATGAAAACTCAGATCAAGAGTGATGATAGTCAGATGAGCATTAACTGTGTTAAGCAAATCTTTAGGCTGTAAACTCAGATTAAAGCAGATTTAAAAAAATAAGCACACACAGGAACTGTCATGTTTAACTCTTTAGAGCCAGAGCAAGAAGTGAAAGCAGACATGGTTTGTTCAAACCACATGTAACCTCCAGAGGTTAAAGGCAGAGGATAACAAAATCATTTCACCTGAAGATCTGAGAATTGAGATACCAACACACTTGTTCCCTCAAACTAATTCAGTAAGAAGTTGTATTAGCCAAAGACACCGTCCAAAAATGCACACACTGTTATTGAATAGCCTCGAGACAGCCACAAGATTGAATATAATTACCAGTGATTACCGAAAGGTGATTTTAAAAAAACTGAAAGAAGGGTGCAATTAGTCAGAGGGAAAGAAAGGACCCAAGACGTTCAAACCGAGGCAGGCAATTAGCTGGGTGTGGACCCAGCACAAGTGAACTAAGCAGTGCCAGCACCCTGTGCCCTTATCCAGCACCGAGGTGACTTCCCACCCGGGATGCAGAGTCCCTGCTGTGTGTCCTGGCAGCCAGAGAGAAGGGCTGGCAGGTCCCAGCAGTGCAGAAAGCTCAGCAGCTTTTCAGTGTTTAAGGCTGTTTTTGACAGGCCGGGGAGGGCAGTGGGTGTTGGCCACAACCTGTTACACCACACAAGCTGTGCAGGAGGAACTGGGTCAGGCAGATCCTGTCACTCGCCCTGTCGGAGTGGCTGTGCCGGGTAATTAATTACGGCACAGAGACAAACACTGGCAGCGCATGGATAACCTCCAGCTTTAAGCTGCCTGTCCCAATTACCACCACTCACACCTACGTCTCAGTCCTAGTGGTGTCACCTGCTGTTCTCGCTGCCCTGCAATGCACTGGAGGCACCATCCCACTCCCTGCAGCATCAGGTGTGCCAAGCTCTGCTGAGCATCCTACCTGGGACTCGGTTCCCAAGGAGCTGAGAAAAAGCACAGCAGAGCAAGTGTGTGTCTCCAGCACCTCAGGGAGGTAAAGCAGAGCATAAAAGCAGCAGAATAGGAGCTGCTGTAGGTGCAAATGGAAATCTGCTTCTCCTCACCTTCCTCAGAGGAGCACTTGAGATTTCCACTCGTGCTGCATCTCCCCCGGGGGACCTGCAGCCTGGGTGGCTCAGGAGGCCTCCCAGCTGCTCCACAGCATTCAGATGGTCCATGATGTCTTTGTTTTCACACATGAGACCCCACAGCCCTTCATACCGAGCACAGCCTGAGACCAAACACAGCTCAGTGTGTGCAGAGGCTGACCCAGCTCTTCCCTGGCCAGACCTGCTGCTTCCCACCTCAGGGGCTTAGGCCAACCCAGCTCAAAAATAAAAGCTGTTAGCGCCTCATGGAGTCAGGAACAGCTTCAGGTTTCCCTGTTACACCCTTTATTTTGCTGTCTCTGCCAGGCACTCTCATCCATTTCCCTTTGCTTTTTGTGCCTCAGCCAACACTTAGATGAAACTCCAGGGACAGGAGCAGCAGAGACTCTCCTGCACAGTGCAACAGGAACGTGTTTACTGCTGCTTTTTTTCTCATTAATGCAAGAGTTGGAGCAAAGAATGGGGGAAAGGCATAAAGACTTCCCTGGTTTGCAAGCCAGGGTACTTAGCAAGTGTCATTAGCCTTGACATATAATCACAGCCTTTCACTTTCCTACCCCACCATCACAGTGAGATACCCAACACACACAACAACAGAACTGGCTGAGCTGTCACAGCAGCTTTGCTCTGTGGCCAGGACATCAAAGGTGCCGGTCTCTTCATGGCAATTAACCCAGTCGTTAGTCCCAGGAGGAGGTGACTACATCGAGAGACAAAACTCTGGCTGCAACAATCAACTGAATCTTCATATGCAATGGGCCAGCCCAGCTGGGACACAACCTGCACTTCCCCAAGAGCCTCACAGGTGCCTGGGGCACCATCACCCTTTACAGCAGGACTTGGATCGACCTCAGCACTCTCAGAAGAGGCCCTGGACTGTCCCCACACCATGGCCAGGCCCCTCCCCAAAGCCACCAGCACAGCCCCATGTGAGGTCTCTGGGGGTAATGAGTGGGGGTCCCATGGAGATCTGCCAAACTACATCAGCCTGGGTCCTGCCTCCCCCTCCTGTCACCTTTTGTTCACAGGCACAACCTCCTCATCTGCTGAGATGTTGCTATGAAGGCTGGGCTGTGGAGGTGGCTGCCATGGCAGAATCCACAGGAGAGAACTGCCCTGGAGGAGCCAAAGGCCAACTGGTCCTGCTGAACCTCAACCTGGGCTTTACATGTGCTGCCTTTGGGAGCAGAGCAGCCAATTCAAGCAATGGACAGAGGGTATTTAATAGCCTTGGCTGGGATCAGGCTGCGCAGTGTTACAAGGCTACATGGGAACATTCCCCTCTCCCTGGAGGTGGGGGAGAATTAGGAAATATCCATTATAAAACTTTCGAGAGCTCTCTGATATATGACCACTTTGCTCCCATGAGCTGGGAGCCAGCCAGACTTTATGCTCACACCAGGGGTCTGTTTCAGCAGCTCTTCTTGGTAAGCACTGGTCTGCAGGCTGCCAAGTGCTCACAAGCATTGCTGTTCATGGAGCTATCACAGACTCCTCTAAAAACTTACATTTCCTTTAACTTTTCCTTTTTTTCTTTTTTTTTAAAGCAATTCTTACAAGTCCTTGAAACAAATGGGAATTTAAATAAACCCCCCAACACCCAGAGATGCAGAGGAAAAGGGGAACACAGCCAACCTGACCAAGATCTTCGTTTACAGAACATATTTTAAGGCCTGGCAAAGATTCAACCGTATGGAGGTTAGCCCTAATGCATAATAAACTTGACAGTGCTTTGCTAGCCAAGTAGGGTGTTATTTTTCCAAACTTGGCTGTTTCAAAAGAAGAAAAGACTAATTTATCTTTCCAAATTTATCATCAGCATGTGCGTGACCAGTTCTGACCCTCCTCCCCTGAAAGCATCCCAGCTCTGGTCATGGGCTGTGCAATAACACACTGAACACGTTGCAGAGCTCCCTGTGCAAACACATCCATTCTGAGATGCCCATTTCACCTGGAACCAAGCACCAGGCTCCCACTCTCCTGAATTCCAGCTGTACAGTAGATTTCAGACAGCTATAAATCTTAACTTCTAGAAGTCAATGATGGGAGAAGAGGCTTTTAAACTGAAGTTGTCTCCACTTTGAAGGTTTTCAGGCAGTGATACTCAAAGCCTTGGAAAAGAGAGGTGTGTAAGAAAATGAGAGCCCAGACACACACAAAGCACTTCCAGCTTTTGCTTGTATCCTCCCAAAATACAAGCAGATAAATGAGTTTTTAACCAAGTCACTGGAACACACCTCCACAGACATGGATATATAATTATCCCCAGCTCCCACCTCCTGCTCGGTGGTCCAAGCTGTTCCTGGCAATGGAGGTGACTTCTCCAAGCTCCAAGAGTGTGGATGCTGGAGAGCAGGAGCCAGGCAGCTGCTGGGACCACACAGGACTGAGAGGGCCTGAGGACTGCAGCACCAGACCAGGGGGAAAATGGGCAGCTTGACATGAAAGGAGGGCAGGCTGAGAGCTCTGGCAGCATTTGTTGTCTCAGCTGAATGCCAAGGTTTGTGCAGTGAGGGGGCACCGGGTGCTCTGCAAGTTCAACAGCAAGTGTTGTGTTCTGTTCACATGCAAAGAAGGCCTCACAAAAGTAAAAATGAAGTCTCTGCCCTCTTGTGCCTCAAAGGGGTCTCCTCCAGCTCCCCAGATGCTCACAGGCAGAGGAGACTGCACAGAGAACAGCACAGGTCACAGAGGATGCACAAACCTGGCACGTGCCAGCAAAGGCCCCAGGGGCACAAAGGAGCTTTGACTGCAGAGAGGAGCACAGAGGTGCAGGAGTGGGTGGGGAGTAGAAAGAAATAAATTTTTGGCAGCTGAGATTTTATTGTCTATCTTGTCCCTTCCTTGCCAAAATGTCTACAGAGGTTGCAAAATGCACAAGCCCCAGATTCCTCCAAGTCCTGGCAGGGTAAAGCAGTTCCTGATTTGCAGAGAGGAGCAGAGAGATTTGCAAGAAGGAATGTGGGGTTGAAAGGTGAGGAAGAGAAATTGTGGCTATGCACTGCAGAACACCAAGCAAGCCTTCACTCTTTTCACAGCTGTCATGCAGGTTTTGATTTCATTATTTATTATTCATAATCATATTTTGCAATATATTATGTAACTAAGAATATAGTAATTTGCTTTAGTATTTACCCTAAATTTTTATTTATCTGGCACAACATGGTCAGCACACACTGCCCAGCAGCTCCAGCCTGACCCCAGAGGCGCTGAACTTCCTTAGGGAGATTCCATTCTCTTTGCTTAGATACGGCCACTTACAGGATTTCACACACACACATCTCAAAGAATACTGTAAATACATTTCTGATGCAGCCTCTGAACCTTGTAAGCCAAGGATAAATCCCCTCCACAGGAAGGGCTGGCACAGAGCTTTGCCATTGTGCTGTGTGGCTCTCCTGGTGTGTCCCAGGTGCCAGCAGAAGCACTGGCATGCCCATGGCACATGCAGGGCAGCATCAGCCTCTCCCCCCTCTGCTCAGGAAAACATCAGTGTCCTCTAAAGCCATGGGAGCACAGGTACCCACACACTGCTGTGCTGTCAACACATGCCAGGGCTCAGGAATGTCACAAGAGCACTCCAGCACTCAGGCATTTGCACCACCCTGGATTTGGGTTTCCCTTATGGGGAAAAGCTACAGTGAAAACTTTGGAAACACCTTTGTGAAAGCAAAAAGAACACGACTGACTTTTAAGGAATCTTATCCACACAGGTGTTAGCACAGCCCAGGTATTGCAGCATCTATCCCAAACCACATTCCTGGCCCACACAGAGCAGATGCTTCATGCAGAGATCCAGGTTAGGATACTGCCCTGGCATCCTTGGGCACTGGGGAGCCCTCCTGAGCACATGGGCTGGGTGTGGGTTCCTGCTTTTGGGCACACTGGGGTTTTCTCACTCCAAGAATGAGGAGAGGAAAGGGGGAAAGGGGGAAAGGGGGAAAGGGGGAAAGGGGGAAAGGGGGAAAGGGGGAAAGGGGGAAAGGGGGAAAGGGGGAAAGGGGGAAAGGGGGAAAGGGGGAAAGGGGGAAAGGGGGAAAGGGGGAAAGGGGGAAAGGGGGAAAGGGGGAAAGGGGGAAAGGGGGAAAGGGGGAAAGGGGGAAACATCAAAAACAAAAGGCCAAGCTGAGGCAGGTCTAACCTCCTGGAGCTGGATTAACGACTGAGAAATGCCAGGGAACATTCCTCGCTGTCATCAGTGAGCATCAGCCACTTGCCTCATGGAGCTGGGGATCTGCTCCTGTTCAGACACTGCTCACCCCGTGGCTCCTTCCCTGCCCCAAAGAGGAGCCAGGGAGAGGACAGGCTGTGGGAGCACATCTGAGGGGGATGCACATCTTTATGCATCCCCCTGTCCATGTCCCAAGGGCTTAGAGATGAGGGCTGGCCACACCTGCCCTTCATGACTCCTTGAAACCTGGAGACTGACCTGAGGTTTGTCACACAGAACAGGATATTTTTACAAGAGGTAATTGGAAGGTTAAAAGCTACTTGAGAGTAGATGAACTGGCTCCTGCTGAAGGAGCCACAGGCCTGAGCTGGGCTGTGAAACTGCCAGCACAGAGAAGGCTGCAAGCCTTGAAGCTTTCCCTGAGTGCTGAATCACCTGGTGCTGCCCAGAGATCCCTCTCTCAGGAGGAAGTGATGCTCCTCATCCTCATCCCTCTGCTGCCCACAGAAACTGGACACAGCAGAGACCTCCTGCTTCTGGCAGTTTTGCCTGCAGGAACAAGGATGCCACAATTTGGGCTGCTACAATTAGAGAAGACCTTGCAAGCCATAGGGAAATAAAAGAGTCAGCCTGCCTTCAAACTTCTTTTTTTATGCTTCTCTTCTCCTTTGCTTTCTGATATGCTTTATACATAAACACATATACTTGCACCCAAATGTGTTAATATTGACTAGGGTTTGTTCCTATAGCAGTGGCATTTTTCACATTCCATCCCAAAACCAGACCCCATTTTCCAGTTCTAAAATTATTTGTGCTACCTGTCTTGTTAAACTGCTCTAGTTAAGGAAAAGTTTAGGAATGGCTACAAGCTGCCAAGACCCTTCATTTTAAGTGACAGATATGTCAAATGAAGATTTGCTTTTTAATAACCATAACCAATGAGGCCCCAAGTTCTTCAAGCATCTTTCAAACTTCAGTGTGTTGTAAAAATGCACCAATTTCCTTTGCTCTTCCAGAAAGCAATTCCTGTACAAAGCACAGTTATAGCTCTGCCATTAAGCACTTTCAGGTTTCTATATTCTTTCATAAAACAGTGAATACTGGATGCTGAATAAGAATCCTCCAATATCTGTAGCATATTAAAGGTAAAAAAACTTTGGCTGGCTACACTGAGCTCCACCACCAGTTAGTGATACAGGATTGTTTCCCAAGGAAAGGCTGTAAGAACCAAGTGACCCTCTCAGACTGATTGAACTCTGAGTGGAAACAAAAGGCACCAGAGTTTGACATTAACTGGAAAATCCCAGAAGCATCAGAGTAAAGTTCACTGAAGTGCAGCTGCGTGTAGGGGCATGGAAAAATTGGCTGTCACACCACTCTTATTCCAGACCAAGATGTACCTGAACAATCAACCTTGTTCTTTTAAGATTCTGAATATCAGGATGTAGTCATACTGATTAAAAGCATGCATTTTAACGATCTGAATATTTTAATAAAGCAGTGGAAGCTTTTCAGCCAGAAACTAAATACAGCAAGTATTCCAACAGCTGGTTGTGATTGCTACTTTATAGGATTTGCTCTTACTAATTACTATCTCACTGAATAAAGGCAGGAAATAAAGGAATTAGGGACCAAATCCACAACATAGGGCCTTCCTCACAGGCCTTTTCTTCTTGAGACAAGTTTGATTCAAGGTCAGTAAAGAGATGTTTGCCTTGAGTGTTTGCTATGCAGAGTGTAGGAGGATATGCCACTGAGCAGAGCCTACCTGGGAAGTTACAACACAGATTTTAAGTCATTTAAAAGCTTTTGAGTATTTAAGGCTCTTTGCAGAGCACTGAGCACACAGCAGGGCTGTGGAAGCAGGACTAAGAAACCATCATCAGCTTTATCCATTTGCATGAACATCAGCATTCAAGGCAAGGAGAGAGCACGCTGAGATCTTAATACTTCAATTAGTTCTAGAAACGAGACACAGCTACTACAAAGTTCTCAGGACTGAAGCTCCAAGTCTTACCTGGTGTACACAGGATTTGGCATTTAGAAAAAACAGCTCTACTGTAGTTTTGTCCTTGAGAAAGGAAATGCTTTCAATGTAAAACCTGAAAATTAAAAAAAAGAACAAAAAACATGAGTTACTCTCTTGAATAGGTTTAATCTTCCTCCCAAGTCATTTTATTTCCTCAATGTTTTGTTCTCTAGCAATAAAATAGCACAGAGGAACTATGAGCTACTGCACTTAATTTCCTGCCTTTTAGGAGGGAACAAGCAGAAATCACAGCCTGAGAGTACACAGGGAACAGGGACTCCTGGTTCAATAGATCCTGGATATCTGATCACTTTTCAAATTAGATGAAAACCCTGTGGAATGCTACAGGAGTGAAGCCCATCCCTCCTCTGCAGGTAAAGTCACAGCAGTGGAAAAAGCAACTCCAAACATGTTGCAGGGGGGGAAGCCAGTCCAACACTCTGCTGGGGGACAGGGGTTGCGGACAGGTCCCTGCAGGACCACCTTCCTTCCAGGAGAGCAGAAACATTAATAAATGCCGTGAACTTTGCCCCAGGTCCAGATACTCCCACAAAATGCCAGGCAGAACACACAACTTTTCCACAGCCAAGCAAAGACCTGGCCCACCACTGCCTCAGCCCTGCAGATCACCCCAGGGCTTCCCAAAGTCCTTGACAGCAGGAGAGCTGGATGACCCAAACAGGACAATCAGAACCAGGCCAACCTCTCCCACAGCCCCATTCTGCTCTTGAGGCTCCTGACAGCCTCAAGCTCCATCCCATGATGATCACCTTGGCAGGGGATGATTTGCAGGACATTTGAGCAAGTCCCCAGCAGCAGCACAGAGCAGTAAAGCTGGGACCTGCCACACGTGTCAGGAAGGGTTGCAGTGTTTATGCTGTGACTTCAGGAAAGTGATAGATTAAATAGCAGCTGCTTTGATATTTCACATTCCTACAGCGTGTTCCACCAAATTAATTTTAAGGCTCTCTCCAGAACGCCTCTGCAGATGATTTACCCATTTCACAGGCATGCAGCCTGGCCAAGGGGCAGCCCAGCAGCCTGCCCCAGACATTGGAAAAGCTGTTAGACATTTTCATGACTCACCTTTCCCCATGAACTCTATGATCCACAGGTATTTCCACCCTCTCTTGATCTCACCTGATATCTATTTTTTTCCAACAGCTTTGCTTAACTTTATTTCAAATACCCTCAAGTGTTTCTCTTCAGAAATGCAGAGCAGAGGGCAGGACCCACACTCTTCATCTCTTTCCAACCTGATGCCAGACCAGCCCTTCACTGAGTGGACCTTCTTCAGCCTGCTAAAATCTTCACTGCACCTAAACATGATTTTCCTCAGCTAATGACCTCATTTGCATGTCCAGTTTCTTTCAGCCAGGGTCAGGTGTGTTCCTCAGAAGCAGAACAGTTCTGGTTCTGAAGAGAGGCAGCTCCCAGCCACTCCTGGTACAAAACAGGGAGCTGTAGGATCTATGGATTTTGAGTGAGGGCACAGAGGGGCACTGCCCCTAATCCCAGCTGTCTCTCTGTGCTCCAAGCTGTACCTTCTTATCACCCCAGTACTGATGGGGAACACTGAACCACAGAGATAAGGATGTTCAGGGCATGGCAGGTTCATTTGGGAACACCATAAAGGGCACATTCTGCTTCTGCTTACGATGCTGTCAGCATTCTTGAAACTAAAACGGCACTTCTGAAAGTCCTCAATCTGCATCACAGAGCCCTTCAGCTCTGAGTGTGCCATCCAAAAACCTCTGTGGCTGGATTGAATTTATGCCAGCTGGCAGTAATTAAAATCTCAAAGGATCATCACATGTTTCCTTATTGAACAGCAAAAGTTCAGGGATGATAAGTGATGAAAAAACATCAGGAATCTGGAGATTCCTCAGTTTCCAGTAATGGAACTGAAAACTGCAGGTTTTGAAATGGCTTTTCTGCTGGAATATCTATTTTCATGGATCAGGAAGTTTCTGTAGTGCTAATTATTTCTGTATCTTCCTCCTCCTGCTCTGCATCTCACTGCCCAATTCCTTGGTTACCTGTTTTGGATCTCATGTGACCCCAGAGTAGTCAGGCTTAAAATTCCCTCCTAGAGCTGATCTTTCCAAGGCCACTCCTCACACACTGACTCTGGCCCAAGTCTCTGCACACCCTGTCCTGCTGAGGCCCATCTTGCAACAGAGAGGGCCAAAATGAGCACCATGAGCAAACAGCATAAACTCCAACCAAAAGAATGCTCAAGTTACAGGATTGCCTTGGGCTTTGGCCTCCCAGATCCTGATCAAACATTGGGAATACAGTGAAGAGCTCATCATCCCTTTATAAATGGAGCTTTTTCTTTCTGCTAAGTGTGGAAGAGGAGCTCTGGACACCATCACACATCAGCATGTATTCAGCCAGAACAAAGTGCCACTTGTTTGTCCCATTCCCTTGCTGACCAAGGGGGGACATGGGGGGACACTGGTGCCAACAGACCCAGCTACACAAGAGGCTCTGCCTTGGAAGTGCTACAAATAATTAAGCACACAAGGCATAAATTTACCCAGATCTGAAAAGCAAACGAGGTCAGTCTGCTCTCACGTTCCCTCACAGACTGCAAGGAAAACAAAAACTCCAACAATATTAAGAATATGATGCTGGATCTTTTCTGCCAGCACAGCTCTGTTTCATAGGACATGAGTTTTTTTTCAGGCTTTTACCCAGCAGAACTTTGCCAGCAACAGCCCTAAAGTAATGCAATTACATTGGCCAAAATCATCATTTTGCCAGGGATTTTATTCTTTCCTGGGGACTGGTTAAGCTGTGAGCAAAAGAGCTATCAGCAATCCTTTAAATGTATGACAACCCTTAAGTAAACATAAGGAAAAAAGTAAATAAAATTGTTTGAATAAACTGTATTGCAATTTTAGCACACTCAAAGACAAGTCAGGTAAAGAAGATATTTAAGATATGAGGTTTAAAAAACAAAACAATCCCAATGAAAACTAAAAAAAACCCCCAAAACAACGAAACAAACAAACAAAAAAACCCCAAAAAACCAAAAACACCCCAACAACAACAATAAAACAAACCCCACCCAAACCCACCCTAGGAATAATGAATAACGTCCTAGTAACAGCTTAAAAAGTAGTAGTTTCCAACCTATTTTATTTCATAGTTAAATACAAAAGAGAGCAGCACTTAGCCAGGGCCTAATCTCCTTCTAAAAATAACACATCGCTTTGACATTTATTTCCTTTATCAAATCTGTAATCAGTTCCTTTCAACAAAGCCCCTTGGTGATAAATAAACCCCAAGTGGTGATGTTTGCTTGGTGGAAACAATTACTCACCTGACGGCAAAGTACAAAGTGGCTGGTCCTGGTTTCTTGGGCAAGTCATGGTCCAGGACACGGTGATCCAGCTGCAGCCAGACACTCTGACCTCTGTGGAAACAGGTTGGAGAGAAGGTTAAAAAAAAAAAAAAATGGGGTGAAAAATACAGAAATCAGGTTTTTTTTGTGCCTCTGTTTACGCCAACTTCAAAAAGTTTAAGACTCAGCTCTAAGGCAGGCAAATATCTCATCAAATTACTTTTTTTTTTTTTTTTTTTTTTTTTTTTTTTTTTTTAACCTAACCCTTAACCCTGCAAGGCTGAGCCATGGGTGCCCTCCAGAGGCCACACACTCTCTCCAAGCACCCAGCCCTGTGCACACAGCAAGGCAGGCAGGCCCTGGAATCCCACTGGAGTTTCTGGGGAAACCAACAGCTTTTGGATAATCCCCTTGGCAGCACTTTAAACCTCTCCGTGACTCAGTGCCAGCAACCAAAAACATCCAGAAGAATTTCATGGCAGCTCTTCTGGGGGGAAAAAATAAGCCAAGTACAAACAGCATCCTCAGGGGATTTACAGAAGAGCTGGGGGAAAGTATTTTCCAGCAAGTAAAAAAGGACGAGGATGTGGCAAAAATATTCTAGGGATGGCCCAAGCTGTGAGTGGCTGGTAAAAATAACACAGTGCTGGGGTCAGGGCTCCACAGGAACAGCTCCCAGCAGCTCCATGGACTCCAGTGTGTCTGGGATGTGCCTCAGCAGGGTGCCCCAAACACAGCTCTGATGGGATTTGTACGTGAAGGCTTCCATCCAGGACTGCATAAAAAGTGGCAATGGAGAGCAGCAGGAATTAATGTTATTCCCAGTAGACAAGAGGTTTATTTAGGGGCTGTATCAGTGCACAGCTCCATGTCCCCACTGCCCTAAGCACCTCTGCTCCAGCTTTTATGGGGGAGCTGAAGGTGACTCCTCTGGAGATGCTGCAGCCAGCAGATGTGGGGAAACACTTCAGTGCCCTGCTGAGAGATGAGCCCAAGCACCAGGTGAGATTGCAATGAACCCATCTGACTCTGGGTTAGTGCCATGGAACAGACCTCCCACAGCTCTCCAGAGAGTGGGCAGAGCATCACACCCAGGCTCAGCCAGAGGAAAGTGGCTCCTGGGCAGGACTGACCTCACAGCTCACTCTGCTTGGGAAATTTGGGGTTAAAAGGCTCAATAACACATTTGAGATTCAGGTGCAAAGCAGTAGGAGCAATTAATTTTGGAAATAAATGCAAAACCTATTTGCTGTTACTAAAAGTGCAGAGGAGGAAAGCTGAGGGTGTTCACATGGGAAATGATCACTGAATCAGTGTTTTCACTGAGTCAAATATGAAATGTGAAATCATCAGGAAAATATTCTACAAGGATTCTCTGGTTTGTGCCCAGAAGATATTTTCCAAATATTTTCTATTTTGTGCCTTCCCCTTCCCCCAGCCAAGTAGCACAAGCACAAGGTAGGACACTTTCTTCTTTGAAAGAAAAAGTCATTTTTCCATCATGCCAAGCTGCCACGATAGCAGAGATAAGGTTGTACATTGCAATAATGACACAGCTGTTTAAACTGAATAAACACACTCACGTATCATCGATAAATGTTATCCCAAAATACTCCTTTTCTTTCAAGTTGAAGTGTGAGGCCACCAGATCCAGCAACTCCCGAGACAAAAGTTTGGGCTGTTGAAAGAACAAAAATAGTTTTATTCATTTCAGTCCAGGCTTTTAATAAAAAATAAATGTTTCCTGTGCAAATACTGGCATTTGAGTACATATGGCCATGCTAAAACCCTGTTGTACAAGTGAATACAGAAGTGGCATATCAGACTCAGGGTGTCTCAGTGGAGCTGTGTGGGCCATGGAGAGGCAATTCTGTGCTTAATCCATGACATTAAGCTGAAGGGCACACAGACTGAGCACTGCTTTCCTCCTTCTGGGGGAAAAGGCAGCATCCCAGGCTTTCCTGCACTTATAGCAGGAAGGATTTTTCAATTAAGACAACATTGTGTAGTGGAGGATCTCGTGCTTTGTATTCTATTACAGGAATAAAACATCCTCCAAACCACAGAGTTTTCTTCCCATCTAAGTGACAAAAAAACCACCACCACAAGGGGTGTGTTTGATATCCTGTATGAATTTTGGTGAAAGCAAAAACTGATGGCAGATATTTTGCCCACGATGCACAGGGAAATCCTTCAGCTAATCCAGGTGTCAGAAGCACATATTGCCTCAGCACCCTTATTCCACTCCTGTGAGTTTTTTCTAGTTAAGAGGTATAACTTTTCTTCAACCTTCACTTCAGCCCCCAGAAGAAAACAAGCAAAGAAATCTGGCACTGGCTGCCAGTCCCCAGAGGAGGAGAGATCTGTACCTGAACCAGCAGCTCCAAGTTCCTGTCATCGAGGAGATGCACCTGGCAGTGCCGGCCCTCGGTCATCTGCAAAGACACCAACACAGCCCAGTCAGGAAGGGCAGCATTCCTGGATTTCCTGGCTTCCACCAGAGCACGTGAGGCTTGGGGACAAGGGCAGTGTGAAGCCAAGTGTCTGATTTTGATGGATAAGGGAATTGATTCTGTACCCGAGCTGAGAGTCCTTCTCCAAGGACTCCATCTGGGGAGCTGCCTCAGCACTCTCAGTTCCTGTCAACTTCAAGCTGGAATTAAAGGTGCTCAGAAACACTCAGGATCAGATAAAAAAACCCACAAGTGCTGTGAGAATTCAATGTGAGGATGAATCAGCCGGGCCAGTGTCACAGCCACAGGCTTTTACTCTGGTGAGGAGTGGATGACCAGGGACCCAGGAAACCCAGATCCACCCAACTCTCCCAGCAGATGGGTCAGCCCAGATCTGCTCCATTGACCTGTGTCTAGAAGAGATGGAGTCTCTACCAGCACAGTGACATTTTCACTTGTGCAGCTCCTAAAGCCATCACCTCCATGGGGTTCTTACATAGGAGCTGCACACATCAAGAAGGTGCTTGAACTGCATCACCAAGAATGGGATGAGCTTTGCAACCTCTGATGCTATATCTGAACCACTTCTTTCATGTCACATTTATCTCCTGCAAACTAAGTCTCTTCCTCTCTTTAGCAGGCGAGCAATTCAGAAATAGCTGCCCATTATGCCCTTTTAATATCTGCCCTTTGAAATCTAATACATTTCAATGAAAGCTTTTCCATTATTTAATATCTGTTCTAATTCTGGGCCTTTCAGCAGCTTCAGTGAGAACCAGCTTTGCAGCACTCTCCGGGTGAGAGCTGGTGAAGGAAACCTGGCTTTCATATCTGCTCTCCCAGGCTCGAAGTAACTCATTCTCCTGACAGCACAAGCTCCCAGCCGACTATAAATTGTGAGCTGAGAGCAGAGGCCGGGGCTGGTTTGCTTAGACAGGGGCTCCCAGAGGGATTAAACAGTAACAAGCAATGGTTTCTCCTTTCAGATCCCTCTGGCTCTGCAGGGACAGGGACAAGGACAGGGCTGAGCTGTAGTGCCATCAGCACCTCTCATCACCTCCTGCCCCCGTGCACGCTGCACAGCCAGGCCTTACAGAGACTTAAAAATAAACACAATTTATATGTGATTCCAGCACAACCGCAGAGACCTCCCAGCTCTGCACAGCGAGGGCTGCCGAGACACAGCCGCCTCTGTCACCAGCCAGCCCTTCTGCCCCAAGCACCCAAATCAACAAAGCCTCATTGTCCCAACTAATTGAGCTCCTTTTGACCAAAAGCCGAGAGGGAGTGCCCTCCTGAGGAGCTCTGAGAGCAGGTCAGGGATGAGCGTCTGCAGGCACAGCTCCCTGTGGTGTCCGGGAAAACTGGGCTGCAGCATCTGTGCCCCAGCACCGGCAACTTCTGCCACTGCTGAGCATCATCACCAAAACAGCAATACTGGTACAAGGACCGTCTGCAGAGCGAGTCTGGAGGAAAGAAATCCCTTTGTCTTACTGCTACGAACAAGAGTTTGTGCAAAAGTGCCAGATGAGGAGTGACACACGGTGCATGCAGCAGTTCAGAGCACCAGGCTGCTCCACTCCACCCTGGGGACAGCAGTGATCTCACCGCTGCATCCCCTGCCGGTGCTGCACCCTGCAGGGCATCATCCCTGTGCCCTGTACAGCATCATCCCCGTGCCCTAAATCCTACACAGCATCATCCCCTGTGCCCTGCACCCTGCAGGGCATCATCCCTGTGAGCTGTACCCTACAGGGCATCATCCCCCGTGCCTTGTACCCTGCAGGGCATCATCCCCTGTGCCCTGCACCCTGCAGGGCATCATCCCCTGTGCCCTGCACCCTGCAGGGCATCATCCCTGTACCCTGCACAGCATCATCCCTGTGCCCTGTACCCTGCACAGCTTCATCCCCGTGCCCTGCACTCCCAGAAAGGAACCCTCTCCAGCTATTCACCCCTCGGACTCTGGAAGCAAAGCTGCACCACCCCAACTCCAGCTTGCAGCACGCTCCCTTGAGATTTATCTGCTGCCCAAACACAGCACCCAGAGCCCTTAAATCCATTATGATCCACTCCCAGGTCCATTTGTTCCCCAGAGCTGAAGGGCTGCCGTGGCAGGCTCATAACTAAGTGGCCCGTTACCATCAATTAATCATTTCATCAGCGCACCCTTCAAGGTGGAGCACTTTTCTGGCTCTGACACACTGTTACCAATCTGCCCCCGTTGCGAAGTGTCAGATCCAATAGTGTTTTTAAATCATTCCCCATCTGTTGCTCCGAGATAGCACCAGGGGTTGCCACTATTTAATTGTGAGCTGCTTTAGCTTTCACCCAGTGAAATCACATCAATCACTTCTGAGTGTTTTAATTGCCTCGCTTGTCTGTTGTTAAGTAAAAAAGGTTTCTGTTGTAGCAAACACATCCACAAAGCCTCGAGCTGAGGAGAAAGAAGAGTATCTGGAAGGATTAAAACATAAAAGAAATATACCAAGCATCATCCGTGCTTCAATTCAGCTATCCAAGGTAACTGCAAAGCACCTGAAAGTAAATAAACCTCCTGACACCCCTGTAGATAGGCAAGATATAATTATCCCTGATTTTGTTGATGAGACAACAGAAGGAAACAGCTTAGAAGCCTCATTTACAAATATAGATACAGACAGCATTTAAAACCTGAAGACGCCAGGAATCTTCCCTCAGAAATCACACATCCACTTCTCAGAGGGCTGGAAAGCTCAGGCAAGAAGCTGCAGAAGATGCCAAGGTGTCCAGTGACAAAGCTTTGCTGTGACAAACCTGGCAGCTCCCACCTGCATCCCCAGAGCTCTGGGTCACCCCAGGAACACTTCACCCCATGGACAAAGCTACAGGACAGCAATGTCCAGAGCCATGGAATGCCTGTGGCTGTAGCTCCCAGAAGATCTGCTTGCACCCCTCTGCTTCCCCCCAGCCCATTCCTGAACACCTGAGGGCTCCATTCCTGCTAAGACACCCTCTCCACCCAGGCTGAGACACAGGGGTACTCACTGTGTGGCACCACAGCCTGCTCAGGGAGCACAGATCTGCTGGTGTGACCATCAGCTTGGCACCTGTAGGCTGCAGTCCCTCAACAAAGCAGTGTTAACCCAGTCTGAGCCTTTCTCCTCCTCCTGCACACCCAAAGCTCCAGCCAGCAGTACCCTGCTTCCTGCAGCTGTGCAGGAGCTCACTCCAATATCCCCACCCCACTGCTGATGGGGCAGAGAGCATTGACTTGGCTCACCCCCTTCTTGTAATCAGAAGAAAATCACTCCAAATTACGATCACAGGGAAGCACAAGCCCATCCTACACCAGGAATGTCGCCCACCAGAGAGGTCATCTCCAGGAGACAACACTCTCCTCACATCCAGCTGCCTCCCTGTGCAGACAGGGCTCTGATGTGCAAGGCAAGACTCACATTTCACAAGCCTTTTCTGTACTCCTGTAGAGTTCTTTTGGTAGAACCAAAAGCTTTGGAAGCTATTGCAGCTGCAAGCTCACCTCACAAGCTCTGGAGTGTCAATCCTCTTCCACCAGTCCTGCACATCCCAGGTGTGACATGACTGTGGCACAGCAATGCTCCAGCACAGTCACAGGTACCAATAACCTGCTCCCATCTTCTTGCCTGGAGAAAAGCTGGAGAGCTTCATGAAGAGGCTTCCATCACTTTCATCAATGGATTTTGGCCAGGGAAAGGTGCCTCCAGCTCAGCAACTGAAGATTCTGAGCTCCTGGAGCTGGAGCAGCAAAGGACTCCTTTTTTAACTCCCTCAATGACACTGGTGTGATTTATTTGATTTATTCCCCACAGCACATCCGCCTGCAGGTCTGTTTCCTCAGGCTGTGGGAAGGGACTTGTGCTGTGTCCCAGCTCTCAGGGCACCAGGCCCCCCAAAGATCCAGAGCCTTGCAGCCCTCACTGGTACATTTTTTTCTTTCATCTTTAATTCAGGAGATCCTTCTAATCTGAACAATATAATTGATTTTCTCTGTCTTGGACCAATCTATCATGAGATGAGCACAGCTGTCTGGCTCAGTCAAGGGCTGGTGTGAACAGTCCTGAGATATTTATACACACACACATCTGTTTTCATCTTGTTCTCATTGATTTGGCATTGTCTGCACAAATGAACAATTTTTGCAACATGCCCCTAAAATTGGTCTTCTTAGCAGTTATTTTTAAAAGCCTGCTAATATTTAAGCTATTATCCAGTAAAAGAAGTAGCAGCATAAAATTCATGAAGCATCTCCGTGTCTCATCTCATTCCCAATAGGAAATTAGGAGAGAGACATTACACAGCCCTATTTTTGGCAAAACCATACTGAGAGACTGGGAAGCAATAAAAAGCCAACATCCCAAAGTCACTTGTATTCTCTGTACCAAAGTAAGCAACAAAACCTCAAAAACTGAGAGGACTAAAAGGAGAGAAACACTTTCCACTGCAGAAATATAGTTGTATCAAAATACTGCAGCTCTCCTAATTTACAGGCTGTCAGCAAGAATCTGATTCACCCAAATCTTCAGTAAAAAAGGCAGATAATGAAGGGAAACAACCAAACAATTCTCAGAATATCCACGTGTGGTAATTAAAGCATATGGTGAGATTGTAACTCTACATGGAAAATTAGCATTATCATAAAGGTTTCATTAGCTGAAAGGAAACATTTTGTCGTCCCTTTTTTGTCACAAAAAATTATAACAAATTCTCTACCTAAAATCAAAGCAGATTTTCCAAAGCATCCAGCCTTTAAAAGGAAAATCAGCAAGGCAGAGAAAAAAAAAACAACTACTTTCTTGGTTTCTTAGACCAATTCCCTACAATATCCTGAGCCTGAATGTTTATTTGGGAAAAAAAGCATATGCAGGATATTTATGCTATTTCTTTTGGACAGAAACATCCTCTCTATGCAAAGCTGGTTGTTACATGCAATATTTTTAGACATCCATGTGTGTCATCCCGTTAGGGGAAAAATCAGAAAAAGAAAAGAGTAATTAGACAGGGTGTAAACAGGAAATCTCAAAAAAACCCAAAACCCTTAAGCCAAAAAAAAAAAAGCTGTCAGAATAACACATCTCCTGGAGGGAAGCTCAGGAATGGAGAATCATGAAGGGTCTGGGTCAGGAGCAAACCCCAATGTGTTGTATTCCCTCCAGGTCAGATTCCTCCCTCCCAGAACTGGCCAAGTTACAAAGAAGTCACTTGGCCTATCCATCACTGACTTCTATTTTTAAACCTTTTTTTTTTTTTGGTTTTGTTTTAAGATCTAGAGAAAGCCAAAAAACAAAACCCAAACCCTAAAAACTCTCTGGCCAAAGAAGAGAGGATTACACGTAATAATTGAGACAAAACTGGGAGCTGTGTGTGCCAGTGAGAGGCTCAGAGCTCTGAGCCTGCGTCCCAGCTGCTCTTCCCTGGGGATGTGCCATGCTTTGGGCTTAGCACACAAACTGCACCACTGAACAAGTGCAACCTCCCCAGGGATAGGGTGGCTGAGCCAGGGGTCCTGCAGCCACCTAAATATTCATCAGAAGCTTTAAAACCACTACAGCCACATCCAGCTTCACATCTTTAATACCCTGAATTCCATGAGAAGTCTTTTGGAAGGAGAAAACCTCTCCCTCCCCCAGTTCTCCTCTTTCCTTCCTCCCAAGATAAACCCTTTTGTTCAGAGCTGGGTGCTCCTGGAAACATCCCAGTGTGACACCAGGGATTTGGTCCCAGATGCACTGAGCTGTGCATGTTATTTTCATGAGCTACTGGCAGGGTAACCACGTGAAATTAAATTTCACTGGCAGATGAATAGCTCAAAAAAGATATTTTATAGGCAGGAAAAAAACCACCTGTACTGATGCATCCAGTGATGAGAGAGAAAGGGGAACCATTTTCACTACATAAATAAGCAGCACACAGCCTTAAACCTGCACTTCGGAAAGTGAGAAATTGGACTGTGGTACATCATTAGTACATAGATTATAAAAACTACCTCATTTATTCCTGAAACAGGCACACCACAGTGAGCTCAGGCAGTCAGAGCACTGAAGAAAATAATACAAATAACAAACAGCCAAAGATGAAAGTTCCCTCTCCCAGAAGGCAATGCTGTCCCTTTTGCACACTGACTTCACAAAGCCTGTGCCATGAGGGCATCCCAAAAGGCTTCCATCCTGCTTTTGGCAGTGCCTCAGAGGCAGCAGCACAAGCTTAGAGCACCAGCCTGGATCTTTAAAGGATTTAATGTCCAAATCCCCACCTGAGCTGCACTTAACCAGCACCACCAGTAATTTCTTGTAAAGGTTCTGGGTTTTTATCCAAACCTCTCTTCTGTAACTCACAAGCCTGTAAGAGATTTCAAAGCTTAATACTGAAGCCCTTACACTTCAGATCTTCATTGGCATTTAGGTGGGGTTTTTCCTCTGGTTCTGAAGGTATTTAGGATCAGCTCCTCAGCTGCCTCAGATCAGCACTGCTTCATTGACTTTGGTACAAGCAGCCAGCTCATGTCTGGCCCCTGAACGTGCACAGCCTGATCAAAATGTGAAATCACATGCAAGAATGTCTGGCAATAAGGAGCTGCCCTAAGCAGGCACATCTCAGGAAAATAAAAGCCTTTGCCTGTCCTTCTGGAAGGAAGGGGCCTGCATGCAGCTGGGGGGAAGAGGGAAAAAGTTATAATGGTTTAAATGACCTCAGAGTTTCCTGGTGTGTCTGTTGGGAGAGCAAAGCTTCATCATGTTCCAGCACTTGGAGTCACTCGGAACTTTAAGGAATAAGCAGGAAAACAACAGACAGAAGTTTGGAGCTATAGCAGCTTTGCTATGGGAGCTTTTTAAACAATCTGCACAGATCTCCAAAAACACCATGATGGACATTCTGGGGAGCCTGTCTGCAATCCCCATGTCTTCCCTGAGCAGTGTAGGTGCCATCACTCAGTGTCCCATGCTGTGAGGTGCTCAGGGTGAAACTGAAATCCTCAGGATGAGGACTGGAAATGCTCCACTCTCACAGGAGTGAAGATCTCAAGAAGGGAAGCACTGCCATATCCTACCCCACTGTATGCCTCTCCACCAGCCCCTCTGCCACAGAGCAGTGCAGTGCCCTCCCCTCTGGACTCACTGACACCTCCTGCAGTGCCCAGTGGGTCAGCTCTGGCTCCAAAAACTCACGTTTCCCCAAAAACTTGTGTCTCCCCAGTCCCTGCTCACACCAGCCAGTGGGCTCCTGCCACAACACAGTCTGGCTCACACAGACACAATAAAGCTGCAGTGATCCCTTTGAGGGCAGTGGCAGAGCTCCCATCAGCTTTATGGGGGCAGACCACGTCTCCAGACATACTGCCTCTCCTTCCTAATCTTCAAGTCATAAAGAAGCCTTTGGCTGAAGGTCTGTCTCCAGTGTAGTCAATTAATTTTGCCATTAATTTTAATAGGGTCAGGGTTTTGCCTTAAATCATCTGTTATCTCACTATTAACCTTTAACAGAAGCCAGTATCTGCCTAACGTTCAATAGCCAGTGATGCTCCACAGTGGCTGGCTAAACCCTTCATCCCCTGTGCTCTGGCAAACCATCCTGCAGGACCAACCAGGTGACTCCAAGGGCCACTCCCATCCCTCCCAAGGGCTGCAGAGGCCACCTTGGCTCTGCACACTCACCAGACCTTTACCCACAGCAACTGCAGGGACTGTGCAGAACCATTCCCAGGCCTCAGGGTATTCTCTTTCTCAGGACCTGGCAGGCAGGGACAGACACTTAAAGCCAAAACTGAATGACAAGTCCAGTAATAACGTTTTAAGATGAGACAGGCTGGAGAGAAGTGCAAGCTTTGCACTTTGATGCCCCTTTGATGATGCTCTACATGGAAATGTTGGCTCTGCTGAAGTTTGGCAATGAGCTGCAGATAAAACACAGTGCCTGGAACAGGGGGCTCACAGGCCGCCTGGGTTGCATGGCACCTTCCTAAAATAGCCATGTGAGCTGGAGATAGGATGAAAAAACTGGCTCCTGCAGAGCATCAACTGCCTTTCATGTAAGCCCCACCAGCTGAGCCAGTGAAAAAGTCTGGCACAGGAACAGCCCAAGTGCTCTCCCTCACTGCAGGCACTGTGGCTTTGCAGGGCCACGTGCCAACAGACTTTCCATGCAACCCTCCTTTTCCCCATTTATTCTATTATTTCTCATTGCAGGGGATGGCAGATCTAAGGGACTCTTTAATTCACTCTGTTGATGGTTTGTACAGCATGACAGGCACAGTCTCTTGGGGGCATTAGAAAGATCCCACTCACCAGAGCAGGTCATGGGGCTCTAAATCTCATTCTCCTCTCCCAAAATTCTCAGAAATAATGATGAGCACGCTGTAATAAGACCCCCAGAAACTGAACAAAACCAAAGAACAGCAATAAATTGAAATTCAGAAAACAAATTAATTCAATCTTCCTCAAAAAGATAAATCCAGTAACCCAGACAGGAGTTAAAGCCCTTTGACAAGAGCAAAATAAAAGCAGCAGAACTGCAGCTTCTTGCTCCCTACCAGGAATGTACAATGTAGAAAACTCAACCCCACCCCACCCCTCCCCATGAGGAAATCTTGCAGTGTGCCTGCCTTTCCTGATCTACCCACAGCTTTTCCTGTGTTTGCTTCTGTTCCATCCCACATGGGGGTGCAGGGGCTGTTCACTGTGCACCAGCACAGGGATGAAAGCACTCAATGGCACTCCAGGCAGCATCAGCCCCCTTGCAGGAGGCAGAGGGAAGAGCTGCTGCTGAAGTCTGGCTCTGCTGACCCTAGATTTTCCAGCTGCCAAGTAGCACCCAGCCAGCATTTCACCTCTCCTGGCACTGCCAAAGGCCACAGGATCTCTCTGGGACTGTTATCACAGATGCTGAGTCCTTCTGACAGAGGGGGAGAGGTTAGGTATCCTCTTGAAGGATCAGCACCTTTATTGCAGGAGTATTCTCCTTAAAGGTGTCCCAAGCTGAAAACTGAAGTGTTTCTCCAACGGGTCATTCCATTCCTGCCACTTTGCAGTGTATTTAAAACAACAGCAAGAAAAGAATAGGCAGGCAGCTCTGCAGCTAATGCTATAAAAAAACTATCTGGAAAATTAATAGGAAACAATCAGTACAAATCTGCCAGAAATATCAAGTCAATGAAACCCAACATCTGCTTTCCTTGGCAGCACAGAGCCAGTAAATCCGTGTCTGCCGGAGACACTCTTATCACCAGCAGTGCTGAGACACTGCAGGCAGGTCATTACTGCACACAGCCCATGGTGGTGCCTTGTTCCAGTGCAATCTCCTGGGAATCCAGGGGGAAAAGGCATCCTGTGGGATCAGAGTGCCTTCCTGATGCTACCTGACAGAACAAATGCAGGGGCTGCCTGTGAAGGGGCACTGCCTGGAGGCAGCAGCCTCCTCTGTCCCTGAATAAGCAGAGACCACAGTGGGGCAGGACTGGCCACCTGCCCCTCCTGTGACCTGTCCTGACCTTTGCTCCTCGGCCAGGAGGCAAAGCAGTTAAGCTCCAGCTTCTTTGCTTAAGTCTCCCCAACTGGAATCTCAGGGTTTATTCTGTGCAGAGCCTCTGGCAACTTTTGTTGTGTTTTATCTCACCCCAGAGAGGCATCCCTGACCCAGCTGAACAAACTCAGCTTTCCCTGTTACAGAAGACAAAAAAATATCCTTATAGAATAATAGTTTCACATCCCTGGAGACCCACACCCTGCCCTTGATGCCTTTTTGCTCCTCCCCATTTCTGATGACTTTCCACAGGATGCTCCTCTGCCCCCTCCACCACCTCCCTGCTCACCCCTGAGCTGGGTTTTTGATGGAAGGCTCCCAAAGCAGGAGACACAGGCAGGGCAAACCCTGTACAAATAATTGCCATTCCCTCCAGGCAGCATCTCATCCTCTAAAGTCATCTTGAGTTGCTTCTTCTCCTGCCCCATCCAGGTCCCTGCACTCAGCATCCCCCCCAGACTTTTCCAGCCACTCACGCTTGGAAACAGCCCCTCAAGAAACCCAGGTGCCAGCCTTGGACAGACATCAGGTAAGAAGGAGGTGGAAAATAATTTAAAAAGAAGGCTAAAGCACAAGTCCTTTAAATCTGCAACTCTTAAAAAAATTGCAGAGAGCAAATAAATAAACCAAGAGAAGTCCCCACAGTGGGTATGGGCTGGAGCAGGCAGCGAGCAGCGTTTCTGGGGAGGCAAGGAGCCAACATTCCCAGTGCCAGCACCTTGCCAGGCACTCAGGGGGGCTCATCCAGATGGTTCCACATTTAAACATTGCACATTTAAAGCAAAACAAGTGCTTTGCATCAAAAGCTCTTTCTCAGTAGCCGTTACTCCCCAGCTCTGTGTGCACTGCTGCATCTCCAGGCCACCTCTTCACAAGGGTTTTTTTGGGGGCTGAGAGGGGAGGGGACCTTCTGAGGAGATATTTAATAGTTGCATGCTGAAAGGAGTTACTGTACCAGGCACTGACCGCCTTTTCTTGGGACTCATGAATCTGTGCTTTGTTCAGCTTAAATCATATCTCAGAGCAGCCCAGAAGGGTAATCTCTGAAAAGAGGTTTTCTCTCTAAGCAGAAGTTAGAGATCCTTGCTCCATCTGCAGCAAAGTTACCAGAATCCAGCTTGGATTTAGCCCTTTGCTGAAGTAGCCAAGGCAGCATTTACAACAAAGGCAGGAAAAAGCAGCTGTAAACTCGGGGATAAACAAACAGCTCCTTATCTCCTCAATGGAGTGCAAAAGATGCAAAGACATTTTTATGGACTGATTCTTCAAGGCAAAGAGAAGAGCAAGCAGAAAGGTTTCAGCCCACATCACCCCAAACTTTCCTTGCTCTGTGCTGCTTTCTGGCTCTGCAGAGCTCCCAGCTCCGAGCTCTGCACGATGTTTAATTCAGGACAGCACTGCATGAGCACTAAATAACATTGTCTGTCACTGCTAAGCATCAGAAATTAAAATACAGCCTCTTACCTCCACATCACACACCCTGCTGGTTTAAATGGACTGGAGAAACCCAAGAAGCAGTCCCAGTGTGCAGGCACTAAGCCTTCATGTTTTCTGTACATCTGAGCTGGGGGGAGAAGGGAGACACGGTCCCGGACTCCTTCCGTTGCCATATAATCTGAAGGAAGTGACCTTGGTGTTTGTTGCTTTGATTAGAGCTTCAGAAACAAAAGCCCTTCCAGAGTGAGTCAGGAGACACAAGGGGTTGAAATGGGATTGTTAAAAATGGGAAAGCATTACAACTGTGGGTTGGTTTTTGTGTTTATTTTTTTTTTCCCGTCTGTGATATTAACCCCTTTATTATAAAACAAAACCAAATGAAAAACCAGCAGTTACTGACCAAAGACAGAGCACAGGTGCCTGTCCTGGGGCAGTGAGACACCTCAGTGTGTGATCATGCTCCCTGTGTCACAGCAGTGGCTGAGGACCCCCATGCTGGCAGCTCTGAGCTCGCTGGGAGCTGCCATCCCCCCTCCCAGCTCCTCCACCCACACACTCCTATCCGGGGACAGGAGGGGCCTTTGTGTAAAAAACTTGGCACAGCACTAAAATTTCATCCCCACCCAGTCTGAACCCCCTGGAGCAAGGCTGAGCCCTGTGGCAGCAGGGACCAACCCACCTGAAGGGATACAGGAACAGAGATAACCAGAGCACACCCACCCTCACCTCAGAAATTCACATCTCCACTGTCCCTCCCTCCAGCAGACACCCCCAAGGACAGCATTTGGACTTCCCAAAGTGCTTCCCAAAGCACAGGCCTGCTGCTCTGATGTGCTGTGCTGCACTCTGGGCAGGGTTCACACCCTGGAACTGGACACAGTTCACATCCTTGGCCATCAACCTGAACTTGCTCCTGCTCTACAGGAATGCATTTTGCTGGTGGTAGAGGAGTAAATAATCTACCTGCTGTTCTCTGTGTGCAAAACACCGAGTTCTGCTTTGATCCCCTGATTCCCTCCCCACTGGCACATCAGCCCACGAGGCTTCACACACCCCCAGCTCTGAGGCAGCAGCACAAAGTGTGTAACTGTGCCAGGCAGAGCACAGGTGTCACACAGGCACAGAAACAGCTCTCCTCAAAGAAAACTCAAACAACTGACACTGCTTTCACTGAAAATGGAAAAAAACCCAGAACAACAAAGAGCTGTGCACCCAAATCCAGGAAGCTGCAGCTTCCAGAGTTCCACCCTGACCTTCAGGCAGGTACAGAAGAGGCACAAAGTCTCAAATTTACACATGAAGTTACTTCAAAAATCAGAATGCTCTTATTCAGTTGTTTATGCTCTCAACTGAGCAGTCACTCTGCACACAGAGGACAAGCTATAAAGACTCTCCCAACTGAATTTTTAAAATCAAGGGATCTATTTTAATAGGAAAAAAAATTAAGTTCAACACCTGGAACAAACTAACTTGCTTTTCCCAGAATGAAAACAAGTCAAACTTTGGACAGGAGCACCTCAGAGGTCCTGAGGCCCCTTGGCCCAGCTGAAGTCCCCCAAACAGGAGGCTCTGTGCCAAATGTTTGAGGCCAGCAACAGGTTCCATGAAGCTGCAGAGCACTGTGTGAAGACAGAGCCTTGCCAACAATGCTGGGGAGAGGAGCAGCACTGCCTGGTCCAGCCATCAACAGGGTGAGTCAGCTCCCCTCCTCTCCCTAAATAACCATCAATCCAGACACCTCCAGAGGGCACCTACCCCAGACACCCAGGATGCAGTGAGGTGCCAGAGGTGTCTCGCCCTCCTTGTTTCACTCAGAAGAACCAGCTTTGATCAAATAACCACCCTTTAAATAGCTGCAGACAAAGAGTTGTCTTTTTTTCCCAAAGTTATTTTGTAAAAAGCCAACGTTCTCATAGTCATAAGACTACAAAAGCTTTCCACTTCATGCTCTCAGTATCACAGGTTTCATGAAAAAACTATAAGCTGGCCCCAGATCAGGCAGGAGGGTGCCAGGTCAGGTCCAGCCAGCTGGTCCAGACTGCACCAGCAACCTAAGAGGTGGCAGAGAGACAGTTTTGGGAGAGGATTTCAGAGCAACAAGCTTGCATTTTGTCTCCAAAACAGACTCCAAAGCCCCAAAAATAAGATGGAAAATAGGCAGTGAGTCATGTTTCCTTAGAGAAATGATGTGGAGGTTACCTGGGCGGTGCCAGCTTCTGCCCTGCTGGGATAACCACAGGGACAGGAATAGCTGGAGGAGGGAGAGCACAGCTCCTCAGAGGATCCCTAGCTTCCAAATAAACAGAGATCAGGGCTGCATAGTTCAGCTGCACTTTTTAACTGAGAAAAAATAGAGTTTAAAAGGGATACAGCACACCTGTAAGGGGTAGGGAGCTGTTGGAGTTGAACACAGGGAAGTCTTTGCAGCTCTGAGGCACAAATGAGCTGAGTTTGGGGACAGCAGTGCCAAAACCCTGCACTCAAGGGTGACCCTACAGGGGATACAGCACACCCCAGCCCCCAGTGCCACTCAAGGGTGATCCTACAGGGGATACAGCACACCTCACCCACCAGTGCCATGATCTGTCACTGAAGGGTGACCCTACAGAGGATACAGCACACCCCAGCCTCTCAGCAAGGTGAACAGATGCACTGAGGTTGACAGGAGAGAGGAATTACTGCTACTTTCACTAGGGCTTAACAAACACCACCCTGCTCCAAACCTCACACTCTCTGCCCAGCCCACATCTCCCTGCCTAGAAACCACTGGTCCAAGCAAAGGGAAAGCCAGGATGCTCAGGAACCAACACATCACCAGCAGTGCCATGGGTGGAAGGGCAATGATTTCTCCAGACCTATTCCCAGCTCTGCTGGCACCACACTCCTGTGCCTGATGGCCAGGGAGTACTCTGGGGTCCCCATCCCCAGGACAGCACCTACTCCACATCACTTGGAAAAGTGATAGAAACATCAGTCTTAACTCCAGCATTACTTGGACTGCCAAAGATGACTTTTAATGGCTAAATCCAAGCTCTCCTCAGCTTTTTGATGGCACTTAGTCTCCCAACCTCCTTCCCCAACACACCACTGATGCATGTTTAAATGAATGACAGATCAATTAGTGGGGAGAAGTGTACATGTGTATTTGTGTGTGGGAGGGTATTTAAGCTAATATATTCCAGCACTGATAGCTTTATCCTCTTTGCAGTCTCTGAGAATGAACTGGCCTCCATCTGTACAGAAGATTAGTAGAATCACTAATCACTAATTATGACTCAGAGGTTTTAAGAGCAATGCAGACTGTACAAGGGGTGGCCTGATTTTCAGAAAATGAGAGGACAAAGATAGCACAGTGTTATTTTAGGCACATGGACTGTCCATCCAGGAGTAAATCCAGGATCACAAAGCTCTGCAGTGACAACACCAGCAAACGGGGTGACAGAGACACAAACACTCAGAAGGACAAAAACAAAGCTTGGAAAAAACAGCATGTGCCTGAAACACCTTTAATTCACCTTTTCATACAGCTTGTGTCCAGTCAGAGCGAGCTGGGCAGCCCCTCTGCAAAGGCCAGAGTGGAGATTTGTCCAGGCAAGCTCACACAGTGACACCTTTGTACAGAACTTTCTGCCTCTGAGAAACTGCGCCAGCGACATTCGAAATCGAACGTATTTTGTGAGCTGCGTCACATCGAAGAGGAAAAATATTTACACAGGCCCAAGTGGTCTGTGAATAGGAGGCACTGTTTGAAACTGGCACCGTGACACCCCTGAAGGAAATGAGATGAAGTTCACAGTCTGGTTGTGAAGTTTGTCAGGGAGGGAAGAGGGAGAAGCCATAAAAAAACAATTTTAAAAAGAATCATATTTTTGTTTGAATAAACTCTCTCAAACAGAAAACGGTGTATCATGAGCTCAGATGGAAATGTGTCTGGCAGAGAGCTCTGGAAAGCTGCTGTTGGGAGTGTGCAGAGCCAAGTTTAACTCCAAGCTGTCAGGAGGCAGTGCCCAGAGCTGAGCCTGTTCTCAGCCCTCCTAAAGGCTCTCCCAAAGTCCCAGCCATGGAGACACCTCCACCTGCCAGGTTTGGACATGATGGGAGTTTGAGCAGTGCCAATGCTCTGCAGGTGACATATGAGCAGCATCACTGCATCAGATCAGATCCCTTCAAAAAGAAAAACAGCTGAATGAAAGCAGCCTGAGCAAAGCTTTTCCAGGGTAACTCCCAGTGCACAAGTTTAAATCTTTGAAGGAACACAGACACATATTCAGTGTCCTCTAAAAAAGTTTTCAGGCTCCCTTTGAAAAGCCCTGACCTGTAAGAACACCTGAGATGCTTCTGCTGAGCATCACTCCTGGGGTCTGCCTGGTGTGGAACAAAGTTCTGCCCTGACAACACAGCCCCAGCTTTTGTGCTCTCCCCCACCACTCCAGCACTGCTTTTTGTCATTGTGAAAAGGAGAAAAGGCACCTCAATGTGTTGTCAGCATTTTTCACAATGAAAAGTTAAGGTGTGGCAGCAGAGGAAGCCTGGTGCTCACTATCCAAACCAACTACGTGAGCGCTGGAGGAAACAGAAGGCAGCAGCTTCCTCTGCTGCTCCTCCACCCCAGGTACCATGGGCCAGACACATGTAAAAAGCTGATTTATTGTGCTTCATCAGCAAAATTTTTTCACTTCATACAGAGGAAATGACCTTTCAGGGGTTAAAAAGCACTTTGGCCAAAAGACCCATATGGAAAGTTTATACTTTTACGCCATAATTTATCAGCTAATTAATTACCAGTGCAATTAGAAATTTCAGTTCCTCCTAAACTGCTTAATCACAGAGATGCTCCAGTATCTGGCTGTACATCCAGCAGATCAATCATAAAATGCCATTGTATTCTTCAGGGATCTTGGGAACAGTTTTCCCTATTTCTTTACTCCTTTGCATGGAGCAGACTGACTGACACACATTTAACCCTGACCCTAAACCATTCACTTGACCAGTTTTTAATTTATAAGAGCTATAGCTGCATCATTAAATAGACTTTGGTGCCATGTCTCATTCCTGCTTAACCATACTGAGGAATCCATGTGTTGTGGGATGTATTGGTGGCAACTGGCATTGATATCTCAGAGGAAAACTTCATGTCAATACCCCAATGAAAACCAGGCCAGTGGTAATATAGGTAACTAAACACAGGAGAAATGTTGATTCTGGAAGTTTTTGGTTTTGCAGCTGCTTATTGACCTCATTTATATAAAAATTCCACTTTGTTTTACTGCCCTATAATTAAATCTAAGACAGGTGGCCTATAAAAGCAGCACGTGGAGGGTCTTGCAGAAAGCTTGCTTTGGGAATAGTAGCAGGACACCTAGAAATGCCAAGTTGTCCCATCTCAGGCATCAGGAGTGGCTCTGGGAAGACCCCCCAAAGCCACAGCACTATATGCCAGAGCTCCACAACAGCCCTCACTCCTTTCCCTGGTAGGAAATGGGAACCCTTGAGTGAAGGCTTCCATGCTGAATTCTCACCCAGGAATTTTCCCAAGCCCTAACAGCCCCAATAATTCATACTGACTTGCTGCTGGTTAGAAAAAAAGACCTGTGCCAGCTTTTCTGTCAGCTGTCTCTGCAAATCTGTTATTTCTAGGACAGGCTTTAAATGCTCCCTGCCATGGACAAGACAATGTTCCCTGGCATACAACCCAAGGGCTCAGAGAATCAACTCCCCTGGGGAGGGTTGAGGGGTTATTTCAGAGTGAAACAGGATACCCCAGCAGTGCTTTGGCTCACAAACTCCTCCAGATGAATGGGCTCTGGGCAAGCAGGACATCGCTTCTCTTTTGGCAGGTGGGACAGATGATGGGAAGCATCCTGGAGCAAGGATCAGCTTGGGGAAGTGCCTGGGCTGGAGTCCCTGTGCCAGTGACCAGGTGAAACAACAGGTGAAACCTTGGAAAAGGTTTCCCAGATCTACATGCCAGAAACACAAAGGCTGAGGAGAAGGTGACTGACAAAGGCTGGTTTGTGCTTGTTGGGGTGGGTTTTAGTTGTGCTTAAAGCTGCTAAGGCAGGTAAGGGCTTTATGCTGGCAGGGAGGATTTGAGCCTGCCCCGTGACCACCTCTGCACCTGCCAGCTCCCAAACACAGCTGGGGACCCTGCTCAGACACACAAAGGTGTTTGTGGCTTCTCCATGCTGCAACATGAGCTCAGCTCTCTCACCAGGCTACCAAGCATTTTGTATTTTAACAAGACTAAAAATCCCCCTCACCACAACACCAAAATGAAGCACTCCAAGGAGAAGAAATCCTACTTGCTTTCCTTTCTCCACAAAAATGTATTGGTGATTCAATAGAGACTTACTGGCTGCATCCAACCTACATGAAAATAGTCATTGTTCCACAAAATGTGATCCCCAAATACTGATCAAAGTGAAATGAGGCTTCCAGGGCTAATCAGCAGCACAAGTTCCTGTCACCTCACATTTCCCTGCATGTCTCTTGCATGCAGCTCAAAGGACTAAGTTCTGCCTGGTGTCCTGATCTGTCACATTATACACAGTCCAGGGAGCCCTCACAGAGGGGAAAAGTCTGTTTAGCCAAAAGAACCTCCTCCCTATGAAACCCATGGTATTTTTCACATCTGGAATATGAATGCAAAGGAACTACAGAAATACGAGCATGCTCCATGGAGCCAAGGTGGGAAATGTTAAGTACCTGTCCAGGAGTCAATTTTAATAAGATCACGGGGCAAAAAGGTGTTTTGATGTGGCTGCAGTAACTACAGGGCTTCTGGGGAAAAATGTGAGAGGAAAAATAGCATCCCTAGCAAGTAGAAGTACTGTTATATACTCTTTTTACCAAGAACAGGGGAACAGAGCAAAACAATTTGCTCAAGTGAGTGCAGGATCTGTGGTAGTGATGGGACACAAAATCTCACATAGATTGTGTGAGTGTCCCACAGACACTGCAACATCCACTTCCTCAGAGAAACAACCCCATGGAGTGCTCTGCACTGCTGGTGTTGCTCCACTGAGCCTGAGGTGAAGAAATGTAACCCAGGGTGGCTCAGAGTTCCCCCCTGTATGCAAGGATCATCCAGCCACTGTCTTTAGCTGTTTCCATAGCTTGAAGTGCTTAAAAATTTAAGAAAATCAATATGATTCAGGCTCTTGCAGGGCTCTGGTACCTGAGCAGTTGGGTGACATTTAACACTGTGTGCTCAGTCCTGCACTCTCTGGACTCAGCCAGAGGTTTGAGCAGCTGAGAGCCAAAACTTCAGCACAAAAAGTAAAGTGTTATACAACCCAACAAGGAAGAGCTGCAGGACATTCTTTCAGCTGTCTCACTTTAATACACCCCAAATTACCACCAGCAAATTCCTGATGTTAAGGTGTGAGAGTTGCCTTGCTCCTGCCAGGTTTCACCTCCCAGGGAAGACTCTCAGAGCATCAAGTGGGGAGCAACAGGTCCCTACAAGTCCCCAGCAGGACAGATTGTGGGCAGAGGGGAAGGGGCACTCCCTGTCCACTTCCCTGGCTCCAGGTCTGCCTGGTAGGATGAGAGAAGGACAAACCTCCTCTTTTCACCCATTTTCACATCCCCACTTTCAGACACAGGACATGTCAGTGATGCTTTTCATAAAGAAGAGACAACACAAACCAACCACTAGGACACAGCAAGTTTGGGCAGAGATATAGCTACACTTTGTTTTGAAAGCATCTCTTTTCACCTCAAGCCAGGCATCAGATATGGCAGGTGAACAGGCTGAATACAGCTGTTGTCAGAGCTGGTCCTACCAAGCCTTTATTCCAGCCTTGATGGGGTTTACCTTCATGGGGATGCAATAGAGAGGGAAGGCAGTCTAAGCTGCATGCCCTTTATGTGAATGGACCCTAAAAATAACACTCATACAGCACAGGTGCAGCTGGATTTTACTTAGAGACAAAGAAGAGAGTCAGGACTGCATCCCACCACATTCCTACAGGTCAGTAAAGGTGGGCAAAGGAAGAGCAATGATGCCTTTACTCCTGCATTCCCTAACTAGTCATGGTCCATATCCACAGTGACACCTGAGTCAGACACACCACACGGTGTTTCCATACATGATCTGCCCAAGACACATCCAAGCACTTGTACATCTCCCCCTGCAAAGCTGCTCTGCCACTCCTGGACCTGCCCTAAAGCTAAATACCAACAACAGATCACTTTAGGATTAAACGGGCACAGATATCCTGTTAGCACAACTTTCCCATGGAAGTGGCATCCATGAAATATTGACCCTGATGTAGCAAACACACACAGAGTGAGACTGAGAGCCGGCACAAGTGCACATGAGAGACAGAAATAAATGACTGCCAGCAAAAAGGGAGTCAAAAAGGAGTGACAATACCCTCACTGCAACTGGATACCACAGTAAGTGCAAGTCCAGGGCTGTGTTTCCTGCCTGCACCAAGGGGAGCCCCCCAATTGCCATTCCAGTACTCAGTGCACCCCTCCCCAAGCAGCAACCCCTGTGCCGTGCTAAGGACTATCACGTTACAAACTGCCGCTATTCAGTGACACAAACACAGCAGAAAAAGCCACAGTCAGTCTCTCCCATGGGAGCATCCAAGAGCACAGGAGAGAAGCTCCCCAGATCCCCAGGGCAAGGATGGTGACAGCAGCAAGAGGAGCTCCCAGGGGGTGTTATGTGCAGGGGGCAGCCAAAACACCTGTAGATCGACTGACTGATAAAACACATTTAGCACAGAAAACATCTCTCAAACCCTCAATTCAAAGCAACACTGGGATCACTCATAGCCAGGTTCAGCATCCTCTGAACACATTCCCAGCGCTGCCTCCTCACTCCTCTTCCCCCATCCCGGCTGCATCTCATGGAGCAACAACAACCACCCGGGGCAGGTACCAGGGATGCTGTCCCAAGGAAAACCCGTCACGGCGAGCTAGATTTGGTTCTGTTTTTACCTGGTAGACATCGCGGAGGCCACACCAGGCTCGCAGCGCCTGTCGGCACGCCCGCCGCCGGGCCGTGTACCACCGCCGCAGCGCTGCCACCGTCACGGTCCACAGCAGGCGGCTGCCGCTGAACAGCACATCCTCCACCCCGCACATCAGCACCGAAGCCATCAGGAGCAGCAGCACAGAGAATCCTCCCGTCCCAGCTCCGGTCTGCCGCTGTCGCCGCCTGGATCAGACTCCTGGCATGAGGCTGCCCGGCTTTATTCGGCGGGCAGGGGTGTCGCACGGAGCCTTGGAACAAACTCCTCTTTCACGGCGCTTCCTGGGCAGATTCCCAGGCAATGCCCCGGCTCCTGACGCTCAGCCAGAGGCTGCAGTAGCTCAGCCCCACCAGCAGCTCACACAGCAGCCTTGTCCTTTAGCGGCTTATATAAAGCTCCGTTAAGCTCCAGTAGCTAGCACTATGTTTTCTAATTAAATTTTAACCCTTTTCGCCTGACAACAACTCCTATTTAGATGCTGCAGGAGGAGAGGAAAGGCTGCCGCACTCGAGTGAGCTGGGCAGGCGCTCCACACACGAATCCCGCCGTATCTGCCTCCAACACCTCATTATCTGCTATACAGGGAACAAAGCTGTCATCGTTTGCTGCCGGCTGAGCCCGTGCTCAAATTATACAGTAGAAATCCTACTTGAAAAAGGAACCAGCAAGGGGAGGAAAGCGAGGGGTGGAATCAGTCCTGCAGAAATAGAATAGCTTGGAGGAGACCTTAAAGTTGATATTGTTCCCTGCTGTGGGCAGGGGCACCTTCCACTAGGGCAGGTTACTCAGAGCCCCATCCAGCCCGGCTTTGAACACTTGGAATAGATGCACTGACTTCTCTTCCAGCTCTGACTGTGGCAAACACCGACAGCACAGAGCCATCCCTCTGTTCAACACTCCCTCCCCTTTGCTTGTTGCATCTTTATGGGTAAAACACCCAAAACGTGCCCAAAGAGATGATCTGCTCTACTCTTAAACTAACTCCATTAACACGGCACTTGCTGCGTGAGGAAAACAAAGCTGGGCATTGTAGCCGAGCTCTTCACAACAGCCCACAGCGAATAAACACTGCGGTAATAACATCCCACAGGGGACTCCAGCCTTGCCTCCAGCCAGTTTAAAATGTAACATCACCCTGCCCTTCTGGGGCTTTAAAGCCGAACGTTCCATTTGAGTGCTCTTCCCCATTACAAGCTAAAGGAGGGTGGATGCCGAAGGATGATTAATCCTTTTAAAGCCCCTCCTCAGAGGATTTGACACTTTCCAAGCTTTTTGGGGCAGAAGCTTCTGGGAGGGAGCCTAACATGCCACACAAGCCCAACAAAACCCATCAGCGCCTTGTTAAAGAAACTACTCAAGGAGCAGATTTTTGGTTAAAATCATCAGTAAGGCAGACCTGTAAGAGTAATGGAAAGGGGCAGGAGCAGCTTGCACACAGGCTGGGTGGGAGAGGTAAATCCCCAAAAAGGCTTTGCTCTCCCCAAGGGCACTGCCTGCACATCCCCAATGGTCCTCACGGGAGGAGGACACCTGGGTGCCCACAGAGCAGTGGAAGTATCCACAAACCTCACTTCATTCCTTATTAATCAGCCTGCTCCGTGCTGCAGGAGCTCGCACGCCGTGAGCTGTGGCAGCTGGGTGATGTAATTCTGCAGACAGATGCCTGCCTGCCTGTTTGAGACAGGCTTTGGACCTGTGTCTCCGAGATCACCCCCTTCCCTTTCATGCATAACAGAGTGAAAGCAGCCCCGGTCCTCCTGGTGCTGGTGTCCCTTGGCTGTGCTGTTGCCAGGGAGTTTCGGTCCCTCCAAGTGTTGCTTTCACATGGGGAAAACAAAAACCACATTTCAAATGGATAAGCAGCTGCTACAAAGTGAGCCGAGGCAGAGGAGATACGGCTTCTTGTAGCAAGGGACAAGCAAAGATTTGGGCTCTACATTGAAATCCGGCATCCATATTCCCACTCCAAGGGTTTTGTCATCCCCTGGAATTACTTAGAGCCTGTAAACACAAAAAAAGTCTTCCTCCTCCTCCAGTATTGCCCACCACTGTGTTTAGAGCACTTTGACAGCAATCCACAGGTACTAAATAGAAAAGGTTTCTCTCTTTTACTGGGAGGGAGTAACAAATATCCCTGGGGTTATTCCAATAACCTGAGCCAGCAGCAGTGCCAGCAGGGAATTGCCATTCCCTCACAGAACACTGCTTTGGAGAGCAATCAGCCAGGAAAATCTCCAATGGCATCCATTCACTGTGGTCAAGTCAGATCCAAATTTAAACACAGAGATAAAAAAAAAAAAAAATCCAGTTTTCAAGTGCCATTTCTAAAAGAAAAGAAAAGGACCCTTGTAGCTAAAGAAACAGTGCAGGGAGCAGCCCTGTCCTGCGCCAGGAAAATCCAACCGACCCACTAGGAAAAGTTTACGTGGTTTTGTGCCTGTGCCTGCTGCCCTCAGTGCCTTTTTGTTTTGCCTTTTTTTTCCCCTATTGCCTAACTAGATTGAAAAACAAAGATGATGATTTTCTCCTTTAGCAGAGCACAGCAGATTTGTGCTAGGCTTTTTCAGTTTTAGTTTTGTTTGTATGTTTGGGGTTTTTTTTTTTCAATTGCTGTATGATCCATGATATCTGTACATTTAACTTACCTGTTCTGCACAGTTATTCTTTATGCTTCACAAGCTCCTGCGAGCCTGAGCAATGGCCTCAGATGCTCCATCTCAGAAGGCAGAGCCATAGGTACTAAACCCTCAGTACTCCCAGCTGCTTTTCCCATCAATATTCCCATGACCTTGTGGAGGCTTTGTGTTCCTACAGCAAAGTTACAGCTCCATGGGTAGGCTGGAGCAAGGAAAGAACCTTCTCACCCTTATTCAGAGCACATGGACTTCAAGTCCAGTCTCATGAACAGGAGCTTCACCCTCTTTTTTCATCCCTTTGACAGATGGAGTAGGTGATAACAAGTAAGAATTAAGTCCCATCTGGACTTCCCCTTCCCAGCTGACCCAAGCACAGGGTTCACTGTCCCTGGAACCTGGACAGTGTTAAACACACACAGAAGAAAAAAAGAGCAAAGGAAGTTTGTGATGCAAAAAGCAGCTAAATGCAATTTAGGATAACTTTGGTGGAGTTATATGCAGCTGATGAATTATCCATTCACATCAGTCTTAGTCTTTTATTGACTTCCACTCTAAGAACCTGATTGGCATGTGGGTTAGTTTGAAACACCTAAATAATACCCAGGCTCCTTAGAGTCAGAACAGAAAACAAAAATTCAGCAAGGGAAAGCCAGCAGGATAAATACCCAGGTGGTTTCCAAAGGCTGTACCATCCAGATTTCTATTCTGTGAGGAGAAGGAGGGGGAGAAAGAGCTCTCAGAAAATGTCTTTGTAGATACATGTACCACTGTCAGGGGAGCAGAAGAGACAGCTACTGCAGCTCTGTTTGATGTACAGTCATATGAACAACACAGCACTCATTGCTGATAAGGAATAAGCCTACACAACAGTGATCTAAGGAGAATGTCACTTTAAAAGGCAACAGAAAACTTGATGTGTGGCAGGCTCATGCTTCTCCTCACATTATTGACTGCGGATCCAGAATAATGAGTAATAAAATGAACAAAGGTTTGCTACCAACACAATAGGAAAAGGTGATCCCAAGTGGATTCTCAGGTTTCTTTGCATGTTATCTTCCATGCCAAAATTAATGGAACCAGGCTTAGCTGAATTGCTGCTCCCCTCTTCAAAGTTGCTCATATGAAGTTCACATGAATAAAGAATTCATCTGTCTGTGAGGCCAGAGGACAAGAACATCAATCTGCTTTTAAATCTACAATGCAGTATTGCTCCTAGATAGGACTTTTGATTAGGCATACAGGAAAAGAGACACACACACAAAGTCCCTGGTGATAGCCAAGGAAATTAAAGCTTTGATCATTTTCAGTCTCTGAACATTCCACAAAACAAGGTGAGTTATTGTGCAGATGCATAAAATGCCTAATTCTGCAGGCTCGCAGATGTCTGTCCTGACCAGAGCTTTAAAACATACACTAATCAATAATTTGCACTCAGATTGGTTACACCTGATTGCAGCCAATATTTGCAGCATTCTGTAGACCGAGCAGTAAAGTTCAGGGAACACACACATTAAAAAAATCCCAAAAAACCAAAACAAAGCAACAAACCACAGAGAGCTCTCATGAAGTTATGAGACACAATTGTTTCATGGCACACACCACTATTGACATCTGCTGTTACCTCAGCTCCAAGGGCTCCAACCCTCAAGCCCTGACCCCCTGGGTGGGCTCAGGGCAGTGAGAAGCATCACTGAGGTCCATGATAAAACCAAAAACCTCATTGTCCTCTAAATTCCCACCAGGAACCAGCTGCAGTCCCACTTCATCCTGCTTCACACCCAGACATGTTTCTCCTTTTTGTACAAATCTGCATGAAAATCTTCCCATTTTGCTCGAGTTAGAAGCCAACAGCACACAATTACACTGCCTTTAAAAATAAACTTAAGAACTGCTCAAAGGTGCTGTTTTGTAGGCGGTTTCACAAGCATGAACAACAGGATTACTTGGGAATTAGGACTTTCAGACAATGCTGAAGGCTGCATGTCCCCCACAACTTTATTTTTTAAATTCCTGTCATGAACCAAGCCTGTCAAGCTGTGAGCATTAATGCAATTAACCCCAAATAAAGATGAAGTGACTTTTCAGAAATCGGTTTTGCTCCACTCTGGCCCTTAATTACCAACTTAAATATAAAGTGAAATGCAGACATTGGGCACCCTCTCTTTGATGTTCTAACCTCTCAGTACATAAGATGCTTAAGCAGCAGCACCAGTGCACAGGATAAATCTGTAATCCAACCTGCCCTGATCGAGAGCTTTAGACACAAGTCTCGACTTCTGATAAAAGTGTTTGCAAACCAATTTGGTTCCTCGAGATTATCAGAAAGAATTAATCATAATGTGCCTCTAACTAACCCACTTAATCCTTTGTATTAGCACAAATTTGGGCACCTCTCAGAAATTAAGTCGACACTTCCACAAAGATTTATTTACTGTCATTCACATTATCAAATTTTAACTTAGAAAGAATGAAAGGGCCATGCTACTCTCCTTTAAGGCTAAAAACAGCATCCAGTGTAGCTATTTATTTATCAGGTTCTACAGCAGGAATTTCAATTCCCAGCTTTTGCCCACTGAGCTCTATGTCAAGTGCCTGATGTAGCTGAAAGCCACAACTACACCCAAAATGATCCACAGCTCCAGAGGGAGGCTGATACCTAATGCTCTCCTCCCTGGATGGGGCACAGCCTCTAATAAGCTCATTTAACAGCAGCCTTACATATTTCTAAATGAGGTGCTGATGTTTTCCCTCCTCTCACAGAGCCTGGGCTGTACTATATTGCTCTACACTAATAATATAAACACGACACTGTGACAAACACATCTTTAGAGATGAACAGCCACTGTGCCAGAAACACAAATCTCCTGCAGTCTGGATCCCATAGTAAACTAATTAGCACTTCACATCAGAAATGAAGTGCCACAGTCTTTTAACTTTATAAATGATTAAGCAGCTGCTGTCTGATTCCTCAAACAGCAAATTTCATACCTGCCATACCCAGAACTATGAAAATCAGGTCAGGTTCAAAACAAGCAGCAGATGCTCCAGTTTCACGAGTCAGAGTTTATCATCTCGCACTGCCACTTTATCACCATCAGAACAACATCACCCAGTTCTCAGAACACAAACCTAGTTCCTCCAGCACCCCATGGCCAGTGCAGCAGGGCTGTAATTTGGCACAGCTCCACTGGCTTCAGTGAAACCCCATGTGTCCAAACACACAATCAGGTGGGGATGCACAAGGAGGCTACGTGACACCTGGCAGCAGGACTTCTAATGCAGGTCACTATTAACATATACCTGCATACAAATTGTATTTAAATTTTTATAAACACATATTTCTAAGCTGAGAAAGAACTTTACAGCTTCAAAGTCAGTTTGCAATGATAAGATACCTACTAGGGAGAAACACCAGCCCAGACTTGTGGGGAAAGAAGGATGAGGAAAAGGGAGAAAAGAGTTTGATCTCCAGCTGAAAGAGGATTTGTCTCTATCACACACAACAGAGCCTGTGAATGCTTTCCAAATACACGTTTATGTCCTTTTCTCAGCTGTATGGGTGATGGCCAGCAGAGCAGAATGGGGACTGGCAGGAAGGCTGACATCTACCCAGCCACCAGCACCACTGTCTGCACCTCCCTGGGCACAGAGACCTGCCCAGGGACACAGCACAGCAGGACAGGATGTGACACTGCCTTCCCTGCTCCAGGATGGGGCAGAACCCTGGAAAACCATCCTCTTGTTCTCTGCTTCGTGGGAAGGGCTTCCTTCTCAAGGAAAGCTCCTTCAGGAGGGCAGAGCCATCACAAGTGCCATGGGAAATCATCCTGCACTTGGTGCTACTCCCAAGTCACATCTGGAGGAAATGAGAGGTCAAACAGCACAGGGTGGAAACGTGGAGCATCCTCAGAGCTGCAGAGACTGAAACCACCACCACCCTCCCAGAGAGGGCTTCACCCAGAGACAGAGCTGCCAGAGGAAATGATCCACCCCAACCAGCCCCCTGTGAGAGGGAGGACACCCTGACCCCCTGCTCAGGGCAATCCTTCTGGGAAGCATCCAGGGGAAGTGATGGCACAGCAGGGAGAGACTCTGGCTGCCTTTGGAAACTGAGGCAGGAAAAGCAATTTCTCTCCAAGCTGCTGATTTCACCTCTGATTCCTAACTAGGTCCCAGCCCAGAAGCAGGTCACTCTCACTCCCATACAGGCTGTGCTGTGCTTCCTACCCCAACACCAACCCTCAGAGATGGTTCTCAAGCTTGAGAGGGGACAAGGAGCCTCCAAAAAGGGACTGAGACCCTCAAAGAGGGACTGAAACCCTGTAGAGCAAAGGGACAGGCAGCTGTCACACCCCATGAAGATAAATTATAGAAAGAGACAAACATCCTCCATACCTCCAGTATCAGTGGTCTTGCACCTCTACCTCCCCTAAACTGGCAGGGGGAGTAATAAAGTGCACAAAATACTTTCAGCATCCTAGTTTTGGAGGCAAAACTATAACATCTTTTGTGCACTGACACACCATGCTGACAAAATTTCTACCTCCTGTGCTCAATTACTCAGGTGAGTCAGTACAGTCCTTTCACCTCCCACCCAGACCTGCTGCAGCAGCTTCCCAGCAGCTGGAATAATTCCAAATTCCTCTCTGTGGCTGGACACTCCTCATGTCCCTGGCCTTACTGGAGCCATGAAATGCTTCAGGGTCTTATCAGAGAAGTGGCAGGTTCAAAGTCTGGAGGACCAAAGAAAGGGTTCCAGGCAGGTGACACATCCAGCCCCACTGGTTTGTCCCACACTCCCCTGGCAGCAGGAGGGTTTCCTCCCCAGCTCTGGTCACTCAGGTGGACACAGACAGGTGCCACACCTGTGCTCAGCCTCCCTCAGGCATCACTATGGATGCTGCCATTGCCCTGCTAATGTCCCAGATGAAAACGGGCCAGCGTCTCCTTCAATTTCGAGTCGTCAAGGAGTATTAAAGGGAGCCTGGAGAAGCCAGGTAATTGCTTCTGGATGAAGTATTTCACAGTAGATAGAAGTACGTGAGGAGCGTGAAAAACCACGGCTGCCCCAGCTCTATGATTATTTTATAGCCTCATTAATCTGTGGCAAATGGGGCAGAATTACTACATAACCTAAATACTGGGCAGAGATCTACAGCTCTGTAAGAGGAAGCATAAATGAGATAGTAAAGTTTCAGCATTTTGCATGATATATATGGACACAAAGGCAAAAGTAAGAACCTAAACCTACCAGTTTCCTGACAAGAATCTTTTAAAGAGTGAGAATAAGTGATATCTAACCCTTATAATTATATCCTCAGTGCATTCATTTTCTTAGGATAAGTAACTCAGGATGCTGTAGCCTCCAGAAAAATCCTGACTCAGAGCAATGCTCTGCCCTTGGTTAGACTGCATGGGTCATGCCTAGCCCAGGGAAGGTGTGCACCTAGGAAAGGACTTGTCCTTCCCTGTGTACCTGCTCAGATGACAGAGTCCACATCACTGCATTCCATCAAACACAACATATTGGATGCCTTTGTGCTTCATCTCCCTATCCCCATTTCCACAAACCCAGCAGGATTCACTTCTGTGTCCATTCAGCATTTGGCACAGCAGAGCACCAATTTATTTAAAGTAACCCATCTCTGTGGCTGGTGGCTGGTGGCTGGCAGAGGCTGACAGGGATGAGGGCAGCAGCACAGCAGAGCAGCTGATGCTCTCCCAGGGCCACCAGCACTCACTTCATCTCCCCCAGGCCCCAGCCCCACCACTCCAGCATGCTCAAGAGAGTGGTCCTGTGGGCAGTTTTATCTGGGACTTGATCCTGCACAACCTGAAGACAACAGATCTTGTTGCACCTGCCATAAGTGGGGTCAGTTCAGATCCTTTCAAGGCAGAGCTGTGCCTTTTCCCAGCCAGGGGAGGAGAATCACAGTGGAAAGAGAGAGCACTTGTTAATAGAAAAGGCAAAAAGAAATTGGTACTGTAAGTCCATATAATCAATTGCCAGGACTTTCAGTACTATGGACTGGTGTTTTCTGTGAACACAAGTGTGCTGCAATTGCACTTCCAGAGCTAGGAAAACACAAAAACAACATTTCACAATGTCTCATCTGTTGCTACAACAATTAGTGCCTCATTTTATTAACAAAGTACCTGTACAGTGCTCATTTTCTCTGGACTAATAAACGGGCAATAACCATCTAAAATTGGAAAGGAGGCAGGTTGGGATATCTTGTTGTTAGACCAGATGAGCTCTGGTGTAAAGCACCTCTTGAAGGTGAGCCTGGGTTCGGGGTGTTTGGCTGTGGAGAAGGAAACAAACTGAGCAGCTCATGGCACTTTCCCAGAGGGGTCACTTGGTGGCTGTGGGGGGTGCAAGGAGCAGCTGCTCCAGAGGAGAAGGAGAAAGAGCAGCCATTGAAAGGATGTTTTCATCCTCAGAAGGCATCCAAAACAAACAAGCAGCATGGCCATGGGCTTGTTCCAAAGCCCATTGAGAGCAGTGGAAAGCCTCCAGCTGCCCTCAATAGGCTCAGGGGGAGGCCGGGCATGCCTTGGGAGCCCCAGGGGCTGCCCCACCAACAAACACACCCACCCCAGTGGGGGCTCTGCACCTCCCTCCTGCAGCTCCTCCTGCCACTTGTTCTGCTCTGCTTAGCCCCAGCAGTCATCAGCTATTCAAGCCATCCAAATTATATTAAATATACTTCTATAAAAGTAAATTTATTTTTTTTTACCCAGCCCCAGGAACTCATACAGGTCGTGAATCCATTGCTGACGTAGCTGTGGCTCACAAGATCTGCACCAAAAACCTGAACCATAGCTCTGCTTCTGTTCTCCACAAAGTTCCTCCTGGAGCCAGGACACAGCTCAGTCCTCCCCCAGCTGCCACCTCACGTTTGCCCTGGAGCTTTCAGGAATTGGGACAATAAATCTGCACTGATACCACAGAAATTCCAAGTTCTTCTCCACCAGGACAGGTCAAGTTCAGACAACACATTTTGCACCTTCAAGCTGAGCAAAGCTCCTTCAAAAGCCACGAGCCCTGATCCAATTTTCCCTCCCTTTTTATAAAGAACTCTCCAAGGGAAAAGCCTGACGCCAGCAGCGCTATCAGACACCGCAGGGTGGGAGCAGGGGCAGGGTGGGAGCAGTGACGTTGGGAAATGTCAGAAACACAAACAATGAGAGAGGAAGAGGGAGGGAAAGGCAGAGGGGATGGCTGAATCAGCCCGTTGAGGTCAGCAGGACCTCACCCCTGCAGGAAACAGGGTGAGTGAGGTGTTGGGCATGGAGCCTGTCCCTGCCAGGTGAGGCTCACCCACACCTCACCCCATCCTCACAGCCCCAGCAGACACTTGGGGCACAGCAGCTCCCCCCTTGCCAGCACATCTGTCCCCACAGCTGGTGGCCGTGGCCAGATCCATGGGAAAAACTGTGCAACCTGTTATAAATGAAAACAACAAACCCCTTATCCCAGTATTTGTGGAGGGTGAGGGTGTCACCTCAGACCACAACTCAGAGTCACTCAATGGTAAAGCCCATTCTTCCACTTTGCCAAAGTTGATAAAACAGGCTGTTAAAACTCATCTTAATATACTTTGGATCCAGTGTTTGGTTCTCATTTTTAACCTTGGCAAGAAGGGAAGCAGAGCAGACATGCTGAGAGTGGGGCTGTAGCCCAGCCAGGCTCCCCACAGTTTCCTAATCTCAATTCTGGCCACTCTGCAGCAGTATGAACTCCCCAATGGGGGTCAATCTGAGACCATTCATGCACTTTAAAAGTTATTCCTGCTATAACGGGCACAAATGAGAATTCTGCATTTGTTAACAATTATCCCAGGCAGTAACTTCAGTCTCCCCCTCGCTTCCAATGGAAACAACGCAGGAATGAGTATTACCTGTTGGCAGAGAAAAATTTAAATAGATGGATAAGAGGGGCTCAAATGGCTTCCTAAAAGAAGAAATCCCATTGCTTCCCTCTCCCCACCCCCTTGGGATGGAAAGCACTTGAAAACTGCCCCTGCCATTATCAGAGCTGTGATTCAATCAGCATTTCATGGTCCTAATTAACACATGTTTGTTTTCATGGGTGTGATTCCTCACTTGCCAAGACTGCAGAACTCTAATGCATTTTCCCCTTCCTCCTTGGAGAGGACATGAGACAGGGAAAGGAAGCCATTTGGAGCAGGAAGAGGATGCTTGGAAGTAGAGCTGGGGTGCTTATATTAGGCCCTTTCAGAGGTCAGAGGATCAAACTGTTGGTTTTTTATAAAAATCTGCTGTTCTCATTCACATCAATGGGCCAAATTGTAGCACAAAAAGTCCTTTGCCTGCCTGAGTGGGTCACTCTGTCCTGCCCAGCTGGTCCTGGAGGATGCTCCCCAGAAACTCTACTCCCATCCTGTGCACCTGGCTGGAAGGGGACAGGGGACATCCAGCCCAGGGAAACCAGAGCACCTGGTCCTCCCCTCCCTACAGTTCTACATCAGGAGGAAGGAGAACTTCCAGCTCCTTCTGACTGGACCCTGCTACAGCCAGTTTCATTCCCCCCTGCCCCATATACCCGTTCCTCAAGGCAGGCAGTAGCTTTTGGGTGGGAACAACTCCAGGACTAGGGTTTTGGAGGATAAAGAAAGCACAGCTGAAGGTTGAAAGCGGCTCAAATGTCCCATAGGCTGCCTGCAGAGACAGTAACATCACTCCTTGGGGACACAGACAGAGGGGACTGTGCCCCCCATCACAGCCCTGTCCTTCCCACCCTGCCCAGACACTCAGGGACAGGGACATAGGGATATCTGTCCCTCCTGCACAGAGACAGCAAACTCCTTCAGCACACAACTAACTCATGGCTAGAATTCACATAGGAGGGGAAAATAAATTCTGGGGTTTGAAAACAAATCTAGCTGGTGCTACATTTTCAAATCCTCAGGGAATTAAAAAATAAATAAATAAAAGAATTAAATGGAATAGCCTTGCCCCCTTCCCCTGCTGCTGAATGTTAAATCGAATAATGCTTCCCCCACCAAGAACACAGCAGCCACGGGAATACAATTCCTGCTTCTGTATTGCTAAGTGATGCACTGGCCTTACAGCAGGTAAAATTGTAGCACAGCACCATCTGTTTCTCAACATGCTTGCTGCCAGCTTCCCTTGCAAGGATTTACTCCCACAGCCCTTCCAAGGCAGAGCTGAGCTGTTGGGAAGAGCATCTGTCACAGGAGAAAGGGATCTGTCACCTGCCCACTGCCTATTAGGGACACAACCTACTGAAAGGTGGGGGCAGAACGTTTATTTTCTGTCATCCAGCACAGGCTCACAGTGCCAGCTCCAGTGAATAGCCCTTGATGATGCTACACATCCTTAAAATATTGCAGGGGAAGGCACATTTTCCAGCTGTTTGTGCCTTGTGCCAGAACACATTTGGATCAGCATTTTCCCTTCTAAATATTCTGAGGGTTGCTGCAAATTTTCCACTATGATAAAGTAGAAGGAGAAAAGCAGCCAACAGTTGCACATCTTTAGATTGAAATTTAAGGGACTTGTACACAAGTGCTTGTGAAAGCCTCAGACGTCAGTCAGGCTTTCCAAACTTCTTGTGTGTAATGGCTTCAGGCAGATCTCAAACAGTAGACAGCTCAGTACAGAGCAGAGCCCAAGGGTGACCATTCCCAGGGGGAGTTCAGGGGGTGCAGAGCCCTCCCAGGGCTGCCCCATCTGCAGCTCCCTTGAGTTTCTGCTGGACAGACCTGGCAGACAACAGAGCAAAACCCGCACTCCAACTGGACCCAAATTCCTGCTGTTCTGCCTGCAGAGCAGCTGGTGGGGCTCTGTGCTCAGCAAGGGAGCAAAGCCCTCGACAGCTGGAGCAGCTCTGGCTGCTGCTGCAGGAAGAGTTTTGGGGCTGTGACATTCTGGTACAGATTGCAGCACCCAGCCCAAGCCAGGACAGCATTCCCAATCCTCCATCCCCATGATCAACATCATGTCCAAATGGACAGCTGACCCACCTGCCAGCCCAGCACTGGGAACCACACCAGCAGCAGGTCTGCCATCAGCAACACCCAGCCAAAATAAACTTGGGAGAACTCCCTGAATATCCTTCCTGCTCTGTCACTTCTGACCCCAGCTCTGGGAGCACCTCCACCAACCACAGCCGCATCCCCCCAACTCCTAAAGTGGTAACAGTCTCCCAGGTTCAATTAACTCACCAACATAGAGAAATTCTTCTCACCTGAAACTCAGGAGATGGGCACTCCTGGAAGGGAAAGCTGCTGGCACACCTCACCCTCTGCCACACGCCATAAAACCCTCCTTAAATCAGGATCCGGACACTCCGCTCAGTGTGTCCACACTGGCTCCCGACCTTGGCTCTCCTGCACAGCCTTGTCCAGGCTGCTGTCGCTGGCCAGGGGCTGCTGGCCACACAGTCAGGGCAGCCGGGCTGGTGGCTGCAGGCAGGGGAATTCCTGCAGCACCGGGAGAAGCGGCCAAGCACCTCCCAGGGCAGCCGGGACAAGAGAGCGCCTGTCAGCAGACGAAAGCAAAGGAGCAAACTGGTTCAGCCTGTTGCTGCCTCTGCTGAAGGCCAGCCCGGCACAGGAGGTGTGTAAGTCATGTGTTTGCTCCTGCTCCAGCTTTGAAAAAAAAAAAAAAAAGCAAAACAACAAAAGAACAAAACCAAAAAACAAGTGGTTTCGTCGGATTTAAGACTTTCACCTAACTGCTTTCAAAGAGGTTATTTGATGACTGAAATAAGGACAAAACAAGACCTAGAATTTCAATGCCAAAGTTGTAGCAAAACAAACCCTTCCTCCTCCCAGATTTTCTTTTCATCTAAACACCTTCTCTTATACAGCTCTGATTTTATTGATCAGTCAGGAATGGGCAGTCTTGTTTCCACTTCTCTTCCCTCCAGCCCCATCTATGGCACAGGCTGTAAGAAATGAAGACAATAGCATCACTTTACAAACAACCTGCCCTCATTTCCCATGGAAGGGAAGGAGAGGATCCATCAATGTTTCAAAAAGATCCAGCTGATCTGGAAGTACAACCTGTTATACTTTTCTTATACCTTAAACATCTCAACTCCCATGGTTGCAGGTTTCAGTAGCTGCTGTGTTTACCTGAGGGATGCACCACAAAACACAGCACAGCTCTGAGCCAGCACAGGGCCAAGGGAAAGGCTGATTCCAAGCTGAGCCAGCCTGGCACAGGAGCCACTGGCCCATCTGTGGCAATGGGACTCCCCCTCAATGCCATCAGAAACACAATCTCACTCCAGTTCTTCAAGAGAGCCCCAATGATTTCAGATCTTGGGATGCTTTTTCTCATTTTTTCCCAGTAAAATGACTTCCTAGGGAGAAGTCATTGGACACCTCGTTCTTCATCACTGCAGCACTGTTAGTGTCTGTGCTTTGCTACATTTCAGCCCTCCAGTAGAGACTGTTGCTGTTTGGGGAGAGATTCACCTGCATCATTGTGAATCCCCCAAAGGAAAAAAAAAAAAAAAAAAAAAACCAGCACCCTCAAAGGAGCCACTGCCTCTCCACTTGGAGATTTTGACATTCAGGATTTAAAACATCTTAAAATTTCTTCAAGCATCTGTGCACGAGTGCACTTCTGGCCTGTTGTTGGACTGCTCTGCTGGGAGAAGCCTAATCAATTCAAACTCACAGTTCTCCAGCCTTTGCTCAGCCTCAGTTTTATACACCATGTGTGCATTTCATCCTTTTCATGATTTCACCTTTTTTGCAATGTCTTTATGGGAAAATACAAGGCAGAATATCTATTTTCCTCTGCAAAAATCTCATGCATCTAAATGGAAACGTTTTTCCAGATTTCTACCCACAGTCACACAGAACCACCTCCACGTCCCAGCCTGGAATAGCAGATATGGATTAAGACCCTGGTGCAGAATGAACCACAGCACAGCTCCATGGTGCCATTCCTGTGTCCCCCAGCCCAGCAGCCACTCCTGCTGCATGCCTTGGTCCAGCCCAGATGCAAACCCCTCCCTGCTTAGCATCTTTTAGCTTGATCCCTGCATAATCCTCCCCTCCATTAGGCTAATGAATGAAGTGTTTCCAAGGAGCAGAAACACAACTTGTTACCAAATTACAGGAGTCAGGCTGGAGCAGATCCTTTAAACAAGCACATCCTGACTAAGCTCTCCTAACCCTGTTTACCCAATCTCTCTCCTCCAGCCCTTAGGTATCCCCAAAAAAGCAGCAGCACTTTGGTGCTGCAGGACCGGTCTTTCCATGGCCCAGGGGCACTGGCGACTGTTTCAAGCCTGCCCTTATGCAAGGAATCTGTCCAATTCCCCTCCTGGGTGAATTCTGCCCTGGCTCCCCTCCTGCATCCACACACCTGTGCTTAGACAGGGCAGCTCCAGCATTAAAAACATCCAACTGCTGCCAAAAATCTCCTGCTCTCCCTGGCTTTTGTCCTCAGCAGCTGCAGCAGGCATTGCTTACAGTTTTGGGGGCCCTCACATATAAAACTCAAGCCATGGGGAGCTACCCACTGCTTGGGCAGTCCCCAAGGACTCCAGGGTTGCCAACTTCATCTCAAGAACTGTATTTTTAATCCCATTATCACAATGATAATGGTGACACCTGCCAGGACTTTCACTGGTCTCAACCTTCCCCACACAACGTGCACACCACGATTGCTGCAATGTAAAAGAGCCAGAGAAACACAGGATAAAAACACCTATCCTGAAGTATTTCAATATTTCAGCACTACGGGCACAAAGCAAAACTTTTCCCAGTGGTGTGGTTGGCACAGAGGGATGCCAGCACACCGTGGTGGTGCCCAGAGCCTGTCCCATGAACAGGGGGCTCCCACCACCAGGCACAGCAGCACAGGGCACACACTACCCCAACCCTTAAAAGCCTCCCTGCAATTTTATTACATTTTATTAAGTATTATTTAATATTTAAAATAATTATTGATTTTTTCAGATATTAAAATTTTATGTAAAATTTTATTTATTTTATCCATTTTATTAAATGGATACCACAGACACCTTCCCACCTCCTGAGGTAGTGATGCTCTTCAGGAAAGGTGAATTTACCCCGTGTCACTTCACACCTGGGATTAAATCCCCACACCGGGAAGGCAGAGCATCAGCAGGCTGAGGTGAAAAGGATTACTACACACTGATCAAAAACCTGATGATGGAGAGGAGAAAAAGCTGAGCTCGCTTCCCGCAGGGATTTTATTCCTTTCTTTATCCCGGGCAGAGACTCACTAGAGGGCAGCCAGCACACGGCTCCACACCCCAAACCTCTGCAGAACAGAGCACAGGAACGGCTGTGCGAGGCCAGAAGGGACAGTGCTGAAACCCTGGAAAACTTGGATTTTAAGGTATATAGTATATATAAGGTATATAGTTAGTATATAGTAATATATATGGATTTAAGTATATAGTAATATATATGGATTTAAGGCTTTGGTTAAGTCCTTCTTCTTCACGGTTTTGAATGGTTTTTCCCTAACCGGGTGAAAAAGATCCACATTTTGGACCTTGGGTGGTCAGTTATTAGGTTAAAAGTATAAGTAATATAGGTGTCATCTCGTTGTTGGGTAATTAGTGCTTAAAAGACCATGAAAAGAGTTAGAGAGGAGACGTTTTCTACCTTGTTAGATAGAACTCACAATTTGTGGGACTGTGCTGTAGATATGAATTAATAAACATCTGAGTCTGAACACAAAAAGCTGCATTTCCTGTGCATTAATCCTGGCTCTAACATGAAGAAGATAAGAAAGTGCGATGAAGGAGAAATAAAACACTTTATTAAGCCTGTTGAGACCATGTGGTGTGGCTCAGACAGGGGCTGGGACTCTGAGAGGGACATTCCTTTCTCCCAGAGCTCCGACTGCTCAAACTCCATCACCGACTCCAATACTGAACCCTGATTTTGATGGTTTTCCCCATGAAAGCGCCAATATTTACTGAAAAATACAGGTTTTTCAGCAGAACCTCTAAATTTGTCTCCTCAACCCCAGGAGAGAGAGGCAGAGAGTTATTAGGCTACCTATAGAGTGGGAAAAACAGAAATTCATAAAAAATCCCAGCAATTATCACACACACACACACACACACAAAAACAAAACAAAACAAACAAACAAAAAAAACCCAAACAAACAAAAAAAAACCAAACCCAAACAAACAAAAAAATAAACACCAAAAAAACCACACCAGACCCTAATTTTGTTTCCCTGCTTGACAAATATAAATCAATGAACCAACAGCATGCCAGGAAAAGTTCCCCTTTCCCATGGGAATACCCTGGATCTCACTGGCCAAATTCCTTCAATGCCAGAAGCAGTGAGATCAAACCCCAATGCTGGGAGACCTGCTCAGCATTTGAGGTATTTACAGTAAATGCTTACCATGGTGTAATTGCCTTTGTATGGCAACAATACCTTATCCTATTAGGAAATACCATGGGAACAGGGATTTAAGGTAAATAGTGTAAGTTCTCACCAGGATTTAATAACCTCCACTGGGACTGATTTGCTTAGATCAATAGTTAAACAGATCAAATATTCCCAGTGGAGCTATTTTCTGATGGCATGTTATTTATGTGAGGGACCAGCAATATGATCCAAAACTTCCTGGAGCTTTTCCAGGCTGGGTCAGTCCCTCCAGTGCCAACAGATGGTTTTGGAGAGGCTTGAACCCAGCACAGCCCTGTGGATGACCCCATCTCAGCAGGGACTGCCCTTCAGTCACTTCTGCTCCACGTTTTAACCAACCAAATTCAGTTTTATTACAGGTAAAAGTCTTCACAAATTGATCTCTGTTAGAAGAAAATCGCTCTCGGACTATAAAGGAACATAATTTAAAATATACTGCCAAAAAGAACACTGGTTTTTAAGAAGAGGACAATTTTCCTCCTTTTCTCAAGCTCTTCAAGCCCATCATTAGTCCCAATTCCAAACCCAGACCCCAAATGTCAGATCCCAAATGTCTCCTTGCTTTAAGGAGTGAAACACACCATATCCAAGAACTCCCCTGTGAGAAATCACTCTTGTCCACAGCCACCATGTAATTAATGTTTTCCTGCTCTGTGGATTCCAAGAGCACACTGGCAAGCTGCAATTTGTTTCATACACATTTTTTCCAGTCTGTCCCTTAATCCACCTGAAGCCATAGCAGGATGACAGGACAGAGGTCACCCTTCACTCTGTTCCTAGAGAGTGAGCCACTGTGGGAAAGAATCTGCACATGAAGTCCCTGCCTGAGACACCTGCACTGGCTTAGAAACTTGGACAGAATGAAGAATTAGCCCTTTTCCAGGATTCCTGAATATTATTACTCCTTTCCTTGAACAGAGATTTTCACTTATGGACACTTATGAATACATGAAAAATAAGAAAACAAGAAGGCTTGTATTAAAGACCATCCCAGGACTTTATAAGCAATACTTACATGCCAAAACCTCATATTAGATTTCTTTTTTTTTTTTAATTTTATTATCCAACTCCAATAGTTTAGCAGCACATATTGATTTTGAAAGACTGGGCTAAGCTAAATGAGTAGGATGCAGGGGCAGCCAGGCGTAGCTGCTGAGCCAGAGAAAGGACTAAAAAGAATAGGAAAAAAAAATATATCACTTAATCAAAAAAGATTAAAGAGAGAGTCCCTCTTTCCCTGCATTTGAATGGCAAACTTCCCATCAGATTAAAGAGACCACTTAAAACCAGAATGTCTTCCATCAGAAGTCTGGGTACAAAAAGGGAAACCAGCTCATATTGTCCAGAGGCTCAAATATTCTTTTAGTTTATTCTAAAAAGAAAAATTTATAGAAAGAAAGATGCTATATATTTTCTTTTTCTCACTAAAATAATTTTCTGGCAGTGCTTTCCTGCCCAGTGCAGGGGCACAGGCACTGCTGGGACTGACACAGTGGAGGGAAAGTCCCTCCCAGAGTGCCAGCTCCACATGGGATACAGGGAATCAGCCCCTTCACTCTGCCCTCAGGGCATTCACACCAGCAGGAGACTCAGGGCACCCTTCGAAGTGAATATTCAAGTTCTCCATGTTCTAAGTGAGCTCCAGGGAAAGCTCCCACCTTCCCAAAAGTGAGCTGCAGGACAGGGCTGGGGAAAACCAGCCCCAGCCCCGGAGACAGGGGGACAACACAACCTCCCCCCTCCTGTAGCACAGCACAAACTGCCCATCCTCTCCTTGAACAGAACTATATTCTACTGTCTAAAACCAGGAGAAAAAGAAACAGTGTATGGGGACAGGATTAGTGTTCAAAATTAATTAACAGATAATGCCCCAACAAATGAGTTTCATCCCAGTTTATTCCCTCCATCCCAGAGGGAGAACATCCTTCTTATCAGAGCGGCAGAGAAAGTGAGGACAAGCCTAATAAAAAGACAAGCTGTACTTCTGAGAGTTGTTATTTTTAACTAATTCTCCCCGTTTTGTTCCACCTTACTTTAATTAAATAGCTGAGGTTGGTTGTGGTGAGAGCCCAGTCTTGCACCAGCACTAATCTGCAGTGCCCTGCAAGGCAATGAGGGGCTTGGCTGGAACTGCTGAGAACAGTTTCTCAAGAGGCTGTTTTGATGCTCAGCACAGTTGGGAGCCTGTGCCATATTACCCCAGGAGAGGGAAAATCCGTGTTCCTGCAGAGCTGTGACTGCTCTGGGTGTCAGGGGGTGTCACATTCTCCAGGTGATGCCTCCTAACCAGGCACCTGTGCAGCAATGGTCAGGTTGACAACTCTTCATTTTTTCTGGTCCCTGACACCTCCAGAGGCAGAGGTCTCGTGATTTCTTTTGGGGTTTTGGTAGGGGGCATTTTTAAAGAAATTTTCAGATATTTTTCCATCCAAAAGCACTCTTTTAACCAAAGCACTGCTCTGCTCTGTTGTAGTTAAATAAAAGCTCAGGCTACACTCAAGATTAGATCCAGCAAAGACTCAGCAAGGACAAGCTGCTCCTAAAAGCCCATCAGACAAAGCCAGGGCCTGCCCCAGGACCAGGGACTGTGAGGAGATGGCAGTGGGGTCCCTCTCCAGCACACACCCACATGTACCCTGTGATGGGCCAGTTTGCAGAGTGCCACACTCAAACTCACAGTTACTGGGGCAAAAGGAATTAAAATATTTTGAGAGGTGTGCAGAGGTTCAGCTGGCAGCACTCTCCAAGCCCAACTTCCCACAGCATCAGGATTAGAGACACTCTCCCCTCCAAACACCAATCCAGTGATTTCACTTCATCTCTGCACCAGCCAAATGAATTCCTGATGCAGTCCCATGGGGTTCCTAGTGCTTGGGATTTCCCCAGGTGCAGGGCTGGTGAGTCTCCAGCCCTGGCAGGACCCTTTGCAGCACTGGGGGTCCCTCCTGCCAGAGCTTTGGAGCAAGAGTCAGGGAGACCTTGCTGGAGAAATGACCCTGTGCTTTAGATAAGGAGGTTAGAGACTTCTGTCTCCAGTTTGGGTTCTGATAAATGATGTTCTCGGGCAATAATCACTAATCCTGTAAGAGGAGACCTCGATGACAACAGCAGTGAGTCATCCCCCTTGCAAAGGAGCCCCCAATGCCTTTCACTCCCCCTTCCAGGATCTGATTCAAAACAGTCCCATCTGTTTTCAAAGCTTCTTATCTGTTTGCTTTAGCCTGCAGTGCACAAGTTTGCTCTTTTTCCCTTTCCTTAGGGAAAGGCCACGTACCAGCACGGGCAGTGTGGGTTCAGCACTGAGGAATGGACGTGGCTTCTGTCATCACTGGTCTGAGTGATCTCTGCACCCTGAATCACCCTGCTCAGCCACTCTTTGCAAGTGGTGTCCTACACAGCTGCAGCTGAATTCAGCCTGGAAAAACATCTACTCCCTTCACCACCTAGGAAAGTTTATTTTCCTTTAGTATGAACCATTACACATAACACAACCTAGGAGAAGAAGAAAAAAAATGGACACGTTTTAAATGCCTATTCAGTTTAAAATATTAGTTCCAAGATCAAAAAAACACGAGCTGTTGGTTCTGCTTATTTTCTGGGACAGGTATAGGAAAAGAAAAGGATCTTGGAGGAATGCATTCTAAGCTTCAGCTGAAAGGGAAGGTGGCAGAGGAAGGAGCCCCCTCCAGCAGTGAATTACTCAACCATATCACAAATGCAAATGTGGACAATCCTGTTAAACAGGCTCAGAGCAATTGATTCTGGTAGTTAAATTCACTGAAACTGCAGGAATTTGCCCTCGAAACCTTCCTTCAAGTACCCATGTCTGCACTTAGAGATCATAGGAGGCATCTAATAGATAAAATTATCGACCTTTCCAAAGCTCACTTTAAGCTGCCTACAGGGACTCACATAATTATGGGATGAAAGATAAAGCTTTGTCTGGGATAAGACAGCATAAAGCAGTGAGAAATGCATTATACAGTTATCATCATTTGGGTTTCTTTCCAATCTGCCTTCTGAGGTTCCTATTTCCAGGATCTCCTCAGCTGCCCTGAGATTCACAAACTGACCAAAGGGAGAGCAGCACATGCAATTTCAACACTCCAAGAGTTCTGGACTGTAAGAGGTAAGAAAAGAAATCAAAAGCAAAGGGCCACAACCCTTTAAGAGCTGCAAACACCATGGAAATCATCATTCCCCATCATCTGTGATCTGTCATTCTGTGATTACCAGGAAGGGCTGGAGTTGCAGCAGCATCTAAAAACACCATGGGCAGGCAGTAAGGGAGTATAAAACCTCATTCTTAGGGCACAGAACACCCACTAAATGACAAGGGTTAGGGTAAAAGCTCTCTCCAAGGACTGGCTCGCCCAGAGTTGTTCTGAATCAAGATGCAACTGTCAGCTGGCTCCTGTCTCTTAAAATTACTTCCATCTGCCTTCACCCAGCCAAGCTTCTGGCATAAACAAAACCCTTACAACCAAACATCCTCTCTCTCCACACCCCACTGTGCATTCCATTCTGGGAAGAGCAGATTCCATGCTGACCTACAGCTCTGCAGACAAGCTTCAACACTCCTGGGCTGTTTTCTTTTGGAAGAGAGTGGGGGGGCAGCTGTCTCCCAACAGAACATTTCTTCCCATTGCAGGGGAACAAGTAGAGGCTGGCTGCTCCCTGTGTCCTACCACCTTCACTAAGAGAAAAAGGGGCATAACCCACACCAAAATTTGCAGCAAAGCCACTCAGCACCCAGCAAAGTCCCTGGCTTTTTCCATGTTGGACCTGCTTCCATCCCATCTTCCTGTCAGCCCCTGGGAGAGGGGAGCTTTGCCCACAAGACCTCCCAGTGCATCCCCAGGACTTGCTCTGTGTTTTGAAGCATGCAATAGTCAGATTCAGAAGAACAGAATCCATTCTGCTCCAGGATGGCAGTGCTGGAGTGCTGGACTTGACAGGTATTGGCCTGAACACAGTGAGATTCAGCTTCAGTGCAAAAGAGCACATTAAACTTGAGAGATTTTGCCATATTCTCATGGACCCCACTCCTTTGTAATAAAGGAACTGAAGCACAGACCTGACTGCACACAAAAAGCCAGTTCCAAAGCCTGGAGCACAGCTCCATCCCAGCCTCATCCAGAGCTGCATCCCCTCCACCAAACAGCCCACTGCACTGTCCTTAAGCACATTAAAAAACCAAACCCTGCAGTGTTCCTTCTTTTGCCTCTTTTTTGTGTTTTGTTACTATATGCTCCAGTTGCTGTTGGAAAGCAATTTCTGGTTCAGGCTCTAGGTCCATTTAACAATTCAACTAATAATTGTATTTTATTTCTCAGACTATTAGCATGTAATGGAGCAGCAGCAGCCTTGGCTCCTGCTGTCTGGGAAGAGAGAGAATTTGTGCCAAGGGCTAAGTGCATTGCCTTGGGTCAGCTGGTCCCTCCAAATCCCAGAGTGCATTATCTTGGGGGTGGGAATTCACCCCACTCTGCTCTCAGCAGGAACTGGAGCTTCCAGTTGCTTTTCCAAAGATACAGCATTATCAGTATATTTCCTAGCACTTCTCCCCTTCTGAACTCCTCCCACATAACAGAAAGCTGCTTAAATGAGATGTGCACACTCACAGAACAAGTTAATTAATGGTCTCAGCCTAAATTGGTGAAACCAGCATGCCTTGAGCAATGATTTAGCACTTCAACACTCACTGCCAGACTTTCGCCTTCCAAGCTGTCTTTAATCCCCCATATTAACATTTAGCTCCCTGCTGAGGGGCCTCTTCCAGAACTCAGCTCTTTGGGAGCTTGTTCTCAAGACAAGAAGCATCCCAGGTTCCCACTGAGCTCAGGAGCTGGAGTGGGGCTGCAGAGCTGGGAGGGGACAGCAAAAGGAGGAACATCTGTAACAGCTGCCCAGCCCCACAGCAACTGACGGGAGAGTGTGCAAGAAATGAGCTCTTCAACCCCAGTCAGACCAGCAAAGAGCCTCATTTTGGAGGTACCAAAGCTCCTACAGAAGCAGGTTTAAAACTAAAATTCCTTCCTGCTGAATGAAGCCTATTCTGATCCTGCTCCATCCTGCCAGCATCTTCTCTTGCAGGATGTGTTTTCTTTAATTAAAGAAGAGAGCAAAGAGAGGAGGGCTGCAGAAGTAGGAAACATTTCTAGGAGCTGCATAGGTGTATTTATCCAGCACACTCAGGTTCTGGTTTGCAGCCATCACTGTACCCAGGTATCTGCTGCACACTCTGGAGTGCACTGGTGGCTGCTCTGAAGACCCAGCCAGGGTCAGCCACAGCCAGGGAGAGCATCACTTCTGCTGGGACAGGCTCCACAGAGCAGAGGTGACAAAGACAGACAGGTCTGAGCTGGACACCAAGCTCAAGGAGCCTCTCCTGCAGGCTTTGCAGAGGTCTTCCTCCTGCAGAGGCTGAGCCCAGGCTGGGCTCTTGGGCAGCAGGCAGAGAGAAAATCCAAGGAGCTGGTGGAGTCCTCATCCCTGGAAATGTTCAGAAAACACGTAAGTGTGGTGCTTAGGGATGTGGTTAAGTGCTGGAGCTGGCAGTGCCGGCTTAATAGTGGTCCTGAAGGGCTTTTCCAACCTCAGTGATTCAATTCTGAGATCAGATGCAGGGAGCAGAGAGAGGACTGGAGCACAGCCAGTGAGGGGGTGAGCACCTTCCCCTCTTGCACAAGACCTGTCTGACCCCTGAAGATGCAGAAACAGATGGGGAAGAAGAAAACCAGGGCTCTCCTCACTCACCCACCCCCAGTCCATCTCCAGGAAGAGCAGAGCAGACACCAGCCCTGTTCTCTGCCAGCTACAGCACAACCCATCTCTGCTGGGACCCAGACACTGGGTCAGGCAGGGGACATGGGGACAGCAAAGCCCAAGTGATGGTGCAGAGCATTTTGGCACCTCTGACCAAAGCCAGCCAGGGAAGCAATTACCTACAGAAACCTACTCCAGCACCCCCAGTTCTTATCCAATTATGACATAATTCTTTCCTTCTCCTAAAGGATTAAAGCAACAAAGAGGGAGCACAAAGGGAGAAGTGGGAGGACTGCAGCAGCATGAGGGAGATGAGAAACCAGGGGCTCCTGCCTTTGATGTTTGGATGATCACATCATTGCAATTACTATGTCAAGGGCTCTGCAGTGTCACTGGTAAATAAATCATCCAAGGAAATTAACTGTGCAGGGAGCTTGCACCACTAGTCACAGCAGGTAAAAATGAGAACAGAGAAGTCAAAAAGCATTTGAAACAGGAAAAACTCCAAAATGCTAGGAAAACAAAGTAACATTTCAAATTATTTCTATAACAAACATAAAATCTGTGTAGGTGCCTGTACAGGGAAGATAGAGACTTTAGATTCATCTACTGTTCTTTGGGAAATGAAGCCATTATTTAATCATGTGTAGCCTTATTGCAGACAGAGAGAGGATAAAGAACTCATTTGTCTTGTACAAGAAAGAATCTGGCACTTGATACCTGTCCTGATATCACATTAAAAACTATGCAATACACTAATTATTCTCCATCACAGAAAACACTCACGTTCTCTCTTCCCCTCCCCTGCTGTCACAGTGAGGTGATCTGTGCCACGTCACGGTAACACAGAATTTCACACCTCACTCTATTTCAAGGATGATCCAAAGTAAAATTCCATCCCAAGTACTTGATGATCAGTTGATTTGGGTTCCCTGCTATGGCTGATGTTCATTTCCCAGATGAGCAAAGAGATCCATACAAAGATCCCTGGTGCCAGGAGCAGCCAAAGCTCCCACCCACCCTACCCAGCCCCAGCTCCTGACAGAAAACACCCCAAACCCCACTGAGCAAATGGAGCATTGCAAACACCACTGGCAGCACCTGAGAACAGATGGGATGGAGCAGGGGGTAAAGACAGAGACATTCAGCCATTCTTGTTCCTCTCTGTATTTTCTGCTCTCATTCAGTCTCTCCAGCCTCAGCCAAGTCCAATTTCTTCTCAGCTGTCTGCCCTAAGCTCCCTCATCCTCCCTCCATGATCTCCCAGCCCAGAGGTGCAGCTCCAGAAATGCTTTCTAAATGCCTGTTTTGCAATTCAGAATGTCCCTAAACTGTTCCATCAGCTCAGCATTTGCCTGTAATCCCCTTTGGATCTGAAGTGTTTATACAGTATTACTTGCAAGATTTAACTCAAAGATAATTAATTCAGTCCTGTGATTTTTGGCTTCATTTTGATTTTAGGGCAGCAAAAGAAAACCTTTGCTTGAATCAAAGCACTTAGAAACTGACAAACTGATTTACAGCCCTGAAGAGAACTTTTTTTTTAAAATACAAACTGGTTCCACTTTTACCCACTCCCGTTTTTGTTTAAACCCACCTACCTATGGTGGGAGCACAAATCCTATAATCACATGCTAAATTGCTGTATCATGTTTATTTTAATCAGAACTCATCCCATTCCAGTTGCAAGTATTTAAAGTGCAGAGCTGGAGTGGGAGAGCAAACTGAAATGAGAAAAGCAGCGAAAGTGATGGCACCCACCAACATAAGCAGGCACAGCACGTGTCACTGCTCTGCAGCCCACCCAGGGCAGGGGGTGCAAAGGACAACAGGGAATGGCTTCACACTTACAGAGGACAGGGTTGGATGGGATATTGGGGAAAAAATGCTTTATTGGGAGGGTGGTGAGGCCCTGGGACAGGTTGCCCAGAGAAGCTGTGGCTGCCCCATCCCTGACAGTGTCCAAGGCCAGGCTGGATCAGGCTTGGAGCAGCCTGGGATAGTGGAAGGTGTCCCCTGCCCATTGGAACCAGATGATCTTTAATGTCCCTTCCAACCCAAACCATCCTGTAACCACAGACCCACTATTTATTGGCTGAGGTTGTTCACAACACGCAATAGAAGCGGTTCCCTTTCATTTGAATTTGCTAATTGAGCTTCTGATCATTCAAGCCACGCTTTGCTCTCTCCAGCAGCATCAATGGAAGTGCTCCAATTGTGAAATCAGTCACACTTATGAAAGTGAAAGTCTTTAGCTACTGCTAGGTTGAAGCACCTATCGCTGCAGCCCCAGCCTTCTCCATTCCCCTTCTGCCCTTTCATATGAAACCCGACACTTAAATGACATTTAAAGAGTCTCAAACTGCCCCTCAGCAAGAGCTACCAGCTGACACCACACCTTCCCTGCGAGAGCTGTTTAAAATTGGTGCACCTCCAAGCACCTCTAATTTCCCAGATTGATGCAGCCCCAGAGTTGTGAGTCTTCCCACCCACACGACCCCGTGTAACAGAATGCTCCTAAAAAGTAATTTATCCTCAGAACAGAGCCAGGAAAACCTTGCCTGACAGAAGCCTTATTGCTTTCAAACTCGACACGAGTTACGTTTTCACAGCTATAAGAAAACATGATTTCATCTTAGTGATAGATCACAGATTGTTTGTAAAGCAATCAGTGAATCCTCACAGACCAAACTGCAACAAAATAATGATCCATTCAAGCCTAAAAGAGTAAAATGTACATGACACAGGCAGAGGGAGGGTGTTTCAGATCACTGCACTCCCACTGGAAGCAGTGGGTGGGAAGCTGCTCATGGATTTCTCCATCCTTAGTCCGAGATGTGACACAAACCAAGCCCCTCACAAGCTCTGCAGGGTGACCACACTGCACTGAGGCTGTGTCACACCAACTGCAGAGCAGCCCAGCTTGGGGACCAGCACAGCACACAAAACATCCCAGCTGGAAAACACATTAAAAGCTCCAAAACTCTGCAAATGGCCTTGATCAGTTTTCCCCAATGGGACTAGTTCTGCAGCAAAAAATGGATTCATTATTTATAGCAGAAAAGAAGGTGGCTGACTGCAGCTGAGGATGCCACTTTGGATTTAGTAGATGTCCTGATATGGCACATTATGTAAACAACACCTACACACATGAGGCTCCTCTCATCACAGTAAGAAGTTTTCCCTGTTTTTCATAAGGAACAAAAACTTACTTTAATTTGAATGGAATCAGGGTCTGAATTCTGAACCGTCTCTAAGTTTGAGGGGTGACAGGCAACTCTGGTTCTCTCCATCTGAAGCTCTCCAAGCTCTGTGGCCCACACTCCCCTGTCTGGCCACTTTCTCATCAGGGAACATGACTTTAATTTTTCCACACTGTGTGGCCAATGTCCTCAGATTTGCACTCCCACACCATTTACAGCCAAGGGACAGGAATTCAGGGCACACCCTGTGACCAGGGATGGTTTCATGAAGCATTTGTTGAATAGTTTATAAAACTGGGCACCTCAACCTCTCTAAGACTTGCCATGAAAGTTCAAGATGTTTATTTGCCATTAGTGCAAGCCATGATGCTTTGCCTTGGCTGCTGTACTTTTAAGTTTTATTTTTAAAAAGTTACCTTGAAAAAAATTGTCACTCTTTTTGATAATTATAATTGTGCTAATAACTTATTATTGCTTTATAATTCGGTTCTATAACTCAAGTGTAGTTTTTTATGGATTAAGTTATGTTGAATTTGTGGCCTTTTCTTCTCTTCCTGCCAATTATTTCAATTATTAATTTTTTAAGATTAAAATTCAGTTTCTCATTGCTTTGGAACTATATTTTGCCTTTTAGTCTGGTGAGATGCTTTCAAGTGAACTATATTCTCTTCTTTATATAGAGCTGGGACTAACAGAACCTTCAAACTTTTTTAACATACAATTTGAAAACAAGATAATAACTAACATTAACATGACAGCAATAACTTATAAAACTTTCTCAGTGCAAAGAATACTTTGCTGAGTGATCTTTAACTAGTGCAAACTTTATAAAAGCTCAGTCTGCTTTGGAAATGTTCTGGTGTCTATACTGCTGCCTATCGTGACATTTTTAACACCTTCTTTGCTGGGTGACCAAAAGCAACTCCCTGTTCCCCAGGGATGCCTGACCTGATGTTGCTACACTTCTAACAACAGAGCTCAAAGTCTTTGCAAAGCTTGTAAGGTAAAGGCACAGGAAAAAGAGAGAACATGAAAGCAGAAATTCAAATGTAGCTTTAACTCATTAACTGTATGCCACAATAAGGATAACACAAAGAGAACTGCAGCACAATGCTCCAGTGAGAACAGTCTTTGGGAAGGGGATGCTCTGAGCTCAATCTCCATTTTCTGTCCTGAGTGGCTTCACAGAAATCAATCCAGGTGTATTCTGCACAGCCACAGTGAGATAACTGCAGTCAGGCTCAATACTTCCTCCCAAATGTTTTAAATGTTTGCCCCAGTGAGAAATATGGCATATGAATTCAACAAAGTGTTTATTCTATATTCTATTCCTCTGCCAGAGGAAGAGAACCAAGAGAAGAGCTGGCTCCCTGTATTGCTTTTATGCATCACTGTCAGCAACTGCATGGTGAGACAAAGTCCTTTCAAAAGAGAAAAAAATCCAAATGTCTATTTTGGGAAATTCTCATCCATCACACAGCATTAGAGATACTCAAGGGACTCTGGCTTTATGTGATTTAGCATGGAGATTTACACCCCACCCCACCTCCTTATTTTACAGTCTTTGGTGGCATTATGCTTTGAGGTTCAGTAGCTCCAAGTGGGGCTTCTATTTAAAACCATCTTTACTGCAGAAAATTTCGTTACGTGACCTTTTTTGAAAAATAGGTTTTTGGGAAAAGAGTATCAGATGACTTGCTGACTTCTGAGACATGCAGATGCAATGAGCAAAAAGTACAAATCCTGCTGGTTTCACTCAGAAAAAGGCACCCTATAAAGTTTAGAAATAGAGAACATCAAATTGTAGAGGGGAAAGAATAGTTTAAATAGAAATATTAAAAATCCACATCTACTGGCAAAGGAGCAGAGGGGAAAGACAGGCTTGACACGTGGTAGCAAAAAGTGGGAAATTCTTCCTTTTAGCTGACATGGGTAACATTAAAATACACACACACATAATTACTCTGATTTTCCCCTGGGAACCCCAAATTTATGCCTGGTCTGTCCAAGAGGACAACACAGCTGTGACAGAGAACAGACGTGTAATTATGTCTCTGTTATGCCATCAGCAAACCCAGCATTTACAAACACACATCCCCAGGGACGCAAATCCTCGCAGACACGGCTCAAAGCTCATACATCTCCTGCTTGCAGCCTCACCTTCTCATGCATTTCATTTTGGGTTTGATTATTAGATGCCCACAAGCACCTATTAAACAGGCAGGAGAAGAAACCCTGGCAGAGCAAATCCCAGCCCTGCTGTCAGACAGGGCCAATAACCCAGGAACAAAGACAGTGGCAGCGCTCGCTCTCCGCGCTCCTGCCGAGGCACACACGGATCCAGGAGGAAGGATCCTGCAGGAAATGGCACCTGCCCACCTTGGTGGCACACTGTCACTTTAGTGGCACTTGTTCCCCACTGTTTTCTCTACAGGAGCAAAGTATGGAGCTGTTGTTGTGGTGGGAAGTGCAATATATATGGCAGTGTCTTTTAAACAAGGGATGTTTAAGGGACAGCCCAGGCAAACCAGTCCTCCAAAGGTCTCTTTGGAGAGGAAAACAAAAGCCCATCCCCTTGCAAATCAGGGGCAGGAAAGTACAATTCCCACAAGGAGCTGGAGACCAGGTTCAGCAGCAAGTGAGTGTCACCAAGTGTCCAAAGCAGGGGGGATCCCCCTTGTCCCCAGGAGCTTGTGTAGGAGCAGGAGAGGCCAGCCCCTGGTGCCTGGCAAGCTGCTCCTCCACCCGGGCCAGGCACTCACCCCCAGGAAAAAGGGACTGTCCTGAAATGTTAAATCTCCAGGGCACAGAGCCATAGACATCAGAAAACACCATAAAAACAAGAAGTTTATTTTCTACAGCACCATCATATTCCTCATTTGCTGCCACAGTTACCTGCCTACCTACCTGTGCAGGCAAAGGAACCTCATTACCAAAAAATCAAACAGTAATGAACTTTCTGTCCAAAAAAGCACAAAGCACATCTAGCCATTCAACAAAACACCCAGCTGCAACATTTCTCTGCTGCTTATGTTCCTTACCCTACCTCAAATGAAGGGAAAGGCTGCGAAATGCTTTTTTGGACATGCCCTGCAATATGCACAGACACTGATCCTGGGCCAAGGAGATGTCAGCAAAGGGCTGACCTGCTCCTCACATCCACTGACATGGGCAGAACGTGTGCCACAAACATCCTCAAAAAACAAAATCCTTTTGGGAAAATCAGTGCTTGCTGCTCTTGCCTGCCAGCAGAATATTATCTTACCCATGTTGGTTCTCATTGCATGGCTATAAACTTTCACATCCTGTAAATACACAGCCAGACATGAAAATATCAACTCATTTTGTGCAGCTTCTCACTCTTCCCTTTACAGCCAGTGCCAGCAGCACAGTAATTCAAACACTGTGACTTGAGATTCCTTGCTGGCAAGTGCCCACACTAATTTTAAATAAGGCAGGCTTGGCCTCAAACCAGCCTACAGAAGGTGGGTTTTCCTTTGTCTCAGCAATGTAGGGAGCAAAACAGCTACAAAAAGAGCCAGAGACCACATCCAGATGAGGATGAAGAAGTTGCAGAGGGAGAAGAGAGAAAGATTAATCTGAAAATACCTTGTGACAGTTTCCAAAACAGAGAGCCTAAAACAAGGAGGGGAAAGACAGCTTGAAGCAGAGACTGTATGCAGCAGCAAGTGAAATAAATGGGGAGACTTGCAGTGAGTGGATCACTGCAGAGCAGCAGAGCCATTAAGGAAGCTGTATCCCCACTGCTGCACCAGCCATGCCCGGCAGCACCAGAATAATGTGCTCGTAACTCAGAGAAGCATCAGCAAACAGCAGTTTTCCTGCTCCCTGTGTAATTTAGCAAAAGCACAGACACTGCTCTGTCATATTTCTCCTCCCCCAAAGCGGCAGCATTACTTTTTCTGGGGTTATTTTGGTGCCGGTTTGGATTTTCTTTAAGAGAGAGCTCTTGGATTAAGCAACCTTTTTATTTAAATAGCAGCCCAGGTTCATTGGTTGAGAGCAGCCCTGAAAGGCAGGCAGCTCCAAACAGTGTCAGATTTCAGTAACAGCTTGAATGAGAACACCTTGGCACACATCCCTGCACAACAGCATCGATGTGCCTGGAAAGCCTTGAGAGTTTATACTCCATTTAACACTGCTGGGAATTCAGTGGTCAGCTTTCAGAAATACAAAGACATCAGAAGACAACAGCCTCCCTACACACAAGGCTGTGCCACCAACACAACCACCTGCAAAAGTAGGTAGATTTGTGGGAATTCCTGGAGAGCAGCTGTGCAGTTATTCCTGCTCACAGATGTGCTCCTGCACACCCCTGTGTGCTCTGCACCTTCACCTCGGACACACCAACTGCAGGTCTTTGCCTGTTGACAGAAATTGCTTTTAAAGTGAGGCAGTGAAAGATATTGTTAGAAAGTTCAGGCTTAATCTTGGCTCAGGGCCTGCATTTCCATCCCCTTTTGGAAAGAGAGGACTGAGATCAGTGGGTCTGCAGCTACAGAGCAGCACTGGGCAAGTATCTGCCTGTGAGCTCCCCACAGCCACGGGGATTCCTCCTCCTCCTCCTCCTCCATCTCCTCTGCTATTTGCATTCATTTCAGGCAGCACCAATTCATCCAAACCTCCTCCTTTACCACACTCTGATCTGGGAGCTGCACCCACCCCATGGCCACCCTACTCCCCAGGGCCAGGTGAGAGCTGCCAGCACCTCAGCAGGGCTGGGATCCCCCAGGAAAAGCAAGCCAAGGCTTGCCTGCCAGGTGAGAGCACCTACAGCCACCGGGGGATGTGCCCAACCTCCTGGCAGCACCTCTCCTGCAGGATTTGTCACCTTCCCTCTCATCCTCAGCAAGCAGGAGAGCTGCAGGGAGAAGGAGCTCAGGTACAGCCCTGCCTGACAGTGCCCATGGGAGCAGTCCAGGTTTTCATGTAGAAACTGTCAGAATGAGGGGCAGAAATCGTTCACACTGCAGAGCTGTGCATGCATCTAATAAATAGCCAGCTTTACCTTGGCAGTTTTTCTTCTTTAAATGAATCTTTAGGATTCACCTGATGGGTTCCACGTTTCTGCCCAGCTGTTGTTTTAAACCAGACCCTCCCTGCTCACAACGTGCTTAAACACAAATAACCTGCACAGCAAAAATGAGGAGGTTCCCAAGGCTGTTTTCTAGAAGTGGAGCCTCGAACCCTTTCACAGAACAGGCAGCTGCTTTCTGGGCAGAGATCTCAAACCAGCACCTCCCTACTCAGGCAGAAGAGCTCCCCTTACCTCCTCTGCATGCACCAATTTCATCCTACCCGTGTGCACAGACAGGAACCAAACTGGAAGATAAGAATACCCTGGCAGGGATATTGCCTGCTTTAGTTATTCAATAGCTCTGTGAGCCAACTAGGGCTTTGTTTGCTAAGCAATGACAGAGTATTCAAATTATGCTGATTAAAACCATTCAGTCAAGACATCATGCCTTTAGAAATACTGTTTGGTTTATGTTACAGCTGGTTGGCTTTTTTTTTTTTTTTCTCCCCTCCCTGAATTCAGCAATTCAGATTGTTCCTCCAGCAACAGATGATTAAATTCTTGCACCTCCAAAGCATAAAGGCATGACAATATTTGGTGTTTTCCAGAGCAAGGTCTGAATAAATTGGAGTTTTACCAGGACTCAAAGCCACTTGGATACTGCTGGACACAAGCCAGTTACTAACCAAGTTGAGAAAAAAACTTCTTGGGAAAAACCATCCCAGCACACACAGAACTTTTGGAAAACAACTCGTGAAGGAGCTGGTGCTGCCAGGGGATGGGTATTAAACCACCCAATTTATTCAGATAATTTCTATAGGCTCCACTTGAGACTTTAAATTTCATATAAAGTTTTCATCACCTTCACAGTGGCAAAGCTGAAAGGACATTTAACACAAGAATTTCATGGTGGTGAATAGCAGCAGCACAGAGGCACTAAATCACAAACTTGTTAACCCTCCCAGGCAATTGTACCCAGTTAAAGGCACTTGTTGCCTCTCATTCAAATGACCCCTGTGGTTTTACTGTCTGGGAAGAGGAGAACCTTGCTTTGGGACAGCAATTCCTTGGGAAGCAGTGTCTCTGACTGTCCCACAGGTAAAGCCACCCAGATCCATTCTGAACAAAGCAGCACAAAGGATCTTTGCTATTCCAAACCTGCCCTCCAGCCACTCCACACTTGTTCCCAGCAAGGTGTTGGATTATGTGCATAAAATACACTATAAATCCCGTGGTGGCAATGTCTGAGGGGACACTTTTATCAACAGTCCTGAATCAGAGACAGCCCTCACTGAGGGAAATCCCCATTTGTGTCTCTCCAGCACCAACAGAAGGGTCTCTCAAGGTTTTCTTTGGGTAACAATGTCAGTTCAGTTTAAAACTAAGTAATTATCCACTGCTTTATAGCAGCTTCCCATTTTCTGTCACCCAGCTGGTTGTTAATAAGGGATGTGCAGCAACCCAAGACACAAGTCAGATAAAATATTTGTGGAGTAACTGGCCTGGGACCTGTACAACCATGACAGGCACATCCTGCCTGCACCAGAGCCCTTGACCAGCTTAGAGAGGAATCCTGGAGGCAGAAAAGCCAAACAGGAGCAGGGCAAAGAGCTTCTGGAAATGTTTTGACAACAGCAGTTGAGAACCATCACACTCTTGTTTCACCTTTAATAAGTTTCTCTGAGTCAGCTGCCTCCCTTCAGCCCAGAGCAATTTTTTTTTTTTTTTTTTTTTTTTTTTTTTTTTTTTTTTTTTTTTTTTTTCCCCTTAAACACAGCATTCCCTACAGGCTGGGAGTTAATTTATGGCAATTCATTAGGCTGTTCTAACTCCGGCAACAACAATTCACGCTGTAACTTTCTCAAATGAATTCTTCTCAAAAACACCACCCCGCCCTGGCAAAAAAAGTTAATTAAGGATCCTTTTACCTGCTCTCTGAAGATCACAGGGCTGATGCTGCCAGACAGGTTTGCTTTCTGTTATTACCAATTTCAGCAGGAATTCACCTCTCTTAATCCCATTCTGAGTATCAGGTGCTCACACAGACATTAAAATGAAATAAAGAGGATTATTGTAACCACCCAGGTAGCAGCGTTAGGTGGGACAGAGCTTGCACAGAGGACAAGACACAACTGAATGTGTCAGGATTTGCTCTCCCTAAAATCTGGAGGATGTGCTGCTCCTCTGAAGCCCCCCCCCAGCCTTCCAAATATTTGCTTGAGGTTTCCTTGAAATGCAGAGTTTCCCAGCGGAATGGTGAGCATGCAGAGCACATTCCTCTGCTAAGTGTCTTCTTCAAAATTTGGGTAAATACCAGCACATTCCTGCCCAGCTCACACAAACAGTTGGGATTCTAATGGCAGGAGCAGAGTCTGAAGGGACAGCTATGGCCCTGCTGCTGGTTTTCACCAAAAACCAGGACACAGCTGATTTTGTGCTCTGCTAATCAATGTAATTAAACTCCCTGAGTGCACACATTTATCCCAGTAAATGCTGGCTCTAAACTGTATTATTTAGACAAAAGGGGAGCTTGTAACCATGCCAGAAAGTTCCTACAGGTAAAGAAAAGTATCCTGCATGAAAAACAGCTATGATTTGTGGTAATGAAGTCATTGCTAATGATATATTAGTGTCACATTAGTCCTGAGAATTTACTTCACAGTGGTAAATTTGAATTTAATTAAATTTTTCTTCCTGTCTTTCCCCATCCTCCCTTTGGACATGGGTGTCACAGCTGCAGAGAAATTGCTGGCTTGAAATAATTGCCCAGTGAAAAGGCAAACAAACAAAACTTTCAAAACCTTTTGTCCTTGAGAAGGGCACAGAGCACCATCAATAAATCCCTTGGAATCCTTCCTCCCACCAGGGCAAGGTGCTGTGCCTTACCCAACATCTTCCACAGGCACAGTTTCAAGCAAAAGAAAACCAGCATAGCCCAGAAAATAAGTGACACAGTTACACAGGGACATTTACAAATACAGATAGATTTCTTCCAGCCCAAGAGAGTCATTAGGAGAGAGATGCTCATGTTGAGGAACTGCATTAAAACTACAAAAAATGTCCATCCCCTTGGATCCTGTCAGTGTGTCTGGGCCAAGATTAAACTGCTCCAAAGCCTCTGCTCTGCCTTGAACACTCTGCTCGTTTTTCAAGCCAACATCCTGGGGCCTGGCAGGGATTTTTATCTACAAATTCCCTTTACACAGTAACCCCAGAGCTGGCTCCTTTCCTCAGCTCCCTGTGCTGTCACTCCTCCTCACACCCTGCCAAGGAGTTCTCCTGCCTGCAGCTTTGCCCCCTTCAATATTTGTCATGGGTTTTTTGCACTGCCCTGTGCAAACCCCCTTTTTCTTTGATGTTCATTTGCAGCCCCAGCCTGTGCTGTGAAGAGCCCCTCGACTCAGAATTGCAGCCCTTAAACTCCTTTACTCAGTTACTACACAAGCTACAAGAACCTGCTCACAGAAGAGGCCACTGAACCAAGAAAGCATTTCAAGCAGATCTTTCCAACTCCTCAAACACACAGGGAAAAACAGATTTTGCTTTGTTTTTAATTGTCCATGATTTTTCTCCCTATGCACAAATACCTGGCAATTTATCACTTGTGCCTCTCACCATCCTCTGCAAAACTTGTCTGAGTAAAAGCACCACTCTGGGTGCCATGTGAGGGTAGAGCTGAGCCTCAGGAGGTGTGGGGATGTGCTGCAGGAGTGTGTGAGTGAACACTGGATGGAGAGCAGGGGGATCTCTGCCTGACATCCTCTCCAGCTGTTCCACCCAGCACTTCCCAACCCTGTGCCCTGGAGCCATCAAACCACAGAGCCTCTCCCAGGACTGAGGAGGGGGTTCTGCACCTCCCAGAGCAGCCAGGAGTGGAAATTCCTGTTGGAGAGAAAAAGATGTCTGATAACACTCAAGGTACTGCTCTGCCCGAAGTGGCTTTTGGAAAAGAATGAAAGGTTTGGGAGGAGGAGGAGGAGGTGCTGTCTGATGAGGAAGTTTGTAGTAGATGGATGATAACACCTGTGTGTAGTCTGCTTTCTTCCTCTGGGGCTAAAACAGGTGGAAGATTTGCTTTCAGCAGCAATGCCCATCACCTCAGGCTGGAGAGACTTGTCTTTCATGTCCCATTCAGTCTCTGATAGCACTGGCTCTTTGCAGGTTTTGTGGGTTCTGGAGGTCTCAGGGTCAGTCCTGATGCTGGTTAGCATGTTGCTTTAGCATCACTTACTCCCCAGGAAAAGAAGGAAAGCCCTTCTGGAATTAGCTCTGGTTTTTTTTTTCATCCTGAGAAATTCTGCAACTCTAGAAATTACTGACTCATTAAAAACCCAACCAAACAAACAAACAAAAAACCAACAACAACAACAACAACAAAAAAACCCCACAAACAAACAAACAAAACAAAACAAGAAGACAACTAAAGGCAAGTTCTGGCACCTCAAAGCAGGGGTTTGAGCCTGCAACCTTCATAAGGCACATCTCTAAAAGACTCATCCTATAGGAGTTGTGTTGGTGACATCTCAGGAGACAAGTCCCAGGCTGCAGCCTCCCACCCTGGGCACCACATCTCCCCCTGCAGCCTCCACAGCTGAGAGAACAGAACACATCTCCCGAACTGATCCTCATGTTTCTGCACCAGTAAGGGCAAGGAATGAAAAATCTTTTATTGCTGATACAAAGAGCTGTAAAATCAAACACCTCTTCTCCCCAAGGCTGCAGCAGGACTGCACCCCTCCAGTATAACAATGGCCAAATCTGAATCTCAGGTTACCTTCCACTCACCTAGGTGAGTTTCTAAGGGTTCAGTGCCAGGCAGTTCATTCCCTGGGGCATTTCCACCCTCCCTGCTCCCCAGTGAACCCTGCTTGCTTTGGTCCCTCCTCTGCCTCCTCTCCCCAGCTCAGCCCCACCCATGGTTCTCAATCACTCCATTGGGCTTTGTTGGTTTTTTGTTGTCTTTTTTTTGTTGGTTTTTTGTTGTCTTTTTTTTTTTTTCCTTTCCACCACATTTTATTTTAGGAGGACGGGACTACAGAGCACCACCAGTGTGCAAAAACAAAACCAAACAAGTCCAACTCTGCAGAGGAAGTGCCAGACACACAGTCTGGCACCCAGCACACTCTGCCACTCTGTGCTCCAACAGCAGAGCTGGAGACAACAACTGTTAAAGCAAACTGGGACTCTGATTCCTGGTGCCACTGAAATCCCACGCAGCTATGCTGGGGATGAGAGCAAAGATGACACACTCAAATATATCTGAATAAACATTTGTATCTCAGCTGCTGCAAAGCCTAAAGCTCCATTCAAGTATCATGGAGGAGCTGGGAGCAGGGAAAAGGATTTCTCAGACAGGGAGAAGAGGTGTAGCTTGTCCCAACAAGCATGTGATGCTCTGACAGGGTGTAACTACTGAAAGACAAGATGTTAATGCACTGCTAACAGAACTTTCTGTCATTAAGCATCAAAGTTACTCACACTGGGTTAAAAAAAATTAAGAGGTTCAGGCTGAGAATGAGGAGGTTAAAATTAGTCTAAACACCAGCTCCCCTGTGTTTAAAATGGAAAGAACCAAGTCAGCAGCCAAGTTAACTCCAGACAGCAAAAAACCTTCAAAGTACTCCAAAACAGGGTTAAAGATGGATTTATACACACAGAGCAAAAACCTTCTCCTCCCTTCCAAACCCACCACCCACCTACATGGCTTTGACCCACATCCTCCCTTTACCAGGGGTGGACAATCAAGAAATCTCCATCCCTAAAGACCACCCACCGTGCATCCAGAACCAATACTCCTGTGTTAGTACTGAAGCAGTGGTCACTAAAACTTTTAAAGATGAGCAGAAATCCTTTAAAACTTTTAAAGGATTGCATGGGAGAAGCAAGGAACCTCTAACCCTAGAAGCAAAACCTTGTATCATCCCAGTAACCTCCTCTCTTCACCACTCAGGCTGACTCGATGAAGCCCCTGGTTTTCTTTCCTTCCCCAGTGATAATCAGTTCATCTAAGGGACAAACTTGTGAAAAACGAGGTTCACCTTTTAGTAAATTTTAAGAAATATGTTTAATAAAATAATTAAGACAATTAGGAGATAAGAAAAAAGCCAGTTACGGCCGGCCGGGTGACTTGGCATTCAGCCAAGTCCACATTTTGCTTTCTCAGAGTCGCTCGTTAAATACTCTTTCCGTTACATCGATATATGAATATTCATAAAATTCCATAAACTAGTTTCCATATTCCAGGAACTGTTTTACATGGCCCCTCCTTGGGTCCACCTTTTTAGAGCATGCGTGTTTCGTGGCTGTGTCCTTTTTATCGCGTCCAGTTTGGGCCTTGGTCCGTGCTTTCTTCAGGTGGTAGATGTTGATAGGTAGTGCATCAATAGAAGGGTCCTCTTTACATTTTTGCTGAATGTTATCCCAACCAAACAGACAGTTTAAGCATATTGCATCAGCTATTACCACTATACCTACTTTTCTAAAAGCAGAATTAAAAACTTATATTCTATATATTCTATATCCTTACCACAACATTATTTACTATATAACACATATCTTGCGAAAAGCCAACTTTATATAAAATATATATAACAAACTGAACAAGCCTTGACACTGGTGTGTTTATCAGGCTCCTGCCACTACCTACAGAAACAGCTGGCCAAGTTTCCTGGTGTCTCCTGAATGCCTCAAACTAACACAACATAATTACATTTTAACCTCACTTCACCTTCTGTTTCATGGAAACACATCATTAGATGACTCCTCTCTCGTCTCCAGCAGACACTCACAGCCAACCCTCACACTGATTTTCTTGTAAGTGCAATGAAGGCAGAAAACATGGAAAAGGAGCGCTGCTGCTGCCAAGAGAGGCAGACTCACACGGTCAGCACTAGGAAATACTGACAGATAAGCACACAGCTCAGTGCCAGATAATGCATCAGCCTCCAGGCTGCCAGGGAGACACCTCCTGGAGCTTCCCACTTCTGCCTCCCGTGTAAGCAAAATCAGGTGGGGCTGGAGAAGGGTTTAGGAAAGGTTACTGCTCCAAACTCTCTTCCACACAACAGTACAGAGCATTAAATCAGAAAAAGATGCAGCTGATTTTCAAGGTATTAGCAGAGTTAGGAGAAATTCTGTTGCCTTGAATTTAAAAAAAAATTTTTTGGAAGCAAGAAAGATGAACCAAGTCCAGGCATTCAAAATCTACATTAGCTACACAATACATACACATCTCTCCAACCCACTCCCAAGGATGCTTACAATCAATGCCAGTTGTGCTTTAGCTGCTCGAATGTTGGATTCCATGAGCTGTCTGCTAAGCTTTTTTGACAGTGGAGGAGAAACAAGCGATTTGAAACACTTAGTCTGTTTCACCATAAAATTGGCAAATATGGTCCCCATTAGAAGGATTCCTACTGCAGCACATCCCTGTACAGTTCCCACGCTTCTCATTTCTGCTCCCTGTGCAGCTATCCTGTGTGGTGCAGTCATGTTACTGGGAGAGTTTATTAAGATTTTGGTCATTTACAATTTGCTTTTAGCCAGGCCCTGCTGTCAGGCAGCATTCCTGCAAACTAAGGCACTTCCTTGGTGTTATGCACAAGAGGGAACTCAGTGTAAGGATTAAATGTGTTTAAATTGCTGGATCTGCAATCCAGAGGGGTTTGTAGTTTAGTTTTCTAAACAAGGAACAGAAGTCTAAACTAAGACAGAGTAGGGATAAAGTGTGAGAAGAAAGTAAGAAGCACTGTCCATGTACTAGAGACAGCCTGGAGATCGTCCTAAGCTCCAGACACACATTTTTCCATCATTATCACCTTCAGAAACAAACACCACAATAGTGCATGTCAGTGTTTAATCTTAAACATGCACACCCCTACTTTCCCCCCCTCCCTTTTGAGATTTAAGACATTTTACCTTTATAAGAGCTGCTTTCTTTCCTGGTTGGACTCAGCCCCTTGCACAACAGCCACCAGATGTGTACATCTGCTTTCCATAACATCCAAGCAGGGCTGTAAAGGGGGATGCAGGACCCGTGTTCCCATAACCTACACATTTAGCACTGCAATGCCTCTAGAGGAGTTCTGTCACACAAAATCCATCAGCGTGCTGTGATCTGCATTTCAGATGGCAGCCTCCTCCTTCTGTGCCATGCCCAGTCCACAACAATGACCCTGCCTAGCTCCTCTCCTCTCCTAGATCCTTCTCCAGCTTTCCAACCTGGGTTTTCTTCCTTTTCTAAAGCATCCTCCTATTGTATCTATCATCCTCTACCCCTTTCCTTATGTTAAACCCAAGCAGAGAGTGCAATGAGCATGACCATGCAAAATTATTCCACACATTCTGACTACCAAGCAACAGCCTCTGTTGTGTTCTCAGGGCTAGGGCAGGCTGGCTACAGTGAGAACACTCCCCAGAAATAGCCACCGATTATTTTTATTGCTTTCAGGCTTCCTTCTAAACTAGACAAAGTGGTCTCTGTCCCCAGATACTTCAAATGTCTCTCCAAGTTCTTCTAGGACTTGCTGGGAAAGAAGGGAAAGGGTGTACAACTTCTGCTGATCTGTTTAACATACTATTTAAAAATAATTGAGTATTCCAGGCGTCTGCTTCCTAATCTTATCCTTCACTTCAAAGAGGGGAAAAATCAGCCAGATCATTTATTCATAAAGCTGGAACATCTGGCAACTGGAATTTCAGTAAAACTGCAATTTCATATCTCTAAAAGCACATAAATATAGTATTCCAGTGAGGTACTTCTTCAAAACTCCAGGCCAAATTCTGGTCTTAACATTCCCATTCACTTCAGGAGCGCCAAGATTTTGTCAATTTTGCATCTTTTGTTGCTTGATTTTCCATGAGAATTTTCAGGACTGAAGGCCTTGAAAGCAATCTCTGTCTTGGGAAGTTCTTTGCAGAGAGAAACGTTCTGTGAGATCTTTTATTTTGACACCACAGAGCGATAATAACCAAGACTATGCAGAAAAATGTGTCTGTGTTTGTGCTTTGTTTCTGCCTTCGAGTACATGGGGCTTGTTTTCAATTCAACACAAGGTAAATGGATTTGTTTCTAAACCATCTCTCCCCTACACTGGGATCTGAAAAAAAATAAAGGATTAATTGTATGAAAGAGATTTATATACAGGGAGATTAACAAGCCTATGGAACTCTCTTTCAAAGGAACTAAAGACAGCTCAGACATTAGCATGAGAAAAACTGTAGGGCTACATTTCTTACATATATTAAAGGAGTTTTTGCATGCCCATCTCCCACTGTGAAGGCACAGCCACACAGCAGAGCCTGACCAGGCTGTGACCATTGGAACTGATCACTGCTGATCAATAACAGCTAATCAATAATTGATCACCTGCATTCTCCCAGGCCAACAAGCAGCAGCTGAAACCATTCTTTTGACTCAATAACTCGACCACACAACCTCAACACATTCCTAAAGGGTCTGAAAAAGTTCAGCTTCCAGCTTGAGGGGTGTAGCAGTGATCAGTCCTGTGATGGCAGAGGAATGAAGGGCCTGGGTGGTTTGGGCTTTCATACATTTGAGTTCTGGGGCATCTTGGCAAACACTCTTGGACAACAGTTTTTATAACAGCTTGTTAAACTGACAGATAACCCCAGCAGAACTGTATTTTCTTCTACCCCTTCAGCATCCCCCTTCTGCACTGAAGTTTTGACAACTGCAGAAAATCTGAAGCTCTTGTCAGCTCTGTGTACAGCTGACCTACTGAGAGTTTAGGCTCTGAACAAAGAGGCCATCACATAAAAGTATTTCCTTTCCTGACACTGCCCTGTAAACAGTCTACCCAGAAAACAAAGGACCAAAATTACAGTTTGCATGTATTCAATGTGCACTCTGTATTTTTCAAAAATTACTAGAATTCTGAAGGAATTATGGCTTAAAGGTTTGTTGTGTTGCTTTAAATAGCAAAAGAAAACAAAAATTCCCTCCTTTCTCTAACCTATATCATTTAAGGGCAGAACTGTTAACCATTGCTGAGAGCACTGATGCATTATGACTTGGGGCAAGAGGAAGGCTTAATGCTTTGAAATGGCTGCAACCAAACAATAGCAGCTTTGCCCCGTGGGTTTTCACCATCACATTGGAGGCAAATTGCTCATCCCGTTCAAAAAAATAAGATATGCACTGCTCCAAACTGGCCAAGGAATTGTTCCTACAACTAAACATTGTCACACATTGTCACTACTGGTGACACACACGAGATAAGGATGTAAAGACGCCCAACGACCTATTTCCTGCCCTCCCCTCGACTCTTGACTGAGTCATCCTCAGCAAATAGTTTTAAGTATTGACCAATCTTGCAGCATATGGCGTGTGCTGGTTTATCTGAAGCCTGATTACAAATGTCAAGGTGCCAAGCCCAAGCCTCCCATCAGCCCTTCCTGTGATGATCTGGTGGTCTAGAAACCTTGATCTTTCTTTATCTCCCTTGCAGTGGTGCGTGTGCTCTGCAGCTGTCCTCGGCTGCTCAAAAACCCTTAAATCAAAATACAGCTGCTTTATGAAAACTGCTGTCTGCAGGCAACTCTTCACAGTCACTCTGCAATCAATTTCCATGTTAAGCACAAAAGCTGTTTCACTGTGGTGGTCCAGTTTGAAATAAACACAACACGAGTCAAAACATAGTATTTGCCCCTTAGAGAATTCGCTATTTATTTTTCTTTTTGTTTTGGTATAAAATCCAAGAGGAAAAGTCTGAAATGTGATTTAACCACATGGTTCTCACAGCAAAGGAGCTCAAGAAGAGCTGTAACTTTTATTGTCATGCAACCAAAACACACACAATGTCTTTCCTTCTCCATGACACCCTTGGAAAGGGTGACCAAAGCTGGGTCCTGTCCTGGTGTGCCACTCCTCTGGGCTGGCTGTGCCATCCTCAGACCTCAGGCAGAGCCTGGTGCTGCTCCTGAGCTTGGACCTGTCACCTGAAACCAGCACAGACTGGAAAGGACACTGGGCAACACCAGCACTGCCCGGGAACCAAGTGAACAGGAAGGATTTCAGCTCCTCTCCCCCATGGAACTGGACTGGCTCCAACCACTAACTCAAATATATCCCCAATAGAATGAAAATCTACACAGAAAAGACCAAAAATTGGTGGCCTGAGCATGATCTCATTGTTAAGTCAGGCACTTCCAGCCAGATGAATAAAGTCAAAATCCCCTTCAGCTTCATTCCTGTGGATATTAAAGCCAGGCCAGGCCTATAGAAAGCAGTGCCACCCTCATGGGGATGCTGCCTGACAACCTCAGGACCTGGAAATCATCTAACACAAACTATAGCTCCTCTTCTGCTGGTTTTCCCAGGCTGTCCTGTGCAACACCACATCTAAATGAAAGTTTTCTCTGAACCCTGGGGATGAGCAGCTCTGCAGGACAGCCAGGGCACAGTGCTGCCCAAGGCTCAGAGACCACCAAGTCCATGGTACCAAACCCCAGAAGACACAGGGGTGCAGGGTAATAATTCAGAGCTACCTTCCTGTGCCCAAAATCACACATCAGCCAGCTCTCAGGAGTACAACCAAGGTTTCCTTGGTTTCCAAACAGCCATGACTCCCCCCCTCCCTTTTTGCTACTCTTCATATTCGTGTAACTGCTGTAACACAGCATCCTGGGAGGGGAAAAAAAAGCAAACAAAAGACATTATAGCCAATTTGTATGGAAAATCAATTAAGTTCAGACATCTCATTAACCTCCTAACCTGCTTATCCCCCAGCTTTAATTTACACTACTGCTTGCAAATGGATTTGACACATTGGCCCACCACTTCCCTGGGAAGGTGCAACAGGCACGAACAGAGTTCTTGGATCCCAGAAAACTCCATTTATCCAGGTCCTTCCCTCCCTCCTCCCTGCCATTCACTCAATGCTAAGAAGCATTGGGGGAAGAAAATAGGATACAGAAAATATGCAAGAGCCCTTTCAAACCCCTGTAAGCCCTGCACTGGGCCTCCTTTTTTACCTTCTGTTGCTTTAATTACCAGAAACTACGAGCAGAATTGTCTAAACCAAGAATGCCCAACCATGGCCACGTCAGCAGAGTCCCACAGTGGTGGCAAAGCCACGTCCACAGGAGCCCTCTTACACCACACTTCACTGTCACAGGGCTGAGCCAGATGACACACACTGAAAAATCAGTCCTAGGTGGTGTGTGGAGTCCTGGTTTTTTATGTTATAGCTCAAAGTCTAGGGGAGAGCCCTGATTTCTGCAGCTGAGATGCATTCACAACCTTTCCTCTGGGGATTTCTATAGCAATTTCATCTCCCTGACCAGGAAACACCCAGCACAACCCCAGCATTCCCACAGGAAACCACAGAAAAAATGGTCACCTGCATCTCAGACCTCAGGAATTTGTTTGCTCCTGTCATGTTTTCAAAATTATGGAATTCCAGGGCTTGTTAACACACTGAAATGTTTCTGTACAATCTCTTTTGACTAAGATGACATGCATATTTCTAATGGACTGAGGAGCAAACTCTCACCAAGGGTTTTGACATGTTCAATACATCAGAATTAAACTAAAGGGATCAATCTGATGTGGCTGCACCTATGCAAGGCCAAGAGAATCAGCAAGATGAATCTCCCTGGAAATAGACCAATCCTTGAAATCCATGCTGCTGCAGGAAATATCAATCCTTCCAAGGCAAGCACTGGTAACTTCTGCAAAAACCCTCTTCAAAAGGAGGAAAAGGGGCAGCTTCAAGAAGGTGATTTTTAAAAAGCAGAAAACACAAGTGAAAATACATGTAATTTTCTAAACATTTGTTCCTGCTTCTGTATGAGGCAGGCATAACTAAAGCACTGCAGTCTCTTCCCCAGGCTGCAGACACAGCTCTCCAGCCAGTGCCCCTGCGGCTGCTCAAAGATTTCCCAAGTTATAGCCAAGTAAAAATTGATTAAAGCCTTGACTGCAGCTATTGGGAATCCAGCAAAAGTTACAAGAATGAGCTCAGCTGCTCTTTGCTTCCCATTAGGCAAAACTCTAAATAAAGGCAGTGCTTAAAGAACACAACCCCCTAAAGGAAAAATCAACAGCCCCCCTGCAGCAGCTGAGCTCTGCCCTGCTCCAGCAGAGACACAAACACTCTCAAATGGATTTGTGCCTGGAAACCAGCACAGTGCACAAGGCGAGGGCTGCACCCTTTTGGAGACACGGTTCTAACCAGCTCCTAACCTGGTCTGTCCCTGGATCTCACCCTCAAACTTGTTTCCAGGAGCAATGTCAACATTAACACTTTTCAGCTGCATTCAGCAAGGCTGTGCTCATTCAGCCGCCTCATCCCATCTATATATATATATAAAAAAAAGGCAGCAGGGAGGTCAAAGGTAAAGCATTACCTTATTCTGTATCACAGCAATGACAGGTTAGAAAGGCCAGTCTAAAAGCACACGGTGCTCAGTGTAATTGAAACTGATCCCAAGTGCACAGGCAGCCAGAAATCTCATCCTTGTTCTGCAGCACGTCCTAAGAGAAGTTTATTTCAATTCAGTTCAAACCCATGGAATGGTAGATTAAGTCGAATTTAAAAACCTCAGGAAAAAAAAAGAAAATTTTCTCCAATAAAAGGTAGATTTGAACTTTAAAATGCCATAGGGGAGAGGGAAGATGCCTAATCAGGGTCTCAGGTCTGCAGAGAAGCGGCGCTAAGGACGGGAGGAAGAAGGAGGCGAGAGGAAACACACGGAGAACAATACTGGGAAAGGGGCTGATCTGGGCAAGAGGGAGAATGCGAGGCCAAGCCGGGCAGGGAAACAAGTGTAACAAAGGCAGAGGAAAAGCTTCCTCCCTGCGCAGGGAAACATTTCTGTCCGATCGCCTGCCCTGTGCCCTGACGGACCCTGTGCCGGGCTGAGCCCAGCGCTGCTCCGCTCCTTTCTCCAGAGGAATGAAAGGACGGATGCTCAGAGCGGTGGGTTTGCCCTGCTGGGCAGAGGGGAAGGTGCTGGGGATGCCCCACGGAGCGAGGCTGGGGATGCTCTCAGCGCCCACAGCCGGGTGCTGTTTGTCCATCACCCCAGGGAGAGCAGGTCCCATCTCAGCATCCCACCGGGAATTCCACCCTCCCCGAGACACTCCGGCTCGGCTTTTCCTCCAGAACTTGAACCAGGCGCTCCGCACGGGGATGTGCCCGCTGGAACTGTCACTGCGGAGGGACCCTGGATGGACATCACTCCCCATCCATCCATCCATCCATCCATCCATCCATCCATCCATCCATCCATCCATCCATCCATCCATCCATCCATCCCGCTCGGAGAACAATGCGCCGCCCTTCCCCGCCCGGCCTTACCTTGGCGGGGGCTCCGCGGTGCAGGCAGCCCGGGAGGGGCTCCCGGCCGAGCCCAGCCCGCCCCCGGCCCCGGCCCCGCCGCCTCTGCCTTTCCCCCGCGCCTCTGCATCCACCCGCGGCGGCCCCGGCTGCGGAGCGCCCGCCCGGCGGGGCTGGGCTGGGCTGAGCGCCGGCCCCGCTGCCCCCCGAGCAGGGGGAGGGCGAGGGGCAGCTCCGCCCCGGCAAGGGGACAGCGATGTCCCCCGGGTGTCCCTGTACCCGCCGCTCTCACCCCGCGGAGCGCCGCCGCCGCCGAGGACACAACTTAGAGCATCCCGGTCCTCAACTTGAGCGCAGGGAGGGGCTGGAGGGTCCAGCCAGGGGAGGGTCCTGCCCCGCTCCTCACTACAACAAGCGGTCACCGCCGGCGATTCCCTGGGAAAGCTGCCGTGGATCCTCCCCCGCCTTTGTTTTGCTCCCAGGCGCAACCCACAATCCCGGCACCAGCCGTGTGTCATCTCCTCCGGGGTGATGGATGGCCATTTCTCCAGGGCTGCGCCAAGGGGATGGATTTGCCCCAACCCAGCTACTACCTCTGTCCATAAGGAGCCTTTGTCATCCTCGCGATGCGAAGCAGAACAATGAGATGAGTTCAGGAATAGCCGTGCTGGTATGTTACACACGGGCTCCTCATTACCATATGGAAATGAGCTGCCTAAAGTAATGAATCGCAGCCTGGCTATTGTTTGTTGGGGTGTCAGAGCCACTGGAGGTGCTGGCAAGCGGTGCTGTAAGCCAGGCTGGCCGTTTGCAATAAACAGCAGCATAGCGAGTTCTGTATATGCCACAAAACAAATCAAATCACTGCAGCTCACACAGCAGTCGTGTAGCAAAGAAATCCACTCTAACATTTTGCAATGAATGGGTATTTTGCTATTCTTGGAGAATTCACACAAATCTTTGTTCATTCATTTGGCCAGAATTAAGAGGCTTGCAATAGCTTCCTAGGAGAAGATTTTTTTTTTTTTTTTTTTTTATGGCAATCGAATTATATCAAATAATGGTTATTAGCCCCAGAAACACAGGGTCTTCCTATTTATCACATCCACAGACTGCAGTGCCAGACTACCTGGTGCTTTTCTGAAAGCAGAGCAATAAACACAGCTTGACTCTCACATGTATTTTGCATTCATCTCCATCTCCACTGCACAGCATTCCCTGCCTGTGTCTCACCCATGGCATTTTATTGCCATGATCTCCCCGTGCTCTCCTGGCACTTGCTGCATCAATCATGCTAATGATGCTCATTCTCTTGCCTCTCCTCCCTCATCACTGCTTGCACCTCAGGGCCCCCACACCTGGTTTTTGCTGCCATCTGACTTTTCTGGGGTTTTCCTTCCCTTAAGCTCCTCTGGGGTTGTGGTTTGGGCACTGAGAAGTGTTCCCAAGTATTTTCCACAGCCAGGAAGGTGACAATGTTTGCCTCTTCTGCTTTAAACTGGCACAAGTCAAGAGCAATGCAAGAACAGCTTTAGGTCATCAGGTATTGTACATCACCACCCACAGCTTCCTCCTGTGCTCTCTGCATATTGCAGCTCCCTTCTCCCTGTCTTACCACAAGTTCCCTGCACATTTATGTGATAGAAAGTTTATCTTCTCCCTAGAAATACCAAACAGATGATTTGAGCAATGTATACCTCTGTATCAGCAGTCTCATCCCTGTCTGATTTCCAGATACCATCAACCACCAACTCCCAGTGGGCTCTGTACTGCAGGAGATGAACAACTACTACATAATATCCCTAAAAAGATTGTTCTATGCCACAAGAAATCACTGCCTGCTGCTTCAACCATCCCCTCCTTCCTGCATATAATACTTCGTTAGGGGAAATTACACTGACAGATATTTTGATGTGATGTATGCATCCATTTGCCCTCCACAAATAATCCTAAATCAAAATTTAGAGGCAGAGGAGCAAGCTTCCTCTGGGCAGAAAAGGTCAGCCAATATTTATAGAGGCTGAAATAAATGCTCTTTATCTGGTTTATAGCTGTATTATAATAACATCAGGAGCTCGTAGAAAACACTGCTGCTGCACCTGAACAAAGTACGTGCAGAAAATGAATGATAGCAGAGCACGACAGCAGAGAAGACCTTCCAGTGTGATTGATGAGGAATGCAGGGCAAAATTCTTCAGCTGAGTAACCTCTGCTGGCTTTGCACTTGACCCTGAGACACCAACCCCCACCAAGACCTCACTGTGGGAGGTGTCTGACAAACCTACAACAGCTCTTCCCCTCTGGAGCAGAGAGACAGAGGCATGAAGGACAGGGAGAGAAACCTGAAGATGTGGTTTGCCTGGGGTCTCACAGCAAGGCACAAAGAATTTCTTCCAAGAAATTGCTTTCAACCAAGTCAGCTCAGACTGCAGCTCACAATAGATGCCTCAGGTTTGGTGAGAAATTCCACTTCTAGTCCACAATAGGGAGCAGAACTCAAAGCAAGACTCAACAACAAAGTCCTTTTGCCTTCCTTGTCCAACAGCTATTTACACAGCTAAAACCTCCAGAAATTAAATGCTTTGCAGCACAGTTAGTCAACACATGTATGTGTCTGTTTCCTGAGTGTTTGCAGACTGAAACAGAATCCCTGAGTTCCCAGCCCTGAAACATAATTTTTTTTTTTTTTTGATATCAACTCCCTAAGTAAATCTCTAAAGGCTGTGGACATGAATCAGATTTGGAAAAACGGCTGAATTTATCCTTATGTGAAAGGCAGACCCAGCTCTGACCATACCTCTTTCCAAAATCCCTTCACAGCAAGGAAGGAATATTAATGTTTTAAAAGGCACTCTGCCTCTCTGCTGAGATCTTCCACTGCTGCTAATATGTACAAACTGCCAGAGTGGGTTTCATTTATTATTTAGGATGAACAGAGCAATGCCAGGCTAAATGAACAGCTAGTCCAACCCATCACAGCATTTTTCTGAGAGACCCCAGTAAAGACAAGCTGTTTATGTAGCTTGGCACTGACATACACAGATCCTAAAGTGAGGAATCACCTGAGGAATGGTGAGGCACAGACCCGCAGTATTTCATGGCCTCTGCACAGTCAACATTCAGCCAGCAGGTGCTAGCAGCAGGTACCCAGCTTTTGGGGGATGTAAGGGGAAGAATTGCTGTTTAGCTGACACCAAAGATCATCTTTAAGGTTCCTCTGGAGCTGGAAAAAGATGATAATCACTCCAGCAATAAACCACTTGCCATGACTGGAGGCTCCTCTTTGCAGCTCAACTGAAAAACCAAAATATAATCTTAGGCAAAATCATCCTGCTTAGCTCCATTTTTTTTTTTTCATTGCTGATTTCAACTAAGTTGGCTGATTTTTTTGTTAACACCAAGATGGGAACTCACATGCTGGAACTGTGCACCTGAGGTGGAGCACAAACCTCCAGAAGAGAATGAGAGCAAACAGCTTGGATGGGATATGGGATCCAAGTGGTGGCATTTCAAGTACATTCATAAACCTTTACAGTATGGGCACAAAAATATGTTAGAAACAATTCAAGGTAGACTATGGTCAGCTCCAAATTCCCACAGCCACCTCACAGGAGGTCCAGGAATGCCACAAACCACCTGTTGTATTACAAATCTAAACAAGAATGTGAAGATTCTAAAAGCTGCTCAATACTAATAAAATTCTTGGATTTCTTTCCATCTAAAACATTTTTCCAGTTATAAGGTTTTTTCCCCTCCCCCATTTCAGAACAAGTCTGTAAAATCTTAGCTCTACACATTTCACTTGTGCAAACTGATTTCCCATTTTTGTGCCCCAGAGGACTGGAGCCTGCAGGACAGGTCAGAGCTTCAGGTGCTGTACAGAGCTCAGTGAGGGCGACTGGTCACTCCTGAGCACAACCCTCCTCCAGAACAAAAGGAGATTAAAGGAAAGGAGGAGGGATGGGAGGGGGTTTCCTCTGTTTCCCCAAAATATCCTCGGGTCTGTTCCTCATCAAGACCTTTTGCAAGCAGAAACTATTTGTAGGGTATGATGTGGTTAGAAGACAAGGAGTTCCTGGCTTTTCTCTGTTTTCAGATTCATATCACTAGCAGTCAAATTTGTGTATTTTTAGAAAAGGAAATGAGGTAAATAAAATGCAGAAAGATAGAGGAAAATGATGTCATTTACCTTAACTGCCAAAGCACACTAAGTGTTGTTATAAAAATACACCAGCAGCTCCAAATCCTGAGAAGCTCTTTGTAGAGCCAACTTTAGATGTCATTATTCAAGTGCAAGGTCCAAATTCAGCAAATACATTTCTTAGGTGCTTAATCTCAGCTTTCACTGAGGCACCAGTGCACTCCTGATATTTGCACCAGCCAGGTTTACAAAGCTTGGCACAGCTCAAGTGTCTTCCTCTACATCTGCACTGTTATACAACTCCTGCCCTGTTTTCAGCCATAGCTTTTTTTGTATTGTCCACAATAATTAACCACATTTCCCTGATTGTTTCCTTTTGATGCTTTAAAAAACACCTTGGTCAAACTTGCCTGATATTAAATTATTTCTGAGTTATTCTTTGCCTTAAATTTAGATACATTGATGTTATTCTAAGGCATTAAACTACATAAATGCATTACTTAAACATGGGAAAAAAGAGAGTTGCTAATTACGTCCAACAGTAAACCTCTTAAATACTGCTGCACAATCTTCATTTTTCATTTAAATGTGGCTCTGTTCACAGATATTCTTCTCAAATAGTATAAAGGCAATTAGAATTGGTAATGACTGTAAACACCATTAGTCCTGGTAATTTGCTCTTTCCTACAAGTCTGACACACTCAAGGTCCCACTGCCAGTTTTCATCCCCGATGTTACAGGAAGATTTGTGATGGTCTTTTCTGGCCTTTTCCCAACTTTAAGGACCTAAAATTAAGGACTTAAAATTCCAAGACCAGGCTGGATGGAGCTCTGAGCATCCTGGTCTGGAGAAAGGTGTTTCTGCCCATGGCAGGGGGGGTGGAATGAGCTAATCTTTCAGTTCCCTTCCAACCAAATCTTTCTATGATTCTGTGAAAACTATCTAAGTGAACCTGAGCTTTAGTCATGCCATCACCCTGAACCTCCATGCTTTGAGCTTTCCATAACCTATTCCATCTCCCCATTCTGTCTGTTTGTATTGCAGATGAGACTGTCTCTTACGCACAGAGCTGAGAACAGCTGAGCTCAGAGACTGCAGATAAACTCTGCAGAAGGAGACAAAGAATGTCCAAAGTTTAGGTTTCTAGGCTCCTAATTTTTCCAGTGTTTCTCAACAAGAGGCAGTTCAGCAGGAGAAAAGGACAAGAAGCACATCCAGGTGCTCCACGTGCTCTCAGAGACCTTTATCCCATGTTTAACAGTAACAAGAGGAAGCTTATTGGAGGCATGGGTGCTGCTCCTGTTACCACCAAAACTGTTCTCACAGAAATTATGCCTATTCTGATGGCTGACAGCACAATCTGCTGGGCTTTTCTTGCATTTCTCCTCTTTCATTAGTCAGCAATCCTACTCCTGTTTCCATAGAATTAAAGGCAGGTTACAAAAGGGAAAGAAAGACAAGAGTGGCTCGTTACAGCTCTTCAGTCCAGCCACCCTGCACTGCACCCACCACAGCATCCAGCACTTTCTGAAAGTTTCCTGGGCACTGCTGAGCAGGAGTGTGTCTTTCCAGAGGAGCCAGTCCTACACCTGCAGCACCAGTGATGCCAGAAGAGATTCTGCTTCTGAGCATTCCTCTGCATCTCTGTGTATTTATGTCTAAATGGTGGAAAGATTTTACACTGATATTCCTGATAAACATCTGCATTCAGAATGATTTGAAGCATTCATTAGTTTTTTAGTGATACACTTAAGAAACAATTCCCAAATTTGTTCCATATCCAAACAGTTTAAGATCTGGCCTTCTAGTGCCAAGGGGATCTAGAGACATCACCCTGTATGAAAAAAACAAACCCAAAAAACACTAGTCATTGTGTTCTCAGGAGATCCAGAAGTATATTACTAACATTATACATTAGTATTAGCAGCTTCCCTTATTTTTTATAAATGGAAATAGCCAAGGGTAAGAAAGAGGAACAGTCTGATAAGCCAAAAAGCTTCCCTCCTGAGTCCCACTCCTCCTCATAAATCCATCCTCCCACACAGATCCCCTCTGTGTGTCTCAAGCCCAAAATACCTCCAGGACTTCACTTGCTTTCCTTTTCAGTCCTTGCTAAGCTTCATATTGTGAACATCACCTGAGACCCAAACATCAATCACCCTCACCATGGACTACAGCAGTAGAGGAGGCTGATGAAATGAGAGTCTGGTGGGCTCTTTCATCACTCCTGAAGCACTGGTTTGCTCAGCTCTCATGGATGGGCAGGGCAATGGGCAAGGACAGCCACTACACACAGCCCAGAGCTGGTTCTGGGATGTAGGGCAGAAAGGCTGCTTGCAGAATGCTGTTTATGCCCTCAGCACTCCACCTCTTAATTTCTCTTACAGAATATGTTAACATGTGCCCAGGCCTGTTCTCCACTACTTTATTGTCCTGTGATTTTGTTTGATCACTAGGGAAGGACTGTCAGATTTTTTCCTGATGCTTCAAGAAAAGAATTGTTTTACCCTTCTTTTGGCTTTCATATATCAGAGACAGAGGTTAAAGCTTCTACAGAAGGGACATTTGAACCTCTATCTCCAGGCACATTTGCCAGCCATAAACCAGAAGCATAGCCACTCTGCTGCGTGTCAGACCCATCTTGATGGCTACATGGAGGGTTTATGTGAGGGCTTTTGTTTTGCCTTTCCACCAGCCAGTCTAGGAAGAGACATTAAGATGGAAAACAGCATGACACTGGAGGCATTTAACCAGCTAAAAATATTACCAGAGGTCAATGGACATAATTCTGACAAACAGAGTCCTGCTTGTTGGATCCTGTTTATTTGATCATAAGAGCTGAAAGTGCTCCAAAGGGTTTTGTTATGGTGGTGTCAAGGAGAAATAATGACACTGAGCTCACGAGATTTGCTCTGTCTCGTCAGTAATGCAACCTAGCTCAGACTGTGACCTATTGAAAATGAACTTGCTGACCTTCCATCAGCTCCCCCAGCCTCCAGAGTGCTCTTCAGGGGTTCTCTGAAATGACTCCTGGTGAATGAGTGAACTGTGCAATTACATTCACACAGAGCCTTGGCCTCTCCACACACCAAGGCACAGAGCCCACAGCCTTGCCCATCATGCAGCTCAGCTGTGGCTCAAAGGGGACTGATTCCATGACTCTGTCATGTAGCTTCATGAAGATAAAGCCATATATGAAGTGTTCCCCCTCTAAAAAAACCAGTAAGAATTGCCATGGTAAAGCTCCCTTAAGCCACACTTCAGCAGCACGTTCACCCTCTGATTCAAATCCCTCCCACATAACCCACACAACCTCAACAGAAAAAACAGGGCTCACCAAAGAAGCTGAGCTTCTGGATGTCTCCAGACATTGCAGCAGGAAGATACAGTCAAAATCTCCTTTCTGCATTGCAGTGGTGGCAAAAACACTCCATAGAGGTTACAGAACAAATTAGGAAAGTCTGTTACCATGGAAGAACAGGGTGTAGGCGAACTTACCTTTGGCAAGGAGAACATCACGGGTCAGAGAGGGCCAGAAGATGCCTGGGGGTGGTGCAGAGCATGACACCACAGGAGCAGGGATCCTGCCAGGGATCCTGCCAGCTCAGGCTCTGCCCTGGGGTTACCTGAGCAAAGCAGGGCCACAGCTGGAGCTCAGGTCCAGGTGGGAGTGCAGACCAGGAAGCAAATTCACAGAGGATATGGAACCATGGTCAAACAAGGAGTTTGGTCCCCATGGCAGACTCCAAGCACAGCTGTGCTCCTCCAACATGACTGAAGTGAGAAGTTAAACACCCCTGGCTGAGTTTAAATGGGCTCCTGGCCCATGGGAATGGGTGGAGCACTGGGTGGGGCTGCTCAGGGCGGTGAAGGCTCATCAGGAACTTACCAGAGACCCTTTAAACCAGTTCTGTAGGACTTCCTATGGGGATTTGAAATCTTGTTCCGCAGCAGGAACAAAGTCTGCACTTTCTGCTAGTAATAATCTCCACTTTGTGACAGTGTGGGCATCCCCACTTCCAGTAGGTTGACAGAAGAGGTCAGAAAAGTGCTTGGCAGGGAGGATTTAGATAATACAGAAGGTGTCTGTGTGTGGGGCCAGGAGACTGCATCAGTCAAAGCCAGCTCTGATTCTTAACCTCTGACTCGAGGGCACTGTAAGTGTTTCACAGAGCTGGGAGGCATTGGAGAGCACTTGAGTCAGTCAGCCTTCTTTTCTTCTCCTCTTGCAATTGAGAATAGTGCTTAAAGCCAGAGGAAAGTTTTTGTTGTTTTCTGGCTTGTGCAAGTTAGCACAGAAGGCTGGTTTTGATAGATTTTTATGTCTAGAAGAGGAGCTGCCTTTACACCTGTTTATGCTGTATAAACAAACAAACAGAATCTGTGATTAGACCACAACATGTCGGGGCATCCAGGAGTTATCCACAAGCACCTGCCTCATTAAAATTTGAATTACCTGGGCTCCTACACCTGTAAATTGTAAATTTTGTAAATCCCACCCTGCCAATTCAGAAAACTTTGTCTGCTACCAGTGTAAAATTTGTCTGGTACAGAAAGTACAGAGGACCTCACAGCAGCAAACCTTTAATTACCACCTGCTAATCACCACAGTGATTAAATTGTCATCAGTTCTTTGCTAGTTCCTCTTTAACCTCCTTTATCTGCACCCATCATGGAAGGAACCTGGATCAAAGGACTAAAAGTGAGGTGGTGACTCACTGTCCTTCATTTCAGGGTACACTTGTATTAAATCATCTTTAATTCTTAAGCGTGCTTAACGTGGTACAGTTTAGAAAATGACAATTTCATGTGAAAGCATTAGAACAGTTTGGGTTGTGTTTGGTGAATACCATCTTAGATCTACATTTCCTGCTTTCTTCAGCCATAAAATGTTCCCAAATCCAGTGTTCTTCACACAGAGCCATTTATTCAAATCACTGACTAACCCTGCTACCTGTGTGCCACTTTGCTACCTTTTTCCCATTTATAATCGTTCACTCTCCAGATATGCAAATTGTTGCATCTTGATTTGTATTCACCAGAGCAAGTGGATAATCCACAAGAGCCTGTGTTTAAAAATTGCTGCTAAAGTCAGGGCAGCCAGTGCAGAGGGCTACAGAGCAAGGGTAATCTCTGGGTGGGTTTCATCCATTGCCACAACAGCCCAGTTACAGAACATCCACAGGAACCAACAGGCCAAAGGAGGCATAAACAAACAAACACAATAAATTGGATACCCAGCCCGCCAGCAGATTAAGTCAAGAAGGAGTATTAAGTTGTTTGGGTTCTCATTTAAAAATAAATAAATCGAATCTCCCAGTCAATCTGCTTAATGTCTGATTGACATTAAGTAGATAAGCAGTGATTTAACCTTATGGGGTAGATTTCTTCCCATGATGCAGAGGTCGTGTCACACTTGGAAGATGACAAAGTGAATTTTTTAATTTCCTGTCCTACCAGAGGCCAGCTCTATATTTGCTGGGAGATGAGGGTGCTCCTTGTTTTTGTGTTCCAGATGCTCCTGGGGCATTCTGACAGGGACCAGCAGAGTGGAAACAATGCTGTCAAATGGCACAGCAGTGCTGTGGATAATTCCATGCAGGGAAAATTCACCTCATTTGTGGCAACATAGAAAGGTTTAATGTGGGATAAATTCATCTGGTCATTCAGGATTTCTCATTCCTGGGAGCCACTCTCCACAGCTCTTTGTACTGCACACCCTCAGTGGCTCCAGGAGTGCCAGCAGAGCCCAATGTGCCAAATGATCCAATGCCACAACAGCCCCCAGGTTTTCTGCACCGTGTTTTATTGTGTTGATTTATCTCTTCATTTCTCACAGGCTGACTGAGCTCAAATTGGCTCTCCCAGCCCAGCTTCCCCAGCCACTTGCCAGCTTCTGCAAGAGGTGATTTTTCATGTTGTGTTCATGTCAGTGCAGGTCCCTGCACCTGCTCCTGCCTTAACCCCTGGGTCCCAGGGATGTCCACTCTCGATTCCTTCCAGGAATCTCCTCTATTACCATCTCCTCCACCATCCCCTTGCCCCTCCACACAAGATTAACCCATGCAGCACCCTTTTCTCATTAGTTTTGCCCTCTCACCTCTCCCCTCCCTCCTGAAATAAATAAGTGCTAAGCCCAAACTGGAAGGTTTGGAATGGTTGTCATGGCCTTTGAGCGTTTTGTTTCCTGGGGCACAATTTTCTAATTTTGTGACAGCAGGTGTTTTGTTTTAGTGCTGTTGACAGCTCTATCCACAAAATCAAAGCGCCTTAAATAGGTTGTTAAGATTTTCCTTTGTTGACAGCTGATGGTCCCCAATGCCAATATAAAGAGATCAGCACAATCCAGTCCAATCCATTAACTCATTTAAATCGTCTCTGGAGCGGATGTCAGGCAGGCCAGGCTCCCTCAGTGCCTGCTGAGGCAACAGCCAGGACAGTTGTGCCATCCAGCTGTGCTAAGGTTGTTTTCAGATTGAAGCAGGTTGGTATTTCCATTCCTTCCAAAGTTTGATCCAGACTGGTTAGATCAAAGCTGCTGATGTCCCTGCCTGTGTTCCCTGGGAATTTGCTGTCACTGAGCTGCAGCATCTCCCTCCTCCTGCAACAGTGCTGACACCAGCCCAGTGGCAGCAGGCTGGATCTTATGGCACAACTCCACTAAAAACATTGGGATTAGGTTACCCCACAGCAGAGGAGCATCTCTGTGTTTCTCCCACACCTCCTTGGGAAGCATTCCTGCAGGAATCCCCAGTATGGACTCTGCTGTGCTGCTTTCTTTCCTCCACTGCTCAGTTTTTCATGGCATTGAGGAGCCCTCCTGCTCTCAGCATCCCCCAAGCTTTGCTGGCTCATGTAAACACCTTTCCACTCCCATCCTGCCTTCCTGGCTCAGCTGCCACTTTCCATCTTATCTTAAAGCCTTTTAATTCCAGTGTTATTCCCTCGCTCTCTCCTGTAATTCATTTTGCACACAGCTGCAGAGATATGAGTCCCTGCTCTCCCCTCTCGCTTGGCTCTGCAGATATTAAAGGTGTTTTACATCCTCACGTTTGTCGCCAAGGGAATGTCTCTGATTCATTGCCAGGTCACCTCTGCAGCCCCCCAGTGTCACCCTGCTCATGCACCAGCTCCTGACAGGCTGTGGCTGGTGACACAGCACAGCACTTTGGGGTGCACCAGCAGCATTTGGGCTGTCTCAAGAGTGGTGATTTAAGGGCTGACAGAAAGAACTTCTGCCCCTGTGCTGCAAAGGGAAGCAGGATGTTGGGGTAGGCTGCTGTTTCTTGTCCTGAGGAGCCCGAAAAATCCTCTCTGTGCCATTTCTCATGGAGCAGAGATTGCTCCTGCAATTCCCAGCCCTCCAAACACCACACATTTGGATCCTGAGTTTCCAAACCTCGGACAGGCTGTAAATGGCACCTGAACACTCCAGCCTACACACATGAGGAAGCAGACACATCAAGTGACAGAGGACAAGGGTGTGGAGAGCACAAGAGATGCTGTGGACCTTCTTTGCTTTAAGAAGCAGTGATGGAAAATCTGGGAAAGGGTAAAAGAAAAGCTGTTATGAAAGTTCATTTAGGCCTCACAGGAACATAAAACAAAGAATCATTCAGGACCAGAACTGCCCAATTTGGAGAGGGACAGGAGTGTCCATGCCTACAGCATCACCTGGACTCCTGTGGGATGCTGAGGCTTCCATCAGCACAACTGCAGCACAGAGCCAAGGTGGGCTCAGCCAGCACAGCACAGCACAGCTCCTGCAATCTCTGCATCCCCTCACAAGGGCTTGGAATTTGAATTTCAAATGGCAAATGCCTACAGTGACAGGGTCACCGGGAAATTACCAAGCAAGAAACATTTGGGGAAATAATTTTGTAATGTTTTAACAATCACCATAACATTTGGGTAAGAACTCAACCTGTTATCAGGCAATTTGCAGGTGGAAAGGAATGACTGAATTATTTCTGCTGATTTTATTATTTTTTTCCCAGGCTATTTCACAGCTGTTAGGGGAAATTCCAAACCACTTATTTTTGTTTAACATCCTAACAAAAGAAATATAATTCAGACTTAATGTCTCTAGGAAATGTGTCCTGTGATGAACCTCTTTTGCTGAAAATCATGAGATGTGTCTTCAGTTATGGAGTCTTTGAATGAAGAACTTTTGCTTCCCGCTAACTGCAAATATCAGGAGGAGAATTTACTCTGGACATTTGTTTCTAAACTTAGCAAATCAGGGATGAATTTCTTTTTCTGCATCGACAAAAAAACCCCCCCTTTCTTTCTGTAAAAATTCAATTATTTACAACGTCTTGAAGGCAGCAAAGCCGCAATAACGAGCAAGAAAGCAAAGCAAGGCAAGTGTGGAAATTTCCATCATGGAGACAAGTTCCATTGGACAGCCAAGGACATGATTTGTGGCCAGCTAAAAAAAAACAAACAATACGTTGAAAGGCATCACAAAAGCTCTTGACTTGCATGCTCGAGGAGCTGAAATTGCTACTTTCTCCTCCCTCTTCTCCCCACTGTATTTCATACAGTGTTTAATTTCAAAGGTCCTGTGGGGCCTGGCCTGTGGCACCGTGACTAAAATGAAATGTTCTGGCTGGGAGCTGGGGAGGGGGAGCTGGGGAACAAAGCCCATGGGGCGAGGCTCCCAGGCTGTCACCGCTCCGGCAGGACCGGCTGCAGACAGCTAATTAACAGTAGACAGAAATAATTAACAGCCGTGAAGCCAGACAGCCTTGCCTGGGGACCTCTGAGGAGCAGAACCCTGCAGGAGCTGTGTGGGGTCTGTGGGTGCATGACAAATGCTCATCCCAAATGGTCCAATCCCAAATGATCCAGTCCCAACTGATCCAGCCTCTGTCTCATAGGGCAGAGCTGTTCCCACCAGATGCTTGTCACCAGAAAATGCCAAAATGTGGTTTTTGTGGACACCGAAGCTGTTAAAGGTGGCACAAAGCTGTGCTGCCTTCCTCTTTTTTTTTATTTTTTTTTTTTCTATTAGGTCCCTGTACAGATTTAGGAGGTGGAAATTCCTTCACTGATGCAAATGGGGTTCTGCTCATGGGAAAGAGTAACACAGGAAAACCTGTGATTTGTCCCCAAAAGCCAGGTGTGGTTTATCAGCTGCCACCTGAGTATAGTGGTGGCTATTCCCTTGCACATCCCCAAGTGCCTCAGCAGATGGGGCTTTCAGTATTGATGACTTTCATGGTGTAAGGCTATGGTGAGGAATTTAAATAAATTACAGCCCTGTGACACAGACCATGTTTAGTTTTGATGCTACATAACGTGAAGTTTTGTCCTTAAAGCTTTATCCCTCCAGATAGGTGGAAATTCTGTCCCTGGGAGGACACCCAGAAGGTTCAGCACTCCATGAAACTGCTCATCTTCAAATCCCAGTGTGGGGGCTTTTCCCTTCACTCTCCAATGAGCAGAACAGGGCTGTGATAAAGCCAGATTTGCTGCCTGATCACCTGGCATGACTAACAAGGGCGTGTGGCTGGAGCAATTCACCCAGAGCTGAACAAGCTGAGAACCTCCTGGTTCACATCCCTATCCTGGGCAGCAGAGACACACCAGGTGTGTGTTCAGCATCCTCAGAGACAGACAGACTTCAGACCCACAGCTTTGCCCTGCAGAGTTACTACAGAATAGGGACAGCTCATCAATGCAGACAGCTCAGCTATGGAAGGGAATGCTGCCTTTAAATTCCCTTGGGACTGACTAAAAATGCAGCCTCCCTCCAGAAAGATTCATATATTCATTTATCTCTCTGCCAGCGGCAGCACAGCTCGGGGTGGGACTAATCATGCATTCTGCAAATCACACAGGGCTGCTGAACCCTGGCACAGCCAGAGGGGCTGATAAAACAGACCCTGAAATCAGACATCCACAGTATCCCCATTGAAGTACCAATTGCTCTTTACATGCTCCATGATCATATAATGCAGAAAAGTTCATTTTCATTAGTTTGCAAATAGCTTGTAAGAGCAGACATTTCCTCTTGCATACTGAATACTTGGAATATTTGCATATTTAGGTAATGACAATATTTTTTAATACTGTAGCTTTGCTTGTGGTCATAAATCCATAATGCACTTCAAGACTTTATTGTCCCCCAAAATGTGATGTGCTTCAGCTTTTCCAAGTTATGAGCATCCATCTGCAATTCATTAAGCAACTGAGCAACACATTTTCCATTTCATAGTCGCTATCTTTGTATGACCTCTTTGGTCTGATGACTCAAACATATTTCATAAATTATTAACGGAGATTACATTATTGAGAGAGGAGCTGTGTAATTAGCTGAGAGTGCTCAGAACTGGGGTTGTGGGGATCTTCTGAAATCAGAGAAGGAAGGTTGTCAGGAAGACTTTACAGGAGGAAGAAAAAGAGTACAGGAAATTTAAACTCTGAATATTTTTAGATAACTCCCCCCACTTTTGCAGAAAAAAAAAAATAAGCCTTGGTTGCAGCTCCTGACTCTTTCTGTGAATTGTAGCTGTCAGATGCTTTGGAGACACAAACCTCCATCTCTCTCTGACCCTCTGTAGGAAATACAAGTTTTGAGGGAACTGGGACTTCCCTGTCCAATGCTGTGAAGGTGCTCCCTGTGCATGGCTGCAAAGGTGGCAGATGGAGGGGCAGGTGAGTCTGAAGGTCATGTACCCCAGTTTGGGATTAGCTGGTCCAGAGAGGACCTGCTCTCTCTGCCCTGGTGTCTGCAGTTTCAGAGTTATCTCAGTAGCTGATTTTTTTCTTGTCTTTTTTATACCCTTTGCTGAGCCCAGGCAGCTTTAGTTTTGTCTAAATCTAACCAGCAAGCTGTAACTCTTAAAGTAATAAACATTATTGGTGTTCTGATGAACGAGAGCAGTGTGGCAGAAAAAGCTGTCCATTCTAATCCATGGAAGGGCTCAGCTTCAATCATATCTTATTACTTTCAGTGTATTCAATCTTCATCTCAAATCATTCAGCAGCAGTTTAATCAATACATCAAAATCATGCACGATTCCTGCTGCTTAGGGAACAGCTCACATCAGAAGTGCTTTCTGGATTGTGTTCTGGAATCAGGCAAATAATTAAATCAAAGAATGAGTGATACAAACACTCCTGAAAGAACCTCATTGTTTTCTTTATGATTTATCTGCATTTCCTGGTCTCAGCTTGTACATAACACTGAACTCCAAATAATCCTTCAAATCCTTTCTACACATTAATTCTGAAGGCATCACTGCAGTCCAGTTAAGTGCTACAGATATGTCTCAGAGCAGGTAATCAGAGCAGGGAGAGTGGTCTGGTCACTGCTTTATTGGTTTTGCTGTTTTAAGACTGTAAAATCTTACCTGAAATTCAGGTCTTAGCTCTTAGCTTATTCAAAATCATAAATCAGTGGTCTGCTTTGAAAAAGGTGTCATTAAAAAACATGTCTAAGTTTCAACACTAAGCTGTAAATGGTCCTGGACTCCAGAATCCTTTTTCCTTTTGTATCAAAGCACTATCATGCTTTTCTCCCAGCACTCTTCAGGGATATATTCTCAAAGCCTGATTTCATCATAATCAAAATACTAGTTTGGCTGTCTTCTTCACCTTTTTTTCCTGCCTGTCTCTTTCTTTTAAACTCACTGCAGGTTAGGAGCCCTATTTTATGTGAGGGTCAAACTGAATGTAATCAGTTGTGGGAAACAGTTATTTGTGATGAAGGGGTCTTTTTTTTTAAATGCATTCCTTATTCTCCTTTCTAAAGGAACAGTGTGTTGTCCTGTGGCAGATTAGAACCTTTTCTGACCCAGAGATGGGGCAACTGAGAGGCATTTTAAAACCTTTTATTCCATTTTCAGTCTCATGTGAGAGTGAGACAATATAGCAGCTTTTTAGGGTTTAAAATCACTATTACAATTTTCTTCATATTGATGGGCAGATCTTTTTCTATGTTTTTTTATTAATGACTGCTTTAGGACTAGGTGTTATCGCAGTGAACCTTCTACTGCTGCAAGGACTACCTTCAAGGTGTGAAGGTTTTGAGTTTGGCTGTTCTACAGGCAAATCTCTACAAATCCATTTCCCTGGCATGATCTGCTGGTAGCTGTGTTGAGAAGCCACTGAGAGCAACTTCATCCAGGAATGGAGAAGACCCAATCACAGCCTGAACTGAGAGGTTTTTGGGTGGCAGGTCCAGCATCCCTCCAGATGAAAATACGGAGAGATGCACACGTCATTGCAGTCACTGGAACATTTAGCCTTGAATTGGATTTGTGGTCCAGTTTTCTTGGTGAACTGAGGAGAACTCCATATGAATTCCACAGCTCCCCCGGCTGGGAGAGTGTGAGTGTCCATGCCTGTGAGTGAGAGCTCTGTTCTGATGGAGTGATTGAGGGGGGATTTACAGAAAGCAGCAGCTGGTGCAGGCAGGGCTATGGTGCCTCTGGACCTGTCCCAGGAGCACCTTCCATACACACTCTGGGAATCACTCAGACCTCTGATTGCTCCTCAGCTTAAAGCCAGGGGGAACGAGCCATGGGTGTCAGTCTGTCACTGGAGCCTCATCAAACTGTCACTGGCTTAATGAAATTGCCATCTCTGCACTGACTTCAAAGAGAGATGGGCTGGGGCCAGCCATCAAACTGCCATCAAATCACAATAATCCCATTCTTCTTCTCGTCAGATTTCCTTCTGTGTTTTCAAAGGTGATGCAGAACGCAAGTACCTGAATTCTTTTGAGATCAGGTCACTTGCTTGCAGTGATTTTTTTTCTGCACTCTGTGCATTTTTCTTTTCATCTTCGAGGAAGAACACTGACTTATTTTTATTTTTTTTATTCCCCTCAATATGTTACACTTTTTTTTTTACACATCAAATTATGCATCCTAAGAAAGCTTAGCAATAGTCCTCGTGTGTGAGGCACAGGTTGGCCTCCAGCTGTGACAGCGTGTGTCAGATTACACATTATAATTGTTTTCTGCTCTGATATATGACATAGAGAAATCATGGGGGCTGTCTCGGAAGGCACTGATGTGGCTACAATGTGCTTAAACTGTTTTTTTAGAAGAACAAGGCTGCTGGGGCAAGGGGGTTGGTGTATTTGGGGCTCTGCTTTTGACAGCACTGGAGGAAAAATTAGCCTGTTGTCTTCAGGTCCTTCACCACAAACAATCCTCTTGGCCTGCACCAGATGGTACAGAAGAAAAAAAAAAACACAGACATTTCTCCACAATATTTATGCAAAAAAATTCAAAGTATTTGATTCTAAAACACTGTGATAAGCCTGATGCAGCCTGAGCAGCACCTGGCTTCACTCTCCGGTGAACTGGGATTTTTCACGAGGCTTCCTCCAGCTGGATTTTCAAATCAGCTCTGAATTGTTTTAGTTGAAATCATTTTCACTTGTCATTTCGAAACACTATTTCCCACTCCCTCTGCTACCTCCAAGGAAAGCCTGTGGGCTCCTTCCCCATGCTTGCTCTTTCTTGACAGTAGGACACAATTACCCAGATATCCAAACATTGCATCCCTCACCCTTCAGGATATTTTATTCTCTGGTGTGGAAGGCCCATCCTGGGCTCAGGAAGCAGCAAATGCCAATGGCCCAGCTGTGCATCCCATGGCTTTCAGCAGGACTGGGGTTGGCAGCATCCTGCTTTTCTCCTGAGAGCAGAGTAGATGGATCCACCCTCACAGCAAACCCTTGGCACCCACAGAGAGCACAGGAGGAGGAACTGATGGGAAGAAAATTCATAATTTTGGGACTACAAGATTATTTTTAACCCTGTCAAAAGAAACAAACAAAACTGAAAGGAGCACAATGAAGAGCTGCACAGTTCCCAACCCCACAGATTATGTATGGCCACTTTGGCCATGCATTATTTATCACATCTACATTATTCTGGCTTTCTGTCTTTTGCACAAATCTGACTTGTAAAAGGCTGGCACAGAAGAGCTTTTTTTAAATTATTATTATTCCCTGGGCTTTGCTGTGAGGAGAGAAAATGGTAACATGTGGTGGGATCCTGCCTAAAACACTGATGAAAAATCAGCAAGCTTGTCATGATGGAGTCAGAGCATTGCCTTTTAAATGAAAACCAATTGAGTAGTTAATTTTTAAGTAAATTACTCTTGTTTCTCATAGTAAGCCATTTTGACAGTTGTGTTGACAGTTACCCAATTAAATGTAAATATTTTGGTGGCATTTGAGTGCAAACCAAGCCAGGTGTTTCGAGGGCTGCACAGATCTAATTTCTATTAAGGAGGACAGTCCATTCCCCTCCAGGCATCCGAGTGACAGAATTCCATTATTTTTTGTAGAGGAAACCTCCACTGCAAGCAGCAGCTCATGATGTTGCCAGAGGTGGTATGTGAAGTGCACCAAGGAAAAGGGTTATCTGCTCCTTCTGTAATCTTTTTATTGCACAAAAGCAGCTTTTTGAGCACTTTGTGAGGATTTTCAAGCCTCCTCCTTGGCCAGAGGGAGGGTGGGAGCACCAGGAGCACAAGGATATGGATCCTTTCTGCTCTAAGAAACACCAGAGGGAAAAACCCAAGCAGAGAATGCAAATAGGAGGAAAAATGCAGTAAATGGGCGAGGCTCTGAGGGTGGTAGGAGGTTTTTGCTTTAATTTGTGAACTCTAAATGATAATTCCCCACAGTGAAAATCCTCTGAGAGGTGTGGACTGAGAGGAATTTGCCATTCCTGGCTGCAGAAATACTTGTCTGCCTTGTGTTCACCCCAACACAGCAGAACCTCTGTTATCTCTAACATAATGCTCCAAAAATCCTCATCTTGGGAAGCTGCCTGGCTTTGTCAGCCCCTTTTAGTGGAAACAACCTCTTTTTTTTTTTTTCATTTCAAAACATAAAAAACAACAGGAATTTTGAGTCCGTTTGCTCGAGATGCCAGGAAATATCCATCCAACTTTTTATTCCTGCTTAAGCCAAGAGGATTTCTTGCAAATGCAGCACAAATATGTACAAGCAATAATTTTGACTCATGTGGGGCCTCTGGCTTATCCACTTTCCTGGACTTTAGCATCCCATGTGGGAGTGAGAAAGGAAACAAAACTATTCCTCTTTGGAGGAAGGGAAAGTGAGGCACCAAGGTACCAAATCCATGATCTCTGCCTTTGGCTTGAATCCTTCAGGCTGCAGAATCTGAACCTCGTGCACCACCAGCCTCCCACCCTCTCTGCTTCTAACAGAGTAATTCAGAAAGTTGAAATAGTGGGACAAGAGATTGTTTGTTGCTGTTGCTAGTGGCCAGTTGCTATAGCAGATTTCAGCTCTGCCCTGCTCTGCTGGGGGAGATCTTTTCATGTGCCTGAGGGAGGCATAAAGGATTGGACTTTCCAGACACAGTTTTGTGCTTAAAGCCTCTCCTAACACAGATTAAAGTACTTCTTTCTGATTTAGCAGAAACCCCTTGAAAGGCTGGATGGGATACAACATGGTTTTCATCCAGCTTCAGCTGCCAGGCTTAATTAGGAGAGAATTAGGAGTTTGCCTGATGGGAATTGTGCTGACTCAAAGGCTGATTTTCCCTTTTCCACTGATGGCTGGTGGATGCTCAGCCCCCATCCTGCTTAGATATACTTGAAACACTGGAGGAGAAAACAGCATCAAACCCAGCTGGAGAATTGCACTTTTCTGACTTTGCCATTTTGAGGGGAAGTGGCTCCATCCATTGGGGCTCAGCTCTTACTCGCTGTGTAACCTGGGAGTAGCAGAGTTCACATGAAACCCTGGTGTGAGCCAGAGTATCCCAGCCTGCCTGGAGCCACGGGCTGGCCTGGGGCCACCACTGCTCAATGTGCAGCTTGGGGAAAGTAAATACACATTAATATGGCATATAGACATAGATAGATATAAAAATAAAAATATCTTGAAGGATGAGTATTCTTTGCTTTAAATCTCTTTGAAAATGTCTTCTGTAATGCAGAGACATTCCCAGCTGGCCCAAAGGCCTTTACATCAATGCAGCCACACTTTGAACTACACCAGGAGCTCTTCTGCTTTCCTGTCAGAGTATTGAAAACCATCCTCAAAAATTCAAGTGAAGGAGAAATAAATCATTTATTACTTTTCTTTTTTTTTCTCCTTAAATTTTAGCTTCTTCTTGCTCTGTGAAACCTAATGTATTTAAGCACTGTATCAACCCCTCAGATTGTATTAGACTTTCTCAGGCAAACCATAACCCCTAATCTTGCAATACATTATGACTGACCATTTTTATGAAAGAAATGCAGGAATGATAACTTTTTAAGGTAAATAAGTAATTTAGTTGTCCACTCTGAATTCCTAGATGCTTCAGGAATAAGGCTGCTCATTCTTCTGTTCTGCTTTGTTGAGATCATCTTGTTCTGGCAAAAGGAAGAAGAAAATGTTACTGAAGAAAATGATTTTGTACCTTTGATGGCAAAGTGAAGGAAGCTCTGGCTGTGCTTAAAAGTGTTGCTGCAATGTAGAAGGTAAAGATCTCACCTTCTGTTGTATCACTGCTGGATGGCATAAACCAGCCACTTTTATCCACTGGGAAATTTAAAATGAATTAATTATCACTTACAGAATAGGACAATGGAAAGACAGAAAAACAAGGTGAGAATAAATTATTAAAACTATAGAAAATAAACTATAGAAACTATAGACACCAAGAATGGAGCACATGTAACACACGTTGCAGGTCACAGGTAATTTATAGCTTTAAATGGTATTTTAATTTTATGAGACTCCTGTCTGATTTATTCCTCTGAGTGAAACAGCTTTTCCCAAGCAACTCCATGTTATCAACAGCATGTGAGGTAATAACAAATTCTTTTGGCAGGAGTATCCAGCGATGGAATAGCAAACATTGCATTACTAACCCCAATAATGCAGGGAAAACATCTTTCTATTGTGCAAGCAGACAGCAACAGAACACAGAATTTCCCCGCAGGAATAGATCGAGCTCTTACAACAAAAGCTTGTGAAAGCCTTTGTTCTGGTCCCCAAGGATTTTATGATTGTCACACAATCTATGTAGATCAGCCATTCACTCTGATAAGCAGACTTTGCATTTCCGTGATAGCTGGCTGCTGTTTGAATGACAGAAAAATAAAATAAAATAAAATAAAATAAAATAAAATAAAATAAAATAAAATAAAATAAAATAAAATGGTGCTTTGACCATTTTGAGAAATATAAATTTTGTTGGTTTGGGGTGGTTTTTTTTTTTTTTTTTTTTGAAGGAAGAAGCAAGAAGAGGTCTGAAATGCCCATCTGGTTAGTGTGTCTCTGACTGACTGCAGCTGGACCTCCAGAAGATGTAATATCCTGAGTAGCCTCTAAATATCATTTACTATAGAAATATACTATAAATATCTACAGCTTTTGGTAGTGGGTTTTGTGCCCCAAATCCACTCTGTCCTCAGCTGAATCTTTACATGGACCTCCATGTCCTGATTAGGTGTTGCTGAGATATGGATCAGCATCCCAAATATTGGCTGCACTAATTCTTGTCACACATTCAGTGATCACCATCTGATGGAGATGTTTTCTCTCTCCAGGCAGAGAACTGGAGGGATATTGCTGATGCTGCCTGTGATTGTTTTAGAGCACTGAGTGTGTGTATAATGCTTATGCCAGGCAAGGAGCCTGCACATCACCATGGCCAGAATTACTGGAGCTAAAGACCCACCATGGTGACACACTTGTCAAGAGATATTTGCCACAGGTGTTCTTATAAAACTCAAAAAACAGGATCCTGAGAGACATAGCACTCAGCAAGTACTGTCACTAGATTATAATAATTAATAAATGATGAATTATTGATCATTGGGAGAGTGATCTGAGGTAATATTTGTTCAACTAAACCTGATTTCCTTCAATCTTGTCATAAACAGGCTGCACCTTGCAATGGTTTAATCCATTAAATCCAATTCATTGCCTTTTACTTTAACCAGTAGCCCACACTTGGGGCAAAAATAGTAGGAAAACCTAAATGGGAAACCAAACCATCAAGATTTACACTTGTCTTCATCCAGGCTACCTCTCTTTGCCATCAGGTACTGTATGAAGTGCAGGGCTGGCTTTCCTCTCCCCCCATCATTAGCATTCCCCTCCCGTGCCAGCTCCATGGGGGAGCTGTAATTAAAATTCAATCTGACAGAGCATGTCAAATGCAAAGGGTCCCTTTTGCACAAAGTCTTTGCTGAGCTCCTGTTCATTTTGTGGTCGCTCAGTTCTGTGTGCTGCTTTCCAAGAACAAATGGACAGGAGGAGGTTGGGCCCCAGAAATATCCTACAGCAATTTTGTTCAGGTCATTTTCTTGACCATTAAATGTCATGCGTTTATTGGTTCTTTCTTGCTTACAAAAGTAAAGCAATAATCCATGAATTATTTCTCTTCAGAGCCTGAATGTGCTCAGTGTAACAGAATATTGTCCCTGGAGCAAGGGCAGCTCTCTCAAGGCCAGCTCTTTTCAGCTGCCACTCCTTGGGAACGTGCAGGGAGGGCAACCTGGAGGGATGGATGAAAGAAACCAGCCCAGGGCAGAGATACCCAGTGTGGAAGATCTCCTCCAGTTTCACCAAGATGATTTAGGAAACAAGAAATACATGGCAATGCTTCAGCAAGGAGGCCTTGAGGTGATGTTTGTGTTTGAGAAGGGATTGCCAAAGGTGTCTGGGGCTCTGATGGATGTGGGACTTGCAGGAACGAGAGGAATTTGAGACTGGCAGGGGCCCTGCACCAGCTCAGCTTCCCCTGACCACTGCAAGCCAGGAGATCACCCAGAGGAGACACAGGACAGCCAAGCTGTGCACACTCCCCCCAGCACAGGGGGATGGGCTGGGAGCTGTGGAGGATGAGGAGGATGGAGCAAGGACCAATGACCAATGGGGCTTCTCCCTGACAACAATGGCAGGACTCAAGGGCCTTGTTCCATCAGGGAATTCTTTATACCAAGTTTGCCAGTCATTTGATGAACCTCAGCATATCCCTGGGGTCCCACTCTGCTTTGAACCTGTCACTGGTGGGACTCTTGGTGGCTCTGACCTCAGTACAGATGTCACAGTAAAACCAGGGGTGACCACTGTAGGCACGTTGCCTTTAGGTAAAGGAAACTTTAAAGAGTCTTGAATAAATGTCCATGAAAGAGTAGGGCAGCAATAAAACTTCTAAAACTATAACAAAACTCCCAGTGAAGTGAGGAGGATGTTGGGGTGTAGCAGATCCAAACCCATCAACACAGGGCTCTCCCTGGGCTTCTCAGAGCAGAATAACACTGCTGGAGCAGGTGGGGTAATCAAGGCCATGGTATCTCTGGAAAGCTGGGACATATCAAACCCAATGGAATTATTACAGAATTAATGAGAAGAAGCTGTGTGTTCTCCCTGGCTGGTGCTGAGGGCAGGGTATTGAGGCAGGCAGGAGGGGGGCAGAGCTCTCCCTAGGGTGTCTGACAGCGCTTGGGAGGGGTTCACTGCTGAGCTGCAGTTTCCTGCAGCACAAACACCCCTGGAAGTCTCAGCGTGGTGCAGTGCTCCTCAAGAGGAGCTGATGAGTCAGGGAGAAGAGAGAGGAATCCAGCTGGGATCCCCCTTCTAAGGAGGCATTGACCTGTAAGCCAACCCCTGAGGCAGCTGTGTTACCACAGGAGGAGTGTTGGCTTAACTGTAAAAAGGAGATTATGGATGAAGTGGCTGTGCTGCCAGGCCTTTAGCTTTTGAGCCCAGTCACTGTGGGAGCTTAGGAAGCTTCCCAGAGAGCAGAGGGTTTGTTATTACATATTAATGATGGAAAATATAACATCACTTTCTTCTGAGGTGTGGAAACTCTCATAGCTGGCATTGTTGAGCACAGGATTAGTCCCTGGGAGGATTTCTTGACACCCTTTCCACTTGGAGCTCACTGAAATCTATAAGCATGAGTCTAGTGACCTAAATGTGTTTTAATTTATCCCTGGGCTGTGGGGAATGAGCAGGAGCTCAGTTGCCCTGCCCTGCCTGGGCTGTGAGGGGGACAAGCAGCACTCTCCCCAGCATATGTCCATTCTGAAATTTTCTTCTCTGGGCTCTCCTCTCGCTCTTTCCCAATTCCTGTGGTACTTCCAAAGAGCAGCAGCATACCTGGTATGCCATGGCTGTTGTCACCCACTTGGTTCCAGCTTCATGTCCCTGATGTCTGGGCTGTGACTTACCCCACCTCTGTTAGGAGTGGAATATTTACCAAATGCCACCCAAGCCCAATGGTAGGGAGGTTAAAGTTTTAGAAATCTTGGCCAAGTTTCAATTACAGCTGCAGTAATCAGCACTTGGGCTCTGAGTGCACACACGTGGAGATGGTGGTGAAAGGTCCTTCTAACCTCTGTATAAAGGAAGGAGACTTGTTCTCAGCTATCACCTTAGTCAGCAATGACCATTTCTTCTCTGACACCTATGATTTTTTTAATCATGTTTGTGCATGTGAAGCACTGAAAAAGGCCTGAGAAGCAGGTAGGGTTGTAAATTGAATGTGTGAATCCCTTGATGAGAAGAAGGCTCTTCCCCCTCTGCCTTCCTTCTCTTGTGACTTACCAGGAAGGCTGTAGAGCACAGGAGAGCTTCCAGCTTGTCCTGTTTGATTTCAGGTGGCTTGGTCCCCTCCTGGTTACTGACTGAGGGCCAAGGAGCTCTGGAGGAGAGTGTTGGAGTGTGTAAGGCATATGCACTGCCCTCCCAAAAGCTTCTTTATTAAACAGAAGAAATCATCTTAACTCTGCACTTGATGCTTCTCTGAATATGATCAAGCATCATTCTACAGGCAATAAAACTCGGTGTCAAAGCACCAAAGTAATTTATTTTTACCCAGTCCATCCATACCCTCCTACTCAGAATGGAATAATGCACACCAGCTGTACTTTAGAGCCTAGCTGGCTTTGAACATTATGAAGATATAAGCTAAATTCAGGAAATTACCTTGCTAAGGGCTCATTGAAGATTTCCATATATGGTGCTTATTACTGTTATTACAAATGAATTCATGGGAAATTTAATTAAGTTCTCAAAAAGAAACAAATGGGTTTCTATCTATGAAGTACACTGGCCAAGCTTACTTTTGGCACATTTCCTTGTCCCATAAAGGTTTTCAGAACATTACTTTTCTCTGAGTAATCTTGTTACTAATTTAAGCCTTGGGGTCAGCACCAGCTCTCTGTCTAACATGGGAAATGTTGATAACTCCAGTGTGCTGCACCTGCAGCCAGGGATGCTTTATTGAAGTCACTGCTCTCAAATAACACTCACAGAGGGCTCACATTTACTTTCCCTCCGTATTTCAGAGTGGATATGTGAAAACAGCATCTGTGCTGAGGAGCCAAAGATTGCCCTGCCCTTCCTGACTGTCCCTGCCAGGCTGGCACAGCTGAGGCAGGTTTTGTCTAAGGCTGGTTTTGTCTCCCCAGACCCCAAATCCAACAACCTGGTTAAAGATGGGAGCTCAGACCTGCCTGCTTCCAGATAAGGACTGTGTTAACATGGGATGATCAATGACAGAGCAGTGGAAGATGGGGATAATCACTTCTCCCTAACCTGCTAATCCACAAGGAATCATCCAGGAGGGCACAGCCCACCAGAGAGCTGTAGGAAAGAGTGATAGGGCAAGGGGGAATGGCTTTAAACTGGCAGAGGGAAGGGAAATAAAGAATTTCTGTGAAGGTGCTGAGGCCCTGGTACAGGTTGCCCAGAGCAGCTGTGGCTCCCCCAGACCTGGAATTGTCCAAGGCCAGGCTGGATGGGGCTTGGAGCAACCTGGGATAGAGGAAAGTGCCCCTGCCCATGGAAAGAGGTGTAGAACAAGATGATCTTCAAGGTCCTTTCAAACCCAAACTCATTCTGTGGCCATATTTTGATGAAGTAGCAAAACTTTTCTGCTGGTTTAGGCTGTAAATCCAGCGTGTCTTATCTACAAAAGGAATGTTACAAGCATGAGCAGCAGTACCAAGTCTTCTGCTTTTGTGCCCCTTGCTATCTTGCTGGGTTTGCCATTTGATCAGTGAGGGTGAGAGGGGAATGTGATTTAACAACATAGATCAAAATAATACCAGGCATGGAAAATACTGTTCCTAAATCCTGTTATGTCAGAGCAACTCCCTGTTCCTCAGTCAGTGCTGACTGAGTCTCCTGTGCTGAAGGTGCTTTGCACAGGAAAAAGCCTCACTGCACTTCAGTGAGACCCTTATTCAGTGCATGGATCAGAACACAGATGGATTTGCTGGGCTGGAAAGAAATCCAGCAAACCTTCACCCCAAATGAGAATTTTCATGCTCTGTGTATTCTGTCATTGTTCTGGAAATGTAGACTGGTCTGTTTTGGAGTCCATGGTAGGGAAAGGGGCTTCTAAGACTGAACACCATTGACACTGCACCTGACAGCTTTAAAGCCATCCAGAAAGTGATGCAGAAATCATCTGCTTGGAAACAGTAAACTGCAGGAGGCATATTCAGTCACTGCTCCATAGTGTGTATTCACTCTCTGGGAGCTTCAAACTGCCTGTTACACGCTCTATCTGCTCCCTGGAAGTCTAGATCACTTAGGAACCTTATTTCCAAGATCCTGCCTCTCTGCCTAGGGTGTGCTGCCCCAAGAGAGCAGAGGATGGGCAGTGCAGGAGCAATGCTGTGCCTGGTCTAGCTGACAGAAGCTTGGCCAGATCTGTAGAGCTTCCAGCAGCCTGCTGGGAAAACTTGAGGGAAAAATAATTCAATGGGCCCAAACTGCTGTCCTGGCAGTTGTGGAGAGAGGGAAATATTCCCCAAAGCCACCCTTAAGCCATCCTTTCCTTCTAGAAGTGGATGATGCAGTGGGGTGACAGAGATACCTCAGCTAAGCTGTGTTATGTCACCAGATTATACGTGAGGCCATATGTGATGGTGAATTTACATATACATAAAAATATTTTATAATTAAAAATATTTTATAATTACATTCAGAGACTTGCCCGAATTAACCTTGTTCCACACAGTTTGGTGGAGGGGACCAGCTTGGGGTGAGACTTGGTTGCTGGAGTGCTGAAGCTATTTAAAAGAGCATATTTCACATATTTGCTGCAGATCTCTGAGGACATGACACAGTCATCCTGAGTTTGGAGTTACACCACAGAAAAGTGGGATTTGCTGATTGGTTGTAAGGTAAGGCTTTTTATGAATTTAGCAACAGACAGTAAATGATGTAATGCTTGCTCTGTTTGGTCTTTCTAAACCAGCTGTACACTTCTACCTCATTTATTATTTAGAGCTGATATGTTGTTTTATGTGGTGAGGAATTTATGCTCTCATATATTGATTTGGTGAAAAATCATAGAGCGACTTTGGATATTTCTATTTGAGCTTGGAAAAATAAGCTGTTGTCAACTGTCTGGAGGCTGGACATATCCCAGGACATGGTCTGATCTCAGGGTGATGGAGCTGGCCAATAATATTAATAATATTTATAATAATAATAGTAATGAGAAGGCAAGAGAGGAATAAAACTCAAACTACAGTTGCTCACCACTCAGTGACCAATAACCAGCCCATTCCTGAGTGGTGAGCAGTGGTTCCCAATTTGTGTACTGAGTTATTCCTTGGTTTGGAACATCCCTTTGGCCTCTTTGGGTCAGCTCTTCCTGCTCACTGGCAAAGCATGGGAAGCCTGAAAAGTCCCTGACTCTGTGTCAGCCCTGCTCAGCAGCAACTAAACCACCAGTGTGTTACCAATGCTGTTCTCATCCTAAATCCAAAACACAGCACTGCACCAACTGCTTGGAAGAACTTTAACTCTATCCCAACCAAAAGCAGGACATTATGGATACCCAAGGGGCAGGGATTCAGCTCAGGTAGTGTCAGACAGAAAATGAGCTTCTCTTGTAGCATTTCTGAAAGACCTCAGTCCCTGCTTTCACTGGGGAGAAAGGGGGTGAATGAATTTAGAAATAAGCACAGGGCAAACTCTCTGACTGGGAATTGCAGTTAGGACAAAAGTAGTTATTTTATTTAGGGTGAGATCCTAGTTGTACTTATATCTATGTAAGAATTCTTTTTCACTGCAGTAGCAAATAAAAGGTTGTGCATATTTTCACTGACTTATTCTAAAACCTACCTGAGCCCAGCCTGCTTTCTAGTTGGAGACTTGCAAGGGTGACAAGCACAAAGAACGGTGGGATGTGTTGTGCATCCAGGGAGTGCCTGCATCCCCGGGCAGGGTGGAAGCTTTGCCGGCTCCCGGCGAGTCAGCAGCACCATCTGCTGCAGACGGCCCAGAACGGCAGGACTGGGAATTCAATGTGCATTTCAGGGCTCAGAGCCGACTGCAGACCGCGCTGTAAATCACACAAACATCGGGCTCGAGTTGTCAGTGCAGCAGCTCCCGTGAACAGCACTGGGCTCGCCTGGCGCTCCAAGAGAAAAACAAACTCGAATGTAAATCTGCCCGGCTAAAATGAGAAATGTCAGCCCTCCACAGAGCCTTTGAGGCATTTCAGATGGAAGGGAGGCAGGGGAAGTAAGTCTTCCCTAATTATAGAAGTTGGTCAAAGCCTCTGATTTCATCCCAGGAGAGGAGGAAGTTCAGCTGTGACCTCTGTATCTGAGAGCTGTGGGACACAGCAGATTTGGGGTGGTAGTGGCACTTGGTGAGGTCATTAAATGAGAGGAGTGACACTGCTGTGAGAGCTGTTTGGAAACCTCCCTGCTGTCCTTTTCCACCCTGTAACTGGTAAACTGTTTTCTTGCAAAGAATGGAAAATTGAGCAATGTGCTGAAGGCTTGATCCAAAGCATATTGGTTTCTAAGCCCATCCCAAAACTTCAGCTTCAGGGGAATTCAGAGTGGACTCAGCCCAGCAAATCTTCACTTGGAACAGCAGAGAACAAATTGAGTTTTCAATAAACATATAGGAGGTGCCAGACACATGCACCAATCACCTGAAAATTTGGGTACCTCACCTTGAACTGATCTCAGCATCTGGAAACACTGTGGAAATGGTGTTGAACAGGCATTTTACCTCAGGGACCTGCATGGATAACCTAAAAATTTGCTTGTAGGTCTATATTCTGTCCTTGAAATCTTTTCTCCGGGAGGAGTGGAGGTGTTCACTACCAGGTCCCTGCCAGACTGATGAGCAGATGAGGCTTTTTGAGGGAGCTCCTCTGGGCATGGCAGGATGGTCTGACTCTGGTGATGTTCTGGGGCCCTTGGCCCTGCTCCATCTTACTCAATGCCCAAGAGCAAAGCACAGAGGAGTGTAAGGAGACACCCCAAACAGCCTGGCTGTTGCATCAGTTTTCCAAGAAGGTTTGTTCTACACCCAACAAGGGCAGCCCAGGGCTCTTTGGCCTCTCCAGGAATGTGTGTTTCCAGTAAGCTCCTCTCATGAGAGGAAGGCATGTTCAGGAAACACAGAGCAATTTTATTTCCTCATTTCTAGACACACAAACAAAAAAACCCCAACAAAACCCAAAAATGTTGCCAGAAATTCCCAGCAGGATAAAAAAAATCTGGTGGGAGGAGGACATTGGTGAGGAGGGGCTTTGAGATGGTCCACCTTGGCCATGTGTGACATGGAACCCTCAAAGCATCCCAATACCAGGAGAGTGCTTGGATGCCCATCACAATATCATGGCACTAGCTGAGCCAGAGAGTGCAGTCAGCCTTCTGCTGGGGCTTTGGAAAGCAGTGTCCAAAGCTGAGATGAGAATGTCCTAAATTACTGTGAGCTTAAAGGGCTGCATCATATATAAGGGGCTGCTAAAAAAGTAATTTTAATTGCAAAGTTCTGCCTTAACCCTGTACTTTGCAAATCCCTGTTGATGGTAGGTAGAAGTTTTACTTCAATCTCAGTCCCACCCCTGATGGCTGTGCTGGAAACAAGGCTCTGCCTTATTCTCCAAATGGAAGGCCTCTTAGAGAAAGCCCCAAGTTCATCCTCTATATTTATTTTGGGGACAGGCTAAGGAAGGAGCTAAGATCCTGACCTACAGTTACATCAGCTTATTCAGCTTCAGCAGCCAGAGCACGTGGCTATTAGTAATCTAGTGAAAAATGTAACAACACTTGCTTAAAAATAAACAGCCTACTCAAAAAAGGAAGTTACAACAAATAATCTGCATGAGAGGTAGCAATAAAAACTTCATGGCTGGAGTCATAATGGGCTGTAGAAATAAATGTCTCCAGAGCAGGAGGCATTGAATGTTTTCCCCCACACATCTTGCCACTGAAATTTCCCCAACTGGAAGAAAGCAAGTGCTCCCAAGCCTGAGTGCCAGGGAAGGAGACATCACTGTATTTAGAGTCACCTCGGTGCCTCTGCCCACACAACTTCCTTTCTTCAAGTCACGCTGGAGAGAGAAAATGTTTCCCTTCCACTTGCTCAACAGAGCATGGTGAGCTCATGAGCAGGAGACTTCAACTTTCAAAGGTTGAACTCGGCTGAGGGCTGATTGTCCTGGTCATTTATGTTTTCTTCAGCAGCTCCCCTGAAATGAGGCACACTCTGCTAAACTCATATTCACCAGCTTTCACTCCTCCTTGTCTGGAAAAGTTGTTGCAAGTGGCTGTGGTTGGCCTGTGAGTAATCCCCCAGAATTACAGCAATCCCAGATAATCGGGACTTGCCAGATGAGACAGGGACAGCCCAACAGGAGGGTGGGAGAGGTTGCTGCTTACATCTTCCTTTTGCCAGTTTTGAGTAATATCACCTCAAAGATGAATTGCTTAAAAACTGCTCTAAAATAGAGTGGTAAAAGCAGACAAACTCCCTTTGTACCACCAGATCCCCAGTTAAAGAGAGGACCCAAATCCCATTTCCAGGGAAGAGACTGACCAGACCCCAATAAAGCCATGGCAAAGCTGCCAATCTACTGCAGCTCTGACCTGACAGAGTTCAGAGTGTTGTTCTTAACTACAACATCCCACCCTGTGTTGCAGAGATGATATCCTCCCACACATGTTGATATTGTTCTCCAGAAGGCATGTGTTTTTTTTTTTCTTTTATTGTGCTGGTAGAGTGAGATGAAACTAATGAGTCAATGGTCCCACATTTTTTAACAGATGGTTGAGATACAGCACTTTTGATTTCAGTCAGCTGATGTGCTCCAGTGCCTGTGTGTTTTGGACTGTTTGGGATTACACCTGTAGGGAAAAGAGGCTGTGGATGCAGACTGTGGAGTGATGGTACTTTGCTGCAGGAAGCCTTTCATGGGTTTTAAGACCCTTCAAAGAGAGTGGTGTCCTTGAAAAAGAGTAAAATAGTGCCCTGAGAGTGACTGGGACATCCTAATTAGCCCCACACTGAGAGCAAGTTGGTTGGCAGTGATGCCAACCAGATTTCATTGCACACCTTCAGCCTCTCTCAAGCCACAATGTTCTCATTCATGCTGAGCAGTGTCTCTCTGAGGAAGCACTCACTGGTTACAACAGGACTACTCATGGCAGGCACCAACACTCAACATGAGTAAACAGCTGTACGTGTGTGATGGGGTGTACATGGCTGCTCAGAGTCCTCTGGTTTGCAAGTCCAGGAATACATGGACACTAATGCAAAATTCCAGATAAATGCCCTCATGGTTGTGTTGGCATTTCTGCAGAGCCAAAAAAACAAGAGTGTTTCAGTGATTTTAAGTGGGAAGATTTCTTTTCCTCTATTCTGAACCGATTTCCTTCTGTCATTTTTTGGGTTATGTTGACTGAGCTTAGAAGCTGAGAGAAACAATGTGTGCAAAAAATAGAGTTTATAGATATCATGGTACCTGAATTCCTGCTTGGAAGTGCCCATACTGGCAGCTCAGAGCATGGCACCCAGCTTGAGGACTGGAAAAGTTGCCAAGCACATTGCAATCCTTAGTTTTACCACTTTATGGATGATTTTAAGGAGTGTATTTGTGGCTTCCTGTGCTGACTGTGTAGAAAAGCCATCACAAAAGAGCTGCTTGACATCCTGGACCCATTGTGCAGGATGGTCCATGCACCTCTATGGCAGAGATGTTGGGCAGCCAAGTATGGCAACTCAACTGCAGGCACACCCAAACACCACAGATTTTGGTCTCCTCTGGCACTCAGTCCACAGGTGTTCCAATAAATCCCACTCTGAAGTGTTTCAGAGGAGCTGGGAATGCGCGAAAGGAAAAACTTTGTTAAGAGAATGGAAAAATCCCATTGCCTGTGCCCTCTCCATAGACTCCTGGAGGTGGGAGGGTGCTTTGAGTGGCATTCGTAGAGGCTGCCAGTCCCACGTAATTCACGTAGGAAGTTTCTCACTGTTACAGTCTTCAGGGACATCTCTTCCCCCTTAGTGACCTAATTTTGGTGAATGAGCAACCGTTTGGAAGGACTTTCCTGCCTGATTTTCCGACTGCATCTCAGAGCCAGCAGGAACAGGAGCCCAGGCTCAGAGTTTCCCTGGTGGCACAGGGTCCAGCCACCCCAGGACTCTGCCTGGGAGGCCCCTTGTCTCTGGTGTCCTGCTGGGTCACAAGGTGACACTGGATGGACAGAATGTGACAATGTTGCTAGAATAAATATATCCTTGAGACATTAAAACAGCCTAAAGCAAGCTTCAGATCCCACTGAGAGTAACTGGATGTGGCTCACTGAACTTTCATAGAGCTTTGCCAAAAGAAAGTAACTTTTTTTTTTTTTTTTTTTTTTTACACAAAGCACATGATTTTCCTTTGAAAATATGTTTACAGAATAGAGCTCATTGCTTCATCAGTCAGTGAATCCTTGATATTTTCATTTATGTGGTTTTTTATTCAACACGTGTTTGAATCATAAGACTTCTGCCCCTTTATCTGAATTTATCTACTGGGAGCATTTTTAAGAGTGAAATGTCAGTCAGGTGCATGCCAGACATCCAACAAACAGTTTTTTCTCTGCTCCCCGACTCAGTTCTCTGGAATTCCCCTCTGCTTCCTTCTCATTTTTCATGTTCCCTTTCTAGCAGAAGAGAGATACAGGGTTTTCTCTGACCAAGGAAACACAGAGAGGTCCTAGGACCAGCTCCTTGTTTAGCATCTTCAATCCATTGACATCATATCAGGAAAGTCCTTTTGTCTCCCAGATGAGAGTTTTTGAAGACTCCTCGTATTTTGTTAGCTGATCTGTTCTGGTTTGGTACTGGAAGGTTCCTTGCAAGCTTTTGATGGGTCTAAAACCTGACAGTAGCTGTTTGTGCTGCTAAAATGTTTTTCAGGTGGGTTTTTCCTTGGCTTTATTGACATAGCAAAGGGAGGGATGATCTAACTAAGTCAGGAGCCATGGGAAGCTTTGGGTGCACACTCAGACCTGTCAGCAAGCACTCCTTGCCCTCCTCTGGTCTGGATGTCCCTTGTTTCTGATTTCTTGTGCTGCAGCTGCATGGAGATCTGAGGATGTGGGCAAAGCTGGAATGGGAACAGAATGTCATTACTTGTGGTGAATTAGTTCTTCATGCTGAGTGTAGGAGAGACCGTAAATATATGCAACAGCACAACATTAACATACTTCACTCTTCACAACAATAATGCAATTTTCTAGAAAATCTTATAGAAATCCGGGCCAGAATTTGGATAAATGAAATAGATATTTGTTTTTCCCACACTTAGTTTTTCACTTAAAATAATACACCTAAGTGTCACCAATAGCATGATGCATAGGCAAGATGATGACAAAGAATAAACAAGGGGGTGTTGTGATGCTGAGCAGAGGCAGCTTGATGTTTGGTGCTTTAGGCAAGGCGTGTTTAGGACCAAATCACTGTATCTAAAATATATGATTTTGCATGTATGCCCCTGTTAGCTGCCCCTGGAACGTTCTCCTGGCTGCTGTGTGCAATGACATCACAAATGTGGCTGCTGGCATTGATGCCTGTGTCACATGAGAACAGGGCAACATCTGGCACTAAGTACTTCAGGCCCCCAACCAGAAAATTGAGTGTAAGAGGAAATGTGGTGGTTCTGTTGTCTCCTGGGTGCTTTAAAAAACAAGACAGACTCAAGAACAAAACTATTTTTTAATGAGGCCTACATGATCTTTCCAGTATTAACACTGCAATGAGCTCAGACAGCATCTCCCCAGAGTGCTGACGTGGGGTTTCAGATGTGTCTGCAGTCAGCAAAGGCATCACCCTGCTGCTGAGGTCCAGGGCAGAGTCCTCTCCATCACCCAGGGAGCTCAGGGACAGGTGGCTTCAGACACACAGCAAACCTGGGGACACAGCAGACCTGGGAAGGGGACACAGCAGACCTGGGAAGGTCAGCATGTGGTGACATCTTTTTTCCCTTACATTTGGTTGTGCTGAATTTTACTGATGATGCCCAAGCTGGGCATGAATCCTGTTCACTCACCACCAGTGGAAGAGGAGCTGCAGTGCTAATGGGGCCTGCAACTTCCCATTAATTATGAGGTGCTGTGATTGCACATTTACATTTGCTGCTGATGACGGTGTCTTTCAGAAAAAGGTATAGAGGATTTTACATGACTTTCAGCTGGAACACGGTGTCACCAACACTCCCCCTCCCAGGCTGGTGGAGCAGTTCTGATTGCTTGCAACACTTTATTAATAGACTTGCTAGCATCAAGGAAAGGTTGATGAACACTTAGGATACAGGGAAGTGCCAGTGACTGCACCTTGTGCTGCATCTGCTAATAATGTGTAGAAATTATAAATAATGTATTTTTATTTTCTGCTTGAGACAAGTTAGTGTCACCAATGGGTGACGCTTCCTTGGCCTTCCAGAATGTCATTCAGCTGTCCTGACTTCTCTGATGCTCACACCAGGGCAAGGACAGGGGACTGTGTGCTTCTTGTTCCATGGTTTGGCAATTTCTGGTAGCAGAAACCTGAGGGCTTTTGTGCCTCAAACAGAAACATCCTTTCCCAAAGAAACCCTTATTCCAGAGGTGATAACTGACCTTGGGTGCATTGCTCTGGAGGAGGTTATGAGAGTTGGTCTCAACTATATTATTTGATTATATCTCGGTAAGATACATCAAGGTTGTCCTCAGCAAGGACATCATAGTGGCTTGAGTAGTGCTTTTTGCACTTACAGTGGATGAGAAATGCAGCTGCTTCAAAACCCTTCTTCAAGGGGAGGAAGATGATTTTCCATGAAAGGACAGACAGGTATTGAGGTGCCTTGTAATCGCTTGGCATGAACAGGGCAAAATGTAGCTCTTTATAAGAAGTAGGACTTGAGTTCCTTGGCTTGGATAGCACCTTCTCCAGGCTTTCCACACATCTTGAGCTCTGATCCTGCTGTCCTTGTACCCCCAATACACCCTTGGTTCCAGTAAATCCAGCCCCTGTTGGGGAAAATTAAATGAGATAGGCCTTATCAACTCCAGACAGAATAATCTACTCCAGAAACACCTCTTCCTGATAAGGATCAGGTCTAAGTGTTACAGGAACTTCCACTGGTGTGGATCAGAGCATTTGCCTTTATTGAAATTTAAACTATTTCTGGAGGTTCTGACAGCAATCAGACTAATTAGCTGGATGCAGACAGGGGTGTGAGGCAACTACTGGGCTCCTTGACACTCAAGGCTGCTCTGCACTGCTTAGCTGCCACAAGCAAAGAGATCTGTAGCTCTAGCAGCCCAGGTGAGCATGGGAAGGTGGATTTCAGGTAACTTTGGCTACTCCAGACTCAACCCTTCCAAGGAGGCTCGACTGGCTGCTGATCAAGGCCTTTGTGCTGCAAATAACTTCACCTCAAGGCCTGCTGTGCAATGATTTTCCACGGATATCACTGGAGAGTGTTTCCTCCATTCTCCCACAGCTGTACAGAGTGTACTTTTTATTTCATTTTACCCCAGTAATGGCATTAACTGCTGGGGAAGCAGACATGAGCTCCAGGTCTGGCTTTCTGACTGACGAGCTCCTTGGAGAGGAGTCAGCTCACTTCAGCCATATCCCTGAAAGCTGCTCTGCCAAATAATTGAGGCCATTTGAAGCAGTTTGAGCACCCTGTTCTCATGCACTACATCATCGGGCAGGGTGTGGAAGGCTGAGCCATGTGTCTGTTCATGTCACTGAGCTCTGTACACTTTGGTCCAGGCTCTGCTATTCTATATCAGCTCTCCCAAATACAGAAAGGAGCATTGGTGCTCCCCAAAGGACTGATAAAATGAAAAGAAGCTGTGGGTGATGGAAGCTGTGCTGCTGGGGCCATGCACTGCACACGGCTGGGCTGTGTGTTTGGGGACATTGATGCTCCTCCCAGGGCATTTTCAGCCTCCTCCCAGGTTGGCAGTGATGGGATTGAGTGCTGGATGAACACAGAACTGAGGGAAGTGTGGGGGAACAGCTGATGGAGGGATGCAAATGGGGCAAACCCACAAAAGCATTTTACTGAGTAAGCTACCTCGTTTTTTTGCTTCTTGCACACACATATTTGAAGTGAACATTTAAACTCTTCCCTGGATTTGCACTAATGGAAGGGACATCCCTTCAGGGCTTTGTGGCCTTTCCTCACAAGCAGGACATGGGCCCAATGGATTCACAATCAGCATGTTGGGTTGGGCTCTCTGGCCTTTAACTGCCCTTTTCTTAATGAAACCTCATTAAAGAAAAAAGAAACCTCTGGCAAATTATCCTTTCCAGGTAGATGGAGGCAATGACATCACGGCCTTACAAAGCCTGTTCAGATCAAATGGCAGCCTGCTGTGACAATATGGGGGAAAAAAAAAGTATTACATCCCTGTGGGGATCTGAAATAGGCACACATTCTGAGCAAAGTATTTAATGATCACTCAGGAAGAGTTTTGGAAAGCTTTTTTTTTTTCATATGGGCAGTTTTGATCTCAGCTATTCATAGTTTTGGCCCTTGATGCTACCAATTACCTCCATGTAATATGGATTTAAAATACTTGCCACACTCTCTTGCTAACTGAAGGCATCCTTTTTGTACATCCAAGAGTGTGAAAGGTAACACAAAAAATTCAGCAAATTGGGCCTTTATCCTTTAAATGCACTGCTTCAAAAACCCCACAAGTCTCAGCAGGCTTTATGTACTAAAGACTTTTTATTTTGCTTTGGATTTATAATTCTCTCACTGCTTAGGTTTGTTTGAAGACAAACTCTTTAGGTGGTGACATAGAAACGTAGAAATACAGTAGATGAGGGGGAAAAAAAGGGATTCTGACTTCAGGTGGAGAATATTTTAGTATTTATTAGAATAATATTTGATATTCTGACTTCAGATTAGTGAGTAATTGAAGACATTTGAGGAGGATTTGTGTTTCATGATGTGTGTGTAAAGGTCTGTTGGAAAGCAGAAATATGAAAGCCTTGGTATTTAAACTCACTGTGACTATTAATATTCATATTTCTAGTGTTTAAAAAAAAGTCTTGTTCTCTTCAGATAGTGCTTGTAATGAAATCTCTCAAAAGACACATAAAGCACAGGAATCATTCATGGGATTGTATAGAAATAGAAAGCCTGAGAAAGTTTTCACTGACAAATCTTTGTTTTTTCCATTCAAAACTATTATTAGACAGTGGGAAAGGAAACAAACACCTTCCCTCTAAACTGATGAGATTGTGTATTTTAAAAACGGGTTGTGATTTTAGTCTCACCTTTTATAACCAGATTTTTGGAAGCAAATTTAGACCTGAGTGTTGTTGATGTGAAGATGGCTCTGTTTCTCAGGGGAGCTGAGGAGAATAAGGCACCAGAGGCCAAGTCCCCTGCTCCCAGTGCTCTTTGCTCCTGGTTAAAAGCAGTTCCTTACATGTCTCTACAGGTTGTACTGGTTTAAATACAACAGGGGAAATTTGGCAGAGGTCTACAGTTTGCTTTTCACTTTAAAGCAGTCCAGTTAAACCAGTGCCAGTACTTAGGGCAAATGTATTTAAACCAGTTAACTCTCTAATCAGTTTAACTACCACTGATGCTGTACTGAATTACATTAAATCAGCATAAGTGAGAGTTTAACCTGGTTTATCTACGTCTGCTCTGGCCTTTGCACCAGTTTAATTAACTGGATTTGCAATGCTGTGTTGGCCAGATGAGGTTTGGCCTCACAAACTTTATTCCACAGAGGTTTCCTGAGTTTCCAGACGTTGATCCCAGCCTGTCCATGGCCCTGTCTGAGTGCCAGTCAGTGATACCAGCTCTGGCTGCTTCTGCCCCTGCCTTCCCTGCCCACAGAGAGCTCAGCAGGATGAGCCTGCCCTCCTTGAGAAGCAAGATTTCCCACTGGAGGAAAAATGCTCTGGTCCCCAGGATGAGCTGATGCCCCCACAGCCTGCTGCCAGCTCCTCTGACCCTATTCCTGGCCTTGGATTTGTCTCTCTCAAGGCAGCAGTTCTTAGAGCTGTTCTAGCTCAGGAGAACCTCAGCCTTCACTCCAAGAAAAGGCCAACTCCCTGCTTTTCCCCTTGCAAATGCACAGTCACCACTTGTGAGGTGACTGGGTGTTACTGGCTGCAAGCCCAGTTAGAGCCTGTCAGATCCTGCTCCCCAGGCCAGGGACTGAAGGCAGGAGTGCCCAGACTCTCCTCTCCATCCTGCAAGTCCCTGAATACCTCCCCAAAGCATGAAGGACTGACCATTTGTCCCTGCAGAGGCAGCTGTGACCCCCCCACACCCTCTGTCTGAACCCAGGAACATCTGCCTTGAGCACCAGGCTCAGTCTCTGGCGTGGAAATCATGAAGCCAATTCTTTTGATGAAGAACCAAAGGGAATGACTTAATCCCAGTCTAGGCTTTTTATTTTTTTTTCCCCTAAAGCTAAGTCAGAATGACATTGCTCTTCCAGCTTCTGTTTGTGCCACCACTGCTGTTGCTAACCAGTGTCATGAGTTAGCATCTGGAAAGAGGAAGATGTGAAAATCAAAACAAGGATATTGAACAAGAGAGATTGCCCAGTTCCCCCTTGAATTCTTCCGTTACCTATCCAAATATGGCAGAGATGAAGAAAGGGAGGACTAGGAATTAGTGAATGATTCATTAGAGTAACATAATTCGTTTGGGAGCCCCAGCTGCAGATTTAATCTCCTTCAGTTCTGCTGATAAAACCACCCTGGGACTGACAGGGTTTCAGACTTTGTTCCAAACTGATGACACATTCTTAGAAACTATATTTTAAAATACAAATTCTCCTTATTTCTCCTGGTCTATTCATGTAACGAAGGGGCCCATTTTCAATCTGAGAACTCCAAACTTTTTTCTAAGAGAAGCAAATGCAACCTTTGCAGGGAAATTATCAGACCTGGCAATAGCGTCTTGCATGGGACAGCCTGTGGAGAGCAAGGCTGTCCTGCTGAGACATAGGGTAGCTGGTCTGTTGTTCTCCCTCATAAAATGCTTTTTGGATTCCTTCTCAAAACATCTGGTTGTTTCTGGCTGTCTAGCAAAGCCCTGCATGAAAACTGACAAAGCTTGGAAAAATTATCTTGCTGTATGTGGCTGCTGGTTTTCACATATGTCAGGGATATCTGCCACGTGCTGCTCTTTGTGACAATCAGGCTCAATCATAATTCTTTGCAAAACTCTACCTGGTATGTGCACAGCAAAACAGCAGTTAAATTTCCACGAGTTTCATCCCTCTCAGGCATTTTCCAGCATAAATGGAAGCAGGATTTCCCATCTGTTACACTTCTGAGGTCCTGTCTGCAGAGAGCTGAGAGGAGAATGTTTGGTTTCTTTTCCTGAGTGGGGAAAAGGAAACCCTTGATTTGAAAGCAGAAAGGGTGAAAATTGTACCTTATTGGAGAAAAAGCTCAAACAGCATTCAGGGTAGGCAGAAGTTGTGATTAAAAACAAGTGTGTGGGTATTGCTGGGAGGTGGAGGGAGCTGAAGTCCAAAAGAGGGAAAATGTGTCTTGCCTGGGCAAAGAGATGGGATGGCAGCTGGGGAAGGAAAGAGATGGGTGACAGGCTGGGGGTCTGGGACAAGGAATGAGATATTGGAGATGGGAGATTTTAACTGGCATTATATGTGCTTGGTGGAGCAAAGAAATGGGACAGGCATGTTCCTGTGAGACTCTACAAAATCTCTCCATGGCTACTGGAAGCTCTCACTTAAATGTCCCCTTTCTTTCATACTCAATACTGAAAGCTTTTAGCAAGTCCTCTGCCTTGTAGGGAGATAAAGAGTGATAACAATTTCTTGTCTTTTAGTCTGCAGGGGTAAATTGCATTCTTCTCACGAATTTCGCAGTGTACAATGCAGAGTATGAATGCAAAAGTCTGGGAACTTTCTTCAAAATCAAATCACATGTCTGTTTATTTTTTATTTTCAATAGCAGCATTGACTGCTTCCTTTCCTCTTCACATGAATGCACAAATAGTTGGTGCGGGGGAATTCTTGCAAACTGGGAACTCTGCTGAGTTGTGTGTCAATTTTTTGCCTACATATAGAGATATCAATCTATGTCGTTGCTCCCTGCTGTCAACTAGAGATCCCCAGACTGTGGTTGGAGTAACATTACTGATGGGACAATTGTTTTAGATGGTACTTGTAGGCAAGAAGAAGAAAAATACAAATTACGAGAATTATAAATGAGGATATTACAAATAAGGGAACTGCAAAGAGTAATGGGGGGGAAACGTAGCAGCTGTGCTCAATGTGCTTGCTGCACATTAAATTTTGTACCCCATGGTATCTGAAAATCATTGCTGAAATCACAGGAAATGTTGGTTCAGCATGAGGAAGAGCTGTGTCTCCTGATAAACCTGTCTCAGGAGCTGCACAACCAAAGTCCTTCAGACTCCTGAACCTTCGTGCTGGTTTCTCAGTCTTGATGAGAATCCACTCTGAAAAGGAGAATTTGCCCAATAAGCTGAGCACATTTTAATGGCTTTAGCAAAATCAGACCCACCATTTGAAAAATAACTGAACAACGCTGACCCAGTGTCTACACGGCCCTGGGGAGCCCAGACACAACTGCTCATGGCTTTTGAGGGGGTTGTGTTAATTTGGGTGTCACATAAACACTGAGACTGCCATTATTGCTGGGTTAGTTTCCAACTCTGGAAAGGAGTTAGCAAGGACTTGCTTTCAAGCAATAGAAAACTAAGCTGAGTATTCCCAGTGAGCCCTAAATATGAATATCCTTATGAAACCTGAATTTACCTCCCAGAGAGTGTTTGGGACTTGCTTCTAGGCCGTTGTCATTTTTGGAGTGACAATTCTACACTTCCTAGTAAGAGTCTTAGGAGGGTTATGCCCATGATGTGAACACTAGATTGAAGTTCATGTTCTGCCACTGGTTTGATGTTTGACAAATGACCCTTCCGTGTTTTTTTTTTCACTCTGTTAAACTGGATAATTATTCTTGCTCACCTCCCTAAAGCAGTTTGACATTCATAACTGGAAAACAATCAACAGAGCTGTACAGAATTCCAGCTATAGAGAGTAACTTTACAGAAATCTGAACCCTGCAGCAACACAACAGTCACTTCATCTTAAGTTTTACCTGATATGTATTTTGGGGTTAATTTAATTTTCTTTATAGCAATTTAATTGCAATATTGGCATAATAAGACTCATTTTTTAGCACCATTTTTGTTTTGGGGCATGCTTACGAATTAGTATCCTGCTTAGGCACAGTGGAAGTATTGTTCTTTCACCCTGAAAGATGAACTCTAAAATGATATTATAAACATGGGTGACATCTATTATGAATAGAACACTTTGTATGACTCAGCAAAGCAGTGTCAAGGTACCAGTTAGCCCAGGTGAAATGAGAAATTGCCGTGATCAGAACTCCAGATAAAACTTTGCACTGCACAGAGGTAGCAAGACAGAAACAAAAGATTCATGGTCTGATGAGAAGTAAACCAGATTCCTTTCTCCCTGGGAGCTGCACACACAGCTCCTGCTGAGGCTGTGGTAGCTCAAGTGAAGCAACATTGCCTGGGATATGTATGTGCTTAAAAGATCTTTGCTCTTTAGAACTAGTGCTATAATTAAAACAGAGCTGAAGGCTCATAAGCTGTACATTTTGAACAGCAGAAGAGAATATCTCATTTTTACACCTGGAAAAATAGAAGCAAAATCATTGCAAAGAGATGAGTCCTGCTGTTTACTGCCTTCATCAAATCATGGAGTGATTCCTCACTTGTGAAAACACAGTTCCTCAGCAACACCCCCTAACCCACAGAGGCTCAGGCTGTAAATGTAGCTTAGCACTGGGTTTATTCTAAGTTGTTTTTAATTGTTTGTTGGTTGCCTTTTTTTTCCCCCCCAAAGCACTGTTAGCAAGCCTACTCCTCTGTCGAGCCATCCCAGCCATCTGCCAATGTGGGCTCAAAAGAACATTCTTCAGGGCATTATCCAATTTGTTGTATCTGATTCATTAAAGTAATTACTCTTGCTATTAAGTCATTGCTTGGAGTTTGGCAGCTGCATAATAATCTGAGACTTAAATTTCTGAAGCAAGCCAAAATTCTTGGGTTTATTTTATCAAATCTCACATTGCCTGAAATCAACAGCAGTCTTGGCTGCCCAGGTGTGAGCAGTCCCTGGTGCAGCACTGAGCAGCTTTGGCAGTTGTGATGGAGGAAGAGGATGTATGGAAAAGACACTTTTCCTGGCTTATCTGGTGTGGTAGAGTTACTGCTGTTCCACTGGCACAACACGAGTGGTGTGATTTTAGCTATGATATGATGGCACCAGAATTATCAGGCATCAGTTATCAACAGCGCCCTCAATGTCCCAGACCTCTGAGCCTGACTATGACTTCATTAAGTGAGGTCAAAGCTCTGGGAAAATGCTGTGAATGAAATTCTCTATGGAATTTCTGTACTGAGGGGGGTCCCTGTCATTCTAATGTCACAGCAGGTAAGGGGACAGGACAAGAAAGGGGAGATCAGAGATGTCCTGAGTCATAGTCAGTGCTGATAAAAGGCTCCTTGTGAGCACAAGGACAGAGCTCCATTCCTGAAATCCATCTTCCTGCAGCACCAACCCCTGAATTGAAGAAAACAACAAAGGCCAAGCAGGATCATTTAACAAATTCTGAATGGGACTCTCCACCTTCAAGGTCCTTGAACCCAAGGAAGGACCAACACCATCACTCAGAGGCGCTGAGCAGGCACAGGACATCTCTGATCCCTGACACCATCCAAATCCTCCCATGCCAAGACCTCCCTGCCACCCTCCCACCCAGCCCCCCCTCTTTGGCTCTCCCTGGGACTGGCCCCTCTGTGGGTACAATGGTGTGTATCCCACCTCTGTGTTCTGAGATTATCTGCTCTTAGTGTCCCAAACATGCCAGGAGCCAAACTGGAAAGATGAGGTGGCATTAAAACATTTCTGCTGGAAATAACTGAAGCCCAGCTGGCTTCAAATTTCTATTTTACTATCTTTGCCACGTTTATGAGCTTTGGACTCTTTATAAAGGCAGATAAAGTTCAAAGGAAGCCACTACGAGCTGTCAGTTCTTGTGCTTGGGAACTTAATTGGAGGAGTGCAAAGTCCTGGGATGCAAACACTCATTGCTTTTGTACCTGTCAAAGTAAGTTACAATAAGTCCCACGCTCTATCACCACTTGATCTCTGCTGTGGGCATTCAAACCCATCACACCCTCCCCTCTAACTGAACTCCTGGCAAGGCTGATTTCCTGCATCTGCAGCAGTACAGGAATATTGTTTGCAGCTGGACACCTGCTGCCTGTGTCGGATATTCCCAAGGGGAGATGAAGAGCCCTTTGTGCTGTTCCCTTCCAGTACCTGAAGGCAGCCTACGAGAAAGACAGAGAGGGACTTGTTACAAGAGCCTGTAGTGACAGGACAAGGGAGAACAGATTCAAACTAAGAGAGAGCAGGTTTAGATTGCATTTGAGGAAGACACTGATCCCTGTGAGGGTGAGGTGTGCTGGTGTTAGTTCTAGCCAGGTCTGGACAGAAGATGCTAGACACGTTGGTATTGTGTTTGGACTTGGTTGTTTGTTATTTCTAAGTTATAGTCTCATGAAGTGTGAGCTCTGTCTAACAAGACAAGAAAGTGTCCCCTTCCAACTTGTTTCAAGAGCTTTTAAACAATAAGTAAAACCAATTAAAACCCGACACCTGAGTTATTTTTATTTATAACCCAATTAAAGATCACTCAATGTCTGCAATGAGGGCTTTCAATAACCAACCAAAAATGATCACCCAAACCCGAGAAGAAGGAGGAAGATGACAGTCAAGAAGAAGGATTCAGGCAATGCTCAAATCCCTCCACATTGGCCCTTATATATATTACTATATTCTATATCCAAAAACCCCAAGCCTTAAATATTTCACCCTCTGACATTACACACTTCTATACAACTACACACACACTCTCTCAGTGCTATCACTCAGCTTTGTAAGCCATTCCCACAGCCTCAGGTCAAAGGCAGTGCCCTCCTGAGGGTCACTACCTGTCACAGCAGAAATCCTGATATTTTCAGCATCCCGGGTTCCAACAGGGAGGCCCTGGCACAGAGCAGCTGTGGCTGCCACATCCCTGGAAGTGTGCAAGGCCAGGCTGGATGAAGCAACCTGGGATAGTGGCAGATGTCCATGGCAGAAGGTGGACGAGATGAGCTTTAAGGATCCCCTCCGACCTGAACTAGTGCACGATTCTGTGATTTTAGGGACACCCGCAGCGCTTTGCAGAGGGCGAATGTCGCCCCTGATTTTCTTGCTTTCAAGTGTTTGCAGCACCATTCTCATGCTGCTTCACGTAAACAATATTGTATTCTTAGAATTTATCTGTACGTTTTGCATAGTTGTTCCCTGAGAGAGAACTTGATTGAAAGTAAGAGTGACCAGTCAGGTCAGGAGGTTGTAACCTCCTCCAAGGTTTGCCCTCTGCACAAAGTGTATATAAATAAATTATTTGAGTCAGATAATAAAGAGCCTTCTATGTTTGACCCTGCTGCTGCCTGCTGTCCTCTGTGAGGGTCCACACCACATTCGCAGCTTGTTGCCCCCCTAAGGGCAGGGGTAACACATAAACAATATCATATTCTTAGAACTTATCTGTATGTTTTGCATAGTTGTTCTCTGAGAGGAGAATTTGACTGATGGTCATAGTGACCAATGGAGTCAGGAGGTTGTGACCTCCTTGGGCCAATCTGGGCCCTCTGTAAAAAATGTATATAAGTAGAATTAGAGTCAGATAATAAAGAGCCTTCCATGTTTGACCCTGCTGTCCTCTGTGAGGGTCCACACCACGTCGCAGCTTGTTACCCTTCTAAGTGCAGGGATATCAGGCGAAGCCCCGGCCGCTGATGCGGCTGGATGTGCTGCGGGCAGCGTGACGTCACGCGGCTCTGACGGCACAGCTGCCGCGCGTGACGTCACGGCGGGGGGCGGGGCGGCGCAGGGAAGGGGGCGGCAGGTGGCGCGCACGGCCGGGCCGGGAATGGGCCGGGAAGGGGAATATGGGCTGGGAATGGGGCGGGCTGGACGGGGCTGACAGCGGCCCGGCCCGGCCCTGCCCTCACGGCGCGGCGCGGCGGGACTTGTAGTGCGCGGCGGGCGGAGGCGGCCGGGCCGGCCCCGGGGCGGACTACAAGTCCCAGGCGGGGCGGGCGGCGCCGTGTGCGAGCCCAGCCGAGCTGAGCCGGCGGAGCGGAGCGGAGCGGGGCTGGGCGGGCGGCGCGGCGGGGCTCGGCTCGCTGGGGCGCCGCAGCCGTAACCTCCCGTCTTCTCCCCTCACGCAGCGGCCGCGGCGACGATGCAGGCGGAGTCGGGGATCGTGCCGGACTTCGAGGTGGGCGAGGAGTTCCACGAGGAGCCCAAGACGTACTACGAGCTGAAGAGCCAGCCCCTCAAGAGCAGGTGGGGGCAGGCCCGAGGGGCCGGGGCCGTGAGCGCGGAGCATCCCCCGCGGCCGGAGCTGCGCGGCCGCCGAGCGCTCCCTGCCATAATAGCGGCGTTGTTGGCGGAGCGGAGGGCGGGCCGGGCCCGCGTTATGTAAAGGGCATTGTTGGCCGTGCGGGCCCGGCTGTCACCCCGGGGCAGCCCCGCCGGCAGCGGGGGCGAGGCCGGGCCGAGTCTGCCCTGCCGCGGTGGGCGCCGAGGCCGAGACCCCCCGAGCGCGGGGCTGCCGAGGGTCTCTTGTAGTATGGCTTTTGGTTAGGTTTTTGTTTGTTTTTTTTTAATAAATTTTGTGTGTGTGTGTGTGTGGTTTTTTGGGGTGGTTTTTTTTTTTTTCTTTTTTTCTTTTTTTTTTTTTTTTTTCTTTTTTTTGGAGCCTGAGAGAGCGAGTTTGTTACTTCCAGTTGCTTTGGGACTGGAAACTTTTTGCTAGGTAGGTCACTTTTCTTCCTAGAGTGGTTTTTTTCCCTGAAATAGATCGCGTTTTGCTTATCTGGAGCGGCTGCATCGCTTAGATATGCTCTGTAAAGGGGAAATAAGGCGGTCTGTGTGTGTTTCCCTCCCTTGTGGGCTGTGAGCGGCCCGTTGTCCGTCCTGCTGCTGGAAAAAGAAAGTCGGTGCTTCTCCCGCGCCTTGAGCATCCGCCTTGTCAGCTGGGGCACGTTTCTCCCTCTGTTTTTTTTTTTTTCATTCAAGGAACTCTCCATTTCACCTCAGCACTCTGCAAAGGTCATTGCTGCGAGCGTGTCGTGTTTGTAATCAGGTCTGTTCGTAGCCAGGCTCTGTGTTCATATTTTAGTTTTGAACGCTGCTCTTCGTACATCTGTGTGTAGTGAAAGAATAAATAAGAATGTAAATATTAAAAGAAGAGAGTGCTAGAATGACAGACAGTGCTGTCAGACAAGCTTCAAAGTAAATAAATTGCTTTTTGATCATTTTCTGAATGTTTTTGAGACACTGAAGGTTTGTAGTAAAAGGTGTTAAAAAGTACTCTTGCTGTGACAAGGGCTGACATATGTGGGGCCACCTCCTGTGGCCTGTCTCACACTGAACCCCTGGTACTGCTCAGAAATGGTGCAGGTAGAGGTGGTGATGTACAGCCTGACAGGCCACCCAACCAAACTGAACTTGCCAGAACTCCTTTGCTCCCTAAGGTCATGCAGGGAAATTGCCATTACCCAGGTAATTATCTGAGAGCCAGGCTAATGTGCAGAGCAGACGGGGTTCAGCAGCACTGATGGGTTCCAGCTGTGATGGAGGCAGCTGAGTGACAAACAGGGCTTTGGGTTTAGTGCTGGTGTTGCCAGTGGAGTGCAGCAGTCACGACTGCTGTGCTGTGGCCCAGTAGCCCTGTTTGCACCAGCTGCCTGTCCTAACTGGTGTGCAGGAGTTGTCCCTTTGTGGTTGTCCTCTCTGTAGTCAGCAGTTTGTCTGTGCTTTCCTGGTGTGAGCGTGGATAGCAGGTCTGCACTGGAGCTTAGGTGGCAGGTCTGCATATGACCTTGCACAGATGCTGCAACTGCTTTTCACTCCTGTGACTTGATGCTTTGGGACCCGAATGCAGCCTTGCGTTGTTCACTTCTCTCAGGGAGGAGTGAATAAACTCTCTAATGAAGCACTGGAGTATTTTACTGCTTTCTAAATGTTGTTTCTTCAAACTTTCCTGGAGTGAATTTTCCCATTTTATCCTTACCTGATATTCCTGCAGAGACAGCACTGCCCACCCTTTGGGTTTAAAGGGGTCTGTCATCCTGACATCCTGGTGGTGCCTCAGACCAACATCTGCCCTGATGTTTCCAGGACAGCTTTTTGGAGGAGTGACCAGCTGGTCCCAGTCTGCCTCGTGTCCCTCTGCCTGTACCCGTGTGTATGAGAAGAGGGAGGCCTGAGGGCGGAATAACAATCCATGGTTTTCTGGCAGATAGTGAACTGACATGTTAACCTCAGTGTGGAGCCTGCCCAGCTCACGTACAGCTCATACCTCCAGGGAGAGTCTCAGCTGTCTTGCTGGTATTGTGGGAGATGAAGATGCAAAGGAGTCAGGGGCCCTGCCAGGTCCATATAAACCTGTCCCTGGGAGCCAGGCTGATAAAACTTTATGATAACAGAAGGCAGAAGTTGCTCACAAACCTGTTTGTTTCACGATCATATCTCAGAGGACTTCTGTAGTCCTTCAGCTTTGCTCAGGCCTGGAACCAGTCTGACTGATGATTATCGAGGGTATCAGCATCACCTTGCTGCTTTCTCTTGTGGATGTAAATCAGGAGTAATTGCATAGCAGTGAGTGGAGTAGCAGCAGGTCAGCGTGGTGTAGTTGTGGGACTGTGGCCATGGGAATTGCTTTCTTACCGTCTCCGCAGCCTGGCTCTGGAAGGGTGCCTGGGGAGCAGGCAAACCAGAGCTGATGTGAGGAGCTGAGTCTAAACAGCAATCTGCTCTTTTCCCTGGTGAGAACTGCTGATTTCCTAGCAACATTCAGGGCTTTCTCTGATCTTTTTAACCATAAGAGTTGAGAAGCATCCTTGGCTTACTCATAGCAGCTGAAATTGTGAGCACAGAGAAAATTTCATCCTGCTCAGAAATAGGTAAGAATGTCAGTGCTCTGAAACAAGAATAAACAGTTTTGTTGACCAGTTTAACTCAGCCCTGCTGATACTGCTGTCCTTCTCAGTGAAACTCTCCTATTTGTTTCCTCCCAGATTGCTTGTTTTCCAATATGTGACATCCAGTTAAAGATTTCTCCTCTCCAACGTGCCCTCGCAGTTACTCCATCCCTGTTTCATAATTCAAGTCTGCAATCCGGAGCCGCAAGGGGTCCAATAATAAAAGCTTTTTGCAGTAAATACTGTACTAACTTAGGCCAAGCCACAATTGAATGCTAGAGGCCAAGTTAAAATGTAAGCCCAGCAAAAGCTTTAATCACAGGGGGTGGAGAAGATACATGGGGCTGAGACAGATCAGGCAAACCCATGCTGCCCAAACTCTCCCGACTCATGAGAACTTAGATCCTTGGGCAAAGTAATACCTACATTCATGGGATCTCTGGAATTTGCCATGGTCTAATGTCTTTGAAAACTGAGATGATGTTTCAGTTGCTTTGGTTTCTCCAGAGTCACTTTTCTCTGTGGGAGGAAAATGGGCTTTCAGGCTACCCAGTAAGACAATGAGATCTATTTTTGCCCCCTCATATTCATATTTTATTCTTCTCCTGCCATATTCACAAAGTATAATAGTTTTAATCTACAAGTACATACACTTAAATATGTGTGTGTTTATATAATGAACAAGCAAATAAGATTTGTTTCCTGGTACCAGCAACATACAATGAAATTGATGGAGTTTTATTACCAGAAGTAAACACAGATTCTGACGTGTCTGCTTGCAGTCAGCAGAGCACTGGAGGCTTGAGCTACATCTCAAATGTGGATTCTTTAAAACATTTGGCAATATTTTGGATTTCAAACTGGTATCTGGAGGTAAAGGCTGTACAGCCTGTCATTGCACAGGGCACTCTGAACCAACCCAGGTGTGGCAAATGCAGCAAAATTTTCTATATTAAATTGATTTTCTCTGTATTTTTTTGTTGTCTGCAGTGTGTGTCCATTTGGATGGTCTGTGTGATATTACAAGCACCAGCAAATTATTGTCAGCTGTTGTAATTTACTCTCATGCTTTTAATAAAACCTGCAGATAAATTACTGCTATTTGTGCCCTTCTCTGTTGCCTATATTTTCAGACTGGTTAAAAAGCACCCAAATGATGCAGTTACTGAAGAATTTTTAGTGGGAGAAAATATTAGGAAATACATTTAATTTGCATAATAGTTTCTTAGGAAGTTTATTTTTGTTTTATGAGCAATAACATTGCAATGTAGAGTTTGTCATTGTTAAAGCAGCGATGTCTTTATAAAATTCTCATCATTCCTGCTGTCCAAAGACCTTTTCCTTTGTGCAAACCTTCAATATTTTACTTATATCAGCTGGTGTCTCATCTCTCTCCAGATAGGATCCTCTGTAAAGGATTCCTTTTTGTTTTTTTCCTCTAATCTGGTGCTCAGCGCTGAAGTCTTGATTTAGTTAAAGCTTCCCTTTTAATACAAATGATTGTTGAGGAAATATTAATTTCACCAAATAGACACACGTTTTTGAAATGTTGTGCTTACTCTGGAGCCAAAGAGGACTCTTCTAAAGTGCCCTAGTGCCTTAGCCTGCAGATGATCAAATTTAATTTTGTAAATGAACTTTGCAGCATGATTGAATTTGAACTTGATTACATTAGGCTTAACATTGAGTTTGTGCCTTATTGGAGGTAGTCTTTTCATATTACTGCTATTTATGGATCTTATTCAAGTGTTTTATATTCTGGTTGGGTTCTGCAATGCAGTTTGTTCAAGCTACCGCTTATATCTGTTCCAGTTGTGCAAGAAGTGGAAAATATCCTTTATTTAGAACAGGTCACATGTTCTTGCATCCAGGAACCGTGTCTCAGTGTGATTAAAAAAAAAATAAAAATGTATCTTGGAGGAACAGATTTAAAAAGTTCCTGAAATATTTTTCCGTCTGTTACAGAGGAACATTACATATTTTAAACTAAAAGGTAATAATAGCTGAGCTGGAAGTGCTACGTAGGCCAGCACTGCCTGAAATCAGTGGTAAAAGTCTGAACCAACGTCAGTGGGAGTAGAGCTAAGCCAGAAGTATGTCTCTGAAATCTCTCCGGTAACATTTTTGTGAGTGAGTCAATAATTCCATGTTTATTCTGCACCTCAAATTCGCTGCACTGGGAAGGAAACCCTCACCACATCTTTTTTGTACTTTTTTTTTTATTTTTGAAAACAGTCTTAAAAGGGAAGGCTGCTGTTGGAGTGTCTGTTGTATAAACATGTGGAGACAATAAGTGGTATTTCCGTATTTTTCTTTACACGGGGTGCTGCTCCCTGTCTGTAGCACAGCATTTTCCATGGCGAGAGATCCTGGGTGACCTTTTCTCTCCTGCAAAACTCTCACTCTGTTATTTGCAGTAGGCCTTTGCTATTTAGCAAGGAAACAGAAATAGCCCATGAAATTCAGTTCAGCATTTGCTTTGATACGAACTATTGAGCGTCACCTTTTTGCTTCCCTGGCCTGCTTTCCTCAGTAGGGTTTTGTGTGGCTGCCAAGCTGATCAGAGAGGGCACAGATATTTTGAGGCTGAGCTGGCTGCACTGACTGTGCATCTTTTAGCGAGCACATGTGTTTGCTTTTTTATTTATCAGACTGCTGGCTGCATTAGTTGTGTGTGAGTACATATGCATTCTGCTTGGAAAAAAAAATAATCCACACTTTTCTGGTGAGCAGGAAAGTTCCCTAGCTGGCTGCTGTTGGTTTACAGATTCCGGGTGATAATTTGAATCAATATATTCTATCTCTTAAAAGGCTGAAAATAAATAAGCCTGTGCAGGCCTGCTGATGGGAGAGCTGGGCTGCCTTTGGTGCTGCTCATTTCCCCACATAGAGTGGAGGGAATTTCACAAGCTTCTGGTCTAGAATTTGTGGGGCTGCTGTGAACCTACCCATTGTCATTAACAAGTCATTGCAGAGCCTCTTGTGCACTGTGTGTGTTTTTATTTGGCACTTAGGGCAGTGTATCAGAGGTCCTTTCCAGCACGGTGGTAGGCAGCATGACTAATTCCTGCTGTACTGTCTGGTCAGGGTCTAGAAGAAAACTAGGAAGCAAGAGCAGAAGAGATTTGCAGATGTGCTATTTTACAAGCAAATTCAGCCTCTTAACCATGTTCTCTGATTAAAAGCTGATTGGGGAGAAATCAGTACAGCTGCTTAAAAATGAGGGTACAGGAGAAACCTGTTCTGACACTTAACGATGCTCTCCTCCTGTTCCTGCATTTGCTTTTAAAAGCAATGTGCTTTAAGACTTTGTAAATGAAACAGAAGGAGTAATTTTCTGTTTACTTTTCTGCTAAAAAAAAAATTGAAATTGTGTGTTGGCTGTTAATTGTCTTCTCTGAACAATCTGCTGTTTCAGTGTTGGGAACAAAATGAGAGTCCAACTTCCATTAAACTGGTCAGGCTCTTGGCCATTATTGTCTGTCTCATTCTATTTTGTATTCAAAAAGTTTTTGAAATACACAGGCTGTAACATTTTTGTTTTAAAAAAATTATATTCTTTTAATACAACTTCTTGCTGAAACAAAAACAACATGAATAAGCAGCCTGGCATGGCAGATTTTGCTAGACAGTTAACTGTTGCATCACTATCATATTATACGAGAACTGTGATGATTTTTTTTTTAATAATCTCTAGTTAAACAGTAACAGCACAACTGGTGGCTTGTGTGTAGTTTCACACTTCATTTCATACTGGAGAAGGAAAACAGCACGGGAAAACGAATTTTATTGCATATTCACAATATAACTATGCCACTGCTTTATCAGCAACAGCTGTGAAAAACCTGATGCTGCTTTGAGTGTCAAGATAGAAATATTCAGGTTCACCGGAGGCAAAGTCTTGCAAGAGGTCTGGCTATTCTCCAGTCCACGGGAGGCAGAAGTTAAATGCAGTTTTCAGTGTTAGGCACCCTAAGGCTCTGCTTGCTGTGGGTGGGCACACACAGTTTTGGGGTGCCTTTTGAAAGGCTCTGTCTCAGTGTCTTTGCCCAGAAATTCAGCTTGTGACTTGCATAGGGCTTAGTCACTGTTGCCTGTGGGCTTTACCTGAGAATAAGTGTTTCAGAGAGGTCATAGCAGTGTCCAAGTGAGACAGGACAGTGTGGGTATCACTGGTGCAAGCACAGAAACGGTGACAATTACTAAGGAAGGCTTGCACTACAACTCTCAGTTAATACTTCAACACTCATAGTGCCTTTGGATCGAGCTCATTTTTTCTGGTAACATCCCTGCTGCAAGGGCTGCTGTAATGTTTGTGTTAGCAGCTTTCTGCCAAGCGTGCAAGCCAGGGGCTGGTGGTTTTTAGCTGTTTTTTCCTCAGTGGTAAGTGATCATGTAGAAACACTCTGAAGGCTCCCCCCACCCTGACCTGCTGCTCGCAGCTGCTGCATGGACTGGACTGGCAGGTTGAAGGGCAAAATTGTGTTGCTGTGATATATAATTACTTCTTCCAGCATGAGCCAACAGAGCAGCTTGCTGTGATGATTGTTACGTATACTGCTATGTAAAACAGAATGCAAGTGTAATGTGGGGTTCAGGCTAGTATTTTAATGTTGTAATTAGCAGCCTCTAACCGTAAACAAGTTTTTTTTAAAATCAGTTCCCATGAAGATTATTCCTTTACAGTGCAGGTGGACATACATTTGTAGACGTGGAGTTTATGAATTCTGTGTTCCTTGCAGAAATGAGCATCAAGGACAAACAAGTGCCTTTTTTTCAGACCCTTTTTCTCTTACTCTAGAGCACCTGAGGTACGGTGTCAGGTGGCTGGAGCCCAGTCCTGCAGTTGGTATTTCATAGGGATATTACAGCTCAGGGAAACAGTTGCATTGGAGACGATGCTGCAGCTGCCACCTCTGGGAAGACTTGGATTCATCCTCCTCAACTGCTCCCCAAAAAACACTGATCTAGATTTACAGGTACGTTGCACCTTCCTTTGTGCTGCTCTTCTGGCACAAAGTGGGCATAAACCCACCTGAACCTGCAGTTTGGGCTGGTGTGGCATGTTGGGGGTCTGGTTTTCTCAGACCACCCTGTGAGGCTGCTTCTGAAGAGAGCACTGAAGTGTTGGGGAGTTGGAAGGATTGTCTGTGTCTGTTCAAACCTACAAAAGCAATCTGTGTGTGCAAGGATTACATGTCCAGTTTGGCCTGCTGTTGCATTAAAGAATTTATTTGGGGTGAATTCTGAGAAAATCTGGGTGAATGTTGGTATTTTGGGTTCTTGGAAAGATGTTGATAATCTCTGAGATATTTAGGTGCTGGAATCTTGCCAGTTTTAATGTGCTAAAACTGCACAATGGTAAGGTGGTATATTGTTAAAGGTTGCCTGTAACCCAAATGCTGAGGTGCTGTCTCTTTTCTTTGCAAATATGTGACAACACAAACTGCTGGAGGAATGGGGGAAACAAGTAGGGCAAGGGAATTGGGGTCTGGAGCTGGGAGAAAAGTAACAAGAAGTGGGAACAACCAGAATGGCCCAAGTGAAGGATGCTTTGTAGGATGGAGAATGGGGCAATCAATGATTCTTACTAATCTTACTGCCAGCAGTCCTGTTGTAACATATAAACACATAAAACAGGAACTGCTGTGATCCTTTCTGGAGGAGAAGCAGCCAGCTAGAAAACTTGGGCTGGAGATACTGTTTCAGGGTGAGAAGATGGGAACAGACTTTGGAAGCTGTCAGATGGTGAGAAATTGGGAATATGGGCAAGGGGAACATGTGGTTCTGGAGCTTCAAACTGGGAGGTCGGAGAAATGCCATAGAAGTGGAAAAGGATCTGAGAGATCTGAGTGGGAGAGCCTAGCTGAGCATGTTTTGTGCACATGTACTATTTCCTTTCAGGATTCTTCGGGTTTTTATCTAAATAAAGGAGAAAGCTTGTATAAAGTATGACTTTGGAAATGCTTTTTCTGGATGTGTCGCTGCATGGTAATATGCAGCTGGAAAGCCAAGTTAGGAATACAAACCCTTTCTATAACGTTTGTGAACTTCAGCCTGGATAAAATTTGCAACCTGAGAGAATGAAATCAGAATGGTATTGACATGTGTACATGTGCAGGAGGGAATGATCTTAAAGAAAAGCAAAGGGAAAAAAAAGTAAGGTCTGTTCATTGGGAGGAGTTCAGGGGGCTGTGGGTCTCTTGCACTGTGTCCCCTGGGATGCCATTAACTACTGTGTTTGGGTTTCTGCTTAGTCTAGCAAGCTTTATTTTATTTGTAGCAAATATTTACAACTCTACCCAAGCTCAGCCAGCTAAAGGCACGTTCCAGCTGTCAGTCTGTCTAGTGAAGCCACAGGCACAGTTCACAAGAGTTGCTGGGATCATTTATTTATTTATTGCTGTTGTATCACGAAGGTTGCTATCAGATAAATAATTATTCCACCCTTGGAGAAGGTACATTGTAAATCTGCTAAGCTGCTCCTTTGTTTGTTAGACTTGTGCATAATGAGTTTGGAATTTAAGATTAGTAGTGTGCCGTGCAAAGTGCTCATTTCGTGACCTCATCCTTGGCTGGGCTCGCCTGCCCCTCCACCTGTCACATCCTGTTGGACACTTGGGGCTATGTTCATTAGGGGAACTTTGGGTTGGCCTTGCGTCATCTCATTTTTATGTGTTCTGTTGCCTAGTGGAATTTAAAAAAAAAAACTCATGAGGTGGGTGTCTGGATTCCTTAAAGAACTTGAGGTGGCTGCAGATAGGCTGGTGAGCCCTGGCCTGGAGTTTGGGAATGGCTGAGTTGGCCAGGGAAGGCTGTGAGAGGCTGCTGGTGGTGCTGAATGAATGCTGTCCCTCAAAGCCTTGGGTGTCGGGTCCAGGGCAGCTGTTGCTAAATCCTCCCAGGGCTGACGTGCCCAGGGCAGGTGTGCTCTTACAGAAATGAGGAAGAGCAGGTAGTATGACATCCCCCTGCACCAGCTTTGTCCACTCAGCACACAGAAGTTCTGAGTTCCAGTCCTGACTGTGACTCAAGACACAGGATTGAAAGTGCCCACTGTCCTTGGGAGTGCCCAGACCAATAAAGCATGGGCTTTGTGAGGTGTCTTTGTTTTGCAGAAGCCTCTCCATTTTGCCTTGTGTAGTGTTGTTTGAGCCTGGTAGGGGCAGGAGTGACTTGGTGTAACACAAGGGAGAGAATACTTACACTGGGCTTGTTCTGACTTTGCTCCAGAAAATAGTTACTTGTATAAAATGGAACAGCTCTACCAGGAAGCAAGTAAGATGTGCTCAGAAAATAGATGGTTTTCAGCTCCATCTAAAAGGTAGTTGTCCAAATCTCTGTAGTTGAGGTCACAGCGTGACATACGGGGAGCTGCTCAAAGTAAGAGTGGTGATATTTGGGGCAGAGAGAGTTGGATGAACTAAAGGAATCCTGAAATGTTGCAGGGAAGTTGAAGGGTGGTGTGGACTCTGATGCTCAAAAGGCCTCTAAGTGGTGTGTGTTGGTGAAAAAGCTTCAGGCAAAGGTGGATATTAAGAGTGACGACAAACATACGTTAGTTCTTAAGAGTGCTTAATTTTTTAGGAATGTGAAGTCATTTGTGGTACAGCAAAAGGAGCTTGAATCTGTGTAGAAACAAGTTACTAAGAAGTAAGGTGAGTAAGGCAGGAGCTGAATTAAGATTATGTCTGTATCACAAACTTGTTTTTTAATTTAGCTTGTTGCACAATTTACAGTTTCAATCTAATTGCAAAACTACTGTGCAAGTGATAATTTGGTTTCCAGCTAATGCAACTTTTGATACTGTACAAAGCTGTGCTGTAGGGGCTATTAGCCCTGAAGATTCTGTGGGCCAGCAAGGACTTTGTGTTTTTCAAGTGATGTAGAAAAGTGTAAAATGGGTCTGCCTGTCATGAGGGTCTCAGAGGTGCTGGAGCTGCCTCTACAACAAAACCAGGGTTGGCTGGAAGGGGGTTGGTGCTCCTGCTGCTGGACATTTTCAGAGCTGGGGAGGGGGTTTTCCTTGCAGCTTTCTTGGTATTTCCCAAGGAATTGGCCACCTTACCTTTACAGCAGCCTCCTGCTTTCCGGGAGAGATCCCTCTTAGCAGGCAGTAATTGCTGTCTTTCCAAAGCAGTCCTCCTTTGTGGAGGAGTCTTAATTATCCCTCACTTAGCCTTTCTAATGAAGGTGCTTGCAAGAGTTGTGCTAGGGTGCAACGATGTCCATGAGGCAGAGTTTCCCTGTCTGTGCCTGCAGTGGTCTTTCATGGGCGTTCTTGGATCTCAGGTAGGATCTTCAGGGACTTGCTTTATGAAACTGGGGACCACTTGGCTTTTTGCCTTGCAGCACCACTTGAGACTATAAATAGACCTGCAGGGGAACAGGTCCAGTGCCCTTGTGTTCCTGAATGCAGCTCTGCTGTGCTGAGAGTTGCGCTGGGCACCGGCTCTGTGAAAGGAGGCTGCTGAGAAAAGGTGACTCTTGCAGTGAGCTTCGACTTGGGGCACCTAATGGTGTCTTCATCAGCTGGTGATCCCACCATTTCTATCCTCAGAACTGTTTTAGGAAGGCACAGAGGGGAGCTGGGAGGGTCTTGTTCTCCCCAAGGACTGCGAGAGCATCACTGTGCTGCAGCTCAGCAGGGCAACCAGCAGCACTGCATGAGAAAACAACTAATCATCTAGAGAAATACTTCAGGGATTTCTTCCCATTTGAGAAACTTGGTTTAAGTACTGAGTTTGCTCACTGGCCTGTTTACTCATTTTTTGGGGTGTACTCAGCAGGATGCTGCTGGTTTGTGTGATAACCAGTCCCATCCCCTGCTGCGGGATAACTCCTGCCCCGTTGCTATGAAACATTTTAGTGAGATGCCATGTAAAAGGGATGAATATCCATCTCTAACTGCAGAGATTTTTTTTTTCATGGCTCATGTCTTGCTGATCAGTTTTCTGATTCTGCTGGTAGTGGATTTGAATGATTTCAGGTGTTGTCATGTAATTATATAGATGCTTGTTTCCCTATCTGTAATTTAATTCCATTGCTTTGAGATTTATTAAATAGCACAGAACAGAAAATTGCAGTATCTGTCCTCATCTCTTCTCAGTGGGTTTATTTTCTGTGGTAAGGACTTTCACAGCTCTTGAAATTCTAAATCCGTAATCACTATTTAATCTAAGGCAGTTTTCCCTGTATTTAAGAGCTGCAGAATCAGGCTGTGCTTTGGAGAAAATAGCAAATTTGCTAAATTTGGCTGCTTGCAGAGTCATTCAAAGTACATAAGTTGTTCAGCAGGTGCTCTTTGGCTTCTTGTGCTGTAGGGAACGCTGGGTTTTGGAGGTTAAGTGGGTGGGAATGCAGTTCCTCCTTTCTGCATGTAGCACAGGAAAAATTAAGTGCTTGAACTGCGTGCAGTTTATTTGGTGGGGCTTACAGCTGCAGAGCAACCCTGGCAGCAGAAAGATGGGTCCTCTAGAACTGCAAGATTGTATTGATTGTGCTGCATTTCTGCTGGAACAAAATTATAATGGGCTCAGCATTTGCACTTTCCACTTGTGCATTGTTTTCTCTTTATTTTGTGTATTTAGAAAATGCTATGCTTTGCAGACTGTTGGTTTAGTATTTTCTGTGGAATGAAAACCATCTGGATAATTTAACTGAATTTTATCGAAGTTTTTGGGAACAGGCTCTTTCCTGTTTCCTGGCTTCTTGCTAGAAGATGAGAATTTGAGTTTAAATTGAGGAAGATGTCTGATGTGCTGGAATTTTAGAAACAATTTGGGCTTGTCTGAGGTTGTACAAGTAATTGAAATATTAAAATTATGTACAGTGTCTCCCAAAAGCATTCTTCCTGAGCAAATGTCTGCATAGACTGTCCTCTCCCCTAAATATACTTTAATTCCTTGGTATAGTGGGAGCTGCGAGCTAAGAAAGCATCCAGTGTTTGGGATGAGGCTTCTTTGAAAGAGATCAGACTTAAATGCCTGCTGAAGTTAAGCATATGTTTAAAGATCTGCCTCAATCAGACCTTTGTTCAACACAACACTTCTGTGTAGTCTTTATTTCAGAATCCTAAATAATTCAATTGGTTTTGTACTCGTAGGTTTCATCTCGTTGCAGCCCCAGGCCTGTAACAAACACAGGAGGGATCCACCAAGCCTGGAGTATGTGAGCTGTGCTGCTCAGGACTATTTGTGATTCAGTTTCAGCTCATGGTTTGGGCTCAAATCTGTGTTGTTGGATTGGGAGAAGAGTGTTCAGCATATGGCAAGATCCTAAATCTGATGTACTTTGGAGCCTGACACTGTGATTTTAATATGTTCCACTTTCACTGAAATACTACTTAGAAAAGTGAAAAATCCCACTAGAAAAAGATAAATTCATAATCCTTTCAACATGAGATGCAGAATTAACTGAATTTTGGTATAGTCTCTTTAGCAGAGGATGAGCACTATCAGCTGGTTTTTTTTGGGTTTTTTTGGGTTTTTTTGGTTTTTTTTTTTTCCCCACAAAAGACTTAACTGCCCATTTAGTTTCTGACGTCCTGATGATAATGTTTGAGATGAGTATTTAGATCTGCACATGCTTGTGTCACAGAACAGTTCCTTCAGCCCCCACATGTCTGTTTGCCTGCTGTGACAGTGAGTGCTCTTGTGGCTTCCCTGGAAAAGGAGCTTGATATGACCACAGATTTCTGGATCCAAAACTGAGTTGTTCTCAAAGCCAACCGCAGTGTTGTCAGATCTGAAGCTGGGTGTCACGTGGACAGGATATGGAAGTTTGGAATACAGTTATTTCTAACAGTCTGAAGCTTTTCCCAGTGGCCAGACAGACTGACAGGGTCACTGAGGTGACTCCTCTGCATATCTTGTCCAGCTCCACTGCTCAGAGTTGTGTCACACTGGGTTTTGAGTACCTCCAAAGGCAGAGACTTCACAACTTCTCTGGATGACTTCTTCCAATATTGATGACTCTGACAGTGAAGCAAGTGTGGGGCTTTTTTTTGTGTGTGTGTTTTGGGTTATTTTTTGGGTTACACATAAGCTGTTTCCTGATTTTTGTGTCACAGTGCACACAAGATGGACTATGCAGGACGCTGCACGTCTCCTCCCCAAGCTGCACTCCCTCAGCTTTACTTTCTGGAATAAAACAAGGGGCTGCATTTCTTATCTAAACTATTGGGTTTTGCCCTAAAAACAATGGATTGTACAGGTGAAACTTAAGACCTGGTGGGCAAAACTGCATCCTTCAGTCGTGACTCAAGGGCTGACAAGTTTTCCTCCTCATTTTGATCCATCCCTGTTTGACACAGATTAGTTTTTAGCTCTGCCATTGCCCATTGTGGATGGATGCAAAGCACCCTACAACATAACCTTGCATTTAATGAGCAGCTCAGCCTCAGAGCAGAGGTTGCGTCCAGTGCTGCAGAACTGTGCCTTGGTTTTGTTTGTGCAGAGCATTTGACAGACACTCATTGCTTGTGATGTTATCTGGACTGTTTAACATGTATAATAATTCCACCAGGCTGTTGACTAAAATATTCCTGTTCTTTGATGCACCAGCACTAACTTGTCTGCTATGAATTCATACACCGAAGCTGAAATTACTTCCAAAATAGTAAACATGAACTTTGGCCATGTCTTGCTCTGGGATAATTCTAGAATCGGTTCCTTGGTGAGCTGTGCACAATGTGGCTTTGTGTAACCTGTAGCTATTTCTGTTCATCAGGACAGCATTCAATGCACTTTGGCCAAGCTATATTAAACACATATCACATGGAATTGAGCATCTAATCTTTAGCTGGGCCTGATCTTGTCTTGACTCTCTAGGACTATGCTTCAATTTCGTGCAGATTGCTTTTGATAGGTTCAAGGGCCAACAAACTGGAGATTTTAAAAAATATGTTCTTTAGCATAAAGAAAATTTTGTTGGAATTACTGGAAAAGCTTATTTCGGAGATGTCTTCCAGGGTAAAATGAAGTGTAGCAATTATATAAAAATTTTCAAAGATAGTGTGAATAACAAGCAAGAGTACAGTGCTATGCCCTGCCATGGCAGTCTCATTTGATTCCCTTGGTATCAGCCATCAAGATGACCATCTTCCAGTCTGTGTCCATTTTCCAGTCTGTGTCCATTTTCCAGTCTGTGTTTTCTGAGGCTGCCTTCGTTTCTGTGTATTCTCCAGCTCTGACATGTTTGGATAATTGCAGTTGACTGGCAACAGCAAAACATCAAGTATAGAAAATAAGCCATGTTTACTGTTCCAGACTTCGTTCCTTTTGCATTTCCAATAACTGTTGAGAAATAAGCAGAAAGTTACGGGTGATTTCCCAAAGCAGCATTTTCTGGGGAAGAGATAAGATTTCTTAATGCCATCTAGAAGCTCCAAAGGAACCCGAAACCCTGTAGATTCAGTAGTCCTTTTTACTTCTTGGTTTTAGATGAGGGTAATACATTTATGCAATCCTTTTGGGCTTTTCTTGTGTAGATTAGATGGTTAACAGTGAGCAGTAATAACTGCACTCTCAGTTATTAGAGTACTCAGGGCATGGTTAGCTGTTCAGTGCTTTGGTGACAGAATTAACACCATGTGAATGCTGAATGTTGGCACATCTAGATAGCAGTTTTTACCTCTACCTGTAATTCATTAAGTGAGAGCTCTTTTTACCCATTGTTTTCTTTGTCTCCTCGTGTTTATCCCAAGGCTCAGTGGTGTGGCCAAGGCAGGTGAGAAGCAGGTGGGGGACAGGTCTGGACATCTTACAAGACCACCACAAAATGCCACTTGAGTGGCTCACCGCAAGTGCAAGATTCTGGATCAGGAGTCCTGTCCCCTCTCATATGCATAAAATGTGGGATCCAGGGAGGTCTTAATGTGTGAGCTGCAGCTTGAGTAAAGCTGCTGGGGCAGTTTAACTCTGCAATGCTCAACTTCAATTAAGTTGTCAGGTTTAGCATTGCTTTAGGCATTAATAGAGTTTTACTCTCACTTAAAAATCTGGTTTAGTAATTAACCTCCATTTTATTCTGGAGTTCAGAAGGTGCTCATTTAGTGCAGCAAATCTAATGTCATGTGAATTAAAACATGAAAGATACGCGGTAATGAGAAACCGAAACAGAGTAGTGCAGAAATTTGATTATATGCAGTTTACAGGGAGCTGAGTTCTTAATGAGAAGTGTGTTAAAGGCATAGTCTTGCCTCTGCACTTGCAAGGTTAAGTGATGTTCTGAATTAAAGTGGGAGTTAGTAGTGCAACTGGTATTTGTCATATTGCACACTGAGTTTTTGTTGCACCGAGGTTTTGCTGTACAGCTTTTTTTCTGAAATCTGGACATGGGATGGCCATGACTGTACAACTACCAGAAGGTGTGAGGCATTTGCAGGGGCTGGGAGAGGTGTGTAAAGATGGAGATCCCCTTTTCTGTTCTAATGAAGGTCTGAACCCCAACTCCAGCATATTCTGCAGAGTTTATTGTTGGAGAGAGGTGCAGAAAGTGGTACATGAAGGAGAATTATGCCTGCATGGAGTGAAGTTCCTCCACACAAATTGGCCTGGTCTTTGTGATGTAGTTGGTAGAGTTCTTCATGCTGCTGTGCCTGTATTTTACATCCTACCAGAGCCATTAGTGTTACAAAGAAAAGTCCCCAGCTCCTTTGACAAGGGGACTGTTTAACTGTACCCAGCACTGAGTACAGATGTGTTTAATTTTCCTCAGAAAGTGTCAGTTTATTGCCCGTATGATGTGTGGAGTACGTGCCAACTGGTAAGTCCTAGCAGGGCTGTCTGCTGGCATCACACCAGTTCATACAGGCTGACTTGCCATTGGATATAAGGGACAGGCTCTCAAACAGCCTGGAAAACTGCACCAGTTTCTGCTGCCCAAGAGTTTCGGGTAACTGCAAGGATAAAGCACAGGTTTTCCCTTTTATACTGAGCATTGCATAAACAAAATGCTGATTACATATCTCTTTTTGGTCTGGGAGCCAGAGACTGTGGAACTGATCCAGTTCAAAATATGAACATTTGCAGAGCAGTGCTGTCTACGATGCTTTTGCCCTGTTATGTGCCTTCTCCCATGAAAGTGCACCTTTACTAATTCTTTGTCATTGTCTACTTCAGAAAACGTTGGAGGTGAAGATGCAGAGGGCTTGGTGTTTTTCCAGCCTTATCCTCTCTAACTTAGGTATGTGAAATCAAAGGCTTTGTCTTTGCTATCATTTGAGCGATTTAAGGTAAAAAATAGCTTCTTATCACTTACTTAGCTACTCGATTTCCAAGGCAGTAATGTGGGGTAAAAGTTCACCTCACACTTGTCAGAAGGACTCTGCTCTACGTGGGTGTGGTTTTGTGCTACAGCTGATCTCTGCAAGGTATGGCTGTGCCCAATCCTGAGAAGGATCTGGGCTGCTAAATGACTGTAAGGAGAGTTGGTTTATCTCACTGATTCAATGGGAAGGGACCACACATGCTCAAAAAGTTTTCCATCTGCTGACAGAACAGACTTTTGCTATGGCCACACAGTTAACGAGACCCAACCCAGGAGAGGATTGAGAACCAGACTGTGGGCCAGACTTCTCCTGCTGGGGCAGCTTGCAGTTATGGTGGGTTGGATGGAACTTAAAATCGTGTTGCTGACCTTATAAAAACACAGTAGAAGTCATGTGTGGGTTGCATGGTTGCTGGCCTATGGTTGTTTCTTTGTATACAGTTGAATTTTGTTGTCTTAAAACCAGCATTCCAGCAGAAAGTGTGACAAGTACCAGTCTTACAGCCAGTGACATCTCTACCAGTGAATCCAGTTTGAGGACTTTGTGTCTGATTCTTGACATACTGAATTTCTGAAGTGAACAAGAAACATATGTGCCAGTGGTCTGTTAACCTGCCAGGGCTCTCTTCTCGAGCTTTATGCTTACTCCATAGGAACCATGACCCAAAAATACAGGCTCACCGAGCTAATCATCTTACAGCTCAAGCATAGTTGAGTTAATTCTGTGTAATAATTTACTGCTGTCAGCTCTGCAGCAGGAGTTATCTGTGTGCAAAGTCCTGGTTCATAGCAAATACCATGTAATGCAGGTTAACACTAACCCCTCTGACTACAGACTAAGCTGAACTGTCTTAGAACACGCTGGCTGTTGTCTAACCACACACGTGGCTGCTCTGTCTGCTCTGCTGCTGGATAGTAACTTGTTTAGCCAAGGGATTTTGATGGACTGCTGGAGTCCTCCTGCCACCATGGAGGCCTGGAACCATTTGTGTTGACTGAGGCTGGGGTGGCCAAGTTGTCCTGTGTTAATCCCTTTTCCATGGAAGACAGAAAATGAAGATAAAGGATGGAACGGGGTTAAATTCTTCCAGTGAGTAGCTGCTGCTGGTAACTGTGGACTAGTTTGACAGGGTTCACATCTGTGTTAACTTTCAGAAGACAACATGAAGCTATTATGCAGTTACTACCCACTCCAGGATCTGCACATCAATTAGGAGAGGCTGCTTACTCATGCTCCTCAAAAGTTGTGCCAAAATAGCTATTACATTATGTCAGAGCCCATATTTTCATCCCGAACAATTAATCAGAATATAAACCTTGTTTCTCCTCAGCAGCTTTGAATATAGACCTACAACTTTGATACATGGTACTGGTTGAAGAGGGCTCCTCTGCTGTTGACAGACATCAGGGAAGTTGTGATGAAATGTGATATTATTTTGTCAGCAATATATCTGGGAAGCTCTGACAACACCATCTTCTGTAAACAGCTTTAGTTTAGTGTGTGTTGTGACTTATTCTACTGTAACACTTCGGGTCCCTGCTCGGGACGCAGCATCCCGTGCTGCTGGTAGGTGCTGTGTGAGCATGAGGGGAGGTGGTGGGCTGCTTCACAGCAGCTCTGCCATCTGAGAATAAGGCACAAGAAGCAGATGGCTGCAGGGGGAAACAATGAGGCAGAGCTGTCAGCGTGATGGGATGGAGTCCTAGCGCACCCACTGCCTCGCTGTTGGCAGAGCCCTGCTCCATGTCCTGCCCAGGAGAGAGCTGCTGATGGACTTGGTCAGGGCAGGAACACTTGGAGGTACCTCTGAGGATCTTCCTTTGAAGGTGGGATAAAGTACTGAGCAGGTGTTGCTGGAGAAATGCGGCATTGTCTGTGATCAGCTTCCAGCTTTCCTTCTTGAGCATCAGGAACCTGGGGCTCTGCATCCCATCCCTGTCCCCTTGGGTATTTGTGGTGGTTCATTACAGCCCAGAGATTCATGGCAGCAGGGGGACCTTGTAGGGTCTCAGGTAAGATGTGGCATGACAAGGAAGTAATGCCTGTGGTTGAGTGACAAAACCTGTTGTAACAAAAGCAGAAGAATATTTGCTTTACTGATGCTTCTGGTATTAGACAGGAACATGGAGACACATTTGTCTCCTGATTTTCCAGGCTGTCCTCCTATAAGAGCTGCCTGATAATGCTGTTCAGGAGCTCCTCTTGTGGGAATATCTGTACTGTGCAGCACAAAACTCGAATGAGGATTCTATGGAGAAAACAGTACCATCATACTGATGGCCAGACTAAGCTCTGTGCTGTAAGTCTTGATCCCAATTCACAATTTTCTGTCTTTTTTGTCTTTTGCCAAATACCTTTAATGCAGAGAACATTATAACTCAGAGAAGATGGTATATGATAAAAATAGAAGCACTTGCTCCAGTTCTTCCATATGTTAATGGCTGGATTTTCAGGCAAGAGATTCCAGTAAGGTGTGCCAGCAGTCTGAATACCTGCATGTGCTGTGGCCGTCTTTCCATGAAAAAACTGTTTGGGTTGGAGACAAAGGTGAGGTCATTGGGAGTTTGGTATCTCTAAATTGGATCCAATTCCATGTGATTTTATGAGAAGAAGTGAAGTATTGTAATTCCTGAGGTACTTGCAAGGTTCTTGCTTTGGAAATTCTGTCTTGCTTCCATTTATTTCTTCTCCGTTGGAAAATTGTGAGTGCATAACTTCAGCGCACTGGAAGCCATCTGGAAATAGCTGGAACAGGCTAAATTAGACATTGCGTTTGATAAAAACTTTTCAAAGACCCTTTCTCTGGGGAAGGGGAGGATGGAAGTTTGGAAAAAGCTTTAATTGGAAAAACAGACAGAGATTAGGGTTCAATAAATAGGAAATTATGGTAATGTCTTCATTCAGAGAAAGTAGGCAGAGATATTAGGTGATGATTGAATACAAATGTGGTCAACCATCAAAGGGGTCCCTTGCCAATGGCTGTTTTCTTGGTTTATTCTTTCTTCTACCAGCTAATGTATATGACTTCAAGATGCAAACCACTTTTCCATCATTCCACGAGATACCTACCTGGATTAAAATAAAAGTAAACACATTAAATTAAATAATACAGGTTTGTAGGGAAAGTAATAAGTTTAAGCAAGTAGTTAACACATGGATTTGGTTGTTCAGGAGGCTGTGGAGGGAGATTGTACTGGAAGGCTGGAAGAGATTGGGCAGTTTCATGGACAAACCAGACACTGGAGGCAGCTGGACTGGGGTTGCTCTGTTCCTCAGTTAATTACTGTGAATGCTGGAGAGGAGCAGAGCACAGAGAGTAGCTGGACTTGTGTCCTTTACCAGTGGAAACAGGGTGCTGAACAGGGCAGAATGTGGCTCTGCCTCTGCCATGCACTTGCCCAGCCCCTGGGATCTGGTACACTCAGCCAAGCTCTGGCAGGTTGGATGTCTCGTTCCTTCTTTCCCTCGTTGTTTCAAACCCAGGAACAACTCGGCAAAGTGTGGACTAATGAATCATTGCAAGTGCTTGATGTGTTGGCAGCTCCTTGCCACCCAGCTTCACACTCTGTTCTGCTGCCGTAATTTTAAGAAACCATTGGAACAGTGCCCTCCTCCCCCAAAAAAAGTCTATCCAGAGATCTGGGAAGTAATGTATGCAGCCCTCCCCCAGTTTATTTGTACCGAGCCGTTTGGGTAGGCCTTGGTGTTAGTTTTAGCAGCAGAGCAGGTTCTAGTCAAGGAACAAAATCTTGGATATACTTTACCCTGAGAAGGTAATTGAGCCAGTTATTCCAGAACTGGTGAAAACAAACTCATCTGAATTGGGAGAATCCAGTCCAAGACACCAAAATCTCCCAAGTCCATAAGAAAGAGTTTTGCTTTACATGAGGAATTAGTCATTATCCTGTCAGTTATGTTTGTTATTTTGATTTAGAATTTATGTAGCAGTCTCTCACGCCAAGCTGTGTACATCTTTGCATGTACAGGAGACTTGTTTATTCTCCCAGTGTCTTAGTTTGGTTGAAAAACTAAAATCTGTACTTTCATCAACTATTTGTCATATTTTATTTGACACACAGAGTCCGTATCATGATGTACTTCAGTGAACATGTTAAAACAACTTAGTCCAGTGTTTCTAAAAGGCTCCTGTCTCTGGGGAGCAGATGCCTTGTGAGAGGAACCTGCTTCCCTTGGCTTGGCTGTGGGGCCAGTAGGTTGTATTTGTGCTTTCAGCAGACAAGAAATAGGGAGTTATGGAAGTGAATAACCTCTCCTGACTGGATACTTAGTGAATCTTTGGGTTGTCACCCCACATCACTGTAACACCTTGACCCTTTGCTTTCTGAGGCAAACCACAAGTCACATTGCAGGTGAGCCTGGCCAGAGGGAGAGTTTCCATTTTACAGAGGGGTGAAATCAGGGGCAGTGTTTCATCTGGAAGTTGGGAATTGGGCCTTTCCTTCAAATCCAGAGGAATAGTCCCCTTCTCCAAGAACTTAAACCCTTTTCCAGTATTTGAAAAGTTGACTGCTCGCCTCTGCTAGTGTTCCTGCCTTTTATTTTCCTCCATTTCTGCAGTGTCAGGAAGAAAAAATAAATCTGTAATCCAAGTAACATCCTAAATATAGAAGTGCTAGTTTACAAATGAGAAATCTTTCTGATGGCTTCAAAATGGTTTTGTAATAAAAGGAAATGTATTTGACACTGCCAGAATTTACAGTCCCACCAGAGACTTGTGAAAGAGCTGCTATACCAAACAGCCTGGGCTGGAATGGAGCTTGTTGACACGTAGGGGTTACTGAAGGGTATTTCTGGCTGTTGCCATGAGGATGGCTTAGCAGGAAAAAAATACCTTCTCTGCAACTACTGTAGGGCCTGTCTGTACCATCAGCTGTAAGAAAAAGTATTTTAATAGAAGGTGGTTAAAAGGGGGAGGCTGCTTTTCAAAATGGGTACCAGAATATGACCCCCTGAGAGCTCAGGAGGAAGGGGTTATGAACTAATCTGGTGTGGGTGGTACAATCTAATACTGTTTTTGGCTGTTTAACTGAGTAAAAAACAGTTTTTCTGGAGTCTCTGTAACTTTCAGGCTTTATTTTTTTTTTCTCTCTCTTTCTTTCTCCAAAATCTTTCAAACCTTGAGTCTCTCATGTGTTCACTTAAAATTTCAGGAAGGTGTCACAGTGGTCATCAGAGACCATTCTCAGCTGTTTGATGAGATGTCAGCTACAGGTTTAGAGGTGGATGGTCTTATTCCATTTGACAGCAATTATTTACAGCTGCATCCAGGGGTCCAGTTCTGTGTGGCACTTAGAGGCATAACCACAAAGGACTTAGTGCAAATGGGGAGTTTGCCATGGTTTCTGCTTGGTCTACCTTCTACCAAGAGAGGAACCTTCTACCCAAGCTTCTCAGAGCATCCAAAAATGAAATGGGAGGACTTAAAAAAGTGACTGAGGATAGAAGGGAATAAAAAGTTTGTAATGAGATTTTCCCCTACCAGAAGTAGTTTGCAGAGTGAAATAAGATGGCTAAAACAAGTATGGAAGTTTGATCATTATAATTGTTTATAAAACTGGGGATCTAGTGCTTCATTGTCTTCAGATGAAGTTCCTGTCTTACTGTCACACACGAGGCTTGCACTATAATATTTTCATCTGCAGGCCTCTTAAGGGCTTTATTGCTTGCCTGGGAATCCTATGTTGCTGCACAATCAGAAAACACAGTGTCACGGTATACTGAACATTGAGGATTTACTTAAATGTTGTTCTAAAGATCAATTCCCTGTGCTTAGTGACAGTGGTTTAAACAGCAAAACCCCAGTTTTAAAGCCTTAGTTTTCATCCACGTTTAGGCCTGTGATTGTATAACCTGTTTCTGTGGGTGGTGGGGCTTTGCTCTGCTTTTTGCTGTGATTTTAACTTGAGGGCTTCTTCTGCCCTCACACTACTGGCTCTTGTTTGAGTCCCCTCTGTGCTGGGGACCAGGCTCTGCTCCTCCTTGGTACGCAATGAAAATACCTCCACGAGCTCTCAGAGATGTTTCAGGTTACATAAACCAGGATTTAAAATAGTATCTTTTTCACAACATTTGGAACACGTGTTCGTGAATATAAATTTTCAGCGCAGTGCCAACAGAGTTAGTTTAACAGATGCAGAACTCTGTTACTAAGAATAGTTTCTGCAGTTATCTCCCCACACAAATTTTCTCCCTGGGCATTTGCTATGTGCTTATCAACACTGCAGAAGATCATATGCATGTTTGTTTTTGTTTTTTTTTTTTTTTTTTTTCAGAAAATAGTCTGCAAGCTTTTTGCTTTCAGAAGCAATTGAAAGCACGTTCTTCTCAAGCCACATTGAGTTTCAACTGATGAATCAGAATTCTGCATGGAAAGATTTGGGTACAAACACAATAAGAAAATTTAGCAATACTTTTTTTTTCTTGTGGGTTTTTTTTCCCCCCATTCTTGCTTTCCCTTGGTAAACAGCAACACTTGCTGGCAAGAATGGGAATAACAGATCAATCTGCTTATTTTCAGTTGTCGGATTCATGTGTGTCAGTCATCCAGCTCTTTTCCATCTGCTGCCCAGTGAGAATTTACCTGGTGGGGAGGAAAATTCAATGTCTTGGCAAAAGATCAGATTCCTCACTAGTGACATTAAGCACATAGAGAGAACCCGAAGTCAGTTTTAGATTTTATTTGAATGAAAGCCGAATTCTTGGAGTTTTCCCACCAAAATAAACCGTTCTCATGAGTTAGGCAAACGGGATTTGGTCACCGGTAAACTCAGGAAACTATATTTAAACAAGAAAGAAAGAGTTAATTGAAGGTTGCCTGTTCCTCTTTTGCCAAGCAGCAGGACTTTTGTAGGGTGTGAAACTGTGGTTATTAGCCAGGGTTAATGGGGATTGTCTCATTCATTACCATGCACAGTTAAAAGTAACTGTTGGTTCCTCTGTTCAAGCAATGCCTCTGTTGCCAGTGCTGTCAGGAGATCTGCTTCATTTAAAAAAAACAAAGACCTGGGCTTGGTATGTTAGTAGCCATTGAAGGGGAACATAAAAGAAATACAATAGGAACAACATGCTGAAAAGAAACACGGTTTTTAAGGTAGTTGAGTGCTTAATTCTTTTGTAATCAAAGAGAATTCAAGTGCCCACACACAGTAAAAATATGGCTGGGGAAAAGAAAGTGTCAAAACTAGCAAAAAGGTTTTGGGTCTGCTGAAGTAAAAGGGGAAAAAATGGGGGAAGTATCAAAAAACCCTAACACTAATGAACCCAAACAAACAAGTAACCCCCAACCAGACAAAAAACGCACATTATTTTGGTGGAGGTTAAGAGACATAACCTTGATTTGCCACGATGTGCTTTTTGTGTCCCATCACATCTGACAAGTGGCAGTGGAACATGGAGGTTCTGCCTCAGATGTGGACACTGCAGAGTCTTCTGTCTGCTTCGATGTCCAGTAACTTACCAGTGCATATAATTTTACAGAAATGTTGGTATTTCATTTCAGTTATTTCAGGTTTTACATCTCTATTTTTGTGCACGTCTTAAGTTTTGTTATTAAGATTGTATTGTTTCTTGTATGTGGGGCAGCACAGTCCTAAATCTTTGGATGATCAAGAAAAAAAAAAGTTTCTATGAAAGTGTGTGGGATAGTGTGTGTGGTTTTGCTTGGGAGAGGGAACCCTTTGCCCGTGTCCTGTGACCATCACTGCTGTTGGGTTGTTGCTGAGGGATTGGCAGAGCTGGATGTGCTTGGATAACTGAACCAAGTGAGCATCTGCTACAGTGGACACAGCTCTGTGCTTTGGGAATAGCAGGGGATAACCTTCCCTAATAACTGGGGTTTGTACTTTAATTGAACTTGGTAGTTACTGTTGTGAAGGTTGGTGGGATTGGTGGTGTGGTCTGTGGTGTCAATTCTCATCTTTCCAATTCCAAGTTCATTTCATTGGCACCCACCAGCTGTGGTGGGTCCAACCTCCCTAGGAGTTGTCCCTTCCCCACCCCGGTGGTTTCAATGGAAAATGGATTTTTCAGCAATTTTAAACTTTTTCCCTAGGTGCCATTTCTTTCTGTTCAGTTTTTGCAGGCTTCAGCATTTGTGGTGCAAAAAAATCCGTGCTGGGGTATTTGCAGGATTCCCTAAAGAAGGAACTACTGCTCTAAGTGTTACTGTCCCTTTCCTTGCATAAAGACCACCTGTGTGGTTGGATTCTGCATGGATTCATCTCCTGAAAGTAACTTCAGGGTCTGCTGGGAGAAGAAAACACAGCTGGGCCAAGGAATCTGGAGCCTGCTGTCATGTACTTTGCTTTTCTGTACCTGGGGGCAAAACTGATTCCTGAAGTTGTTTGGGACTTTGCCCTTAAAACAGGGAGTAGGACTATGGGGAGGCAAAGGAAAGCTTGGGATTTTCCATATTCTTGTGCTTAATTTAAGACAGTGATTCAGCCAGCCAAGAGAGACAGTTTATCTGTTCAGCTCTGGTACAGGCGTTGCCTCTTCTTGTGCCAAATACCTTTGAGGATGGGAAGAGACAACATGGTCCTTCTGGAAACCTGAGAAGAATTTTGGTGGTTAAAAAGAAATGAAATAAACTTGAAGCTGCTGATTTTGTACTGCCGTTTACACCTAAGAGAAGAGAGTGAGGATTACAGCAGAGTTCAAGAAAAAAGCCTTGAATCTATGAGTATGTAATTTTAAGGAAGCCTTTTATTTCTGACTGATCTGTGTGCCTTGGTATTTTTATATCTCCTGGAGAAGGCTACTGTGTGTGGTTTGTCCATCCAGCAGCTGTGGTAACCCATAACCCTAAAGTGCTGTGCTGTAGGTCCGAGATAAGTGTTGAAATCTGCAGGTTTATTTCTTAAACACGATACAAATGTAATATCTTCTGCAGATCAGCTATAGATTAGCAAATACTTGGTGAGTCATACCTTTCATACCTTCCCCTTGCTGCCTTTTTTTTTTTTTTTTTTTTTTTTTTCTTAAGCATGTCATAAACGTTTAGGAAAGCTCATTCATCCCAGATAGGTGTGAAATCAATCTTTGATGCATAGGGTTGTGATTCAGGGAGTGGAAACAAAAAGGCTACTTGGTGTAATGTCTGCTGCTGTGCTCTTGCCAAATGCCTTGAGCCGAGGGGGAAATCTCTCCTGCTCCAGTTTGTTTGGGAGATGCTTTGAAGATTATGGATCTCTTCCATATAGCAGGCACCCAATTAACTGTGATTAGGAGCGTTGTAGGTAATAGCTCTGCTATGAGGATGAAGAGAAGATGAGAAAGATGAATAGTACAGGATGTGCAGGCATTGGCTGGAGGTGTGAGGGGAGGTGATGGGATATTGGGAGTCTTGTTCCACAGGGACAAGGCAGCAGGGGAGCGTGAGACATTCCGGCCTGGAGGGAGCTTTTTCAGGAGGGTTTCTAGGGCAGGCGTCAGCAGCTGGCTCGGAGCTGATGTCAAGGTGAGTTTCTGCTTAATCTCCTCACTCTGGCTTCAGTCCCTCTCTTTGTTGTGTATGTGCCTTTGGCCCTTCTGATGGAATAAGTGGGACTGCATCCCTACAAGATCCTTAGGTCTTTTATGCAGCACAAAGAGGAACACAAAGCCTTTAGAATCTGTCTCTTGCCCATTCTTTCTGGCTTGGAATTAAGTATGTCAAATATATCTTTAGCTGTGAGAACTTTCCTTATCCTTCCATATCCATCTTCTGTCCCCAGGATGCTCCCCATCCCTTTCTTCTCATACCTGCTCTTTCAATGTGGAGGTGGCTTTGTCTGTTAGTAAAGGGAACTGGTTGCCATAATTTCCTACATGTTCTTCTCCTTCTCCCTTCCCACCTTGGAAGTCACTGTTCCAGATTTGTCTTGTGTTACAGCGGATCTGCTTCCCATTCCCAAAGCTTTGGCTGTGTCCAACAGATCGCGTTCCATGATTGTTATCTTTGTGAGCCATTTAAAATGATTTTTATTAGGGAACTGTGCTGTAAGTTGAGAGATGGCAGAGAGTGGGTGTCGTGTTTTTACAGCTCTTGGTGGCACACAGGAGTTTCTGCACTGTTCCCAGTCGATTCCATGCACTGCAGAGCTTGCTCTATCCCAGGCACAGATTCTCTCCAGCCTCTTGCACTCGGGCAGCCGAGGCTGATGGAGCAGTTCTCAGGGCTCTCTGGCGTGCTGAGTGTGTTTGAGCAGTGTTGATGTTCCTGTAATTGCACTGGGTGGACAAACAGGCTGCTTATTGCTCCTGTGATTGCCCAGGAAATGTTCTGTCAACTCCACCCTTTTTTTTCCTGATGTGTAGCACATCCCTCTGATCCAGTGTTGAGCTAAGCTGGAGAGGGGAGCAGAACACGCGGTGAGTCATCTCACAGAGCTTTTGCAGCAGGTGTCTGGCTGAATCTGCTTACCTGTCTTTCTTTCCTCATGGTCTTTTTTTGCCCCATCTCTCCTGTTTCTTTGGGTTGTTGTTTAACAAGGCTCTTAATAGAAAGAGACCTGTTAGCTTATTTTTTTTGCCATCTGTCTTCCATCCTTTTCCTCAACATCTTCAGCTTGCAGTGCAGGGGATAAATTGGCAGGCAAAGATGATCTTGAGATACTTTCTGCTGCAACACTTCTATGGCAACTTCATTCAAAGAAAATGAAGGGGAAGGGTCAGCAGAGCAGCACTTGGGGAGGAAAGAGAGGGAGGACTCCCACCTACAATGCTGTTTCAAGTAAAACTTAGTGTTGGCCTTGTTGCATCAAAATTAGTTGACCATTTCATATGGAAAAGATATTTCTCCTTCCTTCAGATAGAAGAAGAGATCCAGAGTAGGAAGTGGTTTGGGCTTTTTTGTCCTTATTAAAAAAGACAAGCAAAGCCTTTGGCTAACATCTATTGTAAGGGCTGCTGCTGTCTCCTGGCACTCTTCTGTCTCTCCTAATGTTTCTTATGTTGTCTGTCTTCTGTAATTAAAGTTTTTCAGGACATGAGTGGTCATGTTTGCTATTTGTGTGGTGCTGTTTGTACAAGATGCTGATTGATTTGACTGCTCCTGTGCTCTGGCAGTGCAAACAAGTAATTAAATAGCAGATAGAGATTTGGTGTATGTATGAGTGCATAACCCTCCTGATGTGCTAATATGGAGGGGGAAATACAGAGCTTTAGGATTTGTGACTTTGATAAATGAAGTGTTTTCATGTAGTGGAACAGTGGGTAAAATACCAATGTGCTCAAGGGAATGTGCCAAAATAGAAGCCTCTGAGTACAGGAAGCTGTCAGGAATTGCAGACAGAAGTCATTCAGCAGCTGCTTTGTTTAACACTTTTAAATGCTATTGTAACTTTTAATGCAGGTGGGCAAATGCCCATCTAATACCCATCGTTTACCTATTTAAACAATTTATTTTGTTCAAATGTCTGTAATAGTGTGTATTAATGCTTTTGGTACTCATCAGTTTTTTACAAGTCAGAAAGAGGGAGCTGTAATAGGCTCTCCAGTAAGTCCATTTTGATATAAATCCACTCTTCAACTCCTCCATCACTGGATAAATGCTGTATAGTTTCTTCTCACAACGTAAATATTTAAAGGGAACATAACCTGTCGGTGGAAACCATCTAATTAAAAGTATTAGGAGCTGTGTTTATTTATAACATGTATGAATAATTATTACTCAAAGTCTGGGTATTATTTTCTTGGGAAGTCCCTCATTAGAAACTCTGCATCATCAAGGGTGAACTGCACTGTTACTTAACCAGTTTCGGTTCGCATATGGGCAGAGGCATCAGAAGAAAACTGCAGAGGCAAAAAGGAACATGTTGCGAATACGAAAGCAAATTTTTCAACATCCCAGCATTTTTTGTAATTATTTTATCTGTGTGTCTGGAACTTAAACACAATCAGTGCAAGGTTATGTGTGTGGAGCGTTGTTCTGGGTGGTGCAGGGAGGAAGGGGGAGAGCAGTCAGGGAGAGGGGGGTGTTTCCTCCCCTAAATGCCAGTGCTGCTGAGCATCTCTGAGCCTGCCATGGACCTTCTGCCAGACTGCACTCCCCTGGTGCAGCTCTGCTTGGATTATACATCCAAGCAATTGGCCCCTCTCCATTTCCTTTAGAACAGGGACCATTGTTTGCGCTCGGACAACAGTGGCTGTGTTTTCTAATTCAAAAAATGTCTTATAGAAGAGGCCTTTATCATCCTTCCTGCTTTGCAAATGTGGAAATAGAAAGAGAGAAGGGGGCAGCTTACCCTCAGGTGATGGAGATGAGCAGCAGTGAGGAACAGGATCCTTGTCCTTGCAAGTCCTGTAGTTATTTCATCTGATGTTACTGCTATCAATTAAAACTTTCCTGTGAGCTTGTAAAATAAGAGTTTATTGCAAAATATTTCAGAACATGAACAACCTTTCCCTCCATGCAGCCAGAGCTGGATTAGTTGCAATTACTGGTAATCATGGCCTTAAGCTACTGGCAGTGATACTCTTTGACAGGTAGGGATAGCTCAGTAGTCAGTGCTGGAGCTTTGGGTTGGAGAGACCTGGCAGACAGTAACAACAACAGCAGGCTGCTTCCCATCCTTCAGGTTCCTGGGAAGGGAAGTTTCTGTGCTGTCTGCTGGGAAGTGCTCTTCTCATGGTCCCACGCACGGAGAGTGAACTCTGACTAGCTCACTTCGTGAAGCTGCTCTTTAGATTTTGTTACACAACACTTGTCCTTTCCTTAAACTGAACGAAAACAAAAGCCTTTGGGGTTTCTTGTCCTTATTTTCTCAATTCTTCAATGTTTTGGGGTTTTTTTAACATTACTTCCTTTTTTTAAAGATCTGATGGTAAAGTTCTTCCTAGGCCCATAAATACACATCTCCTGTCCTGTCTGTCTGTCTCTACATACACCCTGACAAGTATTCTTCCATCTTTACTACAGTGACACTCAGTTGTGCTCTCCACACTTTCTTGGCCCTGTCTTTTTTTTTTTTTTTTGCCTCTTGCCTCACCTGCCCTATCTCCTGCCTTTCTCATGGAGCTGGTGCTTTAGACTCCACCTGTGCCACATCCCTTGGGATTGTTCCTCACACACTGACTCTGTTCTGACAGCTTCTTCTCTACATCGCTTTTTTTCTTGCATTTTCCTGTGCCCTTTTCTCCTGAAGGAGAATGCCTCTTGTGCTACATTCTTCCTTTTGTATTATATTTTCTTCTTTTCACTTTGTTCTCTGCCCTCTCCTTGTACTACTGAAGAAATGAAATTTCTGTAGCTTTGTGCCTAATAGCCAGATCTTAGTTCTTTGTGTTTTCACAGTATAAAGGAATCCCAGCTATACCTCTCCAGTGTACAGTGTTTTGTACAGCTCAAACCCAAGGATGAGCCCCACCACTCTTGTTTTGTGAACTTACTTAATTTGGGGTGCAAAGGATAGGAAAATAATACAGAAACAAAGAATGGTTGTAGTAGCTACAAATTCAGCTTGCAGGGCAAGGAGAGGCTGCTCTCTGTATTAAGAACTTTTTGTTAACAAGTGGCAATTGTAAGGTTTTTGCTGACTGTCCACTTTTGACACCAGGCTAGGGTAGAGAGCAAGCACTTGTGGCAGGACATGAGTTTGTTTTGTGTTCAGGATAGGGTGACAAGTGATTCTGACCTCTCTGTCACTGTTTTTGCTTCTGTCCTCTGTTTGCTATCCATTAATCCTTATATCCATGACCCAAACCAACCATAATGTGTGCTTTGTAGCTGTCATCTCACTGTGATTTATTTTTGCCTGTTTGCTCAGAACTGTTTGCTTCTGTGGCTAGTAGTGGGATAACCAGGATTTAGCATGAGGGCTGTACTGCATGATGGCAGTGATGTTAAAGCCTTGCTGTGCTTCTGCCATGAAAGAGGACTAATTCAGCCTTGAATTTGCATGTTCCCATCATACAGCAAAGGAAAACTGAATTGGAAGTTGAGGCTTGATTCTATTTTTCTATTTTGTTCATAAACTATTATTTCCTGTCCACCCACCACCTCCGTCCCCGACACTAATTGAATTTAAGGAGAGTTGGCTTTGCATCTAAGAACTGGCTCCTGAAAAATGCAGTGGAAATGAAGCAATTAATGCCTTAAGAACTTTACCATAGAAACATCTCAGTTCTTCCACAATAGCAGCATTTTTCTTGGTTTGTGCAACCAGTAGCATGTGAAAAAGCTCTGTGTTGCTAAAGATGATCCATATGTTGACTCATTACTGGAACAGCAATGCACTTCATGGCATTTTAAATTTGGTCATCAAGCAAAGTGTTTTCTGATAATTTGGTAGTTTTCCTTCATCATGTGACATTGTAGATGCTGGAGCTGGAATATAACCATGCAGAGCTCACAGGAGAGAAATGGCTTTGCCCAGTGCCCTGATTCTGTCTTGTGTGAGAAAGACCAAAACGGAGCCTGGTGGTGCTGTGAGCACCAGGAAGCCTAATGAAGAATTTGTCTGCTAAAAGCTTGTGCTTTCCCCTCCAAGTGTTGCTGTTGCTCTAAAGAAGCAGTCTCCTTGCAAACTCTTGAGCTGCTCATGCCCTGTGATTGTTGTGGCTGCGACCACATCACTTTCTCTTATTATAAGAATATAACTTTTTGTGTCTCAGCAGAATGTGTTTGTTCATCAGCTGCTCTTACCAAGTACTTTGTGGCTGCATCCTGCAGTCATCTGTCCTGGTTTTCTTTATATTTAGGCAAGGCAAAGGAGCTGTACTGAATCCTGTCAAGATTGACCAAGGGTGGTCTGGGCTGCCTCCTTTGAGTCTTGGGAGTTCTGGCCCAGGATCTTTAAACAATGACTTTTCTGTGTGGGTGCCTGAGTCCAGCTTGTGGTGTCTGCAGCCTGTCATCCTAAGTGTGGGGTGAGGGGTAAGACCAAGCTGGAAGGAGGAAAAGAGGATAGAGACAGGCAGGCAACTTTCTGTCTTGAAGCTCAAAGCCTGACTTAGGGAGGTGATGTGAGAAGTGGGGGCTTCTGTAGGATTTGCTGGCTTGTCTGTTTTCTACATAAAAATTAATACTTATGCTCAGTGATAATGTGCTGAGGCAAGTCCTGGGGTCTCCCCACTCCCCAGCAGTGCTTTGTGCTGTGCAGAATCTGGAGAGGTTGTGAGTGTTTTCTTCAGAGGTTCTGGGAAGACCTGCTGTGTCAAGATGTCTGTGCTGCAGTGTCTGGTGGCTTGAATGACACTGCCAGATGGACTCTGTGCTCGAGTGGCACTGACCACTGGCCAGGTTTTTGCATGTCTGAAGGCTTAGTCACCTATTAGATGAAGTTCTTGAAATATTTTTATTTTAGTTTATCAAACAAGACTTACTAAATTATGCTAAAACCCATGGAATATTGTTTGTCCTTAGTCCAATAGAAACAGTCATTTCAAAGTGTTTGGAGAAAGTGTTTCTCAAGATATGCTCTGGTATTTCTGTTGACTGAAATTGCTTATTAACTTGGTGATGCAGCAAGGCTGCTGTCTGGAATAGATCTTTAATACACCCTCTACTGCTCTGCTCAGTGTGTGTGTTTCCTTAAAAGTGCTACAAGAAGCACAAATATAGCTGGAGCACCTCGTCTGGAGTCAGGGACAAAAATAAACATGACATTATTATATTAGACTTGGCCACAGTTCTGACTGTTGCTGTGCTTTGATAACTTTGACATCTAATATTTTTTAAGCAGACTTTAAGGTTCACAGGCTTTGCTAGGTTGGTGGATAAGCCTTTCTCAGTCAGTTTTTTTCTTTTGGTGTTTGTATCCTTCTCTTAATGGTGCAATTACAGAAAGCCAGAGTTGTGCTTTTCCCTGCTCATACCAAAGTGGCACTTGGACACTGCAAATGCTTTTTTTTTGGTGCAGCAAGGTCAAAATTACATGGACCTGCAATCAGCTCGCTCTGCTACCTTACTAAAGCATCTTTGTAGCTCTCCTACCTCCCTTCCTTCACTGAAACACCTAAATTTAGAATTGTTGAAATCCAAGGGTTAGATTGTGCTGTGAATTTGCCACAACTCATTTGGTGTGCATTATGCCCATTCAGACAGTTAAATGGCAGTTCCCTTTCTCTTGCTTGTGTTTTGGGAAGCCATGGGCTGCCTGCCAGCAGAGTTTGGCCACTGGGCTGCTTTGGGTCCATGTCACTGCTATTGCTCCCACTGCTATACCAATTGCTGTGTTTATATTTGCAGTATCACCAGCTACAGCCTTTCTATTTTAAGAATCCCTGGCATGCTGTAGCCTTTCCAGAACATGATTTACACTCTTAGGGAGAATGAAAGATGCATCCAACAGAAAGGAGCAAGCTTGCAGAAGTTTGGATGTACATCAAGTTTCCTTGGGGCATACCTTAAGAGAAATGATGGCTGGTTATGAATTATGACTGCTAGAAGATTTGTCACTTACACAAAACTAACAAGGAGAGATTCTGACTGATTATGATTAATTTTTTCCAATGTGTATACACTGGTCAAGTACTTCTGTTTTCAGTTCTGAATAGCAATTAATTCAGTACTGTGAACTTGTCACTGAAACTGATGTCCAGTAAAGAAGGTGCTTCTCCAAGCCATGATCTTTTCCTAAACTTGCTTAAAGGTGATAAAAAGTGCTCTGGCACTGTTGTGGAATAGCAGTATGCTGAACAACCCGTGTGTGTGCATGTGTTGGGTTTGAGCAGGAAAAACACTGAAGGTTGACTCTTGTTTGAGGGGAAGAAGGGGAATTCAGCCACTCTGTGCAGTCAGATTTGACCCATTAGTGTTCAAGAAGACAGTCAGGAAATCTGCTGCCTCCACATGAAGTTCTGTGCTTGATGAGGAGAGCATGTGTAAGGTTTCAGTGGTTTCTTGTTGGCGCAGCTAACTGAATTTTAGTAGTTGTCAACATTATTAAAAGCTTACATGATATCTCTAGTTAATTCTATTAAAAGAGTTTGGCTGGTATGAACATTCAATCTCTGAATCTCTTAAAATTACAGTAGGTCAACGGACAAACTTACATGGATTAATAAAGAATTTAACAACAAGGGCCCAGAGAGTAAATGACTTGTGTAGAGCCTGTGTAGCAATACATGCACAGAGGACTTACTGAAGAGTATCAAGAGTCTTGTTGCAACTATAAATGTTCTTATTAATCTTTCCGGTGAATGATGCAGTGCCTGGGCCACGTTGTTCTTGATCCTGTGGCGGAAACCTTTCTAACATGGGTGAACAAAATATTTTTAAGTATATGATAAGTAAATTAAGAGGCAAGGATTGAATGTCACCATTTCTGGACCAGAAATAATTTGGGTTGGAAGGGCCCCCCAAAGGTCCTCTGGACCAACCCCCTTTGTCTGACCCTTTTGCTTTGCCCTTCTAACAGCCCCAGCTCTAAACCATCTTGGCACTGAGCAGCCAGCCAAGGAACCAAGACAGGCCCACTGATTTGTAATGTATTTATTTCCTTTTTGTCAGGAATGTGGGGCTGCTGCCTTTCCTTCCGGCTGCTGGTGCCGAGCGCTTCCCAATGCACTTCACAGCCTGGATGTTCCAGGTTTCAGAACATTCTCAGCTCTACTGATAGGTACACTGTGGGTGGGAAGAGTTTGTTTCCTATTGAAATTAATTGCTGGTAACTTCCCACATTCTTCTTTCTTGGTTTTGTCACTGAATATTTTCCGGGACCTTTTTTTTCTGGTAGCAGTTTTGGCTGGAAAAGCTATAGGCTGTTTCTCAGTGCTGTTCACTCAAAAGCAGCTAATATTAAGAAGAAAGTTCATTTGCATTTTCAGAACTTGTGGATGATTAAGTTTTTGGTAGCAGAGTGTTTTTTCTTTTCTTTATTTAAGTGCTAACAAAATATGTGCATGTACAAAAGCTGTGTTTGAGTGCACAGAGATTAAGCCAGCTAAAAATAGCGACTTCTGTGACCCTGCTGGAATTTTCTTTAAGCTTGGAAACACTGAAGTGTGTGTTTTGTCAGATTTGAATCATGAACCTTGAAGAAGAGCTAATGACTTCTTATTTCTCACCCCTAATCTTCAACTAGAGCATTCTTTATGTGAACAGATCAGTCTGAAATTGTACCTCAGGCTTCACTTACCTTATTTAACTTTGCTTACTTGCTTTGTTCATTGTAACATTTTTTTCTGCTCCAGTGAATGTGTTTATGAAAATCATTATTTTCAACCCTTATTATCAGACCCATGCAAGCTGTGCAATTGTTGCTGGGGATGACAGTTCCCTAAATCTGCCTTATTTTCTGTTGTACTTAAAACCAAGCTTTTCCTCTTCAACATCTTGTAACTCTTATCCTGGTGAAATTTGTGGCTTTCTCTGTTATTCCATCTTTCTGTTTTCCTGGCAACTTAATGAAGACTTTATAGCTGGGACCAAATGATCAATCTTAGGACACAAGTTGTATTCTCTGCTACCTGTCCTGGTGGATCTGGTTGTAGGTAAGGGATGGCAAAGCTCTTGTTTGCTTTTGGGGCTGAGATTCAGTTCTGGCCTTCAAAAGTGTTCCCAGGATGTGCTGCACCCAAACTGTCTTGGGTGCAAAATTAGCATTACCATTAATTATGTTTTACCGACAAAAGGACAAAAAGGGATAGAAACGCCCCAGTTCAGTTGAAATCTAAATGTTCTGGTAGAAAGCAATCATAATGCTTTACACGTCCCTTTTTGATACAGTTTTTCTTTCAGATATATTAGTATTTAAACTATAATAGATGTTTTGGTAATTGGTTGAATCCTTGCTTCAAAAAATCTTTTCTTTAAATTTGTCTCTGTTTCTGTGTAGAACAGAATTGCAAAAAAATCAATTCCAGTGCTTGACTAGCTCTTGTTTGGCATGAAGTTGTAGAGCACTTAAAATTCCTCATGCAACAGCTTTAATTGCTTGCTAATCTTGCCTAAAGATTGGCTGAGAATGTCGGCTCAGCTCTCCTGTTGCTTATTCTCAGCAGCACAGACTGCAAATGCTTGGGGAAAATGTCCTGGGAGCGTTCACTGCAGAACACGGGTGAAGGGGTATGGAAACACTTGCCTAGAGGTCAAACTGTTGACGTTTCAGTAGTTGGTTATTGATCTCTATCAGCAGCCTGGCAGTTGTACGGCTTTTGTAGAATGAGTTAATAATTTCTTGGTGTGATGCAAAATCAACACCCAATTGACCCGAGCCCCCGAGTGTGAGCCCTGTGGAAGGGGATGGTGTGAGATGCTGCTCCCAGCACCTCTGCTCTGCTCCACAGAGCCCTCCTCAATGAGCACAGCTCATTTGGACAAAGCCTGCCTCATAGCTGTGCCTTCCTCTTTCCTTCCCACGTTGTGCTGGGCTTTGATGAATGTGTTAGTGCTCATGTTGGTGGCTGTTCCCTTTTTTTAGAAACAAATCTTACCCACAGTAACTCTATATCCACAGTGAGTAATGGAGAAATCATTGCTCGTTAATGATTCACTCGCAGGTTCCTGTATTGCTCTTGCTCAGTCACTGGTGTTGCTGTTGGCTCCAAAGTGTTGCTCAGCCGAGCACTTAGACCCGATTTTCATAGTTTCAGTAGGGTTGCTGTAATGACAGGGTGGTGGGTGGCTGCCTTTGGTTACTGGTCGTCTGGTCCAAAATATATCCCTCCTGGTCCTGGCAGGATTGTAGAACTTCTGTGCTGCTGAGCCTTTCAACTACTTAAAGACCACTTTTACCAGTTATTTTTTGCTAGTTTGCAAGAACTGTTGCTGGGTGTCTGCTTAAAGACTACCTTATAATTTACTTCTTTTGCTGTGTGTATCTCCTCTGTGCTCAAAAGGTTAAATACTCAATTTGGAATTTCCATTTTGAGCCTTACTTTCAGGAAAAGTTCTCATCTCAGCCTCTCCAAAGTGTTTGTTTTCTGTGTGCACACCTGGTGATTTCTTGGGAAATGTGAGTGCTTTGCTGCTGCAGTTATAGGAATGGTGCCTCTAATCAAGGAGCAAAAGCAAACTTCAGCACTTAATAACTCAGAAACAGAATCCTGAAGGATGGCTGGGGTCACAGAGTCCAGTCCTTTGTCTTGGTCGTGCCTGTCATATCCTCCCTAGGCTGATTGAGTTACGCAGACAGAGCTTGCCTAATAATTCAGCTTCCTATTTTGTAACAGTCATTATTGTAGGCTGTTTCATGGTGCTATTGTTCAAATAAACTAAGGAAAAAAAATGATAAAAAAGGGCTCACACAAGAACAAGAGGATGCTTTCGCTGCTTTTGGCTTGGTTACTTCCTGTGAAAAAAAAACATTTGCCATGCAGTGCTTGGGATCATTCAGCAGCAGTCAGCCCAATAACAGAAATTAATAAGCTAAAAACCCCTAGAAGGTTTAGGATGTGATGTGGCCTGACTTTTGAATGTTCAGCTTTTTTTTTTTTTTCTTCATGTGTACTCACCTTTCAGCACCAGCAGCCAAAGCCCAGTGGCTCCAAGTCATTTTCCAGCACCATTTGTAGGATAACAGAGGCCTTGGCTTGGTTGTGCTACAGTTCAATCCACAACTGGTGTAAAACCTGCACCCCAAAAAAAGGAAGGGGTGAGACATGACCTCTGCTTGGCCAGGAGCAGGAGGCTACAGCAGACCCCAGGCCAAAGGGGGTGTGTGGTGAGAGGCTTCATCAAATAAAGCCTGTCAGATTTGGGGTGATTCGGGACCTTGTTATTTTTATTGCTTTCAGAAGTTCCTGTAATTTATTTGATTGCAGAGAGGAGAAGCAGAATTCTGTACCAAAAGCAGTTTTTGTGGCTTTTCTCCTTTCTTTTTTCTCACACAAGGGGAGGCTTTCCTGCTGTCATTCTCCCACTGTCACTTCACAGCAATGGCTTCATCCCCTCTCTGTTTTCTTCCTCTCTTGTTGCCCTTCTCCACTTTCTCTTCCCCACACGCTGCCCTTTCCCTGTGTCCCACCTGTTTGCTCCTGGCACAGTTGAGGCTGGTGCTGTGCCAGCAGGAGCCAGGAGCTGCCAGAGCACCTCTGCCTCCCTGAATCCATCAGCTCTCCTGCCAGGGAGCTCAGACCTGCCTCTGCCTTCCAGTCTGTGCAAGAATGTGCTCATCAAATTTATCTTTTAATTGAACTCTCAATGTCTTGAAGGAGCACAAAACATGATTTAATTTTTTTTGTTGTTGTTTTTGTGAGGGAAGCCCCTGAGATCTGTCCACATCGTGTTGATCACAGAAATTATTTGAAGTGAAAGAAAAAAAATCAGCAATGTGCATTTTATACAAGCATTTAAACTTTTTCTTCTTTTTTTTTTTTTTTTTTTTTTTTTTTTTTTTTTTTTTTTTTGGTTTTGTTTAGTAATAAAAGGAACAAAGCTATTATTAGTGACCATGGGCTTGGGAGTTTGCTAAAGCAGCAATAGTTACTCATCTGTTTTCATTTGCAGAAGTGTTCTAACAAAGGCAGCCACAAATGCAGCAGCAGGGTTAGGAGGTGGATGGTAGGAGTGGAAGTGCAGCTTCTAGAAGCCAGTGCTTACTGAGACCTTTCTGTTTAGTCTTGGTTCTGTGGCCACCAGGAGCTCAGATCCCAGGGAACTCTTGCCTTGCCTTGGATTGAAACGTGAAAGGATGAATCCCCTGGGTAAGTTCTTGGTCCTTTTTCTCCTCTGAGCTGCAGCAGAGCTGCACAGAGCAGTTGTCCCTCCTGGCACCAGCCTGGGGCTGTGCCTGCACGTCAGCTCCTGCAGCTGCCTGATAGAGATGGAGAAGAACCAGTGGTATATGATCACTTTATTTTAGTTTTCCCTCTCTCCTCATGGCCCAGGTAGGAATAAAATAGAGAAATAACCTAACTTGGAACCACAAAAAAACTCTAATATTTTCTCGCTCGTTTCTTTCCATTTTTTCAAACCAGCTGAACAAGCGTGCACAAGACCTTTTGCCTGTGCTTTCATGTGCAGCCAGCTGGGTCAGGGTTTGCTCCGTGGCAGATGCCGTGGATGGCAGAGCTGACTCTTCATGGTGGGATGCTCGCTGCCTGTGAGGGCAGTTTCCTCAGGTGCAGCAAGGGCAGGCAGGTTTTTGGCTTAAAATGCTGTGGCGTGCCCAAAAATTCTATGGGAAATCAGAATGAAATGCTCCTGTTGATTTCCTTGGGTTTGGGACGGTGTCCCACCTAAGTTTGGTTGTGATGTGCTGAATACGTGCCTGAATTTAATGCTGGAATTAAATACTCTCCGTGAGTGTTGCTGTCTGCTAATCCCAATCAGCCTCTTTTTCTCCCCAATCCTGCATCAGTTAAAAGTCTTGATTTGCAATTTGTGTTTACATCCTGAGGCTGCTATGACAAATACCATGAGAAATATCTTGAATAAGTAACAAATTTCAGGAATTGCTGTTTGCCCACGTCTGCGTGCTGAAGACAGAAACTTGAAACCATGGAATTGCAGAAGACCTAACCAGAAAGGAGAGATGCAGAAGGAAAGTTCTTTTTCACAGGGATCTGTTGGGGCAGCTGAGCCACTGCCTAGAAAGTTGCAATTATTTTTCTAGTGTCAGAAATGATACTGAGATAACAGATAAGCAAGGGAGGAGTGATTGACCTGCTTTATCGTGCTGCTTACAGAAACATGAAATTTAGCATGATAATGGAATAAAAGGTCTTATCTCTGCTTACGGTTGTTAGTGGTCAGAAACTGCCATCTGAAAGGACAGATTATATAATTTGCACTAATGTGCAATTTTTTTTCCTGGATTTAAAACAAACATTCAAACATTTAAAACCCAAAAAACAAACCTTTTCTCTGCACTGTGTAGAATATTTTGCTTTCAAAGATGTCAAACTTTAGAAGTAGACTGATAGAATAAGAAAGATGTCAGACTTGGTGATACTCTTACACATGGCATTGCTGGAAGGTTTTTTTGGTTTTTAGGAGTGGGTTATTAAATTTTTTCATCTTCTAGTTTTCTTTCTTTTTATTGTTTTGAAGGTTTTGCAAGCATAATAAAGTATGTGGGCACAAAAGTTTGAAGTGACCTGGCACTAAAGGGAACAAAGAAACCTTCACCCTCTCAAAACAGGATTCTGCACATACAACTCCAGTTTGCTTGGTTTTCCTCCATGGCAAACAAATTTTTGAAGTTTACTTTGGCAGGAATTCCCACCACCATTATGTTAAACAGAAATGGAAGGGTGCTTCCAAGCAGCGTGTTTCTTTGTTGCCATGCGGAAATACAGTTTTAAATCTGTTTTCTGTAGGCACTTAGTTTTGTTTTTCGTTTCCTCGTCTTCTTCCCATGCATCTATAGCTTCCCAACACCACTGGGAATCACAGAGTAATAGATTGGTGTTGGAAGGTACTTTAAAAATCATCCAGTTCCAAGCCCCCCCTGCCATGGGCAGAGACACCTTCCACTAGACCAGGTTGCTCAAACAATTTTCAGATAAGTAGTTATATGCATGTTTTTAATTGAAATGAGGAAAGAGCTTCATTCTGGCACAAATTTCACTGTTTACTTTTTTTTTTTCATGTGAAATGTTAACAGATACAAAAATGCCTGCAGGTTGGGATCCACCTTAGATTTGCATGTTTGATTTTTTTAAAATGAAAAATTATAAAGAAGGGCTTTGCTGTAGAAAATCTATCTGTTTTCTGCCAACTTTTTTTTGTTTTGTGTTTTAATGATTATGAAAAACCTTAGAGAAAACCCCTCGTGTTTTGCTTCTTGAAGGGTAGTATTTGAGAGGCTGATAAAATGATGCTGCTGTGGAAATAATGCAATGAGAAAATGATAAATCAGGGAGGTTTTGTACTTAAAACCTGTTTTTTTCACCAGGCTAAGGTGATTCAGCCCATCCCCGCCATCTCCAGCTGTTATTTGCATGTGGGCATGGAAAGGGCTTTCCACCCTCTCAAACAATCATCTTTTACATTCACTGGAATCACAGCAGTCTTTTATTGCCTTTGTATTTTTAATGGCAGTGTACTGAGGTTCCCCTTAACTAAGGAGTGGTACAGTTTACCCGAAGAAGTAAATGTCAGGTTGGTTTTGGTGTCAGCACCTCCCTCCTGGCACTTGCTAATGCTTCATCTGCATTTTCTGTCCTGGGCCACCACCGTACCAAGGTCTTGGACCTGTTTGAAAGCCCTTTGGCCTGGGAACTGCTTTATTCTGGCTGACTCTGCAATCCCCAATTTACCTGATGCTGGTTCTGCAGAGGCATGTGGTGGGATGGGTGGAGAAAATTGATTATTATGGTTTTTTGCCTAGGGCTTTTTTCCTCTTGTTTAAGGGAATTTCTCAATCCCAGTCTGTAAAGATTTGATGTGCTGGCTTTTTAGCAGTACTAAACACTTGTAAGATTTTTTAAAAACATACATAATCACTCAAATATTAAAGACTGCAATTTCAAACAACTTGTATATGAACTTAATTTAAGCACAAGAATATATTAATATATTTGATCTGCTTTGGGTTTTTTTCAGTGTAACTCTTTCAGCTTAGCATTGCTGTGTATTTTTGAGATCGTCTTTGCTTTTCCCCAGTTACTTTTAATAAACGATTTTAGCAGCAGGAGCTAGTCTAAGTGTCCTTAGAAAGCACTTGCTCTGCCAGACAGGAAGGTGTTTTTCAGGTTCCATACTTTGGTTTTGTGTACTTAATTATTACTTTTTTTCAGAATAAATTAGCCTGTATTAAAAGCGCACCGGAGGCTGGAGTTCTTTGTTCCCAGGCTGTAAATAACGTGGTCGGTGAAGGTGTTTTCATTATGCTCCACTCTTGAACTTCAGTGGAAATTTTGGATGGCACGTTCAGGATGTTGAGCAGTTACAGGCTGTCAAAGGTTTGGATTTTCATGCTGCTGTAATAAACTAAAAAGGTTCTTCTCTGCTTAAGCATATGAGCAGGTGTTGTAAGAGCCTGGCAGGTTCAGCTTCAGTTATGTCTTGTGTTGCTTGTCAGTGCTGAGTAGGATAAGAGGACATGGCTGTTGGCTACAGAGGATGGAGCATTCTGGGATTTAGGGATTTCCACTCCTGTCTGTGCTGCCCAGGCTGTGTGTCCCCAAGGGGCTCTGCTCTAAAGCCTTGTGTTGGAAGTCATTATGAGTGATGGTATCTTGGCCAGGCAGTATGTGGCTGTCAGACCCTCCAGCTGCTGTCTTGAATTCAAAAGGTATCCCTCTTAAATCTGCTCTGGATGAAACCTCCTGCTCTGCATGCCTTCTGTCTACTCTAGGACATGTCTTTTTGTAGTAAATATTTCTTGAGTTTATTTGTTTTTGGGGGACCTCTAATCTTTAATTTAGAAAGGAGGTGTTGCATTTTTGAGGTATTATTTACTGCTTTAATTCAGCATGGTGTATGTGAAGGCAAGAGCTCCTGTTGTGTGAAATATTCCAGCACTGCTTCAGATCCATCTGCTCTGCCAAAGAGTTTGCTTTGCTCTGCATCTGTCCTTTTGGAGCCTCGGGCTGCAGGGCATCTCTTCTGGGTTCAGGAAATGGCACTCAATGCTCTGCTCTGCTTCATAAGGTGGTGGTTGGTCAAAGGTTGGACTTGATGATCTTAAAGGTCTTCTCCAACCTCACTGATTCTGTGTCCCGCAATTCGTTGCTGGCTGCTTTATTCCACAGTGACCTACTTTGATTAGGCAACCAGTCCTTATTTGCAAAGGAGCATGTTGTTCCTTCGCCAGTCCTCCAGCTGGAAATGGTTTCAGTTCTGAACTTCTCAGAATGAGACTGTTGATACCAATTTAATCTTGTTCATGCCTGGTTTATATCACTTGGTGACGTGCCAGGGTTGTTCTCTCCTGGGTGTTTGTTTCTCTGCTGTATTTATAGACAGCAACACTCACTCCTGTCAACCTCCAAACTTTTCTTTAGCTTCCCACTATAACGTGGGCTTGTTTCCCTTGTCCCCTCAATTTTAGCTCCTTGTTTTTGAGCACGTTTCCCAAGCAGGAGCCCTTGCCCACAGGCACACACAGGTTTTGCTCTTGGAACATCACTGCTTCTCCATCCTCTCTGGCATTGCCCTGTCTGATACAGCCTGAGGCTGCTGCTTTTTGTGCTTTGCAGTGCTGGCCACTTGTGACATCGGGAGTGACTCATTCCCCTGGGCTCCTCTCAGTCCCATTGAGTTTAAATTCATCAGAGAAATACTGATGATGTACCATATCCTGTTGTGCTTTGAAAGATCCTAATGGAGTTGTGGCAGCTCACCAGAAGGATGAGCTGTTTCTCTTGACCTGTGATCTGAAACAATACAGACCAAATCCAACAGATACAAATCAAGGGGAATTTTATCCATGAGTTGCTTCCCTGAAGTGTCAGTGAATGCAAGGCTGGAGTCTGAGCAGAGGCATTTGGGACAGATGTTTCAGGTTAATAGAGAAGAGATTGAAGAGCTTATTTTGAGAGAAAATAACTGGGAATATGGAGAGGGATACAGGAAAGCCAGTGAGCAATTCAGGTGTGTAATCTGGTAATAAACTTAAATGCTGTCCCTTTATAACAGGAGGAAAATAAGTGTAATTTGACTGTGGTGTGAGTTCAGGCAGTGCCTGCAGCCTTGGTAAAGGCTGGTAGGAACTCAGCATGGATTGGGACTTGGAATTGTTGAACTCTTCCATTCTTTGAGAATGGTAAAACATCTGTGTAAAATCAGAGAGCCAGTAGGGCACGGTGAGAGCCCAGGTCCTCGCTGGTATCTTGCTGTTCCTGAAGCCACTGCTGCAGGCTGTTTATTTGGGGTGACGCTGCTGTTTCACCCTTTGCCTCTTTACCCTTTTTATCCCTGCTCAGGGCACTGCCAGACGGCTGGGGAAGAGGGGACAAAGCTCCATCTAGTGTGGAAAGGGAGATGTCTGGGAGCTGCCCAAGTGAGAAATCCTACAGAAGCTGCCTTTCCTTAGCCCAGCCATGAGGGTTGCTTTTTTGGCTGTTTTTGTTTTGGGACTTTTTTTTTTTTGGTAGCTTGTGTATAGGATTGCAAAGTGCTTTGGCTGTGCAAGTGTTAATAATTCTGACATTTGATAGCTGATGTTAATTTTTGGTACTCTGGAAGTGTGTGCAGGATAATACTGGCTTTAATGCAAGTTTAGCAGTCTGTAGTGTCAATTCAAGGCAAAATTAAATATATACCCTTCTATTAAGATTAGGAATTCTGTAGCCAGGTTGTAGCTGTGTGAAGAGAAGTGACACAGAAGGTTGAATATCTTAGTTTAAGATGAAATTCAAGGTTTGTACAAAAATAAACTATAATAAGATAGATGATAAAAGCTGTTATCCATTCATACTTGTGTTATCTGCTTTTAAAAACAAGAAAAAATAGAAAATCATCTTGTTTGTTCTGGAGTTTGTAAAAACAAGGTTTTTTTTCCTGAATACTTGTAAAGCCAATTGGAGTTCCTGAATGTGGCTTTGCATCAGCCTCTCTAAAAGGAGGGGAAAATATTCTCAGTGTATTAGATATATATTGGCAACTAAGTATCAGGCAGCCAGTAAATTTCTGAATTCAATAATGGTTGTATGACAAAAATAAAAAGCTACTGCAATTTAATGCAGATTTCTTATGTGGGTTATGAAGGAAACATTTGTCCTCCTGCCTGCAGTACCTCTGCTACAGTTCAGTGCCAAAGACCACTGGGCAGAATTGGTCCCTGCCCAACGTGTTAGATCTGTGTAATCTTTGGGAAGTTGGGATCAAACATCTCTGTGGATTTTCATGGTTTCCAGCTTGTTGTTGGCAATATTGGGCTGCCTTTTCTTTCCAGCATATTTATTGGGAATACTGGGGATTGTTCCTGCTGGAGGGGGATCATGAGGAATAGAAGGTGGTGAGTGCAGGGAAGGTGAAATTTTCTTCCACGCTGGTAGGCTGAGGTGGGGACATGCTTTGTAGCACTGACTTTTTTGAGCCAAGAAGCTGCAGAAATGGCAGGGTCACTTTGCTCCAGCAGCACATTTGTCAAGCATTTGTTTCACCCAAAGGTGCAGCTGCAGGTCCTGACTGAGAGCTGCTACAATTCTGCTTTTTAGGGACAGCAATACAGTTGGCTGCTGGGCTCCAGCAGGTCTGGAGCTGCACATCATTTCCAGGTGACTTTGCTGCATGTTTGTGAACTTGACTGAATAATGTAGCACTGTACAGTCGCCTGTTGAAGCCTAAAATAACAGAAGGTGTGAAAAATGCTGCTCCACAACAATGGTGGGTGCTCCAGCAGGTACTTTGCCAAGGTCACAAATGCTAAGTAAACCAGATTAAACAAAACCCTGTTGCAGGAATGCATGATTAACTGTAGTCTTTGCAGGATTTATTGGTTATAAGCTAAGCCCTGCCTTTATTTTTTTTTTGTCCTAGTAACTAAGGCAGATGTGAACTTCAAGTCCAGTGAAACATTTTTTTGGCTCTTGCCTCTGTTTACATGATTCAGGAGTTTGCAGTAGTTCCACAACAAATATAGCTTTGAACAGAAATAGCCATTCAAGTGCTGTGCTTCTGGCCGTCAAACAGGAGGGTCAAACAGAATGGCTTGTAAATAGTTTTGAGTTGGCTGCTTTTTTTTTTCAAAAGTAAACCAAGGGCTGTAATGTATTTTGAAAAGAAGTGGTGTTCCTGCAGCAACTGATACGGACAGCATGGCTCAGTTGTCACTAAACTGTGCAAAACATGGGCTGTGCTGAACAGTTTGACTTGAGAAAATCCCATTTTCTAGAAACTCGGCAGCTGTGTTAATTTTTGAGATTGTATTTGGTTGCATAAAGTTACTTCTGAAGATTTTTTCCTGATGTCTCCTCTTTGAGATGTGCTTGTTGCATTTTAGATGCAACATAAGACAGGCAGAGCAGAAGGGTGCTTGCAAAATTAAATTAAGGCTGTTTATTAGCAGGGCCGTATTTGAGGTGTTAAAAGACCTATAAATAGATGAGGGTGGATGATCTTGTATATATTTTTGACTTTGTGAAATCAAGAAGTACAAATGTTGCTTGCATATTTTTATTTTGAATGAGACTTCATTCTATACCATGTTTTTTTAATCTGGTATTTCTTTTATTTACATGTGACTCCATGTTTAAGTAATTATTTTCCTCATTCCCTCTCTGATGTTCATTAGCAGTTGCTGGCTTGAAACAAGATGCAGAATTATTTTGATGAGGGAAGAGGAGGAATTACCATAATAGTCCTTGGAGATGCAATTCCCCAGTGCTGAAGGCTTTGAATCAGTGCTAAATATTTCTGTGAAAGACTGCAGTTCCTGCAAATGTGACAAATTTAAAACAGATTTTACAGCTGTTGGAGGATGGCAGGTGAAAAGGTCCCTCGACATAATATTTGCACTGTCCTGCCCCAATTATCCTGCCCTACAGTGCACACAGAAACTGTACCCAACGTGATGAATCCCTGAACTTGGGATTTTGGGAGAGGTACTTGGTGACAGAAGGGCTGTTTACTGGGTGTGCCTGTGCTGGGGATGCTCTGACAGCATAGCAGTGATGCCTGATGGACTGAGGAGGTTTGCTTCCTCCAGGAGCCTTGGCTTGGGATTCTCCCATGGTAGGGATGTTGTGGGGACATTGAGTGGCCTAAGCAAGGGAATTGAAGGCCAGCTGTCTTTAGCTGTTTGCAGTTGGGCAATTCCTCCATTTTGCTTCGCCTCAGTTAGCAAGTTTGTAAACATCCCTAATGCTTCCTTACATGGACAGCTGGAGCTTATCCCACCTTCCTGTCTGTGCTGTGAAAACCCAAGGCAGCAAGTCTGGCACATCTGTCCTGCAATTGCAAATCGTAATTGCAGTGTAAATACCCAAATGGTTGGTAAAGTAACTTGTTGCTGAATAAGGGCTTTTTTACCCCCACTCCAGGTAGTTCAGCTTGCACAGTCACACAGTCCTCTTTGCCCCAATAACTTTTCCACAAATAGATAAAAAGGTAGAATAAATATGATCAATGCTTAAGGGACTCTAATGTTGAAGTTGGTTCCAAGCATGAGGACGCTGTTGGAATGGTTTCTGCAGCCTGGAGAGTTGCTTTGTTAGAAAGAAGAGTTGCTAAAGACCTTTGCTGATCTGATCAGGTCTCGTAATGAACAGCTAGTGCTGTGGCTAGAAACTGAAGTGAGAGTTTGGATAATATCTGTCCAAGACTGGTTTAATGTTAAAATTATCGCAGTGATGTGTATGGGATTGTTCGTTCCCTTGCATGTTGTATTTAGTGTTGTGAGCAAGTCCTCCGTGCTGATAATGCCTACATACCGAGCACAGAATTCACTGTGTGGTTTTCATCATGACTGTTCAGGATCCTTAATCATTTAAAGCAAATCTTCCATAAACACTTTCCCTTTTGCTCCTCAAGATCCTGTTTGCTCAGCATGCCAGAGTGAGTATGTCATCTGCAGGAGATGAGGCTTCCAGCTGCCTCATCCTCTTTGGAAAGCATTGAATATGCTCTAACAGTGGAGTCAATAAGCAGAAAACCTTGGATGAATGGAAAAGTTTAGGTTGGGAATTGTTGGTCCTGGTAAGCCTTGAGGGGCACCATGGCTTTTTAGCTGGGAAGGAGTCTGGACATGTGAATTATGGATACCAAGCTGTGGACACAACATGGTCAGGCCTTGTCTTCTGCTGAAAACTGCCTCTGTGAATAAACTTGCTATCCAGCTGTGGAAGTGTTAATTTCCAAACCAAGATATGATGGAAAGGTGCTGTGAAGCCAGGCCTGGGCACTGTGTAGTTGTAAAGTATCAAAAAGTGTAGTGGTCAGATGTCATCTTCCCTCTCAGCGACAGTGTTATCGTCTCTGTTTACCCAGATAAAAAAAGGTAAATTCTGCATTACAAAATCAAAAACTACAGAGACTGTTAGTGGAGCGTTATCTCCTCGCTTTTTCTTTTATCGCCTCTTGGTTGCTTTAGCAATCTGGCTTTTTGTTTTGCAAATTTGCGTAGAGCTCTTTAGAGAGGGAAGTGCCCATAGACGTGGTGTCTGAAAAATGGTTCAAAAAGCCTTTAACAAGGTCAGACTTTTAAAGGAAAGGCAAATCAGCTTCATGCCTTTTTTTTATTATTTTATTTTTTGGTAATATTTTCTCTAAGTTTGTGATGGAAACTTAAAAAGTTTGGGGAAGAGCATCAAACCAATATTGGGTAACTCAGTCAACTGCATTTTAAATTCCTTTAGCCCTTCGGGGGACAGTTTGGGGAGCTTGAGGTATTTGTGTTACCTGCGTGCTGCTTTTCTGAGCTTTGCTTTAGCCTGTTAGAGCAGAGGTGGAGCTGGGGGAATGGTGTGTGCACTGTCACATCGACTCTGCGCCTTTCCAGATGTGGTTGCAGCTCTTGAGAGATGCTTGTGCAGAGGTTCGCCTGGGTGAGCCCTGGATGCGAAGAAGTTACATCCCAGAAAACAAATTTGTCTTGCACCCACCCTTTCCCCTTCATCTTTTTGGCGATAAAGATCGTGAGAAAACGGTGCCGTTACAGACAGCCCTTATCCACTGATGGTGTTAATGGCCCGATCACACCCCTTTTAATTAATGAATGGGAGAAGCGCTTTCAATGCCAGCCCGTGTCTTGGGTTTCTCCCATTCCTGGCGGGGCGGCGAGGGTGGTGCAGCCCCTGGGATCCGCTCAGCCCACGGCAGTGCCGGGAATTCACCCCAAATCCTGCGGATCCGGGACCCCGCGGCTCTGCGCCCATCGGGAGGCAGCGCGGCGCTCCCATGCAGGTGAGACAGGATGTAGCAGGATGTAGCCGACTCCAACCTCCTGGGCTGGTTTTGGAAGTCTTTTCTTGCTACCCCCTGGCCGTGCTGCCTCCAGCCCGTCGTTTTCTCCTCGGTAGGTGCTGGATTGCACAGGTCTGCGGTGCCGGAGCCGCTGCTCCCTGGGGATTGGAGTTGCCAGGTCCTTATCTGGAGCCTCCCCTGGAGACACAGCCGGCCCCGGACGCCGCTTGACTTTCACCCGGGGGTGCTCAGCAAAAAGCCCTTGGACACAAATTTTTTTTTTTTTGGGAAAAAGATGGAAGCTGTTCAGATGTTCATGCCCTGCTCCTTTGACAGCCTCTCTCTGTGAGTGATGCTTTCCCCCTGAGCAGATTACCGCGGGGTTTGGTGTGGTTATGGTGGAGGTTGTGTTCTGGGAATTGCAATTCCAGATTCTGTGCTTGGGACTGGCCACTCTCCTCTGCAGAGCCACAGCAGCTGGGCTGACCTGCTCAGATACTGGTGGTGACTTTCAGGAGGGGAAGACTCTGTGTTTAAATATATATATACATATATATGTCTCTTGTTCTGAAACTTCATGGCATAAACACAGGTTTGGGCTAACAGAGGTTCTGTTTCAGTGTGTTATCACTGTTATAATATGGAAGCCTTAGAAGATACTTTAGATTTGCAATTTTTCATCTCCCTTCTATCATCAGTGGTAGTAAAGGATTGTAAAATGCGACCTTTACAGCTTCTGGATTGAACCTCTTCATTTTACCTTGTTCCTTAATCTGGTCAAGATCCAGCTTTCCAGGCTATACTGCAAGCTGTGTCCCCAAGTAGGTGGGCATTCAAGCAGATCAACTTACGGCATTTTATTAAGTCAACACTCATGCAAAAGCCACCTCCAGAGCTTAATAATTATTTACTGAGTGCTCCTGGGTCATGAGAGAGGTTTTCATTAAGTTCAGAAAGCACTATGTTCAGCCACTTGTGAAGGTGTGTTTTAAAGACAGGAAGAAAAATGGAAAACTACTACATGGTGTACAACAACTTTAAAAAAAATTCTTAACTGAGGATTGAATATTTTTATTTGTGGAGTTGTGTTGTGTTCGAGGTGTTTTGTGTGTTGTAAAAACAACACAATTTTCTGTTGTTTATATTTTATTTCAAAGCAGGTCGTTCCAGCAAATGAATTTGATTTGAAATTCAAGCTTTAGCTCCTTGCTGTAGTAGGTGGATGGATGTTGCAGCGTTTTGCCTTCCCTGCCCAGCCAGGTGCACTCAGTGCATCCAGGCAGATGGGTGGGTGCTTTTTGTGCTGTGGGCTGTCCTGGGGGTGCAGCCACAGTGCAGGGCAGGATACAAAAGCATTTAGGAGGCACAGAAAACATTTACCTTGATGGTGGAGCAGGGGCAGGCAGCCTGTCTCTTTAAACTTGTAACCTTCAAGTGCGGAAACCTTTCATGTACGAGCCTGAAATGTAGTCCTGGCTTTATTATAAAGGCTGATAAAGGTCTCCACACCGTTTTTTGTAACTGCTTTGTCCTTGGCAAGTCAGGACGTAGGAGGGTGCCAAATCTTGGGTTTGTTTTTTTTTTATTATTTTTTTTGCATTGATACTTCGTGCAGCGCCAGGCGGTTGGCGCGGGGAGCAGAGCGTCGCTGTAACCCACCATCAATTATTAAATGTTAGGAATGAAGTACAAAGTGCTCCAGGGAAAATGCTGTAGTAGTTGGAATCCCTTACCTTGGCTGAAGGGGAAAAGGGATTGTGTACATGGTTTCTTTTTGTTGTTTGTGGGCTTTTTGCATTTTGTATTAGTTTGTTTTTTTTTTTTTTTTTTTTTTTTTTTTTGGTTTGTGCAATCTGTCTCCTCCTTGCATTTGTTTTTTTCCTTTTGCTGTTCTTTGCTTTTTTTGTCACTCCTTTGAGGCAAACAGCTGGCAGGTCAGAAACTACTACTGGCATTGTTGCTTCAGCCACATACACAGTCCAGGGAAGAAAAAAAGTTTCTTGAGGTTTTGCTGCTTGGTAGAGAGGTTGAAAAAAGAATTTGTACAAATCAATTTTAATTTTGTAGAAGGTCTAGTGATTTTCTAGGAGTGGTGTTGAGAGCTGAGTGGTGGTCTTCTGAAAATGTCTTCTGGGAGTCAAGTATTTAAGTATCCACCATTATAGCATAGAACAATCTTAATCTTTGAAGCAGGGAGATGAAAGATTGCCAATATTACAACTCAAATGTGGATGCCTTTATTTTCTCTATGGATAATTATGAATGGGATAAGGGTAATAAGACATAAACAAAAGCAATTAAATCCGGTGTTACTTCTTACCTCTGAGATCTGGTGCAGCTCAGTGGATTTCTTGAGGTGCTAAATCTGCTTTTCTTGGCTGATTTCTCTGTGGACTAACCCATTAACAAACAGTTGGCATGAATGGAGGGAGGAGAGCAGCAGCCTCACTCTTATGTGCCATATCTTAATTAGGAGCAGAATAGTCCATCCTGCCCAGAACAAGTGGCTTCGAAGGCTCTTTGTCTAAGAAACATTACATTGGAGACTTTTTTTTTTTCTTAAAAAATATTCAAAAATCGTTCCAGTTTCTAAAGTAGTTTAAAAGCAAAGTTGAGTTAATTATTTTATTTTCCAGTTCAAAGTCTCCAGAGAAGTTTCTTGATCAATGCACAGGTAGTGCAGAATAATGCTTGTACATCAGATAACTCATAAGTAATGCATGTGAACCAGAGCATTTGTTTGATCAATTTATAGAATCTGCAAACAAAACTGTCCAACGAAAGACAAGTTTGTCTTTTTGCCTAAGGAGACAGATAAAATAATCAGTAAACATCTGGGAAGGTTATGGTCTCTGTGGCTTGATGGCAACAAAATCAAACTTGATTTTAATGTGATCAGTTGCCTTTTATTATGCAATGGCCAGCTGCATATTAACTCATGTATGCAGTAGCTAACATTTCCCAGGCATCTGTGCAAAGGATGTGCAATTTAAACTTATTTAATAAAGCTTTATCACTTCATGATTAATTGGATTGGCACATGACACATAACTAATAACTCTCAGTCTGTATTACACTGTGCTTATTAGAGTGCTAATGGATAACTGGTTTAATCATGTGTCAATTAAAAGGATGAGTCGGTTTCATTTATTGCAATTAGATGGTTTCCATAAACTGTTTGCAGGAAGTATCTGAATTGCATCGTGTATTAGCTGTGTGTGGGCTCTGCTCCTGGCTCCACGTAATCTGGGGGTGAATCAGTTGGTGTAGGGGAGTTTTGGATCCACGTGTCCACTCTGGATTGTTCTGTGGTACATGGCACCGAGCTTGGTCATGGGAGATCTCCCTGTGCCACCAGAACATCAAGGTCAATAACCTTTAAAAGTAACCATTTTCAAAACTCTCTGGATGAACCTTTTGCAATAAAAAGTTTTTCATCGTTGCTTTGGTTGGAAAAGTGAAGTTCTGACAACACTCCTGTTTGCTCTGTGGAGGTACATGGTCATGGAACCCAAACCATCTTCTGTTCCTTCTCTTCTGTGCTTGAGGAGATGAGCTGACATGGTGGAGAAGGGAAGCTGGGTGGGAGAATGACCAGTGTGATGCGTGGGACAGACCTAGAGGACGAGATACCAAAGTTTCAAAGTGTTTTTCATGTTTGATCAGTGCCACTCATGGCAGGTGGAAGCAATGCTGGTATGGGGAGACCGTCATGCACACAGGAGGAGCTTTACAGACACCTGGGAATAAATAACAGGAAATCTGTCTGTGTTCCTTCCCAGTGCTTGTGACTGAAGCATCTGGTTAGGCAGGCAGGTGTTCTGAAGCAGCTTTTATCCCAGAATAAACATTATTTGAACTCACCTGCACTAGTGTGTGATGGTTGGGTGCCCATCTCCCTTTCCCAGTTATTATTGGGTAGGATAAGAGGAGATGGCCTCAAGTTTTGCCAGAGGAAGTTCAGATAGAACATTACAAAGAATTTCTTCACTGAAAGAGTGAGTTGTCAAGCACTGGAGCAGCCTGTCAGGGAGATGGCTGAGTCACCATTTCTGGAGGTATTTAAAAGACACGTAGATGTGGCACTTGGGGACATGGTTTAGTGGTGGGCTTGGCAGTGTTGGGTTAACGGTTGGACCTGATGATCCTGGAGATCTCTTCCAACCTAAACAATTCCATGATTCTGTGGCAGTAGCTGCAGTCTGGCAGGACATGGCTGTCCGAGCTGTCTGCTTTCAGGGTTCATCTGCCTCTTTGCCAGGTAGAATTGCAGAAGAAATAAAGCCTGGGAGCATCTTTGCACTTTGGGGAAGAATTTGGCAGAACAGCATTTTATGGGACTGTTGTCTCATTAAAAGACACAGTACCTGAAGCTTCTGTTTACAATTTTTGATCAACAGTAGAGCCCTGAATCACCTGCAGGAAGCTGGAAAGACTCTTGGTGCAAGTAGGTAAAATAACTGTGTGAGCAAGATGAAGTTCCGAACAGGAGCTGTTTGAAGTGCTGTGGAAATAATTTCTCCTTTTTGCTCCCTCTCTTTTCCCAACATTTTTGTATATGGGAAGGTTCTTCTGAGATGGTTTCCAGCACACTTGGCTTTGGTAGGCGGAGAAACAGTTCAAAATGAAAGAATGTGGGAGGAACTGCTGGGTTACCAATTTTGCAACATTAGGTATCTGTAAAAATTGCCAGTAGCACACAAATGAGAATACTGACAAGTGTGGTACAAAATTGGCCTTTTTCCAATATGAGGAGAATGAATCCTTCCCTGAAAGAAGCATTTGAGTGACTTTGTTTTTTCCTCATGTATTACAGTGGTCTTCGAGGTGGGATGCACAATGTTATTAGTGGGCAGAAAGAAAATATGAGTACTTCAGTATTACATACATAGTTCATAAACAAATAAGTAAACATTTTGGGGGTGCATGTTCAGACATTCCTGGTAGGAATGTAATCAAAACAATTGGGAGACCACTGATCTAAAACTATCCTGGTCATGGAAGTGAAGCATCTCTTCGGTTTGAAATTGTGAAAGTGGTTCAGATGTGCAGCCAGAAAACAAGCTGCTGGATTTAGATGTGAGAATGCTTCACCCTTAATTGAAAAGGGAGTGTTTTTTACAAGTATCACAGTCAATGACTTGTCTTGAGCAGCTAATTAGTACGATTATTCCGCAGCTGCATTAGTTTCACCACAAAGGTTTTCTCTTGTTTTATCAAAAGGATCAGTGTCTCTGTGAATGTTTCAACATGACAGGTCTTAAATAGCAAGATGGTCCCCTGCCTCCCTGCCCCCAAAATGTGTGCTCTGGAAGAGCAGAGTTTGATCTCTTGGGGCAGTAAGCATGGGTTCTCTTTTTTTTTTTTTTTTTTTTGTTTCTGCACTGAACTGTGTTCAACATCAGTCCTAAACAAAGCCAGAAAACTTCCAGCAGTGCTGGCTCTGGCTGTCTGAGCACAAGAGTGATCAGTGCCCGCAGCTTCCAAGCAAGACCTGGAAGGGATGCTGGCTCCCAGACTTGTGTGTCCTGCCAGCATCCCGCAGGTATCAGTGCTGCAGCCAGAGGTGGGGGTTTCAAGAGCAGCTTCCTCCTAGAGCCAGGAGGGTTACTGCTGGTTTGCCAAGGCATGGCCCATGGAATTTGGTTCTGTGGGCTAAGAAAATGATGAGTTGCTCCAGAAAGTGTCCCTGCAGTCCATTGCATAGTCCTGTGGTCTGTCCCATGCTCTCCTTGCCAATGCCTGAGAAATGTCTCTTAGGTGGTCAAGCTGTGCTGTGTGCTTGAGTGGGCCAGCCTGTTGCTCTTTGTAAAGTATGACTGGAATAAAGCTGTTGCTGTTGTTTATTTTGCCTGGTTTTGTATCTGACGGTGCTTGGAAGATGCTGATAGGCCTGGGGTGAGAGTTGGGTTTTTTGTAGAGGTCTGTTTTCTAATTCCGAAAAGTCACTGCCAGCACAACCAACCCTAAGGTAGTGTTATGCAGGAAATCAGTGAAATACGTTATGTCATATTTTCATGGAAGGTAGATTCACTTTACTTTGAGCTAGATCATTGGACTGGAGTATTATCCATACCAATCATTAGACTTGCTTTAGCTCTTCATTATTTATTTTTCTTTAAAAAAAAAAAAAGGAATATATGTGCCTACTACTGTCTATAAAAGCATTTGTTTTTCTCGTGGGTGGTTACTGTAAAATTTGAAAGAGCAAGTGGCTCTTTACAGCTGGATGTTGGCGTTGGGGAATGGTTTGGCTGCAGCCAAGTTAAGGCAGCCTAAGGTGCCCACTAAGTACCTGAAGTAGGTCGGCTCCGAATTCCAGAATTCCCCTCCGGCCGTGCCGCGGATCCTCCTCGCCCATCACTCCCCACATTCCCCCGTAACTCCACCAGCTCCGGCCGCCGGAGCCGCCATCCCGCTTCGTGGAAGCTGAGCTGTCTTTTCTCTGGTCTTCCCACAGCAATTCCGAGCATCCTGGCGCTTCCAAGCCTCCCTTAAGCTCCTCCAGCATGACCTCACGAATCCTGCTCCGACAGCAGCTCATGCGTGAGCAGATGCAGGAGCAGGAGCGTCGGGAGCAGCAGCAGAAGCAGCAGGCAGCCCAGTTCATGCAGCAGCGAGTGCCCGTCAGCCAGACACCTGCCATCAACGTCAGCGTCCCCACCAGCCTGCCCCCCGCCACACAGGTGCCCATGGAGGTCCTCAAGGTACGCACCTTTCCGCTCAGGAACTCCTCAAAACCCGCTTTCTTTAACAGGGACGTGGTTCTAGGCATTTTTCAACAACCGAGTTCTGCAGATAAGCTGAGTTCTGGCTTAGTTTGAGGCTTGTTTTGTTGGCCTTGGTAGCAAAGAATGGAAAAAACTTTTTTTAAAAAAAGTTTGCGTAACTTTTGTTTTCTTTCAACTCTGAGGTCTCCGGAGGGAGGTTTTGTAACAAAACTTAAGTTTTCCATCATTTTTCCCTTTGGAAAATGCTTCTCCGTCTTTCTAGTACTTAATTACTTTCAATATGAAGAAGTTATTAGTAGATAACAAATCAATGTTTTGGTTTTTAAAGGAAAACAATGAAATAGTTTTATAAGACGGAGTCAAAACTCTTTACAAAAGAGCTCCTCAGAAAGCCTTAATCTGAAATATGGGTGAGTTTCCAGCTCCTTGCAATGAGTCTTTGTAATCCTTTTTTTGTTTAAATGACTTGTTTGCTATTAGTAGCTTTGGATTCCTTGTCCCACTGGAAACTGTAGGAGCTTGTTAGTGTCCCTCTGTCAAAGGAGATGTAGCTTGCTAATTACTCAGGGAAAAACGTGAACAGCTATAAGAAAAGAGATAATTTCACGCACTGCTTAAATTCAAGTAGGCTGAAGCACCGTGAAATGTGTGAGTAAAACAATGTCAAATGTTTTGGAGAAGTTTGCTGACATATTTCATGAAAATATGATTTTCACCCGTTTTGTAGCGTTTGCTCTGCGTTATTGCTGGATCTTTTTGTTACAGTTTGTTGTTTAGTCAGTGAACATATTCTTACCACATAAGTTAGTGGAGCTTGGTGACAAACCGCTCATGTTTTGCTTGTTGCTGTTGTATACCAATGATAAGCAGTCAAAAATTCAGTTTTAAAATAGACTTGCCGGCTCAGGATTTCGAGGTGGTCTGTGTGACAGGTTTATGGGGAAAATAGAGGGTAATTTTATTTACTGAATCTGCATTATGGTGGTGTGTTGTCAGCGCTGAAGCTAACACTGATTTGGAATAGTAGAGTCATAGTCCAGTATGTGACCTAGGAGCAAAAAGGCAGCAGTTGAATTTTGAATTCTTTCTCTCTCTCCATACTCACACATTTCCATTAAAATTAAATGCAATATTCTTTGAGCACATGAGCATATGTCTATAAGGAGTCTGTAAGGAGTCTGAAATTGTTTGGGAAGAATTGTTTTGTCTAACCTTTGTGTATTACTCACAGTGTTTTTGTATAACAATTTCTTCAGCTTGTTTCGAGGTTATGGCTGTAGTTATAATTCAGATCCAGCAGATGTGTAGGTGCTATGAAATAGGGTTTTTTTTATAATGCACCTAGCTAAATAAGCATATATTACACTTTTTACATCCTTTCATCCTAATCTGTTACAACATGAATTTTAGGGTATTTTTTAAATACTGTGAAAACTTGTAGGAAAGTATTTACTTTTTGATGATATTTTACTGATGAGGAAGGAGTGTAACATCTTGAAGAAGCATTAGCAGTTGTCATTACTGTTCGTTTTGCAAATGCTTCTTTCTATGGGAGAGAAGGAAAGGCAGCCCTTGATTTCTGAGGGCTTCAGAAATCTCTGCAGCCAAAAGGTGATGCTCAGTTATTGCAAATGGGGTTCCTGGGACAGGAATCTGTGTGCAAAGCTGTAACCTGCTGGAGCATTGCTAGGAAAGGACTTGCACCTGAGCCCTCATCCCTTAGGATTCCAAAAGTGTTATTTGTCCCCCATTTCCCTCTGATGGAGAAGGATCTCCTGGAAAGAGGTGGGATACCTCTCCTCCACTTGTCTTTAGCCCAAATAAGAGTGCATTACCCTGTAGAATAAAAAAATCAAGATAATGTGTCCTTAAGCAGCTTGTAAATTAAAAATAGTTACAGGCAACAGGTACCTTTTGGGGATGGAATTCCATTTTGAAGGTGATAGTTGTGAAAACAGGAGCAACCTGCTGGACCAAAATGATGTCTGTCTTCTCATCACCTACATTTCCATAAGGAACAGTCAAAATCAGCAAAACTAAGTCCTCTTGGTCTCTGCCTGTGAGAGAAGAGAAAAACTGCAAAACTGAGAAAAACAGCTTTGCATAGTTTGGTACTTGTGTTTTTGGTGGAGAAAAGCAGTGAAAAATTGACCTTTTTTTATCTTAACTCCTAACAGTGGGCCAGTTCTGTACAAAAACAAATTAGCACAAAATGCCAGGTTTGAAGTCATGATCTTCCTGAAAATTACAACTGAGGCTTCAGGGAGAGTAAGATTTGGCAACAGATCCATATAATTTTCTTTGTGGTTTTGGGGGAGATTGTTTTGGGGTTTTTTTCTCATGTTGTTTTGTTATTTTTTTCCAAATAGGATATTTGGCTCAAAAGCTGAGATTAACAATAACTCAGGATCTTCCTGGTGCCAGTGTGCTGACAGCCAGCTCTGGCTGCAGTGACATCATTTCCCTGCAGCTGCTTTTTACACTTCAGTTGTTTTTTAGCTGTAGACAAATTTTCCATATGAGTTGTACAGAAGTTTTAATAGATAAATAGGGAACTAACTTGCTAACTTTACTATCCAGATGGCCTGGATTTAGTCACCTAAAAGAATGAGATAGACAAAAAGGGGATTTTTACACTTCCAGAAATGTTAACTTGCAAGACAACTTTGTTTAAAAGTGATCTTTTTCAATGTTACTTCACAAACAAGACCAAATCTAGCAGCTGGTTTTGTTGTTGTTTTTGTTTGTTTGTTTTGGTACTTGGCATCAAAAATCCCACTCTAAGCCTGTTGAATTTGTCAGTGTTTTGTGGTTTTAATTATATTGTGTGACTTGCCCTTTCACCCATATCTCACAGTGTGAGAAGGAGAATAATACTTGCATATCTGAGGATGGTAATTCGGAATGACTGGTTTAAAAAGAAGCCAGAGGTGCTAATGAGCTTGGATTTTATATTTGTTTTCAAGATGTCCATTTAGAAACAATACAGAAAGAGAAATACGTACTAATCTATGTCACATTGCATAGGCATCTCCAGATTGCATAACACAGTGTGCTCAAGGCCATGAGTGAATAAATGGGATTTCATTTTCTTGAGTAATGACTTCTCATTGCATCACTCCTCTGCCAAGTAATGTAGCTTGGCAAGGTAGGAGATGACCTGCTGGAATTCAAATTTTGCATTGCTTTGTGCTGCCTAATTAAGAGATGGACTGGGAGTAGATTTGATGCTTTTGGAACAGTATCTCTTCAACTCTAATAGCAAAAGGAAGATTTGTTACAGCTTGTGGTTATCCTTCTGTGCAGGGCTGGGGTTGGCTTCATGGGCTGGTTTGTCTTTAAGAACCTTCTCATCCATTTCCACCATGACAGAGATGTCACCAGGAATTCTTTGCTTCTGCTGTAATTCACCTTCTTTCTCTGCCTTGGAAACAGGAATTTAATAGAAAAAGTTATTTATTGGAGTAGTTTCAAGCCCTAAAACATCAGGACCCATTCCTGAGGTACAAATTAAGCTTGTGTTTTTATTTAATTAATTAATTTATTTTTTATTTAAAAGGATTATCATCTTTGCAAAGAGTTCATCTTAAGATGACCTTGTACTACTTCTTCCATCCAGATGTATTTTAGTTTTGTACACTCAGTTAATATTAAGGACCTGTTCTTGTTGGTGGTTGAAGTTACTCAGTTGTCTGGTGGGAGTCCTTATCTGCTGGAGCAGAGGAAGCATGTTCCAGATCTCAGTTTCAGAATTCCGATGCTGATCTCTGGGAATTGCTTGCTGCATTTCTGTTGCCCAGGGCTTGAGGAGGTTGTACTCAGGTCCCTTCTTGCAGTCACTGAGGCCTGGTGATAGGTTAGACCTGGTGGTCCTCAGTCATGCATTTCCAAAACAGTGCTGCTATTGATCCCATAACTTGTGGGGGATGAATTTGTTTAGGGGGAAATCCTCTTGGTCTCTAGTGAGGCTGAGATGTTCATCAGCTTCCCCAGAGCTGTCTTGGACTTCATCCCTTCCTGTCTTCCTGCTGGAAATTGCTGAATTATTGTTTCTTCTGTAGTCTGAGCAGCTGTGTGTTAGCAGTTATTTAGGGAGCATCTCCTGCTGATGTGATAGAGTTGCTGGGTTCTGCTTTTCACATTGTTCATGCCCTCCCCCTTGCCCATTCCCTGCTCTCTTCCTACCAGGCAATATCAGGTTCTTGTAAAGTGAGTGGTCTGTGGAGTTCCTGGCAGCAGCAGGACAACTCCGTGCCTTTGTGATGGCTTGTGATACCCTGGCCTCATCTATAGGATAGTTTCCAGTCTTCTATGTCAATTCAGGTAGCTGATTTTAGAATTTTATTGTTCAGCAGACAGAAACACTGACTTGTATGACCAAAGTTCTATATGATGTCCCTCTAGCATCTTCACCAAAGCTGCACTGCAGCAGTCTGGATTTGGAGCTCACCACTGTCTACATGCTTTTAGGAGACAAAATAGGAAAAGAGATTTCCTTTCTCTAAAACATCTAAAAGATCCAGGAGTAAAAAACCAAGGAATTACTCTACAGGCTGAAATGACCAGCCATCAGTCCTTATTCCCACGAGAAAGACTGCAGGATCCTCTGTTTTTTGGTTTAGTCTTTGGGAAGTTCTGCTGATAGAAGTAGAACCAACATGTTGATTAAGGCTTTCCTTTGAGGTTTCCTAACTTCTATTTCCTTTTGTTTAAGTCCACTTGTCTCATGTACAGAATTGACAGTGATTCTGAAGGTGAACTGCAGAAATCCAGAGGAGGAGGGACTCATCTTTCTGCTCATGTAGAGACATACCAAAAACTGAATTGTAGCTGTGTTGTGTGATTTGTGTTGCTTTGCCTGATTTCTGGAACAAGCTTATTGTGTAGAGCAAGTATGACACTATCCCCTAAATCCTTTGGACCTGCCTGCCCAAAAGACAATGTGACATTGCAGGAACTGTGGCTGGCAGTGTCCTCCATGGGAGAAGCAGCACAGGAACATCCCTAGGAGGCAGCAAAGGAGGCTCAGGGCCAGAACCAGCCCACAGAATTGCAAATCAGTTCCACTGAAAATATTACCAGTTCTTACAGGATTGAAAACATTACTGGTGGGCAGCTGACACCCAGCCCTCTGCATGTCTCACTAAGCAGATGGAAGGTGGAAAATTAAGGGTGAACATTTCTTCCCTCTGTCCCTCCATGTCACTTGTTGGCGTTTCTCAGTTGGTGCGTGGATGTGACACTTGCTGTCATGTTTCTGATGCACCAGGTCATGGGTTGATGGAACCTAAACTGTGGATGTGCTGTGGATCCCTGTCCCTGATGCTGGATGCAAAATGCTCCCAGGGATGAGGTTGCTGCACATCCCCTTCCTCCTGAGTGCTGTCACACCAAATGCATAGCAAGACAGAAATCTGCTGGACTTCTCATACCTCTTCCTCCTCCTTTGTCTGCCATTGGGATTTAAGAATGTAACTTTTTGGCACAGATGGGAGATGCTTGATGCTACTGCCAGGAACAGCCTTGGGCTGCAGTGGGAGCCTGCAGTGGTACAGATATCTTTGGAGCACTGCATAAGTGCTTTGCAGGTAATAAGGGAAAAGCAGGTCTCCTCACCAGCAGATGAGGGACATTTCATCCACTTTTAGCTTGTTTTTGGAGAATAAGAAAGCAGTTGCCTTGCTCCAGGTGATCTGGAGAAGGTGGTCCTGGTTTGAGGATCTAAATGTTGAAGTCTCTGATTTCTGAACAAAAATCTCTACTTGTGCATGTATTGCCAGCCCTTCCTAATAGGACAGTTCACCCCAAAATACATACATGTATATTTTATATATATGGAAGCATAGGCCACAAACCCATTTTAATAGTCTGTTTCCATACAACTATGCTATGTATATATATAGAATATGCTAAATATTTAAAAAATTGTCTGCCACTAAAGCCCTCACTTTGGATTCCCCCTGCTGCACTGCCCATGTTTGTGTCTTCATGGTAGGTGTTAATTGCTCTTTTGGTGCCAGAATTTCGTCATGGCCTTTCTTTCTTGTCCTAAGAAAGGTGAATCCTTTTCAAAGCCTGGAGCCCAATACTGTTCACTGGATTCCCTCTCTTGCTTTATTATTCCAACATCTTTGCCCAGCTCATGGCAGGGGTGTGGGCTGATCACTGCTGATACCTGTGTGGGTGTGTTTGTCTTTTACTCAGTGCCATCCCACTGCTGAGTTTGTGCTCACCTTTCCCCCTTCCCACTTTTTCTGAGTGGACAGGAGTGCAGGCAGCCAGCCTTGCCTCTCTTCTTCACCTTCATGTCATTATTCCTTCAGATTTCAAATGTGCCACCGCGACAATCTCTTTGCATCAGAAACCCTGTATTTCTTCATTTTTGAAATGCCAAACATTTCTTCCGTTTGATGTTAATGACTGTTGGACATATATTAAAAAAATACCTTATTACTGTTACTAAAATACTCTCAATACTATAAGAGTATTTAAAAATACTCTTATTATTTTTCCATTGTGCTTATTCCAGAGAGTGACCTGTGGAAGCTCTGCCTGGCAGGGAAGGCTGGACAGCTGGCAGTTCTTGGTGTAATAATTACTATAAGACTTCATTGTGTAGAGGACTTACCTCACAGTTCTGAAGAGCAGGAACAATGGGATGGCAAGATAAATGTGTGGTAGTGCCTGCCCCAGCAAATGTGTGTTTGTGGACATGCTTATCTGATTGAAAGTTAATTTAATCTCACCTGACAATGGCAGATTGTAGTATGTGCTGGTTGTTAGGTAAGTGTGGTGTGTATTTACAATCAAGAACTTAGACAACTGATTTGCCAGACTGAGTCTTGGTGAGCTGCAGATAAAACATTTTAACTGAGGTTACTTACACTTGGTGACATACCTTTAGCCATCAGCAAATTCTTCATAAAAAAGAACTTGCATTTAACTACAGAACCACTAAATTCTGCCTTGTCTCTTCAGCCTTCATGTAAGTAAAAGTATCTCTCAGGCCTTAAATCTTCTGCTTGCTTAGTGGGTTGAAAGCTATTTTAAAACAAGCACCGGTGCTTGAGGTCTGCATCAGTAATAGAGGTAAAATGTAAACTCTTGCTTAACACCCAGGGTATTAGACATTAAAAATGCATGGAATTCGAGGGGGCAACATACTTCTGTGTACGAGTATCTGATGGTTGACTGCTAGTGCAAAACGCTGCTCTCACCCTTCGTCCCAAATGCCCTTTTCCTATGCAGGCAAACGTGTGTTGCTTGGCTCTTGAGAGAAATGGTTGTTGCTGATGAAGATGTCTGATCTTTCCATCTTGTTTCTTCAGCTGTGCCCACTGTGACACAAAAATGCAGTTCCTAAAGTTGTGAGACAAACTGTGTTGCCAAATTGTGCTACTGGGGGTGAGAGGATTTCTTGGGAAAATGATGTGAGCAGAGTGGGAGAATAGCTGAGAAACTGTTCCTCATCACAGAGCTCTTGCCCTTGCAAGTTCACAGTAGTTACCTGGAAGTTTGAAATAGCGTATTTGGCACAGAGGAAATCAGGACATACTCAGACAAAATGATACAGATGTCTGGAGGTCCAAGCTCTGATTGCTCCTTGGAAATTCTTGCTGATTTATATCCTAGTTGGTGGTCTTGAGGATTTGCTGTCTTCCCGCTGGCAGGGGAGCATCCACAAAATTAAGAAGGGCTTGCTAAGTTCTGTCTGTTACAGCTTCAAAGCACTCTTTTTTATGGTCTAGACATATTATCTGCTGGCTGAGTTACCAGACCTTGGGAAAATGGTGGTTCACCACGTGTCAGTGGCTGTTTTGGACCTACAGAAGATGAGTTAATCTTGTGCAGATTAAGATTTGTAGGTGCCCATAGTTATGGGTATTAAGAGCATTGATGAGGCTCCAGAGCCCCCAGCTAACAGGTTTTAGCAGCTTGTACCAAGTCTTTTGTCAGGCAACATGAATTTAATAACCACCTTACTCCTGGAGCCAAGGCTGTAAGAAGAGGGTGAATGCTGGTCACTGCAGTTGTGTTGGCTGAAGCCATGGCTTAATTTAGCAGAAAATAATGCCCAGAGCCACACACAGAGCTGGAAAATGTGGGGGCTGGGGGGAGATCCAGGGGGGCCTCTGCTGACACCTTTGATAGGCGTTAAATTTTAAATGTGAAAACTCAGATCTGCTTAAAGTAATCTTTGGGTATTAGGTATACTCACAAATATTTCAGTTCTTCAGCTGGTTTGGCAGCTTTATTCTCCGAGATGCTGAACCTGTGTAGTGAATGAATTCAAAGTGACAAGCTGGAGGCATTCCTGCCATTCAAGAGAGGCTTAAGGAATTTCTTATTGGCTAAATTACAAATATGTAGCATTTTGCCCAGCACTGCATGGCAATTTCAACCTGCCTGACCGTGACAAGATTAGCACTTTTCCTCCCCCTCCCCAGCAGTAATTTTTTTTTTTTCTAAAAATTAGATTAAGAAGTACCAGGCAGAGATGCAAAAGCTTGAAAGAGTGAAAACCAGCCTTACCTTGAATGATTCTGTCTGTCATTGGATTGGTTCCTTAATTAGCCCCATGTCCTTTAACCTCTTGAGAAATAAGTAAGGGATAAATTTGGGGATAAAGACAAAGACGCCTGGAGATTTACCACACACCGCTAGGTAATTCATCAAGGAATGTTGGTAATTAGCCCTGCCTCTTTCCTTTCTGGCTCATTTAATAAAACTGGTTGATTTAAAATAATGCCTGCTGGTTCATTATCAACTACTTTAAGAGCCAAGTTATGAACTTGAAACAAAACCCAGTATTGTGTTGTCTGCAAAGGACCTGGCAAGTGTGTTTTGTTTTGTTTGTTATAAAAAGAAATTGCTCTGTCTGGTCATCAGTCTCCCCAGCTTGATAATTAAATATTACTTTGTTTGGATTACCATTTGGCTTTTGGGGTGTATTTATTTCTAGCGTCTACTGCTGAGAGGCAGAGAAGAGGGGAAAAAATCCAAGATCTTGAAGAGGTACATGTCAGATTGTGTTAAGAAAGCATGGCCTGATGGAATTCAGCTGAATAAGGACATTACAATAGTAGTAAAGTTGTAAAGTAGTAAAGTACAATAGTTGTCCAATTGAGGAAATGAGCAACTGCTTTAACCCTTTATCTCTCAGAAGTGAGTGCCAGCTATGTGCCTTGTTCTTTGAGCAAAATGATCCATTTTATTAACCCATCTCTTTAGTGCTTGTAAAGGAAATTTTCTCTGAGCTGAGGACAGAGCTCATCTAGTTTGTATTTGCTTAGGAAACCATGCACCAGTCTCTCTTTTCCTTTATAGATGGGAATAGCATTACTTGGAAATTAAACGAGAGGATCAGGCTAACCATGGATCAACACTGCTGCCTTTGCACTCTCTGGGAGAGGATCTCAGTGTCCGCTTTGGGTTTGTTACAGCAACAGCTGCTGGCCAGGGGATCTGGTTGGGTCAGTCTGCCTGAATTAAAGAATGAACTTACTGTAAATCTTCCTTTAATAATTAATGTCAGTCTTAGGTTGCAACACTTCTGAAACTGTTGTGGGCTAGAGGAAAAGCAGGCAGTGCTGGCCTTCTGCTGATGGAATCCTCTATAAGATTTTCTGAACATGGAACCCCTCAGTATCATTTGGAGCAGAATTAGATGTAGTGTTTCAGTGCAACTAAGACAGAAAATCCTGCTGCTCATCTTCTATCCATCTCTTTTCCATCCCCTGGGGTAGTGCTTATTCTGAGGGATCTTGTGTTCCATTTTGTACCCAGCAAAACTATGTGTCTGCTTTTATATGCTTGGCAGATCAGTAAATTAAAAAAGAAATTAAATGTGATGGCCTCTGTGGAAATATAACTCTGCCAGTGATTCTTTTGTTACCGATGATGAAAATAACTTGCTCCTGCAAACAGTTGCAGAGACGCCTCTGGGGTGCTGGGGTAACAGCTCAACCCTGCAGGTTGTCACTGGAGGTTCTGCCACTGGATGCCAGTTACCTACTTGTTTATTATTTTGAGACCTGTTAATAAACTCTGAGAGTTCAAATTGATTTTCAACTAGGATTGTTTTTGTTTTTTTTCTAGCTTGTAACAATGTAGAACAGAAAATTTAGTATCTTTTAAAGAAACACCAAAATAACCCCAACAAACAAAACTTTAATACCAGTTTTTGTCAAGTTAGACTGTCCATTCCAAATAGTTAGGGTTGTTTGAAAATTCTTGTGTAAGTTATACAGTGCAAACAGATTGTTTTTGAGTTGATCCCCAGCAGCAGGTACTTCCACATTAACATTACAGTAATTAAACAGTAATTCATGGTGCTGCACTTCCATAATTTCTCAGCAGATGGCATTATGGTTTCCAAGACTGTATTCCTTGGGAAAGCTCTCAGCTGCAAGTGAATTCATCATTCTAGACTGTTCCCTTCACTGATGAAGGCTAATACTCAGATATTAAGCCTGTTTGAACACATTATTCTACTTGTGTTGTTTGGTTGTGTTACTGTATTTTATTTTCCCAGAGGTGCCTTTAAGCCATTAACCAGGTAAAATGCTGTATGTGAGAGTTACTGCATTCAAAAACTAAGGCAGGCTGCCTGTTTTAAATAAAACTACCACTGGTGTCCAGCAGAAGTAATAAACTTTGTCAGCAGGTAGACTGGAGCATTAAAAAAATGTTAAAAGACAATGTTTTCCATTGAACATTCCCAATCCTCAAAGCTATGTAAGACACAACTGTTCTGCATTAAATTCTACGCCCTTCCTGCTTTGTGCTACAAATCCTGGATTTTGTAGAAAATGTCAGCCAGGGAAAGAAAAATAATTTGGACCAGTATTTGATGCCACTGTGGAAACAGTAACAAATATTAGCATGCTCCTAAATAAATGTGGTTTGCAGAGCATGGAAGGCATCAGCTGGTTTTGGGGACCCCAATTCTGTGGATCCCTGGCTCCTGATGATGTTTTTGTTACTGACCTGGATGGAATCTGTGTTCTGTCTCGGACACACTGACATCAGCAGGAGCGTGTCTTGTGTGTCCAAAGAAACCAAAGTTTCAAAGAGCTGATTTTCTGTCTTGGAACAATGTGCTCTTTCTATCTATCTGTGTGCCCATCCTCTCCTTCTGAGTGCAGAGAGGGGCAGATGTGCTCACCAAGGGAGCCTGGCCGGCCACGCCAGTGCCGCGGATCCGGAATGTCCAGCAGCAACCAGGCACCTGGAGTTATCCTCGCCTACAATCAAAACCAGTCCATTAATCTGAGAGGAAGCTTGTGTGTTATAAGCAAGGAGAATCAAAGCTTGTATTCCAGGCTGCCTTCCTAAAAGTCACCCAGAAGTTCCTGGTTGAAACCATCAAAATTTAGTTTGTGGACGTAATAGTTGTCTGTGAATTAAATCTTTCTGTTCCGTCAGAGGAAAATACCAAAAAGCAACTAATGGAAATTCTTTTCTTGGAAAATAGTCTCTGCCTTGAATACTTCTGAAGGCTGAGGTGCAGCAAACAGCCTGTCTGCCTCTCTCAGGTCTTCATAAAACTCACGTCAAGGACCTGCAGGCAACACACTAAACTTTGTCTTTAAGACTACTTCTAACTTCCTCAGGCTGTGACTTCTCTGCTTGTGTTTTTTTCTATAGGTGTGTGGATTTTTTAATTTTTTTTTCTGGATTTGGGCAGCCCTGGGACTAATATTGTCAGGAAAAAATTCCAGTTTACCAGTATCAGTGATCCAGAGTGCCGTTGCCCTTAACCAGCATCTCTGTCCTGATAGCACCTAAGTGATAAACCTGCTTTTGGGAAGAGTTTGTTTTTACTGAGGGGGAAGATCTGCTGTTAGTTCTGCTACAGACTCATGTGAAGTAGGGCTGTTCTGTTGAAGAATGTTAACATTTCAGAAACTGCTTTAAAATTAATTATAATAGTGTTTTAAAGTTAAGTTTTGTCTTGTTAAACAGAAAATTCTGAGAAGTGACTTCTGTTTAAAAAACTGTGGCAAAATCACCTGTATTATAAGTTACTGATCACAAAGTTGTCCATTGAGTGTCTGAAAACATTTTTTCTGTAGTATTAATTTGTCTATTACACAGTTCTGCTTCCTGGCTGCCACCAAAACCATACTTTGCTGAAATACCTGTGTCTCAAAGAAACAGTTTGTTTAGGGAGGGAACAAAATGACCTTGAATGAGTCAGCACTTGTGTGTAGCAATCGTAAGCCTCCCGTGCTCTTTGCTTGCTAAAAGGAAATGAATTCTGGACCACAGGCACCATTTATTGCAGGGCACTTAATGGGCTCCATTCACATGAAAGTTCATATATTCCTTTAGGGTTCAGCCCTGTATGGTTTGCTGTGTAAAACTACTATTTAATCATGCTACTTTGGCTTTTCAAAAGAGTTTATCCTTTTCATACACTGGCTTTTTGAGGGAAGAAAAGTGATTGCTTCTGCTTTGGAGTGCTGCTTGTGCAATCAGTGGTCTGTGCAAAGTGCCACTTCCTCCTTGGGTCACTGTTCCGAATTGCCTTTTGCCTTTCCCTGCAGTGTTTGATCTAAGACATGAGGAGAAACCTTCCAGCCTGGGCTTCTGCAGGATTATCCTTTGAAAACACTTCTCTCTGAACTTGCACCTTCCCCAGGGAAATGGATTAATTCCATTTATCTGCTTTGGTTAAAGGCTGTAAGGACTGAGTTGGGTCTCGATGGCTCGGCATGATCTGAGCACAGAGTCTGGATGCTCCTCCTTGGATGCAGAGTGAGGAATGTGCTGACTGCTACTGGCCCAGGGAACAATGACAGATAACTGTTAGAGGAACACAGTTCAACCTGGCATTTTCTTCTCTGGTAGCTGCAATTCCAGAAAAGATGCCCAGATAGCTACTGCTGCCAGCTGTACATAATCAATAAGCAACTTGATGGGGTAGATCAGAACCAGCTTTGGCTGTTACTCAGTCGTGGAACCCTAGAATGATTTGGGTTGGAAGGAACCTTAAACATCATCTAGTCCAACTCCCCTGCCATAAAAAGGTGACTTTTCAAAAAATCAGTTCAGTGGTTTTGTTTGCCTTGGGTTGCTGTAGTTCTGCAAACATCTGTACCTGTGTCCCAGGGAGCTGCTGTGGCAGGGCAAGAGCAAGCAGTTGGACATCAGCCCTGGCACCTTTTGGGACTGACTCTGCCTTTACTGTGGAGCAGCCACAGTTTTGAAGTCAATTCCCAGTTGCCCTCACGTATTACATATTAGCTTATTTTTGCCCAGTGCTGTTGATGAGTATTAATTAGATTCTTGTCAGAGGAAATTAAATGAGGAGGCCTCATTATCCAGTGTTATCCAGCCACTCCTGGGAGTTCAGTCTGTGAGAGCAGACTAGAGCTGGTCTGACACCAGTGACTTGAAGTGCATCATAGTGTTCTGAACCATTCACCTGTGGGTCCCACATCTCAGACTATGTTGTATGTCCTTGGCTCCAGCAGATATTTTAACATCTTAAAGTTTCACTTTTCATCTGTTCAAACTCCATTTAAAATAAACTCTACAGTGTGAGTTTATTTGTATTTCTTAAGCAATTAGATCTCTAAAAAAATTTGTGCCATCCTGTAAAGTAGTGGTATGCTAAAATGGGTTCATAGTTTTTAAATTGGTTTAAAAAAGGGCAAGGGAAGGGGGGAAGTCTGAGTTAAGATGTAGTTAATTCCCATCTAGGCTCTGATTACATCCCTAGCTCCAGCATCTGGTTGCTTTGAATTGTGTTATGTTCCCATACAGTTTCTTGAGCAGCTATAACCTTGTGTGTGGTGTCAATCAGTGGTGCAAGGTATGTTGTGAAATACATGTCATAGTGTTTGTATTTTTCAGTGTTAAAAGGAAATGCACGATTTTTTTTGCATAAATACAGCTTTAGTGAAAGATACTTTCCCTGTTTCCCCTTGTGAACATCAAGCTGTTCTTGCAATAGCACTTCAAGGGTTACGTTAGTGAGGGTCAAGTGCGGTTTAAAATAGGATTCTTCTGAGACCAAGCCTGGAGGCCCTGAATTTCTTTCTCAAAAGACATTTTGATCTTCTGACAAACTAGTACTTCTGAATTTCTTGGTGCTTCATATTTGCAGCTAACCTTTGGAGAACTGGAATGATAACACACACTCTTCTTTGTATTTTGTGAATGTGCCTCCCCTGGTGAGTCGATGGCTTGTGCTTTTTTGAAGTTCAGATGAAATCATTAAAAAGAATTTTCTGTAAGATGTTTGGAAAGATGGAATTTTTCTGGTGTCATGTAATAAAATGCGTTTCCAGTCCTGCAAAACGAGCCCTAACCCTTACCTTGACAGGACTTCACGCAGGAAAGAATCAAGAGCTTGTGTTCCCTTGCCAGCTGAGGTTTAATATTTACTCACATGCTGCAAATGCTGCTCTGACAGGTTTATGCATATGTTGGAAAAACACCATGGCAGAATTTAGACTATCTCTTTATATAACCTATTTTTCAGTCCTAAAATTTTTGTGATAAGGAACATGCTTGTGCAACATCTGTTGAAGTAATGAACCCGAGTGCAGTTCTTTATTACAACTGCAATATAAACAGTGCTCCTGACAGCTGACTGGGGTTTTGTCAGATATCTCATTCAGTTGATGATCCTGCCAGTGCCCCATCCTTTGGCCTCCTCGAGGGTCATTTATATGGGTAGCAGCTTCTCATTTCACAGGGTAAATTATTATTTGCCCGCCCATATGTGAAATAACATGAGGAGGAGGGTTTTCAACAGCTCGTCTCAGGAAGACGTGGAGGGGCAGGTGTGGGGAAGGTTACAAAATCAGCCAAGGGGGATTTATTTTGTTTTTGTAGGTATAAAATAGATTGTGATGCCATGACTCCATGCATGTAAAGCTTGAGATCTTAAAGGGCTGAAATGTTGGCATCCCTGTCTAATAAATGAGCCCGTGTTACTCTTGTTTTTTCTGGGAGCCCGACAATAGCTACTGTCTGACTGTTGTGGGAATAAGATCATGGAGTGTAGAGGTGAGGTCATGCAGCCTAATGGTTATTTGTCCTAAATATGTCTTTCTGTTACAGAATTATTATGGTGACATACCTTTAGCTAAGAAATAACTAAAACACTAAATTGCATTGTAGTTTCTGGGTTTAAAATTAAGAATTAAATAACTATAGCTAATTTCTTACTCTTGTTACTTTTAATCTCTTGTGGCTGCTGTGATGTCTGCTCTGGCATCTACTTGTGAGTAACATATCAGGAAAGGAAAGATGTGACGTTGCTTAATGGAAGTGTTGGACTTCAACACTCCACTCACAAGGAAGAGCCACCATCATTCAAAGGTAACCCTGACAGTGTTGGCTTTCAGTTTGAATGCTCTGTGTGGCACCAGTTTGGCCCCCTAGGTTAATTCTCCTCCAGAGCAATGTCATGCTACTCCACACAGGGAGTGACCCACCTTTGTGGCTTGCCAAAGCCCTCAAAAAAACCCCTCGTTCTGGTATTTAGCAGAATGCTTCAGATCAGAGCCAGTTGGGTTTGCATGAAGGTGACTTGGATTATCTTACCTTAGCAAACATGATGATCAAGCACTCTAAGGGACTGAAACTCTTTTATTATAACTCAGTAGGTTTTAATACAGTCATAAATAACAGCACAGCTCGTTGAGCAGAAGGATAAAAATCAAGGAGTTCAGTGGTAAGCCAGCTTGCATTTCCTTCATGTAAGTGAAGTCAGCGATTTATTATTATTTTAGGCTGTGTCTAATGATCATATTAGTGGTGTGAATAAAATGGATGTATCTGGAGTGCTTTATTCTTCTGCTTATTCAAGCCTTCCATATTGGGGCTGACATGAGACATCACCAGCTGTAGGCAAAGTGGTGTAGAGCCCAGCTAAATCTTTCTAATTCTCTATTAGCTGTAACATGTAGAAGCTCAGGGCATGTTAGCAGTGTAAAACTGGTTTGAATTAACACCATCTTCATTCCCTTGCTTCTTCTGGTGGCTCTGTGTGTTTGCAGTAAATCGGATCCCCTCCAAACAGGTGTGTTCCAGGACTTGTGTCCTCTGTGCTTGTAGCCAGTATGTAGCCAGGTGCTTTGTTAAAATAAATGGTCCTTTCAGAATTATTTTCACTCATATTTTGTCATTCTTCTTTGAAAGTTTTGGTAGGAAGACTTTCTACCTGATGTTGAAAGCTGTTCCAGCAGGCACTGGTTGGGTTTGGTGTGTTTATATTTTCACATTGGGGTCATGATTGGTGGCATGCTCTTGGTATGTGCTGTGTAAGTGACCTTGAGAGCAACCCAACATGTCCCATGGAATTATGTGAACAATGAATGGAGCAGTCTTTAGTTTCATCTTTTCCAGACAAGTAGGTCAGAAGTGTAGATGTCTTTGGACAAGTTAGCAACAAGATGTCGAGGTTGAGCTTGATGACCTTTAAAGGTCCCTTCAACCCAAATTATTCCATGACGTTCTGCTGATGTACAGTGTGCCCCCAAAGAGAGGAGATTTTTTTCTGTAATAATGCAACAGTTGCATTTGAATTTACAAATGGCTTTTATTTGAAAAAGAGAAGAATACAACTGTTTCTGTGTGTGGCATTTGGGTGTTTGATAGATTTTGATCTGATGCCATCTTTACATCTCTTGTGTTTCAGTGCTGAATGTTGAACTTTTGTAAATAAATACTTCAATAGCCCACAGGCAACATCCCAAACAGCAGTTCATTCTTACAGGCTAATGCTGTGGATATGAAAGACTTGTAAATCAAACTCCCTTCTTGCTTAGCCCCAAAATGCCAACAATTACACTCCTCAACACTGGAAGTTATCTTGACCAGGTATGTCCATGTGCTGTAAATTTGAGCAACACATCATAAACCTTATAGTGACAAATGAGACCAAGTTTGAAGGTATGAGGTTTTAAGATTTATGAAAGCAACAGGTTGGGTGCTTTTCCCACTCTGATACTTTTTATTTACAGTTTGGGCAAAATAGGCAATTTTAAGTTAATTTTCACCTGTGGAAATCAGTATTGCATGGCGCATTAAGAGAAGTTCATGCAGGGGCAAAATAGATTTACTGTATTAAAATCTCAAAGCTAATTGAATTTTATTTCTTAAAGTCTGGACAAGCAAACAATCTGTGCCATTCTGCACATGGGTAGCTACATCTCCAGGAAGTTGATAATAAGGAATTTTAATTAAAAGTCAGCATGTGCTGTCTCTCTTACTCTTTTATGCTTAGCTCCAATTATTTTTTATCCAACATCTTTTATAAAATTGATTTCAGTTTTCTCCATTATTCATTTTATATGAAAGATGCTATTGTTTTTACCCAGTCCCATTTGTGTTCTTCACATTTGACAAATGAGTGATGCATGAGCAACTTGAGCAAAACCAGGTGTTGAGAAGGATGCCTCTTCTCCCTTGTGGAAACTGCATACTCAGGGCTTCTCAGGAGCTGAGAGAAAACTCACGTTCCTCCTTTTGTATAGGAGAGTGCATGGTCTCTTGGATTTTGTCTCCAGAAATATACCCAGAATCTCCAAATCTTGTGCACATGTGAAGGGTGATGTGATTCAAGCACCTGTCAGGGGCAGAGGATGGGCATTCTGCACCTCTTCCCTGCCATGGGAAATGCAGTGAAGTCATTAAAACACCCATTTTTGCAGCTGTCTTACGGTGCACTGGAGACCTGGGTGTTCCCATGCTCTTGTCCCTCAGATCTAGCAGAGGGGTTACTGTGGGCTGGAGCAGTGCCAGGGTCAGTCACCCCTGGGAAATGTCACTGCTAGTCCTGCCCAGGCTGCCAGTACGTGACTGCCACTCCGAGCTGGCCTGGCTAATGCTGAGCTTGCCAGCCCCTGAAGGAAGATAAGGTTAGACAAATGCTTTTACCCCTCTAATGTGACTCTTTGAAGCCAGTGGTGATCTGTGTTAGAGTGGTCTGGTAAATCTTGTGTTGGTGCTGCTTGGGCTGTAGCAAGGGTGGGGGAATTGTGCTCGGGCTGTGGAAGGCTTTGCAGGGGGAAGCTGGAAGAATAGGTGGCTTCAGACATCTGCCTGAACTGGTTTTGGGCTTTCAGGCAGCTGAAATAGCTGTAGTCCTATGACTGTGCTCCCTCTTGAATTCACATCTCTATGCCAAGTCTTGCAAGAGATTTTGGAAGCAACTTTATGTCTATCTTTGACAGCTCCTGTGAGGAGGAGTCATCCGTATCCTACTGTGAATAATCTCAAACCCTCTAGTGCTGATGCAAGTGCTGCTCAGCTTCCTTCTGAGAGAGAAGGGTGGCAGAAGTGGACCTAAATATCTGGTGCTTGCTTTTCACTGTGGTAGTACCATAGCTCAGACTCGTGTGTCAAATGTAGTTGAGTGGCTGCTGTTGTTGTCTGTAAAGTCAAAATATTTATGCTCTGAAGCACCTGGGGTAGGTAAAATCATTGCAAAATATTTGTGTCTGACATTTTCCGTGTTTTCAGTTGCTTGTCTGTCCCAAAATGTTGCAAGTGTTTTTTGGTATCTTCTCAGAAACTGTATAAAAGGAAAATTTATGGCATGTGTGTTGGGAAGTAAACAGCTGAAATGTTGGTTTCTTAATAGAAAAGTAGCAGGACTTCAAAGGACCTAATTCTGACTGAAAGCCACACTTGCAGAATGGCAGCCAGCAGGCCACTAACTTGCAAATTACATCAATTCTTATCTCCACGAGTGCATGTGGCTTAACTCTCTTTAATTTCTTCAGAGACCATTGTCATGTGCTTCTATAGTTAAAGCACGGTTTTTAAATACTGATCTACAAAACTTTGTTCTTGTTTGCTTCATGGCTTTCCCTTGAATGAAAAGTCACATTACGCAGAGGAATGTTTTTGGTGATGGACTAAACAATCCCTGGTTGTGTAAATGATGATAATTATGTACAATGTGCCTTTTCTTTTTCATAACTTTGTGTGTTGGATCCACTTACTTAGACTGCAGTCATGATGCCAGCTCTTAAATAACTTCCTCCTATCTGCTTTGGGTTTTAAGTTCAGAGGGATTTGGGGTGAATTAGGTAACCAGAGAGTTTTGTTGTGCTGGTTGATGTAGTTTCCTTGTGTTTGCTCTGTCCTGAAGTGAAATGATGGAATCAGCTCACCATGGTTGTCATTCCCCAGTCAGTACAAGTTACTTTTCATCTTTTTCTTGCTCTTGGGCTTTCTAGTCAGTGTTGTTCTGGCCATTTTCCCTGGGTAATGGGTTAAAAGAAAGGGGAACAAATGTACTCTAGAAAATTTGGCATTAAGGGGAGAAGGGCAGCTGGAGAAGTTACTGAAGAGGTTTATCTATTATCAAATTCACCTGTGGCCCTGTGAATTTAGTAATAGAATCACAGCCCACAGCCATGTGTGATTTAGTTTTGAATCACAACCCAATCAACTTAGTTTTGATGACATTGTAAATGAGGTGGCTGTTCCATCTTGGAGGACTGGGGAGGTCTCAGAAGGCAAGAGGACTGAACTTCATGTGAAGCTACTTCAGGGCGCTGACGTCTGTAGGGGGGAAATGTGATGTTGTTTAATGTTTGAATGCAGCATGTGAGAAGATGCCTTTGAGGATGAGTTAAACCATTGTCTGGCTGGTTGTTTGGATTGCTCCAAGTTTCATGGTAGGAGGATACTTCCTGGCATTGCAGTAAAACCCATGATCAATATTTAGTGTTGAAGGGGTTTTATGGTCTTTAGAATTATCAGACTTAGTGACCAAACTGTGGTGAATATGATTAACCCAATCTTAAACCTGTATTGGAAAACTTCAGGAGAATAAATCACTCTTACTGTAAGTGGCACTAATTGATTATCTTTCTCAGATGTCATTCTCTTTAATTCTTTTTTCCCCTAGTGACAAAGAACAGACATTTATACAGCTCTTTTTTTTTATTCAAAGTCTTAGAAAATAACTTGTTCTTGCTTTTGTGGGGTTTTTATACTTGGAAATGATAGGTTGAAGCAGCTTTGAAGCCCAAGACTAGCATGGCTAACAGGCATGGTTGTGCAGTGGACACCACTGAAGCCTGGAGCCCTTGCAGAGCACATCAGTGGATGTGGTTTTGTATCATTTTTCTTTGGGTACCATTAATTGTTAAATGACACGGAATTTTAACCTTTCTTAAAAATCCCATGACATTTAGCTGTCTAGGCAACAAAAAGTTCTATTGAACTGAGAAAACTGACCCAAAAGTATTTTACTTGTAATTGTAAACTGTAAGTCCTAAGGCAGTTTGCTTGAAACAAACAGTCTTTTTAATTAAAAAGAGAAAAAAAAAAAAACAAACGGGGGGAGTGGGATGGGGAGAAGAGTCTTCCTCCCCCTTGGTTCACGGTCCTCTGAACTTCTCTGGTATGTCCCTGCTTAAATGAAGCATTGAGTGCTTCAGTTTTACTGTCACAGGAAGCTTCAGTGATGTTTTTGGTGAGAAAAATCTTCTGTGTGGTTTTGGGAACAGGAATATGCTCCTTCCCAGCTTGTGGGGGCCAGAGCAGTGGGACAGCTGGAGCTGCTGGCATTGTAATGGCTTTTGGTCACTTGTGTTCCACCAACAGAGGATTTTGGGGCATCTTCAGCTTTGCTTTGAAAGCAGCAGTACTTGGAGATGTGACAAGTAAGATGATGTGATTTGAAGTAGTAACTGAGGTGGGAAAACCAATATTTGATGTTCTACCTTCAAGAAATGCTCTCAGCACAAGACCTGCTGGGTTTATGCTTGCTTCCAGTAGTTACCCATTGCAGAGAAATCAAACCTGTTCAAGGACAAGTTCAGGAGGGTATAAATAACCCAGACCAACTTTACCCTCATCCAGATGTACCAATGACTCAAAGCTTGAGCCTACAGCAATTAATTGACTCCCAGCTATGGTTAAACTTGATGATCTTAAAGGTCTTTTCCAACCCAGATATTTCAGTGGTTCTATGACCTTGAAGCTTTCCTAGAGGATGAGTGGTAGTAATGCCACAGTTCATTAAATATTTTTATTCTGGTGTAAGTCCCCTGTTAGTTTTTATTGTTAGCCATTTAGTTTCTGGATTACACTGTGCAAAACACATTTGCCAAGCCATTAGGCTGCCCTGGCCTGTGCCTGCCCAAGAGTGAGCTCTCCTGGGTTCCTCTCCAGAAGGAATTTGGTCCGTGCAGCACTGTTCCAAGTTCTTGCCATCATTAGCAAATCGTTAGTAAATTAAGTCTGAGTGATTCCCAGCAAGACTCAACAGAAGGAGCAAGTATCAGCAGTATTGTTTCAGTTGTTTGTGTTGGCTTCATGCAGAGGAACTACTTGAGCCATGTGCTTTGTGCTTAAGCACACAGCTATGCTTTGTGTTTAAATTCCTGAGCATCCGATCACTTACCGGGAAATGTTTTTACTTTTGGGAACTGAAGGAAGCATGTGGGTCTGCTCAGAGGTTCTGTCACTGATGTGTGATATAATGCGGATTTTGAAGAATGTTGTCTGAACTACACCTAAAATTCCCACTGATAAGATGTGTGTGATTAAACCTAGTGGAAGCCATTGATTAAATGTTTGCTGGATTGATACCAAACCCAAGAGCTGGGAAATCTGTTCTATTTATATGGGTCATTACTGTTCTTTCCGTGGTGTGGAAAAAAATAGGCAGCTAGTCAGGTACTTGAACTGGATGTTTGCACTGGAATTAGCAGTCAGATTTCAAAATGAGTGAAGGAATGAGAAAGCCTTTCCCCTGCTTCAGATAATGTTGTTCTCCAGGGTATTCCAAAGTGTGAGGGATGAGTGCTGCACAATCAGGGTGGATCCATCCAACATTTTCTAGCCCAGCTCAGCCTTGTAGGGCCTACGCTGGGTTACACATGGGTGCAGTCAAGTCGATTTCTTTCTACTGCCTTTCTTTGTGCTTCATCTGAAGAAAAGAGATCCTCCTCAGTGTCAGCATGGCAGAGCAGATGGAGCTTGAGTGGCTGACAGAGAGACTCAGTGCAGGAGTTCCTGATGCTGGGGCCAGCCCGTGGAGACAGTGGAGATGCTGCTGAGCTGGCACTGAAGGCTCTTCTGGAACTGAACCAGTTTTGGGGCTCTACTTCTAAGGCAGTGTTTTACTCTTGTAGCCAAATTCTTGTGCTACTATGTTATGATGAATTTAGCTTTTTTGCCATCTTGTCTTAGCTCATTTCTGAAGTTCTGCAGATGATAATAATAATTGTTACGTTACTTCTTGTTTGTCAATACCAAAATGCCCAAAACCCAATGTTCTGCTCAGTTGCGTAACAGTGCAGCAAAACTTTGGTTGAGATTGCTGGAGACAGAGAATTTGGTTTCAAGTGGCTTTAGTTTTCTTTTCGTGTCTTCATTCAGTCACATTTCTTAGGAAGTGTATCCAAACCAATAATTTGTCATCTTGCACTTTGCGTCTCGTGAATTTGTACGAACAACAAGAACTATTCTTCACCCAAAATGCTAGAAGGGGCTGAGAACCAAAATTAGATCTTAAGTCAAAGCTTTTATTCACGGTTTCAAGTTCAGGGTAGTGGAATTTCATTGTAGTGGGGTTTTTTGGGGGTGTTTTTTTTAGCTCTTTGCTCATGATACATTTTGCCAAAAAGGATGGAGTGTTTATGGCTTATCTACAGGGCGACTCTGGGGCATCTTGGGTCGTTTGCCCAAGAAGGCACATTTTTAGGTTGCCTTTGATGTGGAGTGCAGAGCAGGATGCTCTAGACCAAAGACAGTCTCAACAAACAGCATGGAGTTCATTAGGGTAGACCCCACCAGATTTTCATGGTGGAACTCCTGAGGAAGATCAAGAGAGCAGCCACTGACAAAACAGAGAATCAAACTCAAGTTTCATCTGTGATGTGAGCCAGTCAGGTCTCACACTCAGCCAGAGCAGGGGCAGTTCAGACTGGTACAGCTGGCCAAGGAGAAACATGTGTAAAGCTCCTGTGGGAGCTCCTATCCTTGTGGGAATTGTTATGTCACATCTCCTCCATTTGGAGCTTAATTTTATGTTATTGTATTTGAATGTGAAAGTATGTTTGAGCAGCTGTGAATTAAAAGAAATGGTTAGTCCTTGAATATCTTCTTTGTGTCAGTTTGGAGCAACTTAATGATAGAAAAGGCAGTTCTGTGTGTTCTTTGTTTCACTGCTGGACCTGTGTGAGCTTGTGACGTGTGAACTCAGAACTTGCCTTCCCTGGCATGCTGAGGGCAGCACAGACCATTAAAAAAATAAATTATTAATTGAGCAGCAAAATAAAATATTTTAATGTAGAATAGCACAACAAAATCACAGGGAGAGTATGTTCTTGTGAAATAAGTTTGTGTTTTGCCAACAAAAATCTTATCAATTAGGCAGTGTGTGTTTCAAGACTTGACATGTAGTGGATTCAGTTAAATGTGTTGGCATATATTATAAATAATGTAGTATTTGATGATACAGGGTTGAGATGTGGATCTTGGAACATTGCTGGTCTCTTTCCTGGGAGTGTGGAGGGTGGGCAGGTGATGGGTGCAGAGAGGAGAGGCTTTGCTCCATCCTGGGATGGAGAACAGCAGAGTCCCTGATGCCTGTGGAAGAAAAAGAATGTGCAGATTCTGTCAGGCAGGTAGGGCTTGGTTTTAAAGTGACATATTCAAAGATAAGTGTTACAAAAATAATTTGTTTACTGACATGTTTATCTAGTTGTAAGATGAAAATTTAGTGAAAAATAGACTTACCTGGATAGTGCAGCTCTTAGCACTGATGATAGGAAAATTGATAATGCAGTTTGGGACTGACAGTAAGTGCTGTACTTATCACAGCACAGTGTTGTCTATTGATACAGTGCAACAAAGCAGAAAAAAATTTCTGGAAATGCTATCTTAATGTGCTTTCCTGCAAGCTGAGACTTCAGAAAATAATGCCAGTTGGGCAGTTGTTATGTTTTGAGTACAGACTTCTTCAAGGAGTTGGATAGAAAGAAAAAGTAAATTCTGGAAGGTGTATGGACTGTCCCCAAGTGCAGGTAAGTGCACGTAGAACATGCATTAGCCCTTTGTCAGCCATTCCTGTGGAAAACTTCTTGCAACTCTACATTGAGACAGAATTAATGGCTTTGAAGCACCAGGGGACCTGAGGATGGGGTAGAGCTTTTTCAAGTGCTTCACATTCTGGTGCAGGTTGTGCTGGGAAGCTGAGGACAAGACTGCAGAGCCCTGTGGCTTTATCCAGGGCACCCACTGCCAGGGAATATGTGTTAGGCTCATAGGGCATTTATTCAGTTATTTCTTGCTCTGTACTTAAAAACTTTTAACCTTACTGCTAAAGAAAACTACCATTGTGTGTTAGTACGACTGGAACGAAAGCTGAATAGCGAATTAGCCTTGAGCGAACTGTCAATCTGACTTTGATAGCCCATCACTTAAAAGGTCCTTTTATGTTTATGAAAAAACCATGACATCAAAGCCGGGGGAAAAAAAATACCAATACTTAGAGCTTAACTTAAACTTGCATAACTTCCAAGAGGAGGCCTTGTGTGAACTGTGTGTTTGTCCACTTGCATGGCTAATTAGCATAGGTTGCTAAAAGTCTGAGCAGTGGCCATTAAGTTTCTTCTGCTCTTCTGGGGTTTGTTGTGCTTCCATATGTGGATCCCTCAAGCTGGAGTAGCATAGACAAAGGATATTGCAGTCGCTTCTCTTGCAGCCTCTAGGTAGCATGCTGGAAATGCTTGAGTATAACCATTATCAGGTGAGTTGTTATTGGAGACTTATTTTAAAACATGTTGCTAAGATGTGCAGTGTACAGGAAACCCTTTTCCTCTGGTGTCTTGGGTGTTTTATTTAATTTCTCTCGCATCAGTAAATGGGGGCCATGCATGATCGCTTGTAACAGCAAGAATCACTTTAATGGAACTGTTTTAAAGCAAAATAACTTTATAGGGTGTTGTCATATTTTGGGTTGATTTCTAGCTTCTGATAATAGTATTAATGATCAATGAAAGGTGACAAAGAGTTTCCTTGATATAGTGGAAAATTTTAATGGAAGAAAAATGGCCCTTCTTCTCTTGCTTATTTAGAGTGTGCAACAGTTGTTCAGTATGAGGATTTTCATATTTTGTATGTAAAAAATTCCTAAGTACTGAGAAGCTTATCTTAAATACAAAAATAGCTGTTGCTGACGACAGTGATTGATCTGAACTGAAACACTTCTTTTCTTGCATCTTATTTGCATGATGTGTTTATAAACAGGCTGTCTTATTTGTATATGATTTAGGCTGTATATCTGAGATATAAATAATCTGTAGGCAGAAAAAGGTGTCTTTGTTTCTTCTTTTATTTTAACCAAGGTATTAATTTATAAAAAAACCCAAACATTCAAAAATCTAAACCACCAATAACAGACCTTTTATCTCTCTGTTATTTGACACTGCATTAAGGATAGCAATCTATACTTCTTGATTTTAATTGTTAGCTACTAAAAAGTAAAATGAGTCCTGCGGTACAAGTCATTTCTCCATATTTTAGTGGAAACTAAATGTCACATAGCTGAAGGTCTGAACTCAGAACTGACTGTTCTGGAGTGTCTGTATCAACTGCAAACCCGAGCGTTGGTCTTAAGTGAGAAATCTCATGTTTTAGAAAAATAGCTGGAACTTCTTGGTGTACCAAGAGCGAGTCAGTTGTTGAAAGACCAAATCGTAAACTGATTTCTTGCCACCAAATATGAGTTAGTGAAGCACTATGGGCTTCCTTGGAGCTGTATACAGGTTTGTGTTTTGTCAGGTAGCTGTTCCTTATGTCCCAAATACGTAGCTCAGATCCACAGCACCTGCAGTGATGATGTAAAACAATAAAATCCTTTTATCCTTTTTAAATTGTGTCATACAGGTGCAGACTCACCTTGAGAATCCAACCAAGTACCACATTCAGCAGGCCCAGCGGCAGCAGGTAAAGCAGTACCTCTCTACCACTCTAGCAAATAAACATGCCAACCAAGCCCTGAGCTTGCCATGTCCAAACCAGCCTGGGGATCATGTCATGCCACCTGGAACGGGGAGCAGCGCACCCAACAGCCCCATGGCTATGCTCACCCTCAACTCCAACTGTGAGAAAGAGGTAAGAACTCTCCTGCTCGTGTTTGCAGCTGTAATCTGCTTTAATTAAAGTTGTTTTAATCCTCATTTGCTCAATGTTAAGATGTTCTGTTTATCTTTCCTGTTCGTTGTGAAAATCTAACTGCTACCTCTGTGTCTGCCTGATTAATAGATATTTTTGGCAAAACACCCATGTCCCTCTAGCTTCCTCTTGTTTGAACTATTTTAGAAAGTTTATAGTTATTAAAACTCCTTCTCTTGTTCCCCACCCTGTTGCTTGATGCATACAGTGAATAATTGACCTTTGGAGAATACAAAGCAGCTTTGTAAGCTGTAGCTTTCTGGAATAATGTTATTTATGGCTTGTTCGTCTAGAAAGTGCAAAGAACAGAGCAAAAATAACTGAAAAACCACAAAGCTATTTTGAGATATTTTAGGTATTTTTATGGTAAAAATTTGAGCAAGTCCCTTGTGTAGCTGGAAGGCCAGATTATCCCAGCTAATATGCCCTAAAATGTTACTCATTGCTCTTCCAGTGCTGCAAATATAAGACTTCAGTAGCCTATGTCTAGAAGTCCTTTACAACTTTGTCTTAATCTTTAATAGCAAAAACTGAGTTAGATGTTACATGCGTGCTCAGGCTCCAAAGGAAAATGGTTGGGAAGATATTAACAAGTATAAGAGTGGTGTCAAATTTTTTGTAACATGAAAAGTAGGAGGCAATTGTAGAGTACCTCTTCTCCCCTCATTCCCTCTTTCAGCTTTTGTACCAGATTTTTAGTACAGATGCATTCCGGGAGCAAAATGTTACACAGCTCGGAGAAACAGTTATTGCAGGATATATTTTGCACATGCAAGGGAAATACTTGTGCTCCATAGTTTCAAAAGAAGTGAAAATCAGATATTTTCAATCCTATTGTCCCAGCTGTACCCAAACTTTTTTTTCTTGAGGATATTTACAGCTTCACTTTGCTGTGTCATCGGGAACGTGTGTGCATGACAATATTTCATTCGTGCTCTTTTTGGGACTGAGACTGTGCCATGAACTCAGATCCATGCTTTGCTTTTTCTTCTTTTTTTTTTTCTTTTTCTTTTTTTTTTTTTTTTTCTTTTCCTTTTTATTTCTGCAGGGATTTTATAAATTTGAAGAGCAAAGCAGGGTTGAGAGTGAGTGCCCGGCTCTGAATACACACTCACGAGCATCATGCATGCAGGTACTGGATGACACAGGAGGTGGAGCACAGGTTCCCTTTCTCTAATGAGCATGTTTCTTTCATGATATGTTGAAAAATAAACTTGCCCCACAGTGTCTTTAAGAAGTTGAACATAAGATGTATTTAAGGTACAGTACAGCAGTGTTGTTTATTAGCATTGGTGTCAAAAGTGCATGAAGACACCTGGAGAAGGCTCATGCTGTTCTAGCACTGTAATGCCATAGCAGAACAATTCATCAACCATGCTTTAAGGTCTTGCATCAGGAAGTCTTTTCCAGCTGGATTTTCCAAGACTGCATGGATGTGGTTATGCCCTGATAATCTCTAAATCCACATTTCTATGCAGATAACACTTGTGTTTTAAAAAATTATTTGAGATTTAATTCATCTGTGGTAATTCATCCTCAGTAATCACCCTTTTTTTAATATTTTCATTCTTTTTCCTAAAACTAAGGGGTTTTTATTTCTTACCAGAATCAGTAACAAGACTTCGGGTATGGGCTGTAACTGTTAGTTCCTTTCTTGCCCTCACTTCCAGTCAGTGTAATTTGTTGTGATCACACTTTCTGGAGCTGATAAAAAAATCCCATGTACTGCTACTTTTACCATCACTGTTATGCATTGATTTCATAGATCTCTCTCATTTAAGTTTCTTTTTTATAATGAGCAAAAAGGAAGTTGTCAGTCCTGTGCTGAAATAGTCAATCCTGCAGGACAGTCTGGAGCACCTGTGTGGGTGCTGTGAAGGGCTGTTTCCTCCTGCCTGTGCAGGAGCTTATGGAGGCACCTTCCAGCTCAGCCTCTGAAAGAAGGTGTTTTGTACCACCTAAAATCAGCTCTGAGCTGCTCCTGGATGGTGCTTCCTGGGAGGAGGGTCCATGAGGGACACAAATCCAATGGATTCTGCTGTCGAGGGCCAGCAGCAAATCTTTGCTGCCTCCCCTTCCCTGCGGGTGTCCAGGACTCAGTGTTCTGCCTGTGCCCAGGTTTAGGTCCCATTTTATGGAGGGGAGGCAGCAATGCTGCAGTGGGGAGAGGGAGTTGTGTCCTTAGAGTCACTTACTCCACAGGCAGCTCCCTCCTCCTCCAGTGTTGCTGGAGGAGCAGTGTGTCCGTGGGCAGGTGGTGCGGGGTGACTGCGGTGGGAGGAGGGTGTTGGACCATGATGAAGCCTCAGCTCTGCCTTGAGCTGAGTATCCTGCCTGGATAGCAGGAGGCACTGAGGAGCTGAGGGATTGCCCAGCTGCGCAGGCACCTCTGCTGTGTGCCTGAGGTACTTTGTCAGGCTCCCATGTCCCAGTGATTTCTGACAACTGTCCCCTTTCTCTTTGTCCACCTTTCTTCTGCAGATGGATGATGTGATCGATGACATCATTAGCTTGGAGTCCAGTTATAATGAAGAAATCCTTGGCTTGGTGGATCCAGCCCTGCAAATGGCAAACACGGTACAGGTCCTTTCCTTCCCTCTTAAGTTTAACTGGTTTTCCTTGAGAGGAAGCAAAACTGCAGCAGGACTTTTCTTCCTTACAATTAAGTAGTTATTGCATTGTTCCACAGAGAGTAATTAGTTTTCCTTTGAAGGGCTGAAGGTGAGACAGTTGCAATGAAAAATATGAATTTAAAAATACAAGCTGGAGTCAGGTCGAGAGAATACAAAGGACAATTTTGCTTTTCTTATTTCCAAGTTAGTAGTGAGAGGATTGCAACAGAGGAGTAAACTCTGCTACCAGGAGTAGCTCGTTCCCACTGATATTGAAGATTGTCATGGACTTTATACTTGGCTTCAAAAAACAAGGAATCTCTGGCATCCCAGGTTCCTGAATGTTGTCATGTTCAAGTAAGAAATTGTATGCCATGTGTTAGCATCTCTATCCAGAGACACTTTCTGTTATCTCTAACATCACAGCTTTATCTCTGCCTGATTTCAAGTGGGGAGAAGTCCCCAGCTAGACAGCAGCAAAGATGTTACAGAATTTAGCAGGAGAAAAAAAAAATTAAAAAGCAATCTTCCAAACAAACAAAAGGGAAGGAATAAAAAAGGTTTAAAACTGAGCAAGGCAGGGGACGTGGGAAGCCTGTGATAAAAGCCAAGAACACAGAGGTGCAGAAAGCACTGAGGGAAGGCGCAGGTGTCCTCCAAGTGGCTCTTTTGGTTTGGCTCACACTGCTTTGAGAATTAATTTAATCATACTTCTGGCATAATCTGATTTTGATCTTCTGTAGAGGGTAGCTCCAGTGAATTTTTTTGCCTTAGGCTTAAGTGCTGTTAGATCTGGCTGAGTAGATGTCTGCCAGCGCTGGCGTCTGTTTCTGTTTCATCCAGTGCCAGAATGTACAGCTTACCACAGAGCGTCGGTTTTGTGGCATAGGTTTACATTTGCTGACAGTAGTTGTCTGATGTCATGTTAACCTGGTCCTGTGCTCCCACAGATTCCCACAGCCCTCTCAGAGACGTGGTGGATGACGCAGGAAGCGGCCCACCAGCTTCCCTTTCTAAATAGTGCCCTTTGAGTACACAGGGAAATAGCTGCACCGTCCTGCTGCAGAGAATAAATTCTCCTTTAATCTAAGATGACTTGCAAAGTCCAGCTGTCCTGGAATTTGAGAGGAAACCTCAAGAAGCTGTCAAAAGATAGCTTTCAAAAAGTTAATCTGTTTTATCTGTTTTTCAATTTTTTTTTTTTTCATTGAGGGTTGAGGTTCTTTTGGAGTCCTTTCTCTGGAGTTCCATTGGAATGGGACCCATTAATTCAGAAGGCGCTTGGATATCTTGATGCTGTTCTTTTTTTCTCATTTCACAGCAGCTCCAGAGTGGCTCTTTGCTTCCAGACAGGGGTAGAAGGATACTCTGCACTGTTTTGGTGCAAGGAGCCCCTGTAGTCAATGTTCAGGGTAGTCTGCATCCCTCCTGTGCTTTGCTGTGCTTGCTGCATGGCAAGAAGCCTTGTAAAAATTGCCTGATCCAAATTTACTGTGGAATTTTAGAATTTTCCCACTCTGTGTGGTGAAGTCTGAAAAATAAGGATATGAAACAGTGAGATTTAGACTTCTTTGCTGATAAGTATAAATAACTGGAGGAAAAAGGCATAGTCAGTTTCTGAATCAGCCTAGTACCAATCCTGAAGAGATGGAAATTGAACCATGTTTCTCAACAATTGGTTTAGGAATAAAAACAAGCCACTTTTCTTTTGGGACAGGACTTAGCTCTTAAAACATGCAACATTTTATTAGTAAGGATTTAATGCCCACAGACTGAGCTAAGTTGAGGTAGGAGAAATCAAGAGAGGAAATGGTCTCTAAAAAGACACAACCTATAAATAGCCGTGCTGAGTCTGTGACAAAGGCAGTTGTTGTTCCATAACCAACAAAGAACAAAAGGACCAGTTTGTTACAGTTGGTAACAGTACTTAATTGATAAGCAAAATCAGAGATTTCTGTGCGGAGCAAGCTAAGGGAGTTTCCAAGTACCTTGAATTAAAAATGGCCCATTGCAGTCAACTCCTTGTGAGAGTGTTTGTTAACTTTGGTATTTGGTGGAATAATCTCTGTGGTAGAAGTATCACAAAATGGTCATTAGTTTATAGAGAAGGTTTTCTGCCTAGATGTCACCTGGTAATTGAATTAATGAGTACTGCATAAAGTGCTCTTTGAGAGATGACAATCAATTCATCCAGCTAATCAGCTCCAGCCAGAGCCTGGCATGGAAAGCTCAGTGCACAGGTACAGCTCCACTTCAAAATGTGGCTTTCTTCTGGAATTTAAACTCCACAGTAGAGGAGTTTTGTTACAGGCACTGCTGCTGAGTGTGTGCTTGCAGGTCAGGGGACATCTCAGTACATCATGGGCTGCATGAGCTGGGCTGCAGAACCCATTCCAGTGTGTACTGGTACCTTAGAAACAGCCTTGCTGGTCACACAGCTGATGTCTCAGAGATTTTAGACAGAATGTGGGTGCTTGTTTTGTTGGAGTAGTGGAGGAGAAATGAAAGCCTCAGACTCCTATGAATGTACACTATGATGAATCTGCAGTCATAATTACCATATTTCAAATTTCTGTTATATAAAAGCCATTATTAGAAAAAAAAAAAAAAAGGAAGCAGATGCAAAGTGATAGGAAGATTGAAATTTGTTTTACTTGGTGTGTTTGTGAAACTTGTGATGCCAAGACCTTGAAATATGAAATCTCCCAAGTGAAAGCATTTTCAACCATGCTGTTTCAATGAAGAAAACATGCTAAACCTGGCATAAGCCACTCTTCCTTCCTTTACTTTTTGGAAGAGTAAAGGTGGATGATCTGGCTGATGCTGTATTTAAATTCCTTCTTAGCCAGAAATAGCTAAGAAAGCTGTAAGGAAAACCATATTTAGGTTGGAAACATGCTAGAATTTAGAGAAGACAGGGAAGGAGCTTCCTTAGCTCCAGAAAATTCCATGTCTTTCTCAAAGTCTGGGACTCCATCTTCCCTATGAAATGGCTGCGGAAGTTTTGACATTTTCCCATCTTGTACTTGAGGATGGTGATGAAAGGCTCAACTGTCTTAGAACTGAAATGTTTGCTAACAATGTACATTTTTTTTCCAGTTGCTTCAAACAAGAGGCATTTGAAATAAATGCCCAGGTGTCACTGCAATGGGCACATTAAAAAAAATCAAAACCTTTGTGGTTCTTTTTTTTTCCCCATTTAAGTCCAGTGGCTGCTTTTGTGTGCTCACCACGCTGCTGTCTTGTGCATCTCAAACCAATGTCCTCGGTACAGGAGTCTTCTGCCCTTTCCCAGTTCCCTAAACCCTGCACTAATGATTATTGGGTTTACCTTAGTCAACTGATTTTATTCGCCTGGGAGCTGTTATAAAATTGTGAACTAAGGATGTTCCTCGATTTTAACTTATCATTAGCTGCAGGTATGTTATGTGAGATGTCCCAGAGTGTTGGATGCACTTTGTTTAGGAAAGGAATTAGTGTAAGTTAGTCCAAGAGGTGTGACCTGCAGCCATCCTGGAGAAAAGGCCTCTCAGAGACTCATACTGAGCATGGACCCTGTGTAGGAAAATTTACAAGTGAAGCTTTGAGCTGTGGAGTTTGGATGCTGGGGAAAGTGGTCAAAGAAAGAAGCTAATCAGTCTCTTTGCTCATGGATCACTGATTTAAGGGGAGATTATTATGCATCTCCTTCCCCTAATGTGAATTTCCCTGATAGGCATTCCTGTGGACAGCCTTTAGCAGCCATGCACATGTGCACATTCAGCAGTTGCTGCCTGTCTTCCCTGTCTCCTTTTGTGATCATTGCTCACACTGGTCCCAATTATTGACACAGAAATCTGTCTCAGTGTTTGACACCTTTGGGGAAAAAAAAAATCAATCACAGACTGTTGTAACAATCAGGGTCCATGTTGCAGTAAGGAAAGCAGCTCAGTGTTCTCCGGGTTTCATTACAACTTGGCTGCTTTACCTAGGCTTTGAGATGCCAGTTTCGAGTTTCCTGACAAAAAAAATCTTCTTTATTTATTTCTAAATTCCCTGAAGTTCCTAATTAGATTTCACATGTCTGGCTATGAACTTCAAGTCCTTGGGCTACAAACAAGGCCTTTGTGCTCTCCCCTTGCTCAGGAACATGGATAGGATGAGTACATCCAAGTCAGAAGTGTGTGTGACACTCTCGCCGTGTCAGTGTCAGGGATGAGTTTGGGGGACCCAAAGGCACAAGGGTCAGCCTTGTAGAGCAGTGAGATTGAGTGGTCACCCTGACACCCACAACCAGCACAGCTGTGATCTGAGCAGCATTATTAATTTTTTTTTTTTTTTTTTTTTTTTTTTTTTTAGTAAGGCTGACTCATCGTGTGAATTCAGTTAGATTTATTCCTCTGTCTCTTATACTTTGAGTCAGGGGACTTTGGTTTTGCTGTTGGCCATTATCTGTTCTCAACAGCTATCAGCATGGCTTCTAGCTGGTGGTACTTTACATATCAACTCCTGTTTCATCTTCTTCCATATGGCAGAGAAATTTTCTTAGGTCCCAGTCTGGCAAGGCCCATCAGTAGGAGTTTAATAATCCTGGCTGTGACTCACTGCATTGTATTCACCAGCATTATTTACATGGGTGTAAAGTTAATACCTGCTCTAATCTCTGCAGGATCAGTGTCTTGGAGGGATTGGTTTTCTTTGCAGCAGTGATGATAAGAAGTGTTGCCACTCAGATAAGATACCAAAATGGTTTATACCTGTCTTTTCAAAACCAAATAAGAGATGGGTAAAATAATCCACTCAGGCTAATTGCAACTTCTATAAATATGTTTCAGTATAAAGGGATAGCTTTGATAGATCTTGTTGAAAGACTGTCCTATTGCTACTTGTTTAAATATCTAAATAAACATAGCAGAATGAACAAGTAATTGAGGAAACTTACTGTAAAAATAATCTTCCTCCTACTGTTGCGCATTCTTGTTATGTAAGGCAAAAAAACAAAGTAAACCAAAATGTTTTCTGTGTAGGTAGCTTTCAAATCACATGAAAAATGTGATTAATTAATACAGTGTTCTTCCTCCAGCATGTGACAACTTGCAAAGTACTTCCACTCACGTATCCCTGGAAAAAGGGGGAGAGAGAGAGTTGTATTGGCTCTTTCAAATATGAGAGAAGTTTAAGGGATATAGATGTAATAGTTTTAGTGAAAAATAAGGAGCAACAGTGCAGCAACATCGTCAGCATTTTACCTCTTCTATTACCTCATAATATTTTAAGTCTGTGTACTTTTGAGGGGAGAGAACAGAATTTTCCCAGTGTGGGTATTTCATCCCTCATGCCCATGAATATCTGTGGATTTTGCTGACCTTCTTGCAGGCTCTGTTTGCACATGGAAAAGAGCACAGATTACTTAGCATATCCTGACTCTGTTCTTCTGTACAAAGGCATTCATAAAGGCAAACCAAATGATCCTTTGACTTGTTTATCTTTTCCAGTTGCCTGTGTCTGGCAATTTGATTGACCTTTATGGCAACCAGAGCATGCCTCCTCCAGGACTAAACATCAGCAACTCATGTCCAGCTAATCTTCCTAATATAAAAAGGGAGCTCACAGGTAAATACATCTAAAATACCACCTTGGAGTAATGGTATTATTATTTTGAATTCAGGTGATTCTGGGCATAATTTCTGTTATGAGAAAGAAATATGGGTGAGCAGTTACTTTCAGCCTGTGTCCATGTGTGGGTGTGTGTGTGTTCACTGTCACAAGTTCATATAAAATCCTTAATTGTTACAGTCACATCTGCACTGTGTTGTGTTTTAGGAAGCTTCCATACATCTTTTCCAGAGCTCTTTTCCAGTTTGGGCTTACTGTTTGCTCTATCAACACCAAACTTTAACATCCAGAGTCTCTGTGGGATTGATGGCAAGGAGTGATACACAGTGGGGCTTCACTTCAGCAAGGGAGGGCAGTAGTGAACAAATAACCTGTTATAATGTGAAGTCCACACATGTAGAGCCTTTAAAATGTAAAATTAGGCACTTGGGGGATTGGAATTTGATGATCTTTACGGTCCCTTCCTACCCAAGCCATTCTATGATTCTATGAATATGCATCACTAAACTGAGATGAAAATTAAATGTTCCCTAATTTTTTTTATGCCAATTCCTGCAGCAATGCTCTGAACAAGCTGTAGGAGGCAGGGACAGGAGAGTGGGACACAAAAAAAACCCTCGTTTTCTCAAGCACATGTGTACAGGAGCAAGACAGTTTGAAGCAAATAATGAGTTTCATATCCACAGACATGTTTTATCTCTGTTCACCTGGAAGGGTATAACCACACATAGGATACAAATACAAGGTATGGTTTGTCTGTAGGCTGAACAAATGGAGATCCACTCTAGAACTGATGGCAAAATCATATTAATGGCCAGAAATGCCTGTTCTTAAGCCCAGCAGAGAGTCCCTGACCATGCAGTAGGGTAGGGGCCTGATTTCTTTCTTGTCTGTCATCTTTCTGGGTTTCTGTTGTGAAAACTCACAGGCTGACTCAGTTGTAAAGCAGGTTCTGGTCAGGAATTAGTTTAAGCAGAGCAATTTTAATAGGCCAATGAGGAAATGCCACATCTCTGAGCCAGCAGATATTTGCATTTTTAGGACATCGGAGAATTTGAACTCGGCACCAAAAAAAGGCACATAATGATTTGTGGCTGTTAGAAAAGGGCGAAACTTGTACAGAGATGGAACTGTATAAGAGGAGGGTGGGAAGGCATTACAGACAGTTTTGTTGCGCCAGGTGTAGAAAGTTCCAAGGAGGGTAGGCTGCAAACTCAGCCCAGCTTGGATGTGCAGACTGCTGGGTTTGCTGCCTGGGATTGTGTCTTACTAAAGGCCAAGAAGGCAGAAAGAGAGGGGAAATTGTGAGTGGTCTTATGGAAGTCCTCAATACCTCAAATAAATCAGAACTGAAATAAGTTGAATGTCTATATGCTACACTTACCTCTACACAAAATTAATTTAGGTGAGCCTTTTCCTGATCAAAATAAAGTAATACAGGAAAAAAACTTACTGCCCACAGTGAGGGATTGGTTTCACCATGGGATGTGTGATAAAAGATGATGCACTCATTGCTCCTCACTAACTTACCATGGAACTGCAAAGTGCTTGCTGGATTGGGGATTTGAATGCAATGGGGCAAGGATTAATGACCTCACCCCTTTAAAAAATTGAAAAGGAGTAGAGCAAAGATAAAATACCTAAAATTTCTTGAGAAGTTTAGGATCAAATGAGAACTGAAGAAATTTAGTTGTGCTGTTGCCTCAACTATTGCATGCTGAAGCTAATAATGATATTATTATTCTAGAATATAATAGCAATAATAATAAAATAATAAAAAATAAATAATAAGTGTTTGGAGCAAGGTGAAGGGCAGTTCTGAGTTGAGACAACTTATGTGCAGCATGGCTGCCATTATTTTCCTTTTTGCTTTTTTTGAAGCAAAAACCTTTGTTTTCCAACTTCATTGCTAAGAAAGGTGTTGAATTTTTCACCTTTTTTCTTTTTCCTTCATATAACAGCAACAGTTAGTGTGGCTAGAAAATACACTATTTTTAACAGGTCACTTAAGGGATAACTTAAGTGTTATGGTGATGTGTGTGTGCACGTGCCCCAGGAGGATGTAGCATTAATTGGGGTGAGCAGAACCTGTGAGTCCTGCCTGTGTCACATCCTGAGCAGGCAGCAATGCCATGAGCATGCAGTTCCTCTGGTTCAGCTCCCGTGGGATACATGTGCAGCCCTAGGAGAAGGTATGCAGGATTTCAGCAGTTTGTTGTCCTCAAATACCTTGCTGAGTCAGGGCCTCCGTGGGAAACATTCCCATCATGGGAGTCACTCTGGGAAGTGTGGGAGGAGATGCTGCACAGGTGCAGAGGTGAAGCTCAGTCCCAGCATTGTGTTTTGGCATCCACAAGGCCTCCTTGCTCCTTGGCATGGGGGCGATGATTGGTGTGACAGATATCCATCAGGCTTCCTGTGCAGATATTTCACAGGCTGAAACGCTGTGATTGAATTATTTTAATTCTAATTACCTCATTCACATGCACAGCATGTATTTTTCCTACAGAGTCGGAAGCAAGAGCATTGGCCAAGGAGAGGCAAAAGAAAGACAATCACAACTTGAGTAAGTTTTGGTTCCTCACATTTTGCACCAATTCTTGGAATGATTTGACCATTGAGTGCTCAAATAGTGATGTTTTAAATCTGGATGTGGTACTGCACATAGTATAAAGCACTAGATCATTGTGTAATGCCCATAGATCAAATATCTCACATTCCTGTGAAATGTGTCCTTAAATTTACTATTCAGTTTTAACTCTACTTTTTTTTTATTTTAAATTAAAAACAAAAAAAAAGAGTGATTGTTACCAATGGAATTGCTGGGTTCAACATATGACCCAATTGCTTTTAACAAATCCACCTTGCACAGTTTTGCTTTTTTAATTTTATTTTTTTATATATATTAGATATGTGGTCAATTTGTGACTTTGATCAACAGTGTGGGTCCTAAGTATGGCAATTTTATAAATTTCATTTTTGAAAGGAACTTGTATTTCCAAGTTGGGAAAAAAAGCATTTTAAAATAATGATCATCTTATGATTTAAAGGATCCGTAACTTAGCTTTTATACTTTATAGTAGTAGAAAAAAGGAACTGTTTCATGCCTTGAGCCACTCAGAAGCCTTTTCCATAGCATGAAAAGGTGATGCAGGAAAATTGGTATTTCAATTTGACTTTTGGATCTTCAAAGTGTTGCACATGAAGGACTACTTTAAGAAAGAAACTGTGCCTTTTTTCCCTTTTTCCTGTCTTGAGATTTCCTTGAGCATCTAAATATTTGTCTCTTAATTTGTCTGTGATGCTTATCCCTAAAAAAGTGTTTGCTTCTCAGTCATTCTGATTTTTAGTCTCAGTTAAACTCTGCGACTTTAGCAGTCCCAAAATTTACAGTATAGACAGAACTTCTGTCTTAGTGTGCCCATGTCTAGGAGAGCAAAATAAATTATCACTGGATTTTAAGCTTCAGGCAAACATTTCAGTGGTGCTTTGATAAAACACTTGATAATTTGTAATGAAGTGTGAATATTACTTGTAACATTTGTGCTGTTTTTCCTGAAGTTGAACGAAGAAGAAGATTTAATATTAATGATCGTATAAAAGAGCTGGGAACCTTGATACCCAAGTCAAATGACCCGTAAGTAAACATGCCCAGAGAGACTGTGGGTGGGAGGAGGCAAAATAATCCCAGGGGAGAACAAGAATTTACAAAACCCTCCCAAAATTCCTGTTTTCTACTTACTCTTAGCACTCTGTGATGGCAGAAACGTTTGAAAGGTTCCATTATATTTTTTGAAGATTTTTTCGAGGGGTTCGTTTTTCCCTTGTGGAACCTGCTTATGTTTGTCTTAATTCTGTCATTTTTGTCTCAAAGCTGGGCTTGGTGCTGGGAGTGACTGACTGCCTTACCAGAGGCAGAGTTGTGAGGATGGGAAACCTTTTGCTGGTGTGGTTGCTTAGATGGTTGCATGTCTTGCTAAATGATTTTTTAAAAATTAATTAGATGTTACAGCTTGACAAGACAGAACTGATCCCTGTTTCAGTGAAAATGGAGGGTAGTTTATCTGGGAAGCCATCACATTTCCCTTCCCTCCAAGGGAAAAAAGAAGGAAAATAAAGAATAACAGTGTGCTTGTTCACTGATAATTTGTCAATGTTTGTTGTAATTTTCCAGATGTTCTTTACGATAATTCTACAATGATTTTACTGCTTTTAGCTTGTATTTACACTTCCCCAATGCTGATTCAGTAGCAAGGAACCTTCCTTGCTCTGGAGTCTGAAAATCCACTTAAATCTGAATCAATGCCCCGTGATGATTTGGGGGAGATTTTCTAGTATTTTGAGGTACTTGCTTGTGGAGCAACTTCACAGCTACTCTGCAGAGAGGCTCTGCAGCTCCTCCAAGGCCAGCAAGACAATATGTCTCAGTACCAACCTACAGGACAGGGACATCTTTGCACTGACAATCTGCAGTAAGATGTTTTTTGCCTGTTCAGAGAAAGCAAGATGAGGAGATGGTGATGCAGCAGCCTCTCTCTTTCTCTCTCTGAAGCAAACGTGCTTCCCAAGGGCTGTGCTCCAGCCCCCTCTAGTGCACTGCAAACGCCTTCTTCATCCACAAACTTGGAATAAATAGCAGCTGAGCGTTCTGTGTCTGAGTAAGGTGCAGTCACAGGTGCAGGTATGAAGGGAACAGCTACAGGACAGAGCCTTACCTTGTCCTTTTGTGTCGTTCCAAAGTGACATGCGCTGGAACAAGGGAACGATTCTGAAGGCGTCGGTGGATTACATCCGCAAGCTGCAGAGGGAACAGCAGCGCACCAAGGAGCTGGAGAACAGGCAGAAGAAGCTGGAACATGCAAACAGGCACCTGCTGCTCAGAATACAGGTTTGCTGAGAAATGAGCTGCAAATGCTCTTGCTGTTGCAAAATTGTGGTGATTTTGTGGGGTGCGGGTTAGAAGGAATCAGTGTTTAAATTAACAGCGGGCAGCGCTGAGATGCCTGCAGAGATTTTTCCAGAAAAAGCCCAAGATATCTTAGTTTAAAAAAAAAATAGAATCCTAACGCTCTAGTAAAAGCACTTATGAGTGGTCTGTTTTTGTTCTACCATGGCCAACGCTAGTTCCAAACCATACCATCAAAAAGATTTATATGGTAATACATTCTTCTGTTTGCCATATCTAAGGCATTGGGACTTCATTTATCATGTAGTTGTTGATAGTCATGAAATTAAGTTCAGCTGTTTGTTAAGGAGTCCTCCCTGCTGCTTGGAATCTGTAGGATTGTACAACAGTTCTCCTCAGCACTGGAAAGCAGTAGGTGGCCTGAATGTTTTCTCTATGGGTTGTTGCCTTGTTAGATTCACCCAGGCTCCCAGTGTTCTGACACAGAATTTAGGAGTGAAAACTCCATTTCTCTAACTAATTCCTTTGTTTTCACCTCAAACTGGATAGGAAACCTTAACCTTGAAGGCAACACAGATTGTTTTTTTTTCTGGATAGCCACCCCTCTCCATGGAAGGGTAATTAAAGAAATGTACCAGAATTTGGTGTTAGAAGACCTAACATGGAGACAGTTATATCCCAGATATCCTTGTGTTGCTGCTGCCCTGCAGCACTAACAGCTGAGCTCTGCATGCAGCTGTGGCCTGCCAGGAGACCCCTCAACAGCCCAGCTAATCCACCAGGGAGATAATGAAGCTGCAAATACCTGAGAGTCAAGTGTGGAAGTAAACAGCTTTAAAATAGAACAGGCCAAGTTGAGCCTCGGCACAGTTTTGTATTTGGTTGAGCAATCTGCTGCTAGAATGAGATGATAAAAACACACGAGCCTTTTGCAGAGTGGCATCCAGCAGTGATGTTTCAAAGCTAAGAGAGATCATAATTTTTAAACATCTTTCATCTTGCTTTGTATTACCCATCTGCTCTGGCTCCTTCAATCAAAATACCATAAAACCCAGACCCTTGAATTACAGGCAATACATCTGGCAGCAAATAACCTCAAATGTGTATTTTCCCGTTTTGCATTCATTCTGATTAAGCATGGAATAAGGAATTCCTGATTCTGGCACTTTAGCTGATGGAAGAAGTGCTTGCTCATTCCACCTTCTCCTCTGATCTTGCAGTGTGCCATTACAGGCTTGTTTTAGCCTGGAAATGATGGAAAAGGGCGATAATCAGCCTCAGTGGCAGGAGTATCCAGAAACAGCACTATCACAGCAGAGACTGTGATTGCCTGATATAATGCAGAAGTAGAAGCAAAACATCTCTTTTACTGATGTATTTGTGGAAGGGCATTTCTGTATGATTAAATGCGAAGGTGGGATTTAAACTTTCCGTGGAAATTTGAAGAATCCTGGCTCTGTTTGAAGTCTGAAATCTTCCTGTGACTTCCTTGTGATTTTTCTGCACAGGAATAGTGTTGTTGCTCAGTTTTGATTGACCTCTTCCAGCTCTGCCAGACTTGTAGAGTGAGAAATGTCCCCTCCAGAGTCTCAACAGGGATTGATAAGGATCGTGTAGACACGCTGTGCCTTCACATTTGACTTTTTAAAAATTACTAAACACATGCTTCTGCTATTTTTTTTTCCTCCTATTTTTAAATGTTTTCCTCACCCTACCTGATGCCAAACCTGCCTATCCTGGCACTGGATTGAGAAGAAGCCTGAGGGGAACATGTCTGTGCTGCAGGGTGCTGGGTTTTGGCTCTGGGGTAGGTGCTGAGGAGGAGTGTGAAGGGCCTGTGTGGGATTGCGTTCACCCACCTCTTCAAGGCTCTGCTGTTCAGGTGAAAATCTGCAGGGCTGGAGTGTGCAAGGTGCAAGCACTTGTCACTGTGGGAAAAGGGAGGAAATGTGTACAGGAGAAGGAAAAGTGAAAGCTGCAAGACGAGCATAAGATGACAGATTTTGCTTCCAGATCTTCTTTTAATTTGCCCCTTGTCCTCCTTCACAGGAACTCGAGATGCAAGCCCGGGCACATGGACTGTCCCTTGTCCCATCCACAGGCCTTTGCTCCCCTGACATGGTCAACAGGGTCATCAAACAGGAGCCTGTGCTGGACAACTGCAGCCAAGACATGATGCCACACCACACAGACCTGTCCTGCACCACCACCCTGGACCTCACCGACGGCACCATCACCTTCAGTGACAACCTGGGCAACGTGACTGAGCCAGCTGGCACTTACGGTGTCCCTGCCAAAATGGGATCCAAACTGGAAGATATCCTGATGGACGATACCCTGTCCCCCGTGGGAGTGACTGACCCTCTGCTCTCCTCCGTGTCTCCTGGGGCATCAAAGACGAGTAGCAGGCGGAGCAGCGTGAGCATGGAGGACACTGACCATGCTTGTTAGCATCTGTTGGCACACTTTTCATAAACTGCTTTGGTTCTTGATCAGTAGATGAGATAATTTACCTTTTGTAGAATTTTTTTTGATTTTTTTTTTCCCCTCCTCCTCCTTGTGCTTCATCAGTGTGTGTGCGTGTGTGTATATATTATATATATAGGATTTTTTTTAGAATTTTTTGTGAAGAAACTTGTATATTCTATTTTAAAACTACCAATGCCTCCAAAATATTGTACAGCATATGTACAGAATCTGTGAACTGGATTCGCCAAGAACTTTGAACTGGTCAAATCTACTCAAAGCAATAGAATTACAGATGAAGAGTCTGTTTCTACTGGGGGGGGAGGGGGCAATTGTAGGATTGTAAATGCAACCTATTTACTTGGAAACAAAATGTAAAGTTTAAGAATGTAAAGAAACAACAAAAATGACGAAAAAGTCCAATTTGTAATTGTATTAATTGAATAGTGCTGCCTTAAAGATACAGTGTCCCTCAAATGTTGGTCTTACATGACAGGTGTTTAGGGAAAATACCCACCTGACTTCACTCAGAAAACAAACTAAACCCAAGTGTTAAGACATCCTGATTGTGTTGATTGTGATATAAAATGCTGAAACTGCAGGGAGATGTGAGTGTCTCAGAGTGTTGTTTAATTTTCCTCTGAGCTGATTTGGGTTTTCCTTTTGATCATGGTTCAAGTTTTTTCCTCTTAAACTTTTATTTTGTTTTGTGACACACATGGATGACTTTGCCAGTGGCAAACCCAGCAGGAGCACTGTAAGTTGGGGTACACTCTTTGGACAAAAAAAAAAAGCATATTATCAGCTGGGCACATTATGTTGTACATATCTAATTGGCTTCATTTTTTTTTTTAATTGCATTGTACAGTTTCCTTTGATTTGCATGGATTCCTTAGTTATCCTCAAATTTTTGTTTTAAATTTATTTGTATTTCATTTGTAAGATTTTTGCCTCTTAATATTGCAGCAATTTTTTGACATTTTTAAAACTCATTGGAAGTTTTCTGCGTTCTTTGTAAACACTTGAAAGGAAGCTTTTATGCAGGGTTATGTGTTTTAAGAGAGATTTTGAGAATATTTTGTATATTACAGTCTCACTTTGAAAATGTTTTTAAACGCATTTAAGGTAGAGTAAAAATTTAGATTAGGTAATAAAACAACTCTGTAGAGAAACTGAACTTACATATTTATTTTTAGTGATACAGAAAAAAAAGTAGTAATATGCTTGGAAACATAACTATGTAGTTAATATACCCGTTAGAGCAATTCGTGTTCTATTTCAGCACTGGGGCTGACATAAGAGATAAAAAAAAAAAAGACAAAAAAAAAAGAGTAAATTACTGTATCTGCAAATAACTGTTACTTGATAACAATGTTATTAATTTTTAACATGCAACCATGTTGTAAAAGTAGTTCGGTGCATTATCTACTCAAGTGTAGTCCTATGCAATAACGGTAGTTTTCCTTGTATTATATCCAGCCTAGGTGTTTCCACGGAGGTGACAGGTGGTGTTCCGAGCTAGGACGGAGGGAATGGAATTCTCCACGGCAGCCTACAGCTGACTGGCAGGCGTAGCTCGTTCAGAATGAAGTGCCTTAAACTCTAGTTGTAGTCTTCCTGGACTAGCACTGACTGAAGTGTGGCGTAGACAGAGCTTTGGGGTGGTGGCGTGTAGGGCGTTGAGGTGTAGCATGGTGCCTACGGATAGAAAACCAGAGCTTCCCTTTCTCCTTTGTGCTACACTGGAAATTACATAGGATGAGTGCAACGGTGAGTAACTTGAGTGCCAGTTTGGCCAGCTTTCCAAGGAGACCTTGGGCTCAGCAGGTAGTGTTCAGAAACCAAATGTGAACTGGGTAGGATCGGGTGGCTGGGAATGGTGATGGGAGTTCCCATGGCTGAGCCCTCTCCCAGGCATTTCCCCAGGGGAGGGCTCCTGGTGTCCCCTGCTTGCCACCACTGCTGTGGCATGGGGGACAGGGGCTCCTGGTGTCCCCTGCCTGGCACAAGGAGCTCAGGCTTGGCAGGGCTGTGGAACTCGGGGTCTGTGTTCCTGTCCCTCTTCCCGTGGTTGTGTCCAGCCCTCCCAGAGATGTGTTGGCATTGATGCAGCCCATGGGGTTGTGGCTTTTTTTTTTTCCTTTCTTTCATAGTTTTTGAAGGAGGAGCTGGAGTTGGGTTATAATAATGCCTTTCCCCCTCACCCCAGACAGCTTTTGGGAATATGTCTTTCCTAGGGCAGAGAAGCTCTGGCCCAGGCAGGAGCCAGGAGGCTGCAGGGTGTGCTGTGGTCACTGTGGTCTTGGGGCAGGAAATGCCCCCCAGTCACTGCAAGGCAGGTGTCCCATAGCTCCAAGTCAGGTATGGGGGTACAGGCTTCTGGCGCTGCTGTTTGGCTGGGGTGACAGGTAGAAAAATCAGGGCTGTAGAAAATTCTTGTAGCTGTAACACAGGGCTATGTTGCCCTCCCCAGAAAATGGGACAGCTCTGCAGCGTTGGTACAACAAATCAGGGTGTGCATGCTGGAGTGGAGTAACGAGAACCACTGAATGTATTGAATGAAGCTTTTGGTTTGGTGCCTGCCCTTGGCATTCAGAAATTCAAGTCTAGACTGTGGTATATGAATATTTTTCAAGCTTATGTGAAACCACTGGTACTCTGATATCCATGACTTCTGATTTTTGGCTGCATGCTGTGTGGAGGTGAGTTAGGATTCAGTCAAGAGCTGGATTCCTTGGCAGAAGTCTCTGTGGCCACAGCAGCTGTGTTGTGTGCTCCTATACCTTGTGTTTTCTGGAGTAACACTTAACTCAGCCATGCCCTGCTGGCTCTTCCCCCCATGTTTCCTGAGGTTACAGCCCTCCTCTGAGCCTGCCCACTCTCAGACTGGTAACACTACAGTGGGGACACCTCTAGGAGACACAGACCCCCAGCGGGTGCTAATGGGAGCTGCCTTTGCCCCTTTGAGCGTGGTGGAGGGTGTGGCTGTGACATTTTGCAGGGGTTGGTGGCAGAGGACAGAGGCAGCAGTCAGGCAGGGTTTGGCATGGTCTAAGGTGGAGTGAGATGGACAGAAGTTGTTGCCTGCTCTGGTGACAGTGACAAGGGTGACGCTGGGCAGCGGTGGCTTCCCTGAGCGGGTGGATGGGGAACCGACCAATTCTCACTTTGCCAAAGCCATGCAACAGGCAGGGACATGCAGAGTACCATGAAGTTCTTCCTTACTGCTTTTGGCCTGTAAAGCAATATTTAACTCTTACAACCTGTAAAAGCAAAAAGAAGGTACATAAGGAAAGCACAAAGCACAAAATAATGCACTTACATTTATGTTGTTTGACATAAAATGCACTGGGGGGGAAGCTGATGTTGATAATAGTATAAATACCTATATTTCTTGAAAAAGTGACATTAATTACTGCCTCTTGCTATGATGCTTGGTACTGTAATGTTGATATTCATCTGCTGTTGACTGCAGCAATAATTTGTGTATGGTCCATAGCACTGTAAATTATGGATCAATATTAATGTATCCAATGAAATAATTTGAACTGTTGTTCTTGATAGATGGATTAAAGCATTTGGTTTTTCACATACATCTGTGTAAGTCACTCGTTTTCCATGTAAGTGGATCCTGTTTTCCTGTGCATTTGAAGTCCCTGCAGTGCATCTGTGTCTGTGGCTTGGCCATGGATGTGTCCATGTCCCTGACCTGGTGTTGGTTGGCATCCTTGGTTCCACCAGAGCTGTCCAGTTGTGTTTGTGTGGCAGTCACACAGGGGAATGAAGCTTCACACCATACCCCACCTGGGCTTTGCAAATATGTGCCAAAGTGGAAAGACCCGGAGCTTATAGTCTAGAGTAAAGAATAAAACAGGTGGATGTGGAAAAATGTCATTGCCTTTCTCCCCTCCTATGGGCTCTTGTCATTTTCCTCCCCTCCCTGCCCCTTGCAGCTCATCAGGTGCCTTGTGAGGTCATGGGCTCTGTGAGGCCTCGGGGTACCTGCCCCCCTTTACCCTGCTGTCACTCCTGCAAGGTCACCTGTCCCCAGCAGTCCTACACAGGAGCAGCTCACCCCCTTCTCCAGCTCACCTGTGCATGGCAGGATCCCCATTCCCTCTGCTCACTCCTCCCTAATCTGTCAGCCAACATGCAAACAGCTGCTCTTGGCTTCTGCTGGTGAGGAACCAGCTGTGGTCTTGTTGTGTCTTCCCATCTTTGTTATTTCTCCATCTCTATTGCCCTCATCCTTTCTGGTCTTGTTCTTCGACTCCATTGAGTTCCTGCTCTCTGTGGACCTTGCTGCAGCAGCCTTGGGGGTTATTTGAGTGTTGTCTCAGGGGGCTTGAGCCCTGAGTATAAACAGGAGTACTGAATTTGACCAGTGTCTTGAAAGTCTGATACCTATTAAGAGTAGAAAATACCTAATTCAGTTGGATTAAAAACTAGCTCAATTTAAAAACCAATCCAACAAAAAATGCCTGACTCCACTAGGACTACAGCTGAACAGCCCCACTCCCTCTTTGTAGAAGATACTTGATTAAAAGCTTGTGAGTGTTTCCAGCAGGTTTTGTAATGTGATTTCTTTAGAAATTAAGCATAGTATTAGAATGTAGTAGTACTTCATTAGAAAATCTGGTTATTAGCAGCCTAGGATATAGTAGCTATTTTGAGTTCTTAGATGTATTTTGACTTGGCTTTTGGTGGTCTGGATTTTTTGTGGTCAGTTTGGAGTGAATTTCTTGCTGTGGGTGGCAGCAGCTCAAGGTTTTTGGCTGGGTTGGAGAACACTGGAGGAGCAGGAAGAGCATCTATTATGATGATACTAGCTGTAGGCAGTAGCTCTGTGTCAGTAAAGACTTGGTGGCATCTCTGCTTAGAGGCCTTTTCAGTTGTGTTGGACAAGCCTGAAAAATTCAGTGCAGGGTAAGAAGGTGGATTTTAAAAGTAATGCCAGGTGTGCCTGGTGTGTTCTGTTTCTCTGGGAATCCCCGTGGCTGGGCTGGAGGATGCTGCAGGGCTGGGGTGTGGTGTGGTGGCACAGCAGGACAGTGCCACCGTGTCACCTCGTTGTGCTTTCCTTTTCAGGAGAGCTGGGAGCTCAGCAGCTCCTCATGGCAGGAGGGTGGGTGGTTCTGCCTCGGTGGGCTCAGCAGTGCTGCTCCTTTGGCTCTCACATCTGGGGTGCTCCCAGCACTGAACGTTGTCCTACACTGTTGCTCCAGCTCCTTCGAAATGCACTTGTTTAAAATTGCAGGGGAATGGCTTGAAAAAGTGTTTCTGAACTATTAAAATCAATGAGGCTTGACGGGATGCTGCCTCACAAGTCAAATGCATGTGCACTGAGCAGCACCACTGTCTTTGCCTGTGCCCTGAGGTTCACCCTTACTTGAAACTGCCCCTTTTCCAGCTCAGTTTATTGGGAATTATGCTCTTAAGAGGACTTGTGCTCTGGCATCACAGAGGGAAGTGATGGTTCCTGTAACAGACCCCTGTGTGTCAATGCTGCCCAAGAGCTGTGCAAGGAAAAGAGAAAGCTGCTATGGTCAGCAGGAAGGGGGCCAGGGCATAAAAAAATATTTTTATGCAATATTTATGTGCAAAGCATGTAAATGTTGATTGTTCCTTTATATATATACACACATATATATATATGTAAATGTCAGCATGGGGTTGATGTACATATTGAGGAGGCTGCCTCAAAGCAGGGTTTGGTGGATGGGCACACGGCTCTGCGGGCTCTGGTCCTGCTCAAACATTTTACCTGCTCTCTTGCTGGTTCAGCAGCGCCTCTCCAGAGCTCCCTGCTCCCTCTGGCTTTCCGCCTGCCTGTGCCTGTGACAGCGGCAGGAGTTAGGTTTGAATTCAAAGAGCAGGGAACAGCACACTCTGGTGGGGCTGTGTCCTTCCCAGCACAGACCCACCGGGCATGGATTCCTGCTCTCCATCCCGGCAAACCCACCCTGCTCCAAGGCGAGCTGTGATTTACTGATGCCTTTTGCAGGTTGTTTTCTGTGAATAAAACGTGTAATTCACACCGGGGGTATTGGCTCACAGGGGAAGCAGGTGTCTTGTACAAGGAACTGGGCATTGCTCTTGTGTTCAGCAGTTTCTTCAGACACTTCAAATACATTTAATCAAAATCTTTTAATGTCTTCCAGACCTTTGGATTCTCATTTTACACTGAGTACACTGAATGCTGCTGTTCACTGGGCATGAGTGATTGCTGCTTAGATCCTCCTTTATGCATTTCAGAACCAGAGAATCACAGACTGGTTTGTGACTTCATAAATATTTCTCTTCTTTTTTTTCCCTGCTGAAAAGCAGTTTATAGAGTAGGTTGATGCAAAAAAAGAAAATATTACTTCAGCAGTTGTAAATAATAAAATAATTCCTTATTCTCTGACCACTAAAGTAATTTTGTTCAAACAAATCCATGAAGAGCTTGCACTGCAAGGACCCAGCTGGGACTGGCTGCTTTTCTCTTTGGAGTAATGCATCATAGGAGAATAAGCAGAGATCTTAATAGTTCTGTTTGAAAAAGCAGGAACTAAATCAAAGCTGAATAAAGGGAAAAGAATAAAACTCATGCTAGACATTAAAAAAAACGCACCTCAATACAATAGGGGTATTTTAAAAAGTCACTGTTTTATTAATAATACTTTCCACCCCTTTCCCTTGATCTTTTGATGACAAGCCTGGCAGAGGCACTTCTTATCAGACTCTGAAGCAATTTTGCTGCTGTCATGTGCCTTTCTTGATACACACATATTAGTCACGCAGCCGTTTTATGTTCTTTAGCATATTTTAATATATAATTAAAAATGTGCCTGTCTGCTACCAAGCAACCGAGCACGTCAGGGGCTGATTGTGTTCTGTCACCCACAGCAGAAGGGAGGGTAAAAAAAAAATAATAATAATCATGTGTTCACTTTTCAGTCCTAATTGTGCTTCAGCTCCTTGGTTGTGTTGTCACAGACACAACCACTGGCTTCTGGAGGCAGAGGCAAAGCCAAGCCAGGGGAATGATGACTGGCAGGTGGCCCACAGCCAGGTCACTGTCACCAATATCACCAATATCAGTTCAGGACACTGGGCTTTTAATGTGCATTTAATGTGTGGCTTTGTGACTCGTTTTAGTTCAGTTCACCTCAACTCTGCTAAGCTGCACCTTGGCTTTCCCTGGAAATGGAATGGCAAATGTGTTTGGGCTCCTGAGAGTCTCTATCTCCAGATATTTAACATAAGCAACTCAGGTTGGAGTTTGTATTGTACCTCCTCCATGGAGGTAGATGGGAGTGGGACACTTTGCTGCAGGACACTGACTTAGGCAGATGATAATCCTGTGCTTCATTCGTTTCTAGGTTATCTGGTGTTTAAAATGGCCCACACAGCTGCTGGAGAGGAGGAGGACCATTTGTGAGTGTGCCCAGGTGGTCTCTGTAAGCACAACATGAAATGGCTCTCACTCAGCACCTTTGCCCCTCAGACTGCCATCCCTGGGGCTCTCTCATGCTCCCAAAAAGCTGGAGTCATGGGAAGAGACCACAGTGGGACATCTGGTCCAAACTCCCTGCTCCATCAGGGTCATCCCAGAGCACAGAACTGTGTCCAGACAGTTCTGGAATATCCCCAGTAAGGGACACTCCACACCCTCTCTGGACAGTCTGTTCCATTGCATGGTCACTGCGCAACAAAGAAGTTCTTCCTCAGGTTCAGGAACTTTCTGAGCATCAGTTTCTGCCTGTGTCCTCTTGTCCCATTGCTGAGCAAAGCCTGGTCCATCCTCTGACTCCTCCCTTCAGACACCTGTGGGCCCTCCCCTGCTCTCCTGTCCCTGTCTGTTCCAGCAAAGCTGGTGGTGCTGGTGGATCCCTGAGAGAAGCAGTGATGCTCTCCCCACACAGTGGCTGCTGTCAGAAACCCATGAATGAGCCTGTGTTTGATGGAAAAAGGAGACAAGTTCACTGATATCCTCAGCCCTGGGCTTATTTAACTCTGGGAATTATGGATTTATTTCTAAGAAGTTGTGGCTCTGAGGATGTGCTCTAAAGGTCCTTGGTAAGGTGGTACCATCTGTGTGACACCCTGTCCTTAAACTGGAGAGATGCACTGCTCTGGAGAAGGCTGAACAGGGCTTTCTGTAGTGAAAGCACCTCTTCTCCAGGCTCAAGAGGAAAATGGATTTATTATGTCAGCCCTATGCCACACTTCTTTAGTCTCTGCCTCTCAAGCACATGCAAATATACTCAGGCACACACTGTGGGCAGCAAAGCAACCATTAGTTCAAAAGTTTTTCAATTTCAGTAGCTTTTATTACTTTAGCAAAACAGAAGCCAGCACATCAGCACAAACGGGTGTGGGGAAAAAAAAAACACCAGAGGAATAAACAAATAATGCTGTAAATAATTCAAAGGCTGTTTGTTGATTGCAATTCCTTTGATTGGACCTCCAGGGAGAAGGATGGCATTACTTTTACAATTTTCACCATCAGCATCCATTATATAATCTGCTCTGAGCCTGCCAGGATCCTGAGACGTGACACTGAGGCTGCTTGAAGATGATGAACTTGCTTGGAGTTCTCTAATTTCTCCTGGTTTTCCCCACCTGGCCTCATCTAAGCAGAAAAGGCTGAGATGGGAAAGGAGCCATGGTCTGACAGATACAAAGAGCCCTGTGACAGGTGTGGGGACACCAGGGGGTTCTGCAAAATTCCCAGGAGCCCAGCTTTGTTCTTAGGCAGCAGTGCTGCAAATTGTGCCCTGTTTGCCACACCTGTGGCTGGCAGGGGTTACAGAGGGAAAGCACCACATCCATTTGGGCAGCAAGAGGAGACTTGCCAGCATGTCCCCAGTATCTGAGAGTCCCCAGACGAAGGGCTGCCATACTGCCAAGAGACAGCCCCCACGTGCTTCACAGCAAGGATATTTACTGATCTCTGACTTGTGATGGTGCCTCTGATCAGAGTGTGTCATTCCCTTACACTGGGTGCAAAGGCTGGCAGATGAGCTTCTTTGTTTTGCTCTTTTGAATGAGAGAAAACAAGAAGAACCCTGAGAAGAAAAGGATGACTAGTGAAGGTGATAACCTACTTGAAATGTTTTATAAAGCACAGAAATTTTGCATGGTGCCATGCCATGGTCTGGGAGTCAGCTGCAGGTGCTCATGTCAGGGGTCCAAGCACAATCAATGATGGGATACCAGTGGTAAGGGCCATGGCAGTTACCAGCTTGGATTAGCTAAATAAATGAATAATCCTGCTCACTTTCCCTGAAAGAAGATAATTTGCTATGAACTACTCTGCAGGCACTTGGTGGTTCCACTTATGAGCAATCACTTCTTCAGCAATAATAGATTCCCTTTCAAACAAAGCAATTGAAAAAGGTAAATCATGTCAGATGCCAATATTCTGCTTGTTCCACGCAGCTCTGGGGTGTGTGCAGTTTCACAGGTGCTTCTGGGTTTATCTTGTTCAAAATTCAATTCTGCCCACTACCTTACAGTGGCAGACAGCTCAGGCCTGGGGCAGGACCTTCACCTTGGGCTTGCAGTCCTTGACCCACAGCTCGTATGCTCTTTCCAGGGTCTCTTCACTGGTGTCATTGAATATGTCTGGAAAATAAGAGTTGTAGTTAGCAGGACATCCAGAGGAACTTTTCCTGCCTGCACACACTGCCTGTGGCAGAGTCACTCCAGTTTGTGAGAGCCTTTGGTCTTGTGTGTAGAGACTGAGCTTCACAGAAATGGTGTGAAAAGGGAAGAGATTCCAGAGATTACCACCTGGTCCCATGCATTGCTTCTGTGTTAGGGGTTGGTTGGCTTTTATTTTTAAATCTTATGAGTATTTCATCCCTGATATTGAACACATATTATTTAGTTTACAAGTATTAGTTCTAGGCACAGTAAAAAAATTAAATTCCTTTTGCCAAGGGCTATTTAGCAAATCTTTTCAAGTATAGCAGAGGAATTGGTTTTTCTCTTTTCCCCTTGCTGGTTTGTCTGCCAGAGCACTTGCACTTCCCTTTGCAAGGTGAATTGGCTAATCATAATGCAATTAATTAAACCTCAGTCCTTAATGGAGTTCTGGGGCTTGTACACAGGAGGGATCCTCTCTCTCCATGGTTTTACCAAGATGTGAAAAAGAGTGCAAGAAACTGTGTTGGAACCCTGGCCACCGACAATTTTAGACTTTCTGTGCTGACAGGCACTGACCTTCAAGAAAACACTACATTTGACCTGAGGCCATGGATAAGGCTTCCAAAATTGAGTGATAGCACTGGGATTATGGGTGTGGAGTTTGAATAGAAGTGTGTAATAGCACAAGGTGGAAAATTTAGAGTTTAAGATTTTAGTATATAATAATATATATAAAGCAAGGTGGAGGTTTTAGGACATAGGCTAAGTAAGTCCTTCTTTTTCACCCTCTTCTTCATAGATTTAGGGTGGTATTTTGTAATTGGATAGAAAAGTCCACATTGCGGGCCATGGGTGGTTGGCTGTTGGGTCAAAAGTAAAAATAATTTAGGTGTAATTTCTTAATTGGACAGTTTATACTTAAAAGGCCTTGTAGAGAGAGAGAGACAGGGCTCCACTTTTAGTCTGTTAGCTAGAAATGCTGTAGAACTCACAGCTTGTGAGACTGTAACATAGGTAAGAATAATAAACATCTGAGTCTGAATACGAAATACCGTCTCTTGCATTTAATCCTGATGCAGGAAAAGGAAGACAACACACACCACAACCTCAAACCACACATTTCCCAGCATGTCACTGCCCAGCAATGCTCCCTCAGGTCGGGGGGCTCTCCCTGGGGTCTCCAGGCAGTACCTGCCATGCCGAGGCCGATGGGCAGCGGCATCCGCGTCTGTCCCCCGCCGTGCTTGAGGCGCTCCCGCAGGGCTCTCTGGATGAGGGCCCAGCTGCAGCCGCTGTGCCAGACCGGCAGCTCCAGGCCCCGCATGCACTGCAGGATCTGCTCCTTCTCCTCAGAGTCCAGGAGCCCGCGGGCGTGGGCCACGTACGTCATGAAGGCCATGTCCACGTTCACGGCCTCGCCGTGCATCAGCGACGGCAGCACCCTCTGCACAACAGCAACGGTGACAGGAAGGGTTTGGGGAGGCAAATGGGAAACAAACAAATAGAACCCTCTGCAGCACATCCATGATGGGCAGAAGGAAAGGTTTGGGGAGGCAAATGAGAAACAAAGAGGAAACAAAGAGGAAAAAAATAGAACCCGCTGCAGCACAGCAAAGGTAGATGGCAGGAAAGGTTTGGGGTGGCAAAGAGGAAACAAACAAATAGAACCCTTTGTGGCATAGCAAAGGTGGGTGGGAGGAAAGGTTTGGCACGGCAAATGGGAAACAAAGATAAAACAAATAAGAAACCAATAGCAAAAAAATAGAACCCTCTGTGGCACAGCAAAGGTGAGTGGCATGAAAGGTTTGGGTAGGCAAATGGGAAACAAAGAGGAAACAAATAGGGAACAAATAGGAAACAAATAGGAAAAAGTAGAACCCTCTGAAGTACAGCCAAGATAGGTGTCAGGAAAGGTTTGGGGTGGCAAAGAAGAAAAACGTAGAACCCTCTGCAGAACAGCAAAGGTGGGTGGCAGGAAAGGTTTGGGGGCCAAATGGGAAACAAACAAATGGAACTCTCTGCAGCACATCCATGGTGGGTGGCAGGAAAGGTTTGGGGTGGCAGATAGGAAACAAGTGGGGTTTATGTCTAAAAGTGTCCCTGGAAATCGACATTTGACTCACTGCAGTTGCTGGATGTTGGTGTCTTGTGATTTATGGGTTGCTAGGATGATCTGTTTTACAGATGATTAATCACAGCTAAAATCTCCCATAGGGATCTAGGATCTAATTCTCTTCCCATCTAAATCACTGATAAAGCACCGTGAGGTGGAGAGATGAGCTCTGAATATTGGATAAGGTGCAGGTGTCCCCCCTCATTCCTCAATGGCAATTTCTCCCCAGCAATATGGACTATGGCCTCCATGCCTTTGTGCTGTTACACTTCATGTTGGTGATTTCTAGTAGCTTCACTGGAATCTGGTTTTCTTTGAGCTTCAGTAAATGCCCAGTAAAAGGCCACAACTGGAGTGAGGTCTAAATTGGAAATGGATAGAGGTGTAGGGGAAATGGGGCAGGGGAAGGAGTCCCTTTGACATCAGGTTGGTGTGTTGGGTGACCTAGGGTAGCATGTGCAAGTCTGGAGTTTATCTCAACTCCATTTCACGAGGTTTTCATGCAGCCTCTTGAGGTTTTTTTTTTTGTTGTTGTTGTTGTTTTGTTGTGTTTTTTTTTGTTTTTGTTGGTTTTTTTTGTTTGTGGTTTTTGTTTGTTTGTTTGTTTGTTTGTTTGTTTGTTTTAAGTGAATATAGCAATATAAAATCTGTCACTCACCATTTCCAGCTCTGGGCTAATAAGGTGGCCAAAATCAACCAGTCTGTCCAGGTCATCCTCCCAGAGGTTGGGAGCCAGCTCTTCCAGCATGGTTTCAATGGCAATCCTGGTAGTCTGCAGAGCAGCATCCCCATGGTGAGCAAAGTCATTGCAGGACTGGAACTTGGTGTCCAGCAGATATTTTCCATGGTTCTTGAGCAGGTCAAACAGCCCTTTGTGTTTCATGAGGGCCATCTGGGACAAGGAACAGAAGAAATAATTAAGGATAATTGTCTGATCCTTGTATGTGCTGTTGGAAACTTGAGTATTTCAGTAGATTGGGCTGCAATAACATGTTATACACTAGCAAAGAAATACCTGCACATGTGGCATGTGGACAAGTTGTACCTCTGTAACCTATAAAAGGTTTCTGTAGACACAGTTCCTGCTTAGCACAAATATATTTGGGATGTGTTTAGCAGGTCTCTAGGGAATGTGACCCAGCAGTGTCACACATTGTCAGCTGTGCTGAGTGAAGGGATGTGCAAAAGGCAGTGTGGAAATGCCCAGTGGGACTCTGGTAAAATGGCAGAGATGATGGGAGCCCTGGTGTTCCCAGGGTTCCGGGGAAGTTTCCCTGCTGCTGGGCAGCTCTGCCTGTGCTGGGGGTTTGCTCTGTGCTCCCATAGCCCAGCAGGTGGTTTATAATGAGCTTTGGTTATTTGTGTGCCTGGAAGAAGATTTGGGATGGGATGGTGGCCATGCCCAGGACAGGGACTGGGTGGTGGCCAGTCCCAGGACAATTCTCATCTAATCCTTGGGTTTGTTCTTAGGGCAATGGAAGGAGAGAAAGCACTACAGTATAGAGAATATGAGAGTTTAGAAGTCATGTCCTTGTTAGAAGTACATATTTTTTCCTTCCCTGACTCAGGCATTAGCCCCCCCTGCAGTGGGGAATGGTGACCTGAGGGTTTCACAGTGCCTGCCAGAAACCTCCAGATATCCTGGGGATTTCTCACTTGCTAGCACTGAAAATTGCTGTTGATGAACTCATCTCTAATATACTTTAATAGCTTGAACTCTGCTTTATCAAAAGTTTCCAAAGTTCTCCAGACATAAAGCCATTTACTGTGCACTTTCCAGGTAATTTTAGAAGTAGAATTTGCCTCTCAGGAGATTGATTGACCACACTCGACATACCCACTGAGGTAGGTACAAATGATCTTGCAGATTATTAATCCCCATCATAATGAGCCTCAGATTCCCTGCCAGGAGTTCATTACAGAGTGCTATGGATCAGCCTCAATGGAAAGATGAGGCTTTTCTTCCCTGGTTTTGCTGTGTCTCCTGTGAGTTTTTGCTGTGTCTGGCTGTGAGTTTTGGAGTTTCTTCCGAAGGGTTAGCACTGGATATTGAGTGTAAGGGATGGTCTAACAAACTTAGCAGCTGTAAAAAAAAATAATAAATAGATTCAATGAGAGTTAAAAGTCCCCATGCAGCCTTGATGGCCAACCTTGATTTCTCTAAGTTGCTGATACAATGCCATGGATGCTGTTGGACAGTTTACTTTTCAATACTTTTAAAAGGGCAAGAAAGATTAGGACAGACTTTTTAGTAGGGGCTGTTGTGATAGAACAAGGGATAGTGTTTTAAACCGAAAGAAGATAGATTCAGGCTAGTTGTGAGGAAGAAATTTGGAAAAAAAACCTGGACTGAGTTTTCCAGAGGACCGGTAGATGGCCAATTCCTGGAAATATTTAAGAACATGTTGGATGGGGCTTTGAGCAACCTGACCTAGTCAAAGGTATCCCTGTTCCTTGCAGAGGGGTTGGATTTGGTGACCTCCAAAGGTCCCTTCCAACCCATTGTGTGACATTAGCTTTGAAAACTGCAGTTGCAGAAGTTCCTACCTTTAAAATTTCCCCGAGCCCATTGGAGATGTGTCGCCGAGGGATGCTCTGGATGAAGGACCTGTCCAGGAAACTCGCCACGGGTGGAGTGTAGCCCCCGAGCTTGTTCTTACACTGCAGAAAGTTCACCCCATTCTTGGCCCCCACACTGGCATCCACATAGGAGAGGAGGGTGGTGGGGACACGGATGTAGGGTGTGCGTCTGCGGTACAGCGACGCAGCAAGGCCGGCGATGTCCAGGCACACACCGCCACCGATGGCGATGATGGGCTCCGTCCGCCGGTCCAGGCTGAAGCTCTGCACCTCCTGCAGGATGTTCAGCACCAAATCCATGGATTTCGTTTCTTCAGTGGTCGGCAGGGAGAGGATTTTGTGCTGGACGTTGTTCTCTTGGAAGTACGCTCTGACTTTGGAGCCGTAAAGTTTGTCGACGACCTCGTCTATGACGATGAAGCGCCGCAGTTTCCTCTTGTTGGCGGTGGCCAGCTCTATTTCCTGGGGGTCAGTGATGTGACCCCAGAGCAGAGTGGTGTTAGAGGGTTCCAGAATGTTGTAGGTTTCCACCACTTTGTAGCAAAAATAGATGGGAGCTTCAATTGTCCAGGAAATCCCACCTTCGGAGATGCGCTCACCTCTGGCAAGGATCGGAAAACATGGTTTGAAATCACTGTATTCCTAGTTGGACCTTTGCATGTCTGAACTTGTTTAAGGATGTAGGTGGGAGGTGAACAATGTGGAGTCTCCTACCCATAAACTGCAGAAATACGGGGCTGTGAGGATGGGACACATCTCTGGGTGTCAGGGCTCAGAAATTTTATTCATGGAGAAGCTCTCTGAGGTTTTAGTGAAGAGTTAAATGTCTGAATTCCTACATAGCATTAAAAAGATACAGTCCAGAAGGGCTGGGACATGTTTTTCACACTAGAAGTTGAAAACTCATAAAGAATGAGCCTGCCCAATCATTCCACCTTCCAAAAAGGGAGTGGGGAAGAGAAGAGATTGCCAAATTTTTACGTATTTATGGAGGAAACATCCTGTGATGGTGTATCTGGGTGATAGGAGTTAATTTATACCTGTCTATCTATAAACAGCCACACATCTCCATTCAGACCAGTGTTTCTACAATGCTTTAGTTGAACTAGCAGATCTCAACCTGAAAATAGATGTGATAGAAATAGCATTTACTCCTGGAAAGCAAGAGAAAATGATTTGGAGGTTGGGAAATATTTCCATACTGGAGTTTTCAAGGGTAAACAAAACCCAAAATTAATTATCTATCTAAAACAGTGAAAAACACAACCCTAGAACCCCTTCCTTCTGTGGGATGGGCAAACTAGGGAAAAAAATATTTGGGAATCAAAAAAGAAAAAAAAAAAATCAGGCAGAAGGAAATAGCAAAATGTATTTTATATAAGACTGTTCCTTGAGCTGCATTTAAGTAAAAAATGAGGTTCTGTAATATTCATTGGATAATCAGATTTTCCTGCATGCCCAATTTCTTTTCACATGCCTGAACATTCACTTAGAGGTTGAAATGGATGCTTCTCTGCTTTCTTTACCAAATTGTCTCTAAGTCTTAAACCCTTAAAATCTCTAAGCCCTTAAACTCCATAGCTGTTAAAGAAAACCAGTGAGGATTTACACTTTCCAGAAAATTTCTTCTGGGTTTTTCAAATGTGGTATCAGAAAAAGCATTTTTGTACAAATTTCAATGCACCATCTTATAGCAGTACTTAACTCCATCTGCATTCATCTCTGGTGAGTGACCCTTTTAAGAGACAGGATGGATTGGAATGTTATTTGGTGGAATCAGCTTTGGATGCTGGATGGTACAACCAGTGCCCATTGCAACCCCTCTGCTGTATGAAAATCAGACCTAATTTGGGGCTGAACATGGCCTTGTGGGAGCTTATGTCAGCTGAGGATTTTTCTGAGTGTTCTTGGGCCCTTCAGAAGGTTCATCCTTCTATTTACTGAGGTCCAGCAGGCTGGTTTTTGGGTCTGCCAAAGTCCTGCTCTACCTGCTGCAGCGCTGCCTGGGTGATGCTCATGTACAGTCACTGCCAGTGCTGGTGAAGGTCCCTCTGACCTGGCTGAGAAAAGGGTTAGACTTGTGCCATTAAAACCTGAGCACGACAAAGGCTGGAAAACTTCTGACATGGAAAAGAGAGCTGCATTAAGAAAGATCTGCATTATGAATGGGGCTCCACATGCTCATGAAAAGGAGTATCCTGTAATTAAAAGATAATTAACTGGAGAGATGTACTATCAGCAAAGAGCTATATGTATCCCTGGGGGAAATTTTTGTCTCTGTTCAGTGTGAAGCAGCATTAGGTGACTTCTGCAGTTTGAGAGAGGCGTTAAGGGTTTTGTTCTTGTCAGTGACAGTTTATTTTTCCCACCTACCCATTTAATTTGTCTGCGACCACCTCTATGAACCCATCTGTCTCCCATGCCTCGGCGTGAGATTTTGCACACACAGATTGCAGTTTCACGGAAGTGGAGAAAAAGAGCCCAAGTGCAGCCCACAGATGTCCCTGTGTAAACTTTTCAGAAGTTTAAAGAAAATTCCTGCCTAGAGAAATGGAGGCTATTGATAAAATCCCCTTTGTAACTCCGAGCTGTGTCAAGGACCACTGCAACCGCCTGTGCTGCCATACTGAACGTGTTCCCAAGGACATGTTAACAGGTTTGTACACATAGGTCAGGTTGGATGGGGTTTGGAGCACCCTGGTCTAGTGGAAGGTGTCCTTGCCTATTGCAGGGGTTTGGATTAGATGACTTTTAAAGATCCCTTCCAGCCCAAACTATTCTGTAATTCTGTAACTCCATAATTCCGCCATTGCGGGTTGAAGCCGCCACAGCACCCAAGATGGTTTTTCCATCCCACCAAGAAGACTGCCCAGTTTGAGCAACACGGGCTCCTTCCTATACTCACATTTTTGCCTCGGAGAGAGTGATCTCGTCCTCGTCGTTGGAAAGGGCTTCTCCTTTCTTGATGCGGTACCACGTGCTCTTGACTCTCACCAGCTGGAAATCCGTCTGCCGCGGCTCCTGGGGCATGGTGGCTCCTGGGACTGCTGCAGCACGCGCCTCTTCTGTCACCAGCATGCTTGCAGAAGGTGAGATCTCCCTTATCCAGAGACCTCCCATCACTGGGTGCCTTTGAGGTGCTTTTTAAAGGCTCCAGGGTCACCCGGCATTGGGAGGGGAGGTCTGGTCTCCATGTGAGAGACTAATTACAAAACTGAGATTACCTAATTTGGGATGCACCTGAGGGGTGGCAGGAGCGTTTGAAGACACGTGCGACTACCAGGATAGGGTTGTGTAATCAGCTGGTTTTATAAGGCTTAAGATGTACAATAGGAGTGCATACATTTACTTCCAACATGATGCCCTACAGCAAATTTAAAGTTATGAAAGGCAGTTTGTGTGATTCTTCACATCATTCAGGAACCTCCTTTGCTGAGCAGAGCCTCTGATCTGGCTGCAGCTCTGAGCTGCTCTTATGGGATGAGACAGGAGCAGAAGCATGGGGATCAATACCAGCTGGTTAAACCTCTTTTGAGCTCACATTCCTGGGAGTCTCTTGGATTGAGGAACAAAAACTATATATATAATGTATATATCAGCTTTTATGATGGGTTTAAAAAAAATATCAGAAAGGATTTATCTCCTGAAGGGCTTTTTGGGGCATGAGCTGGGTTTTGATCCCCATGTGACTGGGGGCTGCACAATTCCCTTTTCCATGGATCTTCCAGCTGGGGATTTTGGAGGGCCCCAGGCTCAGGTTGCCACACAAAGTATTCCCCTGGCATACAGCTCTGTGTGCTGAGCACAGGAAGACCTTCCTTTGATTTCACCAGCAGTGCCTGAAGGCACAAACCTGTCTTTGCCACCTTCTCAGCTGTGTTTCTGAAAGCTGTCCTTGTTCAGAAACAAAGATCAAGAAAACCAAAGTCAGATGTAAAAGCAGAGACAGGAAAAAAAATCGGTCTTAAAGAACCCCCTGGACAACTCTGTGTCATTGCTTTGAAAGTTTAATTGCAGCCAAACTCACTTTGAAACCTTCATATATCCGAAAATTAATATTGAGAAAGAGTTGCAAGAAAAATCTCCAAAGCCATGTAGCCCTGCTCCAAGAAGTGTCTAACTCCTGACTCCAGTCCTCACTGCTGGCTTCATCTCCAGATGGCAAAGTGCTTTTTAATGAGAACAGGCTGTTAACCCCATTTTGTAGAAGAAAATAGAGTCCCAGAAGTGAAACAACTTGCCCAAAGTCACCTTAAAGCTAGTGTGTGTGGATTAGATGGCACACTAAAGCTTGTAGCTTGTTTACCAAATACTCACTTGAATTTTTAACTCCCAATCTAAATACAATTTTCATTGCTTTCTGCAGGAACTGCAATTCTAATACAGTTTGTTGTTTACTAAATCATAAAATGGAATAATCTTAGGTATACCAAGAGGTCTGTTTTTTTCATCTTGTTTATTTGTTCTAATTAATAAAAATACAGTCAGCACTGAGACTTCTTTTATTTGCTTTTCTTTTACTCTATCATTGTGTGTGTTTACTGATTTTCTATTTATGCTTCCCTGTTCTATTCTGGGGACACTCAAATATCTTCTGCTACATTTGAGAAGTTGACAAGTTAACTTTCCATAGTCCAGCTGCTTGCCAGCACCAATGACTGCCATGTCTCTGTACCTTCCATCCTGCAGAGGGGCTGCCAAGAGCCCTGTGTGAGCTCTCCCAGCCTGTTCACCTCCCTTGCCCAGCCCTGGGCTCTCTCTGCACACTTTGCAAGTATATTGAGTCAGTCCTGGAGTGAATGAGCCCAGGGTGATACATCCAGAGGTAACAGATGCTGTTCTGGTTAAGGGGTCCATATTTCCTCATTACCTTCAGTTTGTGCTCCATCTGAATGAAAAGGAGACGACCAGCCCACCTCAGCTTCATCCCATCATGCTCTTTAAGGACTCTGCTTTAATTCCTCACCAGCCCTTTCTGCCCAACCCTGCTGCAGGCCACCTCAGGCTTTTGGATACCTTGGATGTTCCCACTGCTGGCTCCTGATGCCTCCCTCAGCCAGTCCATTCCTGGGACCCTTTTTTGGGGCTCAGATCCACTGGTACCCCAGTGACACAACCTGCCCCAGCCCAGGCAGACACCTGGTCCCCAGAGCAGGGGTTGCTGCAATGTTTGGCTGAACAGGGCAGTGGTCACCTTGTGGCTAAGGACCACTTGTAGAAAATCTGGGGTTCAGAGTCCTGGGATGTTTTTTGCCCCATACCTGGTGGCTCAGCTGGGGCATGTCTGTGATATGTAACTAGAAGGTTACGAAACTGCCAATCACTTCCTTGAGAGCCCGCAGCTTCCCAAGGTCAGGATGTGAACTTACTCTTATGTAAAGCAAAGCCAAAGTCGGCTCTTTTGTTGTGCCTTTTTCATGTCAGATGCTGTTGGATCTCACCTGCTGTCTGTGCTCTGGGTGGGACAGGTGGGTGCAGCCCCAGCCTGGGGCCATCCTCCCCACACAGCCTCTCCCTGCTGATTTTGGGAGGAGACTTTGCCCCCTCACCGGGCACCCAAGCACCGACCTCCTGCTCTGCAGAGGCAGCAAACCCACCACAGCATCCTCTGAGGCCAGGGGACGAGAAGGAACATGCACAACCCTCCAGGTAAACTCCCTGTGTGGGGTGGGGAGCTCCAGGAGAGTGGTGTGACAGGAGGGGACACCGTGTGATGTCCTAGCCCTGGGTCCCCACCTTCCCCATGGAGATGGGACCTGCAGGCTCTGTGGCTTGGTAGCAAGGAGCAGAGGGTGGGTTTGGCAGGGAGAAGAGAGGGACTGAGCACAGGAGATGGGTTTGCAGGAACCTGGAGTGGAGAGAGTGGGGCAATCCCAGGAGAAAGGAATGGTGGGTTGGTGGATGCCTGCAATGTCAAGAGAGCTTTGGCTGTGACTAATTTCTGGTGGATTGTGATGCTTGTATTATAAATAATTTCTCTCCCTAATGGAGTACTGGGATTCAGGTTTTCAACTTATTTTCTAGCAGTAGAACCTGTAGAAAATACATCAGCTGTATTTTCCTTGCTTTCCCCTGAATGTCAGATCCCTGGTTCCTGCCATGAGCAGCAGTGTCCCCTCTCTGGCTGCTTCCTCCTGCTCTTTCTCCTCATGCTCCCACTCCATCCCTAAGCTGCTGCCTGTCCCCAGGCCAGCACTGCTGGCTTTTCTGGCACTGTGGATGCTGAGGCTAAGACTGAGCTCTGCTCAGGACCCCCTGCATTGTTTGATGGCCAAGCACTCAGGTTTTGGCCACACTGCCCACCCACCCCTGTCCCCACATGGGCTGTGACATGCCCTGTGCCAGGACATGGATTTACACACTAAGGCAAAGAGGTGAGGGCTGGGATAAACTATTGTCAATGCCCCTGGTGCCTTGGTGAATATGATGGCTGGAAGTGTTGGGGATGATTTTAGCAGACTGGATTTCCAAGTGCTTAGCACTGAGCAGCTCCTGCCAAGGTGCTTGGCACAGGAGCACCAAAGAGTCTGGCAGCAGAGTGTTCAGGTGGATCATGTTCAGTGCTCTGCCCTGGCTGGGAAGGGGGGATCTTTTGGAAGGCATTACTGGGGCTGCAGAACAGATCTAGAGCTGGAAGGTGAAATGGGGATAACCCCAAATGGGAACCAAAGATTTGGTCTTTTTGGTGTCATGTCTTTGCTTTGTTTTTGCCAATTCCTGGCTGTCTCCTTGTCTCTGTGCCTCTTCCAGGGTGGCCCTCTGCATACAGTAAAGTGCCCTCCTCTTTTCCCCACCTAAAAAGTGCCATCTGAGCACCAACTGCAGAGTTTAATTGTGATTCTGGAGCAGCAGGTCCCTCCATGGCACTGCACTGCCTGTCTGCTCAGGGGACACTGATGTCCCACATGTACAACCTTGCAATCCTGACTCCTAAGTTCAGTGTGAATCAAAAGTTCCTGATTTCAGACAGAGCAGAAGCTGCAATTTATTATTCAGCTTAGTTGCAAAACAGGGTGGCTGTGCTCTTAGCACCTGCCCAGGAAGATGCTGGGAACCATTCTGCTGGCAAGAATGGTCCATTTTAAGAATTGCCACTTTATCTTCCTTTATGAAGCTGCTGGAGACTTAAAGCAGCCCTTTCCTACTCTTTCATGGTAGGGTTATTTTCAGCATTTTCTTCCTCTGAGTGAGCTGCTTCTTTTCTCCCATTGATGATAACGCACAACTAGATGGGGAATGGAAAGAGATGTCTGTGCATACATGGAGCCATAGGGAAACAGTCAGGAAATCTAATTTAGTGCTTAATATAGTTCAGCAGCTTTTCTGGGATTGTGCAGAACTATGCACTGAAACGAAGCACTTTTTTTTCTGGAATAACCTTTAAAAAAAAAAAACTAGTTACATAAAGTTTAGCTCACCTTAGTGCTCAGAGCCTTGGGCCGGGCAGCCAGCCCTGAGCTCTGCTCTGACTTGTCTGGTGCTTGCATAAATGAGGGCAATTCTGACCTCTGCTGTTGGCCCAAAGCATCACCAGGCTGCAAAAAATGCAGCACTCCCTGAGAAGGTTGTGTAACCTTGGATGGAGGGTTGCTCCTGGCATGCCCTGCCTGCACCCTCTCCCTGCAGCACCTCTTGGCTCTCACGTTTGGTGTTATAACACAGGTTACAAAACAGCTGCAGCTCGGTCTTGTTTCCTCCCCTTTGTGTGACAGGCAATCCTTGTCTGCTACTTATCCAGAAGCATAACATGATGATTACTAAAAGCTGACATGGATTATAAACATGTTTTTACCCCTAAATTAGCAAAAAAGTCTTAGAGTGCTTGGCGGGGAGGATGAGCAGATCCCAACTTCCAGCACTCCCCAGCTGTGCAGTGGAAACCCCAGGATGCTCCCTCATGTGGTGGGGAAAATGCTGCAAGAAGAGTGTGTGTCCACTCGAAATGTAGCTGGGCTGGGGTCAGCAAACCAGCATGGCTTGGGAAAGGGGTGGTTATTCCTGCAATTGAAAGTATTTATAAAACTGCTGGAGGAGAGAAGAGCTGCCCCTGGTTTGACTGGGATGAGATGTAAATCATAGTATCAAATCAAAGAATCACTGAATGGTTTTATTTGACCAGATCTTGAAGCCCATCTCATTCCATCCCCCTGCCATGGGCAGGGACACCTGTCCCAGGTTGCTCCAAGCCCCAAACAACCTGGCCTTGGACACTCCCAGGGATCCAGGGGCAGCCACAGCTTCTCTGGGCAGCCTGTGCCAGGGTCTCATCACCTTCACAGGGTAAAATTTCTTCCTAATAGAAATTAATCTTAACCTACTCTCTTTCTGTCTGTAGCCATCCCCCTTCTCCTGTCACTAAATGCCTTGTAAATAGTCTCTTTTCATCTTTTCTGTAGGCTCCCTTCAGGTACTGGAAAGCCACAGAAGTGAAAGAGATGTCCCTTTTTCACTCACTCCACATAGCTCTCTGCAGCTTTTCCATCACAGGCAATAAAACCCAGCCAGGGGCACACTGCTCCACCCCAGTTACACTCACCCAATCTCTCAGCCTGTGTCTCACGGGTGATTTCATAACCCAGCACGTGCTCTGGCACTTGTGGAGTGGGGCAGTTCTCTGAACTCACCCTCTGGGACCGTGGCTTGCTGTGATCCATGGTGGATTGCTGCCATAAGGGTTTTCTGGGATCTCAGGGTGGGTTTAGTACCATGGGCAGCATTGCTTTGGCTCCCCCAGAGCAAGGTGATCTGGATTTTGGAGGGGTTTCCACAGCCTTTGAAACACTGTCACGTTGTGTGTGCACTGCAGCCTCCCTGACACAGACACAGCCTGAGGACACTTGTGCATCCCATTGACACACAGATCCTCCTTTTCACAAAGTTCTGTAAAAGTGCACACAAAGATGCACTGGCTGCATCTCCTGCCTGGTTTGGCAAGAGCAGTTTTGGAGAAATTCTGTTTCCTTCAAGGAAAATCCTACCTGGAGGAGTGGGGTTTGTGTGCGGTTGTTTGGTGTTGGTGTTTGGTGTTTGTCCTGGAGCTTCAAAAGCAAAATTCATGTGTTTAAAGCGTTCTTATTCTTGATCAGCTCAGAGGGGAAAAAGGGAGAATGCATGCAGCAAAAATCTATTAGAAATATGAGATTTTTTTCAGTCTGAAAATGTTTTCATAGTCCTTCAAAACCCTGTATTTTGTATAAAATAAAAAAAGCACACCTGTGTTTATGTGCTTTAAACTCCACTTCCATCGATTGAGCAGTTACAAAATCATTATTCTTTCTTTTAATTTCCATTCCAGAAACTCTGTCTGGGCACATTGCTGAGAACCTTCTCAAAGCCAAAGAAATAGCCCTCAATGACCCTCATGTACCTGAACAGCTCAAGAATTACTTACAAAAAGCTCTTGATGTTGCTGTTGGACTAGACCCTTACCTGGATGCAATGGCAACCTCCAGGAGGTACAGATTCTCCTTTGTAACCTTGTGCTTTTGCCTGTGATTGGATGAATATGTTGTTAGATTTTTCTGTCCAGAACATGCCAGAAACAAAGGGAACAGCAGCAGGAAGTGGAATGGGGCTTTAGTGCACCCAAATATTTAGCAAAGTGAGCATGGATGTGTGTGTGAGCCCACAGCCTGGGGGAAAGGAGGTGAGAACAAAAAGCTTTAATTCTGAATTTTTTGAAGATATTCTCCAAACTGATTGTTGGCTATGGCAGTGTCTGATATGCTGGAGCATATCCTGGGGAGCACCAATTTCCACACAGTGCCTGTTGGAAAGCTTGAAGAGTGAGCCCTGGATCCAGCTGGTGCTGGGATAAATAAAGAGTGAGGAAAACCTGCACCTCTGGATCCACCCTCTAATAACAGCCTTTATACTTGGCTTTTATCACCAAGCACTCAACAAACATTAATTAATCTGCTAACTAAATTACTCTGGTAACTAAACTAATTAATTAAACTAATTTAAGGTATCATTAATTCAGAAGTCCAACTGATACCCTCATTACTCTTTTTTGAGCTACAGTGTATTACCCAGCCATGTGGGGTCTGCTAAACAATTCCTGTTTATCAATGCACGTTTTGATATGTGGAAAAAGCCAATTCTGTCTAAAATTGACAATGTGTAAACTGTTCCAGGCTGTGGATTATGGGAACACTGAGCGTTCACTCTGTTGCTGAAATAATAGCTGATAGTTGTTTGACTTACACTTACTGTAGGATAATAGCTATACATTATCTTATTAAAGTTGTTAAAGCATTTGTGAGGGGCAGAAAAGAGGTTATATGAAATGTTCTACTCTTTAAGTCTTGGATTATCTGACTGTGGCTGACACGGGTTATGAATTCTTTCTCATTTTACTGAGGAGTGGAGGGGGGGAGCTGGAGGAGAAAAACCCACTGAAATGGCTCTAAATTCTGGCCTGAAGAATGATCACCATCCATTTCTGGTGGTTACTTTCTTCAGATAAGGTAATCTAACCTGTCTGGAGGCTATAGACTTCTTCCAGTCCTCTATTGCTTCCCTATGTAATAGGTAACATCTCACTTCATCCAGAGACATTGTCACGGGCCTGACTTCTGTGAAATAGCATCTGGAGGCACCTGCTTTTCTGAGCACTTTGTCAGGAAAAACATTTCTTTTTTCCTGTCTTGTAAAAAAAAAAAAAAAATCTAGATTTTATATCTTTTCCCCTGTTCTGCAAAGAAACCTTCTTTTTGGCTGGAATGGAATTAATAATTGTAGAACTGAACAAAACCTGGCCAGGGTAACTGGAGAAATTAACTCCAAACCAGCAGATAGATAAAGACCTGTCTGGGACCAGCTGAAAATGGGAAAAGTTTGGGGTTGAACAGTGGGGAATTCTTTCCTTTAGTCCCATGGCCCCTTCTTCCCAAGCCCCTACGGCTGGGGTGGCTGCCAGCACTGAGATGTGCTTGTTGCCAAATTAGGTTATCTTGGGACTGGAATTTAGGATACTTGTGATGCTTCTGAGCTGATTTTTCATGGTCATACACAGATGGACCTTTTCCAGGAGTTCCCTCTTGGATGCTGCTTTTTATGCTGGATGCTCAGATCTTGGTTGGATTCACAATATGGAATTTATTTTTATTTTATTTTATTTTCCAGAAAAACTTCACCTGAACATATCCCAGGGGATGCTGAAGGAGTTGAAAGCAGAATCAGGCTGAAGGAAACGTGTGCCTCTGGCTCTTTGAATGGCAAGTTGTTCAACCAAGAGGGTAAAATTGCACCAGTTTGTTGTTAAGGTTGTCACTGAAGTTGAATCTATCATCCTCTACCTTGTCTTGAGTAAGGGGAGCAATAAAAATGCTCAGAAAATGTGGGAAATTACTTTTAAAGAAATATATGAGCTTCCTGTGGGCTTTGATCTTCCTCTGGCACGAGTTTCCTGTACCCTGCCTCATGTGTCCTTGTATTCACTCCCGTGCCCACACTCAAGTGCTTTAATCCAAAGTGCCAGCCCCATCCCTCAGGGAAGAGCAAAGAGATCATCACCCTTCCTAGAAGGGAAAGGGATGGAAAAATGCTTCTGTTTTGGATTTGGGATGTCTGATAGGGGTTTATGTGCTTTTTGTGGTGTAGGTGGCTGTGGCCAAGCACTACACCTTTACAAGTAGCAATACCCAGGCTGTATCCTCTTATAAAGCCTATTACACTAAATCTATTCCCAGATTCATTCTTCCCAGATGTTCTCATCTTTGGAGTAATATATCATCCCAGTGAAATACTCTTATAATCTATTACACTAATACATTGTTCGAAGGACACCACTGATGATAAATTTCTTAAATGATGGTGCTGTCTAGGGATAATGACTCTAAGAGCAAATGCAAGGTAATGTAGTGATTTTTTTTTTTTTTTTTAATGCTGGATTCCAGAAAGAATATGGAGCCATCTCAAAGCCATTTTCATATGGGGGGAATGTTAAAATATGCAATATTTCAAGCACTATTTAACAAGCACTTGAACAATAGCAGCATTGATGATAAAGGTTCTACATTTAAAATCAGTCCTTTTATTCTGTTGTCTTTTAGTTGCATTTTAGCTGAAATTTTGTCAGATTCTGTTGTTAAACCCTTATTTGAGAGTGTTTTAAGATTAGAGTTTTTTTTAATGATCACTTAAAAGGCACATCTAATTTTCATTGTGAACAAAGCATAGTCTTTCTCGTGGTTTTATTTTCAAATTTTCCTTCTTGTCTTTCCACAGGCCAAATTTTTAGGATGCTTGTCCATATGATCAGAGCCAGGAAGATTTTATTAATTGGCAAGCTTAAAGGTTACAGTGTCCTTGCTATTGCAGAGGCATTGCCAGAGGATGGCAAAATCTTTGCCTGTGCAGAAGCGCCGTATCTCGGAGCAAACAGCCAGGAAAAATCTGATGATTCCTCAGATGGCAAAAAGATAAGAATGAGAGTGGGACCAGTGGCAGACACCTTGGAGGTAAAGTCAGCTGGAAAGGGACTTTGGGAGTTCTTGTGAAGAGCACATGAAATAATTTCAGGCAGGTTCTATTTCCTGCCCACACGATGCTGGATGGTGGCTCTTGTTGGCTGGTAAATGTGTGAACACACTTGTGCACTGAGGCTATTTCTTATTTCCAGTGTATGATGGGGCAGCTCTGTCACACAAGACAGTTTTCCTCCCTTTTAACTAAAATCCTGCAGCTTTTTGATCAGAGGAATCACAGGGTCTCAATGTGGGTTGGTAGGCTTCAATGGCAGTTTAACTCAACATGGGCTGGCTTTGTTTTGGATCCCTAATTCCAAATATAACAAACAGGAAGAGTGTATCTGTACCCTGCTGAGACAGATTCTGAGAAGAAGAGTTTGCTCCCAGTGTTCAGAAGAGTTGGGAAACTCCTGGAGAAGTTTGTAGTTCTTCCAAAACCTCTCACTCTTTTTCCCCACAGCAAACTCTTGGAGGAATTAGACCCCACTTTCTCACTTACAGAACATAAGTGATAAGCCTCGGGCAAATAATGCCTTAGCTGTACTTGTTTCATTCTGACTGGTGACTTTGTCCCAAGAAAGAGAAATCTTATGATAGCTGACAGCTCAGATTTAATTCCAGTTTATGGATCTCCAGGACATTGCTGCAGTCCAGAATGTGGCAGGTGATGCCCATACCAGGTTCATTAAAAAGCCTTTCTACTATTAATACAATCAATTTGATCTGATTTCATTTTCAATCAGGATGTGTCAGTGTGAGCTTGATTGTAACTTTATTTGCATTAGCAGGTACCATATTTATTTCTAAAATGAAATGGCCAGGAGCTTTCTGACCTCTGCTTTTCATGACCTCCAAGTTTGATAAGAAAGAAACAAAGAGCTTTGCAAGTATACGAAAAAACGAAATGTTACAGATCACCTGCAATGTGCAGCATTTAAAATCTCAGCTCCCTGCAGTGAGTGTGAAATTAATTGAATTGCTGTTGCTCTCTAGTGCCCATTCTGTGCAACTGACTTACTGTGACTGAATTAAAATATCTAGAGGCAGGCAGAGTACATGCTGTGTAGAGATTAAAGAAGGGAGCAAAGACATGAAAATTAAATCCTTAAAACAGAATGTTGCAATTGATTTTATATCCTCCCATTGCAACATGAAGGCACATCGTGACCCCAGTTCTGCAGGTGCTCAGAACTTCAAATACTTCTTAGAGGTGTTGGGAACAGAGATGCTCATGTTTGGCAGGAGAGATCCCAGCATGGGGACACTTTTCTGTGCAGGATTTCTGCACTGGGCTCTGAACTTTTGCTATTCAGTGTGGCAGGCGTTTTGTCCTCAGTACCAGGACAATCAGGATTGTCCAACAAGTTTAATCCACAACCACTGTAAATGCTGAAGCAATGAATTTGGTGGCCTCTCTGGTGTGTTTGCATTTTGGGTTCCTTGAGGTTCACCCAGCTGGAGTGTGGCAGCTGCATGGGATGCCTGGTGTGTGGAAGAGGCTCAGCCTGTGGAGAGCATGCTGCCTTTTCCCTCCCAGATGACCAGTGTAGGCTGGAGACTGAGCAGGTTCCTTTGCTGCCTCGTGGGCAGCTGAAAGGCAGGAGAATGAGGCAGTCACAGGCAGGAGATGAGTGAGGGATGGCACAGCAGGGCTCTCACAGCTCAGCTTCACAGAGGAAGTGGAGAACATTTCTGTCCCTCATTGTTTAGAGCAGAGCTGGCTAACATTTGTTGAAGAGTGCAGTGAGGTTTAGAAGAGCTGGAACAAGCTCTGGCAAGGATGGTCCTTGTTTCCTACAGTGTCTGTAGCCCTGGGTGTAATTCTTGTTCCTTTGTAGAAATAAGAGGCAGAGATGGTCACTCACCAATTGCTCTTTGGAGGTGTCCGATGCATCTTTCTTGTTTGGTGCTGATGGCTGAATCTCACTTCTAAGCTGAGTGCAGCAGGGTGATATTTCTGCTTATCTGCTGGTCTTCAATTTTTTGCAGTAATACAACTCCTGGAAGAGGATTTGCCTCACTGCTCTGACCCTTTCAAAGCAAGAAAATGTCGTATGATCTATAGATTACTTACCTGTCAGGGAATTCCTTCCCTGTTGCACAAAGCTATAATTCAGCATGCTCAAACTGTCAGAAGGAGTATGATGTCTCCCTTCTGGTGTAAAACTGGTCTTACCCAGAAGTTGCATCCCAGCCTCAGATCTTATCCAGGTGCTGCAGGATGTGTCCAGTGCTGTCCCCACAGCTGCTTCTGCCCTTTACAAGGAAGCTGCCAGATTTTGCAGCATTTGCCATAAGGATGCAACACATCTGTGCCAGAGCACCTCGCGCCATTGTGTCACCCCTGTGGCTTTGGCTCTTTCACCCCAATCCATGGCTCATCAGGGCTGGGAGTGAGCAGAGAGCAGTGCAAAGGCAGCACACCAGTCCATGGCAGCACCCTGATCAGGCTCTCTGCAGTCTCCTGAATCTCCCTTGAGTTATCACACAGCACTGGTGGGGTTGGCCAGTTTCCCCCCTCCTGTCCCAGATCACAGCCAGCACAAAACATCTGGGATTTTGACCTGTCAAGGGATGCTAAGTATCAGGAAGGAGCCAGAGAGCTCAAATACGTGGTGGGTTCATTTGATACCTGACGGTGCAGTGATAAAATTCCACTTTCCTCACACAGGAGGGACAGACGCTGTCCACCAGAGCACAGAGCTCACACAGACCACAACACAGCCCTCTGTGCCCAAGGGCCTCAGGAATTTTACATAATATTTTGAAATGTGGACTGAGGGGAAGCCTTACTTCAGGTCTCAGGTACAGGTGTCTTCAGTGGGAATTAGCCACCCACTCTACATGTCCTGAGCCAGTGTTTAAAAACATTTGCCGACAAATCTTCCCTTAAATCTGAACTCTGTTGAGCCATGCCTGGATAATATGCCTTGCCATGGATCCGCTGCCAGCAAGAGCCTGATCCTGCACAAAGAGCTTCCTTCAATTCCCAGTGGACTTTTGATGAACAATGGATGCAGGATTGAGTCTGGAGGGAATGCAAACTATCAGGAAATTATTCCTATCCATTATTTTGATCCTTCCATTTTAAAATTGAAAATGCAACACAAAAATAACACGGTGTTTGCAGCCGATTCTACTGATTGCAGGGCATTGTTGGAAGCATGTCAGGGTTTGCTTTCTTCTTTTTTTACTCCTGTTAGCAGACAGAATAGGTGAAGAGGTTGAGCTGCAGATCTCATTTCTCCTGTTTTGCTGCTTGTGAAGTCTGCCAACAGAATCCACCTTGACAAAGTCAAGGACTCTGCGTTTAATGTTGAACTGAGTGAATAAATTATGCATGAAATTGTGTCGGAGTCTCTAGTGTGCTCTAGAATTGCTCCTTTTGATATGAAAGGTTAATTCAGAAAGGAGTCCAAAATAGCTGGAAATTGTGGGGATAAGTGGATAGTATTCACTGTTGTGAGCTGTTATTACTAGAAATTGCATTCCCTCTCTGGCTTCCCTAGAGATTTCTCTTTGCCGGTGAATATAAACTGTACTCAATAGAATAGCATTTAGGAGCAACAAGAGTGTACAAGAGTGTATGTCCACACACAGTAAAATATTCTAATGGTGTTTTAAAAGGAAACTGTACTTTTTCATGTATTCTGCGCACCCCAAGGATGGATTGCTATTACATTTAGGTCAAGAACAAGGCACAGGGAAGGTAATAAGTTTTGAGTACATCTTTATTACAGATATGCTGACTGTATGATCCATATCAAAGGAACTGGGCAGTCATTTCTTTTTCTGATTGAGTTTGTATGTGCCTTACGAGAGTGTTGTCTCTGATCAGGGCTCCAATCAGATTTTCTTTGAGCTTTGGCAGAAGATTCATTCATGTTTTTATTTGGGATGTCCTCTCCCTGATCTTTTGCTGTATCAATCATCAGTTCTGCTGTGCCCTTTCCCATGGTCACTTTTGGTACATCTCCTCAATGGAATGCAGTGTTGCACTTTTTTTTTTTTTTTTTTTTTTTTTTTTTTTTTTTTTTTTTTTAATCCAAGAGGAAGTTAATGACTCACTGTAAGCAAAAGCATTAATTTTAGCCAAGTTGCTCTGAATTAAAACTCTTATTGCCATCTGTTACCATCCATGATGACTCTGTAGCAAGGAGCAGGGATTGCACTGTAAACACTCAGGAAATTAGTTTCAGCAGGATATTTTGCAGGCAGATTATTTCCTTCTGGATCTCAGCTTTCCTCACAGTTGGAGGCATTTAGGCTCTGCTTCTCCAAGCAAAGGACAATGGCATCTTCAGAGTGCTGTGAGGTCCCAGGCAGGGCCTGACCCCGTCTGTGCTGGGAGGGTCAGGGTGGTCATACCCTCATTTTAAACCCTCTCATCCATACTGGACAGCATGGAGTTGTCCTCTCCATCACTGTGTCCATCTTTCCAGTGCTTGGCTCTGGAGTTAGAGCAAATTTTTTTTCTTTCTGGCTGTTTTTGTTCAGCAGTGGCTGCTGGCAGTGAGGAAACCCTCTCCAGTGTGGTGCCCTGGCCATAGTGACCATGCCTGGGTGACCTGTGTTTTGCTTGCCAAGGGACTCCAGGAAACAGGGCACTTTTCTCTCTCTGTGGCTGTTACCCTGCTGTGTAGAGGCTGCTCTAGAGGTAAGACTGATTCAAGGAATTTTGTGGATTCCTCTTATAGCCCTGGAGCTGTCTCTAGCTAAATATGGAAAACCCAGCAGCAATTGTGAAGCTGTAGAAACAAGGAGCTCAAATGATGGCAGGTGTCAGAACAAACTCAGGTTATTCCTTCCATTTGTCAGGTACCGAGTACCTGGATGCCCAAGTGACCTTTCTAGTTGTCCATTTAGGACTCAGGGACGTGGCAGAAGAGAAATGCCTTAGAAACCATGGCCTGGCACACCCAGGCAGTGCAAGGACAAGCCAGGTGTGCCCTGGTTACGCATCCAACCCAGGCACCCTCCTGGGATGGATGTTGCGATGTTAAAAGGCGATTTATCTGTACCAGAAGACAGATAAGAAAGAGATAATCTGTCAGCAGGTAGGCAGTACAGAAGGAGGGCTGAAATGAGAAGTCCAGCTAATATCCAGAGAGCTGCACAACTCCATATGGACCTAATGAAGTCAATGCATGAAAGTGAGATTCTTTTTCATTAGGGAGCCATCCCACCGAGCAGGAGTAACATATGTTCAGCCATGGCCACATCTGTTTCTGAATGTCTGCCCCCCACCTCCTCCACCCAGGAAGGTTACAAGTCAGAAAGTAGTGATAAGTCATGATAATTACTTGAATTTGGCTTTGGCTCTTCTCCCTGAGGAATGAGACCTCTAATCTCTCTTTGTGATGGGCTCCTCCACTCAGCTTTCATCTTCTGACCCTTTCTGAAGTATCTACATTGGACAGACTGACTGAGGTGCAACTTGACATAAGATACTCTTCCACAGTAGCAAAAATGTTCCTGCTGCTTTCCACCAATGTGGCTCAAGAGGGAACCAGGGCAAGATTTCCTTGCTGGTCGTGAAATGAAAAGATGAATCCCAGGAATCCAGATGTTCCAGTTTCTGCTACATTTATAATAAACTAGAATATATTTGGCCTGAAGGTCTTCTTTCATTACAGTATAATGTGTCCTAAATGTGGACTTGTGAATGCTTTCAGCAGAGTTTCTGTTCTATCAAGCATCCACAGTTAAATGTGACTGTCCAATCTTAATTCCCTCACCACTAACAAGCTCACAATGACACCAGTTTGCACAGCAGAGGAGTTCAGAGCTTTATTTCCTTGTCTGATCCACACACTCCCTGCCTCAGGAAGGCTCCTGAAGTCTCTCTTTGGGAGCCATTAACCTCACTCACAAAACCAAACCAGTTTTTTACATTCTGTTGCCATTGTTGATGCTTTTGCTGGTATATCCCAAGGGGTGGATCATCACTTGTTGTACACAATGTCTCTAAACACAAAAGGGAAATCTGGACACAAGGAGTACCATTAAAAGTCATAGTAGAGACAGTGAGTTCTGGAAAACAGAACTGTTTCTCTTTTCCCTTGAAATACAAAGAGTTGAAAGCATTTCTACTCTCCCAGATAGGTGGATGAGCTGTTGTTTCATTGCGACGCACACAGATGCAGTTAAATAGTCCCAGATGGAATCTGAAATATTCCATAGCAGCCTCTTGGGCAGCAAGTGCATTAACTGCCACAGGAGAAGGCTGTAAAGGCTCCCATCTGGTCATCCATCAACACTTTTATACATTATCATCAGCAGCCTGCTTGGAGGGAAGGTGTGCCACATTTCTGAAAATCCAATTAGATGATAGCAGCCAGTTCTCTTTTATCCTCTCTGTCGCTGAGCCATCCAAAGCATTTTTTTAGATTAAAGAAACATCATTTTCCTTCACAGGGGCTGTGCTGCTTTATCTCTATCATGACCTGTTCTTTCATGTGCTTTATTATTCTATTATTAATTGGGATTTCAACCCTTTTCCTGCTACTGAAGTGGGACACACTAGTTTGCAATTCCCAGATCTGCCTTATGCCTCTTTTTTTATCCCCAGACTGATATAATTGCCACTCTTCAATTTGTTGATAGTTGGTCTTTTGAGAAGAGAGAACTTATTGCAGCACCTCAGTGGCAGGGTTTGATGCCAATCTTACCCTGATGGATCAATTTTCTTTGACTCAAGGTATGCAGGTGTTTCTGCTGTGACTCTCAATGCCATAAGCTGGGATGAGACATCCTCCTTTATATCCTGATTTTTTTTGAGAAGTTCAGGGTTTCATTGCTGAAGAGTTGTTTGCAAACTATGGAAAACTCTCAAGATCTCCAGAAGGAGTTACAGCAGTGTTATCTTCAAAAAAACCCCCAAGTTTCTGTCTGGTTTGGAGTTTATATGAAGGACAATTTAATGGCAACACATGAAACTTTCAGGTAAATAATTAGTGTTTTCTCCAATATATATATTTTTTTCCCAGGCATTACATGCTGAGGACGAGCACTTTGATATAGTCTTTATTGATGCTGATCAAAGGAATGCTGTTCAGTACTACAGCTTTGTCATGGATAACCACTTGCTGAGCATGGATGGAGTGATCTGTGTAGAGAATACACTCATGAAAGGACAAGTCTACCTGGAGAATGTATCAGATGAAAATGTACTAGCTGTCAGGAAATTAAATTCAGTGATTAATTCAGATCCTCGTGTTGAGCAGGTTAGTGCAATGCCATTGGTTAAGGTGCTCACAGTGCTGTATCTATGGATTTTGCAAAGTACTCTTTAAAATGCTTCTTTTGTTGGTGCCATTATCCAAAGGACCTAAAATGAACTCAGATTTTATTATAATTCACCTCACTTGAGCTCTAGGTATGAGTTTCTGTGTTCAGGAGTGGTCCCTACTCTGTCTACATCTTAGAGAGTGTTAAAGGCAAGATAAAAGGAGAGTTCTTAAGAGTGAATAATCAGCTCTACAGCACAACTAAAGAATCACCACTCTGCTTTAAAGGCTCTGGGGGCTGTAGGGCATCACCAGCACAACAAGAGTCAGCAAAGAGAATAAAAAGAAGAAGTAATAGGGTGCACAAACAATATGTTGTGATTTTAGAAACTGGAGAGACAAGATTGCATTTTTTTCCCTGGCAGTTGTGTAAGCAATGAGTTTGGAAGAGGAATGTGTGCAAATACAAATGCCTGGCATGTTTGTGTTGGAGGGAGCTTCAGCAAAAGAACAGGAAAAACTACTGTGGCCTGAGGATTATCCTTCATATCAGTGGAATTTGGGTGAAAAAAGCCAGGTGCAAAGCAGATGAGAAGAACTATGTTATATTTGCAGGTGATTTTGCCCGTGCAGAGTGGACTGAGCCTCATTCGAAGGAGCCCTGTGCCCCCAGATGCAGTGATTGAATCCAAGGTGGGTATTTCCTCTCTCTGAGCATTTCTGGAAAATTTTGACTCTGCCAAGGATGAGGACAAAATCATTTTCAGGGGTTTGGTGGCAAGACCCCAAACATGTGGTACTGTGATCATGGATTTAGCAGCTTAGAGCTTGGCACTTTTTAGCCTCACTTGTCCAGGGCTGCACTAAAGCTGATTAATGCTGATTCCTTGCAAAGTCTTTCAGATCAGCTGCTCCTGTGATGAATCTCTGGAGTGACTGGTGTACTGTTCACCAGGTGTCAGTGCCTGGTGCTTTCCCATACTTCCCATGTGGGAAGATGGAGCTGAGAACCAACTGTAATGAACCAATACAACATTTCTGAAACGGTTAATTTTTTTTGCTCAAAGGCAGCACAGGATGCCCTCCTGTACTCTTTGAGCTTGATGTTTTCATAGCCTTACATTTTGCTTGTCCTAAGGAAAACATGGTGCTTTTATCTTTCTCTGTTTTATGTAGTGGGCATCATGCAGCTGTAATGAAATTCCCATCTGGAATCATAATGGCCTACCTCAGTAAACCCAGGCCCAAACATCCTGGTTGTTTTGCAGTTTCTGAGCACTCCTAAAGCTACACCCACTGGTAATTCCTGGCATTTCAAACTCAATATTTTAAACATCTTGTATTTTGCATTTTGATTCCAGCCAGGGGGAAATGATGTATGGCAGCTGATCAGATGACAGCTTGGTTTAAGTTATTGGCTGATATCTTTATTTGTGCACCAGCCTTGTGAAGATATTTTGATTGCACTCTACTTGACCCAAATCCTGCCTTTGGAACCTTGCTCTTAGCCTCTTAGCTGAGCCTGAGGGCAAGATTGGGCCCTGGAGATGAAATAACTGGAAGACTTAATCAGTCATCTTCTAAGACTTTGTACCCAAGCCAGGTTAGGAAATGCCATATCCTACTCTCCTGAAAGTGGAATGGTTGTATTATCACCCCAAAGCACAGCCCTTCTGCTCCATTATCTGGCACCTTAGTGCTCTGTCTGAGATTAATATCTGTATGGATAAGGCTTGAATTAGTGATGCTTTTTGTATTAATTAATGGGCCAAGAAGACATGGATCCCTGCTCATGCTCCCACCTCGTTCTCACCAGCAGAGTGAATCTTGGTGAGAATGAAGTGGGAGCTGGACACCAGCTGTCCCTCACAGCTGTCAGTGAGCTGTGCCCCTTGCTGAGCAACGTGTTTGTGTTCTTGTTTCAGGCAGAAGTGGTGAAGGATGATGTTTTCTGGGGCTGCAGCCACCGCCGCATCCTGGAGCGGCTGCGTCTGGATGGCAGGGTGGCCTATGTCACAGGAGGGGGACAGGGAATTGGCAGAGCCTTTGCCCATGCCCTGGGGGAAGCTGGGGCTAAAGTGGCTGTGGTGGATCTGGTCCTTGCCAAGGCAGAAGGTGTGGCATGTGAGCTCAGCCTCAAAGGTAAGCACTGAGCATGATAAGCACTGTAATGGGTGGATTTCCTTCTCCAAACCTGGCACTACTCTGTAGTGAAATCCCCTCCCATCCAGCCCTGGTGGGGAATTGGTTAGAGGAGAGGATTTTCATGCCATGGGTACAAAACTTCTCCTGCCCTATCAGTGTTGTCCCAGCAGTCACTGATACCAGACCATGTGTGAGAGTTATTTATCAATACAAACTCTACTAGAGAGGCAAAGTGATCCAAACAAAATTCCTCCCTAAAAGTGTCCAAAGTGGTGAGCCATGACTGACAGGAGCAGAGAGAAGTCACCTCATACAACTGAGATCTGTATAACCAGCACTGAACAGAGATGGTGCTGCTCAAAGTTAACCATGCAGCACCTCAGGCTTCACTATGGGTGAACAAAAGATGCAGCCTACAAACTCACCTACCTCCTCTTCCAGACCTGGTGTCTGCACCATGGGCCAAAACACCAAAACAAGGCAGTTGTACTGTCAGTCTGAATCTCTCATTGTGCCCTTTAAATTGAAGAGAAGTCATTTTTCAAGCCCTCTTTCAAACATGTATGGAAGGTCAGATATGGGAACAAAATACTAATAGACATAGTAAGTAAAATCCCAAATAAGAGGTAAAATCCTCTACAAGCCACTTCTGTTTTAGCAGTAAAAACAGAAAATGTAACATAAAACTGAATTTCCCCCTAGAGCTGTGCTAAACTGCAATTGTAAAAGGGAAAAAGAAAACTGGAAATATAATTTTAATGATAAAAGAAAGGAAGCATTACTCATTTTATAATTCCTTCTATGAGATTGCACCTGAGCCTTCTTCAAAGTTTAGTACTTCATTGTCTCTAAAGATGGACATTTAAGCATGAAATTTTCACATTCCCATGTGGACAAAGTCCCCAGTATTTGTTTCCACTCTGACTTCTGCAAGGGATTGGGCCATTAGAAATCATATTCCCCAGCAAAACCAGCCCCTGGAGATGTATTTATATCACCAAGTCTCAAGAAGAGACAAGGAATGGTGTCATTCTGGTTTGGATCTTGTCCTGAGGCTCCCCAGAGAACATTTAGAACAAAACATCCCTGTCTGCACAATCCCAACTCTGCTGTGCAGGGGACACTTCGCATGGAGTGTCAGTGCAATGGTTAAAGCTCTGATCCCAAATAATGACCTAGAAGAAAAGTGTCCAGCTCCTATTACAAATTCTTGAGTCATCCAGTCCCTCCTCCCCTGAAGCTTTTCACTCTCTTATGCACCAGGGCCATATGGTTTTGGCACAAAATAGCTGTGCCCTACACCTTAACTCTCCTTTTGGACATTTTTTCCCTGTGAGATCCTGCATATCAAGCAGAGCTATTCAGACAGAAATGGGCTACTTGATAGAGCCATGAGACTTTGGATGCCAACAGCCTATTGGAAAATGAACTTAACTCATCTCCAGGGCATTTTCAGGAGGAGTTTGATCATCTACCCTTCAATGGCTGCCCTACATCTCTGCTCCTTCAGCAGTGGGCTGCCAGCCTGGAGGAGGTGGGGGGTTGTTCCAAAATGCAGTCGGAGAGGTCACGAGGCATAGCAAATATTATTGCAGTCTAAAGCAAAGAAAATCTCACTTCTCACTCTTTACACATCTTTATCCTTTGAGGTCAAATATTATCTATCAATTTGACCAGTGCAGCTGGTCAGGGCACATCTCTTCCATCTCATGATGGGTTTTGAGGTCTCGGATTTATTGTCGGTCTCTGTTGGAACAACCCCCAAACTTTGTAAAGCTTTTGTGAAAGGGAATTATATCCAAATGCCCGTTTTTGGAAAGGATCTGAAAAGGTCAGGTTTTCAATCTCTTTCTCTCCAGAGGTAACTAGAGATTCTAGCCTGGACCTCAGAAGCTTTCCCTTGAAAACTTTTTTGTTGAAATCAATGTTTCCATGAAACATTTTGGCTTCAAATAAGTATCATGCTCTGTTGGAAATAAATTTTGACAAAAAGGTTCAGCCAGCTTTACTCTCAAAATATTCACATGAGTAAATTGAAGCAATCATAACATTAATACGTATTTTTCCTGCTGTAATAAGGACAAAGGGGCTGTGATTTTTTTCCTCCTCTATGGCTGTAGATCTCTAACTCAAAGTTGGAAGCTCAGTGCCCCAAGTCATTCCCATACTGATACTTTTTCAAAACATTTTGCTTAGCTCGCTTAGAGCTGCTCTGCTTCTTGTATCAAGGAGCCCTTTCCTGCCTTTTGGGATGGTGCCATCATTTCATGATGAGTTTGAAATATCAGAACGCCTGTGATCTCAGTTTTAGCTTTGTTAGACAGCTCGGGTGTATGTCCCCTGGCTGCAGGGCTCTTTGTTTTTAGATCCTGTGTGAATACCTTTTTCAACAGTTACTAATGGATCCTGACAGAAGAACCAAAAATGATGAAACATAACCAAAAAATCCTAAGGGTTACCTTCCACTACACACACCTCTGTCTTCAGGGGGAATCACTGCCTGTACCCTAAGGGAAGAATTCGTCTGATGGGATTTTTAAAATGTGCATTTTCACTGTAAACTATGCAAATGCCTTGTGCAATGTCACTCCTCATCTTCTTGTCTATATGCAACATGTTACTTCCATTTATACCGAGACACCAGAGATGAGGCCCGTGGCAGGGGGACGTGTGCATGTCCCTGCAGAAGGACACCTCAGGCATATCCAGCACAGTGATTGTCTTTTGCACAGAGCCCCTGGGCTCCTCTCCTGCCCCTCTCCTCTCAAACCTGCCTCCACAAGCCCCACAAAACTGAGCTGAGGTCTGTGGAGATGCATTGGCCCCACTGTGCACCCAGCAGCGCCGTCCTGTGCTGAGTGTCTTGCCTCTGCTTGTGTCTCTGCAGATCTGAGGCTGTTTTTCCATAGTTTGTTTTGTTTATTATTTTTAACAAGTGGTTTGGGGGTGGGGAGAAACAGTGGAGAGACAGAAAGTAGTTTCCTCTCTTCTCTCAGAGTGCAGGGATATCAGCTGAATTGATTAAGGGTGAGCATGGGACTCTGGTTTGAAGTGAGCGTGGCTTTGCTGCTTCTTCACTAGACACTCACACGTGGCACCTTTTGTCACATTTTTACAAACTGACCTATAAGATGAAGCTCTAAATGGGGTGAGAGTTGGAGGGCAGGTGAAGAGTCTTTCTGTTACCATTAGTAACAGGCTTGCACCCATTTTGTCTGTAAATTGAAAGATTGCAGCAACTCCCTGTGTGTTACATGTCTTGATAACAATTAGGAGGAGCAGCAGGGGCCGTCTGGTTATTCTTATTCTTTCAGCATATTTAGCATAAAACCTGTGATAAGATAAGAGGTCTTGTTTTGTGGCAGAGCATGCATTCATTTTTCAGTTGTCTCTATTTTTCTTCTGCCATGTAAATCGTGGTGTCATCCCTGAAGGGGACAGGAGCTCCCACACCCCAGCACTCCAGAGCAGCATCACCTCTGGCTCTGTGCACTCTGAAAGGCTCCCGAAGGCACTGGAGATGAGGAGTTTTTCCATGCAAAAGCCTCTTTCCTGCCATTTTCTTCACATGCACCACTGGGCAATTCCTGCTTTGCCTTGCTTTCCTGGAAGCCTCCATCTCAGCTGCATTTTGAGAGAGTCTCCTCCTGGAATAGGCTTATCCCTTCTTTTAAATGTTTCATTGGAATGACCAAAAGGGGGACCATTGTGGAACAAATTTTTCATTTATATAGAAGAAAAATATCTTGCTTTAATAGCTGCAACTTCCTACCCAGACCACTGATCATGGTCCAACCCCAGTGTCTGCCTCCCTCCTTCCTTCCTTAAGACCCATTTCAGCACAGCCCTTACTGGTGCAGCTTTGTTTGTCTTTGAGGATGGGATAATCCCAGTGGCACCAGGTGCCTCAGCAGGCTTTTTATGTTGTTTAACAATAAGGGTATTTAAAGTTGATTTTTATAATAAATTAAATGAAGTTATTTACAGGTCAGCACTGGTGCAAAAGTCAATGGTTGGATTTTTTTTAGGAAAACAAAGCAAAACTTCTGCACGTTTCAAATTTGGTAAATCTCTTAATTTCCAAATGTTTGCGTTATTCTGGCAGCATGATTTGCAATAAGTAAGGCACTATGCCTGCCATACCTGTGCTCCTGCAGGTATTGCCACTTGACTCCCACCTAGAACTCGTTTAGTTTTGTCTGAGGCCCCCAGCTCTCTGGATGGTATAGTTAATCCGGAGAGCAGTTTGGGACAAATTAATTTGATTTCTGTAGCATTATCGGGGGGGACCTGGGATAAGAAAAAATCTGTAGAGCGGCTGGGAGCCGGGGAAGCTGCAGTTGAGGGTTTGGACAGAAGATGGTGCAGTGTTCCAAGCTTCGTCCTGCCCGAGTGGCAGCCTTGGCTCCCACACCTGGGCTCCAGGTCGGCCTCCAGCAAGCAAACCTGGCACCAGTCAGCAACTTTATAATGGTGTTGCAGTAACAAACACAGTAACATTTTTGCTACTATTTATGGAGCAATGAATTAAGGTGGAAAATAATTATATATATATATGTAGGTATAAAATACAGCCATATATAAAATATCTCTCTCTATATATATGAATTAAAAAATAATCATAAAATAGAATATTTTTTCCCCCTGTGAATTCCTGTGCTGACTCCATCACTCTTATTTCAATGCAGGCATTAAAAGCCTTGCCCTGGCAGCAGATGTAAGCAAGCCTGAGGATGTGCAAAGGATGGTGGATGCAATTGTGGCTCGCTGGGGCACAGTCCACATTGCATGCAACAATGCAGGAATCAATCTGAACTCTGCAAGTGAAGAGACATCCCTGGAGGAATGGGACAAAACTTTTAATGTTAATTTGCGAGGATTATTTTTGTGCTGCCAAGTAAGTGTGAAATACTGCACTGGTTAGTTTTGCAGATGGGTATTAATGTTCTAAGTGTTTGCTTTATCTCAAGATATAATAACACTTTGTTAATAATTATCACAATAAAATTGGTCCTAGTTTTGGTTGAGTTTAGGAGAGATTTGCTTTATATCAATTACAGATTTTGGTCAATACAATCAAAAGCAGCTGGTACTTGTTGGCTACCCAAGCCCAGGCATTAAAGGATGGCTAAAATTTTTTTGAAGGGTGGTTATTTGAAAACTAGAAGGCTTGGTGGGGGGAGTTCCCAATATTAGTGATATTTTTGAAAAAATATTGCCAACAGTGGAGAGGTGTGAAATGGCAATGGGAATTTTTTTCCTGCATCAGCCATTTTTATACCAACTTTTTATATCAGGTGCTTAAAAAAAATGTGTTAGCACATCAACTCTTCTGAAAAGACTAATTTATTATCATGTCATTATTAGCACAATCACAGAAAGGGTCACTGGTCTTTCCTTTAATTTCTGTCACAGGCTGCAGGCCGCATTATGCTGAATCAAGGATATGGGAAGATAATTAACACAGCATCTATGGCAAGTTTAATAGGTGAGTGATGAGAGCTAGCAGTTGTGCTTCAGAATCCATATTTTAATTACTACCGATGCTATTTGAATCAATTAAACCTGTATTGGGAAGGAGTAAATCACTGACATTTTGTATTAGAGGAAATGTACTACAAAATTTTTATTGATATCATTTTTCAACATTTATCTGTCCTCAATGTTTTAAAGCACTTATCACTTTTTATAGAAAAGGCGGAGTCACCTTCTCTGACTCTAGTTCATGGATACCACAGGAGAGGAGCTGCTCCCTCTGTGCTGCCCCAGGCAAACTCCTTGGCAGGTGGAAAGCTGAGCCCACAAGATGCTTACAAGCCACCCCAAAGGATTTTGTGCCAATATTTGTCCTGGTACCCCTGGGTTTTATAACATTCTCATTGCCAACAGGTGCCTGCACCAACACTGCTGAATCAGCAGTGTCATCAAAAGCACCAATAAACCATTGTAACATATGGAATGAAATCCCTACTGCTGAGCTAATCTGGAAGGCTGCTGAGCTGAAGCCCATGTAACAAAAATTGATCAATTACACAAATTAAGCATAGCCCTTTAGGAATTTATTTTATTGGTCTGGACATCTGTTGCAGTATTGTCCAAATCCAAAAATCAAATGGTGCCTTGGGTTGCCAAGTTAGACAAGAAAATCTAGTAGCTATAAAAGTACAACTGAAAACCCCTGTATTAATATCATGTCCATCTGCTGAATGTTACATAAATATGCAGTCTTTTTATTTTCCTTCGGAATAACGTTTATTTTTACTGTGCCCAGTTTGACATTCTATGTCATTCTACTCAGTTTATTGCACAGTAACTTTAAATGGTTCTTCAAAAATCCATTTATAATGTTTTTGTTAATATTTTTTCAAGTGTTTTTACCAGCTGTTTTACTTATGCTTAAACACAGGCACCATCTCCCCACCTCAGCTTTGTAAAGTTACAAAAACTCCCCAAGAAAAACAGTTCTGAAAAGATTGTGAGGCTTTGAATTTCAAATACCTCAAGCTTTCCTGCTCTGCTCTGAGCAGTCAGTCTCCGGTCTGTGCTTGGGCTGTCACCATCCACATCATTGTCACAAAGCAAAGTTTCCTGGGATGTAGTCCATCCTGGAGAAAGTTAGGCAGCTCTCGGAATTGGCACAAAGTGGGGATCTGCTGGTTTGGCACACAGCTCCCAGCCTTGCTGCAGCCCAGCAGTGGTCTGCTCTGCTTAAGGGGAGGCATTTTCCAACTTTTCCATTGGGGCTTGGCACAGCTCTGCTGAGCTGGGTGGTGATGCCATTCCAGCAGAGCATCCATCCCAGCCCCAGCACCTCCTTGGCTGGTGAGCCAGATCCAGAGCTCCACCTGGGGATCACATCTGAGGGCAGTACCTCTCCTGGAACAGGAAGGAACGTTGGAAAGCAGCCCTGAGAGCAGCCTGGAAGGGTCATCCCAAGATGCATTTAAATGTCAGTGAAAGTTAATGCATGCTAGGCCAGAAGTTAAGAGATGGAGAGATGTGTTTACCTTCTGAACCTGTTTGAATCTTGGCATTGAAAAAATCTAGTAGTTATGAAACTACGACTGAAAACCACGATGTTCATATCATGTCCATCTGCTGAATGTTAAATAAATATGTTGGTTGGTTGGTTATTTAAGTACGTTGGCCAACTGGCATAGTATGAAATGTTTCTAGAAATAGTTAGGGGATATTTTTTTTGTTGTTGTTGTAGGTTGAGTCCTTCCTCAGAGATACAGGAAAATGAGGAGACACTTAGCAGGATAGGGAGGTTTTTGTTTGTGATTTTTCCAGATACACTGCTCAGAATCAGCTTTAATTAATCAAAGATAGGCTGCATACATTTTGCATATGTGCATTTTGATTCTGGTATTCCAATGGAATTATTCCAGGCGTACGCTCCGGCAGCAGCGGCTCGATGGTTCACACAGGGGTAACTCAGAGCTGGAATTTTTACAGTGAATTTCTTCAGTGGGAAGTGCTCTGCTCTGTCTGGGTGCACCTCTCATTAACATTGTGTGGCTGCTTCAAGGTCAGGCTGGGAGCCTGATGCCCCAAACAAGGGTGTAACAGCAGAGTAGTGTCAGGTTGTTGTGGTACAACCCAACAGAGCAAACATCCCCAAACCCTTCCCTCCCTCCCCCCAAGGATGGGAGAGAAAATCTATGAAAAAGGTAAAACTTGTGGGTTGAGATGAAGACAGTTTATTAGGACTGGAAAAGGAGAGGCATACAATAATAAGGGAAAAAAGAACATGAAAAACAAGTGGTGCACAGTGCAGCTTTTCACCACCCACTGACCGATGCCCAGTCAGTGTACCCAACCAACTCACCCCAGTTTTGTTTTTCAGCATGATGTTGTGTGATTTGAAATATCCCTCTGGCCAGTCAGAGTCAGCTGTCCTGGCTGTGTCCCCTCCCAGGTTCTTTTGCCTCAAGCTTCCTTGCTAGCAGGGCAGCACGAGGCCCTGAAAAGTCCTTGATTTAGAGTAAGACTCACTCAGCAACAACTAAACCATCAGTGTGTTAACATTATTCCTGTCCTGAATCCAAAACACAGCACTGTAACAGTTACTGGGAAAAAAAAAACCCAAACCAACTATCCCAGCCAAAGTCAGAACAAAGGTGTTTAAAACATAATCCAGTTAATGTTGGCAGAATTTTTATCTTTCTCCTATCATCTGTCTTGAATAGGAGTGAGTGTCCTTCTTCCCAGAAGCCTTAGCAATGCAGATTTTTTTGTGACATTGCTGGAGGTATAGCTTTATTCACAAACCCCGTTTTGTATGAGTTTGGAGGGTTACAGATTTGCTCTTCTCTCCATAAAAGAGCACCTTAGATAAGGGACAAGTAGGTGGCATGGGGTGCTTAGCTGCAGAAACCTCATCCAGCACCAGAGATTCAAAGTACTTGTTGGTTTCTCCTTGAGTTCTTGCAGCTGAGAGGGGCTGAGTGTCCCAGCAGGGGAAAATTTCATGCTCCTAATTACCTTCTTTAGATATTCTTATAAAGATAAAAGTCCATGGAAGGACTTTTGATACCTATGTCTCATCACCCACCCCAACTCAGAAGCTGATTTTCATGGCTCACAGCGACTTGTTCTCACCCACGTGCACTGTAGGTGCAGAGCCAGTGCCAGAACTCCTCTCCCTTTAGCAAGTGAGCACCAAAATGATTTATCACAGACAGACATGTTTGGAAAGTTTAGCAAAGAACTGCTTTTGGGAGGTTACAAGGTTAACTACCGAAGTTGTATGTAACTTGGAGCTGATGCATGGCAATTAATCAAGAAATTACGTTCCACATCTTCCCGAGAGCCCCCGCGGCGCGCTGCGTCAGGGGGCAACAGGCGCACACTGAAGGCAAAGCAGTTCTGCTGGTCAAAATGCAAATTATTTCATATTGAACAAAAAACAGCACAGAATAAATACTAGCAGAGTAGAGCCATGGTATGAAACACTCATTTTAGCAAGGAAAAGGCCTCTGAGTTCTGAGCAAACCTGCAGTATATGCAGAAAAAACCCCCTCTAATTGTTGCTCCCATCATATGTGTGCTTTAAATCTATTCACAAACATCTCTGTTCAAGGCAAAGGTCCTTGTTCGCATGCTCACTAGTTTGCAGCAGGGCTTTTTGGCTCTTTCAGAGTTTGGGGAACTCAGTTATCACCTTCTTTCCACCCTTTACATTGACATATTCAAACCCAAGAGTTTAAGTCAATAAAATCAGTAGTGGGCGTGTTGGGATGCCATGGGTGGGAGTGATAAAGAACTGATGCATCAGCCTAATTTATTGAGACCAGTTTAATGCCAGCTACCAGTGCTGCTTATGTGCTTTTATCAAAATTCTGGGAGTTGGGGTTTGGCTGCTGAACTTTGCACAAACCCAGAGATTCCCTTTCTTCCAGGGTTCAGCATTATCCAACCCCACGGGCTGGAATTGCCTGTCTTTGTGACAACTGATATTTGCCCTGATTTTCCCCTCTCTCCCTTCATCAGAGTCAGCAGCTCAGTGAAGCTCTGTGCTGATACAGAGCTAATTATGGATGGATGCTTTGCACTGGATTTGTTTAATGAAGTCCTAATGGCAGCCAGAAAAGTCCAAGGAGAGATACTTTGTGGGTGTAAATCCCAACACCTGGACTGACTTGGATTGGCTCCCGAGGGTTTAAAGCACTTTACACCCACTGGGGATTTGTCCTTAAGTAGCTTTCACTGAGCTGGAGAGGGGCAGAGCCACCCGAGCGCACGGCACTAACATGCTTGAACATTGTAATTAGCAAGCTGATCATTTTCTGTCTCTGACTGACATGTGACATCTCTGAAACGTTTACAAAAGCTTCAGATTTTGAAAGTGGTGGGTGTTCTGAATTTTTGGGATGCACCTGTGTTCACATCCACAAAAACATTTGTTAGATAATAAGATGTGTTTGCCTCAGACTATGGATAATTTAAAAATTAGGGAGAATAATTTGTTCCAAGAAGCTATATATAATATGTTATATAAAATCTGCTATCCACTTATATCATATTCTATCATATAATGTCATATCAAACAATTTACTGTTACATTCAGCTATCACATCATATATTATCTACCACATACAATATTATAAATAGTATTAATAGCTTACATAACATAGAATACATAATATGCGCTAGGCACTATATTATTAATGATATAATATTTTATAATTATATTATAATATGTTTTATTTGTATTACAGTATACAAGTATATAAATAGATACATTTTTATATGTGTGTATACATATATATATGTATACACATATATATGTGTATTTATATGAATGTGCATGTGTGTATATGATTATTTATATTTCTTCAGAGCAGCAAGTATTGTATATATATGTTTAATACATTGGTTTTGTCTTTGCCCAAATATGGGATCTTTTAAATGTCTTTATTTTTATTTTCACCATTGTTTTCCAGTAGCCCATCTGCTGAGACAAAATTGTTGGTTGGCAAAATACATATTTAGGAGTTTGTGTTGTAGGTGGCTGAATTCTTGCTGCTCCCTGCCTGGTACCTGGGAAAAGGGCAAATATCTCATCTCAATGCAGGGAGTTGTCTGTGTAGTGCCTGAGCTATTTTAATTTGGGAAGAATAAATAATTTTCTCCTTCTGAATCCCTTGTAGTCCCTCACCCACAGAAGCAGTTGGCGTACAACGCCTCCAAAGCCGGGGTCGTAAAATTAACACAGACATTGGGAACCGAGTGGATTGACAGAGGAGTAAAAGTCAACTGCATTTCCCCGTAAGTAAAATGTAGTCTCATTTTGAAACTACAAAGGGAATGAAATGTTCCACAAAGCTCAAATGAACACTATCTCAGCAAATAAAGTTTCTAATTAGCAGGTGGATTGCATCCCTTTTTATGTTGTCTTTTCCTTAACAAAGGTTTAAATACTTAGAACCAAGCCTGCTCTGTTGCTGTGTATACTCAGGGATTTAAGGAGAGGTTTTAGCATTTGATAATAGGTTTTCCAATAATGTGAAGGGTAGTTTTTAGCATTTCCTTTCCAGATGAAATATTTCCTTAGTCTGTCCAAGCCTTCTGTGGTTAAAGAAAGGGGTTTTGACACTTAACAGACAATACTTCTTTTCCCTTTTTACTTGAGACAAATATATAGGCACTTTAAAAGCTACATTTTATTGCTGTTATTGAGCTACTGTTCAGCTCTGACAGTCACAAGAGGCCAGGTGTATTTTCGTAAATATATATAGATATAAATTTATTACAAACTACATTTTCCTTATTTTTGGAGACCTCAAGCTCTATAGGGTAGTTATTCACAAAGAAAAGTTTTCCTAACCACATCCACTTTGTCTCTCCCTGTTTCTCCCACACATGCCCAACCAGACATTTTATTAAACAATTAGCAGTGCATGATAGTGCTGAGCAGAAACCCAAGTGGATAGCACTAATTGGAAGCGGTCAAATTCTGTAGACCATTGAAGTCAATCAGAGTAACTAAGAAGGGCAGGATTTTAACCCAGGAGTTAAATTGTAATAATGAAGATAATAATGTAGATCAAATTAGGGAAAACAAATTACATATTTTAATCCATGAAGTGGAGGGGGGAAAAAAAAATCACAGAGCTTAATGGCAAGTGCCTCTGTTTTTACTGCTCTCCCCTTGCCTGCGCTAGCTGTCTTCCTTATGATTATTTATTACTAATTATACCAGTGACTCCAGCCGTCTCTCTATGTGATCCACAGATTCTTTCAACAGCATCTTACTTCCTAATGGGATTTTCCCCATGCCCATGCTAGCAGCATTGTAATGGTGTTCCCACAACTAGGGCTAGTGCATTTACACTGGCTTTCAGGAGCTGGGGAGATGAAGGGAATTAGGGAAGCTCAGCAGGACCTGGCAGGAATTGTGTCTGGAAATACATGGGTAATCTGCACCGACAGAGGTGGGATAGTTGTGCCACATTCACAGCAATTACAGATGAGAAGGCTCTTACAGGAAGAATTACCCTTTCCTTAGGGGCTTACATAAATTTAAAAAGTAGGCACCAAATGATCAAAACTCATTGTTTTGTACAACTTGGAAGCAAGCACTCACTTCAAGAGAAGTTATGTTTCCAGAGACTGTTGCCAGAGCATGGGGAAAAAAAATAGACAACTTCTCTTTCTGCTTTTCAAGGGAGCACAGGGTTGCATTTTGATCATCTCTACCTGTCTTAAACTCTATCTCTGAGCTCAAAATCCTACAGCAGGAAGGGGTGATGTGTTGCCTTTTTGGAGGAATAGCCAGGAAGGACGCAGGGAGAACAAATATTCTGCTGTCTTTGAGGTCCCCTGTTGTGGACAGAGCAGTTTTCCCTAATGCAGGTGAGAACCTGGACTGAACTGCTTTGGAGACCAGCAGAACTTCCCTCACAGACTCCAAGCTCTGGCTGAATCTCTCATGGTGGCATTGCTCAGGGACCTCTGGGCAGGAGTAAGGAGCCTGCAGCAGTTCATGGACCTCAGATCTCTCATCACATGAGTAAAAGCCACATCTGCTTCTGAGTGGAAAACTTCATGTTTATATTTCTGTCTTTGTGAGATGTGAACCTGCATTTCAGTGCACATTTGGACCCATCCCCAGAACTGTGGACCCCACTAGTGTCACTGACTCTTGATGTGACTCACCAAGAACCAGAGACACCTTCAACCCATCTGAGTACCCAGCACCAATAGGAGCCTCAGTGTCATTTTATAACAGGATGAGATTTCAAGGATTTTAAGATATAGGGCATGATGGTACCCAAGATCAGTCTGGATAATTAAAATATCTGTGTCCTTAAGTACTTTTCCCCTCCCAGTCGTGGTTGCATTAAAGCTTTAAGGCACTCTCACTGTGCCTCTGTCTGAAGCTCCAAATGCTCCAGTCTGGCCTTAAACATTATTTCACCATGCAAACCTTTTGGCCTTTTCCCCCTCTTCTTATCTGGTCACTTTTTATCAACTTAATTTCTTAATGAGTGCATAAAACTTATGCAGAGCAATGCATAAAAGTTAGCAATGCATAAAATGTTATGACAGAGTCCTTAGGATGATTTATTGCATTTATAAAATTGAACATGCAAGCTTCTCTTGCTGGCCAGGCAAACCTGATGCCCAGGGAGAGAAGGTGGCTGAGATTCCTTGGATGCTTTGGCTGACTTATGCTGTTGCTGTCGTGGAACCTGTGCTCAGTCCTTCAGCCACCCTCCAGTGCCATCCCCTCGTAGCCTGCTGCACAGCTGATGCCAAAAAAAAAAAAAAAAAAAATGCAGAAAGTCCTGGAGCCTTCCTGAAATGTGGGGGGGGGTTGAACTGCAGAGAGTACCTGGGTGAAAACAGTGACCTTTACATAATATTATCTGGTGGCTAATGCCCAGCTGCCCTTTGTGTTTAGTCTCTGTTGGTCCCAGGACATGAAAGTGTGTTGGGTGTGATGGAAGAGGGAATTCCAGAAGGTGTCTGGGTTTTGGCACATGCAGCATTAGAACATGTCATTTTTGCAGCCATGACACTGAATCAATGTCCATTTTTTTTTTTACTAATTACTGCCTTCTTCTTAATTATCAAGACATGAAATGCCGTTATGTGATAATCTTTGGGATGGGCAGGTGGAAGTTGATATCAAGATCAGCTTGCAGCCAGGCCAGCAGTCCTGGGGAATGAACCATGTTCCCCACTGATGGGCTGCAGGTATTTGGGTTTGGGCTGATGAGCAAAGAGCCTTTGTGTGCCCTGCATCCTGCCCTGCTCCTCTGAAGGCAGCCACACAGTGCTGCACCAGGCTTGCAGTCCCAGAAAGCAGGCAGGGCAGCATCACTGCAGGTTTGAGGAACACCCCATAAGGGGGAAGGAGAGGCAGAGCTGGCAGGAGATGGAGCACCCCAGCATCACCTGAAGGCATCCCAATTAAGCAGCATTACTATCCCCATTAAGCAGCAGTCGTTGCTGGTAAGTATCTTTGGACTTAAATCTTAATTCCTTGGGAGATGTCCCAATTAAGTGGATCTTGTGATTAAACACTTCCTGATTAAGTGGAGTGTACTTAACTCATTCAAATTAATAACTCATCTGAAAGAAATCAAGTTACACACAGATGGAATCTTTTTTTGCTCTCATTTGGGGATTGAGTGCACGTAACAATTCCAGTTAAGTATCTGGTAAGTGATATTTTTCCTAATGCGTCTCTCGAAGTGGAAATGTTTTAGGCAATTGTTTTTTTCTCTTTTTTTTTTTTTTTTTTTTTTTTTTTTTTTTTGGTGATCTTTTCTTTTCCCCCTCATATCTCAAATTGTCCTGTGTATCGATAATGAAATATTGATGCTCATATCTTTCATTAAGGAACCAGCAGTTTGATATTACATTGACATGCAACAGAAAGTACTGATAGGCTCAGCACTGCATACGAGATGAGGTAGGGAATTAATGCATTGGCAGTTGTCTTTGCTGGAACTGGTTAGGAGCCAACTAAAATCTGCCTAAAAGGGTTCGACAACGTTAAATTGCCCAACTTGGCACCAAAGCTTTCCCAGAAGATGTGTAGTATCAATGACATGCCTAATATTTATAGTGCCATCAGTATGTGTGTTTGCAACTTTTAAGTTTTGCGCTATATTTTTTTCTCATTTCTATAACAAAAATTTGTAGAGAAGTTTGGTTACACATCTAAATTTTTGCTATGTGGAGTGGACCTAAAGAAAGGTCCAGCAAGAGGCACAGTGCAGTGATTCACAGACTGCCATGATCAGACCAAAGATCATTTTTCTGAACAGACTGAAAAACGTCCTCTTTTTAGCAAAATCTGTTGTGCTGGAGGACTGTGTGTTTTATTCCCTAATCTGCATTCCCTTGGGGTTAAAACATATCTGTAAATGAAAAAAATAAGAAAATCATATGGATCTTATTCTGGTCTCTGATAGTGTAAAGCCAGAATGATGATGATGATGGTGATGGTTTTGTAAGCACAGCGAGAGGCACGTAAGGGAAAGGAGTTCAATATATTTCATGTCTGCTGCTCAAAGCACATTTCTCTCTGAAGAAAACCAGTTCTCGAGGAGTTTGGGAAAGCAAGGAGGGAGACCAGGGGGCTGTGCTTGAAGGAAATCAGTAAACCATTTGCAGTTGTATACTGGAATGTGCTTGATTTTGTTACGTTGCCAGAACTTAAGTGAGCTGCATCGCTCAGTGTTTCTGAACTGCTCTGCTCTTTATTGACAATTACAATAAAATATAAAGCCGATATTTAAATCCTGCCTGATTACTGCAAACAGAAATGTTTGGGGGAAAATCAGAATTAGTTCCACTTCGTAACAGAGTAAATAGTGGATTTCAGCCTTCATTTAAAACAAAAGGTAAATCTCATACCCAGAATCCAGTCTGTCTCAAAAAATTATTTCCTTGGAAGTCTAAATTGGGATGCCGACGAAGTTTCAGAACAAAACGGGTATTTTTATACTTTGTTCATTTCATATTTATCACTAGCTTGTTTGCTAATTTTCATTTGCAAGAGGCAATTCTTCCAGCTAACTGGCTGCCTCAATGGGCCACTGATTTCTTTGAAGTGACAGTCTGTAAATATGCATAAAAAAGAGATGCAATTAGCGTGTGTGTGGTTCAGTGCAGCCTGATTTCATTGGCAAGTTTACCCACAGTGTTGATAAGCTACATTATCTAGAAAATTGGCTGCTGAAAAACAGCACCTCTGATTGCCAGCAAAGGTTCCAGATAACAGGGTGCTGAAGAGAAATATAATTGAGGTTGAATATGTTAACCAAGGTGTCACATGCTCCTTAGAAGCGCTAATTTATCAGCATGTTGGAATTTTTATTAACATTTGGAATGCATTTCTACCACACTAATGAAGTGGAATTGGCAGTTCAGGTTTTAGTTATTGTCATTTCTGAGAAGTTAAATGTAATTTCTCGTTAGACACAGTTATGTAAATATATTTGTTCAGGGGCTGAAAAAATTATACATTTCACAAAATACAAATATGTTGTTAAGGAGGAGTATGACAAATCAGTTGCAGTTAAAGTGATAAAAGCCAGCCAAATCTTTGCCCTGCATTGTGCTTCCTGCAGCATCATTTTTAGGGCACCTGAGAAAAAACAAACTTAGCAGAGTTTTAATAAATAGTAGAGTCAGTCATTAATGTAAAAGCGGCAAGACAGTAAATCAGCGTGATTTGTTGGGTGTTGGTTTAAGGGGGATCACACTGCATGTGTTGTGCTTATCTCTGCCTCTCCTTTTTTTATGTGGAAAGGGACTGGTGCCCAGAAGGGTGCTGGCTTTTGTTCCCCTTGTTGTTTGACGTATGGGGAGTTGGTCTGTTTTCAGTTTCTGGGCTGTACACAAGCACACTGTGTGACATTAGTTGCAGAGTGATGAGAAATTGGTGGAAGGACAACAGTTCCCAAGAGCTGCCACAGACCCAGTTCAAGGCACTTTGACTTCCAATGCTGTGTTTGTTGTCTAGAAAAAATTTTAAACTGGTGATTATGGGTAACCTAAGAGTAAGGGGGTTGTGCTGTTAGCTAAAAAGATTGTGTGAGTGTATCTGTACTTGAAAGGAAATCTCTGGGCTGCCAATCAGCAGCAAAAGGTGATGATAGGAAAGAAAGTTTACACCATGACTTTCAGCAAGAGCAGAGCAGGCTAGATGTGCTCATCTCCTGTTGGAACCCTGAAAATTCCAGGCTTTCTGTGCTGAGGGACATTGACCCTCAAGCAGGCACTACATTTGACTTGAGGGCATGGGACAGACTTCCAAAGCTGAGTGATAGCACTGGGATTGTGGGTGCGTAGTTTGAATAGTATTATGTGATCTCACAGGGTGAAAAACTTGAATTTGGTATTTTAGTATATAGTAATATATGGAGTAAGATGGAGGATTTAAGGCATTGTCTAAGTCCTTCTTCTTCTCCTTCTTCCTTCTTCTTGGTGGACTTGGCTGTTTTTCTGTAACTGGTTGATAGAGTCCACATTTCGGAGCTCAAGTAGTTATTTACTGGGTCTAAAGTAAAAATAATTTAGGTGGCATTTCATGATTGGATGGATTGTCCTTGAAAAGACTTTGTAGAGATAGAGAGGTACTCCATTTTACCTCATTTTTCTAATTTGCTAGTTAGAGCTCACAGCTCATGAGTCTGTAAATAGATAAGAAATAATAAACATCCAAGTCCAAACAAAAACTGCGACTCCTGTGTATTAACCCCGACCTTGGCGGAGAAAAAGAACCCAGAACCGTCACAATCTCCTTTGTGCTATTACACTGCTTTCCTTCTGAGCTAACACCTCAAACACCTCTAGGTGCTGCCTTTTTTTTGTTACTGAACCCTTGGTCCATGTGCTTGCTTGCAGGGGCATCGTGGACACACCACTGATCCGCTCGCGGGACCTGCAGCCACTGGTGCGGCGCTGGCTGGACAACATTCCCGCTGGGAGGCTGGCCCAGCCCACGGACCTGCAGGCTGCCGTGGTCTACCTGGCCTCCGAAGCCTCAGACTACATGACAGGCCACAACCTGGTCATCGAGGGTGGACAGAGCCTGTGGTGAGAGGTGCACTGCAGTCTCCCCTTTCACGGGATTTGGAAAGTGCGTATTAAAGCTCAGCTTAGTCCCAGTTTTGGCTTGCATGGCTACGTGGCCAGCTAACATGAAATTATTGTTTTCTTCTTTGGGGTGTTAATTTGGAGGCTTGTATAAGGCACAGGGAAAAAAAAAAAAAGGCAATCTTTCAGTTTTCCACAATTTTCATATTTTTTGCAGTCACATTTCTGTTAAATTAGTGTTTAATGGTATAAAAGTACATTTACTGCAGTGAGATTTGGCTATTATTTAAGTTTAACAGGGGGCATTTTTAAAGCAAACTATATTAGTTGGTCTGTGTAGTTTATTGTTCTTAGGCAATTTTTTTTGTATTCAAGTTGTTCCAGTGACATCTGTGAGTGGTGAAAAACAGTTGGATGTAGTGTTAAAAAAAATAAATTAGTTCATTACATTTGAACCTGAATGTTGCCATTTCATATTTACTGGTGTTCTTTAGTTTTTGACAGTGTTTTTATACAAACACCCACATAAATGCCCCTGAAAGAACAGTGCTGCACTTAATAGAGATTCATGGTTGGTAATTATAATGGCTCTAATCCAAACCCATTGAGGTAAGTAGGGACTGCTCATATACTTTAAGTTAAATGCATGTTTAAGTGTTGCTACAACTGGGTCTTTGTTTTCCATGACAGACAGAAGTAAGCGAAGGTCGTCCTCCAAATATTTTTTTTTTCCTCTTGTAAAATTCTGAAGACAACTCTTGGGTGTAAACCAAGGCCAGCTCAAGTGATATTGATACAGTTCTGTTGGCTGAAGAGCTCGTTTTGGTGACAGCATTGGGTTCATTGCTTATAGGCAATAAAATGTGGCACAATAACCCCACAGTTCTGATATCGCCCCGGATAAAGACAGACTTCCATCCTGAGGGCCCTTAAGCATAACCCTAAGGAGAATTTACGGGAAGAAATTCACTTGCAAATCCTCATGTCATTTGTTTTGCATTTGGCAGCTCTTTGTTACCATAACATAAATAATTGTGGATGGATGTCATTACTTTGATTAAGTGCTACAAGCCCATGCATTGGCTGGCCATTATTGTGGGGAATTGCTGTAATGGCTTCAGACTTGACATTCACTGCTACGTTGTAAGGTATGCGCCTCGCTGACGTACTATCATCGTTATCGTGGATAAAGTGCAAGAAGATACTTGTCTTCATTAAATTTTCTATTAGACCATTGATAATTAATACATATCTCATGTTTCATCTCAAGTCGTTTTTCTGGGGAGTGTTGCCGTTAAGCGACTCAGGGCTGGAGATTTTTGGCTTGAAATCCTTGCCTTGTGTGCATGATCTAATTTATTGACAATGCTCTGCAAACTCACAGGCTTAAGTAGAGCTTGATTTTGGATAAATCTTCAAGAAAAACAATTAAGGGTTTAAACGTTTTATTATTTTTCTGGGCTCACGAAACCTTTTCTCTCCTAGCTCCCACACTTGCATCATTCTGTGTCATGCTCTGGAGGGCTCGGCAGAGTTCTCACATCCCTCTGGCTGGCTTTTCACCCAGAGGTTAATGTGCAAACATTGGTGAACTCATCAGGAGCTCTTCCAAGGGATCCTAGAGGGGCTTGTATACTATTGCTTGGACTGCTGGTGAACAGTTTGTTGCAGCTTCTACCTAAAGTGTAAAATAATGAACTTTAGTTAATTTGAAACACGAACTGCAGTTGGCACTGGAACTATGAGCAGTGTTTTCACTTTCTCAGCAGAAAGACAGAGGACTGAATGGACTGCTGAGGCTGAACTCCTTGCCTGGAGATGGTTGCAGTTCAGCACCTAAAGGCACTGGCAGGGCATTGCAGGAAGCTGAACTTCACTGCCCTGGTGCTGGCTGGTTTTGGGAAGACTTTCAGCCAGCAAAGGTCATGCTGTGATTTTCACAAGTTTCAAGTCAAAAACAAAACCCAGACATAAAAAAACCTCACCTAGACTTAAAAAAAAAATAATCAAAATGATCTTTTAACAAAGCAGCCTCCAGTGTTTGGACTAGAGCTTGTCTCACCCACTCTGTTTGCCCCTAGGCTCTGCCTTTGAAGGGCTGAGTGGGCAGAGCAGACAGATGAGCTTACAGGCTGATGTGGGGCTTGGCTCCTGTTTGGGGACATCTCTGTGTGCCCATGTGGGCCCTGCCCTGCCCCATGTTGGCCCACAGAGGCTGGTGGAAGGGGCTTCTCTCACTCCATGACACAGGAGGGGCTCAGGACTGAGCATCCCAAGGGAACACAGCACTTGGTGCCAAGTCCTCAAGCTAATTGGCAAATACCCTCACAGCACTTTTGTTTTTCATGGCATCCTCACTTTGGCCAAAGAAACATCCTGGAGGAGATCATGTGTCAGAAGGGAAGTCTCTTTCTCCCTGTAGGTATTATGGTCTGTCTCTTCCTAACAAAACACTTTCATCTCTCTCCTTTGCAGTCCTGTTGAGTCATCAAATGGTTTGGGTTGGAAGAGACATTAAAGATCTTCTAGTTCCAAGCCCCCCGCCAAGGACACCTTGTCCTAGACCAGGTTGCTCAAAACCCTGTCCAACCTGGCCTTGAACCCAGGGCTTCATCCATTTGGGAGCTCTGGCAATGGCACTGTGACTCCTCACACTCTCCCACAGAATTTCCTGGGGGAAATGGCTGATTTCCACTCAAAGGCAGGGCTGTGACCATGCACTGTGACCATGCACTGTGACCATGCAGTGCTGCTTCTGCCTGGTAGCACCAAATTTGGCATTTGGGTTGGGAGCTGTGGGGTGGCTGCTCCTGGGGCATGGGACTCCCCACACTCTGCCTTGTGCTGTGGGGGAGGCTCAGTGCTGAAACCATGGGGTCTCTTCTGGAGACACAGCTCTAAAGCCAAATGGAAGCACCAATTACCACCTTAGAGGGAAAAACAAAGTTCAAGAGGTTTATATCAGTGTCTAGAAGTATCCAAAAGGAAGGTGTTGAGAGGATGCTGATGATGCCAAGTCAAAGGACAAGAGGCAATGGGCACAAAATGATTCCCAGGAAGTTCCACCTGAACACGAGGAAGAACTTTGCTGTGCAGTGACAGAACATATTGCCCAGAGAGGGTGTGGAGTCTCCCTCACTGGGGATATTCCAGAACTATCTGGCTGCAATACCCTGTTATGTATTCTAGGATAACCCTGCCTGAGCATGGAGGTGGGACCAGGAGACACACTGTGGTCCCTTCCATCCAGAACCATTCTGTGGCTCTGTGAAGAATGCGAGAAAAGCCTTTCCCCTCCTGGCAGGGGCAGACCTGCGGTGCAGGGGGTGCGGTGTGGGGCACGCAGAGCAGGGGGAGGCGGGTCGGGGGATGCGGTGCAGGGGGGATGCGGTGCAGGGGGGATGCGGTGCGGGGGATGCGATGCTGTGCAGGCGGAGGCGCCGTTCCCGGCGGTACCTCTAGGAGGAAACCTCAACCTGTGTTGTGTCTGCGGGAGCCGGGCTTCCCGGCTCTGCTATTCAACTTTTATATTGCAGCTAAGTTAGTACTTTTGATATTTCTAAGTTTTTTTTTTTTTTTTTAAACATTTATGTAGAACACCACATAATTGCAGAAAAGATAATAGTCACATACCCTAGGGCTTGGTGTACACTTATGTTAAAAGTACAGCTTTTATTGGCAACTAAAGTAATAACCTTTCCATGTCAAATTGCTTTAAATTAAACTTAAAAAAAAAATGCTGGCTGATACCCACACTTAGTAATTGTCAAACATTAGCATAATGTGGAATACTAAAGCTGCTTAAATCTTGGGTTTAAAAATAATTATTTACTTAGGTAAATTCTCTATTCAAAAGCATGATATTAGATTTTTTTTTTTTTTTTACACAGTCTCCTCAATGTATAGGTTAAAATGCAGACCTGAGCTTGACGTGGAAGTGAGGCCAAATGTTACTGTGGTCTCTGAGAGAAAAAGGGGGATTTTATACCTTTAGCTCGTCTGTCGATCATTGCTCACCTGGAAAGAAAGGTTTTAAGGTTGTACCTCTGAAGGCAGAGGTTCTGTGGGTGACATCTGGTCACCCAAGGACAGTGACCTGCAGTAGCTGCTGATCGTACCCCCTGCTCCAGCCCTGGAGTGCAACACAACGTTCCTAGTGCTGGATGACATCTGGGAGATGGATGTATCAAGGATGTGGGTGTGGAGGGCCAAGGCCAGCAGGTCAGTAAAGTGTTTCATCCAGGTGCATTTCAAATTTCTGCTCCAGCAGAAGCTGGAAGCACATGTGGTGGGAACCATTCAGATTTCCAGTGTGAAGCAGGAGAGGAGACATTGCACTGTGAGATGTGGCTCTCAGGGCTCGCTGCTGTGTGTGAAGACCTACCAGGTGCTGTGAGGGCACAAACCCTCATGGTTTGCTACTTTGGGGAGCCCCAGGCTCTGACATATCCCCCTTGTGGAGTCCATCGCATTGCCAGCACTTCCCTGTGAAGTCCACCACAGAACTGTGAGTCTACTGGCTGCTCCTCAGAAACACATCAGTGTGTTACTGAAAGTTCAGCAAAACCCATTTTGGAACACTTTCTTAAAGAAATCAGCAGTGCCCTTATTAGGGCAAGTTTTTTTTTTTTTTTTTTTTTTTTTTTTTTTTTTGTTTTTTTTTTTTTGTTTTTGTTTTTGTTTTTGTTTTTGTGTTGTTTTTTTTTTTTTTTTGCAAATTCCCACACCTTTAACTATCAAGTTAGAAAGGGATTTTCCTGATTTTCCTTCCCACAGCTTTAGGGAGCAGGAAGCTCTGGGAGGCTCTTGCTGCCTTTCCAGCAACTTTTCAGAGGAACAAGATGGAGCAGTAGTACCCAGTTACAAGAAAGGTTTGAACTTCAACGGAGTTAAACAGTTGTTGGGAGGGGAAATTATAAATTATAATTATAAATCTGATTATATACTAATTTCCACACTGTTTCAATTCTTTAAAGCAGGGAAGGAAAGTACACACCCTTCCTTGGAGAACCCTAATGCAGTCCCATAGCTTGTGCCTTCTCACCACAATGGGTTGGAATTCTTCAAAATCCCTGAATAACAGCAAATGTTTGCTGCTAGATTCTCATCTGCCTGGTGTCTTTTCTCCATTCACAGCTCTTTCCTCATTCTCTAGAGCTCTCCTTTCCCCACCTGTCCTACCTGACCCCTTTCCCCTGCTCTGCTGTCAGTGCTGCCTCTACTGCCCCATTTCACCAGGTGAAAGAACTCTGGAGAGTTCCCTCTGGAGAGGGACCAAGTAGAGTGCAGGTTACCCAGAAAATGCCATGGCCTGGATTTAACCTTCATTTACTTGCCCCCCAAACCACTCCATCATAATCCATGTTGCTTCTGCTACCAGGACTCCTTCAGTGGTAGCAAAAGCAAGAAGGCTCTTGTCTTCCTGGGTGAGTACAAGTAACTCCCACCTCAGTTACTTCCTATTTGAAAACATGAAGGTGTTCTTGAATATATGCTGGGTGTGGGGATGACATTCCTTCTCCTGGGAGATGTTCTTTGAGACACTACCCCACACTAGAGCTGCAAGTGCTCCCTGCCATGCTCTATTTGCTCCCCTCTCTCCAGGGTAGCAGGCTGTGTACAGACACATTTTGTGTCTTTAGGAAGCCTCATTAATTCACAAGATACATATTTTTTTTCTCAACAGTTTGTAACAGCTTCTTAAATGTGTAAACTGGCTTTTTCAGATTTGTATTGAAATACTGAGAAATAGATTTATGTTTCCATAGGCTACTTCCTATGTCCAGACAGACTTCTCTGACACTACCTTACATGTACAGTTGTTGCATAAATGATATGTTAATGCATGAGAGAAGCCATTCACTTAAAACTGTTCAGAATGATTAAGGACTTTAATTACAGCCCTGATCGAAACAAGGCTTTTGGTAAATAACAAAATGACAAAACTATGCTGTTCCATTACAAGCCTGCCTTGATGACAATGTGGTTTGTCTCTGTTACTCCTCTTATTGTAATTTCATTCATCCAGTTCTGATGTTCAAATCCCACCTAAGAAATGCTAAGAGGCTCTACTTTAATGCTTACCTGTGAATAAGGTGTTGGAAGTGTTGGTTTACTTTTGACACGCTGCAAAGTGCCTATGCTGTAACAGGAATTAGATGTGGGGCTTGGTTCACCACTATATATGACTTTTTCCAGACCTCAGGGAGATGTACTCAGCATCTTGCATGAAACCACGTCAATGCCTTTCAGCAGGAATTCTCAGGGCAGTGTGATGATCATCTGGGAGATCAGTTTTTCTCCTCCTTTGCAGGGGACTGTTGCCTCTGGTGGCAGAAACATTGGTTATATTTAGATCCTCCAAGCAGCACCACGCAGAACACAAGCTTCAATGAACTTCAGCATCTTTCTGTCCAAGCATTTCACATGCTCCTGAATCGTCTACATAGATTTTTTTTTTTTTTTTTAAATTTCTAATTTTAAACGGATCTTTCACTGCAGAGATGTTGGAAAGTCTCTTCTCAGTGCTAGAAATGGCTTGAGTGGGTCGCAGATGCTCGGGAGCCATCCTCCCTCCTTCTCTCCTCTGGTACTTTCTGGAGTTAGTCTAAGTAGTCCTGAATGAAGAAGTAAATCTTCTCTCTTCCGAAGCTCCTCATAAATGTGCTTGCAGTTAATATGAGTCCTTTTATATTCTCTCCCTTCAAATTCTTTGGATTAAAACAAATACCGTCTGGTTCTTTTAGCTCTTTTGATTATATATTCAGAACTATTGTGTATCCTGGAAAAGGAATTCTTTTCAGTTTTCACTTTTCTTGACAACAAGCTGAAAAATTTCCCCAAATGAAAATTTCCTGCAAAAGTCTTGGTTTGTTCCAAGACCCATTTTTCAAATAAGTAACGTTTTGATGAAAAAATGCCAACCTGTTCTACTTAACAACTGTTCGTAGAACTGACGAGAGAAAAACAAGGAATTGGAGAAAAAAATTACCGAGTCTTTTATGTAGAGTTAATCTTTGAATATTCCTGTTGTTTCAGTAACAGACAAGATGTTGGTACAAGTAGATGAATATTTAAACATTAGCGTTGACACTGACTTATCTTCTCGATAACATATTGATCGTATTCTTTCTATAGAGATTATTCCGGACTTCCCATGGAGTCAGGGAGCAGCTTAATGAAGTCACAGGCTGGATGTTTATGTAGGTATTTCCTTAGAGGTTGGTTGCACAATCTGTGCACAGAATAAACCCCCACAGATACACCACAAATGCAAAATCAGTTCATGTTTCTGCCTTTTTATCACCAGTAGCATGTGTGATTAGGTGGAGATGTTGGTGTTGTGATGCAGTCTTGACTTAATATCTGTTATTCATTGCATTTAAAGTGACCAATTGCTTTTCTTTTTACCGAGGCATCTGGAAGCTGATTCAGGTGCCCCTTCCTATGGAAATTAATGTATTTCAGGCATCAAAGTGATGCCTAAGAAAAAAAACACCACAGCCCTTCCCAGAGACACCTGTAAATGTGTGTCCATGCTTTTGGAAAACCTCTGAAGGGTGCTGTGCCCAGAAGGGTGTCCCAGTGCAGGAGCTGTCACCAGGTGAAAGGATGACTGCCAGGCAGCCATCACTGCTACAGAACCTAATGGTGATAGAAGTATCCTGCTTGCATTAATACAGGATCTGTGTTGTATTAGTGGCACCAAATGAATTTTGCAGTGGATGGAGATGTATGGAAAGAGAGGTTCTAAAATGAAAAACATATTTATTGCAGTAGGATATATGCTAGTGTCTTTCAAGAGAACTTTTTTTTAAAAAAAAATGAACAGTGCTAGGAAGGAAAAACATAAGTACACAATAAATCATGACTCAGAGCAAAACCCTCATTGACTTTCAGAGGAAGGCAGGATTTAATTTTCACTGTAGTTATTAAGAAATGCTTCTTACTTATGTGAAGATGAGAGGCGGAGAACACTCATCTGTGGGACAGTGAAGAGTTGTTAATGCCATTAATATTTAAAGTGGACAGTACGTTTGGGCTTCTTCTTATAAATAGCTGCTTTTTGCAAGCTTTGCAAAGTCATGCCAATGCTCCAAGAGCCTAAAAAATCTTCAAAGAATTATTTGTCAGCCTTGCAGTTTTCAGCCTATTTCTTGCAGTTCTTGATGTTAGGCAGGAGGGCTTCTTCCAAAGGGCGTCCAGGGCAGTTGCAGTCTTGGGCTGTTGAAATTATTTTCACATGGGAGGTGCTCCCAGTGAGGTTGGAGGTGCCAGTTCTGTATGGGGCAGGCATCTCTTCTCCCCATTAGTGCTCTGGGGAACAAGCAGACAAGTTTCTGGAGCTGGGGAACGTGGCCTTCGTCTCCATGCAGAAATGCTGAATGCCATCCCAAAGTGATAATGGGAACCACCCATTCCCCAGGACATTTTTGTGCTTCTCTGAACGTCAGCATCAGGCAATAGGGGACACTTTATGTCACGGGATTGCTCTAAATATAGTTCACCAAATTGTCTTCCTTGTCCAGGTTCCATACAGACATTTTTAGGTTTCAATCCAATTAGGTTTACCCCTAATTTGGGATCCAGCCTTGAATGAACCCTATATTTGGAGTCAAACTCGAGATGTACGATACAATTTTTGATAATACAAAGATCTGGAATTTGGACAGTGCCAGAAAAAATGCATATATTGATCCAGGGTTGTTTTAAATTAAACTGGGTTCCCTTAAAATATTCATGAACTGGAAAGGGTCAGTTAAAAGCTTCAAGCTGAGAGATTTATAACAGACTTATCAAAGCAGATGCGTTTTGCATCATTTCTAACTTTTGACTGGTGAGAAGTTTAGATTTTTTTATAAATACATATACATTTTCTCTAGCAAATGTGTGTGTATATTTATATAGATATAATTTTTTTTCAAATACATCCCCATATGCACCCTCACTCTCAGAACATTTTGCTTTTACTCTCCCGGCGTTTCAGTTACTTGCCTCAGCTGTGCGCCGTGTTGCCTTCCAAATGCAATGCATCATAAATTCATGATGGTTTGCCAAGTAAAAGAGGGCATTGAGCTCCTTTATGAAGAGGGTATTTTTGCAAACTGGACCTCATCTCCATCCCAGTGGAATTTTCTGATGCTTCCCTATTACTCCCGTACAAAACTTTTAGGGAGTTATAGATCAGACATCAAAACCAGTAATTAAAGTCCAACTTACTCCACTTCAATATCTGTCTATCCTTTTCATTAGGGAGCAGAGACATACCCTTCCTCTCCTATAACAGTCAGTTTAATCACCAGCCATCAGCTCTTTCTGCTTCTCAGATTTCTAAGCCTTCCAGGTTGAAGGATATTGCTTGTGCTGCTGTGTTTCCTGTTAGGTGTGTGTTGAGTCAGTCCCATACACAGAGCTGAGTATTCCAAAATACTGGCACACATACGATTAAGTGCAAAACAGCAGTTACCAGGTGACCAGTTTGGTTTTGTGCTTGGAGTTTGGATGGATGTGGGCATTGAAACAGAACTGGTTCCTGTTTGCTGGCAGCAGTCACAAGGGACTGGGAAATTCTGAAACATCTGGAGTAAGTCTGGTGTCTTTTAGGGATGAAATTTTTTTATTCAAGCATATTTTGAAACCTTACAGAGGGAAATAAGCCTAAAGAGGCCTGTGTGTAGCACTGACCATCAGTTTGTACCAGTTTACCTTACAGTCCACACATGTCCTGCTCCCATTCATTTTGCCCTTCTCTGCTCACACCACCCCAGATCACCATCTGAAGACCTACTGTAAACAATAAGCACAAGAACACAAGAACAATTTTCCTGGAAAACACATCTCCTTGGATTTTTGGTTGATGTTATGTTGTTAGTTTGATTTTGAGCTTTGGCAGAACCTCACTGCAATGTCTCCAGATGCTCCAGCTGATTCTGAGTTAGAGGAAGTTTCCAAAAAACCTGGAGAGAGGAGAAACCTGCCCATAGCAAGGGGTGGATCTTGTTCCTAGAACTGCTTCAGTGCCTTATGGAAGAAAAACAACCCGAGGAAATCAATGCAGGTTTGGTAGACCTGACCTCACATGTAGGCAGGGTTTAGCTGTGAGAAGATCTAATGGACCTCTATAAATTCCTTTCAGCTTTGGGAATAAGACTGAGAAAACCTTGTGCAAAGCAACACTGCTATCAACACTGGTCTCAGAAGGAGGCACATGATGCTTTATGGAGATGCTGAGTCTCCCTGCTTCAGGAGACAAGGGAGTTTTAGCACTTGCAGATGAGAGCTCACACAGAGTACAGCCAAGGGGTTTTCATTTGTATATGACCTATGCTTTAATGACCTCTGATTTAATGTCCTCAGGAGCAGAGAAAGTCCTGAAGCTCTTGCTGGGATGATGGGCCTTTGTAGAGATCTGGCTCTTCACTGCTATTCAAGCCTTGGAGGGGTAATTATGCTACAAGTGATTCACAAGCAAGAGAAAGCTTGTGGGCTTTCAGCTGTCTTTAATTTTACATTAGACAAAAAGTGATAAAGAACTTGTTTTCTGTAATCTATGGATTTAACTTTGAATAGCAGGTGGTAAATGTTCCAACAAATATGTATATATATCAAATCAGTGAGTGCCCAAATATTTACATCTTCAGCCAAACAAAGGCTGGAGACTCACGTTGCCTGAGGGGAAGATTGTCTTAGAAAAACAGGTTGAAAGGAAATCAAGAGTGGGAATTACAAATCCTCTTTCAGAGATGAGGGGTTGTGGTAGAGAGGAATCATGTTCCTGATAGATCACTGGCTTAGGGAGATAAGCCAGGCTTGCTGAAAGGGATGTCCCGTTGTCTTTTGGGCTGTGGCCTTGTTTCTTTGAGCACTGTGCACATTTGAATCAAGAGTCTGCACAAGGAGCACGCCAACAGTAGTCAAAGTTTGTACCAGGTTTCCCAGCATGGGCTGTCAATCTGGTTGCATGGCAAGGGGATGTGATCTGTAGCTGATGGATGGATCTGTGTTGGACAGCGAGACTGGCAGGTCTATCAGTTCCCCACTGGTAGGGTGGGAGTCCGTGGGGACATCAGTGGTTTTATGGTGGCCCATGAGCCCCAGAAGGCTGGGGACTCTCACATTTGCATTGTAAAGCCTAGCAACAGGGAGACTGCTCTGCCGTTTATAATTTTCACACTGATCTGCCATTTAAAATCTAAGAATGGCTAAAATGATGATGGGTTGTGTTTACCAGAGAGCTGCTAAGCAGAGATAAAACTTCTCTGGATAGTGAAGTTTTCCAGATGTTCAGTTCCTTTTCAAATGTCACAAGGTTGTAGGCTTCAGGAGCTTTCTGTTGCACTTGAAGAAATTGGGAAAATATCATCAGTTTTTAATTTCTCATTTTTAATGTTCCCTTTATGTTTTGACTCAGGGAGTCCTAGCTGGTCTCTATTACCTGCTTCTCTTGTATGTCATTTCCTTTAAGGTAAACAATCCAACTCATTTCCAGCTCTTCCCATAAAGATTTTTGCCCAGGTTTGATTATTCCATCACTCACGTATAAATTACTTTTGAGTAATACCAGTGTGTTAGCCCATAACACAGGTTCTGATCCATACAGTGAAACAATTAATCAAATTTTGTCGTTTCTTATGGTGAAGTGGTGCATCATTTGCATATGCAAGACTTCATTTGGACTTACAGAAGTTAATGGTGTATTTTCTTCCTGAAAAACTCCCTGATTTTTTTCAAAAGGTGTTTCATGTCTCTGTTGCCAGATTATTGCTGGAGAGGACAAAATTTTGTATGTATCTGTGCACTAGTGAGAATTCTTAATCTTCAGGAAACTTTTCTAGAGCATCAAGAAAAACACCATTAATATAAGGAAGAAGATTAAAGTCTGCCTTTGACCTTTGCTTGTGGGCTTTTTACAAGAACCTGGAACCAGACTCACACTGCACTGCCTGAGCAGTGCAAAAATAAGGCAAGTGCAGGATAAATGCCAGGATGAACAGGTACACTTTGCTAAGCTTTGGATGTGTTCAGTGACAGATGCTGCAGCCTGGAGGTTTTCATGGGTATGTGTCACCTGTCATGAGCTGCAGATAGATCCAGGCCCTTTTTAGAGTCAGGGAAATGCAGGCAGGCACAGTGATCAAGGCAGAAGGAGGAAAACAGTGAAGAAAGTCATCTCTCCTCCCCTTATGGCAGATGCAGCCTTTCCTGTACATCAAAACAAGCTAAATCTCTCTTGTCCAGACTTCCATCACCTTTCATCTCCTTTGCTGTTACCCCTTTTTGTTAGGGACATAAGCTGCTGCATTTCCTATTGAAGGTTCTTATTGGTCTCTCTTGACCTGTGTGTTCATCAGTGGAATTCCACCATTCCACCAGAAGATTGAGAAGGGGCTTTTTTTGCTGACTTAATATAATGGTATAAAGGCTTCCTTGTCTGTTGGCTAAATGCTGTAATAATGTGCAAGACTCCTTTTCTTCCTCCAGCTCCTTTCTTTGCTTCCATTCTTGAAAAAAGTAGTTATGGCTGGAATTAAGGGTTACCCACCTATTTCCAACCAGGAATAATTGACAGAACCCTTACAGGACTGGTATCTTGTGTTTCTTGACCAGTATAGTGGAGGTAATAAGGAATGTATCAGTCATCCAGACATAAAAGTAGGAGTTTGTGTCATATAAAAAGTTTGCTTGGACATCCTTTACTGGCCGTGTCACATGGGCAGGATTCTGAATAGCTTGGTAGAAGAGAAAGACCAGGTTGAAAAGTGAAATGATTGAAAAATGAAATGATTAATTGCTGTACAACTCTGAAGCACAGCAAGTAGGAAAAAAAAACCCACCAACCTGCAAATTTGAAGGGACATTGAATTTTTTTTGGAATTAGATTTCAATGTATCTGTAACTTCATGAAAGGAAAGATAAAAACATTCTGGAATTCAGCTTTTCAGTTTGCTACATTTTACCATATGATTGAGTTTAAATGTATTGGTGTAGTGGATATGTTTTTTCCATTTAAAAAGCTCTTGTAAATGAACTATTTATTTACATGAAAGAAAAGGATTTCCAGTGCAGCCCACAATACTTCTCCCTCCAAGCCTGCCTTGAAAGAAGGTTGCCTTTTCATATTTGGCTCCAGCTTTCAAAGTTCTCAAAGTGAAAAAAATAGTATTCTTAAAACTAAATAAAATATATATATTAGTATTTCTGGCAGAATGAAAGAGCACTTCTCCTGAATAGACCTATTTGAATGGCTACTCAATGTTTTGTAAGAAAAGTATATTAAAAAGTTGAAAAAGCCTGCTGAATGAAGGTGAGGGAGAGAAACAAAATATAAAATGTGTCATGTGAAAAAAAAAGAAAAAAAAGAGACCCTTTATCCAAGAAGATCTTGGTAAAACTTTAAATGGAAAAGTGACACTCATCAAACGATTTCTATATCATCTGCACTGAATAATTTACTTTTGGGTGAGATTCACTAACATCATTGCAGAGGAAGTGTAATTGAAAATTATGAAAGCTATATCTTTATTGTGTATTACAGCACATGCCTTTGATATGGCGTTATGTCTGCCACAGCGGGAAGTGTTTTTCAGAAAAAGTCAAATCTCTGGGACAGATTCTCAGTGGTGTAAATCAGTGTTACTGCACTGACAGCATCATATGTGAGCAAGCCTCTGCTTGCTTCTTACATGGGTAGAGCTAGGGAAGACCTCTGCTATTTTTTTGTTATGAACAGCTCCAATGTGATTTTAAATTTTTGGGGTCTTCTGCTTGAAATCTATAAAAATATCTATTTTCTCCCAGTACAGTTTAAGCCAGCCTCGTTAATGATCACTGTCCAATGTCACAGGTCCCCGTGGTACATCCTGGATCTAAGCAGGCTCTTATTCGGGGTCTTGACCGTGCACTGGCTTTGATAGCACAGACACTTCAGCTTCAAAAGGTGCTTCAGAAGTGGAGTCTGAGCAGGAGCCGGCCTGAATACAGAACTGGTGTCTAAATCGATGAAGATATGCTGGCTAAGGACTTGTAAATGTCTTTTACAATGTATGTGGCAAGTCCAATGCACTTCTTTAATTCCTCCAAGAGTATCTGAATGGCTAAGGCCCCATCCCTGGGTGATTTAGAGAAATTACCCCCTCCTTGCCAAGGGCTGGCAAAAAGGGGCAATGTTGGCATAAGGCACTTCAGAATTGTTTGAGCAAAGTGTTTTAGCTTGGCCACGAGTGCTGGGCTGAGCTCTGGCTGGGCAGAGCCCCAGTGCCCCAGGAGAATGGCCACCAGCTCCTCCAAGCTCAGCTGCTTCCCAAATGACTTGTGCTGGTGGAGAAAGTCTGCCCAAAGTAGAACACCATGAGTGACATTAGCATTCGGAGAGCATCTGTTCACCCATCCTCAGTTAGCGTGTGACTGTCAAACTGAGACACACGTCTCTTCCCAATCCAACTCCTTAACCCCTGCTTTGCCTAACCCACTGCCACGTCTCCCAGGACTGTTTCTCAGGGAGAAACAGGCCAGAGCTGTGCTCATCCATAGGCACATGAATTAATGATGAAGGCCTGACTGTCTTATTAGCAAATATCCCACTTGGCAGTGCAAGGAGAGTGCCTGACCCCCCTATGGGCAGCTCTCTGATGTACCATATATCTGCCTCTCTTGGCCACATGCCCTGCCCTGCTCAGGGACATGGGTTTACTGTTCTGGAGGAGAGGTGGGAATTTTGGCACCTAGGAGGTGTTAACCATCATGAATGAAAATCTGTGAGGATGGTGTAGGGACTTGGACTTGATGAGGTGGAGATTTCTTCCAGCTTCTTCAGGTGAGCCTTAGCTAAAGAAAGGCCAGCAGCTCCTCTTGTAGTCCATGAGAAACAGTGCCAGAGAAAGCCCAGGAAGCAGAATTCCACACCTGAAATTCCAGGAGTTACTGGTACATATTCACAAAGGGCAAGAACACAAAGCACTTTTTCTTTCAATGAGAGTTTCCATCTCTCCTTAGTGCAACTTCCATTTAGTGCAATTTCTGTCCATGGCTGGCAGAAACCCTAATCTGTCCTACTCTCCTGAAGTGTGTGTGTGCAGATGAGTAGGATCTAAGTATTAATTAACATTTGAATAATATTTCAGACCACTTGTGTAGCAACTGCTGGTTTTTAAAAGAAAAGAAGAAAAGTATTTTTTGTTACTTTTAAGTAACAAAACCGTCTCTGTGTTGGAGGTAACTCCAGAGCTGACACCATTAAACTGTCAGCACTTGCCAAGAGACACCACGCAGTAACCACAGGTTTTGCTGTGCTACCCACCATGGAGTGCTGGCTTCTCCAGGAGCTCAGGATCAGGACTTGTGGTATTGATCCAGAGAGGGGTTTTTGGCTTTCAATATCCTTTCAATGCCATTCATTGACAGTCCTGTGAGAAATGCATCACAAGCTTCATCCCTGGGCCAGAAAGTGTGTTCAATTAGCAGCTGGCCTCGTGGTGGAGTATTGGATTGAAACCCTCAGGGATGCAGGTTTGACTGTCCAAAGGCCTCCTTGTGTGACCCTGGACAAACACCTTAATCCCTCAGCTCATGTGGCCATCTGCCCCCTGCCCAGATGTTTGGGGAGGTTCTGGCACTCTTGTGCCTTGATCTTGTTTTCAGCTCTCATAGTGCAGCTATGACGTGAATATCAGCACTTAGAAGAGTGCATTGCTTTCTTCGCTTCTCTTTTCAAGAGATTTTGAACTTTATATGTGTTCCTTTATTTCCTAGCACAGAATGATTTTTAATTAAGTTTTCTGCTTAAAACTTTGCAAGCAGTTAAGGGGGCTTGCTCAACAATGGCAAATTATTATTTTCCAGGACTAGTGAAAAATGTCAGTGTGCTTATATTCCAGTCCCTGAACTGTTAAAAAATACATTCTCATAGGTGTTTTAAATGTAATGCATTTTCAGGCACCATTTATAAATGTCCAGTGGATAGAATTTTATTATTTTTTTTTTAATTTCCTTCATCTGATCTAGGTCTTTGATAAATACTACAGACAAACTGAGTGCTGTAGGATCAATCTTGACAGTTCTTCAATAAAAGGCTGTGTGGTTCTTCGTCAGTGTCTTCCTTTCAGTGACAGCTGCTTTGTTCTTTTTCAGTCAGATTTTCTAGTTAACACATCAAAAGTGTATCTGTGTACATGAAGTACTGAGAAAACAGTTCAAAGAGGCAGGAGATTCACTTTTAACTCTTCACTGCATCTCCCTGCACTTGTCACAGAAGATAGCTTATACTGAAAGCTTCAGAACAAGGTGAGTAGTTCACCAAGGAGCACTGTGAAGTACAGCACATGTGGATTAGTCTTAAAACACAAACTGGTCAGTCAATCCACTTACCATCCCAAATCAGCTTTCTTTTGAGCCAAGCCATTAAGCGATAAGAAGTTTTCAGGTTTAGGCAGCAAAAGCCTCACATCGTACACAGATAAAGCCATGTGTTTGATCCAGCCCTGAAGTTTTGTCTGATGGTTCTTGCTGTGGTGTCAATACCTTAAAACTAATTAAACTGAGTTCAGTGTTCAGTTTAAACTTATTTCTTTGGAGGGTTGCCATCAGCTTCTATACCAAGGTAAATAGTAAGGACAAGTAACTGCTTTGCATATAATTTATCTTAGCTATTGCGACTGAAAACTTATTTCTGACTTAACTTTTAATTGCTCACGCTTCACCCACCAGTTCAGCAGTGTAGCACAAAAACTTGGGATGCTCTCTGCTGCTTCATGGCTATTAAGCACTGCTCAGGTAAGGAGCCAGATCAGCAGAGAAAGTGCTAACTCAGGAGAGCATATTCCAGGCATCCTGTCCTAGTCTGAGCAAGGTTTCAAACCTGTGCTAAAGTCTAGTAATGGTAAATCTTACAGGAAGGTCTGGTTTTGAGTGCCTGTCCTCATGAGCTGTTATCTGAATAAGACCAGGGAAAGAAGCTGGGATTAGCAGGGATGTAACCTTCCTCCAGGATTTCTATCAGCCTTGTGGCACTAAACAGCCACAGTTGCAAACTCTTAATTGCTCCCATTTCTCTCACTCATTCTTGTTTTTATTGTACAGCAGGTCAGAGCATCCGTGTGCCTCTGTACCCAAAAGCTGCTCTCTGTATCTTAAGCAAGAAGATGTGTCACACATTGGTGGGAAGGAGGAGGAGGAGATGTCACTGTCCCACAGGAGGTGAGCAATGACCCCATCCTTCCCTCCCTCTTCCTCACCCAGGGCTGCTCCTCTCCCCTGTGTGGTCTGTGGTGCAGGTAGGGGCTGCAGTATCTGGTGGGGAAATTTCCTGTCTTAGCCAGAGCTCGCCTGTGAAGTGTAAGCTGTTAAAGGCACACAGGAGCTGTGTTTGTTCAGAGGCAGCTGTGCTCTCCCTAGCTCAGCACTCCCCAGCAGCTTGCTCTGACATGTCCTCTGTTTGACTCCTGCAGATAATGGAGACCAGAAACACGGATCTTCCTGGAATGAGCCCCACCAGACAAGCTCTCCTCAGGCTGCCCTTGTTGTACCCTCCTGCGGGACAAACAGCCTCAGACACCAGGAGACAGAGTGTGTGGGAAGACAACATCAAAGCCAGGGCTTGTTACAGACCCTTCCTTGAGTCCTGTCATCTCAGGAGTGGGCTGGACACCCCGGTGGCAAAACCACCACATTTCCACAGGATGGGATTTATATAGTCTGGGGATTTGTGTAGCAGCTCTGGAAGAAACCATCAAAGGAAGGACAGCTGGTTACAGGGACAGATAAGGAGGTATGTACCACAGAATAGGGATTCTTCCAGGAAAACAAGGGGGAGCTGGTGATTTATGTGCAGTGGAAATTAGCCATCATTAAACCAGATGGGTTGGAGGAATGAGAGGGTGGAGTCCTGGGAGGAGGGAAGTGAGTTCAGCAGACACATCCTCCACGAGACACAAAAAACTGTCCTGGGCTCCTCTTGGGTATAAAGAAAGCAGAAATATATGCAGGAGAGGCCTCTGGACCTTAGATCCTGGGTAATTCCAATTGCCCTGAAAACATCAGTGAGTGAAGAACCACTGCCTAGGAAGAGTCTTTATTCCAAATTCTGATGGGACACAAAGCTGTAGATGAGGAGACAATGCTCAAATGACTGAAAGGTAAAGATGGCCACATCTGAAATTTTATGTGGACATGTTTTGGTTACAAAGGAAGAGTCGACACAGTGAAACTGGGTATAATTAAAAACAAGAGATGGAGAGAACACTAATGAATGGAACAGAGCTTCTGGTACAGAGCATATGTTTTAAATCAAAGATTTAATTTCAGGCTCAATGTTTCTGGAGTATATTCTAGTATGTGAGTAGTAATCATTATTTCTGGAAACTAGGCTTCTCCCTCTCGTCTATACTGTATTATCAAATATTACAAAAAATTTGCCTAAACCCAACAAAATAAATACTATTGCAGAGATGATTTAGGGTATAAAATTAAGCACTGAATGGATTATATAATTGATTTTGATATTTAAAAATGCCCAGCAGAAGACTTCCTTGGGGTAGTGGGATATGTGTTTAAATATATTTGTTTTGCACAAAGATGACTTCAGGTATCTGAAGGAGATACCCAAGGAGTGGCTGAAGAAGACAGAGTTCAGGTCAGCTGGCTTTCAGAAAAAGTATATGGGTACAAGGAAGAGGTGCTGGAGCAACCAGGTCTGTCACTTTGTCCTCTATTCACCATTTCTCTGTACTTACATTTCCCAAAATGTAATGGGAATCTGGATGTTGTCCACCAAATTTGCAACTCCTTTGTTGGTTCCTTGGACCTCCACCTCCATTTTGCCTCCACAAGCAGGATTTTTTTTTTCTCACTAGATTGGCTGGGATATAAAATCTGCAGTGCTGGTCCCATTTTAACCAAACTCCTGAATCTTCTTCCCACCCTGGAGAACATCAGTGGGAATAGCCTCATTAATTTCAGTGGTCCTCTGCCATCAGCTGGTGTTATTAACAGTAGTGAGTGAAGGATCTGGAAAAATGTTTTTATACACTGTCAGCCAGGTAGAAAGGTGGCAAAAGGAGTGCATTAAAAATCAGCATTTATTTGTCAATATCAGAGTGTGCACTGTCAGTAACCTCTGGCTATACTGTTTTATCATGTCAATATTTCATAGCATCATAATGCTATTATATGGCTGACTAATGGGAATGGCTATTAGCAGTGTTGATGTAGTTTGAAAATAGCAATCCATATTTTATGGACCAGAAAGAGACCGAGCCTTTACCTTAGACCTTAGCAAGCATAAAAAGGGAGATAATGTAAATGAAATTTACCTTCTCATTTCCATCTTCCCCCAATTAGTTCATAATTCACATATTGTCCGTCTGCTTTCATGCTTTGAATGCACTTACACAAATTAAAATATCCTGAGGAGGTCTGTTGAAAACTCATCCTTTTCTAGGTTGAGGTAACACAGACAGCTCTGCTCTGCAGCCTTACTAAATCACAGCTGTCCTTTATGTTGTGGGCTAGGCAGTATTTTGAATGATTTACTGAAGTTACCAGCTGAGGATATGGACCATCACTGCAGAGTGTCTTGGCAGGCAAGAACATGGGATTGTGACTCCCCAAGGTCTCAACTGCTGACCAGAATACCTTTGGCTGGCCACAGTCAGGCTTGGGGCAGGTGGAATAGTTTAACTGTGAATGTGGAGACCTTACACATTGTGAATTTCATTGGCTGTGGAGTCTTTTTTCAGGCACTGGCCTTGTTTACCTGCCTGAGTATGCAAAAATATTAAATGTTTTGGTGGCCAGCAGAGAAACACACAGCTCTGTCCAAAATCCCTGTTCCTCTTACCCAAAAATGCAGCTTCTCCTCAGCTTGGAAGGCCAGGAGGAGACAGACACATTTCTGTTCTGAATCTGTACAGGTTTCTAATACATCTTCTGGAAGGGCCAAGAAAAAAAACCTATTAGGCTGTAATCGTCCATCTTCTGCACTAACCTGCACTAGACCTTCATGAAGTTAAATCTATGACATTAAAGAGAAGAGAAATGAACATTGCAAATGGCCTGTGAATAGCCTGACTCTGAGAAGCTGCCATAATGTGGTTTTACACAGGCCAACTAAATATACTTTAATAGTAACCTAATGGTGGAGCTAGAAATTAAATAGATGGTGTGTTAATTAGGTATTGGTTAATGCTATTATTTCACTTCATTATTCCATATTCCACTGCTGAAAACTGGAATCCACCCTGGTGCTGAGAGACTGAAGTTGTGTCAGTGCAGAACTACAGAGGATCCCAGACTTGTAACTCTTACACCCTCCTGAACCTTTTGGTGTGTGACACAAACACATTTTACTCCGTGAGAAAAGCTGGAATAACACATCTGAACTTTGCTACTTCAACAATTAGCGGCGTATTATTAGTACATTATGAACTTTTTCCTAAGGGAAAAAAAAAATCTCCCCAAGCTAGAAGATCATTAGTAAAGTACTGAGAGAAGGTGATGGGAAGATTTCGTCAAGACATCCCATTAAAATGTTTTACATTTTTTACCTTGGCCTTTATTGTCCTCATTACACAGTATGCATTATTTATTAAAAATGCTGGCCACACAGTAGTGGGCAGCAAATTGCCCTTTAAGCCAAGTATTAATGAATGAGTGTTAAAACTTCCCAAGAAGGGGAGGATTTGGAAACATAGCCTGCTGTGTCCCAGAGAGAGAGAGAGATATGAATTGTCAAAATTCATTTTACATGATAGCCACACTCCATGTGGTCAGTGATCAGTGCTGATAAACTTGGTGGAGAGTGGTAATGTAACTTAGTGAAATTGAATTTATTCCAAGGCTTCTTTAAACTCTTTGTCACAAGAGTTTCACCTTTAGATCAAGGCACTAACTGTACACAGCATTTTCTTTGATACAGTCATTGGTCCAGTAATGGGCAAGGGTTACACTGCATTGTCACAAGAGCCAGTTCTAGAAAGAAAAGGAGGGGGATGTAAAAGATAATGATGTTTTCCCAGAGAAAAAAAAAAAAAATCTTACCTATTTGAGTCAGCATTGTGGATGCTCAAATACTGGATGGTTTTCCAGTCAGATTTTGAAGGGAAAAACCCCATTATTTTCTTTCTTCCCCTTGAAATCAGATGTTTTAACGTTCTAGTTATGACAAAAACTAGTTTCCTTTTTCTCTTTTTTCTTGGGTTGATTTTTTGGGTTTATTTTTTTTTGGTAGTCATGTCATGTTTAAAAGCCTACACTTTCAAAAACAATTGGCGTGCCTTCACCTGTCTCTTGGGACATTTTATTAGCTCCTGATTCACAGTCAGCCCAAGCCTTTGCTCTCTGGCAATCAATTCTCTTGGGCAGCCACCCAAAAAGAGCAACTAAACCCAGCAATCTCCTTCTGAAATCCCGAGTGATGTGCTGTTCTTTGTACCATCAGCTGTGCTGGGGAGGATTTCAGCATTCCTGGGATGCCTGCCTGGAGATGTTGTCTTCTCTACTGAGCTGAAATGGGGTCCAGCACCAAGGGACAGGAGTCTAAGTTCTATGACATGATGTTTTAGCCCCTGGGATCTCACCCAGCATGAACAATTGCAGCTGTTGATTTGCAGGATTGTACAATCAGATCATTTTCTTCCTGCACTGTTTTACTGTTAGCACCACTCCAGCACTTCATTCCATGCAATCCATGTGACTGCAGTCTATATTCTTCCTAAACTTTATAAAAACACCCTTTGCCTACTTTAAACTTTTAGTGCTTTTAGAAAAGTTCACTTTCATTTTTTTCTTTGTTTCTCCTGGTTTATAATTTCCCATCCCCTGCCATGACACAGCTACAAATCCTCTGTTGCAAAGCCTGGACCATCAGAGACCATCAGCCGCTTATCCCAGCAAGGAGGGAAGAACCTGCTCTTCAGTAATTAATGCAGGAACCATCAGATCATATGAGACCCCAGGCTATGGAGGCATAATTTTGTAGGTAAAAACGACCCATAAGAGCTGCCCTGGAGCTAAATGCAGTAATCTTTACAGCAGGTCAGAATGAAAGAGCGGGCCAAAGGAAATGCCTCCTCCTTGCTCGTGTTCTTTACAGGCTGGTGCATGTCTTATATTTTAAGACATTTCAAGCCCTTTCTGCTCTAATTATGTGCAATGGTCTCTTCATCCCACCTCTTTATTTTTAAAAATTTGCAGAGATCCTCCTTTCAAGAGGATCTTTCTGTTGGCAATGGGCTCTGTAAGCTGCTGACTGTGAAACCTTCCTGTTTTATCTATTCCAAACTAGCACTGCACTATTAAAACAACTCTATTGCTTTACATGCCTCTCAACTAGCAGGGTTGGAGTGCTGCAGGAACAGTCCTGATCACAGTGAGCTTTAAAAGCATATGATTTAATCAAGGAAATTTGAATGGAAATATTTTAGGGCAATGTTTTCACTTTTTCTGGTAGTTAAAAGGCAATAGGAAATGTTAGCTTGGAGAACAGAGTGCAAATAAAGCATTTGTACAACACAGACAAATTATTATCACCCCATTTTACTGAAACAGAAATCATAAGGCTTTTTTTTTTTAAAAGAAAATTGTGAATATGAATTTGTAATCCAATATTTATTGGCCTAGGTTTCTTCAAAATATATGGTTTCCAAATCTGAATTTAAATATTTATACTCTAGCACATATTCCTGATATAGCTAATATAAGTAATATATTTATCTTTCAAGGCAGCAATATTTTTTCACTCAACCTTGACTTTCAAGTTAAATATGCGGGTGGGAAGTGGTGCTATCTGGAGGTTGTTGTCACTTATTTCTATGTAAAAATCAAGATAATTCCAGCTACTCTTTTAAGAGGTAGCATTTTTTTATTTCTGTGCTTCAGCTGATCAAGCAGATTATAATGGTTCATTGTTACTTTTCATTTTTCTGCCTTGAGTTAGACTGATTTTTGTATGTGTCTTCCAAAACGAGGAGGTGAATTTCCGCAGCCACTGGAACAGTTGGGAAAAAGTTTAATGATAAATTATACTTTTCCCTGTAAAAATCCAGGATAAAATTTTCATACACGTGAAGCTGGTCTTGCATCATTCTCACACTTTAAGGGGCATATGATGGGTGTATATTTAGAAGAGCATGAGAGGGATTCAGGGTAGCTGAGACTCTTGTCCATATCTCTGAGTAGGTGGAAACATCTGTTTCTGTAGGACATTTTTGATAGATCCCTGAAATATTCTTGTTTGGTATCAAATCCAGTGCATTTATAGCCATTTACTACTCCTGAGGAAGTGATCCCAAGACCCACCACTTCTTGAATTTCCAATCTTCACTTTTCGTTTGCACTGAATTTTCTTTTTACCAGACAGAAAATAGATACAATAAAGTTTACTTTATTATTCTTGTGCTCAAGGAATAACTTTTTCCCCAGAGAGGCCTTTCCTCCATAATTTTTCTTTCTTTCTTTTACATTTCACTCATTTGTACAGCACAAGCAGATGGCAATGGGATTTTTTTCCTCTCTGAGCAGGTTGTTTTTGCCTGCACTGGTATCTTGGTCAGTGACTGAGGGACCCTGTGCTCACTGCCTGGGGAAAGGATGGGTCCCTCTCAGCAAATGACTTGCTGGGTACACAGAGAAGGGAGATGTCAAATGGCATTCTTGTCCTGGAAAGCAGTTTTGTCCTCTTTTGGAAAGTGACAATGCCTTTTTTTCTCTCCTGCTGAGGAGGTTTAAGCCAGCTCTGGGAAACAGCCCAAGTATCTCTTAGAGAGGTGTGGCTCCAAAACTGATCCTTGTCCTTATTGTCCACACAGCACAGCACGTGTTCAGAGGTGCTGGTTCATAGATAGAGCTCACACTGACTTTCTCTGAATTTTTGCATGTGTAACTCACCAATTATTCCAAAAAGAATTTTGTGGGCTGAAGATTGTGCAGCTGCACTTCATTTATTGTGTCTTGAGCTCTTCGTACAGGAGGACAGCAGTGAAAAGTCTTCCCTTCCCTCTTCCCAAAATGGAAAGTGTCTCATACAGCAGCTTTGCAAAAGAAGTATTATTCTGTCAATACGATGGCCCTTGGGATGTCAGTGGTAAAAGTTAAAAAATCCAAAGTCAAGAGAAAAGCCTAATACAGTTGCACTGACTTTGCATACACTTTGAATGAGCCATCACTGTGTCAATCAAGTGTCTAACACAGAGCTATCTCACAGTGTCAGTGCAAGCTCTGTGCTAAAATCAATGGCAGAGTTCCTATTAATATTTGGAATTTCTATTTTCTTAGACTCTTAAAGCTATTTTCATATCTCTTGAATATTCAGTAATGCATGTGAGAAATATTGCTGCTCTTCAGCAGTCTTGTTTTCTGCATTAGAAGTTGTGTGACAGTAAAGGGTTTTTTATAAGCCCACTTGCTGTCTCCTTTTTTTACAAGGATGCCTTGAAAAGATCTCTGCTCAGCTCTGTGCACATATGCTAAAAGAAAAAAAATGTTCCCTATGTGGTAAAACACCCTGAGGTCTCTAAACCTGCCATCACTGCCCCTTGACTAGAGCCCAAGCAACCTTAGAGAAGAATTTTTGGTGAAGCATGAGTGTTGGTACAGAAAGGCTTCTTTCTGCCCCTCTACAGACAGCCCAGACCCAAATACCTGCAGGAACTCACTGCACAAACCCAACCACCTGGAATTATCTGGCTTCTCCCATAATTCTGTAAACTATAGAGGGACTTATCAATGGCTTTAAAATCATTACCCAATGCCCCATTAAATTTCCCAGCTGAATTATAGGGTGGGAAATAAGAGACAGCAAGCAGAGAATATTGTTCCTCAGCATGGTACAGCCACCTACCCCACCAAGGGAGCAGAAGGAGAAGCTGCACTGAGTTTCTGGAGATAATGCTGGCCCATCAGCATTAGGCAATAATGGGGAATGTATTCCTCATCCTTCTTCTCCCCCAGACAGCTAGAGGTGATATATCTTTTGGCACTGTCAGCCTAATCTAGGTCAGTCCTATTGTCAGGCTCCTCAAATAGTACCTGTCCACAGTTAAAATTTATGTTGGAAAAGCATTAATGCAAGCTTTTAATAAGATGAAGAATTTAACAGTATGCTGTTATCTGGAGATGATATATTTTATATACAGGAGACATATTTAATTAGCTCTCGAATAGGCAAAGGGGCTCGTGCAGAGCCATGGCTGTACCTCCACTGCTTCCCTTCTGTAATTAGAGACAGCAAATGCAAAGCACATATTAACTTTTCTGGTGGCTGAGCTGCCTTGTGTGGACCTTCATACACGCTGCTGCTCAAATATAAATTAGCCCTTGCGAAGTATGCTCAGTGGATAAATAAAAAGGAGAAAAAGGACTCCTTGAAGTTCTCTGTTAGGTACCCACAGCAGGAGAGAAGCCAGGAGCTGCACGACCTGCAAGCAGATCAGGTCCTGCAGGGAGGAGGACAACCCAAAGAAGTGGCTGAGATGCTCCTGATCCAAGGTCCTGTCTGCATCCACAGCCACCCCTATAGCCAAACTTTTATCACAATCACCTGTTGGGAATGCAGGGAGCTGGGCTGTTCCCATCCTTTTGAAACCCTTGATCTCCTCCTGTCCAGCCTGTTCCAGAGGAGAGATGTTCAGACACCCAAGAGAAGTGAGGGGGTCACCACTCTCCTGCCTGGGAGATGCTCTGGAGTCAATGTGGGTGAAGGCAGTGACACTGTCAGCTGGAGCTGCCACAGCTGGTCCTGTGCAGGTCATTATAAACAACACTTCAGCTGATACCACTTCTCCCCCAGCCCTCCCTTCCTCTCCATGTGCTGCAGAACCAGGACATTCCACTCATGCTGAGCAGCAGCCAAGGTCATCTCTGAAACCCTGTGAGCTTTTCTGCTCACCACATACAGCCCATCCAAGGCTTTGCTCCAGACCACAGCCCACCTGTGCATCAAGATGAAGCCCACATGAGTCAGAAGGTTTGCAAGGGTAAGTGTGGTGCTAAATGACCCCACACTGCTCCTCCTCCCTTATCTTTTCCTGCCCAGGAGATGGTAGATACCCTTTCCAGACAAGGTGATGTTTCTTTGAGCCTCATCCAGCCTGCTCAGCCCCATGCACAGCCCAGGGGTGCTCTGTTCTCCTGTGGGTGGGGTCACATCTGGCAGCTGATGGGTGAGGGACATAATGTGACAGCCAAGATAGGCACTGCTTTGCTGTGATTTTTGTTTCTGGCTGTGACCTTTGTCTTCTCTGAGGACAGCTTAAACACTCAGTGAGGGACTTTTTTAATGCCAAAACGCTTTGTATGGATTGGTGATAGCCAGCAAGTCTGTTTCACAGGAGACACATTTATTAATGCACCACCATGTAATATCTGTATAGAGAAAAGTCAGGAAAAATACTTTAGTCCTCTCATAATGATGATATATATGAGGCTAAATAGACAAATATGTTTTATAAATATAGTCTTCTAGGCTATTAAGGCTTTTCTCCTGGCTGAAAAGATACAAGAAATCACCATAAACTAACTAAATTTAAATGGCTTCTGTTCAAAAAAACCAGCTCGCTATTAATAAGTTGTTGAATAACAGGCATTTAAAGAAAGGCATAACTATGATATTAAATAGATAAATGTTAAATAATCTGTGTGCATTTAAATGTGAAGATCACATTAGGAGTAGAAAATTACAAAAATTTAAATACTGTAGGAGGTTGTTATGTAGGTAGTCTATAAAAAACAGGCAATTTGGAATTCCTCTAAAGAACATAAACCCTAGATAGAGCTGCTAGTTCCTTTGATAAAGACAGGTCTCAAGCTGAAGGTTTGATGTATAAAACCCCCAAAAGGTGTCTGAGCTATCTTTTTCTAAGGGATTATATAAGATAAAAGCTTGCACTGTAAGTCCCTATTTTAAGAAACAGAGTTGCTAGGAAGTTGCTAATACGAAAAGGCTAATTGTGCATGCAATGAAAGTACTGCTCCATTCACAAAATAAAGTGTTAACGTTTTAATAAGGGCTGAAAATTGTCTGCTCAGGAGCTGCTGCAGGGTGTATGTCACTCAGGGGCTGCTGCCTCCTTCCCCTGGCACTGGGGCTGCTCCTTGTCCCATTTCAGCACCAGGATGTGCCATGGACATCATGGGAGTGCTGTTGTCACTTACAGCAGTGTCAGGGGAATATGAGGAATATCCAGGTTTTGCACAGTTCAGTCTTCCCAAACTGTTCACATCTCAATTACCTACTTCTTTTATTCAGTTCGTCACATTTTCTTCCCCTTCCAGCTTCCAGTTTCTCCCCCAGAGTTTCAATCTGCCTGCAACAGTTAGCTTCTTTGCCCTGAGATATTTTCTCTTTTGGATGTTGGGACATGGCTGTCCAAGACACAACACAGTTGCTCAGCACTTTTCTTTCTGTCAGAGAACTGAGGTTTTCATCTCTCAATTAATGTTTCATGTCTTAAAATGGGCTGCACCCCCATCTGGTTATGCCTTCCTCATTCTGTGGATTAAGAATGCAGACCTGGGCTGCTAATTTAAGTGGTGCCATTAGTTGAATTACTACAGCTTGTTGAACTTTGTGTAGGCTTCAGAGGCTGAACCCAAAGCTGGTGTGAAATGTCTTTCTTCCATTGGATTTGCTGATTCATGTAAGCTACATCCAGGAGAAGTGCTTTGTGCTGAGGCTCTGGCACAGGGTGCCCAGAGAAGCTGTGGCTACTCCATCCCTGGAAATGTCCCAGGCCAGGTTGGATGGGGCTTGGAGCAACCTGGGATAGTGAAATCTCCCATGGTAGGGGAATGGAATGAGATGGTCTTTAGGGTCTCTTCCAACCCAAACCATTCTGTGATTCTGTAGTTTTAATGCAGGATGAAGTTTAAAAAGAGCTGAGCCCTATTGGGACAGCAGGAACACTACACCCAGCACCACCATGTGGCCTCATGGGGAGAGCAGACACCTCTCCTTTCATCTCCTCTTCCTGGGTGATGAACACATCTGAGTCAGTCCATGCATTCCCACCCACTGCATTTTAAGGGCTCATTTTGATCATTGAGGTCTTTTATTCCTGGCAATGCAGCAAGTTATGAGTGTGTGTAAAAACTTGTATCATAACTAGGGAACAGATTCTCAGCTGCTGTAAATTGTGTCACTTCATTAATGTGGCTACTCTGGTGCTATCAGTGTAGCTGGGTTGATGTACAACAGCTGAAAATCAGGCCCCAGAGCTTCCTTTTATTAAAACATTCTTGATCTGTAAAATAAAGTTGCGAATAAGATGCTGGTGACAGAAGGGGATAGCCTGCTTTGTAGTACCTTGTTCACTAACATTATAAGTGATATGGAAATTCAGTTGATGTTTTGCCTTTAAAATATTAGCTAAATCATTCTGTCAACACATATTTTTTAATACATATCCTCCCTGTCAGATTTTACACTTAATCTTGGAGTCTGGAGGCAGCTCAACAGCATCGCTTTCTTCAGCGACTCCTGCACCAAGGTCTCCTTTCCTGTTATATTCAGCTTGCATCTGTTTAAACACAAGATATGAGATAAATGATAGTGCCAGGCTTAAACATACATCACCAGGACTCTGATGTGAGGCTCTGGAAGTGGCAGGCCAGATGGTGTAACACAAAACTCAGACATCACAGTTTGTCATGCCGTGCTCCAGTCCACCGCACTAAAAATGGACTTTGCTGTGCACTTAGTCAATCATCTCTCCAGTGACCAGAAAGCAGGGGTCAAAACAAGAGGTGGCATGAAACAAAGGTTGTGGTCCTGCTCGGCAGCTGTTCAGCCCTCCAAATCTGGCCATCGTCCTTGCAAGCTGCAGAGATGGGATTAATAGTGGAAGGAAATATTCCAGATAATATCAGCTGATCTGAACAACCACTCTAACTTTTTTTATTGTTAACATAAAAGAAAACATGTTTATTAATTCTGCAGAATAGAGTCAAGAATATAAGAACCCGTTTGGAATAATGCTGCATTAGGGAACTATTTCTTTGGAGGACACAAGAGATCAACTCATAAATAAGTTCCTGTGATGTTCGCTGTAAGGGGACTATGTAAATGCCATTCAGGGGAAAAAAATAGCAGCTACCTTGCTATATTTATGTGAGAAGCATTCATCAGAGAGGAGAGAGGCAGAGCCAAAAGACACTAATTTGAATGAAAGTTGTTGGCATTAATTTTGATTTACGATATACAACCACATTTGAAATGTGGCCACACTTTACAGTTTTTACATGCTGACCTCAAGACTATATTTAGAAGCCAATCTTGCTGCTGAGCAGGACCCAAGGTGGTATACAAGGAACTTCTAGGAATAAAGGTATTTCATGTTCATTAATAATCAAAACAGTTGCGTTTGGAGGTTAATTCATCACTATGTTACTTCAGTCTTTGGTGTGTGCAATTTCAGTGAAGCTTGAGAGTTCAATGCTTCTCAAATAACTTGAAAACTTCCAGCACAGGTGCTTCACCCCAGTTGTGTATCAGTGCAAATCCTGGAATAATATGGCAGTGAACTGAGCTTGTGGTGCTAAAGGTGAGGAAAACAAAGGAACCACAACTTGCATCAACAGAGCAAACACCTTCCAACCCCACTGAATTTGAATTTCTGCTCCTAGTTATTGGAAGAATATTTGTTATATTACGCAGGGCAGGTTTGTTTGCTAAACTCTGTCAGCTGGGGAAAAACACTGCATGGGAATTTGCTTTCATTTAGCAAGGTAAGTTACTCCTTGCACTGCTACACTTGGCAGTAGAAGAGAAGGTTTCTTTGCTCATAAAATGCTCATCTCTGTGAGCTTTTGCTTTATCAAGCGGCAACCTCAACATGTGCACGAGGAGTGGAAAAGATTCAAATAAAACCAAGCCACATTTAAAAAGATTTGCTTCAATCTACTATTCTTTGTAAATTTTCAAACTGCCCTGAGCATAGATAGGGCTGAGCAGGAGGCCAATGTAACTTTACAGCTTGTTTAGCAACATTTGTCTATTCACTGTGAAATCCAGTTTAACCTGAAATGGGACTACAAGGAACTTAAATGCTTTGCCAGGCTCCTACTATCCCCACAAAGGTTACACTTGCTCAGCTGTGGATGTCCTTTGAACCAGGTAAAGGAGAACCTGGAAAAACAAAGTTCTGTCCCATTTGGAAAAAAGGAAACCCAGACACAAAGTTATCCCTGAATACAAGTGAGTAGAACTGGTTTTAATTCTTTACTTTACAAGGAACAGGTCATTATTTGTTGCCTAGAAAGAAATTTTTGGAAGTGCCCGTTGCTGATGCAGTTAACTTTTTGGAAGAGGCCAGGAAAAGTAGAACCAGCCTGTTTTGAAAGTGTAGGGTTAAGCTGAATTGTATTTATGGGAGCAAACCACCAAGAGCCCATTGGTATTTTATAGAGATTTGATTTGATAGGTTATTGATTTTGGCTTCGGGGGGATATAGCCCCTGTTGAGAAAGTATCAAACTCACACTGAGTAAAATTGTCAAAAGCCTTAAAACCAGTAGTGAGGGACTGGCTGGCTCTCACTGCAGCACTTCAAATGGAGTGGGGAAGATATGCCTTATTGCCTCCAGACCTCTGGAAGCAGTTATGTGTATTAAATACTGGAATAACTCGATATTTTAAAAGCTTATACGCTCATCCAAGTAAAATGGGTTTAGAAGACTGCTGGGAGTTTCATTATTTTATGGCTAAATCGATACCCAGATTTATGCCTTTTGGACATAGAAACTTGAATTTAATTGAGAAAATGGATCTAATGAGGATAGACATTTTTCATGCAGGTGCCCTTGTTTAAAAACACACATGCACACAGCTCTGTACCACATGAAAAAAAAAGCAACTTACTTTTAAGAGCTGAATAGACCCACCAGAGAGAGTGACACACCCTGAAAACTGGGGAGCAGGCAAAGAAACAGTAATGCTTCTGAACTCCTGAGAATCCAAAGAATTTTTTGTTGTTCCTGAATAAAAAATTAATTAGTTAATACAGAAAAGCAAATTATTTTCCCGCATACCAGAAAAATTAATGGCCAGATAGCAGTAACCTGGCCATCAAAATCAGCACTACTACTGGTTCAAAAGCAGCATCACTATTTCCTATTTGCCCACTCTCTGGAAAAGCTGTGATATTTATGGCACACTTTTCCTAATACAAGCTATTATCTATAGAGATGAAAATCAGAAGGAAGCTATATTCAATATATTTAGCTAAATTCTGCTCCCTGTATGGAATCAATTTTTAAAAAAAGCCCCAGACAAGAATGTATGCTCGTGCTTAATTTTATTCCTGTCTCCAAGACCAACTTTAGACCACATGCTTTGCCAAATCGAAATCAAAATGCAGAGTAACCCCACTGACTTCAGTGAAATAACTTGTGATTCAGACCCATATATTTGTCTCAGTATGTGTTTCATTGGCTATAATAAGCAGAAACTATTTATGACACAAATTTCCTGGACTTTTACAGGCACAATTAGCACTCTGAAGGGCAGAAGAAAACTCATAGGAAAAGCTAAAAAGTAAAGAAACGGAGATGGCGAAATCATTAACATTTCATTTCCTCTGTACATGTGCTCACACACACACATACACACACACAAATGACTCTCCTCTGGGAATGTACACATCCTGAAAATCTAAATTACACACTGAGAATAGGTTTGTGTTGCAATGTATTGCAAGAAATTTTCAAGTTTGTAGTTGGCAAGAAATTAGCATTTACTATAAAGAGAGACAACATGATGGAGTATATTTTGCTCTTTATGCTAAACTTCCATTGATTGCCATGGGAATATTCTATGTGTGGAAAGGAGGTAGGAGCTGTGCCTTTAACAGTAAACAAAAGTGATAGTCAGAGATGTTTCTGTCTGCACTGAAATGAAGTGCTAATAAAAAAAAAATCTGTGTTCCTATTGTTTAAAACCCACAGTCGATAGATTTTTATTTTCCCTACTGACTTGAAGAGTAAACTTCTATAAACAAAATGTGACGTGACTATCTTATTTAATGTAAGTTAAATGAGCGCTTGGGAAAAAACCCAAAGAAGCCTTCAGTATGAAGACTTGAGGATGGGGTTTAGAAATTCTCAGGTGGCACTACTTTTCCTATGTAATTTCAGGTATGTTCCTTGATTTTTCTTTTCTTTGCAGAAATATTGAGGAGCCAGTTTCATGTGAAATGCTTGGGACAGTGAGGGGACAAACTGTGAGGGGGCTCAACAATGAGCTGCTGTGCTTGTGGGTCCCCATGCTTTGGTGAACCATACCCAAACCAGGTTTGACCTGCAGAAACATGGGAGTGGTTCCTCCTCCTTCCCCTTAACTCCCTTGCATGCCAACCAATGTCTGTTTTCCTTCCAACCAGCTGGGAATTTTAATAGCCATTAATGGGGTTGATGCTTAGGCTTCATGGGTGATGCAGTCCATGGCGTGCCCTCCACCCAGCTGAGTGGACTTTCCTTGGCAGCCAGATTTATCCTTGAGGTTTCTGGCAGATTTGAGTGCAAATATAAGCCCACACAGAGCACAGGACCACAGCCTGCAGCAGCAAACCCCAGGGAGAGGTGCCAACGTGACTTGGTGGCCCTCAGGATCACACTCCATGGTCCAGGCTGGCCCCAGCATCCACAAATGTGCAGCTGCAGCTACCTCTGTAAATAGCTCCCAATAAAAATAAATTTCCAGAGTGAATAACTGCAGGCTGTGTGCTTTGGACCTATTACTGCTCGCTGCACTGAGAGAAATTCCCCTGCAAGTCTTCCCTGTTTTATTCAGGTGAGCAGGTTTCTATTGGAGTTAATGGCACGGCTGCTGTGTACTCTGAGCTGCATTTACACAGGGTTTTTTGCCCCAAGTAATTTTACAGGCAAGTGCATCCCACGACGGGCTGATCAGATGTCCTGCACAACTGTACAGCTTTGGCCCATGACTCTCCTGTGTGAAGCCTGGCTGTTGCTAACTAATTCTGCAAGTGCGGTGTGCTCAGGAGGAATTAGCTGGTTTTAAAAATAGATTACTTCCTGTCACATCCCAGTATTTTTACTGAGTGTTTTTCACACTAATTTTCTGTGTCTCACTGATACTGACATTTCTGAAGGTTTCTTTTTCTTTTTTTTTTTTTTTTTTTTATAAACAGCATATTATTCGGGGAAAAAAACAACCCTAGAGAAAAAAAAAAATCTGTAAGGATAGTGCCAAGGAACTGTGAAGTACTGGAAGAATTAATGTTTTTCTGTGTTGATTTGGGTTTGAAATGGATTTAATTTTCTTGAAGTCTGTGTGAATTGGGAACACTTGGTGAAAGAAATCATTGTAATGGTTATTAAAGTCTTCCAGGTTGGTTGTGCCTCTATGATGAACTGCAAGGACCAGCTGAGCATCTCCCTGTCCCTGTCTCAGTTCAGGGAAAATACTGAGTCAGAAGACCCCAGCGAATGCTGATCTCTACACAGGGGATACAGAACCAGCCCAAATTCTAAACTTGTGCCATAACCTCACCCTAATGATCCCACTCACAGCAGCATTGGGGTGTAAACTATACAGTGGAAGATAAAAGATACATTTTTGCCATTAGTGTCCGATTGTAATGGGATATTTGGAATGACTCTGTCAGTCCCATCCTCTCTCTCCTACAAAGAACACCCAGGCAAGGGCTATTCATCTGGCCTTTCCTTAGAGAAGGAAGAGGCTTTCAGCTTCATGATTGAATCTATCTAAACTGCTTAAAAAAGACTCTGCACCTTCATGCTAGATCAATTTGCATTAGGATTTTGCCAAGCAATCTTTTTTTTTTTTTTTTTAGGCATGTTTTTTTGCTTTATTCTGTACATGAATAGCGTCCAGGTAAAATATTTTTAATTCATTTCAGGCTGGATTAGTTATAGGAAAAAAAGCGATTTTTTTTTCCTTGTTGTTACTTGATTTAATTAGTGCTCTGTTTTTAAAGTGGCAAGCCAAGCTTTGCCAAGTCTGGCTCTCTGACTCATGCTAACAGGGTTTTATAGCCCCACCTGCATCTGAAGCAGGAAAAAAAGCCCCAAAGCTTTATTTTTAACTCCATGTACATACTTTGTCCATTCCATTAAAACACCCAAATGTCAGCACCCTCTGCCTGCCCAGTGCTGGTCTGGGGGAGGAGTTGGAGCCCACCAAAACCCACATTCCAAGGGATCTGTGGGACATCCCTGCTGCAGACAGGGAGGGGAAGGCAGGGAGGATCACTGATGTGTTATGTTTGCTATGGACACTGTGTAAGTGAGCCTGATGGGGAGACTGCTTCTATTTTTGTCTGATTAATTTTGTAATTTTTTTCTTCCCTTTCAGGAACTTGCACCCCTCCAGAAGCAGAGCACCGTGTAGGTGGAGCTGGGGCTGCCTGCAGAGGTGACCCAAAATCTCATTTACTAACCCAACATCCACGTGAGAGCTGTGAATGAGGAAAAGTGCACCTGCAATTCCCCTTTTTTTTTTTACTCTTTCTCTCTTTTCCCTTTCTCAACCCAAATGCTCCTTTTCACTCCTGGGCCACGTCCAGATGCTGATAAAGGCTGTTGGGGCATGGATGCAGTCCTTTTCCCACCTCACTGCCCCTAAGGCAGGTCTCCCTCCTTCACCAGGTATCTCGGTGCTAAAACTTTAATCCCATTGCAAAAATATTGTATTTAACATTGCTGAAGCTTTTTTCAGGATGGGGCCTATTTTGATGATTTTCTTCAGTTTGAAAAGGTTTGTGTTGAAAAAAGCTTTTTAAAAATATGGAACCTGTCCATGTGTGACTGTTTAATTTTTTGTTTTGCTTTGAAACGATCTTTCCTTTCTTCTTTAGGTTAAAACCAGTAAAACTTTAGGTTAAAACCAGTAAAAAATTTTAGGGTAAAAAAAAAAAAAAGACGAAAAGATTTAAATATTACCAAAATTAGTGATTTGTTTAACTCTGCTTTTTTTCCCAGTGGTCAGCTCAGAAATAATTTTTTTTTTTTTTTAAATCCCACCTTTCTTCATTGTGAACAGGGACAGGGAAAAAAAGCCACTGTGAGGTCAAAACCTTTGACAAGGTGGGAGAACCCCATCATCCCAGACTCCTGTGAAGGTGTCGGGGTCTGCTCCTCCAGAGGATCCCCAACCCCCGTGCTGGAGGGCAGGGGATGGGGAAGGATGCTCCAGGAGGTGGCTGATTCCTTCCTCTTGCATCTCTCAGGGCCAGGATACCCTGACACAAGGTTTGCCTGCTCACCCTGTGCTTTGCCTCATCCCTTTGGCCTGCAAGGGCCCCAGTCCTGCTCTTCCCAACGCCTCTGGCAACCTCCCCGATGGCTTTGGCAGGAACAGGCCTTTTGCTGTTGATTTTTTTTCCCCTGTCAATCAGTTACTTTGACATCTAAATGTCAAATGACACCACATGGCATTTTTTTTCTTTCTTTTTTTTTTTTTTCTTTTTTCCTTTTTCTTTTTTTTCTTTTTCTTCTTTTTTTTTTTTTTTTTTTTTCTAGTGCCTGTAATTTAATTGCAAGTGCAAAATGGTGGGATCAGTGCGAAGGGTTTTGAGAGAATGTATGATTAGCAAATTCAATTAGCTGGCACTTGTGCCTGCTGGCATGGAGGGCTCTGAGAGTGCCAGGGAGGCTGGTGCTGAGCAGAGGGGGCCACGGCAGCTCTCCCAGCCCTCCTGGCTCACCTTTTCTCCCAGGAGCAGGAGAGCCTCCCCTCCTAAACAGCTCAGGAGAAGAGGCTGTACAGTCCAATTCTCCCTCTGCAATGGTAATAACATAAGAGCCTGTCCTGCTTCCAGGAATTGTCTTACTGCACCAGCAAATCAGCATTTCTTCAGCTGTAACATCTTTCCTGGAAATAGTGTTACATGACATGCCCTCGCTGCCTGTCTCAGTGTGAATGAGAATACAGCAAAGCTCATGTTTTCCATTGTTGAAATACAAGCATAAATCTTTCACTAATGCTCTGCTGTCTTTTATTATAACAGTCACTGCAGCAGAGAAAGGTACGTCAAATCTCTCCTTGTTGGTACAGTCAGTTGTTGGCATTGCCCTGACACGTTGTTTCTTTCCTGAAAATGGCTTTGTGAAGGGACTAAAATGAGTTGCTCAGCCTCTGGCAGCACCTTTGCGTGTTTTGACAAATCTGAGGCTTCAATGTTGTAGGTACAAAGGTTCAAAACAGTGGGGAAACAGAGCTGGAATGACAGGTTTTGACAAAAGTCAGGCCCAAGTCAGAAGTGATTGTTCTGGATCTCTTTATTAGGGCAGATCCTGCACTGATACCTGCATGAGGTAAGGGATGGGGGCAGGACCTGGGAAGGGATAACCCTTTGGTTGTGGGGTGGCTGGGACCATCCATCCTGTGCATTCAGGATTCTTGTCCATCCTCTTCATCACCTGCTGATGGAGAACTATGTTCTCCCTGGAAGTCACTAGCAGGAACCCTCACTCCTGAGGATGCCACTTTGCAGAAGCTGAGGGTAACAACTAACTCAAAATCAGCTGTTCTCTGAAAAAGACAGGTCTGTGCTGACCCATGAGGGTCTGAGGTCCCTCCAAAAGGCTGCAAAGCATTTGGCATAGATGTGAGGAAACAGAAAGTGTTTGGCAAAGCTCCTTGGCATTTTTTAGTTTTTATTCCTCAATGCTGCACAAGATATTTTACAGCCATTGTGAGTCTGTAGAGAGGCTGGTTTCTGGCATGGGGTGTGCTGGAGGCTGCAGAATGTGCTGGAGCCTCAAGAGTGCAGCTGGTCTTTAAAACCAGCTTTATAGGAAGGAAATTTTCTAGTCCCGCTGGAAGGAGGTATGGTCCTGTGACACTTAGTGGAAATAGAGCAGGTTTAGTTTGGTCAAATGGGGAGTATTTCCAGGGAAACTTAAGTTTTTTTACAGTGTCCCAAAGCTGAAGCAAGTCCAAACTTTTCAGTCCAATTGTCTTGCTTTCCCAGGCTAATTTTATAAGGAGGCCCTAAAATGTGAACGAGGAGTGATCTTGTTCAGCCTGAAAAATAAAATTAACGCCAGTATGAAAAGGCTGAATCCCAGACAACCTCAAATGTATTTTTTTTTTTTTTTTAGCGGAAGGATGTAAAGGCTCAGCTCAAGATGTAACTGAAGTCCTTTTGGAATACAGTATTTCAGACTTCCTATGATTGCAAACCCTTTTTTAGTGCAATAAAAGAGAATAGTGATGCTCTTTCTCTTTTTCTTGTAGAACTTTCTATTCTATTCTTGGAAATTTTCCCTCAAACCTGCTATTTGTCTCAGGTAGAAACTCCATCCCTCCCAAGTATGACTGTCCTTCCTTTTCTTTCCATTTTTTTGCTTGGCACCATTACAGTTCTCAGGGAAATTTCAACAAAAATCTGTATCCCACTGGCCAGGAATGAGCCTGGACTGTACCACCTCCCTCCTCATGACTGCTGGTCATGTTTCTTCTCTTCCTTGCCAGCAACTTTGGAGTTCATCTTGAGTCTCTGCACTCTTTGTTTGTGCCTTAAATGCATTTTGATCTCTGTCTCCCACACCAGCTCACCCTCTGGCTGCAGCTATTCCAGGTACGTCACCCCTGGGGTTCCAGAGGGGTTGTTAAAGAGCATTGATGACAAAACCTGGCTAACCTGGGTTGTGATGGCTGGTGGCAGTGGCTGCCAGCAGTGGCTGCTGTAGGTAAACCAAACCCCTGATATTTATACCATTGAAGTTGCCTCACTCCCCCAAGTGCATCCCCACAGAGTTGCTCTCCTAGGTGTGACTGTTTAGGGTACAGTCCTCCCTGTAAGTTAGACATTCTCTAAAACAAATTTCAGCAACTTCATTCAACTTCTATATATAAAGTTTCCCTCAAACCTTTTTCGAACGAAGTCTTGTCTCCTCCCTAGGAAAAGCATCTGCTCCCCATTGCCAAATTCTTCCGCGTTCCTGTCCCTTTGGTCGTGTTTTCTTTAAATCCTTTAAAAAAAAAGAAAAAAAAAAAAAAAAAAGAAAAAAAAAAAGTGCATTTTGGCTGTGCGGTCATGCCAAGGAGTGTGAGAGTTTGCACATTTCAAGCAGGGATTGGCCCATCTCGAATTGGTGCATCCAGGGAACCTGTCACAAGTTCCTTGAAGCACTTCTGCCTTCTGTTGCGCTGGCACGGAGCTGACGGGCGCTCATTTTGCATGTCTCGGCTCCGCGCTTGGCTGGGGAGGAGATTTGCAAGGCTGGATATTTCTGGTTCTACTCCACGGAAGCCTTAAACGGAGTATTTGCTGTGCCCTGCCTCAAGAGAAGGAGCCTCATAAAAAGAAAAAATAAAAAACTTTGAAGGCTCCTGTTCAAAACCCTGATGTCAGACCCGCCTGGGTGGTGGTTTGTCTCTCTCCTGGTTGCTGAAGGAGTTTCTGAATTTTTTGGCTGTCGCCACGCTCCTTTAGCTCCCCTGCAGCTCTGCTGGCTTTGCCTTACCAATGGCTTTCGTAGGGCTTTTAATGCCATTTCCTCTTATACTGCTCAAGCCACTTTCTCCACATGGATTCAAAGATTGGGAAGTGGCTGGCAGGGTGGTTTGGGCAATTTTCCACTGTGGAGGGCTGCACTGGTGCTGTACCCTACACTTTGAACCACGCCACAGGGCTGACACCTGAAAGTGTTAATGGTCTGAAACTCCAGAGCAGGTCCTTTTCCATGAAACTATGTCTTTGGAACCTTAAGAGCTACATTTCTGCTTTGTTCTCTTGGGACTTTTCCATCAGGCAGTGTCAGAAGGAGCCTGTGCTGAGCAATTAGCAAACACCAGCAGCTGTAGATCCCCATCGTGGAGCAGGAGCCACGTCCCTTGAGGTTACCAAACCAGCAGTGGTAGCGTGGGGATGCAGGTCTATCACCTGTCTCATCCGTCAGTGGTGACTTAATTACCTGGCACTTGGAATCCTCTTAGTTACACCAGTAAGAGGGAGGAATGATTGATTTAAAACCTCCTTTCTCCAAGTAGATGACGATTTTGTGCTGCCAGATAATATTACTGGTGCCTTCTGACCTTAAGAGGGAGGAATCTAAGTTAAATATCAGGCACTTGGATCTTGGCAAAGTTCAGATTGCCAAAATGAAGAAATACAAATAGCTAGGAAGGCGAGGCTGCGCCTTGCCTGGATGGCTGAACGAGTGCCATTAGCGCTTGAGTGTATTCCCAACTAGATAAAAAAGGAATCGGGAGTGTTAAGGAAAAACAGAGCAAAGTGAATGCCTCTTACAGCTGTCGCAATGGGAAAGTTGCAACATTTGCTTGTAGGAAAAGATGCAGAAGCACACAGAGTACCTGTTAGTGCGAGCGGAGCCAGACTTGGGCAGGATTTCAAGTGTTACAGACACAATCCTGAAGGCTATATGCAGAGCAGCATGACTTTTCCATGATGCTGGTTAAGAAGACGTGCCATTGCAAAATTTTTTTTTTTTTTTTAAAGGCTGCCTAAGTTTTCTTGGGCCTTTATAGAGCAGATGTAGCTTAGGAGTGTTGAGTGCACTGGGGGACTGAACTGAGGGAATGGCATCCTTGGCTGTGTTATAAACACGGCTTGTCCCTTGGCTCCCCTCGCTGCAGATCAGGTTTCTAGCTGAGAAATAAAGTTCTCTGAGGAGAAAAAGAATCCGTCCTTGGTCCCTTTGTTCTGCTTTCCCGTGGCAGACTGTGCAGTCTTGTAGTGTTCCCTCTTTTGTCTGTAAAGTTAGGAACTCTCTGGCTCAGACCTAGTTACTCCGATGCCTATAAACATGGGTTGTGATAGAGACATTATGGGCGAAACCAGGGAGGTTTTTATTCCATCAGAGATTCTGGAGTTTGGGGAAAAATATTTGTCCAGATAGATTAAAGAAAATTAAAGATCTCATGCAGGAGGATTGTCAAAGAGAACTATTTCTGGAGTAAAAAAATGAAAGTTTTTCTTCTAGTTATTGTTTTATATTTTTATGAAATGGAACAGAGGATTGACCTGAGTCTTCAGGACTTTCCAGGCTGCCAGGAATGGGCCTAGGTTGTTCCTCTTTCTGTGGGCTGCCAAAGCCCTGTGGAACTCTCCAGGGAAATGAGCATTTCCCAACATTAATGGTGCTGCAAGGTCTGCTTTAGCAAGTGATCCCTCTGTCATGAACAACACTTGCACTGGAAAATTTATCCACAGCCTCAGCTGGGATGATTATACAGCTTCTAAGAGTATTAACAAACAGTGTTGGTTCTGGCTTTGTCTTAAGAAGGTTTCTATCACAATTAATCTTTGCCTACTCTCCATCCTTTCTTGTTTCTTGGAACATGGAGACATTACTATAAATATCTGTGAGTTTAAATATGGATTTCTATGTGCACATATAGACCCAAGTGCACAAATGGACATTTTATCATATCATACCATGCTGTGTCATATCATTTAATAAAATATTGTGTGTCTGCAGCGAGAACCCACATTTTTCTGTCCTGGTTGGTCAAAGTGAAGCATCAAAGGTTAATTTCTTCCTGTCTGAAATTTGCACGAAGCAAGTTAGACATGACTTTACTGTGCCACGATAAACTTTGCATAGTATACCTTGTATAAAGGTAAAATACATTTTCCATGACTTAAACCTTTGTGGATCGGTGCTATGCTAAGGGCAATTAGATTTAACATCCCTGGAAGCTCCAAAGGCATTTTAAAGGACTCGCTCTTTTGTTCCAACTCTAGCACTCAAAAAGACTGAGACATTTTTGGAATAGGTTTTGATGGACTTATATGAAAATTTATATGACTAAGAATTGGATTTGTTCCTCTGGAATATTATGGATTATTTTTATGTGGGAATTACATAAGTGTGCAGAGCTGCATGCAGTTGGCTTAATGTAGCTAAAAATATATATTCTGATTTCCATTTGGGAAGGTAGCTGGATTTTTCCAGCTTCTCCTCTCAGTGATGACTTTATGATGTGTACGGGTTATAGATTACAGGAAAAATTGAAATGCATAGTAAAATCGAGGGGTTTAAAATGGATTAATATTTGATTATATCTTTGAGAAGATGAATACTGATGTGTGTCCTTCTCCACTCCTGATTTTGAACTGTGGTAAAATCCCTTACAAATAAAACTTGTATCAGAGAGACTACCTGGATATAAACAAGGACAGGAGTGGGCAGCACATGAGGAAGCAGAAATCTTTGAGACCTGGGGCAAAGGCTCATCCTGCTTTCCCCCCATGGCTCATTTGCTTCTGGTGCAGCAGAAATCACAAGGATTACTCTGACAAGAGAAAACTTCTCAGACCAATTAGAGATCACAAGTGAGGAGCAACTGCTCTCAATTACATTACTCAAAGATACCCCATCTTTTCCTACATCTCTGCCTTTACCACTCTCTCTCTCTCTCTCTCTCTCTCTCCCTCTCTCTCTCCCTCCCTCCATCTCCATATACATATACAGGGGAATTAGTTTGACAGAGTACTATCCAAAAAATACTTCCTGGAGAATGATTTTCTCCATCTGTATTTTTTGATGAAAAGCCTCATGAAGTGGAAGCTGAACTCTTCTGTTCCAAAACAGAACACATTAGAAAACCTGATCCTTTTATTTTAAACTATTGGCCGTGTCATTTAACACCAAAATTTGGTCCATTTTGCTTCAGCTTCCACATGGAGCAACACCAGGCTACAACACCTCAAAAGATTTTAGGAAGTGGAATTGTGGTTCTGTGGGCAGCTTTGCTGTTCCATTAGAAGGGTTTGTGTGAAGACTGTATCAAGTGGTACAGCACAGTGACTCTCTGAAGGGAAGAATGATGCAAATACACTGCAAGACAGATGAACAAAGGTTGTTCTAAATTATCTGCACATTTGTAACTCACCTAGAACAAATACAGTATAAAATTGCAGAGCTGACAGGGTGCTTCCATCAGGTTTTTAAATGCTGTGTGAGATAGAACATGTTTTACAGTATAAAACCAAAATTCTGCTTTTGTTTTGCTTCTTCTGTATGTTTTCTATAATGGACATGTCACTTTGGCTGTGTAATCTTATCATATTTAGATTTGATTTAAATCCTGTCTTTTCTCAGCTGTGCTTGCTAATGGAATCATTCATGCTTTTTATACAGTTGATCTAATAATATTTTCCTCACTGCTCTCTGGCATTATTTTTTACTTTGTGGGAAGCATGGCAAAACTGGCAATATAAATTGAGTCTGCATTTTAATGACATTGATGGTGATTTTTCCATGCATTTGGATAAGGATTTTTTCCTCTCTTTTCACCATGGTCATTTCAATTTACTGTGGTGTGGGCATGGGAATGGCTGATTGATTTGCAGGATTCTCTAATAAGGGAGAAGACTTTCCAATATTATTTTGATGCTTAAACTGCTCTGTTCATGCAGTCCATCAATAGAACGTCCATGAGATATCTTCATTCTTTTGTCTTTATTTTATAAGCAACGTACTCCAATGACCTATGAACTTCCCTGTTGGAAGTCCCTGCTCCTGCTTCAACACAAGGAAAATGGTGTCTCCCACTGGAAAGCACTAGGAAGTGGTAAGTCTGTGACTTTCAGCATTTTCTGATAGGAAGATTTCCCAGATTTCAAACGAGGATTGGTGAACAGACTCTACTCATTTAGTGACAATATATTTTTTACTGGATACACCTAGAAAAATAACAAACTATGGACTGTACCAATGACTGTCTCTGCTGCATTTTACACTTGTACAGCCCCCACAATGACTTTAGTGATGATGGGGGAAGAGGCACGAGTGTTGCCTTTCAGAGGCAGCTTTCTTCTTATTTTACAGAGGGTCCAAGATGCCAAGTGCAACCTCAGGAGAGCAAAGCCCTGTGCAGAGGCAGCAGATGCAGTTCAGCATTGCTCATTCTGTTGTGCTTCAACTCTGACCACGGAAGTGCAAGCTCTTGGGACAGAAAGTGCTCTGTTTACACTCAGACCTTGGCATTTTTCCTAAGGGTACCAATTATAATGGTGTTTTTTGTGATATGGGCACACATCCATTATGAGTTGGCTTGCACCCACCAACTCATTTTGTACAGGCCATGGAACATCCATCAGATGGCAGCGATTCCCATTCGTGTGCAATGTTAGGGAAATCTAGATCATTACCAGCAGAATAATGAATTCCCTAGAATTGTTCCATTGTGTAATTATGTGAAGTATGCTAAGAGAAAGGGCAGTTTCTCAATAAAGTCCTCCTTTTTATTTTCCTAAACCACAGGAATGATAGATTATTAATCATGATTAATGCTCAGTTACAGTGAATTATAGTGGAGCAGTGCCTGGAAATCCCAGTCTGCTTGGTAAACTCATTTTCTTGCATAATAAGAAACTTACCTTGCATTTAAGAGAACCCAAACAGATGAGAGCAATGGAACCACCCATTCCATATAATTAAAAGAAGAATTTTATAGATACATACATTCTTACTCTGACACTATTGAACTTTTTTTGATACTGTACAACCATAATAGGAGAAATACAATTGCAAGCATCTTAATTGTTCCTGTATTTTGCTTTCTTCCTGAGAACCAAAGTCTTCTAGAGCTCAGCTGTAGCATTCAGCCTGAATCCCTAAGCAGCACTGGAGTTAAGGCAGAGTTGTGCATTGTCTGGACATTTGGAAGATGTTGGCTGTTCTAGTTGATGATTTCTCAAGAGAATAAGAATGATCAAAGTGCTTTAGGAAGCAGAGGAAAGTCAAATGAGGCAATATAATACATTCCATCCCTACACTTGGGGATGTGCATGAAATAATTTTTGCCAGCCCCACTTCTAAGAGACTCATTGTACATGGAGAGTAAGGCACCAGAACAGCATTATGGAAGAGCTGAGGTCAGTCAGAGAACTTAATATCCTTTGAGATAACTGATCTTTAAACTTTTGGAAGCCCTCAGAAGCTTTCCCAATATTTAGCAAACATCAATTCCCCTAAAGTTTACACCCTAATCCGTATTGTGTTCTGAGAACAGAGCGAAAGGAGGTAAAAAGACGTTTTTGTCTCAAGGATGAGACTGCTGGGTCATTTCCAAGAGGATATCCTTAGAGAGCATCCCATGGTCCTTTCCTGTGGAAGGTAGAAATGCAGCTCTCCCTAATTCTCTCTGTCTCTCTCTTCCCCCAAGCAATCTGTCAGTGCATTTCTGGTGCCGGGGAGAGGCGTCGTGTCGGAGCGCTGTTCCCGTTTGCAAAACGGGAACTTCTATTTGTTGTTCCCAGGAGCTGGTTTCACACACTGACATCTCCCCGGGAGCACAGCTGAGTCCAACATGTTCCCAACAGCCATCCACCCAAAAGCCTCCCACTCGAGCACCCAGACCTTCCTTCCCAGTAAATAAAAAATACAGAGACAGCCTCAAATTGTTCTGAATGCTTCGGTTTCACTGGAATGTCTACCCATGCTCAGATCTGATAAATGGGGATTTTTTCTGCACTAGGAAGTCAGTTTAGTGTGGGAATAGGATGGCTTTTCAAAGAGTTTCTGGAAGAGTTAGTGGAAAAGTCTGACTGACTTTCTCTGGTGTCAATATGTTTAAGTGTTCCTATGTGTCATGAAAATAAAATGTTGCAATTAACAACTTCATGACAGAAAACAAAGTTCTCATAACTGCTGATTCTACTGTGTTGCATGAAATAACATGTTTTTCAAGGTTTCATTGCTCAAAAAGGTCTCAAAAAATCTACTTCCTAAAGCAGGAAACTGAGCAATGTGCCCTTTGTACACTTAAGGCAAGGAGATATTGCTGCATTATTTAAAGCACCACCATTCACTACAACAGCAGCTCTCAATAGATCCAAGTGTGGTTCCATTCATATTGCTGTGACATCCTGTCAAATCATGGCTATAGAAATTATGTCTCTGACCTTACCTGTGCCCTGTAGCAGATATGACCTCAGTATGCCAACCAATGGATTACAACACCAAAATAAAATATCTTTTGAATAATTATTCCTAGGAAAAGAGTTGGAAAAAAATCCACATTTGTGCCAAAAGCCCCCAGTCCAACTCCACAGCTGGATGAGGCTTCACTTACCATGAGTTATACTGGTGTGGTCAATATGTTTTTTCTTGCAGAGTCAGAACTGAAATAACACATCCTGTCTTTGAAGACAAGTTCCCCATCTCTGACTCCCTCACTGACAAAATTTTGGGGTATGCCACCCCCTGGTTTCCCCTCTTGGGCTCCATCCAGCCATTGCACATGAAATCTCCCCTTCTGGAGATTGGCATCAAGAGCAAGGACTGCCAATGTTCATCTTTATTTGGCTTCTTTAGGAAATGGTATATGGAACAAGCTTCCCCCTTTTCTGGCTCCTGAATGCCTTGGGTCAGGGTTTTTATTCATAAATACCCACATGCCACTTGTCAAGGACAACCTGTGGTAGAAAGGATAGAATGATCCAAGTCTCTGTGGCCTGGTGTGTAGCAGTGAGAGTTTAGCTCAGCTTTGGAAGATTTAAGATCAAAATTCTGTGGGAGAATGCAAATTGAAGCATTAAAACTCAACATTGCCCATCTGGGAGTGGGTGAGCCAAACCAGTGCCTCCTGCATGGCAGTGGGTTTTGGGTGCTATGGGGTTTGGGTCCTGACCCAACCAGCAGGCTGGGACTGGGATGGTGATGAAGGACTAATGATTTAGTTCCTTTAGGGGACTACAGCTCACAATGGGACAATGTAAGATAAGCAAATCTCTTCTATTCCCCACCAATGTCCTGGAAGGAGCAGAGAAATGAGGTGTTCTGGGCTGCTCATTTCATTGCTGAGGTTTGTGATCTTCTGGTCACTAGGCTTTGTAAGACATCTGGACAGTGGTTGTTAGTGGCTCTGTTTCTTCCTTTCTGATTTTTTGAAAACATGAGTTTTCCAGAAGGTGGGTAAGGGAAGGAAATACACATGATTATTTTTGTCCCTCATTGAATATTTGTGCACCAGGACTACTCTGATTAATAAACAAGTGGCTTCAATAATTTTAAAAATGCTTAATATCCTAGTACCTTGCCCAGGATCCTTGTTTGGGATTCTACAGGCACTTCTGCAGTGAGATCAGTGGGGTTTTTGAGAGAAATTTTAGTGCTTATACAAAGCAAACACTGACTTTGGTGTTAGTCTCTAAATACCTGATGTGAGCAAACAACTCTGTATTTTCCTCTGTGCTTAATACCCGTGTTCTGCACCCTCAGGCAGCTGAATTTACATGCTTTTGTTGTCATATGTGTAATGTGCAACATGTATTTCCTTTTTATTAATCAGACCTGCCATCAGAGAAGAGATAGAGGGAGTTTGAAAGCACAACCAGGATAGATACTGTCATTTTGTAATCTTTTGTGCACAGGTGGAGATGCCTGTTTGTACTGGAATAGGTGGCAATATTCGATTTCTTGCAGGAGTCTTACAAGTGAAAATCAAGCAAAGGCTCTCCACAGGGTAATTCTCCTCTGGAAGTGTGCAGTCAGTTCCCATTTAGGCTAATTACACTTAAAGAAAGGAGCCCTTTCCTATAACTAATGAACAATAGGCATAACCTGTTATTACATAACCATGGGCCAGCACATTAATACACCGTCAAATTGCACTACCCTGTGAAAATGCTTCCTCCACAAAATTCACTAGAGATTTTTAGTGACATTTGCTGTAATTACCAGTAGCATGGTTTCTAATTCATTTAGATTTTTTTTCTACCTATACTGAGTATATAAGAGTGTTTTAAGAGATTGAATAAATAAATTTTTAATTATAAAATGATGCTATATCGTAAATTATTTATAATAACCAACAATGTGCAATACATGTTTAGGTATGAATCCATTAGGAAGATGAATATATATATCAGTCCTAAAATAACGTCCTAATTTGTTCTGTGTTTATGAATGGGGAAATCAGTGTTTAAAGCAATTAAAAGTTTATAAAAGCTTGGATTGACCGTGGGTAAAGCAGCGAGCACGCTGGGCACTTAGGAATTTTGTTGTCATCTATGGCAGAGAAGACCCTTTTTTGTCCTTTATTGGTTTCAGCAGTTTGTGATATCATGCCACCAGAATGGTACAGACATAGAGACCTCCAGGGAGGGAGCAACAAGATGCACATAGTCCTCATTGGCAACACCTCTGGTTACGATTAATATTTAAAAAGAAAAAAGAAAAAAAAAATCTCCTTTGCGATCTGTCAGGTAGTTCTGAGGAAATTTTTTTTTTAGGAATTATTTTCCTATTAGCGATAGCAGACTTCTGAAATCTCCATGGCCAGTTCCAGGCACTCCCCAGTCTCGTGGCAGGACTCAAAGAGGCTGCAATCAATGTCACAGTCACAGTTGCAGTCGTTGTTGCCGTGGTCTTCGTCAGAGGTCTGGTAATATCTATTGGATGGACAACAGGTATCTGTCAGCCAATGTTCACAGGTATCAGGCAGCATTATTAGAAAGTCCCAAAATTGGCAGAACAAGCAGGCCAGGATAAGTGTTGCACATTCATCTAAGAGAGAGGAAAAGCAGGGAGACGTAAGAACAAGTGTGAGCTGGGGTTACCAGGTTTAGCCCAGTGTGGCTACACAGAAGTGAAAGGGGTGGGCTAAAAACACAGTAATGATAACTACTTCCATAGAGACAAGTGAAAGGTTTATTTTCTATTTTATTTGCTCTGGAAAAAACCAACAGCTGTATGAAAAGAATTTGAATGGAAATATTCTGTGGCAGTGAAATCCAGAAGAACAAGCCCATTAAACCAAATTTTATCTTCTCATGCCCAGACAGCAAGGAGGCTGGAGAGGCACAAGAAGCTGGCAGGGGACACAGCCAGGACAGCTGACCCCAGCTGGCTAGAAAGATATTCCAGACCATATGGCATCAATATAAACTAGGGAGAAAATGAGCAGGGGTTTCTGCTCAGATAACTGAGTGGGCATCAGTTGGTGAGTGGTGAGCAATTGCAATGCGTACTCCTTGTTTTATATATTCTAATTTATTTATTTATTTGTTTACTCATTTTCTGTCCTCTTAAACTGTATTTATCTCATCCCATGAGTTTTCTTCCTTTTACCCTTTTGGTAACTCCATTCTGCATTGGAGCAGTGAGTGAGGGGTTGTGTGGGGCTGAGGTGCTGCCTGGGATTAAACCATGACACCACCACGGGTGACACTGGAGTTTATTTTCATTTTCACAAGAGTTTGTACTAAAAAACTTAAACTACCAAGGACAAGGAGGGAAATCAGGCATGGAGAAGGGCATTCAGAGAGGGCAGTGTGGTGGCCAAGTCTCAGCTCAGGGTCCTGCCAGCTCCCCACCAAATGAGGTTCTCACCTTTTCATTCACAAATGCCAATTTTTCTAAGGAGATAAAAGTTTGGAAAATAAATTTATGTAGGATGTGTGCCTGGAGCCAGTGAATATTCCTGAGGACTTGGTCACCATGACTAAAACTCTGTGCTATGTTTGTGCCCTCCCAAAAAATCAACAAATTAACTCTGCACCTCTCAGCCCCCAGCATCTGGGGAGGCTGCTTGGGTGCAGCAGGTGTGAGATTCCAACTGTGTGAATCCAGTTGGAGCACAGACCCAGACCTTTCCTTTCTTTTTTCTTTTCCTTTCTTGTTTTTGGAAAGGAAAAATGCCTTCAACAATATGAATGCCTTTTCATTGGTTCTTTCAGGAAAGCATATGGTTATAACCACATTTCTTGCCCTAGGATGACTAACTGTGAACTCATTCAACTGCATTGGTTCTGTTGTGGCATTTTCTAGCTCACGTAACATTAAGTTCACTGCCAGGAAGTTTCCAGAATTATGCTCTTTTTTTTTAGAAAGCTTTCTTGATGAAAAACAAAATTTAAAAAAAAAAATAAAATCATTCTAGCTTCTTTATTAAAAAGGCAGTTAAAGCAGGTAGCAAGAACAAATAGCATATGACTGAACTTCTTTCTAAGTGGCATATCATCACCAACGTTATCAATTTTAATACTTATTTAAATATGTCAAGATCTATTTAGGTTCAGACAAGCACAACTAACTTCTAAGTCAGTTCTGTCAAATAAGAATGACTAGATTTTGGTGATACTTAGTAAATTCATGCTTATATTTTTTTCTAGCTAAATGAACTGAAATAATTATAAAATTGAAACATTTAATAAGGTGACACCATTGCATTTAATTGTATGAAATTTACACTGTAGAAAATGTAACCATTTTATCCAATAGTCCTTGGTGTAATTAAGACTATTTTTTTAGATCTCTTATGTTTATTAAATTTCTTTCTTATATATTGATGTGAGGGACAGAATTCAAAATTATGTTTTAATTAAGGATTTGGCATTTTTTTTCTCCCTCTCCAAAGACCCATTTCTTAATATCAGGTTTTTTTTTTTCCTGACTGTGTTAACCATAATGGTGCTTATGTAATCTGGAGACAATAGATATGATTCTTAGGGCTTCATCCAGGAAAGAGAGCACACAAAAAGCACAAGATTTTAATAATAAAGTAATGTTTCAGCACAGACTCTGTGATGTGCAGTAAAGATGCTTTTAAATTCCCATCAGAGCACACACCATGAACTGTGATAATGGATGTAACACATTTCAAAAAATCTGCATGTGTGAGGCTTTTTGGTCCTGTTTTAAGTGGGGTAATGTATATAAATAATAGATATTAGCAATTAGACATCCATTCCTATGCATTCATTTATATATTTGAAAATAAATTAGCCACAAACTGCATAAAAGAAGATGCAATCTCTTGTTTTCCCCTCTGTTTTCCCTGCTGTTTGCCAAACGGCGTTACTGCGTTTATCTCAGTGAGAACAATGACCTCAGCTCTCATTCTCTACATTAGTAGATTAATTAGCACAAAAGAAGAATTTATAATAATTTTTTTCCTAGCATGCCTTATCCCTAAGTTTTCCTGCTCTTGTTTGGTGGCATCTGCTCACACAGATGATGCTCTGAACCACCCTGGTCCAAAGCTTGCTGAAGCCTTTCTGGTCACTCTTGGTGAGACCTATGAGTGTTGTATTTGCTTCTGTCTGAGCACAGGGAACAAAATAATCATCAGTTTCCTCTTCTATTGCTCTGCTTTCAGAGGTTCTCCAAGCAACAGCAAACAGGATTTGGCCTCGTGTATGTGGAATAAGCAATAAGTTGTCAGAGTGGAGTGAGCTGAGTATGCAGTGACAACCACAAATCTGTCTTCCTTTGGTTTTCTTGGCTTCTAGCCAGCCCTTAACATTATTAATTAAGCACAGATTGGGTTTTTTTTTGTTGTTGTTGTTAATTTCCTTCACATTTAGCTTTTTTAAGGAGAATGAAATCTGTTATTTGCATCACATGGTACACACCTGTGTGCCAGTAATGGTTGAAATAGTCCTCAAATTCAAAAACAGGGTGTGTCTGGACAAGAGGACAAGTCCCCTAATCAAAATAAATACTTCAGGTCCTTTCTTGATATTAAGTGTATTCCAATGGATGTATGAAAGACATTCCTTTTGTAAGTATCTGTGACATAATAGAGATGTTAATGATTCCTGGAGAACAGGACACTTTATTGATCTGTATTTAGAAATGCTTAATTTAGGAATTGTTAAATTATATGCATGACAGATCCCAGCTCCATTGGATGTAACACACTAATCCATTATTGCAAAAGGCACTCAAAAAAAACTTCTAAAATACTTCACAGAGCCTTTTTTTAACATCCACTAGAATAACCAGGAATAGATTTATCTGATACTGACACTGGTGCCTCTGTGCAAACACTCATTACTAAAGTACAAATGCTCTGTGGCACAATAGGCTCCAAGCTCCTCTTCTATGACTTTAGTATCACTGACAATTTAAGATCATCTTCTAGAAATTCTCATCTATCACACAAATGTCTGCAGGGCAACTTAACATTGCTTTTGGCGATGTTCTTGAACCTCCTGTTCAACATTTAATTTTGAGTTGGTTATACATAGTTCTTTTGCAGTGGGCATTATTTAGAAATCAGCTCAAATGTGATCTGTTTTATAAAACATACCATCACTGTCTCTCTGATGTACTGATGCATCATCTTCAATGTAAGTGAATTCTCTGCATTTCTCCAGGGAAGCAATGGATGATCTGCTTGCATCTGACAATTTCTTCTCATTTTTGGTACCCTTTGATGAAGTGTCTGTGATGCTGAATTCCGCGACAGAACTCATAACAATACCTTTCATAGGCTTTTCATCTGTGTGTTTTTCATTTGTAAGCTGGTTATCTGGTGGGATTAGGAAAAAAAGAGACTGTGATACCAAGGCAGAGATCTGAAAGAATAACATATGCAGAATTTTCAAACCTACAGTTGTTTACTTCCAAGGCCTAACCCTTCTTACCTAATGATTTCAGTCTCTTTACAGAGGTTTATTCATAGCAAAGGTATTTGTGAACTTGCCTTTTAAGGTTTTCTCTTAAAGCCAGAGGACTTAGAGGCTAAGTAATAATTAACTTCCAGTGGGTGGGATCAGGCTTGGAGAGAAAACAGAGCTATTTCCTCAGCTGACATCTATTTTGAGTTTGATATCCCAACTTCATGACATTAAAAGAAGGGAAAACAATTACCTTGTTATTTTTCAGCTGCAACTTTGTTTCCCTAAACTAACAGCCAACAATGTGCATGTAGGCAGTACCTGGATGCAGATGTGCCAGCTCACCGTGGCTCATCTTGTAGCAAAGACAGCCAGATGGTCTCTGTTTAGCATCCAGATCCTTTATTTCATAACTTCATCCCCACTTGTGTTGTTGGCCTGGAAGTCAACTAGGAGATGGGATACTTCACATGCTGTCAGCGTGCCAGAGAGGCAGCTCAAAAACCAGAGGGAGAGCTTAATTTTAAGCCCCAACTAGGGGAAAGGTTAAGAAGAGTTCTGAGTTCAATTTATTCTTGAAGAACTTCTCAGGCACAGATAAACAGGGGTTGATATATAGTTTCGCTCACCCTCTGAAGTGATCAAGTGGCCAAGACACACAGTCATTCTCTCCATGGTGGGAAGATAAAACCTCATCAGTTCTTATCTACAGCTGATTAACTCCTGCACCTCACATCAAGCACAGCCTCACTTTTTATCTCACTTAAATCTTGTGATATGCTTGCTCTTGAGCTATATACAGAAAATCAATCTTTACAAACACCTCAGTTTTGCAAATGCTACTTTCTGAGAGGAACTGTAAGTGCTCTGAAGTGGTTTGTCTGCACTTGGCTGCAGGAAGCCTGAAGAGAGGCCCTGCATATCTCTTGGTTTTTAGGTACCTTTGACTTCTGACACATGTTACAGAAAACCAAAGAAAGGCTGACAGAGAGTGAAACCTTGATGAGACTGCAGCTGCAGCCGAGAGGAGGAAATGTGGATGGGATGGGTGGATTGCAGGGTAAGTGAAAAACCAGTGGAACTATAAGGCTTGAAGAGGGGGGAAGCAAGGATTTGAGAGATAAATGGTATCTAGTTCAAGCCTAGTGAAGGCCCCTGAAATGATGAGGGGTCTGGAAGACCATCTCTGTGAGCAAAGGCTGGGGGAGCTGGCTTTGGTTGGCCTGGAGGAGAAGGCAAAGAACAGTGCTGGATGCTTTGTTCCCCTCCAGAACCCAGTCAACAGAGAAACCAGACCCCAACTCCTCCCAGCAGGGTGCAGGCAGAAAACCAGGAGAAGGGACTGTCAGAAGCTGCAGCAAAGACAACCAGAACTGCTCAGGGAATGAATTCCTCATCATGGGATGTGCAAAGCACCAGAACAGACCTCAGCAAGGCTGTGGCTGTGTGAAGAGCTCAGCTGGGCATGGACCCCAGCAACCTGCTCTTACTGTGAGTTTTCCGATAGGGGCCAAAGAAAGTGATTCTAGAGTCCCTTCCAAGCTAATTTTTCTATGATTTCTATGACTCCATTCACTTACAGAATGAGTGAGCAATTTATTTAAATTTCTGCTCGTAGTCAGGTTTCATGCCACTTTAGATCACTTTTACCTAGTGAAATATGTAGAAGCACAAGAGCTGGGTTGAGGTTAGCAGAGTAAGATCTTGGGATAAGATAAGCATAAAAACTAGGTTATCATTTTCATTTTAAATCACTGCTTTAAAATTGTGTGTTGGCAGAAGTATTGTCCTGATTTTGAAGTTGTAATGACAACAAAGTCTACCATGGTGGAAATGTGAATTTTCCTGTCCTGGAGAGTTTACAGGTTGGCCTTGGGCAGGGAGTGAATGATGGAGTGAAGGCACTAAGAGAGCAGTGGCACAGAGAGGAGTCTCAGAAACCTATAACTGTCAGTTTTTGTGAGCATTCTGGTGAAGGAAAGCCACAGGCAAGATGGAAAGGGCAGGAGAGTCAGTGGCTCTGCTGGGTGTGACCCAGCAGTGCAGAGCACAGCAGTTCTCCCCTGAGGTTGTACACTTGGTCACAGGAAATCAGCATCCGGGGCTCTGCATGTTGGGGTTTGCCCATCTGTGATGATTTGTTGATGGTTTTCCCCTCAGAGTAAGCAAATAAACCTTTTTTCTTTTCCCTCTCTGACTTCTTGGCCAGACTCTTCACTCCAGAATGTGAAAACTCATGTATTTTGGATGTTCTTACATGTATAGTCATGATCTTTTTCAAGTGTCTATGATCAGTGACATTCCACAAGTTTGCCTGCACTTTCATTCAATAACAAACCATCTCCAGGAAAGCTTGTGCTGCTTAAAGCAGCAGAGCTCAGGAGGAAACAATGTCCTGCTTTATGCATTAGATTTATTGGATAACAATGGTTTTGTGAGTCCAAAAGACACAAGCTCCACCTGTTATTCAGGTGCCAATGTTACAAATGGGTCCTGTTTGTTCACACTGAGAGCTACACCCAGGCTGAGCCTTTGGGTACACATGGATCAGATCAAAAGGCTTAGGCAAGAATAATTATTATTTTCCACTTTCAAAATCTGCCCAAAAATCAAAACTAGATATGTTTTAATTCATGAGATGTCTGTTGAGCTCCCCAATTCTGCAACAATACAATGGCCCACGGAATGCATTTAAGCATTCAAGACATGAGACTAAAAAAAAAGTCTGACAGAAGTAATCAGTAAATGCCAGACTAACATTTACTGTATCCACCGACTTCTACTATTCATACTTTGAGTCAATTTTTATTCTTGAAGTGCTGTTGAAGAGAAATCAAAACCAGAAATAGAAAGGCATAGACATAACCTGAATTTTTCAATACAGCACCATCAAACAAAAGGGTAACAAAAGCTGTCACTCAGGGACTCTTCTGTTTGTTAAAGCATACTACATCTTGGAAAATACAGTACATTTTAGTGTCAGACTCTTAGTTTGAAAAGCTCCCTTTCAGTAATGTTATACTTGTCTTGTACAGCTAGATCAAGTCTTCATGCAATCACTGTAACAAGCAACTTGCTATGACAAGCGAGATCCTTGCTTCCAGAAAACACTGCAGGAGAGGCTAAAGCAGTGTACAATTATAGGTCTCCATTTCATTTTTATGCAATTACCTTCAGTTCAGCTGTGGGTCCATCTACATTATGTCTTTTATCAATTTAATGTTTGCACAAAGTGTCTGAAGAAATAAAGATTGTGCTAGACCAGCAGAAAAAAAAAAGGTGGTTAGCACTTTTTTTTTTTCCTATTACAGTTTGTTGCTGGATGGAACAGTAGTAGGTTGAGAGTTTGGAACAAATATATGTAGCTAAATAGGCTTTAATATATTACATACCACTGATACTATTTGTGATTACTGTTAAATGAGAATATTAAAAAAAAATTCCCTAAATTACAATTAGAGATGGGAAGAGGGTCAAACTTTGTGACTCTTTTAAGAGCCTGTGTTCAGTTTCAAATGTCCACATATGTCTGTGTTTTTAATGTATAGAAATCAACCACTGACGTGAACTTAAGGAAAAAAATAAGTGTATCATGATGAAGAAATCTCAGATTATTCAGTGTTAGACTGTTAAGCAGAGGCTGCTAAAGGTACACCCCCACAATGTGCCATTTTTAAATAGTATGAAGTAGCAACTTTCTTCCTCACACAGGGAAGCTGGGACTTGCCTTGGCTGTTGCAGTAGCAGACTGGGATTGTTCACCCATGTTTGTATAAAAGATAGTCTCAATACTCACACGGAATTTCTTTTCTCTTTTTCTTTTTGGAGTTGAGTGATTCAGATGGCTGGCTACAGAGTCTGAATTCATGAAAGCACAAAGTAAATCACTTAATTTCCACTGATGTCAGCCCCAGATCCCTCTGGTTAATAGGGAGGAGCTGTGATACCAAGACTGGCATTTGCAGTGTGTCCCCTGACCTCTATTTCTCTTCATTGGCTTTAGGCACAAACCAACATCTTGCAGTCCTGGAGAAGAGGAGTCTGCAGTTTCCCTGCATGCTTCTGAAATTAGATTTAGTATAGAGGCATACAAGGGCTCTAAGTCTTTTTTTGATAAGGGGCAGGGGGTTTAAGAGGTGCTCTGTTCTGCTAGACAGGGACTGCAGCAATGTAAGGTAATCCAAAGCAGCTCTTAGAGCAACTCTTTAGGGGGAGACTCCACTGAAGGAGAAGGAGAATTATCTCTGACCCTCCTAGGGCTCAGCCACATCTTAGAAGCAAAGGATGAGGGAGCCTGTGGCTCTACTCAACACTGGCATTTGCTCCAAGCCCATCCTTGCAGTGGCCCTTTGCCTCATGCCCCTGTAGCAAGGATTCCCAAGAGTTAATGCTAAACTGTGTGGAAAACTGTAGCAGTTTAGGACCTGTAACTTTTTAATTTTCCCCTGAGGCATGTTGGTGTATCAGTGCAGGGAAAGCCTCAAGGGAAGGCCAGGCTGCCTTTCCTGCCATTCCCTATCCCGTGCCCTGCTGTGGCTACCTGTCTGTTTAATGTATCACATGCTCATCACAGAAAGAGCTGTCTGCCATGTCCATTCAGCCCTGAGATGACACAAGCTGAGCTACATCAGACCTGATGGATTAAAACTTGAACATATGAAGGCTTGATGTGAACTCACTTGGTTTGAAAGGACTCCTAGAACAATGAAACCCAGACCTCAAGGTTTGACGGCAGTGCTTCAAAACAGCAAAAGCCAAAGAAAAACAAATCACTCTTTTCCACAAATAAATTTTTCTTGATAGTTTGAGGGATATAATAGTCTCCCAGGGAGGGAGCATCTCTGCATGCATGGGGCCAGCAGCTTACCTGGATGGTCCTCACTGCTTGGCGTCACCCCAGAGAGGGCCAGTAGAGGCAGGGAGCTGGTGCGACGGTCTGGGTGGAGAGAAGAAAACAAAATTGAAGAGGGATAAATATCAAATAAATGTGATTTGGCATAGCTATCACCCTCAGCCACTTTAGTGACAGTCATCGACTTCAGGAGTGATGACGGTCTCTGAGGTCAAACAGAAGCAAGTTTCCTTGCTTCCTGGCAGAGGAAATGGTGCATGGTTTGTGTAACTCTCTGACTCAGTTCAGGAAAGGAAGCAAAAAAATAAAACAAAGAAATTTTCACCCAAGAAGAGGTGAAGAGCATCACCAGCAAACACAACAATTCAGGTAGGTACACGAAATTTGAGAGCTGGGAGGTCTGAGAAGAAATGTGGGCATCATCCATGCCAACGCCCCAGAAACCTTAGATGAGGAGCCCAAATCATCAGCAAAGGAGGATAGAGGTAATTTGACCCCAAACTCCAGCCTTCATGGCTTGGCACTCTTGGTGGACAAGATGCTCAAGGTCCCTGTGGTGGCAAGCCCAGGTCCCCACATGGAGCAATGCTGAGCTCCTCCACCTTGGATGAGCCTGCCAGACTGTTCACTCCATGCCTAAGGCTTGAAGGTTTAAATCTTCTTTCCTTCTCTGTCCAAGTGTCAGGGAGGCAAGGTAGAAGGGGGTGTGGGACTATCCCAGCAATGAGTGCAGCAGATGGAAAAAAACTCCATGGGAACTGCTGTTGCCCACATGGGAGAGGCTGGAGGGAGCGTGGGCGCCGTGGCCCATGAGAGGGGAGCTGCTCTAGACCAATATATCACCAATATTTCACCAATATATCACCAATATATCACAGGGGCTTTCAGAGATTCGTGCATATTACATTTTGCTGAGCTCAGGCAGAAGGATGCAGGGGATTTGGAGACTGTTTATTTTTGTCGTAAGGAAACAGGAAATAGTACACAAGGCTATAAATATATCCCGGGCTTCAGATGACATCATGAACTCATGGAAGTGCTTCACTACTGATTTACGATGATGGACTGGTAATTCACAGGAGCTTTGGGTTTATTTTATTTTGCTGTTGCAGTAACAAAGCTAATGGTGCAATCCCGGGAGGGGGTATTTTATCAATAGTGAATTTTTGACCTCCTTGCATACGTTTTAACTTCATGAATTAGTGACCCAGCTAACTGTAAAGCCTTCTATAGGCTTATTGTAAATCTATCATAGGACTGGCAAAAACTTCTGGCCCAGATCCTAAGCTCTGACAGGCATGTGTTGATGGACTGCATAGCAAGCACTTCCACTAATATTTCTCACTAATTATACCATATATTAAGAAAAAATGAATGGAGCCAATGTTTATATGCCGCTTTAACTGCTTTTCATATAAGAAAGCAACACAATCCCTAATAAATTTTCACCTTCAACATTTCTATTCATTATAATTTTTACCATGATGAATGAAGTTAGAACTGGAGAGGGAGGGGGTTCATCTTGAAATCTGTTCAGTGAATGACTGAATTTACTTCCCTTCCCCAACTTGTGTCGAGGAAGGAGGGAACAGATGGACACAGGAAGAAGAGGGAGGCGAGTGCGGAACGAAGGAGATGGGTGAGGAACAGATGGAGTCAGGAGAAAGTGAAGAGGAGAGTCAGCAAGGATGGTAGAAAAGTTTTCCACTTGACCTTGAGTTGAAATGAAGATCTTCCTGCAGCATGGGGCAGTTAGATTTTTGGGATGCACCTTTTTTCTCTCCATGGCAGTTACCCTATAAGGTCTTATGGGCCATCCCAGAAGCTCAGTGCATCCCAAGGGGCCTGCAGAGCCAGGACCTGGATTTTCCCTAAGGATCACCTGTTGCAGAAGGGCACCTGCACTGAGTTCAAGTGGTAATGGCAGGGGAGAACTGTGTTGCCAACACAGGAACAAAAATGGGCTGGGATGTCATAATTCTCCCAGACATCCCAGCCAAGCCAGAAATTGGAGTTTATAATTTTGAAGAGTTGTACTACACCCAGTTTGTTAGGATCCAATGGCCAAAATACTCAGAGTAATTTATGATTTTACCTGCTTAAAGCAAGACATTTGAGATGGCCTGATTTTCAGAATATGCTGAGCATCTGCGTTTTGATGTGTATTGAATTATATATCCCAAATCACTACTAAGTCCTGGAAAATCTTGATTGTATTCTTAATTCTGTTAAATTGCCTGCATATACTCCACTGGTTCTGGCTTTGCTAGCTAAAGAATGGAAGAGGTGAAAGCTAAATATTGGCCATGTGTGTCATTCCCTTTGAAGAAAATGGGAGCCATGTGCACTCACCTAACAGCAATGTTTGGCCCCAACTATGATTTCACAGCTGGGCCCTAACTTCAGGAATGCCAAAGCACTAAATGACTCAATTGGGGTAATCTGATCAATGCTGTATTTTCACTGTGGATTTAAATTGCGCACACAGCAAGAGCAGAGTTGGTTTTCTTCTCTCTCAAAATCACTTTTCTCTGCAGATTTGATAGCATAAATATGAAGTATTGCTCTCATCACACAAATAAGTGAAATGGCAGAAAACGTATGTCAAATAAAATGCACAACATTACGTCGTTTTTACTTTTTGGAGGCTGTTTAAGAAAACGGCTTCATTAATTTTGACGGAATAAAAGGCTCCTTTAAGGGATTTCAATAGGTGACATGAAAAATGTTAATACGAATGATCAAGACAATGGAGGTTAAAACTGTTTTGAAAATATGTTTCTTTTATAGATCTCGGCTGTTGGAAGAGTTACAGAATAAATATACGGTAGTGCTGACATTCAGTGCTGTTTCATCTTAGCAAAGAGTTTTTAATAAAGAAAATTTTTTTCAAGGAATGCTTTCTGCAGCCAGTCTTCAAAAAGAGGCTTTCCCCCCTCCCAGTTTAATAAAATTAAAGTAATTTATGTCATATTGATATGTCGATATGTTTTTCAATAAACTTTTTCATAGAGGTTTTTTTTTAAATTCTCTTCACTTTAAAAATTATAATTATATGTCTTCCTCCCACTTTGAAAATGGCACAAGGTGCTCATTTGCAGAGCTCTACTGTTCAAATCTTCACTGAGAATAGAAATGTCATGACTCAGTTAACAATGCTTTATTATTCACATTGATCTTTTTTTATAGTGTTCTTTATCTCAAAAACATTGTAAATCAGATATCTTCCTCCCACTCTTTTGTTCATTTGCAAATTTTTATTATTCTAGTTTAAAAAAGCAATGGAGTGTCAAGAGTCAGTGTATATTGTTTATGTTCTTTTTTGCTTTAAAATTACTTTTAACTATAAAAAGTAAGATGTATAGCAGGGAAAAAAAAAAAGCTGGATTTAAGGATGCTTAAAAAAGAATTGAAGGGATCAGTGTGAATTTTATGCTGTTCTCTTACACCTTGGAGTTGTAACGACTTTGCAAGAAAGGGGACTGAGCAATTTATGAAAAGGTTTTTATGTGCTAAGTCCAAAGTCCCTGTTGCATCAGACATCATCATCTGTGTTAAAGGCTGGACATAATTCTAAATGACCACAATAGCAAAATTCACAGTGTGTTCACTGGCTGGTTTGCAGGGCCTGCCCAGAGCCCTTCCTGTCCGTCGCTCCCTCTCACAGCCTGCTCAGGGGTCCTCAGGAGCCCCTCACTGATAAGCACCAAGATAAATCACTGAATTTGCACAGGAGCCTCACAGCTTTGCTATCAAGTGTCAACTACAGCTGATGCCTTGGGAAGGCCGACCTGGAACAGAGACTGGACAGAGCTGAAGAACAAAGTAGATATTTATTGAAAGGCTTCTAGGATACATTGGGCAGGACAAAGAGCCTGTCCAGGGCTACACCCACGGTAGCCACAAAATGGTCACAAAATGGACAAATGGTCACGAGGTCTCACACTTTTATAAGTTTTGGTCCAGGTTTAATTGTCCAATTACAGCTATGGGGTGTGAAGTATCATCCCTCTTGTTTTCCTTCTTCAGTCCACCCTTTGTGCTTTTGGGCCTGAAAGTTGTCCTTGGTCTTAAACAGAAAAGGATTTGTTTTGTCTACCTACTCTGTGAAGACAGCTGACTGACACTGAATGTGAGGCTCAGAACCACAGCCCTAAGCAACAAAAATCTGGAAAACGTGAAAGATAAAACTTAAGGCATCCCAGCAGAAACACAACATCAGCTGGTCAACAGGCGAGGCAATCCCCAAAACCCATGGGGCTGGATGTGGGATACAGCTGTCCACCCTTCAGGAGAGCCTTATTGGAGCCCTCAGGACTTGTTTGTAGGTTGGTTTTCCCAAATTCCCCTTCAACCACTGTTTTCTTTCCCTATCACATTTTTTCTTTAGGTCAGTATTTCTGTCCTGGTGGTCATGACTTTTTGAAATGGCTTCCATGAGATGAATCTATTACAGGGATTTGGGTTGGTCCAGGGAGCAGCAGGATCTCATGGTATTTCACACACTTCTTGCTGTTAGGTAATATTTTTTAAAAAATCTTTCCCTGTTTTGAATTTCATGATCAGAGCATCCTGGCACCCTGTTCTTCCAGCAAGTCTTGAAAGAGATCATCCTCTCTGGGAGTCGCTGAGATAGAGTGGCTACACCTGAAGTTGTATTTAAGCCCCAGACCGGATTTTTTTGTCTTACTGAATGATAGAGTGGTTTGGGTTGGAAGGGACTGAAAGACCATCTAGTTCCAACCACCCATCATGGGCAGGGACACTTTCCACTAGACCAGGTTGCTCCAAGCCCTGTGGAACCTGGCCTTGAACACTCCAGGTGTGGGGAAGACCTTGCAGGTGTGAGTGGCCCTGCTATATGAAACAACCCTAAGAAGTCTTGTAAATAAAGCTTAAGTCTGCTTTCCAAATTATTTTGGTTTTCCTTTTGTTTAAAACTGCACTCTGCTGACATTTGCTAAAAGGGATAATTAAAAAACTCAGAACAAGTAAGTCACAAACTGAATCTGAACTGAAAACACACAGCCCTGTCCTACCCCCTCCAAGAGAAGGGCTTAGCAGTGTTTGTTTTTATTAATGTCAGTAGGTCACCCCAGTCACCATATGGTTGTGCCAGTCCCTGTCCTCTTCTCCAGGCTGGGATTTGGGATGCCCAGCACCACACAGAGCCCCTGAGGCCACTCTCTGCTGGGGCTGCCTGCACCCCCCTCAGTGGGTGCTGGGGCAGATCCATCCCAGTGTTCATGGGATTGCTTCTTGTTGTTTTGCAGGGCTAACTCAAACCTCTCAAATTTTCTTTATTCCTCACTGCACAGAGTGAAACTGGAGGGTTTGATGTATTGTCTCATCTGAATTGTCCTTGTTTTCAAAGCAGAGAAAAAACAAACTTTACAGCTGTTATTGTTGTTGTTGTTGCCTCGATGTCACTGCTGCATTAATTCACTCTTCCTTCCTCTCATGGTTAATGACTCACCCCACAATGAGGTTAAGGTTTTCTGCCAATATGATCAAGTTTCAGAAACAAAATCCTAACCTGAGCTGAGTAGCCAGAAGTAAATGGGGCTTTATTTAATACCCTGGCACAGTAACTAAAGGTAGGTCTCACCCATGGACATCCTTGTGTAATTGCTCACTCTTTAGTTGGGAAAATTTATAGTTAATCTAAAACAGAAAATGCTGAGTTAATTACAAAAGAATTTTTTTTCCATGTAGAAATCTGTGTCATTAAATTTGGAAAGCACTTAAAATTCTCAGTTTTATTTTTGGTAAGCACTATGTATTGAAAAGTGAAAATATCAGAGGGATCTCTAGGCAGAATTTGTGAACTTTCCAATGAAAAGACAGCACAGTGTCTTCCTTTCATGTCCCACGGTCCTTAACAACTGTGCCACTTTCTGAATGACACCAAAGTTATGTGCCAAGAGTTTATTCCCAAAGCAGGCATTACACACAGTTATGGTCACAAAGATATCCTTGCACAGCATTAATGCCAGAGCCGCTCCAAGACTGTCAGCATTTTCATTTGGTGGGGGGGAAACACCAACAAACCCACATATATTAACACCATCAAACCCATATATATTCTTAAAATAAATCCAAACATTTTAAACACTGTGAAACAGAGCTGCAAATCACAGAAGATGTAGCATTTCCCACAGATAGTCCTTAGAGCTCTACTGGTGGTAAATTGACAAATGACTATATATAACTACAACCCTCCATGTCTTCTAATAAGGTATAAAACTTTTACTTTGTTAAGAACCCAATGGTGAGTGGCAATCTGTGAGAGTCTTATGTCTTCTATGAGACTTTCCTAGCAAACACTTCCATTTGTTTCTCTCTTGCCTGCATGCCATGCTGGAACACAACTGGGAGCTGGATTTGCACACTATAATAAACATTATTAATCTTATTGCCATCTGAGCACCTCCCCAGGTGTTACAGAACAGGCTGTGCTGGACCATGCTGGAAAACTACTTATTTATCTTTGCAAGGGCTTGATCCTGTATCACCAGATGTCAACGAAAACAATTCCAGGGAGCTCAGATCAGGCTCCAAACCAGCCTCCAATATGGTGGCCTTCTCTGGGTTTCTTCTCTCTTTTCCTCAGAAAAAGCCACAGACAAAGCAATTAGCAATATCTGAAGCAGAAGATGTATCATGCTGTGTATCTTTTCACAAATCCTTCTTTCCTCCTGCACCAAAGATGCAGAACATCTATTCTAGGGGCAGACAGATGACATCCCCTGTTACTTATGTATGTAATAAGTACTCTTAAAACGGTGTAGTCTTGCCTGCTCTGGCAAAGGCAAACATGGTAAGTGTTCTGCTCACAGCATTAAACACACTTCTCTCACTGTGCAGTGGAAGAATGTGTTTAAACTCGCAGTCTATCACTATTCCTGGATAGTGTAGGAGAGTCAGGAACACTCAAGATGTCTTTTCCTGTGTATATTAACTTGTTCTGAAGAAAATAGTGTTCTTAGAAAACACGAATCCTATGGCAGAAGAAAGTTTCCCTCTTGAGTGTGCTACAAAGGTTTCCGAACAGCTGCTTGTTCCTTTGGGTGCATGAAATATGAGGTTCAGCCTGCTCAGAAGTGCAAACACATAATTTCTTCTCACTGTGGCACCTTCACTGTGGTCATTTCCACCTGGCTTTGTGACACTGGCAAGTGCAGTAGCAGCACAATGTCTCCATTGTGTGAACTCTTGGAGGAGAGCTGTACCAGTCTTCCCAAAGCTAGCTGTTTGTCCTGCTTCACCAGGAGCTGCATTCACAATGAGTTTTGTTAGTCTGATGTGGGCAGCGAACACCAGAGTTTCAGGTGTTGCTGGAGTTCCCACCTGTCTGTGCACCACTCACAAGGATTGAAGGGTTATTGGGCAGCCTCCAGTAGGCTGGGCTTGCCAAGGCCACAGGAATGGCACACTTTGTGTCCCTCGGGACTGCCCAGGCACAGGGGCAGGTGAGAGCCCAATGCTCTCCTCAACACTCCCTCACATGAAAATCCTCACTGAAGTTTTGCACGAGGCTCAGGTGTACAACCCCTTTTGAGGGAGGAGGTCACAGCCCAGGCTGTGAGAGGAAGAAGTGGGTGTCAAAGAAATGGAAGAGGTGTCACTATTTTAACACAGATTAGGCAAAATCTAACCCCCATTAATCCTTCAGAGCAGGGCCACTGGTTTGTTCTTTTTTCAATCTGTTCTGTATTCAAAGCAAGTACAGGTTTTTCTGTCGCTATACTGCTATTGTTAACAACTATAAATGTATTAAAAACACAGGGGCATTTTAGTATGTGTATTGTGCATAAGAAATATTGTTACATGACAAGCTCCAATTGGCAAGTGAAAAGAGGTTTTATTGAAGGAAATAGCAGTAGCAAACAGTGAACTATGCAGAATAATGGTAATTGTTCCTTTAACATTGGCAGCGAGCGTTCACTTAATATGACTGCTCCTCTGTCTCTGCCTCATCCAGACCCAGAGGACCTGTTAGACAAGCAGGCAGCCACCTCTCTCTGGGATCAAGCTGTCAATGCAAACTTGCTTTCTCTCTATTTCTCCGAGCTAAGCTATACCCCCAGAGCTCCTGAAGCTTTTCCTGAGTGAAAGCTTTAAAAAAGCTCCATTCTAAATTACATCACACGAGCTGTTCTCTTCAGACTGACAGAACAAAAGCAGGAGGGGAGGGGGGGAAATGCCAAAAGTACCATCTGAATGGCTTGAGTTGCACAGGATGATTTAGCTCCTCACGCTTTATCAGAGCAGGCAAACATCTTGACCTTGCCTGCTAAAGCCTCACTAGTGTCCTCTAAGTAGCAGGGAAAGTTTGCATCATGTGTGTTTCCAGTACAAATAGAATCATGGGTTTGGGTTTGGGTTTGGAGGGGACCTTAAAGATCATACTATTCCAAGCCCCCAGCCATGGGCAGGGACACCTTCCACCAGACGAGGTTTCTCAGAGCTCCATCCAGCCTGGTCTTGAACATTTCCAGGGTTGAGGCATCCACAATTTCTCTGGGTAACCAGTGCCAGCATCTTGCTGTCTTCACAGTAAAACATTTCTTCCTAATATAAGTCTAAACCTACTCTTTTTCAGATTTAAGCCATTCCCCCTTATCTATCACTTCATGCCTTTGTCAAAGCCCCCTTCCAGCTCTCTTATAGGCCCTCATGACCCTGAATTCATTGGGTGCAGGCTTTTTGACCCCATTTTTGCAACAATGGGGTCTTGAGTGCCCATTTCTAATGGGGCCATGGTGCTTTCTAAAATTTTCGGATGATGTGATTTCTAACACATTGCTGGCCAGCTCATTGCTACTGGAAGAGCCCAGCCTGTGGGTGCTGCCCAGCCTGGTGTACTCATCCAGTTAATCAGCAGTACCCCAATTAATGGTCATGGTGAGCACTGCTGAGGGCCACTGTCAAAATCTGAAAGGTCTCTTGAGTTGGCTCCAGCTGGGACACTCCAAATGCCATGTTCAGAAGTAATTGGAGCAGATAAGCATTACCCACTTCTGGAGTGGCTGGGTAGAAAGCAGATAAATTGGCATATCTCCCCATTCTAAAGGCTTTCAGATGGTGTAAATTGTTATGAGATGCCTCAATAAGGAAAACATCCTCAGCTGGAGAGGAGAGGGCCACAGGCCTTGCTTCTCCTTTAGTATATAAACAGAGGAAAGAGGGCAAACATCATGGCAATTCTCCAGGTAATGTGCAGAATTAGTAGCCCTGGAAAGAAGGCAGTTTAGGGGGTTCCTGATATCAAAATAGTTAACGGAGGTAATTCAAATGGGAATAAGCAGCCTTTTTGTGTCTTCAAAGCTGACCCTTTTGGGGTTCTTACTCAATTTTCATAAGAAAATGGTGGTGAGGTTAAGAGCTTGCTCTTATGCTCTAAAGTTTTTAGGCTTAGCTCCCCTGCAAAGCACTTTTGTGCTTGTTCTGCTGTTTTGAGTAAACTTCAGAATGTTTCTTCAGCATCACTAACACAAAAAATAATCTCAATTTAAAGTTGGGCTGAAGGCTGAAACAGATGAAAAATATTGAGGAAGAAGTGCTACTTCCATCCCTCAGTGGAATTAGACTTACTGATTTAATTTTTTTCATGGAAGGTGCTACTTCGGTACCTGAAATGATGTGATGCCATGCCCTGTGTGCTGTAGGGAGAAGGAGCTGAGAAAGTGAAGGGTTTACTTGTTTCTAAAGGGCTGCCTAGTTTGAGAAAATACGGCGAAAGAAAGTTTCACTAAGCAGAAAAACCTCCTCAGCTGGTGATGTGCCTTTGTTATCCCACATGGATGTTTTGTGAGCACCTCAAAGCTGTGTTGTTATCAGAGAAAAAAGTCAAGCTATGTCTCCTAATTGACTTCACAAGTATGTTAAAAATAACTCCTAATAGAAGTTGGGAGATACCCCTTCCCTTTAGTCAATGTCCTGTGGCCTCTCTCACCTGAGATCATCTTGCAGGTGTTTTCCAACCATAATGATTCTATAATTCTGTTTTCCCCAGGGAGCACAGCAATTTTCATACAGTGGACACAACTTGTCTTACCCAAAAGGGCAGAGACTGCTTGAGGATCCTGATTCACTGAAGCAGCTTTGAACCCTGAGTTTCTGAGTGAGTAAAGTTTGTCTTTTGCTATCTTTTTTGGGTAGCCCATGTCTGAATTTTCTTTATGTACCTGACCAGTGAAATGAGTCTGTCTGGATACATGAGGGACCATCCTAATGCCCATTAAAGGTGATGGAAATGTTTGGCTGGAGGGCAAACCGTATCTAGTGTTGTATCTGATTCCTACACCAAAATGAGAATCTTAATTATGCAAAATCTTCATTAAAATGATCACAACTGAGGCAACAACTGATAATGAACTGTATGCTTCATCACATCCCTGCTGCTACCAATGGTACAGATAAAGATGCTGGACTTTTGAAGGTAGAGGAATAAGTTATTAAACTTAACCCTAGTCTAGTTTTCTGAACCATGTGTTTAGGATATGTTGAAAGTTCAGGTTTAGCTCACTCTTCTTTCTTTCTTGGTTTCTGCTTAGCAATGCTTCCTGCCGTTTTATGTATTTTAGTCTTTTGCACTGCCTTTCACCACCATGGCCTCTGAGAATCTCAAAATCTCTAACTGGCAAAGCCAAAAACTTGGTCATATCTGGAGCACTGTGCCTTTCTCCTCTGTTTGCAGGGGAAGATGTAATTCTTATCTAAATGGCAGAATACTTGGGTGGCACTGTGTTCCCAATGGATGTGGGATTTTGTGCCACACAGAGGTCACTAAAATAACATTTTGCAATTTCTTTGGTAAATCTTGATTTGAACACAAATTATGTCGCAAATTGTTCTTCTAATAGTACCAACCAGTAGCTTGCTTTGTTATAAAGTGAGCAAAATGTTATCTGGAGATAACTTTCAGAAGACAGGCAGGGTGCCATGGTCCTATTCCCAGCCTCAATTCCAGCATAGCTGGCCTTTCAGCAGTGAAGCTTCTCGTGGCTTGGGGATGAGTGTGCTTGCAGGCAAAGGCTTGTGAGTCTCTGACACTTTGCCACAAGCAGGACATGGAGTCCCTGGGGAGCTGTGTGTCTGAGAAGGGATTAATTTGCTTATGCCACCATGCAGACCACACTGCCCTCTGCTCCCACCCTGTTTGATTCACAGCTTGGGTTGCTCTGTCTGGTACTGCTGGCTGCAGCCTTTGGGGGTGGACTAAGGAGTTATTTATTCCCATCTGGATTGAGGTCTAGAAAATTTACTCAGAAATCTGTAGATAACATTTCTCCCTTTTATTCTCCAATAATGTGTAAGACAAGCTTTATGCTGTCTTTGAGCTTGCTAAAAAGGGAACAGAAATTTGTGCCTTTTTCCATGTGTTTACTTTGAGCCACGATTCTTCTGGGAAGGGTGATTTGTTTGTCTTTCCATGACAAATGACAGTGGTTTAAGTTGCATCTCTGCCAACCTCTTTCTAAGTGGTTTCAAGTAGTTTACTTACAGGGGTTATTTCATCTGCCACAGAACATGAGGCAGCTCTGAGGTAGTGTCTAACCTGCACTGAACAAGACTATGGAAAGTTAGCTTAAGGCAGGAAATTTAAGGTTCAGTAGACAGTAGGATCACAGGAGCATGGAGTGAAGATTTGTAAGTGTTTTGCACTTGGAGAAAAAAGAAATTTTTTGACTTTTCCTCTTCTGATGGCATCAGGAAGACCAGGAAAGTCTTGTAGCATTGGATGTACTAAATTCTGATTGTCCATCAACAAGAGCTTGTGCTACTTAACCCCCTGTAAAGTGGGAACGTACAGTACCTCAACATATATGATTTGATGCAGAAGTCATTGTTGTAAGCTAATAGAGGCTTTGCAAATTGTCAATGTTTTGTGGCTGCCTTGCTGAGCTTCGGGAAGGGTCTGAAATTTCTATGCTGCAAACTTCTCCAGCTCTCACAGCTTATGGTCACTCGTTATCTACAGCAGGAGGGTCGGACTTCAGAGGCTGCAGCTTCTTTCCAGCCTGCAGGTTTCCTCCCCCTTCAAGTCTGTTTTTTACTCTTGCCAGTACCCTGCCTTCTGTTTAAAAGCATTAGTAATACCAAATAAAGCTAAAGACGCTTGTTATAACAACTAAGTTGTTTCCTTTTTAATCAGAGCACATGCTTATGCCAGGTTTGGCATGAAGAATCTGTGTAAGTGTTTGGTTCAGGGCACAGTAAGCTGATCATTTGTTAGAAGTAGTGCATTACATATCATTTTGCTTTTAGTGGTACAATTTACTGGGAGGTTGGTGCAAGCATTGGTAATATAATTTTTGCTTGGTTGGAGGTGGTTAAAAACATAAAGACTGGGAAATAATTCTATTGCCATGTGTGCTGAATTGTGGTTTGGTCGCAGCAGTTGTCTGTAGCTAAGTGGCCATCAAAACCTTTCTTGGGGTGGCAATAAATTATAAAAAAAATCTTCTGAAAATATCAGTTTTCAAAGAGCAAAAGATGCAGCAATTATTGTGACACAGGTTTGCAGTCTGTTTCTGATTATCTTTTTGGCTGGAGAGTTGGGGTTTCTAATTGTAAGGTTAAGGAATCCTTTTTATCTATCTCTTGCCTCCTAATCCTATGCTAGACAGTATTGATTTCTGTGCCTTTTGTCTTCTGGGGAAGGAGACAATCTCTGGCTCATGCGAACATCTTGTTAGAGTCTGCTGAGGATTAGGGGGTGTGACAGTTTTCTTGCTGAGCCTTTTTATTGGGGATTTTTATGCCTGCTTTTCTGGGAGGTCTTTGAAATGTCTTTTATGTAGCAATCATTTCACTCTTTCTTTGTTGTCTCAAATGTTGAGGCTGTATTCTTCTCATCTGTTCCTGTTTATGTTCCATACTGGCTGGTCATAACAGTTTAGCTTGAAACTATCATCACACCGTGTGCTTCTGAATCACAGGAGTGTTGCTAACAGCTCTAGGACGACTGCAAATTTGAGGGTTTTTTAAGGGCATCTGAAGCTTTAGCATGGTAGTTTAGTATGAAATACTGATAAAGAGGTTCCAGATGAAAAACAGTCTGGGAATTGGATTTTTCAAGCATCCTCAGCCAGGTATAGGCACTTAAAAATGCTCCTGCTCTAATGAGAGAGGTCCCCCTTAGGGTGGTCATCATTCCAGCTCTACCTGATAGGCAGGATAGTTGTTCAGTCTTGCCTAAACTCCTACAGAAATCAATGAGAGACAAGCCCATCCTGCTGCAAGTCATCTCATCTTGACTGAAGAGATTAAGCCAGGAAAAAACTGCTTTTTTTAAAAGTCTGGTTTTGTCCCTACTCTCATCCCTTCCCCCTGCAGTTGGCTACAAATAATTATCCAGACCAGAACCCAAACTTCTCTGAAGTCAGATGGTTGGCTAATCCTGGCAAAAGAATGAGAGAAACTTGGTTTTTCATAAGGTTCTTCATCTCAGTTTCAGGAATTGATGAGTTCAGTCAATGTACTTCAATACAGGTAAAGCAGTAGATACTGCTTCCTAAAATTTTTATTAAATCAATGTTTCTATATCTTGAGCAGCTATCTTAAAACATATGGACTTCTCATATCTTTCAAAATGAGATGGTATTTCTGACACTATGTAAGTTCAGGTACCAGCTGGGCAGATCCCAGATTTAAGGTTAGGCAAGGAGCCAGGTTTATGTAACCTTGCTGATAATGAAGATATGAGGGACAGGTTTCTGAGGTGTTCATAAGGGAAAACTGGTTGCATTACCTTCCCCGTTGATAAGATTGAGGTAAAAAATTTGGTATTGTGGCTTCATTACCAAAACTGAGGGATTTACGTGCACAAGATGCTGTTTCAAAACATTAATCTAGCTAAACTCTTTATTTCATTAAACAGTGAAATAAAGTATACAGTATCATACCATTGTGGAGGAAGAAGCTACCTGCATACTTGTTTACTTTTGCTGCAATACTTTCCTGAAAGCTGTTTTCTCTTTTTTCTCTTCCTACCAGAAATTTGCCCCATCTAACAGCACTTCCACCTCCCTTTGCTTACTGCCTCTCTAGCCTAATTTTTAGTGTCAAAAGCCATATTTAATACAGTTCAATTTCACACATAACCACAAACCCCATTCTTCCAGATATGACCTCAGTTTATTTTATATCACACATCTTTTTGTTAAGGTATTTTATATGTAGCATAATATGCAATGATACGGCACTGATGTTTATCAAAATTGTTTTACACTGTACTTATTTCTATTCCTGTCTTTTGGATCAAGTACAATACAGCTGCAGATTAGTACCATCTCTTAAAATAGGCTTAATGTGTTTATTTTCTTACCACATTCACTTCATCCACTAACTTGTTATATGGATTATATTTAATGGGAATCTTGCGGGACTATCAAAGGGCATTTATTTCCTATTGAAATAACAATTAAGATAACACTCCACTAATATAGTAATCAAATAAACCTGACAAATAACAAAAACTTTTTTAAAGCTGCAGAGGCATGCTAACAAATCTATTTGATCAATATATGGGATGTGAAAAAAGAGGAGACAAGATTGACTGATGAATAAAATGGAACTGACACAAATAGGCTGACAGCCAGTCGCAAGTCTCTTTAGGGCAAATGCAATTAACTTAGAATAATAGACTCAAATTTGATGGTTAGAAATGCATTTTTATTAACAATCACAGCCTGAATCATTATGCACTCTTATGAATAAAATTGTAGTTATACTGAAAGTCTGTGTATACATGTATGCATGTACGTACAAAAAAGCCTTGTTGAAGGAGAGCTTTATTTTTGTGACAGAATGGCTGTGTGGGATTTAAAATATAAAGCATACACAAGTATAAATCTAAATATTCAAACCAGTGATATAAAAATCACATATGTAGCGTGCTAGTATTAATGATAAAGGCAATGAGCATCGGTCCCAGGACTGCTTGTTCTTTTGGGATGTGAAATTGCAATCAGGGATTTACAGATTTCATTCTGAGGCAGAGAAGTCATTACTAGAAACATAAGCTCATTCTCTTTACTTTAATAGCTATTTTAAATCATTCATTTAGAAAATACATTAACTATTTATTGTATAGGCAGTACGTTTCCATTGGCATTTCATTTTCATGCTTTTTTATAATCCTTTTTAGCAAATTATTTTATTAAAAGAAGATTAGAATTAGCAAAAGGATCCTACCAATTTTTGAAAATGCTACTCTTGAAGAAGAATATTTTCCATTATTAACAGGTATGCAGCATTGAAACTTTAAAGGAAGGGAAGAGATTCAATTGCTAATGTGTCCTTTTTCTTTTGACCTTCATTGCAGTGGCTGATTGCTATTTGTAAATTGCTTTCAAAATTATTAATCTCATTTAATTTCTGAATAAATACATAATCTTTTTTTTTTCTCCCAAAAATCCACGAGCTTTAGACATGAATAGAGCTGCCTAAAGCTTATGTTGTGGTGCAGACATCTCTTATTTGTGGGAAAAGAGGAAAAACACCTCTTAATGCAGACAAACACTAGAAGGTACTAGCAAAATATAACATGAATATGAAACCACAATACTTGCAATGCTTGGTGGTTAAATGTCTTGAGAAAAAGGTGGAATAGTAGGAAGTAAAACTGCACTGGGAATTATTTTAACCCAGGTTCATGTTTGTGGTGGACTTCTGGCTGGGCAGGGACAGGGGAGCAGTAAGACATGATGCTCTGTGTGCCTACAGCATGAAAAACCTCACTCTGGGTCTCAGCCAGTTCCTGGGGTTGCTGAGATGGATCCAGGCAACATCCACGCTTGGTTTTTCTCCACCCTGAAGGTGATTTTAAGCCTTCCCAATTCTCCAAAGTGAGAAGTGCACAGACATACTGGGGAGGTAAAACACCTCCTGTCTGGTTGAGGAGAGGCTCACGGAAACTGTCGGGAACAGGGATGGTATCTGGCTGGGGAAGATTTTTCCGGTAAACACCTGGTGTCTGGGGAATTTGTGATTTTGGTTTTCTGCCTCTAATTAGCCTTAAAGTCATTACTGTGAGGAAAAAAACTTCTTGGGAACTCCAACAGTTGCTGGAGATGTTCCAGCCATTTCTTTCTCTCATAATCTACTCTAGATAGTCACTGCAGCCCACCACAACACTTTGTGAGCTGGCTTCTTGAATAGCTGGCATTGCTTGTTCTTAGAGATGAGATGGATGGATCACATGTTGTTCTAGCACCATCAAACCTGGTGTGTGCCTAAAATGGCAGAAATCCTGTTGGTCCTGGCATAGTTGTTTTACTTTAACCCAAAAATCATTGCAATATACTCCAAGATTTGGATTGCTGGAGATGTCTCACAGATCTGCATTTGGCGTAAGAAGGAGTCTGAGTAGTTCAACTTGTGTTATCTATTTAATGTCTCCTTTGTAGACAGGTTGCTGATGGAAGAAAAGCTACTTTTTGGAATGTGTGGCTAGAAAAAGAATGTACTTTGACCACAGTTACTTTACATTTTAAATGAGGAACAGGTCTTACTAAACTTTGATGAGTTTTTTTAAGGTAAACAGACTAAAAAAGAATGACCAGACAACCTCTGATTTAGATGGGGCAACTTCTTTAGAGTCAGTGAACAACAGTTCTGTAGAACTGGGGCTGTGGCTTCAGTTCTACCACCCTGTAGGTTTTAGGCTACTGAAACACTGACTAACTTCACACAGTGTTTCCTGATGTATGGTGATGTAACAGAAAGGAGGCTCAGACCCTGCATGATGATAATTCTCCACTGATGCAATCATCCAACCAGAACAGGAATGACTCATGCTATCCATAAATATCCTGAGGCCTTTGTGTGATCGTTTAAACTCGTTCACACCAACCTCATCTCATTTGCTTGAATGGCCTTTCTCCTGAGCTGGAATGATACATGTAAGAGTAAATCCAGGCCCTTAAAAATAAAATCATAATTAGTTTCTCTTAATAGCTGCTCTACTAAAAAACTCAGATCTTCAAAAAGTATATTAGCAAAAGACATTGGGGATTTTTTTTTTCCTAACTCAGCAGCCATAGGCTTGTTGCTGATGTTTTATACCTGCAGTAGGTTTCTATTGGCATTTGTGTTCTATATTTTTTATATTGCCTTTTCATAAATTATTTTGTTTAAAGGAGATTAGAACTACCAAAATGTAACTACCAGGTCTTGAAAACACTTACCTTGAAAATTATATTTCTCCCCAGCACCTACCACTTTTGTTCCACTGCATCTTAAACCTGCTCTAGTTCTGAACTCTGATTTCACCATTTCATGCTCCCAAAATATTAAAAGATTACATTCCCCATCAGTTTACACTTTCCTCAGCTTTTCATCTTCTACAAATATGGCTTGGCCAAAACGTTCTTGATGAAATAAAAATACATTTCCTTTGCTTTCTGTTCACCTCATCCTCGAGCAGGTGCCAGGCAATCTGCGGCAGCTCTTCTGCTACCTGAGAAATGTTCAGATATAGAAACACCAGGCCAGCCTCTGTTGTCACAGCATGGAAAGCCAAAAATAGATGACATGAGAACATATTTCTTCCAATGAAATTTTTTTTTTTTCAGCTGCGTGAATTCTTCAGATAAGCAGGTTTCAGTGTTGGAAGAGAATAGTGTTGGAATGAAGAATCTAGAATGTACGTTTATACTATAAAAATAGTCTGTATAATATAGGCTTAATTAGATAGGTTTGAATATTCCTCCTTCCAGTGGTGAACAATTGTGGCAACAGCTGGTCTTCCATGTCAGGTATGTTTCCTCCTATTGGTGTGGTTGGAAAGCCACAAAATAAGTAAATTTCTTCAAAAGCCGTATTTGTAACATCTTTCGTTTTCTCTTCCCTGGTTTGCTGTGTAATTCAGGACTATCCTGAAGGCTGGGTTGCACCAGATGTAATCTTGTGTTAGGGCCACTGGCATGGGGGAATGATGGAATATTTTAAAACTGAGGAATGGTGCCAAAAAGAATTACAGGTCATGCAGATGCGAAGGATCTCAGTTCTGCTAGACCCAGTATTCATGACATTAAAATCTCTGTGGGCTAAACCCTTAGGTATTTTCCCTCTCATTTCTCCTTAAATATCATTAATTGACAGTGCCTGAAACACTTCCTAGGGGAGAGCGTTGCCTAATCATCCTTGCTTGGAAAATATTTCCCTAACATTCAAGCTGTGTTTCATTCTTTTCCCCAAATAGGCATAAGGGCAGGTGTCCCATTGTGAAAGTGGAAAGTTATATAATGGGTAAGTAATTCCAAGTGGAGTAAAGAAGTCAGCACTGCAGATTCTTCAAAATTTGATATTTCTGGAATAATTTGTTTCCTCCTGGTCTTGGTGGTGCTGCTTACTTATGCTTTTCTTCACAGTAAAGGGTCACATTTTGTTCTCTCATGTGGTTTTCTTTTAAATCAATTTACCCTTAAAGACACCCAAGGCAATTGCCATTTCAGTAAGGACCTAAGCATGCTTGATGGATATCTTATTTTATAACAGGCAGTGTCAGCGGTGCTGGGACAAGGGCTTGATTCTGCCTTAGCTTTTATGACACTACTAATAAAGTTCTCTGGTTCCCAGATAACATGTAACAGCCCCGTTACTGCAGTGCAAAATTATGGTTAAGACTCAGCTGGTGGTTATTGTCCTGTAAATGTTCAGCATATTTCAGTGGTGCATTAGCACAGAGTTGTTGGAGTGACTGGTGATTTCTGCCATGGCCAGAAATCTGTCACACTTAGTGCTCAGTGCAGACACAGGTGAAACGTCTCTGTCCCTGAAAACTTGAGGTCTACATAGACAGCTGAATTATGCTGATTTTACAGATGATCAGCTGCAATGTGGACTCAGATTTATTTTTTCTGAAGAGCACAAAAGCAGCTCAGGTAAAGTCAGGTACAAAACTGTGTTCATTTGAGTGCTTAATGGATAATGAAAAGTCTATTTTTTCCTCCAGTTTTACATAGTGTCAGCTCTAGCCTTTATCTTCTATATTTCTTAAAAAATCCTTGCTTCATTTTCTGCTGTCATCATGGAAAGAGCTATGTTGATTCACCTTCTTAGGTGGCCTTCCAGCTGTGTATGGTGTATATTTTTAATTCCTTTAGGTTCAGTTTGAATTGTTCATAGAACACTTACGTAATTTCAGTGAAAGTTCTAATGTTCTCCCAGGAGAAAGTGAATTTGTGAGGGTAGTCATTATGCTTCTTTTCAAACAATCTCTCCCAAAATTTTGAGGAAGTAAAACCACAAAATTGCACTAAAATGGCAAAAAACACCTATATAAAATGTTGCTTTCTTGTGAAAATAAGCAAAAGTGTAACTACCTTGGAAATCAGAGCAGTCTATGGAGCTCTGTGATTTTTTTGGGGGGAACAGACTAGCCCAGCACAATTATCCTCTCTGTCTGGAGCTCACAGAACTCTCCTTAGCAATTTTTCTTTCAGAGGGATTTATTCCTTGCTGCATTAGTGAATGCAGTCAAACCCCAACACATCAGCAGAGAGCCCTGTCTCCAAATCTAGGTGCTGCTCCCTGGAAGCCAAAAGGGAGTTTTGCCATCGACTTTGATGAAAGTAGAACAAGCCCTTTATTTGCAACTTAAAGCAAGTAGGTTAGAATTATGAAGAATGATTATTTAAAATAGCAATGATGTAATATCAGTGTCAATTCCATTATTTTAACAGATGTAAATTTGCTCTGCTCTTGAACTCTGGTGAATTTTAATGGCAATATTAAAGAGATACTATTAAGACTACTTAAAAGAACTATTTGTAAAAAGTGTCTCCAGTTAGGGGGGGGAAAAAGTTTAAATTGCTTTTTTATTCAGTCTGCACAATTATTTATTGAAGGGTTTTGTATATTACAAATTAATATGCATTAGAAGCTGAAAAGATCACACAATAATTCCAGTAGTCATTGAATATGGGAGAGCTTGCACTGTTTAGACAAAGCAAATAGAGTCTTTATCCAGCTGGAGTTTAGGCAGTCTTCACCATAGTGAAAATAAGGATTTCATAATGTACATTATGGGCAATGTAGATGAAGAAAGCAGTTTAAAATCAGCTGCTTAAATAACTGTAGTGTAAATTTACATACATTCCAAGGCAAGAATCAAGCCAACAACTCCAGTGTGGTACCTGGCTAATGGTGACTGCTGTCTCTTCCCTGGCAGTCCATGGGAATCCAGGATTTGGAGGTACTTACAGGATTCAGATCTAATTTTTAACAAAACCTGCATTTCATTGGGGACACTGATGGGAGAAGGAGATCAGAGTGACCAGTTCTGGAGCAAAGCCTCTTAAAATTTACATACAAAGCTGTGGGCATCTGCCTCAAAAATGTTTATTTTGTGGAGTGAAATTTTAGTTTTAAAACCAATTTTATGGCTTCAGTTCAGAGCTGATAAAATGAAATGCAATATTTTGAACAGGCTGGTATTGCACAATCCAGGTTATCACAGGCCAGAAAAGTAGGTGTTGCCCCTTTTTTTTCCCCCCCAAGATTTTTTCAAACAAACAACAGAAAATGAGACTGAGAATCAGGGAAAGGCAGGTTCTAAAAATTCAGTGCTGGCATTTTTATTAAGGTTTCATTTCTCTCATTAAAATCAATGTCAGTACTGCTTGATTTTTACCTCATCTCCAGCTATTAATTTTGGGTGTTAAAATTATTTCTGTTTATTTCTTGGCTATATGAAGAGTTCATCTTCAGAGTTCATCTTCATTAAGAGGTGCTGGGCACTGGAAACTGCAGTCAAGGGTCTCAGCTACCCATAAAGTTGGATATTTAGAATATCTAAGTATTACATATACCTAAAGCAATCACACTTCCAAGTAATTGCTTCACCTCCACTCCTATTAATCACCTTCACAGAGCAAATAGGCTGCTTTAGTGGTTAAGTGCTGAAAATTATTTGATACCCTCAAATGAAAAGTAAAAATTTGTCAGGTTTTTTTACCTCATGAGGGAGAACAAGGTGCCTGAGCAGCGCTGGACTTTGTGAATCGTTTGACCTCAAAAATGTTTCTTCTGAGTAAAATCTGGGAATCCATTCTTGGAAGAATTCAGCTTTGATCCTAGAGGAAATGTCTCTTTCCATGAGTTTTTATTTCCTTTTATTGCTGCACACAAACTTAAATATTACAGAGGGCAAATCCACCAAACTTTCCCTAACTTTCTGTTGTGAGGCGAATCAGGCTTCATCTTCAAGTGACAGTCTTTCAGTCACGCAAAAAATGTTTTTAACTCTGTAAAAGCCACCAAACTGAGAAGTCTAGGCTGACCTACTGGGCAGGAGAGAAGGTGGAGGGTGAGGTTTTACTGCAGCATCTGGTGTAAACTCACATACAGACAGATTTAGACATCACTGAATATTAACACAATCTCCAAGGGTGGAAAGAGCTTTTTTTCTGTCAGCGGAAACACACCACAACTAACTTTTTCTTTCTGTTTCCTCTGCATATAACAAGGTCCTTTCTATATTATGCAGCAACCCATAATGATCAGCTGCCCAAAGTGCATCTCCTTGGCCAGCAGGTCACCCTGGCTGTGACAGGGCTGACCCAGAGCAGAGGGGTCAGTGCATCACAGTTTGCATCACAGTTGACCCAAGCAGCTCTAGCTCAGCATAAAGTTTTAAAGCAGAGCCAAATGCAGCCTAACAGACAAGGCTTGGAAGGGTTTCCCTGCCAGAACCCAAACCCTGTGCTGCCAGTTTGCTTGTAACTTATTGGTATGGTCTACACAGTGCTCTTGAGATTAATAAATATATAATCCCATATCCCATTACCACACAGTGTTTGAAACATTTCCCATTAACAAAATACAGTACGAGCAGGTAAAAATATCAATGCATCTCATTAGCGGGGGGAAAATGGAAAATATGTATTATATTAATGCCAAGTTTTGAGCTCCTGGGAGAAGTTTAGGGGGGTGGGGTGGGGAATGTATTTCTCCAGGTGGTCTCAAGTGGAAGGATAGAGTTTCTTGACTAACCCAACAATTAGAAACAGGGCAACACTATAGCCAAGATGTGGCCTCTAATCAAAACCAAGGCATTCTTCATCCTCTATCAGAAGCAGATTCAGCAACAGGCCTAAGCACAAGCCTAACTTCAGGCATATGAGTAATTCTGGTGACTTTGCCCTTGAGATCTTGGCCTAAAGAATCATATCTGATGTTTTAATTTTGTCAGCATGTGCATGAGTTGTTTTGGGTTGCACAGCAACCTGCAGTGTCCTGTGCTCTGATTTTCTTCAGCAGTAAGAGAGAACTTGAGTGTGACAGAAATGAAGGTGGGGCTAAAGTATGGGGGGGATTGAAGCCTTGGGAAAAATAATACAGGAAAACCGTGTGTGATGAATACATGCATTGCAGACCCATGGCCTGAAAACCAAACAGACCAAACAACTCAAATCTTTGAGCGGCAAAATCTTTTTCTCGCCTTTTATAGGAATGCTGGAGACTGAAATCAACACTGCAAAACACTGGGAGAGGAACATTGACGTTATTAATTTCATAATTAATTGTGAGCAGCTTCTGTTCTCTAGGTATTCATGGTTGACCCTCTGTTAAACCACCTTAAGCCTGGACACAGAAAAGCAGATGTTTAATTTGTGTTTTGGGTCTAGGAGGGACATTGGTAGTTGCTGCCTGTAAGATGAAGTTCAGATGGATTAAAGTCCTTTTATCCTTGTAAGGTTGTGCCCATGGCAGGGGGGTGGCAACAAAACAGTCTTTTTAAGGTTGCTTCCATCCCAAAATATTCTATGATTATAAGTAGGTAAGCAGCTCTTACCTGCTTTTTTTTTTTTTTTTTTTTTTTTTTTTTTTTTTTTTTTTTTTACTTTTTGGGTTGAAACAATCAAGCCCATAATTCAATGGGTAGGTTTTTTAGGGAAGCAGCTCTACTTGGTGTAGATTTAAAGAATATAATACACCTCTGCTTGGATAAACACAAGCAGGTAGTAAATCCTAACAGGTTTAGGATACCTTAGGCAAAACCTGGAGTAAGAGTTTTTACCTGGGATCTTTCTAACTCGCTCTTAATGTAGTGTTTCTGGAAAGTTCTTCATGGGGAAAAAAACCCCCAGCCAATGAAATTAGAAGCTTGGAATGGGAGGTCTGTGGGGTTTCTGCTCTCATAAATTGCCTGCAAAACACACGTGGCTGTTGAAGGGCCGTGTTGGGGGGGAAATTCCCCTGGCAGAGCAGCACCACATGTTCCTGCTTGTCCACGTGCTTTGTGCAGCTGGGCAGTGGATCACATAACACAGTCAATGCCAGCTGGCCATCCCTGGGGAGCCCCAAAACTGTAAATAGAGTGGCCAAAAAATACCTCCCAGAGGCACAGCACTACCTGTGGGAGCAGGAATGCTTGAACCAGCTGCCCAAGCCTTGTAGTCAAGGGCACTTGACAGGTGGCCCTGCCTGGCCCAGGGCTCTCAGTTGGCCACAGTCTCGTGCCTGCAGCCTGGATGTCTGACAGAGTGTTTAAGAGGTCACTGAGGGTGGCCTGGGGGCCCAGGGGAGGCTGAGGAAGTGCTGTGCCCTACAGAACTAAGGGCAGGCTCCTCATAAGGTGCTCAGCATAACTGAGGCTCCTTGGTTGGCATTGCACTGAAAAATCATCCTGTGAGCAGAAGGGGCTCACACGTGATGTGTGCACAGCTAAGATTTTACTGTTGTTTTCTTAACAATAGTTATTAGTTTAATTATTTTGTGTATTGACAGTTTTTCTTTAATTGATAAAAGCCTGTACTATGTAGTCAAGCTCTTGTACAATCCATGCCCAGCTTTTCCAATACCTGCTCTCTTATGTGGTGCTGTGCTCACCCTTCCCAAATGTGATGTCCCATCCCACGTGGTGTCCTGAAGCTCCTGCTGTGTTTCCACCTTGTCCATCTTCCTCCCTGTCTCCAGTTAGCCCAGGCAATGCCTGCCCAAGGGGATCCAGTAAGAAATGAGGGCATTATAGAGCCAGCTAGCAGGGATTTCTGGCTGTGGGAGGTGTGACCTTGAGAGACCACCCCTGTAAGGTTGATGGAGAAGAAATTTTTGGTAGGCAGGATAAGAGTCAAGGGAAGATTAGGTTAGATGTGGCCCAAAAGATAATGACTAGACACGTGCACCATTTGTTTTACCAGAGCTGATGGGGATGCATGACTGTAGTCCAATCATCCATTGCTCAGTGTTCTGACAAATTCTTGTTTCATGAAAATGTACAGAGATAAAAAAAAAGGAAAAACTCAACTTGGGAAAACTATGGCATTTTACATATAAATCTGTTTTATTCTGAGTGAAATTTAACTGTAATGATCTTAATGATTTATGTAAAGTGAAATATTAGGTTTTCCTTTTTCTTTCTCTTTTAGCCCTGGTCTCACACAGGCATATTAATGATTATTTGTCAAAGTCACACTGTTTGCTTACAAGGTACGAAGGCTTTTTAGACACTATAATGACAGCTTTTGATTCACTTGATAATATTTAGAATAAGCCATAAAAGCCAATCTCTGAACGAACAGACCGCTTTTATTGGCTTTTAGTGCTATTACTGCTATCATAAGTGGTAAATTGGCCTAATGCAAGTAATACTGCTGTGTCATACTGTAAAAACCACTGCTGAGTTTTTATATTTTATTTATTTTTCATGAAAAAAATTCAAGGCATGGGGACTGTACTATCTTTCTACAAGTATTGGTGATTCCCTCCAAGCCAGAGCTGGGGAAGCTTCCACTGCTGTTTGGAATTTCTTTGCCCAGTGGTTACAATTTCTGATGGAACAGGGCTGATCATAAAGTTGGGGACCAAGAGTGTGAGTGCAGTGAATATCTTCCTGAAGCTCATGGGTTATTTATTTATTTAAATCATAAATAAACTAGGAAAAAAAAAAAAAAAAAAAAAAAGATTGCTTAGCTGGAAGCTGAATTGGATACAGTTCAAATACTTTATGCTAGGTTTTATTTGCCTTGTTTTATATTAGCAATAGTATTTTTTTAAATAGTAAGCACTTAAAATATCTGCTGACAATAAATTTGGTCACCACGTCATCTAGCCAGAATGACTACCAGGTGCCATAATTGCTTTTTCCTATGATTCTCTTGGCTTTCTTCCCCTAATCTCATCATCTCTTATATTGTTTTACCCACTCTTGGAATATAAGCATGGACTTCAGAGCTTCAAAATTAACCTACAACTTCTTTTTCTTTTAATAAGGAAATTCGATTTTTTAACATTTAGATGAGAGAAACAGTTGAGAAAGTGAAACTGAAAAGACTTGAGTTGACTTTTGAGTTTCCATTCTTTTATTTTCCCTCCTCTTCCCCTTTGCCTGTGAAATTTCATAGTAGACACTTTTCAGTGGTTCTTGTTTGGGGGAGAAAAGTGTAGTGATTATAAATTTAGTTAAAATTTGAATATTCTGAAGGCAAATAAAACTTAATCACGGTATATAGTGTGGTTATTAAAAAACTAGTCTAGTGACAGAGAGTTCTGTGTAGTAATCACCAACTTAACTTGGATGCATGCTTGAAATAATTATTCATATTCAATATGCTGTAGGAACAGGAAGAATCATGTTTCGATTTAAATTTTGGCATCCAAGCATTTGGAGATACATGAAAGCGTTTTGGCACAAGTTTTAGTTGCCATGGGCATGTAACTAAACACAATTTTTGGTGCTAAAAGGTTTAACTTCTATATAAGAGAATTATATTTACAAAGATCACAAAGCAGAAGGTTCTCTAAATCTGTTGTCTGAGTTTTCTTCTGTTGGAAGATACTGATTTGACCTGTATCTCACTCTGAAGAATTCAAGTGGTCTTATTTTTCCAAAATCTGCACTTCCTTTAAATTGCAGGTGCAGTGATATAAGCAAAGAGTGTTCCTAGCTGCATCTCTGCTGCAGTAGCTTCTTCTTTCATTTGAAGCTGTTTGTAGACATATTTCAGCAAGAAGAACATGATCTGTCAGTAATCAGTTCTCTCATGTCTCAACAATATCATGGCAATGTTTGTTTTTCTGTAGAGCACAGCAGTGAGTGGTGCATCTACTTCTCTGTATCTGGAGCTCAGTGATGTATTCAGGGAGATGTTTTTCTTCCTGGGCAAATTTCTGTGCTGTGTGTATTCGTTTATATGTGAGAGAAGACAACATTATCATGTTTAACTGCTGCAATCATAAGCACATTAAGTAGACAGATAATAAACAATCCATCTGAATTTATGATTAAGTTAATTGTGTCTGTGTTTTTTCTAATGTGTTTATTCAGATTAAAGACTGAAATTAGAATGAGACTATATAATCAAGAGACCTTAAGAGACTGACTCTTATAAAATAAAAATTAATTTAGTTTAGAGGGATAACAAAGATCTCTGCAACACTGAAATATCACTTAGGGCGTAAAGAGGCCTTGTGCAATTCTCTTCAAAGAGATGAATCTCAGGAGTAATAGGAGTTATTAAGGAACTCAGCTGACACTGAGGGCTTCAGCACCTCATTTTTGCATGTGCCCTTCTGTCCAGCAGACAGCAAAACCCCTGGTTCAACCTTCTACACAGTGCACACAGAGGGTCAGGCAACTGGGACCAATAAGTTGAGGGAATAGATGAGGAAACAAGGAATTAAAGTTGGATGGGGTGTTGAATCTCAAAGATTTTCCACTTTTTACTGAGAGCTGAATACTTTTTATGACAGGAGTTGGCACCTATCTCCTGCCCTTCACTCAGGTGTTCTTCATTCTTTCTCTGGAGCAATGAGCTTTAAGTGGTCACTCCAGACAGAACCAATTGGGAATCCTCAAACCATGATATTGCACAGAGTGTCTGACAGCTGGGGATGAGTCTTCTTCTGGAAGGAGTGAGTCTGAGTACTCTCATATGTTCATGTGCTCTGAGCCCAGAACTGAAGTCCCAGATCTAATCACCAAGCTGTTCTGAGAAGGAGTTTGTGTCCAGGATTTTATTACTGGTCATTTAAAGCAGTCACTTTTAATGTCTTTTTCCATTTGGACTTCATTCTAAATACTTATTCAAAAAAATAGATGGAAAATAATTCTGTTGAATCTCAGCTAAGAAGAAAAGTTTAAACTAATTTTTTCCTGTAATATCTTTCAAAAGCCATAGACCACCAGCCTGCCCAGTATTTAGCCCATCCACATGGCATTTTGTCTTGAGTACTTGGAGGCAGTTGAATTTTACAGAATGATTGAAAATCTGCAGTCAGATGAGGGGAGGTCTATTTTTTTTTTTTTTTCATAACCTAATTATATTTAATCTGAATATTTCATTGAACTGCTCCAAGAACAAGGACTTTGCTATACCTCTGTATGACTGTGACTGTCAGTTTGGCTCCACATACCAGTGTGTAATCTCCCAGGCCTATAAAAACACTTCCTGAAAACTGGCTCTGAGTAATCCATGATTATTCTGCCTTCTAACTCAAAGTAAATCAGGCCTACATAGTTTTTGTTGTGATGGGCTTGCACTGCCTCAGATCTAGCACAGCAGTTTGGCATTTGACCCTTCCCTCTATGAACTGAGGTGGTAAAATGAGCCATGGCTTTGTTCCTGCTGCTGCAGTGATGCCACGAGATGATTAGTAGTATCTATTCTTAAACATATTGGGACAAATCAGATTTTTTGCAAGCCAGTGCAGCTTTGTTGCTTTAATGGAATTATTCATCTCTTTGACACTGACCCTTAGGCTAGGATTTTCCACGCACCAGTTTGCCATCTTAAGTAGGAAGTGCTATGGAGGCCCTTGGACATGTGGGTTCTGCTTTAATGTTTATGTTGCCGAAATACTCAACAACTAAAGAGTGTCTGTAGTGTTATTTCATGTTTCATTCTACTGACAATGATGGGAAAAATTCTGAATATTTTGCTCAAGTACAGCAAAGAAGAGAATTGGTCTGGAAAACTTCCAGTAGTGAATGAAAAAATACATTCAGATCTTCCCCAGCACCGGCAGTTGAATGAAATAAACTTTTCCTTTGTAGAACAAATTTACGCCAGGCAATCAAACCTAAATCAACATTTTTGTAATAGATATCCAGGATATCCACACATAGGAGTGTGACTTTAAACCTGAAAAACTTTGACACTGTCACCCAGAGAAGTGCCCCTGTCTGCACTGTACATCCAAAGTCTGACATCTTCAGGGATCTTCCAGCTCAAAGGTCAAGAATCCCTCAGTTTATAACATTGTAATTAGGAGCAGTGAGCTGGGACCATTGCAGATTTCATATACTCCCTCTCCATTGGAAGAGTCTTTAAATCTGCGGTTTTACAACTTAAAGGAAGGGTTGTCTTCATTAATTCATTTGGTCATAGTCCTGAAGCTGACAAGGCATCTTCCAGGAATTTGAGCCCCCTGGGATCCTTGTCATCAGTTTTAAAATGGGCTCTTTTTTTGTGTGTGTGTGTGGTGTTCTTATCTGGAAACAGTCTGCTTGGATTAGAACATTCATCTGAGAAGCATTTGGCATTTTCTGTTATATGAAACTGAGAAGTCTTTCTTTGCTATCAGTCTTCTATAAAGCTTTTCAATGCAATGACTTAATTCAGGCTGAAAGAAGAGAGTGAAAAAAGCTTCTGGACCCAAGTCAGCAAAATTCAGGAAACAAGTGTCCAAGCTTGTATATAAAATTGCATTCACTGACTTGTGAAATTTTAGGAAGAAATTCTAAAAATGTCATTTAACTCCCTAAATGAAGGGATGCAATTCAGATCAAAACACTCTGCTGAGAATAGTCTCAGCAATAGTACAAGCCTCATACTTTTACTCCAATCCTCCCAAACCAGGGATAAAACTAGGAGGTTGTAAAAACTGGGAAACTCCCTGAGTGTCTCTGGGACAATTCTCCTTCTGCAATACCAGTCTCGTGGCATTGTGTCCTTCCCACTCTATTAATGCTTGTAAAATTCTCTCCAAGCCCCTGGGTAAATGGGAAAGGAGTGTTCTTGGAAAAAGGCATTTTTGAGTGCTGCCATATAGAAAGCTTTTCCTCTTATCCCAGACCAGGCTGTGGGAAGTTTTGGTGAAGTCAGGAATAGTCTCTTCCTGTGTTGGGATGTACCATGAAGAATTGTGGCCCAGTCTCACCCAATGGGATTAATACTGGAATCAGGCATAATTTGAATAATGTCACTACAGCCAGGTCTATGATATAAGTAAATCTCTCTTTTCATATGAAATGTAGTCCTTTTAAGGGGTGAAATATAATCCTGAACAGAGGCTCTATTTACCACTTAAGCCCTATTTTATGGTTTAAGTGCTGACCTTGCACTGACCCTCAGTACTGGACTGAATTTTTACCCTACAGTGAAAATCTGCTGGCTGGAGCAGTGGATTAAAGAAATTGGGGCTAGACTTTTTACTATTTGCAAGACAATGAAAACAGCCTTATTTTAGACAAAAATGTTTCTGATTTATGAGATTTTTAGTGCAAAAAGGGGCTATTTTGGAGAAAGTCTTGAGATTAGACTTTCAGTTATATTTTTGGCAAGAGAGCAAGGAAGCCATTTCATTAACTTTTCACTGGAAGTTATATATGGGAGGGCATTTGTGTACACAGCTGGGCAGCATAAAACAGGAGGGCTTTGTGTGAAAATATCCTGAAATGAAATTTCATTTCTGTGAGACTTGGATCTGCGTTCCTGGGCTGCCGTGGCCAGTTTGGGATGAAACCATGGGAGGGCAGTGTGAGGCCCTCAAACATTATTTTTTTTTCCCCTTGCATTTGCAGTGGATGCAGAAATAGTGAACAGACCACTGCGGTCCCTGTGCAAAATCAGTGTCACCTTTTATAGCTTTACGTCCGTCAGATAAAGCTCCTGCCCGCTCCCACCTATCCATATGGCTGCAATCATCGAGGGATACCAAGAGATTTGTTTGTAAGGAGCTCCAAAAGCCACATGCTGAGGCTGGTGTGAATTTAGCTCTGCTTTGACCTCCCTCCTTTCCCAGCAGATGGGCTGCTAATCTGGCACTAAATCACTGCCATGGTGGAAGGAGCTCCTGGCCCATGTGGAAGAGGAAGGGATGTGGCTGTGCTGGGCAAGGTGGGACCATTCCAGAGTCAGTGAGATCATCCTGAGAGTGCTGCTCATCCTTGAGTGCTGCCTTTCTGAAAGCATGTTTTGTGCAGCTTCCAGAGTTTACAGGACCCTCCCATGGCCATGTTGGGTTAGAGACCCAGAGATTCTTCTTGTTTGTGGTGTGATGATTTGCTTGTTGTTCATCGAATCCCAGAATCATGGAGTGGTTTGGGTTGGAAGGGACCTCTAAGGTCATCCAGTTCCATCCTCTGCCATGGGCAGGAACATATTTCACTATCCCAGGGTGCTCCAAGCCCCAAAGAACCTGGCCTTGGACACTTCCAGGGATCCAGGGGCAGCCACAGCTGCTCTGGGCACCCTGTGCCAGGGCTGCCCACCCTCACAGGGAAGATTTTCTTCCTAACACCTAATTTTAATATCCCCTCTTTCTTCCTCTTTTTTTTTTTTTTTTTTTTTTTTTTTTTTTTTTTTTTTTTTTAAATTTTAAAACACTTCCCACTTTTCCTGACACTCTCTCTCTCTGTGGAACCTTGTGAGTGCATGAAGCAGGTGGGGATGCAAGGCCTTGCAGGGGACATTTCTCAAATATTATCTTCAAGTTATATTGGCTGTTCTTTATTTATATGTGCCATATTCTAGGCACTGCCATTTACGTTATTTTGTGCGTGTCAGGGCAAAATGTGCATAAGTGGGGATAGCACATGCAGTGATGATTCCTGCACTGAGGATTCCTGCTCCAGTTTCTCATGGCAGATAACTTTTGAAGTGTTGCTTTGCTAATTGAACCTATGTTATTCTGTTCTGATGTTTTGTAAGCACTGACACGGGGATCTCTGTATCTCCATCCAAAACCAGCTCCCATCTTCTTCCCAAAACACCAATAACTGTCTCCACTTCTACACAAAACAGGAGCCATTGTGTGGTTTTGCTGCTATATCCCAGACTTTCCTTGGGTTGATTCACATCAGTGTTAAGGTCAGACAAGTAGAACTGCCTTTTCTCCAAGCTGATTCATACAGATTCTGGTTCATTTGCATGTGATGGTCTGATGCATCCCCTCCAGATGCAGGGTTTCTCATCTGTTGTGTGATCTTTAGAAATAAATAGTCCTGGAGAATATTCCATGCTATCGGGAAACATTTCTGGTGTATAAATTCCTTACCCTGAGACATCTTGGAATAGGACTGTAAACATTCCACCACCTTTGTTCTCACTTTCAGCCCCGGGAGTCTTCCATGTTATCCACATCTAGACTTCAGTGCTCTCTGCCTCAGGAGACAGATGTTTTGGGACTTTTTAAAGTGTAAGTTAATCTAGAAAGCACATTTAACACTCTTCTCCCCTGTTTACATTTTGATTGCTATTTCATTATGGTTCTACATTCTGCAGGTACTGTAGAGAACCCTTCACCAGAAAAAGGCTTGTAGTAGAAGCAGAAAAGAAAAGGATAAACTAGTCATTGTCCTTTAAAAAAAAATACAGACCATGATTATGTACATGTTTCTGTCCCAGACTGTGCTGACTTGTGCAACATTTTTGTCCCTGTGTCATCTTTAACCGCCATCAGTTTCCTGGTGCACCCGTGGCAGGGGGGCGAGGGCACATCAGTGAGTAAAAATCACTTATTTAGAGGCAGAGCCATGAGCTGAACTGTTTATTCTCTTCCTGCTGATAAGATACAACCCTAGATGCTCAGCCTACTGTTTTTCTGTAATACTTTTGACAAGGCTGGTTTGGTTTCTGTTTTGCTTTGAGAAAGTTCTCCCTCAGAACGAGGCTTTGATTTCTGCTCTTAGAGGGTTCAAGACAGAAGTAAATTATCTTCTTTCAAGAAAAAAGTAGAAGATAAATAACTGGCAGCCAGATCAAACCCTTCCTGCCCCAATTAAATTTTCTAATGCTGAAACAAAAAATTTATAGATAACTTATTTTGCTGTTGACCCCCTGTACAACCAGTCCATGAGCTTTTACTTTGCAAAGCATTAGGAAAAACTGAAGTCTAGGAAAGACACTAAAACCACAGCCTAGTTGTTTATTTCTGATACTATGTGGTTCATGATTGTTTCTTTTAGAAGGAACAAATAATCAATAGAAAACCATGAATAAAAATAACTTTTCTTTAACACTGGATGCTAAAAGAACATATAGTCTTCTTACTGTGCCTGATGGAAACAGTGCAAGTCTGTTCTCCACAATTCTTTGTTTATTGGAATGCCTGAAATCTATACATGAGGTATTTTTAAAACATTTAAACATAGAAGTTAAGCTTCTGCTCCAGACAATTTGTTTCACCATATTCTAAATTCCCAGTGCATGCCACAGAAGTGCTTAAAGCAAAGAAACAACAACAATTTTCTTAAAAAACAAACTTCAATTTAAGATAAAATAATTTCCATATTCTTATTTCAAGGAAAAATTGCTTCCCTCATGAGACACATTCAGTTATTGACTCAGCTGCTGTAGAAGATTTTCAAGGCCCAATTCTGCTCCCTGGCACTTTGGAAAGAAGTGCCAACAGTCAACACTTGGCTCTTTCTGAGAGATTGTAGCTCCTCCAAGCACAGAACAATCAAAACGTTGCTAATGATACTGAAACTCTGCATGGGGTCTCTCCTTTGGAACTGGAGAAATAAAACCTTGTGAAGTAGTGTCACTTAATGAAATGAGCTCAGGTAGTCTACAGCTGTGAGGGATGAACCTGGCTCCTGGAGGAGGTCTGGACCAGAGGCTAAATAACAATATGGGACTCTGACATCAGTCTTACCTGTTCAGAGACACATTAAAGTCCTTTGGACTTTTATATCCCTTTGTAAAGTTGCAAATATCTTGTGTTCTACTCTCTAGCAATGGAATAAATACTCAATTCAGTTGCATGTTTGCTGTTTGCTCACTCCCATCCCTCTCTGGGACACTCAAACTACAAAGTTTCTCCTTGCTGGGTTGTTGTGGAAGTGAACTGACCCCTTGCAAGCAGAGGGATTTGGGTGTCCAGTCAGGCCAAGCCTGTGTGGTGGTCAGTGAGCCCTGCTGGTCATTGAGCCCTGCTGATCACTGAGCCCTGCTGGTCAGTGAGCCCTGCTGGTCATTGAGCCCTGCTGGTCACTGAGCCCTGCTCCAGTGGGAGCTTTTCATTCTGTGCAAATGCTGCATCAACATGGAAGGCTGCAAGGCAGGGACATTAATTCAAGCCTGCTTTGCTGCAAACTCCTTTTCAGCTAAAAGATCTAACGTACAACTAATGGCATGAGCTTAAAATAGTGATGCACATCTTGCAGATGACATAACAGTGGCTATAAATGTGCCTTTTGCCCAATACCCCCACAGCTGGTGTTTTCAAAACATGAGGTCACTTGTTGAGTCTTCCCAAAATAATTTCTTTTAGGATTAGGATACAGCTGTTTTCATTAAAAACCATGATTTGCACCCAGTCATGGACATTTAATTTCTATCTTGTGCATCTTGAAAGCCTACTATTGGAATTTCCATTTAATTCAACAAATTTGCATAAAGATGTAATGGGCTATGTTATAACTAGGCACATCATTTTTTTTCAGAAAGAGATATATCCTAATAACCTTCCTTCTTTATGTGTACAAACAATAAGGAAATCGTTACAATTTTTTCTTCTTTTTTTTAAAAAAAGTAGCTTAATAAATAGAATGCAATATTTTAAATACTGCTATTTCTTGCAAATTAATTACTGAAAGCCCTTTCCTTTACAGCCTTTTAAACCTGAAAGGTTCCCATACTTGTCTTTCATGACTTCTCAACATTTGAGGGTCTATGTTTCTGTACATCCAAAGCGCTGACATCCGACGTTACTTTATTCTAAGATAAAACGCTGCCAAATCCAAAGATTCAGGCTTGATCTTTACTCATGTTTGAGAAAATTATTATTAATAATACTTAATAATACTAATCCAACTCAGTAAGAGTTTTGGTTATTAAAATTTTTTGTCAGAAATAAGATGATCATCCATACTTATAGTTCAGGTCCAACAAAACTTTCCCAGGAATGCAAGGACATTAGAAAAACGAGCTTTCAGGTTATTTTAAAATATAGTAATTTAGGCCTTCCTGTACCAAAATAAATTGTATGTGCATATTGCACAGAAGTCAAGCGATGGAATTTTTATGGCAGAAATTTCAGGCCATATTCAATCCATTTGTTTAATTTTATTTTTTTTTTTAAGAAAAAGAGAAATGTCTGAACACAAACCAGTAACTAATAACTCAAAGTAGCTTACCTTTTTTCAGCCAAGAAATATTTTGCTTGTCATGTTCAAAACTTTCAGCTGCTTTGATTTTTACCTTGTCTGTCTTGTCCTCTGACATCTGTGGGAGGGAAAAGAATTCAGGGATGTCAAGTTCTCTTAGAGAAAGTTTGACAGAGAAAGATGTTCTCTGTTTAGGTTCCTGCCATAATAAATTGTGCATACTTACACAGACACTTTTTTTCCCTGCAGATTATTGATACTACATAATATCTGAGCCGTTGAATTTATGTTCCGTCCCTAAATGCTTTATCAATATTACATGGCTGCTGTTTGTAAAGGGAAGCTTTTTTTAATGTAACTATAAATTACATTATGAAATAAATTATAAGCTCAAAGCATGGTGGTAATAGATAAACATATAACACATAGAATAGGTACGGTCAGGCTGAGGAGGAGGCATCCAGGGCTGCCTGTTTATTGTGGCTCAAAGTTGCTGCAAAGCCTGCTGTCAGAGAGCTATAATTATATAAATAGTAATAAATATTTATAAAGGCAACTTGAACAAACTGCACCCCCCCAAAAAAAAGGAAATCTTTACTGCCATTTACACCAATTTATTTGCTGCAAAGTGAAAAATCCCCAACCAGTCCCGGTACCTGAGGGCATTACGTGCACAGCCCCTGCAGTGTGCCTTACTGCTAGGAATAACATTAGGCAGCCTGGGCTTCTCCTAACTGCTCTCTATTGCCACTGAATGCAGGCAGCTGAAGCATTTCTCTGGTTTTACCTGTATCTCCCACCCGGGGCAGGGAGCAGCAGGGTTCAGGCGTTGAGGAGAGGAGCTTTCGGCCGAGTCCCTCGCTGGGTGTTGGTGTCCAGCATTCCCACACACGGCAAACAGAAAGGATGAGCAGTGCAACTCTCTGCCTGCCTGCTGTGTGGTGCCAGATTTGTCTTGCTGCCAGCATCAGCCAACTTACTGCTGAGGGTTTGGGGATTTTTTTTCTCCCCCCCCCCCTCCACATTGTTGTTTGCATGCACTTCTAGAGATGAGGAGGGTATGGAAGGAGGAGGGTAATCAGCATCCCAGAACTGGTGGAGTGGTTAAAAAAAAATTAAATAAATAAAAAAAATCTGAAGCTTTTCAAATAGAAAAAAATTGGTTTGGAAATGTTATTACTGCAGTTCATAACCCATAACTGTGAGAGGAGGAAGAAAATAGAAAGGGAACCAGGAAATTAATAGCAACAAATCAGATAAATGTGTCATGGTTTTGGCTAAATATAAGTTAAGATACTGGAGGATATAGAAATTAGGCACTAAATATCTATTTACAGCTGTCACTTTGGCAAAGAAGTGGTCTCAGCCCGTGGGGAGCTGAGTGCTGTGACCCTCCCCAGCTCAGGAAGGTGAAGGGCAGCTCAGCCCTTCCCTCCAGTGCCCCTGGACTGAGTGATCCCTGCTGGGGACAGCACAAGGCTGGGTGGGCTTGATAGCAACACAACAGGGCAGGGGACCACCTGGGTGGGCTATGCCGGGCCTTGAAGGCACCACGAAGTTCAGTTTGTTAGTTGGTTTTAAAATTTGTCTTGCCAAAGTTACCAGCAATGTTGCTCTAATGGCAGTAGGAGTAGGGTGAAGCCTGAAGAGAACAAGATTTTAGGGTGCTCAGGCATTTCATCTTTTCAGATAGGACAAAAAAAGTCACTCTGCTTCCCAGGACTGAATTTTGAAAGGGTTGGTTGTAGGTGCAGAATCGCTCATTTATCATACTTTTTAAGTGATATTTACAAAATTCCAAGCAGCATTTGTCACCAGATACTATAATCCAGGATTCCAGTGCTTAAGTGTGGCCAATAAATAATAACATATTCCCTTTGTTATGACAATTATCTTCCTCTATTCTCCCATCACATGTCATTCTCGCTAGAAAAAAAATGTTTTCTTTCTTTTTTTTCTTTTTCTAAAAATCTCTTGTGCCAACCTGACTGAGATTCTTCTACCATCTTTAGCTAATTGTGAACTGCATGCTAAGTGCCTACTTACCTCTCCAAATTGCAATGATTAGTCTTGCATAGTTTGAAAATCTATTTTAAGCAGGGTACTTCAGAAACAATTGCAACCACAGGGGGGAAACTCTAGGGGTAGTATTTTAAGGTCTTTTTTCCATTCTCCTTGGATGCAGCTTTGAGAATCATGTCTACAATTGCATTTCCTTGTTCTCCCAGAAACACCTATTTTTGTTGTATCTGCAGTGTTTTGAGTTTATCAGTGTGTTGGTTCTTCAGCTGGATTTTTGAGGCTGTGGAGCTCCTGGTGGGTCCTAACAAAGTCATCTGGGCTCCACAGAGAGCACTCTGAACCTCTCTGGTTGTAACTTGGATCTGGTGCTACTCTGCATTTCAGAAGCCACTGTTTAAAATGAAGATATGGGAGGTTTCCAAACTAAACTAGAGTGAAAGTTCTCTAGTTCATCTTGCATATCCTCACTGTTTTTCTAGAGGTTTTGTCAAAATCCCAAGGCCTTTCCCAAAGAAAGTAAAACAGATGAGGAGAAAGCCCTTCTAAAACCACAGACCTGAAAACTGCTGTGGCTTGGGATAACAACCCCTGAGGTCTTGTCCTTCAAGGGTTTTGTCACTTAAACTCCCTTTGAAGCCATCGAGAGACAAGATTGAGCCTGGGCTCAGCCTCCAGGAATGTGAGCACCAGTGGTGCTTGAAGACAGCCTATTGCTGAATGTGTCCCCCAAACTATGACAATACCAATTTGACAACACCAAGCGAACACAGACCTGACTGTTCATGGGGTTTTATACATTTGGATTTGAGCTCCAACAAAGGTGATGCAGATCAGTGCTCTGAGATGTTCTCTGCACCTGCTGTCCTGCAGGACCCCCAAGTGTTGGTAGCTTGTAAACCTACAGAAGTTACTGAACATGTAATAACCCACCAGTGAGTTAAGAAAACACTAAATAACTTTCTTGCTCTTTGTATTATCCATTACTGCTATTCAATTAGTGGTCCTAATGTTTTCAATCCAGGAATATCAAATATAACCTTTCATAATCTTGATCAGCTCCAGTTTTCTACTGAGACATTTTCCTGTGTACTATTTTTTGCTTCATTTAATTAAGTTATTTTGGATAAATGCATCAATATTTCTGTTTCCTAATCAATCTTAAAGTAGTTAGAGGAAAGACAACCTTGCCATACATCCTCAGTAATGCCAGGCTTTGAAAAGGAAGAAAAAAACATTAGGACAGAAGGTTATTAAAATATTGAGTAAACTTGTTTCTGTTAAAGCTGTAATTGAATTTTTAGAGCCCTGGCCCATTTTAAACACCGAACTTTAGTTTATGGTTTGATAATTCATTTCACTTTCATTTTATAGGGTTTTATTTTATAGCTACTAAATATCTATGGGCCATCCCATGTTCATTTTCCTTCTAGGCTGTGAAATAGGGTATTTAAATGGAGGATTAAAAATAAAAATCATAATGCCAAAATAGATGTGGTATCAATCAGTACCCAGATAAATGTACTGTATCAAGTGCTTGTTGAGATTCAAGAGTATATTTTTCTGGTCTGCTCAACTGGGACTGCAGTCAAGTCTTTGCAGAGTTAAAGAATAGGAAACTTCAATTGGTTGTAATAACCATCAAAGCAGAGGTAAAATCTCATTGTTGGTTCATCAAAACTGTTAAAGTTTCCTCAATGTTGAGTTCAGGGGTCTCGTACTGGATCCTGTCCTGAGTACAAGGGAGGAAGTGCAGTCAATAGTGAGGAGAATTTTTGGTTACATCTATGAGTACAGCATTTAAAATATTTAATTTCACCACCTAAAATTACTTTTCACTGGAGGATATAAACTGTGTGCCTAAAAGTTGAATTTTCCAGCGTGAATTTTACACAGCTCAGCATTAAATTAGGGAGCTACTTCTTTCTTGCACAATCCAGGTAAAATATAGCCACTTGTCCACTGGCAAGTGGCGCTCTGTAGCTTTGGAATGCCCCACACTGCAGTTAATGCAGTTTATTAAGAAAAAAAAAAAAAAAAAAAAAAAAAAAAAAAAAAAAAAAGGTGTGATGGAGCTATGTCTTTGCTCCCTTTTGCACCCTGGGGTGATCATTTCCAATAATAAAGTGAGTATAATGTGATGTGCCCTGTCAAAGTTAAGGAATCTCTTCTTGATCATGCATCTGTAGGTAGAATATTAAGTCATGGGAACACGATATACAGCCAAATTATCCTGGTGATTTCATGTAAAATGCATGGTTTTTTAGCCGAACCATCATGTCCTGTGAGTGCTTCAAATGCAAAACAGGCTGTTTAGAGAGACTACCTCAAACTGGCACTGACAAATGATCTATATGCTGCAGAGACCCAGAGCAGTACAAAGACAGGATTTTACTCCTCATCACTCTGCCTTGTAGACACTCCAGATAATTTTTCAATAATTCTGTGTCCTGCAAGAGGAGACACAGGGCTTTATTTCACTTTTCTACTCGGTGCCACTGTAGGTCAGTGAAAGTATGGGAATGTGTTTAGGCTGGAGGGTGGAATAAAACCTTGAAAAGGGTTTCAAAGGCAGGTTAATATAGAGGTCACTAGTACCATGGAGAAAGCCCAAACAAGTGAAATTAAGAATGGTCTATATTTCCACTCAGCAGAAAGGAAAAGAGAGAGACTGCACATCTTTTGTTGTTGGTGTCTGTGTGGAAAAAGTGACAACGGGGACACTGCTAGGAAAAGAGGATGAAGCTCCAGTGTGAAATAAATTTGAGGATGGGTGTGGTGCTGGGATGGGGAGGGCAGAGAGACCCAGTCACTGGCCTTGGAGCTATGAAAGCCCTGTCCAAGCTGGGAGAGGGTCTCTGAATGCAGTAGTGGCTCTGGGCCATTTTCTCTCCTACCAGTCTAAATTCAAGGCCAGAGTTTCTAATGAATTTGTAGTAACACACAGGCTATGTGTGCCTCTGTACATCCTGGCCTGCAGCAGGAAACCCTCCCATGCTGTCTCATGCTTTGTCCACCATGGGCCACATTCTCCACGACCTCTGTGTGTCCTGTCTTTACAGATCCTCCTGCTTTGCCCTGTCATTTAGGTGGAAAGTATCTTTAACCCAAAAGGTTTTCAAAACATGGGTGTATAGTGTGTTGTGAGGTGATTTGACATTTTAGAGGTTCAGTTTGGTGAGTTTGGAAAGGAAGGGGAAAAAAGCCCCTCATGTCCCTTGACCTGGAGGGATCCATCTCTGTTACAGGAGACTTCTGGACAAATAATTGAAAGCTTCTTGGGCATTACAGCAAAAATTGGGACAGACTTGTTATAATGAGATGGAAAATAAGCTGAATAATTGCTGCTGTATCACAGTATGTGCTGGTATAAGTGAGACAGGAACGTGACCATCTCATGGAGTTGTAGCAAACCATGGTTACAGGACTCTTATGGGAGTGTACAGGAGTTACATGCAAAAATGAAAGTAACGTCTGCATTGAAACAGTTCTTTACTGCTCTTTAGGAGCTGGATATCTTGGATTATTGCAATGCTGATAGCTGAATATTTTTACAATCACCTCATTGTGTAGCTCAATGCAGGATTGTCTTGCTAATGCTCAGACAAGCTGTCCTTGAAGTCCCATGAAGACACTCAGGCACATACCCTTTCCAGGAAATCCAGTGCTTTTGAATCCTAGAAACAAAAACATGAACTTCTCATAATGTCTATCCTAACTCTTCCTGCACTGTAGATTTAACCCTTAACTCTTATCCTTTCTAAAACACTCATGCAAAGCTGAGTTTCCTGTCACTTTGCAACAATCCTTACAGCAGGTGAAGGAATGTTATCTCATATTCCCTCAGTTTTTATCAACACTTATATTTAGATCTCATTCTTTAGCCTGTGGTCATGACTTTTGCTGGAGTGTCACCTTTCTGTAATGAGGTGTCCAGAAATGGTCACATTCCTCCTAAGGCCTTGCCCAAGTGGGATAAAGCAGTGAGGTTACTGGCCTGTTTTACAAGTTTTCTACCTGTTTGCACCTCCCAGAGTGATGTTTGTCTCTTTCATGGCAGCATGAAATTTCTGACTTATGTTTGGTTTATAATCCATGTTGTTCCCCAGATTCTGTTCTGCAGCACAGCAATGTAACCAGTGGTTTTCCTTTTTAATGGTACTGTGTTCTCCCAGTTAAGCTTAGGATTGTGCAGCAGTTCTTCCAGAATTTCACCCTAATCTTCTTCACACTGTTTTCCTGGTTTGTGAAGGTCATTTTGAACTCCCATCCTGTCCTCTAGCAGCCTCTAACAGCCCTGACCTGTTGTGGTCCCACCATCATCTGGTGGGCGTTTGCAGAATTTCTGTGGAAATCCCTTTCCTCTGCAATATGGGTGCTTGGAGTAAGTCAGAGATGAAGCTCTGTGCTTCCCAAACTACACATGTGCCCCCACAGTTTATTCCCCTTCAGGAATCCATGAATATCTTTCATTTCTGACTCTTCACTGATAAACTGCAGAGGCATCTTCTTGAGCCTCAGTATGACCAATGTGGGGACACAAAGAATAATCCCTCTTGTTTTCAGCAAGTGCCTACTGGGATCACTGACAGGCAGATCACACTGTCTTTAACATTATTTGTGAGCCAGGTAGGCACAAGAGTGATTTGTTACGTCTTCCATCAAATGTAAGAAGCTGGTGGCAAGTATTTTCTAATGAAGAGGAACCTGAGCACTTACGGACTCCTTTGCTGACTGGCAAAGCTTGACAGCAGCTCCCTAAACAGCACTATCCCAGAAAAGATGTCAGTGAAATCACTGTGCTTTTTAAACAGAGAGAAAACTGACTTGAGTGTTTTCCCCTCATGCTTTTAAATAAGCTGCTTCCCAACAGTGGTTGAAATGTGGTCGCTTCTCGGAGGTGCTGAGTAGAGCTGAGAAGGAGGGGATTTGTCTAAATTACTCTTATAAGAAAAAGACAAAATTAGATCTCTACATTATTTCAGGAAGGTGTCAGAGGAATTTGAAGTTGTCTTGAAGTCAGCACTATTATTTCTTAGCTAACCATTACTGAAATAAGTATTTTGTGGTTTTGCTAAGTTTGTTTGGCTTGCTTAAATCCTGATCAGGCCAGATAAGAGGCAAATCAGCAACTTCGTGGACTCTCAGGTAGACTCTCTCTGGGGTATAAGAAACCTCAGGTCAAACTCCTTCTGGATGATTATTCTTACTTCGAGCCAGAGGGAAACAGGTCTGGAAGGAGAGAAAAAGAGATTGTCCTAAAGGAGAGAATACATTGGTGGTCAAGGGGGTTACCTGGAATCTTTCTTGCTAATGCTTCTAGGAGATTCTTTGTAAAGATCTGGGATTTGGACTAATAAAAAGCTGGCCTGGAAGTGTTAAAGGCTGGTTGGATAGAGTTCTGAACAACTTGTTCTCAGGGAAGTTGTCCCTGGCCATGGAAGAGGGGTTGGAACCAGACGATCTTTAAGATTCCTTCTGACCTAAACCATCCTATGGTTTTATGGAATAGTGAAAATTGTGAAGTCTCAGAGTTTTGTTTAAGAGGAAATGTGTTTCCTGCCTGAGCACATGCAGCTGCAACTGAAGAAAACGTGAGCTCCAGGAGAACAGAACCCTGAAAATAAGACCTGATGTCTAAATGAAATTGAACTTCAAAAAGTAAAGTAGTTTTCTGGCCCTTTTGGAGCCAAAACAAGGAAGTATTTATTCTATTTGATCAGCTATTCACAAATGATGTCTTTGTATTTTTAAAATAACTACAAACCAAATTTAAAGCTGGAAGCTCTCATCTTTGATGTTATCTGCAGATAAGATAGAGCTTTGAAGCACTAACAGAGGCTAATTGAAACAGAATACCAATACAACTGAAAATTAATGGAAAACACAAGAACTGTTTGGGGCACTGTCATTCTAAACTGGGACTGTTTTTTCTTTTCAAATTCTACAGAATTTCAGGAAGAAAAAAGTGCAATTCTATGGACTGTAGATAAAAGGGGAGAATTGTCTGGTTCTGAGTACCATGATACTTCAAACAGAATCATTACATTAGTTATTTGTATTGTATTGTATTTCTTGTATTGTATTTTAAAGTATCCAAATCTTTCCAATATGTAGTAGGTTGAAATGAGGTGGAGGAAGGTGTGCCGCAGGTGAAATAGTATCCAATTCATGTCTGTATTTGAAACAGGCTTTTTCCCCTGCTTTGTTTTGAGGATAGCATTACTTTCCATCCTGAACTTGAAAGTAATTTGTTAAAATTATTGGAGGTTTGGTTGGCTCCTAGTGAGAGAAACCATGGAAGGGCAGAGCAGAATGGAAATGTGTTTTATTTTGGGGAACAGCTTGCCTGGGTATGAGTTCAGGCAGCACTTGGATGTGCTGCTTTGCCCTGTGGACAGCCTCAGACCCTAAATTGGGATGAGGTAGTGGAATTGAGATGTTCATGTTTGTATCCTCACTCCCAGCAGAGTAAGTGATGCAACGTGATCTCTAGACTTGTCCAAGAAACCCCCTCGGCAGTAAAAAGAAATTATTCCTGTTGCTTAGCCAAATACTCTGATATTAAGCAATGCCAGAACTGAGGTTGCTCAGGCAACCTTATTTCTACTCCCTCATTCATTAACATACGAGGTGATCATGTGATTGAAGCTGCTAATTCTTATTTCATGCTGGATCTTGGGTTCAGACAAGGACTCCTGCAAGATAACTTGTCCTGCAGTGCAAAGTCTGAGGACAGACTCTCAGAGCTTTTCAAATACTTCACCTGCTTTGCTGGAAGTGTGAGGAGCAAGCAGGAGGTCTGTGGCCATCCTGAAAAAAATCTTTGAGGAGAACTGTGGTTCTGTGAGGTCCTGGCATGGAGACCCTCTCTCTTCTTAGGAACAGCACTTGACCCTCTGCTCTCTTACCCAAGGGTAGCCTCTGTATCCACATTTCTCTTAGCTGTGGCTCTCACATTAGGCAGCATCTTTCTGTCCAGACAGGTATCCATGGACTTCAGGGGACCAGGCAGCTCTTTTATCTTTATCTCCTGTAAAGCATCCTTGCCAAAACTGCAATTGAAAAGTACTGTTGATGTCACCGCCTGCAGTGTTTCAAACCACTCAGCATGGCTGTTCTATTTTCACAACTGGTTTGCTACCTCAGTAGTCATTAGTCCTTAGCTGAACCAACAGTGACTTTATTTTCAAATATTACCTGGGTGGTAAAACATAGGATTTACACATTTTTTCAAAGGTCTCCTTCTGCTGTGCAGTTTGGATGACAAGCACTCCAACACTTATTCAGCTATGCTTAGTCCTCTTCTTGAAAGCAGAAGATGTGTCTTATCTGTAGAAATGAAAACTTGTACAGTATCAGCAGCTTTTGTTTTAATGCCTACTGCTTTTCCTTCTTGAGAACTTGGAATTTTGCAATCCTGTTAAGTGCCTGTATTCTCCGATAAATATTCTGCACTGTTGCTGTATTTCAGTTGTTAGGTTTCTCAGGGGAAAAAGGCAGTAAAGAAAGAAAATGAATAAATAAACAGCTCAAAGCCTTGAGTGTCCAAAAATATTGCAGTATCTTGATTTGAATAATCGAAAATTGCGACACTCTATTTGGGTACATTTCATCACATTGAAAGCTTTGCATGCAAATCCAAACTCTGCTATTCCCTCCAAATCCTTGGAATATTTTCATTGCCGATCTTTTTCTATTTTGCTGGTTCAAAAAAAAACAAAAACAAACCCTACTCCCCCCCCAAAAAACGCAAAAAACCAACCAACAAAAAAAAAAAACCCAAACAAAAAAACCCCCACCAAAAACAACAACAAAAACCCCAAACAAAAAAACTAAAAACCCCCAAGCTTTTGAAAAGAAGAAAACTACCTTATATTTACAAATAGTTTACTTGTATTAATGCAAAAAAATGACCCACCATAGGAGGATTGCATTCCCATATATTTGTAATTACTAAAAATCTCTTGATTTACTTCTTTTTATTTAACTGCAGAAGCATGAGAGATACTAACATATTATGCAAATCTATTTCAGAATATGTTAAGCTGTATTTCTGTTAGTCTTAGTTGGAAATACTGGAAATCTAAATTAAAACAGCAAGAAGACTCCTGCTCCAATACTTTACTGGGAAGCTGGACTTAGAGAGGACTTAATGCTGTCACCCCAAATGAGAGCATTTTAGTGGACTTTTGCTTCTACTTAAACTCCGGAAAAAAAAAAAAAAAAAAAAAAAAAAAAAAAAAAAAAAAAAAAGCCATGGATCAGCTTAGTCTGAATTCTCTATGTTTGAGTTTGCCAGGAGGGTTTGTTCAAGTTGCATCTTTGGTCCAGATCTGTTTCTTTCCATGTCTGAACACAAAAGCAAGGAAACCATCACAGAGAAATTTGAAGAACAAGGGGAAGAGCCTCATTCCCAGCATCTAACCAGGCTTTGGTTCTTCACACAAGCTGCTCTCCATAGTCCCCCTCTGCCTAATCCTCTATTTCACATCCCTTTTCCTTTAGTTTATTCCATGATATAAAACCCTGCTGACCCAATGCACTCTGAAGATGCAGGGAGCACTTCTGAACCTCCTCAGATATGCCCAAATACAGGGAAAAGAGCCCAAAAGGCATTGGTTGGAGGGGGCAGTGGCACAGTGGATCCTGACACATCCCTCAGAGATGAGATGAGTGACATGAGTACCTTGGGGTGGGGAAGCTCCAAAGGCTCTCATTGCCTGGCCCAGCTTGTTTGACAGTACTTAATTTTTAACATGTGGAAATTTCTGAAATATGCATCTTGAAATATCTGCTTAGCTTGCCTAGAAAGCTTTAATAATTAATGGAAATTCAGACTTGAGGTATAGTAATGATTTATATGGGGAGCTGTCTTTACGCAATCTGCTCTCAAAGCTTTCTAGAGTATTACTCTTAGTGTCTAATTAACTTCCGAAGAGTGATACTGCTCCTTTCACTACACTGATTGATCAAGGGCTTAACTGCAAGTCATATTTTCCAAGTGATTCCCCAGTGTCTTCTCAGCTCTTATGAGTTCTTGCTGAGGAATAGAACTGTCTTGGACACCAAGAGCTACTTTCAAGTTTTCAGACACTGCATCCTTTACGTCAGGCTGTTCCTGTTGCTGTTTAGCCCCTGGAGCCATTGCACAGAAGTTTCTAGTCCTTAAATATGGCTTTGAGTGATGTGATCTAAACATTTTTCTTCTCCCCACTAGCAGTTCTTTATAGCATATCTTTTGGAGCATGTTCATTTCACTGTTTCAAGACTTGTGATAAAGATTACACTAAAATACACTAAAAATTCATGTAACTAATTATTTAGAGCTGAGATGTGATATTGCAAGTCCCAACTACCAGCTAAGAAACTGGAAAAGATAGAATCATTCCCTTGCTTAACCATTTGCATGCTGTGTAAATCACCCATGAGACCTTAGGATGATCATAATTAGTACCATGTATATTTTCAGGCTGGTAGGTATTTAATTTGTTTAAATCAAAACTCTAAGAATGAAAAGAAAAGCCAACAGGACAGTGGACAGGGAAGGTCTTATGAATTTCAGGATCTGTTCTGTGAGGAAATTTGCTGTCCCAAGTAATACAAATCTTTAGAGATCCGTATGGGAAACACAAAGTTCAGACAGCTCTTTGACTGACACTCTATTTAAGAAAAGATCAGGTCCTTTTGCAGAATAATTTTTAGGGTCACAAGAGGATGGTGGAGAAAAAAAATGTACATTTTATCAGTAGTTAATTATTTATTTAAGGCCTTTTTTTCCCACCACTTCCCTGTTCATTGCTCATGATCTCAATGGATGTCTCAGTTCTTGGCACACAACAATTGGTTATCCACAACCAATGCATTTTATAACAATTTTCCTACCCATAGCTACATTGACATTTGCTATTGGGAGCTCATGGTTGGCTGATGAAAACCTTGAGAAGGGGCAGTTCTTTCTGGGCCACAGAAAAGGCTGCCCTGACCCCAGAAATAAGACCAGGAAGCTTTTCAAATATATCAAGTTCTACAATCTGCTATTTTCTTAACCATTTCCCTTTCCCATTTATGGTGATAAGTCTTGTACAGTAAAGGCTGTTTCTACCACACTATTGGGTGTGCCATGTGTTCCCAGGATATATATATTTTTAATCTATTTTATATTTTTTAAATTCTTTTCACAAAATCTGTCCTTGCACCCGAGGGCTGTGCAGTGATGGGACTGGCTTCAGAGACTGCGTGCTCAGGCTCATCTATAACTGACACCCACCAGCTCAAGAGGATCTACATTCTTGAGCTCCAAATATTCCTCTGAAAGGATTAATGGCCCCACCATTTAAAAAATTATCTATACCTCCATTTCCTCTTTCCATCCAAACAGCATTTCTGGTACTTATAACACCAGCCAGAGCAAAAGAGGGGATAAAAGCTCTGGTGGCAGAGTTCCATGTGTGAAGGAAGGTGTCATAAAGTCTTGGAGGGCTCATCCAAAGTTTGTACCAAAAATTAATGACTGGCTTTGTCATTTAACTCACTCTGGAACCCCAATGTATTTATTGGGAAATTTCATCAGTCTGAGCAAGTCTGAGAGCCCTACACTGGAAGTTCTTGGAGGATTTTATTTCTCTGGAGCTAGAATGAGGATTCTTAGTGTATCTTCATAAGTTACAAGCAGTTACAAGTTGATAACCAAATTCAGGCACTTCATGGATTTTTTTTTCCCTCTTTCTTATATAGAATTATGTTCCTTATGCTGAAATTCCCCAAGGAGAGCTGCAAAGGGACAAATGAACATTGTTTGTCCAGCATCTCTTCCAAACTGAAACATTAGGACTTGATGCAAATTATATTAAAGATATGATCTTGCTTCAGCTAGATTCTGATATACTTTACCAACAGGAGGGAATGCACGTAAGGCATCTAATTAAGAAATGAAGGTCTTGTCCAATCAGTTGTCTTATTTACAACAATTTGAAAATATAGTTTTGACATCTGGATGTTGATGCTTCATTCTCCTGTTTGTATTATTATTTTCAGAACAAAGCATTTTGTCATGATAAAAAAAGTGCTTGGTACAGGTGGAATATAAATATAATTCATTGTAGATGGTAATGCTTTGTCCAAACAGGAAAATGTAACGCTGGGGTTGTCCAGTGCCTTGTGTTGGTCTAGTACTGCTCCTAAAGAAGGATAAACCAACCTAGTGTCAACATTTTCTGCTGGTTTTTTAAGGCTAAACTCTTGTGAAAATCTCACCTCAAATCAGTTACACAGTTAGTGAAATGTCCTCAAAGAATTGTAGATATGGTTCTTATATGTCATCTCTTAGCAGCATTGGTAGAAACCCTTTAAATGTTCAAAAGTTTTCAAAATCTGGCATGGCAGCAATGCCGAATAGTTTGGTGCATCCCTGTTCCTGTTTCTGGTGCTGCCTTCAGCTTCTGAGCAGCTACTGATAAAAAAATTGTGACCCCTGTGCAAAAATAAGTGGGGTTTGGGTAACAGAAAGTGTTAATCCTGTAAGAAACTGATGTCTCAACAAAAATACCTGTATCTCCTACTGAGATGTCTTGTTTATCAGCCTCCCTCCCTGTGGTATAGGATAGAACTGCCTTGGCTTAAAAACAAAGAAGGTGGGTGGAAAACCCTTGCAAATGAAGGCACACAGTTGTCTTAGTGCACTTATGAATCACTTTGAAAAGCTCACATTCCTATTACAGCAATTTTAATAACAAAACACATTGCCCAGACAGCCTGATGTTAAATGTGTGCAGCTCTTTAGAGAAGAAGGGCTGCAGACAGCAACATTTAAATTGTGGGGCTTCTCCAGGGTGAAGCTGCACAAGAGCTGATCAGTAAAGCAAGAAATCACTGCTGTAGTGTGTGCAAGGGAAGGAGCTAATAGGGATGCTGCTACCTGAGGAAAAGGGCAAGTCCTCTCACAGATAAAGGAAGAGAGAGCTGTAAGGGGAGAAAACCATGTAAGGAAAGATTAGAATTTTTTTAAAATGTGGAAAATTGTTTAACATTGAAGTTGTATCTCCAGCCAGTCCTGCCTATCCCAAGACCACTGCACGTTTGTAACCTCAACTTTGCAGACCACACTGTTTCTCCTAGATAACAGGGATATGCAGATAGCAAGAGGCACAAAAATAAATTAGAAAAGGATTTCTTTAATGCTTCTAATAATGTATTTGGACATGATTATCATAATGAATCTTGTAAAAGGAATTTACTGTTTCCCCTTTTATATGATGTATTTCTGACCTTCACCCGCTTGATATGCGATTCCTATTCAGTGAAGGTGCCCATAATAGAGGGGCAAGAAGGGTGATCAGAGTTCAAACAATAGGGTAAGAAATTCAGAGTAGTGGGAAAAAGCTTCCATTTTCCCATAAGCTGGGGCATAGAAGATACTGCAGCCTCAGCTCTACAGTATCTTATGAACAAACAAATTATGCATGAGTTTGCTCAGGGGACTACTCAGCTACTCAACAATAATGGGTAATTGCCCTCACAAACTTATCCTCATATCACTCATACACACCAACACTTACACTGAAAAGAAAAGACGCGAAGAACAAATTTCAATATAAAACACATTATTATTATGAAAATGACACATTTCCATTTAACCCTTTTCTAACAAAAAGAACTCGCTGCGTTTCAAAGAAAATGGGGCTGGGGAATTTTAAGCGTTAGTCTCAGTATTTTCCCTTGGAAGGCACACTCAAGATTGTTTTACTTGGCACATTCTGTACTCTTCATTGTAGCAAAGGCTTGCGGGTATCTAATGACACAATCACAGAATGCCATAGAAATTTGGAACAAAATCCCCATCTTCGATACAATTCAGCAGATTCACGCCATATGGAAATCCTGCTGTTTAATGTAACACCATTAAAAGCCACATATTGCTAAATTCATCTCTCAAAGATTTTTGCAAAAGTTGCAGGAACAATATTATTTCTGAGTTTTTAACCTTTATTCAGCCTCCAGCATTCTTAGGAGTCAAACGTGTGTTTCATAACTGGAAATCCAACTACTTCATATGCTGGTGATATTTTGATTTCTCAAACATACGTAGTAGTATAATGGTCTTGTCTCCTTCATAAAGAACTAGTAAGTTACAACTTGATCAATAACTGGGAAAGAGATGAACCATAGCTAGCACTCAGGGTCCTAAAATATAGATTAATTTAAATTTATTCTCTACATTTTCACCCTGAGCATCTTATTAATTCCTTTTCTTTGTCATATACTTTCAGTTTTAAATGGCAAGTTCCCTGGGTCTGAGACTGTGTGTTAACATTTTGAATTGCAAAGCTCTTTGGTACTTCTGGACTGCAAATGAAATCATTGATAAAGCTATTTGCTGCACAGCCACCCATTTGCATTTTCAGTCCATCCCTTTAGGAAAATCTTCTACTGAAGGCAGTGCTAAGGACATGGAATTTGAGTAGAAAGAAAGTGGTTCTGGCTGCTTTACCAAGTCTTTTACCCAACACTTTCAATGTCTGCATAGATCTCAGCTCTTCTTACTGGACTGCTCATAGGTGCAAGGATTTCCCAGCTTAATCTGCTTGCAGGAATTGCATCAGAAAGGGTAAAGAAAATGGTAAAGAATCCATCCCCTTTTTACAGGGTGTTTTCCCAAAATCATGCTGAAATCTGAAGCAGTGTTTCTAGCCAACATTGAGAGTGTGACTAGAGAGACATCATGAAAATGGAGTGTGGTGCAGTTTGTCGTGTTAAAAGGAGTATCTTGAAACTCAGAAGTACCTCGTGTAAGATGTGAGTACCAGGGATCCCAGAAGCACTTGGGAAGAGTCCTACACAAGCTATAAGATGCCTTTTCAATCTGAACTTATTTCAGGTGTATCCACTTCTTTTTCCATGTCTAAAGCTGAGGTAGAAATCATCACAAGAGTCAGCATCTCCAGGAGTGGCAGGTTCAGCCACACTCCCAAAGAGCCAACATTTCCAGATGCTGATCACCATATGGTGATCACAGGTGTCTAGAGAAGGGTCAACATCTTTCTGAAAATATAATTCAGGGAGGATCCAAAATCTCTTCCAAGTCAGCAAGAATAATGGCAGGTGACTAAGACCCTGAGAGGTTTTGCAGATATTTCTGTTATTTATATAATTGTGTCAGGGATGAGCAAGATGAGCTGGGTCCAATATCTCCAGGAGACGACAGAGGAGTTTAGAGAGGAGGAGTGAGTGGACCTAAACTAAGAAGAAAGTAGAAACATGGAAGCATGGGTAGCTCTCTGTCTTTTGTCTGCAAATTCATGGCTTAGGAGAATTTTGCCCTTGATCTAGGTGGCCAAACTTCTGGTAAATTTTCAGAAATTATTGGTCTGTAAGTCCAAGACTTCCACTGCAAAATTGCAACAATTACTCTTCCTTTGTCAATATGAGCAAAGCAGGCTTTACATCTCTTTAGGGAAAACCAGCAGAGCAGCAAAGAGTTGTAAAGGAAGGAATAGCTCTTTTAATAAGATCAAAAACACACTGAGTAAGAAATAATCTGGGTGAGAGAGAAGCACCAGTCCTAGGAAGGTTCCCAGAGTTTGGCTGGTGCATTTCCAGCAAGTAACGATGTGTCTCTGTAGAGCCAGTGAAGCTGCATTTGAGGGCTCTGATGACATTTGTATGTCCCTAATATATTTATAACTTAGGACAGAGTACCTGTGTATATGCCTCTCATTTTTTCCTAGTAGATATGCAGAGATTTAAACAGGTGAAAATGTGTCCACAAAGGACCATAAAGAAGAAAAGGAGTTATAAGGTAATGCAGCAAGAGCGCTGGTGCATGGTTATTGAAAGTAAAAATGGTTAACATGTGGAAAGAGGTATATAAATGACTGCAAGCCACTTTTTCAAATGTCTTTCCCTGTTGCTCTCAGCAATATCACTGAATGTGATCAAATCGTTTTTCCGCTCCTTTGGCACAATACCTTCCCCAAGTTAACAACCACCTTAAAAAGAGGGCACAGGGGCCACGGCAGATAATGCACGTTCTGTTGTGTGATTCTCAAGTGCTGTTAGGGCCCTTCGTGTGGGAGATTAAAGCCACTCACCACTGGTTTGCCTCTGCTCCCACTGGTGTGGGTATGAGCTCCCCAGGGGCTGTGCACAGCTCCCAGCCCTGCCCCTGTGGAGGCTTCAGGATGAGGCCCTTGGCTGCAGGTTTGGTAGCACCCAGCCTCCGTCAGATCCCCATGTGTAAGCACTGGTATAGTTTTAATTTATTTTTAAGAATACAAAGATCCATGATTTAAATATTGTGAAATCCTGTATATATTTTGGCTCAGTCAGTCATATGCCTGTTTACTCACAGATTCCCCAAAATCTGCATTTCCTCAGGCATTCATGTCTTTCAGATTCTTTATGCTGCTTTTTCTGCCTCAGTTATTTCTTAACACCATGCTGCCTGCTTTCCCTTCGATCCAGTAGAATGTGGCCTTTCTGGTAAGGCTTGAGTTTATCACACATGGTCAAGTGACCACTGCTTGATTCCTTCACTGAACAGCCAACAACTTCTTGTCAAGGTAGGAAACACCTTTCTGCCCCCTGCTTGGTCCATCCTTCTCTGCGCAAAAAAATATTTAATAAATCTAATTGTGAGCAACATCATAATCACAAGATGAGGAATGACTAAAGAGCCCTATTGGGCTGCCCAGGAGCAATGTCTGATGTGCTGTCCCAGGAGCAGGGCCAGAGCTTTTTCACATTCTGGACAAAAGTGTTGAATTGTAATGCATGTTTAAATTTAAAAGGGGATTGTAATATGCCTTCCTCCTTGAGTCTTTTTGTAGGGCAGGTTTAGGTTGCTGGACAATGAAAGGGTTAATTTTGAGGTGTGTATTGCTTGGAAGTACCAGACCCAAGAGCACAGACAGGTTGATGAAGGATTGGATTTTCCTTCAGGGGGGCAGGCACCCACCTCCCTACCTGGGTCTCAGTCCCTTTGCACCTCAATCTCCTCATTACAAAATGGAAAATCCTCTTCTTTTCCTTTCCTTTCTCTTCAAAGGAGCCATCCTAGGTGTGGAGCCATGTGCTTGTGCTGCACCCCGTGTAACAGGATTCTGCTTTGGGTTGGAACATCTTGATGTTAATAAATTAAATTAAAAGGTTGAAGGCTTTTGTTTCCCTGGGCAACACAAGCTGCAGGAACAAGCACACCTGCAAACTTCAGTAAGTGTGGTCTTTGCTGTCATTGAGAAATCTGTCATTGAATTCCCCTTTCCCTCTCTTACCAGAGAGAGTTTTATTTTAGTAAAAGTTTAGGGTACTTGCATTATCAAAGAGTTTGCAGTCCTGATTAGAAAATCTATTTAACCTGGTGTCAATTGGCCTCCTTGATGTGAAAATACACCCAAATCCTGGGAGAGAGGGTAGGCAGTGCCCCAGTCAAGCTTTCCCCAGGAATGACTCGTTTCAGGAAGAAGCAAAGGAAAGCAAAGGCATGCCAAACAGTCAAGAAATGAAGGGAATGTCTCAGTGGAGCATTGAAGGGAATAGATGCTCATGCTGGTGATGAGATTTTGTTTTAATCACAGTGATAAACCTTTTAATTTTGGTGCGCAGTAACAGCAGCTTTAAAAATGAAATAAAGGGTTTGTGACTAGCAAGAGTCCTTGGTGTTGCTTTCAGAGCATTGCTTGGGCTGTTATTAAAGCCCTGCCAATGGTTTCAAGTGGAACAGCTAATGTTTCAAGTGTTCATAAATAATTGTTTAATGTTCCAAGCACTTTAGGAGCAGGTTTTAAAAACTAGCCTTGCACTGATTATTTCCACTACTGTAAAAACATTCTTTTGACAGGAGCTTTGCTTGCTGCTTATAAAAAGGAGAGAAGAAAACAACCATTGTTCTTTGTGAGCTGATAGAGGGATGCACTCAGTGATGAACCCGTAAAATAACCTAAAATTAATACATATTCTGTCCAAAATTAGCCAAAATTTGGAATAACCTCGTGGTGTTGCAAGGCCAGGGCCACATCCATGGCTGGTATTTGGGGGATGATGATGGCCCATCTCTGCTTCTGCAGGTGCAGGAGGGCTGTGGGGGCCCTGTGGCTCTGGATCCCAGACAGCCTGTGAATACCTCAATTTACCCATCCCTATAGCTGATATTTTAAAGCAAGGTTAGAGGTGAGATCTTGTTGCTGTTCCCAAAAAATCTTTACTGCCTTCAAACACAACTCAAGCAGAGCCAAGTACTGGGCTTGGTTGACTAAAGAAAAAATGATGTAACAGAACCACAGGGCCAGAAACTTGGGGAGGAAAAAGCTTGGGAAGAGGTGGAAGTTTTTTGCTGAGGTTGTACCCAAGCCAGAACAGTTCATCATGGGACAAATCCTTGCCCTGCTCGGCTTCCCAGGGTGAGGAAGGGGAGCAGGATCTGGGGAGCAGGATCTGTTGGAGAACAGGACATCCAGCAGCATCCCTGTTGTCACTCCCATGCCCTCAAGGTTTCACAGCTAGAGGAAATTGTGGTCATGAGAGAGTAAAATGTCCAACTTAACGTGAGTATTTTGGTCATGTTTGCACTCTTAATTAATTGGCTGCTTAAACCAAGATTTTTTTAAAAAAATCTTGATTTACTTTCAAGCTGGAGCAAAGAGTAAGGAATTTTCATAAACAATTATCCTATTAAAGTGAAATGGGTTGGAGTACACATTGACTTCTAACTATGCTGAAAATTCCCAGTAGTTTAGAGCCTTTAAACTTGATCCCTGTAACTTCCTAGGAGTAGTCTGAATGCTTTTCCCTAACATAGCCGATGTTGTAGTGTTATTTTGTTGTTGTGTATGTCACATTCTTTTCTGATGGCTGAAATTCTATTTCAAATATGATTTTTTCCTTAAAAAAAGGAAACATTTCCTTAAAAGGATCCAAGAAATTCTAAATATATATATACACACACACAAATTTTAAGGAATCAGAAGTTTTCATTTAGTAGAGAAAGATTAAGGAATTTTGTGTTTACATGTATCTTATATGTATGTTGGAATTGATGAATATCTGTAGAAGACATCCATGTCAAAGCTCATCAAGGACAGCCATACAAGCCTCGAGCTTCCCATGAATTAATGTTTTCAAGACTGAGCCCTAGGTCTTAGCCCTCCTGCAAGGATTTATCTACCAGTTCTCCCACTGCAAAAACACACTCCCCTTTGTTTGCTGTTACAATTTGAAGATAAAAAGCACGACTTTATTCGTGCTGTTCATAAGAATTGGGTCACAGGGTAAGACTGGAAGCTTGTGCAAACACACGCTGGTGGTCACTTCTTCAGGATGGGGTGGGAGGATTTTTTGTAAAATTCTCGCCAGTTATCTGGGCAGTGCAGTGCCTTTTCTTTGAGCAGAGAGAGCTGGGTGAGGAAGCAGCAAGCTGCCCTGCCAGGGATGAGAGTGTCGGGAAGAGAGGGAAAAACTGAAGAGGGAAAAAAAAAAAAAAAAATTAAAAAAAAAAAAAATTCGAAGGTTTTGAGGCCGGTTGTTTGATCTGAGGAATACCTGGAGCCAGTATCCCTGCTCGGCTGGGATTATTCCTGCTTGGCTGCCCTCTGCCGGCACCGCCGCTCGGTGCAAAGCCGGGATGCAGCTCCGCGCCCGGGGAACTGCGCCCCAAAAACAACCAAAAACAACACAAAACAACCCCAGTCCCCGCGGGTCACCCACAACAGTCACCAAGGATGGTTGACCACAAAACAATTGGTTGTTATTGAGTGAGAAGATTGCTCTAATTAATCCAAAAGATATCCCCACTGCTAAATGAGGTGAGGAAAGAGCACAAGGATAGATTTAACTCTGGAGCTGAAATACAGCTGAGGCAAGGGGGCAGTTTATGACTCAACACAGTAGAATTTCTGCTTGTAAATGGGATTGCTAACATTTTTTTATTTTTTTTTCCCCAGCCGCAATTTTCCTAACTTGCAAATGAATCTGAAATATCTAGAAATAATAGTGTCTGTCGGGTAAAATGAATACAGGTTTTTCTTCTTTAAGGTTTTTTTTTTAACTGTCTCTAGTAAAAGTGCTTTAGTCATATTTATCTCACTCATGAAAGAGCCTCTTTCTGTAACTCGTTTTGGATTTAACCCCTTTAGGGTTGCCTGCAGTGTCAGCACAGTCTGCCTGAGGACATCACTGTCTCTCCCTAATTCTTAATGGGTGTTTTATTGATATTTGGGAGGCCATCCTGTGTCAAAAAACAGCAGAACATCACCACTGTCCTCTTTGTGGTCAAGCAGCCTTATCAATGCAGAGGGAAAATAAAACAAGGGAGGGAGTGCTGCTTTCTCCTCCTTTCTCCAGCTTTTCCTTTCCCCTCCTCACCGTTTCCATTTCCTCTTATATTTCCCACTTTAAAAGATGGACGATCAGTACCTGTGACCCTTAAATATCTTATTCTCTGCTACATTTACACGGAGAAGATTATTAAATCTGCAGATAGAATTAGAAGCCAAACTAAATTCTTTTGTATTGATATAATCATGGGGGTTATTTCAAATGTGATGGATGTAACCTGAGAGCAGAGAACGTCCAGGATGTCTAAAAGGCAGACACTGTATAAGTATTTATGAAAAAATCTGTGTGCTCTTAAGATGTCACGCATAATCTGCACTGTGTGTCTCTTCAGTGTCACAAGCACATTTACATAGATTGTCATGAATTTCAAATTGCACCTCAAATCAATGCCAGAGCAAAATTACCTTGGAGCACAATGCAGCTTTCCTTTAAGAGTTAATCATCCAGGTCCTGCTCTGTGCAGAGGCAGCACTGGCCCTGCAGTGACACTCACAGCTCGCTGCCAGCACCAGGTGTCCCGACACATTTGTGGCACCTCTGTGGCACTGAATGCCACCAGAGTCTGGTGCCACCTCACACAGTCCACTTTTCACTCTCCAGTGTGAAAATCGTGTGTACAAATGCAGGATCTCCTTCACTGGTGCTGGCAGTGTCTCCAAAGTGTGCCATGTACATGCTTTGGGCTCTGCTTTGACAAACCGTTTGTACACAGCCCATGGGGATTTTGCTCCAACAGGTAGGAGTGCTCTGATCAAGCGTTTTCCCAATGCTGTAATGCTGTTGCTGTCATCTAATTGCATGTGCCTCAGTTGTGGGGAAAGATGCCTTAAGTAGGCTGTTCGCTGGTTCAGTCTGGCCATAAAAGGCTAAATACAGCCTTGCTCCAGCTCCACTGGTTGCCCACACTGAAATGGGATTAAGGCTTAGGCAGCAAGACCTTCTGGTTGTGGGGAGACAATAGGAACTGGGGATTTTACAAGGACCAACCAGCTCAGGGTGATGCCACTTGGTGGGAACAGCTGGGTCATCTGATCCCAGGCTTCTTGCCATGTCCCGAGGCATGTTGCATCTTTCCAGAGAGGATAAATGCTTCCGCTATGCCCAGAAACAGTATTTATCTGGTGTAATGAGTTTATTTCTGGAGCGAGACCATATGGCTGAAGCAGTTTCTCGTGGCAGATCACCAGTGCTGTAAATCATGGTGCATCCCATATTTTTGCCACAGCTCTCTTCCCTACAGGCCACCCTTGCACTCTGCAAATCCCTGTCTCCAGAAGCAGGATCCCAGCAAGCCTGGCCATTCCATCCCAAGGCTGGGATCACCACATGAGGCTGGGGCAGGATGCTCCTGGTGTGCTCCTGCTGCTTGGGGCACCCAGTGGGAAGGAAAGGGAAGGAAAGGGAAGGGAAAGGAAGGAAAGGGAAAGAGTGTTTGGGCCGATGGCAGCACAGCAATAAGACATGTAAATGCCAGCAATGCTTTTTAGCATTTCTCAAGCAGGAGAATGGGCCAGCAGATACGTCGTGGAGCCTCGCCAAGCATGTAGGGGGACATGTTGTTAACTTGCTGGTGGCTGCTGTAGCCAAGAAACAGAGTAGCCATGTAGGAACTGTGGCGTGCGGGAGAGAGAGAGAGAGAGAGAGAGAAGAGCACATGTAGAAATAAGGCTTCTCACTCAACAAATTCTGCTGTTTGCATGCAGAAAAAGAGGTATTTTTGCAAGCAGGGACTTAGGAACAAGATGAAATCTTCCCACTTTTATCAGCAAGGCAGTTAGTGACAAGCACATGGTGAAAGGCTCAAATTTTGGTGCAAATTACCATGAAAATAACTGAACACAGAGAAAATTTGGAATTGCAAATATCGGGAAGCCATGGCTTTGTGGACTGACAAGATGGAAAAGGCATTCATTCTAAGGGCTTTGAGGTGTAATTTAGACCTCTGGGCACTGCCCTCCCTTCGTGGGTTTGTGGCAGGTTGAGACATCCCCACTAAGAGAGACAACAGGTATTTTATGTACATCGAAAACACAAATATCCCAGGCACTTGGGACTTCTAGCCAAGTATGGAAACACTGCCCAGGATTGGGGAGATGTCCTGTGAATGTTCTCCTGGAGATCAGCCCTTTATGTGCTTAATTGGTTACCTGAAACGATGGAGAAATTCTTTTTCGTTTCCAATCCTATTTTAAAAGATGCAGGGAGCTGGGAGTGCTTTGTTCCTTCCTAAGGTAGCCACAGTTTGGTGGTAGGTGAAGTAATGACTATATATAGTCAGTAAAGTGCCTTTGGATAGTTCTGGAGAACAACTGCTGTATAAATTTAAGGTATCATTATTATTAAGGTATTATTATCCCAAGTTTGCTGCAAGTTAGAACGAGACTGCAAAAATTACCTTGGAGCAGCTAATACTGGCACAGTTGCAGAGTTTAAAGTTCTCTCTCTGTCAATATTGTGTCAATTTTATCTGATGCTTTTGATTAAACAAACTAACCTGGAACAATTTTGGGAGCTGATTTTCTAAATAGAAAAGGCACTAATAAGTGAATATCAAGTTGCACCCCCCTGGCATCTAGAGAAAGGAAAATCCTTTATGAACAAATCAGATGTGGTCACACTGAGTCCTAAACACTACTCAGCTACCATCATGCTGATTTAATCAATCCACATGAGGTAAAAGAGGTAGAAAGTGGAGAATAATACCTCTGATGATGAGATATTTTAATGAAATGCATTGGGATAATTTAGTGGGGAATGAAAGTACTATGGATAAAAGTGAGTCAGAAAGCATGAAAAAACACTGAACAGATCAGAACATGTATAATATCAAACAGAGGTTGAACATCCCAAATCTGTGCTTCACAGGTCAGGGGATGAATTGGAGGTGATTTGGCTGTGAGCCAGTGGGGTCAAAGAGGAGCTGGTGCAGGAATTAAATGGTGGCTGTAGTCTGGGTTTTAATGGGAATAGGTCTTCTGGGATTCTGCCGCTGCTGTATCTTGCTGGTTCATTAGAAATCATGCAGGGAGAACTCCTGGAATGGGGACATGTGAGGAGCTGGTGTCCTGTGGGTGTGAGCCCAGAGAATGCTGCTAGTGGCTGTGAAACAGGGTCCTCAGTGTCTTCATAAGAACCACTGTGGACTGAGCTAAAGCAAGTGGCTTTGCATACTGAGGGCAAAGCAGATTGCCTGGGCTCTGTGGCCCTGCAGTGCTCTCCTGCATGATCATCTTCCTTCATGCATGATCTTATCAGTGTGAGGGGTGCTGAGAGGTGTGTTGATGGTCAAGGAGTAGCTGCACCTGCTGTACTGCTTGGACCACAGCCTGAAGATAGAGAAGCTCACTGCAATTTGTTCCTCAGGACTTTTGTCCTTAAGACGTTTTTGAGTCTGGTGTTTGGGACATAAAGGTCCAGCCAAGATGCATGGTCAGGTAATAAGATTTGAAGTAGAATTTGGGTAAAAGCCCCATGTGAGTCTGAGCACTTTTGGGTGCTGGAAGGCACAAGAGATGCTCCTTAGCCTGATACGAAAAGTTGGATGTGTGTGAACAAAACATTGTAACTGTCCCATCCTTCCTGTACCATCAGATGTGCTGCTGACAGGTGTAAACAGGAACTTGCAAAAAGGCAAAACCAAACCAACAAAAGACAAAATGACAATTTAGAGAAGAATTAAAGCACATGCATTTCTATGTCTATTATTTACGTGGACCTAATGAATTGCAAGGCAGGAAAACCATCCTCGAACGGATGTTGCTTCCCATACCTTGATTATCCATCTGGAGATTGGGTCCATAGTTTTTGTGAAGCAGATTTTTTTTTTTTCTCAGAATGCATAGAAGGAGCAGATCTTTTGAGTAGGAAGGTGCCATTTTTACACAGTCACTGTTCAGACCATAGCCACACTTGAAGCCAAAAATAGAAAATATATTTTAGAACTTGTTAAATTAAAGAAAAAAAAAAAGAAAGAGGAAAGAAAAGCCTCCAGCAGAACTTTGCATTCTCTGACTTTTCAGACTTTCAGGTCTGCTCTCCTGATTACACATTTTCTAGCTGATGACATGCCATCAGCTAAAGATGGATTTTAAACACAAGTCATGTCAAAAGTTTCATTTAACCTCTTCAATATAACAAGCTGCTGATGGTTTACATTTATGACAGTAGAGGTAAATTAATCTCTGATGGATGTTTGGAAGGGGGAGAGAAGATTTGCAAAGAGTGAGGAAGAAGTAAGATGGTAACTGGTAAAGGCAGTGGACATCTTCTGGAATGTAGTGAGAGGTGGGTGGGATGTGGGTGTGGTGATATTTCTAGATCTGCATCTATAAGTATAGATGCATCACACTTGCTATGTGTATGTATGTGTGGTTTTTAAATAAAAATAGTCTTCCATTATACTGTGCAAGTCTGACATTTGATGAGGTAGAATATTTCCAGATGGGTTGGATTTTGGAGAATAGGGAGTAGGTTATGATTTGTCTAATGAAATGTTAATTTTTTGGCAGTCAGAGGGGTTTAGGGTAAATCAGTTAAACCCAAAGATGATTAAAAAGGGATTTGTGAAAGTTTGGAGTAGTAATTAGTATTAATTGAGGCCATCATTATTTTATATGGTAAAGGTAGCATGCACGTGTAGTTGGACAACAAAAAGAATGCCAGGCTCATCTTCCTTATTTCTGGGGGTTGTAAAAGTTTGGGAGGGAGTTCTTGTTAGTAAGTTATCCCAAGAGACATAACACGGTGAAACCTTGACACAAGGAAATTCAGCCAGGAGACAGTTGATTTCTCAGCTGGGAGGTACTTCAGGAAGAGATGGCATCTTGCCGTCTCCACCAGGACTTGGTAATAATTCTCACTATTCATGAACAGATGTCTTTGGTTGGATTCCCTAGGTGCATTTGAATTCATTAAAGGATCTAGAGAATCAAGATATTAATTCTAAATTATTACATATTATAGATTTTATTTTCTGGAAGAATGGGAACATGGCAAAGGAAAAAAAGAGGTTGTAGCAGAAGTGGTAAATGATGTGAAGGTAGCATAATCACAGAATGCTATTATGCCACTCTAGGCTATATTGTGTCTTTTTTGTTGTTGTTTTAACAGTGGCTATCTAAAATAGAGTGACTTTTAAATTTTGCATGCTATGAGACTCCAGTGGGGATGTTCATAAGTGATATTTGTCTTGTTATTGAACAGGAATAAAGTATTAGAACCCTGTTGAAATCAGTGAGGATGCCAGTTTACAGCAGATGAGGATGTGACCAATGAACCTAAAGCATTCTGTAATTCCAAGCTCAGCTATTTCATATCTAACAAGTAAGGACTGAATTAAAGGGCCATTAGGTGTGTGTCACATAGTTATTCTCACTGATCAGTATTTTTTTTACTGGGACACTGGAGGATTCATAAAAAATCCCTACTGATGGAAATTGTATGTGTAAAGAGCAGCCCGAAAACTTTGATTTCCCAGGCCAGCTACTTCAGAAAACTTTAGAGGTTATATTTTGAAACTGAATATCCAAAAGCTTTTGAAATTTTCATGACTAAAACTATATTCCATTATTTAGTTGCATTAACAGATGTGATTTTTGTCAATGGGAACTTGGCAGAAGAACAAATTTCATCAGTTAATATTTGTAAACTACTTTGAGATCCACTGATGGAAGGAAACCTGGACTGAGAATAACAAATGCCAAGTACTGAAGTTTGTTTGCTGAAATTTCCATCTTTGAATCTATATTTATAGGATTTCTTAACATCTCTTTAATTATCGCCTTCCAATTTTATTCCTCTTTATTCCTTCCACATTTCCTGTGTACAGATTGCTCTTAAGTCATTTTTCTGTTCACTCAAGTTTTTTTTAACACAAAGAAGAGCCAGGTCACTCCAATTGGCTTTACAGATGTGCTCAGTTGGAGTTTGCTCCCTCCTCTACCTCTTTCTAAATACAATTTAATCCATTATAGCAAACACCCAGGACATGTATCCTGCTTGATATTAAAATATTGATATGAAAATACCACACAATGTCCTATTTCAGAGTCCACCTCAAAGAAATGGGTTTTTTTTTCCAGTTAGTTTATAATTTCTCTGCTTTGATTTTATTTTCCCTTTTCTATCTCTGCTTTTCAAAATGGACTTACATTAAGGGAATCCTGGGCAAATGGCAGTGCCAGTGAGAGAGTCTGAGAATGATGCAGATGAGGAGCTGTCTTGGCCTGCCCATCTGCCCTAGTGATGTGCTCAAGTTGCAGCACATCTTGTAAAAGACCCTTTGATCATCCTCTTTTGATGAATTCATCAGCATGGTCATGACTACCTCCTTCAGGAAAACCTTCAGGGGTGCATTTTTTCTACTAGCACTTGAAAAATTTCTAACTGGACACTTTTTCTTACTAAGTATTAGTAATATTAGTAACATTTGATTCTAACCATCTCAAATAAAAGTAGTTATTGAAGCACAAGAATTTTATTTTAATTTTTTATGGGTTTTCTTTGCACAGGCTGCAGAAATGTGGAATTTTTAAACATATATGTTGCCTGGACAGGCATCTCTTCCAAAGTTGTTGTATGTTTTATTTTCTTCCCAGCACCAGTGCAACGTATGTTTCAAGCCAGTCCTGATAATGTTTTTCAGTGGTATTCATCTGTGATATTTGTAGTGAGTTTCCTGGTGTAATTGTAATTCAGAAGTTGTCTGTAGCCCTGTGATATGTGCATAATTGTCCCTGTCCACTGCAACCACCAGCACCTCTTGTCAGCAGGATTGATGGTAACGTTTTGGTTCCTTTTTTGATAATTAATTGCTGCTCCTTCCAACAACGGGGGACTCAAGCTGAGCTTTTGTTGTTCTAAATTTGAAGTCTTGAGTCTGTGGAGATGTTTCCAGGAGGTATTTTCTCCGGTTCAACATACACTGTAACCACAGGTGTTGTATCATCAAAGAAAGAACCCATATGCTAATATAGAAATAACAGGCCTGTTTATTGTTGCAGTGCATCACCATCAAAGCAAACAACAACAACCACCTGTCTTTAGCTGTATAATTAAACTGATGGGTCTTTATTCTGTGCTAAATGATATGGTAATATATGGAGAATAAGAAGAATCATCCTTTTAAACTTTTGAGATGTTTACAGCACTGTTGAAAACTGGTTTTAAAGTAGTTTAGGGGTCTTTTTTAACAAATCTGTTTCTAAAATGTTTCTCCTGGTGTAGTTGTGTTTTGCTTAGCACTTTTTTTCCATGCTGGAAATTCACCTTTCCGTAGATATGGATGGCCACCTGTTCTGGTATCTTTTTTTCTATGAGGTCTTCAGTGATCCATTTTGTTTGATTTTTATCACTTTTTTACTTTATCATTCTCGAGGGCCCATTTTGTGTTTCTTTCTGCAGTCAAAGGCAAGCTGAACCCCAAAGATGGTCCATATCCTGACTGGATATTTGCCACATACTTTTCTTCCTCTTTGTCACACCACAGAGGTGCAGCAGTGGTGTTTCCATGCTGCTCACAACAAAAATCTGTTGATTCTTCTACAACCAGCACAACACTGATGTTCCCCCCTGCCGAGTGCCAGCAAACACCTCAGGATCCAAATGTTGATTTCTCAGTGCAGGAATTAGTCAGGAGTGTGTATAAAAGTGTTTTTTTGTATACAAGTTGGATCATTTATACCAGCACATTATACCAGCTCTGGAATGGCTTGGTCAGACTTTCATGGCCAAATCTTCTGCTAGTTGACCATGTTTCCTACCAAAACCAAGCTGTAAGAGAACATGCCTACTCCTACAGTTACTTTAATTGGAGAACAAATTATAATGTTGTTTTCACAGATCACTCTTCCTCCAGAAACTCTTTTGACACAGAAACTTGCATAACTAGTGCTCTTAGATGAGTAATCCAAATCGTGTTTTCTTTTAAAAGGCCAATCCTAAGTCCCTTTTGCTATCCACTAGACCTGTTAGTGCAGGCAGAAGGTTGTGCTGGCCTGCAGGGATGTGTCATATTGAACCTGTCATATAGGACATGGCTCACAAAGAATTTGGAGCATTAGGAATTTAAGGTTTTTGACAAACTGGGATCTTTCGTTATGAATTATGTATTTCTGTTCAAGAATTAGTGTGCCCTGCTTTTTTAATGATGCCTTTTTGCTATGCCCTTATTTAAATATTTCGGTGTGATTAAAGAGGAAAGGTATGGCAGGTCAGCTGGGGGGCTGTGCACCTTTCCCTGTTTTTGCAGGGATAGAGAAGAGGGACACCCAGCTTTCTGAAATCCTCTCTTTCAGAATTCATTCATTCTTGGCATGTTATCACTTATGCACTTTCCTGTTGTTGGGGACTCTTAAGAAAAATGTGCCTGTCTAAAGAATGTGCCCCTTGGGCAGAAATACTGCCATGAGGGAGTGGGCTGGGATCTTCACCTTGGCACTTGTGGGTTTATTATTCTGAGGGCAGTGCTTTGGTTTTGAGCAGATGTTCTTTACTTCAAGGTGGTAGAAAGGTTTTCTTCAACAGGCTACTGTAAATGAGTTAATGCCAGCCAGGAGTGCTGCTTCTGGGGATGGTTTTGTGGCCAAGGGTAAAGATTTATTTATGAAGTTGGCAGTGTGAATTTTGCATCTGTTTATATCATATTAGTTCAGTTGTTATAACTGAACAATAAAAGTGATTTTGTGTAAAGAAACCAATGTATGTTGAGGGCTGTCTTCACAGGCAGGAGTGGTGGTCTGCAGAAGCCACACCAGTTACTCCTCTTGTTTAATGAGGATTGCAGTAAACCTGACAGTCTTTTCCATGTGAATGTCCAAACCACAAATTAGCCTCTCTAGCCTATTTAGGATTCTTTGATCATTTACACATAAAGTGTAAACTGTTTTACACTTTTATCTCAAATACCATCCTGCAAAATGCTTCATTTTGCAGCACAGGTCCCTTCCAGACAACGTTCTGCACCTGTTTGCACTGGCAAATCTCTCCTCCACTTTTTTCTAGGACTCTGTTCTGTAGATTTATTTCTAATCATCCATAAATAGACTCATCTGTGTCAGGTCTGTATGTCTGAGTAAGGGAAGCCACATGACAGCACGCCTCACTTGTTGGAGCAACAGCAGATCTGGGGAGAAAACTTGGTTTCATGGGAGTGGATGGAAAATTCTCATTGAATTAAACACATCCAAAATCTCTGACAGCTTCTTCTCCAGACTTGGCTTTCTTGTGTGGGACGGGGTGAGCTGCACAGGCTTGGTTTAGCCTTCAAAAATATGGCTAGTAATACTCAGCTCTGCAACAGCTCTGGAATCAGGGAGAATAGGAAGCTGAAAAAGTTAGTTGTTTGGGGTTTTTTCCCTCGAAACAAATGTGGCACAGTTTGGTTTGTCTTCTCTGGATAGTGGGCCTGCCCACTTTATTTTGTGGGGGAAAAATAAATTATAGAAAGTTTAGGGATATGGCATTATGACCAGATAATCATGGTCATTATGGACTTAGGCATGTGTTGAAGGGTTTTACTGGACATGTATTTACATTTCATTATAGAGCTGAGCTAAAAGATAGTTTTTCAACTATCAACTGTAGTTGGTAAACTGTGGTTTATCAACTATAATTTGGCAGTTTCAGCTTGTTTTTCTATTTTATGACTTCAGTGAATGAAGTATGTAAGTGGTGTTTATTGAAGATAATTGAGAGGAAGCACCAAAAGAATTAAAATTTTTCCAGTTGCATCAGTCAATGAAATTAATTCTTTTCCTGATGCTTTTACTTTTAGGAAAACTAATAGTGAAAATATTCCCATTATAAATAGGAGCCTTTCAAAATTACCCCTTTACAGCTTTGAGAAAATCCCAGTAATTTCATCAGAGCACGACTGATGATACAAAAACCTAAACCATTGAAGACTAAACTCAGGGCTGTGATACAATTAGAAGAGCATTATGAGTAAAAATATATGTGATGTTTAGGTTTTTTTCCCCAGGAGGACTACAATTTTCACTGGTTTTTAGTAGTTTTAAAATCTTATTTAAAATAATTTTGCAGTTTGGGATATGATAGATAGGATTTACGTGCTGCCCGCTTCCCCAGGCTGCAGGACAGGTATCAATCCCATCTTTCCCCTCTCTCCACCTTAAGGCAAAATCACCTGTACTTGTCATATCTGATGGACACATGTCTAATCTATCATTTAAGACCTCCAGGGTCAATCTCTCCATCCTCCCCCAAGCAATCTATTCTAGTGCTTCCTTAGCCTCATTGTTCAGTAATTTTCCCTAATGTTTAACCTTAATCTTTCTTCCTTCAATTTAATCCTATTACTGCCTCTCCTCTGCCATGGGCATGGAAAATAGATTCCTCCCTGTTCTTTGCAGCAGCTTTTTATGTGTTTGACTCTGCTCTCCAGTGCCCTGTCTGACTTGTTTTCTCAAAGCTAAGCCACCCAGTCCTCATTTCCTCAGAGGTCCCTGTGGTCTGTACCCCTGCAATGACTCTCCAGATTGCACATGGGTGGTTTTCTTCTTTCTCCAAATATATTTCTCAAGTTTTAGTGCTGCATTTTGTTAGCTGAGGGAGCCTTGATGCTACAAGGTCTTGCAGAGTGGGAAAGCATTAAAGTGAGTGGGATGAGTGGTTAAAAAGCCCCACCTTTGTGCAAGTCTGTGGATGGGTGTCCTCATCACTGGAGATGACACTGACCTTTCACTCAGGCCAGTTGCTCCTTGCCTAGAGCAGAGGAGGGGGGATGTGTTTTAAATTTTTCTCCTTTGTAAAATAGGTTTTAGTTCCTGGAGTTCATGGAGCAGCTCTAAAAGGGCAGCCAGAGATATTCTGCACCCTCCTGCTCCCATTGCTCCCCGCCCTCCAGGCACGTACCTGCCTCATGCCATGCTGAGGTGTTATTTTCTGCCCTCTCCTACAGCCTGGGCATATGGACCTGGAGCAGAAACTTACGGGTATATGCAAATGTTTTAATGATGCTATTTGCATATCTGGAAGTGATTTACAAAACGCTGCACATGGAGTTGCTTAAAACTTGGCACCAACAGTTCGTGGAGGATCATGGCACAACACAACAGAAACTGAATTTCAGCTGGTTTTTGCCAGCTCCTCGCGCTGCACTTTTGGCGAGGGCTGAAGCGAGTCTGTCAATGAAGGGAACGCCTGAGTCCTCATACGAGCTTCAGTCCTGCCCAAGGGCAAAACATCCCATCATGGACTGCCTTTCTCTGCTTTCTTTTCACTTTGGGATGAGCAGCCAACTGCAGTTGGTCCTGGCGGTGGGAAATTCTCTCCTGGAAACCCTCAGGAGCACAGGCAGGAGGGTCCTGGGGGTCGGGCAACCTGGGGAAGAGTATTCTGTCATAGAACTACAGAATAGTTTGAGTGAGAAAGGACCTTAAAGCTCATCTCAGTCCACTCCCTGACATGGCAGGGACACCTTCCACTTTCCCAGGTTGCTCCAAGCCCTGTCCAGCCTGGCTTTGGACACTTCCAGGGATGGGGCAGCCAAAGATTCTCTGGGAACCCTGTGCCAGGGAAGAATTTCTTCCTCACATTAATCTAAATTTCTCTTCTTTCACTTTAAACACATTTTCCCTTGGGTTTTATGCTGAGATCTACGCTGCTTTTACAGACTTTGTTTGTTTATTTGCTTTCCCCTCCCGGGATATGCATTTCTAAGACTTGGAGATGCACTAAATTTAAATGTTTGAGTTTGAATCTTATTCAGAAACAAGTAGCATTTTACATTAATCTGTACAATTTGGTTCTAGCTAGACTGTTTTTTTGGAGCCTCTGCATTATGAACCAAATTCACCTTTCCCATTTCTATTTGTAAGAGTTGATAGTGTCAAATATACATGATTCCTTGTGGAAATATTTTGTACAGTCAGGAAATGGCAAAAATGAGCTGAGGCACCTAAGCCCTGCAGCATCATTTTCCTATAGGAAGCCACTTTGCACTTTTTTGTGTTCACCTTTATATTTGCCACCTCTATTTCCTTTACTTTCCTTTATTCTGGATTTTATGTGAGCAGTAATGAGAGTGAGGGCGTTGGAACTTTTGGATAGTGCCTAGAAAATATGTGCTCTAGTCAAAAGCAAATCTGCTCTCAAGTCCCTGTATGCAAGTGCATCATAGGTGAAGCTCAAAATAGTTTAGCAGACCTGAGCTCAAGCACACACACACACAAAAAAATTTTTTTTTTTTTGCAGAATTTTTTTTTGCAGTTGAGAAGCTCCTTGCAGAAAGGGCTTCCATGAGTCCAGGTGAAGACTCAACATATTCTTGGACTAGGAATCCACAGATTGCTGTTAAAAGAAGGAAATGACACATGACCAAAACCCTAGTGAAGTATTATTTAAGGGAAGAAGTTTTATTTAAGCTTGACCTATCACTGTTTGCTGCCCAGGCATCTTCTTGTGTCTGGAGGTGGAGGCAGTCCCAGGGTGAGAAGGACTTTTGCCCATTGCAGCCATTTCTGTGGTTGTTTGTCTTGTTTGCCATCAGGTAGAAAATTTTGTGCCATCTTAGAGGAAAAGGAAGGAGAAATCCAGCATCATTCTGAATAACATATTTAGGTTCTCTGAGGGTAAACAAACCCTGTCTGCCCATGATGAAAATATCCCTTTCCCAAATGCCCTTGGTTGTGTGAGTGAAGGGCATAGCTGAGGGCCCCTGCATATTAAATCACAGGTTTCTCACCTACTTATGTCAAGAAACAAGTGGTTACAGCAGATGAGGGAAGTGCAAGGAAACAGCAAGGCAGGATATCTTGCAGTGCACCAGCCTCTGAGCCACTGCCAAGCATTTTGTCAGCTTGGTAAGGAAAAAAATCCTAGAGGAATTTTAAAGAGAGAGAGCCTAGCTCAGGGCTGTCTCCTCCAGCTGCTCAAGGCTGTTCTTCACAGAAATATTTACCTACTTCATCCTACTTACGGGGTTCAAAGTACTTCATGTAACTCTGTGTCTATGGGATGGGGTGCTATGGTGGGATACTAAAGGCCAAATATTTTCTCCACAAGGGAATAAAAATGTCCTGTTGCAAAAGACAAAATAATTCCCTAGATTGTCCCTGCTGCAGACAATGCACAGCTCCCATACCACTCACAGCATGTTTTGTTGCCTTTCTGCTAACATTGCATGTACTTTATATTTTCTCTGCAATTGTATAAATAGCATATAGGAAGAGGGAAACTATTTAGGGAAAATACTAATTAAAACGAACAATAGAAAATAGGAGACCTTATGTTTCTAAAATTAGAGGCTGGTTATTCAGTAATAAATAGCCCTGTCATTATTAGTTTGTAGTCCCTCCTTTCTCTTGCCTGACACACACAATATCGCTGTTATCCATGGTTTGCCTGTCTAAACATGGTTTCTTTCCAAAGCTCTGCATTGTTTGCTAGCCCTTGTTAAAAAAGCTCCCCAGTTCTGGGCTTATCTGGCAAAAGAAAATAAGGAGAAATATTCTTTCTAAACAAAACGAATTTGATGAAGGAATAAAAAGAACGTTAACAAAGGTACTTTCACACGCTTCCTGCTGCATCTCGCTATTGGTCTCTGGTAATTTCAGAATCCTAGGAGCATGGGCCATGGTTTTATTTCCTAATAATTAGCAAGCGTGTTGATGGGTTTGATGGCTTTGTAAAGAATGTGCTTGCTTAGCTTAAAGGGAAAGTTTGATTTGAATTTTGGAGCAGAGTGAATAATTGCTCTGTGCAGGCTTGGCTGTGGTTGGGGCTGTGCTTGTGAAGGCAATGAGGTTTGTGCCTGTGTGAGGAATGACCTCCATGTGCTTTTCTAGCAAGCCCCATGCCAAGTCCCTGAGCAGCTTCAGAATTTTTACATGCCAACCAAAAACACCAAGACAGGTGAAATTTATGGTGTTTTCGTGTACGTAATGGATGACATTTTTTGGCTGGTAGTGGCTGATGGATGCGATATCCCTGACAATAAGGATTGGCAACAGAAATATCCATTTGAGAGCAGCTGTGGATTACCTGAACTTCTCACTTCATGGAAAACCAACTCCTCCAAGAGGACCCACCACCACAAGGTTCACAAACTTGTTTTCCTGCTGGGCTTTTGAATACTCAGGAATGAGTCTCACCCATGCCAGACCAGTCTTCTCTTGTTTCTTAGTGCTGGATTGCGTTGCTCATCACTGGATTGTGTTTTGAATCTGTTTGAAAGATGCTGGACTGAATGAAATCACCTTGTGCTGTCATTGCCTCATTTCTATGGTTGTCTGGAACAACAAACAACCTTTGTGAAAGGTGAAAAAGGGATGTAAAAGGTGTAGGAATCTGTGCTGGCTCAAGGGACAGTAATAGGGGAAACAGAGAAAGGAAGAGAATAAAGGTCCCAGGGAAAAAGATAAATACAAAGGAGGAGCAGGAAAGGAAAAGGCATAAACAGCCATAAAAATCCAATGCTGTCAGCTGAAAACTGGAGTGATTCTGTCATATTAATGATGAGAAACCATAGCTCTATTGGCTTTCACTGATAGACCTGCAAGCAGCTCTGTGGAAGGAAGGTAACTCAAGCACAAGTGAAACTATCTAAGACATTGTACAATTATTTTGTAGAGTGAGAATGTAGAGAGGATTCATCTGTCATCATCATATCCTCTGTTGAATGTATTGCCCTTGGCAATGGATACTCAATAGCTAATTGAGCTTTTTTGTTGTTCAGTAGCAAGATTTTCGTTCTTAGTTCCCTTAGCTGTGATTTTTCATCAGCAAAGAACAAACAAATCCCTGAATTAAAAACTGGAATTTATGAAACGCATATTTTGGTTTCCGATGCTACTCATCTGCTGGCATTTAATGTATCAATTGCAATTAGACTGCTTGCTAATTGTTTTTCTGGATCTTCTGTTTCCAGCCATAATTGCATATTAAGGGGAGGTGGTGATAGTAGTCATAGCTTTCTGTTCTGCTAAATGAGAAGAAACTGAGCAAAACTTCCACAAACCCTGAGTATAAAATAAAGGAAATATCAATGGACTTTACCACCCACTTGATTCTCTGCATGGGGCCTGCTGTATGTCAAGGTGCCAAGCCCAGGTCTGTAGCAGTCCAGATAAAGGAAAATCTACAGCTTTCCACAAAATAACATATGGCCGTGACACTTGAAGCAAGAGCACTAAAATAAATTTTTCTCTTGTAAAAAAAAAAATTAAAAGTGGTAATAGATTTGGCCATATGAACAAGTTCTTTTCAAAGACAAGTGCGAAAAAACCCCTTGTTTTAACTCTAGTTTATGTTAGGCTTAATTTATTTAAGTTGAGAGAGAAGAGCTGGCTTGACACTGCTGATACACTCCTGTGGATCTGGCAGTTTAGGCAGTCCCAACTCAGTACTTTGGTCACTCAGTCATGCCTTGCTTTGCATTTATCATTTCACCAGTGTAATATTCTATTATAAAATTGAGAAGTTAAATACTGTGCACAGTGGCCATCAGCTCATGTTTAAAGCCCTAAGTGAAGGAGCAGTAAAATCTTCTAGGAGTGTAAAACCCAGACAGCTTCCCCTAAACCTGTCTGTGGCAGCTCAGAGGACAAACTTGGAACAAACAGCACATGGTGTGATATTGAACATTTCATGATCACGTGCTGAGTTTTGTAGACTTTGAAAACTCCATGGCAGTTTAGAAAAGAGGCACCAATCTGAGATAGGAGTCTCTGGGAATGGACTCCTCTCCCTTCACAGCACAGATTTCAAACCTGTGCTGAGCAGAAGTTGTTGCATTAGGGGGAAAATACTGATTTTGCACGGGTTTAGCTAAAATCCATCTGGTGAAAGTGTAGATCACTGGCTTATTCTAGTGCACTGACCAGAAGATTTGACCTTTTCCCTTCAGTGGGGCTCCAGGGTTGCCTCGTCTATTTTTTGTCCATGTGGATTATAGTCTCCTTGGGCAAGGGCTGTTCCACACCATGTCTGGGACCCTTCTGTTAAATACTGTACAGACATTGGGGGAAACCCCCTTTGGGCTCTGACTGTGGTGCTGAGCAGCCCTGACCACCCCAGTGCTGGCTGAAGGAGGGCAGAATTGGTGCCAGCTGTCTCTGGGCACCTGGTGCCTTCCCTTGCACAGTCCCTTGCAGAGGAGGATGGGGCAGAAGACAGGCTCTGATGTTCTGAAAGCCTGTCCTTCACCTCTGCACCTTGTCTGACTCACTGCATTAAATCCCTTTGAGACTGTTGCTACCTTTCCCTCCTCTTCCCACTTATTCTTTATTCCTCCTCACCTTCTGACTAATAAAAAAAAAAAAAAAAAAAAAAAAAAAAAAAAAAAAAAAAAAAAAAAAAAAAGGAGGGGGGGAGATTAAAGTTATTGAGGAGGTATGGTGCTTTTCGGAGTTAAACAACACTGAAAAAAAAAAATACTTTTCCTTCATTTAGTATTTTAAAGAAGTAATAAGTAACACGGCAGGATACTATTCCAATAATATGAAAAACTCTGAGGTATCTGAAGCTTTATTCTGTTGCCTCCTGCCTCTCCTGATCACTATAAGTCATGCATGAGCTATTACTTTTACTGTACATAATTTCTGTTATCTTTTGAGATCCAATCACTCCCCAATAAAGTGATTTTCTGACTTTTTCAGCCGTGCTTACCTAGCTGTTTGTGTATGTGTGGATGTAATTTATCTGTTTATTGTAATTCCAATAATGAAAAGAAAGTGAAATGCTATTATGAAGCTCAGCATGGTAATCAGTTTGTTGTTATTGCTGGCCGTGACAATCATTCTTAAGTCTCCATTTTGTTAATGGCACACCTTAGATTTTTTCCAGGTTGGATGGGATTTAGCCATAACTTTAATGAAGACCTGTGATGGTAGAACAGGACACTTGAGTTTGTGAATAAGTTTACTCACATGAGCAGATCAGCATATTTTAAGTGGGCATTTCCCATATAACTTAAGAATGGTAGTTTTTAAGGCATGGAATTAGGGCTCTTATGCTGCCTTACAAAATCTAAAGTTGTGGGATCTTTGTAAATAAGATCATTAAAACCTGTGTCAATAAGAAATAAACTTGTATTTAGAGTAGCTTTCAGAAGAGAAAGAAGATGTATTTCTAAATTGTGCATCTATGCCAAACTAAATTAAACAGAACAATACATAGTTCAAGAATAATGGATATTTGCTGTTTGTAGTAAACACTTCCAAGAGAACCATCATAAAATTAGTTTTGTGACTTGCACAGTAAAAGCAGTGGAAACAATTCCTTAGTCAATGGGTAAACAGGTTTGCTAACATTGATGGATACAAGCTAGGAAAAGTATTGAATTTTTTTTCTAATTAGCCTTTTTTTTTTCCCTACAAAATTGCCTCTTCATAATTTCCCTCCATGTCCAGTGCATAAAGGTATCTGTGTATATTAATTCAATTTATATGCCAATGATGTTTTATACATTGTCTTGTCTGCATCTCATTACTGTCATTAATAAGCACTCCAATACATCTCGTTACAAGGTTAATTGGGACAAATCTAAAGTACGTCCCCTTTTATATTGTAAATATGATATCTCCTGGCAGCACATTCCTGGTGGATGGACACAAAAGTTGTCTTAAAGGTTCCTATGAGGTATCATAACTACATTCAGTGACTGCTTTCTGCTGTAAGTACAATTGCATGGAAAAATTGGCTGCATGCAACAGAATCAAGGTGACACAAGCACTTTCCTAGGACAGGATGGAACAGAACTTTGTACAACCACTCTGCTTTTGTTTTGGCCATACTAGTGGGCCAAAATCTTTTATATTATGTTATATGTGCTAGTTTTTTTGACAGCTGATTTTTGGTTTTGAATATATGGTCTGAAAAGTGCTTCTCTTCACAAGGCTTGGCTGCACCCAGGTATGGCAAATAAAAAAAAAAAAGGGCATTTTTCACGTAAAAGGTGTTTTCTCTGGGCAACACATAAGAGCCTTGGTGTTTTCATATCAAAATTCATCTCATGTCAATATCTGCCAGTGTCAGCTAAAGTAACACACTGGAACAAGTGTATGGGTCACATATATGGCTTTAGTCCACAGGAGCAAGGATTAAAACCAGGCAAAGTGGGGTTGAAATGTTCTCTGCTGTGGATGTGGCTCACACTGCCAGACCCTGGATGCTTCACCTGATGAGCACAATTCACCTCACAGGTTTTGGGACTTGAGTTTGTCCATTGACTACATTGAGCATGAAGGGTTAAAAGCTTCCATAGCACCTATGAGTGGTGTTAGTGATGTTCCTTACAGACAGATTTACATCCTGCACTATAGATTAAATTAGTTCCTCTCCAAAGGTCTGGGCTAAGGCTAATACACCAACTAAATCCCTCCAAAAGAGGGCTGTCCTAGCCTTTGTATCCTCTTTGCAGAGTTGAACTTCAGTGGTTCTGTATCCCTTAGTCAGGAGATCACCCTGCCACAAATTTTTGATTATAAGAACTACCAAACTGGAGACTTGATCAGGAATCCTAAATGGCCTGAAACCCTGCAGCTCCAGCCTTTCCTGTGATGTTAGAACACTGTGATTTATGCTTATCTGAAGTTGAGACAAAATTTAATTTAGTCCACTATATACCTGGAAGAAAAATAGACTTCCATAATGCTGTTTCTGTGGGAGGAACAGAAACATCGTTCATGTTCCAAGTTGAGGAAGGAAACAAGAGGACAAAACACTGGACAAGAAAGCGAGTGTGTATTAGAGAAAATGGTAAATTCCAGCTCCTCATTAGCACAGTAAGTCTATCCCTTTTTTCCCTGACATAGAATATAGAGTTTCACTTCCCCAAGCATGAGCTAAATAGCTTAGGCAGGCTGTGTACCATAGCCCCAGTTTAATTGATACACTACTGTCACTTCAAACAAACCGTATTAGTGGCATGTTATCTCTACTGTTGTTTGTTCCAGACCCTAGGCAACAATTAATTTTGTCATGCCAACAAATACTTCATTTGATTTCTAATGTACCATTGCCATAACAACTTGGATAAATATACCCTATAAAATCTATAGATAAGCTTTTAAAAAGGCAGTTAGCTGATAAAAATCTGAATAAAAACCCAACCAACTACCAAACAAAACCACAAAAAAACACCCCAGCACAGCCCCCCCATCCTGTAATTTGATCAGTGGATCCTTATATGTCATGACAGGAAAGGCTGGGACAGATACTAATAGCTGATGCCATTGGATACTGGACTGTCCATGTATGGTTTCAGTGACCAGTTTTGCAATGCAAAGCCACGGGATTCAACTAAAACCTCACCTGCTCTGGTCCTGGTGCATATTGGACCTAAATAAAATTCTACATCAGTGATACTGATGTAGAGATGATTAGCTAAATAACTTTCATAATTTTTCTTTTTTTTTTTTCTTTTTGTCTGAAGAGCCCAATGAAACTTATATAAGCCTTATAGGATATATCATTGTATTTTTGCATTAGAATCAGCCTTCAGTAGCACTCTGTATTGCTAATATTAAGTATATGTTTTAATAGATTAAACAGTTGTTATCATGCTTGAAATTTCTCTAACTTGGCAAGAGCAAAACAAATAATGGGTATCAGAGATCTCATCCTGTGGAAAGTATGTCTCAAACCAAACCCTTAAACATGTGCTTTTATCTCTCAAAATTATCCAATGTACACATGCATCTGTCAGCCCTGTCTGGTGGTGAGGTACTCCATAGTGTATTGAGAATAACTTATTGTTTAAATTTATTCGTGCTCTGAAAGTTTCTGGAAAAATAAGTTTGACTTTATTCCTGTTGAAAACTGATGAAAAAGTATCCATATGAGGCATTTTACAAACACTTTTTAAACTAATAACTTTATGTGCTACAAATTTATTCTTGTTACTTTAAGAAAAAAACCCTTTTCTATGCATTAAAAATCCACTATCATGTTTTTATGTTCAAAATCTCATACCTGATTTTTGGCAGGATAAATTCTTCAGAATCTGTTATAGATACTGAGATACTTATAGTTCTATCTCCAAAACACTTCACTTTCTATTTTTTCCCCTAATGGCTAGAATTCCTAGAAGAGACAATACAAGTATCAAATAGTCACTGTGATATAGAAATATTTAAGAAGTGTTTGGGGAAGACACCCCTAGTCCATGTGTCTGTGTGCATGTGCTGGTTTTTTAATCAAATTTTCAGGAAGATTGGAGAGAAAAAAGCAAGCCCCAAACTATCTTTCTATATTAAATCCTTTGAGATCAGACAATATTCTTCAGTCCAAAGTTGGATGCTGTGTCATTCTGATCCTGGAGATGTCCCCATGTCCTGTAGAGGTTACATGTGCCACTGGCAGCAGTGCTGGAAGTGACACTTTCATTCCTAACCCAACCTGTGTGTGACACACTGTGGTCCCAGGGGAGGGAGGGCCCTATTTTCTCTCTCCTCTCTCTCTCTGGATGGTTGTGCTGGTGCCAATGCAGCAAATGAAGTACTGACAGTTTCCTAATAATCTCTGTAGTGTCCCATGATATTCCATCTTCCATGGCTGCCTCAGGAGCACTATACATAGTCCTTAAGTCTCAAAAAAATATTGCAAGATGCCAATTTAGTCCTCAATAATAGACCTTTCACATGCCTTCTGAGTCAGAAAGACAAGGATGTGTTGAAGGCAGAGCACAACCACCTATAGAAAATATTTTAACATGTTAAAGGACTTATTTTCTGGGTCTTTAGTACAGCTCCACTCACCATCTTTGAACAGTAGTTATCTCACAGTTTTGTGTATTGGCGTATTTTGGTGGGTTGCCTCTGAATATGCTTTGGAAAACAAAGAGAAATTCTGGTGTTGCCTTCATATCTGAAGTGGGTAGTTTGGGGAAAATATGGGAATATTCATCTTCCTAAGAAGCAGAGATACTGTTGCTACTTACCCAGAGCAAGCAGCAATCAAAGCGTCATCTAACTTTAGGGCTTTTCTGTCATTAATACAATCTCCATGAGAATAATTTATAAAGCTTCTACCATGTGTGAAGATAAAAAAGCATATTTTAATAACCCAAACATAGTGGCTGAAAAGCCCGTAAGTCTTTCTTTCACATAGGTTATGAATTCCTTCCTAAAATTCCCTTTTCCACTAAAATATATCTGAAGACATGGAGATAGCAAGCATGGCTCTGTCCTAGCGCTCCTCCCTGGCCGCTGTAAAATTGAACTATTCAAATGTGCTTCAAAAGATGAAACAAAATGAAAAGGGAGCTAGATTTATCTCAGAGGCACCCACTTCTGATGGCTGAAGTGTTTGAAGTCCAAAGAGCATCCATTGAGTATGAGCCAAGGAGCTCAGTTGTGCTCTCTGGGCAGATGTTCCCCAGGCAGATGCGACATCCTTCATGTGAGCCAAGCATTCTTCTCCCATCAGAGCAGAGCTTTGAGGTGAATTGTTGGATGTCTCTAAATTCTCCTTGCTTTCTCACCTGTGGCCAGTGATATGTGTATTTTGTAAAGTAGCTTTGAGGTGTTTTGGTGTTTTCATACAAGGGAAGGTCACTCCACCACAGAGAGCTGTGCAACAGGCGGCTGCAACACTGTGGGCTCTCTTTCATTCCTGTTTGCTGCACTAAGAGCTCCAATCCCCACTGGCATGGGAAATCTGTGTGCAGAGCATATGGAACTTTCTAGTAAAATGGTACCATTTGTTAAAATCCACCTGGTGCTTTTCTATTTCCTGCTGCTGGGAGGGAGCAGTGTGCCCTGTGCCGGGGTGTGGTAGGGTGTACGTTCCCTTTGTCACCAGGTCTCATTCCATCTCCAGATTGCCAGCAAACACAAGCAAGCCTAGAATATCTGATGAATCAGTGATGGTGTTTTGATTTTTGTCCCAGCCAGTACCACCAGGCAATCAGCAATGGAAAGGAAAAAAACAAAAACAGTGAAAGCATGTTCTTTAAGCCTGTTTTAAAATGTAAGTAATTTGCATTTTCCCTTCTGCTAACACGAGTTCCAGGTAAGCACAACTCAAAATTCCTCCCTCAAACAATCCTCTAGGGAGGAGAGGATGGGAAAAAAAGGGCCAAGCAGCTGTGACTTATACCTGAGAACAACAGAAAGCTCAGCTCAGCACCTTGCCTGCCCTAGCGTGTATCGGGAATGACTCAACCTTGCTCAAATCCTCAAACCTTCATCCATTCTGGCCTGCCCAGTGAGAGCAGCCAGGCAATGCTGCAGCACAGGGACCAGGAGCACCTTTTGGCTGTGTATGACAGAACAACCCTTGGTAGCTCAGGGTAGCTCTGCATCCCTCCCCATTGCCTGGGCTCTCACTACAGCACCTGCTGTGTCTGAACAGACCCCAGACCCAGGGATGAGACTCTCACTACTGCCCCAGCAAAGAAAGCTGGCACAAAGAAAACCTCTTTATTGCTTTTCTTCAGGCTGCTGAAGCTCCAGGATGCCTTGTGGCATTATCTGGGCTGAACTTTGGTGGTAGATGGCTGATGCTTTTCTTAAGACCATACACTTTCTACTGTAGGAGAGGTGAAAATACCCACAGCAGTGTGAGATCTGGGTACTGATACAGTACTTAAACAGAAAAATTTTATGAAACAAGTTCCTGAAAATGTTGGAGAGTGAAATAAAAGAAAATAGAAGGGATACAGGCTCTTTCCACTGATGATTTGATTCCCATCTTGGTTCTGCTGCTGCAGAAATCAGGACCTCACTTCCATGGCTTCAATCTTAGAGTGGAGGGATTTTTTATAGATATTTAAAACTGGAAAAACAGAACTTTGCTGTTAGGATGAGTGTGGTGCTTTGGAAGCCAAAGGTGACCACGTGTGCTGCAGAGCAGGTGAGAAGAGATTGTATCCAAACAGATACATTTATCTTTAGAAAATAAGTAAAAAAATTCATTTTGCTTTGGCAAAATGAAAACTTTATCTCTAATGTTTCTGCCAGATTCTTCAACTGACTTTTTTTTAGATACTGTGTGACTCTGGTCCTCACATTTTCCAGTGCAAACTGGAAGGTGCTCCTAAGCTGCTGTAGCACTGGTGGAAGTGGGAATGCAGTCAGACTGAAAGAAGGAGGTTTTTCTGTCACTCTCAGATGTACACTTCTGTTACTGAGGTTTCTTATCAGAAAATGCACAATAGCACTTGAGTGTGCGAGAACGAGCGCTCCCACCAAATGTCAGTCACTGCTGATAACAGGAGTTCAGTAGCAAAAACAAGATGTTAGAGCTTGTTTATCTTCTGGCTGCATTGTAACAGTCCCTTCTGAAACACAGACCTCCAGCCAGACAGGCTCTTGCAGCTGCCCTACAAAACACAAGATTGGTTGGTTGGGTTTGTGTTCCAGGGAAATGTGTGTATCCAGAAGAGCAGGGGAGATGGCAGTGGCCCACCCAGGAGGAGTCAAAGATAATGGTGTCTGTTCATCTCTCCAAGAACAAATGTCTTTATCTGGGAGACTCTTCCCTGTCCCTTCAAAGGACCAGAGGAACATTTTGTACCCAGTTGCACCATAAGGCAGTTTCTGCTTTGAGAATTTTGAAAGCAATATTTTTTTAAAAATCTGTTTTCAAAGCAACCCTCACCCAAAGGCTGGGCTGGAGGGAGCTGGGCTGTTTGCCCTTACATGGCCAGAGGTGGGAAAAATACCATAAACAGGAACATCTGCAAGTTGCATCCAGTAATGGACTCAAGTACTTACAGGGGATAGAAGCAGCCATTTAAAGCATTGTAACATAAATATCCAACTCTCCTTCTACCTGATGCAGAAAGCTGGGGGTGCTGTGAAGAGCCAGTTTTGCCTCTGCAGATACCAAGAGCTGACCTAACCTTGATGGACCTGACAATTTCCATGTGTGCTCCTGGGAGAATGCCACAAGGACAAGCACTGTCTGTGGTGCAGTCAGAAAAGTCTTTCTTTGCTAAGTATAGTTTGGAATTGCATTGGATTTATTATCCTACCTGTGAGCATTTGTTTGTAAATCATTTTACAAAGCTGGTGCTTTGGTTTGCAGGAGAGCAGAGCAGTGAGTCACAGCACAAGCTGGCACTGGCAGAACCCCTCCATGCTAATGAGCTACACCCAGGAAATGTCTCCTCTGCCTGGGGGAACTGCACCCCAGCCACCCTCCCCTGCAGCTTGTCAGATCCTTGGTGTGCTGGCAGGGAGTGTGGAGGGCCATGTGGGACAGGACACAGCTGGGCAGAGCTGGAGGTACTTCCCAAGTGTCATCTCCAGTGCAGGGAGGAAACACCAGCATCCCTTCGCCTTGTCTGGCATTTTTAGGGAATGAACTCATGCTGCTCCATCCTCAGGAGGAACTTTTGTGCCTCCAAGTGAAGCTCCAGAGGGGAGCCCTGCTGGCTCCCCAGGTGAGGAGCTGGATCAGTGTCTCTGGGGCAGTGTGGAGGGGCAGCAGTGATGAACAGTGTCCCTGGCACTGCTCCATCCTTGGGGCTCCATTGTCATCTGCCTGTGGACAACAGGACGTGTGGCTGGTGCTCTGCTCCCTTATGTTCATTTTGCAGGTTGGCTCATAATGCTCTTAATGTAAGGCTCATAATGCTGTTTAAAAATCACTTTTCAGGGAAACAAATGTGCTTTCTGTGAACTGACTGCACATGTTTATGTAGCAGATAGATTAATATGAGGGGGATCTTTTCACCACCCAGTGAATTACAATACTAAGATAAGTGATGTTATCTTTTAATGCAAATGTTTTTGTGTACTAATACCTTATCAGACATTATACCAGCAAAAAAAAAAAAGTTCCTTTTCTGAGGCTGATAATACAAAGCCTTATGCATGTGCCTGTCTTGAGTGTTGCTTAAGAACAGTGAAACAATGAAAGCATTTGAAGACTATTAGCACAAAATGAGCTCAGCCATTGATTTTATTTCACTTAGTGTTTTAAAGGAGGTTGTATGCTCACTTCCCACAGCACACATTTGATGTCCGTGACGCAAGTTTGCAAGTGGTTTGGTTTGAATCTTGAGGAAATAAATGCACTCGAGATCCCATTCTGCAGCAGTTGTGATGTTTTCCCCAAGTGATCAGGCTGGGTTGGGTGAGGGCGGGTTCCTAATGCCAACTGAAACAGCATTTCAGCTCCATCAGTGAGCAAAATCCCACATTTGTCACTCAGGGAAGCAGCCTGAAAAATGTGGGATATCTTCTCTTACATCAGTTTTAACAACCCCCTCTTGCAAGTAGAATTGGCACAGTGGAAGAGTGTTTGGAGAGTCATGGTCTAAGGGGGTACCACAGCATGAAATACAAATCTACTGTATTTTAATTGTGAAAACAAGTAATGTTAGAGTTGTGCAAGTATCAGCTAGTTTAGGCTCTGCTCATGTTGACATTTTTATGAAACACTTCAGAGGTATTTTTCTATGAGTACCCATAATGGTTTTTGTACGTGTGAATTAATCATATGGGTTAGTACCATTATCACAAATTACTTGTGGAAATCTGTAGCAAGAAAACTGAACTGAATATGGGCAGGCAATATTGCTAATAGCATTTAAATTTATGTGGCAAATTTACTAACATGATGTTGAAAAAATATACAGTATCTAATTAGAGAAAAAAAATCCTTCACTTCACAAGCATTTTATTTTATGCAGCAAGGACTGTCATTCCTCCTGTGAAGTTTATGTTGGTTGAAAGCATAAATTTTGCTGATATATATACAGGTTTCTGTTCCCAGTGGTGAACACTGTTACATTTAGAAAATTGACAAAATCAATGGCAGTAAACCAAAGATCAATTTAAATTTCACATTTAGCTACTTGTTTTAGAGTTTCTCTGAAATTTACAGTCACTAACATGTTTTATGTTTAGAAGAAATAGATGAATACAGCTGCTGCCCATTTGTAGCAATTGTTTCCTGAATCTGTGAACTGAAAATACATAAATGCACATATAAAATTACACATATGATATACTAGCCATAACACCACTCCTCTGCCATATAATTCTTTGCAGTTTTTTTTCCTTATCTGTTGAAAGCATTAGGGAATGGCCACTAATAAGTGTTATAAAAGTAATGAATAGTAATTGTTTTAGATACTCAAGCTTTCGAAGCTGTTAATTTACTCTCCCATTCTGCAATAGTTGTCACTCTAAAATCAGGTCACTATAGAGGTAAGAATCTATAAATATAGTGCCTGTGTCATATCCCATCATCTCCAAAAGGATCATGCTCTCTGTCTGTTTAAGAGGTTTACATATTCCTTATAATACATGTCTGATAAATTAAGCACTCTTTTCTGGGCCCCTTTAAATGGAAGAAATTGAAAACACAATAACGATATAATTAATTACGGCCTTATACGTGCAGAAAAATTACACCTTTTTCGATTAGTGTGAAATATAAGTGTCAAATCAGTAATAAAATCCTGATCAATAAAACAATAATAACGATGTTGTTAAAAGCGGACCTAGAAAGGTGTTCATGGCAACGTGTTTTAGGGGTTAGAAACCCTTTTAAAATAAACGGATTTCATCTTTACACTGTGTCATCTAAATCATTACAATGTTTGTGTATACAATTATCATCAGACGATAAATTGCAGCTATTGAATGGATTAAGTTTGAACTGTTTGACCTCATAAATCTGGGTTTGTCATAGCTTCGGCAAATGCTTGTGTAACAATCAGTTGATTACATGGCAGAGGCAGATGTATGTATGTTAACTGGAAAATATGAAAGGATCAGGGTAATTCAAAGTTCATTGGAAGAAGTTTATAAATGTCTGACAATATCGTGTTAACACGTTCTCCATACACCATTCTAGTTGATATTTTTTTCTATTATTTCTCCTGTTTTACTGTGGGATTTATGGTTAATAGAAAAAAAAAATCATAAAACTAAAATCTTGAAATATTTGGAAGAGAATTTAATGGAGCAGTGAAATATTTTGGCAGGATCTAGTGAGACATATTCTAAAAACGTCGTTAAAAATGGACCAAATAGCAATCATGAGTAAATAGCATTTTGGAAAAAAGCAGACACACATACTTGAAGTGGAAAAATGGCATGAAAAAGCGTGAGGCACTTGACAAAAGAGGAGCTAGGGATTTCTGCAGGATTTTTTTAATCTATGGGTCATATCCCACAGATTATGGATCTGTCTGATGTGGTTTGCCTGAAATAAGCAGGGGCAGAAAATGAAGGGAGACCAGGACTTTAATTCCAAATTTTTCTTTTTGTTTTGGAAGGCCAGACTTTTTTTCAATAGTACTGATGATCAAGAGAAGGGAGCAGATAAAAATAGTTGATATTACACACTAACAGTTGTAGATACGCATAGACAATTTGTTATTGGACCAATATTTTTAAAAACTGAATGCTTTTACACAAAGTTTCCCTGTGCACACAAAAAGTGTGTCTCTGCCTCTGACTTCTCATAGGAAAAGAAAAGGAACAACCATATCTTTGAACAGTTATTATATGTAAATAAAGCTCAAGTTATTGCATATGATGAAATATTTTCTAGGCTGGCATCAGTTTGTGAAATCAGCTCAAAAATTATGATAACGTGAGAGTTTCTCAGAATCCCACCAGTACTAAAGGCAGGCTGGACTGATTTTTTGAAAAAATACTAAGCTGTAACAAAGCAATTAAATCTCTATGCACATCTGGGTCAAAATCGCTAAGTGATTTTTGGCCATTTTAATAATACCTTAGTTCTTGACATACAAAAAATATTTCTTGAGTATTTCATTTAAAAACTTACATACTTTTTCAAGGTCAAATTCACCTTACTTTCATGTTAATATTTTTAAGGAATCTCATGTTCAAATCAAACCTATGGTAAAATATGTGAAAAAACCCAGAAGAAACTTTTTTTTGGTTTTCATTTAATACTTAAATTATTTAGTTTTATCTCCCACATGAAAATTATTCCTTTCCCCCTTAACTTCTTAGCTGACTAATGTAATGTAAAAAATCCCAGCTCTTTGAATAAGAAGAGACATGTTCAGAGTGCACACCCACCAAAAGGTATGTGTAGTGTAAGTGCATTCTGTGCTATCCACGTCTCTTCCTATTTTTGTTCAGAATGCCTTTGAAAAAAGGTTTTCCTCTTTGTGAGAAATACCGTGCTTAACAAGTGTCACTTGAAATTACTATTTTTATATGCTCCTGTGAGAAATATTTGCAAGTAGTGCAATCGTGCTGCTCTTTTTGAACAGGTCTGCTCTGCCCAGGCTTCAGATCAGGGACTTGAAGGTTGGTGTGGGGACAGCCTTTATGTCATAACATGCCTTTTATTGTGAAAACCTTCAAAATCCAGCCAGGTTATACACTGACAGAAATTGCAGTTTGCACTTGAGCGACAAAGACTTTGATATTTAGCAGCTCAGATTTCCATATGTTCTGTCCTTGTGGAGCACAGGCAGAGCTGAACCCATCCATCCCCTCCCCAGCTCTGGGGCACCTACACCCCCAGACTAAATCAGAATACATTCCCATAGCTGTCCCTAAATGTATTTAATTTATTTGTGAAATATCAATGAGAATTAAGAACTAATTTTAAAAAAATGTTAATATTGAAGTCTTACTGCATGAATTTTCCTTTGTCATTTATGGTTTCTACAGCTTTCCTATATGGCTGTCTCTCTTCTTAGCTTGAATTTTTTCTGCCTTTAAATACTGAAGGCAGATTCTCAATTTCAGGAAGATCCTTAAGATGTAAATTGTCATTACTCCAAGAAAATTAGTTAAGTGACACTTTTCACCACTGGAGAAAACTGCTTCCAAATAATACCTTGCTAAATGTAACAGGAATCACTCTACTGGGAAATCTTCCTGTGGCTGGTATAGGTGTCTGTGTGAAGTCCCTTATAAAGTACATGGGACTAGATTGTTTGTTTGCTTAATTTTTCTTTTCACCTTCAGCCTTGTGGCTGTGGAGGGGTTAATTTGGAAGGCATTACAAAGTCATTTCTCTGTAGCTGTTGAAGTAGAAGTCTGCTTGAATTTGTGCCACTCCTCCCCATTTAAAAATGAAAAAATAAACTGTCACAGAGATAATGTTGTGGTATCACTTGAGTTGCCAGTGAACAATAGTCTATATCATAAGAAAAAAATATACATATTTTGCCACAAGCCTCTGATCAGTAGACACTCCACACAGAATGAGCATAGCAACTACATTATCTTTCACCCTGAGGTTGAGGTCATTGTCAAGGATTTGAGGACAAGCTTGTATTGCAGCTGCCTACATTTAGAGCTGTCAGAGCTTAGAAAAACCTGCCTGATGGACACGTTCTTGTTTTGTATTAATTTTTTTTTAAAGCCCCTGCAATCCTATGGGAGATTTAATTAAGACCAAGTGCGGAAATCTCCAGGAAAAGGATGGCACCTTTAAGTACCTGCAGTTGCTTTTCATTCCGGTCCCATGAACTCCTACAACCGAATTTAGTGTAAGAGAAAGCAAATGGCTAATGAACGGTACCTACTCTCCAGAGCAGCTCCCCATTCTTTGCTGAAAGGCAAAGGCTGGCTAGACGTCCAGCTTTGGAGGGGCTTGTTTCACGGATATTCAGATCTCAACAAAACAGCTCGCTGGAGCCCTTAACTGTATTACAATTGGCCTCTTAATGAACAGATGAACTTTTCTTTTCACCGTTTCAAGTCTGTTATCCAAGACTAAAGGGTAGCATGGCTATTTCATTTCTGACCTGCCTAACATATAATTAGAAGGTTCCTGGAGGTACTTATAATTGAATTATGGGTTGTTTCATGAGCATTCTTCCTAGTAGGTAGGGATGTAAAAAGCAAAGCTCATCTGGAATGCATGCAGGGAAGGCGGATGATTTAGTAGGTCTGTATATTGCCTGAAATATTAGATTACAAGTGTGAGTCAAAAAAATCCACTGGTTAAAATTTATTTTTATTAGGAAAATTATCCTAAGTCTAAAGCACCAATTTCTGTGACAGTATAACTGGATACAGCTCGATTGATTTTAGTGAAGCTCTACTCATTTATACCTACCTCAGGTTAGAGAAGGGGCCAGTGAATTAGTCCCAGTCACATATTTTTCAGACATGAAACATTCAGCTAATCTCTTGGAGCCCTGTAATTGGCTAACATAAAACATTACTGGATGATTAAAATTACAGTTGACTTTCAGATTTGTTGTCAAGTAGATTTGAAATGTGGGGAAATAACTTAAAGGGTGTCTTTTGCTCTCCCTCTCCCATGTTTATGGATTGATTGTCAGATGCACAGCCCTTGTAGGGGAGCAACTCATGATTGCTCTCAGCAATACATGTCCTTCACCTCCAGTGGAAACTGCTGCTCTCGGTGCATGGACTGAGATTATTTAGATAAATGTCAGCTTGGAAAATACAGGAGTATTAGTAGAGGGGAAGGACAGCACCTTTCAGATATGACCAGCATTGTCCTCTGCATCGTTGTGGGTTTAGTTTTGGTGGACGTCTCAGCTCCTCTCTTTTAAAATGCTGCCAAGCGAGAATTTTCACTATCTGTACTTTGACTATAGATAGCTAAATAACAGCCTATTTCATCCTGTCAGGGATGCTTTTGGAACAGGAACAGTTACTGTTCAGACATCAAGAACACCTGCCAAATAGCCTTGATTTGTCTAAAACAAAACCAAAAATTCCCTCCACTTTTATCTAAATATGAACTTGTCTTTTCTCATCCAACTCCCTTTTAGTATATATGTGCTATTTTGCCCAAGATACAAATTGGGCAAAAGACTGAAAAAAACCACATAAATCAGAATGTTCCCCTTCCATGGCAATCTCTGCATAAATGTGGAGAAGGGGGGAGGGCTGAGAAGTAAAAACATTGACCTTTCCAGCTGCAGAAGAGGCAAAATTAAGTTCTGAGGTCACAGCGTGCTGCATGATGGAATAAGGGTCAAGGAGCCACTCCCTACAGCATTACCTATGTGCTGGGAGCCATCCTGATGGCTATTTGCAATCTCTCATTTAGAAACAGGCCAGTCTTAGTCTTTAATTTAGAATGTCATATTTCATGAAGTTGTAAATGATAGCAAGAAAGCCTTTCTGTAATCTGTATTAAACAATTTGATTGACGGGGGAAAATCTGATTTTATGAAGCTGATAACTATTTCAGCTACGCTCAAGTCCAGTTGCAGAGGAAGAACAGGAGTATTGGTTTTATTTTATCTGTGGTACATTCTTCACAGGCAGCTTTATCCCACCTTACCTTTTAAACTAAGGGCATATTGTTAACCTTGGCATGCTGAGGTTACTATGCTGCAAGTAAAGACTATTTTAAAAATATCTGTCATCTTCAAGTATAATGACCTGTGAATGTTTGTTAAGAATCTTCAAATAGTTTCTCATCTGTTTCCTAATAAAGCACTGAATAACAATAATAAATGCACTGTGCACTAGTCCAGCAGAACTATCTTAATAAGTAGAGTAAGCAAAGCAAATAGAATCTGAAAACCCTTTCCTGGCATCAAAAGTCATAAATCTGTTTGTATTGTTCCCTTCTGGAGATCCCGTTTACTGAATGGTCTTGTTGACATTGACTGTTCCCTCGCCTTGGCATAATCAATATTTTAAATATGAAACTAAGTGCAGGGTGGAGTGATAGACATTTCCTCTTCCACTCCAACTGGCCCCACATCCACGTTCTGAAAAAACAGAAATCAAATGCACCCCTCTATTTTAGCATGTACATTACACTGCCAATCCAGGAGCAGGTCTCCAGCAGTATTTTCTATAAAGTGTGCCAAAGACAATGTGGAGAAAAAAGCAGCAATGCAAAGCAGAAAAAGAGGAATATGAAATAGTAGAAGAGTAGAGGTCTTGCTTCATGTGCAGTGTCAAGCTCACAAACAGTGCAATGCACCCTATTCTGGGATCCTTACCTCAAAGACGATGGGAAATAGTCATGAGATTCCAAGCAGAATCCCATTTTTCCATGAGAAATGATGCAGCTTTTTCTATTCCATGTTTTTGGGCACATTTGTATGTCTAATGGGCTTTCAAAGGAGAAGTGGTCCTCATCAGTACAGCACAAAGAAGACACACAAGCATTATTCTCCTTGACATATCATCTCCTGTTTTTTGACCTTTTTATGGTGACTCCACTGGAGAGGGACTGGTTTTCAGTCACTCATCTTCAGTGCTTGTTTCTGTATTAGTGATATTTAGGGTATTTTTGGTGGGCCATGCTGTCAACAGCCCACTGCTGCTGCCTGGCTTGTGTTCTCACTCTTAAATTCTACCAAGAAACCTCCCTTTGGCATCTGAGAAAATCCCCAAAATCACAATTTTGCATTCTTAGGAAAATCAGCCCTGGTATCACTATTTCTTTATCCTTTAAGTCACTGTTAAGGAGTGGATTGTTGATTGCCATTTCCTGCTCTCTTTAGAGCCTTTGTCAAAAGAATCTCGTGGTTCAGGACTGGTCAGTAAGAGGTCTGCATCAAAGCTCTTTTGCAAAATGGACTGAGGAGGCTTTGTTTTGTTGTTAATTTTTTTTTTCTTTATTGAAAAGGAAAACACTAATTCATTCTTATAGCAATCATGTTAGAAAGAAGATGAAACATTGCCAAGAAACTATTTTCTTGTAAACATCGTAATTCACATCTCTTCATTCCCTCTTCAATTTCTCTTCTTGCTGCAAACATCTAGACATTCCCTGTCAGAACATGCAAGTCTCTGCTTATGTCTTATTTCTTCAAATGATTCAAAATGTGCACTCATTAAAATACTGAGATCCTCTATTGAGTATTTACTGGTTTTCCTACTGCTGCATGGTATTTTGGCAGCTCTAAAAGTGTTTGATTCTGTTATTGTGAGAAAACATCACCTTTGTCTACAGGAGCAAGCTCTAAACACCTGATCCCTGGCTCCAGCACTGCTGAAAAGAGCCACCAACTGCCCAAAATTGCCTCGTTGAGTGAAAATCTCTCAGGCAACAAAAAGGAAACCACAAGTTCCCTTGTTCCCTTTCATCATTAGTGTTGTACCTTGGTCTCATCCAAAGGGAGATGTACAATATATTGAGAGTTTTGGAAGTCAAGATTGTGTTGTGATAATGTTTTTGGTAGTTTTAGATATAGGTGACATCACTATTTTACCTATCTGTGAAATACTTAATTATTGCATGTAACAAAGACAGGGCATAAAACAGTTCCAGGAAACTTCTCTGCGATAGGTTTTTTTTTTTTGGGTTGTTTTTTTTTGTTTGTTTGTTTGTTTTGGTTGGTTGGTTGGTTGGTTTTGTTTGTTTGTTTGTTAGTGGTTCTTTTTGTTTGTTTGTTTGGGGGTTTTGTTTGGGGTTTTTTTGTTTTGTTTTGTTGGGGTTTTTTTGTTTTGTTTTGGGTTTTTTTTTTTTTCAAAATTAAGCATAATAAATGTGGGGTTCAATCTGTGTCATTTGCCATATTTCATAGAGAGAAACGCCTGTGGGGCAGCAGGTCCTGATGACTGCTTGGGGGTTTAATTCAGTGATTTGAGTGATTTGAGTGTGGGGTGTGTGGGGGCTGTGAGCACATGTGCAAGAGGAAGTGTTTTTATAAGGTGCAGGAAGACTCCTCAGTGCTCAAGAGTGAGCTTCTCAAATGAGATTTGAAGATGGTGTTGAGGAACTGATCAGCAAAGGGTAGTTTATCACGACGGCACGCACTAAGAAATGTAATTTCTGTGTTTGACAAAGACATTTGGAAGACCATAAGGCAACTCTCAGATGCATCAAGTTGGACACCCACACTTGGAAGTTTTGAATATCATGGCTTTAATATTTATAGTGCCCTAAGCTGATACCAGCATCATTTCAATGATGCAGCAGCCATACAAAGCAATGAAGTTGCTTCATCCATTTTACTACTTATAATTTCTGGGTAAACACTTCTTAGCCTTGTGGACTCTGGAGATGCCAGTCAGCCATGCTCTGTGGTTTCAGTGGCTCTTAATTAAGCTGATAGTCTCTCAGTATCACCTTTTTAGTCTCTGTAATATTAATTTACTGTTACTGTTAGGGCAGTAATCAAACTGCAATTCCCTTTTTCTGACTGGGAATGTTTGCTATTCTGTATTTTATTCAGGGTTTTCATCTGTAGCTTGCATTTGTCTCTACTTCTTGTTGCTTTATTTAAGAAATTACTATCCTTTCTGTTTCCACTCACTGCCTCTCTCCTTATTATTTCTTTCTGGCTCAGTGCATTTACCTGCCAGCTGCTTCCCTCTGAATTTTTTCAGCTTCCTTTGTATTCTTTCTCCACCCATCACCCAGTATAATAATATATCCTGTTGCAGCAAATGTGTCTGATCCCGTGCACAGTAGTTAATCTGTGAATTTCCTTCAGGTTTTTCATGTACGATTTGCTCTGCACATGCCACTGTAAAATTATATTTTAATTCGTTAAAACCTCCGATAGTTATTAATATTTAAATCAAATCAAGTTAAATGACTATGTTTTTCAAATCAAAGCCTGTATATTGAAGGAGACTGCAAAAACTATTAGTGTGTCTCGTTGAAGGCTCACAGAAAGTTTTCAGCCTTCTCAGAGAAAGCATCAGTATTCATTTTTGATGCTGAGCCTTATGAATCCTTATGTTTATAACACTCCTCAACTGGAATAAATCTTCCAGCTGATTATCACAGCATTTGGCACAGTGCCACAAGCAGTTCTGGGAACAGTATTCAATCAATGTGTAAACTAGTGAAATGCCAGGAACTTTTGAAAGACCATGAAGGATGATTAGTTAGTAAAGAATAAACAATGTTCCAACGTTGAGTGCAGCTACCAGCTAACACAGGGCTGAGGAGAATTTTCCATGATTTAAAACGAATATATAACTTATAATTTAGGCAGGTATTTATGTTTTGTTATTTCACACTCCGACGTTTATTTAATCAAAGCCAGGTATACAGGGGTAAGATTCTAAAAGAAATAAACACTTTGATTATGCTGTAACAAGTTTGTGTTACCAACCATTCACTCATCCTCTATTTATAGCTAAATGGGAAGGTAATGGAATATAAAAAATGAAGAGTGAAAAATATATTTTAGCATTTTTGAGAACTAACAAAATTTAAAAATTCTTTTGTAGTCTTACTGGAACAGTCATGCCTTAGATTGTTGCCCTTTATACTAAGTTTTGGTGCTTGATTTTATTCATATAATCAAAATGCTTCCTTTCTAAGTTAATAGCACTTGTACTATAGGGGAAAAGGACTTTTCTGTCTATGTATGTTTGAAAGAATTGAGTTTTAAAGCAGTAACAGACTTCTGCATTTCCCTCAGAATTTAGTGCTCTTCTGAAGTGCTCACCTAAATCCTAAAAACCAAAATAATCCTTGCATCTCAGAGGACAGAGTAAGTCCTATATACTTATAAACTAAACCTCTGGTTTCCACAGCTCCCAGATTATATACAGTGATGCCTTTCATTTAGCTATGCTCATTCCAGTGTCAATGGGATCCGTGGGGGTTAATTAAGGGTAGTTTATAATCTTTAGGAGATCCTAAATTTTCCCTTAAATTTAATAACCAGTCTTGTATGCAGAGCTCCACAGCTGAGATATATAACCTCTACCTCCTAGAGCACCCTCTCTATATATAAAGGTATATCTCAGATGCTGCACCAAACTTTGGCTCCCTGTTTACTAGTCAGGCACAGCAAGAGCGAGGTTGAAACTCTGAGCCCAAAGTATTTTTATATTATTTGAAAGAGCAACGTTAAGTAGGCAAAGTATGTGCTGACAGCCTCTCAGACACACTGTGGTAGCACAGAGTCAGTCTGTTGCTGCATCCTGCCTACTGTTTGGTGCATAAAAATAATATCTGCCTTGTGTGTGACAAGAAGGTGTCGGGATATTCTCTTGGTGAGGCTGGAGACCAGAGATGTCTATATGCTTCATGTTATGTCGTTACATTTATTGACAACTGTAAATATAATACAGCTGAACTCTGCCATGCTACAGGGGAAAAAAAAAATATGTAGGCTCTCATTCTTCTCACAATAGCGTTTAGTTCTTTTAAGTCCAAAAACTGCACGGGGTCATGCACTGGGTTTATTAGATCTCATAGTTTTATACTTCTATACCCAGAAGTTCAGGTCAGCTGTGTGGTTTTTCCCATGATCTCATTATGTGTGTCAGCAACAGACATGCATACAAAAGCAAAATCTTTGAAAAATATTTGGATAATAGAAGAGTTCATGCTTTCTATTCTCAGACAGAATTTGTAGTCATCTTTTGAGCAGTGCTTTACAGTAGTTACACTATATTCCAAGTGGGAATAAATACATGTTTTCTAAGGACAAGATTAATATTATGACAGAAAACATAATAAAACATTGAATTGGCAAGATGCAACAAAATAGGGGTAAAAAGAGGACTGTTCAGTCTGGTTTGAAATCTCTAATTTAATATATGTCTGTGCAGAGATGTTGCAAAAATAAGAAAGTAACGTAAATTGCAAGTGTGTGATGTACACAGAATTGATACCCTCCAACAAATAGGATGTTTTGCTGTGTATATCCCTCTTTGAAACATCTCTCTGTATTATTTATATGCAGAAGTGGCCTATTTCACTTTTTTTTCTTCAAACTAAGTCCTTGTGCATGTAGGATTTGTACTGTTATACATTATTGAGATGTTACAATGAGATGAGAGTGGGGAGCAGGAAAGTGATGGGGGTGGTGTGCAGGGTGTTTGTGTTTGAGAGGCAAAGGGGAGGTTTGTCAGTGGGCAAAACAGACTTAAAAAGAACAGTGGTATTTTAAGATACATCAGTACATACCTTTAACACTAGGTTTTCTTTTTCTAATGGATTTGACTTTTTTAATCTACGAAGAAGGTTAAAAGTGGTATCTTTGTTGAATTGCTACTGTATATCTAATGCTTGGAGGTTTTTTCCCCTCATGATGTGGAAATGGTTTCAATTCCTTTTAATATTCATTTAATGTCAGTGCAATATATATTGCCACCTTACTTACTGCATTAGTAAAAAATGTGCTTATGTGCTATGATTCTCTTATGATAGAAACATAAAATCTTGGAAGGATCAAAGTCCACCAACATTCACCCTCTTGCAACAGCAGGAAATTGATCAGGCGAGAGATGCTCACCTAATGCTAACAGATTATTATTATTTATTATAGCACTAACAGCAGGGAGGTGCATTAGACACCAAGAGGAAGATGAGGTCCTTGTCCTGGAGTGGCTTCAGTCTCTGGGGTGATCTTGCAAACACTTAACTAGATGACCAACTAGATACACATGAAATCTTTCTAGATCACATATTTAAGTATTTTCTTTTTCTTATGTAAAGGGCATTCCTGCAGGGTCCTCAGCACTAATTAAAGTTAACGTTTCCACTCTGCATCACAGAGAATGTGAATACATAAAGGGAAAAGGATCAAAATCCTCCAGTGCCTTGTGATTGTATGGAAGTTTTATTAAAAAAACACCACCCCTTTTCACTAGGTGCCTCTTATTTCCCTACACTGTATTTCCCACTTAATATTTTACAGCCAGCAAAAGCTATATTTTGTTATGCAGCCTTATTAAAACAAAGATCTTACTGACCACAGTGAAATTCCCGAAAGGCACCACTGTTGGACCAGAGTCTACAGAGGCAGTTATATAAACCAGCTCAGAAAAAGGACATATATTATACTCTGTCATGTATATGTTAGGGTTACTCAAATGGCAAATTCTGGTCTAAATCCAAACTAAAGTAAGTTTTGCCCAGACCTCCCTAAGACTTCACTCGTTGAACCCTTCTGTGTTTGTGTGTTTGCTTCCAATGTATCAGAGGCCTTGCAGAGCATCCCCAGCATTTCTGGCTGTGCTGCTGAGGTCTGTCAGGGCGGGAGCTGGCATCTTGTTCTCTGCAGTAAAATCATCCAGAGATATCAGCACATAGGTTCACTTCTCAGTAAAATTATTCAGCAGATTTCATTACGAGTGTGGCAGCTCTGTTAATCTGCAGTGCCTATAAATGTATGGTTTTGTTGCGTATTGTTGGATGTTGTAACGGCTTTCATTTGTGAAACATCTTTTTTTCAGAAGTCCCCAAAATGCTAGCAAATGTGAATAATTTAAATCTCTCCGTTTTGGACACATGAAGCTTAGAGATTGCCAATTTCTTTTCAGATACCGATGAGAGGGGAATGTAAATCCCTCTTTCAGATTATTTTTGGGTTTAGGTTTGGCTATGCCTCTTGCTGGGTTTTTATTCTGCTAGTTGTAATGCAGTCCCACCAACAGATCGATGCAGTGGGGCTGGTGGACCATTTCTTGACTCCCACAGTCAAGTCCCAGCCACTGATCCGTTTCTCACATTTCTGATCCAGGAATTTTATCCTGATGACAGTTATGGACTACTGAGTCTTGGCTGTGGACATCAGGGCTCTGAAATGGACTTGTACTTCTCATGTAATCTACAATCAAAACCTCTTGTCCCCCAAGTTATATTTCCTGGGTTTAAAAGCAAAAAATAGGCAAACACAACAAAATAACAACATGCAAAATATATTGATAATGAGAACAAGTTTATAATTGCAGAGGGACATATCAAAGCGGTGTTCTTCAAACAGGATATTATTTTGTAATTAAATACAACTTCAAAAGAAAAAAGCTAAAGACATGATCATTATAATGTGCATTAAGTGCAGTTGAAACATCATTTGAGTAAAACAATGCTGGGTAACAAGGAGGAGAATTTATAGAGAAGGAAAAATTAAAATCATTCAGTGTTAAGAGAAGCAGGCCAAATTATATTTGGGGAATTATGTTTTCTCAACATCTCTGTTATAAAATTATTCCCTGCATTATTTATTCTACAAGCCTTAATTAATAAATATTAGGTGAATGATTCTTGCAAAAGAGCAAGCGCTTGGTGGAACATATTCCGAGCTGGTCTGGTTCATACTTATCATAAAAATGAAAACTACTGGAGCATAAAGAACTTACAAAAAGGCAGCATTACTGTGGATTTAGTGCAGTTGGTGTTTGATACACTGAGTTGTATTCATCACATACGCTGTGTCAAGGCATTGCTTACAATGTGTCGGATCATCTTACAGGCCATAAGCAAGCACTATATTTAAATTGAATGATACCAATATCATTCTGAGTTAATTCTTATATAATAAAGTATAAAAAAAGCAAGTAGCATCCATTTCCACATAATCTCTCTTCAAACTTATCTGTATTTGACTGTATTTTCCCCGTCAGCTTAAAAAAGGCAAATATAACTGAGAAGCCACCAAATTTAAAAAGGGTATTACAAAGACATTTAGTGAGGACATGCTATTTATTGGCTTTTTGATGGCTATAGTGTTTAAGCACATCACAAACAGAAATGGGCTTATTTCACATCTTCCTGAGACCAGGAGGCATCTGTAATATTCCCATTTGCAGAGACCAAAGCAATGCAGTGACATGCCTGTGCCCTGTGGGGAGTCTGCTATGCAGCTGAGAACAGAACCACCTTTCTTTCACTGTTTTAACTGCCACTCTTAAATTTTTTAACTGGTTTTGGTCCCCTGCTAAGGGACTCCTCTTGCCCTGAGAAATCCATCTATCCATCAAGCCCCTGTAGCTGTGAGTGCCAATAGACAAATCCAGACCCCTTCATATTTGAAAATGCTGAGGGAAATGTAATTCTGAGTGGAGCTTGGGAATAGCAGAGTTGGGCTGTTCCTATTGGTGGGTTCCCCAGTCCCACTACCCACAACAGGAGCTTTTCTCCTCTCCTCTAGAACTATTGCTTTACCCTTCTTGTGCATGGTAGACCCCACCATTGTGGGCTCACCTGGCCAGCAGAGACACAGGTGTCTTGAAACACATCCCATACTTCCCCTGAGCAGGGAAAGTACATTCTGGTTTATTCTGCAGGATGAGTAGTTCCAGCAAAAACCTTTTAATTAAGTGTTCCACAGGTGAAATCGGAATTCATGTATAGTTGAAGCTGTTGGTGGCCAGACCCCTGCAGGTATATACTACTTCTGCCTGAAAGAAACACCTAAAATATCTTTTTTCCCCTCAAAGTTTTATCAGGATGTATCCTCATTTAAAGGTTCTCTTGTGAAGAATTCAGATTTTTTTTCCCATCCCTTTAGGTAGATGATATTCTCTGTAAACACCACGGACTTCAGTAACTTCAGTAATAGGGGTCAAGGTATTGAAAAAAAAAAAACAATTAAAGGAGATGTCAATGTACATTTGAAATTTTGGGTAAAGTTTACTTTACCCTTCCTCCTCCCCTCCATTTCAAAACACCAACAGGCTGTCCTTGCTTTTGGAGCGTCTCGTTCTCAAGGCTCTCACCTTGCAAATCTCTACGTATGTGCTTTATTTCTTAAGTGTACACAGACCACAGCCAAAGCTTGGGCATATGTGTGCGTAGGACTAGGATGTCGTCTGGCAGATGGTGCCATGGCACCTAGATTTCTTCAGAAGTCAACTGAAGCCTTCCATCATTTTATGGAGATAAATAGGAAAGCAATTTTTGAATGTATTATAAAGTGTTATTCACTCAGAATTGCTTAGAAGGAACAACTAGCATAGCACATAAAAAACTGTGGGTAACCTACCCACTGCCTTGTCGTGTATGTGAAAGTTGAGTGCCAGAGTTTGTCTCTTTATTTAACATTTTACATGCAAAAGAACAAGGTACAGCATCAAAACAAATATTTTTTTATAGAAGGAGAACAGACACATCAAAATCAAGGAGAATAGCCCTGAGTCTTGAATCTCAATATAACTGTTAGCTCATTAACACGAAACTTGGCGGGTTTTCTACATCCCAAAAATGTCCTTATCTCTGCAGAGCTCTGTGCTGATTGCTGAAGGTGATTTTGAGACAAAACACTTGCAGAACGGTACAACACAATTTGTCTTTGTGTCAGAGGGAACTATTTAAATGACTTGAGGTAAGTCAGCAGAATAGTATAAGCACATGTTTGCCCACAGTCTTACCTGAAGATATAGTTGAGCTTGTATTACAAAGAATTCAGCTGTATAAATACCTCGTGCCATCTGTGTATGGCAGGGGAATTGAGCCAGTAGAAGCTCAAGACCTGTGTCAGTGTTCTCACAGAAGGACTGTTTATGAACAGATGTTATGTGGTGTTTTTCACAGAAAATGGGCTCTGGAGAGAGAAAATGTCTATCAATTACTGAGGTATTATGTATAACAGCAATTTTTAACCTTGAGAATGATACTTAAAAGTTCTCTGTGAAATATTCAGTGTTGCGACCACTTCCTTTGTGCTCAGTAACACATGCCCTTGCCTATTGCCCAAATTCTTTTTGAGATTGTATTTTAAGTTCTTTCAGAGAAGATATATTAGATATTGTAGAACTTGTTATTCTCTGGGAAAAAAGAAATCAGTGGCCTGACTAGAAAACTTCTTGCATTTGCCTATTTAAAATCAAGGTGAGTTTTTAAGATTGGATGCTTGTATACTCTCTTTCATGCTTCTCAGACCTATCTAAGGAATACATAGATTCAAAAATTTTCATTTATTAAACAAATTATAGATGTTATATGAATGGAAAAAATATGCATTCTGGCTAACCTGTGTTCAAGCCCTGGTAATTAACACTGATTTCTGTTGGATGCTTGGAAGAATGAGGTCTTAGTTAATAAAGATGAATTTAGTGGAACTGCAAAATCAGGAAATATTCAGTAAAATTTAGTAATTATGATTTAGCTGTATTTGTTTAATAGATTGCCAGTGCTAGTTGGTTAGACTAGTCATATCTTACTCTTCATTTTTATCGCTTCTGTAAAACTCTTGACTTCACCGGGCCTTTGAATTTGGGCTCTCCATGCTAATAAAAGCATAAAAATGGAGCCCCCAGTCGTTGCTAACAATTACAGCCATCGGAGTTCGACTGTGTTTTACCAATCTGCTCTAGCCTCAGGAGACAAAGTGTATCTTGCAAAAATGCACCATTATTAAATATTCTCATATGGGATATCTATGATTCTATAAGACCCTTATATGACCTGTGGACAGACAGAGTGTTTTGCATAATATATATACTTTTATTTTCCTCTAGCTTTCTTATTATTTATTCAATAAATCCTTTTTTTCTTGCTGACAGCAGTTGTATTTATAAAGCTAAATCCAACACAGCAAAATGTTCATCACTTTATAAACTAAACGCTAATGTTTTATTTATGTGCAATGAACAGAGAAAAAAGAACTGAATTGATGTTTACCTAACAAGCTGCAAAAAAGTGCAGTAACATAATAGTGAAGTTCATAAGCATTCTGGCTTGTAATTTTTGGTGTCAACATTTGAATTGCAGAAAGAGCTTATGCAGACATAGCACGTATACAAGTGCAGTTTAGATCTACATCTATAAAAATAACATCTGTTTAAGCATACATTACATTTAAAAATAACTGTACAGTGATCAGCTGGTTAAGTACAGTTAACCAGATGCCGTTTTAAAGTGCCAGATGGAACAATGAAACTAAGATTGAAAATTAAAAAATACTGTGAAAGGTCAAATCAATTAAGCAACCTGTTTTGTTGGCATGTAACAGTTAAAAGTAAGTTTAAACTACTTAAGGAGTGAGCAATGTGAAGATGAAGCAGTTAATTTTTAACTTGCTATTTAGAAGAGGGAAAGATAAAATGCCTGCCATAGTTCCAGGGTCCCTCAGCAAGTCTAGGGGGATACTGGGAAAACAGGCACGGTTAAGTAATGTTTGCTTTGTTTGCTTTCAATTTAAAATAAATAATATCTCTCAGGCTTTTAAGTAACAGCTTTTATGGCAATTTGAGCTCGTGCAACACAGATGCAAACATCTCTTTCTTCTCTGCTATGAGCAGTGGGACACTCCTTGGCTGAATCATCTCCCTGGGCTTGCTCTTTATCACTGGGCATGGTGTCCGGAGGGGTCAGGGATGGGCTTGGGAACAGGCTGATACCAGAGAATGCCATGGGAAGCAAACACCCCTTGTAAATGAGTTCTCCAAGCCCCATTTATTTCTGGGAACTAACCCCACCTGAATTAGAAACGACACTCAATAAGAAGTGCAAGGTGCAGTTTTAGAAACAGAGATGTCATTGTGACTCCGTGAATAAATTTGTTAAAATTGCACCTGATAATAAGCCCCTGCAACACAGACATGAGGAAAAGAGAGCTTATCCATCTCACCTCTTTGAAGCCCAAGGGGAAAAATAGTATCTTTGAAATATTATTTAGGCAATGTGTTTTTTTCTTCAGTCCCAGCCAATGTAAAATTCACAATCTAAATTTAAATTTTGGACAACGGGACGGTGCTATCCTTGCTTTAATCAGGAAGGTGTAATGATACCTGCAAGTCTGTTGGCAGGCAAGGCAGAATTCGTGGATAACAAGAGACAAAGTGTTGATTTTCCGATTTTAACTGCTGCTACTTTTTGTTGGGTTTTTTCCCCCTAAATTCTGAAATCACTGCAACTCAGACACCACATAATACAGTACATTGCTGGATAATCCTCCAGCAACAATGCAGAAACCATGGGCATCAGAATCCGTTTGGGAAAGAAGGTCTAGGCACCAAATCTGGGAGAGCCGTGGGGCTCCAGGTTGGGGGGGAGATGCTCAGCTGCCTTGAGGAACAGCAATCCCCCCCCAAGCAACAGCAGTGCCATCCATCAGCAACCCCAGCGGGAATTTTTCCTGAATGAGTGCAGGGCTATTTTCAACCTAGGAACTCGCTGTTGTTCCTTTGTTTTAGTAACTTTGTTTATGTGTGGTTGGCGGAGGCCAGGGGAGCAGGGCAGAGCGCCGGGGCACGTTGCTCCTTCCTGACACCTCCTCTGTTGCTCCCAGTGAAGTTCCCAGTAAAGGGGCAGCTGCACCTCTCCCAAGTGCAGGGCCAACTGTTTAGAGCAGAAACACAATGAAATGATTCTGCGGCTGTCAAAATAAATAGCTTCCCGGCAGGGGGTGGAATAGTATGGCTGTTCCTAGGAACTCCGTGTACCCTGCTTCCAGAAAGTGCTGGGATAGGACACGCTATGGAGAGAGAGGAAACAAGCCTGGCTTCTGCACTTGGCTCGCTCTTCCTCCTCACACTGAGAATAGTTACCCTACAGATCGCTGGTCCCGTTGGATTCCCTTTCATGGAAATATTTTGCGTTCCTGCTGGTTCAGTGGCTGATGTTCAATTATTTTTATTATTTTTTTTTCCCCCCCAAACAGTTTCTCTTCGTTGACAGCATAAAACAAACATTTGGGCCTGCTGTAAATAGAGAACATACCAGACCAGTGGCAGGTAGCTTGTGATGTTTAAGTGGGGTTGCCAACAGAAGTTTGTAAATCTGCAAAATCATATCATTATATTTAGCAGACAAATGTGTATAATATAAAATCAGTGAAAAGATAACATAATAAGTACTTTGGCTATTATCTGGGGGCCTAATTAGACTGGTAGAATCACTGTAGTCAGTGAAATTAGAGTAATACAACTGAGGGGAAGGAAAATCCAGCCCTTTAGCGGAATGAACGTTAATGGAGCTCCGTTGACATTTGCTGTCCCAAGTATTCAGCAGCTGTTCCTTTCCTTTGTAGAAAACAGGACTTTGCTCTTCCCAGACCATATTTTCTTGAATTTAACCCTGTGACAGAGGAAGCTGTGGAGAGGAGATAAGAGGGGCTAATCCCTGATTGAAGCCCAGAATGTTTCACCAAGCATCTTCCCATCCTTGTCGCTGCTTCTCTCTGGTCTCCAAAGATGGTACCTTGCAGCAGAGTGGGGCTGCTAAACCCTGTGTTCTGCTCACAAAAGGTGCTGGGAGGGCACAAGCCCTCAAGAAAGCCAGGGTTGTGCTCCCCTCTTTGCTCCACCTCAGGCACTGAGAGATGCTCCCCTGGCAAGCAGAGGTCCTGGGGCAATACTGCTGCCTGGGATTCTTGGTGCCAACAGCCCAGCCATGTGCAAGGGGCAGGGGGATGTGTGGACTGGCAGAAGTGGTATGAAGGACAATGATGGAAAGGCTAGAGGGTGTAGAGGGAGCAGAGAGGAGCATGAATTTCATTGGGATATGTTGGACTGGTGGCTTATCTGGGGACATGAATCATTCAGCCTGAGCAAACGGTTTCCCTGATGAGGGAAATTATTCTCAAGGAAGATCTTTTGATTGAATTTTGCCATCACACTCAGTTGCAGGTGTGTTGTGCTTGCAAGGCACAGTGCACTACTGGTGGGGTGAACTTGTGTTGGTGGAAGAACATTCTGGCAGCTGGCAGTAGGATTGGGGCATTGCTTCCTCTGGGAGTAGGAATTCAAGCAAGCTGGAGCACCTGGAGGGTGAGACAGGAGATCTACCTGACTGCAGGCTGATTGATTGTGTTTCTGTTTCCCCCAACACCCAGTGCTTGGCCAGCCTTCCTCATTACTCCTCTCCTCAGTGCTCTCCTAACCTGTAGCTAAATCACCCTTGGCAAGTTTTCCTTCCCTTGCAAAGACGGCAACTCCCCTGTCAAGTTCTTGAGCATTTGTTTGTGCAATGAAATCTGTGATGCTCTAAATCTCAATGTGCATCAGCTGGCATGCTCTGACATTTGGAGAGCCTTGCATTCATTGTGTGCCAGACACACAACAAGAGGCCTCAGCACAGATGTAGCTGGACCCCAGGTTCATCTTGGAAGGTAGGGAGAGATGTGCTGTGGGTCAGCAAGTGACCTGGAGGCTTTTGGTGGGGGAGGGAGGACTGGAAGGGAGCAGTGGATAGCCAGCTGGCTGATCGCATCGAAAGCAGGACAAACAGTTGAATATCATTTTCTTCTGAATTCCTAAAGTACCAGGACATCTGGCTACCTGAAATACATCAACAAATAGGTCAGCTAAGACTGCAAATGCACGCCTCACACAACAGCACCATGAGGAGAGTGAGGGTGACTCTGCCAAGGAAAGCCTTCCTTTTCACAGTAACATTTTCTTCTAAAATCCTCTGCAGGCTTTTTGACTAAGATCACTGGAAAATGTGTTAGTCTTGGAATCTCTAATTAAAAGAAAAAAAAAAAAAAAGAGAGAGAAAGATATTCAGGGAAAGTGTATTTCTGGGGTGGAAGCAGGAGTTCTGCAGCCCTGGGCAATGTGGACAGGTCTCTCCCATTCGAGGGTTTTCTGTGTGCCTGCATTGTGGTGTTCCCCACTTGCAGTGTACCTGGTCTAACCATCATGTGGGGAGGGCCCTTCTCCCCATTTTTCCCATATTTTACCTTACACCATTGCAGCTGTGCTGATTTGGGAGCACTTTGCAGCATCTCCACAGCCCCAGTGCTCACAGGGACTGGAAGGCAGGAGGGGATTGGCCTCAGTGACCATTCCATTGTTTCTTATTTCTGCAGCATGGACAGTACCTTATAGAAACCCCCAGAACTGCCCAAAAATTCTATATGTTTCATCCCTTCTTAGGCATTTGCAGGATAGGATTTTTCCTCGTGGCAATGAACACTCAAAATGACTCCAAATTTCTCTATGTAAAAATGCAACACTCCAATTATTTTTGTCACTGGTGACCTTTCCAAGCCTCTTTTACCCCAAACTATATTTATAGATGTATCACAGCTTCTATGCCTGATTAGGGTAATGTGTGGGAGCTGAAGTAAATGATGCCACTGTTTGTCCCCTCTTTTAGAGGCTTTAAAAAAAATAAAAAATATATATATTTAAAGCCTGCAAGGTCCTTATAACTTTTTTCCCCATCCTCTCAAACCACAGAGGAACCAGTTGGTCCCAATATATAAAATTCTTACAATAAAAGTCAAATATGGAATATTAAAACAAATAAAATAAAGTCATACTGCTGTTGTTATCACTTTATGGATTCTGGGGCACTGGGTAATGCCTTTTTTCAGTCTTTCTTTTGCTAAATCAACATTAGCTAGCAACACACCTAATCTTGACTGAACTATGTTATTTCCTGCCTCCCTGCCTTTCCTGTCTAAATCTCACTCTCTGCTGAAGCAGCTAAATTTGCTGCAAATGAGGAATATTTTGGGACATGAATTTTCTTACAAAACATGGGGAGAGATCTAATGCTGTAAGCAAACAGAGCTCTAATTAATGCAGATCTGGGCTATTGAAAGCATTTGTAGGTTACAGTTATCAAAAAAAGAGATCAAGAAATTGATGCTGAACCCAGTACTGGACTGGCACATAGGATAAATACTGACCGCAAACATTTTTGGGAATGGTACCGGAGCAGATGTGAGCTCAGAAATTCTGGACCTGGAACATATGGGTTTTAATAAACAGACTTCTGTTCCAGCTCCTCAGTTGCTTTTTTTTTTTTTTTTTTCCCTTTTTTTTTTTTTTAAACTGTTCTTGCTTAATTTTATGTGCCTGTGTATGCTTCCATTATTAATTAATCTACAAGTATTTGGCATTGCTTCATCGTTGAGGTTTTCTCTAATTTGCAAATGTGCTGTTTTACTTTGAGCAGGACTTGTGTAGCTAATGTTAGAATGGAAACATTTTTAACCCTCTGTTTCATTCGTTTCCTATCATCCCCTTTTCCCCTTCGAAGAGGAGTAGCTGCCTTTATGTGTGTGCACGTGCACACGTGCGTGTGTGTATTATTAGCTGTGCTGTCATTTTTAATCCTTTTCTTTCAATCATCATTTTTTCCTCAGACATGAAATATTTCAGTCTACCACGCTGCACAGGCTGCTCACGGTGAAACACTCGTAGCATTTTCAAAATCTAAAACAGAGGAATACCATGAGGATAGAACAAAAGAAATTAAAACACTAGATATGCCACAGTTGTCTTATGCAGCTGTTAGAAATTTAATTATTTTATCTCATAGAATAATGTGCCCTTCAGAAATCATTTTGGACTAGATGTTTCAAACCAATGATCTGTAGTTAATTATCTTTAATAACTGTTGCACATTATGGTTAGATCTATGTTTTTGCTAAACCAATTAATAATATCTTCATTAGTATAAAGACAAGGTAGCTGGATCCTTTCATTTTTCACATTGAAAGAGTAGATATTTTAAACAGTGTAATTTACTTTAGCCATACATTCCCGATGATATGACTAATTAATGAAACTTCAAAGACATATAACTTCCAAAAGCTACTTATTTAAAGTCATTGTTGAGCACTTAATGACATTATGTTGGGGCATTGCAGAAACCATCACTGCCTGAGTGTTGAATTTGCTAAACCTTTTTACGCTACCAGACTGAAGGAGGCTTGAGTGATATTGAAAAGCAAATTGAGCCAGTATTTCTTCATGTTCAAAAAAACCCGCCACAAAACCTGTTGATTACAAGAGGATCTATCAAAAGTTGGTGACCTCCTTTCTGCTTACACATTGCAGCTGCCAGTTTGACTTATTCATACAAGTCTGTGTGGAAAACTATGGAAAAAGAGCAAAGAAAATATTCTGTATTTTAAGAGTTGAGTGGAATTAATTCTGTTCAGAACCACTTGTTGTCTAAATATTCCTTTTGTATCTGCTTTTCTCCTTTTATATATTTTTTTGTCCATGTCTCATTTTTTTCAACTGGCTGATAATTACCATGTAATTTTAATCTGCTACCTGACAAAAAATTAATTCTGAGTACAGTATTAAACACACCAATGATTGCTTTAGTATTACCAGTGCTCCTGATAGCACAGAGAATAAAGTTATGGATGTTATGGGGCCAAATGGTTTAGGTCTCCTGTTTAGGCATGTGAGATGATGAAAAGATTCTCCTGCAAAATTTCCCTGACCTTGAGGTAAACTGAAGGCACAAAAAGATGTATTCTGTTTTTCATCTTGTGTGTATTTTCATACAATCTTCAAATATCATGCAGCCATCAGGGAAGGCTTTCTGAATCTTAAAAGAGCATCGTATATACAGCCCTCCAAGAACTGGTATTTCCCACCGTGGAGAGCTGTACCCCAGGAATCAAGTCAAAATAAAAAAATAAAAAAATGTAAAAAAAAAAAAAAAAAAAAAAAAAAAAAAAAAAAAAAAAAAAAAAAAAAAAAAATTACATCTAAGAGAATAAAACAGTGCAGTCAACTGTGCACAGGGCTGGAAGGCCAGGAGAGAAGTGTTAACAGCCAGTTGTGACAGCTACAAAATAATTATCCTAGCAGTGTGCACCTGGTCCTTCAGCTGCCGGGCTTCCCACAGGAGTCATCTTCAGTCCTGGTGCAGATAGGGAAGAGGTGAATACATTTAGTCAGGATTAGACTTAACTGGAGGCAGAGATGGGATTCATGGTCCATGTCTGTGCCAGGCGCATGCTGGCAGAGCTTGGGGCTGCTCATCCTAATTCACACCTAAAGACTGATCCTGTTGGGAAGGTAAAAAAGGTGTGGGTTCCCTTAATACAGATCTGGTGGCCTTAGGGGGGATTGGGGGTTGTAGAAATGCATCACTTAAGAGCAAAGAAAGGAAGAAGCTTTACAGTGAGTTATTGGTAATGTTTTAGGGGCTTTGTCCATGTGATTTGCTGACTGACATTTCAAATACAGGTTAACCTCCTGCAATGTGCAGGTTACCCCAAGTGATTGATATTTAATGACAATATTAATACACAATAAAAGGAAAAAATGGAAGGTGTCTAAAAAGAAATCTTTTCACGCTGTATTTCTTTTTTTCCTCTGTGTGCCTACTGAATTAAAAGCCTGTGTTGGAGACTCCTCAGGGGCAAATCTATAGTGGCTTTCTGGAAATGACCAGTTCAAACCAACTTATGGGAACCTGGGAGGGAAAGCATCCAAAAGATCATTTTTTAATGGCAACTTTATTTTGACGACTTGTAAACTCAGATATCTCTGGGAAACAATGGCATTTTCCTCAGGTGCCAGCACTTCTGCAAAGTTGTTTTTCCCCCCTTAAGCCATGCCATCTTAAAAATGCTGTGTATTAGCTCCAGACTGTTTGAAGCTGCAGCTATTAATGCTCCAGTGAGCTGTAGGAGCCCATGTGATCCTCAACTCCATGGTCTGTTGGGCTGAATCTTCTCTATCTAAGGCAGAGAAAAATAAATTTCCCCTAAATTTATTATCCTTTTTTAATCCTGTATGAGTATTTTTCTTCAGTTACCCTGAAAATACTGAAATAGAATAACATTAGGCTGTCTGCAAACTGTAGTTAAAGTTGATTAAAAAAACTTGAATAAAATTACTTTTCTGAAATTGAACTGAATGGAATATTTTAGATTTAAAATTTTGTAAATATTTTCATCTAGAATTTGCTATAGGCTCTACTACTTTTTTTTAATTAAGTAATGGACATGGAACATTGTGTTTATTCTTCATTGTTTTTATCCTTCCTAGAAATCTAAAAGACTTAGTTTCCTATGTTTTTATTAAAGGGCATAGTAATTCTGAAATTCTTCAGTATTGGTCCATTAATATTTTGGGGATATTTTGAGGTGTAAGCAAAATAAGTGGGTTTATAGTAGTCATAAATATTATCTAGGTACAACTTATTCTTAATGCCCTTGTAAGAAAAATAACACCATTGTTCATTTCATTCCCTGGGGTTTATTCTTTGATGTCCTACATGCCTAATCAATCTTTAAACTAATGCCAAGTCTGATTAAAGATTGTCAGATGAGGCTGGTACTTGTTACTTCATATTTTTGCTGCAAGGAAGGAGTGTCCAGATGAGGAAGTTCAGTGTTTGGATAAGTGAAGTTGTCTTATTAGTTGAAATTTTGAGCTGAATACCTCTGTGCACAAGAAATGTCACTGCAGAAATGGATGATGTTTCTGGAATAAGGATCACATCATTTTCCTTTTTCACCTGTGCAGGACATCCATGTTGGAATATTACTGGAGGCATTTTGAAATTACCTCTGCTGTGAGAGTAGCTTGAGCTGTTGTTTGAGCTACATACAGCTGTATTTTATTTCATTTCATTTTAGTGATTTGTCATATATCTTTAGAGAACTTCAACCTCTCCCATTTTGGGCTGACACCGTAACTCAAGCTCTTTTCTCTTCCTTTTAAAGTCTGGGCAGCCAAAAAAAAATCCAAACATTCACTGCATTTCTGTGCCTTGAAAGTGAGTTACCAGGAACTGGGAGAGGCACTGGACGAGTTAGGTTACAGATGGAAATCATTATTCTGTTTGATGAAAGTTTCAGTAATATTCTCCAACCTTGAGGTGAAGGAGGCTGGCTTGTATGGCTCCGTGTCACAGCATCTTGTTCCAGTGGGAAAGTAAATGAAACTCTTCAGTTTCCATAGGCTTGGACTTTGCACTGGGGGTTAGTTTGCATGAGATATCGGTATCGTGGGCAAGCCAGAAATGAATTTGAGCAAATCTCAGTTGTATAAGCTGATGTTAGTGAAATTATTGAAAATTTACCACTTGAGAACTTCTGGTAATTAAAGATTGCTTCTGGAGGTTCCCCTGCTCTTCAGAAATAACCTTGTGAAGTGTTTGTCTAAGGGCTATTCACAACCTGCCTTTCTCAGAGTCACTCCTCGCTGCTGTGAAAGCAGGGGATGGATATGGAAAGCAAGCATTTTTAGCACACCTCCTCCTTTGCAGAGTCTGTGTTTGGTTGGTAAGCCCTCAAGGAAGAAACACATAATATAGGGAATTTGATCTCTAATTTGGATATCACATTCGTAACACCTTAAAATTATGATAATGTGATTCTGTTACTGGAGGACTAATTGGGAAACCACAAAATCTTGGAATGCATAAGCCAGTCCCACATTAATGTTATTTAATGCAAATGCATTGGTTTTGGGGTTGGGAGTATTTTATAATTTAAGTAAGCAGTTTAAATTATGTGGTTATAACTTAAACAAAATGTATTGTGCATGGGAGTGATAATTCAGAAGCCTTGTAGCCACTTATCCAACTCCTTATCCCATGAGAATTATGCATGTTATAAAAAATCCTGAATGAACCAGCAGTGGTTAAGAATATATATCTGAACACTTCCCCAGCTCCCAAGAAAATGAGTGATTGAAAATGTTAAATGTTGCTGCTGCCATATTTATGAACAGGAATCAAAGCTCTCGGGGCCATAAAACTTCATTTTCTGGTTGCAGCCCAACTCGTTTGGCCAAAAGATACCCCTTAGAAGTGAGCTAGATGAGAGAGACTCGAGACCCATCTGAGGCAAATGTCTCGCAAGGTATTTTCTTTTCAGTAATCAGTATGAAGCAGTCGTATAACTTGTGTCTGTTGAACTGAGAAAAAGGATTTCAGATACTAAAGATCAAATAGAATATCAGTTAAAAACCTCATCTAAAACCAAAACTTGTCAGAGAATGAAAAAAAAATCCCAAACCCAGACATTTTCTTTTTTTTTTTTTTTTTTTTTTTTTTTTTTTTTTTTTTTTTTTTTTTCCTTAGGATGGAGACTATTTCTTAAAAGCAAGTTCATATTCATCTGCCCATTCTGATTATGGCTGGGTCAGGGAAACTAAGTATACTGAGAGAGACAATTGCTAAGCTAACCCAAAGCAGAGAAGATTGGAGAGCTGGCATGAAAACCTGCTCAGGTTAAGCATGTACAGTGCCCTAGGACAGAGGATGAGCAGGGAGCACTGATGGGGAACAAAGCTACTGCATTTCCCCTACTGTTTTTCTTGTTGATGATTTGATATTTTTTTAGTGATAGCAACCGGAAACACTATTTCCTGAGAAAATTAAAGAAAAAAAAAAAAAAAAGTCCCCTGAAAACTGCGTGGCTGGAAAAAAATCTGGTTCTTGTAGCTGTGAGAATTAGTGTACCACCCTGCCCTAAGTAAGGATTACATCCGGAATTAAACCCAGCTTCCCTCTGCCTTTGTTTTATTTATTATCTGCAGAATTGCTTTGTACGAATGTTATGAAAGAGCCCTGCATTGGGGAGTTTTTTTGTAAATGAGCCATTAGCTTGAGTAAACAGGGTCTGGACGGAGTTTGAAGCCTCCACAAGGCGGCACTGGCGCATCTCGCATCCCAGTTCCCTTTCCCTGCTGGATGCTCTCTCGCCAAGCGTTTGGAAATTTTACGTGCACGCTTTTCATCAAAAAAAAAAACACCACTCTTCCGCTTCTAAATTTTCGTGCTACCTTGCAAAGTGTTGGGTTAACAAAATAGGAGTTAACCTTGATAAAAGCCGTCAGTAATTTCTTATACAATGGATATTGCGTGTTCTGGGAGCTCTAAAGCAATGATAATGTAAATTGCCTATTTGCAGTGACAAACAATATTCTTTTAGTACTTCAATATATCAACTACTTGCGAATTTTGTGCCCAGTTGCCGCTTTCCTTTCCGTGGTCTTTGCAACATGTTCAAAAAGTTTCAGAAGCTGGTTTTATTTGATTTCTTTGGGTTAACAAATGGAGGCACCACATGCGTGCATGGTTCTTTTCTCCCCCCACTGATCACAGCTGGTGACTGATATGAAGCTACTTCTTGTCTTTACAAACTTGACTCCAGCCAGCTGAGATCCAGGCCCTACTGCCTTTTCTCTATTAAATACATACTGAACTCTGTCAATAAACAGCAACATGGGAGAGGAGAGCAGTGGGCACAGCAAAACAAAGTGGTTTTCCTGATGGCAGCCCCGGTAGCAAGAGCAGAGATGCTGCTATCAGTAAGGAGGTAAGGTTGCCCATTTTCATCTACTTATGCAGTAAAAATGCAACTGGAGAAATGAAGTAATAGGAGCAAATGCTTCCTCTGACCTCTTTCACCCAAGGCAAGCTGAGTGGGGTTCACTCTGCAGACCCTGCAAGTCTTGTGTCCCTATTCCAAATAAAGCAGGGCTGTTTTAGTGAGAGATTCTTAGTATATCAGGATTTAAAAGAGATTTAAACAAACTTTAGAATAAGATTTATACAATGCCTTTTTTTTTTTTCTGTGTTGATAATATTCTATAGAATCATTGAACAGTTTGGGTTGGAAGGGACAATAAAGACCGTCTCATTCCATTCCTCTTCCATGGGCAGGGACACCTTCCACTATCCCAGGTTGCTCCAAATCCCCTCCAATGCAGCCTTAAAAAATTCCAGGGATGGGGCAGTCACAGCTTCTCTGAGCAGCCTGTACAAGTGTCTCAACGTCCTCTCAGTAAAAAGTTTCTACTTGTCACAATTGTTACCAAAAATGTGGACTATAGTTACCATTCTTTGGATAACTGAATAGCTTCAAACGTTGTGATTACTGTATATTAAGCAAAATTTCCTTTTTATTACTTAGCAGTGTGAAAACAGATCAGAAGAAAGAAACATAGAAAAGCTCTCCCTCCTAAAACCTTGCTGGCTCTTCTCCCTTGCTCTGTGGTCAAAAGTTAAATAGGATGTTCTGATTATCACCACTCCCAAAACAGATCAGTGGGATTTTTTTGTTCAAAATAATTCCTCCTCCCCTTGCAGCTAGTCTGTGCCAACAAGTTCAAAATACGGGAAGCTTGACCTTAGCTACAGTCCTTGCTGATGTGCCACACATCCTGCACTGCCCAAGGAGCACAGAGAGCTGAGGCAGTCTGGTGGAGACTTCCGAGCTCTGCCCTTTCCACCAGAGCAGGGGACACACCAGGGGAAGAAAAGCCCATGGGGAATCTGATGTAAATTTACTTGAAGCTAACAGGTTCCACAGATTTCACTGCAATATTGGAGCGGGACCCAAATACGTAACAAATTGGCAAGGAAATCATTCCCACTGTATATGTGGCAAAAAGGAGTCTTCACCTCCCAAGTGCTAAAGGGGAAAGTCAAAATCTCTTTCGAATTCTGCCACATTCACCAGTGTATAGTGAAAGAAAACATTCCTCCCTGATCCTGATGCTGGCGACCATCCAGAGCCCAGAGCACTCTGGGAAATTCCACTTTCTGAACCCCGCTGTGCTACCTAATCACACAATGGGCTACATATGCCATCCAAGAAAATAAACACAGGTCTGGGAAGCTGTTTGTCCTGCAGGGCTAGGAATGCTCTTCCTAACTTGGCAGGGCAGCATAATCCTCTCTGAAAGGGGAGAGAGAGCTGCTTGAACTCAAACTGACTAATGAGATTGAAGAAAAGCCCATCAGAAGCTGGCACAGCCCTTTGCTGGCCCTGCCAACACACGCCAGGTGACACTGCTGGGTACTCTCATGTTTGTGGATTGTGTTTGTGTCATGAGAGAAGCTAGACCATGGATCTAGACCCCAGCAAGGGCCAGAAAGATTGCTGAGTGGCAGGTTGTACCTCTGAGCTTGTGGTTTATACGGGAGGCTGCTGTCCTTGGCTGGCTCCCTGGACAAAATCCTGCTGAGTTTCAACCTTCACCATAGACCATTGGCAGTTCAGTAGTGACTGAAATTTCCTATGACTGTAGGTGCCTGAGCAGGGTTTGTGGTCTATGTGGACTCCAGGCTGAGATCCTGGTATCTCAGTGAACAGAGAGGGTGGAAGATGGAAATGGTGGCCTGTTGAAAGTTGCCAGTTGGTCAGCAGAAACTCAAACTGCATTGACTTTCCTGAGACCCGCCTGGTGCTCTCCACTTGACTCTTGAGATCACAACCAAATCCCTCCGAGAACAGGACTTGCATTGATTATAGTAGAAATTGGATCTGGATTTTAAATCACATTATTAGCTCTTCTAGCAAGATGAACTGAGCGATACAATTTGATTAAAAATTGTAAAGACCCTCCCCTTCCACCTCCCTCGCTCAGTTTTGGAGCAAATGTGTGTTTCATGGTAACAGGGAATGAAAGCGTTCCACAAGGGCTTTTTTAATTACAGCATTAATAAAATGCACTATATGTTATTCTTGAAATCTACAGATTTGTTGCTTTAAACACATCATATTGCTCTCTGAAACACTTGAAACTCTCAGAAGTTTTTAAAAGTGTGTGTTTAGGTTAAGGTTAAGTTGCCCTTGACAGCATTTTTTAAAAAGATTTGAATTGTTGAATAACCACCTTTCACCCATCCCTAATTGTAATTTAAATGACAATATGCTCCCAATCAATAGCTCTTTGTCACACTTTGAAGATCAAGGATGAGATTTCACCCCATGAGTTTACATGGCAAAAGCTTCTTTTTCATAATGCTAAAAATGTTGCATCCTGCTGTTAAAGAAGTATAAGAATACCTGCTCTCAAATAATTAGTTTTGAATAAAAGCATTTAAGTCATACTTTATAGCCATTAATTTGAAACAATTCAAAGCCCTTCATTTCTGCACTTTGTTCACAGCTAAGTATTACAATAGGTATTTTAGCCAATTGGGGAAAAAAAAAATCAGTTACAGCAAGATAATTCGAACAACTTAAGTTGGGTGATATACTGTAAGAGGTGGGTTTTGAATAACTATAGCTTTATTTTACATCAACTCCATTTCTGTACAGAGCCATCTCTGCAAGTGGAAAATTGAAAAGCTTTTGATGGTGATCACTGTGTGTATGTGACTTTGCAGTGTTGTGTGCTTGTCTAACAGGTACATATGGGGATATGTGGCTGCTTCTCCAGTTGTGTATATAAAGACAGGCATTTATTATACAGAGGCCACTCAAAAAGCTGTTTTGTTTTGTTTTGTTTTATTTTATTTTATTTTTTCTATAACTGAACTCTTTCTCAGAGTCCTAGGCAAGGGCCAGGCCTCTACTGTGCTTGGTGTTATGAAATGCCAAACAGAATGATGGTCTTTGTCTGAGAGTGCTTACAATTCTTGTTTTTAGTTAGAGCGGCGAAATATTTTAAGAAGGATAAAGTCTGGTCTGTTTCTATGTTGTCCTTGGTAAACCCAATCTAGTCTGGTCTCAAAAACGGAGCAATTCTGCTGGTTGCCAGGGAGAATACATAGGTATCCAATGAGTCATGGTCAAACATACGGCCATTATTAGACCACAAACACAGGAGGAGAAAAAAAGATTTCATTTGGACCTGTTGTCCCTGCCGAGCTGGTGAGGAGGAATAACAAATAAGCGAGTGGAGGAGGTTGCTCTTTAGGTATTTATGAGGAGCTTCTCTCCCTGTGGGGATAGACTGGGGGAAAAGCAGAAATGTGCACGATGGAAAATTTAACTGGAGCAAAGGAGGCTGCGTCGTGGTGTAACTAAGAGCACTTAGTACATTTTAATGGCAAACTAGAGACAATGGGAAAGAGAAGCTGAAGCTGTAACGGGCTTCAGCGAACACAGAGAACTTATTTTTAGTTTGGAAGAGATGGGGCAATCAGAAGAGAGACACAAAGAGAGAAGTGATTAAATTTTGTGTCAGAGCAATGCTCTCTGTGGCAGTGTCACAAACGAGCACGTTCATCCAGACCAAGAAAAAGGATGCTGAAGGAACAGGACACAGGATGCTGAGCACCACAATGCATGGCTGTGTTTCTGTGGCTCAGCAGAAAAGGTCATGTCTGAGAATTGTTACGCGGAAATGTTTTGCAAGACTGGGCCCATATGTATAAATTTAGAGAAAAATCTCAATTAAAATTGCAACACAAGTTCTTACTTTTAACTGTGGGCTTGCACAAATACAGAGTTAAAACCAAATGATGGAGAAAAGGAAAGAAAATGTATTTTTGAAGCCTTCTTTAAATGGAAAATCTATAGAATCATAGAATTATTTTTTTTAAAAAGACTTTCAGTATGTATATTATAAAATAAAGACTTTTGAGTAAGTCATCTTCTCCTGAGTTATCCTTTAGTGAAGGCTTAGGAAACTGATTGATTTTACCCCTGCACTGATTTTTGGCTGGACCAGAGTAGGAGAAAGTTGTGGTGTTGAACTCTTCCTGTCTGGGCTGCTTAGTGGAAGATTTGGAGGGCAACAGGTTATGCTCAGGGTCCCCCTGAACTGAGCCATGCCCAAATACAAAGCACCAAAAATATTGCCCTGGCATTGCACTTTATGCACAGTGATCTCAAAGTAAGGATATGGTATGGCTGTGAATGGCTCTGGATATTCACAAAGCCTTTCTGTGCTCCAAGTTTTCCTACATATAAAACAGAGGCAATAATATTTCCAGCTCTGACACTAGTCGTTAGGGAATTTATACTTTTGAACATTAATTTGTGAGAAAATATATTGGTACAAAATATTGGTTCTGTTCACATTGTTCCTGGTTATTAACCCTATTATTGGTCATTGCATCTGTATACTCAAAACACAGGGTTTATTGATGGCTTTTATTTCCTATATGTGTCATATAAATGCCTTAACAGATGAACAGGGTAGTGAAAATGATAGGGTACTTCAGAACAGCTCGAAGTCACTGCTTCTTTAATAAAGCTTTGGTTTTGTGTGTCGGGAGAGATGGAATTCACACCCCAACCTATGCACAGCTGCAAGCCCTATTAAGTGAAACCCCTCCTAAATTTAGATCCAATGGCCTCAGCCCTGGCCAGCTTCCAAAGACCATAGAGGCCTGTTCCACTCCTTCCACATCCCCCTCCCAACATGCCACAAGCATCAAACCCTTTCCTCAGTAGTGGGAAGAACCAGTGCAGGATTTGGGGGCTTGGAAGGTGCAGCAAAGTCTTCCTGCAAGGAGGGTAATTTTCACGTGTGAAAGTCAGTCAGTGAAAGAACACAACAATCCACTGTAGCTGTTCATAAGCTGTATATCCATTTTCATGTGCACTGTCACTTTAAATAAAAAGGGCCCTTTTTTTTTTTCAAGTAGCCCTAAAGACAGCACTCATGTGGTGAGCAAGTCTGAGCCATGTTCAGACAGAGCATTTTAACAATCAGGAGAGTCCTGATGCTTGGGAGTTGCCAGGGATTGCATGTTAACAGTAAGCCAAATCATCAAAATGCAGCTTGAGTAGGTCCAGTGAGGGTGTATTATATTGCAACAATTGTGCCTGTTGGAGCTAAGGTTGAGTGGGCATTCCTATTATAAACCCCAGCTGGTAGGGTTGAGTATTTTGACCACATCAGATAGTGTCAAGTGAAACTTCTCATATGAATTGACACCCAAATACTTGTAACCTCCCTTACAAACAGGATCAAGCTCTTCCCCTTCCACCTACTCCTCTTCCCAGCCTACACTCGATTTTGTAACTGGGTCATTCTCTCCCAACATGAATGGATAAAAAAAACCTGTAGATATTTAGTTTAAAGAAATCGTGACTAACAGTGCCTGATTGTTGGTGTAGGTTTCACACCCATGTGCTTGATGTCACACCCATGTGCTTGATGTCACACCCATGTGCCATGACCATGAAGACCAAACCTTGGCCATTGTGTCACCAGGAAATATTCTGTGATCCATCAGGCTCTCAGTGACAGCCAAAGTGTGGCATGGCAGTGATATTGCATTTCATCAGGCAGCCCTTACTAAACTGGTGGAAGCTCAGCACTGGAGCACATTTCCCGTCTGCAGGCGGAAAGTTTCCCCAAAGGTTTTGGCAAAGTGCTCTGAGTGTGCACATGTGAACATTGTGTCACAGGTCTCTGGAGCTGAATGCCACTAGCAGGGATTAGAGGGGCCCAAAACTTTACAGGATTAAAGAAAAAAAAACATGAACTTGGATAAAACTTAATGAAATTATCCTATGTTATGTTGCTGAAGTTTTCAACATGGCTTTCTGGATGAGACGGAGGATTGTGCTGCTACCAACACGAACTAGTAAAGAATTAGAAATTTTTTTTTTTTCATAGGAGAGTGACTCTAAACTTGATTTTGGAGAGAAAGGATGCTTCAGTGATGAGGGTGCAGCTGAGAAATCAAACCCCACAGTGCTGTGCTATTTCCCCATGGTCATGAGGAAGCTGAGCAGGCCTAGATCTTTGCAGGTATTAAGGACTTTACCCCTCAGCAGTATCTGGAGACTTTGAGTGAACATTTCCAAGGACAAGACCTTAGTCTGTAGTGCTCCTCTCTTCCTGTTGAAAGTGAAGATCCCACCATTTATCCGCAGTGCTGGAGTGGACAAGCCTATTCCATCAGTAAAGAGCTGAATGAGTCAGGGGTTGAGGAGGAAGAGAGGGAGAGGAAAATCCTCCCACTGATAAATTGCTAACACTCTTTTGCAAAAGATTTAAGATACTTGATGGCATCAGGGTAATTTTTGTGTGTCAGAATTGCTAAATATTCAGACGCCTGTTTTTTGCCAAACCCAATGTGTAAAAGCAGATGAGAGATATTTTGCAAACTTTTAAAATCACCTACAACGCTTAAGATGTTGAAGGTAGATTAGATAAGACTAGCAAAGTTATTTGAACATAAACATTTATTTAAAAAATATCCTCTGCTTTGCTGAGCCCACAAACATTGTATAAATAATACACAGTTCATGAATAGGAATGAACAGACTTGTACCCCTCACTGGTATGGATTTATATTCTGCACCTGCTAGGAGTTTATTAACTCTCCTGAAAACAGTGGTATCTTTGCAGAGAGATCTAAAGGGAGTTGTTCTTGAGAATATGCCCCCAAAGCTCAAACTCCAGGTATTAATGGATAGATTTACAAATGTATTTAGGCAATTAGAACTGAGAATACATGACTAGTCATATTTATAAAAGTTAAATAAGTTAGGGGCCAGTCTGCTGTCCTGGGCTCTGTCAACATTCTTTGATACATTCATGCATTTTAGGGTCATAAGGAATTATATTCTTATTTTGCAAACAATTCTACCTGTGTTCAACTGGATGTATGCAAATAGTCCTTAGTGGGACTGCTCATACAAGTAAAGTATTTACATGTCTGTAGGAGCTGGAAAACATTATAGAATGGATCTAAACTACCATCTTTTTGACCACATTTGAAGTATGGTCGAGCTTCAGAGGTAGCTGATTTCATGCTGGTGGTGAAAAAAGTTCATAGAAAAACCCTGCCTGGGATTTGGTCTGAGCTTGTTTGTCACATTGTTTTGAATCTACCTTCTTTGCAGCCTTCCCTGTGTGCTCCCAGGGGTCTGTCTGAGCCCTGGTGGCTACAAAGCCTTTTGCTAAAATAAAAGTCCCAAAATAATGCATTGACTTTCCTATGCAGTTGGGGGGTTAAAAGAAAAGAAACCTAGGTAGGAACAGCTGTTCTGGAATTCATTCTGTGTGCTTTTCTCTATCTCTGTCATCTAGTTTGGTGATAAAACAAACAGCAAAAAACTCCAAACTCTCATCTTCTAAGTCCACAGGTGCATCAAGAATTTGAGCCTCAAACAGGGGAAAGTTGGAAAGTTTTGGAATCATTTATCTGTTGAAATGCAGCCCATATTCCACAAAACATGGAATACTTCAAGCTTCTTGCTAATTGACCCTATGTCTGTTGTTTGGGCAAATACCTAATGAGTCAATTATGAGCACATACATCATCATTTGTAAGGTATTTACTGTTTTATAAGTTTTAAAATGGAAATAAGTTATTAGCTTTCAAGTGCCTTTTAATCTTGATATTAATAACAAAGAGATACATTTGTCTCTATACATTAATAATCTGAGGTTTAATACTCTATTTGATCAAAAGGAACATCAAAATGATCTTGTAACATCTCAAAATACAGTCTGTGTGTGCAGCAAGGTGATGGGGTAGAGAGTTCCCCATCAACTTTGCTGTAGAATCAGGATAGAAATCCCAGTAACAGTTGGTCATTGGATGACCTGGGAACTCCTGCAGATCAGAGAACAGCAGGAATTGTGTCAAGCAAAAAATAACACCAAAGCATTTTTATTGCTGTTAGTGCATTTTAGTATGTTTATCTTTTGTTAAATGTAAGAAAACTAGAAAGATGAAACATTTGGGGAGCTGTGACTGGTGTGCTGGAGATGGAAAAGAAAACAAGTTAATTGATGGGTTTGGTTGTAGTTTTATTATGGCCAAAATGCAAATATGTGGCAATTGAGTTGGAAACGAGCATGAGAACCCTGGGAGAAGTAGCAGTAGGAGTAAGGGGTAACAAGGAGAGGATTATTAATACACTAAATTTATGTAAAGGAAAGTATTTTTGGCTTTTTTAATATGGGAAAGTGTGAAAAGATCTGTGATGTCTTCGGGGTAGAAATGACTTGACAGGTGATTGAAAGAGAAGATTGTAGAGATCCTTTCTACCAAAACGGTCAATGATGTCTTTGTAGAGCCATCTCCCCTGGAAAACATCAAGTGTGGCATACTTTGATTGAAACATTTCATCCTGTTACAGTAAAAGCACCAGAATCATTATTTCTTCTGTGTAAATTCAAGTACCTTAGCCAGCGTGTTGGACATAGTTAAGCTCTAAGGGACAGGAAAATCCTATAAACAAGCCCAAATCAAGGACTGCTGTACTGTTAACAAAATCTGTGAAGCATAGAGATCCCACTAGCTCCCTGAGGTTGGGTGGACACTCTGGGGTGGGAAAGAGGAGAGATTTGGGAAGCCATCCCAGATGCCAAGGCAAAGCATTGCTGGGGCTGAGGGCACAGCAGCTGCTCCACTTCCCTCCTGTCAGGCAGGTTGAGTTTCCTCTGGCCCCCTAGGAAAAGCACTTCACACCATGTGGAAACTCCATATGAATGAAATCCTCTCGCTTTATGCATAGTCCTCCAAATTATCCTTGTATGAAGTCAGATGCACAACTCAGCCTTGGTATATTTAATGCCGCGTCTCCTTTTCTGCCTTTCTCTCTCTGTGCCTTATTTCTCGTGCCAGACTTATTCTCCCTTTGTTTTTATGGGTTTTGCAGCAGTAAATCTGGCTGCTGTTTAGCAAGGAGAGCTGTAGCTTGAATCAAACCTTAGTTACAGACTGTTTCTTTTTGTTGTTAGACACTACCCGCCTCATACTCTACCTGGCCAAAGCTGCCAAGTTTTGGATTTCCTAGAGGAGGCTTTTTATTCTGTCATCTTGTCTGCACATGTACACACAACCTCCAATTATATAATAGGTGAACTCACTGTTGTGCTATTGTGCATTTTCCTCTTTTTACAAGCGAACTGCACTGACACTTTTTTGTGTTTCGAGTCTATTGTTACCTCGTGCTGGGGCTGCAGCCCTGAGATTTCCTCGAATCTTCACTTTTCCCACACCTAATCAAGAGCTTATTTTTAGCATGTTTTCTTTTCCCTTCCTTGGCTTTTTCAGTTTGAAACATCTAAAATACTAAAAATGGCCAGGCCAACACAACCTCTCTAAACACTGAGTGTTGCATAATATTCGGGCACGTTGTCCGCCTGCCCAGGATGGCAGAACAGACTCATCAGTGGTGAAAGAGCCCAGTGTGCTCAAAAACAATCTAAGAAACAAGGAAGGGGTGATCCCCTTGGTGCTGTTTTCAGGCTCAGCTTTCTGAGGAAGCTCCTGGAGGGAGCACCATGTTGTCATCAAAGCCTCCAGTGTGCAATATGTACCTGACAGCGAGGAGGAGGAGGAGGAAGAAAAAAAGGCTTCCCCTTCCAGCCACACATGTTGTGTGGGCAAGAGGCTTCCCAGAGCTGGGCTCTCAGCTGGCACACATCTGCCTGGGCACAGCTCCCCTCCTTCCCAGCACATCCACAGAGATGAGCCTGTTGCAAACCAGCTCTTTGTCAAGGGCTGATTTCTTGGAAAAGTGACTGCGCTTTTCTGACCGGAGGAGCGGAAAGATGCAATCTCTGCCCCTGACCAGCCTCGGGATCATCCCTCTCTGCAGACCACATAGGAGGAGGAAAGGAAAAAACAACTGCAAACAAACAAAAATGGAGTGAGGTGGCTGAGACCAAATTAGATTAATTAGCCCCAGGCTGTTTTGTATGTTTATATTTAATTTAGGTTTAGCTACTTCAAAGTTCGCATAGTTTTAGTTAATAACTTTTCTATAACTTATTATTTTCAGATGTTGGCAGGTAGACAAGTTGTGAGTCACCTGGAATATGAGGCTAAATAAGTAATACTCACTGGCAGGGTTTTGACCATGACTGATTACACTTCTCTGTCTTCTGTGTTAGAAAAATATAGCTTCAGAAGGAAAAAAGTCTACTTTTCTCACTTCTCCTACCATTTTATGTTGAAATGTCCGTGGGGTGGGTTAGATTTCATACATGGCTGTCTAGCTTTCAAAAACTTTCAATCTTTAATCTGCTGCTTAATGGTTAGTACATCCTGTAGCATACCAGGTCTTTATTATTTCATTTGACCTCTTTTGTGAACCTAAGAAGGTCCACAAGACCTGTTTGTTTATGAGCAGGGCGGTCTAGAGGTTAGTGGTCTTAAATCACAGAGGAGAAAATGAATGGGCAGCTCTTTACTTGGGATAATAAAATTGTTGTCACTCCAACTATAGATTTTTGTAGGTTATTACATTAGTTAAATAAAATACTGCCTCATCAATGCAAATTCCAGTTCCGGCTAGTCCTGATCTTGGCTGTAGAAGCAGGAATTCATTCATATTGCTGGCAGTAAAAAGGAATAAAATTGTGTTTGACAGGAGTGGAGAGTTAAGATCATAACTTTTCAGAACCAATAAGGGTTCATGGAAAAATATATACTTGGGAAGAACAAAACCCTAATCACAGGCATTGCTTACTGGAGGTCTACAGCTGTGACAAATGGTGTGATACTCATGAATATGCAAAGTTCTTTTCAGCCTGTAATTATAAGAATCATTGAGCCTATGTATGCATTTCATAGGAAGCCTCAGTTGCATAAAGCAGCAGATGTATTTTGGTGACAACAATCAATAGCAAGGGAGAAACTCATCATAATCCCAGGAGCTCAGCCTGGACCTGCCAGGCTGTTTTTCCTCTAGATTTCCAAATCCTTCCATGAATTTGCACCTCTGGATTAGTGTGTGTTTCTTTCTGCCCTCAGAGAGAAACACACCCAGTGTTTCTACCACCCTCCTTGACATCCAGTCAGATACACCAGCTCCCCTCCTTTACCTTCTCTCCTATTATCCCATGTCCACCTTGGAGAGGGAGAAATAAAATGCTGCTGTCTCCAAGGCCTTCCTCCTCCAGACAGAAATGGTCTGTCATCCCAGAGCAGCACCAAATATTTGCAGGGCAACAAACCATTGGGTTATTTGGCTTGATTTTTATGCTGGCATTTTATTTGAAGAGCTAATTCCATCTGGAGATGAAATAGCCACAGAATCTATCATCTAACACCTCTTTCCTACTGATGTGTTTTGCAGATGAGGCCCTGGCTGGACCAAATTCAGCAGCAGTGGCTGGAGACACAACCCCACATGTGCAGGTCAGCGCTGAGTGCAGGTAGGGTTAAATTTGAGTTGTAGCTGGCAGAGATGGGACTTGGCCTCTGCCTCCAGGCACTGCTTCTTGGATATGTCAGGGAGTCACTGATGGATGGAGGAGAGGTGTGTCTGTTAAAGATTTGCCTTTCACCATTCAAAGAACCTAGGAAAGTCTAAATTCAAGAGTCACGCAACAGATGCTACATCTTAACCTTCTTAGCCCTAATGAAATCATCTCCCAAACCAAAAAGCTGAAAAAGAAACAAACAAATCCTGATAGATTCAAAATCAAGTGAGACATAGGAGAGAGGTAACTAAGACACCTATAGCAGCTTATCATGGAGGAAGATGATTATTACTTTGTTATGTGCATCTGGGGACAGAGGCAGCTGTTTGTGTTTTCTAAATATCACCCTGGGACTAACATCTCCCCATACCAATGTAAGCATATACTTTACAAATTGAAATACCTGTTTACCAGCAATATCAAAGTATCGGTGTTTATGGCAGGTTTATTTTGGCAGTAAATTATGTTGCTCATGTTGGTCTTGATAAAAAGCATTCATAAGTACTGTGTGTTAGGAAGGAACACCTCAGTATTTTGCACCTTGTTTTCAGTATTCCCTTGTCTGCTTTCACAAGATTTCTCGAGGTTTCTTTATACCAGGGGCAAAGCTTTTTTGAAAACCATGGGCCCATGTCTGTATGGTCAGTTATAGGCACAATTGAACCCTTATTCAGATGTTATGAAGGTGGCCATCAAAATTTCTACAGATTGTTTGGAGTTAACAGCAAATGTCTGAAAGAAACATATATTTTCTGCCCTTCAAAAAATCACCTGGAAGGCATAAACAGGCTATCATGACAATTGTTACTGTATAGTTTAAGACTCTTTAGGAAATGGATCTTTTTAGGGAAAAGGCAATAAAATTTATGTGTTTAAGAACAATAGGATATTTAAATATTGAGTAAAATGTACCATATGAAGAGAAATTGTATTCCAAGGGGCTTCATTGTGTGTTTTCAGGGCCTCTTGGCTCTTTGCTCTTCTTAGCCTAAACGAGACAAAATACTTGTTCTTAGACAGCAATAGACTGATTTTGTAAAGAAAAATCTGTGGGTTCTGGCATAGCCAGCCTGTGTCAGAAGGTAGCATGTGAGATGTGGGGAGCCACAGTGCTTCCAACTGTAAGCCATCAATTTCTTTTTCTTGAAGAGTTGGGATCTAGCCCTCCATACACACTTGCCCAGGGAAGAAAAGGGGCACTTTGCAGCCCTTCATGTGGTTGTATCACAGGGCAAACAGGGCAGACTCTGTGCCAGAACCATTATTATTTTTCCCTAGGCTAGGGGAAAATATTGCCCCCATTATCTGCATAAATTGAGCCAGGAGAGGGGAGGGAGCAATGAGAAGGGATCTTTGTGATGCCTTGAGTTTGGACAGAAACGAGGTGACAAACTCCTCTAAAGCCACCAACATGGCTCAGGCTCTGTGGCATCACAGCTGTGTCTCACACCTTGCTCAGGACTCGTGGCATTTTATCACCTTTAAACTGTTGACTTTTTGCATGCCAGAATCAGATGGAGAGCTGTACATCCTCGTGGCTGGATGGATGTGCTAAGCATGGAAAAATGGCCCTAAAATACAAATGAGTGACCTGTGGTGTAGCAGAAGGGGATCTTGTCATGCTGAGTGCTGTGCAATCTGTTGAAAGCAAGCCTTCATATTGATTAACTACCTTCTTTCTGCTGCCATAACATAACTGAAATCCAATATGTTACATAAATAAAAATCCTTCTGGTTATTAAGGGGTCATTTATTTGGGGAAAAATGTCCACATGAGTGTACAGCCCTTACTCATTGTGGATGGAAATGATAAATAATTGGGGTTTATGCAGAAAACCCACTGGGGGTAAAAGACTGTGGGGGTGGAAGACTCCTTCCACGAGCAGAGTTGGGGTGATTTGGTGTCACTGATTTTCACCCTGGCAGCACCTTCTACTCCCAGAATTTCTGCTGCCTGCTGGGACCCCCAGGCCAGGTGAGAGCTGGGCAGCTCCAGTGATGGTTGCTGGACACAGATAGGGTAGGCAGAGGCAAAACTCTTGATAATGACACCAACTCTTGATTTTTTAGGCATGAACTCCCCATAGATTTCCAAAACCTGACAAACAAAAGGCAGAATTTAGCCTCAACCACAGATTTGCTGCTTGGCACATTTGTACATTTCAATTTCCAATAAGCTGTGTTCTCTAATCACAAGACTTCTAATCTTCCACCACCTAGTCACCGATTTTGAATTCAAATTTCCTTCTTTTTGTCTGTATTTAAAAAATAATAATAATCATTTTCCATCTATTGCAAATAACAATACAGATCCACAGACTGAATGCTGAAGTTGTAATTCAATCTTAGGCTTTGGCTGCCATTCATTGATACCTCGAGCTGTGCTCTTATTATTTATGACATCAGCAGAAACTCTCAATTGAATTGCAGCCTTATATTTAATTAGGGACTATGTATTATTTTGTATGCAATATCCAGAATTAAAAATAGCCCCTTTCCAGGGTATAATGGGGAAAAGGCAGCAAAGTTTGAATATATATTCTAATTGATATTTCTTGTACTTATTCTAAAAGTAATCAAAACGTATGTTAAATATTAATTATAATATTTTTACTGCATTGTGCACCCTGATTTATTGCTGCCTCTTTTGGTTCACTTTTTAATTACTGTACATTATAAGAAAACTAAGGGGGTTTTAAATAGAAAAGTTATTTAGCATTAAAATTAATGTATAATTCAATATCAATCTTCATAGTGAATGTTATATTAAACGTAATGAACAAAAGGTGTATTTAACACAGTTTGCAAGTTTTTTTTTTTTACTTTTTTATTTTCTCTCCTCTCACAACATGCCTCTCAACTCTCTCCACATTTAAAAGTCGGGGACAAAGCTCATAAAGGAACAAAAGACTAAAATCAGGGATGGTCTTTTTTAAAAAGAGGTACAGTTTCAAAGCCTGGAGGGAAAAAAAAAGATAGAAATCAAAGTGCTCTTGAATACAGAGAACATTTTAAAGGAAATATTGAACTGTTTGCTTAAAAATCTTACATTATTGCCTTCTTTTTAAACTCAATTCCTTTTTGAAGGAGAACACCAGATAGGGACAAAGAGAATATTTTCATGCAAAAATCAGGCACAGGTACAGAGGCACAGCCAGACATCATTTCAAGTGGGCACAGGAATTTAATTCAAGTTATTCTCTCCTTTATTCCACATTTAACAAAGTTGAAGGATTTATCCACCTCTCTGACACTAGTGCAGACTTCACTAGGTAACATTTGTATCCAGTGGCAAGTAAATATTGGGCTGGATTTTTATGTCCACCTGAAATGGATTCTGGTTATGAACCTCAGCAGTTGTGGAAAATTAAGTTTAGCATCACTGCAGAGCCCTGCACACAGCTTTGTTAGGCTGTTATCAGCAAGAACAAAGAAATGATCCTTGTTTACCCACCCAGGTCTAATTCAAAGGCAGCACAAGCCATCTTTTCAGGGGTAAATTCACCTGATGTTTGGAGGCAGCTCCTAAGAGCTGTGAGTGTTGGGGAAATGATGCACTGGGTGCAAGTGTTTCCATGAGGGTGCTTTGGAAATCAAATCTTCAGGGAAGGAGGTGATGTAGTGGGGCCTCACTGAGCCCCACTGTGTCCTCAGGGAGAAGTGGAGAAGGACTCAGGTGAAGCCTTCTGCCCCAGGGCAGGTTAAAGCTTGGGGTGTTTGGAGAGATGGAAAAGCTTTTTGAGGAAATATTTACAGATGTGTTATCATTAGCCTGAGAACCCTCTTGTCTAATCTACATGACCTGGTTTCCTGAAAGGAGAAATGAAAAAAACATGTTTGTTTTTAAATAAATAAGAGATCCCTCACTAAATCATCTAACATACTGTCTATTTATATTTCATAAGGACAAATGTTTCTGACAACTCTCATAATAGGTCTGTACAAGTATGCCATGTTCTTCCCAAGGAGGCTTCTTTGAGTGACATAAATTGCCATTAATGAAAATTTTAACAATTCAGGATAAATAATTTTTAACTTTTAATGTGCAGAGATGCAACATAACATGGCAGGCCTTGCGAGAGAGGACATTTGTTTTGGAAGGAAGTTGCAGATTATATTTATTCATAGACCAAAATAAAAGCAGCATGAACATTATTTTTTAATAGCTCTGCATGTTGGGTGGCTGTAGAGAAACAGTGATATATTCCTTCAGTAAATACTGGAATATGCAGTGCTGTAGTGCCTTGAGGAAATCTCAAGTATCCAAATGTTAAAAGTACCGATCTTGCAGAATTAAGCAGTGATGTTGACCAAGAGGTCACCTGGGACAGTGGGACTCTGTGTGAAATCCCACCACAGCTCAGCTCTTTGGTCTTTAACGACAAAAACAGCCACTGAACAACCAGCATTGAAAAAAGAAAACTTAATAATATTCCTCCAGAAATCCACCCCCTGCCAGCAAAATCATCATATTGCAACCCTAAAACAAAGGTGCCAGAAATATCACCCAAGGGAGCAGGGAGAACTTCCTTGTCACTCTTATCTCCCCTTCCCTCATCAAGCTGTGTCTGGATCCACTAAATCCATTTGAAATTCCTATATCACTGTCATTTACCCTCCTTCCTGCCCAGTGCCATTGATGTTGGCATTGACAGGCACCTGTCACTTCCTATGAATTCTGGATCTGGTCCACTGGACTTGTGTGAGGCAGGCGAGGATCATTAGGATTTTGCAGTGTTAGTTCCAGCTTTCCCCTTATATAATAGCAGCGCCACTTGAAAGGCACAAAATATAGTTTCAATAAATGGCTTTCAGATCAGATGAATGTTTCAGCTCTGCTCTGGAGTTTACAAGAGCTGACAGTCATCTATTTTAAGTGTACAACGGACACTCAAACATCGGTGTTTAAATATCTAATAACTCTTACATAAGGATTTGGCACTAACGACGCCATCAAGCATTCATCTGAAAAGGCAGTAAACTAATCCCATGGAAAAGAAAATGTGGATATTTCTACTTAGTAGTGTGTTGGGCAGGGATCCTTATCAATTCAATCAGAGTAGATTTATTTTTTAATGTTTGCCAGGCAAAACAAAAGTTTTCATTCAAAATAAGCGTGTATTTTCTGTAGCCAAGTTGGTGGAGAGTGAAAATGCTGTCTGTTGCTATAATGTAGGATCCTTTCTTTTACAGGAAGTTACTCTAATAACCTGTATACATCAAAATCATGCTGAATTTGTTACGTAAAAGTATGCAGTTGTGTTGTCTGTATATCCTCTTGAAAGACTTCAGCTCAGCAAAGCACTTTTATTGGTATTTACTACTCCCACTGAAGTTAATATACCTAATTGCAGACAATAAAACAACTGAGATCCTTCAAATTAAACACATCTTTAATTGCTTTGCGAAAATTGAACAGTAATGTCATTATGTTAACAAACACACTTATCTAGAAGAGGATGATGTAATCAAACATGAGAAAGAGTCGGAGCGGAAAACTGGAATCTTTATCATTAAGTGTGCAGAGCCCTTCCAGAAGCCTTAGGAAGGAGGCATGATGCAACTGAAATGTAATCCAGTAGGGGGAAAAAATGGGGTGAAGAAACTAGACACATTGCAGAGTTAATTCCTAATTAAAATTAAAACTGACAAAACAAACCCTGCAGGCAAGCATCCATTAGTGCCACAAGGCATAAGAACATGGAAATTTATTTTAGCGCAATAGTTTTAGCTTTGTGTGTTTCCTCTACCAATAGCTGCTGAATTATTTGTAGTCTTCAGCAAGAGGAGCAATTAGAGGAGGCAAAATGGTTGTGGCTGGTTCTAAGTAAGCAGAAGCTTTATTAATTGTAATGAAGTTGGACTAAGCTTTTGCTAAATTTCCCAGACGGGGAGTGGCATGTGGGGAATTTCGTTTAGAGAGGAAATTGAAGTTTTCATGCAACCATTGCTTTTTTGGTAAAATGCCTCACTCATATTCTCCTGCAAAGACCAGGTTATTGTAACCAAATTAGACTCTGGTCTAGTCCTTAACTTGGATAGGCAGAGAACCACTGAATCCTAGAATATCCTGAGTTGGAAGTGACCTGCAAGGACCACTCAAGTCCAACTCCAGGCATATTTCTTACACATGAGCAGGGGGATCTGAGAAGCAGATCTGCCCTCTTACATTTTGATCTTGAGTAACTCATTTAACTTCTCTGTACCAGTTTGTGTGTGAAATTGGAATGATACATATTTGCCTGATTTTTAAAAGCATCATAATGTAAGGAGGAAAGTAGCATGACTAATGTTGTTTATCAGAGTGTGGTTTCTATCTGATTTTCTTTATAATGCACACAGTAGTCCTGCTTTATCTTGTGAATCACAGAAGCAGCTGCAAGCATCCAGATACCATGTTTTGGTATAAGGGAATCACACACCAAATTACTGCTTTATTTTTGTAGTTTTTTTTCTAAAGCTATTCATAATTTCCACTTAAGTGGCACAGGCTTTCCTGGGGCTCTTGTGCCCATCTTCCATAGTGGCTGCAAACAGAGGTTACTCTGTTGAGAAGTTGGTCTATTGGAGGGATTACAGGTAACATTTAGTAACACACTTTGATACCATGTCTGTTAGGGTGGAATGCACTATGCTTTCAGTTTAATAAAATTCTTCATTTCCTGTCTTTACGTGGCAACTGATAACAAAAGCTGGAGAAGAGCAGTGATTCCTGTGCATGGAAGGGAGCAGAGAGGGCTGGGGCTGGATGGAGAAACAAAGATCATATGTACCATCATTTTCTTGAGTGATTAGGTCAGGTTTCTTTGGGTGACTATGTCCTTGTCTTCAATTTTAAGGTTCAAGGACACCAAGATCTTATCTGCCTCTTTCTGGCTGCAGTGGAGAGCAGCACAGTTTTGCATAACTTTAGCTAACTATGCATAACATAACTAACCTGTTCTACTTTGGTAGAGGGTCAGCAGCAGTATTTATTGGAGAAATGATTAATTGATACCTTTTGTGGTTTAACCCAGCAGCAACAGAACCACCACACAGCTCTCCTCCACAGGGAAGAGAACCAGAAAAAAAGTAAAATTTGTGGGTTGAGAAAAAAAAAAAAATTAAAAGGGCTGTTTAATAACACCATATGGTCTGTAATATTCCTTTGACCCAGTTGGGGTCAGCTGTCCTAGCTGTGCCCCCTCCCAGCTCCTTGTAGCCCTCAGCCTCCTCCCTGGCAGGGCAGCATGGAAAGCTGAGAAGTCTCTGGCTCCACCAACCCTACTCAGCAACAACTAAACCATCAGTGTGTTACCAATATCATTCTCATGCTAAACCCAGAACACAGCACTATGCCATCTCCTGGGAAGAAAATTAACTCTACTCTGGCTAAACCCAGAAAAAATCCAGAGGAAGAGCTTGCCTGAGCCAACAGCCCAAGAGGTGTTTTTCCTTTCAGCAGCTTCAAAAATGAGGGCATTGATGCCGTTCTGGCCATGCTGCCTGAGGCCATTCAGGTGAGGAATAGTTGGAAAGTGCCCACTTAGAGCAGTGATGGGAAGAAAGCCTGGCCTCTCACTGCCTCCTTGCTGTGCTCTTGTAGCTGAAATGAGATGCAAGGATGTCTCACCTGGGACACTGCCCAGATCTGCTCTTGAAAAGGTGCAATGCTTCACACTGCCTACATTAACATTCCCCTATTTCACTCTGTCCCATGCCTGGTCCCACCAGCAGTCCAGGATATGGTTTTGAATACACTGGGACCTGGACAGGGAGGACTCATGAACGGGCCTCAAAAATTTGGTTGCTGTGGGAATGAAATGGGTTGGATTGGGGTCAGGCTCTAACCACCTGGAGATTTAAGCAGCTCCAGCAACCAAACCTCTCTTCTCTTCCAATTTAAGTGCACCATCAGCATCAACACCTAGCATTTCTTTTGTTCACCGGAATGACCTTAGGACATCCCCCAGGCCGTGCTCCTACCAAGCCAAGGTCAATTCACCCTCCTGCTATCTGAGCCCAAAAATGTCAAATGCTTCCTTCGTTGGTGTCGCCCTCCCCAGAGCAACTGTTTTACAGCAATATTTGGGTTATGCAAAGGACATCTCAGGGAGCTTCAGTAGTGGAGGGTCTCAGAGCTCCCCGTGTCACTGCTGTGAATGTGAGTCAGTGAGTCTTACTGATCTTTGTTCCCTGACTTCCTCAAGCCCTTTCTTTAACACTCACAGTTGTATGAGAGTCTTTCTGTTCTGCATTCTCCTCCCCCTACGACTCTTTTGCTCTCCTCATGACCTTCCCAGTGGCCTCAAAGAACAGATCAAGTGGGAAACAGTTTTGTAAACAAGTCAGTTCACTTCTCCTAGGTGGGGAAAATGTCATTGTAGTGGTGATCAGAGTCTTATTCCTCTTCAGTTGCTCAGATCAGCTTGTTGAGCCCTTGAGAGATTTTTCCCTCACACAAGGGGAAAAGATGCTCATGGATATCTCCATAGAACGGGAGACTTGGGAAGGCAATTTGTTTGCTCTCTTTTCAAAACATTTTATTCTCTTTCTCTTTTGCTGTCCCCCCAAATGTGACATCTTTCTTAGTATGTTCTTCAAATCGTCTACTGCAACTCTAAGGAGTTCTGTGCACCTGTGAGTTCATTAAACCAAAATGTTCAGGATAGCTTCCTCGGCTCACTTTAGACTAATTAAATGGTTGTTTTCATCAGTTCTTGCAATTTATTTTACTACAGATAACAGGAGAATATATCAGCCTCGGAATTGCATTAAATATTTCCCTCATAACATATTGTCAACAAAAGTCCTGCTGAATTAATGACTTGTGTGCCTGTTTGAAAGTGGGATTGTACTTGTCTAATTGTGGCATCAGTTGTCATAGTGACTATCAGGCAATCCGGCAGCAAACACCCTTCCTTGGCAGGGTTTAGGTAAAGCAGCCTTTGTGCAGTTGTCAGCCAGAGATTTATGATGGTAAAAACTATATTTGGCAGCCAAATCAATGCCTTGACCACTCTTTGTACTCCTGCCCTTATTTTAACTTAAACACTTGATACTCTACCTGAATATTAAGAGGCTGTATGTCTCCAGAGCTGTTTTGTTATTAATAGATCACTTTTTATAAACTGTGTGTGGGATGACTGGTTATTTGTATATATGTCCAACAAATGCAGTTGCTGGTATTTTCTGAACATGTAACTCCAAATGTCAGATCTTGCAAGCACGTGGATATTAGAGGGTGCCTTTTTATGCCTGCTATTAAAACATGTCGAGTGATCTATAAATTACCCCATTGAGATAAACAGTGGATTAAAATAAGGCACTCCCATTCTGTCATCACTGTAATATTAATCATTGGAGTTTTGGTCTTTAATGTTAAAATGTACCTTTTAGCAGTTTATGTCACTCCATATTAAATTACATGTGAACTGACAGATTTTTTAATCAAAACTTGCATTCTGAGTTTTGTTTTCTTCATAATGTCACAACAAGGTAGGAAAATAATTTTGCTGATGTCAATGATTTTTTTTTAAACATTTGGTGTTTTATTTTTGCTGTAGAATTTGTTTTTCATGGTGGTTTTCTTAATTTTAACTCTAAGTTGTTTCTTTCATTGAGCTACAAAACCAATTTTTTTTAGTCTTATTGTATCAGCTGGTGAAGGAAAGGAATTATGAATTTCATTCAAAATATTAGACCTATAGACTGTTTGAACATAAGAAAGTATAAAAATTTCATTATGTCAGTTTGTAGAGGAAAACATTTGTATGGCCAAAAATGCCTCACAGACTGGTTCTGTATTAAACACAAATATTTTCTTGAGTGGATCTATTTTTTGTCATCATTCCAGATGAAGTTGTGTTAGTGGGCTTAACAGCAGAGATTTACTTTTTTAGCAATGGACAATAACAGGGCCATGTATGCAGATGTTTTTCTAATCCAAATATGTACCTTTGAGACTGCCTATTTTCTTTCATAGGGGAAGTGGGCTGCAGCTCATCTTGTAAAACTACAAGCCTAGTCATTCAGGGCAAGAAATCACAACTTTTTGGGTTTGATTCTGTGTTAGGTCTCTGAAACCTTAAAGGCCAAATTCTCTGTTGTCTTATGTGGTTCCTGCTGCCCCAGGATTCACATCAAAGCTTCACCCATTAAAAGTGGTGTAACACTACATGACAGTGGGTGCAATAATCATTTTACTGGTAAACAGCCTGAAATACCCACTGCTGTTGACATTCCACATTTTCACGTGGTCAGAAAAGTAACTTATTATTGGAAGACATACCTTGTGTCTTTGACCTCCAAAGCAATTTAAATACAAATCTAGTTTAAGAGTGTTCTGACTTCCAGTGTGCCAATGTACTAGAAATATCTTTCCTTCTTTTAAGGTGATTTTATTTTGTGACCTGTCATATATGGGGTGTTTCTGTGCATTTTTCTCTGTGGATGTTGGCTCTGGAAGGATTTTTGCAATCAGGAGTTTCCCATTTCTCCTTCCCCTCCCCTGTCATTATGTTGAAGGGGGCACAAGTGCCCTGACAGGGACCACCAGCCAGGGGTGGCCCTCGTGCTGCAGGTACACCAAGAGGGCTGATCACTTGTGACAGCCAAATGTGAGGTCAGGAGCTAGGAGGAAAAACTTGAGGGAGGAAAGAAGGAATCTGAGATCTTGACAGATGTTCCCAGCAAAAAGATCACAGAATCATAGAACTGTTTGTGTTGGAAGAGCCCTTAAAGATTACCTAGTTCTAACCCCCTCGCCACAGGCAAGGAACCTTCCACTGAGATGAACTTGGCAACAAAGAGGAAAAGTTCCAAGCCAAGAGAGAAATTTGTCTGTGAACCCAGTCTCCTCCCTGACAGAAGTAAGGAAGACTTCTCTGTAAAGGGGATGGCAAAGTTAAAACTACAAAGCAAAGAGGGAGACAGTCAAAAGCCAGTAGCAGATACAGTGGATCCAGAGATAGTGATGGCTGGGTGAATCTGTGGGACATCCATATAGACAACAGATGGATGAATCAGAAGAGGAATATGGAGGGGAGATCCTAGAAATGGAGAGACTGGAAAAATTGCCATCCTAGTCACAAAGAGAGATCCTGGCAAGGAAGTGTGTAGATGTTATCAGTTAAAGGTTATCTTGCACTGCTCCTGCTGGGTGCGTGCTGAAAGCTGGTGTGGGGCTGGAAAAGGGAAACATTTGCCTCAGACATTTTTGCAACGCTTTATCAGTTTGTTAACATTTGGTCTAAGTGTTCCCGCGCGTGCCTTTTCCCCATCCCCCCAGCTCAAATCCCAGGCGTCAGAGCTCCTTTCACAACATATTGATAATAACCAACACACTTGTCCGTCTTGGAAATAATAAAAGCTATAGACCGTAATAGATTTTTAAAGTTACATTTCGAGTTTAATGCTTATAACTGTATCACTGGGAGCAGGTACTTGGCACAAATGTCTCCATTGGAGCATAAACACCTTGGCCTATAGCCTCTGAGAGTTTATCAGTGCCATGGGAGATATTTCCTGCTATGTACATGCTCCTCTACAATGAATGAACAGCTTGCAACTACATATTAATCTACTTGATGACCTAGATCAAGAACAAGGAAAATAATATTGATAAGTCAGTCACTTTTCCTTTTTTGGTATATTCCTGACTATTAGCACTGGTGGGGAGGCAAACAGATGAATTGAGACTTTGCTTCCTGACACAGGTCAATATCGTTAAGAAAACTTTTAATTATTTCTGGGCCAGACTGAGCAAGTGGCTGAATGGTGAGTGGGTTGTGGAAGGTGAGCTTAGTTCTGCTGGGACGGATCTGAGAGCTGCAGTGTTACAGCACTGACTGGGTGGTTGAAATACAGTTTCTGTGAATACCCTGCTGCTGCAGTGATCTACATCGGCCAGGACCTGGATTGTCATGCCTGATTCTGTGAGAAACTTTTCCGTGCAGGTTATTTTGTGCTGTGTGGCATCGCCCTGTTAACCTCTGAGCATTGTGTCCTGGCTCTAAGCAGAGAGTTCAAATCAAGGCAAATAAACTCAAGAGTTATCTGCTGGATGATTACACAGCCCTGCAGCCATCCAGCTGCAACCTCTACATCACCTTCGTATACACCCTGTATCCTTCCTGGTTATGCTCATCTTTCTCCTAGCACCTCTTTAAATTACACACCTGCAGAGGCACTGATCACTGCAGTGTAGCCATAAAGGAAAGACATTGCTTCTTTGCCCTCCTAAATACCTTGAAACGCCGCTGATTAATTTTTCACCAAAAATAGTCCACCCTGAATGGATTGAGAGGAATTTACCACCGATATTCTGTAGGCCAGTATGTCTGGATGGAATCCTGCCTCCTTAGGTCTGACCATTGGGTATTCCAGCCCCAAATCCCTCTTTTCTGCCACAGAAACTAATATGCCTTTTAGTCTTTGTTCTTGCCAAGCTTGGAGAAAAACAAGGACTTTTTCCATTTAATGTAAGTATCACAATAAGAAAAAAGTTTCAAGTGAGAAAAATATGACTGTTGCTGTTTTCAACAGAAAGTGCTCCCCAATGATCCATATATTCAAGATATATAGGAAATTAATACCTTAACATATATATTAGTATGTCAAAATGGCATGCCTACTTACCCATTTATCAGGTTAAAGGAGGAGACTGGTGTGACTTTAGATAGTCATTTCATTTCTATGTGCCTACGTTCTGTCATTTAAAAACAGGAATATGGATAATAAACAATAGCAGAATGTTATTGAGTCGTTCACATTTATAAAGCCCTTTGATATTGTCTATGCCTCAGTTTTCTCATTTGTAAAACAAGTGTAATAATTCACGTATTTATAGCTTTAAAGGGTGGATAATCTAATTTGACATCCTGTGGAGCAAAATCCTTAGCATTTCATTTAGCTATTCCTTCACTGTTCTCAGTAACTCATGGCCTAAAGAAAGAACATTTTAGAAAGGCAGGAGATATTGATGTTAAAAATGCCATGTGACTGATAACCTTCCTCAGCTCTTGGCAAACTGTGCCCTTCATCAAACATCCAAACTGTTTAAACTATGATCCTTATTCATCATGTGGTATTGTTCATGATTCCTAACTTTCCAGCATGTTTTGAGACACCTTATAAGTAATTTATTTTATTGGACAATTTGTACAGTAGAATCTGTTTCATCTATTGCTTCAATTATTCTGAGATATTCCAGTGGCCTGCATTTTATGACATCCTGCCCCAATATCCCTTTTTTAACAAGTCTGAGTCACCCTGACTAAAAGATATCCAATGGTTGTTTGTAGTACAGCCCTGGATAGGACAGAGATGTGTCATTAGTGATGACCTGCCAGTGATTTTTCTCAAGTGGGCAGAGGAGCATTGACCAAACCATTGCTAAGAGGCTGCTAAGTGGAACTCAACACTGTCTGACTTTCCACTCATCTTCCCTCCCCGATCTGTAGAGCTCTGTTATTTCAGGAGTCACTGGAGTGCACAGAAAGGAGCATTCCAAGTGGTGGGAACCATCTGCTTCAGAGGGTGTTGCTGGCAGCTCGTTTCCAAGCTGCATCTTAGTCAGGATTGAGAATTTTCTAATTTGATGCCATGACTAAAATCTCCTTGTCGATCGTGTGTCATGCTCAACAAATTTCTGATGTTTTGGTTGTTGTGAGGAAGACAGCTGGATGCAGATACAGATGAAAGCAAGTCCAGCAGAAGAGATGATGTTGTGCTTGCATGGGTGCACAGGCACACACAGACCAAACTGCCTTTGTTGTAATTGCAAACTTGCATTTTCCAAATCTTTCAAAGTATAATTCTATATTTTCCTCACATTATGTCTTTTGGATTGGTCCCTGTGAAGGAAAGAAAAAGAAATCATTCTGCTATGAAATCCAGTGTGTCTGTCAGAGAAATATAATTTACCATTTCAAATTCCAGTTGTGGGTAACTTGTTGATTGGCAACTTGTTTGATTTTCAAGGTGACAAATATGAGCAGTTGCCTCTGAGTGGACTCTTGGCTACTCTGTACAAAATAATTTACTTTTGTCCTTTTCCAAGCTGCCTTTTGGGCCTATCATGAATGAACCAGCTGCCTTGAAACTTGGATAAAATATTATTCTTTTACATATATAACAAACCAGTGAAACAGTAAAAATAACATTGGCATAAGCTTGCCAAGGGAATTTGGTTGAACCATTAGGTAAGGTCTGCCAGATATATATAGTTTCAGCTGTTAAAATTGCATATTCATGTGTTTTCCATATACCTATTGGCCTCTCTCTCAGAGAACTTTGGAATATTTTTTTACTAGACTATAATTAAACAACAGCAATTGAGACAGGGTATTCCCCAGAAATTGCAAAATGAGGAGTACGTGGTGGCCACTTGCAGAGTTGCTCATTAATCTTGAGAAAATTCAAAAAGAACAGACTTGGTGTGAAGAAATTAGTGGTATGGGGTGGGGGGGGGGGGCATAGGACTAAAACACAATCTTATTGTACACGTGTTTTGCAGATTTAAGTTTTGTGCAAGGAATGCAATTGAAAAAAGTCCCTACAGTCCAGCCAGTCTATATTATTTGTCCATATTATTTCCCCCTACCCCTAGAAATTGACTTGAGTTGGTGCCACATGTCCCAGTGCCATCAGTCTGTTTGTCTGGGAATAATTCACTCCTAGACTAGCCTAGATTTTTGATGATTTCCCTGCCATACAATTCTAGCTGGCTCTATTTATGAAGCAGTGAGTCAGGTTCTCTGTTTCATTTTTTCAATGAAACACAGCATTGAATAGCTTCTGGGATGTTTGTGTTGGTGAAGTTTTCTTTCCTGAGAGCTCTGCCTTACCAGACTTACCTCCTCAGTAGGACTTACAAAATTGTCTAGATGTAGCAAGAAGTATTTAATTAAAAGAACGTTCTTTCTTGCCCTATCTGAGGGCAACTAGAATTTTCAGACCCCTACCCCAAAACAGCTTGGATCAGGAGTGTGAAGCCTGTTCCTGGAATATTTATTACTCGAGAGTTGTGTAGTCTAAATTGGGAGGTCACGTTTCTACTGCAGATGAGTCTGAGTGCTGCTAAATTTGTCAGGACAGCAGGGAAGTCATCCAAAGCTCTCACTATGGCTTACACATTGTCACCCACCCACCTCCAAAGTATTTATGTGACCTATCAAAGCTTCTGTTTCTTCACTCACTTGGGTTAAGCGTTGACGCTGTTGTCTTTGGAGACCTGTGCTTCAGACTCAAGCTGTTCAGATTGATGGTCAGGGCAGAAAATGGACTGAGCAGGGCCTCTGAAATGCTCCAGCATGGAAATCCACACAGGTGTAAGTTCTGGGTGTGAGATGGTGGCTGTCCATGCCGTGTTCTCCACCACTCCAAACTGCAGTCCCACTGCCCTCTCACCACATTGCCATGTCTGATTTTACATTCACCACATGCTATTTTGCACATCAGAGAGCTGTGAAAGTGGTCCAAGGATAAGGGTTTAAAAGGATTTTAGAAGAATATGATAGTGGAGCCAAATGTAATCCTAAAGTTACCCCAAGATTAAAAAGAGCAAACATGATTTTTACATAGAGCCTATTTTTGTGATGGATTGGGTCTCGTGTGTATGCCACTGTCTTTCTCCTTTTCTGTAAGAACCATATGATTATTAATTCATAGTCTCAAAGACAAAATTATCTATCTATCTATCTATCTATCTATCTATCTATCTATCTATCTATCTGTCATCTACCTACCTACCTACCTACCTACCTACCTACCTATTTATCTACCTATGTTTTGCTCTTGCTTTGAGGAGAGAGTTTTCCATCTTGAACAGTTGGGATGGTTGCTTTTGGGTTTAGAAAAAATGATGTTTTGATTTCCAAGTGTGTAGAAACTACGTTGGTGTTGCTCAGTTTAAGGAAGACCTTTGGTCTTGGACAGGAAAGTTCTGACACTTCAAGTGTACAGGCATCAATGAGAAAATACTGAAAAAAAATTCATGCTGTAAAAAAAAAAATCAGCTTCTGGGCCTTCTTTTTTTCCCTTTTTTTTTTTTTTTAAGTTTTTTTGTTTTGTTTTGTTTTGTTTTTTTAGGTTTTTTTTTTTAGTTTTTTTTTTTATGTCAGCAGTCTACAAACATTTATTTGGAGAAGTTTATTGGCTGTGCAGACGTTTGTACTGATATAACACAAGTGTCTCTTGTCTTGATATCTTGTGAGAAGTCAGTCGTAAACTCCTGTCATGTCTATTTTCTTTGTCTCTTATTTCTTGGGTCCCAGTATAATGTAGGTTAGACATCACTGACACTCTCAGCATATCAGTTTCCTGAAGCTGATTATCCACCAAATTCTAAACCTCAAAGCAACAGAACTTGAATTTCCTAGATTAGGCATCCAAATAACAAAGGAGGAAGGGGACGGAGGTGAAGGGAAGAAGAAAAGAAAGAAAATCAGCTCATTTTTTCCTAAATTTAATAAATAAAATTAAAAACCCAAACTGTGCAAACTACTGGAATTATTTTACAAGGACTTTGCACATCTGAGGCCTGGTGTGCTGTGGGCAGTGCACCCAGAGCAGCTTTCTTCTGCCTATTCTGCTTTTTGAATATCAGAAACCCCCCCTTCACAGCAGGGAAAACTAGTGAACAGAAAAGCTAAATGCTAAATGTCCCACTGGAGGTTCTTGGCGAAACTAGGAGCAGCACTCAGAGATTCTGGCTCCTGTTTCAATATCTTAATTACATAATTAGCCTTGCTTAAATCAGGTCATGTGGCACTCAATCTGACTTCCTTTGCTGTCGTGCTATCTGTGCTATGTAATTCTCATGCCAAGATAGTGTGCAGAGCCTTAAATAATCCAAGATTTTCTAGTAAGGCATGGTAAAAAGTTAATTTAAAAAAAAAAATCACATAAACATATATATAAGGAAATTAACACTGTTAGAGATTAACATAATCAAACAAAATATGGTTCATTACAACTGTATATATTACCATGCATTTAAATGAATGCTGATTGAAGGGAAAATGTATTTTCTCTGCACTGAATTGAAACACAAGAGCAAAACAAGTGAGCTTCTTTTAAGAATCTGTAGAAAAGAAATTTATTTCTTAGGTAACAAATGGTAAACGGACAGGAATAGTTATTTCTGTTAAAGGAATAAATCTGCTGAAATACTGTGAAACATTTTCTGTGCAGCAAGCCACAATATATACAATAATGCAGTAAAATCCTCCACCAAATATCTGTTAAAGGAATAAACCTGTCAAAAGAATTAATTTTCTGTGCAACAAGGTTATTCATTCAACAGGCTTCCACCATATGTAATTTATGAAGCAAATTATACTATTCCAAAAAGGAAAGGGAAGCTCATACAATGCAGTTTAAACTACAGAAAGACTGGTTGGAAGAATGCAGCCTTAAAAGTAAGGAAATCTTCGAGCAGAGCCAACTGCCTGAGCAAGGAGCTCTCAGTGTGCACCAAATGCTTTACCATGACTGTGGGGACAAAAAAAGAACACTCTTCTCATCATATATGAAGCAAACCTGGAGATGTAATAGGCAGGGGAACAGTTCACATTTCTGATTTCTATTCAAAAATGTACTTTCCTGGTGTATCCCACATTTCTGGGAGATGCAGTCCAGTCCTAGCAGAATTACTTGTCCAGTGAATCAAAGGGTACTGGAAGAATTACTGCTTGAATTAGGGGATCCTGTAGTATGTAATAATACCTGGTGGTGTTTTCTTTACTGCTGCTTTCATCCTCACGCCATTTTTTACTTTGGTGCCACTGAGTTTGAATGTAGGAGGAAAAGAGACTCACCAGCACACAGAAAATAGAGTTATCCCTTCCAGTAACTGAAATCATTTTGTATCAAAAAACACTAAAAAGTGTTACATGAAGGTGTGGTCTCTTTTACCTGCAGCTACACCGTTACTGTCTGAGCCAAATTCATCAAAATAATCAAACTTTGCCGTGTGCCAGATCTATAATTTGAAAATCCCTTTGTAATTTTTTTCCTTGGCTATCTGTCTGGGGGGTATTGTAACTTTTGAGTGAAGTCTTGTAATCCAGCCTGAAGTGTCATCCTCATTGTCAAGTCTAAAGCATCCGAAATACTTTATTTACAAGTCTTTAATTTCATGCAAAAGTCTTCCAGTCCTGGGCAGATTAATTTGCACTGTGTCTCAATCTTATTATTTTAATAACTTTTCACTACCCTCTAAGCAAGTAGAGTGTTGATTCCTAGAATAATGATAAGGTTTCCTTAAAAAAAACTGCATCAGGGTGAAAGTTGCTTTGTTTGAGCTTTTGTTACAAATCCAGAGACTAAGCCAGGTTCAATGGGGTTCATGAAGATTTTGGCAAATTTGGGTTGAGTGTCACCATAGAACTACAGAAGGTTTTGGGTTGGAATTGACTTTAAAACCCATCCAGTTCCACCCCCTGTCAGGGAAGGGGCACCTTCCACTGTCCAGGTTGCTCCAATCCCATACAATCTGGCCTTGGACAATTCCAGGGTTGGGACAAGTGATCTCCCAAGCCAAGTATGAAGGAATATAAACTGATGTAGTATTTTGAGTGGAAATCAAGTGCAACCAAGAGAAATGTGGCAGTGTAGCTAAGTCACCATTGCTTTTTCTGGATATAGTTAACCCAGAGCTAATGGAAGAATTCAAGGTAACGTATCCCCATGACATGAGTGATCCCTTTCAAACATAATTCCACAGGTAAGGAGTGGAGAAAATGCATAAATCATACCAGATAATTGACAAAATTACAAAAAAACATGCTACAGCCACCTTTGCATTTTGAGATAGACAAAACCCTGTGCTTCTTTCAAAGAGCAGCTGCAGTCACCTGGAGAACTGCTCAGGAGGGAAACAAGCACAAGCAATAATTCACAGCCAGTTTACAGATAGCCTCCAGTGGGGAAGCTCAGGCAAAGATTACATAAAAGAGATTTAGACTTCCAGGGATTGTCCGTTCCAGGTCTATTTATTTACATAAATTTGTCAAAGCAGAATTAAAAGCTGCAGTTAAGATCCAGAAATCCATATTTGTGATTGAGCTAGGTGTAATATTTGAAAGTATGTACTTATCAAATTGCAATATCACTTTGTTTTCTTCCTGCAGGCAAACTAAAGAATAAATTGCCTCCCATGCAAATCCGCTCATCTGGTTTTTGTTGGGTTTTTTCTTCTTTTTTTTTTTTTTCCCCTGTTTTGTTTCATTTTGTTTTATCATTCAGTCACTGAAATCTGATCTCCAAAAAATGTAGGCAGATGTACAGAAGACTTATTTTTCCCTTGGCACAGAGTTTAAAAACTTATAAATTAACTCCCACTCTTTTAAATCATTCTTCTCGAGGTGTTCCAGCCAGGCATCTTCACTGGCTGCCGCATCCTAAATTCCTTGGGATTTGCTGTTGGCCTGAAATTATTGTGCTTTGTGAGCTCATCATCTGGGATATTAAAAATATCCGTTACTTCCAATGTGGTTCGTATACCCAGTGGCATTTGAGTAAACAGCAACACCACTGACTCAGGGATCCAGCTTGGCTCTGTGACATGTGCTAAGTGCAAAAGCAACACCATTTTAGGGAAGAACAGAACTCGAAGATTATTTTGTTTATATATTATTGACTGGAAGGGAGATCTGGCCTCCTAAGCAAGTGTATAAAAAGATCTAGGAAACAGAGGCCAGAAAAATAAATCATTGTTGAAATAAAATTTCAAGTTTCCTGCTCCTGACCTCCTCAAGAAAGGTCTCATTTTTCCTTTCTCTCATATTTTGAGTGTTGCACAGAACTGTAAACCACAAAGTGCTTTCTCAGTGATGGATTTTACTCCTATTCTAGGCTGAGTTCTGCTGCTGAGGAGATTTTGTTTACTGAGTATGCTCACCATTTGAGTTGTGGTTGTTGTTTAAATAACTGATTAAATTGCTGATAAAGATTATTCAAGTTAGAGAACATCCTGAGTGGTCTAAAATATTGAAAAGCTAGCCATTAGTTGAGATTGACAATAAAGTCTGATTAATAGTTTGATTTTTAAAACAATTACATAAAAATATTGTTTGAAATCACTCATTTTAAACAGCTGACATTTTAATGCATAAATATAATTACAGACTCTTTAAGAAGAGCCCAATTTTGGCCTTGATATATATGCTGGCAATTGTGTATTTGAAATAGAATCATAAAATGTAAAAATTTTATATTTAATCACTAGTGTCAAAAATTATTAGGTAATAACCACAGCAGGAGAGAATGTGATAAAAGATACAAAGGCCCATATTTAAAACATAATTTTTCTAATACTCACTATGATTTTAAGATGTCATGCCGTCATATGAAGGTGAGCGGGTCAGATGCAAAGTTGACTTTTCCTTTTTTTTTTAATGTGAAGTGATCAATTTACACTCGTGGATGGGTTAAGCTTACTGGAAGCCCAAGTCCTCTTTGTCCACCCTCCAGGTGTGTCCCAGGGTCCTGTACCTGTCTGCTCCCCTTGGGTAAAGCTAAACAATCCTCCCATCCAAACCCAGCACGATGCTCCTGCCCAGTGCAAGCACAGAACAGGAGCTGGAGGAACTTCTGAAAAGAAATCTGTCATCTCACAAAATGCTGTTTAATTATCTCACACCTGGTGGTTTTCCACAAGGAATGGGGGGTTTTCCTTTCAGATATTTAACATCTCTCTGCAGCACCAACCTGAGTGCCTCTGTGACAGGGAGAAAAGGGCTCTCACAGCTCTATTGGAGGCTATAATAGTGCACAAAGCAGGAGAATCTCATCCACTGTGTGCTCTCACTGCCTTTAAGCCCCTTTTTAGTCAGCAGAGATGACTCTGATCCTTGTAGTTTGCTGTTTGTCTCAGCAATCTTTTTTTTCCAGACATGCAATAACTACTGTGAAAAATGCATCTGCTATTTCCAGTCCATTTGTGACCATCAAAAGATCTGAGGTTTTTAAGTCACAGCCCCACACAAATGATAGCATACAACTTGCAGAGCAGAAGGCTGATGTATGAGCATTATTCCTTACTGCAGTGACTTATTTACCTCTGGGACAGAGCTCAAGAATTTATAAGCCTTGAAGAAAGGAGTCCCTGCCCCAGCCACCTCACAAAAGTGCTCTGCAATCACATCTCTGCTTTCCTAAAGGAACTAATAGGATCAGTCCCAACAGAGGCAGAACGGGAAAGAGCAGCAATGTGGCAGGATAATGGCCAGGCATTTCTGCTATTACCCCTGTAGTGCCTTTGAGTGACCACTTTTAAGTGGAGAATTGGGGTTTGTGGAGTACTTTAGTGTCATTTTTACTCTCCAATTTTTTTTACTCTGGCTTTGCTTAAATGAAAACTGCTTTTGAACTGCTCTCCACTGTGGCTGCCTGCACAGGAGGGCGAAATGGGACAGGCATAAGAGGAGTCCTGCATTTCAAAACTCTTCAGCACCTACTGGAACCATCCAGGGGACCATCTTTCAATCCATGGGTGATCAGTCCTCTGTGGCAAGAAAAAGGGATGGGGACAAGGTGTGGAGGAGGAAATCCTTTTCTTAAGGCTGCAGGTACTTCTGGACAACTGCCAGACTGGAAATAAGATTTTTGCTGTGTGTAATAAGGGCAATCCAGAAGTGCTGAGGAAATTAAAATAAATTCAGAGACAAAATTAAATTTTAGATTGAAACACCGAGGATTATTGGTTTTTATCTAGAAGGCAGATGATGGTATTTAGCAAACCAGGTGATTTTTAAATTGTATGTGTAATCATTTAATAAAAGTTACTGAGAGTAATTTGAAAAGAAAGTAGACAAAGTGAAAGAGGTAGGTCGAGACAGTGTTTTGTTCAGTCAGGAGGTCAAACACAAAGATGTCTAAATGAATGAAAAATGTTTATTTCTTATTCCCAAAATCATAGAAACAGAGTGGCCTGGGTGTGAAGGGACTTTTAAAGCTCATCCCATTCCACCCCCTGCCATGGGCAGGGACACCTTCCACTGTCTCAGGTTGCTCTAAGCCCCATCCAGCCTGGCCTTGGACACTGCCAGGGATACAGGGGCAGCCACAGCTTCTCTGGGCACCCTGTGCCAGGGCCTCCCCACCCTCACAGGAAGGAATTTCTTCCTAATATCAGACTTAAACCTTGTGCCACAGAAAATCTGTTCCTGACAACACTTCTACACTTTGTTACAGTTCACCTCAGGAACATCCCCAGTAGGCACCATGTGGTTGTCCTCTTCAGGAACACTTCCCCTGAGCTTCTCCTCTTCAACCCTGGCAAAGAAGTACCAGGTTAGAAAGATCTTTTCTACCACTTCTCATGGCCTTTCTTATGTTCTCCCTTAAGAAGTGTCTGGTTTTGCCAGTTTTAAGTTCTTTAATTTAAATGAAAATTAAATTTTTATGTTATTATTAAATTATTTTATTAAAATTATTTCATTATTAAATTTTTAAATTATTAAATTTCATTTTAAGTTTAATATTGTTCTGTATGCCCTTTAATGTCAGGTGATGAAATGCCACTCACCAGAAGCCATGGACAAAAGCAATCACCAAAATTTCAGTAATGAGATAACAGACGTAGCTCAGGAGTGTTTTGTTTCTCCAAAGCAGCTGAGAATCACTGGAGTTTTGTAGAAGCCAAACTACAAACCCATGGGTTTTGCTTTATTTCCTGTCAAGAAATACATGAGCACAGCCCAGCTCTGTCATACAGGGGAAATAATTCCAAAATAGGGACTCACTGGTGTCAATGTTTACTGGTGGTTTAGCTGATGAGTAGATGTAGCTGATGAGTAGATGTACTGCTGGCAGATACTTTGCAGCCCTGAAAGGAGACAGCTCTGCTTCCAACAAAACTGTCTCTGAGCCAAAGTGGAAAAGCATCTCCACCCTCACCTTGCTAATCCGGGTGAGTCAGCTGAATTCGGTTGAACTGATCTACTCAAAGAGAACATGTTAGTACTCCTCATTTTCATCACCAGACTTATCTTCTCCACTGAAGAGTAGGTTAATAGTTCAGGAAGATCTGTGGAGTTTGGGAAGCAGCCAAGGTAATGCCACTTCTAAATGGAACAGCAGGAAAATCAGTTTGTGTCCAGTGTCTGATGTGCACTGGCCGTCTGAAAATAATTATATGCAAGCATATATATATAATATATATATATATATATGTATGTATGTATGTATGTATGTGTAGGGGAAACAGCTCTGGTAATCAGTTTAAATATATCCAGTCTAAACTCCTCACTCATACATCCTGATGAGCCAGGGGTTGCTTGTTTGTTTGGGGTTTGCCTTGTTTTTCCTCATGCATTGTTTCTGGAGCAGATGGGCTTATCTCTGCAGAGGGGCTCTCAGCAAAGTGCTTTATCAGATCACCTTCTGATTGCAGCACAAAAAACAGCCTTTCTGTCTTCCTAGCAGGGATGTATGGGAAAGCCTCTCTCCCAGTTTCACATGTGTCCTTGCCACATTTTTGTTTGATGCTGTTGGCTTCATTGGGGTTGGTGTGACCAGAGTTTACAGCAATCAGGAGCCACCAAAGCAGTCTGATGATAAAATCTTCCGGTTTGTTGATGCTATGGCCAGTTCTTTGTAATTCATGAGTTTGTTCACAGTGGGTGATTTTAGCCAGTATATTGATAGGAATTTTTAATCTCTGTAGTATCTCTGGGATGATGCAAGCAGGAGAAGGCTGTTTATGTCTTTCACAAGCATCCTTCACCCCTACCGTGTTGGCTTTAGATGTGTGTTTAATATAGGGGTGGTTTTTTCTTGCTGATCTCTACTTGGCAATGGCCACTGAAAATAAATCTATGTTGATTTTATTAGATCTGTCAACAGTCCTTGATGTTATTGACAATGAGGTTTTGTTGACTTGTGGGAATGGAAGGAAACCTTCCTCAAGTTTGACATTTTCTTAGCATCTCATGAAGTGTATCCAAACTAATATTCTCAGCAACAGTTTGGTTTGTTGTGAAATGTCCAGACCAGATTATTTGAGGAAAAATAATAGAGTTTGATGGGTCATGATATGGCAGAATTAAAACAGGGAGGGGGATACAAAGAAAGAAGGAGGATGGTTCCTTAGCATGGCTGAAAACACCCAATTTAATGGTATTCTCTGAGCTACTATTGCAAATATTGCACAGCATCTTGATGTAGAGAGTTCTGCGGACCTCTTGGTTGTTCTACAGCAGCATTGTGCCAGATAAAGAGGAAACAGTTCTATGCTTTGACAATAATCTTTGCTAATACATTTTCCAGCGGGGGAAAAAATAATCCTAATTAAGAAGTTAGTTAATGCCTTACAAAATGGAAGGGCAAAAGGTTACTTGTTCCAGGGGAAGAACAGGAGACTAGATCTGAGAGCTGACAGTGGGATTGGCTTGGATCCACTTCTCTTTAAGCTTAGTTTTTGCAAGCTCTCTGCCAGCTTGAAGCATGATGGACCTCTTTCCATACCTAATGGTGTGCTGGATGTCAGCCCTGGCCTCAAGAAAGCTCAACTGCACAAGCAAAATTAGGGGTGTTTCTGTGCAACGAAAACAACATCTTTCCCAACAGCAACAATTTTCGTGCTGTTCTGAAGGCAGCTGATTTGTAATCCCTTCAAGTCTGTATGTAAAGCACTTGCACTGAAAACACAAAGATAAAGCGAGCTGTAATACCATATAAACACGTGCAATAGGGGTGGATTTCAGAGTCATAGCTGTATTTATGCCTGGAATATTCACGCCTTGATCTAATCCTCTTTTTCTTAAAGGGGAATTTTTCAAAAAGTTCTTAAGGACCCATCATTGGAGCTACATCTTGAAAAGGGCACGTCTTTCTCTCGCACACCTCAAACAAGGTGGCCTGATGTTTCAAAAGCTGCTCAGAATTCAAACGCTTCCTTCGGGTGCCTAAGTGGAAGAGCATCTCTTTTGAAACTTTGGCCACTTGTGGAGGTGTTTAAATGGGAAGACTTGGTGCTAAGTAGGGCATGTAAAAAGTTTTCCCTTGAAATATTTCCTTAGGGAAAATTGGGGTTTTGACTACTGAAATGTTATTTCACAAAGAGCAACGCTTTCTGTGATAATAACAGGTTTTAATAAAAAGAAAAATGACCACTTGAAGAACAAAGAAGATTCCTGTCATAAACTAAAATTTAAAGCATTTTCAATTTAAAAGTTAGCATTTGCCCTTTGGAAGCTTCACTGAATTTTTGTTTTTTAACAGCATTTTCCTCAAAGAGGAGGCAGGGCAAGAACCATTCTTTCCAGATCTAACATAAAATTTTAAGGTGAAACAAGTGGCAAGATTCGAACAAACAGAAGAAAAATGAACCCGTCTTTAAAAACATCCCTGAGAACAGCTGAAGATCCACATTCATTCCATTCTGTCACTGAAAACTGGAAAGTTTTCAGACAGCTATCAGGAAGCAATGGGGTACGTGTGCAGAAGTCTGTAACTGAAGGTAGATTAAGAATTGGAGCATAAACTTCACTTACCTCTTGAGTAGACTTTGAGCTCCAAGGCCCTTAAATGTTAACAATAAAACCTCAAATTGAATCCTCATTTTCAATATGAGACAATTTAAGTTATAAAACAATGAAGTGACATGAGCCTAGCGAGGCCAACGAGGACACTTAAACCCGGGTTGTCAGAATGCCCAGGCTTTATCACCCATGAAAGGATGTAACTCTCCATGACATTAAGGATGCAGGGTTTGATGGAGTGTCACAGTTAGTTGACACCAGAATCATCCGAAATCGTAGACTCCCTGTCACATCCTGCCACTGCAGAATAGAAACTAATGATTGTGCTACTACACCATCACAGGCATGCTGGGGTGCTGGTAGCTGGTAAATTATTACACAGCAGTAAGAGTTGCCAACAGGAGTAGACTTCTAGGCTAATAGCTAGGGAAAAAAAAGGGAAACTATGAATGTGGACTGTTTCACTCCAACAGAGTCGGCTGCTGCTCTGAGTGTCTGATGGGACAAATGGTTAGGGGACATATAAAGTCATGCTAGGCTACCTCATGAGTTGGAAATCTGTACTTTCCTGTAGATGTTTTATGAAAAGGACATTTAGATAAGAAAACATGAATATGCACTCTTGCTAATGGAAAATATTTTTGCGGAGACTGATAGATTCAAAACTCCAAGGCTCATATTTTTAAACAAATATAAACATATAAAATAGAAGAGTGTCTTATTTCCAGAAAGAAATTTGCAGGGGAAAAAAAAATAAAAGGGAAATATTATTTACAGAATGTCATTCTGAATATTTCACAGACTCCAGAAGTCTGTAAATAACAGAAATTTAAAACATCTTTTGGGCCCAGATGCAATAGGCATTAAAGTCTGATGGAAAAATAATTTGGTTCTAGATTGATAGCTATTTATCATTTTCTTCAAAGGAGCAATACCAAAAATCAATGTTTAGGAAATACAGAGGACAGATGCACTCTATCCTCAGCTAAATGATCTTTCTGAACAGACTCCTGCCCATGTTGTAGCTTGTCCTGGTTTAGGGCAAATTTGGGAGGACACAGCTGAGCACAGAAATAGAAGCCTTGTGGGCGCAAATCAACGGTATTTAAGAATAACAAGCAACCCAATTACGCACAGGAAGAAACTGGCTGATTTGGTATCACTGATCACAGCCTGGCTGAGGGTCCAGGTGACATCTTGCTCTATTATGCAGTGTTCAAACTTACCCATCACTGGGAGAGGTGAGAAGTTATCCCTTCTCTGTACATGCCCTTTTCCTGGGTTGTGTTCCCTATTTCAAGAAACGTTGTCGTTTGCTTGGAGAGGAGCCTGAACACAGCACCTCAAAACCCAGAGCTAGCAGGACAGATTGGCTGAATGAGGTTGTTTAGCTTAAATAATAAGCATTTGAGAGGGGACATGTAAGTAATTACAGAAGAAACAGAGGCAAGGAAGACAGAAACAATCTGTGCATAATGGAAAGGACATGACATAATGGGCTTAAATTACAGCGAAGGATTCCGGTTAGACATCAGGAAACTTTCATAACAATCAGGATAATAAAGCACTAAGGTAGACTGCCTGCAGAGGCTGTGGGATCTCCGCTGTTGGAGGCCATCCAGAGCAGGGCAGACAGACTTCTGAAAGGAAAGACAGGAGGATAATTGATCTTGCTGTAGGGCAGAGGGCTGCACCAGGAATAACCTTCTTAGAACCTGTGACTACCTTGAACTGTTGATATCCTTCATCCCCACCCTTCTTAAAACTTGTTTCATAGTCTTACATCTCTGTTTTCTGCTGGTTTACCTTTCAAATCTATTTCTGATTTTATTTTAGAGGCTTGGCCTTATCCATCTTCATCTTAAAACACAAATTTAACTACTACCTCTATGCTGATGATTCACAGGTCTGTGTGTCTTCCTACCTCAGACACAGCTAATACTTTTCAAAATAAGAGCTCAGTCTGTTTTCCTGACATATCATTGCAGATGTTTTGCTCACCACTAATCTCAGCACAGCTAAAAAATTTCATTGTAATCAATTCCTGCTGCTCCCTGCTTTTCTTTTGATCACATTGAATAACACTGTCAGCCTGCTGGTAACTCAGGTCTATAACCTGGAAATCACTGTAAAGTCCTAAGACCTCACCTGATTCTCTATTCTGGACTATATCTGTATTTTATGGAGGAGAGATAATATTTGCCCTGCAAAAAGACACAAAAATAGGGACTCTCGTTATCTCCATTCCTTGAAAAATGACACACTCTCTCATCTCCCTGTTGCCAACATCACCAGAACTTTCATTGCTGTCTTGGCTGCTGCTTTGACCCTGTCAGAGCTGAGAACTGCAGCTCAACAGAGCAAGTGCCAGGCTTTGCAGGTAGCACACCATTCCCAAACACATGTTCCTGTCTTGTTATACCACTAACAATTTGTTGTTGAGTGCTGAAAACATGCTGAATAATGGAAGATGCCTGGAGAAAGGAACACGGCACGTCCGTGTACCTGCAGTGCGTTGTTTCTGTTTGTGTGCTCAGCCCTGAGTACAGACGAGGGAGTGTCGGCCTTGCCTGGTGGATAAGCACCTGTTTCTCTGCCAAATGAAACTCTGTGGCTGCAGAAACAGTGTCTGCACATTTGCTTTCCAGCAGGTAAATACACCCACTGAATTCCTGCTGTGCGGCCCCACGGCGTGGCAAACGCCTCTGGGAAGAGCCCATGGAAAGGGAGGGGGCAGGACCTCAAGCCTCAAGATCCATCTCTCTGCTAAATCAAACTGACCTTGATTTGAAATCAAAGAGGTGTTAAGAAGGCATCCAGGCACACCCATGTAACTGACCAGAGATACACTTTAGTACAGGATTTTAGGACAAAGATTGGGTTTGCTTTTCATCTGTGTTTGTGCAGGTGCCCAGTGCAGCTCCATGACTAAGCTCCCTGGCAATCCCACAGTAAAATAAGTAAAAGCTGCTTTTCCGTGGAAAATAAACAAGCAAAATCTTCCTACCTTCCTCCTGGAAATGTGATGTGGTGTAGTCTGGGGAGCTACTGTTGTTCCTTTGGGCTTAGCCGTGACTGTGAGCTTTGGTCAGAAGCTGGGAAGAGCTGCTCTTAATGAAGAACCTTAAGACGATTGTGTTTGGACCATGGATTGTTCCAACCAGCTGCTGGTGGAGTGACTGTGAGCTAGAGGAGGTGAAACCCCCACATAATCAAATCAGGGGAGTAATGAGGTTTGGGACTGGAAAACCAAGAGGGACAACAGGCAAACAAAGTGGGGCTGTGCCACGAGCCTCTGAAGTCTGTAAGTAACTTCGTTATGTCAGCAGCAAATGAGGGAATAGCTTTGCAGAAATTCAGATCCCAAATACCATTGTAATTAGCATTATTTCAAGATTAAAGAAACCACCACTTCCGTGTAACAAATTATCTCCAATTTAAAAGCAAAAATAATGTATTTTTTGTTCATAAAAAATGCTCAAGCGGAAGCATTCTCACATTAATTATTTCAGTCTATTCGGAAAGCATATCCCTGCTTGCTTTTTATTATGCCTTCCAGCTCCTTCTTTGAAAAATATGTTAAGAAGCTGCAAGCTATTTTCCAAAAAAATGAAAAATAAATAATCTTTGAAGCAATTAGAGCTGAACGACAGAATGTATAAATATTTTTTTTACTTATTCTCCTCCTAGATTCAAGTCCTCCATTTTCTGCCACCTCCCATCTTGGCAGCTGCAATTCAAGCATCTTTGCTTGAACTTTGAAGGCAGGCAAGTGTTTCTCTTTCTTCCCCCAGAGTTGAATCAAATCGTATTTTGTAGATTTGACTGGCAAGAGCTTTTATAAGTGAGCTGAGGGCTACTCCTGGAGGCTAAATGCATTATTTCTATAATGCATTTGTCTTCACTCTCCTAGGAGCCTAAACACTTCTGAACCTTTCCCTACAAAAGTAATAATTAGTGAACACATTACAAAAAAAACTTTGCTTACACGAGAAAAATCGCAAAATTGAATAATGGGAACCGCGGTTGGTAGCGTGGAATTATCTGGAATGTATTTTATGGCAAGAACAAAGAGCACTTTGAATGTCATGTAAATATCATTACAGAGCTGCTTTTTTTTATTTTAATGAAGGCTTTGCCGCGATTCAGAGTTGGGCACAACCGCTCAGCGTCCGCGCAACTTTCAGTCAGCCCGTGCTGCGCTGAGGCTGCAGCTTCGTGCTGCTCTCAAAAGCACCTTCAACCCCAGAAAGCTGAATTTAAAATTTAATTAAGGAACATTTGTCTAGTTCCATTGCCACAATCGAATCAATATGTAGCCCAATTAAACAAGAACAGTGAACTGTACGGCATTATCAGCTACATTAATAAAAGGTACCTGTTTTCAATTCTCTGTAATATACTTTCGCCTTCCCTTTCTTTGATTTTTGCCATAGGAACAAGAGAATGCATCTAAACAGTTTCTTATTTCACTGGCACTAGCTGGAAGTAGTCAGGAGTTGCAGGTAGATAATATATTAATATGAAACTAGCTAGGAGATAAAAAGAGCTTACACGGCACTTTTCATAGGTAAGATGATTAAAAGTGTTATATATGATAGCAGGGCATGGGGCCACATCCTCATTTGTTTGCTTTCCAAAGAGGTGGATGAGAGGGTGTGCTCCAGGTCTCCTTCCTGGAGATGGAATGGAGAATGTTCTCTGTGGGGCAGGAGAGTTTAGGATGAGTGGAGGATCTTTCTTATCTAGGAAAAAATTGAACCCTTTCTTAGTGCGAAAACATCCTGAGCACCAAAATCAGCACCTGCCCGCATCCAGTGGAGCAGAATAGGGTGACAATGTGCAGAAGGCTATGACTGATCCTAGGACAATCCTACTGTGCAGCATTTGCTGATTCTGGGAGCAGTTGCTCACTGTGGGTGACAGGTGTGAGTTGCTGCTGTAGTACACAGTCTTTTAATGGGCTTCTTGCAAATCAGAAATGTTCAGGATCATCAGTGAGAACTGGAAATGCTGGGCACTAAAACACAGGTAAGAACATCATATGCAGCCACTGAGACTTCCTGTGTAACCCAAGCCTGAAAACGCCAGAAACAAACAAAATTTTTAGGTTAGTTTCGGTTTAAATTCACAGTTTAAAAACTTCCAGCAACTGAAGATCCACCGCAACCTAAGATGAGACTGGCAAGTGGTCAGGGAACTTTCTTTAAGTGCATTATCCAATTTCTACAGACTGTGATAAAGTTGTTCTGTGATCCCGTCAGAGTTAGGCTAAATGAGCTTTTCCATGAGACAGCATCTTTTTCAATTTCTTTAATGTTTCCTATGACTTTCTACAATAATTGCCTAATTTTTCAATGTACTTTTCAAAGTGAGGATCCAGAACTCCACAATATTCTCATAGAGGCAACTGCAGGCTGCAATACAGAAGTGCATCTGCTAAATGTACTCCTGTTTGAGCATCTTAGAATGGATCTGTTCTTTATTTCACAGCTTCATACTGGAATATAATGTTGAAGGGATCATATCTGTGCCTTCTGTAGAACCAGAGTTCCCTATTTAGAGACTGTGGCCTTCACATTTTAATAACTAGCTGTATAAATTCATACAAAGTCACATCTCTAATTCATAGCTTTGCCTTCAGATGTCTTATGGTCAGTCTTGTCCATTTTTCAGTAACCTCTTTCTCAATTTTGTTTACCACCCTCCTATTGTTTCATTCCTGAGCTTTGCAGAAACAATTGGTTTCCTCCCAGTGTGTACTAATGACACATGGTACAAGGCCAAGAACTATTCCCCAAAAGATTGCACAAAGTGTTGCCGTGTTTCTTTTGGTTTAATAATTAAAATGTCTTGGAGTAATAAATGGAAAGCTAATGGCATTAAAAGTCTACTGCAATGTCCCATTTATGCTGCAGTATGAAGTGTAGTCTAGATAAAGTGCCATGTGCTCCAGGATGAGCTTAGGACAGTTCATTCTGTTTGTTTTCCTAAGTTTGTTTGTATCCTGTGTTTGTATCCTGTGATTCTGTATCTAGCCCCAGGGTTTTCATGCTGTACCTTTGACTAGTGTTTACTTGACTGAGAGCTGAATGTCCTCCCTTTCCTCTCTGGTGTCTTTCTTAATAATGCATTAAGGTTGCTAAACTTTTTCCTGACCTTATCCAAGGCCAGTTGGCAATGTGTCTCCTTTCAGCCAAAAGGACATTTGTTTGTTTGTTTAATTTTTTTAATCTTTTGTGTCTAAGAAATATCAGCTGTGTACTTTTCTTGGCCTATTTTTGACAGATCTTTGGAAATCATAACTGCTGAGAGCATTTCTTACTTGACAGGGAGAGGTGGCATCAAGATTTCTATCTGCAATCACTCTGTTATGTATTGAAATGTAAAGAAACCTGCTCAAGCATGGTCTATGACAAGCAGGGAGGGGCAAGGAATCTAAAAATCAACTGCCAATCCCTTCTTGTCATGGAAGTTCCTGGGCAAAGAAACAGGTGTTTTAGCTGCAAAGAAAGATATTTTCTTTGGGGATCAGCAATGTAAGAACAACACATATTTGCTTTTCTGGCTGTAGAGCCTAACTAGCTGTTTGTTATATTATTTACTAGATTTCTGTAATCCAACCTCTTTATGCACATGGGTTTTCTACAGAGTGCAGAGACAAATCTGCTCCCTAAAGATGCATTAAAGAGCGTCAGCTGAAATGTTGAGTAACGATAAATTCCCCTGAATTCCTTGTGTGCATTCTAATCCACCATGATGAAACTTTCATGTTTTGTCAGCTATTGTAATTTTGCTTTCAGAACTGCAATACAAATTCTTCCTGGCTAAGTGACTTGCACATTTAGCAATGTCTTTCAGAAGAGGATCACTACTGTTGTGTTATAAATGGCGTGGATTTCAGTGGCATTCAAACATACAGGCTCTTGCTGGTGTAAATTTGAAACCCAATTGGTTTTACTCAGCTGAAGCCAAGCTTACTTCTTTTTATTTATTTCAGGAATTATCTTATGTTTTATTGCCTTCAGGGAGAGACCCTAAAATGAAGCAAATTAAGGATGTGTACTTGAAAACAAAGATAAAGGTCCTGGTTCTATGATCTTGGATTATAGCAAGTCATGAAAAAAAAAACCTGTTTTGGCACCTCTTGTCAGTAAGAATCTGTCCATATCATGTTTCATATTTACTTGTTTTGGAGCTATGAGATTTTTGAAAAAAAATCATCAGTATGAAACATTTTGGGGAGAAGAGGAAAAGCCATAGGAGGAAACAACCACAGAAAACCTACAAAATTTTCTTTTCTATCTGCCTTGCTCTCATCAAATCTTTAGCAAGATACTAAAGATGCTGGAAAATTTCCTGCAAAAGGTCAAATGGTTTCATAATAACACAAAAACAATCTCCATCTCAGCTACAGGAGTCGCTCTGCTATAACAAAATCCAGTAGGATGTACGAATGCAATATATTGCATATCATATGTTCAATAACAACAGAAAAGCCAGCCTGGCTAAAAATAATTATGAAGCTCAGCAGCTGTAATTAAAATAATTTGATGGGAGATAGGAGACGTTTATGCATCTTGGCAGAAAAAGACATTTTGAGGATTTTGATTGATGTCTTTTATGTTTGTTCGATGTATTGTACAATAGCAGATACGGGCACTGCACCAGGATGTTAACTAGGCATAATGCTGCGTGCCTTACCAGGGCAGATAAGAGGTCAAACTGAGAAAAAAAAAGGATTTCTTGGTGGCTTCCATTTTCCACCAAGTAACCTTCAATTGTCCAAAAGTATCAAGGTAAGATGATACAAGTTTTTTCATGGATGAGCCCTTATAAACTCAAAAAATCCAGCTGAATTAATTTGTGTGAGGTTTATTTATATGAATTGCTGTTCACCACAGTGATTAAATGTGGGTAAGGGTAGTTTATTGAGAAGAACAAAAAGTAATATCTGAAGTCATATTAGAGAGAAATATTAACCCCTGCAGTGGGTTTTCCAACACTTCACCTGGGGCTTGGAAAACATTGCGGCAAACAACTGATCTCACAAAGCCAGGCTGCTCCCAACAATTTCCTGTTGATAGCATAATTTTTTCTTCTTTTCAGATAAAGAATGGGCCAGGTTTTTTATCAGGGAGCTGACTCTGGTGTTTCCAGTGAAACTGAGTGGATGTTGTCTGCACTAGTGTAATCATACCTTAGAAAAACAAGGAGCTATCTTCACATCTCAATTTACATTATTGATGCAGTATGAAATAAGTCCCATAGTAGATGAGCACTCTGGGGATTCTCTTGTTTGTCTCAGCATGTTAAATGACTGCAAGGCATTACACATCTGAGATAGAACTGCTTAAGTGCATAATTCTTCCTCGTGGCTTTGCTAGGAGCTAAACGAACCTTCTTAAACTAATAATAAAATAATCTAAGATATAAAAATATGTTTCTTTTGGACAAATCTGACATGTTACAATGACAGAGTGTTTATGACTCACAATCACCACCTCCGCCACCAGCACTGCTGTATTTAGAAGCAGCAGGCAGCGGAGTGAAATAGGCAGCCCTGAAGTTTCACATCAGGATAAAAGTAGCTAAATTCTTACTAAATGGGGATTAGATATTAATGAAGAAAAAAGATGGTGGATTTCCAGGACTATGGCTCAAGGGAACGCTCTCCTATTTCACTGAGCCTTGTAGTTGTGTCTAAGTTCAGATTGCAGCTTAGATATAAACAGATGAAGACTTTGGGGATGAAATATAAACATTCCCAAGTTCTTACAGTTCTAAATTAGGTGCGGTTCCAAGAACACGGGTTTTGGTCCTAGCGCTGTTTACATTTGATTTTTATGTGTCAAGGAGTACTTATTCAAAGGTGGAAAAAACTAAACCAGGAAGGCTTGTCTCGTTAAATCTGTACATTAGAGGTGCCTCACAGCGTGCAATGATTAATTGAGTCTTAGAGGAGACATTTCTACTCCCCCAAATGGAAAACTTTTAAAGGTCCAAGAACACACTCCTCTGCATGCAGAAAGGATGAATAGGTTATAGTCAGCTCTCGGTGTCCTGCAAGATTTCTAGAAAAATGTAGCATAGCAAGTCTGTGTTATTATTGCAGTAAGTTGAAGTAGAGGAAATGTCACTTATAAGCCTCAGAAAAGACTATCAAAACCACTATTTACAAGTTCCTTTTTATTCATAGCCATGTAAAGCCTTTAGCATCACTTTGGACTAGACCTTGTAACCTTTTCACTGTGCTCTCTCTTATTTTAACTCTTAATTCTCTTGCCAAAATTCCTGCAGTCCTATGTTACCTATTGAGCTAAATTAATTTCCAGCCACAGACACTTCTGGTAGCAGAGCCCTTCCCAGGGCAGAGGGTGAAGTTGGGCCCTTGAGCACACTGGCAGGTAGATGTGGATCTCCAAGGAGTCACTCCCTGAAGGTGAAGCTCAGGGATTTACAGGAGCCTGGCACACACACAGCCTCACCACAATCTTGCCAAACTTCAGGAGAAGCCGGGAGGATGAACTGATTCTTGTGGGATGCACAGATCCTGCTCCACCTGAGAACAACAAATAGTGTTGTGGTTTGATGGATGCAATCAAAGCAGGGACCTGCAGGGGCAGTTGTTTCACCTGAATTAAAAGTCAGAAGTGATGAACGGAACAAATGTGCAAAATTGCAGATCTGTTCAATGAATGTGAAAGCCTTTGCAAAGGAGGGAGAAGTTTTACACTGGTGTGGTGCCAGCTAAGAATTTAGCCACTGTGATGACCCAGTTTGACCTAAACTACTTACTCAGTTTACCTGTAGCTTTGCTGGTTTGCTCCAGCCAATCCCAAATATAAGATTTTTCCCCTTTCCTTTTTGCACATATTAAGCTTCTGTTTGTGTAAATAACCATCTTATATAATAGACTGTGAAATATTGTAGTATAAAGATGTATTTGACACTTTTTTCTTGATTTTGTTCCTCACCCAAAATATAACCACTCAGACATGTTTTTGGAATGACGCACATTTTAGCGGAAAAAATATTTTAGAAATATGCTGAGCGTGTTGGCATTATTTCTTTTTGGATCCCTCTGGTTGTAAGCAAACTATCATTGTTAGCTCCATTGGGCAAAAGAAATATAGCTACCACTGTGTTAAATATGTGTGTTTGAACTCTTGGTTAAATGTTTTAATGTTAGTTTAGGTCTTTTCCAGTTGCCATAATTTTAGATAAAGAAATTTGTGAACACTAGGATGAATGGTAAGACAGTCCAAATGTTTTCTTCCTATTTATCATCTATGCACATTCTTACCACAGTTACTCGAATTTTTAAATCTTTCCTGGCTATTGGTAAGATTCCAGGAGGTTTGCTAGCCTTGAAATGGAAAAAAATCCACAATGCCAAGAAAATGTAGCCCAATCTGCATTTAAAACAACTATAGTTAAATATTTAAAGGTTTTTCTGTACCTCTGCAGAGCATTTTTCAGTTTATCCTTAAATTAGAAGTCCTTGATTGCCTTGCCATGATAATTTCCTCCCTGTTGTCTTATACTTTGGTCACCTTACCAATAGCTCAAAAATTTCTCTGTTTTATACCACACTGCCTTTTTCAATCCATTTTTTTTTTAATTGATAACTCAGCAGAATTCTATTTAAACAGTAATTCTCAGGGATTTTGGAAGAGGATTGGGAATCTTTTACCTCAGCCAACCCTGTTACAGACTGTGTCCCATTTGCAGTCTTTAAGTCAGCCAAGTGCATCTTGGTGCTGTTATGTCTTTACCTATAAACCTTTAGAATTGCAACACAAAAATTCCTAGCTCAGAACTGGAATCTGAAAGCCCATCTTCAATTTAAATCTTAAATCAAGTACCTGTAAATGTATCAAGTACATTTATATCTTGATCTAGTACCTTCTAATCAGCTTCCAGATTTGTCTCACGTTTTTCAGGACATGCCCAGGTTATTTGCTAAGCAGCACCACAAAGAAAGCAGTGATCCAGATGATCCCAAAGAGCTCCAAATATTTTTTTTTTATTCTCTTAAGCAGAAGGCAGTGCTGCACAACCACAGGAAACTACCTATTTTAGGGCTGGTTTTGCTCTATGAGGGGTTGTCAATCAGTTCTTTACTGACAGTTTCTTGCTAACAATGAAAATCCATTTTTCAGTGGTGAATGCTGTGAACTCCAGGTGAAGATGTCAGGAAGGATTTTCAGGGTAGAAGAAGCTGCGCCCAGCTGGATCGGGCTGAGTTCTCTGCTCATGTGCCAGCACATCCAACAGGAGCTCTTTGGAGATGAGTTTGCTCCAAGGGATGCTAATCTAGGGGCTGTCCCTCTCATCTAACCCAACCAGACTTGTGTGAAGATGGTGCAAATTTTCCAGTGATATATTTGTTTTTCTGACTGTCACACCCAGTGCTGTACTCCTTTTCTATGGTGCAGTGAACCTCATGCCAGGACAGGATTTATGTCCAAACCAGGTGTGTTATTCATTGAGAGTGGGATAATTTGTTAGGGCTGAGCCTCTCCTGCACCCCTCCATCTCCCTGAGCTTGCCTGCCTCTCTGCACATCATGATGTTTGGCACCTGGTACATGCTCACAGTTCTGATTGAAAGGAAACAGCCTACAACTTTAATTAGCTAATCAGACAGTGCAAAAAAAAAAATCTGTAAAAAGGGGAATATTAACAAAGCCTCAATGGTTGGTAAATTATACACTTTCAGTGGATCTAGTGCTGCTCTTCACTCTTTTGTAACTAAACTCAGGTCTACATGGAGTGTACGGCCTCCATTCATTGAAATGTATGGCTCTTCTCATCTCATTATAGGTGTGGGTTTTGTTTCAGTTTATCTTTTTAGTCTTGTGATGTTCAAGCAAAGCAGATATCCTTTCAGAGCTATAACACTAAAATCCTGGAAGGAAGCACGCATGCAGAAGTAACAAGATAACGGCACTATCAGCAGCAGGGCAGGTAACGACAGGTTTAGAGACTGAAATTATTGAGCTCATTTAGTGTTCCCACTTTTGCAGCAGGAACGAGCTGTCCTGTTCTAAAAACCTCCTGAGTGCTAGAGATGCTTTTTTTCTGGCAGTCTGTAGTTCTGCTGACTGGGGAGTTTGTCACATGAGGAATGAGACTGTGGTGGCTGAAGTCTGCGCATCCTCAAAACAACCTAATCTGCCCAACATTTTGTCCTTCCTGGCCTAGAGATGGCCTCTGTTTCAGGCATTACTCACTATAGTTTCCACTATAGGCTTCCTTGTTCTCTTTGATGATCACACAAGCCATTACCCACAGTCTGAGCTGGTGTCCAGAGTGTCAGTAAACTCTCACTTGACCTCCTTCCTTCTCAACCAGGGTTCAATGGACAGAGTGACAGAGGGACCTCGACCAGACTCTATTTCATCAGGGAATTTCAAACCTCTGATAGTTAGATAGCCCTGTACATTTCCCTGCTCTCTCTAATATCCATTTATGGGTTTCAATGGAAAAGATGTTTTACCTGTTTCTGTGATCAGTCTTATTCAGAGTTTTGAGAAATTTCTTCCTCTTTGAAGCCATTGTTTTAAAGCTGAAATTAGATTTGCCATCCTGCAGACATCACTGCTAATTCTGTACAGCCTAAGAATTTTTTGAGGTGAGTAACATAGCCTTTGTAAAAAGAAATTGATAGTCTCAGAGGTTGGGATTACTTTGAAGCTCCAATACCAGACACAATTACAGCCCATTACATAACAAACATATTGGGAGAAAAGTTGAATGGTTTAGCAAAACTACACTCCTCCCAACACCATTAAAAGAGACTCCCCCCCTCCCAATAAACTCTGTGTCTAATGCTTCAAGAATAGGCTTGGGTGGTCCTGCCAACACAGGAATATTTGCCTCCCTCAGTGTATAACATATCTGTAAGCATGCACCAGTAGAAATCCCCAACATATATTAGTGGCGGAGAAGCAAAGGGGAGCTTATTAAGGCAGGAAGGAATATGTGTACTCTGTATATACAAATGTGGCATATCCAGAACATTCAGCAGCTTCAGCAGTAACGTGATATATTTTGGACAATGTGCTGAGTCCACCTCCACCATCTGAGACCAGGTATTGTACTCTGAATGTGATTTTTCTTTGTATGCATCTATGTTACATGAAAGAATTTCCAAAATCTCATTGTACCAGACCTTCTTTCTGCAAGGCACATAGGAAGGAGCCCTGGGAACGAAGGAGTTCTAGAAATTGTCTTCTGTGTGATAGTGGAGGTAATTGACCTGATCTTTCTTCTCTCTCTGGCTTCTAGTCAAGTAATGGGAGGTAACAGACTGGCTGTGAGGGAAGGGTGTAGGACAGAAAACTATAGTTCAAGTGAATGTTTTTCTCCAGGTGATTATTTCAGCATGTCCCCACCCTGAGCCTCTGCAGGAGTAAAATGTTTGAATTTTTAAATGGCTTTTAGCTTTGCACTCGGAATCGCTTGCAGAGACATCTCACTGAAGCTGTAAAAGACAGACCTTGGGCATTGAGCTCTAGCTGTGAACAATCAGTGCTCCCAGTCTGGAGAAAAGCACATAAATTTCATCCCACATCCATTTCTGATATCCAAGACGTTTTTTTGGATAGTTACATGATTTTTACTAGATAGATCTATTCATTTATTAGAAGAACAAAACCAATATCATTCCCCATTTTGTAAAGTTTAGCAAAGTGTCTTCCCTTGGTTCTACACAAACACTTGTCTTGGTTGTCAGAAATCAACTTCAGGAATTTATCTCAAATGCTGAATCCAACTCTTCACCTTCCAGCTTTTAGGATTTCCTAAACTCTTTATAAACAGAATATCAGGATCCTGACAGTTTCAGCACGTTCTCTCAAAGCTGTCAATGGTACCAGTGCCTATTTGCTGTTGCCTTAATCCAGTTTTAATTAAAATATTGATAGGTTGATCATGTAATGCGTGCTGAATTGTCTCTGAGTTCCTGAAGCAGTTTTGAGGAGTAAATGACAGACACTTCAGAAAAACTGAATCAAATCAATCAGAAGACAAGTTGCAATCCAAAGTTAATTTTGATAGGAGTATTTATTTATAGGAGAAGAGTCTTTATCTCCTCAACAGCATTTGGATGGTGAAATAGCTGTGCCAAAATCCTCAAAAATGTTCTCCACCAGGCACCAAAAATCTGTAATGCAGCTCTGAAACAAGGGCCCTTTTCATCACATCCATCATGATGAAGTGTGGATGAAGTCTTGACCGTGCTGCCTGGCTCTTTGCTAATAGCAAACCCCTTGAATTGATGTTCTTGCAGTGGTGGTGTCTCCTCAGCTTCACCTTCAAAATTCCTTGCAGGCCCTTGTGGGGGTCTGAAGACCCTTTATCGCATCTGTGTGCCCCAGGAACTGGGAGGAGAGAGGGAAGGAGAAGGGCTCAGAAGCTTCCTGCAAAACCTTCTTGAAGTGCCTGTTGTCTTTGCTTCATGGCTGAACAGTTATAGGGCTTCTCTGAATAGAGAGGTGACAGAGTTTAATTTCACACCTGTTGTTGGTGGATTGTGATTTCCCAAGGGAGCATAGGGACTGCAGAAACCTGCAGCCCATGGTGGAGATGCTCTGCTGCTGAGGTGATGGATATCATGTAAGACCAGGCTCCAGAGCACTGTGGCCTTGTCTTGCCCTAAAGCTTTTATGTGAGCTGTCACTGATAAAAAAACCCAAATAAAAACCCAAAAGAGCAACTCTGCTGCAAGAATGGGAAAGGGAGGACTCAGAGTTCAGCTCTCAGACTCACGGCATGGCCAAGAGAGCAGCTCTTTCCAATGGAGCCAAGGACGTGTCCCTTGGGGAAGCAGGTGGAGGCAGTTATGGGCAAGGCACATTTTATGATGCAAACAGGAGTTACAGTGATAGCCCTAGAAGATATGTGCTGATTCAAAGAACCCAGGAGAGGGTGATGGGCAGGGGACAGAGCCTGTGCCAGATCTTGAAGACCAGCTCTACTCCTGCCTGCAAAACTGAGCCTTGCACCCTCCCAGAGAAAAACTAGGCAGACGGTGTATGAAACCCCATGGAGATGGGGTCAAAAGTTGAACTTTCTACCCTCACTCCTTCCCTAGTCACACAAAACTCCAGTTATTTCAGGAGTGAGAACTGAAGGTAGTTTTAAAGCTGTCTTCTGCCGATTTTGCTGCAGGGGTCCCCTTTGCTGTCAAGTTCAGTTAACATTTGTTTAAACAAGAGATGTAGATACCTGATAAGTGGCAGCACCTGGCTTAAAGATGCATTATGGACAGCAGAGAGTAAACAGAACAGCTATAAGATTCCAGTGTGCAGAGGTCAAGACAACATCTGTTTTGCCTCGTGTACGTATTCATACATAGTTTTCTGTTCTAGAAGTCACTCAAGCATCTAATAACTTCCTGCTCCAGGTGATATTTCAGCAAATTGTTTTCCTGCTCCAGTTCAGTCAGGATTTTTCTAGCTTTGGCAAAATGGCTAAAATACCTACAGATTCCACATGCCACCCTGATTTAATTGCAATGTCACAAGCCTTGGGCTGGGAGCCAGAGACAAACAAGTTTAGCCAGGGAGAGAGGGGATGGATGGGGAGCCAGCAGTTCAAATGGGGGATGCTGAACTGGTGCTGCTGTCAAATACTCAGAGCTGAGGGTTGCCTGGCCACCCTTCCCACTGCTGTGTTATATAGTAGTTACATAGCCTGGTAGTTTTTAACCTTAATGCCATCCCTTAGTCTATGGTTATGGATGGATGCTGGAAAGCCACCTTTTACTTTCAAGACCACCAAACCAAATGGTACATTTGACATGTAGCAGTGCCTCACCTATCCATTTTCATTCATTTAAATTGGGAGTTTTGGGTTAGGACATGAGTCATGCACAGACACCTTGGATTCAGCTTCTTCTCAGGCCAAAGTTTTGCCATTTAATTCCCACAAGCATCTAAGTCATTAGTGTTATTTAAACCAAAACCATTTCATATTATGCAGATAATGACTTTATATTCCATTCCTAAAAATTAATAATTGAACAAGTGTCTTTAATATCATATTTTAGTATTTGTGTTGCAGTAGCAGCTAAAAACCCACCAAGATCAGGGCTCCCTTGTGCTGAATAAAGATGCAGTGAAAAACAGATTGTAGATAAGAAACATACATTGTAAATAATTAACACCAGAGGAAAAAAAATTGCAATAATTTGATCCATCCTTCTGTCACACTTTTTCCTTATTCGTCTTCCATATCATCTTAGACTCACACTCATCTAGTTCTGTTTTGCAATAGGGCTTTTCCATCTTACCGAATTTTAAATTTCATTTTTCAATGCTAAAAGAAAAGTAGGTGCAGTGGAAAATACTATGAGCAACACACATTTTCAAGCATGTAGGCTTCAGTAAACTCTTGAACAATGTTGCAGATACCAACCGACTTGTATGAGACATAACTTTGTGTGTGCAGTGTTATCTTTCTTTTGGTTGCAGTATTTCCTTCTGCAGTACTGAAATACTTTAATCTTCCTCCAGTTTGGCAGTTGGTTTATGAAATGTTTATTCATTTTCTTTGCATTTGGGATGGAGCTGAAATTAGCACGTCCATTTTCTTGTTTAAACAAGAGAAACTTCAGTGTAAATAACATCTCGTCACACAAATGCGTTTTTGTCCTTTCACTGATGTCAGAACAAAATGAGGGATGATATTTGTGAGGAAAACAAAACCAACCCAAATCTCTTTCCTAAAGCCAACAGAGGGAGCACAAACCTTTGTGGTTTTGTGAGACTTTTAAAAAATAGGAGGTTGGGTCTACCACAACTTACCTTTCCAGTGAGAGCATGGCAGGTTTAAAAGCTGCGGAAATATTTTAAGTCTTAGAAACTTCTTCCATTGACTGCTACAGATTTGGGATTTATCTAGCTGTCTTCAGTGTGTTCCTGCTGCACTTTCTTTATTATTCTTTTCGTTCAACCTCTTGACTTTCCATTGATTTTTTTCCATATACAAACGTAAAATGTACCTTCCTCTCTCCCTTCTCAGCACCCTTTGGCCAACCCTACTGTTGCTGTGGTGCTGCCCTGCAGCCCGAAAAGCTCTACTCCCTCCTTCTGTGGAGTGACTCACACCACAGCTGGGACTATGTTTCTCCCACAGCTTGTTGTGCAATGTCTCTTGAAAATTCAGGTAAAAGTATTTTCTGATAAAAATGGAAGGCTTGAATACTCTACAAGGAAAACATGAGGAGGATCCATTTCTTCCTCTCTCTGCAACAGCATTTATCATTTCACCCTGTTTTTACTGATGAAAAAGCACCATCTATGTTCATAAAAGGGACATCCGGAGTGTTTTGGGTTCTTAGAGCTGCTGAAGGACAATGGGCCAGGTTCTCCAGTGATGTATGTTAGCATAACTCTAATTCACTGGAGCTCACAGAAATGAGACGATAAAATTGTTGTCACCTACATTTGAGTTTGGATGTCCTTCCAAAAGACATGCTCCAGTTCCAGCACAGCTTGTTCAGAAAGACATAGGTGGGTGGGTGGATGTCTGTGATGCCCTGACTGCAGGACAGACATACAGTTGACAGTCATTCTCTGTGGTGCAGGAGACCTCCTCATGCACCAGTGGGTTGTGCAATGCATGGCTGTGTGGTTTACCATGACACATTGCCTCTTTTTCCCCAGTTGTGCAAGGTTCAGGCCTCTATCTATTCAGACATTTAAAACAAGTGACCAGATGCTGTAGGCTTACAAAAGCACTACACATAGCCAGCTGTGCCATATAAATCTTAGACTCCTTTTTTTTTTATCATCAAGCTGTGGTTTGTTTGTGGTGTCTCATTTTTCCATCAGCTAGACATTCCTGTCCGTGCTTCCCATTTATTTGTTGGGATCACATAAAAACGTAGCTTTATTTATGCGTATGCTCTAATCCAGAACATAAACTGCTGCAGCCGACTCATCATGCATTGTCTGAGGGAATGCACATCGTAAAGCGCATACGTCACACCAAGAGCTTTCTTATAACTCTGTGCAGTCCTTTTAACTGGATCTCTGCTTTGGCCATCTGTTCTTTAATATTATAATGAATATTTCACACTTATCGCTGCTTTTGTTTGAGGATCTCTCACTTTTTTTTTTATTTTTCAAAGTTGACTCTTGCTATTATCTGTATTTCAGACACTGTAACTGAGGCACAGACGTGTTGGGTGACTTGCCAAGGTGATGTGTTTGGCAACAGTGAGAATGAGACTTGCCCCTTCAGCTTTCTGTTTCCTATTCCTCATTGCTCCATGCAGTATGGTTTGGGGTCAGCCTGCAGTAATAAGTCATATTGTTCAACTGGTTCTTTGACCTTGACCCAAATGTTATTGTTTGAGTTAAACAAATATTCTCTAGTTTGGCTACCAGCATGTCACGGCGTCTGGATACAAAAACCTTGCCAGATTTCAGCTCCTGAAAAAGCTCTCCAAAATTTTTTCTTAAAATTCTCCAAGTAGTTCAAGTCCAGTGCTGACATTTTCCAAGAGCTTGGGTTTAGCACTGAGCACAATTCAGGGGATATTTGGAGGTATTATTGGGTAATAAATTGCCTACATGCCTGGACTGAAGCAGCTGTAGAACTGGGAGAACACAGAAAGGAAATATTTGTGACTTCTAAAAGCCATTCTCAAATCAAATGATTGAGTTGGACCCTTCTGATAGTTTGGTTGGTGTTTCCAGAGGCACCAAGGTGGCAGCTTAGCTGGATGGTGTTTAGGTGGTTTTGTCTACATGCAACACTCTTTGCAGGTAAAGACATCTGTACAAAAGAGACCATGTATGTGGCAGTCATGAGCAGTGAACTGGAAAAAAATGAAATTCAATCAATGGATACATAGATTAGGCAAATTGCAAAACATTAGTGTACAATGGGTAGAAATGGGTTTTCAGAACAGCAGCTCTGACTTTGAAAGCCTCTTCTAAGACAGTTGATAAAATCAGGCAAGCTTCAGTTATCATCCCCTCAAGAGATACAAAAAATAAAAATGGCTTATCCCCAGTTATTCCTGCCAGGATTGGCCTGCTTTCTCCCTTAGCTTCAAAGCAACAGGGCTTTAAATAAAGACCAGATATAGTAAATATTCATCTCACAGAAATAAGAGACTTAAATTGTGTCCCCATTCAACACCACTCTTAACTTGAGCATCTGAAGACCATCCAGGCTTAATTATCTCTAAAAGGACTTGTGAGAGTCCCCTGCTCTTTTACCACCTTGGATTGCCCATGACTGTGTGAACTTTGAGGTCAGATTTGATGGGCCTTTGAGCAACCTAGTCTCAGGAAAGGTTTCCTGCTCTGGAAGGGGGTTGGAAAGAGATGATTTTCCAACCCAAAGCGTTCTATCAGCATTCTATCTTTCTATGGTTTGCCTAAGTCCTGTTGCCTTTGGATACAGCCAGTGACCCTCTGATAAAACTGAAGTGATTTGGAAGATAGGGATCAATAGCCCAAGGCTGCTGTCCACCACAAATTCTGTGAATTGAGTGGTAGGTGTTGGAAGTGAACATATCACAAACAGTCACAGCTGAAATTTTTCCACACATTTATGAGCATTTGCAAGGCAGTTTTGAATAAACAAGTAAATAGCAGCATGGAATGCTATTTTGAGAGAATTTACCAATTGGAGGAGGACCAAAACCTGCAGAGAAGTTGCTCTGTGATAAGATAACCACTTCAAGGCTGGTGAGTCCTCCTCTACTAGTGTGCTGCCATTCAATTAATAAAGGTGCTGTGCTAGAGATTAACTGTCTTGATCTGTACATCCATCCAGCAAAGAGATGGTCTTGGTAGTGTTCACCTGATGGGTGGCCCAAGATAAATGTGCTCTCTGTGTTATTTTAACAGTCCCTCTTCATGAGTCAGTGCCCTGGCATCTGCTCCCAAACTGCTCCCATCCTGTTCAGAAAACTGACCTGCATATAGATTGGTCTTAATGATCAAATGTTTAAAAATTCATTGCACAAGAACAGCTGAAAGCAGTTGATTGGTTTGAACTTTATTGTATGCACCTTGATTCCCAGATCTGCAGTAAAGGGGAAGGTCAGCTGGTAAACATTTGAGCATTTAAAAATAAAAAGGGATGGATTTCCCGCTACTCGGGCCTTTTATGTTCAACCTCAGCACAGACCTGGATGTACTGAGGTATTTCTCATGTGTATGATTTAAATCCACCTGGACACTGTGGGCCACATCTTCCCTCAGCTGGTGTAAATCAGCATAGTCCCTTTGAAGTTAATGAAGAAAAGCCAACTTTGCACCAGCTGAGGATCTGGCCCAGTGTTACTGTAACTTATTATTTCAAGAATCCACAGATATTCCTGAGAAATAGCAGAGTATTTAGAAAGACAAAGTTCCTGACCTGATTATTCTAAAAGCACAGTCTTTCAAGACATTAATTGCCCCAAATTCCCTGTGACAAGCAGAGCTGGAAATCTCAGTATGGGGTCAAACTTAAAGTTATACATAAGGGCTCAGGGGGAATAATATACCAAGAGAAATCAAAATGAATGTTAATATGTGCCCCTCTTCTTCATGGTCCCTCTTTATTTTATTTTAGACATAATCTTCAAATATATTTTAATTTTCATTTTGATTATAATATTGAAAAATCAAAACTATTTTTATTCAGTATCATTAAATGGTGGCAGAGTGCAAAAAGTAGCAAGTACTATCTTCTTTCTATCAAAGTACTTGCCATATTTGAGAACTCAAGTAAGAGCAAACCTGCCATAAATCAGATTTTTAGGTAGATTGCATATGAAAATTTTGTATGGATACACCATCAAAGAGCCAATCCCAGGAACATTAGGAGGGCAGTAACAGTGATGGAAACAGAATTTGCCTTTTGGGAACCCGTTTGTTTTTCCTTGATTTGCCTTCACCGTAGGTGGGAGATGCCCAGCATTACCTGACCAGAGGAGGTGGCTGTGTGATAGCAAATTGCCCAGTGCTGCTGTGAATCAGTAAATAAATACAACGTGTTCTCTGAAGACATCTGCAGTTTGTCAGGATAATTGGTCCAGGAGCATTAGGTGATGCCCATTACTCTGTCTTTGATCCCGCTGCCCTGGTGTGCATTTTTCTCCTAAGCCATGGGAACAAGCCTTAATCACAGGCACACCTTAGGACACCATAGCCATGGCACCATGTCCATGGGGGCTGAGGGATGTGCCCCAAAAGGGATAATTCCCACAGTGCTCTCCTGCTTTGCCCCTGGGGCACATGCACCAGGTGTAATAGCACCTCTTCATGCACATGCAGGGGAATTCGATGTGGCATCAGCCCTAGAGGCTCCTCAACCTCCTCAGCCCCATTTCAGCTCTTCCAGCAGAATTCCATCACCTGCAGGCACAGGACTTTCACTGACCCCACTCCCAAGCAATGCTCGGGACAAAATTTCTTAACTTTTTTGTCTGCAAAGTCCAGGTCAGTTCTTACCAGCTTGAGCTCTAGTATTTATTATTCCTGTCTTCCAAAAAACACGTGAAATTCACTTTAGTTTAAATCATTCAAGCATGGCAACTCTAATAATGATGTTTTAATAGTGTCTACAGTGCTAAAGTTTGTTGAAATCTGATATCTGAGGCTAGCTAATATAAGCAGTATCATCCCCTTTTTAATAAAACTGTTACTCTAATAGGGAACTCAGTTGTACTCTACTGATAAAGACTAATGATTTTAAACATGACTTTTTCCTCCTGTATTTGTGATTTTCATTTCAACCGAGATTACTCTGTTGTTTCAGCACACCAGCAGTAATGTTCTGCCATCTAAGTACATTTTGTTCACCTCAGAGAATTTAGGTAACTAATTATCCAGAACTACTGAGGCGGTTACTGTTTGCTTCCTGTTCTATTGCATAGCAATATAAGTTTTCTGTAATGGAACAAAAATAATCCAAATTCTTTGCTCTGTATACCAAGAGCTCCCTTTTAAAATGCTCGGTTCTGTTGCCTGCAAATTTTTTTGTAATGAGGACTCTGGATCAGCTTAACAAGGTTAACATTGTTTTGGGGGTTGCAGATGTGGACTTTACATAGTTTTTAATGAAATCAAGCCCAAAAGAGGCTCAATAAACAAATGACAATGTTTGGAAAAGAGAGGAGCTCATTTCCTTTGATAGGGTGCAGGGAATTTAACCAATCTGTGTTTATAATTACTGTCTGGTTTAGTTAGTGCGAAAGAATCTACTTGTTACCAAATTATAAATAAACAAACTAGACCTGCTTTTTCCCAATCTTCAGCAGTCTTCTTAGAGTTTATTTTCGTTTTATTTGACTACAGAGCACTTACTGTACATTTAATACTCAAATTGTTTGGGGTTTTGGGTTTTTTGGTGGTTTTGTTTTTGGTTTAGGTTTGTTTTTTTTTTTTTGTCTCCTTTAAATATATATCACTACTTCTGAAATTCTGCACTGTTTGGCAAAATTTGCACCTTGTCATTATATTATCTATTAAATACTTTTACTCTATCAAAACTATCATTGTTAGTTAAAAATAGTCAAGGGGGTGGAGGGGTGGGAGGGGAGAAATCTGTTGTCCACATTTTGATCCTTGGTAATTTACCAAAGATATCATTTTTCTTGGCAGTCTTCTGTATAGGCTAAGTTGCTACTGCTTAGTTAATTGTAAACCAAAATCAAATTAACAGTCTTTGAAGGTTTTGGCTGCTACAAATGTGGAATTTCAAGCAAATTAAAATTCCAACATTTGGACTGCCTAAAACGACACAACTTGCTGTCGTGGAAATTAGAGTCTAAATTTTCAGTTACACAGAGTTGCAGACACTATAATAGATCTAATTTTTGTATAGCTCTTTGAATCTGTATTCATGATTTATTATTCCTTATTCTTTTTAATTCTTTCCATGAAATATGCAGATTTCATTTTAAAATCTTTCTATTTATTTGGAAATGAAGGTTCATTTCAACTTTGCATCAGCCATAATTAGCCTTAAGATTTTTTTTTTTCATTTATATAGAAGGAAGTAATTAAAATTGCAATTTCTTGCTCTCTAATAGTAGTCACAGAGGTACAGCATTATTTAGCAAGTGACTGGTTTTGTTCCCTTGCATAACTCTGTTTTTGTGATTTTGTGAATTCTTTGTAGTCACCACCAGTTTTGTTTTTTTTAACTGAGACGTGAGTTTACCTTTGTTTTGGAAAGTGCATAAATCTATCAGGAAATTCTGAAAAATCAATAAACTAATTTTATCGCTGGAGATATGTAAAGCAGTAAGCACTTTCCAGATGTGGCTGGGGATAGAAGCAAAGAAAACTGCTCTGTTCTAGGAGAGGAAAAACTGTTGACATTTCTTTGAAGTATAATCTCTTTTGTTTATTTGGGTTTTAATAGCTTCCAGCAGTTAGCTGCATATTTTTAAACTGATGTTGCTTGCATACTTATTTTCTAAGGTTTGTGAGTGGCATTCATTGACTGCCATATGTTTAAAGGCTAACCTGGATGTTGATGAATGAATGAGATTGATGAGGAAAAGGGAGTTTTAACTAACGAAGGACTCAAGCTAAAATTCTCGATCCACACATTACCTGAACTCTGAAGGTATTTGAAATTCAAACAGCCAAGGCTGGATTTCACAAAGGTTTATTTCATTTCTGACTTCATTGCTGCTTATTCAGGATTCTGGCTGCTTAGCAAGAATTAAAATACCTTGGTAGGAAGTCTAACATTCTCAGTTCAATGTTATAAATTGCCATTTTTCTCTAAGCAGAAATTCTCCCTGTCAAAAAATTACCTGGAAAGTAGCCAATTGTATAGTGCCATGGGACTTTTATGCCACTGTACTTTCCTAAAGGTGTCTTATCAAACACATGTCCTTGGCCTTCCCTCCACCCTGGACTAAGGGAACATTTCCAATTGGAATCTGGATGCTGCTCATTGATTCATTCATGACTTTAACTAGGATCTTAAAATAATGTTCTCACTTCCCTGTGCCCAAATTGCTAGAATATTATAGAAGAAGTACTTTGTTGATAGATCACTGGAGAGTAGGATTTGTGAATAAAACCCGTCCCTGACACCTTGTGCTTTGGTGGAGCATGAGGCTTTTTTGGCTAGTATACAAAATATTTTAGATATTTAACCCCACAAGTTTTGGTGTGAAATAGGTGTCTGTGTATTTTCTGGAAGGCTGGACCTTGCAGTCCAGCACCTACCTGGGTGAATGGGAAGTTTCCTACTCTGGATGAGGCCCATTGTCTCCACCTCCTTTAGCCCATCTGTAAAATGGGAGTAGAAATACTTATCTAAATCCATAATGAGATTTCAAACTATTGGTCTGGAAAGTGCTACAGAAGTGTGAAACCCTAATGAAGAGGAGAGCAATTATTCCAAATGTATCAATTTGCAGTGTAAGAGTTTTTAAAGAAGTCATTATGATTTCTTAGTATAAATGTACCTATTCAGAAGAATGGCTTTACAAATCATTTATTACTGTAATAACAGCTATTTTGAGCTGAGATATCAGGGTGCAATCCAAAGCCCATTAAAGTCAGTGGAAAGATTCCTACAGATGCTAGTGCATTTTATGTCTGTCTTTAAGCACATGCTTAATATCAAAGTCAAGGAGACTTAAGTGTCTACCAGAAGTTAAGTATTGAAACAGGCCTTAGTCCTTTGTCTCAACTTGGGCAAAAATACTCCTTGAATGAGGCTTCTTAAGGAAAAGTAAATCAACCACCTCAAAACTTTTACTTCTTGAGCTTGAAGCTCTGGTGCACAAGGTAAATACTTTCCCTGCTGGGAGTACAAGTGTGGAGCTGGCATTGTACCTTGTAACTTATTGGTCCAGCAAATATGTGCAGCATATTAAATATTAAATGGGTTATTAAAAAATATTCATGTGATGAGCAAATTTAGCACACAAATCATTAGAGCTGGTCTAAGTGGCTGAAAAGGGGTTGACATTGAAAAATGATAACTATTTTGGAAAGTAAGTGGAAACTTTAAAAAACCTCAAAACACAACTATATATGAGCTCCTGACATTTCCTAATGATTTATGTAACATACTGTATGAGAATACAATTTAATTTGACTTCAGATGCACTGTTGGCTGTTGCCAAACTCCAGCAAACAGTAAGAATTTCAGATTGAGAGCAGCTTATTTTTTTTCTTGAAAAATAAATAAGATTGAAACAAACTTCTCACTCAACCTAATCAATTTTTCTTTATTATTTAGGAGGATATGATTGGCTATGAAATGTTTTGTGTGGAATGAGTCTCTTTATATAATTTGAGTGCCGCTTTTCAAGAAAGTTTGTAATTTTCCTATGTACTTTAAAAGTACAAACATTAATTATGTCTGGTTTGATACATTTTAATGTCTTGGAGTTCTACAAATTATTGGTCAGGAAGCTTAGCAAATTAACTTTCATTTGGTTTCTGGGTTGAAACTCATCACAAAATGCTCCTTATATATTAGTAATAAAATTATTCCAAATGATGCTACTTGAACAGTTGCTCTAGCTACATATTAAGATTTGCTCTGTTTTTCATGTGTTTTCCATCAAGGAAGTCTGTGGTTACCTTCCTGATTCTGCTGGACTGGAAAAACATAGCTAATATGGTGTGATCTGGAGAAAGCTTTGATGCAGGGGCTTTACAAATAAACCTCCAGATGCCATATGGTTTACATTCATCTCTCAATTTATTTCCTATAAATGTCTATTGAATATTCCATTGAACCAACACATGTGAAACTAGAGCTGGAAAAGAGAGCGAGGTATAGAATGCTTTGTGGCAGCATGTGATTATCATATTTCTTTTCCAATATTGCTACCAGCCTTAAACGCACGGTAAATTAGTCAGATGCCAAAGTTCTCGGAGTTAGGGTGGAAAATAAAGAAACAATATTTTAAACCTTACAAAAACAAACACTCCTCTCTCGCGTGTTGTAATGTATCTCTCACACCAGAGCTGGTTCTCCTCTGCAGTAAAGCTGACTTGTGTGTTTGGTTTCTGTCACTAGAAAATTAAAGTCCAGGAGAACTCTATGGGGAAGAAAACGCTGTTAAAATTTTGCAAAGGAAAAACAAATTAAGGATAAGAAGGTTAGATGTATATTTGGGCTTGATTAACTAATACTGTGCATCAGAGCTCTCCACCCTTCTTATTTTCTCTTCTTTCTGAAGTCCAGCAGCATAACTTAAACACGTCAGAGTAGCACATCTCAGTCAATGGGCCTTTCATAGGGGTGCATTTACTCAAAAAGAACTCCACTTCTCCAAATGTTCCTCATGGTAGAGGTTACATCCCCAAAAGGAACTCTCCATGTACTTTTTGGAGCTTCTCTCATCTCTGTGAGCCCCCATGCACAAGTCTCCTGGCCCCTGCTCTGGGCACTTGGCTATTGGAAGTTATGTCTGAAAATTAGGAGAAAGACCCCATTTTGGTACAGATGAGGAAAAAAGGTTCTTTTGAGATGGGCTAATTTGTTTTACAGAGCTAAACTTTTCCATAACCCAGATTTAACGAACTTACCAGCTCGGACTTTTAGTTTATGTTGATCAAAGGAATATATTTCTGTGCAGCTTATAGAGGAGCTTCCCTCTCCCTCCAAGACAAGTTGGTTTGCATTTATCCATGTTTCTGTCTGAGACAGAATGCAAATTTCTCACCTACCCAGACTGTCTACATAAGGCTGAAAACCCACTTAAGACCTGCTTATGCCTTACCAAGCTTATTAGCTCAAATACCATAGGCAGGAAATCTTTCCCCTTAACTCATTTCAACTAAGCATTTATCTGGAGGAGTCACTACTGCATCTAGTCTGTACTGGCCCTCTAGATGTAATTCTATTTTAGCCAAGGAACCTTGAATAAGTGAATCTTCAGATCACTGACCAACATATTAGAAAATTACTGTTATTCATCTGTCTTTATGATAGCAGATTGAAAAGCTCCAGTCAGCAGCAGAAAGTCCTATTCATTGCAGCTGAAAAGCAGGCTTCGTTATAAAGTGAGTTCCACAAATAGCAAAAACAGTTAGGAAAGCAACCAAATCCACAGATGAAAAATAAGGTAACTAAATTTTTTACTCCATGCATCATCCTCTTATGTTCCACTGAGACCGGGGCTGGGAAATCCTATATTTAACATACTAAACTTTGATGTCTTCTACAGGGATACTACTCAGGTATGTTTGATTGAAGAGATGAATGGAAAAAATTCTCTTTGTTTATCCTCAGCCATAAAAGATATTAGAGACACTTTTCATGTATTTTCCATGTTGTTATTATTAGTAGTAATAGTATTAGTATTACTATTAACATTGCAAGGCAGAAACTGCCAGAAGCTGCTGGGAAGAAATCTTTAGAGCTTCCTTTGAGAAATAAGATACTGGATTATTAAAATTAAAAAGGCTAGAAAATTAGACTCCTACATAGTCACAATGGCCATGCACAGGTTCTGACAAAAGTATTGAATTTCTAAGAAATTTGTCAAAACAACTTGCATGTAAGAGAAAAAACAAACTGCTGGCAGGCAAATCATATTATATGCCAGTGTGGAAATATCAGTCCCTTCCTATTCAACTTCAAGAGCAATAAAAAGGACTTTTTACTGTTACCATGTACAGTAAATGTAATAATTTTCATTTTTGTAACGTGTTATCATCTCAACTAAATTTCTTCAGTGACTCACCAGTTTCTTTTCTCGGCAGTTTGTTACTACACTGTCCTCTTGGATGGAAAAAAGAATAAAAGAAGGCTTTCAGTATAGGATAGGATGGATATTTTTCAATGTAGTAAGTAAGAAACAATAATTTTGACTTATCTTTACACATCCCATAAGTTTTTGGAGTAGGGCTGTGAGATGGTGAGCCCTCCTCATATCACCTGCCAGCTTCTCTGTTCCCTCTCCTCAAGATCTCATCTTGGACAGCTTTTTCTTTTATTTTTTCCTTTAGTTGTTAAAATAATGAATAGCTCCCAAATACACCAGCAGCATGACGTGCTATATTATCAAAATACTCTCTTACTAAGTACCAAAGGGGTCCTGGAAAAAGCACAGCAAAACCCAAGGATCTAAAACCAAGTCTTCTCTTCCTTTGGCTTCCTATGTCCCAGCCTCATGATCCCACATGGCCTCTTGACTGAGATGATTAAATCAACTCCAAAATGTTCCTTGCTTGTTCCCTGCCTTTTCAGCTCCAGATGACTGGGTAGCAAACCTATTTAAAAATACTTCTCCTGTTTGTTCTCAACTCTATTTTCTTCCTAAAGTGAATTCCTGCTGCAATTCCAATGCACTGAGCAGCTGAGAATGAGAAACCATCCCAAAAGTTTGGATGGGCCATAGGTTTTGTGCTGGTGTCCCCAGGTGTATGTGTGTCCTACAGCCAGGTGAGTGAGGAGGGTGACAAGTCATGATGCCACGGCTTTGCTTGCTTCACCCCAATGGAAATGCCTTGCATTGACAGGGGCGTTGTGCCCAGTTCTGGTGTGTCTCATGAAATCCACTTCAGGCCTGAAGGCTTAACCGAGAAAGGTGGGTTAGGGCATTACAAATGAAGCTTACAATAGCCACCAAAAGCCCATGTTTGTGCCCAAAGCAGTGCTGTTCAGGTTTTTTTCTTTTTGCACTCATGCAGTATTGGGCAGGATGTGACCAGGAGACAGCACTGAAGTAATGTGATAGAAAGGCTGTGCATGTGGAACAACAATCACACAGATAACACTGCTAAAAACAAGGCTTTCTTATCAAACCAAGCTTAAACAAATTTGACTTGTGCAGAGCCCTGAGGTCATGCTGGCCTTCAGCGTGGGTGATCTTTACCTTTCCCACAATCAACATTGCTGCTCTTCTTGGCCAGGAGTCTCTCTCCATCACTGTGAAGTTTCCAGGGCAGAAGTGCTCTGGCATTTCCTGAGATGTCACTCGGTTTCAGCAGCACTGCAGCTGTTGTGTAAGTTTTTACCTCTTGTTTCGTACCTCCTAGGGCTCAGTCATGTGTCTGCTGCATAGAAATAATTACATGGGTTATAAATGCTTTCTTACATTCTTCTACAATGCTCAGCCAAGTCCTCATATTCAGCTGGTATAATAAAACCTTTCCAGCTATTTTCTCATACACGTTCAAGGTTTTCAGACACATTCTTCTGCGATGGCTCTGCTGCTGTCTTTGTTCTAGATGGAGTCTGCCAAAGATCTCTTCCCAGAATGATCTTATTCACCAGAAGCAGCATGGAACAAACTCTCCAGCCTGCTAGGAACTGGACACTCACATGGAGAGTTTCCTTAGTCATTGTCAAGGAAAACCATCCTTGGGGTCATTCCCCGCAGTACCCGTTAGACACACGGCTACGGGAAGAGCCTCTTTGGTTACTTCAGCCCTTAGGAATGGGAAGGGTGAGCACAGAGATGTCTCCTGCCTCTCAGAGACACGGAGAAAGGTGGCACAGTGCCCAAGGCAGAGATCTGGGGAGAGAAAGGAGCAATCTCTCTCTTGACACTAGGCAGATGGGACGTAAGAAATGGATTTTTTTTTTTTTTTTTTTTTTTTTGCTAAGCTTGCAAAACAGGGAATTCGGCCAGGATTTACACTCTAACCTGCCTCTTCCATCACTTAGCCCAACACTTTATTCTCTAAGATGCCAATTAACGGTTGCTTAAGAGTAGAAGCACTGAAATTCAGACTACATGAAGCCTCTCAATGTTTAGTATATCCTGAAGTTGTCAGATTTCACAGAGCTTGTCAGACCAGGGTCCACCTTCTGCAGATACTGGTTTCCACAAGTCACATTTCTTCTGCTCATCAGGCCTGTGGAGCCAGCTGTAAAATCTCAGACAATGGCAGATGGAAACAGGTAAAAGGAAGGGAAATGATGGCCATAGCCATGTCCACCAAAACTCTTGTTTTCAGCTTTAATTCATTACACAGCTGATGCTACATCTCCTTCTGGGCTTCCGGGATTAGAGAGGGCTTTTTTACTCTTGTAAAGCTCAGGCTGGAGTTAATTGACTAACACAGCCTGGTTTTCTGCCTACTCTGCTGTTCAAATCTTCCTTGCCTTCCATGATTCCAAGCTTTAACAAATAACTAGTCCATGAAAAATTGGTCACTGCGGGAGAAGGGAGGAAGCCTGTACCGTTTGAAGCAATATTTATGCTGAAAGGTGGGACGTGCTCTGAGAGCACAGTGAATTTCATCTGTACAGGATGATTCATGCTCAGGACATGGTTCTAGCCTCTAACTGGGAAAAACCAGAACTTTAACCATATCTAGCACCCATTTTGGGGGAGGAAGGTAGGGAGTGGAAGGAATTAATGTTTGTCTTCTCCCATCTTGAAAGGAAGAGCCTGACTGTTTCCATTTAAGGCTGTGGTTCCTGAGCAGAGCTCACTTCGTAGTCCAAATTGAATTGTCTCTAAATTGTGGGATTTAGATGACAGTTCCTATCAGCTGCCTAATTCTTGGCATCTCTTGAGCTCCATCCTGATGGATTTAAGAACCACAAACCAAACCTCAGTGTTGTAGGTTCTGCTCTATGGCAAAGCACCTATGTCTGTGCAACAGTAGATACCTAAATACCCTTGTAGGGAGATTTGGGTCCCTGCCAGTAGATCCTGCTAAAAAACTGACAGCACAAAACTCTTCACACCTACAACATACCCTCCTCTTCCACTTGCAGGCATTTCCAATGACCATTACAGGCAAGAGGCAAATCCAAAATTTCACTTGGTGTTCATGTTCATATCAGGTCAAACTGAACCACTTTGGTGGACTCACTCATGGGGGATTTGTAAAAGTGCTAAGTCTTCTGTATTTGCATTTTCATTTCAGTACTAATTGAAGGGAAGTGATAATACTTGGTCAGCAGAAACAGGAGTTGTCTCCCTGAACACACAGCCAGACAGATCTGATGAGGAGGACACAATATATTTATACAGACCTTTTTCAAAGTGGAACCACACTTTAAATATTGATTTTCACTGGCATGCAAAATGCTGATATCTACAGTCAATTATGTCACTGTTTTATTATTTTATTTTTTAAATAGATTTTCTACATGACAGGGTAGATCCTTAGTTCTCAGCCAAAAGAACCATCTCAGTAACATGCAATGAACTGTGGGTTTGACTGAAATCCAGCTGGAGCATAAATTTCAGATCCAATTAATTGTAAGCAATATCTTTAAGGCATTTGAAGAACTGTATCTTGCTTAAAATTTTCTAGTCTGTAATACATATATGTTATATACAATAGTGCATATTTATATATACACACAGGAGACATAGATATTGTATATATACACCAGTTACAGTACTATATACAAAATTTTTGAACTTGAATGAAAACTTTTGTGAGTTTTAGGAAAGTGTATTAGACTGTGCCTGCTCACAGGATAAACTCATGATATGGCAGTTATATGGTTCAAGTGTTCTGTACTCCCAGTTTTCATCTAATATTTTATAATAACTAGCATAAAACATCCTGCTATAGGGTTGGATTCAAATGTTCAAACTGGGGTAAGTCAGGGCTATGAAACCCATTCACTCTGAGCTGCTGGTAATTGTCTCATGCAGTTTGAATTCTACAGTATCAAAGAAAAGACCTGCAGTGACAAAAAAATAACTGTTTTTTTCTTTTGCTAAACTAACTCCACACCTCTGTTGTCCCATGAGGCAAACACTGTGCATGAAGATTATTCCAGAAATTCTTGCCTCTGATACAGTCAGGCACAGGGACTCCATTGCCATGGGACTGGGTGGGGAACCAAAGGCTCACAGCCATCCAAAATTCTTCTAAACCCTCAGATTTAGGGTAGCAGTGTGGCCACCACTGAGACTGGCAATGGCAGTATTGCCTTGCTGTGCCTTTAATTTCCTACCCATCAGTCTGGATTTCCAGTGCAATTTAGTTGCCTTTGTACCGAGATAAGCAATTTGTTTTATCTTTGGAAGAATGGTTGTCTTGGACTTCCCTAGTACTCATCCCAAGGGTGATGACACATTCATATGACATCTGAAACAATGTATGCAAGATTACCTGACCACAATTTATCAGGGAAGTGGATGAAAAATGCTTTCATTTAACTGATTAACATTTAATTAACATTGTTAATTAACATTGATTTTAACTTTTTCAGCTGAAGTGTTACACTTAACACTGACCTTAACTTTTAAAATCAAAGCTAGGTGCTAAGAAAGCTTGGAGAAAACTATGATTGATATTATGCATTATAATCTAGCTGTATGAGATCTGTGTTGAAGTTATGGAGTAATGTGCATTGTACCATATAAAAGTCTAATGATAGTTAATGTTAGTTAATTAAGATGAACACTGAATGGTATTACCCTGTCTCATAAGGGTATTAACATCATATTAGAGTCTAACAAAATATTATTTTAGTTAAAACCACATATACTGACTCAGTCTAGATTCTCTCTGAAATGAATTCTGAATCCGATTAAACTGCCTTTTTCAGAGCCATATGATGCTCCTGGATCTCAACACAGCAAATAGGAAAACAGGGATATAGTCTGATACACCAAATGGGTCTTCTTTATTGAGTAAAAATAAAGAGAGAACTTTATACTTATCTTCAGGAATTCTAGGATCACGGAGCAGAGATCTCCACTTTATTGCAGAAAAATGCATTAGATTATTCTGCTCATAAGTTTAGCATGCTCCATTTTCAACTGATAAGGTTTTTCTTCTGCCTTTTCACATCCTCCCATCCTGAACTCCTCCTAATGAGCCGTTAATCCAGAACATTTCACTGAGATACATAACAGACATGATCATCACTGCCCCAGATCCCAGCACAGCCCCTGCACCTTCCCTGATCACAGGGCAATCAGTGTGCCCCTGCCTTGCTCCCTGACCACAACAGGGATGAACTGAGCATTCAGCTTTTTGTAATCTCAGGTGTATTTAGCTACAAGAAGTTACAGCCCCTTGAAGTGGGCTCAAACCACTGATGGGTACATTATTTACTTCTGAGCCAGGTCAAAAAGGGCCTCTGATCTCTGTCCATTCCCATGTTGGAGACATCCCTGTACACACAAACATGGGGCACAGGTATTTATAGGGTTTCTCCTTCCCTTGCACTCCTGAATGCAGTGCAGAGCATCAATTAGAGGTTCATAGTATCAGGCAAAAAAGCAGTATCTAAAGAGAAGAAATATGCAGAAATGCAAGAGTGCATATATCCTTTAAGCACATGAATATACATGTGATATTAAATGTGAGAAGGATTTAAAGAGACCGTATTGTACCTTTAATTAGCAGGTGGTGCTTCTTAGCATTGTAAAAGAGATGAGCCCTGTTAAGTGATCTGGAGACGAGCGTAATGACTTCAGCACTCGGGTTATGAAGGGCATTTCTATAAAGAGAGCAGTAGTATTAAACAGCCAAACTCTCCATACAGTCATATTTATTCTCCATAGTCTTATCAGCACAGCCAGGTGGTCACAGGTTGCTTGGTGCAGCTGTGTAAGTATAGCCAGGACCAAATTTCCTAAATCAAATTCATATTGCAAGAGCCTGTGGAAAGAGGGGTGTAAGAGGAGGTAGGTGTGAGAGTGACAACAAAATTTTGGCTGGAACAAAAGAGGAAAGCAAAGACCAGCTTCATCCGGCCAGACTGTATTTGGAAAGAAAGTTGAGGTCCATGGTTGACAGGCAAAACTTATTCTTTCTGTTTTCCTTCTGAGCCAGTCTCTATGTGATGATTTTTCTTCAGTGCCCTTCACTTTCATTGCCATTTCTGGCTTCTCTTTGACTCCAGACAGTTCAGGGTACATTGCAAATTTTGCTGAAATATTTTCCCAAAAATGAAATTGCCATTACAGTTCCAAGCATATTCTTAACTCCAAGATGAATGGGTACTTTCTCCTGCTTAATAGGTGGCAGAGCAAACTTTGTTATCCTTTCACAAAACAGAGAAAACAGAGGTTTATGTCTCGGCAGGAATGTGGCATCTCCAGCATCCCAAAATCTTTCTGCCACACAATGCCACATACATTTCTCTCACCGTGACCATGTGGTGAAGACCACAAGAAGCCTTTTATGTCTTTTTATGGATGTAATAGAGAATTCCAGAAATAGAAGTTGCACCAATTTTGAACGTGTTTGTGTCAAGAGAAGCTTCACAATGAGAAAAGTCAACTGATTCTTGGCTGCACAAGCATTACAGCAAGGTCCATATGAGGTTGTGTCAGCTCTTGCCTCCTCAGACTGTCCTTTGGTGTGATTTTTGAATGGCACTGCACAGGACCCAGGTGCTGTGCTACAGAAGATAATATTCTGAGGGTAGCATCTGACCCCTCTGTGAGCTCCAAAGGCAATTGTGTTGGTAACTTTGCATTTGCCTGTGGGGCTCTCTCATAATTAGGCTATTCATGAGCTATGGGGGTTGCTTTCTACTTGTGAATGCTTTTTTTTTTTTTTCCTTTGACTTATCTTTGATTCCTAGGAATTTATGCACTTTTATTCGCTTCAGGATCCAGTAATGTACAAATCTGTTTTTAAGATCTGCAATATATGCATTTGCCCCATGGGATGCCTCCTTGGGCCCATATTTGTTTTTGTGTGTAAATATACACAGTGGCCTCACTGCTGCTCACACATCAGAAGGGATCACACCGAGGTGACTGATTATGAATCAAAATTAAAACCACCAATTGGCATTAAAGGTCACATCTTTATTAGAATTATTCCTCCAAATACAATTAGCTGCACACCAATCTGTGGGGAGCAGGAATGGAGAGTTTCCATGAGTTTGATCCAATCCTCACCCAACTTACACCAACACTGTGTCATTATCCTGAATAGAGTTTCTTCCAGCTGGTGGTAGAAATGCAATTCATCTTCTACAGCCTCACTTCTCCCAAGGGCAGCACAAACAAAGGAAAGAAGATACTAAGACTCCTGGTCTTAAAGAAAGTAGATTTGTTTTCTTTTTCTTTCTCTTCTCCCTCTATTTTAAGTGATTTCGTTCGTTTCCCTATTGGGTGAAGTTCCATCAGTACACATGCTGTGGATGGGCTGCATTTCCATGGCAGTCACTCAATAAAGTGACAGGGTGATGATGCACTGAAGAGAGCAGGGAGAAAAAAAAAACCAAATCAGTGGGATTAGTCTGATGAGTTCAAGAGGTTATTTGTGCCAACAAATTAACAGTAAGGCTTAATCCCCAGGGGCCGCACATAAACCATGGTAAATGAAATCTAAGATGAAAATATGCATAAGAATTTGAAAAGCAACTGAGCATCAACTTTAAAAAGTGAAGGGAAAGATCAAGTAGAAAAAAAAAATATAGGCCATTCACTGGGGATGTGCAGTAGGAAGCACTGGTGAGCCCTTCACTCAGTGAAGAGTGCAGCACAAGCAATGCTTCACCTGCCTCCAAAGTGACCAGCACTGGCTGCTCCCAGAGACAGTTTGAGGTTGCACAGACCCTTGTGCAGATTATTTATGTTGCAGAAACAGGTTCGTTGAAGTTTATGTACATAATAATCTTTATTAGACCAACAGATGTGGTTATCTAGGTTCTTCTTCAGGGCTGAAACGGAAGGAGCAAAACTGCATGTGTCCAAAAGCAGGTAAATGTTTTTAAAATATACCAATTGATCTAATAAAAGACATTACTTCTCCCAGCAAACCCTTCCTTGAGAACATTTATGGTAGCTCTTATATTCCTGTAACTGAGGGCTTTAAACCATTTTAAAAACATTACACTAGATAGCATCATATCTTCTTTATTTGGAAGTTAATTATTATTTTTTATCATCTTTAAAATGTGAGGAAACACAATTGAATGGACTCTTAACCAAGATAAAATAGGATGTCTGGAAGAGAAATCAGTCCTGGACCTTCTCCTTAGCCACAGCACTATCATATGGCAGGGTAAGCCAAATGTCTCTCCAGAAGGGAGTTTTTCTTTCTGCCTCAGGAGGTAATACCAGAATGAATGCAATTCAGGACTATATGATGAATTTGAAATTTTGTCCTCAGCATGGTGAAGTTGAAGTAGCACAAAACTGCCTGTACAGAATGGAGTGAAAGTTTGAGGTGTTCCTGATGTATAATTGCACTTCATTCTTAGATGAGAATTATGATGTTAATTTTAGAGGTTTAAAAAAAGAAGGAAACTTTAATTATCATACTTAATGGACACATATTATTCAGCGATCTGCAGCTTTTCTAGATGCTCTGTCATTTCTGGCACCTGAAGACTAAATGCACTGTCTCTCTCCTGGAGAGACACAGATACACAGGTGTGTATCTCACAAAATGAGATACGGGTACTGGGTTGCAATCTCTTCGCATCTGTTTATTGATGGAAGAAACAAACGGAGGGCAAAGACTGGCTTTTTTCAGGATGGCTTAGAATGACTTTTCAGTTGGTTCCCAAGAAAAATATTTGCAAGCCTATCATTTGTTAACTGAGTCTGAGCAAGTGGCTTGGCTTTCAAACTGTTACTCCTTATTGTCTGTCTGAATTCATCTTTCTAACCACAGGGCTCTTAAGTAATGCAATTCCCAAAGCTAAATGCACACACTGAGTGTCTGCAGATCCTCATAATGAAAGTTGCTACCATGTGCAATACCATGTAAACACCTTTCTTCCTCTAGTTTCTAGAAAAATAAAAAAGGAGATAAAGTTCCTATTGGTACATTTTAAATGCAAGGAATGTGTCAAAAGTCTCCCGAGAAGTCGGGTTTCCTTTATGCCACAGCAATGAAGAAGCAAAACGTGTTTTCTTTCTTTCACTTTGTCAGAATGCAGTGCTAAAGTCTGGGGGTCAGGACTGGTGTCAAATAAACAACTTTACTGTTTTGAATTTTTTAAAGGTTGAAGCTCCAGATAAAACAACTGCCGTTTGCACACAATATGCCCTGTGATCACATGACATGATTGATGATAAGTCAAAACAAATTTTGTTTATTCAGCTTTAAAGTGAATGTGGTGTTCAGATTTTTCTGCGGTTTTGAGTGTTATTAGACAAACAAGGTGCACATATGGGATGTAGTAAAGGTAGGGGCCTGTTTCACCAACAACGTGTTTCCTTTCAGCACTGTTGCGTCATCTGCAAAGCCACCCTGGGCTGGAGGTGTCTGGCCCTGCAGGGTGACAGCAGTGCTCCCAAAGCCTTGGCTGTGGTTTTGGCTGCCCTTCTTCCCCAGGAAGGCTATGCACTAGGGAAGGAGGTCTTCCAGGCCTGGAGGACACAGTAGGTGCAGCAAACATCAGGGAAAAGGCAGAATGTTGCTTCTCTTACTGCGGTGCTCTGGCAGGCGCGGTGGTGTTGGAGCATCTGCTGCGGTGAGTCACCATGTGAAACATCCCTTCACCCCACATCCCTTCAACCCACATCCCTTCACCCCACATCCCATCACCCGCCATCCCCTCAATCCCACAGCCACTGCTCACACCAGGAATTGTGTGTCATGTTTCCCACAGACCCTCCCTCCTCTCCTCCCAGCCTGGACATTGCCCAGGCACCATTTTGGAGCTCTCCTTTAAACTAAAGTTCCCCTTCAGGAGCTCTTTTCCCACACAGCTGTGTTTTGCCACCCTTCCTCCTGCTGAGTAGTCTCTTCCTTGGAGTAGGATATAAAATCATGGACACATGGAAGTGAGCTAATTCAGCTCTTCATTGCCTCCCCTGGGGTGGGAGCCAGACCTCGTGGCAGTCAGTGGGACACCCCCGTGTGATGAAATACCACAAAGAGAGGTATAGCTGTACTATCTTTCCCCTTGTTGGAATTTGTATTTGTGTCTTCATTTATGTGCAAGAAGAGCAGGGAGCAGGCCATGGCACTTTGGATGGGAGGATTTTATTACGGTTTTACTGCTGGGCTAAAATAGCAGGTTGAAAGTATGAAGCGAAAAAACATCGAAGTGCACAGTTATTTCTCTGGTGTCTAAGAAGGCTGTGATATTTGTTTTCTTTTAAAAAATCAAACTTTCCTATGATTATGCTTGAAAATAGGAGTAAGCTAAACTTATATTTTTCAAAGAGGAAATCCAAGGAGGTTTTTTTTTCTATAGCAGTAGAGTTCAGCTGAAAGCAACAATTGTTTTCAATTTTTCTTACAGGAAATATCATACCAATTCATTGGGAAAATACAAATGAGGTCATTTTTTCAAGAGACTCAAAGATTCCCTGGAGAAATATCAGTAATTTCCTAACACCACTATGGTTTATCCTTGGCCTTTCTTAAACATATTTTTCAAGAATTTGTAGCATAGCCCCTTCCGCTGAAACTCCTTCTGTTAGAATAAGATATTTGTTACATATATTACTGCAAATACTTAGATTTTATTTTGAAGTCCTACATACAAAACTTATATATTGGGATACCACAAATAGAGAGCTACTGAACTATTAATATTTTTAAATTAAATGTTTATTTGCAAAAAGAGTTAATGCTACTTAGAGGGAAAAAAAAAGTTGATGCTTAATTTCATCCCACTTAGTGTATTGTAATTATATGATTACCTATAGAAACTTCAGAGTATCGGTTTGCAAAGATCAAAGTTAGTGAAAAGTCAGCATGTAATTAGTTTCTTGCTTTGGAGCATTAGGTAGAATTACTGCAAAGAGGCAAAACTATCATTTTATAGAGACCCTTAGGAGATTTATAATGATGGTAGACAAATATATGCATACAATATCAGTTGGTGTGCTAAAATTTAATTTTAGTGAGGAAATGTGGTTGAAGGTGATCACAATACATGGGGATGTTCTTATTTTAATATTGGTGGATGTTATTATTAGAGAATCATATCAAAAGATATGTCACCAGGGAGAAAATATCATTTATAAATCACTAATGAGTAGCAAACAGTGTTTAGCTTGGAGGTACAAGACATCTTTTCACAATGTGCATTTATGATCAAACACAAAAGATCAACTGGGGGAGAAAAAACGAACAGTAGATCTATATTTTATCTTTTCGTTCTTGGCAACATTTTTGATGGTTAAATGGGGTTACACAATGGATGCACTGAGTCACAACCTCTCTATAAAGGCAGAAATAGCCCTTTCTATGTGCAACAAAGAGCTTGCATTTTGGCCCCCAAATGTTGTTTTCTTTAAGAAAAATTCTTAATAGATAACATCCCAGTTTTAAAATGGTTTGCACTCAATATTTCAAGGTATTCAAGCCCCTTGTACCCTCCTCTGCCACAAGCAAGGACAAAAAATGTTATGTTGGGTGCACCTGTGCACACATGGATATTCAGAGGAATTTTATGAGAATTTCAGTGGGCTTGTAATCGAGTCCATTACATGAGAGAAGATATTTCCAAGACAGAGCCCTCACAACATCATACAACACATCGAGACCTCTTTTTCCATCCACATGACATGAATATGATTTTAGCACGGCACTAAAACATATAAGAAGGACCCTGTGGCTAAACATTTAAGATCTAATGGAATAAATGAGGAGAGAGCTAAAGCAAAAATGTGTAGGTGAGAGATTGCCATAAGACACAGTAAAAGGATTACAGTCAGAAAAGGAAAAGGCAACAGAGAGGCTGAGATGGGAGTTGGGAGAAATATGAACAGAAAAGAAGAAAAAATTTGAGAGCAGATATGAAGTAATAAATATCTTAGTGTTTGAAAGAACAGAGAAAAGAAAGTGGTGGCCAGCAGTGGCAGCATTTAAAGGTGGCATTTTATCTTTCTGGAAAACATTATTCATTACATTTCCTTAAAAAAAAAATAAAAGAGGAAAGATAACAACTTTTGCTGGTTACAAAAATACAATACTGATGAACTAGAGCAAAGAGCTGAGCCATTATCCTAAATTAATGTAGACCCAAAGGTCTGACTGAAGATGGACTTATGTAAATAATTCAGATATTCATTTTAGTGCCTATAACTGTGAACAATTATTTCAGTATTGCTACTGTATTTGTCCAATGTGTATGTACGGTATGATATGAGATTCATCATAAAGTATATAGGACATAAAAAGTTTATTTGTGGATAAAGCAGGGATTTTTACTGGTTTATTTCATGTATATTAATTTGATCTAAATGTCTTGCTCTTTATTCTTTCTCTTTTATTAACATCTCTTTTCATGCTGGAATAAATTATCTCTTGCTGCACTCATATAATAAAATAAGTAAATAGATATCAAGGATTCCAAAATTAAATTCCCCTTCAGAGCAGATCAGAAAGAGAAATATCTCACATTTGCCTCACCTTGCAAAACAAAACACAAATTTTGCATCAGCCCCTTTGGGGTTTTTTGAATGGCCCTCAACTGGATCTGGGAAATATCCTTCATGCACCATTTTCCCAGTCACCCACCTGCACCTATTTCTAATGTCTGTAGGACAAACCAGTACAGGGAGGACACTCAGCCAGCATCCAGCCCCAGCGTGGAACAAAAGGATGCACACCCACATGGATCAGGCTGCAGCACCATGAGGTGGCTGTCACAGCGAGCGAGGTTCTTAAACCAAGATTAACCTTGAAGCTCAAATGAGATAAAAACAAATAGAAATTTCTCCACAGGAATAAGAGCTTATTATAAAGGAAAGTATTTCATAACTTGCATAACTTTAATTAAGAAAAAAGGCTGGCAGGATATATTCTATCTCAGCAGCCATATGCTTAAATGTGTGCTCAGTGAGGTGCACAGAATGTGTTCACGTCTCATTATTAACTAAGTAGATCTGTGTGTGCAACTTCCTAGAAGTGCTGACAGTATCACTCATGCATTTGCATGATGCTCATCCTTTTGCCCATTATGGAGCATCATGTCTGCACCATACTGAGAGAGAGCTGAGCTCTGCTGGTGTAAACTGAAGCAGATCCTGTAGCAGACCCAAGTGGTTGCAATGGGGTTTCTGAGACAAAAAAGAAAACAGATGTGGAAGGGGCAAATGAGTGGCTGAAGTGAAAATTAAGAGTTCCTTAGATAAGAAGGCATCTAGGTAAATGAATTCCAGTAAATGAAGCAGGCAGGAGAGTTTATGGTAACAATCCATTTCTTCCAGAAAAATTCAGGTCACCTTTCCAAGGGGAACTGGGGTTTTAAGAGGCTTAGGACTGTCCAGGATTCCAGGTGCCCTTTGGAGCTGCAGCTGGGTCAAATATTGTGAACTAAGTCTGCAGGAGATGTTACAGAGAATGCTATTGGTGAGAAATGTGCTATGTTTTTTGATTGAGGAAATCTGCCAAGATTTCCTCAGTAGTATCATCAGCCCCTGGTTGAACACTGAGACTGACAAAGGCATAAGAAAGTTGTATCCATTACTGAAATTACTCTTCATGCCAGGACCATCTGCTGGAGTTATACTCCTTGGTCTCTGAAGCAATGAGGAAATACCCAATTTTGAGTGAAGTTGTCTGTACGTGTATCTTGGCATAGAGTAGTGTACGAAAGGGAAACTGTTTTAGGATTGACCCAACTTGGTCTCTGGAAAAGGGAAAGGATGGAGGAAGCAGAAGCGACAGAGTGAATGGTTTCTCTTTGGATGGATACACTGATCCTGAGTAATCTTGTAGGGATCCAAAGTGCAGTCAGGCAGAGAGCATGGCTGGAGGTCTGCTGCCATGAGGTCAGTGAACCTCAGCACTTCCTCAGACACACACCAGGCTGCTCATGGAAGCATCTGATGAGATTTTTTCCTGTTAGAAATCAATGCAGACATAGGTTTCTTCTTGTCTGTATATAATCCGAAACTGCCCCAGTAAATTGTATGATCCATATAGGGCTTGTAATGGAGGTTTCTTTGTTGATCCAGAGACCTTGCAAATAGAAAGGTGAATAATTATATGTACTCTGTCAATTACCTCACTTTGGATCAGCTGATAGTCTACACATGAATTTGTAATGAATCCAGAATGAATCTTTGGCCTCTGTCTGAATAAGTAGAGAAACATTACAGCCTGGACTTCACTAAAAATTTCTGAGTTCATAGAAAAATTGAAGTGAGGATGTTGCATGAGTAATATCTGCTAGAAAGATTAGAAGTGGTCCCAAAGTCTTGGACTTCCATTTTCACAGTGGTCCCCAGCTCCTATGATGCTTGGGGCTCAGGTACTCCAGCCAGCAGAAAGCACTGGAAGTATCCTCACTATCACTTGCTTGGCAGAAAACTCAATAGCATAGAGGATTTGATTTTGCACTTCCATTGAGAACTGGTAAAAAAAATATATCTTTTTTTCTAATAAACATGGAAAAAAAGAAAGGTGAATAAACACAGTAAACAGAGAATGGTAAAACCTTTCTAAGGCAGTCACTGTACAGGGATGCTGCATTTCCCCAGGTCTTAGAGCTGCATGACTGCTCCTTGTTTAAGATTTTCCCTGGAAAGTTTCATGAAGATGTTTCTCATTTAAAATTAGATATTCATTCACCAAATCCTTGTCCGAGGGATCAAGAAGGCAAAGTGTTTGGAGGCCAATAACGCAGCTAAAATATTCATACATTCCTACTATAACAGAAAGTTCCCTAATCACAACAGCTACATAAAGCTGTTATGTTGTGTCATTTAGGACTGATCGTGGGATCTGGCATTCAGAGTCTGTCACCAGTTTAGAGAAGTCTGTCTCAATCAGTGTCACTGCTGGCCACAGCCGCCTGTGTAGGTCGCTGTCAATCCAGCTGTCTTTGTTTTAAAATGCTGGTTTGTTTGGGGTTTTTTTGTTTCTCTTTTCTAGGGCAACCACCACATCAATGTCAGGGTCTGATGCTGCCTCTTACTCAGACATGAGAGAGATTCACACAGGCTGCTCATCAGTGGTTTAGGATATTTCCTTAGATGAAAGTACCCCTTCCTAACACTCTTTCTCCGGGCTCCTGCAGTGCTCAACAGAAAACATGTCTTTGCCAAGTTATCCCGACTGTGAGTCTGAGCAGAGCAGCTGATGGCATATAAAAACCTCACTCATCCTGTATTCTCACCTTGCAAGCAGTAAAGTTTGCCTGTTAATTCACAAAGTTTCAGCTGGTTTTGCTCTTTATTGCACTGTGCTGCAGCAGTGGTGGTAATGCTTCTGGAGGAAGGTGAGAAGACAGGGAATGCTGTCTGCTATCTAAGGCAGACATTTAGAAAGGGCTGAGCCTCCTGCTAAAGCTCTTTTGCACATCTGTTGTTTGTGTCCTCTGCCTTTGCAGGGATGCTCTGTGTCCCTGAATGGTGTCTGCAGCCTTGGACAGCTGCTGGATGAGACTTATCTCCAAAGCAAGGGGAGAGCAGGTTATTAGCAAAGCTACACTGGTGCTCTCACGTTGGAATCACTTGCACAGAGCTGTGGATAAGTACTACAGCACAACAGGGTGTAGCTGGCAACTTAAATTTGATGTGTGTATTTTTCTTCCCCAACCTGGCACCTTTCCCTCCAATTTAGTTGCAGAACAGAGAGCCTTTCCGTGAGGTTGTCTTTGGCTGAGTGTTGAGCCTGGGGTGCAGAGAATTGCAGGCACTTTCATGCTTATGTTTTCTCTGTTGAGTTTGGTCATGCTGTGATAGCATTTGGTGGAGGTGTGGGTAAGCATCAGCCATGGGTCACAAAAACCCTGTATTTACTGTCAAAAGCAGAACTGGGGACACACTCTGTTTAAATATAAGACAAAAGCTTTGTTATTGTCATTTACACAAGACGTGTTTTCTGACCTCCAAGTCATGCCATGCAGGCGAGGTGGCTCAGCCCCATCACTGAGTCTCAAATCTCACATTGGTATTTCCATGCTGCCATTTTGGGCAGAGGAACAAGTTCAGACAAAATAAAAAGTGACCTCTGGCCATTGCTTTGACCCAGCCCAAGGCAGTTCTTTCCTGCACTGTGAAAGGCTGTCTCAGCTTTATTTCCATGCTCCCCAGTGCCTCCTGGCCTGTTGGGGATGGGAACACCAGTGCCCCAGCACTGTGAGAAAGCTGCTCTTGACCTGAACCTGACCAGAAACAGGAAGTAATAGAAATCTCACAAAAAAAAACAAAAAACTTTTCTCCTGAGATCTTCAGCCAGAGGGTCACTTTCTGAACTCTTTCTTTCCCTGGTGTAACCACTGACTTTGTTTACACCAGTGTAATGGAGCACAGCCTTAATTATGGAGGTTCCCCTACAGTTTTGCACAAGAGTCAAGCTTGAATGTGTGTCCAAACCAAATCTACAGAGCTTTTTGAGCTTCTCCCATCCCTAATTATTTGTGGGTTTTGGATATATACCAAGAAATTAGTTCACATCCATCTACAATTTTCTCTTTGTTTGATTGGCTTGAGGGCTGGAATTAGGAAAGAGAATTACCTAGAATAATGCTGTCTGTATTCCACATAAAGAGAATCCAACCAGAAGCAACAATGCAATGTTTTTTAAATTGTATGATATGATAATACATAATGACACGCTGCACAAACTGACACATGGTTTCCACGAATACCAGTGAGGTTTCTCTTCAAGGAAAAAGTAATGAAATGGAGCAGATCTCAATCCAACCACAGCAGTACCAACCTGAGCATCCACCAGGGACATAATCAGAAATCACATACTCACTGCTGAGGAGCTATAATTAAACTAGATTTAATTTTAATGGAAATTCTTCCAGAAAAAAAAAATATACCCATGTTCCCCACCCCCATCCGCTCTAATGTTGTTCCACTGTTCCAAGCTTTATGGAAATAGTTACAGGATTCATGTGTTTTGCAACCCCAAATGTTTTCAAAACAAATAGAACATCTTAAAAAATGAAATTAATAAATCTTTTACATTCATACTCAAAAGTCAGTCATGCTGAGGTTGTGTGGGTTCATCAGCATCAGATGCTTCCTGCCGGCTGGTGCCTCCACCCAACACATGTTTTAAATAATAATCAAGTTCAGCCTTTGCAATTATATTCTTGACTTAATGCTGTTGCATGGTAATGGCTCTTTTATCCTACTTTTATCTCTCAACTTTATGTCAGACAGTACTACTCCTATCTAGGGATGTGAAAACCTGATAACTTTAAGAGGATTTATACTGACAAAATGTGCTTTATTAGTTTGGATTTGTTTTATTAGTACCCTGCCGTTTGATTAGGACTAGGAAGCAGTCAGGATATTGTTTGCCCAAGCAGAGAGAAAATAACACCAAGCAGAAAGTTAAATATATATCCATTTATTGGGCTGGTGCTCTCACAAGCACACCAGCTCTTCCTGTGCCTCAGCCCCTCTATTTACAAAGGGCACAGGCCTCTTGGAGATGTAAAACAGAAACCCAGAGCAGATTCAGCAGTGCAAACACACACAGCTCAGCTAAACCCTACACAGAGGGATCACCCAGACCACTCATACCCTTTCTGCAGCTTGATCATGTCCCCCCAGTGGTGCTTGAAGGAGCACCTGTGCCCAGTGTGGGGCTCTCCCTGGGCTAATGTTCCTCTGGGGCCATTTCCCCAAATCCTCCACCTCTCACATTTTCCTCCATGGCCACACTTGGGCACAGTGTGATCAGGCCTAACCCCTGTCCCTGCACACCTGGGGAAGGGAAGGCACAGCCTGTGTGGTGCTTTCCCCATGCTCAGTCACCTTCCTCCTGGGATGGGCTTGGTGATCCTTCCCAGGGAAAGGCTGGGCAAACCTATCTAGCAGCAACACCCCATAAAGGGTCTTTGTGTAGAAGTGATGAAGTGGTTCAGAAATATCTTCTCCTTGGGATAAATATGCTCAGGCTGAGTTAAGTGCTATTGTGTGTGGCAGTTAAACCAACCAGGTTGAAACCAGGCTGGGTCTCGTGCCACTGCAGCCCTGGAGGGTTCCCCTACCCTGGGTGCTCTAGGACGCCCATCAGAGAGGGTGCTTTGGTGGGAAGAGGAGGTCAGGCATGTTCCTGACAACTCTGACAGTGAGGCTGGCATCTGTAGGACTAAGAAATGTGGCTGAATATATTCCTACATGTGATAGGTGCATGGAAAACCCATTTTTTAATTTTTTGGCAGAAAGGAATTGGAATGCAACTGGGCAAGCTACAGACCCATGCTTGCCCTGCCAACTTTTGTAATAATAGGAAGCTAGTTACAGTAAACAGTGGTAAATAACACACTCATGAAATCCAGCAGGGAATAAATGATTTGTTCTTATATAGGAAAACAAAAAAGGAGACAGTGCTTTATTTTTTAATACTGTTGTGCTCCACCCACACTGTCTCCAGTATATCCCATAACAGGGCTGGCTTTTGAGAAAAATGCACATAATGACTGGACTCAGCCTTCTTGCACAGAAGCATGACTAGATAATAAAACAAAGATGCTGGCTTACCAAAAAATTCACATTCAACTCTTTGCAACACATTCATTCACCACTCACTTTCTCCATTTTTACACATAGAAAAAGTTTGGTGAGTGGATTTATTCTTGATTTCTGAGAATGAAAACAAAATGAGCACAATGCTATTTCTATCTGTGCCCAACATACATAGCACATTACTTACAAAATATTTATCTGTGTTTCTTTCCACCCACTACTTTGTTATATTCATCACTGCCTGGGAGGAGAGGTAGAAGTCACAGTAGATGTATGAGGATTGGAAAGGATGTTTACTTGAGGGAGATTTGTTGTAAGTTATGAAACAGACTTTCAAAAAAACCTACTTTCCGATATTTCTCTGGAAGTAAACAACAAATTTAGTTATGCTAATAGATTCTTCCAGTGCCCATAAAGGGTCTGTTGCCTTTTCTACTATGAGCTATTTTTAAACTTAGAAAGCTTTCAGACTCTCTTACTCAAGTGTGAGCCTGCAACTCTTTCTCATATCCCCCGTGGGCAGTGAGAATAGTTCTTTCCCTGCCCCTCAGAAATAGCATTTTACATGTTTGACATCTCCTTTTTCTCCCTGACCAGTCCCAGTTCTCTCCTGCCCCTCATCTCTCAGCCCTGTTTCTGGTCTCTACTGGATTGTTTCCAATCAGTCCTCACTCAATTAAGCACCATGCTGAGGACAGGGTGAAGATGCTGAAGCCAACCTTTCCTCTGAGCATTACTGCTCTTTTTCCATGGCAGGATGAATTCTGTCACAGCTGCCTATGACTCCTCCCCATAAATCAGAATAAATCAGGGTAAGACAGCAGAATCTGGGCACCAGGAATACACAGTCCTGCTCTGGGCAGGCCTAGTGGCCAGATGTGTGGTGGGACCGTATCTGGGGACATGGAGCTGGTTTGAATTCAGCAGATCAGCTTTTTCTTGAGTCTGGACTTCTGCCTTTCTGGGCCCTAAAGTGGCAGCCTTGAAACAACTCAAAGTTACATTGCAACTGCATTGCAATTTCTACTGCACTGCAAGTAGAAGAAGCCTCTTCTGCTTCTCCTTCTAATTTAGCCATGCTGTTACAGCCGGGGTCTGATCTGAAAACATGTCCTTCCTGTGAGGTTCAGACCACAAAACTGACTGCTTGCCACATTCCCCTGTTGTTTTTTTCCTTGGGTCGCTGTATGAATCTAGTTTATCACATCCAGCCCTGTGTTAAATATGCTCAGTGTTTGAGCAATCTATGAAGTCACAAGCTTCCCATGGAGAGTTTTTCTTCGCTTCATCTGGAACCCAGCAACTCGTACAAGGGTACACAGCATGGTCCCCAAAAGGTCCTTCCTTGTCACCTCTGGAAAATTTTGCTGCTTCTTGGTTGAGCTCTTTCACACAGAAATGTGTGTTGTCTGTGGGGAGGGCAGGTCACATTGCTGAGCCCCAGGTTCCCAGTGTGCTTCTGTCAGTCAGGCAGTGGAAATATTGCTGAGGTATTTCCTCACAGTGCTCTCCTGGGCTCTTCCCAAAAAACAGGGGAGAAGCCTGGAAGGTGGGGATGACACTGCTGTGGTGAATGGGGGCACTGCCCTTGCTGCTGCAGAGGATGCAGTCACTTACTGGAAGAGGAGGTGAAATGTTGGCAGGAGTTAAGGGAAAAACTCTTTGGGTCGGGGATCTCATCCAGGTCATGTAGATAGTGGATCAAAAGGAGCAGTCAGGACACTCTGTGCCTCATCATCCACTTGGAGCAAGAGCAGAGCAAGGGAGATGAGGGTGGCTGAGCACTGCCAGAAAGGTCCATGTGTCCCATCTTAGCTGTCCATGAGTTCTACCACAGCAGTGTTTCCCAGCAGCGTGTGTGCTCTGGGTGTACTCCCTGCCCTCAGCTCCCACCAGGACCATTTACTGACCCCACAGGTAACTGATCTCCCATTGTATGAGGCACAGGAGACGGAATAATAAATAAATAAATAATAAATAATTCAGAAATAATCTTTTCTCACATAAAAATCCATGTTCCTGGGGAAAAGTACACAAAGCTAAGGCCAGAAATAATCTGTTCAATTCCAGCAAAAGCTCCAATTCCCCTCTTCTTTTGTGTAAGACACAGACTCCCTTTTTCTCCTCCCATAACAATCTCATGCATAATAAAAACAGGGCTTCCTCTGAAAATCTTTTGTTTTCCAAAAATATGAAGAGTTCCAGGGAGAGTCTCCAAGATCAATTTGCTATCTGATTCCAAACAGAGCTGAACAAAATCTCTGGTTTTCTCCACTGCCAAGTATTTGTGGTGACATGCAGGATCTGCCCCTAATGTCAGCAGGAATATCAACAAAACATTTCCAGCATGTTTTCACAAATTTGCCATCAGTTCCCAGGCCATTTGGTGAAACTCTACAGACGTCATGAGTTGACTTTGTTAAAACCATCCATGCAGTTCTAAAGAAAATAGCATCTGATGACTTCCCACCACCTTTCTTGTCTTTTTACAGACTCTTAAAATACTATGTGATTCCTTCAAAATGTTCAAATAATCACTCCTGCTTTGATTATAAACAAAGAAGACTTTAATTTGTCTCTTCAGCCAAATTCAGGAAAATCAGATCCCACTGCTCAGTTGGAGAGGGAAAGACAAACAAATGTAATGAAGCCAGGGAGCTGAAAAAAAAAAAAAAAAAAAAAAAAAAAAAAAAAAAAAAAGCAGCACTGATTAATGGAGAAAAACAACTCACGTTGTATTTTTTTTTTATCCCACTTGTCCTCCTCCCAACAGCCTAAACATAAGGCAAAAGTGAAAGTGCAACTAGTTACCTCCTGTGTTCCCTCCCTGCCACAGCACCTGCCTGGGGTGGTGGAGCCATGCTTGGATCCCCTCCCCTTGGATGTGGGTGCTCCTCTACCCTGGGTGGTGCCACTGCCTCCAATCCATGTCCTTTCCAAAGCCACAGCAGCTGCTGCTGCTACATTGCAGGTGATGCTCAGACCAGCTGATGCCCCTTGCCTGCTCCCACCCTTGGGAAAATCCACTCTGCATCTCCTTCCTAAATGTGGAGTGCTAGGAGGTGAGATTGATGGGCATTGGGTGCTGAAGTAAATCAGTCAGGAGAGACTGAGCAGGGACACCATCCCTTCCTGCCTTGCTCTATGTCTGGTCCCAGTCTGTGTGACTTGCCCACAATGTGCTCAGCAGCTTCCCCAAAGGTGCTCCCTGGAAATCATAGAATCCTAGAACATTTTGAGTTGGAAAAGACCTGAAAGATCATCTTATTCCAACCCTGCCATGGGTAGAGATGCCACTCGGTAGATCAGACTTTTCACTGTCCCGTCCAACCCATTCCTGGACACTTCCAGGGATGAGGCAACCACAGCTTCTCTGGGCAAACAGAAAAGCTGTTGTGGTTTCAGGAATATTTTCAGGGTGGGATTTTACAATTTCAAGGTCTCTTTCTATAGCCAGAGACTCGTCCTATTTGTAGCTAATTTTTAATTGTTTTGCTGCCACAAGTGGTCCAGCCTCTTACAGACTTGAGCCTAAGAGACTTCAGCTTAAGGGACAGCACATGCAGGAAGTGTGCAGATCCCCTAATGATTTCAAATATCACTTACATCACTCTAGAAGACACCAGGTCCATAAGAGATAATGGAAACCTCTTCCTTGCTGCAGTTTCTCTTGAGATACAGCTAAATGCAGCAGACACATTACTGTGACTTGAATGCATATAATAGGTATTTGTGCATGCAAATGGCCGGTTATATGTGAGCAAGTAATTACCTGATTTGCATGCCCAGACATGGTAATTCAAATGTAAATTAGCTGTGCAGTTGCAGATATACTTTGCATGTATAGTTGCCTATTTATAAAAATATGTATATTTTTGTCCAGCCACAAGGGCCTTTTACCCCAGATCCAAATGAGACATAAGTGGGCATTAAGTGGCACATGCTCACATCTGCCCAGGGGTGAATGTCATCAGTCTGAATATATTTGTGAGAGCTGCTCTGCCCAAACTGGAGCCCAACTTTATTTATAGAAAAGAGCAGCCACAAAGGGTTTCTGTCTTACGCCCACCAAAATCAATGCAAGTCTTTCTGATGACTTCAATGGGCTTTGAATCAGGCGCAGATGCAGCAAAGATATTTCTTAAATTATTTTTAATGGAGGAAGTGTCGTGCACAAATATGTGAATAGATTAGCAGGGAGATCTGCAGGTCTCTGTAAAGAGGTGCTGATTATACAGCTGCATGTTCATGGCTTTAAAGTTCCCTTATCAAAACCTGTGAAATGATTTTGATGATACAGGAATCAATAAAATATTTACTTAGAGGAACATTTTGCACCTGCATTTGCAAACTTCAAAACCAAAGTAACACATGAACAATAATTATATTTTCTGAAGTTAGTAATGATGTGTTTTTCTCTATGACACTATTGGTATATGCAAATAATTACTTTTTTTTCCTTTTTGATAGAATTTCATTATTTGCATTGCTACTAGTGGTTCACCAATAAAGGCGAACATCACATTAGGATTCATGACAGTTTTCACATTGTATTATCAATATGTGGAAATAATTGTCTGCTCCGGGATTAAATTACATTATTGTGTATCTTTTTCATGCCTAATAAATAATGATGGATGGCTTTTATTTTCATCACCACCTGCAACCATTTAGTCACCCCTTGATTGTTGAAGATAAAATAATAAAAAGCAAGAGTTACGTTGCAAGCAAAAGAATGCAGTCAAAACAGTTGCATGCCTCGTGTCTCTGTCTACATTTTTCCAGTCCCTAAAGAGTAATAGTTGGTGTTCTGGGAAGGCTGGCAACCTGCAAACTGGCAAACAGTTCTCATAAATTGGGCAAGGGGGAAAAATGTGGAAAACCTTTTTTTTCCTCGTAAAACAATAATTATTTCTTAGCGCATGATTCTTAATCTGAAAATTAGGTTTTTGTTCTGCTGTGCAAATCAGTTACATGCAATTAGAATGCAAAGCAGAGGCACATTCTCAGTGTTTAGCCCTTTTAAATAGAAATGGAAACAGCCTGCAAATTGTTCCAAAGTTGAAAATGCATGCTAGGTAATTTTGAAATTCAAAGAAATAAAGCCATGCGTAATAAAAAGCCCACTCTAGCTCATTACAATTTTTTTTAAATTGCCAATTGTGAAGCTATATAATAAAAATAGATGTTGCATATTTTGAAAAACTGTGAGGCTCTTTGGCAGTGCTGACATATTTATACACAGGCACACGGATCCACATGTGCACACACAGAGTCCCAGTTCATGTCACTTTTTACATGATCATTTTTTCTACTAGGTCAAGTGTAATCTTGAAATTGTTAGAACTCCTACCTGCACATTCTGATCCAGAAACTCTTTAAAGCTGAAAACAAATGGAGTTGACATTTTTAGTTAAAGCTTACATTAGCTATTGTCACAAGTCTTTAATCACACTCACCCTCTTCAGGTATCTGGTATTGTTAGCTTGGGCTGCCCTACGTGGACTGCCATAGGAGCCTTTTAAAAATAGCACAGCAATATTTAGAATGGAAAGTTATTGCTGGATAATTTCATTAACTGCCAGTGTATCAAACTGAGCTCAAGACAAAGTTGTCCTTTTTTTATTTTTTTTTTTAACAAAATATTCAGTTCTGAGTCAAAGGTTTATTCTCTGTGTGCAGTTTCACATGCTTGGCTCTATTATCTTTAAATCACAAGATGACAATCTTCTCAGGCATACCAGAGAGTCAACCAAAATCCAACAGTAATAGATAATCCTATCAAATGTCAAGATACTGAGGAGAAGCGGTTTGAAAAATAGGCCAACAGTCCATTACTTGATTTACCTTGAGAGGATGTTAACATTTCTGTAGCCTGCCTTCAACAGGGTATACTTACTCTGCGTTGCTAAATTGTTTTAAAGCATGTTTCAACCATTTAGAACTATTTCTGTTGTTTGTATTTAAATATATACTTTGAATTTTCCTTCATTTATCAGCAGTAAAGCCTAACTGGGGAGGTCCCAGCTGGCTGGAAGTGAGCAAATGTGACACCCCTTTAAATGAAGGGTCAGAAGGAGTCAGATCTGTTTAATATCTTTATTGCTGATGTGGATGAGGGGATTGAGGACACCCTCAGTCAGTTTGCAGATGACACCACGTTGGGTGGGGGGTATTGATCTGCTGGAGGGCAGGAAGGGTCTGCAGAGGGATCTGGACAGGCTGGATCAGTTGGCCAAGGCTAATCGCAGGAGGTTTAACCAGACTTGGCAGTGCTGGATGAATGGCTGGACTGGATAATCTAAAAGGTCTTTTCCAACCTAAACTATTCTATAGTGATTCCATATAAGTAAAAAGTGCTGTTTAAAATAAATGCTTTTCCTCCAGGGACAAAACATACACTGATGGTTGATGTAGCCCTCTTCCTCGAACACAAAATACCAACAAAATAATCCATTTACTAGTCCAAATTTATGAAAGAAATTACAAATTAACTTTACTAACAGGTGAAAAGTGGAATTTCTTGGGGTGTCCCTTCTCTTGACCTATGGAAATGCCTCAACCACAGAAAATTATCCTCAGAAATCATAAGCAGGGACTCAAAGGACAGTCTTGAGTGCTGAATGTGGTTGGACTGCTCATGTGGCACGTTGAACACATCAGCCCTTGCTAACAGCACAATTCAACATATTAAAGCTCCTCCTGTAGAGAGATGCTGTGTGAAAAGTCTCTCAAAAACTATGGCTGTGTCAAACAGAAGAAACTGTACTGGGGGGATTCCCCAAAATTTGAATTGGCAAAAGAATAAGCTATCTTGGAAAAACTTCCCATCAGGATTGCTGGTGCATTGGAGGTTCAAACAGAGGATCCTCTGCTGACACCTTTCCTTGCCCATTTTTCTCAGCCATAGCACCACCAAAGCTGCCTACAGAAAGCAAAGGAAAGGGAAAAATCAGGGTCAAAACCAACACCTTCCATGATAACATTCCCATTAGCAGTTGCAATGCAGGAGACATTATTCCTTTGACACATTTGCAGTCCTTTTACAGTCAGTCAGTGTAAAGCAGACACATTTTTCCTGCCTGGCACTTTCAGTTAAAAACCATGCCTTGTTACCCATGCACACACATACACAAGGAGCAAAGGACTGACTGCAGCTGAGGCTTCTCCTCATGTCCAGACAGATGCTCCCTGGGACAGGATGAAATCCTGCAGTCCCAGAGTTGGAGCTGCAGGGCTGACACCAGTGCCAGGCTGCAGGCAGCTGCATGACTGCGCTTTTCAGAATTTTACTGCCCTCTCCAAAAAAATCATTCAATTCCAAGTGATAAATAAACACTCTCCAAGTTCTGCCTGCAGCTGGAGGCAATCACTATCTTTCTCATCTCTGTGCTCCATCCATGCCTCCATCAATAGAGAGGTAATTTTCAGACTCAGTTCATTAACACCGAGCTGTTGATGGAGCTGTAAACACTCCACCCTGCTGTCGTTTCAAGCCTGTTACCAACTATTCTTTTCTGTTTAGATGACCTGCCGTGGCATTTAAGATGAAAAATATTTGTTTTAAATTCACAGCAGTTGCTCTGGTCTCTGAAGAGGGTTGACGCTGCTTCTGACATCCAAAAGCACCACAGAGCCAAAAGGGAAGCAAACTTTTTAGCCAGAATTCTGCAGAGACAGTGGGATGTGTGGCAGTGTGGGGCACCATCAGACAAAGGCAACGCCATGTTTGGCTTCAAATGATGGTTCTTGCTTGTAAAACATTCACACACATCACATAAACAGGCATTGAGATAAGGGAATTACAAGAAAGCAGAAGAAAAATGGGTTTAGCCAGCAGATATCCCAGTGAGGAGAGGGGACACTCTGTCCCATCTGCACACAGCAGATACAAAATCCTACCACACAGGCAGGTTTGGGAGTGCTTTATACCTTGATGGATGGTTTGGACTGTGGTTTGTAACTGGTGCAAGAAGGAAGAAATGAGCTTATGCCATGGCCCAGCCTGACTTTTGCACTGCTGAAGAAGGACGTTGTTGATGGGCAAAGACACCCTGGGGCATTTCCTTCTGCCCCACAGTTCATCAGGACATTTTGACCCAGGTGCCAGCATATGTCAGGCCATGGTTTGCAGACTGGCTGTTCACAAGCTCAGCAAGAGCCAAGTGGGGAGATAGACAGCACCCACGCACAATGAGCCAAATTAGTCCCTAGGGATAGATTATTTCAGTAAATAGAATGGCCAGGCTGAACCTGAAATCATGTCTCTGCTCTCACCAGTGTTGTCAGTTCCTTCACCCCAAGGTTGGCAGAGTCACCCATGCTGGAGGCAGGGGAATAGTTACAGAGAGTGATGGTTCCAGAGCTGCAGTCCCCATGTTTTTGAAGGCTCTATCATGGTCATGGTATATATAACTCAGTATGGAATTCTCATACTTTACAGGCACAAAGGTATCTTCATGCTGAGGTGCAGCAAGTGGCAGAAACATCCCCAGAACATCATAAAAAAATCTGTGCTCCTGCTTCCAAGAGAGGATGTGCTGCTTGGCCCAAAGCTTCAAACCTCTCTGCACTCAAGGAACCAGCCATCAAGCTTTCTTGACAGTTTTACATGGTACACAAGAGAGGCCTCTGCTTTGGGCAGGTAAGGCTTAAAGTTTTAATTCTCTTTTTCCTCCTCTTGGCTTCAACTTGATAAAAATCAGCCCAAGGTGGAAGGGCCAAGGGATATTCACCTTCACCCTGCAGGCATGGAACAGGTACCTGGCCCTGGCAATGTCTTCTCCTGCACCAGAACCATCAAGCAAGAAAACAGCTGCAAGAGCCACACAGCCTCAGTGCTGTTGGGAAGTAGATGCCTCCAAAAGGGCAAGAATATGGTTCAGGGATCTTGTATTTCAGGGTGAACTGAATCTGCACAGTTTATGAAAATGGCTATCATCCACATTTTGTTTTCTGTATAAACATTTGCAGAGTGTCAGTAGCCAATCTAAATGTCTCAGCAGACAAGTACATACTGTACTTTGCCTCTTTTTTTCTGGAGTACTGGAGAAAACATATGAGCTGGAGCCAGCTGATGTGCTCTCCATGGGTCTCAAGGGCAAACTCCTTCAAACTGAGAATGATCTTCATGTCCTTTCCAAACTGATTTTGTGATCTTTTTATTACATCTTCAGAGGTTCATCAAACCATTCCTGCTCCCCATCATGCTCAGGGGTGTTTTCTTTGCCAGCCAGCTCAGGAGGGCTCCTGACCATGAGGCACAGCCTGGCTCCTTGAGGTGTCTAACAATGTCTTGGAATGAATTGTGCCTGGATCCAGGAAGGATTTGGGAACAAGCTCTTCTTTGCAGGGCTATTGCCCATTTTGCTTTTCATTGATGTTTTCCTCTTTTAGTTGAGGATCATCTTATCTGGAGAGAGGGCAGTGTGTGTGTGGAGGTAGTGGGAGCTCTGGCTGCAGGGCTGTGCAGGCTCAGCTGTGAGAGTGCAGGCAGCTCCTACAACAGCCTCATTACTGGAAGGTGAGCCTAACAAACCTGCTGTCAGATGATCTCTTGTCTCTTTAAAGCAAAGGTAAAGGATCTAAGAAAGCTCTTTCTTGCTCATTCTTTGGACAGAGACATTTAGATTGAGTGCCGCGGCTCTCCCTCACTACAAAGGCTACAAAGGTATTTTTATCTTAATTAGAAAGTTTTGCTGCCCTACTTTCTGGTGAGCCCTTGTCCAGCCAGCCTGTCATCTCAGCCATCACTCAGCCCCCTCAGAACCAGACCAGCTGGTTGCAAAGCAGCCTTGGCACTGCACTACCCAGGGGCTCCCAGGCTCCAGACTGAGTGGGAGCATCAGCCTTCAGAGACCAGTTTGAGAAGGTCCTCGGCTGACACGAAGAGACCAGAGCAAGGCCCTGTGCCTCCCCTGGAGGCTTTGTCACCCTGCCACACGGAGGGACAGGCTCTCTCCCCACTCTGTCAGCATATGCCAGCCAAGGCCCCGCCACTTGTTTCTCCAGGCGAGCGCGGGCAGAGCAGCCCAATTCATTGTGACAGAGCAGTTAAGTAAGTGGCACAGATTTCACATGTCAGCCCTCGCCTGCCTAATCCCAGAGCTATCCCACAGCAAGTGACTGGTGAGGAGCTTCAGCAGTGTGCACAGGCAGTACTTAGTTCACTTCAGAGCATGTGCTGCTGAGCTAAGGCTTGTGCTGCTCTGTTTTCCACTGCCTGCATCCAAACTCAAAGGACTTCACATGCATGCAAACCTGGAGACAGGCTAGAACAAGCTTCCCAAAGTGTGGTCTTCCGCAAAAGCTTAAATATATTCATGTACACTGATCTTCATATCTGTCAGGGGTAATTACATTTCAATTTTCCACAGTAATGTAGTTGGGTTTTCTCTTTTTAATAAATGGAAAAAATCTATTTCCTCATTGTCATGCCTTAGCCCTCCTTTCTGGAGTAGTTATGAAAAGAAAATTGCCAGCAGAGTTTCCTTAGCATTTCAGCTGGGGAAAGTGTCAAGGCTTCAGAAGTTTGGTAAGTATTTTTTATTTAGCTGACTCCTGCTGTTGTGATATTTTTCAGGCCTTGAAGGTACTGGTAAGTCTTAGCAACACTGACCAGCCTCACCTGGTCCCTCCACCCACTCCAGCAGGCCTGGGAGCCCAATTTAAGCTCAGACAGGGAAAGTTGTTCCTTTTTGTGAGCTGAGCTGGAGGATGCTGGTCTTCATCTGGGTGATGGACCCACTCACCCTGACCACACACTGACTTCCAGCTTGACCACCCTGTGCTGTTGCCCTATGACCTGGCCTCTGGAGAAAGGAGCTGTGACTCATGGGGGGGACCCATCTCACCATGGCAGTGGGGCATGATGTTCTTGTTGGAATTTCTCCTGTAGGGAGAGTGAAGAGCTCACTGCTTCTTGACAATATCCAGAGGCATAACAATCCCTGTGGTCCCACTCTGCTCCTGAGGGGTGAGGTGCTGTTGCTCTCACTTTGCATACAGGGGAAGTGGAGCACAGATCTCATGGGTGTGCCACTGGAGCTGGAGACGTGAGAGGGAAAGAATTAGAAGAAGTGACTCATGGCAACTCCCTTGCACCAGTGGTAGTGGTGCAACTGGTTCTGGTTTCTGGATACAGTTAAACCAAACATCTGACAAGTGCCAATTGCTGTGTTGTTTACGGTAAGTGGGATTGGGTAAATAAAGCAACTGCAAAGACTTCCAGTAAAAATGAAAGGTCAGGCTGCATGACAGAGTAGTAAAAGGATGTTTGTGTTGCCAGTGTCTCAAAGCTTCTGGGCACTCAGCTACCAGAACAATAGTTCTCACTGCATTACCTTTGCTAAAAGAACAGATATGAAGGCAGGATGCTTCACACATACACAGCTGATGTGAAAGTAAGGTTTGCTAATGATGATACTGTAACATCCATGCTATGGGAATGGATGCTGAACTGTGTTAGCCAAAGCTAAGCAACTGCTAGATCATATTATTATCAATGGATAAGTCAAAGGAAAGAAACTGAGAGTAACTTTTCCTTCAGAGCTCACTCCCACCACAAATGATGTGACATGCACAGTGGGGTGCCAGTATGATCACGCCCTCATGAGACCATGGTTTTCTACCTCTACACTGTTCTCAAAATCAGTCCACCAACCCAAAATCTTCTACCAATCAGTTGCCGAAGTCCCTGAGTCTACCTGTATTCCCTGAGGGAGTGTGTTGAAAACATCCCTTCCTTTGTTTTTTACTGGGACACTGGCAGAGGCCATGGAGATGTACCACTGTGATTTCCCTGCTGGCTGCTGTTGGAGAGAGAACACAGGGCTGGAGAAATGCTTGATCTCAGTTGGGATGGTTGTTTATCTTACCAAAGAGGAGTTTGGTGCTGTTCTACATATACTCTCAGTAAATCCACAAACCCCAGTACTGGCAGTTAAGGTATCAGGTTTGTCATTTTTGGGGGAATGTGTTTTTATGTGACGGTATGACATGCAATCCCTGCTTCATATAGTCACCTTGTCCACCTTGAGAACAGATACTTTGAAATGTACTTACAGGCTTTTATATCCTATTTCATCCAACTTTTTTCCCTCCTTTACGAGAGGAGGAAAATTCTGCTCTTATAAAGTTACTGAGAAACCTGAGTACTTCTAACGTCCAGTTAGTTCTAGTGCTTCTAACATCTCAGTAGATGGTATCTTAGAATTGAGGCAAAACATGGCCCAAAGGATGTTCATTTGTTCCTGATGCTATGGATAGAAAGCCTTGGGGAATCTTTGAATCCTGTGTACCAGAATTATTTGTTTTGCTTCAATAGATTTGGGGGTTTTGTGGACATAAACATTATTCTTTTTTGTAAGGTTGTACTTCCACCAACATTTCAAATCTGATTTACCAGTAGGTACTGACAAATATCCTGATTTCACTAAAGTGACAAAAACTACATCCAGGATTTCCTCTCAGATTTTCCTGTGCATATTTCTGATTTCCTTCCTTGTTAATGAATCTAAGCAGGAGTGTCAAGAAAGATCTTGCTGATATCATGTGGTTCCAACTCAAAAGATTCACAGACATCTTAAAAGTTTGTTGTTCTTCAGATTAGGACTTCCATTTGCTGGACTCTGCTCAAGTCAGTAAGAGTTTTTTCCTTAGCAAAAGAACATAAACTCTTATTTTGACAGATGCAAAAGCTTTCTCAGCCTTCAGGCTTTCCTATTGTAAAGCCCAATTGCATTAGGTAAATTAGGAGAGCTAGAAGAAAATAAGTATCAAATTTTAAAGAAGTACAAAACAGAACAAAAGAATAAATTGTTGCTTTGCATAAGTTAGTATTTAAGGAGCACATCTCAGGCAAGGCAAAGCCATAATCAACACCAAAGCAGAATCTCCCTTAAACTTTTTAGTGAAGAAATTAATAGAAGCCTTGTGCTTTTCTGAGATGTTTGTGTTTTGGTTGTGTTAATATTCTTTCCATGATGGTGTCTACGTGAGAATTGGAGATAAAATAAGACAGATGTACTGACCATGGTTACCAAGGGAGCAGTTTCCTTAGCAATGGCAAAGCAGTTGTCAAAGCAGTCAATGCTCCCTCTCTCTCTCTCTCACATGACTTGTTTTTACTAGTTTGCATAGCTTGGTTACACAAACAGCTCATCATAAACCTCTCCCAAATTTCCAGGCATAGGCAAACAAGGCCTAGGTGGGTCATTCATCAGAGGATCCCAACCTGGTTTCAGTTCAGTTTCTACCTGAAACCACTTCTTCTTCTTTATCATTTTTCATAAAACATTTGCCATCTAAAGAACATGAAAGTCATCCAAATGGAAACATAACCACATAGTGCACATTCAGATAAAATGATATGGAGGTGGGTGAGCAGCATAAAATTGCCACCTGTCCAAAGCACCAGTCCCTCCCTGTTAAGGATAAAGATGGCAGCTAAAATCATCCCTATAAATAGGTCTTGTAACTGCCTCCATGAAATGGTTATTATCTGAGAATGGAAGGCAGTATGATCCCATCTTCCTCACTGAGGCTGAAGAGTGGATTATGCTGCACTATAACACTTATCGCTCTCTGTGGGTGCTTCTGGTGGTGCCATAAATGTGTGAGGTCCCTGGGCCACATCCAGAATGGCCCAGCTGAGGCCATTACCCAGCAGGCAGCCACCTCCACCCTCTCCACACCCTCACTCCCAAAGCACATCAGGCTCCCAGGGACAGCAAGGAGGTGAGATGGGTTTATGCTGATGGATGGAAGGGATCAGCTCTGAAAGAATGGTTGATCTCATAAACTGCTTGGAAAACTCTGCTATGTGTAGCTCCAGGCACAGTGACCACCAAACCCAAAGTTTTTCAACCTGAGTAGAATACCAAAAACATTAAGGCAATGATGAAACTCTTTCCCATTTTGTGTTCAAGTTAAGCAGTTCATTTTAATCAAAATGTGATTTAAAGTGTTGTGTCAGTAGCCCAATAATGCAGAGACAGATCTGTGCTGTTGAGCTGGCTGCAACAGGTGTAGTGTTCTGGTAATTTGTGTTAGGAAACAAGTGTTTTCCTGCCTCTGTTTCCAAACAAGGAAAATATATCAATATTATATCAAATATATCTAAACTCCTATATGAAGACATTGCCAGAGAATTCCTAGTTGGAGGCTATCAAGGGGCACTTTTATAGTCATAAATACTCCTATGAAAAGCAATAATAATACAACCCAGTACTATCAACTGGAGTGTCACATACAGACAAAGTACTGAGTAGACTACTTCTGGATTAATTCTGGTATCTTGATGTTATTGGTATGATCTGCCATTTAAAAACATTTTCTCAAATAGTACCTGAGACTTTTCCAATAATTCAGCTACTCTGTGTTTATTCTTTTTCAACTCATGGCTAAAACTTATTCATTCATTTTTCTTATTTACTGCCTGCAACAAGTATGGATTTTTGCTCAGGTTGACTGGAATTCAATTAGACACTGATAAAGAGAAGGAAAAGTGTGGGGACTGTGCACACCAAGCAGCTGAATGCTGCTCCCACCCTGTTCACAGCTCGGTGCCATGGGGTAGGTTACAGCTTCATCTGTGCTCCTCCTTGAGGCTTTCACTCCGTGACTGTAATGTTCATGCTGCACTGCTCCAGGCAAAGTTAGGAGTTTTCTTGGGCTTTGTTTACAAATACTTCCAGCAGGAATCTGACACCTTAGACAGGAAGGCACGGAGCAAGCTGGGAATGCAGCATCAGGTAGAAGTGTTGCTGGCCTCTGGTGTGACTCTGATGTGTCCTTGCTTACAGCTCCTGGGCAGGGAGGGGGAGCAGGGAGAGGGTTAGGAGCACTGTGACATCTATGAATGCTGTGAGCAATATCTGTCTCTCATCTGCTTTATTAGAAAAGCTTCATGGAAAAGGAGGGAAAAAAGGCTATGGCATGTTTCTTAGTTATTTCCTCTATTCCACATCAAGGCAGTTTCAGATTCTGAGAATCTCACAGTCCTTGAACTCAATAAATCTAAACAATCCTTGTGAAAACCACTATTTTGGTGTCAAGAAACATAGGGACAAAAGAGGAGGAAAAGGTAAAAGCTACATAAAATTAAATCATGTTCAAAAATGAGACACTTCTTCCTTTAAGGAAATAGTGGAAGCTCTTTTTTTCTGCTGTGCACAAAATACAAATGTGCAGCTTGCTTTTAAAAGTTTTTGGGAAACGGGGAAGGAAATCTCCAGGAGGGAAGTGAGGAGAGGCAGCCATCCAGCTGATGGAAGAAGGCAGCAACAGGGAAGGACTCAGATTGCTTCTCCAAAGAGGAAGTTTGCAGTTTTACTTGTAGGAGGAGCACACCCTGAGGCCAACCACAGCCCTGAGTCATGTCAAAATCCCACAGCACGTATGGCCACACTTCCATCCCCTCCACAGCTCTTTTACCTCAAACCTCAAAGACAAGCTGATGAAAAGTTAGAGGTGTGAGTCACCTGGGTGTGCAGTTTTGCCAGGACAGTGCTTTGTCCCCACGTCCCAGCCCCAACCCTGCCAGTCCCTAATTCAGCAACCCCTCAACCACCCCTGTGGGGACCCCCAATTACCAAAGTGGCAGCGGTGCAGTTCACTTGCCTCTGGTTGAGCTGAATTTTTACCATTACTGTCCCAACCACCTGCTGTGCATTTGATGTAACTTTTCAATTAACATTCCCTGAGGATTTGTAGCTTTCCATGTGCTCTGCAGCCCCAGCCATTCCCACACCCAGCGCCTCTGGGCCGTGTAAACCTCCTGCACAAACACATCAGGCACAGATTTAATGGCACCCACCTAAATCCCTCTGGTTAGGGGCGTGTAAACATGCCTGTAAGGGCTGTGCAGAAGAGAGGCCTAAATGCAAGAGCAAAGTGTTATTGAATGTGACTAGTGCCACTCACACAGACAGGCACAGGATTCCAGCCCGGCAAATGAAGGTGGATATGATAACTGCACCAGGCAGGAGCAGAAGCAAAGCTGTCCTTCTCGATATCAGGGGACCACAAACAGTCCAGGAGCAGAGTAAGTTTTGCTGACAGGTTACATAAGAATAAACAAAACTAAAGCAATAAGAATCAAAAAGAAAAACCAGGCCATTTGCACCACGCTGAGATGGTTTTCAGATCTGACATCTCAGCTGAATACAACTCGTGTTCAATTGCCTGAAGTCTTGCTGGAAATCTTTGCATGGCTCAGTTTTGTGGTGTTTGCTCTTTTACTTGCATCTTTATCTGCAGCTCACAAAAGAAAACTGTTTGTTGTTGTTTGTGGGCCCAAGTGCATGAAATATTTGGTAATATTCTTGAGTAAGGTTTAAAACTTTGGACATGTGCCAAAAGAGGTAAAGACCTGTTTCAGAGGGAGTTTTATTTGTGTCCTCACTCCAGAGCCAAGTGCTGATCAAAAAGGTTTGAAAGTGTTTGAGTTTAGCCCTGTGGAGTTCACTGCTGATGTGCCATTGGGTGTAAAAGCTGAGAATGCCAGCACATTGCAAGAACAGAATTCAGCAGAAGGAACTGGAATGAAGAGATGCTGTTAGGTAAATTATTGTCAGAAATGGGATAGCTAAACTGAAATGTGAGAATTAAATCACTTAAAAATGGGAAAGGATGATTTAGCTGCAGGGAGGAAATAACTGAAAAGAGGAAAATCTTTAACTTAGATATTGCATCCATGTCTGCAATGAGTGAGGGTGCAGCAAGAAAGAGGGGGAAAGGAGATGGGAATAAACTGAGGACAAAAGTGGAAGAATGTGTTGGAAAGAATAAAGTTCATGAAAGTTAGTGCTCATTTTAGGGCATTGTATTGATGTGGGGAAGAGAGGGCAAATTTCAGAGCAGCCAGCTATGAAATACCAATAGACCCAAGCAGCTCTGGGAAGGTGGGTCCTGGCACAGTTTGGAGATTGGTTCATCAGTTTAGAATAAAAATTAAATCAGTGTCATTACTAATGCTAATACAATTCCACAAATTTATCTCAGAACAATATATTTTGCAGATTTCAGAAATAAGTAATAAGAGCCCATTAAGCAGAAAAACTTGTGCACTATTGCCTGGATAAAGGAACCAGCATTCATTTCCAAACCCGTTTAGCCACCCTAGGACAAAGCTGTATTAGCACCAGCCTAGAAGAGTGAGTAGTCTTAGAGATAACAGGAACTCAGTAAATGCTTTTATTGCCATGGTTAAAAGTACTTGCATGTGATGTAGAGCATTTTTTGGCATGATAGATATTTGTTTATGTTTCTATTTGGCAGAATGGGTTTTTAAGTTAGCTCATAAATAGCACTTTGCTAAGGACATACCTTAGGAAAATACCATCTAATTAACTGTGTTAGCTCAAAAATAAAAATTAAAGTCAACTGAAATATTAAGGAGTTCACATTTTCAACGCTTCATCATTTAGCTGTACAGCTCCCATTAACAACAATGGGAGTCACGCAGCTAAATCACCTCCCATTGCTTATAAAATGTACCCCTAAGGTATGCAAATCAGCTGCTGTGCCCTTGCTGTAAAGGGAGTTGGCTTGGTGGTGGGTTGGGTTGTTGGGTTTGTTTTCTTTTTTTTTTTTTTTTTTTTTTTTTTTTTTTTTTTTTTTTCTTTTCTTTTCAATTAAAATTCTGTGAGGATTTGTAGCTCTCGTGGCACACGTTCAAGTGCCTGATGTTCCCACGTCTGTCACTCACCTCTAGGGCGCACTGCTGCAGCTCTCCTGCTCTGTCCCAAAATCCTGGGTGCTGC